>NC_084797.1:28402313-30902313 GCF_963169125.1 Humulus lupulus
CTAATTGGAAAATAATATACCAACAACCTATAAAAAACTTAAAAAATCAATATAACTTAAAAAAAAAACTAATTAAGCAAAACTAATATAGATATACTACTATTTTAAAGTCATACAGTCCTAAATAAATAAATAAAATTATAAAAAAAGACAATTTAAGTAATCAACAATGTAAAATTGTCATTTCTTTATAATTTAAAAAATGAGAATATTAGCTTCTTGATACTTTTATTTTGATTCATTTTCTATTATTTCTAAAATATAAATTCCTATAGCTGGGAAAATGGAGCTAATGGGCCTGTCTTGTCAAATAGTTTGAGTTTAGCAACTGAAAAAGGAAAGGCCCAATCATTCTTTTAAGTTCAAAGATGAGTGTATTTCGACAGTCCCACCAGAAAATGGTGCGGATAGATACTAACCATCCCTTTAAGGTTCTGATTGTTGTTCTTATTTCTTTCACTTTTTGTTTTTAGAAATTGATCTTGAATATAATTTTGTATACGATAAAGTACTTTGCTTAAAAAATTTATTTTATTTTGAGAAATCAGAGGTAAAAATACTCAATATTTTAAAAAATTGTGAATTAGTACTTTTTTTTATGGTGGGAAAAGTACATAATATCTAATTTTGTTGATACTTTCTATTACATATTATTAATTGGTGACTTGGTATATATGTCATTGATTGTAACGCCCTAATTTCTCATAGATTACTGAGAACACAACGTTGGGTCATAATCGTAAATATTACTATTTTATTTAATAAAAACTTTAAAATAAATACATTGATCCATGGTTTTATAAAAATAAAATATTTGTCTTTAACATAAAAATAAGCAATATTTAAATAAAACAAACTTTAAAAAAAATAAATGATTTGGCCCGCTTGATCTTGCTCGACTATATGGTCCCCAACGAATACATCACGAAGCTCTTAGGTCTCACTCGCCACCAGCCTTTCTTTCCTTAATTTCCTGAAATAACAACATCATAAGGAGTAAGCTTCTAAGCCCAGTAAGAAAAATACAAACAAGAGTTAGTCATATAATCAAACATAACATATATTCACCAAAGTCATACAAACACAACATCTAGATCATATCATACCTTAAGTCATAATTCTAATTCATAATCTAAGCCATAAATCATAAATCATACTCTAAGTCATAAGTCATAGGTCATAGGTCATAGATCATAAATCATAGGTCATAAATCACAACTATAAGTCATATATTATAATCATAACTAAAAATAACAAATCAGATATAATAAAAAGATAAGTGCTTATACAGGGGTGGAAATTAAGCCCCGGACAAAAGTCCGTCATACACCGAACATAGGTCCGTCATTAAGTTTTGGCAACCGAGCCTACCGGACATAGTCCGTCATACATCATTGGACACCTTAGGTCCAGACACACTTACCCCTTTATTGTACCTGAAATGTTAGGTCATACAAACATAAAATATATCATACATTACATAAACTAAATCCTAATACTAAACTATCTAATTTTCCTTACCAACACCGGGATAATTGAGAACAAATGCGGAACTTGGAACACTCCTAAAACCAGCAATAAAATGGTGAGTATTTCTAAAGGACGGAGATGAAAGAAATAGAACTAAACCACCAAGAGGGAACTTACTGAAAAGACACCTTAAGTTCAAAGAACTTAAAATCCTAACCACAAAACCATAATAAAAGTTAGAACCTGAATGAAAACTAAAGAAACTAAGGAATCAAACAGAATGAAACTTAAGAATAAGAGTACCTCAGTTGACCTTATGGATTAGTCTAACTCCAATACCGAAACACTCTAACCTCACTTCCCAAAGTGTTTTATAAAGCTTAAGAATAGAAAAACTTTTTCCCAACCCAAGTGTTTACCACTCTTATGGTATCACTAGTACCTTGGAGTCTGATCACAGCTGAAAATTAAGTGAAAGGGTTGGGTCCTAAGTCCTGCTTATAGAGTTCTAGGAATAAAAATTTTATTTTTGGCTTGAATAAAAATAATAAATTTTATTGAAGATATTTGAATATTTGTCAGTCAAAGGCTTAGGACTTGGTCAAATTGCTCAGATAGAGGTTTAAGGGGTCAAAGCTTGATTTTTAGAGTTAAAAACAAAATAATAAAACACAAATAGAATCTTAACTTCTAACTCCCTAAATCTCGTAACTCTAAACTCACATGCAGTAAAATCAACATAACTAGAGCTGTAGGACTCCGATTTAGACCATCTTATACCGTTAGAAAGATAATTCAATTATATACAACTTTTTAGAAATACTATTTTTTGAAATTCATAACATAACTAGGTCAAAAATAGGTCGGAAGTTACAGTATCCTAAAATTACGGAAAATCTATTTAATTATCTAAATAACAACCTAATCCACAAATAAATAAAATTGTGACAAATGTCATGCTCCTAACAAATGTGTCATAATCCTATTGACTCTATCTAAATCTTAAGAATAACTATGGTCATGACAGTATCATATTCTCATGGGTTCTATCTAAACTTTATGTTATAATAATTATCATATTAATAACCAGCAATATTAATCAAATTATAATTAATATTCATAAATTATGTGTTAAACTTATATAATTCATAACTTGAGTTTCCAACTAAGTCCTGATTTGAACCAAAATCCACGAGTCTAAAATACTACAATTGTTATTATCTAACTAACTAAGTAAAATTTGGGAACTCTACATTGATCCACTCCATAATTTTTTTTAAAAAATTCATTTAAATTTATTTTAAAATTAAATGTTAAAATCATATAAATTAATTTTAAAGTTAAAAAGAATCAGATGACACAAAAAAGTAAATAATAATAAAAAAAACCTTAAACTAAACAAAATAAAAATATAAATCAAATCAAATAAATGTTATTCTTTTTTTCTTCCTATTGTTCTTCTCTTTCTTTTTTCTAGAAATTGCTATTCTCCATTCTACTTCTTCCTGGTATAGGAGCTGTGTGGAGCTTAGAGGCAAGCTTCGAGTTGGAGCTGAGCGGAGGTTGGAGGCAAACTCATCTGGGCGAGGTAGCAGTGGGTCATCAACGTAGAG
Organism: Humulus lupulus; assembly: GCF_963169125.1. Taxonomy (NCBI): domain Eukaryota; kingdom Viridiplantae; phylum Streptophyta; class Magnoliopsida; order Rosales; family Cannabaceae; genus Humulus; species Humulus lupulus. Next base: position 28,405,397 of record NC_084797.1, read on the forward strand.
GCGGATCTGGGGGCGATGTTATTTGAACGAAGCTCACTGAAGTAGACGCAGATCTGGGCAACAAGATCTGAACGAGGCAGATCTGGGCAGGGCAACAATGGGTCGAAAAAGACAAGCGGGGCGGGATTACCGTGGCTTCAAATCTGGGTTTGTAGTGGGTCGAATTTTTGGCTTCAAGTCTGGGTTTGAATAATAATAATAATATGAGTTTGTCGATAACTTTGCAGTCGTTTGTTGATAATAGTTGGGTTTGTGGATTGTTAGATAGAAGTAGTGAATATGGTTCTCGGTGTTTATCTGATTTTTTAGTTCTTCATGAAGAATACGAATGTGTGGTCAATTTGAAGATTGAAGGTATGATTGATGAAGAATTTTTATATTAATAGGTTTAGTTGGGTTGTTTGGTAGATGAAAGATGTTTGGTGTGTCAGAAAATGTGGGAAAAATAAGGAAGTTGTAAATTTGGGTATTTGTTCTTAACTAAAGAACACATATTTTTAATTTTTATTTTAATATGAGATTTCTTTTAGTTTATGATTTTATTTTATTTTTAAAAAAATAGAATTAAAACTCATTTTAGAAATAAAATTTAAATTAATTTATTTATTACTTTAAATTATTTTTCTTATTTTTATTTTAATTTAATTTAATTAAAAAATATTATGAAATTAGCAAATAAAGAACTGACACGTGCATACACAGATGTGACCGAAAGGAAGTGGATATTAAGTACTTTTTTATATAAAAAAAAAGAGATATTTATGGCGAAAATTAGGTGTGTGCACGGTGTGATTTGGGTGGTTTGAACATTTTTTAATACACCACACCACAAGTGCGGTGTAGTAGCTAGAACATACCATGTGGTGTGATTTCGTTGCACGAAACCGACCAAACCAAACCATTTTTTGCGGTGTGGTTTGGGTGGTTTTCTACGATGCAAGTGTGTTAAAAAAATATATGTGAGGTAGAGAAGTGATAGGGAGGAGGCGCAAATGAGATGAGAGAGGAAGGAGTTGTTGTTGTGTATAATGTGTTAGAGAATAATGTTATACCCTAATTTAAGTGGGCTCCTAATTTTAGATTGTGTTACTAAAAAATAGTATATATGTAAAATTTAATTTTTTTAACATATTTGTAAGTATACGGTGCAGTGTGGTGCAAACTAAAATTTCACACTGTCAAACCGTGCATTGCACCGCGCAATTTAGCTAAGATACAAACCATACCAAACTATTTCACTTTTGACACCGCAGTTTGTGATGTGATGTGGTGCGATACGGTTAGATGCTGACCCAAGCAAAAATATTCAAATTTTTTCGGTTGTTATACTTTAATACTCAATTTTTTTATTTGTGTCAATAAATTATGTCTACAAATTGGTGGGTACCTACACTTGACGTCTAACATAGATATACGCGTGACATGATTTGATTGATCCAACTAATTTAATCTTGATTTACTATTTAAAAAGTTATTATAAACTAATTTCAATTCTTTAAATATTATAAAAATTTTAAAAATAACTTAAATTTAATTATAAAATTATTATGTTTTTTTGAAAGAATTAATTAAGAACTTGAAAAATGAGAATTTCAAGTATAATTTATTAAAGCTTTTAAAAAAAAAATTGACAACTTAAAACTTAAATTTAAAAAATAAAATTAAAAAGACTTATTATTTAGCTGTCTCTAAGAATACGTTCATCTTCGTACGTTGAACCCAATAAACCATAATCTTATAATCATCAATAACCTACTGCAAAATAATAATAATAATAATAATTATCATCAATAACCATCAATATTCATTTTTCTATTAAAACTCTTCAATATTCAATATCAATCAGTTCTGGCAAATATCAAAGAATAAAAATATAATATGCGGTATTCAATAAAATTATAAACTCAAATTTACAATATCAAAGAATAAAAATACAGATCTCCAAATCATCCAAACTCATAAATCTAAACATATTGATGCCAATTTTCGTCAACTTAGGAATAGATATTATTCGACTAAATAAAAAGAAAAATGTGAATTTTTATGTGGTTCAGCAGTTAATTCTACATAATTCATGAGTCATTTTTGTTAATGTCTTTGCGTTAATGTTTCAAAGCAAAATCTCGGTACAAAATTTATGCATCCCCCATAAATGACTAAAGTTCTGGTATTTATAAACCCAATTACAGATACTCACCTCTACGATTTTAGGGAGGGTTATTCAAATAACTTATTTGAATTTTAAATACAAACAACTCACTCAATAGAATATCTAAACTAATCCCTAGATAATATGGATAATTTATTGTATTATTAATGGTAATAATATTTAAATCCGAGCATAATTGTGATACCGAGCTCACTCTCCAAACAAGAATATTTTGTTCATGGAAACAGTATATAACATTTGCCTTTTAGAAGCAATATCAAGTTGACATCGATATTCTTCGAGCTGACATATATCAATTGCTTTTTCGAGCTAGATTTCCTACTTCGAGCTGAAATAATCAATTACTTCATAATTGTATTATTAATGGTAATAATATTTAAATCAGAGCATAATTGTGATACCAAGCTCACTCTCCAAACAAGAATATTTTGCTCGCGAAAACATTGTATAACATTTGCCCCCTCAAAAGTATCTGCTCGGATCTCAATAGGACAGACTTTTGAATTGCCTCCTTCGAAAAACATGCACATTGGCTACTCAATTGTACTTGATGTATTGTCATTATGTATTCCCATGTACATTTTTATCGTCGTTTCCCTTAAATCCCCATTTGTTTTTATCGTCGTTTCCCTTAAATCCCCATTTGTTAGATATCCATCCCACGGTCAGAATCATTTTCACTTTCATCTATATATACATTTTTCCTTTTTTAAACTCCTCACTTCATCTTCTAAAAGTTTCAAAGTTCTCTCTTTCTCTTAAGAACCAAAAAAACCCAAAGCTCCAATCTCTTCAAATCGTCACCATTGTTTAAGATTTTTAAACTTTGGTTCTTTGATTGTCTTCACGCACACATTGTACTCAAATTTCCAAGTATGTTCACCAACTTTTCTAAGTGTATAAAATTTTCATGTATGCGGTTTTTGTTTCCGATTCTCTGATCTTGGTGTTCTTGAGATTTTTTAGGAGAATATAGGAGCTTGATCTATTTTGGGGTATGAAAACACATAAAAAAGTTGTTTTTAGGCACAACATTTCCAAGAATAGGCTTGACACTAGTAGCGTATTAGGGAAGTTTTGTGTAAGGCTTTTTGAGAAACTTTTGAGAAGTTCAATAGTCTACAAGTTGGGAAATCGTGCCTGAATTTTTAGGGATATGTAGCTTAACCGCCGCACTTCTCTATTCACTTTCCGAGCCTTAGGCTAATGTAAGATCGTAGCACCTCCATTTTTGAACTATATTTCTGTTGGTAACTTGTTTACCATGTGTGTAGCGGAAAGCACAGGGTGTTGGACTCAGAGATTTCAAATTTTTTTATTTAAAAAAACTTTAAATAATTAGATTCATTAACATGCAATACATTAATCATAGAGAAATAAAATATGAGGATTTACCAATTGAAGAACTATCAAGAATTCTCGTTATCTTTTTGTATATCCAATGAACATCCAATCCAAAGCAGTTATTCAAATACTCAGTCAAAGATCTTCCAAGATGTATCTATACACCTCAAGACGTGTGTGGACACGTAGAGTAATGGTAGGGAAAATTTTTCTAATTCACAAGATATTCTCAATGTATGCGATATTGGAATATTAGGTTTGAGATAGTTTTCAGTGATTGAGAAAAATTTTCTCTCTATGAAAAGCTTATTATGAAACTATTATCATCTGAAAGATTTATAAAAGAATTAATTAAATTTTTTAAATTCAAAATTCAAATTATAAATCTATTATTAAATAATTAAATAAATTAAAAATATCCAAGATTCATTCTTGGACCTTATTACATGTCACTGTAGTTGGTGCGAAATACATCCCTGATTTCAGTAACACATCATTGATTTCAGGGATGTGTTCCAATCATTTTCTTTTAATTATTATTTATTCGAAAATATCTAAACCTCATAACTTATTTATCAGATTAATTAAAAAATAAATATCATTTAAAATTCAATTACAATTTGAATTATCATAAATATATTTTTCACATTATTTAAATAAATAAAACTAATTAATTATCTTAATTATTTAAATGCTATTTTCGAAAATACCAAATTATTTTTTGAAAAATATAATTAATTAATTTCGAAAATTAATTAATTAATTTGTCTCAATTACATATTTGACCATGAAGAACAAATTTCTTCCAAATATGTCATTTTCTTGATTTTTTCAAATTTATAGAATTATATTTACAGAGTTTTCTCTAGTAGTCCATTGATGTAATCCATAAATGCAGTTCTGTCCTCCATTTATTGGTTCGTTAATTAGAGTTGGTCAAAATTACCGTTTTACCTTCTAATTACCTCTTGTTCCTTAATTACCATTAATTCACCAGTGAATAATTAATCTATAATAATATTATAGATTTGAGCTCAATAACTATTCAGTCCCAGAATTAACCCTTAAGCGAACCAATATTTGATCCGTTAGGAAAACATGAATTCCATTATTGTAAAATAATGTTCCCAGCCATTCATGATATTGAATCTCCAAAACAAAAGTCACTAGCCTCATTATATCAAGAGACATTAACAAATGAATCAAAAGATCCAATAAATATAAATAGGAGTTCATGATTACTTAGGATTTAGACTGATCTACAAATGATCATCTATTATGGTATGAATTAAATCTTTATGGAAAACGCTAAGTTTATAAGGATAATTCATTCACATTGGTCATGTCATATATAATTACCATTATATACAGCACATTTACAAAGATATCTATCCACATCAGTAATCCAAATCTAGATTACTTGCATCTCATATGCTTAGTAAACCGTACTAGTAATCATTCATTAAAGATTCCTTACTTTAATATGTTGCTAACTATTTTATTCAATATATATGATCTCAATTCTCTCGTACTAATACAAGATCATATTCTCATAAATTAATATGGAATTTTCTAATATTTATATATAAATTATTCAAACAATAATTATAACATTCAAATATAATAAAATGTCTTTTCACATGCTTTTAGGGCATAAGCCCTAACGACTTCTCCTTCTTAGGTGAAGCTCGTAATGCCTTTATCGAGAAGTTTAAGGTTCAACTCATTGCAGAAGAGGTCGCCCATACCACCACTGCAGAGGGAAACCCTGATGATGAGCTTGGAGAAGAGGTTACGTTTGAGGGAGGAGCTACATCTAAAGGAGGAGCTGCTTGAGGGATTCTTCATCTTGCTTGTTTTTATTTTTCTTCTTTTGTTTAAGGCTTTTAGGCCATATTGTAATTAAGCCCTTGGGGCTGAGACAATCTTATGCTCGACTTTTGAGAGAATTTATTTCTTGATAGGGCATGGTGCCCTCCGAGCAAAGACAATTATATGCTCGATTTCATAGGAATTTACTTATCTTTTTTATATATATATACCACTGCTTTGACGATAGTTTGCTCAAATTTTTCTGTGTAAAATTTTTTTGAGCTCTTATCATTTACACTAGTTATTACACTTGTTAATTCACACTAATTTTGATGAGTTTTTTTTTATCATTTCTACACTTGTTATCCATGCAGTTTGTATGTATAATGTGCTCGAATTGCATGTCTGTTAAAACAACCATGCTTAACTTGAACTATAACTACTTAAATTTTCCCTGAACAAAAATTTGTAGTACACTTGAAATTGAAATTACAGCGATTTACACTTTTTGAGTTAGTAAACTTTTTATAAGTCTTGTACTCGGTTAACACCTAAAGCTTTCAAAGTTGGTACTCTTAAATTATTTTAACCCAATATTGTGTTTTTTGAGCTTTCAAATTTTTACTTATTATGGTTCTATTTTTTTAAGCACGTTGTATGGTTATATTCGGTACCATATGTATGCCCCCCTTAAATTCCTAAGCTTGTGCTCTTAGGTTATTTTGTAATGAGGTGCGAGCAAAAAATTATAGAATATAAAAAGAATGGTGCAAATGATGATTTTATTAAGAATAATCGATCATTACATTGCATAAAATAGACATCATTCCTAAACTATTGATAGTAAGGTCGTAGATGTTCACTATTCCATGCTCGTGGGACCAGTTCTCCATTTATCCTTGCCAACTTATATACACCTGGTTGAATTACTTCATCAACGAGATATGGTCCTTCCCAATTTGGCCCGAGCACTCATGTTGATGGATCCCTTGTTGCCAAAAATACTCACCTTAACACTAGATCTCCAACTCTAAACTGCCTATTTCGAACTTGTTTGTTGAGATACCTTGTAGCTCGTTGCTGATACAAGGCATTCCTTATTTGAGAATCCTCTTATTTTTCTTCAAGTAAATCCAAGCCTTCTTCAAGCTATTTATGACTCGTCCTTGGGTCATAGGTTTCACATCGTATAGTCGAGACTTCCACCTCGATTGGTAGCATCACCTCACTTCCGTAAGCAAGCAAGAATGGTGCATGTCCTGTCGAGGTTTGAGTCGTTGTCCTGTATGCCCACAAGACTTGTGGAAGCTCGTCAGGCCAACTTCCTTTCGCTTCTTTGAGTCGTTTCTTAATGGAACTTTTCAAGGTCTTATTCACGACTTTGACCTGCCCGTTCGATTGTGGGTGTGCCACCAATGAGAAACCCTTTATTATTCCATTTTCTCACAAAATCGTTTGAACAACTCGCTATCAAATTGGGTTTCATTGTTAGAAACTATCTTCCTTAGGATACCGTACCAACATATGATGTTTTTTTACCACTAACTCTAATACCATTTTCGAGGTAATAGTAGCGAGTGCTTCTGCTTCAGTCCATTTTGTAAAGTAGTCAACTACAACTACCACATATCTAACTCCTCTTCGTCCAATTGGTAATGAGCCTATTAAATATATTCCCCATACTGTAAATGGCCATGGTGCAATCATCATAGATAGCTTGGTCGGAAGAGCTCGCGGTATTGCTGCGAATCTCTAAAATTTACCGCAGTGCTTTACATAAGTGAAGGCATCAAATTTTAGAGTTGGCTAGAAGTATCCTTGTCTAATGATCTTTCTCGAAAGGCTATGCAACCCAGCATGATCTCCACAAAATCCCTCATGGATTTCTTCAAGGATTTTTCTAGATTCTGGTGGTGTGACGCATCGCAATAATGGCATAGAGTAACTCATCTTGTAAAATTTCCCATCAAGAAGTGTATACCTTGGGATTTTATACAGCAATTTTGAGCCTCATTCCGATCATTTGGTAGTGCTTCGATTATGAGGTAATCGAGTATTGGAGTCACCCAGGTCAGTTGTGCATCGATCATCTCGACATCAGGCGTTTCCTGCTCGATAATACTGGATTGTGGTAAAAATTCCTCCGGAGCTACATTAAGTGTGTCAGCTTGCCTAGTTGTTGCGAGTCGAGCCATCACATCAGCATTGAGTTCTGTTCCCTCGAGACCTGTTTGATTGTGTAGTATTCAAACTGATCGAACGTTTCCTTGAATTTCTCTAGGTATTCTGCCATTTTTGTTCCTCACGCTCTGTATTCTCCTCTTACTTGATTAGCTATGAGCTGAGAATCACTGTAGTAGTGTATGGCTTTATGTTTCAATTCTCGAGCTACTTGAAGTCCTGCTAGTAATGCTTCATATTCTGCCTCGTTATTGGAAGCATCAAATCCAAACCTTAACGCAAAATGGAACCTATATCCTTCAGGGGTTATAAGTATGATACCTGCCCCGGATCCATTCTCAGTTGATGATCCATCAACATAGAGTGTCGACAGCTCTAGAGCTGAGGTTATTACCTCTTCGTTGAATATCCCTATGCATTCAGCTATAAAATCAGCTAGTTCCTGGCCTTTTATTATTGTTGTTATCTCCGTTTCCTCCCCACACTCACGGCTCCGTACATTGAGTCCATGGGCCATCCTGAAGGGACTTAAGGCCCAGACTGAGCCCAATAGACGGGGAAGGAGTGAGTCCTGGTGGGCCAAATATCAGTAAGCCCAACATTGTCCCGGAATGTAAGTCGAGACCACGAAGTTGGCATGTTTCATCTTCCCAGACCCCTTGTAAGGTGTTGTCCGGGGTGCGATAAGGATATTGTTTCCTCCAAGTCTAAAAATGGACTGGGATGATAGTGGATGAACCTGGGCTCTGGTAAACAAACCAGGGTCTTGGTAAATGAATCAGGATGTTAGTAAACAAACCCGGACCAGGCGACCGAGTTGGGCGTGATAAATTGTTTCCGACACTGCATCACCCTGAGAAACACAGAGTTTTATCTCTACAACTAACCTGCAGAAGAGGTTACATATAGAATGTACGTCGTTATTTCAAAACCGTACCGCCACCACTCTGATGGATCTTGTCCCTTGGATCTCCGTAGAAGCCCACGCGAACCAGACTGAAGTTGCGTACTGTTGTCAGTCTTACAATGTGGTTATGCTCAAGCCGGCTCAGTGGGCCCTCATTAGTGTATTTTATTTAATAAAATACTTTGTATTAAGCCTCCATCAGTGAGCAAATAGTATTTATACCCTTATTAGGCCCGGATTAGTCTGGCCCAAACCCAGAGCACTCAACTGCCTATAAATATGAACATTTGTGCACTGTGGAAATGGGCTGATTTTCCCTTTGTAAGCATACACTCTGCTCAAACTCAGAGAAAACTCCATTACTAAAGCTTCTTAAGCTCTAATACAATAGACTCATGGACTAAGGCTCTTTAACGCCCCAATCACGTAAAATCCCTTGTGTGATTATCTCTAATCCTTTCTTTTTAAGCTCTTAAATATTTCATAATTCTAGTTTCCAAAAAACTCGGTAAACATTTTGGTGCTTTCATTGAGAGCCGAAGAAAGTTTGAGTTGATCTTGAACATCTGCAACAATGGTGAACACGAGACATACTACATTCGACCCTGCTCACCAAGAATAACAAGGCAATGGGGAGCCATCGCCCAATCAACCTCTCCCTCAAAACCAACCTGAGGGTCCGCCCTACCAAGTGCCCCAGCCTGATGATTCCCAAAATTTTGAGGACGGGGTAGACTACTAGGAGGGTTACTATGAGGAAGATGAGGAAAATGATGGAGGATACCATGATCACAAAGCTGAGGATCCTGTAATCCCTGAAGAAGAAATGGACCTCGACCGGGAGGACCCAGAGGTGATTAAACTGAGACAACAAGTCCTGGATCAAGAGGTCAGGATAGCTGAACAAAAAGAAGCCACTCGCCAGATGCAAGAATCCCTATTGGTCCTGCAGGCTTTCATTGCTGTCCAAGGAATGGCAGCCAACCCTCTAGCTGTTCCTCCTCCAGGAACACGACCGTCGGCCCCACCAGTTAGGACTGGCGTGCCCGAGAATACGAGGCCGATCCTTCCTTCGGGACAAGATCTCAGAGTCGGCCCATCTAACCCGACTCAAGAAAAAGGGAAAGCCCAAGCGGTTGGCCCTGTGGGAAAAGCAAACCCCCAGAGGAAAACTCATCAAATCCCAAAAACCGGGGCCGACCCAGAGTCGCTCCCTAGGAAAGAGAAGATGCGTTCCATCCCAGGACGGGATCATCTGATCAATCCGCAAAGGATGTGCCTGCATGGTACCAAGCCCCGAGCTGTCCCTAGATAGACCGGACGGGAGCAGCATTTCCACCACAATGCCTCCGTGAATAAAGATCACCGAGGGCGCCAGCGTGTTGACGAGCCGGAAGCCATTAGTTCAGGGGATGACACGTCCCGGATAGACCTGCGCGATGGTCTAAATGCCTGAAAGGAGCGGGCCCGCAAGGAGAAGATCTGCCCCCAAGGGGGAGATATGAGGAAAAACATCAATGAAAGGAGGAATGAAAGGGTCCCCCTGGACGACGGAATGGCCATGCAGTTCATGGAACAGCTGGCCGCATTAAAGAAAGTCATGGATCGTCTAGTTCATAAACAAGAGGGAGGAGGTTCTGATTATGAGGATGAGGAAAAGGAACCGTGCACCAAACACATCTTAGATGTGGTGCTCCCTAAGGGTTTCAAAATGACAAATCTGCCCGCTTACACCGGGACGTAAACCCCAAGGACCATTTGTCCCGCTACAATCAATTAATGACTGTAGCCCACGTCTGTGACAACGACAAATGCCTCTGTTTTCAATCACTCTAGATGGACCCGCGGAAGAGTGGTGGAAGAGGCTCAAGCCGGGATCTATCCAATCCTGGACCAGACTATAGTCAACGTTTTGCAAGCAGTTTGTGGCCGCCATGAGGATGGACATGCAGTTCAGCACCCTCGCCAACATTAAACAGCTCCCCACGGAGACTTTGAGGGCCTACATCCACCGCTTCACGAAAGAAGCAGCCTCAAAAACCAAGGTGGACGATGGGCAGCGCCTGATGGCCCTCCAGTCCGGGATCCGAGCCGGGTTCCCACTTTGGGACGACATGTAGCGCAGTAAGGCGGCCACCCTCGAAGAATTCATAAGGAGAGCATAAGGCTTTATCAACTGGGAGGAGCCCCGAATCCAGGCATTCAGATGGCAACCGACTCCCAAGCCAAGTGCCCAAACTTTTCCTGGGTACGGGATGCAGTATCCGACCCCTCACTATCCTACACCCCCGGTGGCGCCAGGGTCGACAGGTACTCCCAGAATGACCTTCGTAGCCCCGATGGTCTACGATCCTGCTTCCTTAGGATATGCGCTGGCCCAGTCCACCCCATTTTCTAGATATGGGATGGCACCAGTCAAGTACAACACTGCTCAAGGTGGGGCCCAGTCATCTCTAATGGGGGAGGGGGGGGGGACGGAAGCAAGCGTAAATCGCTCTCAGGGGAAGAGATCAGGGAAAGGACAAAACTGTTCCGAGCCCTCTAAAAAGGGCAAGAGGGGCTACGAGCCCCAATATTCAGAGTACACCAACTTAGTGGATACCAGGGAAAACATATACCTTGCCACGGTGATGACGATTCATTACTGGAAACCCACCCCCATGTTCAAAGGGGAAAGAACTCGAGGGACACCAGTAAAAGGTGCGCATATCACAAAGACGTGGGCCACTCGACTGAGGAGTGTCGTTAGCTGAAAGATGAGATTGAGAATTTGATCAAGCTGGGACATCTCCACCAGTGGGTAAGGATGCTAGTGGGTGTTCCGGGACTGCTAGCGGCTCCCGGACAACCTGCAATCCCAAGTGCATCTGGATCATACCAACCTCCCCAGGGAGGATACGTGACAGGTTCGGGAGCACAGGCCCCTCAAGGGGCCCTAATTGTGCAGGCATCCAGACCCGGGATGCCTTTCCCTTCCAGAATCGTGCCCCCACGAATAGATGGTCACGTAGCCACCATCTTGGGAGGACCGCACCTAGGGGGACCATCCTAGAATAATCAAAAGTGGTATCTTAGCGAGCTTGACCATGACCAAGAGGTATGCGCCCTGGTCTAGACCCTGCCTCAACGCCTGAAGTTGATGAATTTACCCAACACCTTCACGGAAGAAGATGCCTGGAACGTCCACTTCCCGCATCATGACCCTCTGGTCATCAATGCCCAAATCAACAACAAAATGGTGTCCCAAGTGTTGGTGGATGACGGAAGCTCCATCAATATTTTGTTCAAGCCAGCCTTCGTTGCGATTGGCTTGACTGAGGCAGATCTAGCCTCATGCCCAACTTAGATCTACGGGTTCAACGGAGATTCAATACTCCCAATGGGGAAGATCCAGTTGCCGGTGGCATTGGGGAACGAGATCCAGGACTCGTTCAAATTTTGTACGTTTGTAGTGGTGGACTGCCCCACCGCCTACAACGTCATATTTGGTCGGCCCACACTGGTCAACTTTGGTTGGGTAGGAACGGTCCGGGTAGACCAAAAGAGCGCCTGGAAGTGTTACCACGTATCCGCCTGACCAATTTATATGGTTTGTGAAGAACCTCTTGAGGAGGAAAATTTTGATCCAGTCCCACCTCCTCCCCCGGCACGAAGGATGGTCCGGGAAGAAGACGAACTAGATCTACAGATAAGGGTGGACCGCGCACTGGAGCCCATGGAAGAAATTGAAGAGGTGTGCATTAGCGACACCGACCCGACCAAGGTAATCCGAGTTGGGAAGAACCTGAATGCAGAGGTTCGGGCTGCCATCATCGCCCGAGTGAAAGATAAGCAGGACGTCCTGGCCTGGTCACACTTGGATATGACCGGAATAGACCGTAACATCATCTGCCGCGCCCTAAACATCGACAAGGGCGCAACTCCGGTCCGGCAGAAATAGAGACCTCTGGGGGCGGAGAGGGCAGAGACCCTCAAGTTAGAAGTTGAGAAGTTATCTTCGATCAACTTTATTTAGGAAGCCTTATATCACGTCTGGTTGGCCAATCCGGTGCTGGTGCCCAAGCCGAACGAGACGTGGAGAACCTGCATCGACTTCACAGACCTCAACAAGGCCTGCCCCAAAGACTATTTCCCTCTTCCCCAGATCGACCAAATGGTAGATGCAACGTCCAAGTATGAGATATTGAGCTTCATGGATGCCTATTTTGGCTATAACTAGATCTCAATGCACGTAGCAAACCAGGAACACACTAGCTTCCAGAAAGACAAGAGGGTATACTGCTACATTGTCATGCTCTTTGGGCTTAAGAACACTAGAGCCACGTATCAAAGGCTCATCAACGGAATGTTCCAAGCCCAGCTGAGAAGGAATATGGAGGTCTACATAAATGACATGCTAGTCAAGTCCAAGACCCCTGGAGGACACAATGATGATCTGGCAGAAGCATTCGTCATCATTTGAAAGTATGGGATGAAGCTGAACCCTAAGAAGTGCACCTTTGGTGTGGCATCCGAGAAGTTCCTAGGCTTCATAGTAAGCTTCCAGGGGATAGAAGCCAACCCGGACAAGATCAAAGCACTAATCGATATGCCTTCGCCACGGAAGCACAAAGATGCCAGAGCTTGACGGGGCGAATAACAGCCCTGAGTCGTTTTGTCTCGAAGGCCACGGAAAAATGCATCTCGTTCTTCAACATCCTTTGCGATAGCCAAAGGTTCGAATGGGTTGGCTGAATGTGAAGAGGCTTTCCAAAGGCTGAAAGAACATTTGGCCCGAGTGCTAATCTTGGCAAAGCCAGTGGATGGGAAGTCGTTGTACCTTTACTTGGTCGTGTCTGAATACGCCATCAGTGCCGCACTCGTACGGGAAAAAGGGAAGGCCCAACTCCTGGTCTATTATGTAAGCAAAAGATTATGGGTACGGAGTCCAGATACCCGATAATCGAAAAACTGACATTTTTCTTACTAATGGCATCCCGGGAGCTCACGCCTTACTTTCAGGCCCATGCCATAAGAGTGCTAACCAACCATCCCTTACGGCAAGTGTTACAAAAATTTGAATCATCGGGGAGACTCCTTAAGTGGGCCATGAAACTGAGTCAATTCGACATTGCATATGTCCCCATGATATCAATCAAGGGGCAGGCTCTGGCCGACTTTACCGTGGAGTGCATCGGGATCACTGAAGATGATGATCCCATCGACCCTGTAGCACCCTTATGGAAGGTCTTCGTAGACAGGGCCTCGAACAAAAACAGGGTCGGGGTCGGGATCATCTTAGTATCACCGCAAGGACACCAGTTGCAAAGTGCCCTACATTTCCAGTTCGATGTGTCGAACAACGAGGCCGAGCACGAGGCCATGTTGGTCGGATTGCGTCTGGCTCGGGAGGTAGGGTCAGCAAGTCTAGAAGTCTATAGGGACTCCTAATTGGTTGCCGGAAAAATCTCGGGGGAATACCAAACGAAGGGGGAAAAGATGCCAGTGTACGTGACGAAATGTGTTCATAGACACATTGGAAAAACTGGCCATGGATGTCGAGACGGATCTCTTTGGGCTTGTCCTAATCAACCATCTTCCTGCACCAAGTATTCAAGCCCCCATGATCAATGCCATAGACTATTCCACGTCCTAGATGGGACCTATCATCCACTACCTAACAACCGGGGGGTTGCCAGCGGATAGAGCAGCGGCCAGGAAGCTTCGGTACCAGGCCCCCAGATACGTAATGATGGAAGGTAAACTCTATCGTAGAGGATTATCCATGACATACCTCCGATGTGTGTCTGGGACTAAAATGAGTGCAGTAATGCACGAGGTGCACGAAGGTTTCCGCAGAGATCACACAACCGGGCTCAGCTTGTCCAAGAAAATCCTAGGCAAGGATATTTCTGGCCAACAATGAGGAAGCATTGTGTCGATTACGTCCGCAAGTGCGAACAATGCCAAAGGTATGCGAAGATCTCGCGAGCCCCCCAACGGAAATAACCCTGATGACCAGTCCCTGACCATTTGCAGTGTGGGGTATCGATCTAGTAGGGTCATTCCCGACCGGGAAAGGTGGTGTGAGGTACGCCATCGTGGCCATCGATTATTACACAAAGTGGGTCGAGGCGGATGCAACAAAGACCATCACCTCAAAAAAGGCCCTTGTCTTCATCATCAACAACATTGTGTGCCGATATGGCCTCCCTAACAAAATAATGTCTAACAATGGGAAGCAATTTGACAGCGTCCACTTCACCAACTTCTGTGAAAGACATGGCATCATCAAAAGCTTCTCCGCAGTCGCAAGGCCTCAAGCAAACAGGAAAACAGAGGCTGTGAACAAGATTTTGAAGGGAACATTGAAGAAAAAGCTTCAAGCCTGCAAAAGCAAGTGGCCGGAAGTGTTGCCCCGTGTACTATGGGCATACCAGACCACCAAAAGAACGTCTACCGGGCACACTCCCTACTCCATGGTGTATGGATGTGAAGCAGTCATCCTAGTGGAAATAGTTGTCCCGTCTCACCGACGGGACACATATGATCCCGCCCAGAACCACACCTTACTCCAAGAATCTTTGGACCTTATTGAAGAAATCCGAGAAGAATCCCAGGTTTAGCTGAAGATGTATCAAGGAAAGATCGCCAGGCACTTTAACTCTAAAGTCAATAGCTGAAGGTTTGAAACTGGTGATCTGTTCCTAAGAAGAGTCTTCCCTGCAACCCAAGATCCGGGAGTGGGGGTTCTAGGCCCAAATTGGGAAGGAACGTACGAAATCTGACATGAAGTATGTCTGGGAACGTATCGCTTAAGGCAACTTGACGAAACAGAGGGCCCAAGGGCCTGGAACCCAGAAAACCTCCGTAAGTACTATCAGTAGTCAGGAGGACGTGTTTCCGTTTTTAATTTTTCTCTTAAACAATGTTCACCCTAGGGCGATTTCTTATTTAATGAAAATGATGTGTACAAAACATCATAAAGAAATATTATAAAGAAGTGAAAGTTCGTGTCCATCTTCTTAAACAAGTGACCCAAGACTACAGTCTTCGTTCACTTGGGGGGTGTGACCATCTGTACGAACAAGTCTAGGAACAAAAACAAAACAGGATGCAAAATGCAAAGTTTAGTCCTAATCCAGACCGTAAAGACTGGGGGTAGTAGAAACCCAACTCCCAACAAAAGGACGCAAGGTTCAGGCCTAGTCCCAACCCGAACATACATGGTCTAGGGGGTAAAAACCCAATAGAACGCAAGGCTAAGACCTAGTCCCAACCCGAGCATGCATGGTCAGGGGGGTACAAACCCAATAGGACGCAAGGCGTAGACCTAGTCCCAACCCGGACATACATGGTCCGGGGGGTACAAACCAGATAGGACATAAGGCTCAGGCCTAGTCCCAACTCGGACATACATGGTCTGGGGATATAAAATACCTAAAAATCGGTTGACTGAACATGGTCCAAAATAACCAAATACCTATCCACGTCTTCTCTATAATGGCCCAGAACCATTGGAACATGAGTCCTAGGTATAAGTTATCTGAAATTAGTCTTATAAATGGCCCAGGCTGTTGGAACCTGACCCATAGGTTCAAAATAAGCTAATCAACTAATCTCTAATGGCCCCGACCGTTGGAACCTGAACAACAGAATCAGGACAAATAAATCAGACGATAGTTATTAACCCCCTAGCGGTCCAGGCTGTTGGAACCTGAACAACAGGATTAACGCGAGTTAATAAATTAAAGTCACACCTAAAAAGAGATCTCTAATGATCCAAGCTGTTGGAGCCCATATTATAAAATCGAGATAATTCACTTCTGGTCGTAAAGACTCGAACACGGGTCCCTAGACGAGATAAAAATTTTATACAACTTTTCCCCAATGGTCCTGGCCGTTGGAGCCTGGACCGAACATTCGACTCATTCATGCAAGGTGGTAAAACACTTAGTGAAATTTTCACAAATGGAAACAAGAAAACCTTGTGCAAGAAATAAAGTAAATACGAATATATAAATTTTCTTGGATGCACCCGAATCCATAAAGATGTTACAAAAAAGAGAAGCTATGAAAAACAAGTTAAAGGCTCCTGCCTAGGCTTCGCCTTGCTCTGATGCTTTTGGAGCTCGTCCATCTGCTTCATCCTCGGCTACGAGGTCCGCGTCGACTTTCTCCTTAGCCTCAAACTCAGCTCTCTTTGCGGCGGAATCAGGGTAAACCAGGAGATTCATGTTCTTGTCCTAGAGCCAGGCCATGTAGACAGCCTCGTCGAAGGTGGCCTCCAGCAAGGCATCTGCCTGCTCTTTCTCTCGGTGAGCCTCCTCATGCCTTTTCACCTCTAGCTGAAGTAGGCCGTCCAAGGCCTGGACTCTGGATTCAAGAGCGGTGATCTTCTCCTGATCCTGGTGAGACTGGGCCTCGAATACCTCTAGGAGGATCTTAGATGATGCCTTAGAGCCCCGAACACGAAGAAGTTCCACCTCTAGGCTATCCACCAACTTTTTGTGGTCGATTTCCGTCCTGGACAAAGTTTCTTCGAGTTCGAACCGAGTCCGGGCAACCTCCTCGTGATTTATCTTGGCTTGAGCAACTTCTTTGGCCAGGGCCTCTGCCCGGGCGACCTCATTGGTCAGGGCTTCCCTGGCAGCTTCCTGCTGGTTCATAGCCCCCTCCAACTCCAGCTGACCCGTCTCCAGCTTCATCGTCATCTCCGCCACTAAATTGGCATTTTGATGGGCTATCAAGGCATCTGGGAACAAATCAAAGTTAGAAAACATACGGGTTAAAGATATGAAAAGCAGAGGAAGAAATGGACATATAACTTACAGCGGTTTCCTGGTGACGGATAGCCTGGGAGATGAACAAGGCATCCCGGTTGGCCAAGGTGGCGTATCGTTTCAGTTGAAGGTTGGACATGGTAGTCCCAACCTAATCCAACAAATCCGCGGCAAGCGGGGCCGTGTCCTGCCCCAGTTTGGCTGAGGGGCACTGGAAGCAATGGAAAGCAATCTTTCAAATAGACTTTATTGAGGTTTGTAAAATCCACACATGTCGCTCCATTTACCATTTAGTTTTGGGACAAGTACTGGATTGGAGACCCATGATGGATAAAATGCTACTTGAATGAATCCGTTCTTTAATTTTTAAACTTCTTCTTTTAAGGCTATTGACCTATCCTTATCGAGTAACCTTCTTTTTTGTTGTAATGGTGAGAACATTTTGTCTATGTTAAGGACATGAGTTATCACGATTGGGCTAATACCGACCATGTTCTTTTCGACCAGGCGAAGAATTCCTAGTTCTTTCTCAGAAACCTCACCAGTTCTTCTCCTACATCTTTTTCTAAATTTTTATTGACCTTGACAATTCTGGTCAGATTTTCTTTCTCTAACTAGATCTCCTCGAGATACTCCATGGGTCCTAATTCTTCAATAGAATCCCCAAAGTGAGGATCTATCTCTATTTCCTCGCTTCGGGCAACACCCTATTTGGTCACTTGATCACCTGATTGGGCATTTAGCTCATTATGGAATCCTTGTAACCTTTTTCTCTTTATCATCAGAACTGCTTGCATAAATAATACTTGTGTTTTCACCATCTTTCTTTGCTTTTGTAATTGAAGAATTATAACATTCCCAGGCTTCCCTCTGGTTTCCAAACACACATCCTATTCTTGAATCAGTTGGAAACTTCAAGGCCAGATGCCATACTAATGTGACTGCTCGAAGATCTACTAGTATTGGTCTTCCAACAACCGCATTGTAAGCGGAAAGTCAATCGACTACAATGAATGTTGCTACTATTGTCCTATTTGTAAGTGTTGTTTTTGCAGTGACTAGAATTCTGATCGACCCCGAAGGTGTGAGCCCCTCTCCTGTGAAACAATAAATTGTTTGGTTCCATGGTCCCAAGTCCCGAATTGACAACTTCATTCTTTCTAAGGATGACTCATACAAAATGTTGATTGAGCTCCCAGTATCAACTAACACTCTTTTTACCATCATGTCGGACATTTGGACGTCCATGACCAGTGGATCTGTATGTGGGAACCTGATATGTTGTAAGTCTTGCCTGGACAAGGTTATTAAATCTTCTTCTACCTGAGCTTTCTTGGGAGTTCGCTCCTTGACTGCTAGTATTTCAGTGTCTTGCTCGTGATGTAGTGTTCTGGCGTATCTTTATCACGCCTTACCATTGTCACCACCCATGTGTGGTCCTCCACAGATCATGAGCAAGGTGTCTGCAGCTGGAGCATGCTGTAATGGGGGTGAACGTGGACGTCCTTGCGTCTGTTCATTACCTCCACTAGCCATTTGGTTTTGGTCAACTCCTACTTAGGCATTTCTCCTCAGGTGTCCCTGTCGGATTAGGAACTCAATCTTACCCTTCAGCTGATTGCACTCGTTCGTATCATGGCCTTAATCATTATGCAAGTGGAAAATTTTGGTTGTATCTCTCCTTGATATATTTTTTCGGAAAGGACTTGGTCGTCTGTATGGCACAACGGTATGACTGGCTCGATACACCTCAACTTTGCTTTCGACTAATGTTGTGTAGTTGGTGACTCTTGGCTCATACCTGGTCAGTTGTGAGCATTTGCTATCAGTGGTAGCAGGGTCATTGCTTGTTCGTTTCCCCCATTCTTGCCATTATTTCTTCTACCATTGTTAGGCTTGCTCGAACTACTACTAGCCTTGGTTTGATCTCCCTTTTTCTTTGCTGCCATATCTGTGGCCTTTCCTTCATTAGCTATTGCGTCTTCTAGCTTAATGTATTTTTCTGCCCGATCCAGGAATTCTTGGGTTGTCTTGACTCCATTTTTTGTAGGCTACTCCATAGAGAAGATTGCATTTTTAGTCCTATTGTTATGGCCATCATCTTTCCCTCGTCTCCAATAGTTTTGGCTCGACCAGCAGTTTTCATAAACCTCTGGATGTATTCCTTCAAAGGTTCGTCATCCTTCTGCCTTATATCTACCAGCTGATTGGCCTCTGTTGGGTGTATACGAGCAGCATAAAACTTCCCGTAGAATTCCTTGACAAACATTTCCCAGGAGGAGATTGTGGCAAGCTAAAATTTAAAATACCATTAATGTTCAACATCAAATAGAGTTGCAGGGAATATTATTCATCTAGCATCTTATGATCCTTTTTGTATTTTTATTTGTATCTCAAACTTGTTAACGTGAGACACAAGATCCTCATTTGCAGTTTACCTGGGCAGGACTGGCATTTTAAACTTGCTTGGGGGCAATTCTGTTGATAAATGGAGTGCCCTTTCTTCGATCATATTCTATGTCAAAAGTTTTATTTCCCTCTAGTTGCTAAACAACCTTATTTAACACATTTATTGTTAGAGAATATATTTTTATACTCAATAGAAATATGGAAAAACCAAAATACAACTCTATGCAAAAATCATTAGACAAGGTAATTGATTAAATAAACATTACAACTCAATTGCTCAAAATACAAGTAAATATAAAGAGGTAGAAGAAGGAGATTACAAATTCAAAACTATAACAATACAAGTAAATAAGAACAACAAGATCAAAATAATGAAAAGAACAATAAAAAGAACAAACTCCCACACAACCAAAGTGTAGAGTAGTGGGGATCACCAAATTGAACAAGGTTCAAAACCTTTGTCCAAAAGCTTATTTCCCCCTATTCTCTAAGCACTAAGGGATCTCTCTAGGAAATAGATCTATGGAATTATCAAGCCTCTATGGTGTATTTTCCAGCCAAGTGCTTTGTGGATGGAAAATGGTGTGTCTTACAAGTGAGCATTAGGCTCCTATTTATAGAGTTTTGAGACACCCTTTGAATTTAAAATTCCACCAACCCTCATGGCTATTACCAATGATTAATTGGATATTTATGGAATTAAAATAGAGATTTGGGAGTTACTTGGCTGTTGGAAACGTTCAAAATTGGATAAAACCAAAGTTTGGAAAATGTTGTCAGCTGCTCAGGCCGCGGCCTGAAAAACTGTTAGGAAAAAATGTTTTGCCTCAATGGAAATTGATAATAATATTACAACTCTATGCAATAATATTACAAATAAATATAGATTGATTAAATAAGGTCACAACTCTATAACTGAAAGTACAAATAAACAAAATAGAAGAAGAAGAATGGAATAGTGAAAAATACAACTCTAAGCAAAAGATTACAAATAAAGTAAAAGTGTTTGGAACACAAGAAAATATGATTACAACTCTAAACAAAATTACAAGTAAATAAAACAAGAGGAATGAGAAGAAAAGCAATAGAGGAAATTGTAAGAACAAAACAAAGAAAACTCTCACTTACACAACCTAAGTGAAGAGTGTTGGGGATCACCAACTTGAACAAGGTTTAAAACCTTTGTCCAAAAGCTTATTCCCCCCTAACTCAAGCACTAATGGATCTCTCTCAGATATTGGAAAAGCTTTATGGAATTATCAAGCCTCAAGGTGTTTCTAGCCAAGTGCTCTAATGGATAGAAATGTTATGTCTTACAAGTGAGCTATAGGCTCCTATTTATAGAGTTTAGAGACACCATTTGAATTTCAAATTCCACCAACCCCCATGGATGTTACCAATGTTTAATTGGATTAATATGGAATTAAAAATGAGATTTGGGAGTTATTTGGGTTTTTTGAGCCGTTCAACAAATATTGAAAAAACTGAAGAAAAAAAATGGTCAGTTTTTGGCCTGTGGCATCGGCCAGAGACATTAGTGGCCGCAGCCACTAGCCTCTGTCCCACAGGCCGCGACCACCAACATTCAGTGGCCGCGGCCACCGACCATTTTCAGCACTAAAAATGAGCTGTTTTTCCAAACGGTTCCAAACCCTCCCAAATGATTTTGTAACTCCCAAAACACATTATTGGGGTTAAAATCATATCTCTAACAGCTATATCACATATGGCTTTATGAAATTCATCTCCATATTGTGTAACAACAATTTTACACAATAAAGGGTAATATTTGGAAGTTACAAATTTGTAACACCAAATATGTTACATTATTTGGATATATCTCATATATCTAAATATTGTAACTCTCTATTATATGTTACAATATGTGACACACTTTGTCACATTTATTTAATCTAAAACATTATATTATAATATTACATTATATTATAAAATAATATAACAAAATCATGGGCCGCGACTCACGATGTTTTTATGCCTCTTGGGCCGCGGCCTGAAAAACATAGGCAGCGGCCCAAGTCGTTTTTTCAGCAACCAATTTTTTAAATTTGCCAAAACGTTCCAAATTCATTCCCACTTGATTTTGTAACTTCCATACACGTTATGGGAGTTAAAATCACATCTCTAACAGCCATATCTATTATAGCTTTTGAGAAATTAAAATCAAAATGTGTAATATCAAATCTACACATTATTGGGTAATATTTGAGAGTTACAAGTTTGTAATTGTTTTTTGTAACTCCAAAATATTTCACATTTGTCACACACATGCGTCCAAATTTTGTGACTCTCAGTAATATGTTACAAGGTGTGACAAATCACATTTTTTCACATTATTTAATCTAACATTATATTATACGAAATAATATAACATTTATTTGTGCTTGCATGGTTGTTGGAATTTTCGGAGCATGGGCGGCTGCTGGAATGTGCTCATCATATCTTTCTCTTAGATCGTCCAACATATTTCACAGATCCTCATCTCTCCGCCTTTGACCCTCTCATCCTAGCCGATTAAACACGTTAGTGCTTCTAGGTCACCATCAACGTTTTGACTTTTTGGACGATTATTGTTCATACGTGGGGGCACCTGCTGTCCCTTCCTTTGATCGTCCCGTCGACTAGCTTCTCTCCTTTGATTCCAGCAATATTCAAAATCTCCTTCATTATAGTCATGTCTGTCTCGATGTCGAGATTGATTCGTTCATGGGCGATTGTGGTCTGCATTGGTCGTTGGGTCCCGGGGCATTCCTATGCCTTAGGGGTCCCTTGACCGTATAACCTATATTGGGTTGCCTCCTATTTCTTGGTGGAAGATCATCTTGTTCCCTTCCAGACAAAACTTGTTCGTCAGAGACCATGCGTCTTTGTGGTTGTTCGCCCGGTTAAGCAGATCTTGGTTGATTCTATTCATGTGATCTACTAGAATTTTGTGGTTGATTCTCTTCTCTCGCTGCTCGAGGTTGTTCCTGCCTCTGTGAGTTTTGAGGTGGCAATGGATTTTGAGGCTACTCAGGATGCTAGGGGTCTTGTGCTGGTCGATGCCATTGCTAAAGCTGTATGTCAGCTTCTACGGCGATCCATTTCTTCTTGCCTAGCATTCAACTCTCATCGTTGCTTTTCAATATCCATTTGTTGCATAATCATTGTTTCAACCACATTATCCTTATTTAAGGACTATTATAACCCTTAAATTAGATGGGTTATAATAGTCCAACGTTACTTTTTGGTTTTTATTTATATATTATATTTAAAAAAATTATATAATATTTGTGAATAATTTGAATAATAAATTTTAGTATTAAAATGTTAATATAAGTTATTTTTATTAAATATTAAATATTTATATAATTTATTTTTAATTATAAATATTTTTTTGAAAGTTTTTATTTAATAGTATGAAATATTATGTTTTATTATTAAATAATTTTTTTATAGAGTTATAATTATGTTTTAAAAAATATATTTTTTGAGGTCATTTGGCATGCAAGACCGGATTGTACTATTAATTAGGATTGGACTAGATTATCTTAGTATTGTACTATGTGTGGTCTAATTTATGATAAAATGAATCATAAAAAATATATTTTTTAAACATAATCATAATTTTATAAAAAAAATATTTTAATAATAAAACATAATATTTAATATTCTTCATTAAAAACTTTTAAAAAATATTTATAATTAAAAATAAATTATATAAATATTTAATATAAATTAAAAAATAATGCATATTAATATTTTAATACTAAAAGTTATTATTCAAATTATTCATAAATATTATATAATTTTATAAAATATAATATATATAAATAAAATAAAAAATGCAATATATCTATATATATATTTTTTTTAACATTGGACTATTATATAATAGTCCCTAAATAATGACACTAAAATGGTGGGCGGACAAATTTGTCTAAAGCCCTGATATATGCCAAACACAGGACAGTGTAGAAATGTCCAGTCTAATTGGACTGCCCCACGGAACAAACACGACCAGAGTAAGTACTTTATTCTTTCTAATTATTAATATTGCTTAATTTCTTACCCTAACTTGTTGCTTAAAATATGTTTTGGTGCTTTAGCATTTTTCTTTAAATAAAATTTAATATAAAATTATTAAAGATATTGGTGATTCACTATTTTATATTCTAGTTGATGAATTTCAAGTTATTGTTATGATTAGTACCCTAAAAAAAAAGTGAAAATACATCTTTATTGATTTTAACTAAAAATATAATTTATTATCGAAATTAATGTTTGAATAATTTATATATAAATATAAAAAAATTACATATTCATTTATGAGATATGATTTTGTATGCGTACAAGAGAATTAAGATCATATATAATGAATAAAATAGTCATAAACATATTTGAGTAATGAATCTTTAATCAAGGGTTGCTAGTACAGTTTACTAAGCATATAGTTTGATGAAAGTAATCTAGATTCAGATTACTGATGTGGATAGACATCTTGGTAAATGCACTTTATATAATTATGATTATATATGACAAGACCAATGTGAATTAATTTCTCTATAAACATACCGTTTTCCATAAAGACGTAATTAATATCTTAAAAGATGATTATTTGTAGATTAGTCTAAATCTTAAATAGTCATGAACTCATATTCATGTTTAGTGGATCTTTCAATTCAGTTGATAATGTCTCTTAATATAATGAGGCTAGTGACTTGTATTTTGGAGATTAATTATCTTGAATGGTTGAGAATGTGATTTTACAATAAAGGAATTCATGCTTTCCTGTTGGATCGAATATTGGTTCCCTTAAGGGTTAATTCTGGGACTGAATAGTTATTGAACTCAAATCTTTAATATGATTATAGATTAATTATTCACTGGTGAGTTAATGACACTTAAGAAAGAAGAGATAATTAAGGGTAAAACAGTAAACCTTGACCAACTCTAATTACTGAACTAAGAAATGGACGACATAACTACATATATTGATTATATCAACAAACTGCAAAAGATTACTCTATAAATATAATTTTATATTTACTAATAGTGCAATTCCATATTAATATTGGAGTGATAATGGAATTTATAAATAAGATTATTTA
The DNA here is from genome assembly GCF_963169125.1 of Humulus lupulus. Classification (NCBI taxonomy): domain Eukaryota; kingdom Viridiplantae; phylum Streptophyta; class Magnoliopsida; order Rosales; family Cannabaceae; genus Humulus; species Humulus lupulus. Next base: position 28,430,090 of record NC_084797.1, read on the forward strand.
ATTAAAGAGTTTAATTAGTATTCTAGTTTATTGAAACTTAGTATTATAGGTCCATGACCCCTGAATCGCCTCTGTCCTACACTGTCAAGGGTAAATATGTTACATGCAAGATTAATGGAGAAAATGACTAAATTGCAAATGAATTAATTTTCAAGGGCTAAGTGATAATTATATATAATTAATTAATTATTTAACTAACTAGGCTTTATTTGAAAAACTGTAAATGAATTGAAATTAATATTAATCAGTGTTTGAGTTAAACTTGAAGATAGTTAAATATTATCTTAGAATAAGATAATTATTCAAATTGATAAGTTAATATAAGGATGATTTTATTTAACTTATATTTATTTAAAATAATATTTATATGAATTTTGAATAAATATATTGTCTTAATTTTAATTCAGCATACAAATGAGAAAAATTCGGGGCACATGAGTGTGTACACGCCACTCACTGTGTTACACTCATGTGCCAAGTGTTTTTGAGATTTAAATTTTGAATTTCAACTATTATTTGTTTATTTGTTTATTATTTTATTTTAATTTAATAAATAATTAAAATAAAAATCTAACAGATTAATTTGAATTAATTAAAAAAAAATAAAATTGTTTTATTATCTTTACAAGTTTGAAAAAGATATGATCTTGATTAGACGTATTAGTCTGAAACTGTCGATAGATTTTTCCAAGCCTAAAATATTTACTAGAACTCTCTAAAGCATTTTCTTCTCAAAACTCTCTAGATCTCATGTGATGAGAATATCTAGAGAGCCTAAATAATCAAACCAATGAATTTTACGTACCCACACACGTCCTTGTGTGTTTGAGGAATAACTTGGAAGACTATGGTGTGAGTCTTCACGTAGATAGGAAGATCATTTGATTATACAAAAAGACTCAAGTAATTTTGATAGGCTACAAGAGATATTCTTCTATTTTTATTTGTGTGTAGATTTAATATATATATATATATATATATTGATCCTAGTTCGATATTAATGATTTTTAAAACCAACACCCTCTTCGATTGCGTCTCTGATTTTATTAAATTAGTACCAGCAGATATTTCAATAAAAGAGTAGATGGATATAGTGTTACGATATGCTCTTAATAAGCGATTTTTGAATAAATGTTTTGTATAAACTGATCATGCATGTAGTACTGCAACCTCAACTCTAAGGCTTCTATTGATAAATTATTTTCCATAAATGGGCTAAACATATTTAGATTGTGACGGCACTGTTATGATGGGAAATAAATATACAAGATGAGGTCATTGACCTTCAAACACTTATATTGAAGGAAAAATCTATGTGCTTTCTATGTTTATTGTTTTGTTGATCAACTTCAACTTGATCTTGTAGTTATAGAAAAGAAGCATATTCTAGTAGCATCATTTTTCACTGTGGTTATTGATGAGTGTGTATTTTAGACACTTATTCATGGCTCTTTTATCTTATTTTGTCATGCGTATCTCAAGTTTTTGTGTTGATTTGATGTGGTACCCTAAAATGTACACGAATAAACTTAATTGATGATTTTTTGGCCAACTGGGATCTTCAAGCCTAATTTTGACTGAGTTTTCTTCATTTTCTTGGAGATCTTGTGAAACATAAAATTGTAGTTCTCTTTCTTAGCCCTCTAAAACGTGTTTGCTGCACCCCAAATTTTGAGATATAGATATTAGCCTCAAAATGCTGGCTCGCAAGTGTGGAGATCAAATATGCAGAGAATAATCAACATGGTTACTTGTGCAAATAACAAATCACTCTAAGGTGCCACGTCACTGGCACCCGAGCTTGCAATGTGAGCTCGAATGCAGATGTATCTTTCGAGGGACAGTCTTGGAAGACTGATGGTAAGGAGGCGATGTTAATGTTCCAATGAGCTCGAAACATGAAGCAGACTCGAAAGCGTGTCGGAGTAACGTGTATGCGGTTATAAATCTCTACAATTATGGGTTTAGTTAAAACCGTGTGCAAACAACTCTATTTTTAAGGGATATTTATTTTATTAATACATTTGATTTTATTTGAATATATGCTTTTGTGTTTCAAATTTAAATGAGATATCTTGTAACTTCCCTAAAATTAAAGCAAGAATATTCTGTAGAACGGGTCTATAAATAACCTGGATTTAGTCATTTATTTCTTACGCACAAAGTTGTACTCAAAGCCGTGAAATTTCTCTCAAAGCTTTAAATGCATATTACTTACTTAATAAAAGTGACTTGTGGATGTAGGTAGATTTAACTACTGAACCACGTAAAAAATCTTTGTTCTTTCTTTTCTTCCTTTATTGTTTATAAGTGATTAATCGCTCTTATTTAATTTGAGTTGACGAAAAACGTCATCAACAGTTTGGTGCTTTCATTGAGAGTATTAAGCATTCTTTCAAACTTCTCATTTTCTCAATATGGCTGCAATAAACATTCCTGGATCTGGAAGTGGACAACCACTACCCAGAATCCCTGAGGAGAACACTCTTCGAACTGAAGAACTGTTGGTACTAAATATGAAAATAAGATTTTGCAAGCGGAATATGTTCTTTTAAAAAGTTTATTAATACTAGTTAGGACCATACATATGTAAATATATTAAATCAAACACAAATAGATTAGAGATTACCTCTTGTAGCCTATCCAGAGTCCATGAATCTTTTTGTATAAATCAATGATCTTCCTATCCTTATTCTAAAAGCTTACACCTTGATCTTCCAAATCAATACTCAAACACACAAGGACGTGTGTGGGCACGTATGATTCAAAAGGTTGATTTATAACTCACTAGATGTACTCAACAAATGAGATCTAGTGATGTTTGATAGAGAGTTGTGAATAGATTTTCAGTTATAGAAAAATCTATCGCTTTCTTTTTCTGAGAGAGAGTCTGTCAGTCAAAACTTTTTGAAAAACAACTTACTTGAAAAGTATCACTTCTTTTCAGATTTATAATGATAATTAACTAATTTAATTAATATTTATTTATTTATTTTTAAAATAAAATTGATCAGTTATAACTTATTTAATTATTTAATTTAAATCATATTAACAAAAATAATTAAATAAACAAATTATATGAACTTCAAAATTCAAATCCCAGGGATAGGAAATATCCATGGTGGCGCCACATTAGGGTTTTCCCTAATTTTCTCATTTGTTCGTTTAATTAATATTTAAGACATTATGTTTATCCCAAAATAAATATCAGTTGATTCAAAATTAACTTTATCTTAAAATATCAGTTTTAAATAAATAAATATCTTATTATAAATAAGATAACTGTTAATCTCTCTTTATATTAATCCAAACATGATTAATATTTATTTTAACATAAAATTTTACAAAATAAAAACTATATAGTTAAATAATTAATCAATTGCCCATAACTATCACATAATTATTTCCTTGCCTTGGAAAATTAATTCATTTGCAATTAGGTCATTCTCTCTATAAATATTTCTTTTGACATTCTTACCCTTGACAATGTAGGACAGAGGTGATATAGGGACCATGAACCTATAATACGAAACTCCAATAAATCACATTATTAATTAAATTCTTTAATCTAATAATCTTATTTATTAATCCCATGATTACTCCATTATAAATATGAAATCGCACTCTAAGTATTTATAGAATTATATTTACAGAGTTTTCTCTTGTAGTCCATTAATATAATCAATAAATGTAGTCATGTCATCCATTTATTGGTTCGTTAATTAGAGCTGGTCAAGACTACCGTTTTACCCTTCTAATTACCTCTTGATCCTAAAGTACCATTAATTCACTAGAGAATAATTAATCTATAATCAAATTATAGATTTGAGCTCAATAACTATTCAGTTTTATAATTTACCCTTAAGGGAACCGATATTCGATCCGTTAGGAAAGTATGGATCCATTATTGTAAATCATGTTCCCAGCCATTCATGATATTGAATCTCTAAAACAAAACTCATTAGCCTCATTATACTAAGAAACATTAATGAGTGAATCAAAAGATCCAATAAACACAAATATGAGTTCATGAATACTCAGGATTTAGACTGTTCTACAAATGATCATCTATTACGATAAGAATTAAATTTTTATGTCAAACGGTAAGTTTATAAAGATAATTAATTATCATCGGTCCTGACATATATAATCTCTATTATATAAAACATCTTTACTAAGATGCCTATCCACATCAGTAATCTGAATTCAGATCACTTAGATCCCGTATGCTTAGTAAACCACACTAGTAACCATTCATTTAAGATTCATAACTTTAATATGTTACTGACTATTTTATTCATTATATATGATCTTAATTCTCTCATACTAATACAAGATCATATTCTCATGAATGAATAAGGAATTTTCTTGACATTATTATATAATTAATTCAAACAATAATTATAACATTCAAATATCATAAAATTGTACTTTTATTTAAATCAATAAAATGTCATATAAGCTTCAAGTACAAGCAAATCAAATTTACCTTTCTTTTTCAGCTCAGCGAGATACTTTTTATAGTTTCTCTTCCAGTGACCTTCAACTCCACAGTGGAAACACTTTCCATTTGGTTCTTTCTTTTGTAGTTATTGTCATTGTTGTTCTCCTTGGCCTTTGGTGCCTTCTTGCCTTTCTTGGACTTCTTGCCCTTACCTTTGTCATTGTCATTGTTCTTCTTCCTCTTCTTGGTTTTATCCTCAGAGGTTGAAGGTTTCTCCTCTACCACATTTACCTCAGTCTCTTTGGTTATGGTTTTGTTAAGAGACTCAAATGTCTGCAGTTCATTCAACAACTGGGTCATGTTGAACTCCAACTTATTCATAATATAATTGGTTGTGAACACAGAGAAAGCAAGAGTAAGCGATTCAAATATGATGCTTACTTGTGTACGCTCATCAATGACGACCCCATGTATTTCTTCTTCATGCATCATGTTAATCATGCTCCAGACATGTTCATGAACATAAACACCTTTCTTCATCTTAGAAGTCACGTAGGTTCTAGCAGCCTTATGTCTACTTTGATCAGATTGCTGCTCAAACATGGCCTGCAGAGATTCCATTATCTCAAAAGCAGTTTCCATGGGTTCATGATTTGTTCTCAGAACATCATTCATGCTCACAAACATGTAACACTTAGTCTTATTGTTGGATTAAATCCATACATCATATTTGTCACAAATATCCTTCAGAGCATTGGCAACAGGCTCTTTAGGACATTCCTCAGTTATGAAAAATTTATGGTTCTCACAGATTAACATCAGATTTAGATTCGATTTCCATCTTATAAAATTATCACCATGAAGTTTTTCAAGTGAAAGTAAAGCAGTTATTGGATTGCCACTGTTCGACATTACATAAAGAAATAAAATACAATAATATTACTATTTGAAAAATATCAATAATTTGGAAAGTAAACATGATGCATGAATGCAACAATTAAAACACATAAACTAACATTTACTATTCCACGATAAAACTACCCAACAAATAAAGTGTCATCTTAGGGTCGGTCAAGTTAAATTCGGATAGCTTATAAGACAATCTTATCTTTATTATTTAAAACTTAAAATAACTCTTTATTTTCTCTTTTAAAAATAAAGTACCACTGATTTGGTCAAGAAGCAATTATCCATCGCAAAAGCTTAATTACATCTTTGTAGGTGTAACCCATTATTTCAGAATTCATGACTTAACTTAGAGAGTGCTGCCTTAGGGTCGGTCAAACCTAAAATACATCACTCATTTCTATCTTCATAAGAAGCCGACCATGGTATTAATATGTCTAGAAGCCTTCCTTAGGGGGATAGAAAAAAAGCCGCCTTGAGGCCCTATTCACATCTCATGGTGTTGTACTAATAATGGAGACCATAAGTCACATTGAGATGTTCACCTTCTCCCACTTACTATTTTAGAAAAAATGTGTTTTATTAAACTAATCAATTAATTCTAAACTAATCACTAGTGTTGACGTGGTTTTTTGCCAACAATGTATTAAGAAATAATAAGGTAGATTAGTGCTTAGTAATAAACTGTAATGAAAAATGAAATGAATTCATAAGAACACAAATCTTTTACGTTGTTCAGTGGTTATAATCCACCTAGTCCACGAGTCTATATTATTGTTGTTTCTCTCTCTATTTTGGTAGAGTTTTGGTATTATAGAATAATGGTCCCTTTTCCTGTCCAATATTCACAGTATTTATTGAGAAATTCCATGGACATGTTTGGGTAACTGCGTGGGTCAATCACGCATAAATGACATAATTATTACATTTAATACAAGCAATTCCCATTTATATTGGGATATGAATTGATAATAGAATAAACAGCTTCCTATTATCTCAGACAATAAATATGGCAGCTTGGTCATAAATAATCGTATAATGGGATTTCGAGTCTCCATGGATCCTTGAGTATGCAATATACTAGGATAACCAGGAGTTGGATATACCTTCCAAGCTCGTACTTCGACAGCTGTTTGGATATTCTGAGCTCGTGCTTCACAACCTCCGCATCCCTAACTTGTATGACCATTATGCAAGTCGAGCTGCCTACGTGGATAATAAATAAACATCTTCATTGTTTCTTTTTTCGTATATTTATTTGCCAGCTGTACCCGAGCTGAGTGAAGGAACTCATGCTGAAATCAGGGTATCCTTGTTCGTGTTTCATGTCGTCACTTTCTGACCTACACAGTAGGGACTTTTAAACTTCTATTGCATAATACCATGCCTACCCACTACTCGAGTACTAGACACGTAGTGTACTGCAATTGGCTTCTGTTCGGGTATCGAGGATTGCAATAATTGTCTTGTCACCTTTTTGCCGTCATTTTGTCTATTTAACCTTGGCCCTTGGATCTTGAACTAACCCAATTGGATGGCCCAGATCAATCTACACAATTTACGTATAAAAGGGATGACCAAGTTTCAGACTTCACCACCTTTCATTTAAAAATTTTCCTCTTCTGCACTTCCGAGTCTCTCTTATTTTCTAGAAATCCCCAAAAATTGTTCACTGCACCCAGTCACTCAGAAGTTTTCCAAGAACTTCCCTTCGCAAAGTCTACATATTACCGTAAGAACACACTGTAAGTATCCCATTCTTTGGTTTTAAGATTTTTTTTTTCAATGGACTTTTGTTCTTCACCATGTTCATCCGCAATATTCACTGTAGTCACTGTTAGACTACATCTAAATGTATTTAGGGAATAGGTTTCGACTTAGGTTCAACGGGTGAGTCCAAAAATAGTTCTAGAAATAAGACATTCATAAAATTGGGAAATTTCTGGGTAAATCTGAGTAATTTTAGTGGTGAATTAATTTAAAGAATACCCATTCGGGATAAAGGAAATGAAAGGCTTTTAGGTTTCAAACCAGATAGCTTAGAGGTTATGTTTCTTGGGTGGTTTTGCACTAAACTGCCTCCCAAGGAAAGTAGTGGTCTAGCAGTCTGACACACGGATCCCTAAATATCATGGGTCTGTTAGGAAACCAAGGCGCGTAACTTAGGGTATCGCGTGACATCATGCGATGGGGCTGAGGCTAAACTCCTCTTGGATAACAAAAGTAAACCATTCCCCCCTTCGTACTCTCATGTCATAGACCTTAAATCCTTTTAGGTCACCTACTAACTAGGTCATTCTGTTCGTTAGGAAATCTGATGGCTCCTCAAAAGAAAACCGCCCCAAAGAAGAATGCATCAAGCTCGTCCGCTCAGCAGAAGAACAAGGGGAACCAGATCGCCCCAGAGTCTCCCATCCTGCACTTTGGCTCGGTGGTGGAGAAGGAGTTGGTGGTTGACCCAAATGCCTACTTCGAGGCTGAACGTATGGTATCAAAGATCATGACCTAGAGGAGGGTGAACAAAATCATGCTGAGACACAACATAGAAGTCGGGACCAGAACTCTCCTTGCTCGACCTGCGTTTGAAGGGAAACAGAGCTGCTCCCCTCTCCAAGACGACTTCGCGGCTTGGAGTGATGAGCATCTGAAGGCTGGGGCCTTTCTTCCCCTGGACCAATACATCGCAGACTTTTTAAATTACGTGAAATTGGCTCCATTTCAGCTCCCCCCAAATTCTTATAAACTTTTGGCAGGACTGAAATATTTATTTTGAAGCATGAGTGGGAGGTCCCCACCCCGCCAGATATACTATACCTTTTTTGCCTCAAGGCTAGCTTGGAGCAGAAAGGGTGAGGTGACGGGTTCTATTATCTCACAAGGTTTCCCAACTCTGCCCTCGTCATCGAGCTTCCTAGCCATCCCAACGAATACAAAGACTTGTTCTTTATGTCGAATGGATTCCAGAATTGCGAACACCGATACTTCAACCGACCTCGTAAGTTCCTTACTTTTGTGACTTCAGCTCATGACATTTTATTCCTTTCAAGATATTTCTTGTGTACATGTATTAACTGAATTTTTTTCTCGTGCAACCATATTTGCGAGGATAGAGAAGTCTGTGACCCTCGGGGGTCAGTACATGAAGTTGTCTGGGCTTCCACCCAGTGAGAAAGACTACCACCAGGTCGTGAATGACGTAACGATGTTGGCATGCAAGTTGATCGATGAAGGTCAAATGGTGGCCTTGAGGTCCTGGGCTACCCTTCCAGTGATCCATGAGCTTCCATCCTCTCAAGAGGAGGCCTTGCCAGCCACTAAGGATGAAGAGGAAGAAGAAGACGAGGTGCCTCTTGAGCGAAAAAGGCGGGCTCCCAACGCTGTCCGGGAACCTAATTTAGAATGAGTTGCGTTAGGGGCAGTAGCTAGCCCCTCCGGCCAAGGTAACCCATACCCCTATAGGGAATTAGATAGGGCTGTTGCCGATTTTAGGTTAGTTCTATTTAACCCAAATCAGCTCGTCCATCGTCATCCTCATAACCCATATCGTAATACAACCCTGCTCCAATGCGTATACCACCTAGTGGTACATCATGGCAATAGTTACCCTAAGGGCACAATTGTTGTTGACAACACTTTAAACTTTAGATCCGCCATTTTTGAGGAGGATGGAACCAACCGTAGGACCCGATCTTCTCTGCTCCAGGGTGTATTTGCCCGTGGATTTAGATAGTATGTAGATGAATCCAGCCCTGAGGAAGGACCTGAGCCCGAACCCCTTAGGATCCCAGAAATGCTAACCGTAGACTCTCCCTCTCCTCCATTAATTCCAAGGCCGGAGGTCGTGCCTATCCCACTCAAAACACCCGTGCAGGTGATAATAGACTCCTCCCCCAGCCCGGAGGGTAGGATCTTTGTTTTCTCTATCCTTGTATATGTTTTTGACAACTTTATTTGTGAACTAAGTCCTTTTTGTTCTTTTTAGGCAAAGAGATGGAACAACCCGGAGCTCCTGACCTCCGAACTGCTTTCCAGACTAAGAAAGCTGGCTTGGGCCCCGTCGTAAAAAGGCTCAGGATCACGAAGAAAACCCCTCCTGCAGCGGGAAACACCTCAAGATCCCCTGCCAAGGGGAAAGACACGAGCTCAACTCGGGAATCAGTTCTGGTGAGTTCTGTTACTGCTAAGGCTCCCCATCCTCCTCCTCCACCTCGATTTGTACCTCCCCTGGCTCAAGTGATACAAGCTGAACCCCCATCTCCTACTGTCCCAGCTCCTACCATCCGAATACCAGTAGATCATCAGGACTTGGAGAAGATCCCTGAAGCCTTTTGAGGTATCATTTATGAGACTGTGAGCCATATGGTGGGGCAGGCCTATAAGGCCAGCTCGAGGGATCTGAGGACCATCGAGGAGCGCAGCCCGGAGAATGTCATGGAATCAGCTATGGGAATGAACCTCACTATAAGTTGTCTTTCCTTGATGAAAAACTTCTTCTTATTGTGATCAAGGGTATATCTCTGACTTGTTTCGTTATTTTGCAGTCTGTCCTAGCCCAATATCGCAGCATAGCCCGTGCTAGGGCTAGAAATGATGATCTCTAGGCCGATCTGAACGCTATCGATGCTGCCCTGACTGCCGCTCAAGAAGGCGAGCAGGCCGCCAAAGTTGCCTTGGCGGCTGCTCAAAAGAGTGAGCATGATGCCAAGGCTGCTCTCGCCTCGTCCCAGGAAAGTGAGCAGGCTATAAAGACTGCATTGTCTTCCCTCAAGGCTCAAACTGCACAACTTCAGGCCGAGGTTGATGCAGCCAAAGCAAAACTGCTTGATGTTGGTTTTTATTGATCAAATAAGAGATTATACGAAGCGGAACAACAATCAAATTGTCAGTTTAATCCCATAAGAATTCTAGATCTACTTCTTCACATGCATATATATTTTGAATCGAAGACATGAATAGAAAATTTACCTCAGGTCCTTCCTTGCTGCTATCTTTTTGTATGGCTAAATCCTTGAGATCTCACACCAAGATCTTCCAAAATGTTCTCAGCGCACAAAGAACGAGTGTGGGCTCGCTATACAAACAATAGGCAAAAAACTATTTATCAGATGTTCTCAACACATGAGATTTGATAAAGTTTGGACCTAGGTTTTGTGAAGAATAGTGACTTTTGTTTGTGTCACTGTTCTTTTTCTCTGAGAGAGATTTCTAGATATTTTTCTATCTCTGAAAAGTTACGTTCTATAAAATTGATATCCTATATTTAATATATCCAATATATTAAAATATTTGTTATTTTAAACAATTTAAAATAACTGATCAGTTATCAGATTTTTGTTTAAATAATAATATTTTAATCATATTAAAATATCTCATTATTTATTTAAATAACTAAAATTGTGGAACCAAGAAACTGATTACAGTCTCTTATGCGTGTAGCACAGTGACTGTGCACTGTGCTACACATGTACCACATGCCAGTGATGGCATATGATTTTTCCCAATTTTTATTATTATTTAAATACCAAAAAATAAATTAATTCAAAATTAATTATATTTTTGTTAAATCAAATAATTAATTAATTCTTAATTAATTAATTACACATAATTAAACAATAATTATGTTTGATACATAGAAAAATATTTTACTTATCACATAAGTCTTTTTTGCCCATTTTTGTATTTACCTTTGTTAGTGATTGTTTGAGCCATTTCGGGGACCATGGACCTATAACATTAAGCTTCAATAAATAAACTAAATAATTAAACTCTTTAATTATAATAGTTAATTTATTAATTCTGATATTACTCCACTATAAATTCAGAATTACACTCTTTATGTTATAGATATACTTTTACAGAAATCTTTTCTTAAGTCGTCCATTGATATAACCATCTTACAATAGTTCAACCCCCTAATTAATTAGTTCATAAATTAGAATGGAAGAATTACCATTTTACCTTTCTAATTTACTTCTTATTCCTTAAGTACCATTTATTCACTAGTGAATAATTAATCTATAATCTAATTATAGATTTGAGCTCAAAATCATTCAGTTCCATAATTAACCCTTAAGGGAACTAATATACGATCCATTAGGAAAGATTAGATTTCGTATTGTTGATACATGTTCCCAACCATCCATGATATTAAATCTCCAAAACAAAAGTCATTAGCCTCATTCTTTGAAGAGACCTTAACGAATGAATCAAAAGATTTAATAAACATGAACAGGAGTTCATGAACACTCAGGATTTAGGTTGATCTATAAATGATCATCAGTTATGATATGAATTACAAGTCTTTATTATTAAATGGTTTTTGGATAAAGACTTTAATTTATATCGGTCCATGTCATATATAATCATATTATATAAAGCACCTTTACCGAGATGTCTTTCCACATCAATAATCCGAATCTAGATTATTTGTATCATTATGATACTCAGTAAACCGTACTTACAACTCCAATTAAAGAATTCCATAAATTTAATTTGTTGTTATTGACTATTTTTATTCATTCATGTGATCTTAATTCTCTCGTACTAATACAAGATCACATCCTCAATAATGAATATGGAATTTTTCTGATATTTACAAAATTATTCAAACTATAATTTAACAATCTAAATATAACAATAATAATAAACCATTGTATTTATTTATTCACAGAAAAACAAATGTCTTTACATGCTTTTAGGACACACTCCTAACACTTGAGGTCGAGGCCGCAGTCAAAGAAGAAAAGGCGGCCTCATTGTCGTCCATGGAAGAGATGCTATACCAGTGCTGGGCCTTCAACCCAGATGGGAACTTCTCTTTTATGGGGGCTGAGCTGTGGGATCTGTACCTTGCTAGATTCAAGGCTCGGCTCTTGCAAGAACCGTCAGAGATTGGTGAGGCTTCTGGAGTAGCTGAGGGAGATGGCGAGGAGGTCACCTCGGCAGGGCGAACTGGTGGAGCTCAATGATAACTCTTTTGTATTTATCTGTAATTTTTTAACAATTTTTTTTATCAAAAAATTTCCTTCTGGCTCAGTTCGAGGTTTTTTCCTCGGTACAAGTGAACGCAGACTAGTCTATATGTACTATGCATAGACCACCTGCTCGCTGGCCTGGACAAGTGAACGCAGGCTAGTCTCCGATCACTTGGGGGGCATGGAGTTAGGGCAACCTCACATAGTATCACACCTTGTGGGGAACGACCTAGAAAATGAAGCTTGTCAAAAGCGGAGTAAGCCTAGTGTCACTACCCTGAGAATAGAAAAACCTAGGAAACTAATCTTGAGTCTGTGACCTAAGAAATTAAGCTTGTGCCAAGTAGAGTAGGCTTAGCATCTAGAGACTAAACTAAGAATCTTAGTAGTGCGAGAACGGACCCGTGTCACCTCCCGTGGACATTGCGTTTGAGGAGGTGTGACCAAGTCCCTTAATCTCGAGATGCAAACAAAAGACCAAGTACTCTGTACTTGGTCCCAGGGGATAAACTTGGGACACCTCCCATGGAATTTGCTCCCGAGGAGCTCTAACCAAGTTCCCCATATGCCTAAAGCAAAAGTAGCATCGAGAAGTCCATGACGTGGGGAGCATAGCTAGTCGACAAGTGAAGCGCCTCTAATATCATGAAACCCTATAGCTAAGTGGCCTGATAAAAAATAGTGCTGAAATGATCCAAGAATGCAAGATTAAATTTAACGCATTCTCCCAAGGACGACGCACGCCCGAGGAGTAATAAGCAAATTCCAATCCTCGAGATGTGAATGGAAGCTTGAGTCATCAGTACTCGGACACACGCCTAAGTCGCATAAGACTTAAGCAGAATACTCTATGGAACCTTGACACTAGTTACCCCAAAGTCGTGTGAGAATGGACTTAGCGTTACCTTCCATGGATTCCATGCCCATGAAATAAGAACCAACTCCCTCGATCTTGGGATGCGAGTCACTTGTACTCGGAGTCAGGAATCGACCTAAGATTAAATAAAGCCCAAGTAGTGCGAGTATGAAATGATGTTACCTATTGAAGACATTGTGTTCAAGAAGTATTGACTTAGTCCTATGATCTTGAGATGCGAACGGAGGCCCGAGTCGTTGGAAAGAGGAGACGACCTCGAGTGCTAAAACTCGAGTGTCACGAAATACCTAGTCAAAGGGTGGGGAACTCAACATCCTGGGCCTGGGATAATAAGTTCACGACTTCCACATGATTAGGTCTTGAGCTGTATACTCGGGTGGCAAACCAAGAATCTCGAGCTGGCCCATCGGTGACCACGTTCTTGGGGGGGGGGGGGGGGAAGGGCAGATAGCTTACTGCGAATGACCCCCTAAAGTCTTGAGTCATTAGGACTTAGGAACACGGGATGATGTTAAAGTTACTTTCAAGGACATTGAGCCTGGAAGGCAACACTTAATGTCTCAAGTGTCAAGCACTAAGGCAGAACCCTACAGTACAAGACCTCCTAAAAGCCCGAGTCGTTGAAACTCAAAGGTGTAGGATAGTCGAGTGTCCTTACTTGACACCACATCAAAGTTACTCTTATGACCTCGAGCTTAAGATGAAACACTAAATTCACAAGCATCTAAACACTGATAGAAATATCCACAAGCTCTAAGTACCACAGGTAGGCCCCGTCCTGAGTCGTTGGAACTCGGGGACGTATGTCCGCGTCGAGTAATCACTTGACCTAGCGTTAAAGTTACTCTTGAGGACTGCCAACCTACAGAGCAACACTAAACGCATAAAGATTATCTAAGTACTAAGAGAAGTCGATAAAGGCTCGAGTTTTCGAGACTCAAACGCGAGACCTAGGTCAACGTCCAAGGACCCTCGTGATTTACGATTACGTTAAGTGAATAAAAAAAAAATTAAAAGAAAACACATTGAATCGTTTGTACAAAATAAAAGTACACAAATTAATTGTTCATGGCATGTAGGCCTAAATAAGTTATGACAAATGCTCGGGGCTCAGGATTTAATTGCCCTCTGGTACCTCCTCCACCAGGTCAATGATTGGGTCTAACCCCGAAGCACTCCCAACTTGATTAGCAATAGCCTGAGTCACCTCCACAACTTGGGTTGCCTCGATAGCTTGGGTCGCCTCGGCAGCTCGGGTCTCTTCCGCAGCTTGGGTCGCCTGGAGGTGTTCTTTGAAGAGGAGTCTGTACTTCTCGGGCTCTCTGGTGAAGTCCAAACTCATCTCTTGTTTATGGAATCAGGCCATGTAAAAGGTGTCCTCAGCGATGGTCTTGACCTCCTTCTTGAGTTGGTTCACCTAACGCTGAGAAGATCTATTCATCTCCATGGCTTGGATGGCTTTTCTCTTGCCAAGCTCGGCATAGTTAGTGACCTCCTTGAGTTGCTCCTGAAGTTGGCAATTTTCAACGACCCCCTGGGCAATCTCGGTTGTTGCTTTCTTTGCCTCATCCTAGGCTCATCCCAGGACCTTGACGGTCTTTTGGGCAGCCTCCTCAAGCTCATGAGAAGATTTTTGTTCGGCTTCCAGAGCAGCCTGAACACGAGCAAGCTCTTTCTGTGGGCCTCAAAGGTTCTCCTTAAGGGTGGATACTTTGTCTTGGGCCCACTAAAGTTCATTAGACTTCTCCATCATGATGTCACCCAAGCGCTGACAAGCCAAGGTAGACTGCATAAAAAGAGAAAATTAGCTCAAGCATTGTGGAAGTAAAATAAGACCCCAAGAATTGATAACATACATGGACAATGTTATACCGGCATGAAGCCACGAGGGAGGCCTCGTTGTTGTCGCCCAGTTGGACAAAGATATAGTCGGCCAGCTTGCACATGGTGGAGCTAACCCCCTGGAGGAGCTCGACAACGATTGGAGCAAAAACTTCCCCTAATTTGGCGGAGAACAGAGTCTCCAGCTCAGCCCGACCTATCAGAGCTACAATGAGTCTCTCTCTTGGCAGCTTCAATTGCATAGGGCCTCTGCGGTTTCATGGAGGAGCTTATTCCCTCCGCCATCCTTGCATCAAAATATTGGAGCATATTTTGATATTGCTCCAGCAGGTCCCCCTCATTCCTCTCGGGGTATATCAAAAGTCGAGCCCTAGGTGCCAGCCTTGGTTGGTCTGAACTTTGGAACACTTCACTAGCTTGGGGGAGGAAGGAACCTCCAAGACCGGGGCGGACCTGCCGTAGTGTGACGTCCCGTGTTTTGAACACACGTTAGTTGCTGGTTCGAGCTGGTGAAGAATTACGTGGAATATGATTTTGATAAATGATATTATATGAAATTTGTGTTATTTAATGAATTTTATAGCCGTTGTGATGATCTGGTAAATGGTTTAGGCTTATGCAAAGAAAGATTGGTCTCGGACCAAGGGGTAAACCCTAATGGTATAAAAATATTGGATTTAAATAAAATGGGGAATACTCTAGCATAAAAATATTTTTGGCAATTGGGACTTTATAGTTAGGCCAATAAAATTTAAGAGAATTGATTGAGGATTGAATTCCAATCAACTGGGCTTAAGAATAAAAATTTCTTGCTCGGGCCTTGAAGGGTATTTTTGTCAATATGTGATAAATTTCCAAAATTATGTGATATTGTGACAAATTTTACTCTTTGGACACAAATTACTTTATTTAATTATGCTTGGAGATTTAAAAACTACAGGTTAACAATTTAGGGAAATTTAGAGCACAAAATTACCAAAGAGCCCTTGAGTTCTTATTGTGTAGGGTAAAATAAGCAAGGGCATAAAGGTAAATTCCAAGGGAAGAGAAAGAGAGAGAGAGATGGGCGGCAAGGCTAGGGGGTAGACCCTATGGCTCTCATGAGCTAGGTCACATACCCCAAAGAGCCAAGAATATGAAGAGTTTGATCCTATTCACAAGTTAAGAGCTTATTCATTTTGCTTTTCTCTCAAACACTTCCTCTCCATGACTCTCTCCCCAAACCCTTAACCCTATCTATCCCTAACCTCCATTGCTGCAACAAACTCCGTTCTTAGCAAGCTACACTCATCTTCTCCATTGGAGAAGGAAGAAGTTTAAGAAGAAATCCTTGTTTAGTGTAAGTATAAAACTCCTTGTGCATTTCTTTCTCTTTCCCTTTAAACTCGAAGCCCTAGGGGGTTTCCTTATGCATGCATATAATCTAATAGCCATGCATGACATTGATCTTGTGTTCTAGGGTTCAAGAGAAGCTTTCACTAGTTGGATCTCAAAGATTGAGCACCTTTGTGATCAAATAAAGCAATGTAAGAGGTTTTTGTAGGTTTGCATGTTCTTCTCCCTCATCTAAGTTCTTCCCTACCCTAATCCTTTCTTAAAAAAGATGCACGTGGGACTTGGGGATCAATTTTGAGAGTATAGAGCACAAAGGGAAGTTTTTGAAGAGCTAAGGAATACATCTCCAAGCTAGGACTTCAAAAGGTAGAAATCTATGATTGTTTCTTTGAGTTTTGTGATGATTTTTGTAGATCTGGTTGTATAGGGTATTTCAATAGTTTTTGGAGCCTATTTTATACTTAAGGTTGAGATTGTGTCAAATGATGAATTTCATGCATGCATGCTGCCACAATTCGTGGCTAGGGTTTATGCTAGAAATGCTTGTTGTGGTTAAGTGTGAGTAAAAATGCATGCTGCCACAATTCGTGGTGTGGATTCCAATGGGTCAGATTGCACCCTACTGCCTTTGTTTGTGAAAATGATTTATGTAGTTGTGTAGTGATTTGAGAGTACTTGATGTTAGGCTTTTGAAAATCACAAAAAGATATTTTTATGCCCAAGTTATGCACTTTTTGGCATTGTGATGCAAATCTGGAAAATTTCTGGGTAGCATGCACTGCCCAGATTTATTTATCTTTTGAATGGGTTTTACTAATCTAAAAGCTAGGAAATTTGGTAAGATTTTAGTTGATACATGTATAAGGGTCCCTATAAAATTTTAGAGAAAAATTTATTGTGGTTTAAGATAAATTTTTTTTCAAAGTTTTCCCTAAAATCTAGAAAAAACTTATGGGCAGCAAGCACTGCCCAGATTGCTTTAATTATTTAAATGAGTTTCACTATTCCAAAAATTATGAAATTTTTAAGGAAGTTAGTTTAGATATGAATCAAGACCCCTGTAAAATTTAAGAGAAAATTGTGTTATGGTTTAAGAGAATTTTTTTTTCTAAGTTTTCCCTAAAATCTGAAAAGTAGTAATTTTGGACGATAACAAAAATTAATTTTTTGGGAGGTTAGTTCTCCTAACCTAAAACAAGTTTTCACGCGAGATTTTCACCTAGTTCCCGTCCTTATGACACAGAATACGTGAATAATCCTTAAAGGGATTTGGCCAAAAAAAACTCAACTATGGGAAAATTTTAAAAATTAGACTTTATCACTTTAAATCAAATAGTGAAAGTAAAATTTTGGAAATGAGAAAAATGGTTCTTTTACAAAGGTAGCTAAGGATTTGAAGGTTTAACCAATCCAAAATCAGCTTGAGTTAACTAAAGTGTGATTTTTAACATTTTATAAATTAAGGGTCCAATTGCCATTCTTTTAAAAAATACCACAAAAAGAGATTCTAGGTTATCAATAAAAATTTGGTAAAAATGGGAGTTTAGGTTATGAAGGACCTTTATGAACAAAGGGTAACTTTGTCAGATAATAATAGTTAAATGGTCAAAAAGCTGTATTTTGGTATATGATAGAAAGCGGTGAACTTCGTAAAAGAATGATTAGTTATGATATTGTTCTAAAGATGCAAGTTGTTAAAACTCCATTTTCTAAAACCAAAGTACAATTTATCAAATAAAAGAGTTCTATATTGAAAGAATATTAAAACACGGTATAGATAGCGTGTTACGGTGAGGCCGACCTTATACACTATGAAGTGTATAAGAGGCTACAGTATAGAGTCTCTGAGAGTTTATTGCATACAACTATTATAGAATATTAGCTATAAGAATATGCCATAGTTTAATTCAAGTACACTGTACTAATTACAGTAACCACCAAAGGGAAAAATGAATAACAGTATTAAGGATGCAGTTGGGAACTAAGGACTCTAGGTAAGTTAGCCTTTCTCTTCTTGGCTATAACATGAATATACTAGTGTGTGTTCGTCGTAGTCTATTACACTAGTTTTGTTTGGGTCGTTAAGAACAAGGTATGCTTAATACCCACTCTTGCAATGCTTTTGCATTTCGCGGCTAAATGGTAAGTAGGTTCAGGTTGGAGCCATAACCTTAGCATAATATTGTCCGGGTTGGAGCTAGGACACGATACTCTAAAGTTTGGGTCGGAGCCAGGACATGGTAAAAATATAGTCGGGTTGGAGCTAGGACACGGTAAAAATATATAGTACGGGTTGGAGCCAGGAAAATGGTAATATAGTCTGGGTTGGAGCCAGGACAACGGTAATATAGTCCGGGTTGGAGCCAGGACATTAATGGTGGAACCGGGTTGAGGCTAGGATCCCTTACTGTTAATCTATTGATTAATTATGGTATGTGTTATATATATCTTGAATGTTCTGGGAATTTTTTGTGTGCAGGATATTATGATATGTTTTTTATATCTTGAATGTTTTTGAAATTTTTTGAGTGTAGATTATTGTGATATGTGTAAACTTGGTTGTTAGAAACAACCAAAGTATTTATTTCAGATATGGTTATATATCTTGAATGTCTGGGATTTTTTTAGTGCAAGTTGTTATGATATGTATGAAAATTGGTTGTTGGGTGCAACCAAAGTGCTTGATTTTCTATTATGATTATTGCTTGTGAAATTGTATGATAGGGTTGAAACTTATCCAATACCCTAGTAACTGGTAGCTATGTCTACCTTAGGTCGACTTGTTACTGGGTTTTAGTATACTTGTGTGTAAGGATATTCTTACTAAGTGTGGTCACTTACCTAGTTGTTCATGTTGTAGGTAAGTGCAAAGGCAAAATGGATCAGTGAGTGCCAGAGTCTGCTTGTAGATATGTACATGTGGCTAACCTGGGGAGGTTTTTGATGGATCACCATTTTGAAAAGAAAAAGTTGAAATCTCGTTATTACTTTTGAGATAATTACTTTATTAAAACTCTGTGGATGAGTATTTGCATTTCTGTTTGCTAAACTAAAAGTGTGCACACACGACCTTTTTAAAAGTTTTTATATGGATTTTCGGCATGATGAGCTAAAGTGAAAGTTTTAAATTTCTGCATGATTTTTGGTCTTGTATGTTTTGGGTTGTTACATGCAGGAACTTTCGTAGGGGGAGTAGGGATCCTCTCTCTCTTGGCTGGTGCAGAGGGTTTGGGATCCTCTTGAGGGCGCAATGACTCTCAGAGTCAAAGAGCTTATGGGCACTCCTAGCCTCAAGGCTGACAGAGCAATGTCAGCTAGCCCCATGTGATCTGCAAGGACAAAAAGATGATTAGTGAAAATTCCAAAATGAAATAAAATAGCACTGTAGGCTCCTCGGAAGCCCACCATGAGTTATGTCTTGGTGCAGACATCGAGGGTGTCTAATCCTATCTCCCATCTCACAATTGAAGCTAGTGCAATATTGGTAGAACCAATTGGAGTTGAGAGAGGTCACTCGGTCTATGGGTACAAAGCCCCGAGGCGGTAGTTGTCTCCTCAGGCGGTGAAGGTAGACATCTATCAGGTCTTGGTAGTCCAGGAACTCTTCCTTAGTCCAACACTGGTGCGTGATCTGGCCATAGTGAAGAAGGGTGGGAGAGGCCCAGACATGCTTGGGGCTTATCCTATCCTCTACATGTGAGGCATGGTATATAGTAAAGGCGATTTACATGGGGCAAGATGAAAAACCTCCATTCTCGCCTGAAGCTCTTCCTCGAGCTCCCGATCTTCTTGGGCCTCTCGGGTTACCTCTGTGGCTCGGATAATCTCCAGCCGCTCCTCCACAAGCTCCTGGTTCAGCACCGCCCGAGCAAGCCAAATAATGTAATTGATGTGTTGGGATGCGAACTCCCGAGACTTCTTGGACTGGCAGTACTTATTTAGCTAGAGGTTGCTAATTTTTTGCCCCGCGCTATGAAGTCCCGACTCGACGTGGTTGTCTTCCGTCGCTAGGAGACTGAGATCCAGATCTTGCTCGGGGAGGGATTTCATCTCCTGGAGATGGTCATCGAAGAGTTGGACATAGGGAGTTCGGCAGAAGGGACCTATTCAAAGAAATGACTAAGTATAGAGTACCAAATGATCAAGAAAAACAAGGAAAAAGAAAATGACCAAGAAGATACTCACCGACCCTGGAGAAGTTGAGGATCAGGGCCGGGTTATTACGGATCAGAAGCCTGTTTGTGAAGAAAAAGGTGCCCTTGTAATCCCAATAATGGTTCTCATTGTGATGAGGAGCCTTGTAGTCGAGGTTGAGGCGGTAAATTTTATCAAGGCATAGTACCCATCCCAGTTGGACTTCTTCCTCAGGGTGGTGCGAAATTTGTAGAAGTGCATGATTTCCGTGTGGGAAGGTGTGGGCCATTTTCGCTTCCAGTACTGGACATACATCCTTGCGAGCACCCGGTAAGCGTTGGGGGAGAGTTGGAAGGGGGCTATCCCAACGTACTTCAGAAAGTCCACAAAGTACTGATGCAAGGGCAGGGTGGCCCCAACCATCAGATGGGCTTGGCTCTAGGTGCCAAGGCCATTGAAACTGCGGTGCACCCTCTCGGATTCCTGAAAAATGTGCATGAGACACCTATCCCCAATCGCATAGTTCCTCATAATGGCTTCCAGGGCCTCAGGGTGTTGGATCCGGGTGTGGTACTCCTGCACTTCAAACCCATCAGCTTCGTGTTAGGAACAAGTTTCCTAATACGCATCGAAATGGTGGTGGGGTTGGCCCAGTGTACAACAATTTTTTTGTAACATATTTAAACTACCTTTAAATATGCAGATCCATTAATATACATAAATTAATCCTAAGCAAGTTATGAATAGAAATCATACCTCTTGAAGCTTATCAAGTGTCATTGCTATCTTTTCGTAATAAGAACAATATTCCTATCCAAGTTGCTCCCAGGTACTCACATCAAGATCTTCCACAGCGTTCTCTACACCTCAAGAAATGTTTGGGCACTTAGAGAATAAAGGATAGTTTATTTGTGATTCTACTTGATATAATCAACACATGAGATTAAGAGAGTAGGCCTCAGAATTGGTTCTTTATCTTTTCAGGGAGAGAAAAGTATCGTTCTATTTTTCACAGAGCGAAAGACTGAGTTGTCTGAGTTATTTGTATATTTTCTGATTAGTCATACTTAAAATAAATATTCAAATTTAAAAAATAAATCTGTAACCAACTTACAATTTATCTTTTAATTAATTAATTAATTATCTTATTAATGAAAATATCCAAAAACTGATTTTTTGAATTATTAATTAATTAAATAAATAAAATTGAAAAATCTGTCCATGAAATATGCAGTACACGCCACTCACAGTCCATGGACTGTGTGTGGTTGTGTACCACCCTAATTTCTAGGGATATTTGATTTTTCTATTTTTTTTAATTATTTATTCAAACTACTTTGTGAGATAAAAATCTTACAACCTGATAACTAATTCAAATTTAAATTAAATATTTTTTTAACTAATTATCAAATATAATTAATTATTTGAATAAATATCAATCTTTTAAATTCAAATCCAATTTGAACTTATCAGATTATTATCTCCCACTCAAATAAAGATATTTAATTAATTCTACCAATTAATTAAATCCAATATAATTTCGAAAATAAATATTTAATTTATTATAATTTTGAAAATCATAATTATTTAATTATTTAATTAAATTTCGAAATTAATTTAATTATTAATATAATTTTGAAAATTATATATAATTAAATATTAATTAATTTTGTTAATTACAACTAATTTGTAATTAATTAATTAATCACTATTATCATATAATAGCATATTTGACCCGTAGAACAAATTTCTTCTTAAATATGTCGTTCAACTATTTTTCCCTTCATATCAACTCTTGCCTTGAATAATGTCGATAAAGCTGCTGTGGAGACTTATGGACCTATAATTCCAAGCTCCAATAAATTTGAGATTATTATTTAAACTCCTTAATTAAATAATCTTAATTTATTAATCTCATTATTATTCCACTATAAATATGAGACTGCACTCTTGTAATTATAGACATTTTATTTACTGAGTACTTTATAATTATAAAGCGTCCATTGATATAATCATTGCATACAAATTGACCCTCTAATAATGGTTCATAATTAATCGGGAATAAAATTACCGTTTTACCCTTTTAATTATCTCTTGTTTCCTTAAGTACCATTGACTTTACTAGTGAAGGTTAATTCATAACTAAATTATGAATTTGAGTTCGATAACCTTTTAGTCCCCAAAGTCAACCCTTATGAGAGCCATTATTCAATCTCTTGCAAGAAGGCATAGATTCCATATCTGTATACTATGTCCCCATCCATTTACATTAATGAGTTCCCAAAACAATAGTTTCTAGCCTGATCATACTGACAGACCCTAACCAGTGAATCAAAGAACTCATATAACATAAACAGGAGTTCATAGTAACTTCAGGATTAAGATCTATTTGTATATGATCATCAGTTGATATATTTAATTAATACTTTGAAACGATATTTAACTGAGTATTAATAAACATATCTGGTCCAGTTTTATATATTATCTAATATATAAAGTACCTCCACTAAAGTGTCCTACCACACTAGTGATCCAGATCTAGATCACATGTATTCATAATACTAGTGGACCGTACTTACAGTAATTAATCTAAAGATTCCATAACTTTATTTTATTGCGAACTATTCAAGTTCATTTATCTCAAACACAGTCCTCCCGTATCAATACATGTTTGAGATCACATATATGAACTTAGGATTTTTTTTTATATTTACATAATATTATCACAGAATAATATAGTCCATAAAATATATGCATAACAAATTCAATTTATTTATTTCATAAAACAATGTCTACTACATATGCTTTCAAGGCACAATTCTCAACACCTCGTACGTCTGAGTGGGGTGTGGAATCGAGTCTCGGTTGACTTCTTCCATGGTCAACCCCCTGTGGTCTGATAACCCTGGCCTCTCCGCTACCAGGCCATCAGCACGAACAACCAGCTCCTTGACTGGTTCTCGGACTTCCTCCCTTGTGCCATCCTCAAATGCGCCTTGTTCACATACCATGTCGGAGATTTCCTAGGCGAAGAGATAGAAGCCTTGCTCGTGCAACTGTCGCAGTTCCTCGAACATCTGAGACAATAACCAAGTAGTTAGTATTTTGACCGAACGAAAGATGGCCAAAACACAGAAGACCCAAAGACTACTGCTTGGAGAGAAGAGTAAATAGTTCTCTAAGGATTTGGGATGTCCTCAGAGTCTAGGATTAAGCCACAGAACATCACTAGAATTGATGACCCCACCGGAATCTGGGAATTTTCTAGATTCCAATGAAGGTCCAGAAATGCAAAAGTGGTCTAAGATGTGTCGAGGGCTATTTTGATTATTTCTAACATCAAAATGTGCCTATAAAGGCTTACAAAAATCCAAAAAAAATCTCAAATTCCATAAAAATCACGTTCCTAAGCATGCGCCTAAACCCACAAATGAAAGCCGATGCAAATGCAATACTAAATACATATAAGTAAGAATTTACTTTCTCGAGATAAAGCGTAGATAGGAGCTGAGGCGAGTCTTATCTGTAAAATATCACTTGCCGTTCGCCCAAAAGTAAGACGATCCACGCCAATCGTCCAGAATTGCTGAAAACTCAGAAATGGTTGGAGGTATGGGGGGAGCGAGAAAGAAGAGAGGGTTCTGGCGTAAAGATTTTGAATTTTGAATGGCTATAGTGAGAGGCAGAGGGGCTGTTCTCTGGGTTTTATACTCAATTAGATGGAAAGCAACCCCTCCATGACCGTCAGATTTCCTACCATGTAGATACTAGAAGGAAATCCAACGATTAGGGTCCAGATGGTGCGGATCATGATCATTGGTCTTGAGAAAAGATGCCTCAGGCATTGGGTGAGAGGACGCCTTAGACAAGAAAGGGACATTTAGGATCGTGGAGTTGGCCCCTCATTAATTGCACAGATTGATGGGCCTAGCCATAAGGACTTGACTCGTGGCCTTACTTTTCATAGTGACGTCGGGGGAAGTCCGAACGTCTCCCCCAAAATTTTCAAATCACTCCTCTCAATCTAAGTCTCCACTGCCCGAGGGAGAGTGAAGACTTAGGGGGAAAATGTTATTTGTATTTTCATATTAAGAGTGATTAGTGACGAGGTAAGTTATAAGGTTCTTAGAGTGCAACCCCTCCAAGAAGCCTAGTTTGGACGAGTCGTGGACATCTCCGAAGGAGACCACGCCCCGAGGTTCTTCCTCGAGGTGAGGGTACCAATAGGTGAAGCCACCTCCCAGGCCAGTAGATAATTCGTTGATGTCTCCGAGTGAGGTTACGCCCCGAGGTCCATCCTCGAGGCAAGGATCTCTCCAGATGAGGCCACGTCCGTAGAAGCTCTCTTCACTCAATCGTCCCCCAGGTCTATGATTCCGGTCCTCGAACCTGGGGTAGCTGCCAGGTGTCAGTCACTGGAATTGTAGGCTTCGAGGTGATCGTCTGACAACTTTTGGTGAGTCTTGATTGATGGTATTGAGTTCATACACTCGACAATCGGAATTTTCCACAACGTTGCCTGACATGGGCAAACGTGCGCCGCACCCTAACAAGTCAGAGATATGTTCCCTATAAAGTTGGTACGCGACTTTCTAAAATGGGCCCCGTGCAATCCGCTTTGGCTGTAGTCTCTATTTAGTACATGCATTTATGTATTAATTTGGCATTAACACCCCGAAGTGCGGGAATTTTGTATTAATAATAGATGATTAGCATTAATGATCACGGTCCCTATAAATAGGGATGGGGTATCTACTTGTAAGGGGTTAAATTTTTTTAGAGAGAGAAACTTTGTAACTTAGTGTAATATACACGCTGCCTGAGAACCACCATTGAAGCTTGCTATAACAAGCTTCAAGCTCACTAAATAATAGAGACTTGTGGACTAGGGCTCTTTTATAGCTCGAACAACGTAAAAGCCTTATGTTCTTCCCTAGTATTTCCTTTAACCTTTCAGATTAAGTTGATAGTGAAAAAGGCAGACAACAAGATCAAAATAAATACAGTCACTTCTATAGGGACATTGGTCACACGACTGAGGAATGCAGACAGCTAAAAGACGAGATCGAAGGATGTATCCCGAGAGGCTATCTTGGACAATACGTCTAAAACATAAATGAGCCAAAGGGTAGCTTTGGCCCAACCAATACAACCAACTCAAGCCGCAACACTCCCTATAAGGGAGGACAATCAACCTCCCCCAACCTATGGAGAAGATATAATAACCATCGTTGGAGGACCCCACATGTCTGGAACAAGCAGGAATGCTCAAAAGAGATATGTTCAATAACTGAAAATAGCATATGGATCTCCTTATGTTCTAGATCACTGAGCTCGAAAGCAACAAAGGTTCGAATCCCAACTTATAACTTTCACGAAGATGATGCCTCTCACGTCCAATTTCCACATAATGACTTATTGGTCATAACAATCTAGCTTGCTGACAAAAGACTTCATCGAGTACTGATTGTTAACGGGAGCTCGATGAACATTCTTTATAAGGAAACTTTGGAGAAATTGGGTCTATCAGTTCAAGACTTAAAAGCATGTGCAACTACCCTATATGGATTCTCAAGAGAAGGGATAACTAGCACAAGGTCAATTTAACTCCCAGTAACTATGGGAGAGTATCCGGTGTCACTCACCAAAAAGTTTGAGTTCATAGAAGTAGACACCCCATCGGCTTACAACGTCTTGCTTAGGATACTAGCCCTCATTGGGCTGGGGGCAGCGATGCCAGTAAGGCACTGAAATTCCTGACACCAAATGGAATCGAGACACTAAAGGGAGATCACTTACCAGCTTGAGAATGCTACAATATCTCCATGAGGGAAAAAGGTCAATCTAGTGCCCAAACACTAGTTGTGATTGAGGAAATAGAAGAAAAGGTTTTTTGAGATCAAAGATGAGATTGACCCAAGGATGGGAGAAGACCAGGTTGACCTCGGCCTAATAGAGGAGCTTGAGGAAATTCAACTCGATGACAAAGACACCACCAAAGTGGTGAAAATTGGGAAGAACCTCACTAAGGAAGTGCGATAAGAATTAATACGCATTTTTAGGGAGAATCAAGATGTTTTTGCATGGTTTCATTCAAATATGATTGGTATTAATCCCAACATAATAAGCCATGCACTAACTATAGACAAAAATGTCCCCCCGAAATAGCAAAAAAGGAAGCTCCTAGATGATGAAAGGAAGCAAGCCCTGAAAGAAGAGGTTAACAGATTAAAAGCGAATCGATTCATAAGAGATGCCTTTTACCCAGATTGGACTGCCAATCTAGTCTTAGTCTTAAAATTGAATGGAAAGTGGCGAACTTGTATTGTTTAATCATACCTAAATAAGGCATTCCCAAAAGATTGCTTTCTGTTGCCTCGAATCGATCAGCTTGTAGATACAACCTCGGGTCACGACATCATGTCCTTTATGGATTCTTATTATGGATATAACTAGATAGCAATGCATGCTCCCAACCAAGAACACACGAGCTCTATGATAGATAAGGGACTATATTGTTACAATCTGATGCCATTCTGGCTCAAAAATGCTGGAGCAACATACTAGAGGTTGGTAAACCGAATGTTCGCTGAACAAATTTGGAATAGCATGAAAGTGTATGTGAATGATATGCTCATAAAATCCAAACACAATAATAACCATGTCGATGACCTTGCAGAGTGTTTCACTATACTTTGAAAATATAACATAAGACTTAACCCACAAAAATTCTCCTTTGGGGTATCATTGGTAAAGTTCCTAGGGTTCATAGTGAATGCTTGGGGCATTGAGGAAAATCCAGATAAGATAAAGTCTTTAATAGATATGCCTTCACCTGGGAAGCATAAAGATGTTTAGAGTTTAATTGGACGAATGACAGCCTTAAACAAGTTCATCTCGAAATCCACCGATAGGTGCCTACCCATCTTCTAATATTTTGGGAGAAGTATTGTACTTATACCTTTCCATAACCAAGCATGCAATCGGTGAGGAATTAGTTCTGGAGGAAAAAAAAGTACAAAGGTCGCTCTATTACATCAGTAAACAAATATTAGGAGATGAGTCGCAGTACCTTCTAATGGAAAAGCTCATGTGTTGTACCCGAAAAATACGAGCTGAATTACTTCGCATGGGGTACAACTGAAAGACAAGCGTATGAAGAAAACGTATAGATAGAATGTCTAGGTAAGTCTGGAGTGAGTAGCTCGAGTCAAACTTAACAGCTTACGACAAACAAATAGTCTCCATATCGCCTCGGATGCCAACAACTTAGTTCGAGTTGTGAGAGAACTAGATCACCTTCATGAAATTTTGAGATTGACCTGTATCATTTTAGAATAATTCTTTGATCCCCAGCTCGAAGGAAATGTTTAGCTCGTAGAAGCCTGATCATGACGCACAGTGAAGGATCCCAAAAGACTGAGAGATTCCTTATACACTCATTAATGCTCAGATATTATTCTGTATTTATTATCCAATATTGCAGGCATAGAATCAATAGGCATTAATGTATTTATGTAAATGGGATGTTACCCGAAAGTATATGTTACCATATTTATGCACTGTTACCGAAACCTGTCCTGGAAGATTTCCTTATAAATACAGGGGAGAATGGACAGAAAGGGGGATCAACATTTTTGTATACTTAAACTCTGGTGAAATAGTCACAAACAATTTCATGGTGAGAACAAAACAGGTTAATAAGAGTGATTCGTGGACTAGGTGGATTTTAACCACTGAACCACATCAAAGGTGTGTGTGTTCTTAATACTTTTTATTTATCCAATTATGGTTTAGCAAAAACCTAATATCTCTATTTTTAGATTTCTTAATCCACTGTTGGCGAAAAACTGCATCAACATCATGTTATGCCTAGTACATGCGTCTCAAAAGTTGCGATCCTACTTCCAGGCACATCCAATACACGTGCTGACTGATCAGCAATTAAAGCAAATACTGTCAAAACACGAAGCATTAGGTCGACTATTAAAATGGGAAATTAAACTTGGGCAGTTCAGGATCACATAGTGGAGTGTATAGGAATATCCAACGAAAAAGTCATAACCCCAGCTCGAGAGTTGTGGAGACTTTATGTTGATGGATCCTCCAATGAAATGGATAAGGGGCAGGTATTATATTAATCATTGCATCATGACACAAGCTTCATTTGGCATTGAGATTTGAATTTGAAGCATCCAATAACGAGGTTGAATTTGAAGCACTACTAGCAGGGCCCCGAGTAGTTTTCGAGCTAAAAGCTAAGGCAATACACTATTGCAGTGATTCACAACTTGTGGTCAACCAGGTATTGGGAGAATATCAAGCTCGATGGACGAAAATGGCGGCATACCTGGAAAAGGTTAATTAACATTTGAGTAGTTCAAATTTTACAAAATCGAACAAGTCCCACTGGAGAAAAACTCGAATGCTGACGTCTTAGCTCGACTTGCAAAAACCAGAGAAGCCGATACACTCAATGTGGTCCCAATATAGTTCTTGCCACAACCAAGTATCACCGAGCTGGAACAAGCGAGATTGACATGATTGATTCGCAACCAACATGGATGACACCTATAATCGACTACATCGAAACCATAAATCTCCCCATGATCGGAATGAAGCTTGAAAGTTGATGTACAAAATTCCAAGATATACTACCTTGGAAGGAAAATTATATCAAATCGGATATTCCATGCCTTTGTTACGATGTATAACTCCACCTGAAGCAAAAAGAATCCTTGAAGAAATTCATGAGGGGTTTCGTGGAGACCACGCTGGGGGCATAGCCTCTCTAAGAAGGTCATAAGGAAAGGATATTTTTGTCCCACGCTAAAGGCAAATGCATTCGAGTACGTAAAGGACTATGATAAGTGTCAACGGTTTGTGTCAATACCTCGAGCTCCACCAACCGATCTCACCATGATGAGCTCCCCATGGCCATTCACAGTATGGGGCACAAACCTCATAGTATCACTACCAATGGGTAAAGGTGGAGTTAAGCATGTTGCAGTAGCAGTGGAATATTTCACTAAATGGACCGAGGCTAAACCTTCAGCTACTATTACCTCGAAGAAGGTCATTGACTTCGTGATCAAAAATATAATATGCCGATATGTCATACCAAGGAAGGGAATTCATACAATGGGACCCAGTTCGATAGAGAGATGTTCACTCGGTTTTGTGAAAGAAATGGGATAATAAAAATTTTCTCTTCAGTAGCCCATCCACAAGCAAATGATATGGTCAAAGCCGTAAACAAGTACCTAAAGATTTTGATGAAGAAACGATTTGAAGAGGCCAAATTAAAATGGCCCGAAGAACTACCACAAGTCCTATGGGCTCATAGAACGATAGCTTGAACCTCGACTGGACATACACCTTTCTCGTTAGCTTATGGCAGCAAGGAAATGTTTCCATTCAAGGTCAAAGTATCAACACTAAGACGTGACACATATATACAAGACTTGAACCATTCCTAGCTCAAAGAACCCTTAGACCAAATAGAAGAAAAGTGAAACAAAGCTCTTCTTAAGATCTTAAGAATAAGTGGGCGTATCAGCAACTCGCCACAAGGTACTTCAATAAGAGGCTTCGAGACAGACACTTTGCATTGGGAGACTTGGTACTCAGACCAGTATTTTTGGCCACACAGGACACATCAGCAGGTGTGCTTGAGCCTAATTGGGAAGGACCTTACCAAATTGAGTCCATCATTCGACATGGAGTCTACAAACAAGCTCGATTAAATTGAGAATTGGTTCCACGAGCTTCGAATGGTGAACATCTACTACCATATTATCAATAAACTTTGGAAATATGTTTATTTAGTTGTAACCAAGCTTGTATTTATTTTTCGGTATTATTAATAAAATACTATTCATTTCCATTATTTTTATTTTTTAATTTTTTGCTTGCTTTCAATATTTTACAACCTAAGATTTTTCAATAATATAATTTTAAGGGGCATAAGTGGTATACCAATGATACCACAAGCTCGAAAAAAAAAACATAGCAAGAAAATAAAAAAAATTACCAAGTGCATGGATAACAAACCAAGCCCTAGCCTGATTATATGAGAGAATAGATTAACCAACATGATCCCTATTTTAAGTTGGAAATTTTTTGCAGTACATCATTTCAATCTGGAAACCATTAGCATGGACAAGGAACAAAGATTGTTAACAAGCAAGAAATAACTAGACAAATAACACTACAAATCATTCAGTATTTCTAAAATGAAAATATTTGATATAAGTAGTATTCCACCTCGTCTAAAATGAGATCGTGCAAATGAATAAACCATACAAGATTGCACGTAAGAAATTTGATATAAGCTCGAAATTTACTTGTATGAATAAATAAGAATGTCAAAAGCCACATAATAAAAGTTAGAAATATTTTGATAAGTAAATATTGGGAATAATACGAAGGAAAAATTAAAGTGGATAATATGCCCAAGATTTTCAGCTTTTGAGGAGGAAGAAGATTCTTTGGTTTTGGGGTTGGAGGAGCAACCAACTCCGAGGAGGGAACTGTGTTCGAGATCTCTAGAGGGGGGGGGGGGGGGGGGGTTCTAGAGACTTTCACGATCTTGGCGAGAGGAGGCACATCCTTTTTCAAGGACACGCGACCTCGTTTTCCACCACGAACCTTGGGAGGCATCCCAAGGATACTGTCCAGGTCAGAATCCATATCGTCTGCAAAACAAAAGTACACATATTAGAATCAATCACATATAAGTACAATTAAAGTTAGCAAGTGGGGAGACCTAACTGGAAGTTCTCGAAGTCCAAGAAATTTCTAAGTCATGTGATGGTATCTCGATAACTTGAGTGGGCTCCTCAGATGGGCATGATTCTGAATCTCATAATGTGGGAGATAACTCAGAGAGGTCTTGCCAATCATTCGAGTCATATTGTAATCCTATGCCTTCCCATACTTCGTTAATACTATAAATTGTTTGAAATTTGACCAACCAACTATCATCTCTATGAACCTTAAAATCTACCCATTACCAGGTCATAAAGTTGTTTTGGGGTCACTAAAAGATACTAGTACATTTCTCTCCTGTTCTAAAAGAGTGGGAGATCGATTGGAAATATCGAGTACCACTGTACCTCTAGTCGAGCTCTGGGATTCCTCATCCTGAGCCTCGTTTCCTAACCCTGAGGGTTCACCCTGGGCTGAGCTCGAACCCTTCCTCCTTTTTTTCTTCGAAAGGTTGAAAGGACAGGGGAGTGGGACATCTTCTCATTGGACATATCCATAGACTCGCCTTCGCTGAGGGGACCACATAGGCAGAGCTTATCCTCGTGAAGGAGGTAATGGAGGGACCGCTGGCCATAAGGAAGCTTAAAGATTCATCTCGATGGTCCATCATCTCCTTAGTTGACTTCGAGCGATCAAAATTGGTTGTACAACATGAAAGTGTAACTATTCGAGCTCAAGGAAAAGATGAAATCTAAGTAAAAAAAAATATAAAGATATGACTTACATGGACATTGGAATGAGTAGAATTTGGATGGTTCGAGGAAATTTTCCTAGAAAAACTGGGTCTTGAAGTTTTGAGTATGGTTGGAGATGTTCTCGAACAATAGTTTCTCTCGAAGCCAGCTCGAGAGATAGTAAAATCAATCCCCACCTTTAGCCCGTGTGGGATTTCTTTTCAAGCAAAAGAGATATAATATCTCATAGGGCGATGGACCTTTCCACTTCATTTCATGATAAAGTAACCTCAACACCACTAAAACTCAATAGGAGTTGAAAGGGAGTGATACCGATCTAATCAATAAACTCTTTAAAGTAATCCTTTAAAGGCAGGAGTGCCCCAGCTCGCATGTGCTCGCGACTCCAAGCCGCGAGATTGATGTTCCTATCCAGGTAATCCTCACCCGGAGCATGACTACTTATCTCAAGAGGCCTGGGAGATCGACACATTAACTCACCAAAAAATTTTAGGCCATGGAAAAACAGAATGTCCGATATCTGTCTTGTGGAGGTAATCGAGCTCTTATATCCGACCTCCACAAGACAGGGGCCTCCACAAGACTAGAGCTCTTAGCCTCCTATGCTCTTATATATGGCCTTGAAAAATTCTCCCTTGGTGGTAGGAATGGAAGATACCACAAGGGCTAATGGAAGGTTTTTGACTTGATGAGCTCTCCATGATCTCGAAGGAGAACTCGTGAGGGTGAAAGGCAATGGAAACTTTAAGATTGGGGTCTAATGGAATGGGCCTAATTTTTGGATCAGGGTCGGGATAAACGGCTACTTGCAATCTCATTCATTTCCCTTCTTCAACCTCAGTTATTTGGCGTTGAAAATGGGCATTGATTTCCTTGCATCCAGTTCATTTTTTGTACTCCTGTATGAGTATTTCGTTGCTCAAGAACAAAGATTCAATTTGAGGTGATGGAGGTTGGAAAGGAATGGCAAGGTCAGGCCCCCACTGATTCTTCGAAGACTGCATCTTCTAACAATAAAGAAAAGGGTGATGGCCCATCATTAAAGAAGATGAATATAGAAAATATCTTGAAAATTCGAGCCCGAGCTATGATTGAAGTTGTGAAAAGGAGATCCTGAAGCTCTTAAATATTGGTGGGATTTATCCTATTTGTGATAGTAAGTGGGTGAGTTCGGTTCAAGTGGTTCCAAAGAAATCCATTATCACGATGGTAAACAATGATGAGAATGAGATAGTTCCAACTCGGGTTCAAATAAGTTGGCGAGTTTGTGTTGATTATCGAAAGTTGAATTCTACAACTCACAAATACCACTTTCCCTTGCCATTCATTGCTCAAATGCTTGAAAGACTAGCAGGACATTCTTATTATTGTGTTCTTTAAGGTTATTCGGCTTATAATCAGATTGTTATTGCTCTGGAAGACCAAGAAAAGACTACTTTTACATGCTTGTTTGGTACTTTTGCTTTTCGTCGAATGACATTTGCGTTATGTAATGCTCCCACCACTTTCTAGGAATGTACGGTTAGTATTTTCTCAGATTACATTGAGAACATCATAGAAGTATTAATGGATGACTTTAGTGTCTATGGTGATTCTTTTGATAAGTGCCTTCATATCCTAACTCTTGTTCTTAAACAATGTATTGACACTAATCTTGTCTTTAATAGGGAGAAGTGTTATTTTATGGTACAACAAGGTACTGTGTCGGGGCATGTAATTTTGGGAAAAGGAATTGAAGTGGACAAGGCCAATATTGATCTCATTCATTCTCTTCCACCACCATCAAGTGTGAAAGAGATAAGATCTTTCCTTGGTCATGTAGGTTTTTATCAGAGATTTATTAAGGATTTCTCAAAGATTAATACACAATTATGAAATCTTCTCCAAAAGGAGGTGGAATTTGAATTTAATGATAAATGTTTGTTATAATTTAGCAAATTGAAGGAATTCTTAACTACAACTTTTATTATTTAGCCACCAAATTGGGAGTTACCTCTTGCAATAATATGTGACGGTAGTGTTTACACTGTGAAAGCAGTCCACGGGCAACGAGTTGGTAAAGTTCATCATGTCATATACTATGCCTCTCAAACTCTTAATGATGCTCAACTTAACTACTCTACCACGGAGAAAGAGATTTTAGCGATCATTTTTTCTTTGGAAAAGTTTCGGTCTTACTTGATTAAAACTAAAGTTATTTTTTACATTGACTATGCTGGTCTTCAATATTTACTAGGAAAGAAAGAAGAAAAACCTCGACTTATTTGGTGGATTATACTCCTCCAAGAGTTTGATCTAGAAATAAAAGATAAGAGAGGCTCAGAAAAAATCTGGCGGTGGATCATTTGAGTCATCTTATTCGAAATGAAGATAATTTGACATTGTATGAAACATTTCGCGACGTTGCAACTTCGTACCAAAGCTGCCAAGGTTTAATGGTTCTTGAAGATCGACCGAATATGTACGCTCACTGCTAAAGACAAGCTCGACTCAGCGTTTGGTGGGTAATGGGTTGAATACTTGTTTAAATGCTTAATTGAAATATGTGCCTTACCTGCATGCTAGAATAGGAAGCATGATGTATGTTTATGGCAATGTTGTAACGCCCCGAAATCCCTAATACAATAAAATGCATGGATAAGCGTGCCAGGAGGGCATGTGGAGTAATTATGTGTTAAGTAATTGAATAAATGTATGATTATGTGAATTAAATGTATTATATTATGATATGACTGCTTATGCATGTTGAGGTGTATTAAATATGTTTAAAGACCCTCTTTTGTCAAAAAGGGGCATTTTTATAATTTTATCTCATGGAGGGTATAATTGTAACTTTATGTACTACGTGTTTTAGACCACATTATTATGTAGATATACTTGAGATATTCGGCACGAGTCGATCCTTTGGAGCAAGTTAGCGAAAAAGTCACAGCGAGGATAAATACCCGGCTTAGGGTGAGCCTAGGGGTATTTTGGTAATTTGGTGAATTACCGGGAATTATTGGGATATGGGATATATTTGGGAAAGATATTATTATTTGGAGGAGTAGTGGATTAATTGAGAATTTATGGTGAAATTGAGGTTTAGTGGGAATTTAAGCAAAATCACCATTTTGCCCTTGTAGGGCTTTAAGGTCAAGGTCATGGGAAAGGGGTAATATGGTCTTTTTGGACCATTAAGTTGAGAATGAGCTAAGTGTATAGCATTTTTGCTCTGTCCCGTACACTCTCTCTCCCTCAAAGGAAATTTCTCTCCTTAGTCTTTGAAGAGAAACTCTAGAATTCTAAACCTTGAAGTGATCTAAGTGGGAATTGAAGCTTGTGGTTAAGGATTGGAGGCTGCTAGGGGCACCATCAACTAGGGGATCCTATGTTTCAGAGGAATTAAAGGTTAGTTGTTGCTTTCTTATGTGTTAGCTGGGTTTTTGGAAGTTATTGAGCAAATGGGGAATTTTGATGAGTTTTGGGTATGTGTTGGTGTCAATTATGGTGTTTGTGGGTTGTATTACTGAGTTGTGGTCAGGATTAGGCTCGAAACTTGTTAGAACCTTATTTTGGGGTGATTTGGTTCGATTTGTGATTTTTGAAATTGAAATTTCTAGGTTTCTCAAGGTGGCGCCGCGGCGCTTGGTAGGAGCGTTGAGGCCCGCTTGAATGTCTTTGAGGGTAGGTTTCCCTTGGACCACCATGGCATCGCAACCCTTAGTAGGGAGCACCACATCTCAAAAAGGGAAGAAATTTTGGGTCAAACTCTCAACAAGTGGGGCGTCGCAACCCTTAGTGGTGGGCGTCGCGGCACAAAATGCTTATGATTTCTTGGAGGCTTCTCGGCCTATTGTGGGGCCGCAACTCAAAATGGTAAATGTGATTTTATAATATCTTGAGTTTGGGTTTTAGGGAACAAAATCAGAGGGCTCAAGAACAATTCACTACACAATTTAATGGAATCTGAGGTCCCAAAGGCTAGAGCTTGGTCTTGAAGCTCTTTATTGGTTTTAGTTCTTGATTGAATTTCTCAATAGGTTGCGACTAGGGATTAACGCTATGCTTGGGAGGAAATGATCGTACTCGGGGTTGGCTTATTAAACTGATGAGGACTCGAGGTAAAAAAAAAATGCACTTGCATTGAGATTAAGACATTGGCCCCGGTTATTGAACATGGTTATAACCCGTCTTGAATACCTGGTTACATGTGAATGTATTAAACTATGTATAATTGTATTATATGTAAGATGCATATCTATTTGTATTAGTCTAGAAAGCTTAGCTTATAAGTCATGGTCGACATTAGCATGTAGGATACAGGCCATTATGTCTGGGGCAATTCGGGAGTGTAGTATGCGCTCGTGCGACTCTATGGCCTCGCAAATATATTTTGTGCTTGCTTGAGTTTGTTTATAACTATTAACCGTGCTATTTATGATCTATATCTTGTTGATTATCTATTCTACTAAATTTGGTTTTATTGCTAGGTCTTGGCTCACAAGTGCATGAGTTGGAGAGCTTCTGGGGCGTCATGTACATATGTGTCCTGCCCGACCACCACGGTCGAGACTTCTTTTAAGGATCTAGGGTTTCAGCCTATTTTGCCACTTTGGTCGGCCATTTTGTACGTAGTTTACTTTTGTATATGTTTATAAACTTTTTTCTGGGATCCCATGTACATACTGAAGCTTTTTAATGAAAAGTAATATTGTTTTGGCCAAATTTTTTAATACCTGTGGATGCCAAAAATCCACCAAGAAAAAAAAAATCCCCAGTACATGGTGAAAATACAAGGCTAAAGGTCACTTAGTCACATTATTAGGCTCAGACCTATAAGTCTTGTGAAACTGGGAGATTGTCCCAAGGGAATCATCACTTAGTGAGCCATGAAGTATGGCCTTTGTGGATGCTCAATATTCCATGCCCATAAAAGACTCAAAGTGTATGCTTAAGCCCCATAAACGCCCAAAAATATGGCTGGGTTGGGGTGACCCCGGGCCACTGTTGCCTCTCACATGACAGCCCTGATGGCCTTGCACGCGCCAGCACCAAGCGAGGTCACCCCCTTGCGCGCGCCAGCACCAAGCGAGGCCACCCCCTTGCGCGCGCCAGCACCAGGCGAGGCCACCCCCTCGCGCACGCCAGCACCAGGCGAGGCCACGCATCCCGCGCACGCCACGCCATCAACAGGCCTTCCAAGGAGGTCCCGCGAAGGAATAGGAGCCATGCCATGGCCTTCAGAGTCTGAGTGGCATGGGAGCCACGCCACCAGGTGGTCACGCGAGTGGGACCACACGCCAAGGGAGCCGTGTCCACAAGGGGCTCACGAGGAAGGCGTCTCACCTCGCACCCTTAGACATCTGTTGAGGACACATGCCTATCACCCATGCTCGTGAGTGATCTCGGGGTGCTTCAGGCATCCCATGCCAAGGACCCGAGAGCCTCGCCTCACGTCACGACCATTGCATGCACCAAGTGTCCCATTCCCTATGCCTTTAAGACCTCAATGCTTAGAGGTCCGGGTACGAGTCGAATGGAACATTCATGTATGATCTAATACTGGGTACGACCCTTAAGACCCTGTATGTCGAAGTACGGACACCCGTACCAGTGGGGGAGTGGGAATGCTGGAATAAGAATTATGGCCCGTACGTCTACAGCCAGGAGTCAGAGTCGACACCACTACCACCTGCGCCACTATGTCTGTCCCCACTCCACTAACATGGGTACGGACAAGTAGTGGAGACATCCTCCTGACGCCTGTCCCTGTACTGAATGCAAGACCTCAGCTTCTGAAACCACTCTCCTGACAGAGTACTTATGTACCATTTGGTCTCCTGGACCACCATGTATCCCAGGCCATCAGAGCCTACTATAAAAAGGACCCCTCTCCCACATGGGAGGGGGTTGGAAAATTCATTGTATGCAGAGGCTATTGAGAAATATACTAAGGCTTGCTCCCTTGTTTATCTGTGTTTACTTTTCCTTAAAGTTTATTCTCAGTTCTTATATAAACTTTGCCTGACTTACCTTTGAGTTTTCCGATCTAATTTCGTTGACGAGATTTCACTGTCAACAATACCTAACCCTTTAATTACACGTTTAAGTCCAAATGATCTGCTTAACGAGTTAAGCACCATTTTAAACACACAGTGTAACGATCATTGATTAGTAGGGCGTTACAAAGGCCCTCTTGATTGACATGCTGGTATGAAATATATGCTTATGAGTATTATTATTGCTTGCAGAACTTTATGTTTTGTTCGGTTATGCCTGTGGGATGGTTTCTAGATGTTATCATTGCCTTATAAGCTGGGTCATTGATTGCAAATATATTTGGAAGCAATGCCTCCAAGGAGGTCAATAAGACTAGGCGGTGCAAATATCGAGACCAGAAATGATAATGAAGACCACAACCCTCCACCTACCCCTCCGGGATGGCATCAGATGTTTGCGGACATGCAAGTTAGGCTTCAGAGACAAGAAGATGAGATCAGATTATTAAGGCAACAAGTTCTGCCAAGGAATGTTGCCCCGCACGTGCCACCTATGGTGGCATCGGTAATGATACAACCAGAGTTAGAGAACAGATGGGAACCATTGTACAAGATGTTCTTGGAGCAACACCCTCTGACTGTTGAGGGAGGCCCAGATCCACTCAAGGATGAGTAGTGGATGGGTATGACTAGTTCCATCCTTGATTTTATGAGGGTGGCCGACAATGACAGGATGGCCTGCGCCACTTATATGCTGCGGGATGACGCCCAGATCTAGTGGGAGGTTGTATCCCAAACCCAGATTGGTACTACGATAGGCCCTTACCGCTGAGGGTGCAGAGGACAAGATATGTAAGGAGGCCACCACAAGGCCCGATGCTAAGAGGATGGTACAACCATTTACTGGGTCAAGTAGGGGTAGTGGCTCCATTGATCATAAAAGGAAGATCACAGATACATTTAGTACCTTTGGTTCATATAAGAGAATCCAGGGTGCTCAGAGTGGCTGTCAGGGTGGGAATAAGAACTAGAGGAACTATCTTGAGTGTGCCAGATGCAGACGATGTCATTTGGGATAATTTTGTGCCAAGGCATGTTTTCTATGCAGAGTCGTGGGTCATCTTCAGAAAGATTTGTTGGGATTAGTGCCCTTTAAATCACATGTTTTGAACAATATTTTATGAAATAAATAATTGAAATGATTTTTTGCATATATTTTTTTGTTTGTTTATTATTATTAGAATAATATTATATGAATATAAAAAATTCTTAAATTCGTTATTGTGACTACAATCTTGTATTGGTACGAGAGGATTAAGATTGTAGAGAACGAATTTAAACAGTTTGCAGTAAAACAAAGTTATGTGGAATGTTTGGATTAAATATTGTATGTACGGTTCACTAGTATTATGAATACATATAATCTAGATCCGGATTAGTGATGTAGTACGACATCTTAGTGGAGGTACTTTGTATAAAGTGGTTGTACATGAACACGACCCGATATGTTATTAATACTTAATAATACCGTTTACTTTATCAGTATTAATTAAAATATTAATAAGATGATCTTATAAAAGTTGTTATGAATCCTGAAGTTATTATGAACTCTTATTTACGTCATATGAGTTCTTTGATTCACTCGTTATGGTTTGTCAGAATGATCAGGCTGAAAACTTTTGTTTTGGGAACTCATTGATGTAAATGGCTAAGGACATAATATACAGATATGAAATCTATACCCTTCCAAGAGTAATTGAATAATGAATCTCTTAAGGGTTGACTTTTGGAACTGAAAGGTTATTGAACTCAAATTCATAAGGAAAAATACCATTTTGGCCCCTGTGTTTTGCCTGAATACTCGATTGGCCCCCATGTTTTGTAAAATGACAAAACAGACCCTCTGTTTTGCAAAATGGAACAATATGATACCCTGAGCACAATTTTGGTATAATAATTTTTCAATATGACTAAAATGCCTCCAGTTTTTTTTTAATTCCTTTTATGAATTTCCATTTTTTATTAATATATAAAAAAAATTTATAAAATAAACATAAAAACAAACTTAATGTTAAACCATAAAATTACAACATTGATCAAAATTTAAAGTTTAAAAAATATTAATAAAAACTAATAAAATAAAATAAACAAACTAAATTATAACAAAACTTAGATTTAGAAACCCTAAATCTAATTACATTGAAAGTTTGAAACCCTAAATCTAAAATGTATATTTTTTTAAAAAAAACTTTTTTCATCATCATCACAACCAATCTATTCATCATCTTCTCAAGAAATTTTGATCATCATCACAACCAAATCAGCGTTTCCCAGATTATTGGTTGACCAAGCCCCCACAAGTCGACCTTTTTCCTAAGGCCTTTCATCCTCTTCAAACATACACCCCATTCTTAGATTTCAGTTCTCAAATTACCCAAATCAATATAAACATTCAAAACCCATATCTAGAATCCTTAAATGTTCATATTTTAGTAAAAAATGAAATAAAAAACCAATGAGCTTTACTCAATCATTTCAGAAGAAAAAAATAGGGAGATAAAAAGAGTTTCCTCAAATCCACTGAAGAGCTTTACTCAAGAGTCATTGTTCCCAATGCCCAGATCCAAAATCCAACCCCGTCGTTCCAAAAGTCATGAACCGAGCCAACCCCACCGTTCCAAAAGACACTAACCAGCTCCGACATCAACCTTCCTCATATCTACAGTCTTAGTTTTTACCGAAGAGAAGAATGAGGCGAAGGGGAGAGAGAGAGAGAGAGGAGAAATGATATGAAGATTTGTCTCCTTGGCAGGGGTTGGCTTCAATCTACTTTCTTAAGGCCGGCTGGGTTTACCGAAGAGAAGAGCGGGATGAAGAACGAGAGGAAGGAGAGAGAGAGTGGAAGATAAAGAAATATATATTTTTTATTAATATTTTTAAAACTTTAAATTTTGTTCAATGTTGTAATTTTATGGTTTAAAATTAAGTTTGTTTTTATGTTTATTTTATAAATTGTTTTTAAATATTAGAAAAAAGAAAATTCATTAAAGGAATTAAAAAAAAACTGAGGGCATTTTAGTCATATTGAAAAATTGTTTGACCAAAATCAGGCTTAGGGTATCATATTGTTCCATCCGTTTTGTCATTAAAAAAAACATAGGGCCAATCGAGTATTCAGAAAAAACACAGGGGCCAAAATGATATTTTTCCAATTCATAAATCAGTTTATGAATTAACCTTCAGTAGTAATGTTAATGGTACTTAAGGAAACAATATATAATTAAAGAGGTTAAACGATAATTAATTCCTACTTTAATTATGAACCATTAATAGATGATTAAATTTTATGTAGTGATTAAATTGATAGACACTTTGATTAAATCGATGGATACTTTTATGATTTAAAAGTACTCAATAAATAAATGTCTATAATTACAAGAGTGCAATCTCATATTTTTAGTGGAATAATATTGAGATTAATAAATTAAGGTTATTATTTTAAAGAGTTTTAATTAATAATCCATAGGTCCTCAAGATGGCTATATCAACACTATTCAAGGTAAGAGATGAAATTAGGAAAAATAAGGAAAATGACATATTTGGAAGAAATTTGTTCTTCAACGTCAAATATGTAATCGAGACAAACTAATTAATTAATATATTAATTTTTGAAATTAATAAATTAATTAATTATATTTTCGAAAATCATTTTTTAAATTAAAATAGAATTTTTTAAAATAACATTTAAATAATAAAGATAATTAATTTTGAATCATTAACTTTATTTATTTAAATAAAGTGAAAAATATATTTATGATAATTCAAATTATATATGAATTTGAAATGATATTTATTCTTTAATTAATCTGATAAATAAGTTATCAAGTTTATATATTTTTTAATAAATAATTATTAAAAGAAAATGTTTGGAACACATCCCTGTTCAGGAATGTGTTACACGCTAACTACAGTGCATGCACTGTAGTTGGCGTGTAAAAGAATCCAAGCATGGGTCTTGGATATGTCTTTTATTTATTTAATTATTTAATAATTGATTTATTATTTGAATTTTGAATTTTGAATTTCAAAATTTAATTAATTCTTTCATAAATTTATCAGATAGAAATAGTTTTTAACATAAGAATTTTGACAGAAAGAAAATAGATCGTATTATTTTCTCTATCCCTGAAAATTGTCTCAGACCTAATATTATAAGATCTCATGCGTTGAGAATATGCCCACACACGTCTTGAGGTGTAGAGACACATTTTGGACGATCTTATTCTAAGTATTTTGAAGAACTGCTTTGGAATGAATGTTCGTTGGAGATACAAAAAGATAACAATAATTCTTGATAGGTCTTCATTTGGTAAATCCTCATCTTTTATTTCTCTATGATTAATGTATTGCATGTTAATTGATCCGATTATTTAAAGTTTGTTTAAATATTTTTTTTTTTGAAATCTCTGGGCTCAACACCCTGTGCTTTTCGCTCCGCACATGGTAAACTAGTTACCAACAATATTTACAATCTGATTTCGACTCGATTGTTGCGCCATGCCGTGCTAGCCGATCCATGCCTAGTATTACGTCGAAGTCCTTGATCACTAGCTCTATCAGGTCTCCTTCTAGTTCTATGTCCTCAATCTTGATCGGTACGCCTCGTACTATTCGTGATGATAGAACTACTTTGCCCGAAGGCAACTCGGTTACAAACCTAGTTCTAAATCTTTCACTAGGTTTGTCTAGTTTTTCTATCATTCCTAACGAGATCTACGAGTATACAGCTACCAATCAAGCGATACTAGAACATATACTATCGAGGATAGGATCTGACCTGTAAATCCTTGTTACTAGCATGGGTTCCTCCTTGGGTCAATGCAAAGACTTTGGTCTGGAACCATCGTTTAATCCTTCTTCTCCTCACTAACATTCATCAGAATCCTTTCTACTTCGATTGCCGTTTCTAGAACATTGGCATAGGTAGTGGTTCCCAGGTCTGCTAGCTTAACCCCTAATTCCATCTTTGGTCTAAGTCCTCTGACGATCTTGGTCAGCCTCGTAAAGTCGGTTGGGACCAACTCTGGTGCAAACTTGACTAATCTATTGAACTGACGAGCATATTCTTCTACCATTAACGATGACTGCTGAGGTGTAATACTTCTTGTGGAACGGCTCCACAAATCTTGTCCATATTATGGTGGTGACATCGTTAGTCAGGTGAACTAAGTCCCACCATATTTTGGCATCCTTCTTGAGTAATGACGAGACGCAGGATATGTGGTCTGCATTACTAAGATTCATGTGCGTAAGAATTGGCT
Source organism: Humulus lupulus (assembly GCF_963169125.1). Taxonomy (NCBI): domain Eukaryota; kingdom Viridiplantae; phylum Streptophyta; class Magnoliopsida; order Rosales; family Cannabaceae; genus Humulus; species Humulus lupulus. Next base: position 28,473,369 of record NC_084797.1, read on the forward strand.
TCACATTCCTTAGCCACTCTTCTGCCTCAAAGGGGTCTATAGTCCCTTCGAAGTTTGGAGCGCTGCTTGCGGAACCTTTCATACACTGACTCCATATTCGGTACTGGATGTGGCGCGTGGTTCGTCACTGGCCATCCCCCATATGGACCAACTTGTTGGGGTGCTAGGGCCATTTGTTGTAGCTGCGGTTGCGGCAGAGGCTGAGGCTGAGTCTGCGCCTGTTGACGTTGTTGCTGCAAGAGTTCCTCGACTTGTTGTCACCGTCTAGCGATTTCCGCGATGTTGTCAGCTGATGGTGTCGGCGTGTTGCGGCTAGTAGTAGCACACACTCCTCTTCTGCGAACTGGAGGGCATCATTGGTCGCTGGAACAACGTTGGAGGCGTTTCCGTTGGTGCGTGTAGATCTTCGGAGCGAAATCTTCACCAAAAGTTCTAACAGTCGAGAACTTGTTAGAACTTACTCTAATAGGCTCTAAGGCAAAAACTTATTCTAAAACAAACATATCTCGGACCTATTTATTATGACTTCTTATGAAAAAAATTATAGGTCTTTATTTATTATTAGAGTGGGTTTCTATACTTAGAAAAACAAGTCATCTTTATTTTATAAGTGTGTTTCTAATCATCCTATATGACTTAATTCTCAGGCTCGAAACTTATCTTTGATCCAAAGTTAACCATATTGAGGGAGGGATGGGATCAGTAAAATCGTTCCCACTACTAAGGCCCCCTAACTCTCAATAAGGAAACCAGGTTCATTGATTTGTATCCACCCTCACCGAACTTAGTCATTATTTATTTTATTTATTACTTATTATGATTGCGAAAATAAAATCAAACTCATACATGATGATAAAATAACATGAAATTAATTTGGAAAAAATAATTTTAACTTATTACAATCATAAAATAAAGAAATAAACAAAACAAACAATGAAAAACTAGCTATTCTTAAAAAATTGGGATCTTCTACATCCGATCCTTCATCTAGCATATCATTATCTATCTCCTTATAATCATCATTGTCTTGAGCCTCAAAATTTCCTCGGGGAAGATTCAAGAAGATCCTATGTTGTTGCTCATTAGTGAATTGAAACTCTAAATCATAGGTGAACTTAAGTATGAGAGAATAATATCTTAGGGTTGCTTGTAAGTCATCATCATTATTTATATTCTCCCATATTTCTTCTAAAGTTAAAATTGCTGAAGGAAAATCTTTTAAAAGCCTAATTACTAGGACGTATTGTTCTGCAGCTCTCATCATGATTTGCTTAGACTCTTGAAGGTGACCTATCTCTTTGTGGAACAAGATCAATCTTTGAGTGATCCTTTCTAGTGCTCCTACGGTGTTCCTTGGCTCCCTTATTCTTTTTAAAGCCTTAATGGCTCGGATATCATCATTGCTTAAAGCTCCGTTCATTCTTAACTGAAAACATAAACACTAAAAGTGTTAGCTATACACATAAGTAACATAACTAGTAACTTAAACACTTACTTGGCGGTCCGATTCGGAGCTTTGAGCGTGTGTATCGAGGAGAACTTCATGCAAAAGAACCGTTTCTCTGATACCAACTGTAATGACCCACTACTCTAGACTTTTTTGGACCATTAATGAAACTATACATAAAACTTACATTTTTGCGAAAATACCATAATTTATCAGAAACTTGTAGAAACAAAGTTTACTTTCATAAAATAAGTAGGATATGGGTACCCATTGTCTTTAAAACAAAAATAACTTAAAAACTAAAAAGAGTTACATAGAAAATGCGGAAAATACATTTAAAACCATAAAAACATAAACAAGACTACATCCTCGAATCGAATAACGCTCGGCCCCTTGACTCCATTCACCATCGATACACATCCTCTAAGCGTCACGAATCTTTCCACCTCTAAAGCTTATTTCCTGCACATAAACAGAAAGGAATGAGCCTAATGCCCAGCAAGGAAAAAAATCTAACACTTAATCATACACATAAATTTCATAATGAACGTAAAGACATATCATAACACATAATACACTTATTATAATGGCCATTATTACTTGGGGTCCCATAGACTAAACAAGCTTATGCCCATGAGATTAGTGGGGTCCTACCAGCTAAATAGGCATATGCCCACAATCTTTTTGGGGTCTTATTAGTCAAATAGGGCATAAGCCCAAGCCTACAACAAACACATGCATAACAAATTCATAACACATTCATAACATATCATAACATAACACATATGATAACATAAACATAAACATATAGATTCTAGCCTATTTTCCTTACCAAAGTTACCGGGATATAATGGACTGAGTTGGGACTTTTTGGAACACTCCTAAAACCATAAGAAAGAGTGAGTCTAAAGAAGAAAGGAGATGAAATGAAATGGATGGAAAGACTAAACCATTAAAAGTCACACTTACCAAACTTATGTGCTTCAAGAACTTAGATCCCCTAACCAAAATGAAGATTAAGGTTAGAGATTGAGTAGAAGACTATGAGGAACAAAATAACATAATACAGAAATGAACTAGAGTTTTGGTTACCTCAAAGACTTGAGAGACCAATCTACACCTCAACCGGAATACTATAAAACCTCACTTCCCAAAGTGTTTGATAAGCTTATGATGTTTAACCTTATGATTTTCCCAAATCAGGTGTTTACACTCTCACACTCACTTAACACTAGCAGCTTCTGAACTTAGAGCAAAAGGTGAATAATGGCTGGGTACTAGGTCCTATTTATAGAGTTTGGAGATGAAAAGATCTTGCTTTTACTTGAATAAAAATAATGGCTTTTTAGGTGAAAATCATTTGAATAATCGTTCAGCAGAGGCTGAAGAATCGTTCAAAAGATGCTGGACTTATGAAGGAGTTTGAATGGCTGAAGGAAAAAGAATTCAAAAGTGTTTGAAAACATGCTGGTGGAGGCGATATATCGCCCCCTATAGGCGATATATTGCCTGGACCACTGTTCCCGAGGCGACCGTGCATCGATTCGTGTTTTCCGTATCTATGTGCTGCGATATATCGCCCCCTATAGCTGCGATATATCGGCATACGCTGAATATTTAAACACGAAATTACACAATTTTAGCTAAGTTTGAATGGGGTAAACAGCCTTGACTAAGCCCTCAACGTATTCAAAGCTGCTGACTGACCCTATAACATTCAAACTTTACTCCTTATTAGATTTAATCCCCAAAAATACTTAATCCTTAATCACCATTCATAACATGTGTTTAAAATCCTATTGGTTGATGTCTAAACCTTATAATATAATAAATATAATCCTTAATATCAGTCACTTTAATCAAACCTTAGGTTATACTTAATATTCTTAAACTATAGATTAAACTTAGAAAATCTATAAGTACTACTATGAGTGTCCAAATAATTCCCGGTTTGAACCAAAAATCCATAGTAACAAAGATAATGCTATAAATACTATCATACTACTATCTATCTTAGCTAAGTAAAGTTCTTGGACTCTACAAAGAACAGGATCCTTCATCATGGCTTCTTTCAAACTCCTGAACGCTTCAGCACACTTGTCAGTCCACGCCCAAGTCACACCCTTTTTCAGAAGCTCGGTCAAGGGTATCACCCTTCTTGAGTAGCCGTCCACAAATCGCCTATAGTAGTTGGCCAGGCCCAAGAAGGAGCAGAGTTCTTTCACATTTGTGGGGGCTTTCCATTCCTGGATTGCCCTCACCTTCTCCAGATCCATACGAATACGGCCACGTTCCACCACGTGGCCTAAGAACTTGATGCTCTCCTATGCAAACGAGCATTTCTCTTGCTTCACATATAGCTGGTTCTCTCTCAACTTCTGAAACACTTGAGCCAAGTGTTCTTGATGCTCTTCGATCGTGGCGCTATAAACCACGATATCATCCAAGTACACCACCACGAACTTATCTAGATACTCGTGGAATACTTGGTTCATTAGTGTACAGAAGGTAGCAGGTGCATTTGTCAACCCAAACGGCATTACTCGAAACTCAAATGCTCCGTATCGAGTAACACATGTAGTCTTTGGTTCATCCCCATCTGCAATCCTCACCTGATAGTAGCCCGATCTCAAGTCCAACTTTGTGAAGTATTTGGCTCCACTTAGCTGGTCGAACAAATCAGCGATCAGAGGGATGGGGTAGGTGTTGCGAACTGTCACCTTATTGAGAGCCCTATAGTCGATGCACAGTCTCAAGCTCCCATCGTGCTTCTTCTGGAATAGCACCGGTGCGCCATATGGCGCCTTCGACGGTCTGATGAAGCCTGCCTCCAATAGCTCTTTTAATTGCTTCCTCAATTCTTCTAGCTCAGGGGGTGCCATTCTGTATGGCACTTTTGTTGGAGGTTTCGCTCCGGGCACCAGCTCTATCTAGTGATCAATCCCCCTCTTTGGTGGCAAGGCTTTGGGGAGTTTATCTGGCATCACATCCCCATACACCTTTAAGACCCTCGTAATTTCTAGTGGAACAATTTCTTCCACTACTTCTTCGAACACAGTGGGTACAGCTACATAAGTGGGCTCCTGCTTCCTCACACCCTTCTTGAACTGTAAAGCTGAGAGAAGCTTCACACCAGGGGGTGGTTTCACCTTTGCAGGTACCATTGAAGGAGTCTCTCCCATTATGAGTAAGCTTCCAGTGGCAGGAATTGGAATGGCAACTTTCTCGGTTAGAAAGTCCATTCCCAAAACCACATCGAAGTCGTCCATGTGGACGACCACCAAGTCAGTCTGCCCCTCCCACGTGTCGATTTTCACTTTTACCCCTTTAGCCATGCCAGTTGTGGCCAAGGCTTTGGAGTTGACCGCTTTCATGCGGCCTGCATCTTTCTCCAGCTTTAGTCCCAGTTGCTTTGCTTCGAGTTCAGAGATGAAGTTGTGGATGGCGCCAGTATCAATCATCACGCTTTTGGCAGGCTTGCCATTGATAGCGGCATCCACGAACATTAGCCCTTTCCCCAGGGTCTTCTTCCCTTTCTCGCCATGCTTCTTGAGAGCGTTCAACAGGCGGACATCGCCCATGTGCGCATACTCTTCTTCTTCCTCTTCTCCTTCGCCTTGCTGTTCTTGGCCGATGAGGGCATTCAGCTTGCCCCGAAATTGGCAAACTGCCGACTTGTGTGGGCCTTTGCAAATCCAACAAGCTAGCGGCTTCTTCCCTACAGCAGCATCAGTCCCACTGGACGAATTGGACTCAGCTGTCCTCTTCTCTCCCCCACTCTTACCCTGCCAGGACTTCCCAAACTTCTTACTCCCGGCGCTACTCGAGCTGGCTGGAGGAGTAGCCCTTTTCGGCAGGCTGCTCTCCGAAGTGTAGTTTGTTAAGCGTTCGGCAGCAGCTTGAGCGGTGGCCAGATCAGACACCCGCTGTCTTTGAAGTTCTTGCTTGGCCCACGGTTTCAATCCCTCGAGGAAGCAGAAGATCCTGTCCACTTCAGACATGTCTTTAATATCGAGCATCAGTCCCGAAAATCTCTTTACATATTCTCGGACTGTCCCGACTTGTTTAAGCTCTCGTAACTGGCGACGAGCTATATAAGCTAGATTTTCTGGCAGAAACTGTGTCTTTAATTCCCTCTTCAGGTCTGCCCAAGATGTGATGGTACACCTGCCATTCTCTATGTCATCATACTTGGTCCTCCACCACACCTTGGCATCTCCCGACAAATACATGGTAGCCATGGCAACCTTTCCGTCTTCTGAATTGGCCCGCACGACTCTAAAATAATGTTCCATGTCAAAGAGGAAATTCTCCAAATCATTTGCATCTCTGGCCCCATTATAGGGTCTCGGCTCGGGTACTTTGGCTCGACCATATTCCATACCTATCGGCCCTGTTGCAGAGGCATTCCCAACCGCTCTCATGGTCAGGTTTACCTTGGTAGACAGCTCAACCATTTCTTCTCTGAGCACACCGACTGCCTCCCTGCAATCTTCCGTCGTGTCATTTATTGAAACTTCTTGGTCCTTTAGCATCCGCTCCACCGCCGCGATGCGTTCCTCCCACCGAGGGGAAACAGAAGTACTTGTTTGAGTGTTTCTTTTCTCCAACGCGATAATTCTGGATAGAAGAACATCATTCTCCTTCTCCAACGCAGCTATGCGATTGTTTGCATCAGGCGATCCTGAGTCCTGACTTGCAGAGGAAAGATCCCTGACCCTCTCGTCCAGGCCATCTAGTTCCCCTACTCGCTTCTCAAGAGCTTCGATCCTCAGAGTGTTGCTCACCATAGTGTGTCTTTTGCCAAGCGCTTTCTAACTTGGCTCTGATACCAACTGTCACGGACCGGCTATTTCGGTACTCTAACTAGACGGAACGTGCGGCACTTGCAGAATCTTCAAGCTAGCAAGTCAGCCTACAACACACACCTACAAGCAAACAAACTCATCGGTTAGCCACATACACATCTCGGTCATGCAACAGGCAATAACGAAGTATGAGCAAGCACAAAGCAAGTCATTCCTAGGAACGTCCACACAACACAAAGCACACAACAAGGCAAATGGCACGCAGTGGCCCAACGAAGCTAACAAACAAGCAACACATAAGCAACAAGGAGGCACACAGGGGCAAGTATGGATAAATGTTATTTCATTAATATATAGCCTTGATAGGGCAAGGGAGTACACAGCTTTGGCCCCTATCTGCTGATGGCCATGGTGCTTCCCTAAGTCACCAGGTCACCTCCCCCTAAGGAGCCTTCTAAGGAAATAAAGTCTTCCTAGGAACATATATGATTTTTGTCTGGGAGACATATGCAATATTACAAAACTGCCACTACCCTATCCCCTGAGGTTGCTTGGTGCAAGACTTGACTAATGATCAAGCACCAAGGCATGCTCATTACAAAATGGCCCCATGTGGGTGTGCCAAAGGGGCAGCACGCCACACGCCGCGGCCCGCGTGTGTTGTAGGGGTGTGCTAGCCTCTGATTTGAGGCAAGTCGCGACTCTTGAGGGTGGGGTCGCGACTCTTAGTGCATGTTTGTGTTTTTAAGGGTGTTTAGGCTTGGGAACTCAATGGGTAAGGCTCGGGATGGATTTTATCACCTGGATTGATAGAATTCAAGGTCCCGGAGGTTAGGGTTTTGGCTCGAAGTTATTTATTGGATTAAAACTTGATGGATGGATATTGTTAATGTGTTGTGACTAGGGTTTCAGCGAGGCTCAAGTTAGAGGACTGTGCTCAGGGCATCGGTGCTCAGAAAGCTCGGAACTCAGGTAAGAAAACCCTTGTTCCCATAGAGCTTGTGTGTAGGGCTAAGCCCAATGTGTTTGAATAGAATTGGTAGGCAAGGCTGAGCCCAATATGTTAGAACTGCGGGGCGTAGCCCTTTAATTGAATATGCTAGAATTATGTACTTGCTTGCTATGATATGTATGTTATGATGTGAATGATTGGCAATAGTTGGGAACGGTGTAGACCGAGAACGGTGAAGGGCCGGGAATAGCGTTGGGCACGTTGAGTGCAAGGCCGAGAACAGCAAGGGGCCGGGAGCAGTGTTGAGCACGCGGAGTGCGAGTTGCCAGGGCGTGTCCCTAAAAGGATACCTGGGATATCCTCACAGCATGGTCCGCAAACCCAGGGCTTGGTAAACGTCTGGGACAGCTAGGTTGTATGTGTTTAGCCCATTGGTGGCCTATTTATATGCTTGATATATGTGTTGCATATGTTATCTGTTTGTGGGTTTTCTTGCTGGGCTTTGGCTCACAAATGCTCTGTGGTGCAAGTAAGGGTAAAGAGAAGGTCAACCAACCGTGAGTATAGCAGGCGTGAGGCGGCGTGCACATGTTTGGCCAGCCTGACTGCCACAGCCAGAGGATTTTGGGAGATGTTTGTAAATGAACTTAGATTTTTTCGTTTAGTCGACTTGGTTCTATTTTTATGTTGTAAATATTCCAAACTGTATTTTGGGATCCCAAGTGTAAAACTTTTATGATTTTCTATGGGAATTATTATTTCTAAAGTTTTTCCTTTGTTTATGGCTAAATTACACTGTTTGACCTAAAACCTCGATTAGCGAGTTGAAAGCATGTTTTTTAAACTCACTTAGTAATGGCTCTAAGGAAGTAGAGTGTTACATAGTGAGGTTGGATAGGTTTGATGGGTCCAATTTCACTAGGTGGCAAGACAAGGTGAGATTCCTTTTGACCACTCTCAAAATCGCCTACATTCTAGAATCCACTCTAGAACCTCTCCCAACGTCATCCGACAAGGACACTCCCGAGGAGGTGGAGAAAAGAAGGAATAGGGAGGAGGACAATCTCCTTTGTAGGGGTCATATCCTCAACACCCTATCCGATAGGCTCTATGACCTCTACACCGAGACCAAATCCGCCAAGGAGATATGGGATGCACTTGAGAAAAAGTTCAAGGCGGAAGAGGAAGGTACCAAAAAGTTTTTGATATCTCAATACTTTGATTTTAAATTTTTTGGTGATAAACCTATTCTTCCTCAAATTCATGAATTGCAAATAATTGTTAACAAACTGAAAGTTTTAAAGATTGAGCTTCCCGAGGCCTTTCAATTTGGTGCTATAGTGGCTAAATTACTACCAACTTGGAAGAGCTATAGGAAAAGAATCCTTCATAAAAATGAGGATTATTCTTTGGAGGAAATCCAAAAGCATATTCGAATCGAAGAGGAATCGATATGTAGAGATAAACTTATGGAGGGGTCTAATGGAGAGACTTCCAAAGAAAATGCGGTGTCACAACCAAGACATCCCAAAAACAAAGGGAAAAAGGGTAACGAGAAACCTTTGGGTCCAACAACCAACCCAAACAAGTTTAAGGGCGAGAAAGGTCCTTGCTTTGTGTGTGGGAAAAAGGGTCACTATGCTAGAGAGTGTAGGCATAGAAAAGACCAACAAGGACCTAAGGTGAACGTAACTCAAGAGGAAAACATAGTTGCTATCCTTAGTGAGGTGAATGCGGTCCAAGGCAAGGTGAAAGGGTGGTGGTATGATACATGTGCCACCGTCCATGTCACCTATGACAAATCATTGTTCAAGACCTTTGAAGAGTCAAAGGGCAACCATGAGATTCAAATGGGCAATGAGGGCAAATCGAAGGAACTTGTAAAAGGTACCATTGAAGTCTTTTTCACCTCCGGCAAGAAAGTTACATTAGTGAATGTACTTTATGTTCCCGAAATGAGTAGAAACTTGGTAAGTGGTGATTTTCTTGGCAAGACCGACATTAAAGCCGTTTTTGAGTCCGGTAAACTTATACTTACCAAATCAAATGTATTTTTGGGAAAGGGGTACTCTTGTGAGGGTATGGTTAAATTGTGCACCAATGATGTAACTTTCAATGTTATCAATAAAAATGATAATTCCGCCTATATTATTGAGTATGATTCTTTATTTTTGTGGCATCTTAGACTATCCCATATAGATTTTTCAACCATGAAAAGAGTAGAAAAATGTGGTATGATTGCATGCAATATTAAAAACTATGCTAAATGTGAAACATGTGTTAAGGCAAAAATGATTAAGAAACCATTTCCTAGTGTAGAAAGATTATCTAATTTACTAGATTTAATCCATAGTGATCTTTGTGAATTAAATGGTGTTTTAACTAGAGGTGGTAAAATGTATTTTCTTACTTTTATAGATGATTTTAGTAGATATACCTATGTGTTTCTTTTAAAGCATAAGGATGAAACTTTTGATGCTTTTAAATTGTATAAATTAGAAGTTGAAAATCAACTAAATAAAAAGATTAAGGTGCTAAGAAGTGATAGAGGAGGATAGTACTTATCTAATGAATTCAATACATTTTGTGAAGAAAATGGTATAATTCATGAGTACACTGCACCTTATACACCACAACACAATGGTGTTGCCGAAAAGAAAAATCTGACTTATCTAGAGATGATAAATTCTATGTTGGTGTTTTCTAAGTTGAACTTCAACTTATGGGGTGAAGTGCTTTTAACCACTTGTCACATTCTTAATCGAATACCGATGAAGAAAAATGAGATATCTCCATATGAGTTATGGAAAGGAAGAAAACCCAACATAGGGTACTTCAAAGTGTGGGGGTGTCTTGCATATTGCAAGAAAAACGAACCTAATAGAACAAAGTTAGGTTCAAGAGCCATAAAGTGTGCTTTTGTTGGTTATTCCAACAATAGTAAAGCTTACAGGCTATTAAACTTAGAGTCTAATATTGTGATTGAATCTAGATAAGTAGAATTTTTTGAGAATATGTTATGTGACAACAATTCTCAAGCTTCAACATCTCTAAAGGAGAATTTATTATATGAGAACAATTCTCAAGCTTCTACATCCAAAGTTGATTCTCAATAGGAGAATTCTCAAAAGGATGTAAAGCAACCCTTTGAACCTAGAAGAAGTCAAAGGCTTAAAAATCATAAAAGTCTAGTAGTGGATGAGATAGATTCTTAATGAATTTCATTCTACATGGTAGAAGGAAATAGAGAGGAAGTTATTAGGAAAATTCCTATTGTACTTCTATTTGAGGATGATCCTAAGACTTATAGAGAAGCTATGCAATCGAGAGATAGCGCATTTTGGAAAGAATCCATCAATGATGAGATGGATTCCATTCTTTCCAATAACACTTGGGAATTGGTAGACCTCCCACCGGGGTCTAAGCCAATTGGGTGTAAGTGGGCATTTAGGAGAAAATACCACACCGGCGGCACTATCCAAACCTTTAAAGCTAGATTAGTAGCTAAAGGGTTTAGGCAAAAGAGGGTATCGATTATTTCGATACCTATGCGCCTGTTGCAAGAACAACTTATATAAGAATTTTGTTCGCTTTAGCTTCTATACACAACTTGTATGTTCATCAAATGGATGTCAAAACGACATTCCTTAATGGTGACCTCAATGTGGAGGTCTATATGGAACAACCCGAAGGGTTTGTCCAACCAAAATATGAGCATAAAGTATGTGGATTTGTAAAATCCTTATATAGATTGAAACAAGCTCTTAAGCAATGGCATGAGAAATTTGATCAAGCCATCACGTCTAATGGGTTTAGACATAACAATGGAGACAAGTGTTTGTATTCCAAAACTTGTAAGGGATATGTGATCATTGTTTGCTTATATGTGGATGACATGCTTATTCTAAGTAATAGCATGAAAGGGATAGAAGAAACGAAGAGGTTTACATCATCAACCTTCAAGATGAAAGATCTTGGAGAAGTTGACACCATACTTTGTATCAAAGTAAAGAAACATAGTGGGGGTTTTGCGTTAGGGCAAGCCCACTATGTTGAGAAAGTATTGAACAAATTTAACCATCTCAAGGTTAAAGATGCCAATACTCCGTTCGATCATAGTGTAAAACTAGAGAAGAATGAAGGAAGAGTGGTGGCTCAATTGGAGTACGCTAGTGCTATAGGGAGTCTAATGTACGCTGCCCAATGTACTAGACCTGATATAGCATTTGCGGTAAGTAAACTTAGTAGGTTTACAAGTAATACAAGTGTGGATCACTGGAAGGCAATTGGAAGAGTCCTAGGTTATCTCAAGAAAACCAAAGGATTAAGCCTTCACTACTCCAAATTTCCTTCAATTTTAGAAGGATATACAGATGCAAGTTGGATATCCAATCTTGAGGACAACTTGTCCACAACTGGTTGGGTTTTTACACTTGGTGGAGGTGCAATTTCTTGGGGTTCCACGAAACAAACATGTATATCTCATTCCACTATGGAAGCAAAGTTCATAGCTCTAGCTGCTACCAACAAAGAGGCTGAATGGTTAAGGGATTTGTTGACAGAGATTCCCCTAATCAAAGAGAATGTATCTACTATATCGATACATTGTGATAGCCAAGCGACATTGGCTAGAGCATACAATGGAGTGTATAATGGGAAGTCTAGACATATTATTCCAAGACATGGATATGTAAGAGAATTGATTCAAAGAGGAGTCATCTCAATATCCTATGTAAGAACAAGTGAAAATCTGGCAGATCCTTTCACTAAGCCACAAACGAGGGATTTAGTGGCTGCATCATCTCGAGGGATGGGACTTAAACTCCCTAAAGAGATTCACGATTGATGGTACCCTATCTTAACAATATTTATTCAACTAGTGTTAGGTTCAATAGGTAACAACAAGTCAATCAAGTGAATATTAGTTGTACTCAAAACCAGTCCCATCTGAGATATTGAGTACTTGTGTGTTACCAAGTTGAGGGTTAAAACTGAAAGGTTTTTTAATAGAATTTAGTCTTGTGACGACAAGTATTTTTGGTAACAAAATACTCTAAGAATTCTACCTATATGGACCTAGGGGTGGTGCCGCCTCTCATGAGCATTGGGGGTATTCTCAAGAACGTCCATGAATGGAAAGTGCACATGGCCATTAACGGTGCAAAGCGAGACATAGAGGTCTCAAGTGAACATCACAACGGTGTGTGTGTTATCACCGATTTGTTATCATGAAAAGATGGTTCAATGCCTAGTGCAACCAAATTTTTGACAAATTTTGTGATGATTACACTATAGTAAAGTTCAAGTTGAAAAACACTTTGCTTTATGCACTAATGCAATGACTCCAATAAGAGAGAGTTCTTATTTAATCAAGTGGAGGATATGTTATATTTTAAAATATAATGATTGATTATATAAGTGTTACAATAGATAACTATTTAATCTAGTGGGGGAATGCTATATTATTTTATAATGTAATGTAATATGATATTATAATATAATATAATGCTTTAGATTAAATAAATGTGACAAAGACTGTCACATATTGTAACATATAATAGAGAGTTACAATATTTAGATATATGAGATATATCCAAATAATGTAACATATTTGGTGTTGCATATTTGTAACTTCCAAATATTACCATTTATTGTGTAAATTTGGTGTTACACAATATTGAGATGAATTTCATAAAGCCATGTGTGAAATGGATGTTAGAGATATGATTTTAACCCCAATAATGTGTTTTGGGAGTTACAAAATCATTTGGGAGGGTTTGGAACCGTTTGGAAAAACAGTACATTTTTAAGTGCTGAAAATGGTCAATGGCCGCGGCCAGTGGGATAGAAAGTAGTGGTCGCGGCCACTAATGTCTCTGGCCGCGGCCACAGGCCAAAGCTGACCTTTTTTTTTTCTTCAGTTTTTTCAATCTTTGTTGAACGGCTCAAAAAACCCAAATAGCTCCCAAATCTCATTTTTAATTCCATATTAATCCAATTAAACATTGGTAACAACCATGGGGGTTGGTGGAATTTGAAATTCAAAGGGTATCTCTAAACTCTATAAATAGGAGCCTATAGCTCACTTGAAAGACACAACATTTCTATCCATTAGAGCACTTGGCTAGAAACACCATGAGGCTTGATAATTCCATAAAGCATTTCCAAAATCTAAGAGAGATCCTTTAGTCCTTGAGTTAGGGGGAAATAAGCTTTTGGACAAAGGTTTTAAACCTTGTTCAAGTTGGTGATCCCCAACCCTCTTCACTTAGGTTGTGTAAGTGAGAGTTTACTTGTGTTTCTATTCTTCATTCTATTCTATTGCTTTTCTTTTTATTCTCTTGTTCTATTTACTTGTATATTTTGTTTAAGAGTTGTAATCTTCTATTTTGTTTCAAACATCTTTGCTTTACTTGTAATCTTTTGCTTAGGGTTGTATTCTCACTATTCTCTTCTTCTTCATCATCTTCTTCCTTTTCTTTGTTTATTTGTAATTTTCAGTTATAGAGTTGTAAGTTTATTTAATCAATCAATATTTATTTGTAATATATTTCCTAGAGTTGTAATATTTTTACCTATTTCCATTAAGGCAATTTATTTTTTCCTAACAGTACATACTCACAAATAAACTCCAACGCTCACTGATCCACTTTGCCTTTGAGCTTACCTACAACACGAAATAACTAGGTAAGTGAAATGCTTAGTAAGAACAACTTAACAAACATAACCACATAATAGAGCAAGAATTTAACTAACTGTAACTAGGCAGATAATCAACCAAGAATAATATGAAGATGAAACGAAACCCTAACATACAATTTAAGAACGTGTGAACGTCTAGGCAAACATATGGTCATGCCTCATAAGCAAAATTTAAATCCTGAAAGTACACCTGCACGTAGAAAATCCCAGAGCATACATATAGTCTTAACGGGTAACATACATACTTACGTAGTCATTTGTATTAAAACATACATACTTACTTACTCATTCGTATCTTAACATACATACTTACTTAGGGTTCAGGGAACCTTCAACATAGCTTAACATATCTTAGAATATCTTAACATAGCTTAACATATCTTAGAATATCTTAACATAGCTTAACATATCATAGTACATCTTAACATATCTTACCATAGCGTCGACGGGTGTAAACTAGTTACATCAGTTACCCAGACTCCTAGAAGAATTCGGCATACTTTCTTAGTCATAGAGATTTGATTATGAAATTAACTTACTTATGTGTCACGGAGTTTAATTGGACTCTTATGTCACAGGTGTTAAGACAGACTTCTTACATATTGCGGTGGCCAACCGACATTAGTCACATAGTCACTGGTGGCAAACCAGTTTCTCACTTAGTTCCCCGATGGCTAGCCGGAGTTCATAGTTGTCACTGTAGCTAGCTGGACTTGGAATCAACTTACTTATGTGTCCCGGAGTTTAACCAGACTCTTATGTCACGGGTGTTAAGCCAGACTTCTTACATATTGTGGTGGCCAACCGACCTTAGTCACATATTCATCGGTGGTGAACCAGTTTCTCACTTAGTTCCCCGGTGGCTAGCCGAAGTTCATAGTCGTCGCGGTAGCTAGCCTGACTGCTTACCTTAGTCATGAGTATGCAAACCCTCTAGGACCATGGTCTTGAGTAAACCTTCTAAGACTAGTTCAAATTATTAGCTTATAACATTTTTATCTAAACTAGTCATTAACGTGTTGTAGCCAAACATATCATAAGTTGTCTTACCCAGATTCCTTAGCGCTTGCTTGTGGAAACCTTCTATCCAGAAGCGAGCCTTCATGCTTAGATAACATTGTAGTGAAACCACACAGTGACTCGGATTAAACCATGGCATATTCTTATAGTAAATATTCTAGGATAGATAAATTAAATAAAGTTCTCTTAGAGGCTCTATACTGACATTTCTCTTATACACTTCACAGTGTAGAAGACCAGATTCCGCTTTAAATCAAATTACGGTTTCCTGAGAAAAATCGTCCTTACCGCAACAAGCTCTCCGTGCTATGCAATTTAATATTCTATCTCTTTAAGACTCTCTCATTCGTATTATGCGTATTTTGGTTACTTGTAAAAGAATTTTTAAACGATTCTTATTCTTAGAAAATCACCCACTTTCTACTTATGTACGAAGTTTACCATTTTCCATTCTTTACCCAAAAATACTGCGTTTTGACCTTTTTCGATTTACGATTTTATAAAACCTAGATCCCATTTTTACCATCTTTAAATCCATAACCTAGGTTCTCTATTACATCATTTTCGAAAAGAAAGGGAATTTGGACCCCGAGTTTAGAAAATGGTAAAAAGGAATTCTCAATAACCTTAAACTAATTTGGGATTTGTTGGATATCCAAAACTTTAGCTATTTTTGAAAACAACTTCATTTCCAATTCCGAACCTAACTTTTTCACTATTCATTTTAACATGATAAAAATCCTGCTTTTAAGCTCATATTCAATGTTAGGTTCTCTAACCACAACCCTTTAAAATCCCATTCACGTATTATGTGTCCTAATGATGGGAACTAGGTGAAGTGTTTTTCTCAGATATTTAGGGTTCTTAGAAAAATTATTTCTCTTATATCGTAACCCAATTTTTTCTAAAATTTTACCAGGATCTTTAATGATACCTAATTTAGTTTCTCTAAAAAATAATTTAGGATAGGGGAACACATTCAAAAAAATGTAAGACTATCTGGGCAGTGTTTGCTGCCTAGAAATTTCGTTTTCAGATTATTAGAGCAAACTTTGAAAAATCATTACACTTTAACCATTTTGCATTTTCCTCTAAAAAACTTATGTGATCCTTATACATATTTAGACTAACAATTTACCAAACTTCATGGCTTTTGGCTCAGTAAAACGTGTTCAATATTCATAACAATCTGGGCATTGCATGCTCCCCATAAATTTTTCAGAATGCATCAAGATACCAAAAAGTTCATAACTTCGGTTTGAAATCACCTTTTTTAGATTTTCAAAATCCTAAACTTAAGTACTCATCTAGATCTATGCAAAAAACATAAATTATTACCATAAACAGAGGTAGTAGGGTACGATCTGACCCGTTGGAATTCAGACCATGAAAACTTTGCAGCATGCATTTCTACACATTCTAGCCAAAATAAACACAACTAGAAAAACCCTAGCCACATGCATGCATGCAAATAAAAAAATCAGCCAATCTAACCCTCAAGCATAAAATAAACTTCAAAAACCAACAAAAAAAACCTATACAACAAGATCTATCATCAATAACAAAAAACAACTAAAAACCAACCAAAAATCTACCTTTGATGGTTCTTGCTTGGAGATAAGGTTCCCTTAGCCTTTCAAACTTCCTCCTTATGTTTTATATACTCAAACCAAACCCCAAGGTTCCACATGCAGATTTTTTTAAAAAAAATGTTAGGGTAGAAGATGGAGATGAGTGGAAAATTGCCAAAACTCTAAAATATTTACCTTTGTTCTCACTAAAAAACCAACAAGTTTCAAATCTTTGGGATCCTCCTAGAACCACCACTCTTGTACCCTAGAACACAAGATCAGAGCCATGCATGGCTATTAGATCACATGCATGCAACATAACCCTTAGGGTTTCGGGTTTGAAGAGAAAGAGAGGAGAAAAGTGGAGTAGGGTTCAAAATGTACCCTTCTTAGTGTGCTCTTGAGCTCCTCCCTCCTTCAATGGGGAAAGAGTATCCTTGGCTCATGGAGAGAAAATGGCAGAAAATGGAGAGTATATGGGGCTAGGGTTCGGTTTTAGGGGAGATGAAATAGAAGAGGTGTTTTTGTTTTCTTGAGAGAAAAAGAAATTAAAAAAAATGATTAGTTGTTTAAGAGTGGAATGATTAGGGTTAAGCCAATGAGTGGGTGAGGCTCTTACACTTCCTAGGGTAGGTGTCCTAGTCTCTTGAGAGCCCTAGGCACAACCTTGACTGCCCCTTCTCTCTCTCCTCCCTTGAAAATACCTTAATGCCCATGCTCTTTTTACTCACTTCTAATGCACTCAAGGGCCCTTTGGTAATTTCAATCTCCAAATTTAACCAAATTTTTACCCTATATTTTTTAAATATCTCCAAGCTAAAATAAAATAAATGTGACCAAAATAAATTTTTTCACATAACACATAATTTTGGCAATTTTATCAAATTGATCAAAATGCCATTAGAGGCTCGAGCAAGAATTTCTCATTCTTAAGCCCGGTTGATTGAGATTCAAAGCTCAATCAATCTTTTTTTCATAAACTTATTGGCTCGACTATAAAGTCCTAGCGCCAGACAAAACTAATATTTTTATGCCATAGTATTTCCTATTTAATTAATCTGAGATTTTTACCCGATTAGGGTTTTTGACCCGGTCCACGGCCAAAGGTCTCGGTTTCTAAAAAAAAACCGCACTTACCCCAGCATGGCTAGCATTCAAACATCACAACTTTTTGTGACACAATAGTTTTCATGGATAGGAAAAATATTACGTTGTATTTTTCTCTCTGTGAAACGCTTAGAATTTTCTCTCTAGAATATTCTCTCTGTTAAGCGTATTGTGAAACAATTTCTATCTAATAGATTTATAAAAGAATTAGTTAAATTCAAAATTCAAATTATAAACCAATTATTAAATAAATAAAAGGCATATCAAGATCCATTCTTGGACCTTGTTACATGCCAACTACATTGCATACACTATAGTTGGCGTGTAACACATCCCTAGTTTCAAGGATGTGTAACAACCATTTTCTTTTAATTATTATTTAATAATTATTCATTCAAAAAACATCTAAACTTGATAATTTATTTTATCATATTAATTAAAGAATAAATATCATTTCAAATTCAAATTCAATTTGAATTATAAAAAATATCTTTTCACGTTATTTAAATAAATAAAACTAATTAATTCAAAATTATTTATCTTAATTATTTAAATGTCATTTTCAAAATTGCTAATTAATTTAATAATATAATTTCAAAATTTTATTTTTAATTAAAATACTAATTTTGAAAATTGATATATAACTTAAATAATTTTTCTCAATTACATATTTGACCCTGAAGAACAAATTTCTTCCAAATATGTCATTTTCCTGATGTTTTCCAATTTCAACTCTTACCTTGAATAGTGTTGATAGAGTTATCTCGGGGACCTATGGACCTATAATTTCAAGCTCCAATAAATTTAAATTATTAATTAAAACTATTTAATATAATAATCTTAAATTATCAATCTCATTATTTTCCACTAAAAATATGAGACTGTACTCTTGTAATTATAGACATTTATTTATTGAGTACTTTTAAGTATAAAAAATATCCATCGAGTTAATCACTACATACAATTCAATCATCTATTAATGGTTCATTATCAAAGTAGGAATTAATTAACGTTTAACCTCTTTAGCTATATCTTGCTTCCTTAAGTACCATTAACTTTACTAGTGATGGTTAATTTATAAACTGGTTTATAAGTTTGAGCTCAATAACCTTTTAGTTCCAAAAGCCAACCCTTAAGAGAACCATAATTCAATTCCTCTAAAAAAAAAGGTATAGATTTCATATGTGTATATTATGTCCCCAACCATTTACATCAACGAGTTCCAAAAACAAAAGTTTTCAACCTGATCATTTTGAGAAACCATAACGAGTGAATCAAGTAACTCTTATGACATAAATAAGGGTTAATAATAACTTCAAGATTAAGATCAATTTGTATATGATCATCTTATTGATATGATTCATTAATACTTATAAAGTAAACAATATTATTAATTATTAATAACATATATGCTCTCTTTCATGTACAACCACTTTATACAAAGTATCTCCACTAAGATGTCATACTACATTAGTAATCTGGATCTAGATTATATGTATTCATAATACTAGTGAACCGTACTTACAATATTTAATCCAAAGATTCCATATAACTTTGTTTTACTGTGAACTGTTTAAATTCGTTCCCTACAATCTTAATCATCTCGTGCCAATACAAGATATTCATATAATATTATATGATAACGAATTTGGGAATTTTATGATATTCATATAATATTATTCTAATAATAATAATAATAACAAATAATAATAATAATAATAATAAACAATCAATATATGCAAAAATTCATTTCATACAACATTGTCAACACATATGCTTTAAAGGGCATTAATCCCAACATATACTGGGTATGGATTGGTTAGCCAAGTATGGAGCGACCATAGATTGTAGAAGGAAGATGGTAACTTTTGAGCCTAAGGGAGAGGATCCATTTGTGTTTCTGGATGCTGTGAATGGACCCCACACTCCAACAATTATGGCATTGAAGGCTTGCTAGTGTGGTTGATACCACTAAGACTTTACCAGTTGTACCATAGAAAACTAGATTGGTCTGTGAATTCCTGAATGTGTTCCCAGAAGACATGTTGGGATGGCCACCGCTTCAAGAGATTGACTTTGTTATTAATTTGGCACCAGAAATGGAACTGGTATCAAAGGTACCTTACAGAGTAGCACTGACGGAATCAAAGGAATTGAAGGCTCAGTTGCAAGAGTTACTCCACTTAGGGTTTATCAGACCTAGTTTTTCACCGCTGGGTACATCAGTGTTGTTTGTTAAGAAGAAATATGGGTCATTGAGGATGTGTATCGACTACTGCAAATTGAATAAGTTGACCATCAAGAATAAGAATTCGCTACCCAAGATCGATGACTTGTTTGATCAGTTGCAAGGCAAGACAATGTTTATCGAAGATTGATCTTTGATCTAGTTATCACCACCTGAGGATGTTCAAAAGACGGCCTTTCACATGAGGTACGGGCACTATGAGTTCTAGAGTGTGTCCTTTGGACTAACCAATGCCCCCAACAACTTTCATGGACTTGTTGAAAAGAGTATTCAAGGAAAATCTAGATAAGATCGTGATTGTATTTGTTGATGACATACTGATTTACTCCCAATCACAAGTAGAACATGAAGAGCATCTCTGTCTGGTACTAGAGAGCCTGGGGCAGCATATATTGTATGAAAAGTTCAAGAAGTACGAGTTCTGGTTGCCTCAAGTAACATTTCTTGGTCACATTGTCACTAAGGACGCAATTATGGTGGATCCGACTAAGGTAGAAGTAATGAGAGATTGGCCAAGGAAAAATAGTGCTTTAGAAATTAGAAGTCCTCTTGGATTGTTGGGATACTATCAAAGTTTTGTTTAGAGGTTCTCGAGGATCGCAACACCCTTAATTGAGTTGACACGTAAGAATTCGATGTTTGTGTGGACTGATAGGTGTGAGAACAACTTTTAAGAGTTGAAACATCGATTGATCACTGAATTGGTACTTATTCTTCCCTCATATAGTGAAACGTTTGTGGTTTACTGTGATGCCTCGAGGAAGGGGTTAGGTTGTGTTCTAATGCAGGTTGTGTAACGTCCCAAATTTGCTAATAAGGCTTAGTGCATTGATCAGCGTGCCGGGAGGGCATGCATCTAAATGTGAATTTAATTGAATATGTGTGTGATTATGTGAAATATATGAGTTGTATTATAAAATGACTGCTTATGTATGCATGTGTGTATTAAATGTGACTGCGGGCCCGTTTTGGTGAAAAGGGCATTTTTCATAATTTTGACCTGTTGATGGTATAATTGTAATTATATGTGCTTTGTGAGTGGGACTACATTATTATGTGGATATATTTGAGATATGTGCACGAGGCGATCCTTGTGAGCAATTTGGCGAAAAAGTCACGTCGGGGATTAATACCCGACTTGGGTTGAGCCTAGGAGTATTTTAGTAATTTGGTGAATTATGGGGGGTATTGGAGTATGAGTTATAATTGGGGGAAAATATTATTGTTTGGAAGATTAGTGGAATTAATTGGGTATTTAAAGTGAAAATTGAGGTTTAGCGAGAAAATGGTGGCAAATGATGATTTTTCCCTTGGGAGCATTAGAGAACTAAGGTAAGGGCCAGGGGTAAGTTGGTCTTTTCCCTAGCCTTGGAACAACCTAATCACTTAGAAGCTTTCAGAAACTGAGTCATTCACTCAAACACTACTCTCAGCTCAGCTCTCTTTCTCTCTCTCGGTTCTCTCTTTCTCCTTGGAATGCTTGGGGGGACCTTTGAATTTTTGGAGGTTAAAGCTTGGGAATTGAAGGAAGTGGAGCTAAAATTTGATTAGGCCATCTTAGGGTCATAATGCACAGCTGAGGTAAGGATTCATACTCTATTTTATTGATGAATTTCTTTTGTGGTTTAAGTTTTATGAGGTTTGTCTTGTGGTTTGAATTTTGAGACGAAGTAAGGTTTTAGCTTGGTTTTTGGGTTGGTTTTGATGTTTATGTTATGTTATTAAGAGTCCTAGGCTCAGTTGGGAATTTTGTACAACTTTGGGACTGTTTTTAGGAATTTTGGTTTAGTAAAATAGCTGGAAAATATTGAAAATATGGGTCGCGGGGTATCACCGCAATGCTGTTCTCAGAGCGACGCGACCTGCATGTACTCAGAGGCTAGAGAAGTTCTCTAAATTGCCTTGGCACCGCGGTGCGTGTCCAGGGAGATAGTTTGGGGGGCTCTCTAATTTGTATAGCACCGTAGCTCTAATTGGGAAAGATAGCCAAAAGGCATTTTTGAGTACAGGAACTCAAGCCTAAGGGCTTGGGAAGGATTCTACTACTCAGTTTAGTAGAATTCGTGGTCCCGGAGGCTAGAACTCGACCTTGAAGCTGTTAATTGGGTTAGTTCTTGATGATTATCCATTAATATGTTGTTACTAGATTACCGCCAAGGCTCGGGATCAGGATCGTACTTCAGGCCGTATCGTCATCCACACGAAACTCAAGGTAAGAAAACTACACCCTTGTTGAAACTTGGGCTTGAGCCCTGTGATTGAACTAGCTATGGCTCTGTCTTGAAATATTTGTTGAAGTGTGAGTAACTATGCTTTACATAGTTGAGATATGTATGTAATGTATGTTTGTTCATATTTGAAGTGTGGTACGCGTTGGTATGACTCTATGGCCGTCTAAAAAGGGACTGGAGCGCAGGTGACGCTTGTCTGGTTCTATATCTATTTGAATAAAATGGGTGTGGAGCGCACTTTGGTGGCCTTATGGTCGCATACTTAGATTGAATATTGTTATTTATATTTGCATCATGTTGATTGTCTATTATGCTTGAATGTGTTTTTTTGCTAGGCCTTGGCTCACGGGTGCTACGTGGTGTAGGTAAGGGCAAGGGAAAGCTAGACCAGCAATTAGTTGGAGAGCTTCAGGGGCAACGTGTACATAGGCAGCCTGCTCAACCACCATGGTTGAGACATCTTTTGGAGATTTACAGTTTAGTGGTTTTTCCGGTTAGGATGGTTGTTATGTACTTTGTTTATTTCCCTTGTATCAACTTTTAAACTCCTCTCTTCTTTGGGATCCCGTGTATATATACTAAATCCTTCAATGAAAAGTAGCAAATGTTTAACCAAATACTTTTATACAAAATTTTAACTAACCCCAACTACATGTTTTGATCCAAATGAATCGCTTAACGAGTTAACCACAATTTTAAACACACAATGTAATGGTCTAGGTTTAGTAGGGCGTTACAGGCTAGGAAGGTGGTTGCCTATGCCTCACGAAAATTGAAGAAGTATGAACAACGATATCCTACTCATGATCTAGAACTAGCAACATTGGTGTTCAAACTGAAGGTGTGGCAACACTACTTATATGGAGAGAAGTGTGAGATATACACTAATCACAGGAGTTTGAAGTATTTTTTCACATAGAATGATCTGAATATGATGCGATTGTTGGTTGGAGTTAGTGAAGGATTATGATTGTGAAATCCTCTATCATCACAGAAAGGCGATTGTTGAGACTGATATGTTGAGGTATGAGGATCGAATATGTGTTTTGATGGATGCTGGTATCAAGAAAGAGATTATGGATGAGTCTCATACCACTCCTTACTCTTTACATCTAGGCACCACAAAGATGTATCAGATGTGAAATCTTTATATCGATGGCCAGGGATGAAGAAAAATATGGTTGAATATGTGGCTAAGTGTCTAACTTGTCTGAAAGTGAAAGTTGAACAGTATAGGACAGAATGGTTATTACAACCTTTGGGCATTCCAGAATGGAAGTGGGAGGATATAACCATTAAGTTTTTGGTTGGACTGCCTAGAACTATGGGACATCATGACTCGGTATGGGTGATCATGGATAGATATACCAAGTCATCGTACTTCCTGCCTGTGCGGACAAACTATAGCGTGAATCAGTATGCAAAGTTATATGTGAAGAAGATTGTACATCTCCATGGGGCATCGATGTCTATAGTGGATACTCAAGAAGAAAAGAGGAGCGGATGGGAAAGTAGAGACTTTCAAAGAAAGGCTTGTAGCCAAAGGTTACACACAGAAAGAAGGGGTTGATTATGAAGAAATCTTTTCTCCTGTAGCCATGCTAAAATCCATTCGTATACTCTTTTCCATGGCTGCATGCATGGTTTATGAGATTTGGAAAATGGTATCAAAACAACTTTTCTGAATGGCTACCTTGATGAAACCATTTACATGTCTCAACCAGAAGGGTTCGAAGTAAAAGGTCAAGAGCAAAAAGTTTGCAAGCTTCTTAGGTCCATCTATGGACTCAAACAAGCTTCTAGATCTTGGAATCTTAGATTTGATGACACAATTAAAATGTTTGGTTTTGAACAAAACGTTGATGAACCTTATGACTATAAACAAATTAAAGATGGTGTAGTAGTATTCCTCGTTCTTTACATTGATGATAAATTACTGATTGGCAATGACGTAACATCATTATCAAAGGTAAAGAGCTGGTTAGCTGAAAATGTTCAAATGAAAGATTTGGGAGAAGCCAAGTATGTTCTGGGCATTAAAATTCTCAGAGATAGACAAACCAGAACTTTGGCATTGTCTCAAGCAACTTATATTGATAAGGTGCTAGAACGCTTTAATATGCAAAACTCCAAAAAGGGTGATATGCCAACTCGTTCTGGAGTATTCCTTTCCAAGGAGCAGTGTCCCAAAACACCTCAGGAAGAAGAAGATATGAGACAGTATCCCTATGCCTCAGCGGTAGGCAGTCTAATGTATGCCATGTTGTTTACAAGACCTGACATTTGTTATGCATGTAAGAAACATGGGAATTAGAGATATGCCTCATTTGCTAGGGCAAGTGGGAGATTTTTGGGAATTGTGCCCTGAAAGCATATGTAGTACACATTGTTTTAAGAAATAAATAATAAATTGAATTTGTTATGCATATATTTTATGGACTATATTATTCTGTGATAATATTAAGTAAATATAAAAAAAAATCCTAAGTTCATATATGTGATCTCAAACATGTATTGGTACGGGAGGATTGTGTTTGAGATAAATGAACTTAAATAGTTCGCAGTAAAATAAAGTTATGGAATCTTTAGATTAATTACTGCAAGTACGGTCCACTAGTATTATGAATACATGTGATCTAGATCTAGATCACTAGTATAGTAGGACACTTTAGTGGAGGTACTTTATATATTAGACAATATATAGAATTGGACCAGATATGTTTATTAATACTTAGTTAAATATCATTTTGAAGTATTAATTAAATATATCATCTGATGATCATATACAAATAGATCTTAATCCTGAAGTTACTATGAACTCCTGTTTATGTTATATGAGTTCTTTGATTAATTCACTCGTTAGGGACTGTCTGAATGATCAGGCTAGAAACTTTTGTTTTGGGAAGTCATTAATGTAAATGGCTGAGGACATAGTATACAGATATGGAATCTATACCTTCTCGCAAGAGATTGAACAATGGTTCTCTTAAGGGTTGACTTTTGTGACTGAAAAGGTTATTGAGCTCAAATTCTTAATTTAGTTATGAATTAACCTTCACTAGTGAAGTCAATTGTACTTAAGGAAACAAGATATAATTAAAAGGGTAAAACGACAATTTTATTCTCGATTAATTATGAACCATTATTAGAGGGTTAATTTGTATGTAATGATTATATCAATGGGCATTGTATTTTATAAAGTACTCAGTAAATGAAATGTCTATAATTACAAGAGTGCAGTCTCATATTTATAGTGGAGTAATCATGAGATTAATAAATTAAGATTATTTAATTAAAGAGTTTAATTAATAATCTCAAATTTATTGGAGCTTGGAATTATAGGTCCAAAGGTCCCTACAGCGGCTCTATCAACATTATTCAAGGCAAGAGTTGATATAAAGGGAAAAATAGTTGAAAGACATATTTAAGAAGAAATTTGTTATTTGGGCCAAATATGCAATTATGTGATAATAGTGATTAATTAATTAATTACAAATTAATTGTAATTAAAAAAATTAATTAATATTTAATTATTTTGTAATTTTAAAAAATATATTAAATAAATAATTAATTATAACTTTTGAAATTATAATAAATTAAATATTTAATTTCGAATTTTATATTGGTTTTAATTGATTGGTATAATTAATTAAATATCTTTATTTGAGTGGGAGATGATAATCTGATATGTTCAAATTGGATTTGAATTTAAAAAATTGATATTTATTCAAATAATTATTTATATTTGATAATTAGTTAAAAAAGATATTTAATTCAAATTTGAATTAATTATCAGGTTGTTAGATTTTTATCTGACAAGGTAGTTTGAATAAATAATTAAATAAAAATAAAAATCAAATATCCCTAAAATATAAAGTGGTACACGACCACACACAGTCCATGGACTGTGTGTGGCATGTACTGCACAATTTTCAGGGATAGATTTTTCAATTTTATTTAATTAATTAATTAATAGAAAATTCAAAAATTAGTTTTTGGATATTTTCTTTAATAAGATAACTAATTAATTAAAAGATAAATTGTAAATTGGTTACAGATTTATTTAAATTTGAATATTTTCTTTTTAAGTAAGACTTATCAGAAAATAAACAGATACTCAATTATTCGCTCTGTGAAAAGAATGATACTTTTCAATCTCTCCCTGAAAAAGATACAGAAAAAATTTCAGGCCTTACTCTCTTGATCTCATGTGTTGAGTACATCAAGTAGAATCACAAATTAACCATCATTTATTCTCTAAGTGCCCACACACTTCTTGAGGTGTAGAGAACGTTGTGAAAGATCTTGGTGTGAGTACCTGGGAGCAGCTTGGATAGGAAGTTTGTTCAGATTACGAAAAGATAGCACGGACACTAGATAGGCATCAAGAGGTGTGTTTTCTATCCTTTTCTTGCTTATGATTAATGTATGTATATTAAAGGATCTGCATATTTAAATGTAGTTTAAATATGTTACAAAATTTTTGTTGTACACTGGGCCAATCCGACCATCATTCCGTTGCGTATTAGGAAATTCGTTCCTAACAAAACTTGGGAATTTTGGTTTCATTTCGAATTTAGGATTCTAGGTTGTTTGGCTATATTTCTAAATGAGAGGTATTTTTTGTAGCTTTAATTCAGATTTAAAGCAGGTGATTTGTTTGAATTGGTATGATTTCAAAATTGGGCCAAAAATGGATGTTAGAACCCTAAAACTTTCAATTTTTGGTTTAAGGTCTGGAATTCGGTGTTTAGTTGTTGTAAATGAATGTTTTATGAGGTGCATGTCTGCTTTGGTACACGATTTTTGGGCTGGTTGTAGGTTTGGAGTGATTTGGGGTCGGTTTGAGTTGTGGAAAATTGCAGGGAACTTGAATTTTTGGATTTATGATAGGGTTTCCAAGCCACTAGCGCGACCACACTAGTGCCCTAGAAACCGTAAACTCTCGGGTAGTGCGACCGCGCTAGGTGCCCTAAAACAGCAATTTGCTGATTTTTAGTACTTTTAAATGGGATTTGCAGGGGTTGTCATGGGGATCCGTTTGGGGGCTCGGGGGATGGTTTCCCTAGCGTGTCGGTGGGGTTTAGTGAACCCGATAGTTGAAGTTTGATTTCCAAGTACATAGTTAGATTTGGCTTCTAATTAGCGTACCATAATCATTGTCACTAGGGTTTCGAAAGCTCTGAAAAGGGATAGCACTCGAGGTCGACTCGTTTTTATCACTCGACCTGAGGTAAGAAAATTGGTATATGCACATATGGTAGGGCATCGACCTGTTATGTCTGAAAAAGGTTATGATTGTACATTGAGTACCCACTACGCCAAAAACCACCTACAATGTCGCTTGTTAATGTCAGTTAACCATGTGAGCCGACGCAATTGATAATTCATGGTAAATAGTGTCGGTTCATAACTGACTCACGTGTTAAACCAACAACATTGGTTACTACCTCGACGCTATTACATGAGGTCAATAGCGTTGGTTTAGAATCGGTGGTTATGTTCTAATGAAACACAACACTTCATTTTAATTAGGTTAGTGACGATTTTAAATTGACGCCCCACTAGTTAGTTGCGTTGGTTTAGAACCGACGCTCAAATTAATATAGGTCAATTTTTCAGGTCATAGTCTCTCATTTCCCTCTTGATTATCTTAGATGAAAGTTGCAGAGGTGATTGAAAATGCCAAACCTAGGTGCCGCCACCCCAAACCTAAGCCCTATCGATCTCTCTCTCGCCCTCCTGACCTTGAACCTCCGACGTTCCACACTTCCCTTAGTCCAAGAGCTCCTCCTCCACGAGTTTCTGTCCCTCCCCAACGTGGCTCCCCCACGTGGTTCCCCCATTCTCGGCTTCTCTCGAAGGCTGGCAACGAGGAGGAAGAGCCCATTTCGAGAGCCCCACCCCCACGTACGGCTCTGCCCCTCCCATTCCGAGCTTAATTGGTGATGTTTTTTTTTTCTTCATATATGTATGTGTATATATATAAATTTATAGATATCTAATTATATCTTGATTTTTGTGTTAGAGAATTGAATTTAGAATTAGGATTAGGATTGTAGAATTAGGTTTGTAAATTTTATTGTATTGGGAATGGAAAAAAGATAAATTGTAGTTTAGTTGAAGTTCTAATTTAAATTTAAATTAATAATATTTCTAATTTTATTAATTGAAATTTTAATTGAAAGTTTTTGTTATAATTTATTTCAATAATTTAATTGAATTTTTCCATACAATTATATAATTAGTTTTAATTGTTAATTGTAAATTTTTAATTTCGGTTAGGTTTGACGCTTTTTTGTTGTGGTGATCTCATTTGTGGATAGCTCTGAGCCTCTGCCGCTCTCCACCTCCATAGAGGTGAGGTAAATTGTTTTTCATTTTTTTTTAATTTAGTTATGTTAATTTTAGTAATTTTATTTAAATTAGTTAATATTGAAATTGTGAAATTGTGGTTATGATTTTTTTTTTTTTTTTTTTGCGGTTGATTGGATCTGGTGGTGATCTCATTTGACCGGCTAAGCATTTATCTTGGACGAGGTAATTCAATGAAACTTTAATAGTATATATATATATTGAAAGATATAACTAAATTAAATTTAGTAGAATTTAGGATTAAAAGTTAGAGAAGATAGATTATGGGAGTGTGTGCTGCGGTGATATAAGGTTGGAATTATGCATGTTGATTGATTTTTTGATATTTGTGTATTATATGTTGTGTATAGGTACTTTTTGAAATTGGGAATTATTTTATAAATAAGGGAAATGTTGCCAAATTTTTTTTCAAGATAATAACATTGATAGTTATGCTTGTTTGATATTGACTGATTTTTGTGTATTAATATGTGATGTCTATATATAATATATGAATCTTGGATATGCTATAAAAATAGGGGAGATGGTACCTAATTATTTTTTAATATAGTAAATCTAGTCTTTGCCAAAATTTGAATTTTTTGGATTGTTTGTTTTGTGGGTTAGAAGATTGACAATGGATAGAGGTTGGTTGTCTTCAGATAGGCTATTAGTGAAATATAGGGAATGTGTTGAGTATTTCTTGCAGTTTTGTGCAAGAAATTTATAATTTACAGGATTTTTTCCTTGTCTGTGTCTTAAGTGTGGTAACATTGTGAAGATTAAGCTTATTATAGTAAAGGAACACTTATTTAGGAACGAGATAGACAAGAGTTACAAGGTTTGGTTTTTTCATGGGGAAATGATTATTCTTAGAAACGAAGGAACCTCTAAGAAGGATAAGGATGTTGATTTAGATTATGAAGAGGATTACATTGTTGGAATGATTAAAGATGCACAATATGAATCTATGTGGATCCAGAAAAATTTCAACCTATATACCCTAAATGTAGAAATTTTACTAAATTATCAACCCTCGTTAGGTTGTACAATTTGAAGGCAAAACATGGTATTTCTGATAAGGGCTTCTCAGAGTTACTTTCTTTCTTAGGAGAATTATTACCCAAAGATAATGAGATGCCCTCGAGTTTTTATGAGGCAAAGAAGATATTGTGTTTTTAGGCATGGAATATGAAAAAAATACATGCTTGTCCTAATGATTGCATCCTATATTGAAGGAGATTTGTGGATGCAATTGCATATCTGTCACGTGGTGAGTCTAGATGACAAAAGAAAAAGAATTCAAATACGGTTAAGGATGGTTTCCCTGCCAAGGTGTTATGGTACTTATAACCTATACCCCATTTGTTTAGGTTCTACTGAAATGCCAAATATGCTAAAAATTTAACTTGGCATGCCGACGAGAGGGTAAAAAGATGGAAAGATGAGCACCTAGCTGACTCACTGGCTTGGAAAACAATTGATGAGATATGGCCTGACTTTTGCAATGAAACTAGGAATATACATCTTGCTCTTTGTTCAGACGTAATTTATCCACATACTTCCCTTAGCAATAAGTATAGTTGTTGGCATGTTATGTTGGTTATGTACAATTTAATGCCTTTGTTGTGTATGAAAAGGAAAATCACAATGTTGAGATTATTGATATCGAGTCTTTCACAGTCTGTTAATGATATTGATGTATACCTAGCTCCTCTTGTTGACGATTTAAGTAGATTGTGGTATGAAGGTGTTACTTCTTATGATGGCCACACGAAAGAATAATTTAATCTTAGAGCAATATTGATGTGGACCATTAATGATTTTCTTGCATTTGGGAATATTTCTTGATTTAGTGTGAAAGGGTATAAGGCATGTCCAATCTGTGAAGAGAATACTTGCTCAATATTTAAAACACTCAAGAAAGGTTTGTTGTATAGGACACCGAAGATTTTTGTCTCTGAAACATGTCTTCCGAACATGAAAACAACCATTCAAGGGTAAGCAAGAATTTGAAATGGCTCCCCCACCTTTATTTGGAGAACAGTTGGTACAAAAGTTGAATAAATTCCAATTCAAGTTAGGAAAACATAGACATACTAGTAAGAAAAGAAAAGGGTATCGTGGAAAAGATGAGGAGGATCCAAATCTACCTAAGGGTTGTTGGAAAAAAAAGTCAATTTTTTTTTAGCTTGAGTACTGGGAGCATTTGGTTTTGCGTCATAATTTAGATGTGATGCACATTGAGAAAAATGTTTCAGACAACCTTATTAGTACCTTGTTCAATATTCCTGGACGGAGTAAAAATGTAGTAAAAGCTCGACTAGATTTAAAAGATTTTGGGATATGAACCAATCTAAAGCCAGAAGTGTTTGATGTACAGTCCCATAATTTTACTTAGCTAGTTAGATAGTAGTAGTAATAGCAATATCTAGTAGTAGTTATAGTATGTTAGTTACCGTAGATTTTGGTTCAAATTGGGACTTAGTTGGAAACTCATAGCAACAGTTATGAATTTTATAAGTTTAATCTATAGTTTAAGAATATTAATTATAACATAAGGTTTGATTAATATTGTTGGTCCTAGATGTATTATTTATTATAACCTAAGGTTTAGATGAAGCCAATAAGAATATGACACTTGTCATAAGCATGATTATTAAGGAATTAGTATTTTAATGATAAAATAAGGAAATATAAGCTTTAGTCTTCACCAGAAACTGTTAGGGTCGTAGTTTGACTCAGTCAAAGTAGTTATCCAACCTTAATTATGCTGAAAAAGTGCAATTACGTGTTTAAAATATTCACGTATGCCGATATATCGCATATGGGAGCTGATATATCGCCTGACGAAGGATACAGAAAACACATTGACGTTGCACAAACAAGAAAACGAGCCTCGGGATTACTGGGGGAGGCGATATATCGCCTAGGGTGGGCGATATATCGGCTCCATGTAGGTTGTTTTGGAAGTTTGACTTTTTTTTTATTTTAAAAATTCCCTTAACCACTTAGACCTGCTTTTGAACGTTTTTGACCGAGTCTTGAGCCTCTGATTGACGAAAACTTCAATTATTTTTCATTATTTTTATTCAAATCAAAATGGGGATAGTTTCACTCCTTACCTCTATAAATAGGACCTAGTACCCAGCCCCTTCCTCTCATTCTTCAAGCTGTGATCAGAGACTCCAAGGTGCTAGTGCTACCATACAGTGATAAACACTTGGCTTGGGAATAAGCTTTGCCATTCTTAAGCTTTATAAAACACTTGGGAAGTGAGGTTTAGTGTATTTTGGTATTGAAGTTAGACTAAACTATAAGGTCATTCAAGGTATTCCTATTCTTTAAGTCCAGCTCTATATGATTCTATAGTTTTCTTTAGTTTCTTTTATTCAGATCCTAACTCTTGTTATTGGTTCTTAATCAGGTTCTTGAAACTTAAGTTCTTTCTTGGTAAGTTTCTTCTTGATGGTTTAGTTCCCACATTCATTCTTTATTCTTTAGAAATACCCACCATTTTTATTGTTGATTTTAGGAGTGTTCCAAGTCCTGCATTTGTTCTCAAATATCCCGGTGTTGGTAAGGAAAATAAGATAGATCTTGTATGTTTGTATGATATGTTATGCTTATATGTTATGTTCATGTATAATATGCTATGATAAGTTTATGTTATAATATGTTATGTTATGTTATTATGTTATCTAGGGTTCATAGTTGCTTAGCTAGCAAGCCCTAGTATTTATCATTTTCATGGTTTAGAGTTATGGTTTACCCTACCTCAGATATTAGACATGGGACCTAGATGGGTTATCATATACTACCATGTGATCTAACCTACCTCGGATATTAGACAGGGGACCCAGATGGTTTATCATATGCCATGTTAATGAGTTAATGGCCATTAATATTGTAGTCCTATATGGTATATGTTTTTATAGCCATATGTTTTATAGTGTATGCTTATGATATATGATATATGTTTTTACAGTCATATGTTTTATAGTTTATGTTTATGATGTATTTTTATGCTTATGATATATGATGTATGTTTTTGGTAGGTTTTCCTTTCTGGTCATTAGGCTCATTCCTTTATTTTTAGTGTGATGCAGGAAAATAAATCTGGAAGGCGGAAGGATTCCTGGTAGCTTGGCTTGTGTGTTGAGGATGAACGAACTGAGTGGACTGCGTGTCGATCGAGGATGACGTTGTTTTTAGTTTTTTTTTTTATATTATGTTTTTATGTATTTTCCGCATTTAGTTTTTAAACAATTGAATTAAAGTTTATGTTTTTCTTTTAAACAATGGGTACACATGCCATATTTTCTATTGTTATGTATTTGATACAATATTTTAAGTTTTAATAAAGATATATTATTTCTTATGTATCTTTCCAAAATAGTAGTTATGTCTAGTAGTTTTTAATGGTCCAAGGTCTTAGAAATAGTTGGGTCATTACATTTGATGAACAAACATTTTTATCAGCTGCATGTTATGACTTAACAAAAGAGGAAAAACAACTTGTTTGTTATTCATTGTGTAATGTGAAAAGTACCAGAAGGTTATTCTTCAAATATTGCACCATTGCTAGATATGAAGAAATTGAATTTAGTTGGGCTAAAGTCTCATGATCATCATATACTAATTCAACATATTCTCCCCGTGAGTATCCGTTCAGTTTTGCCTAGGAAAGTTTGACTTATAATCACTAGGTTATGCTTGTTCTTCAAATCTCTTTGTTGTAAAGAGTTAGAAGTGACCAAATTGGACAATCTTTGATTTGAAATCACAAAGATCTTGTCTTACTTGGAGCAATATTTCCCACCTTCCCTTTTTGACATAATGATTCACGTAACTGTCCATTTGGCGAGAGAGGTCAAATTGTGTGGACTTGTGTACTTGAGATGGATGTACCCATTTGAACGATACATGAAGATTTTGAAAGGTTTTGTGAGAAATAGAAGTAGGCATGAGGGTTATATTGTTCAGTCCTACATAGTTGAAGAAGTCGTTGAATTCTATTCAGACTACTTGTCAGATGTTACGAGCATTGGAGCGTGTCCTGCTCGAAATCAGGTGGAAATAAGTAAATGGGGGTAGGGGTGCTACTGTTTGTGAAGTGAGTCAAGCTGAACGAGATGAAGTACATCACCTTATTTTACAAAATATCGATGAGGTTCAACCCTATATCGAGTAAGTATTTGATTTGAATATTGAGATTTATGAAGTTCGTGTTGGTTTTCATACTTTTGATGTGCAATAAATAGTTCATTTGTATTTTGAAGAGAACATTTTAAATTGATCAAGATCACTTATCCCACTAAGTTGAAGAACAAAAAATGGGTACAAGATGAACATTATCGTAATTTTATTACTTGGTTGGAAAACATGCATTATTTTTGTTTTGCTTGTATGTTTGATTTGTTGATTTTATTACATAAATTCTTTTTAATATTCTTGTTTTGTTTTAGGTTTTACTTGAACTGAGTATGAGCACCAAGTGTCTGAATCACTGAAATGGATATCATGATTTCCTTTATTGAGTGTAATTAAGTATCAGTCGTACTATATATATATATAGTACTCACTTTAACACCATGGATCCTGATTTAAGTTGAAAGACACAAAATAGTGGGGTCTTGGTTGTTGCTAGGACTTTCCAAATTTCTAGTTTGAAAGATAAAAATCATGTCAAATGTGATATGACATTCTATGGTGTAATGAAATAAATTTTGGAAGTAGTTTATGTTAATTTTCAAATCCCTCTCTTTCTTTGTGATTGGGTAAAGAGTGATAATGGGGTCAAGGATTACCAATTAAGATTCAAACTAGTCGACTTAAATCGATTACAACACAATTCTGATAGGTTTATAATGGCATCACAAGCTACTCAAGCATTTTATATGAGTGATCCACTAGATGCTCAATGGTCAGTTGTCCTAAAAAACCCCCCAAAATATTATGACATGAATAATTAATTCTAATGGCAATGAACTTCACCTTAATGGTGAAACTTTTGAAATCACTCCACCTATATATTCGGCCATTGAGGACAATAGCACTTGTTCCTAAATCGACAGTGAAGGGTGTGGATTGACAATTGAGTATGGTATACTTTGATTTGTTTGTTAATTTATATTCATTTATGTTTATTTTATTACATATGACCTGAAGGCTTAATTGTCATCCCACTAAGGAAAATACAAATAAGAGTTAGTCATATAATCATATAATCAAACAAATCATAAATTTCACAAAGGTCATTACAAAACTTATTTAAACTAATCATACCACATCATAATATCCTAGGTCATATCATAAATCATAATCTAAGTCATAGCCATAAATCATAAGTCATAAATCATAGGTCATAAGTCATAACTATAGGTCATAGGTCATAGGTCATAAGTCATAATCATAACTATAAGTCATAGATCATACTAACAAGTCAAATATAATAAAAAGACAAGTGTTTATACAGGGGTGACAATTTGTATTTTCCTTATTGGGCTTAGAAGCTCACTCCTTATGATGTTGTTGTTTCAAGAAATTAAGGATAGAAAGGCCGGTGGAGAGTGGGGACCTAAGAGCTTCATGATGTATTAGTGGGGACCATATAGTCGAGGAAGATCAAGCGGGCCCATTTATTTATTTTTATGAAATCGTGTTTTTTTTAAAAGTTATATTTAAATGTTGCTCATTTTTGTGTTAAAGACAATTATTTTTATTTTTGTAAAAACCATGGATCCATGTAATTTTTTTCAAGTTTTTATTCAATAAAAGAGCAATATTTATGAATTATGATCCAACGCTCTGTTCTCGGTAATCTATGAGAAATTGGGGCGTTACAGTGTGGACCGAATGAATTCCAAAAAAGTAGTGTCTGGAAGAGTTCTTGCATCCCTGGTTATGTTGTTGAGGCTTTTGGTGTAGTTGCTTCTCATTAAATTGTATCGATTCCCAGAAAAGTAAGCACGAGACCACTTATTGAAACTAATACCCTCTAGATATTAAGCTATGATCCATTTGCTTTAACTTTTCAAAGTGCTTGTGAAAATCTGTCATTCAAAAAACGTAGGCTGCACATCACATATCCTTGATACAATGATCATTCATGAACTTAGCGATTACATTCATACTGATGTGATGATAGCATGTACCATAGTATGAATCAGGTAAGGTGACCTCCAGAGCATGAGTAATGCTAGCATGATTGTTTGATACAAAAGCTAGGTTCTCAACGTCCCTAATAGCTTCCTTCAATTTCTTCATAAAATATTTCCAAGAGTTTCTCACTATCCACCAACCCAAATGTAATTGGATACATGTGGTTGTTCGCATCCAATCCAATGACACATAACATATGGCCACCATACTTGGTCTTCAAGAATATGTTGTACACACATATCACAAGATGACTTGATCTGAATCCCCTTGTACAAACTCCAAGAGAGAAGAAGCAATAGAAAAAACAACCATCTTTTGTCACAAAATCACTAATTGTACATGAATTCTTTTGTTGCATCATGTGCAAATAAGAAGGTAACTTGGCATAGGAATCTTCAAGTGTCCTCCTAAATTACATAAGTTCATTCTCTCTACATCTCTAGGTCTGTTCATAACTCATATCTATCCCGCAATTATACTTCATATCCTCCCTTTTTTATTTTTCCATGTAGCTAGTCTCATCAACAACATATTTGCTTTAGGTAAGGTGGCCAACGACCCACTGTGCTACTTAATGGTGGTCTTTTTGTCGCAAATCTAGTGAGTATGTAAGTACACTGTTGTCAAACATGGACAATCGCGGTAGTTTTTTACCCCTTAATCTCCAACCACAATCAGGAGCCTTCCAGGTGATATACCACACATCTATACCAGACTTCTTCACCACAAACTCAAAATTATTCTTCATTGCAAAGAAGGTCGCTTTGGTTTTCAAATCAAGCTTGTCCTAAAAAGTTTTTTCGAGGTGTATTTCTCCAACTTGTTCACCTAGTGAGGAGGTATGTGTTAAATTAGAGGCCAATATATATTCTTTTTAAACATTGGAGCACTCCATCTTGTGTGATCTTCTCTTGAAAAGAATGGAGCCTTACATCTGTTATCTTCTATTCTACTAGGACAATTGTTGCTTGTGCAAGGTGTTGGTCGTCCTTCTCTTGGAGGATGCCCCCATTCATGTGGAGGTAAATGCTCTTCCTCTACTTGTTGGACATGCAGAATGTCTAACCTCTAATTTGGAAATTCTACACTATTATCTGCATCAGAATTACCCCTAAGTCCTCCCCAACATTTAAATCAAAAGTTGGACCATCTATTTTAGGAACAAAATGGTCCATCTCACTATGAATTTCCTTGTTACTAGTACATGAGGGAGATGGATCAACACTCATCATCTTCTTTAGAACCTCTTTGTTAACACTAGGAGAGGGCGATGGATCTACAATGACATTATTCTTAACCGGTGTCACACATAGAGCAATCATTTCTTGTGATGTTTCTCCTAAGAATACACTAACATGAAGATCATTTAAAACATCAATGGGTCTAAACGAGCAAGTGTAAGGAACCTCCAATTTCATCTCACAACTCTTTATCCACCTTAAGTGCCTCGTGCAACATGTCAAGTGGTTTCAAGTACGTTACATCATTTTCCATCGACATCACTGCACTCTGAGCATCCTTAAAAAACCATTTCTTGCCTTCCATTTCCTAAACACTGTTGTGTGAACCAAATATGCTAACACTAGAACCTTAGATGAAAAAAACAATTGTAAAAAAACTTAAAATTTAATATGGAACATTAATCGAGCTTTATCGAGAAACACAGAAAATAAATAAAAAATCAAAACAAAACAAAACAATCTTATCAAGCTGGATCATCGAGCTCACCTTCTTGAACAAATTTTTTACATTTCATCGAGCTCTATCGAGCTCTATCAAGCAAGAGTGGTGTAGGAAACTCTGAAAATTAGAGATAAACAATATCGCAAAATATAAAGAAAACACAACAACACATACACAAATCTGTTTGAAATAGGAAAACAAATGTAAAGAAAGAACACCCATCACCATATTTAAGAACAATATTTTTACCCATGGTTTTTCTCCTCCAAGATCTCTAAAAATGAATGTCGCTTTTGATATTGAGATCTTTAGCATAAGAATTAATGTTGAAGCTTTGAACGTTTTTGCATCAAAATGTGATTGTGATTATGGTATTCTTGTGGCTACTGTGGGTTTTGGTGAGAGACAATGAGAGAACCATGAGAGAGGGAGAAGAAAGTAGAGGGAAAGATAAGGTAAAAAAAAAATATGAGAAGGGTATTTTGGGCAAACGGTGAAAGAATAACATCATTTTTTTATGTGAATAGTAAGTGAGATTTTTTAAAATATGAGTCCCCACAAAGTATAGAAACTAACATTTCCCTTTTAGAAGGGGGGTTATGAGGTTGAGAGTGATGGGTAGAGTTTGAGAGAGAGGGGAAGAAGAAAACTAGAAAAAAAAAAATGAAAGGGGAAAAAGAAAGAAGGGTCGCGAGTGGGTTTATTTCGATATACCCTTTGCCAGTGGTTTATGCAAGCACAGGAAAAGCCAAAAATGCACCAGTACATATTGTTTAAAAACTCTAACATAAAATGATATCATTCTTATATTCACTGGCACCTTTGATAAATTTTGCCAGCGCAATTTAACATGTCAGCAAAAGCTTTCCCACCTATATTTTCCAACATTTTCAACTCCCGAGAAAACTGCCTCTGAAACCTATCCCGATGCCTACGAACCTTTTTCTGACACTCTTCACATGCTTGTACAAGTATTTTCTTACCATAATTTCCCTGCATTTGTACCATTTCCCTCCAGTAATTTTGTTGGCACGTTTAACTTAAAAGTGTCGACATTGAGCAGTTTTGCCGCTATTTTTCAGCGCCGAAAAAAATAGCCTACCCATGTGTAAAGACCCCACTAATTTAAAGACCTCGGACCTTTAAAACTACTAATACATAACTATTATCTTTTGGATATGTAAATAAAATAATCAAACTTTAATATTAATACATAGAAGATCCAAAGATCCAAAAATACAGGATCTCATTGTTCATACATAAAATAATAAAGAGAAGATCTAAACCATCAGAATAAAGACTTATCGAAAGTCTTAAGTTTTAAAGAAATCAAGTACCTAACCAAAAGTCATTACGACGAGTTAGGATTTGAATTAAAAGAAAAGAATACGAAGAATAGAAATAGACTAGATCTGAGGATTAAGAATACCTTAGATAGCTAGAACTTCGATCTATACCACAATCACCAGAATCACACTATAACTTACTTCCCAAATGTTTAGAAAAACTTATATTTGAAAGCTTTAACACCAAAACCCTAGTGTTTCTCTCTAGAACGAAAATGGCAGCTTGGAGGCTCTGAGATGTGTGTGAAAAATGATGCAAATGACTGAGTGAAGGGTTCTATTTATAGGATTCAAGGAGTGAAACTAACTCCCATTAAAATGAATAAATATGGCACTTTTCGCTTAAAAAATGCCCGGAACTCGGTAAAAAACTATTAAGAACAAACCCAAGTTGTTGAGGATTGATTCTACGTTCGGATTCCACGGAAATTCAAAAGTGACACAGGCAACCGATATATCGCCTGTCCTGATTTGTCGAGGCCCTATGGTTTTCATCATGCAAAATCGATGTGTTTTTCCTTACTAGCATAGGTGATATATCACCCCCTATAGTTGCAATATATCGCCTTACACTTATGTACTAAATCACGTTTTTTTGCACGTTTTAAGCACACTTAAAGCTGTTTAAACCACTTTGACTAATTAATACTAGATCCTAGCATTTTAAGGAAGGTTCTAGACTTCCTAGGTTTATCCTTGATTATTTTATTCATCTAAAAGCCTTAAATTCTTAATAAATATATATATGTAACATGTGTCACATTCTTAATTATTCTATTTAAATCTTAGGCTATAATAAATAATATTTCTAAGACCAACTACAATAATTAAATCGTAGGATAAAATTAATATTTCTAAAGTATAGGCTAAACTTATAAAATTCATAACTAGTTCTACGAGCTTCCAAATAATTTCCAACTTGAACCAATATCACAAAAATTAAAATGCTACAACATAAGATAATATTATCTAACTCAGTAAAATTCTGAGGCACTACACCATATATTTCTTAGCATACTTTTGTTGGCGCTGAGATGTTAAGAGTGTCATAGAAACTATATTCGACGAAATTCTGCTTTCTTGTGGTGTCAATAATTACCAATCACGCATATACATCTAGCTAGGATATAACTAACAAAAGATATTTATAGCTCAACTATGGACAAAGATTTGATATTTATAACTATTGCCAATTTAATGTATGGACTAAAAATCTTATGTCTTCAAATTATACATCTCTTGTCTCCCACTAATTACTTAAGATTTAACAAATCATCACTTTGTATGTAAATGTGTATTGCAAACACATAATCATTAGGGTGCCACCATGTGCCTCTAATGCAATTAGTAAGTGTGAATCATCCCATTATGGCTATTGGCAATTGATATGCACTTTAATTAATGGTTGTGATTATGGAATAATGTTTGTGATTATATTAGTCCATATAATAATTCTAATATGCTGCCACTTGGGTAATATAATCAAACCACCATAATATTGTTTGACACACATATGGCAGTCAAATAAATCATACATAATATTATACCAATAAGATACACATATTACATAAGACTTGCGTAGACATTTAAATACCATAACAACCATTAATTATCAAAACAAACATGCATGAGGTACAACAAATTGAGACTATGCGCATTCGTCTCCTTTTGTACCTGTCATTTTGATAAGTAATGATATATATACAAACTTATACATATATATAAAAACAACAATGAGAAGTGACTTCAAATATCATAATGCATGTGTAGAACAAAACACAACCTATAAGCAATCCATACAAAATACTAGCATGTTCAATACATAAATGACAAAACTCTCACTGAGCTCAACGAGCTAGGCTCTTGACAATCCCATTCG
Organism: Humulus lupulus; assembly: GCF_963169125.1. NCBI lineage: Eukaryota > Viridiplantae > Streptophyta > Magnoliopsida > Rosales > Cannabaceae > Humulus > Humulus lupulus. The sequence continues at coordinate 28,513,881 of NC_084797.1, forward strand.
GGCAACGAGCTCTAAAAACACACATATAGGTAAGCCTTTCGTTAGTGGGTCTGCTAACATGCTAGTGGTAGGCATGTACTCAATAGAAATGAGGGACTCAACAACTTGCTCTTTAACAAAATAGTACTTTATATCAATATGCTTTGAGCAAGAAGTACTCCTAGTGTTCTTAGAGAAAGCTACTGCTGCAGAGTTGTCACAATACAATTTCAGTGACCTCGAAATAGAGTCTGCAACACTCAATGCTGAAATGAAATTCCGCAGCCATATTGCTTGACAAGTAGCCTCATAACACGCCACATACTCTGCCTCCATCATAGAGGAAGCTGTGAGAATCTGCTTGACACTTTTCCATGAAACAACTCCTCCAACCATCATATAAATGTAGCCTGAAGTGACATTTTATCATCCAGGCATCCTACATAATCAGCATCACTAAACCCAACTATATCAAGAGTGTCAGGTCGTTGGTAAGTCAACATATAATCTTTAGTACCCTGAAGATGCCTCATCACTTTCTTAGCCGTTTTCTAATGGCTATGTCCAGGATCACTCAAGTATCTACCCAAGACACCGACAACAAAAACAATATCAGGGCGTGTGCATACTTGAGCATACATCAAGCTACCAACCAGTGACGTATAAGGAATGACTTTCATTTCATCTTTCTCTTTATCATTTTGTGGACATTGAGCCTTTGAGAACTTGTCACCCTTAACTATTGGTGCCTTCCCAGGAGAACAAGCATGCATATTGAATCTTTTAAAGATCCAATCAATGTCTGTCTTTTGAGACAAACGAAGAATTCCATTAGCCCTATTATGAAGAATCTGAATCACAAACACATAGGAGGCCTCACCAAGATCCTTCATATCAAAGTGGCTGAACAAAAGTTGTTTTGTCTCGAACAAAAGTTGTTTTGTCTCAAACAACAGGTCAGAATTATTAGATGCAAGCAGGATGTCATCAACATACAATACTAGAAAAATAAAGTTGCTCCCACCAACCTTCATGTATATACATTGATCTACTACATTCTCCTTGAACCCATTTGCAGTGACAATCATATCAAACTTGAGATACCACTGCATTGATGCTTGTTTAAGCCCATAGATAGACTTCTTGAGCTTGCAAACCATGTGTTCTTTCCCAGACATCTCAAAACTAACAGGTTGAGTCATGTAAACATCTTCAGACAAATCTCCATTCATGAAGACAGTCCTCACATCCATTTGATTGAGTTCTAGATCAAAATGAGCCACTATAGCCATAATGATTCGCAATGAATCTTTGGTAGAAACAACTAAACCAATAGCATAAATGTGCTCTTAATTATACTAAATTGAAATAGTAAACTGAATAAGGAGTACCTGCAAAAAGATATTTTGATGCTTAAGTCAGTCAATAATTCTCTCTCCTCAATCGACAATCAAGCAAATAACAATCGATCCAAGGTCCCCAAAATGAGTTACTTGTCTACTATTTATAGGAAAATTAATGAGTAAAAGAAATTGGAAAAAATCCTTCTAATTAGTCCATGTGTCCATCTTTCCCACTTATTTTCTCTTGTTTAAAATCAATCCCTATACGGGTGCAGAGCAGTTGTTCTGCCCCTGCTCCCTTTTTCGTTTACTACCACTGCATGGAACTTAAAGCTTTCTTGTATGCGCAGAGATTTAAACCCTTCATCCATTAAGAGTGATGAGCTCTTTATTCATTCATTCATTAAGAGCTATGAGCTCTTTATTCATTCATTCAGAGTTGTGAACACTCTTCATTCGTCCGTTTAGATTTGTGAGCTCTCCATTCATTCATTCATTAAGAGCTATGCCTAGAATGCAAATCATCAATACATTATTAATGTCCAATAAATAAAATTTTGAGATTACTTAATGAAAATGTCATAATAAGTGGGTTTATTATTTTCTTTCTATTTTTTTACCGATGCATAAATGTACTTCCTTGTAATTATGATATTATAATTTGAAATTTGGTTGGACGAGTTAGAGTACGTTTGATTGGGAGTAACAAAAATATAAGAATTTATTTGAGAATAGGAATAGAATAAAATTTAATACAAATTTTAACAAAATTAAATTTTTTAATTTAGAATAACTTTTTTATTTGTTTTTGGGTGGAAAAAGTCATTTTATTAGAATATTAGTCCAATACTTTAATTTTTAACTAAACATAAAAAAAAAATTGAAAATGGATTCCTTTCCTTTACATTTCTTCCCCAAACAAACAAGGGTAATGTCAAGGAAAAAATAGTAAAAAGTGAGGAGAGGGATATGTAAATTAATTGGTCGGAGAGGGATATATCTCCTCGATATAAAAAGTGTGTAGATAACGGAAATTCTTGGTTTTAACGGTTTTTTATTTTTTTCTGTTAACTTTAACAGAATATTCTTATATTTAATAGAAGATTCTTATATTTAATGGTAGATTGTAAACATGACTTAAACGTAAATAAAATTAAACAAATTAAAATAGGATATTTTTTAGATATTTTATAATGATAATTATATAAAAATAATAAAACCATATATTTTATAACTTAAATAAAATTTAATTAAACTTAAACTTAAACTTAATATTATATTAAACATATAATATATAATATTTTGTTGTCACTGTCAAATTCAAAAACTAGAACAAGCAAAAACTTAAACAAAAATAAATAAGTAAATAAATTAAAATAAAATATTTTTAAGATATTCTATGATAATTTAAATAATTAAATCATATTTATTTAAAAATAATAAAGTCATACATATCATTATTTTATCTTATAAATTTGTTTGATAGTTTGTTTTTTATTAAGTGATTGGAGCTTTTTTTCTTCATCAAATTCACCAAAGGACATTGTGAGATAGTTGCAACGTCTCAAATTCCTTAATATGGCTTAGTGCCTTGATTAAGGGGCCAGGAGGGCAATAATTGGTTTATTGTATTATTATGTGATAATATGCATGATTATGTGAGTTGTATTATTATATGGCAATTTTTGCACGCATGTGGGTCCGTTTCTTATTAGAATGGCATTTTCCTTATTTTTGCCCGTTGAGGGCATATTTGTATATTTGTGTGTATATGGATTGAGACCACATTATTATGTGGATATATTTAGATTACTCGGCATGAGACGATCCTAGCGAGCACAGTAGTGGTTTGGTTATAACGGGGTCAAATACCGGGCTCGGGGCGAGCCTAGGGGTAATTTAGTACATTACCGGGAACGGGTAATGGGGAAATTATTTGGTAATTATTTCAGGATATTCGAAATAACGAGAAATGTGAGACGTTAATTATGATTAACGGGGTAAGTGGCTAATGAAAAAATTGCCCTCGAAAGTAATAAAAAACAAAACAACTTTCCTCTCTCTCTCTCTCTCTCTCCATACGTTTCTCTCTCTCTCTCTCTCACTCTAGCTCTTGAAAGTTTGATTGAAAAGCTTGGGTTTTTGAAGGTTTTGAGCTAGGATCTTGATAGGGTAAAGCTAGGAAACCATTTAAGTTATTAAGGAAAGGATTTCAACCATGATGTCCCTGAGTTGTTGATGTTTTATGCTGGTGTTCTTGAGTTTCAAAAAACTCAAGTATTGATTTTGTGTATTAGTGGTGTTTTGATTGTGTTTGAACTTAGGTTCTGATGAGGTTGATGTATTGATGAAGTTTTGGGGTTAAATTATAAGTTTGGATGGTTTTTAGATGAGGTTTTGGTGATTAGAACTCAGGGGAAAATGCAAGGGAAGAACCAAAAGGTTTTGGGATGTAGAGTTGGCGCCCCAACGCTAGGCAGGGGAGGGTAAAGGGGTGCTCTTTTACTTGGGTAGCGCCCCAGCGCTATCCATGGTGCCCCAAGGCTATACCTATTTCAGAAAAGCCCATTTTTAGGGCTTGGAAGGACTTTGGGGGCTCGGGGGAAGGTTCCACCACCCCATTGGGTGGATTGGAAGTCCCGAGAGCATGGGAGTGGTCCCGGAGTTTGTTTATAAGGATTGAATCTTATGAGAATATTTTTTATGGTTGTGACTAGGTAACCGCAAGGCTCGGGACAGGCTCGTGCTCAAAGGTTGTTTATATATATAACTTGTGCTCGGACCAAAGGTAAGAAAGTTGCACCCAATACATGATATATGTGATTAGGGCTTGACTCAGTTGTTAATTATTACTATGAATAGGGCATGGGCCCCTGTGAATGAACATGATTAAGGCTATGTTTATGCTCATTAATTAAGCATGCTTGAATGCTCTCTGTCTAGATAATTGTTTACATTTTCTGCATGATTAGGGATCGACCCCATTAAGGAACATGGTTATAGCTATGTTTGTATCTGATTGACTGGAATATATGATTATCATGCATGCATACTTGATTATCTGAAGTATGCCTATCTATATCTATATTTGTATTTGTATATGCATTTATAGCAGGATATCTAAATACATGTTAAAGCCTTGACTTATTAGTCAAGAGAGTAAATAGCGCACTGCACACTAATCAAAAGGCTAGGGCCTGATCAGGGTCGTACTATTACATTGACCGACCCTATGGTCACTTGAAAAATAAAGTGCTTGGCTAGCTCTATGGCTAGTTATTCAAAGCTAGGGCAAAGGGCCCTAGGTTGAATCTATGGTCATCTATTCGGTGCAAAGGGCCCAGATTGACTCTATGGTCATCTAATAGGGTTGTGGGCCCCAGAATGATTCTATAATCATTTATTTGTACCTGTATGCATGCGTGAGTTGGTCATTACTGCTGGGCATGTTAGATATACATATGAATCTGTATATATTGTTCATGCACTTGAATTAAGTTTTCTTGCTGGTACTTGGCTCACGGGTGCTATGTGGTGTAGGTAAAGGGAAAGGAAAGCTGGACCAGCCATGAGTTGAAGAGCTTAGGTGACGACGTGTACATATGCGGCCGCTTAACCACCACGGCCAAGGTTTTTCAGAGGAACTAGGGTTAAACCCTATTTTTGCCGCTTAGGTCGGCGGATTGTAATTTTTGAGTTGTAATGACCATTTTGGAACTGTAAACAACTTTATAAACGTTTATTATGGGATCCCGTGTACATTTTAATATTTTAATGAAATGACCATTCCTTTTAACCAAAAATTTTAACCCTTGACCGTTAATTACATTTAGATGCAAGTTTATGGCCTAATGACTCGTTTTGCGAGTTAAGCACTATTTAAAATACACAGTGTAACGGTCTTGGCTAGCCAGGGTGTTACAACTTGGCATCAGAGCCTGCCAAGGTTAAGGGTTCCTGAAGACAAGCTAGGCATGTACACTCGCCACTAAAGACAAGCTTGACTCAGGGTTTGATAACTATTTATGTTGTTATGTGCATAACTGCTTAAATATGATATAGATATCTTATCTGCCTGCCTTATTCTACAACATGAGATATACTTATAGGTCTTGGCCCTTGATTGCTGCATGATATAAAAGGATGTGCTTATTAGCACTACCTTAAACTTATGAGTGACTGATGAGTAAGTCACTAGCTTAAACAGATGAGTGACTGGTGGGTAAGTCACTAACTTAAACAGATGAGTGACTGATGGGTAAGTCACTAGCTTAAACAGATGAGTGACTAATGGGTAAGTCACTATAGGGCTCGACACCCATAGCCATGTGACTAAACAGTCACTGGGCTCGCTGGCCCTGGCTCTAAATGACTAGCCTTTGGCGAGACAAGCGCTTTTAATATTCATCGAACTTGAGGTCGGTCCGGCATTAATGCTCATTTGAGTCATTCAATGCAGATGTCGATTATATCTAATCTTTGTTGGCTTGCGTTAAACACACTAAGGCCGTTCTTGACTTATGAGTCAATCCCATGTGACCAGTGCTCAGTACCACTGCCGAACTTGACTAATGAGTCACAGCTTCACAATTGATACTGACACCATTGCCAATTCTGACTATTCAGTCAGTGCCATACACAAGTGAGCAAGATTTGCTAAGCATTCAATATTCAATCCATGTCCACATTTAAACATTCAACATGCCTCATGAATAACCATGCATGTCACATATGGGGTGCAGTTTTCTTACCTCTGATTCGAGCGAGAATTAGAAAAAGAACGACCCTTGAGAACGATCTGTTTTTAGCTCCTTAGCGGTCACCTAGTCATAACCAAATATGGGATTCCATCAATAAAATGAACAACAAAGGTTCCCGAACCCAAACCTAGCCTCCGGGGCATCGAATCCCACTAAACCGGGTAGTATGAACGATCCCGAGGCCTAAAATTGAGTTCCCGTGATCAAAACACTCATTTGGCCTCAAAATCCCTCAAGAGCCGCGGCCCCTAAACCCTGAGCCGTGGCCCCCAGCCAAACCAGGAACAAACCTATAAATTTCAAACAAAATAATATTTTTTAACAAAAAAAATCACCAACACTAACAAGCACCTAGGTACCCGAACCATCATCTCCATTATCAGGACACTCCTTGGGAAAATATATAGGCTCAAACTTAAAGTTCTTCACTGCTGGTTTCTACCTCTCCCCAGAATTTGGATAAACATCCAAGATAGTCAACTAAAGAAATTAAAATATATATATATATAAAACCAAGACACTGGTTACCATGTTCCGTAACCAACTGCACAAACAAAAATCTTAAATGATTCAAACAAATATACGTAGTAACCAGTTACAAAAGAAAATATTATAAATTTTTGCAATTAAAAATCTTTGCCACCAAGTTGGAATAGAAAGCATTATTAGAACTCTTCCCATTCAACAAGCGGGGATACTTTTTACCAACCCTCAAAACTCAGGATGAAAATCAGATATAGTTTCATATATCCACACCAAAAAAGCAATAGGAAAACCAAGAAGTTTATAAGGATAAAGTCTAGCCTTCCTATCAACAAAAAGACCATAAAAAATGCTATTACCATCCTTCAAAGCAATTATCATATAACGAACTTTCCAAAACCAATACTTCCCAATTCAGACAGATCACGATCAACCATCTCAAAAAAAAAATCATCAACCAATTTCTCGCTAGTGTATCCATATAAATAATTTCCTAAAATATGAACTATCCCCAACTTCACAACATCATCATCATCTACTAACTCCTTACTATTGAAAGCATTACATAATTCTGCCTTTGACACTTTACCACCAAAACGACCAAATATTTTTTTTCTTAAAAGGAACTTTCTTTTTATGAAAAAGACTTACATTATAAAGACTATCACAGTTAAGACATGTAACAAGGGAAAACTCCTCAATAGAAAATCTACAAACCCTACGACCCAACATAAACCACATCCCCTCATCCTCCCTCTTACGAGACACCTCTCTCAACAAACAAGTTGGGTTTGGAAATGAATATCACAAACTTCTAAGAAGTGCCCAAATGACGTCTTCTTAAACAATGTTTTTTTACTTTTGGTGAACTTAGCTTTCAAGTCTTTAATGACATTCTTCTCATTGAAATGTTGTACCTTACTTCCAAACTTCTTAGAGGTATTGATCTTTAAATGAGCCTATAGAAGAAACAAACAAACCAATTACACAACATGTAACTGGTTTCATAAAATAGATAAATGTAAACTTATCTACATGTAACTAGTTACACATGTAACCAGAAACAAAGAAACATAACACTTTAAGAAAAAAAAATCACAACGATAATAATAAAACAAACACAATCCCCTAAATGTGAACCCGATTAAAGTAACATCACCATATGTATCACCTTATACTTAAACACATACCACAACATGCTTCGTCTCAATAGAATCAGCTATAGCATCTGTACTTCCCGATGCATCACCTTTATCCTTCTTACTACCAGATGCACATGATAACCTCTTCTGTTTAACAGTTGAAGGAGATTTACTCTTCTTCCTTGCAACAGACTTCACACGAGAAATGTTACTCCTTCGAGGAAGAACTTCACCAATACCATCACCAACATCGCAAGCCTTTGAAGCATCCTCTACAACTTCAGACAATTTCTTCTCAGAATCAAGCACATTCTGAGCACTATTATTAGAACCAGAAGCACCACCAACTTCACCAACTCCAGCAACAACATCACTAAAGAACTCGGACTGTTCCATCATAATTCTTTGAACTTAAAATACAAAATGCACTGCAAAATAAAAAAAAACAACACAAATGAAAATTAAAAACAGATATATATATAGAGAGAGAGAGAGCACAAATTCCAAATAACTACCCATAAACTTTCCCAAAATAAAACTTATCAAAAACTGCCAAACCCCCCCCCCCCCCCCCCCCCCCCGCCCACACACTAAAAAATTAACCATCAAAACGTACATCAAAAACAAAAACTACCATTAACACCGATTCAAAATAAAACTAACCACAACCGAAAAAATCAACCACCCATGACTGAAAAATAGATAATACAAAGCAATATTAACAAAAATAGACATAAAAAAGAAACTAAAACACAACCCATGTAACCATGTACTCATCAAGTCGAACACCACAAAATCGCTACAAAACCACAAACAGCAATGTTACCAAACCCTAAAAAGAAAATGAAAAAGAAGAAAAAATTCAGAAAAACAATGACTGAAGCACACAAGTAGGACGAAATGGTGGAAATATAAAAGCGTGATAAGGAAGCAAGCTAGAAAAAGTGGAGGCTATAGGTACTCAAGTACCTGCATGGCAGATTTGAAGAACCACATCTGGTTTTTTTTTAAAAAACGTTTTTTGAAACCTGAACAAAAATAAAATAAAAAATATTACATACAATTACTGAAATACCCTCACAAAAATTCAAATTTAGCATAAATAATCTTATATAATTAAATATGGAAAACCTAATAAATCATTGCATAAATATGGGAAAACAAATCCCATAAAAAGTAAAACAACAAAAAAATACCATGAAAAAGGCACACACACACACAAAAAGCCATATATATCAAAGTTTATAAAAATTTTCCATATTTCATGTAAATTCGTCAAAGCAAAATGAAAGAAGAAAGAAAGAATCAAAACTAAAAAAAGTGATGAAATTGTTGGTATTTTTTAAAAGAATTGGCCCAAATCAAGCCCATGGCCCACCTCCAACAGACCCCAGGCCCGCCTGCCTCCAACAACCCCTAGTGCGCCACTTGGCACTCGCAGAGCTCTCCGCGTGTCCGCCCAAATGCCGACCCGACCTGTGCGCTCCCCCTGCCCAGCCCGCTTGGGCCTTCTCCTACCTTTGGCCCAATGCTCCACTAGCCCACTTTGCTTGTTTCAGATGCCATTCAAGCTGCCTATGCGGCGCCATCTGATTGGCTGCGCCTAGAGACTACTATTTCATGATCATTTTGGGTCAAAATGATGGCCCATCAACTTATCTTCCCTTATTTTTCTCACACTCTAACTTCATGCAATAATAGAATACCAAAATAACAATGACAACTACATAAATAATAATAATATTAATAATATAATTTGATTTTAAATAATCAAATTTTATTATTTATATTTTATTTATTTGCAAACCCAAGTGCATTTCTATTTTGTATTTTACCCTCTTTTTAGACTCTATAAATAGGAGATCACTTCATTAGCTTCATGGGTAATTTTTAGAGTAAAGAAGCTAAGAAAAATTTCCTCTCACTTTTGATAGGTTAGTTTTTATAGTGATTTGGAGAGTTATTTTAGGAAATTTTTGTGCTTATTTAGCTATGTTTGTGCATTATGGCGCTTTTGTTGTTTTTGTTTGCTAGTGTTTCAGGATTTTGTGAAAAATAGAGAAATGGACCAAATTATTGTGATATTTTGGGTGTTAGGTGATCTCTGCTGGATTGATTTTGACCTTCAACGAGGTTTTCGAGCTTGAAATATTGATTTTTGGAGAAAACGGAATTTGAACCGCGGCGCTATGGTGGACAAAGAAGGCAAAAATCATGGATTGAAGAGGACCGTAACACTGGACTTTTGAGCCGTAGTGCTATTATGTTGGGTATTTTTAGATGTGGCGCAACATATTAAGGGTCGCGGCACTTGTCAAGGCAGAGGCGAGACGTATTTTCAATTTCGTACATGGGTCGCGATGCTTCTTTCTTGAGCTGCGGCCCATGATTCCGCGAGTACAGAAAAGGGCATTTTTAGCAAGGTAAAAAGTGGTATTTCACATATAACACATGGGGCAACTATATAAGCATAATTATGGAAAATTTTGAAGGGAGAACCCTAGAGACTTAAGAAAACGCTCAGCAGAGGCAAGGGATTGAAGACCTAATATTTATCATAGGTTTTCTTCTCCTCATCTTTTACTTTCTGTTATAGTGTTGTTTATAACTAGTTTTATGGATTCATTTATGTTCAATATGAATTAATTTTATTTTTAGGGTGTTAATGGATTCTTCTTGAAACCTTATGATTATCTAATACAATTTTTATGAATTTTCTGTCAATATTGTGAGTTATTTTATTTGTGTTTAAGGCTTGTGATTGATTTGCTACCAATTGCATGATTTATATGAGTTTAACCTAAAATATGAAAAGTGAAGGATAAATATTCTTTAGTCAAATAACTATGAATTGGTATTGGATGAGAGTACCTGTATGATTTGTGTAGCTTAGGGATTACATGTTTAATGCCAGCAATTTGTTTAATTTACCACAGAGATGTAGAAAGTTTCCTTATTGTAGAGAGTTATACGTCCTAATAAGAATATAATTTGCATTTTTAATTCAATATCATGATAGAGATAGGAATTTTTAAAGTTGTATTAGAGAAGCATAGGTGGATAGTTGAAGAAAATAACAACCCTATATTTTATCCATTGCATTATAATTTTTATCGTTGAGTTCTTTTATGTATTTGATATTTATTTTATTTAATTTGTTTAGTTATTCCTGTAATTTGATCTTTTGTTAACCAAATAGAGATTAGAAATTAATAATTGGTAATTGATAATTTAGTCTTCGTGGGACAATAATCGGATTTATCGAATATTACTACATTGCGATTACGTATACTTGCGTAGCACTAAATTTTCGCAACACTTTTCTTCTCATATTTCTTTATAGATATTTTTGTGAGAATGATATGCATAATGATCTAATCTTCCCTGGAAGGTTAAGGATGATCCCATATACAAAGTGATGTTATTTATATCTTTAATTCAATATGTGTGTCTTTAAAGTTTGTACATTTGAGTAATTTATGTTATTCTATCATCTTTATTTATTGTTGCTAATATTATATATAGAATTAATCATGTTTTTTCTATGTACTTAAAATTAGTATATATAATATTGATGCTTAGTTTTATGTTCAATCTCTTATTGCATTATGGCCTAATGGTATAGTGTCTGTAACGACCGAAATTTCCTAATAAGGCTTAGGGCCTTAATTAGGGGGCCAGGATGGAAAATTTTAGAATTATGTGATATTTATGTGTATCATTATGTGATTATGTGAGTTATATCATAATATGACTTGATATGCATGTTTAGGTGTATTGAATATGCATGTGGACCCATTCCTGATTAATTGAGCAATTTTCATAATTTGGCTCGTTGAGGGCATATTTGTATATTTTTCATGCATATTGGTGATTTATGGATGAGGCCACATTATAATGTGGATTTTTTCGAGCTTGTCGACATGAGACGATATTTGAATGCAAGTTAGCGGTTTGGTTATATCGGGGTGAGACTCAAGGTAATTTGATGATTAGTACATTACCAGGAATTATAGGGTAATGGGATATGATTTATTATTATTTGAGAATATTGGGAATAACGGGAATTGGAGGACGTTAATTATAATTAACGAGATAGACGGGAAAGGACGATTTTTCCCTTGCTAGCCTTGAAAGGAAATTATTTAACCTAGGGGAATTTTGGTCTTTTGACCAAGGGATATGTTTAAATTAGGATGGCTATAGAAGAAAGAGGCCAAAACAGAGTGCTCTTCCTTCCTCTTCCTCCCGATCATCTTATTCTCTCTTTTCCTTTGAAATTTTGAAGCTTAGTTTGAGGATTCAATCTAGGGAATCAAAGCTTGAGGTTCTAGGCTTATGTTCAGCCATTGAAGGGGGTTTAATCCTGAGTTTGAGGTAAGGTTTCAGCCATGAATTCTCTGGTTTCTTGCCCTGTTTTTCAGTTGGTTTTAGTTGAAATCTTGGATTGACTAGTTGGGAATTCAATGAGGTTTTTGGGAAAGTTTGATTGGGTTTTGATGTCTAAGACATGTAGAATTGGTTTTTGGGTTCATTTGTGGGTTTGGTTGAGGTTTGGGATCAGTTATTGAGGTTTGGAATTTGGAAAACTCGAAGAGGAAAAAACCAGAGTTTGAACACTCTGGTTCTGGCACTACAGCGCCCAGTGTAGGGCGCTACAGCGCTGTCCAGGGGATGGCATGAATGTTGAATATGAGATTGATTAGAGCTTGAGTCTCTATAAATGTACATGATCATAATTATGCTAGTGAATGTTGAGTAAGAATGTCGAATGCCCTGTATTTGGATATTTGACATATGATATATGCCTGGTTGCATTGCTTACTTATGAGTGGAACTGACTTATTAGTCAGAATCGGCAATGGTGTCAGTATTGACTGTGAAGCTGTGAATTATTAGTCAAGTTCGATAGTGGTATTGAGCACTGGTCGTATGGTATTGGTTTATGAGTCAAGAACGGTATTAGCGTGTCTAATGCAAGCTAAAAAGATTAGATCTAATCGACATAAGCACTATCAACATAAGTATGAAATGCTTGATCGACCCTAAGTTCGATGAAAACAAAAGTGCTTGTCTAGTCTAAAGGCTAGTTACATAGAGCCAGGGCTATAAGCTTAGGTTACTGACACGTCACATGGCTAGGAGGGTGTGGGACCTCAGAGATAGACTTATCAGTCATCTACTCAGAAATAGATTTATCAGTCATCTATACGGAGATAGACTTATCAATCATCTAAACAGAGATAGACTTATCAGTCATCTATACGGAGATGGACTTATTATTCATCTTCACAGAGATAGACTTATCAGTCATCTATATAGAGATGGACTTATTAGTCATCTACACAGAGAAAGACTTATCAGTCATCTATACAGAGATAGACTTATCAGTCATCTACATAAGGATAGACTTATTAGTCATCTATACAGAGTATGACTTCTTAGTCATCTATTCAGAGTATGACTTATTAGTCGTCTATTCAGAGAGAGACTTATTAGTCATCTACCTCAGAGCGAGAGACTTATTAGTCATCTACTCAAAGCGCAAGACTCCACAAACATTTATTTGCACCTGCTTGCATGCATGAGTAAGGTTATTACTACTAGGCATGCCTATTGTGATTTGGTCACATGTTATTACTTGTTCATGAGCATATTAAGTTTTCTTGCTGAGCTTCGGCTCACGAGTGCTATGTGGTGCAGGTAAAGGCAAAAGAAAGCTAGACCATGCATGAGTTGGAGAGCTTAAGTGACAATGAGTACATATGCGTATGCTCGATCACCACTGTCGAGGGTTTAAAGAGGAACTAGAGTTAAACCCTATTTTTCCGCTTAGGTCGGCTGGTTGTAAATATTTTATTGTAATTAACCTTTAAATTATATTTTTGGGATCCCCATGTATACAGTAAATGTTTTAGTGAAACATTGTATCTTTGACCAAAATTTTTAACCCTAAATCGGTAATCATACTTAGTTACACGATTATGGCCAAATGTCTCGGTTAGCGAGTTTATCACCGTTTAAAATACTCAACGTAACGGTCCCTGGGTAGTAGGGTGTTACAGTGTCATTCTTAGATTTTTCATAAGATTAAAATATTGCTTCCAAAGTAAGAACATCTTTGCTCAAATATATTTTTGTGAAACATGCATGCACTTTGATGTTAAATCTTCCAAATAAGTAGTTGGGATGTGAACCATTTGTTTGTGTAAATTTTATGAATCAAAGATCTAAATAGCTAAACAATGCATATGGGTGACTCTTGATACCTTTTTATTCTCTAATCTTGGATTACATCTTATTTTTATTTGTTTTATTCTACCATCAAATTCTCAAACCAAAAATCATAAATTAATTTCCCTTACATTACCTTTCACTAACTTTTTGTGTTTATATTTCCACTAATATTTTTGTTCTTAGTTACCTCCTTGTGGAATTGACCGCCCAATCTTTACTACAACTACCATTTAGTGGATGCACATTTTGGGCGTTAAACGCACCACATATTTCAGAATTTAAGGCAGTCGCAATTTTTGAGGTGTCACACATGCTTGACACGTGTCCGGTTGAGCACGGAATTCGCCGACCAAGTAACCAAGTAATTTTTGCCACGTGTCAACTGACAAGAAGTCTCCACTGCACGAAATACGCCTATGACTTGGGGGGGAAATGTTTCAGGCCATTTTTAGCCTACCGTCCACATCAGCATCTAACGACACGTGGCAATATGCGTGATATACTTCCCGAGAAGTTCTATAAGGGGAATTAACTAGCCGACAAGTACATGGTATACAATCTTTCGAACCCCCGAGGAGAGGTCTTGAAACCCTCCATAAATTCTTGAAGCGCAGCTCCTCGCAGGGCTCTGAGTTTATATCAGAGAGGACACCTTTAGAGTGACTCGTCAGAGAGCTCAAGAAGTCCCCATAACAGCCTTGCGAGATTCTTAGAGATTTGGGGGACCACATTTCTAAGGAGTGCTCCCAGGCGCCTTTTACGTTAGGATTTTTGGACCACCTACTTTTTAGGCTAGGAAACCGCCCATGTAGGCCTATGGCCGGGTGACATGTGTAATATACCTATTATGTAATGAATAGTCCCCAAATAATGTCGGAATAAAGTGTAAATGTATTCAAGGCTGACAATCCCTCTAGCTCCCCTCACGCCACCTACAAATAGAGCATGAGATGGTCATTTGTAAGGATCTGAAACCCTAGTTTTTAGACTCCTATTTACCTTGGAGCAAGACTATCCTCTGCCCAGGCTATAAACCCTAAAGAACTTGTGATTCCAGCAAGCTCTCTATTATGCAAGTGACTCGTGGACTAGGTCTCGTTACCGGTCGAACCACGTAAAAACTCGTTGTGTGATTCATTTATTTTTACTAGCTCTTTTTCTTCATTTTATTTAGTTGATGGAAATTTGGGTCAACAATATCTATATATATAGTTTAAGTATAATCTGATTAGGTTTAAGTTTTATTTATTTAATGAATATTTTAATCAAATCAAAATACTAATTAAATAATTAATTAATAATATATTCAAATTGTAACGGATACAATTGAACTATTCAAAATTGGGTCAAGCCCTAAGCATGCATAGTGATTGTCATTTATCTTGTCAATAACATCAACACCCTAGACATTGCTGTATAGAGGTAACTTGGGGACCATGGACCTATAATACTAAACTCCAATAAACCAGACTATTAATTAAGCGCTTTGATTAAATAATCTTATTTATTAATTCTATTATTACTTCACTATATACATGGAATTTCACTCTTAGTAATTATAGAATTATATTCACAGAATTATCTCGCGCGGTCCATTAATATAATCACTTCATGTAGTTATGTCCTCCAATTATTGGTTCGTAAATTAGAGCTAGTTAAAATTATCGTTTTACCCTTCTAATTGTTTGACTTTATGCCTTTACAAAACCACACTTCTTATGTAATTTAATTCATTATCAATAAAGTAGTAGAAATCATTTTGTTTAATGAAATTGCATTGTTTACATGTTTTATTACATTTTTAATTATTAATTATTATTATTAATACAAACGTTTATAAAATCTCGAATATATGTATAATTACAATTATAGTGACTCGACCACAGTGGATTATAATTGTAATTATATGTTCAAAAATATTTTGTCCTAAGATTAAATCAGTACACTAGATTTTTACTGATTCGGTAATCTACGATAAGATCTACATACACATCTGGTGTGATGTCTTATCCAGGACATTGACCAAGTAGATAAGATTGGATGTATTTTGTTCAATGGACTACCTATATTGATCATTGATAAGATATTATTTAATCTAATCATATCACAATGTTGATCATATGTCAATTCAATCTTAATCCTGAGTGATTAATATTCTGTTAATTGTATTATTCAAGTTCTTTGATATGTTCGTTACCAGCTTAATATATGGACTAGCTTATACTTACATACTAAAGATTTGGCAGTATAATTGAGTGTGAGTATTTATCATAGACATGAAATCTATAGCTTCTGTTTAAGAAGTAAAATGATGATTTCCTTATAGCTTGGTTCAAGTGTTAAATGATAGAGTACTCATTTCTGTAATTAAGTTTATGAAAATATCATTTACAAGAAACTTAGTAGGAGTTAAGGATAAATTACCAATGAGGGGTGAAATGGTAATTTGCACCCATCTCATTAGTAGACCATCTATAGATGATTGAATGATGGTTATGGTTATAACAATGGATAACATATTTATATTTGGTGTAAAGCGTTATATGAATTCAAGAGTGCAATTCCGAGTCTATAGTGGAGTCATGAGGAACTAATAAGGTAGTGAGATTATTTTTTTTTATAAATAAACTCATGGTAATTTATTGGAGCTTGAGTTCATGGATCCATAGTTATCATGTCATCCCTTATCAAAATGAACCTAGTAGTCTTGAATAATTAATTTAATTATTAATTATAAAAATATTATATTTACTAGGTCAATGAAAATAAATAACATTAAATTATTTATTGATATTTTGTGAGAAAATAAATAAAAGAAACTTTGAGGATTTTATTGCAAAGTCTCAAAAGGAGAGTATTATAGCTAATTGGGACAATTTTGTTAATATTGATAAATTGGTATTAATATTAATAAAATATTTTAAATAAATGTCAAAATTATAATTGGTTAATTTTGGCAAGTATTTAATTAATTATAAATATTTTGTGGGTTTATTCAGAATGCATAATATAGGAAGTACAAATTGGGGGAGGAATTTCCTCTAGCCAACAAAACTCATTGTCTAGCCAAAGAGTATGCAAAGATACTCTTGGAAATTAGACAAAAGAATTTTCATATCAAAATGACTAATACCCAGATAATTTAATAGGTTGAATTATTGTTTTAAACCAAAAACAATTGAAGAAAAATCAAAGAAACTGCCGCAAGAAGAATATCAAATCTTGAGCATAGAAAAGTCTCTTTTAGTGTCATCAGAGTTTATACTTGAAAAGTTTATAAGTAAACCTGCAACATAAACCAACAAATATAAGTAACTTCTTAAAAGTACTTTAAAAAGAAAATCTTTTATAATATAGGAAATTAAGCCAAAGTTCCATCCTTTGGTTTTCCCTCGATTCAAATTTTAAAAATAAAATTAATTTTTAAGTTTAAGGGTCTAATCAAAGGCTACTCTTTGGTTAAACCCCATTAATTTTTTCTAGTGAGATTGAGAGTAATAAAGTAACAAAACAACCACATCCAATAATTAAAAATAATCAATTAAGATAGCTAAAACTCCTTTTGACCCAAAGAGAATTGAAGGAAGCCACTAGCAACCTGATTACAGTTTTATAATAGTCAATATTGTGTGTTTGACTATCAATTCATCCAGCCTACAAACATGCACAAACAAGCCTACAAATAGGCACAAAAAACAAGCCTAAGAGGCACAAGATATGTGAAAGATAGCATATACTCAATTTAGGACTTAAGGGGATACATACCTTTTGGCTTTAACAATATCCAAGAGAAAAATTAAGATTCTTGTGCATTGTACCTATATAATTGAAATAAAGAAACTACAGAAAACATAATTATAAAATAATCACTCTTAATAATAAAATGATAAAACAATATTAGGTTAATTATAAAATATCAGTTAACTCCCAAATATAAAAACAAAATATTGTAATAAAAATATTAATAGATTAAAGTAATTTTAATTATATATTACCACTTAATTAATATAACGGAGTAATTAAAATTTTAATTATAAAATTCATTTAATTTCCATATTATACGTTTTTCAACTAAAATTGGAAAAATATCTCAATTAATTAGCCATATTAATTGTAATAAATGGACAATTTCAACTATTGAATTAAAATTCCTCGGTAGAAAAAACGAATTAATATTAAAAAGTAATAAATGTTATAAAATAAATGTCATTTACTATTAGAAAAAAAAATTATAAACAATTATGCCAAGACTGATTACAATCAATTCTATGAAAGATATGATATGTCAAAATTGATTACATTGAACTCAAGTAGCAAGAAAATAAAATAATATGTCTAATCAAATGATAAATCGATACCAAACCTTACCAATTTACAGAGTTTCACACATGTGCGATCTTCCACAGTTCAAATACCAATGAGAAATCTCCATAGATCTAGTCTACCAAGAAATCTAACTTCAACAACACACCAAAGAAAATAAAAGAACGGATCTAATACAGTGGAACTTGTATATTGCATTTGCAATTGGCTATAGGGGCTCTCTAGTTGAAATTAAAAGATAATATGTTAGTTAGTAAATGAAACATAAAATATCATGTAAACGTAGAAAAAAAAAAATTACCATATTTGGGGTAAATTCCCTAATAAAAGCCTCTAATTTGTAAATTAGGGAAAAAATGTGTTACATTTTATTTAAGGGATTCCAAAATAGAGAAGAATAATCCTCTTAATTATATATAGTAAAGATCCTTAATTAGTAAAAAAAAAAATGACATTCAGGATATGTTTCTTATTTGGTAATAAAAGTATTCTTTAAAAAATGCCATTAAAAGGCCAATCAATGTCCCTCAACTGACAATTTAATGTCCAAGGCTATTCTAATAGTCTAAATATTATTTATGGTTAAAAAATAAAATAAATGCATATAGTCATATAATTTAATCATACTATAATTTATTTATATTGAAATTCAAATGTTTAAAAACACATAAATAATATGTGTTGACAATTTTGCTAAAGAAATTTCAACTCATGGACCGTCATTTAGCTTAAAAAAGAACTCGTACTAAATTTTAAAAACAAGCCAGAACATAGAAGAAAAAAATTCCAACAAAAAAAAAACATACCACAACAACTAAATAGCCATAACATTAAAAATATTATTAATTATGTTAATAAATACCAAACAAATAAATGTCATAATAATAAAAGCAAATTCAAAATGCCCAAAAAAGATTGGTATTACTATGCCAAATCCACAAAATCACTTCTTTGATCTTTCATTTCAATATCATCCTTGAAGAAAAACACCATTAAACAACGATACTAGAGAAGAATGTTGTTTGAGACTATATATAAAAAATAAACAAAGAAGCTGATAAACAATATTATAAAACTAAAACACAAAGTGAAAAATTCTACAAATAGATATCTTCACAAAACAAAAAAACAACCTCAACAGTGAAAAAAGATCAAAATGTTGAATTTGCCAGAAAAAAACATACTAATATCTACATATTTATATATAAATTTGTTAAATCGTGAAGAAATCAGATATATCTAAAATGATTTGTACATTGAGGAAAAGAAACCAATCCAAAAAAACAAAACGACATATAACAAAAGAAAAGGAGAATGAAAAAATGATGAAACTCACCTCTTGTTATTCATAAGAATAATCAACTAAGTTCTCATTTACCAAATAAATACTTGAAACCAACAAAAGCATCATGTTGAATAGGTGGGCAGTAAGAGAAAACCAACGAAAGTTTGAATTAGGTCTAGTAAAATTGATTATAGAAGAGGAAAATGGAGAAAAGACCTGATCCTGAATGTCGCTGTCTTGAGATCGCGATGTGGTACCGAGACAGGAAGAGTGTAATACTCTGTTCGCTTTAGATCATACCCTCTAAGCACCTTATCAAATCTGCAAAAGTGGAGACTATGCTACCAGATCTATCACACGCTGGAGATGACGATGGTGGCCAGAATCTGCATATGGTTGAATGGCCTAACCATATTGATTTACTCCTGGCAACATCATCACCTTTATGTTGATTTTCAGTCATCCTCATCTCGCAACCACAAAACACAAACATGATGACCTTAGAGGCATAGATCTAAAACCTTTTATTTTAATATCTTCAAAATATTTTTTTATTGTTTTAAAATGGTCATATGTGAAGCATGTCATTTTTTAATAGAAAAATTCACCCTAAGGTTTTTATTGTACTGATACTAAAAGCTTAGGGACCAATATACCAAAAAATAAGCCTTTTTAATAGAAAAATTCACCCTAAGGTTGGGATCATATAGGATAGGGACTAACCACACAAATAAGCCTTTTTAATAGAAAAATCCACCCTAAGGGTTAAATTGTATTGATACTATAAGGTTAGGGAACAATATACCAAGAAAAATAGGTTGGGAACTAAGTTGCTAAGCATCATAAATGATAGGGACTAACCCCACAAATAAGCCATTAGATTTTGACAATATTCTTCCTTCGGGCCATTCTTACAATCATAATACAAACCACAAAAGCTACCCAATTCATAACATACACTACACATACAACTCATAAATCCCAGACCGAGTTTAGCTTACTCATTCATAAAACAAGACAACAGAAACTAAAAAAGATTATTTTTTTAAGAAAAAGAAATATTAATGAGATAATTCACAAATTGACAGAAAATTAGAGAATGGTAAAGCTCATTATGGCTTGAAATTGCTTATATATCAAAACAAAGTTACAGTTGAATGCCCACTTAGACAAACATTGCTTTAGACTCTCTCATATCTACATTTTGTTCCTGATCAGTTTTCTTCCTAGAAATTCTTCCTAGAAACACGCCTTACGCAATCTTGAAAGTACACCACAAAAGAGACCCATCTAAGTGCATTTCCCAAGCATAACAGACTGATCTGACCAACAATCCCAAGCCATGTTTTATAGCTGCCAAAATAGAGGCATAGTGCCCTCAAACCCAATTCCCAGATAGTGAAAATAATCACCAAACTAACTCCATTGACAAGACTTTTTAGGCTAAGATAGACTGCTGAACCTAAAGCTTTGAGCCCACACGTTCCTTCCAAGATTGAAATCACAAGACCCTAGTTCCATATAGCACACCAAGGCCAGTAAATTATCACCTGTAAAAATAGATTTGACCCATATAATAGATGATCGAAAAGATCAAATCCCAATGAAGACACCCCTACAGAATTATATAAAACAATTTCACTTTCAGGTGTGGGGATCATCAAAACAGCAGAATAGGTTATTAGTAACCATATAAATGCGAGGAGAGTACATGTAGACAAGAACACAACATAGAGGAATGTAATAACAGTGGCTCCTGTTCTGGCTTTGTCGATCCTAAGATGCAACATATCCATAAATGTCAATGCTTTGTCTTCTCTATAAATCTTTGAAGACAAATCAACAGTGACAAGTACGCTAAAGAGCTCTAGGAGATGAAGTGGAACCAAGTAGAGAAAACCCATCTGAATAAGCTCATTAAAATGGTATTTGTTTAAGTTTCTAACTATATCAACAGGTAAAGAACATGGGTCATAATATTGGCCATAATATCGGTCATAATATAAAGGAATATAAGAGGTTCTCTCTAGTAGTGGAAGATTTTCAATGCATTGAAACAGCAACTTTTGGAGAAAGGTTTCATAGTAAATCAAAAACAAAAGAGAGGGAGAGAGGTTAGAATGGTGAAGAAGACAAAGTTAATGTTTTTGTAAAAAATGGTGAGAGTTTCTTTGAGGATATCAAAGACCTTCATTGTTCTACACTCCATCTTCTCCTTCTTGTAACAATTAATTATAAATATTTAAATAAATAAAGTTTTGATTTTAGACAATTTTGGAAACAAATTTCAAAATTCAAACTTGGGATTTACTCCTTAGAGTATTGGACCCTGTATAGAATAATACACAAAAAATATTGTGTTTTATTTCTTGTAATTTATTTATTAAATAATTAAATTAAAATGGGAAATTAAAACATTATGTTCTAGCTAATTGCATATATATACTAGTGTTATAGAATGCATTAGGTTAATGAATTTGACAAGGTAAAAATTCACTTCTAATATTATATACCTAGTCCCCCACTCTTTCTTAGTTTTTCCTCTAGAAATTTTCTTTTCATGTGTTGAGACTTGCACACACAAACACTAGGTTGTTTTTGGAGAAACACTTGGAAGATTATGGTATTGTTTCAAAGCAGTTTGGATTCCTTGTAATACCTAGCATTCAACAATGACAAAATGTTAGGGAATCCAAAGAGTGTAATCTTATTCCGATGTGTATTCGTAAGTTCTCTAATCTTTATTGTACAATTTACGAATCTTTGTATGAAAATCACACATATGCATGTATTTATGTTTTCTATTGTATGTTATTTTGTGCAATAGGGAGCATGCATATAAACTTATATAAATGAGATCCTACACTAATTACCTTTTGTACCTTAAAAACTATTAACACACTAGTGAACAGTTAATTTATATTAATATTATAAATTTGAGCTCAATAACTAATCAATTCATAAATTGACCCTTAAGGAGACCAATATTTGATCCATTTGGAAAGCTTGAATTCTAAATCTTGTAAAAAATTTAGAGAATTAGAAAACCTTATATAATTGGTATAAAATTAAAAATTGTTAAGTAAACACATGTAAAATCTTATTTAATTGGTATAAAATTTATAACTTTAAATAAAATTATGCAACTTAATAAAAATGATATAGTAACGTAAATGAGATAATAAATTACTTTGTACATGTAGTTTTTTGATGTTGTATTGTGAATGATTTTATTATATTATAAAATATGTATCACTAACAATGAAAAAATATACAACTATTTTAATATTTAGATTTTATCAATCCACTTTTTTGTTATATATTTTTTATCTATATAAATTAAATTATAATTTCACCACTAATATACATATATACGTGCAATGTACATTTGCTTAATTTTATTTGTATAATTTATTAATTATTTTTATTAAATTTGTATCATTTTCATATAAATTTTAAATAAATAAAATAATATTATATATAAAAAATGACATAAACATATTAAATGAAAAATTAAACCAAAATATTGTTTATAATTTTTTAAAATATATATATATAATATGATAGCCTTTTTAAACATAAATGATATTTTTGTAATAAAAATTAAGATTATGTTTTATATATTATTATCATTATAATGATATTTTATAATATTTAAATTTATATTAATATAAGTATTAAATATAGAGTTTTTTATTAAATATTATTATCATAATAATATTTTATAATATTAATTCATATTAATATAATTAGTAAAAAATTAGGATTATATATTATTATCGTAATAATATTTTATAACATTTAAATTTATATTAATATAATTATTAAATATTCAGTTTTGTATTATATATTATTATAATAATAATATTTTATAATATTTGAATTTGAATTTAAATTTATATTAATATAATTTATAAATATATATATAATTAGTTTTAAAGGTATATTCTGTTTAATATATAGAACATTTTGTTAAAGTTAATAAAACAAACCGTTAAAATAAAAAATTTCCGTTATTTACACATTCTTTATACAGAAGATATATATATATAAGTATTGAGATGTGTAAATTTCCCGTCACCACACATGTAGATTTTCCATATGTTATTATCTTGCATTTGTTAAACCATCTCCAATACAATATGTAAATTTTGTGTCATATTTAGCACAAAAAATGAGTTAATGTTATTTTTGGCTCAATATTTACAATTGTGCTCTAATGCATAAGATGCAAATTAACACAAAAAAAAAATTTAATATTTATTGAGAACATACAATAATTAACTCTTTTTATTATTTTTTATCATCCAAATTATGAACTCCAAAAAATTTGTCATTAAAAATAATAATAATGATATATGGTTGGTCATTAATTGTCAACTACTAAATTATAGTAATTAATGGCAATATGGTAAATAAAAAAAAGTAGCATTTATTGATGTGTCAATTTTGATCACTGCTATATTTTGTGTCAAAATTTGGCACAACTTTTAGCATGTGTCAAATTTGGCACAACTTTTTGGAACACCATTAGAATCATATTTTTTGTAAGATGTGTTAAATATAGCATTGCCCCAACTTTTTGGTAGTCCATTGATAACTCTACAAAATAGAGTTATTTTACTACTTTTTATATGCAAATTTTTTCTTAATTCTTGAGTTTTTAATTGATTTATCAAGTTTTAAAGTAATTTTGAATTTATTAGGTTTATTTTAATTTTATAGATTTTTGTGTATTTTTATAGTTATATTATTGTAAAATGTTGTAGTTTAATTAATTGAATTATTGAGTTTAGTTAGAAGTAAAAAAAATGCACTTTTGTTGATCTTTGATGTTAAATTAAATTAAGTTTTAATTAATATTTTTAATGAATTAATATGATTTATTTTGTAATTGAAAATATTTGATTATGAGTTAATTTATGTTTATTTTGTAAGGAGTGTGTTTTTTATTTGGGCTTTGAGAAGTAAGGAAATCAAAAGAAAGAAGTGGTATTTTTGAAGAGAGAAAGGAGAAAATGAGGAAATTGAAGCTCCAACAGCCCAGCCTTCCTCCAGCCCATGTGGCTCACCAAGGCCCAGCCGCTTGCCCCACTTGGCCCACCCAACTGGCCCAGCCTCTGCCTCCTTCAGGCCCAGTCCCACAATTGCCAAGCCTCTAGGGCCAACCAGCCCACCATGCCAGAAGCACCTGCCCAGGCCCAGGCCCACACCTCAGCTACCTCCTGCTACCTGCAACCTCTGCCCAGTCGAAGCCCACCACTGAACCAGCCCAGCCAGCCCCCACGGGCCTACCCCCTCACCAGCCCGCCTGGCTCACCAAGGCCCACGCCAGACCAAGCCTGCAACCAACAGCCACCAAGCCACTTTTTTTTCCACTGTTCTTCTTGAGCCCATCAAATACACCAATTATCCCATTGTCCCTTTGCCCAAAAATATCATTTTTTACCCAAACTTTTCTACACATTTTACCCCAAAACATCATCATTACACCTTATAATTTACCCATATTTGCCATATTATTATTAATTTAATCAATTTAATTAATTTAAATTGATTATTTTAATACTCTCATTTTGGCTATAAATAAGGAATTTTCAAGACCATTTGGTGTGCTTATTTTTTGGGAGGTTACACTACAAAATTCTACACTTTCAAGACCACTCCACTCTCTTCATCTTTTTCTTCTTTTTGGTCATTTTTCTATGAATTTTTAGAGGAAAAATTTGGGGGTTCCTTCTCCAAATTTTCCTATTTATGTTTGTAATTTTTGGGTTTGTAATTTCTATTCTAGTTATGAGTTTCTAATCTTTTTAAGATTATTAAGGTGATGATGAAACAATATGTAACTAGATAGTATTTATGTTGTGTGTTGATTTCCCATTTTGTGCAACAAAGTTTATGGATTCTTCTTCTTCATATATGTCTTTCATCTTTAATATCTCATATTCTGGATTGTTAGATAATATGCACTTTGTTCTTCATTTTGCAAAACATAATATTCTTTGTGTAAGATGTGTCATTAAATTGTACACATCCAATGCTTAGAACAAAAATATTATGTTTTGACTTATAATAATGGTATTTGATTTTTTTTTTTTTTTGTTTCATTAAGTTGATTCACATTAAATACTTTGAAATTGTACTTTTTGAAAAGTGAAGAAAAATCATATCTTTTTAAAAGTAATTTGTGCTTAAAATTATAAATCTATTTGGAAAATGATTATTTTAACTATCACTAAAACTTGGAAATCAATATACTAATAAGTATTATTAAACTTACATTTTGTGGATTCTAGTATCTTAATAATATTGTCTTCTAACATTTATTTTCAAATCATTATTGGTTTATTTTTATTCTCTTAAATAGTTTTATTTTTAATCTTTTATTTTATGTTCTTAACATTAAAACTCATCAATCTTTGGAGCTAGGTTAGAATTTATTAATTTTGATTTAAAATAGTTTTCTTTTTTATTTTAGACAACTCTTTTGGGTTCGACATCCTTACTTACACGATCACTATTATATATGAACTATTCGTGCGCTTGCGATATAAATTTTTAAAACATACTCATTTTGGTCCATCATCCATAAGAGATGTTCTTATTTGACAATATGATGCTTTATATCTCATTTTCAAACTTTAATATATCATTTGTGACGGTGGCCGAGCCATGATATAGCTTTAGGAGGGGCAAAATTTTTAAAACATAATATAATAAGCCAAAAAAAAAATCAATAATAAATTGTGATCTAAATATATATTTTTACCCATTATGTTAAAGTCTATTTTGTTCAATATTAGCTTCAATTAAAAATATATGCATTGATTAATTAGGAAACATATGGTTTTTCAAAAAAATTTATAAATTGTTTTTTTTAGTGGGGCGGCCTCTCACACTCATTTCCATGGGTGTCCAACCCTTATTTGTAATTAAGACCATTGACATGAATGGTCCTACGCCCATTATTGCCAACCAACTGAGTCTTATTTTTATTGATCTATCTATACAAAACATTATACCTACTACCAAACTCTATCTACCACCCCTAAAAAAAAAAATCTCTTTCTACCAAAAAAAAAATTCTTTTAAATTATTTGCTTAATTATAACTTTGTAAACTGGTATGATTATCATTTAAAATAAAATTCATTTTTACTCCGAACTAAGAGCACTATATGATTATGCTCCTGAATGATTCACAATATTAAAAATTTTCCTCGAATTATGCACATTACCGAAATATGGGATTTCTGTTAGATTTCGTCCTAAGTTGCTAATGAATAATTGATGATGTGACATTTTGTCTGTTGATGTGGCACTGCCATGTGTAGAATAATTAGCAATTTTGCCCCCCAAACTTTGACCACTACTAAATTGTGCCATTTTTATTAAAACTAATTTAATTTTTTTTAAGAAAACCTAATTTTTTTCTTAAAAATAATAATTATATCCTTATAAATTAAAAAAATATATTTTAAAAGATTAAGAAAATAAACAATACTAAAAGTTTCAAATTAATTAAATAATTTTTCAAGTACTCAAACATTAAAAATCTAATTAATAACAAATACTTTTCTTTTACTTTTTCTTTTCTTTTACAATATAAAATAAATATCTTAAAATAAAAATTAAAAATAAATCTTAAAACAAAGTTTGTTCCCATTGTTCCCATTCGTTCTCCTCCTCTTAAATTAATTTTTTTTAATATTTAAGTTATTCGTCATTTGTCTTCCTCTTTAATTAAATATTTTTTCTTTGTTTTAAATTTATTTTAAATTTTCATTCTAAAATAGATTTATTTTATATTGTAAAATAAAAGAAAAGAAAAAGTAAAAAAGAGTTATTTGTTATTAATTAATTTTTTTATTTTTTAAGGATTTAATTATTATTTTTTGAAAAAAAAAATACTTTTTTTAATAAAAGAGGTATTGTTTGGTAGCAGTAAAAGTTCGGGGGTGAAATTGCTAATTATTTTACTCATGGTAGTGTCACATCAATAGACAAAATGTCACATCATCAATATGTTAGCCACTTAGACGAAATCTAACAAAAGTCTCATATTTTAGTATCATGCATAGTTCGGGGGGAATTTTTAACATCGCGAATCATTTGGGGGTATGATCATATAGTGATCATAGTTCCGAGGGGGGAAGATATTTATTCTATCATTTATAAGGAAAAAAAATAAAGCTATGTACTCCTCACATATTTTCTTTTCATTAAATGGTTCATTATTTAACTATAGATACTTATTGTTTTAATTAAAAAAAATCACAAACAATATGTCAATTTTCTACTCATAAAAAAATTACATTATTCATCTCTCAAAACAAGTGTCACGTCTCAAAACAAGTGTCACGAGTTTTGATAAAAATGATGATAAATGATTTGAAAGAATAATCAAAATACTAGAATTTTGCATGATATTTTTATAATACTCATTTTTCTGGAAAATAAAATAAACATTAGTTTTTACATTAATAATCTAATTTAATATATATATATATATATATATATGAATTGTAGGTAGATCACTTTTGCCTACCGTAAGAGTATTTTTTATTTTCGGCATTTAGAGAAATTATAACTTAAGTTTTTTAACATGATGACATACATTATAGTTATAATAAGTATCCCGCTAATTTTAGAAAATTCGAAATAATATACGGCGCCGAAATCAGAGTTCAAACAGTCAGTTGCACACGTGCCTAATTTTTTTTATACGCGTGAAAAATAGACTATTTGAAATTTGATTTCGGCACTGTAAATTATTTGGAATTTTCTGAAAATAGGTGAACTGATTATTATAATTATCATGTACGATGTCATATAAAAAAATTTGGATTATAATTTCTCTAAGTATCGAAATTAGAAAACGCTCATACAGTAGGGGCAGAAGTGATACCCTACCTAACAAGCTCTCTCTATATATAGAGTAATGGTATGTATGCCCAAAATATGCACCTAAACGTGACAGTTTATGCTAGTTAATCACATTTATCAAAACTGGGACTCACTGTTTTAAAAAACAATGTTATGTCACTGTGTGTAATGTTTGGGTGCATATTTTAGGTGCA
Organism: Humulus lupulus; assembly: GCF_963169125.1. Classification (NCBI taxonomy): domain Eukaryota; kingdom Viridiplantae; phylum Streptophyta; class Magnoliopsida; order Rosales; family Cannabaceae; genus Humulus; species Humulus lupulus. Next base: position 28,542,515 of record NC_084797.1, read on the forward strand.
CATATCATTACTCGTATATATATATACTAGATACAAACAAAATGCACGTTTGCATAGTTTTATTTATAAAATTTATTAATTATTTTTATTAAATTTGTATCATTCTCATATAAATTTCAAATAAATAAACAATATCTTATATAAAAGAATGACATAAATATATTAAATGAAAAAATAAACTAAAATATTGTTTATGATTTTTTTAAAATATATATATGTTAACCTGTGAAATTGGCCAACGGACGTATGTACAATATACGACACTTTTTGAACGGAATAAGTAATATAAATGACAGAATACGATTATCTTAAATAAACACACTGAAATTTTATAGTGGTTCAGCCCTGTTCAGATGAACAATAATAACCTAATCCACTTAGCTTTTAGTATTGAGTATCTCGACAATTACAATGATGAACAAAGGTGTTGACTCGTTTCTCACTTGCCTAGAATTCCAGCCAAAAATGCTCTCAGCAAAAAAGACCCCCAGCCAAAAACCTCTTTAATGAAGTCTTGGGTCCTTTATTTATAGTACCCATGAGCTGTTACACGACCAGTGATACTGGGATCGTGGTTTGGTACACGATCATGGTGAGTAGAGATACGTGTCCACCTTTCCATGATTATGAGATCGTGGGTCTTCCTGTTGTCTTCTCTGGATCGTGGTTGATAATGCACAATCGAAACTTCTGGGAGATGCTAAGTCTCTGTTGGCATATGAGACTTAGGTGCTAGACCCAACGACTAAAGCTTGGGTGCTGGACCTGTGACCTTCTAGGTGCTAGACCTGTTGATCCTCTGGGTGCTAGGTCTATTGATCTTCGGAGTGTTAGGCCTACTGATCTCAGTTTAAACGAGAGTGATTATTTCTCAGTGAAGTGTACTTGGGGGTTTAGGCCGACCACCCTATGGAATATAGGTTTAGGCCGACTACCCCTAAGGTCCTTGGGCATATTGAGCCGACCACCCCTAGGGGGTACAGGGCCTGCTTGGGCCGACCACCCCCAGGGGGTACAGGACCTGCTTGGGCCGACCACCCATAGGGGGTACATGGCATGCTTGGGCCAATCACCCCTAGGGGGTAGAAGGTCTGCTTGGGCCGACCACCCCTAGGGGGTATGAGGCCTGCCTGGGCCGACCACTCCTAGGGGGTATTGTCTTGGTTGTTTTTCCTATAGGTCCTGGACCTATCTTTTTTGCCCGTCGGTCTTTTCTCAATACTTTGTTTTTCCCTGATTTGTGATGCCACGTGTCACATTCTCATTCGCCACGTCATCCTCGTATTTTTTAGGGATAACAATATATAATATGATAACCTTTTTAAACATAAATGATATTTTTTTAATAAAAATTAAGATTATGTATTATATATTATTATAATGATATTTTATAATATTTAATATAAGTATTGAATATATAGTCTTAGAATATTATTATAATAATATTTTATAATATTTGAATTTATTAATAGAATTAGTTAAAAAATAGGATTTTATGTTATTATCATAATAATATTTTGTAACATTTCAATTTATATTAATATAATTATTAAATATATAGTCTTCTATTATATATTATTGTAATAATGATATTTTATAACATTTGAATTTGAATTTATATTAATATAATTATTATATATGTAGTTTTATATTAAATATTATTATAATAATGATATTAAATAAATAAATAAAATTATTTAAAAATAATAAAACCATATATTTTATAACTTAAATAAAATTTAATTCAACTTAAACTTAATATTATATTAAACATATAATATATAATCTTTTGTTGTCACTTCTAAATTAAAAAACTAGAACAAACATAAACTTAAACAAAAATAAATAAATAAATTTATTAAAATATGATATTTTTAAGATATTTTATGATAATTTAAATAATTAAATCATAATTATTTAACAATGATAAAGGAATACATATCATTTTTTTATCTTATAAATTTGTGTGATAGTTTATTTTTTTATCAAGTGATTGGAATTCTTTTTCTTCATCAAATTCACCAAAAGACATTGTGAGATGCATTAGAAACTAAAAATAGTTGATGCATGTTTTATTATTGTCTACACTGTGACTTTTTCTATTATTAATTTTATTTTAAAATATTATTGTATTTTATATATATGTCATGTAGCCATGTAAATATATATTTATGTCAACTTTGGGTTTAGATGTACTATTGATATAAATATTTATATACTGTTGATGCAACAACTTTGTCTTTCTAAATCTGGAGGTACTTGCCAACAAATTCTGGCTCTCCGGTCCTTTTCCGTCAATGAAGATGACTCTGCTGATCGTCGAACTGTCAATGAGTACCTACAAGAAAGACACTCTGATGCTTAAGTCAGATTTTGATCCCCCCATCTGAATGAAAATAAGGTATTTATAATAAAAAAATATCAGGTGGTTAGTCAGTTAAGTTTGCTCCCTGATTGGTCGGAGGAATAACTGAATTTCCTTCCAAAATGCTTTCGGATCTATTAAGTATGCAGAGGATAGAGGCGTAGACCACCTCTGACCCACAACTTCTGACTCTGGAGCTTCTACAAGGGCCAAAATGCTCCGCTTCAACTTACTTAAAATGGGGAAGCCCTTTGGGCCGAATATTTTGGGCCCAACATATACTATAGAACTATAACTCATTCTATTATATATATATATATATATTTTTAAAGAGTGAACCAGTTTTTATTAAAGTTACAGACAATGTTTACAACTTTAAAACTAAGCAAATGTGCATTACACGTTGCTTCTACCTAGTATTTAGAATATTCAGTTAAAGTTAATAAAAACTGTTAAATCCTATTTTTGCTAACATTTTTAATAAATATATTTTATTATTTAATTGGTATTTTTCTAAATTATATATTGGGTATATTAAGTGTGATTGTGTCTCATTTTGGTAAGAATCAATTATTTATTAAGTACATTTTATATATAGTCAAGTTTCCTTAAATATTTATGGTAACCTTGTGTATAATGAGTATAAGTATTAAAGAATTATTCTGTGTATATTTTCCCTTGATTTTATCTGACTAAAATAAGGAAATTGAATGAAGCTTGTGCCCAAAAGAATGAAATTTCGAAATGAACCTAGTGGGGTTTTAAGACCAGGTTCGTCCATTTCTTGATTTTACAGAATGTTTGTCTGTCACATCTGGAAATTTCTGCAGTAAATGAAATAATAACTTGTTTTGAGTAACTTTCTGATTTGGTCTGATTTAGACCATTAACGAGATTGGCTGGCTTAGGGGTTTCTAAAAATCTATAAATACTAGACCTAATCAGCAGGCATTCTCATCTCTTCACCCTTCTAATGTTTCATGCTTTGAAGAGATCTTTTTTATGTAAAGAGTAGCCTTTGTTCAAGTATATATTTGTTTGTTTATTTTGCTTTGTGTTGTTTATTCTTAAACAAGTCATAAAACTTGTGAACGTGACACACAATCTTCGAGAGAAGATTTCCATAAGAGCCACTTCGGGAGGAAGCGAGCACTCATCAAGTTCAGAAGGAATTTTGTGTTCTTGGTGTTTATCAAAATCAGATTATTAAAGTGGAGTACTTCAAGGTTGTGACAAGGATTTAGAGGGAGTCAAAACTTGTATAAGTCAATTGCTTATTGTGTTCTTGAGACTTTACTAATTGATTTTATCTCTGAGCGTGGCCCCGTAGACTAGGTTTTCTGAACCACGTAAAAAACTTCTTGTATCATGTTATTTTTAGTTTATTTAGCATCTGTTCGTATATTCTGATTTATCAACAATCTATTTACATCAGAATATATGTCTGTTCAAACAAGTGTTTAACTATTCCACATTAATTAAATTGTTTGTTAAATTCAATTGCTAATCTTAAAAAATATAATTTAAAAACAAACTGTTATAAACAAGAATTTCTGTTATCGACACATTTTTTATATCTCTTCTATATAATAAGTGTGTAGATAACATAAATTCTTAGTTTTAACGGTTTTTTATTTTTTTTAATGTTAACTTTAACAGAATATTTTTATATTTAATAGAATATTCTTATATTTAACGGTAGTTTGTAAACACTTAAACTTAAATAAAATAAAATAATTAATTAAAAAAATGAAAATAAGATATTTTTGAGATATTTTACAATGATAATTATTTAAAAATAATAAATAAATTAAAATAGGATATTTTTAAGATATTTTATAATGATAATTATTTTAAAATAATAAATAATTAAACAAATTAAAAAATATGATATTTTTGAGATATTTTAATAATAATTATTTAAAAATAATAAAATCATACGTTTTATAACTTAAATTAAATTTGAATTAAATTTAAACTCACTTATTAGAATAATATCATATTAAACATATAATATATTCTACTGTGAATTAACAATAAATTGTTTTTTTTTTAAATTAGGAAGAAACTTAAATTTAAAATCCATGTACAATATTTAATATTACATTAAACATATAATATATAATCTCTTGTTGTCACGACTAAATTAAAAAACTACAATAAACATAAATTTAAATAAAAATAAATAAATTATTTAATTAAAATAAGATATTTATTTTAAAATTTATATGACATTAATATAAATTTAATAAAATTAATTAATAAATTTTATAAATAAAACTAAGTAAACATATATTATATAATATATTGCTTGTATCTACTACAGATTAGATATATGAAAAATGATATTTAAGAAATGCATGATTTGGAATTGGCCACTAATAATCTCATGAACACAACACGCTATTGCATTACTAAAAGAAGCTTTTTTTCTTTAAAAAAAAAAAACTAAAACAAGCATTAAAGTGCAAAAGAAAATGACTAAAGATATTAATGATAGTAATATTGTTTATTTTATTTAATTTGCTAATTTTTAATTTCAAATTTCAAATAAATTAACACCTCATTTGCTGGGAAGTTTCATTAATTTATGGACCAAATTTTCAAGTACTATATAGGTAGCTCAATCAATATAAACATAAATTATATACTGTTTTCATTTATTTTAATCTCCTTTTATAATAAATAAAGAGGGCAGATTCATCATAACTAGAGAGGAGAGGTCGCTCTCAGTACTCTGTAAGAGAGAGAAAGAAACCAGTATAGTGGTGAGGGAGCATTGCTCGTGAGAAAGAATGGCGGAGGAAGAGGCAGCGGTGCCACTACTCACGAGGAACAACGGCGTCGTGGAGGATGAGGAGGACTACGAGGCAGTGATGAGTGTGAGGGACATGCGTAAGGTGTTCTGGAAAGAGTCGGTCAAGCTATGGACGATTGCGGGCCCCATCATTTGCACCATTCTCTGCAACTACGGCATCAACTCCCTTACCAACATTTTCGTCGGCCATATCGGTGAGCTTCAGCTCTCCGCCGTCACCATTTCTCTTAGCGTTATCGGTACCTTCTCCTTTGGTTTCATGGTCAGTCTTCCTCTCTCTCCATATATATATATATATATATAAATATATACATGCTTATATATCTTGTTTTTATGATGTTTGCTAATTTTCCTCTAATAGTTTTTCCTTTTTTTAGTTAATGTTTTATAAATCCCCTAAATTTTTTCGTAACTCAATTTGGAAACTGATTAATATTGTTAATATAATATCGAATGCTTGAATATGCACGCTTGTGAATTTTATAATATATATAATCATATTATCAGAATTTCGATGTATCATCTTTCTTTGTGTTGATTTATATATTTGAGTTGTAGACTCGATGTATAATGTAATGTTGCTAAGTTTAACTATACACTCAATCTTGGATCAATAATATGTGTGTTAATTCCTTTTAATATGTCACTAGTGAGTTGTTAATTCCTGCCAAATACTGCATCAGCCAAAATCAAAATCAAAATCAATTCCCATAACCCAAAAGACAGTTTTTGTCTTCATCATCAACTTTTGATTTTCATACAATCTTTCTTCGATACAAATAAATTTCAGCTTGGAATGGGGAGTGCATTGGAGACGCTATGTGGTCAAGCTTATGGAGCTGGACAAGTCAACATGCTTGGGATTTACATGCAACGTTCATGGCTCATACTACTAGTCAGCTGTTTCATCCTCTTGCCAATTTACATTTTTGCTGCACCAATTTTGAAGCTTCTTGGCCAAGCCGATGAAGTAGCTGACCATGCAGGAAAGTTCACCATTCTCGTTATTCCTCAGTTATTCTCACTTGCCATCAATTTCCCGACTCAGAAATTCCTCCAAGCACAGAGCAAAGTCAATGCTCTCGCCTGGATTGGCTTTGTGGCTATGATTCTACATATTGGACTGCTCTGGCTCTTCATTTACTTTTTCAAATGGGGTATGACTGGTGCAGCTGTGGCATTTGACCTCACCAGTTGGCTCATTGTGATTGCCCAAGTTTTGTATGTGATAGGTTGGTGTAATGAAGGTTGGAGTGGTTTTTCATGGCTGGCTTTTAAGGAGATGTGGGCATTTGTTAGGCTCTCTCTTGCTTCCGCTGTCATGCTTTGTCTCGAGGTTTGGTACTTGATGAGTGTGATTGTTCTTACTGGCCACCTTAAAAATGCAGTGATTGCTGTTGATTCCCTTTCTGTTTGGTAAGTTCATAAACTTTTATTTACTTTGTAAATGTCTTGTTCTTTTGTTTTTTATTTTAGAGAGTCCAGTAAACCATAAAAATCTTTATAACATTTGCTCAAGTCTATGCTAGTTGCAATTTGTACTCTTGTTTCTTCTCTTCCTAAAATTTGCACATTGATAAAGATCAATGATGGTTTATCTCTCCTAAGTTTTTGAGAGAATGATCCCCAAAAAATTACACTTTGTGAAGTCCAATCATGCTTAAACAATTGATTTTTGTCTGTAGAAGGAATTTTCTCATTTTGATTAGCAAAGCAATGTTGTGATTGAATTGAAGAAAATAAACTCTTACTGACACTCTTTGTGTTTTATTTTCAATGTTCATAGCATGAATCTCAACGGATGGGAAGCCATGTTGTTCATTGGAATCAATGCAGCTATCAGGTACAAATACATTAATAACAGAAGTTTCAAATATACAAAAACTAGTGCAACGACATATGTAAATAGCTAACAAAATCAATTTTCTCTCGAATTTCAGTGTCCGAGTTTCGAATGAGCTAGGAATGGGACGTCCATTGGGAGCCAAATACTGTGTCTATGTGACAGTATTTCAGTCTCTCTTAATTGGGATATTCTTCGCAGTAGTAATTTTGTTAACTAAAAATTACTTTGCAGTCATCTTTACCAACAGCAAAGAAGTGGATGAAGCTGTGTCTCACCTTGCATATCTTCTCGGTATCACCATGCTACTCAACAGTGTCCAGCCAGTCATTTCAGGTATCAACCAAAAAATCTTATTAGCACACATTCGTTGTGTTAAAATGGTTCATAATTTAGTGGTCAATTTAGTATCTTTCTTACCATGATATTTCTTTTTGTCATACTTGAAGGTGTTGCTATTGGAGGTGGTTGGCAAGCATTGGTGGCTTACATCAACTTAGGATGTTATTACATTTTCGGGCTTCCATTGGGAGTTCTTCTTGGCTATAAAGCTGACCTTGGAGTAATGGTAATCGTTTCTTTCTTTCTACCTTCTTGACTTGAATTTTGTCTTTCTTCCCTGCCCTCAATGGTATATAAAAAAACCCAACTAAGTTATTGTTTCTTTATTCATACATTGAAGGGACTATGGGGAGGCATGATATGTGGAACTGCTCTACAAACCTTGCTGCTCTTGATTGTACTATATAAAACCAATTGGAACAAAGAGGCAAGTCTTCTTATCACTAGTAAATATAACTTCAAAGTGGTCATTAATCACATATTGGGAATCTCCATATCTATATATATATCTTGAATTCATATCCTTTTATGTGTTATAAGAAAAACTCAGTTATGACAACTTGATTTTGGCAGGTGGAACAAACGACAGAACGCATGAGGATATGGGGTGGTCAAGACATCATTGAGAAGCCAGCTGATGAACATATATGATCTGTTTTCGTTTTGGCTTTCATAAGAAATTAGTGAAGGATTTTGCATGGTTTTAGTTACAAACCGTAGTAGATTTATGAATGTGAGTTGTTTTGGCCGGACACTAACCAGCTCATTTGACACGATGTTGATGTTTCGAACTTCTCTCTCTCTTGAAAAAACAAACACCAATAAACAAAACTATGACAGTGAAATGCAAAATGTACCAATAAGAAACAATATTGAGAAAACCTTCTTTTAGTCAATGTAATTTGTTATTTTATAGAAAGTGAATATTCCTGCAAAAACTAATTCTGTAACAAAAGAATTTAGTACTAATAATAGATTCAATATACCCAACGTGATCATTATAAATATATAAATAAATACAAAGGTGGGTGACATTGATTAAATACTGAATTATGAACAATATATGAAAAGAGTCATTAATGTTACATAATTTTGCTAGTCAGAAACTAATAAAGCCTGCCACTTGAGAATAGAAATTACATTTAAGGACTCTCTAGTATTCAATCTGAACTCGTTTCTGATCAAAGTTGATCTCCAACGGAGGCAGTAGAAAATTGTTTGACAACCTACTTATAATATATACTAAATAGTTATGTATCTAAACAAGGAAGTCAGGATGGCCGAGTGGTCTAAGGCGCCAGACTCAAGTTCTGGTCTTCGAGAGAGGGCGTGGGTTCAAATCCCACTTCTGACAGAGTTTTACAATTTTATTTTCATTTGATAAATGATCAATTAAAATTCTGTTTCATAAGAATGAATGGTCTTGAAACTTATAATGCAAAAGCAATTAGAGACGTCAGGATGGCCGAGTGGTCTAAGGCGCCAGACTCAAGTTCTGGTCTTCGAGAGAGGGCGTGGGTTCAAATCCCACTTCTGACAATTTTGTAATTGTTCATTTTTTAAGTACTTGTGTTGAAGAAAATAATAATTAACTTTATGAAAATATTATAAAATTAAATAAAAAAATTATAAAATTAAAAACTATTTTTCTTTTTTTTTTCCTTTCTTCTTCTTCTTCCTAGATCTCTCCTCTCGATCTCTCACTCGATCTCAATCTCTTTCCCTTTCTTTCATTTTTTTTTCTTTCTTCTTTTTCTTCGCCCAAGTCTCTCTCTCTAGGAGGTCCACAAAGATGGCTTGGAGGGTTGAGGGTTGTGTGGGTGGATCTGAAAAAGAAAAAAAAAAGGAGGAAGAAGGACGAAAACAGGAAGAAAAAGAAGTCGAAGAAAAAAAAGAATAAGAAAAAGAAAAGAGAAGTATGTGGGAGGATCGACAGAAAAAAAAAAAAAAAAGAGGAAGAAGAAAGAAGAGAATAATTATAAGAGAGAGAGAAATTTGATTTGCTTGATTTTTTTTTTTTTTAGTTTTTAGTTATTTCTAATTTAAAATAATTAATAAAATATGATGTGGACGAATAAGAGATTGTCACATGTGTTAATGCATATGTGACAATAATAGATAACATATTAGACAAACGATGACCTTAGATTTGCTAACGGAACCGTAAATTATGAGATTTTACCGGCAAAAAAAAAAATTGGGGGTTAACTGTAGAAAATGTAAAGATAAAGAGTTTTGCCGCTAATTATTCAAAAATAAATTAACTGTACAAATTAAAAACTAAGTTTCTCTTTCTTCTTCTTCCTAGATCTCTCCTCTCGATCTCACTTCCTCGCTCACTCGATCTCAATCTCTTTCCCTTTCTTTCATTTTTTTTTCTTTCTTCTTTTTCTTTGCCCGGGTCTCTTTCTCTCTAGGAGGTCCACAAAGATGGTGGCTCGGAGGGTTGAGAGTTGTGTGGGTGGATCTAAAAAAAAAAGGGGAGGAAGAAGGACGAAGACAGGAAGAAAAAGAAGTCGAAGAAAAAAAAAAGAATAAGAAGAAGAAAAGAGAAGTATATGGGAGGATCTACAGAAAAAATAAAAAATAAAAAGAGGAAGAAGAAAGAAAAGAATAATAATAATAATAATAAGAGAGAGAGGTATGGAGGAGAGAGAGAGAAATTTGATTTGCTTGATTTTTTTTTTTTTAGTTTTTAGTTATTTTTAATTTAAAATAATTAATAAAATATGATGTGACGAATAAGAGATTGTCACATGTGTTAATGCATATGTGACAATAATAGATAACATACTAGAAAATAATAATTAATTTTATGAAAATATTATAAAAATAAATAAAAAATTTATAAAATTACAAAGTAAAAACTATTTTTTTTTTTTTCCTTTCTTCTTCTTCCTAGATCTCTCCTCTCGATCTCCCTTCCTCTCTCACTCGATCTCAATCTCTTTCCCTTTCTTTCATTTTTTTTTCTTTCTTCTTTTTCTTTGCCCGGGTCTCTCTCTCTCTAGGAGGTCCACAAAGATGGTGGCTCGAAGGGTTGAGAGTTGTGTGGGTGGATCTGAAAAAAAAAAAAAAAAAAAAAGGGAGGAAGAAGGACGAAGACAGGAAGAAAAATAAGTCGAAGAAAAAAAAAAGAATAAGAAGAAGAAAAGAGAAGTATGTGGGAGGATCTACAGAAAAAAAAAAAGAGGAAGAAAAAAGAAAATAATAATAATAATAATAATAATAATAATAATAAGAGAGAGAGGTATGGAGGAGAGAGAGAGAAATTTGATTTTCTTGATTTTTTTTTTTAGTTTTTAGTTATTTTTAATTTAAAATAATTAATAAAATATGATGTGACGAATAAGAGATTGTCACATGTGTTAATGCATATGTGACAATAATAGATAACATACTAGAAAATAATAATTAATTTTATGAAAATATTATAAAAATAAATAAAAAATTTATAAAATTACAAATTAAAAACTATTTTTCTTTTTTTTTTTCCTTTCTTCTTCTTCCTAGATCTCTCCTCTCGATCTCCCTTCCTCTCTCACTCGATCTCAATCTCTTTCCCTTTCTTTCATTTTTTTTTTCTTTCTTTCTTCTTTTTCTTCGCCCAGGTCTCTCTCTCTCTAAGAGGTCCACAAAGATGGTGGCTCGGAGGGTTGAGGGTTGTGTGGGTGGATCTATAAAAAAAAAGGGGGGGGGGGAGGAAGAAAAAGAAGTCGAAGAAAAAAAAGAATAAGAAGAAGAAAAGAGAAGTATGTGGGAGGATCGACAGAAAAAAAAAAAAAAAAGGAGGAAGAAGAAAGAAGAGAATAATAATAATAATAATAATAATAATAATAAGAGAGAGAGGTATTGAGGAGAGAGAGAGAAATTTGATTTGCTTGATTTTTTTTCTTTTTTTTTAGTTTTTAGTTATTTTTAATTTAAAATAATTAATAAAATATGATGTGGACGAATAAGAGATTGTCACATGTGTTAATGCATATGTGACAATAATAGATAACATACTAGACAAATGATGACCTTAGATTTGCTAACGAAACCGTAAATTATGAGATTTTACCGGCAAATAAAATTTGGGGGTTAACTGTAGAAAATGTAAAGATAAGGAGTTTTGCCGCTAATTATTCAAAAATAAATTAACTGTACAAATTAAAAACTAATTTTCTCTTTCTTCTTCTTCCTAGATCTCTCCTCTCGATCTCACTTCCTCGCTCACTCGATCTCAATCTCTTTCCCTTTCTTTCATTTTTTTTTCTTTCTTCTTTTTCTTTGCCCGGGTCTCTTTCTCTCTAGGAGGTCCACAAAGATGGTGGCTCGGAGGGTTGAGAGTTGTGTGGATGGATTTGAAAAAAAAAAAAAATGGGGGAGGTAGAAGGACAAAGACAGGAAGAAAAAGAAGTCGAAGAAAAAAATGAATAAGAAGAAGAAAAGAGAAGTATGTGGGAGGATCTGCAGAAGAAAAAAAAAGGAGAAAAAAGACAGAAAAGAATAATAATAATAATAATAATAAGAGAGAGAGGTATGGAGGAGAGAGAGAAATTTGATTTGCTTGATTTTTTTTTTTAGCTTTTAGTTATTTTTAATTTAAAATAATTAATAAAATATGATGTGGACGAATAAGAGATTGTCACATGTGTTAATGCATATGTGACAATAATAGATAATATACTAGATAAACGATGACCTTAGATTTGTTGACGGAACCGTAAATTATGAGATTTTACCGGCGAAAAAAAAAATTGGGGGTTAACTGTAAAAAATGTAAAGATAAGGGATTTTGCCGCTAATTATTCAAAAATAAATGTGTTACTAGTTATTGGAGCAAATCATATGTGAAGATTATGATATATTTCTATAAATATATAAGATCATCTACATGTCGTGTAAAATTTATCACAATATTTATAATTATAGTTCAATGCATGATAACATTTTAAGATGAAGATTTCATAAAAAGAAAAATATCATTAATAAATTAAATATTTAATAGCAATATTGTAATTAAAAATGTGTATTAAATTATCATTAATGATTAATGGCAATATTGTAATTAAAAAACTATATTTGTTGATATGCTATAAAAAAAAAAAAAAAATTGATCAAGAAAGTGGTATTGAGTAAATAACAAGATACTATATATATATATTTAGTTTTGTTATGATATAATTTTGGATTTGATTTCTGAAAAATGTCAATTTCATATCATAAGTCAATGTGGAATCAGTGCTAGAAAAAAAATATCTTATTATTTACAGAATAATATTATGTTGAATATTCAGTTGAAAAGTTACATTATATTATAACAAAACAAATATAAGGAAAATTGGCCCAATTCATTAATTATTTTTAAAATAATTTTAAATGAAGTAATTTTAAAATTAATTAGCCTAATTCATATATATATTATAATTATACTAATAAATTTAATCAAATAAACTAGTAATTTTGTTTATAAGTAAAAATTTGGTGGAAAAGTACAACCTTAAGTTGATTTATCATATCTATATAAGGTATTAAAATAGTATTAATTAAAACAATGTGTTATCAAGTTACAAACCCCATAGACTTTTGCTTTTGTGTCTTTCTAAAATTGTAGTCATAGTAAAATTTTGATTTATTTAATTATTAATCATTAGGGACTCCCAAGTATTAATAGAGATAGAGAATTGAGGGTACTATGTTGGTGATAAAACAAACAACATAGTACTAATATAGTATTAATTAAATAATAGAGAATTAAATTGGTTTTGGAACAAACAACAGGGCTACTAAAATTGTATATTTCTTATTTCCAAAAGTTTATTTGTATTAAATATGTTTATTTGTACTAATGGTCCATATTTTTTTTAAAATTGGTCCCTAAATTTTCTATATGTTGGCAGTTGTGGGTCATTTAACAGTATAATGTCAGAACTGGCAACATATAGATTGTTTAGGGAGTAATTTGACAAAAAAGAAGTTTGAGGACCAACTTGCTAAAATATGTAAAGTTTAAGGACTTGCTGTACAAATAAGTCAATAAAAAATTATTTTCCAAAAATAAATAAAGGTGTTTTTTAAGGAAACAAGTAAAGGTGTTTGATATTATTTTTAGAGAATAATTTTTAGAAACATAGTTTAAAAAATTTAAAACATAAAATTTTGATAACAATAAAAAATTATTTATTGTATTTTTCAAAACAATTATTTATTCTTTTTTTTTATCACTTTCTCCTACATTAATTTTTATCACATTACTTTTTCTCTCGTCAATTTTTTTTTTCATCACTTTCTTTTCCATTATTTTGTCCATTATCATTATCACTTTCTTCACCAACACATTCTTTTACAATATCATATTCTTTAAATTTTTGTCTCTCTTGTTTTCCCTCTTTTTACTTTCCCTCTCCTTACCTTTTCTCATCACACTCTTTTTTTTTCATCAATTTTTCCTTCACACTACTTTTTTTTAATATTGTAGACTCGTTTTTTCATCAACTTGCACGGAGCAATAAATGAAGAGTTGTTTTGTATATAAAATCTCAAAGTAGAACCCCAGTAGTGATAGTGAGCCAAAGAAAAGAGAAATAAATACGAAAATAAATGAAAGAGACAAAGATTTAAAGTAGTTCGGCCCAAAAAGGATGACCTACGTCCACTTTAGTCAGTATTATTTGTGATGAACTTTGAACCCTCAAGAACAAGTACACTGAGTTTGATCTTGTTCCCGGGTCAGTTACAGTAATGGAGAATAGGAGCTCTCTTTGAAAATGAATAGTTACTGATTTGTTTTTCGACCCTTGTTACATTTCGATTTGCATTATTTATAGTCGCAAAGATGGAAGAGCTGACGATGGTAACTTGTTTCACGATCAAGCTAATTTTCGATATACTTGGATGAAGGCAGGTTTATGTCTCACCAACAATTGTAATTCGACGTAAACTGTTCATTTAGAGTTTGAAGGCGCACTCTGGTGCGGGAGAAGACTCGGGTGGCAAAGGCCATCGGCGAGCGGCGATGATCCCTGGTGACCAGCTAGGACACTTGGCGACTGGCCGGGGCCTGTGGTGTGTACTTGATTGGCTAGCGCGACTGACTAGGGTGATTGGCTAGTGCGACTAGTTAGGACGCTTTTCTCCTTACGAATGGTGTCAGCATAGCCATCTAGGGATCATTTGGCTTCATGCAATGGGAGAACTAGGTCGGCTCTCGCGAGATTCATCTCTTCCTAAGTGTTGGGAGAGTGGCAATGGCCACTCCTCTTGGCGACCGGCGGCAACTGTTGTGCTTGCCACTTTGTCTTGACACGTCATCGTCACGTGGCACTTCCAAATTTTGGGTATAACAAATATTTATTATGAACCTTCACAATATTTTCCATTTCTAATTATATTTATTAATTTTTCTCTAAAAGATAAATCATTTTTACATTCTCATTTGTGAAAACACAACTTAAAAAAACTACCTTAAGACTCCTTTCCCTTTTTATATTTAGAAAGACTTAAATGCATTTTATGTGCCACTTCTTCACTTAAAAGGTGTACGTAAATACCAATTTTTTTGTACTAGCCAGGATGAAGAAAGTAATTTTTAGGATTGCCATTTAGAATCAATTGTGAGCACAGCACACATGTAACTTAATTATACTAAACAAAAGCTTAAAATCACCGCAGAACAAATATGGACTGGTTTCAATATCAAGAAATTTGTGCTTTTCCATTGTTGAAGGCATTTAAGTTTCATTATATTTTCTTGGCATGTGAGAAGCTGATAAAGGGAAAAACAAAAAAGTTAATTTGCTTTAGTTAGTCATTATAACAAAACGGGCAGCTTTGTGAAGGAATTCCTGAAATACAAACATGTATTATGACTGCCAAGGATAACAAATCAGATAACACCCAGGCAACTATTTAATTTGACAAGCATGTATTATTGCATTGTAGTGTAGTTGTTGTTGCAGAATTAAATTAGGATGAAATTACGAAAAGAATTTTTTGGGATGAGTTGCGGACTTAGTTACTTTTTTAAGACGCTTTGTCTAAATTATGTAAGGCAACCTATCAATTAGGTTGTTCTCAAGATAAAACAATCCAAATCGCATCTGTAATGGTGGCCCTCTGCATGGAAGACAACCAATCTACAAACAACCCTTTAATTGCTTAAAAAATAACTTTGAGATAGAAAAGCATTTTCATTTTTCTTAGAAAACGTGGGGAAGTCGTGGATCTATTTTATTTATAATATTAAGTGTCACTAGTGGTGGCAATTTGAGTCACGACAAGATTTCACGATACGACACGACACGAAAATAAATGTGTTTGGGTAACATATTAATAATCATGTCGTGTTCGTGTTTGAATTTTTGACACGTTTAATATTCGTGTCGTGTTCATGTTTACCTTAATCGTGTCATGTCTAATCGTGTCGTGCCATAATCGTGTCAACACAATAATACAAATATTTATCATAGGTTTCATAATTTTTATATAGGTATGATTAATATGTCAGAGTCGTGTTCTATCATAACACATTAATTGTGTCTTAATCGTGTTATCGTATCATGTGACCTGCTAAAATAATTATGTTGTAACATCCCAAATTTGTAAATCAAACGTAGTGCTTTGATTAGTGTGTCGGGGTGACATAAATGGATATTATGTGTATTTCTATGATTATATGCATGATTATATGAGTTGTGTGAGTTATATTATGATATGACTAGTATAGCATGTTTAGGTGCATTAAACATGCATGCGGGTCCGTTTATTATTAGAATGGTATTTTTGTAATTTTTACCTGTTGATGATGTGATTGTAAATATATGTGTTTTGTGATTTAGACCACATTATTATGTGGATATATTTAAGTTATTCGGCATGAGACGATTCTAGTGAGCAAGTTAGCGGTTTAGTCACAACATGGTCAAATACCCGGCTCGGGGTGAGCCTAGGGGTATTTTGATAATTTAGTACATTACCATAATTTATCAAGTAATGGGAAGTTATTTGGTGATTACTTGGGATATTAGAATTAATTGGGAAATATGGTGTTAATTGTGAATTAGTGGAAAATGGCAGCAAAAGACTAATTTACCCTTGAGGGCATTAGAAAGAGCTAATGTATAGACAAGGGGCATTTTGGTTATTCCATGCCCCTGAATTGACTTAGTCAATTAGGAGCTTTCAAGAAAAAATTAGATAACAACAAACTCTCTCTCTCTCTCACTTGTACATTGGCTTCAAGAGGAACTTTGGAGTGTCTTGATCATTTGGAGTCTAGGAGGGAGCTTGCGGAAATTTAAAGTTGCTTTGGAAGAATTTAGAGGCCACCAAGCTAGGAGAAATGGCTGGGAAGCTCGAACTTACAGAGGTAAATTGAAGTTGTGAGTTGTGAGTTTTTTTTTTTTTAAGTTTTGAGTTCCTTAAGCTATTTCTGAATTTAGATTTTCCATGGTGTTTTGATTAAGTTTTGAGGTGGGTTAGTGTACTTCTGAGTTACTGAGACCATTTTCATGGTTAATTGGAAGTAAAATTAGGTGTTGGGATGGTTTTGAGAGGTTGGGCGATTTTAAGAATCACTGGAAATTTGGGTTCGTAGGGTTGCGTTGCGGCCCTCATGAACTCAAAGAACAGGGGAGGTGCCTCGAACTGCCTTGGCCTCGCGACGCTAGGAGGTTGCGCCGCGGCGTGTACCCTATGGTTTTGGGCTCAAGGCTCTTTGACTTGTTGCGTCGCGACCCTTAGTGGGGGGCGTCGCGACTCAAATTGGGGAAAGTGGCCAAATAAAGTTTTGAGTTGCGGGAACTCAAACCTAAGGGCTCATGAAGGATTCTACTGCCCAGTTTAGTAGAATTAAAGGTCCCAGAGGCAAGGGCTTTGTCCGGAAACCTTTATTCGCTCGTTATTGATGGTTATTCGTTATTATGGCTGTGACTAGGGTTCACCTATTGGCTCAAGAGGAAAGGGTCGTGCTCAGGGTCGTGATGCGTGTCTCGTTAAGGAGCTAAGGTAAGAAAACTACACCTAGTATGTGGTTAGGGCTTGAGTCCAGTCATTGAACATGGTTATAACTATTAGGTTCATTTTAGGTTTGTTTTAGAGATTGTTTTATGTTATGTTTTTAGTTATTTAGGATTGTTTAGCGCAGATTTATGCTTGTTTTCTTCTTGTTTCAGGCTTTAATGGTCAAGTGCATAATATGGAGTGAAATGAGAAGAAATATGTTAAATATGATAAATAAGATGGATTTCGTGTTGATTTTGGAGTTTCAAGACATTATGTGTGGAAAATACTACATTGAAGATGCTCAACACACGTCGTTTATGCTCTATAATGCAAGTCTGAGACTTCAAGCCGCATTTTTACCATGATTTATTCACTTTCTGGAAACACTTATAGAAATAGAAGTTGTATATATTTCTCTTATCTTTCCATAGATTTTTGAATCATTCAATTCTGAGTTATATCGAAGGAGTTATGATCAAAATACGATGAGCTGACGCTGCAGGCTGTTCGAACCGAGTTTTGTCGATTCTGACTTTAGCGCTACAGCGCCATAATAAGAGCGCTACAGCACTAGTGCACCAGATTTTGAGGTATTTTTCCACTGTTAATAGCACTACAGCGCTAGAGACGCAATTTTGACATATCTGATCACTTTTTGATGGGTAATTGGGTCTTTTCACGTGGGGATTTGGTAGGGGTTTTTGGAGAAACATATGTGCGACTGAAAGAGGGCTGAAGGGGGGTCGACGGCTGGGAGTAAGAATACCATCTTGGAGGATTGATTGCTGTGTTTTTCATCTTTTTCTTTAAATTTTTATGTTTGTAATTGAATTATCTTATTGCTAGAATGAATATCATGGGCTAAATTCTTTTTTTGGGCTTTTATGTGAATCTTTTGGAAACCTTTTTTATGGTTTAATGCAAAATTGTTGTTCTTCATCATCTCTATCAATTCCTTACAATCTGTGTTATTTGTGCGATTATTGATTGATCACCTCTAATTGCAATTTCATGAATCAAATTGAAATCTGAAAAGTGAAATTTGATATGCTTTGATTGTTTGGATGCAAATTTAATTTAGAATGAAAGTATCTAGATTATTTGCCTATTTTTCTGAGTTGCGTGGTTAATGCCTTTTACATGATTCAACTTACCATAGAAATATAGGAAGTTGTCATTTAGATTGAATTTTATAAATCTTGACCAGATTATGAATTGTTTTTGCAACTTATTCTTGAATAGGGAGAAGGGGATATAAATTCTTGCATTAGGAAATAAAAGGGTGGAAAATAGAGGATCATAATTGTCCTAATTTCATTTTCTCTGTTATTTTGTTTAAATTCTCATTGTACTTCGTTAGTATTTTTCTTTGTTTGAAATCTCTGAAATTGTTTAATCAAATAGAATTAAAAAGATTGGTTGATTGGTAATTGATAAATCAGTCCTTGAGGACGATACTTGGTTTTTACCATTTTATTACGAATTGCGACTGTGTGCACTTGCATAGATTTTAGTCGCACGCCAAAAACTTGTTGCGATATTTTTGCTATGCAAGTGCACACAGTCGCAATTCGTAATAAAATGGTAAAAACCAAGTATCGTCCTCAAGGACTAATTTATCAATTACCAATCAACCAATCTTTTTAATTCTATTTGATTAAACAATTTCAGAGATTTCAAACAAAGAAAAATACTAACGAAGTACAATGAGAATTTAAACAAAATAACAGAGAAAATGAAATTAGGACAATTATGATCCTCTATTTTCCACCCTTTTATTTCTTAATGCAATAATTTATATCCCCTTCTCCCTATTCAAGAATAAGTTGCAAAAACAATTCATAATCTGGTCAAGATTTATAAAATTCAATCTAAATGACAACTTCCTATATTTCTATGGTAAGTTGAATCATGTAGAAGACATTAACCACGCAACTCAGAAAAATAGGCAAATAATCTAGATACTTTCGTTCTAAATTAAATTTGCATCCAAACAATCAAAGCATATCAAATTTCACTTTTCAGATTTCAATTTGATTCATGAAATTGCAATTAGAGGTGATCAATCAATAATCGCACAAATAACACAGATTGTAAGGAATTGATAGAGATGAAGAAGAACAACAATTTTGCATTAAACCATAAAAAGGGTTTCCAAAAGATTCACATAAAAGCCCAAAAAAAGAATTTAGCCCATGATATTCATTCTAGCAATAAGATAATTCAATTACAAACATAAAAATTTAAAGAAAAAGATGATAAATACCGCAATCAATCCTCCAAGATGGTATTCTTACTCCCAGCCGTCGAACCCCCTTCAGCCCTCTTTCAGTCGCACATATGTTTCTCCAAAAATCCCTACCAAATCCCCACGTGAAAAGACCCAATTGCCCATCAAAAAGTGATCATATATGTCAAAATCGCGTCTCTAGCGCTGTAGCGTTACTTCTGGAGCGCTGTAGTGCTATTAACAGTGGAAAAATACCTCAAAATCTGGTGCACTAGCACTGTAGCGCTCTTATTATGGCGCTGTAGCGCTAAAGTCAGAATCGACAAAACTCGGTTCGAACAGCCTGCAGCGTCAGTTTATCGTATTTTGATCATAACTCCTTCGATATAACTCAGAATTGAATGATTCAAAAATCTATGGAAAGCTAAGAGAAATATATACAACGTCTATTTCTACAAGTGTTTCCAGAAAGTGAATAAATCATGGTAAAAATGCGGCTTGAAGTCTCATACTTGCGTTATAGAGCATAAACGACGTGTGTTGAGCATCTTCAATGTAGTATTTTCCACACATAATGTCTTGAAACTCCACAATCAACACGAAATCCATCTTATTTATCATATTTAACATATTTCTTCTCATTTCACTCCATATTATGCACTTGACCATTAAAGCCTGAAACAAGAAGAAAACAAGCATAAATCTGCGCTAAACAATCCTAAATAACTAAAAACATAACATAAAACAATCTCTAAAACAAACCTAAAATGAACCTAACAAATTCCCCCAAACTTAACCTTTACTCGCCCTCGAGTAAATAATCTAACTAGACTCAGACCTAACAAACCAAGTTGACATAACTAACCAATTCAAACACTCAAGACTGTTATGCATATATAATTCTCAGGAAAAACAATCATGCAATTTAAACTTTAATCTAGATTTTCAGTCTTAACCACTTCACAATTCACTGCAATTTCTCAACATCAAAGATCATTTACTCATAACTTTCAAATAAAATAATTGAACTACTTTATGCACATCAAATTCTCACCAACTAACCACAAACTCAAGTATTCCATATGCCTGCATCACTTACTATTCTCCATTAATATAAACAAATGCACAAATAAGAATCAATAGGACTTTATAAGGGTTGAAATAGAAGGCTTAGCTATAGGTGGACAAAGAGACAGTTTTTAGGCTTAATCATACCACAAGCATTCCATTAAACAAGCTTTCCCAACAAATGCACACCACTCATCCCTTGTTACCCTTTTTTCTGTGCAATGATTGAGAATGTTTATATTTTTTTTCAATAAACTCCCCCAAACTTTGATTTTTCAATAAATAATTATTTGGGAGCATAATCACTTTTCACTTTCTTTTCTCTCTCTTTTTTTTTTCTCAATCAAAAGTAATTTCCTGAATAACACATAATACCAGCATCTCCTTACACATTCACTCCCCTCATATAATGATTTTCATGCTCATGGTATGGGTCAAAAAGAGTAAATGGTATTTCATTTTACAGTTAGGCTCAAAAGAATGTGTTAATCAAGAAAATGGTTATAAAGCTCGAAAGGGTTGACTAAGGATAAACTTTAATAGGGTTAGCTTGAAAGGCACAACCAGTCCAAAAATGGCCTATATCATTTTTCTAAATGTGCACTGTTTCAAATTTAATCTCAAATAGTAAGCAAGCAGGTTCTAGAATTTTTCAAACTTTTCAATCCACAATCCAAATTTGACATGCATAAAATAACTCAAGTAAAACATTTTCAATGTATGAACAATAGATCTCTGATGTCAACAAATCACAGTGAAAAACAAAGTAATCTAACCAAGCACACAGATTAATTTAGAAGCACAACAATTTTTCCTTTGGATTATACTACAAAACAGTTAATCAGATTGAAATGGCCATTATTGTCAACTTAATTTATACTCTAAAACATGACTCCAAACAAACAACGGATTAAAATTAAAAACAAACAAACAAACAAAAAACGCAACAAAGAAAACCAAAAATAAATCTCTCCCCCAAACTTAAAAACCGAACATTGTCCCCAATGTGAAGTGAAGAGTAAGGAAAGAAGACTTACCTCAAAAAGCACGCCACGTAAGTATGGCGGAGGTGGAGGGGGCTTGAGTTCGGGATGGCGGAGGTGGTGGCCACCCCTTGCATCCTTGAGAGCCATCGTGTCATACGAGGAGAATTCCCTTCCACTATTGAGAATATTGAAATTATCCCCAATGTCATCGAAACCTTCAAACTTGCCACACAATAATCTTTTCATACGGCGTCGAACTGTTCGAAATTGTTCTTTGGCCTTCTTCTTCTTTTTACCAATTGAATCTTGACAATCATTCACCACATCAACTCTACAACAGGTAGGAATTGCAGTTGCTGCAAAAACATTAAAACTTATTTCCTCATTTTGGACTCGCAACCTTAACTCCCCCTTTTGTACGTCAATTAAAGCTCGTTCTGTGGCTAAGAATGGTCTTCCAAGAATGATTGGGACGTTGGCATCCTCCTCCATATCAAGTACAATAAAATCTACTGGGAAGATGAACTTGTCCACTTTTACCAAAACCTCTTCAATAATACCCCGAGGATGTACTATTGATCTATCTGCCAACTGCAGAGTCACTGTTGTAGGTCTTGCTTCCCCAAGCTTCAATCTTCTGAACACAGAAAGCGGCATTAGATTAATGCTCGCCCCCAAATCACATAGAGCATTCATACTCTCAAACTTCCCAATAGTGCAGGGTATTGTGAAACTCCCGGGATCTCTTAGTTTCTGAGGAAGCTTTCTTTACAGAATGGCACTGCACTCTTCAGTGAGCGCCACCGTCTCATAATCCTCCATCTTCCTCTTCTTGGACAGTATTTCCTTCATAAACTTCACATAACTTGGCATTTGTTCAAGTGCCTCGGCAAAAGGTATGTTAATGTGAAGTTTTCAAAAAATATCTAGAAACTTCGAAAATTGTTTGTCAAGTGTCTTCTTTTGAAGTCGCTGAGGATATGGAATCTTGATGTGGTGCTCATAACTCACTGGTGACTGATTCTTCTCAAGGTCATCAATAACCTCTTCTTCTACCTTACCCTCATTCTCAACTTCAACTTTTGGTGCTGGTATAGACTTCTTGACTGGCTCTTCCAACTTCTTCCCACTCCTCAAAGAGATTACATTGCACTGCTCTTTAGGATTCACCTCTGTATTACTTGGAAAATTTCCTTGAGGCCTACTTTGTAACATATTTTCCAATTGACCAACTTGCATCTCAAGATTCCTGATGGATGAGCGAGTTTCTGTCATAAACTGTGTTTGAGTGTTGGTGAGAGTCAATAATGCAGCTTGCAATTCATTAGGCCTTTCAGGTGGAGCTTGATTCATTGACTGTTGAGGCCTAAGCTGTTGTGATGAAGAGGCTTGATGCATTGGTGGCTGAGGCATATTATTCTGAAATTGACCCTGAAACTGAGGTTGCTGGCCCTGATTATTCCTCCAAGAAAAATTAGGATGATTTCGCCACCCAAGATTGTAAGTATTGGCGAATGGGTTATTTACTGGCCTCTGAAAGCTTCCCACCGCTTGAACCTAAGCTTGATCCATCGGAATGTTATTATTAATACTGGTAGGACACTGATCAAAAGAGTGAGAACCACCACAGATTTCACACCTAACTGCCATTTGAACCGCATTAGCAGATACAATGCTCTGTTGTAACTGCTTTGTCAGAGAGGCTACTTGTGCTGTTAGAGCAGTGATTACATCCAGCTCATGCACCCCAGCTACCTTTCTGACGCCTGGTGATCTTTCCTCAGACCACTGATGATTGTTTGTGGCCATGTCCTCCAGTAGCTCATAAGCACTAGTTGCGCTCTTACTCATAAACGTACCACCTGCTGCAGCATCAATAATGGTTCTGGTTGTAGGACATAAACTGTAACGACCCAAATTTGCTAATAAGGCTTAAGGGCCTTGATTAGCGTGCCTGGAGGGCATAATGGGAAGTATGTGTGAATTTAATGATTAAGACGCATGAGTATGATTTTAAGCATGTTATATGACTATTTGAGTATTTGAGATGCATGACTATGTGTATTATGATATGTGATAATTCTAGCCCGTTGAGGGCATAAGTGTGATAATTACGTGATGTGATTTGTACCACGTGGGTGTGGTGATATCAATGCGATGCACGTGCCGAGACGGTCCTATAGAGCTAGATAACTCAGAAGTCACAACGGGGATTTTATACCTGGCTCGGGAGGAGTCTAGGGGTATTTTGGGGATTTTGTAAGTTAGCTTTTGTGAGATAATGGTAACTGGTAATTTGGTAACTTGTGTAACTGCTAGTAACCATAGAGAGTAACAAGATTGGTTAAAAGAAGTGGTAGAATTGTAAGAAAGTGGGAATGACAAGAAGGGCCATGAGGTTTAGTTGGAATGGGAGTTAGATGGAAGGGTAAAATGGTCATTAGGCAAGGATTAGGATTACTTCAGTTGTAGGAAAAGGGAATACGTATTATACTTTGTTATATCTTGGTTTATGCTGAATTTGAAAGAAAGGGCTTGTTGACGCCGTTTTTCGTCAACAGATAAAAGAAGAGCACAAAAACAATGGATGACGATGGCCAAACGGAACAAACAAATCAAACACACGATTTTTTACGTGGTTCAGCAGTTAAATCTGCCTAGTCCACGAGTCTCTGTTATTAATCTTAAGATTATCTCTGAAAAATTCTTTAGCATGAATTCTCCAGAGTTTTCTCTCAAAGATCAGAATCTCCGTCCCTTACAATGGTGCATGGCTTCTCTATTTATAGAGAAGGATGCAGAATACTATCCCACATATTTTGGGTAGTTACTCTTTTGTGAATAAAAATAAATGGCTTTAAATGCCTTTAATCAGATAAACAAGGAAACGTCCCTGAAGACCAGGGAATGCATAACTGACTAAATAATATCCCACGATTCTTGGGGATTTACATCAATAAATGAGGATTACATCTCATGTTTACAATACTTGTAGATATTCAAGGTGGTTATAGCGTATCTCCAAGGCTTCAGCATCTCAGGTTTCATGTCATTGTGCGAGCCACTGACATCTCCTGAGCTAACATTGCTTTCGAGATAGTACATCGAGCTCAAGACCCATGCTCCGAAGTCCCTGAAGATGAAGGTGTTCTCGGAGCTACCTTTCGAGATCGAGATCATTTCGAGGTCACCGCATTCGAGATCATATATCATACTTTGCATGCTCGATTTACAATCCTAGATCATACTCTAATCCTCACGAGACCATTTATTGCGAACTCAGCTTTCGAGGTCATATTTACCATGGCTCGAAATCTGGGTATAACAGGGCTAGAAAGAAAAGGGAAATGAAGAAGGGGCTGAACTTGGGACCTAGGAGGAGACTCAAAGGGAGTTTGAGGCAATCAAAACCAGGTTTAAGCTAGGATTTCTCAAAGGTAAGAATTGTGCTCTGTTTAAGTTGAATTTAAGTCTGAATTTTCAGAGATTAAGTGAGAAAACTTAAAGGGAATATGGCTGGTTTTACTTTGAAATTCAATTAGGGTAATCAAGAGCAAAGAGGTTGGGAGCTGGAATTGGGAGGAGTTCAAGCTGAGTTTAATTGAGGTAAGAATCTTTAGCATGTTTAATTTCGTAATTGGTGTGGCTTAAGACTTTTGAAGCATGATTTGTAGTTTTAGAAGCCATGGTTAAAGTTTTAGGAATTTGAAACTCAAGATAGGATTTTGGGGTGTGTTTGTGTGATTGGGATTGTTTGTGATGTTTATAGGTTGTTAAAAGGGGTTCATTTGGGGTTCTGAATTGATTTTGAGGCTTAGGTATAAGTTTGGGGTGATTTGGAGTGTTATGGGTTCGGGAAAACGCAGGGGAAAAACCCAGAATTCTGGGCTCGCGAAGGAGCGCCGCGGTGCTGTTCTAGCGCGCCGCGGCGCAAGGCTGTTTCTGGGCGGTGCGTGTGCTCTCTGACTTGCTGGGCGCCGCGGCCCTATAGGGCAGCGCCGCGGCGCTAGGCCATTTTCAGAATGTGATATTTTGCAATTTTGAGCCTTTGCTCCGGGGATTCGGGGGATGTCTTTGGTGCATGGTTTTAGGGATTTGGGGCATTCAGAGAGTGTGGGATTGGTTCCGGGAAGTAGATTTGGTTTGGTTAGTGATAAAGGATGTTTCGTTTGTGTTGTGACTAGGTCTTTGGTGAGGCTCGGGATAGAGGACCGTGCTCGCGGCGTTGGGGCATCGGAAGCTCGGGATACAGGTAAGAAAGCTGCACCTGAGTATGTGGTTAGGTTGGGACTAAGTGTTCCCTATGTTTGTATGCATTGTTATGTGAATGTGAATAACCATGAGGAAACGATGGGACTAAGAGCTCCCTACATTTGTATATCATGTCGTGAGATGGTGTTACCGGCCTAAGGGTGTCGGAATCAACATTTGCGCACTGGGGCGCGGCTCAGCCACTGGTAGCTGAGGCAGCTTATTTATCACTGAGCTCGGTTAAGCTGGCCGGAGTCAGTGAGTGTTACACTGGGGGCGGCCCTAATGAGCCGAAGACAGTGTGTTAAATAGAGGGTGCGACTAAGGGCGCCAACCCAAAATGTTATTTGATGGATATGACAATCTATTGGTTATGAATGTGAATATTGTGTTATGAATATAGTTGGTTGATTGTTTGGATGACAAACTGTTATTACTGATTGGATAAATGTTATGAAATATTGAATTCTTGGTTGAGCATTGTGAAATATTTGATAAGTGTTGCTGATCTTGCTATGTTAGTATGCTTTCTTGCTGGGCCTTGGCTCACGGGTGCTACGTGGTGCAGGTAAAGGCAAGGGTAGGCTGATTCAACCATGAGTTAGAGAGCTCTGGGGGCGAGGTGTACATCGTCAGCTGCTCGGCCGCCACGGTCGAGAAATTATACAGGAACGGAAACCTAAAATGTATATTTTGCCATTAGAGTGGCTTGAACTATTTGTAACTTCTAGAATTTGTTGTAACTAAGACATCTAAACCCTGTTTTGAGTCTCCATGTATTAAACCGTCATTTTTAATGAAAATAGCCTGTTTGTGACCAAAATCTTTTTATTCTTACCCTGATAATGGTATAGAGTTTACACTTTGTCTGAATGACTTGATTAGCAAGTCTTGCACTATTTTAAACACACAGTGTAACGGTCTTGGTTATCCAGGGCGTTACATAAACCATTGTAGAAATTCTGTACTAGCATCCACTGTTCAATGCCATGATGAGGACATCTTCTCAGGAGTTCCTTAAACCGTTCCCAAGCTTCATACAATGACTCTCCGTCATTCTGGCAAAAGTTATTGATCTCTCCCCTCAATTTATCAGCTTTGGACGGAGGGAAGAATTTTGATAGAAACTTCTGAGCTAGATCTTGCCAGGTGACAATAGAGTTTGGTTGCAACGAGTTCAGCCAACTTTTAGCTCTGTCCCTCAGAGAAAATGGGAAAAGCCTAAGTTTAATAGCGTCATCACTCACCCCATTGTATCTGAAAGTTCCACACAGCTCCAGAAAATTAGACAAATGGGTGTGAGGATCTTCAGAAGGCAACCCATTAAATTGAACAGAGGATTGCACCATTTGTAAAATGGCTGGTGTGATCTCAAAGTTGTTAGCCTCTACCGCTGGTGGGCGTATACTGTTTTGTACTCCCGTCAGAGTGGGCAGTACATAGTCTCTTAGGCTCCTCTCAGCATTGTTCTGAGCTTGACCCCCTTGTGCAATTCCAGGAATTAAAACATTCCTGTCATCCCTATCATTCTGTGCCATCAAAATAGATTTCTGGGCCTCCCTCTTGTTCTTTCTGATTTGCTTGCACGACTTTTCAATCTCAGGATTCAAAGGAACAAGTTTGTCTTTTCCTCTTCTGCTACGCATATAACACAGTTCACCTGAGATAGACAAATTAAGCAACTAAACAGATTAGAAACAAGAGAAATTAAAATCAAATTAGAATAAAAATTAATCTGACTGATATTGATAATTATTTTCAGTCCCCGGCAACGGCGCCAAAAACTTGTTGCGATATTTTTGCTATGCAAGTGCACACAGTCACAATTCGTAATAAAATGGTAAAAACCAAGTATCGTCCTCAAGGACTGATTTATCAATTACCAATCAATAACTATGATTGAGATATTTTATTAAACATGTCTGATTGTATTGAGCATATCTGTAATAAATGATTTATGATTGTTTGTATTATCTGATTGAAAGGCTTGACTTATGAGTCAAGGACGACAATAGTGTTGGGGTTTTATGCCTTAATTAAATCTCAATTTCTTTGTAATCTCTTTTTATTATCAATAAAAAAATATAAATAATTTTTTACTTGGTCAGTCACTTTGCTCACATATTTTATTTTCATGATTATTTGTTTAATATAAACTTTTATTAAAACTCGAGCATATAGCTAATCATATTTATAGTGAATTAATCACATAGGAATATAAATATGATTATATGTTCAAAATAAGTTACTCCTAAGATTAGTCAATGCACAAGATTTACACTGACTTGCCAATCTACGATATGATCTACTATCTAATATAGTCATATCATAAAGTTTATCATAGGTCAATTCAATCTCAATTCTGAGTGGTTAGTATTCTAACTGATTGTATTATTGAAGTCATTTGATTTGCTCGTTACCAGTTTACCCTACGGACTGGCCCATACTTACATCTTGGGGAGTTGGTAGTATAATTGAGTAGGAGTGATAATCATAGATATGAACATCTATAGCTTCTAACAAGAAGTGAAATGATGATCACCTTATATCTTGATTCAACGAGTTAAATGATTGAGTACTCATTTATATGATTAAAGTTCACTAAAATATCATTTACAAGAAACTAGTGGTATTTAAGGATAAAATACAATAAGGGGTAAAATAGTAATGTATACCCGACTTAGTTGTTGATCATATATAGATGATTGAATGAAAAATTATGGTTGTAACAATGTATAACGTATTTACTTTAAGTTTAAAGTGTTTTATGAGTTTAAGAGTGCAATTATGAGTCTTTAGTGGAGTCATGAGAAATTAATCAGGTAGTGAAATTATTTGATAATAATTTTATGGTAACTTATTGGAGCTTGAATTCATTGGTCCATGGTACAGTGCATTTGATTAAATCATCTCGATAATCTCGATTAATTGATTTAATTATCAATTAGGATTGTCAAAATTATTTTGTGTCAATTTTGGACAATTTTACTAAGATGTGGAATTTAGAGAAGAAAATAGAATTTTGAGCAAATTTATTAATTATGACAAATTGGTTTCAAATTGATAAATGGTATTAAATCGATATTCAAATTATAATTAGTTAATTTAAATATAATTATAATTATATATAAAGTTTCTACGAAATATGTTTATAATGTATATTATATTATATCTATTTAATTAGTTAATAAGAGTTTCATTTTATTATATAATTATAGGAAAATAACAGCGATGGACTCAAAATGGGTATGTTTTAAAAATTTATACTCGCAAGCGTACAAATCATGTATGGAATATAGTGTTCGCGTAAGCACGAGATCGAACCCAAAATAGTTGTCTAAAATTAAAAAGAAAACTATTTTAAATCAAAATTAATAAATTCTAACCTAGTTCTAAAGATTGATGAGATTTTTGTATAATGAAAATAAAATAAAAGACAATAATAAAGAAATTAAAGACAATGTATAAACATAAATTAATAGTAGAAATCAAGATGGTAAAATAAGATTATTAAGGTATTAGAATCCACAAAATATAAGTTTAATAATATTTATAAGTACATTGATTCCCAAATTTGAGTGATAGTTAAAATAAATCAAACTATCATTTTCTAAATAGATTTATAATTTTAAGCACAAATTACTTCTAAAAAGATAGGATTTTTCTTCACTTTTCAAATTATAATTTCAAAGCATTTAGTGTAAATCAATCTAATGAAATAACAAATAAATCAATGAACATTATTTATAAGGCAAAACATAATATTTTTGTTCTAAGCATGGATGTGTACAGTTTAATGACACATCTTACACAAGGAATATTATGTTTTTGCAAAATGAAGAACAAAGTGCATATCTAATAATCCAAAATATGAGATATTAAAGATGAAAGACATATATGAAGAAGAAAAATCCATAAACTTTATTGCACAAAATGGGAAATCAACATACAAATAAAACACTATTTAGTTACATATTGTTTCATCATTACCTTAATAATCTTAAAAATATTAGAAACTCATAACTTGATGGACCCAAAACGGGTATGTTTTAAATATTTATAAATCGCAAGCGCACGAATCGTTCATATAGAATAGTGATCATGTAAGCAAGGATGTCGAACCCAAAAGAGTTGTCTAAAATCGAAAAGAAAACTATTTTAAATCAAAATTAATAAATTCTAACCTAGTTCCAAAGATTGATGAAAATTTGTAACAATAAAAATAAAATAAAAGACAATAATAAAGAAATTAAGACAATATATAAACATAAATTAATAGTAGAAATCAAGATGGTGAAAGAAAGATTATTAAGATAATAGAATCTACAAAATATAAGTTCAATAATATTTAAAAGTGCATTGATTCCCAAGTTTTAGTTACAGTTAAAATAAATTAAACTATCATTTTCCAAATAGATTTATAATTTTAAGCACAAAGTACTTCTAAAAATATAAGATTTTTCTTCACTTTTCAAAATTATAATTTCAAAGTATTTAATGTAAATCAATCTAATGAAATAACAAATAAATCAATGAATATTATTTATAAGGCAAAACATAATATATTTGTTCTAAGCATAGATGTGTACAATTTAATGACACATCTTACACAAAGAATATTATGTTTTTGCACTAATGAAGAACAAAGTGTAAATATGCGCTAACAATCCAAAATACATGATATTTAAGATGAAAGAAAATATTTGAAGAAGAAAATCCATAAACTTTATTGCACAAAATGGGAAATCAACATACAAAATAAACACTATCTAGTTACATATTGTTTCATCATCACCTTAATAATCTTAAAAAGATTAGAAATTCATAACTAAAATAGCAAATACAAACTAAAAATTACAAACATAAATAGGAAAATTTGGAGAAGAAACCCCCAAAATTTTTCTCTAAAAAATCATAGAAAAATGACCAAAAAGAAGAAGAAGATAAAGAGAATAGAGAGGTTTGAAGGTATAAAAACTTGTGTAGTGTAACCTCCCCCAAAATTAGCCCTAAACTCCCTTATTTATAACCAAAAAAAAGGTATTAAAATAATCAATTTAAATTGATTAAATTAGTTTAATTAATTATAATATGGAAAATAGGGGTAAATTATAGGGTGTAATAATAATTTTTGAGTAAAATGTATAAGAAAGTTTGGGTAAAAAGTTGGCATTTTTTAACATAGAGGACACGAGTACATTATGGCATTTGTTGGGCTCAAAAAATGGTGGCTTTGGTGGGTGTTGGCAGCTGGTGGCATGGATGTTGGGGTGATTCGGTTGGGCCTTTGCTGAGGAGGAGCTCAGCTGGAGGCTTGTGGCGTGCTTGGCGTGAGCTGGGGAGGCAGCAGGCAGATGGCACTTTGGGCAGTAGCTTGGGTGAAGGCAGAGGCGTTGGCATGCTGCTAGGCTTCGGATAGCAGGTGGGGAGCTGCAGCTGGCAGGAGCATTCTGGCGTTGGGCCTGGCTGGGCCGAACTGGGATGAGGCCCGTGCTGGCTGGAGGTGCAGAATGAGGTGGTTTTGCAATTGGAGACATGCCACATTTTCCTATCTTTTTAAGCTTTTTATCCTTTTCCAAACACAAAAATGCAACATATTACCTACACAAAATAATATAAATTAAGTCATGATAAAATATTTTCAATTATAAAATAAACCATATTAATTCTTTGAAAATATTAATTACAACTTAATTTAATTTAACATTTAGTTTCAATAAAACAAACATTTTTTACTTCCCTAAACACAATACCTTAAATAGTTAACTACAACATTTTACAACAAAAAAACTATAAAAGCACACAAAAATATATAAAATTAAAATAAACCTAATAAATTCAAAATTACTTAAAAACTTAATAAATCAATTAAAAACTCAAGAATTAAGTAACAATTATCACATAAAAAGTGGTACTATTTTGTAGAGGTATCATAACTAGAATAACAAATACAAACTAAAAATTACAAATATAAATAGGAAAATTTGGAGGATGAACCCCCAAATTTTTCCTCTAAAAACACATAGAAAATTAACCAAAAAGAAGAAGAAGATGAAGAGAATAGAGAGGTCTTGAAAGTGTAGAAATTGTGGTATGATATCCTCCTTTAAAATATGAGCACCTCAAATCCCTTATTTATAGCCAAAAAATGAGTATTAAAATAATAAATTTAAATTAATTAAATTGATTAAATTAGTTAAATTAATAATAATATGGCAAATAATGGTAAATTTTAAGGTGTAATGATGATGTTTTGGGGTAAAATGTGTAGAAAAGTTTGGGTAAAAAGTGGTATTTTAGGGACAATGGGACAATTTGATTTGTTGGGCTAAAAAATGGGAAAAGGAGGCTGATTTGTGGCAGGGAAGCAGGCTGGGTGCTGCTGAGCTCGGTTGGGCCTGGCTGGGCTAAAGGGCTTCAGGACTGGCAGGTGGCCCAAAGGCTGAAGTGGTGCTTCTGTTGGAGTCAGGCGTGAGGGGCATCAAGAGGCAGCTGCTGGTGAAGGCAGAGGCGTGGGTGGCTGCAGTGGGCTCGGGCTGGCTGGCCCAAGGTGGCTTCGGGTGTGAGTTTTAGCTGCTGGGCGTGTTGGCAGCTGGCTGATGGAGCTTCGGAAGGCTGCTGGAGGCGTGTTGGTGCTTCAGCTGACACTGGGAAGGAAGCAGCAGCTGGGCTAGTGGAGACGGGCCTAAATGGTTGGGTGTTGTGGCGGGCCCAAAGGCTGGAGGAGTTGAAGGCTTGCGCACCTGCTTGGTGGACTGGGTCGAAAGGGCTGCTGGCAGGAGGAGAAATGGGTTGGTGGCTGCTCTACCATTTTTTCCTTTCTTTCCTTAAAAATTCAACCTTTCCTTTATTTTTCTTTCTTTTCAAGAGCAAAAATGTCATAATAAAAAAAATTCAACTATAAAATAAATCAATTTAATTCTTTGAAAATATCAATTATAACTTAATTTATATTTAACATTTAATTTCAATAATACAACATTTTTTACCTCAACTAAACAACAATAATTCAAATAATTAACTACAACATTTTATAACAAAATAACTATAAAAACACACAAAAAACTATAAAATCCAAATAAACCCAATAAATTTAAAATTACTTAAAAACTTAATAAATCAATTAAAAACTCAAGAATTAAGCAACAATTAGCACATAAAAAGTGGTAAAATAACTCTATTTTGCAGAGTTATCAAATAGTATTTGAATTTAAAAGGTTTTTATGCTTTGAAAAATAGAAAAATCTCAAGACTTGGCAAAATATCTAATATTCAGCCATATAGAGATTTTTAAGCTATTATTTTAATTATTTAATTAAATTAAATTAACCCTACAATGCTGCTATAAATAGGGACTTAAGTCTAGGGTTGTTAAGTTGTAACACCCTAAACTCCAGGGACCGTTACGGTGCGCATTATAAACAGTGCTAAACTCGCTAATCAAGTCTTTTGGCCATAAACGTGTAACTAAGTATGATTAGCGGTTTAGGGATTAAAAATTTTGGTTAAGATATAACGTTTCATTAGAACGTTTACTGTATACATTGGGATCCCAAAAATATAATTTAAAGGTATATTACAAGAAAATATTTACAACCAGCTGATCTAAGCGGCAAAACAGGGTTTAGCCCTAGTACCTCTTTCAACCCTCGGTCGTGGCGGTCAAGCAGCCGCATATGTACACGTCGTCACCTAAGCTCTCCAACTCAAGGATGATCCAACTTTCTTTTGCCTTTACTTGCACCACACAGCACCCGTGAGCCGAAGCCTAGCAAGAAAACTCAATATGCTCATGAACAGTAATAACATGTCATCAAATCATAATGTGCATGCCTTGCAATAATAGCTTTCATCATGCATGCAAATAAAGTTCAAATAAATGATTATGGGGTCCTGCATCTGAATAGATGAATAATGAGTCAATCTCTGGGGACCTGCTTCTTGAATAAATGACTAGTAAGTCAATCTCGGAGTGGGTGACTAATGAGTCACACCCTGCATAGGTGACTAATGAGTCACACTCTGTATAGATGACTAATGACTCATATCCTGTATAGGTGACTAATGAGTCACACTCTGTATAGAAGACTAATGAGTCTATCTCTGTCTAGGTGACTAATGAGTCACACTCTGTATAGAATACTAATGAGTCTCACTCTGTATAGGTGACTAATGAGTCACACTCTGTATAGATGACTAATGAGTCACTCTCTATGTGGATGACTAATGAGTCATACCATGTATAGGTGACTAATGAGACACACTCTATATTAGTAACTATGAGTCACACTCTAGAGGTCCCATACCCTCCTAGCCATGTGACTTGTATGTCACCTTAGCCTTTCTGGCTCTGGCTCTAAATAACTAGCCCTTAGACTAGACAAGCGCTTTTTAATTTTCATCGAAATTGAGGTCGGTCCGACATTAATGCTCATTTGAGTCATTCAATGCAGATGTCGATTAGATCTAATCTTTTATCAGCTTGCGTTAACACGCTAAGGCCGTACTTGACTTATGAGTCAATCCCATGTGACCAGTGCTCAGTATCATTACCGAACTTGACTAATGAGTCACAACTTCACAGTTGATACTGACACCATTGCCAATCCCTGACTAATAAGTCAGTGCTTCCTCAATTAGGTAATACAAACAGACATACATCATATGTCAAATATTCATATATAAGGCATTTGGCATGCTCATTCAGTAATCAGAAGCATAATTATAATCATGCACAATTATAGAGACTCAAGCTCTGATCAATCTCATAATCAACATTCATGCCATGCCCTAATCTCATGTATCTTATGCATTTTCAATGCAATCAATGTCCACATATAGAGCACTCAACATGCCTCACGAATAACCATGCATGTCACATAAGGGGTACAGTTTTCTTACCTCTGGTTCGAGCGAGAATTAGAACAAGAACGGCCCTTGAGAACGATCGACCTTTTAATCCTTTAGCAGTCACCTAGTCATAACCAAATATAACCTCCATTAATGAAAATCAACAGTAATAGGATCTCTACCCAAACCTCACTCTCGGAACCCCGAAATGTACCCACACGGTGAGTAGATTCGATCTCAGGCCTTAAGAATTGAAACCCCGAGCCAAAAACCCTTAAAAACACACAAAACGGGATTTTGGTGAAACAGGGTAGCGCCCCAGAGCTACCCACTAGCGCCCCATCGCTCTTCACAGAACCAAAACCGCCCCCAAGCATCCCTGGGTAGCGCTGTAGTGCCCCCTTGTGGGCGCTATAGCGCTACACCTAGCCTGAAGATGCCCAAAAACTTCTCCCTTCGACTCCACCATTTCCAACCCAAACCAAAAGCTTCCCAACATCATTTAAACCCCTAATTGAACCCAAGTATCATCTACATACAACCTAGGCATCATAACCCAAGCATCCTTTGCCAAAACTCTCATTGAATTCTCAACTTTCCAACTTAAAAACCAAACTGAAACTCCAATGAAAACAGAGCAAGAACAAGAGATTCTATGGCTAAAATCTCACCTCAATCTCAGCAACACACCCTCTTCAATGGTAGAGCATAACCCTAGATCATCAAGACTTGGTTCCCTGGCTTGATTCCTCAAAAAGAGCTTGAAAATTCAAAGAGAAATTGAAGAGAAAAACTATCGGGAGAGAAAGAGGAAGTGATGCTCTGTTTTTCTACAACTTTCTAAACTTAAAGGGCTGATATAAATCCTTAAGGGTGAAAGGACCTAAATGCCCTCATGCCTAAATAAAAGCCTTAACAGCCACCAAGGGAAAAATCGTCATTTCCTGCCTATCTCGTTAATTATAATTAACGCCCTCCAAGTCCTGCTACTTCCAAAATTCACAAAAACCAATAATTCATATGACGTTACCGTTTAATTCCCGGCAATGCTCTAATCATTAAAATCACTTTGAGACTCACCCCGAGCCCCGAACTCAATCCCGTTATGACTAAATCGCTACTTTGCACTCAAGATCGTCTCATGCCGAATGGCTCGAACAAATCCACATTGTAATGTGGCCTCATCAATTAATCACAACACATGCACCAAAATACACAATTATGCCCTTAACGGGCCAAATTACCAAAATATCCTTATAATAAAATGTGGACTTATATGCATGCGTTTATCATCATATAATAATATAATTCACATAACACATGCATATAATCATTTAATAACATAATAAACCAATTATGGCCCTCCCGACCTCCTAATCAAGGTCCTAAACCTTATTAGGAAATTTGGGGCATTACAGGGTCGGTCAAGCATATACCATGCTTCTGATTAGGCCTAACTATATCGGCTTGCGCTCAGTGCGCTATTGCCGCCATTGACTTATAAGTCAAGCTTTTCGACCAGCTCTCAGCGCACTATTTTCATTCTTGACTTATAAGTCAAGCCCCTTTCAATCAGTTAATGCACACATGCATACATCATTTAACAATTATCTAGATATAGAGCATTCAAGCATGCTTAATCCAACAATCACATGCAAAATCATAATCATGCTCATTCACAGGGGCCCGAGCCCTTAATCATAACCATGTCTAACAACCAGGCCAAGCCTTAATCACATATATCACGTCTTTGGTGCAATTTTCTTACCTCTGGTCCAAGCAACTAAATAAAAATGACCCCCGAGCACGATCCCCTTCCGAGCCCTAACGGTGCCCTAGTCACAACCATAATAAATGATATCTATCAATATCGAGTAAATAAAGACTTCCGGACCGAATCCTAGCCTTTGGAACCTCGAATTCTACTAAACCGAGTAGTGAAACCCTTTCTTCTATACAACTTGTATTGATAGCTCTAAATTGTCTATTACAGGGTGCTAATAATAATAGACATTCCCAAATTGTTAATATGTAGTGATTGTGCTTTGTTTTTTTAATAGTATCTCCATTATATTTTCTATTAATAGGCTTGAATGAATGAAAGAGAATATGATCACACATTTGAGAAATGATGGACCAAGAAAGGAGCAAAATTAAGACCATGGGCCAACGTTCTAACAACAACAAAAAAACCGGTTACAAGTTAATATCATTACAAATTAATGTAAATTTGATTTTTAATAGGGAAATTTCACATTATATGCTTAATATTGGGTATTAAATAAAATATATACTAGGCATATTAAAGATTTCAAAATAATGCTACTTTTTGGCACTCTATCAAAATACCCTTATTTCTTCTCTCTTCTCACTTCTCTCATTCCTCTCTCTCTTAGTTCATTCTCTCTCACCTCGCAGCACCACCAACACCACCACCACACTAAATATTACATTTCGAACAAATCTGGATATGATTTTTAGTTTTTTTTTCTTTGTGAATTTTCAGTTCTAAAACTCTGAAATCTGCAGAAAATTGATATTGTTCGATGGTGGTTTGATGGTGCTCGATGCCACCTCGATGGAGCCTTCAAAATCAAGTTTTTATGAAAAAATGACTTTGCTCGATGGTGGTTCGATGATGCTCATATGAACATTTGTGAAGTGCAACACTTGAAAAAAAAAATACAAAAATCCAAACATACCTCATGTTTAAGACATGTTTTGGTATGTTTTCAAGTTTTAAACTTCACAAATGTGAATATGGGCATGTCAAACGTGTAGATCTTGAAAAAAATACCCAAAATAAAAAAAATCACCCCAAACGGACACCCGAGTAAAAAATAATATCTCTTGCAAGAATCGCATCGAACAAAATCGTTTTTTTTCATGAAAATCTTGATTTTGAAGGCCCGTTAAGCTGACATTGAGCACCATCAAACCACCATCGAGTAGGGTCGATTTTTTTTTTGTTTTTTACAGATTTCAGAGTTTTAGATATGGAAAAAATCGCAAAAAAAAAAAAAACTCAAAACCATGCCCAGATCTATTCGAAAATGCAGTATTTAGTGTGGTTGTGGTGTTGATGGTGCCGTGAGATGAGAGAGAGTGAGCCAAAAAAGAGTGAGAGGGAAGAGAGAAGTGAGAAGAGAGAAGAGGGAATAGATAGAGGTATTTTTGGTAAAGTGCCAAAAAATGACATTATTTTGAAATACTTGATATGTCTAGCATATTTTTTAATTAGCACCCAATATGATGCATAGAAACTGAAATTCTTTTAATAACAGAGAGAACAAGAGTTTTGGGTATGTTTTTAAATTTATAAAGTAATATTTGTAACTAAAATTCTTAATTAAAATTCCAAAAAGAAACCAAGAATAAAATAAGGATAACCAATAACAAAAGTGTTGTTCGGTAATACTTCAAAAAATAGTTATTTATTTATTTAATTAAAAATTTGACAATTAAATATAAAATAATGTTTGATAACTCTATTTTTATTTATTATTTTTAAAAATTTAATTAAAATTCATTAAATTTTAAAAATATAATTTTTTTACTTTCAAATTGTTTAAAACCGTTTTCGACTTTTTTGTTTTTTTCATTTCTTCTCTTCTTTAAATCAACATTCCATTTTATATTGTTAAATAAAAAATAAAAATAAAAAGTTATTAAACACATTTATTATTTTTTTTAAAAACAAAAAATAAAATAGTTACCAAATATATTTTTATTTTTAAAAAATAAAGAATCAAAAATAAAAATAATATTTCTATTTTTGTATTTAAAAAATTCAAAAACAAAAATTTTACAGAAGAGATTTTTTTTTTGTTGTTCATATTTTTCAAAAAAAAAAAAAGGATTTCTTTCCCTATTTTAAAAACTTTCATCTTTTTCTTGAGGCTCATTTGGATTAGGTATGGTCCACTAACTAACACCGTGTACACTCCGTGTTAATAAACTGGCCTATTCCTCCCGGAGTTGGAATATTCTTCTTGGATTAAAATTATTATTTACAGCAGTCAACGCTCTATAATTTATTTTTTATAATATACTTGCAATTTGTAAGAAGAGAAACCGACACATGGCAGTCAGCACTCCATTTAAGAAAATAAAAACCATCCATAATAGAACGATTTTCAGGTCTGCTACTTGCTCTGCTTAATGCCTAAGCTAACTCTCTTCTCTCCCCAAGTACTTTCTACCCCAGTTGTTAACTGTCTTTGACTAAATCACCCATTCACCAAATCTACTTTCCCCGGATAAAGAAAGGGTAATATCGTCTTTGAACATTACTTTTGTGTTATCCTTGTAATACCATGTCCCCAAAAAAGTTACCTATAAGTACCATACTCAAACTCGAACACTGAACTTAACAACCAGACTGGTAGTTCTCTCTAAACCAGCCATCCTTCCTTTCATTTTACCCTTTTGCACTTCCAATGGCTTCTCGGTACGAAGTTGAGGTGAAGCTCACCTCTGCCAAAGATTTGAAGAACGTGAACTGGCGTTACGGTCCAGTGAGACCATACGTCGTCGTTTGGGTCGACCCGAAGAACAAGTGTTCCAGCCGGGTCGACGAAGAGGGCGACACGAACCCGATTTGGGATGAAACTCTGAAAATTCCCTTGCCGGGTCCGATCGAAGACGAGGAGTACTCCACTCTCTACGTCGACGTTGTCCACGCCGGATCCGAACCCGACACTAAGAAGCTGATCGGATCTACCAAGCTCAGGCTCCGTGAAATCGTCGATGAGGTGGGCTTCGGAGAACGCGCCACGCGTACCTTGAAGCTCAAACGACCTTCTGGAAGGCCCCATGGGAAGCTAGACTTGAAGGTCTCAGTCAAAGACCCTTACTATCGTGCGCCGGACGCCTATAACGCACCCCCTTACGGAGTCCCACCACCAGGTTCAAGGGACTACAACGCTGCTCCTCCTCCGCCTTACGGTGCACCATACGGCGCCCCACCGCCGCCTCGCGATCCTTACTACGCTGCGCCGCCTTCCGGATACCCACACAGCTCGTATAATGCGCCATCGTATGGTCAGCAGAGTTATGGTCAAGCCTACGATCAGCCGAGTTACGGGCAAGCGCCTCCGTACGGTCAGCCGAGTTACGGGCAGGCTCCGGCGTACGGTGCGACCGGGTACGGGCAATCGGAGGAGAAGAAGAGCAAGTTTGGTGGTATGGGGACGGGATTGGCTGTGGGTGCGGTTGCAGGAGTCTTGGGTGGACTCGCATTGGCGGAGGGGGCTGATTACGTGGAGGACAAGATTGCTGATGACGTGGCGGATAGAGTGGAGGATGATCTTGGGTACGACGGCGACGATTTCTAGAGATGTGTTTTGTGCTTGCACGTTGGACCGCTCTTTTTATTAATATAAATATATATATATATATATTTATATAATATTTGTTTTTATTTAGAGTTGTTGGGATGAAACGATGCGTTTTGTTGACGTGAAATGCTTTTCGTAGTTTCAAGATAATAATTGATAAACCTGGAAGCTTTTTGATTTGTCATAAAATCCTTATTTAATAATGTCGTACTCATATCAACGAAACAAACATTAATACTAATTAAACGTATACGGTAATTCTTAGGAGCACACGCTGAAAGCACCATGAGTGAATAAGTGTGGTAATGATTGGGATATATAGTAAGTAGACACAATGCTACTATGTAAAAAATTAAGTTAGCATATTCTCGTAGGTTATTATGTTAAGTTGTTTCTTGTTCTGTTATTGGTTTGCATTCTTCTTTTTCACCCATATATATATTCTATAGGTTTTGTACAAGAAAATAACTTGATAGAGCAATACAAAATACATTTCTTTCATTTTTCTATTATGGTATCATAGAAACAACTCTAAGCTTCTCCAATGGCTCGAACCAGAAAATCCTCTACTTCCATTCGAGACCCATCTGAAGCTCCGATGAACAATGATCATCGTCCTCCTCCAGCTGAATATCCACCTGCACCGACTGTGCACAACAATGGTGGCCAAACCTCTGCCTCCAATCACTTTGCTCCTCTAGAAACCTTGGATCGACCCACACATGAAGATGCCAGAAATCCATATTTCTTGGGTAATGGAGATCATCCTGGAATCATCCTTGCCTCACCTCCTCTCACGGATAAAAAATTTCAACAATGCCGCCAGGATTTCATGTTATCAATTGGAGCCAAGAACAAGAAAGGTTTCCTCAATGGACAACTCCCTCAACCACCTCCCTCAGACCCAAACTACAATGCTTGGCACCAATGTGATCAAATGATCATGTCTTGGATCATCCATTCGGTGTCTCCTGACATTAAAAGAAGTATCATGTTCTTAGACTCAGCTGCTGCCATGTGGGAAGAACTGAACAATCGGTTCAATCAAGGGAATGGGCCTCACATTTTTTAGCTTCGTCAAACCCTGATTCGTCTTCACGAAGGTGATGATTCTGTCAGTTCTTACTTCACCAAATTGAAGGCTATGCGGGATGAAATCACTGAGATCTGTCCAAGAACCCCCTACACTTGTGCCGCTGCCTCTGATAATCTTGATTCTTACAATCAAGAACAGGTTTTGCAATTTCTTACTGGCCTTAATGAATCTTATCATGCTGTTAGGGCTCAAGTTTTATTGATTGATCCTTTTCCCTCATTATCCAAAGTTTCCTCCATGATTTTTCAAGAGGAGAGACAAAGAAATCTTGGTCCTTCCAATCACTGCATTGTAGGCCAAAGGTCGATAGTATTCGACAGGGACCCCACCTTCACCTCCAAGTTTTGGGAGAGCCTACAGAAGGCTATGGGTAGACAGTTGCGGTTTAGTACCGCTTATCATCCCCAGACGGAAGGGCAGTCTGAGAGGACAATTAAGATACTAGAGGATATGTTGTGAGCCTGCATGTTGGATTTTGGGGGATTGTGGAGTAAGTATATCCCTTTGATTGAGTTTTCATACAATAACAGTTACCAGACTGTTGATCCCAAAAGAGGGTGTTTTAATATTTAAACTAGCAAGTGCATGAATCGTTTCGAAATATAATGTTCATGTAAGTACGAGGTCGAACCCATGGGAGTTGACTAACATCAAAAGAAACTATTTCAAACAAAGCAAGAATATTCTAACCTAGTTCCAAATATTTGATGAGATTTTGTTTTAGAAAAATAAAAGACAAGTAATAAAAAGATTTAAGATTAAATAGAAAAATGGTTTTCAAATGAGATATGTAAAATAAGATTATTAAGATATTAGAATCCACAAAATGCAAGTTCAATAGTATTTATAAGTATATTGATTCCCAAGTTTAGATATAGTTGAAATAAATCACACTATATTTTTTTTCAAGATACATTTTCTATTCAAGCACAAGTTACTTTAAAAAAGGTAGGATTTTTCTTCACTTATAAAAGATA
Organism: Humulus lupulus; assembly: GCF_963169125.1. Classification (NCBI taxonomy): domain Eukaryota; kingdom Viridiplantae; phylum Streptophyta; class Magnoliopsida; order Rosales; family Cannabaceae; genus Humulus; species Humulus lupulus. The sequence continues at coordinate 28,584,667 of NC_084797.1, forward strand.
TAATTTCTAAGCATTAGTTGTGTTACAACCTAATGAAACTACAAAAAATCAAATAGATTATGTTTAGGCAAAATATGATACTTATGCTCTAAGAATTAGATGTGAACAATTTAATGAAAAACATTTAATCAAAGAATATCATATTTTTGCATAATGAAGAACTAAGTGTAATATGCTTTAACATTCAATAATAGATGAAAAATGCATATCTTTGATAGAAAAATCCATAAAAAAATGTTACACAAATGGGAAATCAACATACAATAAAAAATACTATCTAGTTACATTTTGCTTCATCATCTTACTAACCTTTGAAAAAGATTAGAAGCTCATAACTAGATTGAAATAAAAATTACAAAATAACATACTTGACATGCTCTTCAAAAGATGAAAATGGTAGAGAGAAATAGTGAAAAGAAGAGAGAAAAATATGTGTAGAAGATGTTGAAAAGATGAAGAAGAACTCCCCAAATGGTCTTACAAGACTCTATTTATAGGCAAAATATGGAGATTAAATTAATCAAATTAAAATAAATAAATTGATTAATTTAATTGTGTTGGGAAGTGGTAGGATAAATAGAGTAAGTGTAAGAATATTGGAAAGATGAAATGTTTGGTTGGGTAAAAGATTAGTGAAAAGCTAGGGTAAAAAAAATGAATTAGGAATGTTTATTTAGGTAAGAAAAATAGGGAAGAGTGAATTGATATTTGAGTGAAAAATATTGGAACTAAAAATGTGACTTTTTGGTCTTTTTATGGCTGTGGCAGAGTGGGTTCGGTTTGGGCCATGGAGCTGAATTGGCAGGTGAGAGGCTCTCGGATTGGGCCAGGCGCAGAAGTTCGGTGGGCCTGGGGTGGGCTTGATGAGTTGCTGCAGCTGATTGGGAATGAGGCTGCTGGTCCGAAGGTGGCTTCAGTGGAGTTGGGAGGCAGCTGATTGAAGTGCATGGCTGAGGAGGACAGCTGGCGACTTTAGCACTTGGAGTAGGCGTGATGATATATGCTGAGGAAAGGACTTGGGCTTCGGTGGAGTCACGCTGGTGCAAGGTTGGAGTCAGCTCCTGGGTGATCTTGTGATGCCAGGCGGATTGGCACTTGGAGCAGGAGGTTGATGGCTGGTGAGGAGGGCAGGTGGGCCACGGCTGGGCTTGGGCCTGAAGCTTCTGAGCTTGGTGTGATGGTCTTCAAAAATGCCATCTTTTTATTTATTTTTTCTCAAAAATGCCACTTTTCTTCATTCTTTTCCTTACTTTTCAAAGTCAAAAATTGCAATAACTTCCCTACAAAATAAACATAAACTAAATCATAATAAAATATTTTCAACTATAAAATAAATCAATTTAATTTTTTTGAAAATATTAATTATAACTTAATTTATATTTAACATTTAGTTTCAATAAAACAACATTTTTTTACCCCAAACTAAACAACAATAATTTAAATAATTAGCTACAATATTTTACAACAAAATAACTATAAAAACACACAAAAATCTATAAAATTAAATTAAGCCTAATAAATTCAAAATTACTTAAAAACTTAATAAATTACTTAAAAACTCAAGAATTAAGCAACAATTAGCACATAAAAAGTGGTAAAATAACTCTATTTTGTAGAGTTATTGTATGGGAGAAAGGGCAGATCACCCATCCATTGGGATGAAACAGGTGAGAGAAGGTATTTAGGTCTTGAGGTTGTTCAGAGGACCAATGAGGCCATTGAGAAGATCAGAGCTCGAATGCTCGCCTCCTAGAGTCGGCAGAAGAGTTACTCAGACTTAAGACGTAGGAGCATAGAGTTTCAAGTCGGTGATCACGTGTTACTCCCTTGAGAGGAGTGAAATGGTTTGGAGTACGGAAAAAGTTAAGCCCTAGGTTTGTTGGGCTATTTGAGATTTTGGAATGAGTTGGAGAGGTAGCTTACAGATTGGCAATGCCTCTAGCTCTACCAGGGGTTCACAGTGTGTTTCATGTATCCATGCTTTAGAAATATGTATAAGATTTTACGCACTTGTTGAGTTATGAGAACTTGGAACTGGATCAAAACTTATCATATGAAGAGAAGCTAGTTTAGATTCTCGACTGAAAGGATAAAGTCTTGTGGAGCAAGACCATCGCCTTAGTAAAAGTTTTGTGGAGAAACAACAAAGTGGAAGAGGCGACTTGGGAACTTGAGACAGATATGCGGGAGCGGTATCCCAAGTTATTCAGGTAATTACGAGGATGAAATTTTTGTAAGGAGGGGATAGTTGTACCGTCCCAAATTTGCTAATAAGGCTTAGGGACTTGATTAGTGTGTCGGGAGGGAAATAATTGGTTTAATTATGTTAATATGTGAATTTAATGATTATGTGATTAGAAATGCATGTTCAGGTTAATTAAATATGCATGTGGGCCCCATTTGGCTATTGGGGACATACTTGTAATTTAAATCCGTTGAGGGTATGATTTCGAGCTATGTGCGGTGTTTCCAGCATGAGGAGATCCTGTCCCGTAGTGTTAGCAGAGAGGCACGAAATTTGGGTTTAGTTGTGGGATTGGTAATTACTAGTAACTTGAGGTTGGTGTTGTTACTGAAATAATAAGTAAAAGGTGGTATTTTTGCAAAGAGTGAAAGGACTAGGTTGCCCTTGAGGTTTAGTACAGAAGTGAGTTAGAAGGAGGGGTAGAATGGTCATCTAGGCTCTAAACTAGACAAACCCACAACTGAAGTTAGTCTTCACGTTCTAGGCTTCTCTAGAGACCCTTGGTCATTTGGTTCAAGTATTCAAGAAGGAAGAGGAGAGCTCAAGACTAGGCTGCTGGATTTTTGAAGGAATTTGGAAGTCAATTCATTTGAGGAAGAGATTAGCAGCAATCCACACCTAGGAATCTCAAAATTTAAGAGCTAAGGATTTCATTTCTGTGGTTTCGGTCCTTTATGTTGTTCTTGAGGAATGTGAAGTTGATTTCTGAATTTGGGTTTTGGGATGAAGTTTTGAGGAACTTGAGCTTGGGAATTTGAGGATTGAAGCTTGGAGTGGCATTGGAGGTAGCCTAGGGTCGAAATCTGATCTAAAGGTATGGATTTTTTCAAGTTTTGAAAAGTTTTTTGTTTGGTTTAAGTTTCTGTAGAATTTTAAACCATTGATTGAAATTGAGTTTAGGTGTGAGTTTGGACTAGGTTTTGATGCATATATGTTGTCTATGTTGTTTATTTGGATTTTTGGGTTCAATTGAAGCTTGGGTACACCTGGGGAATGGTTTGGGCAAGTTTTGGCTCAGGGAAAAATGATGGGAAAAAACCCAGTTTTCTAGATTCGCGGAGGAGCGCTGCGACGTTGTTCTTCCGAGCCGCGGTGCTGGGATAATCTAGGGTAAGGGGCTCTGGCTGAGTGTCGCGGCGCCTGAATGGCTGAGCCGCGACTATAGGCCATTTTCAGGGCCCTTAAATTTTTATTTTTAGGGCTTAGGCTCAAGGGGCTTAAATTTTTATTTTTTCCCCACACGGGGTGTGTGGGGAAAAAATCGGGGGTCCCAAGAGCACGCGATTGGTTATGGGGATCAATTATAAAATCAGGTAGTAACGAGAACGTTACTTGTGGTGTGTGACTAGGTTACCACTGGAACTCAGGAGAGGATCGTTCTCGGAAGTCATGGTTGCTTGCCTGATTGCTAGCACTCAGATTAAAGGTAAGGAAACTGTTGTACCTGTAGAGCAGGGCGTGGCCCTAATGTTTATATTCAGTATATGTTTAAATATCTGTTGATATCATGCTATATGATGCATGTTTTGAGGGAACGGCGAAGGTCGAGTACGACAAGGGGCTAGGTTCGGTGTTGAGCACGCTAAGTGCAGGCCACTAGGGTGAGATCCTCTTAGGGTGCAGGAGCCACCCTCTCGGTGAAGATCGCGTACCCATGGCCTGGGATGGCGTTGGCCGCTATGTGCTTAGCCCGGTGGCTGTTTTGTCATATACTGTGAATTGTAATGTATGTATCATATGCTTTGTATTAAGTTTTCTTCCTGGGCTTTGGCTCACGGGTGCTCTATGGTGTAGGTAAGGGCAAGGGAAATGTCGACCAACCATGAGAATAGAGAGCGTGGAGCGATGGGTACATGTTCGGCCTACGTGGCTTCCACGGCCAGGGTCATTTTGGGAAATGTAATGTATTGGTTGTTTTGTTACCTAGGTCGACCTTACTTGTATTTTTAAATTGTAAAGTATTTTCTAAACAATATTTTGGGATCCCAACTGTGTAACTTTTTAATGATTTCAATGATTGTCCTAATTTTATAATTAATGCTATTAAACGAGTTTTGTTTAAGTTTAATCACACTTTTAACCTAAATCCTCGATTAGTGAGCTAGTTGCACATTTTCAACTCACTTAGTAACAACTCTAAGGAAGTAGGGTGTTATAGTAAGAATACTGCACCTGGGTTGTGATCGGGGCTTGGACCCCTGTTAATAAATATAAGTATGACTATGACTATATGTGAGAATATGACTATAACTGTATTTGAGAATATCCGGTAGGGCATGCTTGTATATGCTGCATCTGATTGCGTGTTGTGCAATATATATGTGGTCATATTTATTCTAAAGGCCGACCTAAGGGCGCTGGGGCCGATAGCAAGTGTGCGGAACACAACCCGACTAAGTGTGCCGGGGTCGGCTATAAGACCAGAGGACTCGGCCTAAGGGTGCTGGGCTTGAACGTTATACAAATAAGGAGAAGTGTTGATTGCACCTAACTAACTGTATTGATTGTTGAGATCAGATTATGTGTTTGGTTGAGAAGGTTATTATAGCTAAGCTTATTTCTTATGTCCTGTTGCATTTTGAATTTATCAATTAAGTTTACTATTTATATACTGTTGCTCATTTTTATCTGTTGACTTAAGTTTTCTTGCTGAGTCTTGGCTTATGGGTGCTATGTGGGGCAGGTAAGGGGAAGGGAACGATGCACCAACCATGAGTTGTAGAGCTTTAGGGGCAGTGTGTACATATGCAGCCTACTCGATCGCCACGACCGGGATAGCTTGGGAGGAACTAGGGTTGAACCCTGTTTTGCCGCTTAGGACAACTAATTTGTATTTTACTCGTCTTTTATGAGTCTGTAAACACTTTTTGGGATCCCGTATGTAAACATAATATTTTTAATGAAAAGTAATTACTTCGCTGACCTAAATTTTTAATACCTAACCTTGATTAGTCTTTAATTACACATTTAAGTCCAAATGACTTGTTTAGCGAGTTAAGCACTATTTTAAATACAAAGTGTAACATTCCTGGCTGACCAGGGCGTTACATTTACACTTCTATTTTGCATTATACTTAAAATTCTCAGTTAATTACGCTAAACCCAAAATATAACTAATTTTCCCAAAATATGACTCATACTCTAGTGAGTCCCGGTAACTCATCGCATTACCGAAATACACCTTGGTTCACCCCGATCCTGGTATAAATCCCCCGTTGTGACTAACCCGCTATCTTGCTAGAAAGAACCGACTCCTGTCGAATATCTAAAATATATTCACATAATAATGTGGTCTCAATCACATAATATTATATAATTACAATTAGACACTCAATGGGTCAAAATTACAAATATGCCCCTTTAAATAAAAGCAGACTTGTTTCGCACATTTAAACACTTAAACATGCATAATTAATCAAATAATAATATAGCCCATGAAATTCACATAATCACAAAAATATCCAATTAATTCACATATACACATAGTATTTCAATATTGCCCTCTTGGGCCCCTAATCACGGCACTGAGCCTTATTAGGAATTTTGGGACGTTACATTAATGATAGGCAAGTCGAGATAGATCGTTGTTAGTGGCATGCAGTTGTGGCCTTGGAGGCGACTATACAATTAACATAAGGAGTTCGACCTGCATAAAACCCTCAACCTGAATCATCACGAAATTCTCATCAGCCAAAACAACATAGGACTGCCCAACTTGAAAAATAGCCCCAGAATTCAGGTAGACATATTGAGCAACGTCAGCCTCCTCTGTCTGCTCGAGTCAGCGAACAACCACCTCGACACATAAGGAAGAGCAGCGTCCCCGAAGCCTAAGGCGTCATGTAACTAATTAGCAGATCTTACCTAAAAGAGGACCAGGAAATGTTCCCTCAGCAAATAGGAGGAAACCAAAATTAGGTTCTGCGATCAAAGATCCCCCATGACATAGTAATGTCCCAGGACCTAGCCACCAACGCAGACCTCATAGGACTCCTCCGGTTTATCGAGACGATTTTGGACGAAGAGAATGTGATAGTGCATACAGTAGGTTATGTAGTCACAGGTCGCAGTTTAGATATGGGCATGATTACAACAAAGAGGATTCTAGATACAAAAGAAATCCAAGAAGAAACATTGTTAATATGATGAACAAAGGTTCGAGCAGCAAGACCCTCCACCTCCTCCACCAATGAATCATCAACCAGCAAGTTAGAATGCAGGGGGGGGGGCGTGTATCACCCTGGATAACCAAGACCGTTACACTGTGTATTTGAAAAAGTGCAGGACTTGCTAATCAAGTCATTTAAATAAAAATGTGCTCCTAAAGTCAACCATCAGGTTAGGGTTAAAATATTTTGAACATAAACGATTAATTTTCATTAAGAGGGATGTTTAATACATGGGATCCCAAAAATAGGGTATACGTGATAATTTACAACCCTCAAAAGTTTTATATAACCAAAAGCCACTCTAATGGCAAAATACAAATTTTAAGGTTCCGTCCCTGTACTTTCCCTCGATCGTAGGGGACGAGCAACTGAAAATGTACACCTCGCTCCCAGAGCTTTCAAACTCATGGCTGGTCCAGCTTCCCTTTGCCTTTACTTGCACCACGTAGCACCCGTGAGCCAAGGCCCTGCAAGAAAACCATAACAGCGACCACATAAAGCAACAATTAAATATAATCAATTTTAACTCAAACAGTTCAAGTAGTTAACAGAATTCAAATATAAAACCAAACAATGGTAAACACTTCATCTTAAATACATATCAAAGTCAATTATGAAAATGCTTAGGGTTGTCACGCTTAGGCCGAGCCCTTTGTTTATCTGGCTGACCCCGGCTCGCTTAGGCCGAGCTGTGTTCAATATGCTTATCATCAGCCCCGACATCCTTAGGCCGTTCATTCTCAGATGTCATATCAATAGTACAATCACACAGTACATGTATTCAATTATTGGAAACCATAATCCCATTCACAACTACAAGGGTGCAGTCTTCTTACCTCAAATCCCAAGCAAAAAATACAGAATGGTCCTGAGCACGATCCTTAGTCCTGAGCCTTGGCAATATTCCTAGTCAAAGTATCAATGGGTAATCATCAATTGTAAATCCAAATAAATACTTAGGAAACATTAGCTAGCCACCGGGACCTCGATTTCCACCAAACCGGACAACAGAAATTGTAACGCCTCACGTCACTATGAATGCTTTCTGGAATGACGACTGACCCTACAAACCAACATGAGTCTTTCCAGCGTGCTTTGTCCTCACTCATACGCTACCTGGGAAAACTTCCCAGGAGGTCACCCATCTTGAGATTACTCTAGGTCAAGCACGCTTAACTTTGGAGTTCTCAAGTGATGGGCTACCGAAAAAAAGATGCATCTTGTTGATACAGGTAGTACCCATTAATCCATTTAAGCCCTCTTCAACTGTGTAGTCCCATACGTACACAGTCTTAGAATCATCACACTTAACCTTCCCCAGGCGGTGTGGGATTGCACAACTTTTTACCTGGTCTTTCCCCCCACGGATCACGAGATTCTGACTGTCACAATCACCCCCCCTTACGAGCCAAACGTCCCTGTCGGCCACACTTCCGGATGAGTCAAGGCTCTGATACCATTTGTAATGCTCCACATCACTATGGTTGCTTTCTGGAATGACGACTGACCCTATAAACCAATACGAGTCTTTCCAGCGTGCTTTGTCCTCACTCACACGCTACCTGGGAAAACTTCCCAGGAGGTCACCCATCTTGAGATTACTCCAGGTCAAGCACACTTCACTTTGGAGTTCTCAAGTGATGGGCTACCAAAAACAAGATGCATCTTCTTTTCAGTAGCCCATCACTTGAGAACTCCAAAGTTAAGCATGCTTGACCTGGGGTAATCTCAAGATGGGTGACATCCTGAGAAGTTTTCCTAGGAAGCGTGCGAGTGAGGACAAGGCACGCTGGAAAGACTCGTGTTGGTTTGTAGGGCCATTCGTCATTCCAGAAAGCAGCCATAGCGACGTGGGGCATTACAGAAATCTTCCCGAGCGCTTAGGTTCAAACTCCCGAGCCTTACTAATCCCAAAAACCAACCTAGGGCAAAATCCCCTAGGCGGGCCACAACACGCCCCAAAGACAGAGACACAACCCCCATGCAATTGGGCGAGGTGGGCTGCGGCTTGCCCCCCTAGGGTCGCAGCACGCTCTCAAAACAGAGAGACCTCCTAGGGCATTCTGGGCATGCGGGTTGCGGCGCCCATGAGATGGGTCACTGTGCCCCCACGTACCCAGAATTTATGGGTTTTCTTCTCAACATTCCTAGCTAAAAACCTCAAAACTTCAACCAAACTTTCAGCAAAATTCATAACCAAACCCGAAATTCTTTTCCCCACAAATTAACCAACATACCTAACCTTATAATAAATTCACACTCTCATAAAACACTCAAATTCAATCCAAAACCAGCTAACAAAACTAGGCCTCATGCAAACTTAAACCTTAACATGATTTCAGCAGAATTCAAGAAAAAAAACTAACTTGAATTCTTACCTCAGATTGTAGCTGAATCCCTCAACTTTAAATCTTCAATCTTTGAGCCTAAATTCCCAAATTTTTTCTAGCTAATTTCCCTGGTTCGATGCTTTAGCTCCTCAAGACTTCTCAAAACATAAAGAGAGAATAAGAAATCGTATAGAAGGAAAGGGAGAGAGAGTATTTGAGACTTCCTTTTGTGTCTAATGGGTTCTGTCTACTTTTAGGGCCTTAGCTGATCTTAACCTTGATCAAACAATAACTAAAATGCCCCCTTGAATTTACTTAGCCATTTAATTTGCTCTAAGGGTAAATTAGTCTTTTCCCCCTAATTCCCGCTATTCCTCAAGTGTTCCTACATTTAACCAATTAACCTCATCACGTCTAACTAATTACCAAATACTTTCTCATTGCTCAATAAACCCCAAAATATTCTCTAAGTTCCCAAAATACCCCTATGCTCATCCCAAGCCAAGTATTAAACCCCGTTGTGACTATTTCATTAATCCGCTCACTAGGATCGCCTCGAGCCATGTTCTGCAAATGTATCCACATAATAATGTGGTCTCGACCATATATCACATAAAATCACATTTATGCCCTCAACGGGCCAAAATTACAATTATGCCCTTATAAGTTATAAAGAGCCCACATGCATATCTAATACTCATAAACATGCATATAATATATTCAAATAATCATATTAATCATGCATTCCACGTAGTCACACATTTAACCAATTATGCCCTCCCGACACGCTTTCAAGGCACTAAGCCCTATTAGCAATTTTGGGTCGTTACAGGGCGGCCAAGGCAGCCTAATGTCTTTGATCGACTGAGAGAATTAGAGCAAAGACGAAGAAATGAAGATCTGAGGGATATAATGAGCAACTGAAGGGAAAAGTATGATGAGCATATCCCTGTTGCTGCTACTCCTGCGCCTGCAATACCAATTGTTGCCCAAACGCAAATAGATGCTTTGAACTAAGCAGTTCAATAGCTGGTCAGCAACAAAACTTCTCACATAGACTATGATCGGAGGAAAGGCACTCATTTCATTAATAGAATTTTCGTGGCCGAAATCCCTAGTAGATTTAAAATGCTTGTGCTACCCATCCATACTAGAAGAGAAGACCTGATATCTCACGTGAAAAAATTTGAGATATAAATGGATATTCAGAAGGTGTCCGAAGATGCTCTATGCAGGAATTTCCCAGCCAGTCTGTCTGATGTTGCTCAGGAGTGGTATTTTAAATTTCCATCGGTTAGCATAAATTCATGGGAAATGTTTGTCAAGGAGTTTTGTAGACAATTTTATGTTGGTCTCATACATCCAATCAAAGCAAATTAGCAGGTAGATATAAGGCAAAACGAAGGAGAACCTCTCAAAAAGTATATTAAGAGGTTCATGATAGCGGTTTCTCACGCCAAAATGGTGGGAGATGAAGGAAAGATGATGTCCATTATAGCCGAGGTACATCGCCAATCCCCACTATGGAGTAGCTTACAGAAGAATGTGGTCAAAACCATCTAAGAGCTTTTGGACCAAGCAGATAAGTACATTGATAACTTTACAAAATAAAGTTATTTTATCACATTTTTTATGCTAATTGTTGCTTGGTCTTTGAGTTTTTAAGTAATTTTGAATTTATTAGTCTTATTGTAATTTTATAGATTTTTGTGTAATTTTATAGATACTTTATTATAATATGTTGTAGTTTAATTATTTGTATTATTGTTGTTAAGTTAGAAGTAGAAGATGCACTTTTGAGCTTAATTGTTCAAGTAAATTAAGTTGTAATTAATATTTTTCAAAGAATTAATATGATTTATTTTATAATTGAAAATATTTAATTTATGTTTATTTTGTAGAGAATTTGATGCATTTTTTTCTCTTGAAAAGAAAGAAAAATGAAGGAAAATGTTGCATTTTCAAGAGAAAGAAAGGAGAAAAAAATGACAATACTGAAAGCTAAAGGCCTAGAGCTCCCTGCCACCTTTGGCCCATGCCCCTTCAGTAGCCCAGGCCCAAGTCGAAGCCTCTACCCAGCCCAGCCCAGTCTTTGGGCCCGTGCCCTTTCCCAGCTGCCTGGCCCAATTTGCCCTAGGCCCAACCGAGCCCAGCTGTCTCAGCAGCCACCCAAACACCTCAACCCAGCTGAAGTCCTTCCCTGCCAGCCCCTTATTGAGCCCAACAAATGGCTTCCTTGTCCCTTTGTCCCCTATGTCCAAAAATTCCACCTTTTTACCCAATTTTTTCACATATTTCACCACAACATCATCATTACACCCTATAATTTACCTCTACATGCCATATTTACTTTATTTAATTAATTTAAGCTGATTATTTTAATGATATCATTTTGGCTATAAATATGAAATTTCAAGACCATTTTAGGTGCTTAATTTTTGGGTTACCATCTTCTTTTCGACCATTTTCTCTCTACCATTCTCTCTTCCATTTTGGTGTTTTTCAAGAGCATTTTCAAGTATGTATTTTATTTATTTTGTAATTTCTATTCTAGTTATGTGCTTCTAATCTTTTTCATAAGATTATTAAGATCACGATGAAGCAACTTGTAACTAGATACTATTTATGTTGTATGTTGATTTCCCTTGTAATGCAACAAAGTTTATGGATTTTTCTTCTTCATATATGTCTTTCATCTTTAATATCTTATATTTTGGATTGTTAGATAATATTGTACTTTGTTCTTCATTTTGCAAAACATAATATTCTTTGTGTAAGATGTATCATTAAATTGTACACATCCAATGCTTAGAACAAAAATATTATGTTTTGCCTTATAAATAATGTTATTTGATTTTTTGTTGTTTCATTAGGTTGATTCACATTAAATACTTTGAAATTATACTTTTTTTAAAAGTGAAGAAAAATCCTATCTTTTTAGAAATAGTTTCTGCTTAAAATTATAAATCTATTTGGAAAATGATAGTTTGACTTATTTTAACTATCACTAAAACTTGGGAATCAATATACTAATATGTATTATTAAACTTACATTTTGTGGATTCTAGTATATTAATAATATTTCTTTTACAACTTATTTTCAAATCATAGTTGGTTTATTTTTATTCTCTTAAATAACTTTACTTTAAATCTTTTATTTTTATGTTCATGACATTTAATCTCATCAATCTTTGGAGCTAGGTTAGAATTTATTGATTTTGGTTTAAAATAGTTTTCTTTTTTATTTTAGACAACTCCTTTGGGTTCGATCTCGTGCTTACACGAATACTATACTTCATATACGATTCGTGCGCTTGCGAGTTATAAATTTTTAAAATATACCCGTTTTGGGTCCATCAAGTTTTTGGCACCGTTGCCAGGGAGTTGCAAGAAAAGAAACAAAATTTATCTCAAGGTTAGTGAATTCTTCTACTAGTTATTTTAATTTTTGCACATAAAAAAAACTATATGTAAAAAAATATATAAATTTATATAAAACTAAAAAAAAAGATAAAAAGAAAATTTGGGACGGTTCTACCACCCATAAAAAAATTACTTATATATTTATATTTATTGTTTTTTTAGTTGACGACAATTGTGCCTCCTATCAATCTATCTTTTTAATTTTTATAGTTGATGGCACTTGTGCCTCCTAATTTTGTTATAATTTTGTTGTAGTTGTATTTCTTTGTTAGTTGACGACACTTGTGCCTCCTATCCTTTGTTGTAACTTTATTTATTTATCTTATTGTTATATTTTTGTACAATTTACTAGTTGATGGCAATTTTTCCTCCTAGCTAGTTGATGACAATATTTCCTCCTAGTCTTTTAGCTTATGCTTTAGTTGATGGCACTTGTGCCTCCTAATTTTTACCTTATTTTTGTTATGGTTGATGGTATGCTATGCCTCCCTACTCTTGCCTAATTTTTGATAGTCTAATTTAATTTTACCTTATTTTTCTTTGTCTTTTATCATATTTTAGTGTAATTGTGAAAAAATACTTGAAAAAAAAAGAAACCTAAATCTTGTCCTTTCACCATAAGCAATTTTTGCTTAAAGGAAATTTGAACAAAATTCTCAATCCGCCTCTACTAATTAACCTCGGGGAGTTGTTAGTAGTGTGCGAGTAAGTGGAATCAAATAGGCCAGGGGACAAGTAAACAATAAGAATTATATTGTTGTGAAATCTCTAAAAATTCTAAGTATGCTCTGTGGTTGAGGTTTTAACTGAATTCCACATCAAGAAATTGCTTGTTTGAGATTATCTTTGTTGCCTTGTTTGTGAAAATTGTATGCATCATTGGAAACGTAACTCTACAAGTCGATTAGTAAAAAGACGTTTATCTTTGTTTGAAATTGAAAGTGTTAGTAAAAATTTGAGCATCATGGAACCAATTGCTAATCCTGTTGATGAAAATCTTGTGCCTGAAAAAACTTTGCTTAAGTATTTTGCACCTATTTCATCTAATGCTCCTTCATGTATTGTTCTTCCTACCACTTCTGCTACCCATTTTGAGCTTAAACCATCAATCATTCAATTGTTGCCATCTCTTTATGGGTTGGATAGAGAGGATCCTTACATGCATGTCAAAGATTTCTTAGAAATTTGCTCAACATTTAAATTTCAAAAAATTTCTGATGAGTTGGTCAAACTAAGATTGTTCCATTTTTCATTAAAAGACAAATCAAAGGCTTGGTTAAATTCCCTTCCCACAGGGTCTATAACTACATGGGATCAACTTTATAATAAATTCTTGCTGAAATTTTTTCCTATGTCTAAAGATAATGAAGAGATTTATGAATGTTGGGAAAGATTTGAAAATTTACTATTAAAATGTCCTCATCATGGTTTTGAAAAATAGAGACTTGTAAAATATTTTTATGATAGTTTGACTCACTCTAATCTTCAAATGATTCAATCTATGCATACCAGACATTTTTTAAAATTTCAAGGACAAGAGTTTTGGGACGCCCTTGAAGATTAATCTGTCAATTCACAACAATTGAATTATTTTGATCCTAGGTCTAGGTCAACTAATTCACCAAAAAGAGGAGGAAGGTATGAAGTAAAAGATGAATTAGACTTAAGAACATCCTTAGACAAATTAGCGAGAAAAGTAGAAACGTTAGCCATAAGCCAAACTATAAATTCTCCAATACAACCAAGAAAATATGTTTGTTCTATATGTTCTAGTACTTGCCATAATGCCCAATCATGTCCTTCCTACCAAGAAGCCTTTTCTGAGGAGGCCAATGCTCTTCATGCTTATGGGAAACCAAATGATTGCCCATTTTCATCCACCTACAATCCAAATTGGAGAAACCATCCAAACTTTTCATGGAGACAAAACCAACCTCAAATGAATCAAGGGCACCAATACAACACGCAAAACCAAACTCATGCCCCACAAAATAAATCATATCCTCAATAAAGGAAACCTTCATTAGAAGATACTTTACAACAATTTATCCAATCCACTCAACAAATCCTACAAAATCAGTCTCAATCAATTACCAAACTCGAGACACAAGTAGGACAACTCGCCACTGCTTTAGCTGATAGAGAAAAAGGAACATTCCCTAGTCAACCTATCCCTAATCCAAAAGGTCAATATGAGATAGGAAAGTCTAGTCATAATGGAGAAGTCAAATCAATTTCAACTCTTAGGTCCGGAAAGAACATTGTCAAACCCGATTACATACCCGAGGTTGAAAAAGAAAAAGAAAAGAGTCAGCCTTCTAGTCTAATTTCAATGACTCTTCAAACAAGGAAACTCCGATCCATCCTTGCATTCCAAAAGCCCCATTCCCATAAAGATTACTTCCAATTAAAAAAGGCGGCCAATATAATGACATCTTAGACGTTTTTAAACAAGTTAGTATCAATATCCATTTCTTAGATGCCATTAAACAAATTCCTGTCTACTCTAATTTTTTAAAGGATCTTTGTACTGTTAAAAGAAACACTAATGTTCCTAAAAAGTAATTTTTAACTGAATAAGCTAGTTCCATTATTCAATATAAAATTCTTGTTAAATATAAAGATCATGTGTGTCCCACAATTCATGCATTATTGGTGATCATATTATTAACAAGGCTTTACTTGATTTGGGTGCTAGTGTGAATTTATTGCCTTATTCTGTTTATAAGCAACTTGGTCTCGGTGAACTAAAACCTACTTCTGTAACTCTTCAATTAGCTGATCGTTTTGTGAAAATTCCTAGAGGCATTATAGAGGATGTTTTGATAAAAGTTGATAAATTTTACTTTCCTGTTGACTTCATTGTTCTGGATACTCAACCTGTGGAAAATATGCTGTAACGCCCTGGATAACCAAGACCGTTACACTGTGTGTTTAAAATAGTGCAAGACTTGCTAATCAAGTCATTCAAACAAAGTGTAGACTCTATACCATTATCAGAGTAGGAATAAAAAGATTTTGGTCACAAACAGGCTATTTTCATTAAAAATGACTGTTTAATACTTGGAGACTCAAAATAGGGGTTAGATATCTTAGTTATAACAAATTCTAGAAATTACAAATAGTTCAAGCCACTCTAATGGCAAAATATACATTTTAGGTTTCCGTTCCTGTACAATCTCTCGACCATGGCGGCCGAGCAGCTGACGATGTACACCTCGCCCCCAGAGCTCTCCAACTCATGGTCGATTCAGCCTACCCTTGCCTTTACCTGCACCACGTAGCACCCGTGAGCCAAGGCCCAGCAAGAAAGCATAATAACATAGCAAGATCAGCAACACTTATCAAATATTTCACAAAGCTCAACCAAGAATTCAATATTTCATAACATTTATCCAAATAGTGATAACAGTTGTCATCCAGACAGTCAACCAACTACATCCATAACACAATATTCACATGTATAATCAGTAAGTTATCATATCCATCAAATAACATTCAGGGTTGGCGCCCTTAGTCGCACCCTCTATTTAACACACTGTCTTCGGCTCATTAGGGCCGCCCCCAGTGTAATACTCACTGACTCTGGCCAGCTTAACCGAGCTCAGTGACAAATAAGCTGCCTCAGCTCCCAGTGGCCGAGCCGCGCCCCAGTGCGCAAATATTGATTCCGACACCCTTAGGCCGGTAATCGCATGTCCCATGGCATAATAACACCATCTCACGACATGATATACAAATGTTGGGAGCTCTTAGTCCCATCGTGTCCACATGGTTAATCACATTCACATAACAATGCATACAAACATAGGGAACACTTAGTCCCAACCTAACCACATACTCAGGTGCAGCTTTCTCACCTTTGGCTTTCAAACGAGCTAGTTATGAGCGATGCTCCTTGAGCGCGATCCGATCCCTAGCTTACCACCTAGTCACAACCAAGATAAAGGATACCATTAACAATCTTAAATGAGCTTCTAAACCAAGTTCTAGTCCTCGGAACATTGAACTTCACCAAATATGGTAAAAGACTCAACCCCGAGCACCCTAGGTTAAATTCCCATGCCTAAATTCTCAAAATCCCAAAATCCCTTAAGCCATCCCAAAGCCCCCAACTCAAAACCAATTAATAATAACAACATTAGAATGATTTAGACAACACAACCCAACCAAAAATTCAGCCTAAGACTCACCAAAATCCCAATTCTAACTTCTGAAATTTCAAACCCACAAACTCAAAACCAGCCATGGAATTTCCAGAATTCGACCATTAAACTTTAAATTGAAACTTACCTTAGCTTCAGTACCACCTCTCCTCAAGTTTCCCTGACCTAGCTTCAAAGTTCCAGCCTCAAATTCCACCCTAAATGCCAAAACCACAAATATTCAAAACTCAGCCATTTTTCTTAAAGTTCCCAACCACAGAGCAAAAATCAATGCTTACCTTGGCTCTACTCCAGTCCTTGATTAGTTCCTGAGCTAATCCTCTGGCTTATCCCCTTCAATTCCCAGAAATTGGTTGGTTTCCTTTTACAAAATCAGAGTTTTTTCTTCCTTAAGAGGGAGAGGAAAGAGAGAGAAGGGAGAGAAGACTGAAAGGTCGGTTTACATTTCTATCTAGTATTTTCTAAGTCTTTCCAAGTATATCCTTAAGTTGTTAGACTAATCCCAAAGCTTGGGGTACCGGAAACGTCCCCGAGGGCAAAATAGTAAAATTCCCCAGTACTCCCGCCTAAACATTCTAACCTTAAATATATCTCCATATATTTATTTTCACCACCCGATAATCCAAATCACCACACGATACTTAAAGTACCCCTGACTTGCCCAAAGTCCAGCATTAAGCCCCGTTGTGACTTTCCTGCTATCTAGCTCCCTAGGATCGCCCCAAGTCACCAGCTGCATATTTATCCACATAATAATGTGGTCCTCACATATTTCACATACATATATATATATATCTACCTATCCGCATAATAATGTGGTCTCAACAATTTATCACACACAATTACGTTTATGCCCTACGGGCCAAAATTACGATTAAGCCCTTACCAGTCGAACAGGGCCCGCATGCTCACCCAATACTCATAAACGTGCATTCTCACACTATTGATTCACATAACCTCCAATTATGCCCTCCCGGCACACTAATCAAGGTCCTTAAGCCTTATTAGTAATTTTGGGTCGTTACATATGCATGCTCAAATTCCTATCATTTTAGGTAGACCATTCTTAGCTACATCTAATGCAATCATAAATTGTCGTAATGGTGTTTTGAAATTATCTTTTGGAAATATGACTGTTGAATTGAATGTATTTAATGTTGTTAAATCTGTTGAGTGTGAGGAAGTCCATGAAGTTATCATGATAGATAGTATTTGTGAAGATGATGGAAATGACTTGACTTTTGTGAAAAATACTTTGGTATGAACTTGCATATTGGTGACTCTAATGATGATGTGAATTCTTTGCTAGAGTCTATACCCTTAAATGAAACCAAAGTTGAGCCTTTTTCACCCTTAGATCATGTTCAATCAATTTCTGAGTCTCCAAAGTTAGACCTTAAACCTTTGCCAGAAAATTTAAAATATGCTTTTCTAGGAGAGTCTGAAACCTTACCTGTTATCATAGCATCTGCTTTAGATAAAGAACAAGAAGATAAATTTTTAGATGTCCTTAGAAAACATAAAGAATCCATAGGTTTGGCCATTGGAGACATTAAAGGAATTAGCCCATCCAAATGTATGCATAGAATCCATCTAGAAGAAAATGCTAAAACCTCTCGGGAATGTCAAAGAAGGCTAAATCCAAATATGAAAGAAGTAGTTAGAGAAGAGGTCATAAAATTATTAGACGTAGGTATCATTTACCCTATTTCTGATAGTCAATGAGTTAGTCCAGTTCAAGTTGTGCCTAAGAAGTTTGGGATCACAGTTGTTGAAAACGCGAAAAATAAATTAATCCCTACTAGAGTACAAACGGGGTGGAGAGTGTGCATAGACTATAGAAAGCTGAATAATGTTATTAGAAAAGACCATTTTCCATTACCCTTTATCGATCAAATGCTTGAACGTTTAGCTGGCCATGCATATTATTGTTTTCTTGATGGGTATTCGGGATATAACCAAATACCCATTGTCCCAGAAGATCAAGAAAAGACGACGTTTTCATGCCCTTTCGGGAATTTTGCCTATCGTCGCATGCCTTTTGGATTATGCAATGCACCTGCAACTTTTCAAAGGTGTATGATTTCGATTTTTTCTGACATGGTTGAAAGATTTCTTAAATTTTTTATGGATGATTTTTCTATGTTTGGTTCCTCTTTTGATGAATGTTTGCACCATCTTTCATTTGTTTTAATTCGTTGCAAAGAGAAAAACCTTGTGCTTAACTAGGAAAAATGTCATTTTATGGTTAAAAAAGGAATTGTTTTAGGTCATGTAATCTCATCTGAGGGAATAGAAGTTGATAAAGCTAAAGTTGGTCTTATTTCAAAACTTCCCCCACCTAAAACTGTGAAAGAAATTAGATCATTCTTAGGTCATGTCAGTTTCTATAGAAGATTTATAAAAGACTTTAGCAAAATTTCTTGGCCTTTATTGTAACGCCCCAACTCCTAGGACCGTTACGGTGTGCCTTGTAAACAGTGCTAAACTCGCTAATCGAGTCATTTGGCCAAAACGTGATCTAAGTATGATTAGTGGTTTAGGGTTTAAACACTTTGGTTATGATGTAACGTTTCACTAGAACGTTTAATATATACATTGGGATCCCGAAAATATAAATTTCAGAGTTTATTACAGAAATTATTTACATCAGGCCGTTTTAAGCGGCAAAACAGGGTTTAACCCTAGTTCCACTTTAAACCTCGGCCGTGGCGGTCGAGCAGCTGCATATGTACACGTCATCACCTAAGCTCTTCAACTCAAGGATGGCTCAGCTTCCTTTTGCCTTTACCTGCACCACATAGCACTCGTGAGCCGAAGCCCAACAAGAAAACGTAACATTTTTCATAAACATTATCAAATGAATATCATTATAATCACACTGAATACAAAGCTTTCAAACCAATGGGTGCACATCACATGATTCTAGCAGGAGAGTGGCTGTTACATAAGCCACTAGCCTCCAAGCTCTCTTTTCTAGCGGGAGAGTGGCTGCTAAGTAAGCCACTAGCCTCCAAGCTCTCTTTTCTAGCAGGAGAGTGGCTGCTAGGTAAGCCACTAGCCTCCAAGCTCTGTTTTGTAGCGGGAGAGTGGCTGTTAGGTAAGCCACTAGCCTCCAGGCTCTTTTTGTTCATCGACCCTCAAGGTCGGTCAGGCATTAATGCTCCTTGAGTCATTCAATGCTAGCAGTCGATTAGATCTAATCCCCGTTGGCTTGCGTGTACCACGCTAAGACCGTTCTGACTAATAAGTCAGCGCTATGTGATCAGTGTCCAGTATCACTGCCGAACTTGACTAATAAGTCACAGCCTCACAGCTGATACTAACACCTTTACCAAATCTGACTAATTAGTCAGTGCCATGCACAAGTAAGCAATGCTATCAATGTGTGTCATATGTCAATTATCCAAGAACAGGGCATTCAGCATGCTTACCAAATAGTTGCTAGCATAATCATAATCATGCACAAACTCAGAGACTCAAGCTCTGGCCAATCTCATATTCATCACTCATGGCATGCCCTAATCATATGTTCCTCGTGCACCACATGCATCACACTTAATCATCCAGCATGCCTCAATAATAATCATATGCAAATGGGCAAGATTTCCAGGCATTCATTATGCTATCAATGTGTACATTTAAACATCCAACATGCATCAAGAATAGCCATGCACATCATACTCAATAGCCAATCAACATGCATCATAATAGCCATGCATGTCATGCTCAATAATCAATCAACATGCATCCATAATAGCCATGCATGTCACATATACACAGGGTGCAGTTTTCTTACCTCGGGTTCGAGCAAGAATTAGAAAAAGAACGACCCTTGAGAACGATCAATCCTTTGGTCCTTTAGCGGTCACCTAGTCATAACCAAATATAGAATCCCATTAATAAAATAAATCATAGAAAGGTTTATAATCTAAAACCTCACTCCCGGGATCCATCCCACACTCTCGGGACTCTCAATCTACCCAAACGGGGTAAAGGAACCAACCCCCGAGCCTTAAAAGTCCTCCCGAAGCCTAAAATATGCTTCTTGGAAAATACACTAGCGCCTAGGCGCTGGGGCGCTGCCCCAAACTCAGAGAGCACCAAAAACGGCTCTGCCTAGCGCTGGGGCGCCAGGAATGGCGCTGGGGCGCCACCAGCAGACCAGAAACTCTTCTGGTATTCTCCTCTGCGATTTCCCTTGAAAAACAAACCTCCAAATCAATCCTAAACATCATCAAAACATCAAACTCAACTCCCAAACCCCATCTACACCACACCCTCATCAAAACCCAAGCAACCACACTCAAGAACTTCCATTAATTCTCATAACTAACGTCTCAAATTTCCCAGCTGAAAACTAACTTGAAAAACAGAGTAAAGCTTAAGTTCTTGGATGAAACCTTACCTCAAGTTGGATTTGAGTCCTCTTCAATGTTTGAACTAAGTTCCTAAGCTCTCATCTTTGATCTCCTAGCTTGGTTCTTCAAGTTGGCTTCAAAAATTCCAAAGCAAGATGGAGGGAAGAATATGTACGGGAAGGAGAGAAAGTGATGAGGTTGATGCTCTGTTTTGGTCTAAAGGTTTCTACAGCCATCCAATTGATATATATCTTAGGGGTGAAAAGACCATTTTGCCCCTAGGTCAAATTAAAGCTTCTAAACACTCCCAAGGGTAAAACCGTCCTTTCCCGCCTATCTCGTTAATTATAATTAACGCTTCCCAATTCCCACTAATCTCCATATTCTCAAATACCAATAAATCACATCCCATTACCCTTTAATTCCCGGTAATGCTCTAATCATAAATATCACCCTGAGACTCACCCCGAGCCCCGAACTTAAGCCCGTTATGACTAGACCGAACACTTACATCTCATGATCGTCTCATGTCGAGAAGCTCAAACCAATCCACATACAATGTGGTAAAACTATAATTAATCTCAACCATGCACCCAAAATATACATTTACGCCCACTATGGCCAAATTACCAAAATGCCCTTACATTTAATATATAAGCCCATATGCATGCATTCACCATCATATAATAATACAATTCACATGAACATGCATATAATCATTACATAATATAATAAATCAATTATGGCCCTCCCGGCCTCCTAATCAAGGTCCTAACCCTTATTAGGAAATTTGGGGCATTACATTTATGCCATTTACTTGGAAAAGAAAATGCTTTTGTCTTTAATATTGCCATGTTGCCTTTGAATTTTTTTAAAATTTGTTGACTACTGCACCCATTATTCGACCTCCTAATTGGAAAATACCTTTTGAAATTATGTGTGATGCTTCCGATTATGCTATAGGTATTGTCTTAGGACAAAGACTTGAAAAAATACCTCATGTAATTTACTATGCTAGCAAAACCTTGAATGATGCACAATTAAATTATTCCATAACCGAAAAAGAATTTCTTGTTGTTGTTTTTGCATTGGAGAAATTTAGATCTTATTTGTTAGGGTCTAAAATTACTGTTTATTATGATCATGCTGCATTAAAATATCTCTGATTGAAAAACGATGCTAAATCTCGTTTGATCCGGTGGATCCTACTTTTACAAGAATCCGACTTAGAAATACGTGATAAAAGGGATCTGAAAATGTTGTTGCTGATCATTTATCTAGACTAATTGTTGAAACTATACATGATTCCACTCCTATCACTGAAACTTTTCCTGATGAACAATTGATGCATGTTTCTTCCTTGCCTTGGTATGCTGATATTGTTAATTATTTGGTCACTAAAGAAATACCATCTCATTGGTCTAAGCATGATAAATCTAAATTTTATTCTGAGGTGAAATTTTTTATTTGGGATGATCCTTACTTGTTTAAATACTACCCTGATCAAATAATTAGAAGATGCATTCCAAATTGTGACCAATCTAAAATCATATCCTTTTGTCACGATCATGCATGTGGAGGACATTTTATTGGTAAGAAAACAACTGCTAAAGTTTTACAATGTGGTTTTTATTGGCCTACTATATTTCATGATACATATGTTTATTGTAAAGCTTGTGAACGTTGCCAAAAGTTAGGAAGTTTAACTAAAAGAAACATGATGCTTTTAAATCCTATTCTTATTATTGACATATTTGATGTTTGGGGCATTGATTTTATGGGAACATTTCCTAACTCTTTTGATAATCTATATATTCTTGTTAAAGTTGATTATGTGTCTCAATGGGTTGAAGCTATTGCTTGCCACACTTATGACCACAAAGTTGTGCTTCGGTTTTTGAAAGAAAATATATTTTCTCGTTTTGGTTCACCATGTGCTATCATTAGCGATAACGGTACACACTTTTGTAATAAGCCATTTGAATATTTGATGAAATAATATGGCATTACACATAAAGTCTCAACATCATATTATCCACAAACTAGTGGTCAAGTCAAAGTGTCTAATAGGGAAGTTAATCACATTTTAGAAAAAACTGTGAATCCAACTAGGAAAGATTGGTCCTTAAGACTCACTGATGCATTATGGGCGTATCGTACCGCGTGCAAATTGCCCATTGGCATGTCACCCTACAGACTTGAGTATTGGAAGGCGTGCCACTTACCTGTTGACTTAGAACATAAAGCCTTTTGGGCTATTAAGCAATTAAATTTTTCTTTACACAAGGGAGGTGAGAAACGAAAGCTTCAACTAAATGAACTAGAAGAAATCGGGAATGATGCATATAACTATTCAAAAAAGTATAAAGATCGTATGAAATTTTACCATGATAAAAATATTTTGAGAAAATATTTTCTCCAGGTCAGAAAGTCCTTTTATACAACTCTTGTTTGCATTTATTCCTGGGGAAATTACGCTCTAGGTGGACCGGTCCTTATTTTGTTCGAGTTGTTTTTCCACATGGAGCTATCGAAATTGAAAATCCTAACAATGGTGATATTTTTAAAGTTAATGGACAAAAATTAAAACCATTTTTAGAATTACAAACCGATAAAGTTGATGAAATCCTCCTTGAGGATCCTATTTACCAAGTTATTTGATTGCTTGCAATTACTCTTGGTAACTTGTGTTTATGTGTTTTGTGTGTTTAATTTTGTGTGCTTGTTTTCATGTTTCCTTTTGTGTGTTATACTCTTGTTAAGTATTTCTTGCTCTCTTGACGTTGCACCACGATGAGGTACGACCATTCTAAACTCTATCCTCTTGTAAATTGTCATTTATATTTATATATTGACACATTGAGGACAATGTTTAAATTAAGTTTGGGCGTATTAAGTTTATATGGTTATTATCATTAGGAGAGTATTTTTTATTGTTTATGTTTTGTGTTAATTTTTGTTTTATTGTGTTTTGTGTAGTTTGTTTGAAAAAAAAAAGAAAACTTTATTAATTTTTGTGTTGTTTTGTAAATATATATATATATATATATATATTGTTGTCTTGTTATCTTGTTAACAAAAAAACAAAAATCAAAATTTTTCATTTTCATAAAAAAAAAAAAAAAAAAAATTGGTGATATTTTTTATTTTCAATGATAAAAATCTTGATTGAGTTTGAATTTAATTATCTTAAAAATATGAATAATTTTTAAGCTTTGTCTTTAATTATTCGGTCAATTTTGCTTGTAACAAAAATTACATTTTTCATAACAAGAACACTTTTATTTCCTATAAGTTTAAGTGAAAAATAATTTTAATGAAAACCTCTTGTTTAAAAGAAAAATTGACAATTTAATTAATTATATAAGCTTAACTTTTATCCATAGTAATTTTTTAGAATTATTTTCATTGTTCAATTTTTGAGAAAATCCTTTTATATCACCAATAAAAAAAAAGTGTGTTTTAATTTTTCTTTTGCTTAAGGACTAGCAAAATTTTAAGTTTGGGGGTGTGATAACTTTACAAAATAGAGTTATTTTACCACATTTTTATGCTAATTGTTGCTTAGTCTTTGAGATTTTAAGTAACTTATTAAGTTTTTAAGTAATTTTGAATTTATTAGTCTTATTGTAATTTTATAGATTTTTGTGTAATTTTATAGATATTTTATTATAATATGTTATAGTTTAATTATTTGTATTATTGTCGTTAAGTTAGAAGTAGAAAGATGCATTTTTGAGCTTAATTGTTTAAGTAAATTAAGTTGTAATTAATATTTTTTAATGAATTAATATGATTTATTTTATAATTGAAAATATTTAATTATGATTTAATTTATGTTTATTTTGTAGAGAATTTGTTGCATTTTTTGCTCTTGAAAAGAAAGAAAAATGAAGGAAAAGGTGGCATTTTCAAGGAAAAGAAAGGAGAAAAAAAATGGCAATACTGAAAACTAAAGGCCCAAAGCTCTCTGCCACCTTTGGCCCATGCCCCTTCAACAGCCCAGACCCAAGCCGAAGCCTATGCCCAGCCCAACCTTTGGGCCCATACCCTTTCCCAGCCGCCTAAGCTAGCCATCCCTGTAGCCAGCTCCTTTGGGCCCGTGCCCTTTCCCAGCCGCCTGACCCAATTCGCCCCAGGCCCAACCGAGCCCAGCTGCCTCAGTAGCCACCCAAACACCTCAGTCCTTCCCTGCCAGCCCCTTATTGAGCCCAACAAATGGCTCCCTTGTCCCTTTGTCCCCTATGTCCAAAATGCCAACTTTTTACCCAATTTTTTCACATATTTCACCACAACATCATCATTACACCCTATAATTTACCTCCACATGCCATATTTACTTTATTGAATTAATTTAATTAATTTAAGCTGATTATTTTAATGCTCTCATTTTGGCTATAAATATGGAATTTTATGACCATTTTAGGTGCTTAATTTTTGGGTTACCATTTTCTCTCTACCATTCTCTCTTCCATTTTGGTGTTTTTCAAGAGCATTTTCAAGTATGCATTTTTTTTATTTTGTAATTTCTATTCTAGTTATGTGTTTCTAATATTTTTCATAAGATTATTAAGATCATGATGAAGCAACTTGTAACTAGATAATATTTATGTTGTATGTTGATTTTCCTTGTAATGCAACAAAGTTTATGGATTTTTCTTCTTCATATATGTCTTTCATCTTTAATATCTCATATTTTGGATTGTTAGATAATATTGCACTTTGTTCTTCATTTTGCAAAACATAACATTCTTTGTGTAAGATGTGTCATTAAATTATACACATTCAATGCTTAGAACAAAAATACTATGTTTTGTCTTATAAATAATGTTATTTGATTTTTTTTTCATTAGGTTGATTCACATTAAATACTTTGAAATTATATTTTTTGAAAAGTGAAGAAAAATCCTATCTTTTTAGAAATGTTTGTGCTTAAAATTATAAATCTATTTAGAATATGATAGTTTGACTTATTTTAACTATCACTAAAACTTGGGAATCAATATACTAATAAGTATTATTAAACTTACGTTTTGTGGATTCTAGTATCTTAATAATCTTTATTTTACAACTTATTTTCAAATCATAATTGGTTTATTTTTATTCTCTTAAATAGCTTTACTTTAAATCTTTTATTTTTATGTTCATGACATTTAAGCTCATCAATCTTTGGAGGTAGGTTAGAATTTATTAATTTTGGTTTAAAATAGTTTTCTTTTTTATTTTAGACAACTCATTTGGGTTCGATCTCGTGCTTACACGAACACTATACTTCATATACGATTTGTGTGCTTGCGAGTTATAAATTTGTAAAACATATCCATTTTGGGTCCATCATACATTAAGTTAGAGGAGGGTATCGCCAATGAAGGAAAATCTCCAAACACTGACGAGAACAAAAAAGAAGAGCCAACCAAAGTTGTTGGCGACCTTAGTAAGTCCAACAACGGTGGTAAGAACAACAACAAAAATGGTGGAAAACAAGAAAGCACTGAGCCATCTATGTTCGATAATAAACACCCTAAACATAATAGATATGAACCAAGGTTCACAAATTATACGACCCCGGTCAATAGCCGAGCAAAAGTGTACCAAGCCAGCCACACCACCGTACCATTCAGGCAACCAGCCTCCATCAGGAAGGACATTTCAAAAAGAGACAAAAAATTTTTGTTGCTTCCATAATGATTATGGACATGATATAAACAGATGCAATCGGCTGAAAGATGAGATTGAGTTTCTAATACGACAAAGACATCTGGGAAGATATATTTGAGCTGGGGATAATTCCCAACAAGGAGCTAATGGAGGCAACGAGCAGACACGTGTACACCAATGTCCACCTTCCCTACAACCAACCCTGGTCGTGGGCACTTTGCTAACTATTTTTGGCGGAACACACTTAGCTAGTGACAGTGGTAAGGAAAGAGAAAGGTGTAACACCCTGGATAACCAAGGTCGCTACACTGTGTGTTTATAAAGGTGCAAGACTTGCTAATCAAGTCATATAGTTGAAAATGTGATCCTAAAGTTATAATTAGGTTAGGGTTAAAAGATTTTGGTCAAAAACAGGATATTTCTCATTAAAATAAACGTTTAATACATGGGATCCTAAACACAGGTTTTAAAGGACAGTTTTCAAAAGTTTCAAAGTTTATGTACAATCACAAGCCACTCTAATGGAAAAATAGGCACTTTAGGTTCTCCTGTCCCTGTATCATTCCTCGGCCGTGGCGGCCGAACAACTGACTATGTACATTCTGCCCCAGAGCTCTCCAACTCAGGACTAGTCCAACTTGCCCTTGCCTTTACCTGCACCACGTAGCACCCATGAGCCAAGGCCCAGCAAGAAAACCATAATGCATAGCATAAGCAACAATCAACTGACAGATAATTCATAAATCACCAATCAGATATTTAGCAAGTCACAGTGTTCATATAATTAATGATACCAATCTGCAAACCAATAACCAATCATCCAAATAATAAACATGCCATAATCATCAGATTAAAAGCAATAAACATATCACATAATATCCAGGGTCGACACCCTTAGGCCGCACCCTCTGCCTATTCTCCTGACTCCAGCTCGCTTAGGCCGAGCTCAGTGATTATATACTTAACCTTAGCTACCAGTGGCCGAGCCGCGTCCTGTGTGCAATATAGATTCCGGCACTCTTTGGCCATTTATCTCATGTCCCCATGGCATAATACCATCATATGACATCACATGCAAGTATAGGGAACTCTTAGTCCCAACATAACCACATAATTGGGTGCAGTTTTCTTACCTTTGATTCCGAGTGCTTTGGTTAATGAAAACGATCCTCGAGCACGATCCTTTGAGCCATAGCGTACACCTAGTCACAGCCGTAAAATAGAACCCTCATTAACAATCAATTCTGTAACCTAACTTTGGGACCAATCCCGAGCCCTCAGGAAGCCCCCAATTCCACCTAACGGGGGTGGTGGAATCGACCCTCGAGCCCCCAAGCAAAAACCCTAAGAAAAATACCCAAAACCCATTTCTGGAGGCAGGGAAGCGCTACAGAGCCATGAGGTGGGCGCTACAGCGCTACAAGCAAAGACAAACGCCCCCCAGAAAGCCAAGCATAGCGTTGTAGCGCTCTAATGCTAGCGCTACAAATAGCACTAGCAACCCTCTAAGTTTTTCCTTCAAATTTCCTTGAGCCAAAACACCATAAATCCCCTCCAAACCTCAACCACACTTCAAATTAAGCCTACCATCCACTACACTTTTATGTCTTTGGGGCTTATAGTTGCTATATAGCAAACCCCAACACTTTTATGTCTTTGGGGATTATAGTTGCTTAACTAGCAAACCTCATTATAGCACGATGCTTATAATTGCTTAGTTCGCAAACCCCAATAGTCACCATGTGCATG
Source organism: Humulus lupulus (assembly GCF_963169125.1). Classification (NCBI taxonomy): domain Eukaryota; kingdom Viridiplantae; phylum Streptophyta; class Magnoliopsida; order Rosales; family Cannabaceae; genus Humulus; species Humulus lupulus. Next base: position 28,612,768 of record NC_084797.1, read on the forward strand.
GGTTAGAATTATAATATATGTTCATAGTTTATGTGTATGATTATGTTCATGCTTGTACTAGATTTTCCTTGCTGGGCATTAGGCTCATTCCTCTATGTTTTATATGTACAGGAAAATAGTTATGGCGGCGGGAAGGTTCTTGGCAGCTTGGGAATGTGTATTGAGGGAGAATGGAATCAGTTGACTGTGCGAACGATTCGAGGATGAAGTTGTTTAAGTCTTTCAATCATATTTTCTATGTATTTTTCTGCATCTGAGTTGTAATGAATTTTAAGATTTAAGTTATGTTATGCTTTATTTACAAAACAATGGGATCCCATATCCTACTTATGAATTTTTATGTATTTTAAACCTTTACTTTACAGTTTTTAAATAAAGTTATGGTTGTTTCATATGTATGTTTTCTTAAGATTAGTGTCTGTGTATAGTAGTTTATTAATGGTCCAAAGTCTAGAATAGTTGGGTCGTTGCGACATCTCATATATCCATATAATCATGTAAGCATGCTTATCACATAATCATTCATTTAATCATTTAAATCACACATAAACTAATTATGCCCTCCCGGCACACTAATCAAGGCCCTTAAGCCTTATTAGTAATTTTTGGGTCATTACAAAAGGTATGCTTATAATGACTCGACTAACTTAAAGACCCCAGACCATTAAGACTACTAAGCATAACTACTATTTTGGAATACATACATAAAATAATAGAACTTTATTATAAAACTCCAAAATATGGGATCCCATTGTTATTACATAAAATCATAAGGAAAACAAAACCTTTAATTAATTGTTCAAATACTAAATGCGGAAAAATATAAATACATAATTAAAAAGACTTGAAACAAAATGTCAGCCTCGATCTTTCCCATCCATCCATTCATTCAGTTCTCGCCTAATACACATGCCAAAGCTGCCATGAATCCACCCCGCCTTCCAAGCTTATTTTCCTGCACCATCTAAAATAAAAAGGAATGAGCCTAATGCGCATCAAGGAAAATCTACTCAAACATATCATAAATCATAAGACTAAAAACATAAATCATAAAACATATGACATAAAAATGTAAATCATAAAACATAGGACTACAGTATTAATGGCCATTAACTCACTACCTTAGTATGTGATAGAAACCATCTAAGTCCTCTTGCTACTATTCGAGGTAGGTTTAAACACAATATAGTATATGATAAACCACCTAGGTCCTCTTGCTACTATTCAAAGTAGGTTTAAACATAACTATAATCAACGATAATGATAAAAATATTTGGATTTGCTTATTTGCTATCTAAGAAACTATATTTCCCAAGCGACTACAACATAAACATATACATATATACATACATACACATAGCATATAAACATAATCATAACACATAAAATCTAACCTATTTTCCTTACCAAAAACTGGGTTATTGGAGACAATAACGGGATTGAAAACTCCTAAAACCAAACAGTAAGATCCATAAGTTTTCTAAAGAAATGAAGATGAAGAGAAGATCTAAACCATTGAGATAAGAACTTACCGAAAACCTTTAGTTCCAAGAAACTCAAACACCTAACCAAAAGCCATTATAACAAGTTAGGAATTTGAAGAAAATGAAAGAATAAGAGGAACTATAATGAACTAAACCTGAGGATAAAGAATACCTTGGATAGATTAGAACTTCGATCTACACCTCAATATCAAAATATCACTCTATCTTACTTCCCAAGTGTTTAGAAAAGCTTAGATTGGAAATCTTTTAACCCCAAAATCCTAGTGTTTCTCTATAGAATGAACTTAGCAGCTTGGAGGCTTTGAAAAATGCTTGAATGATGAAGCAAATGGCTGAGTGAAGGAAGTTATTTATAGAGTTCAAGGAGTGAAACTAACTCCTTTTAAAATGAATAAATAATGGAATAAAATTTGAATTTTATGTTCAATAGATGCCCAGACCTCGGTAAAAAACGTTCAAGAGCAAGTCCAAGTTGTCGAGGGCTGTTTCTAACTCGAATTCCACAGATTTTCAAAAATGCCAAAGGGAGTCGATATATCACCTGCCCCTATATCTCGAGCCTCCATGGTTTCGTTCGTGTGAAGTCGACATGTTTTCCGTATCACCCATAGGAGATATATCGGCCCCTATAACTACGATATATTGGCATACGTTGATTTATCAAACATGTTTTTGCACACTTTCAACACACTTGAATTTGTTTAAACCACTTTAATTGAGTAAAACGTGATCCTAACAGCTGAGGGAAGGGTCTAGACTTCCTAGGCTTATCCTTTATTAATTTATTCATCTAAAATCTTTAATAAACATGCATGTGACAAGTGTCACGTTGTTAATTATTCTATCTAAACCGTAGGTTATAATGAAAATCATTTCTAGGACCAGCTATATTAATCAAACCTTATGTTAAAATTAATTTTTCTAAACAATAGGCTAAACTTTTAAAATCTACAACTATCTCTATGAGTTTCAAACTAAATCCCAGCTTGAACCAATTTCCACGAAAACTAAAATACTACAACACAAGCTACTACTATCTAACTAAGTAAAATTCTGAGACGCTACAATTCTCCCTTGCTTAAAATAATTTCATCCCCGAAATTTACTTAGCAAACAATTTCGGATATCGTGCTCGAAGGTCTTCCTCCAACTCCCACGTTGCCTCTCATTCTGTACTATTACTCCATAAGACATTGAATATCAAAATACTCTTAGACCGTAATTCCTTCATCCCCTTCTCTAGGATGATAACCAGTCGTTCCTCGTAACTCAGGTTTTTCTGAAGTGCTGACGTATCGTACTTGAGAACGTGGGATGGGTCTGACACATATTTATGCAGCATCGAGATGTGAAACACACTGTGGCTGTCTACTAGAGCTGGCGGCAAAGCTAATCTATATGCTACTGGTCCCACCTTGTCCAATTTCTTAAAAGGATCTATAAACCGGGGACTAAGTTTGCCTTTCTTCACAAACCGCTTCACTCCTTTCATATGAGATATTCTTAAGAAGACTTGATCTCCAACTTTGAATTCCACATCTCGTTGCTTGGCATCTATATAACTCTTTTGTCGACTCTGAGTAGCAAGCATACACTTTTTAATAAGCTCCACTGTATCTTGAGCCTCTCTAATAGTTTCGGGTCCAAGAAGTTGTCTTTCTCCTACCTCGTCCCAATGTAATGGCGATCGACACTTCCTTCAATAAAGTAACTCATAGGATGCTATATCGATCATTGCTTGGTAGCAATTATTGTAGGAGAACTCTATAAGTGGAAAATACTTACTCCATGATCTAGTAAAAAAGAAGGTTGCTCAATAATGATAGGTCCAAAGCACTAAAAGAAGAAGTCGAAAAGCTTAAGAAAAAAAGGTTCATTAGGGTGGAATTTTATCCATCACGGGTCTCCAATCCCGTATTAGTCCCAAGGCCAAATGGAAAGTGGAGGACTTGTGTTGACTTTACAAACTGCAATAAACCTTGACTGAAGGATTTTTTTCCACTGCCATGGATTGACCAGTTGGTCGGTGCTACATCAAGGCATGAAATGTTATCATTTATGGATGCATATTTTTGCTACAATAAAATAAGTATGCACCCACCGGACGAGGACCACACCAGCTTTCAAACAGATATCTGGCTATACTGCTACAAGGTAATGACTTTCGGTTTGAAAAACGCTGGTGCGACTTACCATCGATTTGTAAATCACACGTTCGTGGTCTTCCAATGAGCACAATTCCAAGGATGGATTGATTCTTATAACACCATAAAGGCATCGATTTCACTGTGAACTTAGATTTGGATTTATTGCTTCCAACAATGAAGCTTAATATGAAGCGATGCTCGCAGGATTAAGACTAGCCAATGATGTAAACGTAAAATCACTAGAGATATACAATGATTCAAAGTTGGTCGTTAATCAGGTCCTAGGAGAATATCAGGCCAGAGGATTTAAAATGGTCATGTTTCTAAACAAATCAAAAGACTTGTTGGCATAATTCAAAAAGTATACATTGCAACAAGTACCTTGCGACTAGAATTTCAACACTGACGCATTGGCCAAGTTATTAAGTTGCAAAGATGCAGATATGCTGAACATAGTACCGGTCGGACATTTATTAGCCCCTAGCATACAGGTAAATGACTCCACTCTAGTTATACATGCAGCTGATACTTGGATGATTCCCATCATCCAATACCCTGACTAGGTAATATTTCCAACAAAAAGGAATTAATCGAAGAAACTACAAAGACAGTTCGCCCGATTTATTCTAGTGGGTAGAATTTGTACTTACGAGGATATTCTATGCCCTTACTACGATGTACTCCTAACGAAAAACCTAAGGAACTATTATGAGAAGTACATGAAGGGTTTTGCGTAGACCACGCTGGGGGACAAAGTTTATCAAAGAAGATTCTATGACAAGGGTACTTTTGGCCTATAATGAATGAGGATGCACCAAAATTTGTGAAGAAATTCGACAAGGGCCAATGATTTTCCAAGATACCACGAGCAGCCCAATTGAGTTGAAACAGATGCAAAGCCCTTGGCCATTTGTAGTTTGGGAAATATAACTGATCGGATCTTTGCCAACATGAAAAAGGGGTGTGAAATACACAGTAGTAGATGTCAACTACTTCACCAAATGGGTAGAAGCTAAACCACTCGCAACAATCATGACCAAGAAAGTTCTAGATTTCGTCATAAAAAATATAGTGTGTCGATATAGACTGCCAAAGAAAATAATATCAAACAATGGCACTCAATTTTATAGCGACCTATTCACCGATTTATGCAAACAACATGGCATAACTAAAAGCTTCTCTTCAGTAGCCCATCCGCAAGCAAATGGACAAGTCAAAGCCGTGAATAAAATAATAAAGGACACCCTAAAGAAAAGACTCGAACAGGCAAATGGAGCTTGGCCAAAAGAATTACCTGAAGTCCTCTAGTCATACAAAACAACACACCGAACAATAACGGGTCATACACCATTTTCCTTAACATATGGGTATAAAGCTATGCTACCAGTTGAGTTGGATCCACCCTCACATCGAAGGAAAATGTACGACTAGAATACTAATCACCAGTTGCTGATGGAATCATTAGACTTGATAGAAGAATTAAGAGAGAAGACTGAGCTACGAATAGCAACTCATCTTCAAAAAGTCGCTCGATATTTTAACTCTAAACTACGTGAGAGAAAGTTTGCTTTAGGAGACTTGGCACTTAGAAGAGTTTTCCTCAATACTCGTGACCAAGCTACTAGAGTCCTTGGGCAAAACTAGGAAGGTCCATATCAAATTGAATAAATTCTTCAACAAGGAATGTATAAACTTGCCCGCTTAAAAGAAGATCTTGTTCCTTGCTATTGGAATGGAGAACACCTGTGCAAGTATTATCAATGAACATTTCTTTTTTAAAGAATGGTTTGTATTAATTAGTTGTTATTTTTACAAGTTTTTGAACAAGGGTTGGTCAGTTGTTTGGTTGGTCGCTTATAAGTATAAGATCATTTGATCACTCGTACAGACACGAATTTGTCCATTTTTTACGAGAAATAAAAGGAAATGTGTGCAACCAGTTATTCTTGCCAATTATTGTATTTTTCACAAGTATTTTCTCATTACGTGTGTTGTTTTGCTATATTTTCATATTTATTTATAAGAACGCGAGAAATAATGTTCGAACATGTATTGGTCTATGGCAAGTGACCGAGCACCTTAAGCTCCTCAATCCGTTGGGGGGGCATATAAGATACTGAGGCAAGAAAATCATATGAAAATATGTAAACATAAGAGAAAAATTAGGGAAAGCATGCAACAACACTTAGAATATTTTTCAAAATTTTTAGATTTTGCACAAAAATATAAAGTGTTATGTTATGTTCATCATCCGAGCAGATGTTATAGTAACAATTATAAGATAAAGAAAAATATGTCTTTACACTGTGAGCAGTACTGCTCGAATGTTATTAAAAAACTAGCATAAAAATAAAACTGCCTTGAGCAGTAAATTGTCTCAACATCACAGTCAGGTTGTTCAGATGTTATAATTACAAAATAAAGGATAGAAATAAATTCACTGAGCATGAGGGTTTTATTGGGGCTGCTGGTCGACGGTTGCTCCAGCCTCATCCTCTCCATTGATCCCCGTAGCCAAAGAAATTTCAAGAGATGCATGGACATTTTTCTCCTCCTCCAATCGATCAGCGCATCGAGCAAGCTCAAACTCCTTATCTGCTAGGGAAGATAATCAAAGTTTGCACCTTGATTTTTTTTCCAAAACATGTAAAAGCAGGTGAAGTTTTCACCTTGAAACCTCTTGAAGTTGCTCGCATTAATCTCCCCGAGCGGTTTCACCTTATGCTCTAGCTCATTGGCCTCCTTCTGACTTGCGACTAGGTCATCTTGAAGCTTGTTCACCTCATTGTGGTTAGCCTTGGACGCAGCCTTGTATTTTTGTTTTAAAGCTATGGCCTTGTCCAAGTCCTCCTTGGTCTTTTTCAGCTTCTCATTGAGGGCCTTGATCTAGTCCTCAGCTGCTTTTCGCTCCTCAGCAAATCTGGAGCTTTCATCTTCAACATGGTGCCACCTGTTATTTATGGTTAGAATGGCCTACGAGCAACATAAGAATGATGTTATTGAAAGAAAGAAAAATTAACCAGAAATACAAAAAATTTAGAAAAAAAGACTTACGTCGAGCATTTCATTGAAACCACGACCAATGACATGGTCAGTTTTCGACAAAGGAAGAGAGGCAAAGGCCTCTTTGCTGAGTTGATGTTTGGCCACTTTTTGCAGCTTGTCTATTGTGGTGTTGGAGGTGTTGGTCAGCATCTCATTTACAGAGGGATCTCCCACCTGCTCGGTGGAAGATTCAGGTAGAGGAAAGGGAGGAGGACGAGTGGTCTTTGAAGGAAGAGAAGTCTTCATTGATTGAGACTTCTTACTCGGAGGTGCCACGCTGCTACCTCCGGCTTCTGTCTTCCTTGCTTTCTTTGAGCCAATGGTTTTGCCTCCCGATGCATAGATGTCAAAAGCGTTGTTTGCCTACATGATTGAAAAAGAGGCGAACAGGTTAGTTAAAGTGTCCACAAGAATTTATAAAGATCGACAAGGAAAAATTCTAAGTGTTATACCAGAACTAAAGTTACTGGTCGCTAGTTATCTAAGTTATTATTGCTACAAACATTATCCCCATCGAAGAAATCTAAATTAAAGCTACTGGTTGGAAAAATAAAGTTGCCATTCATGTCGAACATTGTTAGTTTTTTCCTTAGAAACTGTAAAATCATGATTATTTGTCTTTTTTAGGAAGTAAAAGCTCTGTTGGATGTGACAGGTTGGTCGGTGAAATCTAGTCGAATAAGTTTATTTGATGTTGATTGCATCATAATGAACTTTGGGGGCAAATGTTTCCCTAAGAATTAGCATGATGACGTGGCATAAACATAAGGCACATGATAAGACATTTATAGAGGATTGGTCGACCCTCGACTAGACGAGAGAAGAAAACATGCTATCAGACACATTCAAAATTTATGCAGAGTAGCAGAAAAAGAAGTTGACAAAAGACATGCGACTAGAGCTGCTCCATGGAATGCAGTTAAAGCTCAAATCTAGTTAAATGTGAAGATATTTGCGAGATATCTTTTATTTCAAATATAAAGTGTATTATTTACATATTATTTTATGATTCTTGTTGCACAAGTTACGCAAGGCCCATGGCTCATCTATGTACATTCTTGAGTCTATAAATAGATGACTCAAGGATTCATTATTTTTTACGTCGTAATTCTTTACTTTCAAAGAATTCTAAGAATCTAGTGTTGTTATACACGTTCTTGTATCCTCTCTCTTAGCTTGTGAAACTTGGTTGACTCTAGTCATCTCATTGTAGGTTTTAGGAATTTATGTAAATAAGAGTACTAAGTGGACGTAGGTCATTACTAATCAGTGGGGTCGAACCACTACAAATATGTGTGTCGTTTGTTATTCTTAAGTTCAGTTCTTACTATATATCATTTATTTGACTAAGTGTCATTGGCAAAATCTCGAGACAACATATATTATTTATATGTATTTTTTAGAATATGAAAAGGAAAAAAAATTAGAAAAATGTAACCGCAAGTTGAAAAAAATATATAATAAGGATAGGGTGTACTAATCAAATTTTGGGGTGCAAATATCTCGAAATGCCAAATTATTTTTCCCAAGTCTTTTCACAACAACAATGATTCTGTCTAATACTCGTTTTCAGTGTTCATTCTCTTGCTTGATTTGTTCCCACAAACTTGTTTTAATTGTTAACATCAACTTCAATCTTTTCTTTAATTCCACCCAACTGCTAATAGACTCAAAGTGTGTAGGATCTTAGAATTTAAATCTAGATGCATGATTCTTATTATTTTTCCAAACACATAATAAAAACATAGAATAACATGACATACATATGAACATCAGATTCATAAATTAACATAAACAGAAAGATGTAGAAACTTACGAATACGCAGGGAACTAGAACAACTCCTTCCTTCAATCTCTCTAACCCTTGATTCTTTTTTGTAGCAGAGTATTATCAAGAGATTGAACTAGATCAGCAACACAGTCTTCCTCACCAAGCCTTTGATCAACCTAGAACTAGTGTGGGCTGGTTCTCAACACATGAGATAAAGATCTAGAATAGAAGAAGAGATAGTGGCTAAGAAATGATTAGAGTGTCTAGGTTTTCACTTACCCAATGAATGACTTCCTTATGAAAACCCTAGATATCATATTCCTTATATAGACAACTTAATGGGCTTTATTTAAATTAATTAAAAATAATAAACAAAAAATAAAAGTCTTGGGATGCCATAAATAGACTTGGGCCCAATCTCTTTGTTTTGAATTTAAATCCCAATTGGGCCTAAATTCAAAACGTCTTATTTATTTATTTTTTTAATTAATTAATCAAATCCTTATTCAAATTAACAAATTATAATTTGAAACTTAATTTAATATTATTTATTTATATTGATACTAATTTATCAATATTAATAAATTTACCCAAAGATTCTGTTTTATTATCTAAATCTCATATCTCTATAAATTTTCCAAAATTGATCTATTCAACTTTAAAAATCCTAATTGATAATTAAATCAATTAATTGAGACATTCTGATTTATTCAAAGGTGATGCGGGGACCATGGATCCCTGAAATCAAGCTCCAACAAGTTACCGTGAATTTATTTACGAATAGTTTCACTACCTTATTAATTCCTCGTAACCCCACTATAGACTCAGAATTGAACTCTTGAATTCATAGAATGTATTTTCAAAACCATAAATATGTTATCCATTATTATAAATATTACAGTCAGTCAATCCTCTATCGATGACTTACTAACGAGATGGGTGCAAGTTACCGTTTTACCTCTCATAAGTATTTTATCCTTAACTCCCACTAAGTTCCTTATAAATGATATTTCTGTTAACTCAATCACAGAAATGAGATCTCAATCATTTAACCTTTTGAACAAAGCAATTAAGGAAATCATCTTTTCACTTCTCCTACAGAAGTTATAGATTTCATATCTATGAATAATACTCCCACTCAATTACACTACTAAATTTGCAAGATGTAAGTATGGGCTAGACCGTAGGGTAAGCTGGTAATGAACAAGTCAAAAGATTTAAAAAGTATAATTAGCATAATATTATCATTAGGAATTAAGATCGACTTAACATATGGTCAACATTGTGACATTGATTATATTCGATAACAACGATACTTATTTATCAATCAATAATCAATATCGGTCCTAGTCTGATGTAACTAAATACATCTGATCTTATCTACTTGGTCGATGCCTTGGACAAGACACCACACCCCGAATGTGTAAGTAGATCATATCGTAGATTTCCTAATTAGTGAAAATCCAATGCACTGATCTAATCTTAGGACTCGTTTTTTTGAACATATAATTACAACTATAATCCACTGTGACCTAGTCACTATAATTGTAAGTATACATATGTTCAGGATTTTATAAATGTTTGTATTATTTCAATAATCATGTAATAAAACAAGCAAGCAACACGGTTGTCAAACTAAATGATTTCTACTACTTTTATTGATAATATGAAATCGTGCTACATGTACTTCATGGTTTTATAAGGGCATAAAACCCAACAAACTCCCACTTGCCCTTTTAAAACAAATGGGACATGTTTCTCAATACCATGCATTCTACAAGCTTCACAATTATGTTCTCTGCTTATATCTTTGTAAAGGGATATGAAAGATTGCCTTCCAATGCTATCTTCATCACCTTCACTTCACGCCTTCGCCACACATCCTCGATAATGTGGTACTTTCTCTATATATGCTTTACTCTTGTGCAGCTTCGATGTTCTTTCGAATTCGCTATTGCCTCATTACTGTCACTAGATAAAATGAGTGGTTTATCCATTTCTAGAATAACACTGAGATCCGTATAGAACTTCCTTAGTCAGACTATTTCCTTAGCCGCCATAGACGCAGCTATGTACTCAGCCTCCAAGGTGGATTCTAAAATGGCAGATAGCCTAACGCTTCTCCAACTCACAGCTACTGAGATGGCAGACAACTTATCGCTTCTCCAAATCATAGCTCCACCCCCAAGAGTAAACACATTTTTCAGAAGTAGACTTCTTGTCTTCAACATCAATCTAAAATCTGAATCAGTGTAGCCTAACAGGTTCAAAGATCCACTTGAAAAGACTAACATATAATCTTTAGTCCATCAAAGATACCGACCCCCTCTATTGTTCATTTCCAAAGTTTTACTAACACTTTTTCACCATTCCCACTGCATAGCAGATCTCCAGTCACACCACACAACATAGTATGCATTAGGCTTTTAATTGCAAATGATAATGAATTTGTTACAAATTTTCTTTCTCTTGAGGAGTCTGTGGAGATTGCTGCTTAGAAAAATAAATTCCATGTCAAGACACTAAACATCCTTTCTCGGAATTTGTTATAGAGTAACGACCAAGCACCTCACCTAAGTAGGTTGCTTGAGTTAGAGCCAAAATTTAGTTATTTCTATCCCTGATGTTCTGCATACCAAGAACACGACTTGCTATAACAAAATTTGGAATTTCATTTCTAGCCAGTTCTTTATGTCTGATAATTTCTTGACATTGTTTCCAATGAGTAAGATATCATCTACATAAAGGATTAAGAACACCACAATGTCTTTTTTCCTAAGTTCTCAAACACAAGGGTCAACTACATTTTGTTCAAAACCTCAGGTCTTAATGTTTCCATTTAACCTTAAGTTCCAAGAGCGCAAAGCTTGTTTAAGTGCATAGATTGACCTACTCAGCTTGCCGACTTTCTTGTCCAACTACTTTAAATCCTTTTGATTGATTCATGTTAATGGTCTCATCAAGACAGCCATTGAAAATTCTTCTTTGATGTCCATTTGCCTTATCTCTTAATCAAGAGTTATGGCTATGAATAAGAGTATACTAAATGAATTTTAACATGGCTGCCAGAGAAAAAGTTTTCTCTAAGTCCAATTTCTCTCTCCAAGAGTCGAGCCTTTAATGTCTCGACCTTTCCAGAAACTCCTCTCTTCTTCTTATAGATCCACTTGCACCCCTTGGGCCTAAAGTTCAATGGCACATCTACAAGATCTCAGACAAATTAAGAGTACTTAGACTTTATTTCCTGGTACTGGGCTTCGAGTCAAAGATCCCTTTCAGACTTACCCATTTCCTATTTAAAGGCCAATGGATCATTGTTACTTGTGTTCCCAACCAACTTGTGGGTTTCACTATCCATTTCATAGGTACCGGGTTACGAGAAACCCTCCCACTATGACGAGGCATCGTAACTTTCAGACTTGGATTAGTGGTTTCTAAATCTACCATGTTTTCCTCGATTTGTGTCAGTGAGGATGGAACAATAGTTTATCGCTTTTCCATCTAATACTATTTTGCTATGAGACTTGAAATTCATTATGTAGTCGTTATCCAGAAAAGTAGCATTTGTAGAGCCAAAATTTTTCTTGTCTACTGGACTATAAAATAGACCACCTTGAGTACCTTTAGAATAGCCATCAAACAAGCAAACCCTCAGTTCGTTGTTCTAGCTTTCTACCTTTTTCCTCAGGACATAAACATGACACTGCCAAATTCCATAATGATGTAAACCAGGTTCACGACCATTTCATAATTCTAGTGGTGTCTTGGAGAAATCTTTTGAGATGGCACAACATTTAAAAAAATGTCACATGCGGTCTAAGTAGTATGTCTCCAAAAAAGATCCGGGTAAGAAGTTGGTAGAGTTGAATAGCTTATCTTAGAACACACATGTTCATAAACGCATGATTCACGTCGTTCAGCAACACCGTTTTGTTGCGGAGTCCTTGGGGCAGTTTCTTTAGACAATTCTCCACGTTCAATCAAATGATCTTGGTTCTGATTATCCAAATATCCTCCACCCCAATCAGATCGCAAGAACTTTAACGTTTTCACCTAATATGGTTTTAAAGCCATATCAATGAATTCTTTGAACTTCTTAACAAATTCACATAATTCCTATGCTTTAGGCACTTACATGAGTCTCTAGAGAAATCGTCGATGAAGATGACAAAATACTCATAACCACCCCTCACTTGAACATTAATAAGTCCCCAGACATTTGAATATACTAGCACTAGTGGTTCTTTGGCCCTTTCTCCTATCACAGAGAATGGACGCTTTGTCATTCTGCCCTTGAGACTAGATTCACAAACAGGTAGGTCACCCTAGGTGAGTTCCCTCAAAGGCCCAGCCTTTGTTAGTATTTGAATCCTATCATAACAAATATGACCAAAGCGAAAATGCCAAAGGTACGTTATTTCTAATGTTATTGACCTTTTGTCGTTTAACGATCCTAGATTTAGCTATCTTAAACAATTCATTATTTAGAACATGGGGTTCGTTTAGTTGCAATATGTATAGCATGTTTTTCATACATCCACCCACGATTCACATCCATTTAAAGAAATAGGATTTTATTACTTATGAAAGTAACTACGTATTGTTGTTAATGTAATAAGAAAAATTGAAATTAAAAATTTCCATTGAAAATCATAATAAAATAAACATTGTCTTAAAACTATATAATTATTTCCAAAATTCATTCAAGCTTATTATTTTTCCTTGTTTGATACGAATAACCCTTGATGGATTCTAAGTTGTGGTTTTTTCTCCTTCATGGCTTTCCTAGTGCTAATTTTTTTTAAAAAGGTACATGCATGTTTAGTAGATTTTGATTCAGCGATCCAAAAGCAAAGTATCATCCTCTAAAATAACATGCATCAAAGATAAATTTAATTATCTTGGGTTCCATATGCCTTGAGTGTTGGGGAATATTGTTCCAATTCTCATTCTCCTTGCAGTTGGAAACACTCCCCTTTTTTGTACTTATAATCAGGCATTGCTCCAAGATGCTTTGCAACATGTCGTGCCTTGTCAGTGGACTTCTTATTCTTTTTGTTTGAATTTCTTCCTCATTTGCTCTTCGAAGAAGAAGCTTAAAGCAGCTTCTCCTTGAGCTTGTTTAGTAGTATTAGCATTCTTTCATTTGCTCGAACCACCATCAACAATCCTCTTTGAAGGATTTAGTGATCGTTGCATAGGAAAAATAGGAATATCTTTGATTATCATGAACTCGATGTTGTCCATAATCAACACAATGTTGATGTTGGACAAACATTTCGTAAGGTTCTCTCCATAGAGTAACATTTTAGAGATTAGAGAGAGTAAGAGGTGGGAAGCCTAGAGCTACGATTATCTACTAAGTAGAAATCAATGCATTGCTTGACAAACATTTATTCATTAAATTTTTAGAAATAGCATAGCATACAAAATGTTTTGAGATAAGCAAAATACTAAAACATTTTCTTCTATTTCTTAGGTACTTTAACTAGCCATGAACCCATGTGTCTCGGTAGGCGAGAGTGACATATATTCACTTAGTTAAATAGAGAAACATCTCAATCAATAAAATTTCATATACTTTTATTAACTACCTATTCCATCTGATCAAAGTAACGAAAACTCATGTGTCCTGGTAGGTGAGAGTCACAAATATTTCTTACTTTATGAGTTTGACCTACGATTTCGATTATTATAGACTTAATTCTTATAGTCACCGTAGAGATGAGTCTATAGAAGGTCCATCTATAACTATCTATCCTAAGAAATTTAACCATGTTAAGAAGTCCAGTGAACACCTTCCGTAGGGAGACAAAATCAAAGCGCCTTGAGGCCCCACTGAACTCTAACCTTGTTAAATCAACGGTGGAGATCGAATTTAATTTATTTATTTATTTTCAAAACTCATTATAAAATATTTTAGTATTTTATTCTTTTTGAAAAATATCAACTTGGGTTTGCCAAATTATTATAATAATGAATAAACCAACTTACGTTTGCCAAATTATTAAAATAATCAAAAAACCAACTTAGGTTTGCCAAATTAATAAACCATAGTTTATAATTTTTCCATTAATTCTAAAATTACCATTGAAAATTAATTCAAAAATTAGAATTAATTTTTTTCTAATCAATTATTAGGTCCAACTAAAAAGAATAATCTAATACAATTAAGTCCAATTTAGGTGGTCTTAACAATTCGAGCTTGCATGGAGGAGAGCTGGGTACAGTATGTCGAACCCACTACTAAGGCTCCCTGACTTCCACACAAAGCCCAAAAAGACAGGAATTTGAACATTCATTTTATTAATTGTTATTCAATTGATTAAGCTCAATCTAGTAATGCAAAGCAAATGAGCATTCACAAGTGGAACCACCCACAAGAGAGGAATTTAAACTTTATATGTTCAATTGGGCCCAAATAAAACCTAATATTTTATGATAGTTTTATTTGATTTTTCCCACATTTTTCAAAACAAAAAATGGGCCGTCATTATACTTATATTTAAAGCTCAAATGCAAAAAATAACTTGATAATGATGCTAGACATGTTAATTTTCTTATTAATTAGATGGACATAACATAAAAACCTATATGACATATTACGCAACTTTATGCATCATTACATTTATCACCAAAATAAATAAATCAATTGCTAAAATAAATAAATCAATCAATATCTAAAACAATTAATCGAGTTATCAAAATTAATTAATTTATTAATTAATTACCATAAAGTTTTTCCTAATTGAAAACTTACCACATTATTAATTAAACATAAAATTAATTTAATTGACATAAAAGAAAATATCTCAAAATTTTTAAATTTGATACTTAGATATTTAAAACAAAGAAATATCTTAACTAACTTTTATATTATATATAAAAATATATATAAACATATTAATATAAACCAAAAAATATATATAGTTACATTTTTTTAAAATATATATATAACATTATATATATAAAGATTTATATTTAAAACCATATATATGGTTTTTTTTAATTGGGGCTGCCAACTACCAAAGTCAAAAAAAAATTGTGCAATTTTTCAATGAGCATTTTATCAAGCACCAATTATGATCTCAAAATACATGAAAAATATGACAACTTAAATTAGCAATATGACACATAAACATTCAAAACATTCATATCAAATTTCATGTACCATCCAATTAAACTTTTAAAATTAAACATGTAAGCAAACATATATAATCATGCATTCTTAACATCTAGATCTAGACAACCTAGGCTCTGATGTCATTTGTAGGATCTTGGAATTTAAATATAGATGCATGCTTCCTATTATTTTTCCAAACTCATAATAGAAACATAGAATAACATGACATACATATGAACATCAGATTCGTAAATTAACATAAAGACAAAGATGTAGAAACTTACGAATACGCAGCGGAACTGGAACAACTCCTTCCTTCAATCTCTCCAACAATTGATTCCTTTTTGTAGCAGAATATTATCAAGAGATTGAACTAGATTAGCAACACAGTCTTCCTCACTAAGCCTTTGATCAACCGAGAACTAGTGTCGGCTGATTCTTAACATATGAGATAGAGATCTAGAAGAGAAGAAGAGATAGTGGCTAAGAAATAATTAGAGTATCTAGGTTTTCACTTACCTAATGAATGACTTCCTTTTGAAAACCCTAGATATCATATTCCTTATATAGGCAACTTAATGGGCTTTATTTAAATTTAAATTCAAATTAATTAAAAATAATAAAAAAAATAAAAGCCTTGGGCTGCCATAAATGGACTTGGGCCCAATCTCTTTGTTTTGAATTTAAATCCCAATTGGGCCTAAATTCAAAACGTTTTATTTATTTATTTTAATTAATTAATCAAATCCTTATTCAAATTAATAAATTATAATTTGAAACTTGATTTAATATTATTTATTTATATTGATACTAATTTATCAATATTAATAAATTTACCAAAAGATTCTGATTTATTCTCTAAATCTCATATCTCTATAAATTTTCCAAAATTGACCTATTCAACTTAAAAAATCCTAATTGATAATTAAATCAATTAATTGAAACATTCTAGATGATTTATTCAAATGTGATGCGGGGTCCATGGATCCCTGAAATCAAGCTCCAACAAGTTACCGTGAATTTATTTATGAATAATTTCACAACCTTACTAATTCCTCGTAACTCCACTGTAGACTCGAAATTGAACTCTTGAATTCATAGAACGTATTTTCAAAACCATAAATACATTATCTATTGTTATAGCCATTACAGTCAGTCAATCCTCTATCGATGACTTACTAACAAGATGGGTGCAAATTACCATTTTACCCCTCATCAGTATTTTATCATTAACTCCCACTAAATTCCTTATAAATGATATTTCTGTGAACTTAATCATAGAAATGAGATCTCAATCATTTAACCTTTTGAACAAAGCAATTAAGGAAATCATCTTTTCACTTCTCATATAGAAGTTATAGATTTCATATCGATGAATAATACTCCCACTCAATTACACTACTAAATCTCCAAGATGTAAGTATGGGCTAAACCGTAGGGTAAGCTGGTAACGAACAAGTCAAAAGATTTACAAAGTATAATTAGCAGAATATTATCACTCAGAATTAAGATCGACTTAACATATGGTCAACGTTGTGACATTGATTAGATTCGATAACAACGATACTTATTTATCAATCAATAATAAATATCGGTCCTAGTCCGATGTAACTAAATACATCTGATCTTATCTACTTGGTCGATGCCTTGGACAAGACACCACTCCCCAAATGTGTAAGTAGATCATATAGTAGATTGCCTAATCAGTGAAAATCCAATGCACTGATCTAATCTTAGGACTCGTTTTTTTGAACATATAATTACAACTATAATCCACTGTGACCTAGTCACTATAATTGTAATTATCCATATGTTCATGATTTTATACATGTTTGTGTTGACGCCGTTTTTCGTCAACAGATAAAAGAAGAGAGCACGTAAACAATTAAAGACAATAGCTAACACAAACAAACGAATCAGACACACGGTTTTTACGTGGTTCAGCAGTTAAATCTGCCTAGTCCACGAGTCTCTGTTATTAATCTCAAGATTATCTCTGAAAATTCTTAAGCATGAATTCTTCAGAGTTTTCTCTCAAGGTTCAGAATTTCGGTCCTTTACAATGGTGCATGACTTCTCTATTTATAGAGAAGGATGCAGAATACTATCCCACATATTTTGGGTAGTTACTCTTTTGTGAATAAAAATAAATGGCCTTAAATGCCAATAATCAGATATAAAAGGAAATGTTTCCCAAAGATCAGGAAACACACAACTGACTAAACAATATCCCACGATTCTTGGGGATTTACATCAATAAATGAGGATTACATCCTATATCTACAATACTTGTAGATATTCAAAGTGATCATAGCGTATCTTCAAGGCTTCAGCATCTAAGGCTTTAACGTCATTGTGCGAGCCACTGACATTTCCCGAGCTAACATTGCTTTCGAGATAGCATATCGAGCTCGAGATCCCTGCTCCGAAGTTGTTCCTGAAGATGAGGGGCTCACAGAGCTATCCTTTGAGATCGAGATCATTTCGAGGTCACCATATTCGAGGTCTGTACCATACTTTGCAGGCTCCGATTTACAATCGTAGAGCATACCCTAACCCTCACGAGACCATTTCATGCGAACTCAGCTTTCGAGGTCATATTTGCTATGGCTCGAAATCTGGGTATAACAGTTTGTATTATTTCAATAATCATGTAATAAAACAAGCAAGCAACACGGTTGTCAAACTAAATAATTTCTACTACTTTTATTAATAATATGAAATCGTGCTACATGTACGACATGGTTTTATAAGGGCATAAAACCCAACAAAGTGTTGTTTGCTTATTTCGTGGCTTTTAAGTCTATCAAAATATTATGCCAATCATTTAAACCTTCATCAACTAATTGGCCAACAATCTTATTATTCTTCACAAACAATTTACAACAAAAACAAAATACTTTATCCAAAGAAACTTTGTATACCAACCACTTTCTATCTTACTTCTCCCCATTTGGTAAATCTCATAATTAATGCTTTATAGAAAAATATCTATTGAAAACATATTTAGGAAAGATGATATTAATGTCTCTTTTTGGACCTCTTTCAACTAAGAAATCTCTGATATTTTGGTCTGTTCTATTCCAATTACCTGGATCATCCATGTCAAAAGGAAAATTATAATTTTCACTAGAATTTGCATTTTTATCATCTTCACTAGGACCTTCATTGTGTTCACCTTTCTCATATTGATTAAGTTCTCTAATACCTTTCATATGCTTGTAGGATTTCATTTATACAAGTCTATATGAATGCTCCCTATTGCAAAAAATAGCATACAATAGAAAACATAAATACATACATAGAACATATTTTCATTTAGAGATTCGTAAATAGCACAATAGAGATTATAGCACTTATGAATACGCAGCGAAATAAGACTACACCCTTTGGATTCCCTAACATTTTGTCCCTGTTGAATGCTGGGTATTGCAAGGAATCCAAAGGGCTTTGAAACAAGACCACAGTCTTCAAGTATTTCTCTGAAACAACCTAGTGTTTGTGTGGGTAGGAATCAACACATGAGAAGAGAATTCATACAGAGAAAACAAAGAGAGAATGGTGGCTAGGTATAGAAAATTAGGAGTGAATTTTTACCTTATAAAATTTATCAACCTAATGTATTCTATAACACTAGTATATATAGGTAATTAACTAGGACATACAATAAGTTTTAATTTCCCATTTTATTTTAATTATTTAATAAATAAATTAAAGGAAATAAAACACAATATTTTGTGTATTATTCCATACATGGCCGAATACTCTAGGGAGTTAATGCCAAGTTGGAACTTTGAATTTGTTTCCAAATTGTCTAAAATCAAACATTTATTTAAATAATTATAATTAATTAAATACATGTCAAAATAAACGAATTATAATTTTGACATTTATTTAATTAGTTTTATTAATATTAATACCTATTTATCAATATTAACAAAATTATCTCAATTAGCTATAATACTCTCTTTTTGAGACTGTGCAATAAAATCATCAAAGTTTCTTTTATTTCTTTTCTCACAAAATATCAATAACTGATTTAACATTATTTACTTTTATTGACCTAGTCAATATAATATTTTTATGATTGATAATTAAATTAATTATTCAAGACTACTAGGTCCATTTTGATAAGATATGATATGGGGACCATGAATCTGTGAACTCAAGCTCCAATAAGTTACGAGGAGTTTATTTATAACAAATAATCTCACTACCTTATTAATTTCTCGTGACTCCACTATAGACTTGAAATTGCACTATTGAATTCGTAGAACGCTTTACACCAAATGTAAATAAGTTACCCATTGGTATAAGCATAATCATCATTCAATCCTCTATAGATGATCTACTAATGAGACAGGTACAAATTATCGTTTTACCCCTCAATGGTATTTTATCCTTAACTCCCACTGAGTTCCTTGTAAATGATATTTCCGTAAACTTAATTACAGAAATGAGTAATCTATCATTTAACACTTGAACCAAGCTATAAGGAAATCATCATTTCACTTCTTAAACAGAAACTATACATTTCATGACTGTGATAAATATTCTCACTCAATCATACTACCAAATCTCCAATATGTAAGTATGTGCTAGTCTGTAGGGTAAGAGGTAACGAACAAATCAAAAGACTTGAATAATACAATTAGCAGTATAACCTAAGAAAATAATTTCATGCTTATTATGTCTATTTGATATTAAAAAAAATCAATCTTTTTTATTAATGGTTAATATTTTAAAATTTTAGCTAATAACCTAATTTTTACTTTTTTTAAAAAAATAATTTTTACTAATTTATGTTAGTGAGTGCAATGATATAAAATTGATATAAGAAAAAGAAAATAATAATATAAATAATCAATTTTTAAAAAGAAAATATGATATTATTCTTATTTTATTTGTCCTATGCCATACTATTTCATTAATGTCTAACTTAATGATTAAAAAAATGAGAATAGTTCATTTACACAAAGTGCCAAAATTGGCACCATTCTTACAAAAATACTTCTCGACGGTAATTTTATCTTTTTTACTGTTCCAAAAATAACTTATACACGTTTATAAAAGTTTATAAATATTACACAAATAATGTTTGTACACTCCTCACTCTATCTGCATACATCATCATCACTATTAAGCTTTTTTTTTTTTTTTCTTTCACCATTAGCTTCATCATTTCATCTTTTTCGTGCATGTTATTACTTTTGACACTCTTTTCCCTCTCTCTCCACAACTACTTTTTTCTAGGGGCGTTCATCAAACCGCCCAAGTAACGACCCAAAATTAATAACAAGGTTTAAGGGCCTTGATTAGCGTGCTAGGAAGGCATAATTGGTTTATGTGTGATTTAATGATTAAATGCATGATTTTTGTGGCATGCATGATTATATGATTATATGGATATGTGAAATGCATGCTTATGAGTATTAAATATGCATGTGAGCTTTGTTTAGCTTATAAGGGTATATTTGTAATTTTGGTCTGTTGAGGGCATAAATGCGATTATATGTGATAAATTGTTGAGACCGCATTATTATGTGGATATATTTGCAGTATATGGCTCGAGACGATCCTAATGAGCGAATTGGCGAAATAGTCACGACAGGGATTTATACCCGGCTCGGGGGGAGCTTGGGGGTATTTTTTGGGAATATAGAAAATATATTGGGGATTATTAGACATTGGATAAATAATTGGAAGTTAATTGGAAGACATAATTAATTGGTAAATGTTAGGAACACTTGAGGAATTAGCG
The DNA here is from genome assembly GCF_963169125.1 of Humulus lupulus. Taxonomy (NCBI): domain Eukaryota; kingdom Viridiplantae; phylum Streptophyta; class Magnoliopsida; order Rosales; family Cannabaceae; genus Humulus; species Humulus lupulus. Next base: position 28,634,120 of record NC_084797.1, read on the forward strand.
GGGATTGGGAGCAATGACTATGATACCCTTAGATTGACTAAAGGATTGAGTGTTATGTGGGAGGGTAAAATGGTCTTTTCTATTAAGGGATATATTCAGACTTAGGAAAATAGAGAGAACTAGAAGCTAAAGGAAAGCTATCAGCTCACTCTCTCATCTCTCACGATTTCTCTCCTGGGGCTGTTGAAGGAAGTTAGAAGCTTGAGACTTGAGGAAATTGAAGGAGCATAGGCTTGAGGAATTGAAGCTATCAACCAGGAAATTCAGCTGAGGAGCTTGAGGATATAAGCTCAAGAGTATTAGATTGATCTATAATTGAGGTAAGAGCTTTAGTTCATCCTTGAATTTTTGCTGGATTTCTGGGTATAATTAGTTGATGAAATTGGTTTAGTTATATAGAGTTGAGCTGAGTAATCTGGAGATTAAGAATAGGTTCAATTTTGAGTTTTTAGGTGATGAATTTTGGTTGAATTGAAAGTGTAATTTAAGTGTTATTGGTGAGGTTTTTGGTGTTTAAAATGTGTAATTAAGTCTTGAATTTATGGCTTCTTTAGTGTTAAATTGGGGGGAATAATTATGGGCTCAAATGGGTGTTCTTGGCTGAGGAGGAGGAAAACCCAGATTTTCTGGGCTCGAAGGGGGCACACCATGACCCAGCCTAGGGGGCGCCACAACGCATGTGGCCCTTCTAGCCTGGGTTGCTCTCTGACTTTGGGGCGCGCCGCGACTTGCTAGGCCAAGTCGCAACCCCCCTTCCCCTCTTTGGCTTGGGGTGTTTGCTCTTTGACTTGAGGTAAATCGCGATCCACTAAGCCAAGTCGTGACTCGCCTGAGGATTTTAGCCTTAGAATTGTTTCAAGGATTGTTAGGGCGCGGGGATTTGTACCTAGGCGCACGGGACAATTTCTATTACCCAATTTAGTATAAATGGAGGTCCTGGAGGCTAGTTTCTGTCTTCTAGGTATTTTATTTCAATTGGAAGTTAATGGATACCATTGGCCCTTGTGACTAGGTTTATCGCCAAGGCTCGGGGCTAAGGATCGTACTCGGAACCATTTAACTTTCTCCGCCCAAAATTAAAGGTAAGAAAATTGCACCCTTGTGTGGCTGTATTGAGATCAAGGTTCCCTATATTTGAATACAAATATTGTATGATTATGATATGCCATGTGAGCATGAAATAAATGGCCTAAGAGTGTCGGGACTGATATTTGTGCACAGGACGCGACTCGGCCACTCAGAGCTGAGGTTAGCTAAATAATCACTGAGCTCGGTTTAAGCGAGCCGGAGTCAGTTGTTTAAATAGACGGTACCCTGAGTATTGATGATTATGATATGCGTACTGTTGTTAATTTGATGTTTATGGTTTATTGAATATTGTGATGAATGGCTTGTGATTCATTGATTTTCCATCATTTATTATGTGTCTGTCATAATATGTTGAATACCTGGTTAACTGCCTTATGGGTCATATGATTGTCTGTGTTGTTTATGTTATGCTATATGGTTTTCTTACTGGGCCTTGGCTCATGGGTGCTACATGGTGCAGGTAAAGGCAAGGGTAAGGTGGACCAATCCTGAGTTGGAGAGCTCTGGGGGCGGGATGTACATAGTCAGCTGCTCGTCCGCCACAGCCGAGGGATAGTACAGGGAGAGGAAAACCTAAAATGTGTATTTTTCCATTAGAGTGGCCTTTGCTTGTATTTAACTTTTGGAAGTTATAAATTTGTCCTTTATACCCTGTTTTTGGGATCCCACGTACTAGACGTTTATTTAAATGAAAATTATATTTTTATGACCAAAATCATTTAACCCTAGCTAGATCATGAGTTTAGAGTCACATTTTCAACTAAACGACTTGATTAGCAAGTCTTGCACAATTATAAACACATAGTGTAACAGTCTTGGTTATCCAGGGCATTAAGCCCACACTGCATAAATCGCCCACATCGCACCACCCCACACCGTAAGTTGCGGTTTGGAACCCTTCGTGGTGTGGTTGCGGTTTGTATTTTTTGCCAAACCGCACAGTGCGGTGCAGCTTTGAATTTTATAAATGCGGTTTAAACCGCACCGCACGACATCACATCGTTATATATATATATTAATTTTTTATATATTTTTTTTCAAATTTGATACATTTAAACTTAATGCATATATATTATAATATACACAATATCTAGAAAAATTCTTATATTTCATAGGATGCTAACACATATTCTACTTCAACCTAAAAATATTTCTCCTTAATCAAAATCATTACTTATATATCACATTTTTTCTTTGTGTATTAGTTTGTTGTTTTTTTAATTGTTTTGCTAAAAAATTATTAGTTTGTTGCATATTTTTATTGGTTTTCAAATTTATAATGAATATTTATTAATTATAATATTTAATTGTTAAATTATTTTGCGATAGATATAAGTCACCCACACCGCACCACACCACATCGCATTTTTGTGGTGCGATTTATGCGGTTTGAGGCCTATGTGGTGTGGGTTGCGGTTTAGAAAATTGCTCAAACCATATATGCAGTGCGGTCCAATAATTGGAAAAAAAAAACCACACCACGAACACTCCTACTTTATTCATCAAGTTTTTATAGCTTTCAATATTATATATATATATATTGTTTCTAACACTCTCTCTCTATGACTACTTTTTCTTCTATTATTCTTATTGTCTACTCTTCACTTGTCATATCTTCTTCCTCCATATTCACACCTCTCTCTCTCTCTACCTACCTAGTGTGCTAGCACACATTTCTATCTCTTTTATTTTCCTTCTTTTTCTTCTCACTCACACAATCATATTTTTATGACTAAGAAATATAGGTGTTATTTTTTTTTCCAATGGGTTAGAAAGTCATTGAGAACTTTTCATTTGTTTATGCACTTTATATGATTAATGTCTTTTAAGTTATTTTTTTTAATTGAAGAAGAGAAATGTAATTCTTTTTTATTTCTTTTATTTTTTTTATTTTAGTATTTATGCGTGTTACTTTTTGAGGATGTTGAGGGGAGGAATAGTGGGGAGAAAGATTTTGTGGTTATATAAGAGGATGATTTTGTTGTTTTTTAGTTTTTGATTTATTGTTGTTCAATTTAGTTTTGTTAATTAGTTGTTTTGATGTTGCAATTAAGTTGTGATAATATTGATATTCCTGAGTCATATGTTGTTTTTGTCTATATTTTTATTCTAATTTTTTAAAAATTTATTTCTTATTTCTTACATTCTCTCTCCACTTATTTTCCTAGCACACTCTCTCTCCATTTGTTTCTTTTTTCAGTTTAACATGTTACCCTCCGTTGTTATTATTATTATTATTATTATTATTATATGATGTGTAGAATGTAAATTGATAAAATAATGTGAGATTTATAAAGTTAGACAGTTGCTCAATAGACAGCTAGCAAGTGATAACAAGGTTTCCCAATACCATATACCTATTTCAGTTTCTATTCATCTTCTCCATTTTCTCTCTTTTTTCAGTAATCAATATAATTTTTTGATCTCATATTCTTCACAATGGTTACTACTCGGTCAAGATCTAGTTCTACCTCTCCATTTGCAAATAAATTTTTGACTCTCGTGTTGTTGCTTTTAACTTTATGTTGTGTTGTTTGTTAGTTATCTTAATGATGTTTTTATGAAGATTACCTTTGTGTTGTTTACTATTTTTTTTTTTTTACTTTTTGATGCTGTTTTCATTTTAGCATATCAATATCATTTTTATATTTTAAAGATATATTTCTTTTTGGATGTTTTGTAGTTATTGTTTAGTTTTTTTAAGCTTTTAAGTTTTTTTGTTTCCTTTTTAAGGTTGAAAATGATAAAAAGGCTGATCCTACCGTTCATAAAATAATTTATTCATTTTTAGAAGGAATGTTGTTGATGAGAAATTCTCTTTTTTTCATTTCTCATTCCTAACACGTCTCTCTCCATCTCTTTCTTTCATTCCTACTTCTTCTTCAAATTTTTATGACAATGTTGCCTAGTTGTTGATTTTGTGTTGACTATACAGTTTGTATGCCATGATCATTGACAACAACATCAACACAATATGCCAACAAGCAACAGTATTTTAAATTAAAATTATAAAATACTCTCCCTGTGTTCATTATACTACCCAAAATTTCAATTTAGTGTTTTCCTTTCCAGATTTTCAAAAATAACCAGAAAGCAACATAGGTATAGGAACAAATATCACTAAACTACGTGAAACTAACCGAACAGTAACATAATTTGATGAATAAATTAGACCATATGTTGGGATATAACTTATAACACAATATGTATATTACAATTTATGAGAATTAATCACAATATAATAATAGACTTAATGGAAGACAACACAATTTAGAGTAAGAGGAATAAATGAAATTTGTAGTGAAAACCTAGTTACATGAAATCATAAAAGTTTTGATCTTATGTGAAAACAATGGAGATGGAAAAAGGGTTTAACACAATTAGAATATTTGTCCAAATATCTCTATGCCTAGCCTCCCTTATGATATTTCTTGAAGAAACTACAATGATGGAATTGTTAGGATTGATGCCCAAAAAGCATGTAAAGACATTTTATTGGTTTTAAATAAAATTACAATTTTATTATATTTGAATGCTATAATTATTGTTTGAATAATTATATAATATTATCAAGAAAATTCCCTATTCATTTATGAGAATATGATCTTGTATTATTACGAGAGAATTAAGATTATATATAATGAATAAAATAGTCAGTAATATATTAAAATATGTAATCTTTAATGAATGATTACTAAAAGAGTTTGCTAAGCATACGAGATGCAAGTAATTTAGATTCAGATTACTGATGTGGATAGACATCTTAGTAAATGTGTTGTATATAATAGAGATTTTATATGACAGGACCGATGATAATTAATTATCTTTATAAACTTGTCGTTTGACATAAAGTTAATTCTTATCATAATAGATGATCATTTGTAGATCAGTCTAAATCTTGAGTATTGATGAACTCATGTTTATGTTTATTGGATCTTTTGATTCACTCGTTAAGGTCTCTTAGAATAATGAGGCTGATGACTTTTGTTTTGGAGATTCAATATCATGACTAGCTGGGAACATGAATTACAATAATGGAATCCATGTTTTCCTAATGAATCGAATATTAGTTCCCTTAAGGGTTAATTCTGGAACTGAATAGATATTGAGCTCAAATCTATAATTAGATTATAGATTAATTATTCGCTAGTGAATTGATGGTACTTCATGATCAAGAGGTAATTAGAAGGATAAAATGGTAATTTTGACTAGCTATAATTAGTGAACCAATAATGGAGGACATAACTACATATATTGATTATATCAATGGACTACAAAATAAAACTTTGTAAATATAATTCTATAAATACTTAGAGTGCAATTCCATATTCATAGTGGAGTAATCATAGAATTAATAAATAAGATTATTAGATTAAAAAGTTTAATTAATAATGTGGTTTATTGGAGCTTCGTATTATAGGTCCATAGTCCCCAGATTACCTCTGTCCTACACTGTCAAGGGTAAGAATGTCAAAAGAAAGATTTGTAAAGAGAAATGACTAAATTGCAAACGAATTAATTTTCTAAGGCAAGAAAATAATTATGTAATAATTATGGGTAATTAATTAATTGTGAATTAATTAATTATTTATTTAACTATATAGTTTTTATTTTGAAAAATTATAGGTTAAAGTTAATATTAATCTTGTTTGGATTAATATGAAGAGAGAGAATAATAAATATCTTATTTACAATATGATATTTATTTATTTAATTTCAAACTGATATTTTAAGATAAAGTTAATTTTGAATTAACTGATATTTATGTTGGGATAAATATATTGTCTTAAAGATTGATTAAACAAACAAATCAGAAAATCAGGAAAACCCCACCTAACTCATGTATTTTTATCGCTGGGATTTGAATTTTGAATTTAAAATAATTTTGTTTAATCGGTTATTTAATTATTTTTTTAAATATGATTTAAATAAATAATTAAATGTAAAAATCTCATCAGTTTTAATTTGAATTATTTATTTAATAAAATAAATATTATTTAATTAGATTAAATATCTTTATATAAGTATGATAGTACGTGACTTTTAGAAGAAACATTATTATTATTTTTTAGAATAAAAATATAGACTCTCTCTCTCTCTCTCTAAAGCAATAGTTTCTGTACACCTGAAAACTATTCTAAATCTTCTCTCTGTCAAACCTCTCTAGATCTCATGTGTTAACTACATCTAGAGAATCACATAAATCAATATTTTGAATCCTACGTGCCCACACACGTCCTTGTGTGTTTGAGGATTGATCTAGAAGATTAGGGTGTAAGCTTTCAGATTGTTGGATTGGAAGATCGTTGATTTATACAAAAAGATTCAATGACACTTGATAGGCTACAAGAGGTGATCCCTGATCTGTTTTGTATGTGATTTAATATTTATATATGTATGTGATCCTGGTTGGTATTAATATTTATTAAAATGGATCTATAAATTCCTCTGCGTACCTTTGATTTGATCATTTAATACCAACATGAATGAGATTGGGATTAACATGCCTTGGTTTTCAAACAAGTCAAGCTTTCTTGATGAAGATCTTAAAGAAAACTAGTAATTTTGATGAGTTAGAGAGATGGGGCTTTATAGAGAGAGAGAGAGAGAAAAAGTGTGTGGAGAGTGATCAATTCACCAAAGTTTCATATGAACCCTTAAATAGTGTAGGAACCATCATTAGTGTTAACCAATGAGATTATAGCATTTTCAAATACGTTTTGTAGCCAAAACACGTAATTGTACGGTCCTGTAAGGGTGATGTATCGCCTCTTAAAACTTTTGTAAGGCATGTGATGTATCGCCTTTCAACAGGCGACACAACGCAACTGCCTTTGTATTGTCACCCCGTACATCGACCCAAAACATCTTCAAATACGTCCAAACTTTTTGGGTACTCTTATATACTCCAAAGAAAAACTTTGTACCAAAAAAGATAATTTTTAAATGCCTACAACAAAAGTCAACCTGCTCATGTTCACTTTAGTGAAATTGTAATGGTTTTTGCACCTCTTTGTGCACAACCAATTTTCACTATGTCTTTAACCAATACTAACATTCCCCACTTGGTTAAATACATATCCATTCTCTATCCTGAATGATATTAATGCATAAAATAAAGTACCTTTCGGATGAACTTTATCTCAGTGAAAATATTACAATGCTTTACAGAATGCTTAGTAGTCTTAAAAGATTGAACCAAGCATTCCTAGTGATAAAACATGTAGTATCTCGCACACCTATACCTGATTACTCATGTGTTCCCACTATGCGTGCTCAACACCTTTTATGGACTTATGCTTACCATCCAGAGAGAAAACTCTTACTATCTTGAGAGGCGGCACCACCTCTAGGTTCACAAAGGTAAAACATTTATAGCATATTTGCTACCTTTAGAGATGCTTGTTGCACTTAACTGAATTTCATTAAAAGCCTATGGCTTAACCCTCATGTTCGGTTGCAACCAAATTAACTATTCTAGATGAGACTCCAATTCATTAATGTTGTCAACTATTCCCTTATCAACAACTTGTTCTTACCCTTTGAACTCTACACTCAATGTAAATGAGATTTTAGTTGGTTTGCCATCATTGGGGAATATATTTTTCAATGAGTTTTAGTCTCGTCGCTACATTCGTAGAACTAACCAAATCTCTCCCTAGAGGTTTGGTAAATGGATCCGCTAAGTTCTCACACGATTTGACATACGATGTTGATATGACTTCTTCATCTATCAATTTTCTCACGTAATCATGTCTTAGACTTATATTTCTAGACTTCCCATTGAATATCTTACTATAAGCTCTAATGAATGTGGCTTGATTATCACAATGTATCGAGATCGTTGATACATCAACTGCGGTTAAACGTATCTCCATCATGAGATCTCTAAGCCATTCGACCTCTTTGTTGGTTGCCACTAGGGCTACAAACTCCTATTCCATGGTTGATTATACATGTTTGTTTCTTAGATCCCCAAGAAACTACACCCACACCAAGGATAAACGCTCAACCGGTTGTAGAGAGATTATCTCCAACGCCAATTATCCAACTAGCTTCGGAATATCCTTCAAGTATCTATGGAAACTTTGAATATTGGAAGTATAGTTCTTTGGTTCTTTTGAGGTATCCAAAAACTGGTTTTATAGCCTTCCAATATCTAATACTTGGATTTCTAGTAAACCTACTTAGTTTACTAACCGCAAATGTAATATCCGCTCTTATACAATGTGCAACATACATTAAACTCCCTATTACACTTGATTATTCTAATTGAGCAACCACTCTCCCTTCATTATTTTCAACCATTGCTTGTATGCAGATGATGTGTCGCTTGACAGGTGACACATCGCCCTTATGCAAGTGATGCATCGCCTGTTGGAACTTCTGTAAGGCGTGCAATGTATCGCCATTCAACAAGCGACGCAAAGCAACCGCCTATGTATTGTCACCCCGTATATCGACCCCAAAACATCTCCAAATACCTCAAAATTTTTTGGACACTCTTATATACTCCAAAAAAATACTTTGGACCCATAAAGATAATTTTAAAATGCTTACAACAAAACTCAACCCGCTCATGTTGAATTTAGTGAAATCATGATAGTTTTTGCACTTCTTTGTGCATGAATAATTTTTCACTATGTATTTAACCAGTCCTTGCACCATTAGCAATAGGGTGACCCATCTCATTCACTCACTAATTTATAAAAGTCTTGTAAAAGTAGTAACACCCAATGTTATTGTAAATGTGAAGAAAAAAAAATTAGTGTGATCAAATATTTGTTTTTTTTTCTTTTTTATTTTGTGTTTATATATGATAAATCCCCTATATAAAATTGGGAAAAATGAATTTATAAAGGCCTAAACAGTGTTTTAAAGTCCCATAAAGTTCCAAAATGTTCCTTTTAACGAAGAAAAAAAAAGCATGCTTTTAACTCTCGTATGATCATTTCGTATAAAAAATGACAAAGCACTAAGGGTATGATTTGTATCTTATTGGGATACAATTTTATGTTTTTAAATACTTAAAATTAGTGGGACTATTTATAATCAGTGATTAGTAGTTTATTTTTTAAAATCAAATTGAAATCAGTATCCCAAATTTATAAAGGAAAAGAGAAAACAATAAAATAACGTTTTCTGAGTTTTGTAAAATTCCAATCTAAAAACCCTAAAATCAAATTCTGAGAGCTTTCTTCCTTTCATTTTCTCTCTGCGCCTCCTCTCTTGTCAAAAGCATAGGTCTTCTCCTTCTCTCAACAAAACCATACCATTGACATTCATAGAACTTCTCTTCTCCTCTCTCATTAATCAAATCTTCTCCTTCTATCAACAATCAACAAAACCAGTCTTCTCCTTCTATCAACAAAACCAGAGGCGTACAGCTCTAGATCTACTTTTCCTCTCTAATTAACACAAGGTAAAATCTTCTCTATATATGTAATACATTTAAGTATATATATAATATGTATATATATACATTTAAGTATAGCTCTGAGTAGTGGAGGTCAGAGTATATAGATATACATTTAAGTATAGCTATGAGTATATATATAATATATACATTTACAATTATACAATCACCAAAACCTGAAAAAGATTGTACCTTGGGATTGAGGTGAGTAGTGGAGCATGAAGGGGTGTGTTTAGAAGTAACAAAGAGAGGAGTTCTTCTACTCTGAGTAGAGCTCAGAGGAGGCAGAGCCTTGGGGATATGGAAGCTGGAGTCTATTATTCACAATTTCCAAATATATATATATATATAAATATTTATAAGAGTGATGTAGACATCATATTTATTAAGATCAATACAATTAATACTGGTACTGAAGTGTATATATATATGTATGTATAGGTTGTATAGTATAGGGGAGTAGCCATTGCTTACCAAAAACTGAATAAGATGTTGGATATGACAATAATAACGTGTTAGGACATATATGACAAACTCTGAGACTGTGTAAAATTGTGTTGGCTTTGCTCAATTACCCTCTGTGTTTTTTTTTATTTCAAGGACTCATTTAATTATATGATTTGTATACTTCATTTCGCAGCCTTGAATTGTCTTGTTTTTGCTTATTATTTGCTCTTCCTTCTATGTTGCTGTTAAGTTTTACCTTTTGTAGCTTTACCTTGTCAAGAGTTTCAATGTACTTCTGAACTTTTCTCACCTTCAGAGTTTAAAAAAAAAGACTCAAAAATGTAACTTCATTGGAGGGCTACACATAAAGTTTAACAAATAGTACTAAAAAAAAGTTTATGCAAAGATTAAAGTACCAACATTCTTCTCTGTTGTTTAAGGTCTCCCTCAGCTGAAATTCCATCCAATTGGATCAATTTTGACATCAAAATTTCGATCAAAACATCCACATCCTTGTCTTCAATTGCCATTTTGAGTAGTAGCTGTCAGCTTCTCAACTTCATCCGTTACTTGCTGAAGCTTTAAATTCTGTAGCTCAATAATGTTTTGAAACTTCTTCAATGCTGATTAACATAATGCAATACAAACATAAAATAGATATCAGTTAACAAAGTACATAAAATACATGAATAATTATAATAATCAAAAGTGTACACAATGCTTTACAAGCTATAAATAAATAAATAAGAGGCAAAACCCTTTTTGTCGAAACTATAATCTTGACGAGGGTATTATGCTAAAGGGGTTATAAACTATAATATGATGTTTACTTATGTCTACGCTGGATGGGAAGGAACAGCCAATGATCCCGAGTGCTTCTTGATGCAATGAGAAAAGATAATAACTTCCCTATGCCACTACAAGGTATTAAAATAAACTAATTTTGATACATTATAATTTTCTTTCAAATGTTCTTATATATTAATAATTACTTTTAATATAGGAAAATACTATGTTGTTGATTTTGGTTATCCAAATATGCCTGGGTTTCTAGCACCATATCGTGGTGAACGTTATCACTTGCGTCGTTTTAGAGGAAGAGGTAACCATCCTAGAGGTGCGATGGAGTTATTCAATTATAGATACTCATCATTGCGTAATGTGATTGAACGTTGTTTTGGACTTCTAAAAGCTAGGTTTCCAATTTTGAAGTCAATGCCTCCATACTTGCTTGGAAAGCAACGTCGAATACCAATAGCATGTTGTGCTATCCACAACTGGATTAGAATGCATTCTATTAATGATGAAATGTTTGAACAATATTCAGTTGATGCCAGAACTGTAGAAGATATTGAAGGAACTGAAAGCCAATCTAATACAACAACTGAAAACCAACAAGAAGGAGATGAAGCGGGAATTTTCGAGACACCAAAGTTGAATTTCAGTCAAGCTTATATGGCCCAGATGGAAAATGTTAGAGATGACATTGCGGGACAAATGTGGCTTAATTATAACAACAATACTTAAATAATTGAAAAAAAAATGTAACTTTAATTTAGAAAAAACTAAAATTAGTAACAATGCAATATTATTATGAATTTAATCAATGTACTATTATTAAATTTTAATTTTGATTTATCAATATTATTAATTTTTACTTAATCAAGTCTATTTGAAAAATCAAAATTTAATATAATACAACCTATATATATATAAAAATATATAAAATTAAAATAATTTTCAGATTGAGCTGAACCAATCACATATTCTGTTTCTGCTATATTTTTAAATTTACTACCAATCACAGATTCAATTTTTTAAAATTCAAAAACAATTTACAGACAGTGAACCAAACACATTTTCAAAAATATGTTTTCAATAACTAAATTCAGATTTTCATTTCAGAATCACAATTTTAGAAAACTCAGTTTTCTAATCACGAACCAATCAGCCCCTAAACAATTCAGATTATGTGCTTGGTCATTGAACTCAATGATTGCGATTTTGTGATAAACATAATTTTTTTGGCAGAAAGTTACCGTTTATTGACTATCCACACTTATGATATAAGTAATGGATTTATGAGTGACGAATCAAGAAATTTTAATTATCAGAGATGAAAATTAATATATATATATATATACTAGATACAAGCAATGTGCAATATGCACGTTTGCTTAGTTTTATTTATAGAATTTATTAATTATATTTATTAAATTTATATTAATGTCATATAAATTTTGAAATAAATATCTTATTTTAATTAAATTATTTATTTATTTTTGTTTAAGTTTATGTTTGTTCTAGTTTTTGAATTTGGGAGTGACAACAAGATATTATATATTATATGTTTAATATAATATTAAATATTATACGTGGATTTTAAATAAAAGTTTCTTGCTAGTTTTTTTTTTTAAAAAAATAATTTGTTGCTAATTCACAGTAGATTATATTATATGTTTAATATAATATTATTTTAATAAGTGAGTTTATAAGTTTAGTTAAATTTTATTTAAGTTATAAAATGTATGATTTTATTATTTTTAAATAATTATCATTGTAAAATATTTCAAAAATATCATATTTTAATTTGTTTAATCATTTATTATTTTAAATAATTATCATTGTAAAATATCAGAAAAATATCATATTTTAATTTGTTTAATTATTTATTATTTTAAATAATTATCATTGTAAAATATCTAAAAAAATATATTATTTTAATTTTTTTAATTATTTATTTTATTTTATTTAAGTTTAAATGTTTACAAACTACCATTAATTATAAGAATATTCTGTTAAATATAAGAATATTTCGTTAAAGTTAACATTAAATAAATAAAAAACTATTAAAATCAATAATTTCCGTTATCTACACTCTTATTATATAGAAGATATATATATATATATATATTAAAAATAGGACATGTGTAAAACTTTATAAAAAAAAATCACAATGTAGAAAAATATTCTATTTTTTGTAAAAATAAAAAGGATTCAAGTGCAGCATGTGGGTCGGCCTATGATTATGAGTTCATTTTAAATAGCTTATATGACTTTATGTTTAAATAAAACAAAAAATAATTCTTTTACATAAATATGATCAAATTTAATTTTATTGAAAATTTTAAATATATTTATTTAAATTAGAGTTTTCTCTAAAATGTGTCATGTGTTTAGTTGAAATACAAAAATGAAACTTGAGATTTTAAAAATTCTGAAAAGGGCCTCCCGTTTAGTATAACAATAAAAAAAATGGTCATCTAAACAAAATTTTAGTCAAACTTATTTTAAATAATATCAAAATAACCTATGATTTTATGAACTAATTTATTAAAAAATATTATTAAATTTTAAACAATATAAAAGAATTAAAAACCTATTGTTTATATAAATAAATTAAAACAAAATAACAAAAAAATTTAAAACAAATCTTGATGCAATGGAATGGATAATGTAGCTCACACATTATTCATGGCAAACAAAAGTAAACCCCAAAATGGGAGAAAGTCTCTCTCTTCAATTTCAAAATATCAATAATCAATAATTGTCCACTTACATTCTTTCTTTGCCTTATATAGCTACTACAATATAGCTACTACAATAAAGCGAATAAAATGACAAAATATAACATATTAAAGTCCTAGACTATTCTAAATAATATTTGTAAATATATCTCCTACATCAGACAACCGGTCTTTTGATTTTGATGAGAAAACCAACCACATGACTCCAACAACGAACGAGCAGAGCTCTTCCTCGTCATCTATGGTAGTCGCAATGAACTTCGGGCGTGACCATCCTTCTTCCTTAGACGAACACAAAAGCCACAAGAACTCCCCAACAACGGCAACGATAACGCATTTCAGATGGTTGAAGCATAAAGAAGAACGGCAGTGCACCAACTCCTATGTCCCGATGTCGATATGTTATGTAAACAATGACCTCACTAAGAAATTTGCGGAGAAGGTGATGATGTCGCCGCTGGCCAACGACGATCATCTCAGTTTCGTCAAGGACGTCATAAAAGACTAGGAATTAAGCACATAACGATGTCTGGCTTCTGGATCTAAGGAAAAAAAAGACGAACGTCAACCAACCTGCTTGTGACATTCTCGTGGTCTTAGCGACGTAAACCAAAGAAGCACTTAGGGCATCTTAATTATGCACCAAAAAGGCCCAATTTGACAATATGGCTCAAGATAATGCATGTGCCCATTTTATGATGCACATTTATTGATAGGCCAAGTTAAAGATGGACCACTTTATGGTGAAAGTTTTGTACGGGCCTATGGAATAATTAACCCTAAATATTGTATATATGTCCAAGAACATGGTATGACCCATATCATTCACTCACTAATTTATCATGTTATGTGAATCTTCCAATTTTTAAGGGTGACAATGAGTGTCTTGAAAATTTTGTTGATTGGTTACAAATTATGGATCATCATTTTGACCAAGTTTATATTGAGGAAAATAGACAAGTTAAATGAACGACGTGAGGTTTCTCTCTGGTATCTCCATGGCAAGACGCAAGAAGATCAACCAGAAGCCTGCTACTAGCTCGAAGGTGAATGAATCCCCATTGGCTCAAGAAACTTGTGAGGGAGAGATGACTGGTTTAGATGAAGAAATGTCGGCTGTGATGGAAGAGGTATTCAAGGATACTCTGGTGGATTTCCCAGAATTCGGGGGTATTGGGCCGTTGGAGGCTGATGAGGGAATGTCTGGATTAAAGAGGAATGGTGTGAAATAGAGTGATCAAGCTGATGTCGAAAGTGATTTTTAAAGCCAGGCTAAAGATAAATGGGCTCAGTTTCGGGCATTGTTACCGAATCAAGGAGGAGCTAGACTAAATTTTGAAGAACCCCTCATTCGAGAGGGTCAAAGGATTGCTCAGGTTGATTTGGAGGAGATCAAAGTTGAAACTTTCTTTTGGAACTCAGCTGTGGTATGTATTGTTCTTAGAGCTAATCCTCCATTTGCTGTATTGGAGGGTTTCATTAAGAGGATTTGGGGTAAGCTAGGTATTGATAGGATTGCTCGATTGAATGTTGGGTATACTCTTGTAAAATTTAGGGATGAAGCTACCAGAGATTTGGTATTGGAAGCTGGGGTTATCCATTTCGATAGGAAACCAGTTATCGTGAAACCATGGTCTATTGATCTAGATACTTTAAGGTCAGTGAAATTTGTTCCCGTTTGGGTTAGGCTACCGGGTCTTGGGCTACAATACTGGGGTACTAAGTGTTTGAGTGCCCTAGTGAGTACCATTGGGAATCCTATATTAGTAGATAAAGTTACAAGAGATCGATCCATGATGCAATTTGCTAGGATGTTAGTGGAGATTGAAATAACAGAGGAGGTTTTTAAATCCATTCAATTTTTAAATGAGAGAGGACAGCTGATGGAACAATTACTGGAGTTTGAATGGATGCCAACTCAATGTAAAGGATGCAGGGTTTATGGTCATACTAAGACTATGTGTAACAAGAAACAAGGAGAGGACTGGAGGAAGAAGGTTAGAAATGTTGATGAAGGGTCTAAGAAAAAACTCACTGAACTGAACTCCTTAGCTGAGACTACAGATTTAGCTAATGAGGTTATTGCAGATGGTAAAAGGAAAGTAGATGCTAAAGAGAAATCTGAGTCCCATGCTATATCAGAGCCTCCTGGAAAAGTTATTGAATTAGACTCAAAAGTTTCAAAGCAAACTGAAGATAAGGCAAGCAGGGAATCAAGAGATAGGCTTCATTTTGATTGGATCACCCCTAAATGGGTGGGGGGTGTCAAGAGTTTGGCTCCAAATACTCAGAATAAATTGAAGAACTCCTATAGTGCCTTACAATAGAAGATAATGGAGGTTACAAACTTGGGACTTTCTACAACAAATATATTTAATGGAGAATCACAACATTCTTAGCTGGAATGTTCGGGGCATTAATAAAAGGAAGAAGCAGAAGTCCCTGAGTACTTTTTGCTATATGAAAAAAAAATTGGTTTAGGAGCGTTGTTAGAAACTAAGTTGCGTGGAAAAAAAATTGAGGAGATGATGAATACTTATTTCAGTGGCTGGAATTACTACACAGGGACAGCTACTGAAGGAAGAATTCTTCTGATTTGGCAGGGTCACAGTTTTTCTGTTGAGGTTTTGAAAGAAAGTGATCAATTAATTCATGTCCTTGTTCGGGAAGTGAGCTCTAATAAAAAGTTTTGTGTGACTTTTGTTTATGGGAGGAACTCGATTGAGGAGAGATTGCAGCTTTGGAGTGATCTTGTTGGTCTGTATTTTCCAGCCATTCCTTGGCTTGTGGCTGGAGACTTTAATGCTGTTTCGGAGGTTAATGATTGGCTTGGTGGCTGTGATGTTACTGCTCTGGAAATGGTGGATGCTCAAAGGTGGAGATCTCTAGGATTGGTTGATGAGATGCGCACTAGTGGTTCACACTACACTTGGAAAAATAAGCAAGTTAATGAGGCAAGAATCTATTCTAAATTGGACCGAATTTTTAAAAATGAAGCCTGGTTGGACTTATTCCCTCAAGCTGAAGCCTATGTAAATTGGGAAATGCTTTCTGACCATTGTTTTTGCATCATTAAACCTGGAGCAGCCCTGAACTTCGGTATCAAACCGTTTAGATTTTTTAATATGTGGACTGACCATGAAGAATTTAGAGAGATAGTGATGCAGAGCTGGAGCAAACCAATTAAGGTTCATGGCTTAGAGAGAATAATGAGGAAATTGATGAGACTCAAGCATGTCCTTCGCAAGTTTAACAGAAGGACTATAGGTGATGTTGTGCATATCTATACAGTAGCTAAGGAGAAATACCAAGCTGCCCAAAATCAACTCCAACATCATCCTAATTCAGCAGTTCTTCAAAGAGAGGAAAGATTAGATTGTGAGAATTTCTCTAGCCAATCTAGGTTCTATGATAGCTACCTTCGACAGAAAAGTAAAATTAACTGGCTTCGATATGGTGATGATAATACGACCTACTTTCACGCTTGTTTAAAACAGAGGAGGGCTACTAACCGTATCACTTCTTTTACTAATGAGGCAGGTCAGTTAAATGAGAGGTTTGAGGATGTAGTGGCTCATTTTGTGAATCACTTTCGTAGCATTATGGGTAGTAAGAGCACAACTTCGGTTCCTATTCAGAGGTCATGTTTTAGTCATGGTAACATCTTGTCTTTGGAGCAGCGGCTATGTTTGATAAACCTTTTACCAAGAAGGAAGTGGAAGCTGCTTTGTTCAGTATTAGTCCAATTAAAAGCCTGGGTCCTGATGGTTATGGATCAGGTTTTTTCAAAGCTATGTGGAAGGATGTGGGAGAAGAAATTTCTGAGGCCATCTTGGATTTTTTTGATCATGGTCTGCTGCCTGATGAGATTAATAGTGCAACCATTTCTCTGATTCCGAAGATAGATACCCCCACTAAGACAGTGGATTATAGACCCATAGTGTGTTGTAATACTCTCTATAAATGTATTTCAAAAATGCTATGTGGTAGATTGACTAAGGTTCTTCCTATTCTAGTTAATCAAAATCAACGAGCTTTTGTTAAGGACAGACTATTGGCGCATAATATTCTTATTCTTCAAGATATTATTAAAGGTTACAAAAGGAAAAACATCTCTCCTAGTTGTGTGATGAAGATAGACCTAAGCAAAGCTTATGACACAATAGATTGGCAATTTTTGGAGGATATTCTAACTGCTTTCTGTTTTCCCAACAGATTTATTAGGTGGGTGATGACATGTTTGAAGGGTACCTCTTCCTTTATTTTGATGAATGGTATGATTAAAGGGGGCTTTAGAGGTAAAAAAGGTCTTAGACAAGGGGACCCTATATCTCCTTTGTTATTTGTTCTAGTCATGGAGTATTTTACTCGGCTACTCATTCAATCTTCTCTAAACAAGAAATTCAGATTTCATCTTAAGTGTAAGAATCTGAAATTAGTTAACCTCTGTTTTGCTGATGATCTGGTGATATTTTGCAAGGGAGTGAACAATTCGGTTCAAATTATAAAAGAGTGTTTTACTGCCTTTAGTTTGGCTTCTGGTCTTTCAGCCAATTTGGATAAATCTCAGGTGTTTTTTGGGGGTTTGGCTGAGACAGAGACTAAACAAATATTGAATAAGCTCCAATTTGTTGAAGGGTCTTTTCCTCTAAAGTATCTTGGAGTTCCTCTTCGGACTACTAAATGGAAGGCTGGCGACTGTGCTACTATTATAAAAAAGATTCACCTGAAGCTTCACACTTGGTCTAGTCGTCATCTTTCATTTTCTGGGCGGGCTCAACTTATTAATTCTATTTTTTTGGGTATTAGATCTTTCTGTATGAGTATATTCCTCCTTCCCAAGAGTGTTATTAAGGAGATAGATCACTTATGCAGAATCTTTCTCTGGGGGACTAATGAAAGTAGTAGAAACAGAAGTAAAATGCATCTTACTGATTGGGAGCAAGTCTGCCTGCCTAAGAGTCTGGGTGGTATTGGGTTTAAGGAAGGGGCCAAATGGAACAAAGTGTTACTAGCTAAATTTGTTTGGGCTATATCCTCTAAACAAGACATCCTTTGGGTGAAATGGGTAGATTCCATCTATCTTAAAGGGCATAATTTCTGGGAGTATAAGATCAAGCAGGATGTGAGCTGGTACTGGAAAAAACTTACCAATCTGAGATCTGTTTTTCTTTTAAAAATCTGGAGGAGGCAGCTAAGAACAGTAAAGTAAATATGAGGAAACTCTATACTCAGATGCTTAATAAGGATAGAGTGCATTTTGCTAATGTGGTCTGGTATACTATAGCTGTGCTTAAGCATAGATTTATATTGTGGCAAGCTACTCTGGGGCACCTTCTCACCCGAGACAAGCTAGCTCACTGTTAGTTGAGTTTAGCTTCCTTAATGTGTCTGATTTGTGAAATGCAGTAGGAATCGCATCCCCACCTGTTTTTTGCTTGTCAATTTTCTCAACAAGTTAGAGATAATGTGGATGTTTAGCTGGGAGTGGATATTTGGCTGAGTAGCTATGAGGAGTGGATCTCTTGGATGGTTGGGAAGCCTAAAGGCCTGAAGCAAAAATTGGTTGCTGCTGCACTGGTTGCTTCTGTGTACTTGATTTGGTGGAACCGTAATATGTGTATTTTTAAATCTTGCTCTATGACAGTATGGTATGTAGATCATTTGATCAAGTTTTATTTGAAAGCTAGACTGATTAGGCTTCCTAAACTGAAATTAAAGAAAAATGACTTAGCATTTGTTGAGTAGTTTGTCCAGATGTAATTTCTGTTTGAGTGCTCGGATTGAGCCTGGTTTGTAGCTGGTTTGTTGAGTTTCAATAAATTCCATTTTTCATAAAAAAAAAATAGACAAGTTAAATTGGTGGCTTCAAAACTAAGAGGTCTCACTCAAGTTCGTTGGAGTTGATTAGTGCATCAAAGAAAGAAAGAAAGAAGGCAACGAACTGGTGCAGAATTGGACACTCATGAAATAACTCTTTAGTGAGTGTAATGCCCTACTGCCCAGGGATCGTTACGTTGTGCATTTTAAACAGTGCTAAACTTGATAATCGAGTCATTTGTCCATAATTATGTAACTAAGTATGATTAACAGTTTAGGGTTAAAAAATTTGGTTAAAATACAACGTTTCACTAAAACGTTTACTGTATACATTGGGATCCCAAAAATTTATTTTAAAGGTTAATTACAATAAAAGATTTACAACCAGCCGACCTAAGCGGCAAAATATGGTTTAACCCTAGTTCCTCTTTAAACCCTCAGCTGTGGCGGTCGAGCAGCAGCATATGTACACTCACCTAAGCTCTCCAACTCAAGGATGGTCCAGCTTTCTTTTGCCTTTACCTGCACCACATAGCATCTGTGAGTTGAAGCTCATGAACAGTAATAACATGTTACTAAATCATAATAGACATGCCTAGCAATAGTAGCCCTATTCATGCATGCAAATAAGTGCAAATAATGATTGTGGGCCCTGCCCTTTGTATAGCTGACTTATGGGCCCTGCCCTTTGTATAGATGACTTATGGGCCCTACCCTTTGTATAGATGACTATCGTGTCATAATGAGAATAGATGGCTAATGTGTTCATCTAAAATAAGTGACAATTAAGTCATGCACTTGGGCTCTGCACCCTAATCAGATGAGTGAATAACACTTTATGATTTTGGTAATCGTACTAGGGCTTGTAGCCCTAATCAAATGAGTGAGTCACACTTTGGGCTCCGCAACCTAATCAGATAGGTGACTAAAGAGTCACACGTTGGGCTCTGCACCCTAATCAGATAGGTGACTAAAGAGTCACACTTTGGGCTCTTCACCCTAATCAAATAAGTGAATAATGAGTGAGTCACGAACATGGGCTCAGCACCCATAGCCATGTGATGTAACAGTCACCTGAGCCTTTTGGCCCTGGCTCTAAGTAACTAGCCTTTAGACTAGACTAGCGCTTTTAGTTTTCAGCGAACTTGAGGTCGGTCAAGCATTAATGATCATGATGATTCATTCAATGCTTATGTTGATTAGATCTAATCATTTCGGCTTGTGTTGAGCACATCAATGTCGTTCTTGACTCTTAAGCCAATACCATACGACTCGTGTCGATTCTGACTATGGTGTCAGTTCCACTCACAAGTAAGCAATGCAACCAGGCTTATATTATATGTCAAATATCCAAATACAAGGCATTCATTATGCTTACTCAACATTCACTAGCATAATGATGATCATGCACATTTACAGAGACTCAAGCTCTGATCAATTCCATATTCAATATTCATGTAATGCCCTAATCACATGTATCTCATGCATCACATGCATCACATACTGGGTGTAGTTTTCTTACCTTTGGTCCAAGCACAGGTTACCAATAAACGAGCCACAAGCATGATCCTATTTCCAAGCCCCTAGTGATAACCTAGTCACAACCATAAATGGTGTTTCAATGAGTTCAAGTTCTAAAACCTAATCCTGGGACCAATCCCGCGCTCTCGGGACCTCCAATCCCACCAAACAGGGTGGTGAAATCATCCCCCGAGCCCTCGGGTCAAAACCCCAAAAAGTACTAAGAAACCCCATTTCTGAAGACTGTGTAGTGCTACAGTGCTACCTTTGGGTGCTACAACGCTACAAGGAGACCCAACTCCCCCAAAACATAGCACCTAGCACTACAGCATCCAAACCAAATTTCTGGGTTCTAACTTCGTGTTCGTCGAGATTCAAAGCTCCAAATCAGATCCCAACGGGTCTCTAGCCCCTCAAATCAACATTTTGATCCCCCAAACATTCACCCAATAGCTTAGCAACATTATAACAACATCAAATGCTCAAAATCCCCATAGGAACCAAGAACATCGAATAAACTCGAAATTCAAAGCTTAAATTACCTTTGATTATGTCGCTCCTCGCTAAATCCTCTGGCTAATAAGCTTCTAATCTTCCCTAGAATCACTATGCCTCAATCCGAGTCATAAACTCAAGTTTCCTTCGAACATGCGATTGGTGTCAAAAATGGAACTTTGAGGGAGAGAGGACGTTATGAACGTTCTTTTATAATTCTAACAGGTTACTTCAAGCTTAAGTAACCTCAAGCAAATTCTAATACTCGGGGTCCCAAAAACGCCCCCGGGGGTAAAATAGTCAAAATTCCCAGCATTTCCCCCTGATCTCACTAACTCCCAATTTATCATCAAATATTTATTCTCATTACCCAATATCCCGGTAATGTACTAAATACCCCTTGACTCACTCCGAGTCAAGGTATAAATCCTGTTGTGACTTTCCCACTAGCTTGCTTCCTAGGATCGTCTCGTGATAAGTAACCCTAGCATAACCAAATAATAATGAAGCATCACACACATGCCATATATATGCCAGATATACCCGAAATGACCAAAATGTGAAAATCACCCAATTGAATAGAAATGGGTTCACATGCATATTTAATACACCTAAACATTCATATAATCATTTAATTGTATAATAAATCAATTATGTCCATCCCTGCCTCCTAATCAAGGCCTTAAGCCTTATTAGGAAAATTTGGGTCATTATAGTAAGCTATTTCTTCTTCCTAATTTTGATCCAATTTTATTCCAAAAATACCGCAAATGTAGGCAAGGAGAATGATTAGTATTGGAATATAGAAATGATTTTTCTAAGCTAAGTCAAATACTTGATATTGATGAATTTGAGATCTAGTGAGTTGCTAGATTTCTAAGTGGACTGCAAGAAGAAATTATGGATAAGATGTGCTTGCTTTATTTGTGTAATTTATTGAGACTTTTTCCTTGGCAACCAAAATTGTGTTTGATTTGTTGACGAAAAACGAAGGCCTTCAAGAAGAATGTATGGATGCAAAACAAGAATGGTTTGATGTTAAGTTTGTTTATGAATAATTTGGTACTCGAAGAGTAAAGAAACGAAAAATGTGGATGGCTTGGACTTTTTTTTTTTTTTTTTGGATTGTTACTATGATATCACTTTGACTTTGGAATTAACTTTGAAAGGATTTCTCGCTTAGAGTCTACCATTCTCACAAAATGAACTTGAGGTCGAGTTCTTTCATAGAAATGATGAATGGTATAGGTTTAGAATAGTTTATAACTTTATCCATGGCAATAAAGGGGAAACCCTCAAATTGGGAGAAACTCTCTCTCTCAAGACTCTATTTCAAAATATCAATAATCAATATGTCCTCTTACATTCTTTCTTAGGAGTATATAGCTAGTACAATAAAGCTAATAAAATGACAAAATAACAAAATAGAAAAATATAACAAATTAAAGTTCTAGACTATTCTAAATAATATCGGAAAATATACCTCCTACATCCAAATCCAAAAATGCACGCATACTCCAGAAACCTAAATTCAAAATTCAAAAACTAAAAATATAATCTCATCAATTTTATGAAGCACCAACAATGATAATGTAAAATCTAATTAGAAAAAAATATATAAATATTCGACCAAATCAGATTCAATATTCATCTTATCAACTGAATACCAAAATCCCAAATATATTCATAAAATTACCCAAATCACATTGAACAACAGAACAAAAAATATATAAGGGCTAATTATTGTAGCTTATACAACAATAACTTTTAGTTGTGTTGTGGGGAAAAGCGGTTGAAGCATGTAGCTGTTGAGTGTTTAGTAAATTATAGATTTAAAGATGTCGTCAGTTAGAAAAGTTGTATCAGAATATTTGGTAACCTATATTATTGAAGTGTTGTTAAAAAAAATAGTTATCATATTTATTTTATTTTATTAAAATAAATTCACACACATTAAACATATTTGTATGCACTAATATTCAGCCTGTGTCTTTTATGCAACTCGAGTACAGCTGGCTAGCTAAGAACAGTACTAAAGGATCTACAAGTTGACATCCCCTCTGCAAAGGCAGTGCGATTCCCCAAGTGATAGCACGAGCTGAGAAATATGAAGCATTAAGGCACGAGCTGGAGATGGTTATAAAGCACAGCCTCCTGGGCGCGAGCTGGCGTTATGTTCAGGTTGTAGTACTCTGACAATCTGCCATAGCCAGGAGTCTTTATAAACCTAGATATGTTATTTATAAACGTGCGTGGTCAGACATTACATGTCTGTTATCCCTGAATTCTCGGACACGTAACATAAACGTGCATGATCAAACATCACATGTTCGATTATACCAGACGACCCATGATCAATTTTACCTAATGATTGGACCATACCTTAATATATATTGTAATATTCATCGCTTGTGCATGACAGGTCACAAATAGGATGGGTATTCACGTGATGACCCCTACACCTATCTTGGGATGGTTCTTCTATAAACACCAAGACCTTGATAGAAAATGGGTTGGGTTTTCTCTGTGTAATACAAATACTCTGTCAAAAAATAGAGAGAGGTACAGTAATAATATCGACTAGTGGACTAGGGGGATTTTAGCCTCCGAACCACGTAAAAAGGAACGAGTGTTCTAACTATCTTATTCTAAGCTTCCTTAAGAATTATTATTCGTATTGCGGTTTATCCTTAAACACTAGTTTTCTCCAGCTAATTACGTAATACATTGTTGGCAAAAAACCGCGTTAACAATTTGGTGCTTTCATTGAGAGCTGCAAATTAGTGCCATTGAAAAAGATTTAGAAAAAATTTCATCATGGTGGTCACTCGTTCAAGGCACGGTAATGAAACAGATCAGCATGATGGGCAGGAGGCTCACCATACCACTGTTTCCGACGAACAAAACCCAGAGCTTCAGTAGCGGTCGAGAAAGCAACCGATGGGCCACGATGACACTGGAAGTTCAGTGCCTCTACCGCCGAATTCGAACCTGGATTACTTGCTGCGATAGAGTTGGAGAACATGCAGTTGAGGAGCCATCTAGCCAAAGCAAACAAGAAAATTGAGGAATTCTTGGCTTGACTAACCCCTCTTGCAACCGACGTTAACATCGGAAAGGGGCAAGGCGAGACTCGTAAGTCCCGCCGGGATAGTTGACCCAGGCCAATTCGATCGGCTAGAACCTCAACTCCAAGTTCTGCACCCATGTCGCACAATCACCAAGAAACCCTTTTTGGGGGCATTCCTAGGGACCATCAACAAGTCAGCCAGTCGGTCAGAACCTTGACTTTGAGTTCAGCGCCACCGTCAAATGCCCATGGAAACCCACACTGACAGTCAAGGATGAACTCACAAAGACAGCATGTCCCAACCAACTTCCCTGTACCGGATCAGATCGTCAAGCACAGGGAACCAAAAATGGTGGAGCAGAGCGGCCGAGAGCTAACTTGGTACGACTTGATGGGACGAGAATCGCCTCACTAATCAGGCATCCTCCGTCGCTAATAAGGCATCTGCCCCCACTTCGTTATGCTCGAGACGTTCCTTCCTACGAAAAAAGCAGGAGGAGTCCTCCTCCTGCTACCCCTGCTCATGTCCCATGAGCACGTGGGAATGTCCTAGATCCTCATCCTCGACCGCAAGCTCTGAGCTTCTCTAATGGAAGCTATTGGATGGAGGGGCGTCGAAGTGTTAGGACCAGCACAGATTTGAGGAATCAGCTGAGTTCAACTCAAAACCCTTGAGTTGATCCACATACCGATCTCCGAGATCGCCTAAACTCACAAAGAACCAATCCAGCTCGCAATGGAGTCAGTGGCACTCACCACAAGGGAAGTCCTTCCGAAGTACGCGATAACGGGAATGTCCCACCAAACCAAGCTCGAACTTGGACGGACAATAACCTGTCAAATGCGTACGGTCGAATGGGAGCTGTTGAACAGCCCCAGGGAACCAAGGATCCAACCCTCGAGAGGTTGGCCCAGATGAAGGAACTGATGAAAAGACTCTTATCAGAAAAGGAGACAGACGAATATGATTTGGGGGATGAGCTTGAGCTCTCCGCCCCCAACATAACAACAACACCATACCCACCGGGTTTCGGGATGCCCCATTTATCAAAATTCGACGGAGATGGAGATCCATCCGACCACTTGGGGATGTTCAATACCCTGATGATGGCCCATAACATCGGACTTGAGTTAAGGTGTTTGATATTCCCCTCGACTCTAATCGGACCAGCCAGGCAATGGTTCAAGCAATACAAAAAGCATTATATCAGCTCGTGGAAGAGCTTCTCCGTTGACTTCAAGAGGGCGTTCCAGGCTTCCCAAGTAGCTTGGATAAAGGCAGACTCCCCTGTGAACGTAAAGCAACAACTCAGAGAACCTCTGAAAGCTTACTTGAGTAGGTTCGCCAACATGCTGCGCGAGCTAGAGACGCGGATGAAAGTTCTAGGCTTAGGGCGGTAAGAACAGGAATCCTTGTTGGAGGTGACCTGTGGAAAGAGATCCAGAGAAAGGGCATCAACACCATGGATGAGTTCCTGAACAGAGCTCAAAGATTGATCAACTTGGAAGAGGCGCGAGCTTCGGTCGCAAGAACCAGCCAAGTCCCTGCCCAGCCCGTTGGAGCGTAATGAACGTTGCAGCTACGACTCAAACCGTTACCCAGAATAACCAAGGGGGAGGTAGCAAGAGGAAGGGAAGTGGCGAGAGCAGCCAGAATGGTTAAAAGAAAAATAAGCCCATGGAGAAGTTCAAACCAATCTATACGACTTACGCCGCCCTCATGGATACCAGGGAGTGCATCTTCTTGGCAAATTCTGCCCGCCTTCCGTGGAAGAAGCCGGAGCCTCTAAAAAATCAAAGGGCGAAGAGAGACCCTTCAAAATTTTGTCCATTCCACAATGACATTGGTCACAACACCGATGACTGCAAGCATTTGAAGGATGAGATCGAGACCCTCATCAGGGTTGGGCCTCTGGCTTAATACGCCCGGAATCGAGTCACCCCTGATTAGCTCGCTGGGCGAAACATTCAATTAGCTCCGGAAACCCCTGCAAATCATACCAGAGCTCAGGTGAATCAGGATACCCCTCCTCCGATAACAGGGGGAGAGATAACAACCATCTCCGGAGGCCCTCATCTGGCAGGAACGAGAAAAAATTCCCAGAAGAGGTATGTCAATGAGCTGAGGTCTCACAATGGAGTTGAGTTTGTCCCAAAGCAGCGTTTGTCTAAACAACAACAATTGGAGAAACAACCATTTAGTTTTACTGAAGAAGACACTGGTCATGTCCAGTTCCCGTATAACGACCCTCTGGTCATAACCATCCAGCTCGCCAATTGGAGAGTTAGGCAGACACTGGTTGATAACGGGAGTTCTGCGAAACTGTTATTCAGGTCCACACTGAAGAAAATGGGATTTTCTGTGACCAAGTTGAAGGCAACCTCCATGATGTTGTATGAATTTTCTGGCGAGGGATCGGCAGCTTACGGGACGATCGAGTTGGTGATAACGTTGGGTGAGGGACCACGAACTATTTCTAAGCTGCTCGAGTTTGTGGTCGTCGATTGTCCGACCGCATATAATGCAATCTTGGGTAGGCCCACGCTAATGGCATTTGAAGCCATAACTTCTGTCCGCCACCTTGTGATCAAATTCCCCTTGACTATGGGAATATGTACTGTCCGAGGCGATCAACTCACTGCCAGGGAATGCTATAGCATTTCCATGAAGGGAAAATCACAACCCGGGTAACAAACGATGGTCGTGCAGGATAGAGGTGAGGAATCCCAGGAAGTCAGAGCTGATCCTAGGATGGAAGAACCTCAACAAGTCAGTTGCAGGGGAACCACCCCGAGTGAGGATATTGATCCCTGAATAGGCGAAGATAGGTCCGAGCTCTAGGTTATCGAAGAACTCGAAGAAGTAAACATCGATCCCAAAGATGCTTCGAGGGTTGTTAAGCTCGGGAAAAATCTTGATGCTGATAGAAAGGCGGAGCTGGTAGAATTTTTACAAGAAAATCTAGATGTTTTTGTTTGGTCCCATGAAGACATGGTAGGGATCATCCCGAATGTCATCATGCATACGCTTAACTTGGACAAAAGCATACCTGCGAAATCCTAGAAATAGAGGTGCCTGGGTACAACCCGTGATGAGGCCCTAGAAGAAGAAGTAGCTCGACTTTTAAAATGCAGTTTTATTCGTGTGGCTAAATACCCGATCTGGGTCGCCAATCCTGTCCTGGTCCCAAAACCAAATGGGAAATGGCGGACCTGCATCGATTTCTCTGATTTGAACAAAGCCTGTCCCAAGGATTGTTTCCCCTTGCCAAGGATTGACCACTTGGTGGATACCACCGCGGGGCATAGACCAGGAGCATACTAGCTTTAAGACTCCGACCAACGTTTACTTGTATAAGGTCATGCCCTTTGGGCTGAAGAACGTTGGGGCGACCTACCAGAGATTGGTCAACAGAATTGTTCGCTGATCAGGTCGAGAAAAACATGGAAGTGTATGTTGATGACATGTTGGTCAATTCAAAACCTGCCGATAACCATGTTTCCGACCTGAATGAATGTTTTGGGATCCTGAGGAAGTATAGTATGAGGTTAAAGCCCCAGAAGTGTACTTTCGGAGTGGCGTTGGGAAAATGTCTGGGGTACATATTCAACACCAGAGGAATAGAGGTGAACCCCGACAAAATTAGATTTCTACTAGAAATGCCTTCGACCAAGTCACATAAAGATGTCCAGGGTCTAACAGGAAGAGTGGCAGCCCTTAATCGGTTTATTTCTAAGTCAACTTACAAGTGTTTACCATTATATACCTTGCTCCAGGGAAATGAAAAGTTTGAATGGACTGAGGAGTGCGAGCAGGCTTTTCTCGATCTAAAGACACACTTGGCCGAACCACCAGTATTGTCTAAACCAACGGCAGAAGAGCTTATTTTTTCTTTATTTAGCTGTGATGGAAAATGCGGCCAATGCGGTGCTGGTCCGAGAAGAGGACCGGGTTCAAAAGCCAGTATATTATATAAGCAGAAGACTTCTCAGAGCTGAATCTCGGTATCCTCGAATGGAAAAGATGGTATTCTGCCTTATTACAGCCTCCAGGAAACTTAGGCCGTATTTCCAATCCCATTCAATCCACGTCATGACCAATCAACCTTTAAGGCAGGTAATGCAGAAACTTGAGGCATCGGAATGCCTATTGAAATGGGCAATCGAGCTCAGCCAATTCGAAATACTATACGTACCCTGAACTACGATCAAAAGCTAAGCCCTGGCTGATTTTGTGGCTGAATGCACCGGATTCTCGGAGGAGCCCCTAAGAGAACCAGTGCAGGAATTATGGAGAATCTTCGTGGACGATTCATCTAACGAGAACAGATCTGGAGCTGAGATCATCTTGATATCCCCAGAAGGTTATCATTTCCACCCCGCGCTGCGGTTCAGGTTCGTAGCGTCCAATAACGAAGTCGAGTATGAAGCCTTATTGGACGGGCTTAGAGTGGCGAAGGAGTTGATGGCCAGGGCCGTCCGATGCTACAACGATTCTTAGCTCGTGGTAAACCAAGTGTTTGGGGAATATCAAGCACGGGGGACCAAGATGGCGGCTTACCTGGCCAAGGTAAAGAAGGAGCTGTCCGAGTTTGAATATGGCCTAGTCGAGCAAATCCCTCGCGAGCAGAATGCCAATGCCGACGCTTTGGCTAGACTCGCTACCTCCAAAGAAGCTGAGACTCTGAGCATAGTACCAGTGGAATTCTTGGAAAGTCCGAATGTGGCAGAAAGTGCGATGGAGGTCGAGATGATCGATATCAGGCTGACCTGGATGACTCTCATAGTAGAGTATCTTACGAAAAGGAAATTTCCCGATGAGTGAAAAGACGCGAGGAGAATACTCTATCAAGATCCAAGGTATACAACCATAGACGGGACGCTATACCGACGTGGCCATTCCTTGCCTCTTCTGTGGTGTGTTCTGCCAGAGGAAGCCAAAACTATTTTGCAGGAGGTGCATGAAGGCTTCTGTGGGGATCACGTTGGGGGGCAAAACTCGGCCATAAAGATATTAAGGTAGGGATACTTTTTGCCCATGTTACCAAAGGACTCCATCTCATATGTCCAAAAGTGTGACAAGTACCAGCAATTTTCCACAGTCGCCCGAGCTCCACCAGTCGAGCTGAAAATGATTTCATCCCCATGGCCATTCATGGTGTGGGGAATCGATTTAATTGGAGCCTTACCCACAGGGAAAGGAGAAATTTCTATGTAGTGGTGGCCATTGATTATTTGACGAAGTGGGCAGAAGCGGAGCCCCTGGCAACATTCACCTCAAAAAGTGTCCTTGACTTCGTGGTCAAGAATATTGTTTGTCAGTTCAAACTGCCAACAAAGATTGTATCAGACAATGGAACCCAAATCGATAGCAATCTCTTCACTGAATTTTGTGAAATGCACGGCATAATTAAAAGTTTCTCTTCAGTGGCCTACCCGCAGGTCGAGGCCGTAAATAAAACTCTCAAAGCAAGCCTTAAGAAGAGGTTAGATGAGGCCAAGGGAGTCTGGCCCGAGAAGCTCCTGCAGGTACTGTGGGCGTATCGGGCCTCTCACCGAAATTCTATGGGGCACACCCCGTTCTCCCTGACTTTCGGGAGTGAGGTCGTCCTTCCCGTCGAAACAAAGATAACCATGCATAGGATCCACACCTTCTGCCAAGAGCGGAATGACGAATTGCTCAGAGCGTCCCTCAACCTAATTGATGAAAAACGAGAAGATTCGCAGCTACGACTTGCGCATTATCAACAAAAAATCACTCGTTATTTTAATTCAAAGGTCAAGAAGCGTATCTTTGGTTTAGGCGACCTGGTACTCTGAAGGGTATTTTTAGCAGGCAAGGACCCCAAAGATGGTGCCTTGGGTCCGATCTAGGAAGTACCCTATCAAATAGTGGAAGTCATACAGGAGGGAACCTTCAAATTGGCTCAGATTAATGGAGAAACAGTTCCACAGACCTAGAACTCTATGCACCTAAAAATGTATTATCAATGATCGTACCACCTATCTATGTAAGGCTCAATTATAAAAGCCATTTAATTTAAGAAATAAAAGAGTCATTGTTTATTTTTTTTGTGTCTTTATATGGTTTCATCTGCGTGTTAGTTCGGACAGTAGCGTTGGTCCAAAGTAACCCAGAAAGTTCACTTTCTGATCACTTGGGGGGCATATAGCCCGAGAACCCGAGAACTATGTCCGAAACTTAGAAGTTGGTAAAATTGATTAACCAGTGTTTTTTCTAAAAACCGCGAGGTGTCAATAAAACTAACACGAACTAAGTTTTAATTAAATATCCTGGATACGACTAGGTCCGAAACTTAGAAGTTGGTAAAATTGATTAACCAGTGTTTTTTCTAAAAAACATGTGTCAATAAAACTAACACGAACTAATTTTTAATTAAATATCCTGGATACGACCAGATCTGAAACTTAGAAGTTGGTAAAATTGATTAACTAGTGTTTTATCTAAAAAACGCGAGGTGTCAATAGAACTAACACGAACTAAGTTTTAATTAAAAATCCCGAATACAACTGGGTCCAAGGCCTGATACCTAACAGGTAGGATATAAATCAACATCAATTTTGGTTACGACCAAAATTGAGGTATCTACCTCGACCTAAAAATCATTTCCTAAAAATTTAGAGGCACAAGTCATGAAGCATAAGAAGGAAACCAAGGAATAGATAGAAAAAGAAACACTGAAATTATAAATAAATTGCCTCAAGGAAAATAACCTCGTACCAAGCCAAAAAAGGCAAATGTTTACAAAAGAAAACATGTAAAGTAAATGAAGACAAAAACTAAGACCCTCCAGGCCGCTCTAAGGACGTCACCTCCTTGATCTCCTACTCGCCAGCGGTAGAGGCCTCCCCAGTCTCAGACGGCAACTCTTGTTGAAGCCGAGCCTTGAACTTCTCGAGGTAGTGCCCCCACACTTTGGAGGCCATGAAGGAGAAGTTGTCATCCTCATTGAAGGCCCAGCAGTGGTACAACATGCTTTCCATGGAGGATGTCGAGGCCTTCTTTTCCTCCTGAATAGCAGCCTTGGCCTCTAGCTATTTGGCCTTGGCCCCTGTGAGCTCGACCTGAAGAGCAGCCAAGGTAGCCTTTGCAGCCTGCTCGCCCTCTTGAGCCACAGTTAAGGCAGCCTTTGCAGCCTGCTCGCCTACTTGGGCCGCCGTCAAGGCAGCCTTGGCGCTTTGCTCGCCTTGTTGAGCGGCGGTGAAGGCAGCTTGGGTCGCAGTCAGGGCGGCCTGACCAGTCTGGAGCTCGGCCTTAAGCTCATCATTCCTGGCCCTGTCCCGAGCTATGTTGCAATGTTGAGCCAAGACCGCCTGCAAAAATCAAGAAAATAGTTAGGCACATACCAGGATAAAATCAAAAAGAATATTTTAGGACAAGGAAAGTCAGTTTACCGTGAGGTTCATCCCCAGAGCGGACTCCATAATATTCTCCGAGCTCCTCTCCTCGATCGCCCTCAGGTCCGTTGACTTGGCCTTATAAAAGTGCTCCACCGCGTGGTTCTCCGTCTCGTAGACAGTCCCCCGAAAAGTGTCTGGAATTTGCTCCAGGTCCTGGGTGTTCACCAGGATGCGCACGGTGGTGGCGGGGACCATCAGAGCTGGGGGACCAGTTGGTGCTCCTTGGTCCTGAGCAGAGGCTGAGGGAAATCGAGGAGGAGGTGCAGTCGGACCCCTCTTCTCCTGGGCTGCAGCGAATGGAGCTCCCGAGCCTGGGCCTTTCCCCTTGGCCGGGGATCTAGAAACAGTCGCAGCTGGGGGAGGCGTCTTCTTTGATGTGGGCCAGAGTTTCTTCACGAGGGGACTCGAGCTGTATCTCCCTTCCTGGAACATCGCGCGGATGTCAGGATCCCCTTGTTGTGCCATCTCTTCACCTGAAAGAGAATGGGAAGTACGTCAATATGTGTACGAATTCATCAGTGTACATAAAGTATGTATGCATGTATAGGATATTATAAAGAGTCCTACCCTCCGAGCTAGAAGAGGAGTCTATTGCCACAATCTCCGGCCTCGGAACCATTACAGGAGAGGGAGAACCTAAATCTACAATTTCTTGAATTAGAGGAGGTTCAGGCTCAGGTGCTAGCTCAGGGCTGGACTCCTCTACATATTTCCTAAGTCCGGGGGCGAAAATCCCCTGGTGCAGGGAGTCCCACGACCTAAGGTTGGTCCCATACTCTTCAAAAAGGGCTGACCTAAAAGATAGAGTGTTGTCTGCGACTATAGTTCCTCTAGGACGGCCCATGTCGTACCGTACCACTAATTGATCCACACACTGAAGCAAGGTTGTGTTGCGAGCAGGGTCTCTAGGGTGGTGATGTACGAGCTGGTTGGGGTTAAACCTAACTAGCCTAAGGTCAAAGGCAGCCTTATCTAGATCCTTAAAAGGGTAGGTTACCTTGGCCGGAGGGACCGGCTGCTGCCCCCGATAGAGCTCGGTCCACGTTAGAGTTTTGAGCGGCCTCAGGAGCTCGCCTCTTTCGCACGAGCGGCACCTCAGCCTCTTCTTGCTCTTCACTGTCGTCGGAAACAGCGCCTCCCTCTGGGATAGGCACTAGCTTGCGGGCTATCGGGAAGTTAGCTCACGCCCTCCTCAAGGCCAAAGTCTGGCCTTCATAAATTAATTTACACGACAACATTGTGTCATCAGACACGAGCTAGTGGTAGTCTTTCTCACTAGGCGGAAGCCCCACCAAGGTATTGTATTGACCCCCAAGGGTCACTGATTTGGTCGTCCTCGAAAAAATGGCTGCACGAAGATACTCCAGCCAACATACACGCAATAAGACTAAATATGAAAAGAATAATTCTGCGAGCTAAGAAAGGAAAGGAGACTTACGAGGACGATTGAAGTACGGGTGCTCATAGTTGCGAAACCCATTCAACATAAATAAATGATCTTTAAAGTTGTTGGGATGGTTGGGTAGCTCGATGACTGCGGGTGAGTTCGGGAAGAGGGTCAGATAGTAAAACCCATCGCCTCATCCCCGTTGGTTCGGGCTAGCCTTGAGGTAGAAGAAGTACAAGATATTCGCAGGGGTAGGGACATCCCACATCTACTTTAGGAAGAGGTACTTCAGCCCCGCCAACAGTCGGTATGAGTTTGGGGGGAGCTGGAATGGCGCCAACTTCATGTAATTGAGGAAGTCAGCGAAGTACTGATCGAGGGGGAGGAAGGCCTCGACCTTTAAGTGCTCATCACTCTAGGCTGCGAAATTGTCCTGGAGTGGTGCACAGCTCCTCTCCCTCTCGAAGGGAGGTCGGGCGATGAGAACGCCCGTCCTAACCTCAATGTTGTGGGAAAACATGATCTTGTTGACCCTTCCTTGGATCGTTATTTTGGAGACTATCCTCTCGGCCTCGAAAAATGAGTCAGGACCGACCGCGACCTCCTTCTTCACCACGGGGCCGAATTGAGGAATGGGGGAATCGGGGACGACCTCCTTTCCCTTGTGGATTTGTTGAGACGACGAGCCAGCCACGTTCTTTTTGGGCACGCTTTTCTTGGGTGCCATTAGCTCGCCTATCGAACAAGAATGATGGAACTCTTAGTGGGAGATGTAGAATTTTTATACAGCCATGAGATAACAAAGAAAGGTTGAGGATTCAATCTCAGCCCGGGTGTGGTGACGCGCTACCTATGCTACGCGCCTAAGTTTTCCCAGCAGACCCCTGATGATTAGGAATTTGTGTGTCAGGAAGTCAGGCCACTGCCCTCCTAAGGGACGGTTTAGACCTATGTCACCCTAGAAGCGTGGCCCCTAAGCAACCTATTTTCAAGCCCTAAAAACCTTTCATCTTCTACATGCGGAATGGGTATTTTCTAAAAATTACCCAGGAATCACCCAAAAAACTACCCAGTTTGTGAACATCGCAACCTAGATACATTTTGGGACGTACTCAATGAACCTAAATCGAAACCTAGGTGCCAAAAATGTTTGAGAACAGCCTAACGTTAATGACGGTGGAGTGCAAATTAGCATGATAAAAAAAAGGAAGAATAAAGAAGAAAGACACACAAAAACCAGTAAAAGAAAAGTTTCGGCAAAACAAGAAAACTTACAGTGTATTCTTTGACAAGAGAAATAAGCAGTGTAGAAGAAGAAGTCTTGAAAAAACCCTTGGAGGCTGGATTTCCGAGGGTTGTAATGGCAGTTTTTGGGAATTTTTGAGATATTATCAGAAAAAGAAGAAGGGTTTTTAAGCTCAGAAGAGAGAAAATGAGGAAAAGTTTTGAATGACAGGTGATGAACACCGAAAATTGCCAACCCTATTTATACGTAATAGGCATAAAGAAACGTGGACCGTCCGATCAAGCTTATGCGAGATACGAGGATCATGTTTCGAAAGATTAAACAGTGATAAAAAGGTGGCTAGGCCATTTAATACAATCCTCGAAACCTGAACAAATGTCAATCGCGACATTCCACGTGTCCAGTACTCGAGTAATGAACAAACTTGGGTAATCGCAATAGAAGTTTAAAAGTCCCCACCGTGTCAGTCAAAGGATGACGTCATAAGACACGGGCAGGGACTTGGGGGGCAAATGTACGTACGAATATTCAGCCCGGGTCTTTTATGCAGCTCGAGTACAGCTGGCTAGCTAAGAACAGTACTAAAGGATCTACAAGTTGACATCCCATCTCCAAAGGTACTGCGATTCCCCAGGTGATAACACGAGCTGAGAAATACGAAGCATTAAGGCACGAGCTGGAGATGGTTATAAAGCACAGCCTCCTGGGCGCGAGCTGGCGTTATGTTCAGGCTGTGGTACTCTGACAATCTGCCATAGCAAGGAGTCTTTATAAACCTGGATACGTTATTTATAAACGTGCGTGGTCAGACATTACATGTCTGGTATCCCTGAATTCTCGGACACGTAACATAAACGTGCATGATCAAACATCACATGTTCGATTATACCAGACGACCCATGATCAATTTTACCTAATGATTGGACCATACCTTAATATATATTGTAATATTCATCGCTTGTGCATGACAGGTCACAAATAGGATGGGTATTCACGTGATGACCCCTACACCTATCTTGGGATGGTTCTTCTATAAACACCAAGACCTTGATAGAAAATGGGTTGGGTTTTCTCTGTGTAATACAAATACTCTGTCAAAAAATAGAGAGAGGTACAGTAATAATATCGACTAGTGGACTAGGGGGATTTTAGCCTCCGAACCACGTAAAAAGGAACGAGTGTTCTAACTATCTCATTCTAAGCTTCCTTAAGAATTATTATTCATATTACGGTTTATCCTTAAGCACCAGTTTTCTCCAGCTAATTATGTATTACACTGTTGGCAAAAAATCGCGTCAACAATATTAAATAGATTTTAATATATATTGTATCTATTTAAACATGTTAAAATTAAAATATGGTTTTTGATAAAACACTAATATAGTGATCATCAACAAATATATTTTATTATATAATATACACATATAATTGTCTATGCATATATATATCAAAATAGTCAATCTGGCTAAGATTCTACTCACTACTACAAAAAAGACTTTTCATGTGAGCCCTAAAAAATTTTTTAGGACACGCCCCTCGCGAGTCCTCTATTTGAGAGCCTTAAAAAGTGTGGTTTTTTAGGACTCGCATTGCGATCCCTAAAAGAATGGCCGATGTCGGCGGTGGAGCCACCATTCCACAGTGGTGGTTGGGGAGGACAACAACTGGGCTTCGAACCCAAGTCTCAGGGGGCGTGGGGGTGGTGGTTCTTCTTGGAACGACCTAGAATGGTCGGATTTGCACTAGATTTCTTTGACCTCTATGGATTCCAGCGAACGTTAACTTCCAATTCCGATGGTCATTGAGTCCGATCCTTTAGTGGGTTTTGACGCCCAAAGCACAAAGAATGCAATGGTTGTGGTTGTTTGGGTCGGGGTGGCTCGAGGCAGTTGGAAAACAGTCGGAAGTGTTTGGGAAACTTAGATCCACCGCGACTTCGAATGACGTTACGACGGAGGAAGGTGCGTGTGGAGCTGGGCTCGTGGGGGTCGAAGGTCAGCGACCTTCTGCGTCGCCTGGTCCGGCGTGTGTCAATGGTGGACAATGGCAGGGCGGCGGTCAGGCCTCGCAATGACGCAAGAGTGAGAGAGAAAGGGAAAGAGAATCGAATGCTCCTTCATTTTCTTCTTCGTTGTGTGCTGGTGAGAAAAATGATGCCCTAATATTTTTATCCCTTTTTACTTAACATGTTTTAGGTCACACTTTGGGTGCCCTTAATACTCTTTTGGGACACCCAAAGTGTGCCCTTAAATGTCACCACTCATGTTATACACTTAAATTTTTTATTCAGGATTTTTAGGACCCGCATATGTTTTTAGGACATTCATTGTGAGTCCTAAAAATTTTTTTATAAGGACTCTCAATGAGAGTCCTAAAACTCTAGAGACATTTTTTAGGACTTACATTTAGGTGCATGTCCTAAAAAGGTGACCCATAAATATTATTTTATAGTAGTGACTTATAATGATCATGGTATTATACTCTAGTTCATGATATAATGACAAATATGTCAAACTTAAGTTATGAAAAACTCTCATTTTCTATACTTTTAATTATTTCCCTTTCTATATTTTCTAGTTGTTGTGTGTTTGATAAATTATAATTGGAAAATATTGTGAGATAAAATATAATATTATAGTGTATAATTTTTGTGTAAAATTATAAATGTGCAAGTGTACACAGTCATAAACAAGTAATATAATGATAAGTAAAAAATATCGTTTCTACAGGGATTGATTGAGCAATAAATCGTGAAAAATCAACAATTACCAACTTGGAAAAAACAATTTGTCATTTGATTAATCCTAAGAAATAAACAAGAAAGTAACTAAAACAAAGAACAAAAATAACAAGATAATGATGATGAGCTAGAATTATTGAATCTTCTTAATATGCAATCAGGTGAAAAGTTCGCAGTTATTCTAAAGCAAACTCGACTTTACTAACTAAGAATTCCAAACAAGTTCACAGGCTTTCGTTGAAGTCACTATGATTTTAATTCTTTAGTTAAACTAAGCATATGTCTATGTTAATCTAAGTTCAAGGATACATTTAGAAGCACCAATTCCATTAAGTTATGCAAGGTAACAATATATGTATATACCATTACAAATCACAATCTAAAGAGCACAATCTTGCACCATTCAAGTCTTATGTCTATTAATCATAACATTTTTATTATTAAAATTAACATGATTACTCACAATCGGTGATCAACAATAAAACAACTTGAATGAATAAAACCTCAAATTAAATTTAACATCCTTAACAAAGCATCAAAAATTGCATATTAAAATTCATCAACAATTCTAGCTACTAAGAGTTAAGCTCATAACTACAATCTTAAAAATACAAAGAAAAAGTTAAAATGCTAAGAGAAAAAAAGTAAAGAAAAACAAGTCAAATTGATGTCCCAAGTGGTCTTCTTCTCTTCTTGTCCTTCATTTTCGTTGCAATTTCCTTATTTTTCTTCTTTCTTTTCTTTTTCTTCATCTTTTGGATCTCTCTCCAATAATGGTTGAAGAAAAGAATGGTTAGAATGTATAGAATGGTGGCTGGGTTTTCTTTTTTATAAAGCTAGGGTGCCACTAAAAATAAAAAGAAAACTTCTGCTTTTCTCCATTCCGCGTGTGATCTCTTCTTTTCTCTTTTGGGACCACTTCTAATCATATCCCAGTTGGTTTTATTTTTCTAAAATTCAACAAATAAATCAAGAAAAGTTCATTAAATAACCAGCTGGCATTGTTTCCCACATTGGCCTCTCAATAGTTACTGTGCTTGAAATGTTACAGCATTACTGTTGCAATTTGAAAAATCCTACATCAAAAATTAGCATTTTAAATCAATTTACCTTTTTACAAAACTACACATAATTAAGGTAAATTAATTACTCAATGGAAATCTTAAAAAATATCCAAAAATTATAAAAATTAATTTAAACTAATCTAAAAATATGAAAATTAATATATATTAAAAAATAATTAAAATTATCTAAATTAAACTAAAATTACTTGAGAACAAAGCTAAATTAATGCACAAATAGAGCTAAATAACTCTATTTTATAGAGCTATCAATAATAAACTCTATAATTAAAGTGGTTTATTGGTATAAAATTATTGTTAAATGTAGAAAACCTCAAATCAATTTATTCGGTCTTTTTTTTTTAAATAACCTTGATATGAACATCCTGTTGGGGTTTTATGCCGTAATTAAAACAAAATTTCTTTGTAATCTTATTTATTATCAATAAAAGAATAGAAATCATTTTTTGACTTGGTCAATCACTTTGCTCACATGTTTTATTTTCATGATTATTTGTTTAATATAAACTTCTATTAAATCCCGAGCATATAGCTAATCGTATTTATAGTGACGTAATCATAGTAGAATATAAATATGATTATATGTTCAAAATAAGTTAGTTCTAAGATTAGTTAGTGCACAGGATATACACTGTAACTCCCATTTTTCTTTTTACAAATTATAACAATTATGAAAGATAAGAGAAGATATTTTTATTCATTTTTGAGTGCATTACAATGCTAACCGAATGTTAGAGCTATTAAGTAAAGTGGAAGAATAACTAATGAATATGCAACTATAACATTCATGGGCATTTCATTAGTATAATACCCATAGAATGATGCTAAATACAAGCAAACAATCACTAAAGTTATGAAAAATAAAGAGAAATTCATGTTTTGATGATGAATTTTATCTAGAAGGTTAAGAGATGAAGAAGTTGTGCAAATAAATGGTTGAAGGAACAAGTATTTATAGGGCAAAAACTAGCCGTTTATGACCGTTGGTGAATAGTGTTCATGACCGTTGGGGGTGTAGTTGTTTTCTATTATGGGATTTTAACAATTCTAAGTTGTTGAAGTAACCAATAGGTGGGAATAATTAATTTATGGGTGTTAGAGAAACTTTTTCAGAAAAGTTTGTGAGTCAAAAATGCTAGACTAAGTAATATAAGAAGATTGGGAAATTTTCATTTTTTACTATTCACCAGGTACTATTCATAGTGGGTCCCACAGTAGGGTCCACATGGGTCCCACAGCGGGGTCCACCCCATGGGTTCCACATGTTGATGCAGTAGTGACACATTGATGACTTAAGCAAATTACTATGCTTGATATTTTGAATATGTTATTATTCCACTATGCTTATTATTTTTAATATTTTATTAGAATAGTATCCCAAATTTTTCCTATAAATAGCCCTTCCAAAACTCATCTTGAAATCACAAAAACCTCATTTCCTTTCTCTTACTCTACCCAAAAATATTCTTAACATCCTTCTAAAGTTCTAAACCTCGGAGATCTAGGCGAAGTTCTGTCCGTAACGCTAGCCTACGAAAACCTTTTAGGTAAGCTCTTCCCGAGCCTTTCTTTTCAGTTATTTAGTTATTATATATGTATAGATTATTTTACTATGCCGTTATAATGCCGAAAGTTATATATAGATTATTTTACTATGCCGTTATAATGCAAAAATTTATATATAGATTAATTTACTATGCCGTTATAATGCCAAAATTTATATATGGATTATGTTACCATGCCATTATAATGCCAAAATTTATATAGATTACTTTACTATGCCATTAAAATGCTAAAATTTATATATGGATTATTTTACCATGTCGTCATATTTTACAAATGCCAAAATTGAAATATGAACTATTTTTTTTATGTATCCTCATAATACTAAACTTATATAGGCTATGGTCATACTTTGGACTATTATTATGGACTCTTATGACCTTATTCCCTATTATTATGGACAAGTATTATGACCTGGACTTTTCAGTATGACCATGACCACGACTTTTAGATCAGGACCTTGTCATGGACAACTATAGTATGACCATACGCCTGGACATAAAATAAGCACTAAAACAGGAAAAATGGGATAATAACAATATTAAGCTAACATTTCATAATGTAGATTTTATGTAATTTAATAGTTTGTGTTTTTATCAGGAAGCTAACAATTTCGATTGTTTTATCAAGACGCAAGGTAAGTAGAATCCTCATCTACAATACAAGTCTTTTATGTGTCTTATGTGCATTTATATGCTTTATATGTTATCCTGCCATGTTCTTATGCATAATTTATTTTCAAGAATGTTATAATTATTATGCATAAGCATGCTTAATGTTCACAGACAAGTTACCGAAAGCGTTAAAGTAGAGGTGCTGCTTGGGAGACCTAAGTCCCAAATAAGTAAGGAGGGAGATGTACGTCCCTATATAATGAATGTTTATGAGGGAGAAATTCCCTATTATCATGTTTATGTTCAGGTGGGAATGTGATTCCCTATGTAATGCCGGCAGCAGCATCCTCTAGGGCCCAAAAGAAAGGAAAGTGAAAGAAAGAAAATACATAGCATGTTGCATGTTTATTTTAATGCATATGAGGTAGTTATTCTACTTACTGAGCCTTAGCTCATCAGATAATGTTTTGTATTGTAGGTAAGAGACCCCAAATATAAATTGTTGATGAGTATACGTGGGGCCAACATGACTGTACATATGGGGCTGACCTGAAGGGAGTGGAGTTCTGCTATGCTATTTTATAAATAAACAAGAAACTTGGTTTTATTATATTTCATTAAAAGTATTTTGTGAACTTTATCATTTACTTAAAGCTTTAAAAAGTATTTCATGAACTTTGTAATTTACATAAAGCTTTTCAATTTATCAGTTGGATACATTTTCATTTCTACGTTAAGGTGTAGTAACGCCACGAAAATGATTTATAAAAGTATTAAGATTTGTATGTAAGATAAAGTTTTTATCTAGTTGTGAGTATTGTGTGGTTAAGGTTATAAACATTATTTATGTATTGTTTAATAAAGTTTTTGTAAATTCAGAATTTCAGTATTGTCATATTTATGTTAAAATTTGTTTTTACTCTATATATATGTATGCTAAGAAAGTAGGTCGTTACATACACTGACTTGTCAATCTACGATATGTTCTACTTACACATCACAGTGTTATGTTCTTTCCAAAACATTAGCAAAATAGATAAGATCGGATGTATTTGTTACATCGGACTTGACCGATATTAACAGTTGATAGGATAAGTAAACATACCGTTATTATCTATTCTAGTCATATCATATAGTTGACCATAGGTCAATTCAATCTCAATTCTGAGTGGTTAGTATTCTAACTGATTGTATTATTTGAGTTCTTTGACTTGTTCGTTACCAGCTTACCCTACGGACTAGCCCATACTTACATCTTGGGAACTCGGTAGTATAATTGAGTGGGAGTGTTAATCATGGATATGAACATCTATAGCTTCTGATGAAGAAGTGAAACGATGGTTTCCTTTTAGTTTGGTTCAAGGTGTTAAATGATAGAGATCTCATTTCAGTAATTAAATTAGTTTACTGAAATATCATTTACAAGGAACTAAATGTTTTAAGGAAAAAGTACAATAAGGGGTAAAATGTTATTTTAGTCTTATCTCATTGTAGACCGTCTATATAGGATTGAGTGAAAATTGTGGTTGTAACAATGGATAATTAATAGCGTACCTATATTTGTTATAGAGCATTTTATGAATTCAAGAGTGCAATTCCGAGTCTATAGTGGAGTCACGAGGAATTAATAAGTTGGTAAATTTATTTGTTAGATTTATGATAACTTATTGGAGCTTGATTTCATAGGCCCATGGTCCCCATTGTACTTTGGATAAAATCATCTAGATAGTCTCAATTAATTGATTTAATTATCAATTAGAATTATCAAAGTAGACCATGTCAATTTTGGATAGTTTCACAGGGTTATGTAATTTTGAGAAGAAAAGAGAAATTATGGCAGATTTAATAATTAAGATAAATTGGTATCTAAATTAATAAATAAGTTTAAATTAAGGTTAAAATTATAAATAATTAATTTGATAAAGGATTTAAATAATTATTTAATTAATT
Source organism: Humulus lupulus (assembly GCF_963169125.1). Taxonomy (NCBI): domain Eukaryota; kingdom Viridiplantae; phylum Streptophyta; class Magnoliopsida; order Rosales; family Cannabaceae; genus Humulus; species Humulus lupulus. The sequence goes on from NC_084797.1 coordinate 28,676,509, forward strand.
AAATCAATAGAAAATAATGTAGGCCTTGATTTTAAGTCCAATGAGCTTATAATCAAATGGGAAATTTCACGAGCCTAAAGCCCATGATAATTTCGACCTAGGGCTTTAATTTGGCTATTATTTTATTGATTTTTTTAATTAAATTAAATGACCTAATTGAGTCTATAAAATGAGTGCTTAGAGAGAAGTCAAAACATAAGTTTAATCACTGATTTTATGATAGTTTTAGATTCTCTCTAAACACAAGTCATTTTCTAAGCCTCTTTGTTATTTTCTCTTCTTCTCTCTATATCTATCTCATGTGTTGAGAATTGCCCACATTAGTCTAGGTGATTCTAAGGATACATTGGAAGATTGTGAAGGAAATAGAAGATCGATTCAGTTTCTTGATAATACTCTGCGACAGAGAGGATACAAGAGTTAGAGAAAATGAAGGAAGGACTCTTTCATTCCGCTGTGTATACTGTAAGTATTCTATTCTTTATTTCTATTTGAATTCAATTTTAGAAATATGTTTTAGGCTATCTCGTATTAATTGTTTAATATTAGATATACATGAAAATAAATAAAGATCATGTATAAGTTTCCCAACACTTACATCTTGGGAACTCGGTAGTATAATTGAGTGGGAGTGTTAGTCATAGATATGAACATCTATAACTTCTGATGAAGAAGTGAAACGATGGTTTCCTTTTAGTTTGGTTCAAGGTGCTAAATGATAGAGATCTCATTTCAATAATTAATATTAGTTTACTGAAATATCATTTACAAGGAACTAATTGTTTTAAGGATAAAATACAATGAGGGGTAAAACGGTATTTTAGTCACATCTCATTGTAGACCTTCTATAAATGATTGAGTGATAATTATGGTTGTAACAATGGATAACTAATAATGTATCTATATTGCTTATAAAGCATTCTATGAATTCAATAGTGTAATTCCGAGTCTTTAGTAGAGTCACGAGGAATTAATAAGTTAGTAAATTTATTTGTTAGATTTATGATAACTTCTTAGAACTTGATTCCATAGGCCCATGGTCCCACTGTACCTTAGATAAAATCATCTAGATAGTCTCAATTAATTGATTTAATTATCAATTAGAATTATCAAAGTTGACCAAATCAATTTTGGATAGTTTCACAGAGTTATGTAATTTTGAGAAGAAAAGAGAAATTATGGCAGATTTATTAATTAAGATAAATTCGTATCTAAATTAATAAATAAGTTTAAATCAAGGTTCAAATTATAAATAATTAATTTGATAAAGGATTTCAATAATTATTTAATTAATTAATCAATAGAAAATAATACATGCCTTGATTTTAAGTCCAACGAGCTTATAATTATATGGGAAATTTTACGGGCCTAAAGTCCATCATAATTTCGACCTAGGGTTGATTATTGTCTATTATTTTAATGATTTTTTAATTAAATAAATGACCTAATTGAGTCTATAAAAGGAATTCTAAGAGAGAGATGAAATCACAAGTCAAAACACAAGTTTCTATTAGGTTTTAGATTCTCTCCACTGCATAAGTCCTTTCTAAGCCTCATTTTTTCTCTTATTTTCTTCTTATTTCTGTGTCTATCTCATGTGTTGAGAATTGCTCACTCTAGTCTAGGTGGTTCTAAGGATACTTTGGAAGGTTGTGAAGAAAATTGAAGATCGGTTCAGTTTCTTGGTAATACTTTGTGACAGAAAGGATACAAGAGTTAGAGAAAGTGAAGGAATGACACTATTATATTGTTGTGTATAATGTAAGTATTCTTATCATTATTTCTCTTTGAATTCAATTTTAGAAACATATTCTAGGTTGTCTCATATTAATTTGTTTAATATTAGATCTACATGAAAATAAATAAAGATCATGTATAAGTTTTATCAACATGTGACCTCAAAGCCTTTGGTAATATTTATTTTCATGCATGAACATAGTAAAATTGAATTATTTGATGTGTTGGGTAATTGGATGGATTTCATGATTTTATGAAGCATATTGAATTCTATGTGATTATTAACAATTTTTAGGTTATTTTGTTGTGTTTTATATGCCATTATTTTTTATATATGCTTTATTTTGGGTAAAACATGGTAAAAATTAATTGGAAAACGTTTTTGGTTTGAAAAATTGCACAAAAAAAATTTCCGGAAAATTTTGGCCTGGCTGCCCATGCGTGCATACACACCACGCACGCATCACCCATGCATCTGCGCGCGGTCCTATGCGTGTCACCCAGCACCCGCGCACGCATCAGCCCCACTTGCGTGCGCGCACACACCTGCAGCCAAGCCACAGTGAACAATACCCGTCATCCCTTTTTTTTTTTTTAAATAAAAATAAAAATGTGAAAATTGATTATTTATAATCAAAGCCAAAAATATTTTTTTTAAAATAAGATATTTTTGTTGTTTGAGATTTAAATAATTTGATATTTTCTACAAAAATTCAAACTCAAATTTAAAAATAGACTAACAACTTAATTTTAAATCTTTTAATATATTAAACTATTAGAATTAAAATATCAGATATTTAAAATATTTTCATTTAAATACTTGTTATTTTTATTATATCTTTATTTGAAAATATAAATATATGTGTATTATAGTTTTTAATATTTAAATTATTTGAAATTTAAAATTTGTTAGTTAGATATTTTTATGGATATTTGAATTTGTTTAACTGTTTTGAGATATTTTAGGGTTATTATAACTATTAATATATTTTTTTTAAAATGATCAAAATATTAGCTTATTGTTGCAACAACACAATGTATTATTTGAAAAACAGTTAAGATATTGATTTTAAAATTTAAAATTGGTTAGATTTTGAAAAATATCATTTTTTTTAACCAATTATTAAAATATATTTTTTTAATGGGATTTAAATTAACTTTGGTTAATTTTTGATAAATAATATTTAAATTAAATTAATATTTTTTCAAATTAACCTAAAACCAAGTTGATTGTTGATAAACGAAATTTAAATTAACTTTTGTTAATTGTTGATAAATTTCATTTGAATTGACGTATTGTTGTAAGAAATTAATTAATTCAAATTTTTTGATAAATTCTAGATAATTAATTGTGGTAATTTTGCAAATGAAATAAATTGTGGTATTTTTGCATAAATTAATAGAATTGTTCATATAGTAACATGATTAGTCCCATCCAATTATAACATGTCTGTTTGCACTATATGTGGTATTTTTGCATTTGGGCTTAGATGCATATAGTGGCCCATATGTTTGCTAGATATATGGATATTGCCAAATAAAATATTCATAAAATGATAGGTTTTATTTGGGCCCATTAGAAAATGTAAAGTTTAAATTCCTCTCTTGTGGATGGTTCCACTTGTGAATGCCCATTTGCTTTGCATGACTATAGTGGGTCTAATCAATTAATAACAATTAATAAAACGAATGTTTAAATTCCTATCTTTTGGACCTTGTATGGAAGTATGGGGGCCTTTGTAGTGGGAACGACATATTAGACCCAATCCTCCTCCATACAAGCCCAATTGTTAATGCCCATTTACCTGAGTTGGACTTAATTGTATAGGTTTATTATATTAGTTAAACCTAAATATTGATTAGTAACAAATTAATTCTAAATTAATTGAATTTGTTTCAATGTGACACTTTAGAATTAATAGGAAATTATAGGACATTGGTTTTAAAAATTTAATCTTTTTAATTTTTTGGAGAACCATAGTCATAAATTTTCTAAAAATAAATAATAAAAATACTAATTTTAATTTTATAATGAGCTTATTTTAAGAATTATATTCGATCTCCATCGTTGGTTTAACAATGTCAATAGCTTAATGGGGCCTCGAGATGCTTTGATTCATCCCCCTACGAAAGGTGTTCATTAGTTATTTTGACAATGTTAGATTTCGAAAGATAAATAATTATATGTCAAATTCTACTAGACTCACCCCTACAGTGACTACTAGGACTAAATCTATGATTATCGAAACCGTGGGTGTAGCTCATAAAATAAGAGATATTGTTTTCTTATTTTGATCGAATAGTAGGTTGTTAATAATGGTGTCCATTATTAAATGAGTTTACAACTTTATTTAACTAGTGGTATTTTTTACTCTCACCAACAGGGAAAAAGATATCATAGATTAGTTAAAAACCTAAAGAAATAAATATATGATTATTTTGGTATTTTTTCTCATATCTTACATATTTTTGGTATATGTTGTACTATTTCTTGAAATTAGAGTGAATAGAAGTTTTATTGAGCAAAAGTGGTTGATTTCTATTTTATTGATAATTTGTAGTATAATTATGGATGTGTCTACTCCCATCCTTTCTCAACTTTCAATGGAGAAACTCACTGGAGAAAACTTCCTTATGGAAGCAGAACATCAACATTGTGATGATTGGTGACAACTCCAAGTTCGTCATGACTGAGGAATCCCCGGACATTCCAACTAAAGGAGCTACCAAGTCTGTGAGGGATAAGTATGAGCGTTGGTAGGTGGCTAACAACAAGGCACGATACTACATGTTGACTAGTATGGTCGACACATTCAAGACAAAGATGAAGAATGTCGAGACAACCTACGAAATCATGGATCAGCTCTGAGACATGTTTGGTGCCAAGTCAGCGCAGACTTGTTTTAAGGCCACCAAGAAATATGCCAATGCTTGGATGGCACCTTCTCAACATGTCTGCGATCACCTGATTAAGATGACAAACTACTTTCAGGAAGTTGAACTGCATGGAGCAACAATAGATGAGGAAACTCAAGTTTGCTTAATCCTCAACAATCTCTCTCCAGCTTTCCTATTGTTCACCACCAACTATATGTTGAATAAACTCAACTATGGTCTGACACAGCTCATGAACGAGCTTCAGACTTTTGAGTCTATCATGGGTGGACCAAGTAAGGCAGGAGAAAAGAAGAGAACTATTATTACTGTTGTTGATCCAACTAAGGCTGAAGCTAACCAAGCTTCATCTTCGAAAGCTGGAAACAAAAGGAAAGGTGGACAAAACAACAAACCCAAGGATGCAAACATGAGTGCACAACCAAATGCATAGACGTTTAAGGGGAAGAACAAGAAAAACAAGAAAGGAAAAGGTAAGTGTTTTCACTGCAAAGAAAAAAGGCATTGGAAACAGGATTGCCCCAAGTTTCTAGCAGCTAAAAACAAAGGTAATGATAATAGTTCATTTATCTTGGAAGCATGTGTTTTAAAGAATGATAAATCTGTTTGGATTATTGATTCTAGATCTACTAACTATGTTTGTAACTCTTTACAGCTTCTTGAATCGTGGGAGGAAGTGGACGAAGGCAGCCTAAAGCTTAGATTTGGGAACTGAGCGTTCGTTGCGGTCCAAGCTAGAGGAAGAGCTCGTCTAAAGTTCGAAAATAAATTTTTAATTATAAATGATGTATTTTTTATTCCGGATTTCAGTAGAAATTTAATTTCAGTTTCCATGTTGCAATTAGAACAATTTGGAAGCATGTATTTTAAAGAATGATAAATCCGTTTGGATTATTGATTCTAGATCTACTAACTATGTTTGTAACTCTTTACAGCTTCTTGAATCGGATTTCAGTTTCCATGTTGCAATTAGAACAATTTGTTATGACTTTCACAAGTCCTAATATATCTATTTCCTTCAATGGATCAAAATTGTGTATTACATGTTTGAAAAACGGGCTTTATATTCTGCGACCTAATGAACCCCTCGCTCTTAACAATGATTTATTCAAAGTAGTTGAACCTAGGACAAATAAACCTCAAAAGAACGATAACGATAACATGACGTATTTATGACATTTGAGACTAGGTCACATTGGCTATGATAGAATTCAAAGACTTACAAAGGACGGACCTTTGAGGGAACTCACCTTAGGTGAATTACCTGTCTGTGAATCTTGTCTAGAAGGCAAACTGACCAAGCGTCCATTCTCTGCAAAGTGTGATAGGGTCAAAGTACTACTTGGACTTGTGCATTCAGATGTTTGTTGACCTTTGAATGTACAAGTCAAGGGTGGTTTTGAGTATTTCGTCACCTTCATTGACAATTACTCTAGATACTCATGTCTTTACCTAATGCATAGGAAATCAGAAACATTTTCAAAGTTTCAAGAATTCCTAGCGATGGCTCAGAACCAATTAGGTAAAACGTTAATGATCTTGCGATCTGATAGGGGTGGAGAATATTTGGATATGCAGTTCCAAGATCATTTAACTGAACTTGGGATTTTATCACAACTTACTGCCCCAGGTACTTCGCAACAAAATGGTGTAGTGGAACGCTGGAACAGAACTTTATTGGAAATGGTTAGATGCATGCTTAGTTACTCAACTCTACCAACTTCATTCTAGGGACATGCAATTGAAACCGCGAACGACATTCTCAATGTCGTGTCGTCTTAATCAATCCCCAAAACACCTTTCGAACGCTGGAATGGTCGTGAACCTAGTTTACGCCATTATAGAATCTGGGGGTATCCCGCCCACGTCCTGAGGAAAAAGGAGGGAAAGCTAGAACTGCGAACTGAATTTTGCATGTTTGTTGGCTATCCTAAAGGTACTCGGGGTGGACTTTTCTATAGTCATTTAGAAAAGAAAGTGTTTACTTCTACGAATGCTACTTTTCTGGAAAATGACTATGTCCAAAACTTCAAAGCACGCAGCAAAGTAGTTTTAGAGGAGATGGTTAAAGAATTGACTCCAACCAATGTTCCATCATCTTCAATGCGAGTTGATGATGAAATTCCCACTCTTCATGTCCAACCGACGCAAGTCGATTCAAATGAAGAAAGCACCACTGTTCCTGAGAAAATAGTCATGGAGGCATGTCGTAGTGGGAGGGTTTCTAGGAACCTATTTTGCTATGGTTTGGATGGTGAAACCAATATAGTTGTTGGTGACACTAATGATGATGACCCGTTGTCTTTAAAACAGGCAATGGCTAGCCCTGAAAAGGAACAATGGCTCGAAGCCATGAAACATGAAATGGAGTCCATGTACTCAAATTTCGTCTGGGATCTTGTGGAAGCACCTAGTAACTTTAGGGCCATTGGGTGCAAGTGGATCTACAAGAAGCAACGAGGTGTTGATGTAAATATTGAGACTTATAAAGCTCGATTAGTGGCAAAGGGTTATACCCAAAGAGAAGGTGTGGATTATGAGGAAACTTTTAGTTCGATAGCCATGCTCAAGTCCATTCGCATCCTCTGATCCATAGCAGTCGCTCTCAACTATGAGATCTGGCAAATGGACGTCAAGACAGCCTTTCTTAATGGGAAGCTTGACAAAGTCATTTATATGGATCAGCTAGAAGGATTTAAAGTAGCTGGACAAGAAAGAAAAGTTTGTAAGTTGAATAGGTCTATTTATGGACTTAAGCAAGCTTCTCGTTCCTAGAACCTTAGGTTTGATTAAATAATCAAAACCTATGGCTTTGAACAAAATATTGATGAGCATTGTGTTTACCAACTGAAGGCAAATCAAATAGTGGTATTCCTGGTTCTTTATGTAGATGATATCTTACTCATTGGAAACAATGTTAAAAAATTATCAAATGTGAAGAATTGGCGGAGCACTCAATTCCAGATGAAGGATTTGGGTGAAGCAAGTTATGTTCTAGGTATCCAGATCATTAGGGATAGAAAGAACAGACTCTTAGATCTATCTCAAGTAGCTTACATAGATAAAGTGCTTGAATGTTTCTCAATGAAAAATTCAAAGAAACGACATTTACCGTCCTGCCATGGATTCATCTATCAAAGAAGCAGTCTCCCCAGACTCCTGAAGAGGAAGATGCAATGAGAAAAGTTCCTTACGCATCTGTAGTTGGAAGTCTGATGTATGCTATGTCATGTACTAGACCAGATATCTGCTATGCAGTGGGAGTAGTGTGCAGGTATCAGTCAAAGCCAGGTTCGGAACATTGGATAACAGTTAAGCATACCCTGAAGTATTTAAGGCGGACTATGGATTATATGCTAGTCTACCAGGGTGGTGTTCTGAACCCCTTAGGCTACACTGATTCAGATTTTCAGACTGATGTCAATGACAAGAAGTCTACTTCTGGAATGGTGTTTACTCTTGGGGGTGGAGCTGTGATATGGAGAAGGATAAAGCAGTCTGCAATATCAGATTCCACCATGGAGGTTGAGTACATAGCCATGTCAGAAACAGCTAAGGAAATAGTCTGGCTAAACAAGTATTATTCAAATCTTGGTATTATTCCATAAATGGATAAATTGCTTGTGTTGTTTTGTGACAATACAGGAGCGATAGCCAACTTGAAAGAACCTCGTAGTCACAAGAAGAGTGAGCATATAGAAAGGAAGTATAACATAATTCGAGAATATGCGGCCAGGGGAGATGTGAAGGTTATGAAGATTGCATCTGAAGACAATCTTGCATATCCGTTTACAAAGACACTACCAGAAGCTACATTTGATAAGCATATCAAGGAAATAGGATAAGTAGAATTAAGACATTAGTTTCAATTAGTGCCAGTGGGAGTTTGTTGGGGTTTTATGCCCTAATTAAAACCTAATTTCTTTGTAATCTCATTTACTATCAATAAAAGAATAGAAATCATTTTTTGACTTGGTCGATCACTTTGCTCACATGTTTTATTTTCATGATTATTTGTTTAATATAAACTTCTATTAAATCCTGAGCATATAGCTAATCGTATTTATAGTGACGTAATCATAGTGGAATATAAATATGATTATATGTTCAAAATAAGTTAGTCCTAAGATTAGTCAGTGCACAGGATATACACTTACTTGCCAATTTACGATATGTTCTACTTACATATCACAGTGTTATGTTCTTTCCAAAACATTGGCAACGTAGATAAGATCGAATGTATTTTCTACATCGAACTAGACCGATATTGACAGTTGAGAGGATAAGTAAACATACTGTTATTATATATTCTAGTCATATCATATAGTTGACTGTTAGGAAAATATGTATTTCCTCAATGGAAATGGTAAGAAAATATTACAACTCTATGTAAAATATTACAATAGACAAGGATTTATTAAATAAAGTGTTACAACTCTATAACTGAAAAATACAAATAAAAGGAGAAGGAGATGTAATATTATAGAAATAGAAAGTACAACTCTATTACAAAAGATACAAGTAAACTAGAAGTGTTTGAACAAAGGAAATAAAATGATTACAACTTTTAAACAAAAGTACAAGTAAATAGAATAAGAAGAAAAGAAGAAAGAGCAATAGAAGAAAATAAGAACAAGAACCAAAACAATAAACTCTCACTCACACAACCAAAGTGAAGAGTGTTGGGGATCACCAACTTGAACAAGGTTTGAAACATTTGTCCAAAAGTTTATTTCCCCCTAACTCAAGCACTAAGGGATCTCTCACAGATTTTGGAAATGATTTTTGGAATAATCAAGCCTCAAGGTGTTTCTAGCCAAGTGCTCTAGTGGATAGAAATGGTGTATCTTACAAGTGAACATTAGGCTCCTATTTATAGAGTTTTGAGACACCCTTTGAATTTTAAATTCCACCAACCCCCATGGTTGTTACCAATGATTAATTGGATGCTTTATGGAATTAAAATAGAGATTTGGGAGTTACTTGGCTTTTGGAAACGTTCAAAATTGGATAAAAACCAAAGTTGGAAGAGGCTATCAAGCACTAGGGCCACGACGCTTGTTACCAGGCGTCGCGGCCCTCAGTCAGTTCCAGCAACTATTTTTCAGTTTTTTTCAAAACGTTCCAATTTATTCCCACTTGATTTTGTATATTCCATACACAATATGAGAGTTAAAATCACATCTCTAACTGTCATTTCTCATATGGCTTTAAGAAATTCATCTCAATATTGTGTAACAACAAATCTACACATTAATGGGTGATATTTTAGGAGTTACAAATTTGTGATGAATTTGTAACACCAAATATGTTACATGTTTGGATATTTCACATATATCCAAATAATGTAACTCTCTATGATATGTTACAATATGTGACACTCTATGTAACATTTATTTAATCTAAAGCATTATATTATAAAATAATATAACATTGACCATAGGTCGATTCAATCTCAATTCTGAGTGGTTAGTATTCTAACTGATTGTATTATTTGTGTTATTTGACTTGTTCGTTACTACCTTACCCGACGGACTAGCTCATCGGTAGTATAATTGAGTGGGAGTGTTAATCATAGATATGGACATCTATAAATTTTGATAAAGAAGTGAAACGATGGCTTCCTTTTAGTTTGGTTCAAGGTGCTAAATGATAGAGTTCTCATTTCAGTAAAGTAATTAATATTAGTTTACTAATATATCATTTACAAGGAACTAAGTGTTTTAAGGATAAAATACAATAAGAGGTAAAATGGTATTTATGTCCCATCTTATTGTAGACCGTCTATAGAGGATTGAGTGACAATTATGGTTGTAAAAATGTATAATTAATAACATATCTATATTGCTTATAGAGCGTTCTATGAATTCAAGAGTGCAATTCTGAGTCTTTAGTGGAGTCACGAGGAATTAATAAGTTAGTAAATTTATTTGTTAGATTTATGATAACTTATTGGAGCTTGATTTCATAGGCCCATGGTCCCCACTATACCTTGGATAAAATCATCTAGACAGTCGCAATTAATTGATTTAATTATCAATTAGAATTTTCAAAGTTGACTAGGTCAATTTTGGATAGTTTCACAGAGTTATGTAATTTTGAGAAGAAAAGAGAAATTATGGCAGATTTATTAATTAAGATAAATTAGTATCTAAATTAATAAATAAGTTTAAATCAAGGTTCAAATTATAAATAATTAATTTGATAAAGGATTTGAATAATTATTTAATTAATTAATTAATCAATAGAAAATAATACAGGTCTTGATTTTAAGTCCAATGAGCTTATAATTCAATGAGAAATTTCACGGGCCTAAAGCCCATGATAATTTCGACCTAGGGCCGATTATTGGCTATTATTTTATTGTTTTTTTAATTAAATAAATGACCTAATTGAGTCTATAAAAGGAATGCTAAGAGAGAGTTGAAATCACAAGTCAAAACAAAAGTTTCCATTAGGCTTTAGATTCTCTCTACTGCATAAGTCCTTTCTAAGCCTCAATTTTTCTCTTCTATTCTTCTTCTCTCTGTATATATCTCATGTGTTGAGAATTGCCTACTCTAGTCTAGGTGATTCTAAAGATACTTTGGAAGGTTGTGAAGAAAATTAAAGATCGGTTCAGTTTCTTGGTAACACTCTGCGACAGAAAGGATACAAGGGTTTGAGAAACTGAAGGAAATAGTCTATTATTCTGCTGCGTATAATGTAAGTATTTTTATCATTATTTCTCTTTGAATTCAATTTTAGAAACATATTCTAGGTTGTCTCATATTAATTTTTTTAATATTAGATCTACATAAAAATAAATAAAGATCTTGTATAAGTTTTTCCAACACATCCAAATTTGGAAAGAAAAAAATAGATATAAAAACATGAATGGGTAACCATTTACCTTGATGAGAATATTCAAATCTAGACAGAAAAAAATTGATATGAAAATGTAAATGGATAACCGGTTACCCTAGTAGGAACATCCAAATCTAGAAGAAAAAAAATAGATATGAAAACTTGAATGGGTAACCAATAAACCTGATAGGAACTTCCAAATTTGAGAAGAGAAAAATAGATATGAAAACATAAATAGGTAACCAGTTACTGTGATGGGAACATTCAAATCTGAAAAGAAAAAAAATCTAATGAAAACTTGAATGGATAACTGATTACCCTTGTAAGAATATCCAAATATGGAAAAAAAATATGAAAACTGGAATGGGTAACCAGTAACCCTAATAGGAACATCCAAATTTGGAAAGAAATATATATATATATATATATATGAAAAAGTGAATGACTAACCAGTTACCTTGATGGAAACATTCAATTCTGAAAAAAAAAATTATATGAAAACGTGAATGAGTAACTAATTATTTTGATGGGAACATCCAAATATGAAAAAAAAAAAAAACATATATGTAAATGTGAAAGTAATCAGTTACTTAACTTGATAAAGAAAAAAATAGTCATGAGCTTTAAAAAAACATAGAACAAAAAAATTGCTTTGATTTTTTTAAAATATAGTAAAAAAAAAGTACAATAATAAAAACGATAATAAATAATGAAATAATTTGACATGAAGGCGAGGCTGATGAATAAGAAGCTCTCTCCAAAAATACTCGATGAAAGAGGGAGGAGAAAGAAGACGTCACAGAGAGTAAAAGTTGAAGAGATGAAAACTGAAAAATGGTTAAGTGAAACTATATTTGTGATTTTGAATTGTAACATTAAATTACAAAAAATAAAGATTAAACAATATAAAAATAATAAAATAAGTTATTTTCTTAAAATACTAAATATTGTATAATCAAATTAATATCAAAATAATCAAATAAAAATGGTTATTACATTTGCACTCCAAAATTTGATTAAGACACCATTTTTTATCAAAAATTAATATATAATATATTTTTTCTACTTATGCTCATATTTGTCTAATTTTTTGGTTCTTTTTCGTATTCTAAAAATACATATTGTGAGCATGGAGAATTGTCTTGGCCAATATCGGAAACTAAGTCTAACCACGAAGGGACGTGGACCTACCTCATGACATTCACATCCAAAGACTTCAGTGCAAGTAACTAGACGCGGGGCTTAGAAGGGCCTTAGGCGCTATGTGAGGTCAAGACCTATACATGAGAGACGTCATAAGGAAACACCCACGAAAGTGTCTAGAAGCCAAAATGCAAGGTGCGAGGTGCGACAAGCCCCAATGCCAAGAGGCGTAAGTGCCAACACGCATGACCCTCACAAGTCTCAGAAGAAGGGGAGCCTCGCAACATGCCTAAGTGTCTAAGGGCGCAAGCCGCATGACTCAATGTGAAGAAGGGCCTCGCATAGCGAGGCCTAGCATCTCCAAGCGCCTAAAGGCGTAACCCACATGGCTCGACATGAAGGAGGGCCTCGCATAGCGAGGGCCGACATATCCAAGCGCCTAAGGGCGCAACCCGCATACAACATTGCGTGAAGGAGGGTGCATGCCTAAGTGCCTAAGAGCACAACCCGCGCATTAGCCAACATGCTTAGATGCCAAAACACTGAGATGCCAAGAAGTGTCGAGACCCCAAGATGTTGAGAAGTGTTGAGTTCGCGAGGCTCCATGTCTCATCTCCATGCATCCATGCGAGATGTCATGTCTCGCCACATGCACTCTGTGCCTTGTTGAAGTCCTACTTCATTTCTTGAAGTAGGTGACACTAGTGAGGCACACCCACGTCGTGGCTTCTCATGAAATGTAAAATCTGAAACCTCCTGAATAAACGTACAAGGAAAACTAGGAAATATCCAACAATTATTTGGTGTTAAGCCAGAATTGATGAAGACGACTGAGTAAGGCCTCAAGAAGGACATCCACTGATAAGCCTAGAGTGGCCATCAAGTCGTCTAGCCAAAAACGGTCTTAAGAAAGACTCTTGTAAAAATAGTACTATGCCTAATAACGAGAAGGACGTTTCTTGAACAAAACTAAAGTGCGCACAAACATTATAAGAGGATGGAAAAAACCCAAAGGGTTAACATGTCCTTACAAAAGAAAATATAGTCAATGTGCACCAAAAAGACTATCGTCATCATGTCAAAGAAGACTTATAAAAACTCCTCATGCAGAAAAAGAAGGACTTGTCAAAGTCCCTTACACAAAACAACAAAAGAGGATGACAAAGGCTTGAGAGGCCATTACATCCTCACAACAACTACAAAAATAAAAAGGGGTTCCAAACATAAAAAGTTTCATACATGAAAGTGGACTTAAAAGGATCCCAGATATAAAAGGTCCACACATGATAGCAGATTTGACAAGTTCCATACATAAACAAAAGCTATAAATAAAAAGAGCTTAGGATAAAAGGGAAAGGGCCCTGCGATGCCTCTTCCAGGAAGACGGAAGATACACCTTGAAGATGACTCTATGGGTTCCCACCTCTACCTCTCCACTCATCACCTTTTACTGATGACGGGACTCGCGAGGTAACATCATCGACACATCCATCATCTGCTACCTCCTTACTCTTATTACTCCAGGACCTTAAGCATGAGTAGTTCTCTGATCCCACCTTGACATCATCCTCTGTATCCATCAAATCGCTCTCAGAATAGTGATAGTTCTCATTTTTGTCGTTAACAACTGCACCCTCCAGATCAGAAAGCGTGGACAAGATAGAATAAAAGGAAATTGTCTGGTCAGGAGAAAATAACCCATATAAGTGAAGTTTGTACTCAGTGAAGAGACTATTGTCTTGCTTGCTTCTTGATGACTCGGCTAGGATCCTCAACACACGCTCGGACACTGTAGGAGCCAAGTTAGGACCAAATACCCCCTCAATACCTAAAAAGAAAAGAAAGGAAATAATTTAGCAATTTGAAGCCTAGAAAAAGGATAAAGATAACTACAAATGAGGAAAATGGAAGGAAAACGAGCTTACTTGACTGGTTAAACTGGGTATATCATGTGGAAACATAATTGATGAAGAAAAAATCACTCTTTCACAAACCCTTGTTGGAGATGGAGCCCTCCACAAGGGGGTACCCCGTGAGGGCTACAACCTTTTGAAGTTGGTAGAAGCCGGGAGTCGATGAGTTTGATCTCAAAGTGAACAGATGATGAACCTCCTTCATCCAGGGTCCGCGATGGTGCACTTTCTTGTACAAAACTTGCAGACAACTTAGCATTACCCGTAAGTTAGGTGACAACTGAAGAGGTGCCAGGTCGAAGTGATCAACCACCTTCACAAAAAAAAGGGCCGAGTGGCAAGCCCCCCCCGGGACCTAATACAGAATCACTAAAAGCCACAAGCCCCTCCCACGGGCTATACGCACAGCAATCGAGAGTCAAAATAATGCAGTTAATGGTAGGTGATAGTTGATGAACTTTCAACATATTGGAAAGCTTAGTCCTAGTCATGGTAGGCTCGATGTCCATGATCTCAAAATCGTTGAGGTTTCTCCTTGGCATAGTTGGTACCTGAACAGAAACAAGTCATGGTTTGTGAGCAACTGACTTTTTCAACCCCCCAGAAGGCTTCATGTGTGTCATATTTATACTCGCATGCTACTTAACGCTATATCAGCTTGTCATACACAGTGGGGGAAGGAACGAAGGAAAGACCATGGAAAGAAACTCAAGTTTGTATGGATCTCCATCCGCGCCTCTGTGGGCGGAGCCCTCGGCATTAAGGGCTTCGACACCATATTTGCCACAAGGGGATGGAGACTCACGAGGCAAGTATTCTTCTAGGTAGGTAATCTTTGCTAAGTGGTCCCAAAGAGTCGATTTTAGTTGAGCAATGTATGACTCATGCCAAGGGGAGAAATTCGAACCCTCACCCCCGGTGAAGAATTCAAGCTCACTCTCAAGGCCCCATACCTTTCAGCCTAAGGTTGGATAGCCGCTACAGGTAGCGCATTCACGCACCCGCACTCGCGAAAGGTTTATGGGTATCAGGTTCGGAGTCAGAGGATGACAACTCGATAGGTTCAACATCAGGAGGGACCTTAAAGGACCATCCGGACGGAAGTGTGTGCGTGAAGAAAATCCTATATCGACAAAACAAAAAAGGGTGCAATTGAGATAAAATAAGTTCCTACGCATACACGCCTATCGCACCATGGGTACAGGGAATTTTTAAAGAAAGGATAAATATGAACCTATGACCTTTACCCTCGTATAAAAGCAAAGAAAAGCACAACATGGATCTTCGACAAGAGAGTCATACCTAGATGCGCGAAGGCGGGTCCTTATATAAGTGATAAGTATCAAATTTTTCTATTTTTAATTCATTATTCTTATATGATTATGAACTTAATCATTTTTTATATATATGTTTAATTAGTTTATTTTGTGTTTTGGGACTTCCAAGATATGTGGGTGAAAATAATGAATTTGGGATGTTTTACAAACAATGGTTAAGCTCAGAATTACAAGTCCGAAACTTCACACTTGATTTTGATAATTTTCAAATGCTCTTTTGGAAATCTTTCAAGAAATACAAGTTTTATGGCTACAATATCGTTAGTGGGTGCAGCTGAAGAAACATGAAAAAATGAAGAAAAATGCATGCGTGCAAAAATGGTCACTAGTTGCGGCCACCAAGAATCACCGGCCACTGCCTGGGAGTCAGAGACTAGTGGGCACAGCCACCATAAACTCCTGGCTGCAACCAGAGTGTATTTTTCCCAGAATAGTCATGTGGCTGCGGCCACCAAGAATAACTGGTCGCGACCTACAATATAATTTTTCTTAAATTTTGATTTTTAAATGTGATTTTTAATGGGCTATAAAAGGGACTAGGGTTAACTTTTAGAATAACTTTGGATTGTGAATTTTAGAGACTAGAGCGACAGAGGAGGAGAAAAGACATCAACATCTACATTCTTCAATCTAGTTTTTCTTTCTTCTCAAAACTCCTTTATTTTCATTGAATATTTATGTTTGTGAATATGAATGTGATTATGGGGTAGTTTTCTTTGTATTTGAGGGTTATTTCAAAACCCTAGACATGAGATCTTGAATGCAATCATAAATTTTATTCCTCATATTCCCTTATACTAAATTGTTTCTATTTAACTAATTTAATGCTATGATATTGTGAGATCTTGTTAGGTGGCCAACTAATTAGGGTTTTGCATTATTCTAATATCATCTTACGATTTCTATTCACCTAACAGTTTAGGATTATAAGTAGAGTGATAAAATTCAATTCGAATATTGTGACGGGTATCTTATTTGTTATGAAAAATAGAACCTATGCTAAATGAATTGCATGCTTAATGAATTTGTTGCCTAGATTAACTTGATTCCATAGAGTGTACTATTTTTACTAGGTTAAATAGATCATATGCTTAATGGGTTTATTGTTGGGTAAAAATGATTAATTAAGAGCGCTTAGCTTTAATTAATTATAATAGGGAAACTGAGATAACTGACTGCTTAAGTGTTATTTGCGGGGTTAATAGTTTAATTGAGATTAGGGAATATTATTTGTGATTGTGGATAGATTGATTGTCGAAGGTGGAGATCAATTCTTGACTATTTCTTTAATATTGTTTTATCCTTAGCTATTTAATCTTTGATCATTATTTCATTTTATGTTTTCACTTTTAAAACTAAAATCCATTTCTAATTTCTGTTTAGTTCTTATTTTGAATAATAATTTCATCATAGTCATCATGGATTCGACTCTTATTTACCGCTATACTGAAGTAGCTGGTATAAGTGAGTGATAAAATAAACATTTAAATTTGATACGACACACGACACGCATCAATACACGAAAGTGAGTCCTTGGGTATGAGAAGGTGAGCCTTTGGATGTACGAAGACAAGTCCTTGGGTATGCATGGATGGGCCTTTGGATGTGTGAAGACGACCTCCTAAGTGAAAACATCTCACACTCCCTAAAGTACTTGCATGGAACAAGGACGAATAAGTAAAAAAGATTTTAAAAGGGGTGAAAATTACCTCAAGAATGCTACCAATGATGCACTTGGATCCACACTTGAAAATGATTGGCCCTCATTCAATTACAAGGATGTGCTTGGATCACCACCCTATCTATTTGGTTTTTGTGTTTCTTTATACACTACCAAGTAACACACCCATCAAATGCATTTTGTGTTTCTTTTTACATTGTAAAGTAACACACCAACATGACATCTTTTGTGTTTCTTCACACAAAGCAAGAAAAAGCACTAATGCCACACTTATCGTAAAAAGGACGCAACAAGAAGTCTATAAGAACACTTGAAAGTGTACTCATAGACTCGGGGGAAAGTGTGAGCGTGGAGAATTTTCCTGACCAATATTAGAAACTAAGTCTAACCACGAAGGGACGTGGACATACCATGCGACATTCGTACCCAAAGACTCCAATGCAAGTATCTAGACACAAATCTTAGAAGGGCCTCTCTATCCAAGGCCAAACCTTAGGCGCTATGTGAGGTCAAGACCTATACACGAGGAACCTTATAAGGAAACACCCACGAAAGTGTCTAGACTCCAATGCGCGAGGCGCGAGGCACGACATGCCTTGATGCCAAGAGGCTTAAGTGCTAAGGAGCATGACCCTCGCAAGTCCCAGATGAAGGAGAGCTTCACAGCACGCCTAAGAGCCTAAGGGTGCAACCCGCATGACTCGGCATGAAGGAAGGCCTCGCTACGACGTCTCCAAGTGCCTAAGGGCGCAACACGCATGGCTCGGCATGAAGGAGGGCCTCGCATAGTGAGGCTCGGCATCTCCAAGCACCTAAGGATGCAACCCACATCAGGCCTGATATGAAGGAGGGCATCGCATAGCAAGCCCCGACACGCTTAAGAGCGCGACCCACGCATGGCCTGACATGCTTAGATGCCCAAACATCGAGATGCTAAGAAGTGTCGAGACCCCAAGATTTTGAGAAGTCTCGAGCTCGCGAGGCGCCATGTCTCGCCTTCGTGCGTCCATATGAGACGTCGGTCTCACCACATGCACCCTATACCTCCTTGAAGAGGTCATTCTTCCCTTCTTGAAGTAGGCGACACCAGTGAGGCACACACACGTCGTGGCTTCTCATGAAGTGTAAAGTCTGAAACCTCCTGAATTTACGTACGAGGAAAACTAGGAAAGATCCAACAATTATTTGGTGTCAAGCAAGAATTGATGAAGACGATTGAGTATGTCATTCATGATAACTCACAAGCTTTCCTACACTTAGCAAGATATAGAGAAGCTTGGAGCAAAAGCGTATCATGGAAATGTGAGAACAACCATCAAGTACAAGGTACACATACATGTACATGATGTATGTTCCTAAGGAAGTTAGAAGCATGACCCTGACATCCTCAAACAAGTAGTGGTGGTACGAATTAGTAAAAAGAGTGGTGGCACTACCTGCATACCTCTGACCATGTACCAGTGCTGACACCACAACCTTCTACACCACTATGACATGTGCCATTACCCTGGCAGTGTACCTATGTACTATCTTGTGCCCCAGGACCACTATGTATAAGGAGTCATCAGAGTTCCACTATAAATAGATCTTCACCCCTCAGAAAAAATGGGGTTGGAAAACTCATTGTATACGGAGGCTATTAAGCAATATACATGTTATTGCTCCATTGTTGTTCTGCATTTTTCTTCTTTAACTCCTTTCTAAGTTCATTCTAAGATATTCATTTGCTTATTAAGTTTTGAGTTTACTGACCTAACATCGTTGACGAGTTCTCACCATCAACACATATAAATAATATATATTCAAATATTTAAATTAAGAAATTAAAACAAAAAAAATATTAAAACTTGTTAAAGTAAGATTTTAATTTCTAAAAAAGCATACGTTATTTAAAAAAATTATGAAAACAAGTTGAATAAAATTATTAAAATTAACAAAAATAAGAAACTAAAGAATGTCAAAAAAAAAAAATAGAAAAAATGTTAAAAAGTATTTTAAAAATTAATTTTATTTAATTAATGGGGTAGCCATATATATTCTTAGGTGCAAATAGAATTATCCAATAAAAACACTGAAATGACTAAAATAACCTCCTAAATTAAATAAGGTTAATTAAGAGTAAGATTATGGCATAAACCATCTTTTATAAAAAAAAATATGGGAAACTAAATCCATAGATTTAAAAAAAAAATTAAAGAAAAAAGCCATATTTTTGTAAACTTGTTAAAAAAAGCCATAAACTTTGTAATTTCCTCAAAAAAATATATGAAAATCTGGGTATAACACGATACAACAAAATGTTAAACTCAACCTCAGTGAATGTAAACATGTTAGTGCAATTAATCAGATGACCAAGTTTAGTGAAATTGAAACAAACATCCATTCAGATCCAGGTTTAAAAAAAAAATTCATCTGTAACCCATAAATCAAATGACCAAAATCATAAACACAATATTAGCAAATATGGGATTTGGTAGATCCCAAAAACTTCCCTGCGTTCACATCTCAACGTTGTCAACTTAGGCTTCAACAGCGATTTGGAAACTCCTTGGTCGACGGATCTGGGCTTGGCGACATCAGAGAGGGAGTCAACAACGAATCGAAGCTTGGATGACTTTCATGGCTACACAACTTCGACAAATCTGGGTTTGCAAGCACAAGCAACTTATTTGTTGGACCTGGGCAAAACTTCTTCGTTGAAGGCCTGAGATCCAAGCTTTCCATCATGAGTGGCAGGATTGAAGCTTCCATGCTTGAGAGGCAGCAATGGAGGTAGCGTGGGTTGGCACGAGGATGGAGGAGGGAAAAAGAACAAGATGACGATTTGTTTTTATTTTAATTTCCCAAATTTACTTAAAATATGATTTAGTTTGTTTTAGTTTTTATTTTTTCTAATTTATATAAAATGTTATTTTTAAAATTAAAATATTTATGTTTTTTCAAAAGTAAAATTTTATTGATTTTTATTTAATTTAATTAATTTTTTATTTAAAAATATATTTTTAATTATTTAATTAATTCAATTTTAAATAAAATGTAGGGGTATTTCAGTCATAATGATTTTTTTTTGACCAAAATCAAGATGAGGGTATCATTTTGATCTGTTTTGCAAAACATAGAGTTTGAATTGTCATTTAATAAAATACATGGGTCAAACTGGTACATTCTCTATTTTTTAATTATTAAATTAATTAAATAATTAAAAAAATAAATTAAATTGACTGTAAAATTAAAAAATTTAATAAAATTATTATTTTTAATTAAACCTAAGTATTTTTAATTCCAAATATAATTTAAATTTAAATCTAAATTCAAAATTAAATATAAACCCTGAACTTAACAACCCAAAAAAAATAAAAAATTAAGATCAAACCCTTAAAATTGAAAACCAAAAATTAAAATTAAATTAATACCCTAATAAAAATACAATACAAAATTAAAAAAAAATACTTTCCTTCTTATCTTTTTCTTTTCTTATTTTTCTTATGACTAAATCTAGGCATTACTCTTCTTCTTTCACCATAACCTTCACTTCTTTGCTCTGTTTTTCACTCCACACTGAAGTCGAATCCTGTAGTGTAGTCATCGTTGGAAGAAGATCAACGTCGAAGTCGTCATCAGTGGCTATGGGTCAAGTTTCTGGCGACAGAGGCTATAAATCAATGGTGCACGACAACATCGACGACGACTCAAAGATGACTCTAGTGCGAGAAGACTTGACTGGGTCATAGCTCTAGATCTTGAGCAAGGTTTGTTGATTGGTTTTTTCATAAACTTACACGAAGTAAATGAAGGGTTGTTTTGTGTGTAAAATCCTAAGGGGAATATTTGTTGTGAATAATGAACCAAAGACAGAGAAATAAATGTAGTAATAAATGTAAGAGACATGAATTTATAGTAGTTCGACCCAAAAAGGATGACCTACGTCCACTTTAGTTGGTTGTATTTATGATGAACTTTGAACCAACAAGAACAGTTACACTTAGATTGATTTCTGTTCTTGAGCTGGTAGTGGCAAGTCATTTCTCTATTCGACTAATTCCTAAGACACTAGGAAGAGTTCCAGGGTTTTGTACCTTTACAATATGGAAATCCAGCGTGTCCTTTGTATTACGAGGTTGGTTACATATTTTTACAAAGGGAGGTTTTGGTGGCGAGAGCCACTAGCAAGTAGTGATGGCCACCGGCAAGTGGCGAGGGCCACCGGCAAGTGGCGAGGGCCACAAGAAATTGGCGAGAGCCATCGGCAATGAGGGATTGGTGATGAGCCCCTCGCCCATGTGAATGGCAATGGCCTATAGTCATTGGCGATGGGGTCCTAGACGGAAGAAAAGCAATTGACTCGTGTGATTGGTGAGGTCCTCTGGGCATGGCGAATCCCTATTGGCAGGATCTCATTAGCGAGGTGGACTCTTGTCGATGAAGTCTGCTTTGGTCTGAGTGTTGTGGGAGTGATGAGTGTTACTCCCTTGGTTAAATACACTGATCGTGATATCTTGCCACATCATCACTTGCATCTGCCATGCAAGTCGCCACATGGCGATACCAAAGTTGGGTAGAACAAGGTATTTTTGGGTGTTTTTCTGGATTATTTTATTTTCAATGTTTTTGGGTTTGAAATTTTTTTAATGTGTTTTTGTATCTGGTTTGGTTTGAGTTTTTGGACTTAAGTGGAGTTTGGGATTGTCATCCATGGCTACCTCTACCTAGTGGACCTCTGTCTGTGAAGCTCGTCTCTCTTCATTGTCCATGGAGCTTCATAGGATTTTAGGAAAGCTTATTCATATTTCCAGATTTTGGGATAAATATTAGTTTGTTAGGAGGCATAAATCTAGGATGAGATATGTTGAACATTGATTTTGATTTTGGGTTTGGTTATTCAAATCTGAGATGAGATATTGATTTGGTGATGAAGAAATTTTTTCTTCTTCTTTGAATCAGGGATTGAGATATTAATTTAGATATAATTAAGTTTTGTTTAAGATTTAGTTTATTTAATTAAGCTTAACATATAGATTAGAATTTAATTTTTTTATTTTATAATTAAATATTACATTTTTAAATTTAGTTTTTTAGCATTAAAAATTAATTTAATATAATTTAAAAATCAATATTTTAATAAAACTTGAGGGTATTTTGGTCATATTAAAAAATAGTTTGACTAAAATTGGGCTCCAGGTACTATTTTGTTCCCTTTGACAAAACACATGGTCAAACATTGCCATTTAACAAAATAAAGGGCCTGGTCGAGTACTTTTGCATATCACAGGGACAAAAATGGTATTTGCCCTAAAAAAATATATTTGTTGTTTAGCTTTTTCAAAAAGCAGTTTTTAGCTATTATAGAATTTGAGCTTTTAGTTTTAGCTTCTACATAAATTATTTTCCATCTATTTACCAAACACCCTTATTGCACAATTAAAGCAGCTTTTAGAGTTTCTAAAAGTTGTACAAAACTGGCCTTAAATCACAAGAACACAACACTGTCGAAGATCCATATGTCATAGAACTACCCTAACATGCTAGAGATCCACATTGAACCTTCCTTTACGAACTGATGCCCTCCTCCGCCATTCTTTCTTCTCAGTTCTAAGAGCTCAAGCCAGACTCCATGTAGTGCACCAAATTTTTTTTTTAGATTATTTAAAATTTTTGTGCTTTATTTGATTTAAATGTTAAGTGTGATGAATTGTTTTATTTAAGTGTTGTTATTTTATTTAATTGTTTATTTGTTATATTTGATTGTTTGTTATTTTATTTAATTGTTAGAAATGTTTTGGTTAATTAATTTAATAAGTGAATAATTGTGTAACATGTTATTTTACTATTAGTGTTACATTTTATTTAAGTGTGACAAATGAGGTAATTATGTGAGCTATGGTGGAATGCACTAAGGTGCATGATAGATAGTAATGCACCCTAGTGATTTAGTGTGTGCTAGTGCATGGTAGCATGGTGCACATGTGTAGATTTTCTACACATTTTATGTTTCCTTATTTTAGATTTATTTGGGTAATTTATTTATAAAAAAAAAAAGGAAAAAGAAGAGGGAAACAAGGAGTTGGGCGTGTGACCTAGTGGGAAAGGAATACTTTCCTTAAGATGGTAAAAATAAAAAAAATTGAAGACCATGATCATTTGGGGGTAGGCATGATCACATTTTATTCCTTTGTATCTTTTTGAAATAAAGAGAAATTAAGAAAAATAAAAGAGAAATGGAAACTTACCTTATTGTCTTTGGGGAGACTTTATGGGGGGATTTGTGATAAAGGGGCTATGAAAGGAGAGAAGAGCCATTGCTCTTGTGTGTGTGTGTGGCTGCCGTGACCTAGAGAGTGGCGTGTAGAGAGAGAGAGAGAGAGAGAGAGGAAGAAAGAAAGAAAGGAAGAAGGAATGAGAAAGTGAAGAGGAACCCCCTAGAGTATGTCTTCTTGTTTTTCTCCTTGCATAATCTTTTTTGATAATATGATTTTGATTTGTGTTATTTTCTTGTGTGTGTTTGGGTTCTTCCTCCTCCTCATGGTGGCTTTCCCATAAAAAAACCCTAGGCTTGAACAAGGGTGTGGAGTTTGGGGTATTGATCTTTTGTGTTCTTGATTTTTACAATCAAGAGAGGTAATGGTCTTTTCCTTAGCCTTATATTGTTTTTGGTGGGTTGTATATGAGGTTTTGCTAATGGTGCTAATGGTGGATTTTGGTAGGATTGATGTATAGGATTTGGATTTTGTGAGAGTATGATTTGTGTTTAAGGGTTGTGATGTTGATTTTGCTATGCATAAAAAAATTGTAATAATCTATGAATACTTGTATGGTGATTTCGGCCTAGGTACACCCAAGGGTGTTCTTGATATGTTGTGTGATTTACAATATATTAGATCCATGTTTTAGGACCTATGTTATATGGGTAAGAGAATAAGTGGCAATCTTGATATCTTGATCATGAAATTTTGTTAGATGCATGTTATATTTTGAATGATTAAATTATAAGATGCATGAAATAATGATAGAAACATGTTAGGTTAATATAAGGCATATGTGAATATGGTACTTATAAATTACTATATGTTATTTTATTGATAGTGTTTTGTTGGTTTTCATGGAATTGCAACAAATGGTTTTTAAAAGAATTCATGTGAATATGTTAGTGATATTAGAATCATGCATATTATAAGAGTATAATGAGATTTTAAGCATGTATGATTTTATGTAATTTTTGAGACAAAAGTTGAGTTTTATAAAGAAATAAGCTTGCTGTTTTTTTGTAAATAATTGGGTAAAAGTTGATAAAAAGATGAGTTGCATGCATAAATAATGTTCTTGATGAATATGTTAATTTTTATGAAATTAAAAGAGGATTTTAAGTCTCATGTTATGATATTTTACTCAATTAATTTCCTATATAATTTTTATTGAATTTTGAGAAAATATGGGTTTATAAAATTGAATATGGTGATTTTTAATGATAATAATAGTTGCTGGAATTTTGTAATAAAATATGAAGTAAGTTTCACTAAAAATGAATTTGAGTAATTTTTGGAATAAATTATTTTTCCTAAGTTATGGTAATATTGAAAAATGATATTTTAATGGTATGAATGCATATTTTGATAAATAATGATTTTTCTTTATTTTGATTGAGAAAAATATTTAGACTCTATTTATTTGTGATTTTTGAATAAAATAAATAGTGGCTGAAAGTTTGTTTTAAAAAGATTAACAATTGTTATTAAATTGTCACATATGGGTTTTTACTACTTAAAAACTAAGTCTTAAATAAATTAAATCAAAATGTATTTTTCCACACTTAAAATATATTTTTCACATCATTTTTGTAACACAATAATAAAATATATTTTTCTAAAGAAACATGTTAAAATAGGTATTTTAATTAAATCCAAGCTTGTTGGTTAATTCTTGGTAAATTAATATTTATTTAATGAAAATGTCACATATTTTATTTTGAGCTAAAATAAAATAAATTTTTGAGAAATTTAATCAACTTAGAAATTTTAAAGAAACATAAAGCATGTAATATGGCTATTGATTTTCAAACAATAAAAGCAAGAAATGTAGAATTATCGTTTTTGAAAACGTCTTTATTACGCAACATTCCCACGTATGCATGTTACATGCAAATAAACTTTTACGTCCAGAATCATGATTATTATTCAACTATGTAATTTTTATAAAGCAATCATGTTAGTAAAATGAGTAGAACGGGCATTATTCTTTTGGCGATAATTGCATGTTTTAGTGTAACTGTTATCATGAGTGCATGGCCCATGCACACATGAGTTGTATGGAAGGGCAAAATAGTAATTTTATGAACCTAAGAAACGTTATTTTGATTATGATATAGGCTCGTTGAAAAGATTGTGAAATTCTTATCTTGGACCTGAGGTAAGGAAGTTAGATAGATTTTTTATGATTTTATGCTATGAATGGTAAGGCTGTTATATGAATGAACTGTTATGAAATTATGAATGCCTTAATATGATGATCTGTTGAATGTGATATGTGTATGGATGTTAGATACATCAAACAGAATGCGATGTTAGATACATCAAACAGATTTCGATGTCAGATACATCGAACGAGTTACTAAGGACATTGAGACGTGACTCCTAGGGCGGACGCGCCGAGGTTATTCAAGGACCAGTGATCTCCTGTTTACCTCATAGGGTGACATGGACAACTAGCGTTCCATGCTCATCATGTATGCTGTATGATTGTGATATGATGATATGTCACATTTGTGTTATGATATGTTGATATGTCACATTTATGTTATGATATGTTGATATGTCACATTTATGTTATGATATGATGATATGTCACATTTATGTTATGATATGTTGAGATGTCACATTTATGTTATGATATGATGATATGTCACATTTATATTATGATATGTTCATATGTCACATTGATGTTATGATATGATGAAATGTTACGATTATGTTATGATATACCATGATGTTTTTAGATGAACGTTAGTGTTTGGTTGTTTGTTGTTTTTCTTACTTGCTTATTTGCTTATACTTCCTTACTGGGCTTTTAGCTCACCCCCTTACTTTCCTTCCAGGTAGCAAATAGGATTTCTCTATGGCACGCGTGGTGACGTGAGGAGTTCTTCATCATGGGGTGTATGGCGTGGGGCAATCCTATGGACGATAAAACGATCAACGTGAAACGCCATTTAAATTATGTTTTGTTTTAAGAGACTTTTCCTAAAATTATCAGTGGGACTCTGTTATTTAAATTATTTGGTTTTCTTGAACCTTGCATAAAAACCTATGTTTTATTTTAAACTTATGGCGCCAACTTGCATGATTTTAAATAAGTCCCCCTGAGACTTTAATAATGGACGGTATTATTTTATAAGCTATGTTATGCGAATGTTTTGTAAGTATTAGTCTAGGGCGTTCTTTACACTCCACTCATTCTCAATACAATGTTGAGCTTCTCTGCCCCTCTTTCATTGCAAATCTAAAAATGTAGGCCTACTCTTTTTCTTACTTATCAATAGTGACGATTATAGCCCCATTCTCGATTATAGCCCCATCTTTTTCTTACTCGTCAGTGGTGACGATGGAAGCCCACAAACAAAATCCACAACGAAACCCATCGACAAATACAATAGCTCCATCACATTTTCAGCTGGTAGCCAACCTGCCACATCACCCAACTACCTCGCTCACCGCACCACTCCTACGTCTATCAATAGAGCTCTGTCGCACAACCCCTTCACCTTAAAAACCTTGCTCCATCATCTAGCTCTCCAACACCCAGAAAATCGCAGCCCAGCAACTCAACCTCCATCATGCACCTCTGAAACTGTTAGGGAATAATCGACGACTCTATAATCATCTTCCACCTTTTAATTATCTCCAATGCATCATTATTTGTGGCACACCTTTGGAGAAGGAAGAAAAAGATAAAGAAAAAATATTTTTTTAATTTATTAATAAAAAAATTTGTTTTTTAATTCTTTTATATAGTTTAAAATTATTTTTAATAAATTAATTCATATAATTATAGTGCATTTTGATCTTATTCAAAATAATTTCAACCAAAATCGTGTTTAGGTGACTAGTTTTAACCATTTTACTAAACAGAATGACTTGTCCAGAATTTTTAGTAACTCAAGGTCCATCCTGGTATTTCGATTAAACACAGGGGGCCACTTTGGAATAAACTCTTTAAATTATTTTAATATATTATTTAAATTACATTAAATAAAATATATATACATAATTTTTTTGGGTTTTTTTTTGCAAAAGTATATCTATTATATGATATTTTTTTTCAATTATATGTTTCCATATTTTTTTCTTCAATTTTTTCATTTAAGGGTTTCCGCACACCATCTCTCTCTCCTTAAGGCTTCAGTCCTTCTTTCTTTGGTTTCTCTCAACTAGAGCATCGTCGACGCTTTCCTTGGCATGTGCTTCGGTCGAGAGGCCCTCACATCCCTTACAATTAGTTGAGTTTTGTTGGTTGAAGGAAGTTTCCTCTACCCCGTCTATTGCTCTTCACTGAGGGTTCCTCTGTCTCGGTGGTCACTTCCTCTATTCTCACCAACGGGCCACCGCTCTTTTGTTTTAATGGTTTGCTCAATGCTTTTTTGGGATAGGTCGGCTAAAGGATGTTGCGTCTTGCTTATTAGTTCGAGTTATGGTGATTGGTTGCCTCGCCATCGAATTTTTGAGTTTTATGTCCTTAGAAAACCATGTCAGACATGTAACGCGATTTTATATTATCAATAAAAGAAGTATAAATCATTTTGTTTGACAACCGTGTTGCTTGCTTGTTGTATTACATGATTATTTGAATAATACAAACATTTATAAAATCCTGAACATATAAATAATTACAATTATAGTGACTAGGTCACAATGGATTATAATTTTAATTATATGTTCAAAAAAAATGAATCCTAAGATTAAGTCAGTGCATTAGATTTTCACTGATCTGGTAATCTACGATATGATCTACTTACACATTCAGGGTGTGATGTCTTATCCAAGGCATTGACCAAGTAGATAAGATCGGATGTATTTTGTTATCGGACTAGGTCGATATTGATTATTGATAAGATAAGTAAATATCATTATTATCTAATCTAATCATATCACAACGTTGACCATAGGTCAATTTAATCTTAATTCTGAGTGATTAATATTCTGTTAATTGTATTATACAAGTCTTTTGATTTGTTCGTTAGCGGCTTACCCTACGGACAAGCTCATACTTACGTATTGGAGATTTGATAGTATAATTGAGTGGGAGTATTTATCATAGACATGAAATCTGTAACTTCTGTTTAAGAAGTGAAACAATGATTTCCTTATAGCTCGATTCAAGTGTTAAATGATAGAATACTCATTTCTGCAATTAAGTTTACGTAAATATCATTTACAAGGAACCTATTGGGAGTTAAGGATAAAATACCAATAAGGGGTAAAATAGTAATTTGCATCTGTCTCATTAGTAGATCATCTATAGAGGATTGAATGACGACTATTTACATTTGGTGTAAAACGTTCTATGAATTCAAGAGTGCAATTCTGAGTCTATAGTGGAGTCACGATGAATTAATAAGGTAGTGAGTTTATTTGTTATAAATAAATTCACGGTAACATATTGGAGCTTGAGTTCATGGATCCATGGTACTCATGTCATCTCTTATCAAAATGAACATCATAGTCTTCAATAATTAATTATAAAAAATATCATATTGACTAGTTCAATAGAAATAAATAATGTTAAATTATTTATTGATATTTTGTGAGAAAAAAAATAGAATAAACTTTGAGGATTTTATTGTAAAATCTCAAAAAGAGAGTTGTTATCCCCATTTCCTGGAAGGGCTTTGGGCCTTCGCCCTGGCCCACGGTCAGGAGACCGACTCGGCATTTGGGCCTGGCCCAGGGACCCTAGACTGGGCCCGTCTGGAGGGGTCTGGGACGTACCTCCGGGTTCGTCTTCATCTTGAACGGTCCTGGTGATGCCCAGAGCGCTCGGACCGTCGCGGCCTACGGGTCCCTATCCCGGAGCTAGGTATGGTCCGGGTCCGAGGTAAACGGAGCGGGCCAATGGTAAACGGACCTGGGTCACCTCCTCCCCAGTTGAAGGGCCAGGCGTCCAGGATCCTGAAACCGCCTCATTTCATGTGGGCATTGTCCCCCACTTTTCGCCTGCAGAAAAGGTCGCCTCGGGATTGCCCACTGGAGTGTCAGGACTGCGCAGCCAAGTACCCTGACCGGTCTTGTCTCCTGAATCAGCCTCGTGACTCGAAGTGGTCAGAGCCAAAGTGTCGTTTTGTCGGGCGAAGGCTTGTGTCTCAGGTCAACCAGTTGGGCCTTAACTAGTTTAAATTTTGTGTATCGTATACCTTTTTGTATTGGGCCTCCACTAGAAAGGCCCCTTGTACCCATTTCTCTAAGGGGCCCGGGTCAGATCCGGCCCAGACCCGGTGTTCCCCTCAGCTTATAAATATAAGCTGTCGAACAACGCACAAAGGAGAAAAAAAGAGGGAGGAGAGAGAAACTCTGTTCAGATAGAGTCAGAAAACTCCATTGTAAAAACTTCTTATAGCTCTAATATATGGACTCGTGGACTAAGGCTAGTTAACGCCCCAACCACGTAAAAACATCGTGTCGATCTTCTACTTTCATTATTATTATCAGTAAATATTTTTCATTAATATAGTTGCCGAAAATCTCGGTTAACAGTTTGGTGCTTTCATTGAGAGCTGAAGGAAGCTAGCGCCAACATCAGGCCTTTTACTACGATGGTGAACACGCGTCACACCACCTTCGACCCTACCAACCCAGAGTAAGGTAACGGAGACCCGCTGCCTTCTCAGCACATTCCTCAAGACCTGCCTGAAGATGTGCCTCCTCAGACATCTCACCAAGATGAGTCGCAAAACTACGAGGGTGAGGCAGAGTACGAAGTAGAAAACGAAGAAGAGTACTACAAGGAGGAGAACGAGGGGGAGTATCACGATGAAGCCACGGACCCCGGGGTCCCTCGCGACGATCAGCAAGACTCGGAGGTGACTAGACTGAGGCAGCAGATCCTGGATCAGGAAGCTAGGATGGCTGAACAGGCGGAGGCGCACCGCCGGGTGCAAGAGTCTCTGCGAGCCCTGCAAGCACTGATGGCCGCGCCAACCCCACAGCTGGCCCGCAACCAGAGACGCAACAACCCGCTCCCCAAGCGCAAGCCGGGGGCCCCAGGGGTGCTAGCCCGATCCGTCCCCCAGAGCCTTTTCCCAACACGGCTCCGAAAGTCCCGGACAAGGAGCGACGGACGACCCGGAAAAAGACCACCCCCGTCGATAAAGCTGGGGCATGTTCACGGCTGTTACCTAGGAAAGAGAAGGTGCGCCCTGTCCCAGGACGAGGCCACCCAATCGATCCGCAGGGAGAGCGGCCGCGGAACGATCAACCCCGGCACGCCCCAGGGGCGAACGGGCGGGAAAGGTCTTTGCACCCAAGTGCCTCGGTCAACAAGAACTGCCGGGACCGGTCTCGCCACGAGGATCGTCACGCTCTCAGCTCAGGGGACAACACTTCCCGGGTAGATCTACGTGACGGACTGAATGCCCAGAAAGAGCAGGCCTGCAAGGAAAAAATCCTTCCTCGAGACGGCGACCTCAGGAACGACATCAATGACAGGAGGAACGAGAGAATCCCCCTGGATGATGGCACGGCCAAGCAGCTCATGGAGCAGATGGCCGCATTAAAAAGGTCACTGACCGCTTGGTCCGCAAGCAGGAAGGCGCGGACACTGACTCTGACGAAGAGGATAAAGAGCCATGCGCGAGGCACATCCTGGACGCCGTACTGCCCAAGGGGTTCAAGATGCCAAGCCTCACCACCTACACTGGAAGCATGGATCCTAGGGATCATCTATCCTGGTACAACCGACTCATGACCGTGGCCCACGTCAGCGACGACGGCAAATGCCTCTGCTTCTCCATCACGTTGGGCGGTCCCGTCGAAGAGTGGTGGAAAAGGCTTAAACCGGGGTCCATCCAAACATTGTCCGGGCTACAGTCGGCGTTCCGAAAGCAATTCGTGGCCGCCATGAGGATGGACATGCAAATCAGCGCCCTCGCCAATATTAAGCAACTACCCGCGGAGACGTTGAGGGCCTATATCCAGCGCTTCACTGAAGAAGCCTCCAAGACCAAGGCCGATGACGGACAGCGCCTGGTGGCACTGCAGTCTGGGATCCGGGCCGGGTCCCCACTCTGGGACGACATGCAGGGCAGTAAAGTCACCACTCTGGAAGAATTCATCAGAGAGCCCAAGGATTCATCAACTGGGAGGAGGCTCAGATCCAGGCCTTCGGATGGCCGCCGGCTCACCCCATCCCTCAGATGATTCCGAGCAGTGCGGGGCAGTTCCCTGCGCAGTCCTACGCAACGCCCCCCATAGTCCTGGGGACGGCCGTTGCACCCAGTACCAGTTACACGCCTACGGTATATGGCCCTGCTGCTTCGGGATACGCCCCGGCCCAATCAACGCATTTCTCTGGTTATGGCGTCGCGCCGGCGGGGCACAGTATGGCCCCCATCGTAGCCCAGCAATCGCAAACCGGAGTAACCAAGGCGAGCGTGAATCCCTCCCGGGGGAAGCGGTCCGGCAAAGGCCAGAACCGGCCAGAGCTGGCCAAAAAAGGGAAGAGGGGATACGAGCCCCAATATTCAGAATACACCAACTTGGTGGACACCCGGGAAAACATCTACCTGGCTACGGAAAGAGCAGTCCACTACCGGAAGCCTAGCCCCATGTTTAAGGGGGGAAGGAATCCCAGAGATACCAGCAAACGGTGCGCCTATCACAAAGATGTGGGTCACACCATCGACGAGTGTCGGCAGCTCAAAGATGAGATTGAGAACATCATCAAGTTGGGGCACCTCCATCAGTGGGTAAGAATGCCTGTGGGCGTCCCGGGCGTGTCAGCAATCCCCGGACAATCCACGGCGCCGGTGAAGACTCGTGCATACCTGCCCCAGGGAGGGTATGCACCAGGACCCTCAGCACAGGCCCCTCAGGGGACCATCGCCGCGCAGGCCCCCGGCCCTGGAATGCCCTATCCTACCGGAGCAGCGCCCCCTCGAGTGGACGGGCACGTGGTGACCATATCGGGCGGACCCCACCTAGGAGGACCTTTGAAGAATGACCAAAAGCGCTATCTGAGCGAGCTGGACCACGACCAAGAAGTTTGCGCCCTTGTCCAAGTCCCGGCTCAGCGCCCTAAACTGATGAATCTCCCCATCACGTTCACGGAGGACGACGCCCGCAATGTCCATTTCCTGCACCACGACCCGCTGGTCGTAGATGCCCAAATTGCCAACAAGCTGGTATCCCGCGTATTGGTGGACGACAGAAGCTCCGTCAACTTGCTGTTCAAACCTGCCTTTGCCGCCATTGGCCTGACGGAGGCTGATTTGGCGTCCTGCCCAACCCAAATCTACGGCTTCAACGGAGACGCGCTTCTCCCCATGGGAAAGGTCCAGCTGCCGATGACGCTGGGGGATGAGTTGCAGCACTCGTTCAAGTTCTGCACCTTTGTTGTGGTGGATTGCCCAACCGCTTACAACGTCATCTTTGGCCGACCCGCCCTGGTCGAGTTCGGGGCCATCACCTCCATCCGCCATCTATGCATGAAGTTCCCGTGCAACAATGGAGGAATAGGGACTGTCCGCGGAGACCAAAAAAGTGCTCGTAAGTGTTACCATGTCTCGGCCCGTCCCGTATATATGGTCCGGGAGGAGCCCGTCGAGCCGGCCCTCCGCTCAGTTGAGCAAGTAGTCCAGGATGAGGACGATCTGGACCCGTGAATAGGAGACGAGCGTGTCCTGGAGCCAATGGACGAAATAGAAGAGGTATGCATCAGCGAAACCGACCCGACCAGGGTCATCCAAGTGGGAAAGAGCCTACCGGCGAACATTCGGGCCACCATTGTCGCCCGACTCCAGGAAAACCAGGATCTTCTGGCATGGTCCCACTCCGATATGACCGGAATCGACCGCAATATCATCTGCCATACGTTATGTATTGACCCAAACGCGACCCCGGTCCGCCAGAAACGCAGACCTTTGGGGACAGAAAGGGCCGAGGCCCTCAAGCTAGAGGTGGAGAAGTTGTCTTCCATCAATTTCATTCGCGAAGCGGTATACCCCGTATGGCTGGCCAACTCAGTCTTGGTGCCGAAGCCTAACGGGACCTGGAGAAATTGCATCGACTTCACGGACCTCAACAAAGCGTGCCCGAAGGACTGTTTCCCACTCCCCCGAATAGACCAAATGGTGGACGCTACGTCCGGTTACAAGATCTTAAGTTTCATGGACGCCTACTCGGGCTACAACCAGATCTCCATGCACGTGGCGGATCAGGAGCACACCAGTTTCCAAACCGACAAGGGCGTCTATTGCTACATAGTCATGCCTTTCGGACTCAAAAATGCCGGAGCAACTTACCAGAGGCTCGTCAATAGAATGTTTCGGGCCCAGCTAGGGCGAAACATGGAAGTATACATCGACGATATGCTGGTCAAGTCCAAGACATCGGGGGACCATTCAGAGGATTTGGCGGAGGCTTTCGCGGTTATCCGGAAGTACGGGATGAAGCTGAACCCTAAGAAGTGCACTTTCGGCATGGCTTCCGGGAAGTTCCTGGGCTTCGTAGTGAGCTTCCGAGGAATCAAAGCCAACCCAGAGAAGATCAAGGCACTGATAGACATGGCCTCTCCCCGGAAGCACAAGGACGTTCAAAGCTTGATGGGGCGAGTGGCCGCCCTGAGCCGTTTCGTTTCCAAGGCCACAGACAAGTGCGTCCCTTTTTTCAACGTCCTTCGGGGAAGCCAGCGGTTCGAGTGGTCACCTGAGTGCGAAGAAGCCTTCCAGAAGCTGAAAGAACACTTGGCCAAGGCCCCCATCCTGGCAAAGCCAGTCAAAGGAGAGCCTTTGTCCCTATACCTGGCTGTGACCGAGCATGCCATCAGTGCCGCGTTGGTACGAGAAGAGGAAAGGACACAACTCCCGGTATACTACGTGAGCAAGCGGCTACTAGACGCCGAATCTAGGTACCCGCTGATCGAAAAGCTGACTTTCTGCCTATTGACGGCATCCCGGAAGCTTCGACCCTACTTCCAGGCTCATGCCATAAAGGTCTTAACCAACCATCCCCTGCGGCAGGTGTTGCAGAAACCTAAATCGTCGGGGAGACTCCTGAAATGGGCAATGGAGCTGAGCCAATTTGATATATTTTACGTGCCCCGGGTGTCCATTAAGGGACAGGCCCTGGCCGACTTCATCGTCGAATGTTCCGGGATCCCCCCAGAAGAGAGTATCCCTGCGGCCTCCGCGGCGCCCGTTTGGAAAATCTTCGTGGACGGAGCCTCAAACGAGAACGGGGCCGGCGCCGGGATCATCTTGGTGTCACCGAAGGGGCACCAGCTACAAAATGCCCTCCGTTTCCAGTTCAAAGCATCAAACAACGAGGCGGAGCATGAAGCTGTCCTAGCCGGCCTGCGTCTGGCCCGGGAAGTAGGGGCAACGAACCTCAAAATTTACAGTGATTCTCAGCTGGTAGTCAGACAGATTTCGGGAGAATATCAGACCAAGGGAGAACGGATGGCGGCATAGGTGACTCAAACGAGGGAGATGCTCCAAATGTTTGCGGTTCATTCCATCCGCCAGATTCCCCGGGAGAAGAACGTGTTCGCGGATACATTAGCGAAGCTGGCAACCGACGCAGAGGCCGAACTGGCCGAACTGGTTCCCGTCAACCATCTCCCCGTCCCAAGCATCAGGGCTCCCACCGTCAATACGATCGACCACTCCACTTCCTGGATGGGGCCGCTGATCCGATACCTGTCCACCGGGGAAGTTCCGAACGATCGAGCCGCGGCCAGGAAACTCCTATACCAGGCCCACCGGTACGTCATGATGGACGGGAAGCTCTATCGCCAGGGACTGTCTATGCCTTACCTCAGGTGCGTGTCCGGGACTGAACTAGGAGCCATTATGCATGAGGTCCACGAAGGCTTTTGCGGAGATCACACGGCCGGGCCCAGTCTGTCTAAGAAGATTCTGCGCCAAGGCTACTTCTGGCCCACCATGAAGAAAGACTGCATAGACTACGTCCGTAAGTGCGAGCAGTGCCAGAGGCACGCGAAGATCCCTCGGGCCCCCCCGACAGAGATAACCTTGATGAACAGTCCCTGGCCGTTTGCAGTGTGGGGGATCGATCTTGTGGGATCTCTCCCGACCGGGAAGGGAGGGGTAAAATATGCCATCGTGACGGTAGACTATTTCACGAAATGGGTCGAGGCGGAGCCCATGAACACGATCACGTCCAAGAAGGCCCTAGATTTCGTCGTCAACAACACAGTGTGTCGATATGGCCTCCCCTACAAAATCGTGTCCAACAACGGGAAGCAGTTTGACAGCTTCCACTTCACGGATTTTTGCGAAAGACACGGTATAGTGAAGAGTTTCTCGACAGTCGCCAGACCGCAAGCGAACGGGCAGGCCGAGGCCGTGAACAAAATCCTAAAAGGGACACTGAAGAAAAAGTTCCAGGCCTGTAAGAGCAAATGGCCCGAGGAACTCCCACGCGTATTGTGGGCCTACCGGACGACCGAAAGGATGTCAACCGGGCACACCCCCTACTCAATGGTTTATGGATGCGAAGCCATCATCCCAATTGAAACAATCGTCCCGTCCCATCGACACGACACATATGATCCTGCCCAGAACCACGCCTTGCTCCAGGAATCGCTAGATCTTATCGAGGAGATCCGGGAGGAATCGCAAGTGCAGTTGAAGATGTACCAGGGCAAGATCGCGCGACATTTCAACTCCAAAGTCAAGAACCGCAAGTTCGAAACCGACGATCTAGTCCTGCGGAGGGTCTTCCCTACCACTCAAGATCCGGGAGTAGGGGTTCTGGGCCCTAATTGGGAAGGGTCGTATGAGATCCAGCACAAGGTCTGCCCGGGAACGTACCGCTTGAGGCGGCTCGATGGTTCCGAGGTTCCGCGAACCTGGAATGCGGAGCATCTCCGCAAATACTACCAGTAGTCCTAGGACTTGTCCCAGTTTAGTATTTACCTTGTAAGCAATGTACGCCTCAGGGCTAATTCCCTTTTTGAACAATGAAAACGACGTGTGTAAAACGTCGTAAAGGGCTATCGTCACCAAGAAAATGTACGGCTCAGGGCGAATTCCTTTCGAATTTCTTTCCCAAGTGACCCCCGACCCGTCTCCGCTCACTTGCGGGGGGTATCATCCCAGGCACAGTCGAAAAAAAAGGGACCAAGCCCAAGGCTCGTCCCGCCCCGGACGAAACGACGTCCGGGGATATTAAAAAAGAGGACCGAGCCTAAGGCCGGTCCCTCCCCGGACGAGCGATGTCCGGGGGTATATAATAAAAGGGACCAAGCCCAAGGCCGGTCCCACCCCGGACGAACGATGTCTGGGGGTATATAATAAAAGGGACCAAGCCAAGGCTCGTCCCACCCCGGACGAAACGACGTCCGGGGATATTAAAAAAGAGGACCGAGCCCAAGGCCGGTCCCACCCCGGACGAACGATGTCCGGGGGTATATAATAAAAGGGACCAAGCCCAAGGCCGGTCCCACCCCAGACGAAACGACGTCCGGGGATATTAAAAAAGAGGACCGAGCCCAAGGCCGGTCCCACCCCGGACGAACGATGTCCGGGGGTATATAATAAAAGGGACCTAGCCAAGGCTCGTCCCGCCCCCGACGAAACAACGTCCGGGAATATTAAAAAAGAGGACCGAGCCCAAGACCAGTCCCACCCCGGACGAACGATGTCCGGGGGTATATAATAAAAGGGACCAAGCCCAAGGCTCGTCCCACCCCGGACGAAATGATGTCCGGGGGTATATTAAAAAAGGGACCAAGCCCAAGACCGGTCCCACCCCGGACGAACGATGTCCGGGGGTATATAAAAAAAAGGGACCAAGCCAAGGCTCGTCCCGCCCCGGATGAAACGACGTTCGGGAATATTAAAAAAGAGGACCGAGCCCAAGGCCGGTCCCACCCTGGATGAACGATGTCCGGGGGTATATAATAAAAGGGACTAAGCCCAAGGTCGGTCCCACCCCAGACGAATGATGTCCGGGGGTATATTAAAAAAGGGATCGAGCCCAAGGCCGGTCCCACCCCGGACGAACGATGTACGGGGGTATATAATAAAAGGGACCAAGCCAAGGCTCGTCCCACCCCGGACGAAACGACGTCCGGGGATATTAAAAAAGAGGACCGAGCCCAAGGCCGGTCCCACCCCGGACGAACGATGTCCGGGGGGATATAATAAAAGGGACCAAGCCCAAGGCTCGTCCCGCCCCGGACGAAATGATGTCCGGGGGTATATTAAAAAAAGGACCAAGCCCAAGGCCGGTCCCACCCCGAACGAACGATGTCCGGGGGTATATAAAAAAAAGGGACCAAGCCAAGGCTCGTCCTGCCCCGGACGAAACGACGTCCGGGGATATTAAAAAAGAGGACCGAGCCCAAGGCCGGTCCCACCCCGGACGAACGATGTCTGGGGGTATATAATAAAAGGGACCAAGCCCAAGGTCGGTCCCACCCCGGACGAATGATGTCCGGGGGTATATTAAAAAAGGGACTGAGCCCAAGGCCGGTCCCACCCCGGACGAACGATGTCCGGGGGTATATAATAAAATGGACCAAGCCAAGGCTCGTCCCGCCCCGGACGAAACGACGTTTGAGGATATTAAAAAAGAGAACCGAGCCCAAGGCCGGTCCCACCCCGGACGAACGATGTCCGGGGGTATATAATATAAGGGACCAAGCCCAAGGCCGGTCCTACCCCGGACGAATGATTTCCGGGGGTATATTAAAAAAGGGATCGAGCCCAAGGCCAGTCCCACCCTGGACGAACGATGTCCGGGGGTATATAAAAAAAGGGGACCAAGCCCAAGGTTCGTCCCGCCCCGGACGAAACGACGCCCGGGGATATTAAAAAAGAGGACCGAGCCCAAGGCCGATCCCACCCCGGACGAATGATGTCCGGGGGTATTTAAAAAAGGAACCAAGCCCAAGGCTCGTCCCGCCCCGGACGAACGATGTCCACGCCAAGGCTAGAGACTTGGAAAATTTAGTTGGGCCTGGTCCCGGCCGTTGGAACCAGGACTAAAACCCCGTGCAATCAGTTAGTCGCGGCAACAAATGGAAATCTCTACTGAACAATAGAAGGAAGCTTTCTTAAAAGGCAAAAGAAAGTAGCAAGGTTTTAAGTTTAATTACAAGCCAAAAACAGTAACAAAAATACAAGGCCAAGACACGGGCCTACAACGCATCCGCCCGGAGGTCCGCATCCTCCCTCTCCTTGGCCTCGTATTCGGCACGCTTCGATTGCGGGTCAGGGAAGACAAGGAGGTTCATGTTCTTATCCTTGCATCAGGCCATATAGATGGCCTCATCAAAG
Source organism: Humulus lupulus (assembly GCF_963169125.1). Taxonomy (NCBI): domain Eukaryota; kingdom Viridiplantae; phylum Streptophyta; class Magnoliopsida; order Rosales; family Cannabaceae; genus Humulus; species Humulus lupulus. The sequence goes on from NC_084797.1 coordinate 28,715,566, forward strand.
GTGACATCCACTAGGTTGTCGGCCTCCTCCTTCTCCCGACGGGTCGTTTCATGCGCCGCCTTCTCCTGCAGCAGGGAATCGCCCAGTTCGCAGACTCGGGCTTTCAGGGTCCGGATCTCCTCCTTGTCCAGGACTGACTGTGCCGCGGCCGTCTCCAAGAAAGTCGCCCTTTCGTCGGCAACTTTTGTCTTCCGGGACAACTCCTCTTCCAACCCGGTCTTGGCGCGGCTAATCTCCTCGCGCTCCACCTTAGCACGGGCCACCTCTTCCTGGAGGTGGGCCGTCTCCCTGCTAAGGGTCTCCTTGACGGCCTCCCTCTGGTTCACGGCCGCCTCAAGCTCCAGCTTGGCCGTCTCCATCTTTATTGCAAGTTCGGCCACCAAGTCGGCACTCCTCTGAGACAGTAAATCGACCTGGAGCAAACAAAAGTTAGAAAACAAAATCACCACCAACAAATGACGAAGGGATATGAGATGAAAATTACCATGGTGGCCTGGTGGCAGAGGGCCTGGGAGATGAACAACACGTATGGATTGGCTATCGTGGCGTACCTCTTCAGCTGGAGGTTGGACATAGTGCTCCCGACCTGATCCAGCAGATCAGCGGCCATGGGGGCGACGTCCTGGCCCAGCTTGGGACGGAAGCCCGCCTCGGCAGCTAGCTGGTCCACGATCGGCTGAGGAGCGCTGAACTCGGCAGGACGGTCCGAGAACTCGACCTGACGACGGATTGTCAGGGCCTTGTAAGCGTCGTCCCTCCAGCATCAGCCGTTCTCCCAGGTTCGGTTGATCAGCCGGGACTGTTCGTCCCGCAGGGCGGACTCCCCCTCCTCAAGAAGAGTTGGGCGGAGGAGAAGAGCAGGCGGAGCAGGGATCTCCTTCGCGGTTAGCCTACTCTCCCCATGTGACTCCTCGGCTGTTTCCGACAACGTCGTCCGAGGCCTCTTCCCGAGTCCGCCTTCCCTGGCGTCATCTTCCGGGCCCCTCTTTCCTGAGCTCTGGCTTACGGCTTCGCCCGCTTCCAAATTAATCACCGGGGGCTGGTCCGAAGAGACGTCCGCGGCCGGCTCCACGGCCTGGAAGGGGACCACTGCCAGAGCCTCGCCGGGACAGGGCACTGACCCGGGTGTTTCACTGGTGGGGAGGGGCTCCGAGCCAGCCACGGCGTTTGACCTCCTGGCCGCCTTCTTGGGCGACCTTTCCTTGATGAGCCTCCTCATCTCGCTGGCCGGGTTAGACATATCGGAATCCTCTGCAAAAGTACAGGAGAAAGGAGTTAGTATGATTAGCCAGACAGGAAAACACAGTAGTAAAAAAAAAAAAAAAGACAGCCTGGGACGAACCCTCATCTAGGCCCCGGGCGAGACTCAATTCCCTTAAAGCGAATGAGTGTATCCGGTCTCCTATGTCATCCGGGGTTAGAAACCCCCCATACTGGAGGAACCCGAACAGGAACATTAGGAACCCTGATCCTACAGGGACGGGAGATGAAGGCCTCATCTCCCCATCAGCCCCAAACGCGGGGCCCGGCGGCTCTAGCCTATCCCTAACTAAGTCCCCAACTTGGGGAGCATAAGTTAAAATTAAAGGGGAGTTACCTAGCCCCGGGAGTCCCGACGTTTGGTAGGGCGTCTTCGAAAAGCTCCTCCAGCTCTTTCGGGGTGGCCTCTTCCGCCGGAAGCTGATTCTTCTTACGCTAGGTTGCCGTGGCCCGCGCCGCTCTCACCACCTCGGCGATGTGTTCAAGAGCCAGCTGCTCCCGTACTTCGTTGTCCTTCTCGCACGGGATGCCCTGGAAGCTCGGGACGACAATGGTCTGGGTGGCTGCCAGCAACCCTATTAGCCGGAGGTTTCTATCATTGACATAGCCCCCAACGTCCAGCTCCTCCGCGGTCAGCTTGGCATAGAACCTCCTCCTTTCCTGGAGAAACTCAGTAAGAGGGGTTTGAATGAAGGGACCTGCGACCCAGAAGATACGATAAGAGGTGGAAGCAAAAGATGAATAAAAAAGAGGGTCCGGGGGAATACTTACCCACTCGCTGGAAGTCTAGCAGCAGCGTGGGGTTCTTGTCATTAAGGAACCCGGATGTCATGAACCAGTAATGCCTGACATCCGGAGGGTGCTTCCAGGTGCTGGTAGGAGCAGGGTAGCCACTCCGCGGCTACAGCCTGTAAAAGCCGTCCAAGCTCTTGTTTTTAACATTGACTTGCGGCACCAACTTGTAAAAGTACAAGACTTCCGCCGGAGTGGGCTCCGCGATCTCCTTCGCGACACAAAACACCTTCCACCCAGCAAGTAGACGGTACGCTTGCGGCAGCAGTTGGAAAGGTGCGATCCCCACGTATGTCAGGAACCGCACGAAGTAGTCATGAAGCGGGAGCGTAGCTCCCGCGCTGATATGTCCGGCGCTCCAAGCCCCGAATCCATCCACGGACGTATGCGCCCGTTCCTCTAGCCTAGCCATGCGATTGTGGAAGAGGCCCGGAGTCGATTCGATGCCCAGCTTCGTCTCTAGGAGCAGCATCATCCGGTAGTTCCGGAACGAGTTGGCCGTTACGTCCATTTCCCACCTGTTGCTTGTGGGCGTCTTGGATCCGGGAGCGACTACAGGGGCCCTATTGACCTCTTCTTCGGAATGGAGTGTAACGCCCTTGGCCATGATTGACGATCTGGGAACAGAGAAAGAAAGACCAAGCAGTCAGTACCTAAACCCAAAAAAGTCGGTCGAGGTACAGGGAGGCTCCTAAGGACTGCTTGGAGTCCCGTCGGACCAGGCCCGGGACCCTGATCGGGGGAGAAGGCTATTAAGGTCCACCCCTTGTCCAGGAAGCATCCGAGCACGGTGCCACCCGAACCAGGCAGCCTCCCTAACAAATTATAAAGCACAGGGCCTAGGTGCATGCATCTAGAGAGCATAAGTTAACAAAGTTGGTAACGGAATTAGGAAAGACTTACTGTGTGGTGTCGACCGCCGAGGCTGGTGGCTGTCCGACCGTAAGGATGGCAGAACTTCGTTCTTGAAGTGCCACAGCCGATGCAGTAATTCTTCGATAGGACAAACCCAAGAAACGCCGTCAGGATGAGGAACAAAGGTTGAAGCTCTGGAAAACAGGCCGTGGCGCAGAACTAGCAAGTGGCGGAGTAGTTCTTCGGCGAGGTCGGACATGCAAAGCTCTAACAAGCGTTCGGGTTTTTTCTTAAGCTGGTTCGAAAATGGAAAAGTGCCGAATGTTGTTCTCTAGGAGTCTTTATATCAGCCCCCAAATTCTGGCCCACGATCCAACGGTCAGGTGCCTCTTCATCTGACGATCAAGAATCGTGCAGGGGGCATTTATGAGTCCTTTTGGTCTGGATCCTCGACGCCTCTAATCCAACGGTCCAGGGGTGGCGGATGCCAAAGGACGTCCCATCCTACGGTCCACCTCGTTCCAGGGACATTAATGATGATTCCCCCCCGTGCGGATGGGACGCCTCGTGACGTGCGCTGACACCCTAGTCTAGGCCTAGCGGCCTTTGGGAGGCCTAGGCGACTCTTCGAGGCCCTTGCAACAATCACATGGCGACACGTGTATCACTTTTGCCTAAAGCGGGCCAAAGGTAAACGTCCCCGGATCACGGTAAACGTCCGGACTAAGCCACCTGCCACTGCCACGGCCTTCCGGCCAAGCCTCCTAGCCCGGACAGGAACTGGGGAGACGACTTGGCGAGCGCTGCGAGGGTGGTGCAACCCTCCTCCCGGCTAGCCCGGGTGAAGGCTTGGCGGGTAAATGTTATCCCCATTTCCTGGAAGGGCCTTAGGCCTTCGCCCTGGCCCACGGTCAGGAGACCGACTCGGCATTTGGACCTAGCCCAGGGACCCTAGACTGGGCCCGTCTGGAGGGGTCCGGGACGTACCTCCGGGTTCGTCTTCATCTTGAACGGTCCCGGCGATGCCCAGAGCACTCGGACCATCGCGGCCTACGGGTCCCTATCCCGGAGCTAGGTATGGTCTGGGCCCGAGGTAAACGAAGCGAGCCAATGGTAAACGGACCTGGGTCACCTCCTCCCCAGTTGAAGGGCCAGGCGTCTAGGATCCTGAAACCGCCTCATTTCGCATGGGCATTGTCCCCCACTTTTCGCCTGCAGAAAAGGTCGCCTCGGGATTGCCCACTGGAGTGTCAGGACTGCGCAACCAAGTACCCTGACCGGTCTTGTCTCCTGAATCAGCCTCGTGACTCGAAGTGGTCAGAGCCAAAGTGTCGTTTTGTCGGGCGAAGGCTTGTGTCTCAGGTCAACCAGTTGGGCCTTAACTAGTTTAAATTTTGTGTATCGTATATCTTTTTGTATTGGGCCTCCACTAGAAAAGCCCCTTGTACCCATTTCTCTGAGGGGCCCGGGTCAGATCCGGCCCAGACCCGGTGTTCCCCTCAGCTTATAAATATAAGCTGTCGAACAACGCACAAAGGAGAAAAAAAGAGGGAGGAGGGAGAAACTCTGTTCAGATAGAGTCAGAAAACTCCATTGTAAAAACTTCTTATAGCGGACTCGTGGACTAAGGCTAGTTAACGCCCCAACCACGTAAAAACATCGTGTCGATCTTCTACTTTCATTATTATTATCAGTAAATATTGTTCATTAATATAGTTGCCGAAAATCTCGGTTAACAAGAGTATTATAGCAAATTGAGACAATTTTATTAATATTGATAAATTAGTATTAATATTAATAAAATGAATTAAATAAATGTCTAAATTATAATTGGTTAATTTTGACAAGTATTTAATCAATTATAATTATTAAATAATTACATTAAAATGAGAAACTAAAACATATTTTATGTCCTAACTAATTGCCTATATATACTAGTGTTATAGAATGTATTAAAAAAAGCTGAATTTGACAAGGTAAAAATTCACTACTAATATTATATACTTAGCCGTCTACTCTCTCTTAGTTTTCTCTCTAGGAATTCTCTTCTCATGTGTTGAGACTTGTACACACAAATACTAATTTGTTTTAGAGAAAGACTTAGAAGATTGTGGTCTTGTTTCAAAGCAGTTTGAATTTCTTGCAATACCTAGCATTCAATAAGAACAAAAAGTTAGGGAATCTAAAGAGTGTAGTTATTGTTCCGCTACGTATCTCGTAAGTACTCTAATAGTTTTATTATTGTATTTATGAATCTCTATATGAAAAGCACTCATATGTATATATTTATGTTTTTTATTATATGTTATTTTGTACAATAAGAAAAATGCATATAGACTTATATAAATAAAATTCTACGCAACAAATGTAAGGCTCTAAAGTGGTATTTATCTGGTGGACGATCGTGTGGGAACATGGATGGAAGTTCAGTAGTGTTTGGGCAAGGTAGGGGGTGTTTGTCTGTGCCGAATCTTGCTACCGTTGGGGCCTGATTTATTTTAGTTTTGTCTTTGATTTTTTTAGTGTTTTTGTTTGTTTTCTCTGTGCTTTTGCACTTTAGTTTTGTTGATGTAATAATGGTGTTTTATTATCACTTTCTATGTTAGGGATATTGGCTTATGTTATTTTTTTATTTGTCCTCTAGATCAGTTCACACTTGGGTGGCATGCCAATTCAGTTTGGAGCAGCTTTGCTTAATTATAACGTATTTGAAAGACGAGCTACTATTTGTGTGTCTAGTTAATAGTTGTTTAGGTCATCATTTTCCTAAAAATAAAAAATAAAAATTGGACAAGGCACGCACGTACTTGCGTGGGGGAAGCTTCCTTTTGCTGAAAGAGAAGAATAATGCCTCCCATCTGCATTTTATTAGTGGAGATAAAGTCGGTGTTCCATAAAGGGAACAAAATTTGGAGAAAAAAACTAAATGGTTAAAAATGAAAATGTTTTTCTTTTCTTTTTCATAAACGACTTTTACAAATGTCTACCTAGCGAATTTAAAAACAATAATATATTCACATATTAAGTGGCATTTAATTAAAAAAAAAAAGTGTTCTGATTATAAATTTATCATTAAATAGTATCTAAATTATTCTCAGAACTTTTTAAAAAATTAAAAAAATATTGTAAATATATTTATATTAACTTCAAGTTATACTGGTAAGAACTAATAACATGGTTGGTTTGTGGTGATTGGAATATAATGAAGATTCCTATTACTATGTTTGGTTTGGGGTTTGGAGCATGGTAATGAAATTCTATAGGAATAATAATTTTCATGTTTAGTGGAATTTTCATTCCACATTAAAACTATTGAAAAGAAATCCTTTCCAAAATAATATTAGAAAAAAAGAAGTTAAATGACCATTTTGTTGTAAATATTTTTATTGAATATTTAAAAATAAGTAGGAATATTTTTGTCAATACACTACTTATCCCATCCATCCAATTCCTACACTAAACCAAATAAAAGAATTTTAATTTCAATGTTCATTCCAAAACTAAATCAAATAGCATAATATCATTTACTTACCATTCTTATTCCATACCACTACTATTCTAATTTCATTCTGTTGAACCAAACACAACCTAAAGTGATGTGGCAAGATAATTATAATGTTTCAATTATAGAAATTAATTAATTATAAAAACTTTTGTTAATAGATCAAACATTTGGGAATTTTATAGATAAATAACAATTCCTTTTATAAAAATAAAAAATAATAAGTAAACTTTGCTTTGTGTTTGTGATGTAATATAGATAAGAAAGCTTTCTTTGCTTATGATTTAAAGAAAATTTGCAATTTATTTCATTATTATAAGATAATATATATAAGTCTTCACGTGCACTACAAGCAGGTCCAGATAATAAGCATATCTTTTTAATTTCTTAGAAGCAAAAGCCAAAAGAAAATATAATTTTATTTATTTATTTATTTCTTCTTTATAAATGGATTCGAGTCTCTTTTGTTTCCTTTAATGTCACCTCTTGTAACAAAAACACAAGTACTTTGTAATGTTCTTTGAGAATCTTTCACAGTTATAACTTATAAGGTATGTTTCTCGTTCTTTCCTATTTTTTTTTTCGTTTTTTTTCCCTTTTTTAATAATTATTATTGGTATTGCTGTCTATTATAAAATCTCTTGTAGGTGTTATTTTCAAGAATTAAGATTTGCATATTTGACCAAAGGCAAGAATGAAGAACAAAATCAGTTCTCACATAAGGAAATTTATTCCCTGTTCTGGTAATATCTCTTCTCTTTCACAAAATTTTGGTTTTAGTATAGCTTTGCATAATAACGACATCAATTGGCATAATAACAATTACGTAACAGCAAGTGTTTAGGTGTGTAGTTCAAATTATAAAAGTTTATTGTATATATCTCTTTATATATATTTGAAATATATATAAAATCTTTATATTTTGGTTAACGGAAGATTAAATTTAAACTTCGTTCAGCGAAAATTTGTAAATTGAAGAGGGAAAAAACTGTATAAAAAGAGGTCAAATTTCTATTTAACAAGAAAATTAGGGTAATACATGGATTTTGAATGGGATATATTATGAACGGGCTGATAGGCCAATGGGCTTGAAGCCATAAATTACAAGTTTGGGCCAGAATTTATATCTTTATGGGAAAATTACACACATCACCTTATATCTCAAAAAAATTTGAAATATACGGTATATGTCATATATATATATATATATATATGCGGTTTAATTTTTTATAGGCTGCTAATCATATATATCAGAATAATATTGTCTATATGGTTATATATATCTGTTTGTGAGTGATAAAATTAAAACATTAAAATTAATAATTATAATGTCTTATTATATGTATATATTATTTTGGTAATATATAATAAATGAAGCATATATACGTATATATAATATAGTTGAACGAAAGAATATTTTATTATCGTGATATTGATATTTTTGACAAATTTACTTATAGGGGATTAAAATTAATCTCTTTAAATAATACTTAAAGATGAGTAATTATTGAAATAATAACAAGTTCTTACAAATTAGTAATGTTGTGTTACGAATAATATTGGGAGGATAAATAACTATTAAAATTATAAAACTAGTAAATTTTTATTACAATTATGTTAAGTAAATATATAAATTATTTATGAAAATATTAGTTGAAAAATATAATTTTATTTGTGAATTAGTTTTGTAAACTTTTGTTACAAAAATAGATATTTTTTTGTTATGAATTAATCTGTAATTATTGTTTACAAATTTTTATTGTGATAGTTTTGTTACTACTTATTACAATCTTGTAACTGATATTTATACTTTTTAATATGTTTTAATTATTGCAGGTAACAATTTTATTATTAATTATAATAGTTTTGTTACTACTTGTTATAATATTAATATTAGTTGTTCTAACATTTAACATTTTTTTTTGTAAATTTTAGTTACAAAAATTGAATCTTTTACTTATAAAATTAATTTTGTAAATCATTATTACAAACATGTTAACAAAAGAAAAGAGTGTGTTATGGTGATAGTAAATTTTTAAATAAGTAAATTAATGATGACAAAAATTTAAGTATTAAAATCTATATTTATTTATTTGTCTAATAAACTTTTTTATTTATCTGGATTGGTTTTCACAAGTTACATTTTATTTTCCGAATATTATTTTTTGTTTTAATTAATATAGTTGAAAGAGTATACTTTTAAAAAAAAAATTAAACCAACAAACAAATTTATGATAATAAATTTGGCTATATTATAATATTATTAAATAAACAGTGTTCAAATTATTACATTCCTCTTTATAATACTAATAATTAATAATTATATTATTAGTTTATAAAAATATTAATAATTTATTATGAAGAAAAATTGCGTGAATTATTAAATGAGCTTGGGTGCCATATTTACTATTAGATCATTATTAGTTGGCATCACCAGGTACTCTATATTTGTAATTAATTTCACTTACGGTAAATTTAGACTTTTTTTATTAACTTATGGTATATATTATTTTCGATAAATTTGACCCATTACTTAGTTAAAATTGTAATAAATTATTTTATATTTCTTTATAATTCTAGGAAAAATATATTTATTTTTCTTATTTAAAAAAAATGAAACTCCCATATTAGCAGTTTACTTGTACAAACGTCATTTAATATAATATATAATATTTTCATATTGATTTTCGAGCTAATCCTGACCAGTGACAGCCAATACATCTCCTAATCATTCTATCGATATTGATGTTCGTGAAGAGTATGCTAATGCCTTTCGTACTGAATCCTACATTGACTTTTGGACACGTGTCATTGCCATATCCAATGCTGATTACGCCACTGCTATTCCGGCCGAGTCCACTAGCTCAGCTCGGCTCCCATCCTATCGTTTATTCATGGAACATCTTTTGGATCCAGATCAGCCTACAGTAACACACATTTTATCCTCGGCCCATAACCGGCCCAAAATCCATGCACTACTCTCTGAATATTTCACCCAAACTGCCAATGCTTCCATTCTATGTGGTATTCTATTAAATGACATTGAGAAGACACGTGGCAAATACCGTTATCTTAAAACCTCAATCCAATCAGTGGGGGGAGGAAGCCACACAATCTCAAACCAACTCACTGAATTCTCTTGCTCCATCAACCCATTTACGTCTCCAATATCGTCTCCAAGTCGAGTTCGAATTGTCCAAACGGGTTGTTCTGGATTACTCCATAGGCTCGAAGTAAGTCGCGACAAAGCTCGAGCCAAGCTTCAACTCATAAACAAGCTAAAACACGGCTCGGCAGTTGTCCTCGTGGCTTTGATGGCTTCATTGAGCGTGATTGTTGTGACTCATGCACTCTCACTTGTTGTAGCCATTCCAAGCTTGATTTCTGCTTCAATTGAATTGGCATCATCAAGGAAGTTGGCTAGGATGACGGCGCAGCTCGATGCAGCCGCAAAAGGGACCTACATACTAAATCGAGACTTGGATATAATTAGCCGACTCGTCGCTCGACTAAATGATGAGCTGGAGCATTTACGTGGAGTTGTTCAGTTTTGGATCAAGCGAGGAGGACAAGATTGGCTCAAAGTTAGCAGCGAAGTGGCACACCAGCTTAAGAAAAATGAGTCAAGCATTAATGAGCAGCTTGACGAGCTTGAAGAACACTTGTATCTATGCTTTATGACCATAAACCGAGCTAGAAGCCTAGTGGTGAAAGAGATGTTCAATCCGGGTCAACCCACAAAACATCATTGTATATTATTATCAAATTAGTAATTTTGTAATCAAATCACAATAATATTTATATAAGTATGAATAACAATTATTGTTTGGCTTGTAAATTGTAAATTGTATAAGGTGACTCAACCTTAAAATGTACTTCAATTCTATCTTCCAAGCACCTTAACATAGACAATTCAAGTTTTTTATTTTTTATTTTTTTTTAACTCAAAATAGAAGGGCACATTAAATAAAGAAGATTTTAACTAGCCTGGCTCCAACAATACAGCCATGAGAGACAGGATTAGACATGTAATAGTATGGTCACATCATTAATGATACTACCATAAATGGTATTAAAGAAATCATTGCGTCTCACTCATATCTCCATTCTTCTTTCTTGCTATAAATGCTCATAAATGAAAAGCAACAACTACAAAATAATAACATACATATAATTGTAAGCAAATTATATATTAGGGACTTCACTTTACTGTAGGGGCTATTTCCTACGTGTTATTTTTACGTTAGGGTATAGTTTGTAGTTATAGTATACATCTCATCAATCTTTCGAAAATTTAGTGTGCATAAAAAGAGATATGTTTGTAATTGACTGTTTGAATCATATTTTTAGCATTATAAATTATTTAGAATTTATCAAAATTTAGTGAGTTGATTGCTATAACTACAATGTACACTATCATATAAAAAATTTGAGTTATAATTTCTCTATGTACTGAAAATAGTCATGTAAAGACAAAAATAGTGCGCCTATTATAAAATTCTCAAATAATTATATATATAATTGTTTAATCACTACACATAACATAAGTAAACATAACAATTTTTGTTTAGTTATATGAATCTATTTTATATATATCTAAAAAACTGAATTAAAATTTTACAAAATGCAATGATAAGAATAAAGTATTTTGATTTGTCAAAAAAAAAATTAAAAGAGTGATTATTCTTTTTAACTTTGACTTCTCAAAAGAGAGAAGATTGAAAAAGAAAATATATTTTTAAAAGAGAAAGTGAATGAATAATTAACAATTAGAAATTAAACCATATCCAACTGTGTGATGTAAAAAAATTGTGAATTTGGCAAAAAAAAAAAAAAACATATGTTATATAACACAATATTTATAAGAATTTTTTCAGCTGTAGTCATATTCTTTACATTTTGTAATACTTAAGTTTTAAAAGTTGATTTTGTATAAGTTAGGTCCCCAATATTTTTAAATCATATCATTTAAGCCCTTAAATTTTATTTTTATTTCTTTTAAATACATACAAAATACAAAAAATAGCGAATCAATCTTAAAAAATTTGGACCTTTTAATTTATGACAATATCATGACATTAAAAAGATATATTTTCATGACAATTTTAAAAATATTTAATAGTTTTATAAATTAAATTAATTTTTTATTAAAAAAAATTTTACAATTTCTTTTAATATTAATATTTGAACTATCTCGAGATTATCGATATTTATCATGTACACATTTATTTTTATTTTCTAACTTTTTTATAATGCAACTTATAACTAAACATATATATGCACATTAATGTTATATTATTTTAAATAATAAAATGTTAGATTAAATAATATGATTTGTCACACATTTAAACATATTATTGAGAGTCACAAAATTGGACACATGTATGTGCCCAAATGCGACATATTTTGGAGTTACAAAAATAGTTACAAATTTGTAACTCCCAAATATTACTCAATAATGTATAGATTTGATATTACACATTTTGATTTGAATTTCTTAAAGCCATAAGAGAGATGACTGTTAGAGATGTGATTTTAACTCTAATAATGTGTATGGAAGTTACAAAATCAAGTAGGAATGAATTTGAAACGTTTTGGAAAATTGGTTGCTGAAAAACGTCTTGGGTCGCGGCCGGTGTTTTTCAGGCCGCGGCCCAAGAGGCAAAAAAAACATCGTGGGCGGTGGCCAGAGTGGCTGACAGCATTTTCCAAACTTCAGTTTTATCCAATTTTGAATGTTTCCAACAGCCAAGTAACTCCAAAATCTCTATTTTAATTCCATAAACATCTCATTAATCATTGGTAACAGCCATGAGAGTTGGTGGAATTTGAAATTCAAATGGTGTCTCAAAACTCTATAAATATGAGCCTATTGCTCACTTGTAAGACACACAATTTTCCTTCTACAAAGCACTTGGCTGGAAAGTACACCATAGAGGCTTGATAATTCTAGAGAGCTATTTCCTTGAGAGATCCCTTAGTGCTTATAGAATAGGTGGAAATAAGCTTTTGGACAAAGGTCTTGAACCTTGTTCATGTTGGTGATCCCCACTACCTACACTTTGGTTGTGTGAGAGTTTGTGTTCTTTTCATTCTTTTGATCTTGTTGTTCTTATTTACTTGTATTATTATAGTTTTGAGTTTGTGATATTCCTCTTCTAAATCTTTCTATTTATTTGTATTTTGAGCAATAGAGTTGTAACACTTGTTTAAATATTACTTTGTCAATTGTATTTTTTGCATAGAGTTGTATTTTGGTTTTACCATTTCCATTGAACAATATAATATACTCTCTAACAATAAATAACTTTATATACACTATTAACTTATAAGTTGCATTTTTTTTAAATGTATAAAATAAGTAAGCATAGACATAATAAAAATTAATATTATTGAGATGATCAAGATAATATAGTTATTAGTATTAATTAAAAAACAACAACGTATGTAAGAATGTTTTTTTTTTTAATGAAACATTAATTTAATTTATAAAAATATTAAATATTTTTAAAAATGTCATGAAAATATTTTTTTTTTCAATGTCATGTTTGTTATTGTCATAAATTAAGTATCCACATTTTTTAAGATTGATTTACCATTTATTTTGTAAATTTTATATGTATTTTAAAAGAAATAAGAAATAAAAATAACATTTAAAGACCTAAATGATACAATTTGAAAAAGGTTGGAGACTTAACTAATACAAAATCAACTTTTGGGACCTAAGTGTTACAAAGTCTAAAGAATGAGGATTGCAGCTGGAAAAAACTTGTTGATGGTGAGAACTCGTCAATAATATAAGGTCGGAAAACTCAAAGCTTAATATTAGAACTACGTAGATAGAACTTATAAAAAACTTAGATAAGAAAAGTGCAGAACAACAATAGAGGAAATGCTCGTATATTTACTCAATAACCTCATTATACAATCAGTTTTCCCACCAACGACGCCAAATTGTTGACCATGAGAACTCGTCGACGATATAAGTTGACGAATTCTCACTGTTAACAAAACCCTATTTATAATTATGCTCCAATATATAATAACATCTTAAGATGCAAATTGATATAAAAAGTATCTATCATTTATAATAGTTAGTTAATAAATTTAATATCCGGAAAAAATAATTAATAGCAATATTTTAAGGAAAAATATCAGTTTAGTACCTATGTTTTTCCCAAATACGCGATCAGCTCCTGTGTTTTGTTAAATGACAATTCAGACCCTATTTGTTTACAAAATGGATCAAAATAGTACCTTATACACATTTTTGGTAAAAAAAATTCAAATATAATATTTCATTCTCAACACCTTGACCACTTTCTCCACTTCTCTAAACATATCACATCACTAACATCCCGAGAATTGATCTTATGATTGAAAATATTTTGACCGAAATCAGATCTAGGGTACTATTTTGATCTATTTTGTAAACACACAAGTCTGAATTGTCATTTAACAAAACACAATGGCCAATCGCGTATTTGGGAAAAACACAGGGGTCAAAATTGTATTTTTCCCATATTTTAATAAAAAATTATTATTAAGTCTCTTATTAATGTTTAATAGCAATATTGTAAATAGAAATGTATATTTATTGTTGTGCCAAATTTAGCACAACTTTTGGCATGTGTCAAATTTGGCACAATTTTTAACACACTGTTAAAGAAATAATTTTTGCGAAATAAAAATAAATGTTTTTTTTTGCAAAAATGCTAAAAATATAGTACTGTATCACAAATTTGACACTTTATTGGAGATGCTATTATAATTCAATTGGGGATGGAGAGAGAATGTGGTTTCTAGGGCCTAGAATGTAAAAAAGATTTTTAAGTGGGCCAAAATTCATGATTATTGAAACATGTAATGGATATTTTCATATATATATATATACATGTATAATGCAAATTAATTACAAAAATACCTTCAAAAAATTTATTTACATATATGATGTGCCACGTCAGCACCTACATACTGGAATCCAAATTTATTCATACTTGAATTTGAAAAAATGAGTCAAGATCATCGCTGAAGTCCTCATAGCGGAAGTCAAAATAGTGGGCTTTCACCCCTGGCAACAACATTCTTTTTTTTTTATTAGCCTTGCACGACTCCTGCGCTTGAAAAGGGGACTCATGGGTATGAGTCCTAAGCTCCGTCGCTAAGACTTTCACTTTATTGACTTGAGACTAGGGGAAAATCTCGTTTCCCAGATTTTTTAGTTTTTCTGAGTCTTCAAAAGTAACATTTGTTTAGATTGGTTAAATATAATTGTTAAGTTGTTTAAACAGGAGAAAATACTAGTTTGGCCCCTGTATTTTTCCCAAATACTCGATTGGACCCTGTGTTTTGTTAAATGACAATTCAGACCATTTGTTTTACAAAATGGATCAAAATAATATCTTATACCCAATTTTGGTAAAAAAAAATTCAAATACAATCTTTCATTCTCAGCTCCTCGAACACTTTCTCCGCTTCTCTAAATCCATCGCATCACTAACAACCCGAAAATCAATCTTATAATTGAAAATATTTTGACCAAAATCGAGTCTAGGGTACTATTTTGATCCATTTTGTAAAACACAAGGTCTGAATCGTCATTTAACAAAACATAGGAGTCGATCGCGTATTCAGGAAAAATACAGGGGCCAAAATGGTATTTTCCCTTTACACAATAAGATGAAAAACACTTAACGGTCTTTTACTTAAGTTGAAGTGAAAATATAAGATTGTGTAGTAGGCATCTATAATTGACTTAGTGATACAATGAGATATCTAAACATTTCCAAAAAGTTTGGGGGCATTTGGAGCAATTTTAGATTCCCTCTTAAAGACTATGGGAAAACAGAGTAGTGTTGCATTGCCTTCTTGGAGGTGTTGCATCGCCTATACGAAAAAAGGATTTGAAAACCTTATCAAGTGATGCATTGCCTATAGGCAGACGACGCATCGCCTGGCAGGTCCATACAGGACTGTACAGTGATGTAATTAAGCTCCAAATGGTGTGTTCTAAAACTCTATTCCTATTGGTTAGACTTGATGATGATGCCTATACTATATATAAGGGTTATTAGAGTTGTAAAGTCTTGATCACACTTTTCAACTCTCTATCTAACCTCTCTTTCTCTCTAGCTCTCAAAGATCATAAGTTTTCTCCAAGAAACTCACTAAGTATTACTTGAATTGGTGAGTTTTAAAGAATTGTTCAATCCCAAATCTCATTCTATCTTGGTGAAGCATCAAGCAACAAAGGGAAGACTTGAATATAAATTTTGGAAAGCGATGATAATTCATGTATAAGCCTTAGATGTTCCCCAAGTTTGAAGATTCAAGTTGCTCAAAATAAAAGGTTGTATCTCTCTAAACCATAACTTTGTATTTGTATCATTCTATTGTGTTTATGTTGTTAGTATTGATGATTAAATGTTTCTAAGTTCATATTATAATCATTTAATCACTTAATCCTTTATTATCAAGATTTGCATTCATATTATGAATATGGTTATTTGATTATCAAGATTTGCATTCATACTTTGAATAAGGTTCTTGACTAGCATCTAGGGTTTGTAATATTGAACTATTCCTATTATGCATTATTGATTAAGAAAGTGTAAAGCTATAAATTCCCAACAATCAAAATCTCTACTTCTAATTACTTTCTTTTGTGTTTTGCATTATATACAATCGGGGAAAATTTTTCATCTTCTACAACCTTCAAATCCTTACTTCAAGATTTGGTTTGTGTTGAATACACAACCACGGGAGATCAAAGAAACTTCTATTTGGATATGCGCTACATGAATGTGGATATGGATTCAAATTATTCATCAACAAAGGATGAGACAACTCAATGGGATTACAAACTTAAGGAGATTGGTATCATCAAATTCCTTATTTCCAAATGTGTAGATTTCAAGAATTTTAATGAAATGTGTTTGCAGCCATATTTTTGTGAGTTTGAGTTCATTGTTTATGTTAAGAGTACAATGGTGAATGCTAATGAACAATTCAATGGTTATTTTAATCCTTGTTTTGTTAATAAAATTATTGATCATCTTGTGAGATATGGTAATTGTAAAATTAACCATAATAAGAATAGTGTTGACCAGCGTTTTGGTCAATGATACTGAGTGAATTTATACGACATAAATAGATTTAAAGGACTGAAATCAAGTAAACTACACAAAGAATTTATAGTGGTTCGGCCCCAAGAGTTGGTAATGACCTACGTACACTTGCACTTTTATTAATCAAAGAAGTCTCAAACTCAAGATCAAGAAGAAACAAGGTTCAAATGAGTTTCTTAAGTCTGAAAGAAAAAATACAATTCAGTAGGGTTTTGTGTGTAAAGTGTGCACAAATTCAGCTTAGAGATAATGACCAAGACAGATCTCTATTTATAGAGTCCTTTATTAGGCTATGGGCCCTTGCAAACTAATCTAGTCCTTACATGTGTAGAGTGAAATTGTTACAACTGATTACAAATTCAAATAATACGAGAAATACACATTCAAATATCAGTTACAAAAATATCTTAGGATATTTCACAATATCTCGTGATATTTCACAATAGCCTATTTTACAAACTAATTAGTTAGCATATAGGGGTTGTTTGGTATATAGAAATCTGGAGACGGGAATGAGAATCTGAAAACTTTCCCATGTTTGGTACTGGGTTTGAATTTTTCTAACCCGAAAAACTGTACTCCAGGGGTTTCAACTTTTCTTGATTATAGGTTTAAGTGAAACCCACTTGACTGGTGGTTTTCAGATACCCAGGAATGTGAAACACTTCGAAATTATTTTTTTTAAATAAAAATATATCTTAAACCAATAATTTTTTTAGTTAATGACTTGTTTTGTTTTGAAGTTGATAATATAAAACTGTTGACGCGGTTCTTCGCCAACAGGTAATTAAGAAAATAAGAGGAAGGGATTAGTGCTTAATAACGAACCGAAATTGATGAATGATCTTTTAATGGACTGGTGACACAAATACATTTTTTAGGTGGTTCGAAGGTTAAAATCCTTCTACTCCACCAGCCAATGTTATTGCTATATGCCTGATATTCTTTGCAGGGTATTTCCTTACACAGTAGAATCCAACCCTTTGCAACTCTCAGGGTCTCCATATTTATAGGAGAGGGCACCTGGGAGTTGGTAAGGGGGTTCATCCCGTGACCTCCTTACCTATCATGTCACTTCTGTGACATTCATGATTAATTCCTAAACCCTGACATGTGAAGTGTGGTCTAATCAATAGGTAAGGGGAGTAATGGGCCGCACGACCCAACCCAGTCGTGGATGCCTGAATACGCACGTTCATGCTGCGTGTCCGAGAAGTCAGGGGTATATCAAACACGTGAAGTCTGATATATGCGCGTTTACCTTGCGTGGTTGACTTTATAAAAGGTCATAGCCTCCAACTCTAGCTCGTATCACGAGCTGGGTGCCGCCTCGACCTGCGGCCTTCACAGTCCTGACTTGGTCCTTGAGTAATCTTGGCGAACCTTTGGATACCCCAAGCTAACGAGGTAGGACCTGACGACAACAGCTCTGGTCATGGGGGATCCACGTGGCTGATATAATTTAGGCCGTTTCTCAGCTCGCTAATAGCCCGTTGAAAAATCAGGGCGTACATTTGCCCCCCAAGCCCCTGCTCGTGGTACACGACGTCGTGTAGGGCCACAGTAGAGGCTTTTAGACTTCCCCATGAACTCTTCATATTCCACATTCTACGTAGGCACCGTATACGTGGAACATCGTGGTTGGCGACTGTACGTCTTCCGAGAACCGCATTAAATGGCCTAGCCTATACTCAGCCGTCGTTTCGCCTTTCGAGTGGAGAGCCTTGGATCCCATATCAGGGCAATCCAATGGCCCTCCTCACGTGTCCTTTCACATATATAAAAGGGGTGACCACCTTACGCATGGGCCACCCATTCATTTGAAAATTTTCAGAATCTTCCTTCTTCTTCTCTATTCTCACCCTTAAAAAACCCTCTTTTTCTTCCGGTTACCGTTTCCAGCATTCCAGAAGTTCAGGTGCAAGGGCTCCCTTGAAGCTTTGGCATCAACTACTCCGACGAGGCCCCAACCCAGACGACCCCTTCATCCTCTTCTCAACCAGAACACTCCGTAAGTATCCTAACTGTGCATATCTTGAGTTTCTTTTTTACTGTGGCCTAGGTAAATAATTCCCGTAGCTGCATGCAAGGTCTCGTTGGTTTTTTGTGGGTATGAAGGGAGAAAGCTTTTAGGTTAGGGTCTCGCTTGTAGTAGAAAACCATTTAGGAGTATGGTTTATAGGATGCATTTTCTGGGGAAATTTTCTGGGTAGGATTTTTGGTATGCTCGTTTAAAATATCCAGTACTTTGGGTGCAAAACTGGGTAGCTTAGGGGACACGCTTCACAGGCGGTTTTGCACCTCTTGCCTACTGAAACTTTCCTTCCAAGGAAAATTTCTATCCTGACCCTCCTGACACACGAATTCCGAGTAATCGGGGATCTGTTGGGAGCACAAGCGCGTGTTCATAGAACCGCGTGCTCTCACTCTCCACGGGCTGAGATTACCTTAGCTCGTGCGAAGGAAACACCTCTTTTAATTCTCCTTTATGCTTAGGTCGCCTTTTCTGAAATTTCTTCTTTTGTTCACTAGGCGACCAGATGGGACCCAAGAAGAATGCTCCTAGGAGGATCGCAGGCAGCTCGTCCTCCCAACAATCCAAAGGGAAAGAGGTGATGACGGACTCCCCAATTCCTGTCTTCGGGCCGGCCGTGGAGCAGGAGCTCGGGGTGGCGCCCGATGCTTTCTTTGAGGCCGAGAGGATCGTCTCGAAGATCACTGACCAGGGGAAAGTGAATAAGATTTTCCTTTCCCACCACATCGAACTGAGGAGGGGCGCTCTGATCGCCCGACCTCCCGCAGAAGGTGAGCGGAGCTGCGCGTCGCTCTACGAGGAGTTCGCGGCCTGGAGTGATGAGCACTTCAAGGCTGGGGCTTTCCTCCCGCTGGATCAATACTTCGCCGACTTCCTCAACTACGTGAGGTTGGCCCCTTTCCAGCTCCCCCCCAACTCCTATCGTTTGTTGGCGGGATTGAGATATCTGTTCTTGAAACAGGAGTGGGAGGTCCCCACTCCGGCAGATATCCTATATTTTTTCTGCCTCAAGGCCAGCCCAGAGCAGCGGGGGTGAGGCGACGGGTTCTATTATTTGACCCGGTTTCCCAATACGGCTGCGGTCATCGAGCTGCCCAGCCACCCCAACGACTTCAAAGATCAGTTCTTTATGTCCAAGGGGTTTCGCAACTGCAACCTGCACTACTTCAACCGTCCTCGTAAGTATCTTTCACCCTTAGCTCGTAAGTTAAGTATCGGTTAGCTCCCCCCTGTATCCATTTTTGACTTGGGATAATTCTGCAGCCATTTTTGCAAGGACAGATAAGTCTGTGATCCTCGGGAGCCAGTACGAGACAATGGCGGGCTTGCCCCCCAGTGAAAAGGACTATCGCCAGCTCGTGACAGACAAGACGATGCTGGCATGCAAGCTGATCACTCCAGGCCAGACTTTGAACCTGAGGAGACCCCGGGTGCCTCCCCCAGCTCGCGAGTTGAGCCTATCCCCGAGGAGGAGGCCGCGGGGGATGAGGACGAGGAGGACGAGGTGCCCCTCATGAGGAGGAAGCGAGCGCTGAAGGAAGCCCAAAGAACGGACGAGGAGAGGATCCGGTCTGGAGCAGCTGCAGGTCCCTCCGGCCAAGGTAACCCATATCTGTTTAGGAACTTAGATAGGGCCACTGCAGACCCCCGGCTAGCTAGGTTCAATTCCAAACAGCTCGTCCAACGCCATAGAAGTGACCCAGACCTCGATGTAACCCTGCTTCATTGTGTCGACCAGCTCGTGTTGGATTACGAAGATAGCCGCCCTAGGGGTACCATAGTCATAGACAACACCCTAGCCTTTAGGTCGGCCTTATTTGAGAAGTATGGGACCAACCTTCGGTCGTGGCCATCACTCCGGGAGGGTACCGTAGCTCCGGGTCTTAGGAAATATGTAGAAGAGTCTAGTCCTGAGCCAATCTCGGACCGCGCCAGCTTGAGAAGTAATTGTCTTAGATTACCCCGCAGAAGCCCCAGCTCGCGAGTTGAGGCCTATCCCCGAGGAGGAGGCCGCGGGGGATGAGGACGAGGAGGACGAGGTGCCCCTCGTGAGGAGGAAGCGAGCGCTGGAGGAAGCCCAAAGAACGAACGAGGAGAGGATCCGGTCTGGAGCAGCTGCAGGTCCCTCCGGCCAAGGTAACCCATATCTGTTTAGGAACTTAGATAGGGCCACTGCAGACCCCCGGCTAGCTAGGTTCAATTCCAAACAGCTCGTCCAACGCCATAGAAGTGACCCAGACCTCGATGTAACCCTGCTTCATTGTGTCGACCGGCTCGTGTTGGATTACGAAGATAGCCGCCCTAGGGGTACCATAGTCATAGACAACACCCTAGCCTTTAGGTCGGCCTTATTTGAGAAGTATGGGACCAACCTTCGGTCGTGGCCATCACTCCGGGAGGGTACCGTAGCTCCGGGTCTTAGGCAATATGTAGAAGAGTCTAGTCCTGAGCCAATCTCGGACCCAGAACCCGCGCCAGCTCGAGAAGTAATTGTCTTAGATTCCCCCGCAGAAGCCCCCGGGCCGATGGTCGTGACCATAGATTCATCTTCTAGCTCGGGGGGTAGGATTCCTTTTAGTATATATACTTGAGTTTCATTTTTTCCCCCTTATTTTTGTTTTTGCATGAATGCTTACTTGTATACTAATGTTGTCTTTGTTTTTCCAGAGGAAATGTCTCAGCCTAGGAGTAGAGATCTGCTCGCTATGTTCGCTGGAGGGAACTCCTCAGCTGGGGCCTCTGGGCCCAAAATGAAGAAGCTCCGGGTGGCGAAGAAAGCCGTTGGGACCCCAATCAGGTCCCCTGCAAAGGGGAAAAACCAGATCCTAGCTACCTAGGCCAAGGAAACTACCCCTCCTGCGGTAGTGGAGAATATGCCCCCGCCCCCTCCGCGAGCTCCGGCCTTTGTCCGGGACACCGGGGCGGAGCTCGGGGACTCGGCAACCGAGGACTCCGAGGTGCGCATCCCGGTGGACTCCCAGGCCCTGGAGAAGATTTCGGATGTCTTTCGGGGGACGGTGTATGAGATGGCGAGCTACGCCGTCGACCACTTCTACGGTGCCAAATAAAGGGGCCTGCGGGCTATCGAAACAAGGAGCTCGGAGGGCGTGATGGAGTCTTCACTGGGGATGGCTCTAACGGTAAGATGGCCTTACATTTTGTACTCTTTGAGTTATCATGCATCACACGTTCTTTCTACTTCTCCTTTTTTTTTTCTAAGGCAGTTGCCTTTCTGTTTTTGTAGAGTGTCCTGGCTCTTCACCAGAGCATTGCCAGGTCCAAGGCTCGCCTCGAGGACATGAGGGGCGAGCATCAGGCTGTTCTGGCCATCCATCAGACTACTCTGGCAGCCTTGAAGACTGCCCAACAGTAGGAGAAGGAGGCCAAGGAAGCCTTGGCGGCCGCGCAGGCTGAGGTGAACGCATCCCATCCTAAGCTAGAAGAGGCCGAGGCTAACAAGGCCGCCCTAGCTGCTGCGAAGGCCGAACTCGAGGAGGCCAGGACTGCCCGGACCGCGCTGGATGCGGCAAAAGCCGAGGCCGAGGAGGCTAAGAGAGCCTTGGAAAAAGAGAAGGCGGCTTCCAGCTCCGCCATGGAGGACATGCTCTACCACTGCTGGGTCTATAACTCAGATGGCGATTTCTCCTTCTCGGGAGCGGACGTCTGGGAGCCTTTGCAGGAGGGGTTTAAAGTTCGTCTGCAGCAGGATGCACCTTCTGAGACTGCGGAGACTTCCACAGTGGCCGAGTAGGAGGGAGAGACGGCGACCTCAACAAAGCAGCCCGGAGGAGCCTAGGGCCTTTCTTTTTTGAATTCGTTTATTATCATTCCCCTCATTTTTTTTATAACTAGTGTATGAGGTTTTTCTTCCTCGAGACAATCAGTTCTATCAATTTTTACTTTTAATTGGTTCATTTCCTTTTGCCTCTACGCATTTTGGTTATTGCTTTGAAAAATTTAGTTCGTGTTAATTTTTTACTACCATTTCGTACTTTTTAAGAAAACAACGATCAATCAATTTGGATTAACTTCTAAGTTTTATGACCTGGTTATATCCAGGGCCTTAGTTTGAAAACTTAGTTCGCGTTAATTTTTATCAATATCTCGTGCTCTTTAAGAAAAAAAAAACGATTAATCAATTTGAATTAACTTCTAAGTTTTATGACCTGGTTATATCCAGGGCCTTAGTTTGAAAACTTAGTTGACATTAATTTTTATCAATATCTCGTGCTTTTTAAGAAAAAAAACGATCAATCAATTTGAATTAACTTCTAAGTTTTATGACTTGGTTATATCTAGGGCCTTAGTTTGAAAACTTAGTTCGCGTTAATTTTTATCAATATCTCGTGCTTTTTAAGAAAAACAACGATCAATCAATTTGAATTAACTTCTAAGTTTTATGACCTGGTTATATCCAGGGTAGAGCTTAGTTCGCGTTAATTTTTATCAATATCTCGTGTTCTTTAAGAAAAATGACGATCAATCGATTTGAATTAACTTCTAAGCCTATAAGGCAACCTGGTTATATCCAGGCACCATATGCCCCCCAAGTAACTAGGAAAGGGTCTTTCATGGTTACTTTAGATTACACTTGCAAATATATTCAATCACGCACGAAAATTTAATTCTCATTGCTCAATACATAACAAATGGCCTTTAAGCCTTACAAGGGTGTCATTAATAATATCTCTTCAAATGGATGGCGTTCCAAGTTCGTGGGACTGCCCCTCCATTGAGCCAAGCTAATTTGTAAGTTCCTTCTTTAATGACCTCGATGATTTGATATGGCCCTTCCGAGTTCGGTCCCAATACTCCATCTTTGGGATCCTTACCGGCTAAGAAAACTCTCCTGAGGACCAGGTCGCCAATGTTAAAGGCGTGCTTTTTGACTTTTGAGTTGAAATAACGAGTGATTTTTTGCTGGTAGTGTGCGAGCTGCAGTTGCGAATCTTCTCGTCTTTCATCAACCAAGTCAAGGGAAGCGCAAAGTAGTTCATGGTTGCGGTCCTGGTCATATGCCTGGACTCTATGAGAGGGTACCTTAATATCCACAGGGAGGACTGCCTCGCTCCCAAAAGTCAGGGAGAAAGGAGTATGACCCGTAGGGGTCCGGTGCGAGGTCCAGTATGCCCACAGAACCTGGGGGAGCTGATAACTCTAGAAATTAGAGTTATTTTACCACACTTTTTAAGCTAAAAATGATTTAGTTCTTAAGTTTTTAATTAAATTATTAAGTTTTAATTACTTTTTGAATTTATTAGCTTTATTTTAATTTTATAGATTTTTGTGTGTTTTTATAGTTATTTTGTTGTAAAATGTTGTAGTTAATTATTTGAATTATTATTGTTTAGTTTGAGGTAAAAAATATTGTAATCTTGAATTTAAATGTTAAATATAAATTAAGTTATAATTAATATTTTCAAAGAATTAACTTGATTTATTTTATAATGGAAATATTTTATTATGATTTAGTTTATGTTTATTTTGTTAGGGAATGTGGTGTATTTTTTATATTGGAAAGTAAGAAAATTGGAGGAGAAGAAATGGCATTTTTAAAGAAAATGTTGTAAAAAGCTGGCATTTTCCTTCAGCCAAGCCCATTACACCCCTCAGCTACAGTAGCACGTGGCCCACCTGCCTCCTGAAGCACTCCCACGTTGACCCCAAGCTCCTCAGCTTCAGCTCCCCAATTCGCCAGCTGTCCACATGCTCCATCACTCACCCATCCTTCAGCAAGTGGCTCACGCATCACACCAAGAGCATCACATATGCATCTTCCTTCAAGCCTATTGCTCCAGGCCATTTACACATCAACAAACCAATTCATCCCTCAAGGCCCAAATGGCCCAAGTTACTCCATATAGCACCTCACGCCCAAGGCTGCCCATTTCAGCCATCCAACCCCAACGTGGGCCAGCCTAGGCCCAAGTGCTGCATTCCTCCACCACAACCACCAAAAAGACCCAAAAATCACATTTTCATTCCCAATATTTTTCACTCAAATATCAATTCACTTTTCCCTATTTTTTTTACCTAAATAAACATTCCTAATTTATTTTTTACCCTAGCTTTTCACTAATCTTTTACCCAACCAAACATTTCATCTTTCCAATACTCTTACACTTACTCTATTTATCCTACCACTTCCCAACACAATTAAATTAATCAATTTATTTATTTTAATTTGATTAATTTAATCTCCACATTTTGCCTATAAATAGAGTCTTGTAAGACCATTTTTGGGAGCTCTTCTTCTTCATATTTTTCAACCTCTTCTACACATTTTTTCTCTCTTCTTTTCACTAGTTTCTCTCTACCATTTTCATCTTTTGAAGAGCATGTCAAGTATGTTATTTTGTAATTTTTATCTAGTTATGAGCTTCTAATCTTTTTCAAAGGTTATTAAGATGATGATGAAGCAAAATGTAACTAGATAGTATTTTTTATTGTATGTTGATTTCCCATTTGTGTAACATTGTTTATGGATTTTTCTATCAAAGATATGCATTTTTTCATCTATTATTGAGTGTTAAAGCATATTACACTTAGTTCTTCATTATGCAAAAATATGATATTCTTTGATTAAATGTTTTTCATTAAATTGTTCACATCTAATTCTTAGAGCATAAGTATCATATTTTGCCTAAACATAATCTCTTTGATTTTTTGTAGTTTCATTAGGTTGTAACACAACTAATGCTTAGAAATTATATCTTATAAAAGTGAAGAAAAATCCTACCTTTTTGAAAGAGTAACTTGTGCTTGAATAGAAAATATATTTTGAAAAAATATATAGTGTGATTTATTTCAACTATATTAAAACTTGGGAATCAATATACTTATAAATACTATTGAACTTGCATTTTGTGGATTCTAAAGTCTTAATAATCTTATTTTATATATCTCATTTGAAAACAATTTTTCTATTTAATCTTAATTTTTTTTTATTACTTGTGTTTTATTTTTCTAAAACAAAATCTCATCAAATATTTGGAACTAGGTTAGAATATTCTTGCTTTGTTTGAAATAGTTTCTTTTGATGTTAGTCAACTCCCATGGGTTCGACCTCGTACTTACATGAACATTATATTCCGAAACGATTCGTGCACTTGCGAGCTTAATTATTAAAACACCCTCTTTTGGGATCAACAGGAGCTGTTTTGGCCAGACCCCCTTGGCTTCGTCTAGTCTCTTCTCGAGGCTCGCCTTTAGGGTCTTATTGAAGGCCTCGACCTGGCCATTTGCCTGAGGATAGGCCACGGACGAGAAGCTTTTGACGATCCTGTACCTTTCGCAAAATTCGGTGAATAGGTCGCTGTCGAACTGAGTCCCATTGTCGGAAATGATTTTCTTGGGCAGCCCGAATCAGCAGATAATGCTCTTAACCACGAAGTCGAGGACCTTTTTGGAAGTTATTGTTGCCAAAGGTTCTGCCTCAGCCCGCTTCGTGAAGTAGTCGATGGCCACCACAGCGTATCGGACCCCACCCTTTCCAGTAGGGAGGGCGCCAACCAAGTCGATTCCCCAGACTGCAAATGGCCATGGGGAAGAGATCATCTTCAGCTCGACTGGGGGAGCTCGGGTAACTGTGGCGAACCACTGGCACTTGTCACATTTCTTGACATACGAGATCGAGTCCTTGGACAGAGTGGGCCAGTAATACCCTTGCCTCAAGACCTTTAGGGCCAAACTTTGCCCCCCAGTGTGATCCCCACAGAAGCCCTCATGCACTTCCTGCAGGATGGCCTTTGCTTCGCCTGGAAGAACACATCGTAGGAGAGGTAGGGAGTGCCCACGCCGGTATAGCACCCCGTCTATCACCGTGTACCTTGGGACTTGGTACAGTACCCGCCGTGCATCATTACGCCCTTCAGGTAGCTTCCCCTCGGTGAGATATTCAAGAATGGGGGTCATCCAGGTCGGCCTGGCGTCGATCATTTCGACCTCTGCCCCGACTCCTTCTATACTTGGTTTCTCCAAGAATTCTACCAGTACTAACCCCAAAGCCTCCGTCTCCCTGGAGGTGGCGAGCTTGGCAAGAGCGTCTGCGTTAGCGTTCTGCTCCCGAGGTATCTGCTCGATTGAGCCTTGCTCAAACGCGGACAGTTCGACTTGGTTCCTCGTGCTTGATATTCACCTAGCACCTGGTTTACCACGAGCTGGGAGTCACTGAAGCACTGAACGGAGCTCGCCTTCAGCTCCTGGGCTACTCTTAGCCCGGCCAGCAAAGCTTCGTATTCGGCCTCATTGTTGGAGGCCTTGAATCCGAATCTTAGCGCCGAGTGGAATCTATGTCCCTCAGGGGATATCAAAATGATTCCAGCCCCAGAGCCGTTCGCATTGGATGAGCCATCCACGAAGATCTTCCACGACGTCTGGGCCGAGGTGACCTGGAGTGAATCTTCTGCAGGATCCTTCCGGAATCTTGTGCACTTTGCCACAAAATCGGCCAGGCCTGACTTTTTATAGGAGTTCGTGGGGTGTACAAAATCTCGAACTGACTGAGTTTGATAGCCCACTTTAACAGGCATCCCGATGCTTCAGGTTTTTGCAAAACCTGGCTTAAAGGTTGATCGATCATGACGTTTATTGAGTAGGACTGGAAGTACGGCCTGAGCTTTCGGGAGGCAGTGATAAGACAGAATGCCAATTTTTCCATCAACGGGTATCGGGATTTAGCCCCGAGAAGTCTCTTACTGATGTAGTAGACTGGTTTCTGTACCCGGTCTTCTTCTCAGACCAATATGACACTAGCTGCATCCTCTGTGACAGCTAGGTAGAGAAAAAGGGGCTCTCCTGCCTTTGGTTTGGATAATACGGGTGGTTCGGCCAGATGTGCCTTCAGGTCGAGGAAGGCACTTTCGCACTCCTTTGTCCACTCGAATTTCTTATTTCCTCGGAGCAGGTTGTAGAATGGCAGGCATTTGTCGGTGGATTTTGAAATAAACCAATTTAGGGCTGCCACCCTTCCTGTCAGGCCTTGGACGTCTTCGCACGACCTGGGTGAGGGAAGCTCGAGCAATGACCTGATCTTGTCGGGGTTTGCCTCGATTCCCCGGGTATTGACGATGAAACCAAGGAATTTTCCAGATGCGACCCCAAAAGTGCACTTCTGTGGATTAAGCCTCATGACGTACTCCCGTAGTATCTTGAAGCATTCTTCCAGGTCGGAAACATGGTTATCGGCAGTCTTTGACTTCACCAGCATATCGTCAACGTACACTTCCATGTTCTTCCCGATCTGGTTGGCGAACATTCTTCAGCCCGAATGGCATGACCTTGTAACAATAGACGTTAGTCGGGGTCATGAAGCTGGTGTGCTCCTGGTCCGCTGAATTCATGGCGATTTGGTTGTAGCCTGAGTACGCGTCCATAAAGGACATGAGCTCGTGCCCCGCCGTGGCATCCACCAATTGGTCAATCCTCAGCAAGGGAAAACAATATTTGGGGCAGGCTTTATTCAGATCGGAGAAGTCGATGCAGGTCCTCCATTTCCCGTTGGGCTTCGGGACCAGCACGGGGTTAGCGACCCAAACCGGAAACTTGGCTTCTCGGATAAAGCCGCATTTCTTGAGCCGGGCTACTTCTTCTTCTAAGGCCTCAGCCCGAGTCGTTCCCAGGCGCCTCTGCTTCTGAGACTTTGCAGGCACGCTCTTATCCAAATGAAGGGTGTGCATGATGACACTTGGACTAATTCCCACCATGTCCTCGTGTGACCATGCAAACACATCTAGGTTATCCTACAGAAACTTGATCAGCTCCGCTTTCCTCTTGTTACAGAGGATTTTCTCGAGCTTGACCATCCGTGAAGGATTTTTTGGATCGATGTTTACCTCCTCGAGCTCTTTGATAGCCTGGAGCTCAGACTTATCCTCGCCTATTCGGGGGTCAATATCCTCACTTATGGAGATATTTTCCCCCTCGGCGCTCTGAGTTTTTTCAATCTCACGGTCAGTTAAAGGCCCCTGAGATTCCTCTCCTCCACCTTGGATGGCCATTGCTATCTGCCCGGGTTTCGGTTTTCCCTTCATGGAAATGCTGTAGCATTCCCTGGCAGCTACCTGATCGCCACGGACCGTGCATATTCCCGTGGAATAAGGGAATTTCAGTGCGAGGTGGCGAACAGAGGAGATGGCCTCAAAAGCTATAAGTGTGGGTCGGCCCAAAATAGCATTGTATGCAGCGGGGCAGTCGATGACCACGAACTCGAGGATTTTGGAGACTGTCCGAGGTCCTTCTCCTAAGGTGATCACCAGCTCGATCATCCCTATAGCCGCTGATCCTTCTCCCGAAAAACCATACAACATCACGGAGGTCGCCTTCAGTTCGGCGACAGTCAAACCCATCTTCTCCAGTGTGGACTGAAATAGAAGGTTTACCGAGCTCCCATTATCGATCAGCACCCTCCTAACCCTCCGATTAGCGAGCTGCACTGCTACGACCAGAGGGTCGTCATGAGGGAACTGGACATGGCCAGCATCTTCTTCTGTAAAAATGATTGGTTGCCTCTCCAATCGCTGTTGTTTTGGCAGACGCTGCTTTGGGATGAACTCTACTCCATTATGCGCCTTGAGTTCGTTTACGTACCTCTTTTGGGCACCCCTGCTCGAGCCAGCCAAATGCGGACCTCCCGAGATTGTGGATATCTCTCCTCCTATCACTGGAGGAGGGACGTCTTGATCTACCCGAGATCCGGGCTGATTGACCGGGACTTCCAGAGCAGGTCGACTTGTTGGAACCCTGTTCCGCGCGTACTGAGCCAAGGGGCCGGCTTTGATGAGAGTTTCAATCTCATCCTTCAAATGACTACAATCATCAGTATTGTGGTCAACGTCGTTGTGGAAACGGAAAAACTTGGAGGTGTCTCTCTTCCCCTTCTGGTGCTTTAAAGGCTTCGGCTTCTTCCAGGGGAGGCGAGCAGAGTTCGCTAGGAAGATGTTCTCCCTAGAGTGGGTGAGCTCAGTATAAGTCACGTAGACTGGCTTAAATTTATCTACGGACTTATTCTTCTTTGGGCCGTGCTGGTTTCCCTCGCTGTTCCCCTTTCTTTTGCCTCCACCGAACTGGTTATTCTGTGTAACGTTCTGGGTCGCTATCACGACCTCCGTTCCCACTCCAGCGAGCTGCTCAAGGACCTGGCTGGTTCTTGCAGCCGAGGCTTGGGCTTCCTCCAAGTTGATCCATCCTTGGGCCCAATTCAGGAATTCATTCACGGAGCTGACTCTCTTCCTTTGTATTTCGTTCCAGAGTCCCCCTCTGACAAGGATTCCAATTCTCAAAGCCATGAGCTTGGAGCTGTCATCTGCGTCTCTGGTCCGAGCAGCGACGTTTGCGAACCTGCTCAAGTAAGCCTTCAGAGGCTTGTCGAGTTGTTGCCTCACGTTAGCCAGAGAATCGGCCTTGACGCGGGCAACCTGGGAGGCTCGGAATGCCCTTTTGAAGTCAGTATAGAAAGTCTTCCAGGAGCTGATCGATTGGTTCTTGCTTTGTTTGAACCACTGCCTGGCTGGTCCAGTCAGTGTGGAGGGAAATATCAGACACCTCAGCTCAGGGCCAATGTTGTGGGCCATCATCAGGGTATTGAACATCCCCAGATGATCCGACGGATCTCCGTCTCCGTTGAATTTGGACAGGTGCGGCATACGGAAACCGGGTGGGTATGCCGTTGCTGCTATGCTGGGGGCGAAAAGCTCGAGCTCGTCCCCCGAATCATATTCGTCTTTCTCTTTCTCCGACAGTAGCTTCCTCATTAGCTCCTCCATTTGAGCTAGGCGCTCAAGGGTTTTCTCCTGATTTCCTTGGTTATTTCGGGGCTGATCGACAGCTCCGGGTCCATTGTATACGTTTAGTGGGTTATTTCCCCTCCTATACTGAGATAGGTTATTTGGGGCATTCCCGCCGTTACGTACCTTGGATAGGTCTCCCCCCGAGCGAGCATGGCTGCCACCTCCTACTAGTGCATTCGACTCTAGGCATTTCTTCAAAGTTTGCCTCTCGACGGTGCGATGAGGGAATAGAGTTGGACGTCGGAGGTCTGTCCGAGCGGCTAGGCCTGGACCGATTACCCCGGCGGGACTTATGAGTCTCGCCTTGCCTCTTTTCGACGTTAGCATCGGTTGTAAGAGGGGGTAGTCGGGCCAACACCTCCTTAATCTGCTGACTAGCTCTCGCCAGTTGGCTCCTCAGCTGAGCGTTCTCCATTTCTACCGCAGTGTAAAAATCTGGGTTTGGATTAGGTGGCCGAGGCGCCGAACTTCTAGTGTCATCCTGGCCAACCGGCTGCTTGCCCGGCCGCTGCTGGACTTCGGGATTTTGCTCACCAGAGATGGCGGCATGATGAGCCTCCTGCCCATCATATTGTTCCGCCTCGTTACCGTGTCTTGATCGTGTGGTCACCATAGTTGGATGTTTGCGATAGCACCAATCTAACTAGCTCTCAATGAAAGCACCAAACTGTTGACGCGGTTCTTCGCCAACAGGTAATTAAGAAAATAAGAGGAAAGGATTAGTGCTTAATAACGAACCAAAATTGATGAATGATCTTTTAATGGACTGGTGACACAAATACGTTTTTTAGGTGGTTCGAAGGTTAAAATCCTTCCACTCCACCAGCCAATGTTATTGCTATATGCCTGATATTCTTTACAGGGTATTTCCTTACACAGTAGAATCCAACCCTTTGCAACTCCTAGGGTCTCCATATTTATAGGAGAGGGCACCTGGGAGTTGGTAAGGGGGGTCATCCCGTGACCTCCTTACCTATCATGTCACTTCTGTGACATTCATGATTAATTCCTAAACCCTGACATGTGAAGTGTGGTCTAATCAATAGGTAAGGGGGGTAATGGGCCGCACGGCCCAACCCAGTCGTGGGTGCCTTAATACACATGTTCCTGCTGCGTGTCCGAGAAGTCAGGGGTATATCAAACACGTGAAGTCTGATATATGCACGTTTACCTTGCGTGGTTGACTTTATAAAAGGTCATAGCCTCCAACTCCAGCTCGTATCACGAGCTAGGTGCCGCCTCGACCTGCGACCTTCACAGTCCTGACTCGGTCCTTAAGTAATCTTGGCGAACCTTTGGATACCCCGAGCTAACGAGGTAGGACCTGATGACAACAACTCCAGTCATGGGGGATCCACATGGCTGATATAATTTAGGCCGTTTCTCAGCTCGCTAATAGCCCGTTGGAAAATCAGGGCGTACAAAAACGAATATACATATATCAAACTATAAAATGATAAATAATATTTTTTTATTTAAATAAATTGATATGTAAAGCCTTTATATTATTACTTTAGTTTAAAACAACAAATGAAATATTATTAAAAATAAAATATAGGTATTTTTGTATTTTTAAAAATTATGCTAGATTGTAGTATTTAATTAATGTATTTTCTAATTCTCTTAAAAAAAAATACTTCATGAGTAAAATTGTTTATAAATTATAATCTAAGGGAAATTTTGGTAATTTTTTAAAGTGTCATTCGTAATTTATAATTATATTATTTATTATTTTGATAAAATATATTATTATATTACTTTTATGAAAATATGAAACCTTGAAAGATTCCTATGCACAACCAAACACAGAAAGTGATATTCCCAAGAATCATAGATCAGATTTTAATGCAAAACCAAACACAGTGATGCAAGTTTCCAGACTATTAGATTATCCTCTATAACTTTCACAGTAATACGAAAACTATGAAAATCTCATACTAAACGGCCCCATAGTATATCAAGTTGCAATATTTAACAAATAATACTATTTAGTATGCTACATAGTAACTTTTAAATGAAAAAGTATGATACATGTTTTAGTCAATCATGTTTCTACACATGTGAATTGTAGAAGTTTTCTTATTAACCAAGTGAAAAAGAAACTTACAAGTTACTTTAAAATCATAGCAAATAATGCACATTTTTTGGGACTCTTTAATAAGACTTTTACTTAAATAAATTTAAAAGTAACTGCAAAGTTGCTTTTCATATATAATAGAATCCAATCAACCAAAATCTACAAAGAAGCTTTGAGTTAATTAACTAAAATAAGGTCTTTGGTAGAAGGTTAACTAATTAGTATCTTATATACATTTTGGTTACCTATTTCTATTAGGTACCTTTAAGACCAATGTTTCATTTTTAGGTTATATTATGTTGTCTTGTTGTTTAAGATACTTTTATGCTATATATATAAATATTTTTTGTAGCAACATTTACATTACCTTCGAAGCAATTTAAGAAACTAATGAGTTACAATAAATTATAAAAGTTACCTGGTTACAGAGTTTTTCGGAAACTAGAATTATGAGAGATAAGAGAACTAAAAAGAAAGGATTTAATGATAATTACACAAGGTTTTTACCTGGTTGGGGCGTTAATGGGCCTTAGTCCACAAGTCTATTGTATTATAGCTTAGAAAGCTTTAACAATGGAGTTTTATGCAAGTTTGGGTAGAATCATTGCTTACAAGAGAAAATTCAGGATCCCTTCTACAGTACACAACTGGTCCTATTTATAGGCATTTGGGTGCAATGGGCTTGGGCCGGACTAATCCAGGCCCAATAGGGATGTAATCATCGTTAACACGCTAATGGAGGCTTAATACAAAGGATTTTGCTAAATATTATACATTAATCAGGCCCCATTGGCCCCGCTTGGGCATAACCAAGCTTTACAGCTTGACATCAGTACGTAGCCTTAGACTGGGGACATGATCTGTGAGGGTAGTGGCAGTACTATTTGCCAATAATAGCGTACATTCTGTATGTAACCTCTTATGCATGTTAGTTGAGGAGACCAAACTCCGTGTTTCTTGGGGATGTGTCAGCGTCAGGGAAGTTCAATCCTGCCCTATCTGGAAGCCTGGTCCGGGTTTATTTAGTAACGTCCTGATCCATTCACCGAGACCCTGGTTCGTTTACTAGAGTTCTGTTTCATTCTTGACAAGGGTGTATTCTCAGACTGTTGAGCCTACCACCCTTACTCGCATCTCGGATGATGCCATTAGGTTGAGATCGGGAAGATGAATTGGGTCCGCATCTTGCTCCTGATTCCCTCATTATGGTGGCACCCATCGAACAATGTTGGGTTTGCTGACGATTGGGCCAATAAGAATTTCTTCTTCCCTGTCCAGTGGGCGTAGGTTGGGCCTTTGATCTCTTCGAGAGATCCCACAGATTAATTGTGTCATGCCACGTGTTTGGGGGGAAAAACAAGGATACATTTACCCCCCAAGTCTTCGTCTGTGTTTGCATAGTGGAGACTTGCGTTATTCTCCCGGATCAAATCCTAATATTCTGGTTTTTTTCACAGAAGACGGGTTCATTTTCATGGGGTCCACTCGGTTAATCTTGCATGGAGGAGGTTTGCATCAGTGTCCCTGATCAAATCCTAATAGCCCCGGTTGTTTATCAGAAGGCAGGTTCATTTACTTTTGGGCCATTTGGGTGATCCCCATTCTTTCAAATTCAGCACGTTTTATATACTTGTCCCTCAGTAACTGGTGCGTCTATACCACTCACGCCTTGCGGATTTAGAAAGAATCTTTTGATTGTCACAGTAACCGATGGGTGTGAGCGTGATTTCAAAAGCTTCCCGTCTGCACGAAAGATGTTGACAGGGTACTCGAGTGGGCTATTTAATTCATCTGAACCATCTGGGACCATTGGATGGGGATATTCTTGAAAATTTCTTAATGTTGATCGTTGGATCAGGTGGGCGCAGATCGTGAATTGGCGAATCCACGATTTGGTAATTGATGGGGCTAATTAAAGCCTCTGTGTTGTCCGGGACTGTTAGATGAGGACAATCATTCTGAACCGTTGGATCAAGTAGTGGGTTTTAGCCCTATAAATACCCCCAAAGTTTCATTCACAACTTTACACATTCTAACAATCAGAGCTAAACGAGAGCTTTTTATGTTCGAGTTTGCTGACGAAATTTTCCGACGACTGCTTCATCTCCGTTCTTGTGTCTTTCTGACTCAGCCTTTTTCTGCACGACCATCAGACGGTCCGATCCTGGTCCAAGCAGTAGATGAACTCTTGTATCGCCTTTGTCAATTCAAGGCCGAAATCTTGTCGGTCTTGTCACTGGAGACTCTACGACTTTCAGTGCCTTACAGTAAGCTCTCTGGTCTTTTGCCTTCGTTTATTTCCTTTTCTTTTTTGTTTTGTAGTATTACCTCTGCGGCCATAGGACTGTTAGAGTCAGGTCCACCGTGTAGGGTGATTCTAAGTAGAACAGTGTAGGTCTGTAGTGTAGACTGTCTAGGTAATATCTTCGGTAGAGTCGTCCTGGATCACTTTAGACATTCTGAGATTTATTCGGGAACATTAGAGAAAAACCTTTCACTCCTAGTTCCCGACCAAGGCTCTTGGGATCTCCATTGATCCCGAATCTGGGTCCGGAGGGGACTTCTCCAAGAAGTTATAGGAGAAACCCCCGTACCTTAACCAATTTTCTTGGGTTTTGGTGCCGACTGCTTGGTTTTTTTTTCCTTTGTTGTCTCCAAATACCTAATCATGAGCCACTGTGTCACTCTTCCCCCGGAAGACTTCGTGTAATCGGGGCCCATCATCCTGGAAGGGTGCAAGCCTCCCACGGTCAATGCATGGGAGATGGATGGGGAGAAAAACGAGTTTCGAAACTACCGGATGTTGGACACCTTGGAGAAGCATTTGGGAGTAGAATCAACTCCCGGACTCTTCTAAAGCTGGCTGGAGAAGAAGAAAGAGAAGGCCCACACCAGCGTGGGCGAGTTCGGGGCCTGTGGTGTAGGCCATATAAGTGCGGGAGCTACGCTCTCGCTTCTTAACTACTTTGCGCGATTCCTAAAGTTCATGGGAATCGTGTCATTCCAACTGCTGCCCCAGGCCTACAAGCTGCTCGTGGGGTGGCGCATCTTCTATGCGTCTAAGGAGGTCCCGACGCCCACCCCCGTGGAGGTGTTGTATTTTTACAACCTGGAGCCGCACCTTGATGTCTAAGACAAGACAAGACCTAGGATGGCTTCTACATATTGAAGTCGCACATTAACTATCCAGCTCCCTACAACACCTGGAAGCACCCCCCGTATGTCAGACACTACTGGTTCACATCCGAGTTCCTCCTGGAGAAGAACCCCACGTTAGTGATGGACTTCCAGTGCGTGGGTAAGTTGTTTTCCCCCTTGATTCTTTTGATTTTCCTTTTGTTTTGTCTGTCTCCAACTCATATTCATAGGGAACAGGATCGTACGCCCAGACTCTCCTCACCAAATCGATCATGGACTAGAAAAGTACTACGCCACCCTGATCATGGAGGAGCTGGACGTGGGGAGCTTTGTGACCACGGACAATCTTTGTCTGGTTGGGATGCTCGTCACCAGCCAGAAGATAGATGCCCCTAGCTTCGGAGGAGCTAGACACCCTCATCGAGGGGGCTCAGCTGAATACTGGGGCTCCCGGAGCCAGCATCTCTGGGCAAGGTAATTCGCCTTTTCTTTTAACTTATGCTCCTCACTTTGAGGACTTACTTAAGGATAGGCAAATGTATCGAGACTACCTCATCGAGGTCGTCAGAGATGTGGGGCTTCCATGCCTCATTGTCCTGGATACGCTAACCCTCATGTACTCGTTCGGGTTCCTACAGTACAGTAATTTTCTGGCCTTGGATGACATAGGGGATCGCATTCATTCCTTCGCCCTAAGGGATTTGAGTCATGCTCGTTCTTTAGATAAGGGTTCATCTTGGAGAACTTTAGACCTTGCTATTTTCTTTAATTTTTGACTCCTGTCCCCCGCCATATGCTTTGCTGATTAATTTCTCTATTTATTTTAGGTGACCTAGACATGTCTAACCCTGTGGCCAAAATGAAGGAGATGATCGAGGCCAAGGTGGCCATTGCCAAGGCTTCAGCGAAGAGGGCCGTCAAGGGCCAGCCCAAGGAGAAAGTGCTCAAGCTGATCCTCGGGTATTCAAGACCAGACCCGAAGGTTACTGAGAGGACTCCAGCTGCAAGCGTCCTCCTGACGGTGCACACTGAAACTGTTCCGTCCATGCTTGCTCTTTCCTTGATCATCGACTTGGAGTAGGAACCCTCAGAAGGTCGAAGGGCAGAGAAAAGGGTCGCGGACTCGGACGCTAGCGAGTCTGTGAAACGGGCCAAGAAGGCCAGGACCAAGGAGCTTGCCTTGGCCGAGGATCATTCTTCCAGGGAGAGCCTCATTGTCACCCGGGAGATCTCGAAGGCTCCCATGCTTCTGGTCAGTTCAGCCCTCCCTGAGGAAGGGGACATGGTTCTCCAGGAGGAGAGGACGAGAATGGTGGCCCAGGCTTGGGAAGATGGCCGGGAGAAACTGGAGGAAGTGTACTGGGCCTTAGCTGTCCGGCGGAAGGTGGAGTTTGTTGAACGCCTGGACGCCTTCAGTGCTCCCCAATAGATCATGGACCAGCTCATAGTTGAGATTGGGTTCCATCCTAAGTTGGGGCAAGACACGGCTCCGTTGGCCGCAGACTTGCTGGCGCAGGTTGGGACAACTATGTCCAACCTACAATTGAAGTGGTACGCCACCCTGGCTAATTAGGATGACCTATTCACCTCCCATGCCACTCATCACGAGGACACTGCGGTAAGTTATATGTTCATAGATCTTTTACTTTATCATATTTGTTGCCTGTGTTTTCTAACTTCGGTTTGTTCTAGGAGGCGTTGTTGGCCCATAGGAGCGCGACCTTGGTGGCCGAGATGGCAATGAAGCTGGAGGGGGCCGTGAACCAAGGGGAAGCTTCTAGGGAGGCCCTGGCCAAAGAGGTTACTCGGATCCAGGCTGATCGCGCATAGGCCACATGGATTCGGGCCCAACATGAAAAAACTTTGTCCAGAAAGGACACCAACCATAAGAAGTTGGTGGAAAGCTTGGAGGCGGAGCTTCTTCGCGTTTGAGGCTCAGAGGCATCAACCAAGGCCCTCCTGGAAGCAGTTGAGGCCCAATCTCACCAGGACTAGGAGAAGGTTGCAACCTTCGAGTCCCGGGTTTAGGCCCTGGATAGCCTTCTTCAACTGGAGGTAAAGCAAAATGAGGAGGTCCGCCAAGAGAAAGAGCAGGCCGATGCTTTGCTGGAGGCCACTTTCGACGAGGCCATTTACATGGCCTGGCTCTAGGACAAGAACATGAATCTCCGCGTTTATTCCAATCTGGCCATGAAGACCATCCTGGATGTTCTAGATCAGGGCAAAGCGTAGGCCTGGGCCTTTGTGTTGCAAACAAGGCTTCATTTATGTTTTCTATTTGTATCACTTTTATGGACGCAGATACCTCCAAGATGATTTTTATTGTTTGCTTTATATATATATTAATTTTATTTCTTGCACACTGTTTTCCCTTTTTCATTCATTTATTTTTCCTCAAAATCCACTAAGTGTTTTACCACTCTACATGAACATGAGTCGAATGTGAAGTCCCGGTTCCAACGGCCAGGACCACTAGAGAAATGCTGTAGGAGGCATTTAGCCTGTTTGGGGACCCGTGTTTGGGTTTTGACGGTTTGGACCGTTTCAGACTTACCAATATAACTTAGTTTGGGCTCCAACGGCCTGGACCGTTAGAGATTTATTTTAGATATGACTTAACTAGTTAACTCACTTTAATCCTGGTTTTTAGGTTCCAACGGCCTGGAACGCTAGGGAGTTAATAATTATCATCAAAATTATTTGTCCTGATTCTGATGTCCAGGTTCCAACGGCCTGGGCCATCAGAGACTAGTTGATTAGCTTATTTTGAACCTAGGGGTTAGGTTCCAATGGCACTTAGACTTAAGGCTCGCATTCCAATGGTTCTGGGCCATTATAGAGGAGACATGAATAGGGATTCGGTCATTTGAGACCACGCTAGGTCAATCAATTTTTTAGGTATTTCATACCCCCATACCATGTATGTCCAAGTTAGGATTGGGCCTGAGCCATACGTCCTACTGGGTTTTATGCCCCCGGAGCATGTATGTCTGGGCTAGGACTGGGCCTGAGTCGTATGCCCCTTTGGATTTTGTACCCCCGGATCATGTATGTTTGGGTTAGGACTAGGCCTGAGCCTTGCATCCTGTTGGGTTTTGTACCCCCCGGACCATGTATGTCTGGATTAGGACTAGGCTTGAGCCTTGCGTCCTGTTGGGTTTTGCTACCCCTAGTCTATACGGTCCGGATCAGGACTACACTTTGCATTTTGCATCCTGTTTTGTTTTTATTCCTGGACTTGTTCGTATAGACGGTCATATCCCCCAAGTGATCGAAGACTGTACTCTTGGGTCACTTGTCAATGTGAAAAAGAACGAAGACAGACACCAACTTTTATTTCTTTATAGTATTTCATTATGATGTTTTGCACACACCATTTTTATTAAGTAAGAAATCGCCCTGGGGCATACATTGTTTACAAAAAAAAAAATTAAGAATAGAATCAGGCCCTCCCGACTAATGATAGTATCAGTTGAGGTGTTTAGCATTCCAGGCCATTGGGACCTCTGTTCCGTCAAGTCGCCTTAAGCGATATGTTCCCGAACATACTTCATTTTGGATTTCGTAGGGTCCTTCCCAGTTCGGTCCCAGAACCCCCACCCCCAGATCTTGGGTTGCGGGGAAGACTCTTCTAAGGATTAGATCACCAGTTTCAAATTTTTGACTTTTAACTTTAGAGTTAAAGTGCTTGGCGATCTTTCCCTGATACATCTTCAGCTGAACCTGAGATTCTTCCCGGATCTCTTCAATGAGGTCTAAGGATTCTTGGAGTAAGGCGTGGTTCTGGACGGGATCAAACATGTCTTGTCTGTAAGACAAGACTGCCGTTTCCACTGGGATGATCGCTTCACATTTGTATACCATTGAGTAGGGAGTATGTCTAGCAGACGTTCTTTCTGTGGTTCAGTACACCCATAGGACGCGGGGCAGTTCTTCCGACCACTTGCTCTTGCACGCTTGAAGATTTTTCTTTAATGTCCCCTTCAAAATCTTGCTCACGACCTCTGTTTTCCTGTTTTCTTGAGGCCTGGCGACCGCGGAAAAGATTTTGATGAGGCCATGTCTTTCACAAAAGTCAGTGAAGTGGACACTATCAAATTACTTCCTGTTGTCAGACACGATTTTGTGAGGGAGGCCATATCGGCACACAATGTTACTGATGAAGAAGTCTAGGGCCTTTTTGGAGGTGATGGTGTTCATTGGTTCTACCTCGAACCACTTGGTGTAATTGTCGACAGCCACGATGGCATACTTTACACAACCTTTCTTGGTCGGGAGTGATCCTACCAAATCGATTCCCCATACTATAAAGGGTCATGGACTGGTCATCAGGGTTATTTCTGTTGGAGGGGCTTGCGGGATCTTCGCGCACCTTTGGCATTGTTCGCACTTGCGGACGTAATCAACATAATCCTTCTTCATCGTTGGCCAGAAATATGCTTGTCTTAGGATTTTCTTGGACAAACTGAGTCCAGCTATGTGATCTCCACAAAAACCTTCATGCACTTCGTGCATGATTGCACTCATTTCTGTCCCGGACATGCATCAGATATGTGGCATGGATAAGCCCCTATGATAGAGTTTTCCATCCATCATGACGTATCTGGGAGCATGGTACTAAAGTTTCCTAGCAGCCACCCTGTTCGCGGGCAACCCCCCCGTGGTCAAGTAGTGGATGAGAGGGCCTATCCAGGACGTGGAGTAATCTATGGCGTTGATTTTGGGGGCCTGAATACTAGGTTCGGGAAGATGGTCGATCAGGACAAGCCCAGAGAGCTCTGCTTCAACATTCGTGGCCAACTTTGCCAATGTGTTTGCAAACACATTTTGTTCCCTGGGAACTTAGCAGATGAAATATTTCTTGAAGGATTGGAGTAACTCTCGGGCTCGCGTCACGTAGGCAGCCATCCTTTTCCCCTTTGTTTGGTATTCCCCTAAAATCTGCCTGACCACCAATTGGGAGTCGCTGTGGACTTCTATACTTGCTGCCCCTACCTCCCGGGCCAAACGTAATCCGTCTAACATGGCTTCGTGCTCGGTTTCGTTGTTTGATGCTTCGAACTAGAAGCATAGGGTGTTCTTCAACTGATTTCCTTGAGGGGATATTAAGATGATCCCGGCCCCGACCCCATTTTCATTCGAGGCTTCATCCATGAAGATCTTCCATAGAGGCACGATGGGGTCGATGGGCTCTTCATCCTCAGTGATCCCGATACACTCC
Source organism: Humulus lupulus (assembly GCF_963169125.1). Classification (NCBI taxonomy): domain Eukaryota; kingdom Viridiplantae; phylum Streptophyta; class Magnoliopsida; order Rosales; family Cannabaceae; genus Humulus; species Humulus lupulus. Next base: position 28,756,359 of record NC_084797.1, read on the forward strand.
ACAATGAAGTCGGCAAGGGCCTGGCCCTTGATGGAAATCCTGGGGACATATGCCATGTCAAACTAACTAAGCTCCATGGCCCACTTCAGGAGTCTTCTCGATGATTCAGGTTCTGTAATACTTGCAGCAGGGGATGGTTCGTTAATACCTTAATGGCGTGGGCCTAAAAGTAAGATCTCAGCTTCCGGGATGCGATTAGTAAGCAAAATGTTAATTTCTCGATCAATGGGTATCTAGACTCCACTCCCAACAACCTTTTTCTGACGTAATAGACCAGGAGCTGGACCTTCCCATCTTCCTGCACTAGTGCGGCGTTGATGGCATGCTCAGACATGGCCAGATTTTGGTATAACGACTTCCCATCCACTAGCTTCGACAAGATTGGTGCTTGGGCCAGATGTTCCTTCAACTTCTGGAAGGCCTCTTCACATTCGGTCGTCCATTCGAACCTCTGGCTTCCGCGAACGATATTGAAGAACGGGATGCACTTGTTTGTGGACTTCAAAACAAAACGACTTAAGGCCGTTATTCTTCCTGTCAAGCTTTGAACGTCTTTGTGCTTCTGTGGTGAAGGAATTTTGATCAGCACTTTAATCTTGTCTAGGTTGGCTTCTATTCCTCGTGAGCTTACTATGAAGCCCAAGAACTTCCCGGATGCCACATCAAAGGTGCACTTCTTGGGGTTCAGCTTCATCCCATACTTCTGAATGATGGCAAATGCCTCTATCAGATCATCAGTGTGTCCCTTAGAGGTTTTGGACTTGACCAGCATGTCATCTATGTAGACCTCCATGTTCCTTCCCAATTGGGTCTGGAACATCCTGTTGACCAGCCTCTGATAAGTGGCTCCATCGTTTTTGAGCCCGAAGGGCATGACAATGTATCAATACATACCCTTGTTCGTTTGGAAGCTGGCGTGTTCATGGTCTGCTATGTGCATTAAGATTTGGTTATAGCCGGAGTAGGCGTCCATGAAACTCAATATTTCATACCCGAATGTTGCATCTACCATTTGATCTGGGGTAGAGGGAAACAGTCTTTGGGACAGGCCTTGTTAAGGTCAGTGAAGTCGATTCAAGTTCTCCACATCCCGTTTGGCTTTGGTACCAACACCGGATTGGCCAGCCAAACGGGATACAAGGCCTCCCAAATGAAGTTGATTGAGGAAAACTTCTCAACTTCCAATTTGAGGGCCTCGGCCCTCTCTGCCCCTAGAGGTCTCCGCTTATGACAGACTGGAGTTGCATTCACGTCAATGTTCAGGGCATGACATATGACGTTGCGGCCGATTTTGGTCATGTTCGAGTGGGACCGGGCCAAGACATCCTAGTTTTCTTTGACTCGGGCGACAATGGCAGCCCTGACTTCTGAGTTTAGGTTTTTCCCGACTCGGATTACTTTGGTCGGGTCGCTGTCATTGAGACACACATCTTCTACCTCCTTCATGGGTTCTAGTGCCTTGTCCGCTCCTATTCGCGAGTCCAATTCATCTTCCTCCCGGAACATCCTCCGCGCCGGTTGCGGGGGCGGGGGTAGGGGCAGGATTGGATAAGCATTCTCTTCCTCAAGAGGTTCTTCGTGGCCATGTAAATTGGTCGGGAAGAGATGTGATAACACTTCTGGGCACTCTTCTGATCTCCCCAGATAGTTCCCACCCCTCCATTACCGCAAGGGAATTTCATGCAGAGGTGGCGGATGGAGGTGATTGCGCCGAAATCGACCAGTGCGGGATGACCAAAAATAACGTTGTAAGTGGTGGGGCAGTCCACCACTACAAACGTGCAAAACTTGAACGGGCCCTGTATTTCATTCCCCAACGTTACGGGCAATTGGATCTTCCCCATCGGGAGTAGTGAATCCCCATTGAAGTCGTAGATCTGTGTTGGGCATAAGGCCAGATGTGCCTCGGTCAAGCCAATTGCAATGAAGGTCAGCTTGAATAGCACATTGATGGAACTTTCCTCATTTACCAATACCCTGGACACCATTTTGTTGGCGATTTGGGCATCGATGACCAAAGGATCATGATGCGAGAAGTGGATTGTAACGCACTGGATAGCCAAGACCGTTACACTGTGTGTTTATAAAGTGCTAGACTTGCTAATCAAGTCATTTAATTTAAAAATGTGTTGTCGAAACTATAAAGGATCTAGGGTTAAAATGTTTTGGTCTCAAAAGTCACATTTTCATAAAGAGTCGTTTCCTGGTTAAACGGGATCCCAAAATATTAAGTTTAAAGACCGTTTACAAAAGTCATAAGGTTTAAATACAATATCAAGCCATATTAAGGCAAAACAGACAGTTAGGCAATCCCTGTCTTGATCCACTCCTCGACCATAGTGATCGAACAGCTGGAAATGTACATTCAACCCCGCAGCTCTCCATCTCAGGATTGGTCCAACTTGCCTTTGCCTTTACCTGCACCACGTAGCACCCGTGAGCCAAGGCCCAGCAAGAAAACACAACAACAGAGCATAAGCAATCATTAGACAATCCAGCATCTCATATCGCATCACATACTCTCAACCATATAAGCATTCAGTATAATCAAGTATTCCACATACTAAACATATAAAATCATATCATACATCAGTTCACAAATGATAACTAGGGCTAGCACCCTCAGGCCGCTCCCTCCGTTATCCCACTGACTTCGGCTCGCTTAAACCGAGCTCAGTGAATATTAAGCTGTCCTCGGCTACCAGTGGCCAAGCCGCGCCCTGTGCGCAAATATTGTGTACGGTACCCTTAGGCTGCTATCACATGTCCCATGGCATAATACCATCATTGACATATTACAAATATCGGGAGCACTTAGTCCCATCACAAACATATAACCGGGTGCAATTTTCTTACCTTTCAATTCGCTAGCTTTGATCACTTGACTCCTTGAGCACGATCCCTCTCGAGCCCTAGCGCTCACCTAAACACAACCATAGGTTAAAGTCATCACCAAACCTCAAGTCCAAAACCTAGCCTCGGGACCAATCCCGAGCCCCCAGGAAGTCCTAGTTCCACCAAACAAGGTGGTGGAATCAAACCCCAAACCCTAGGTCAAAAACCCTTGCAAACAACCCCAAAATCCCTTTCTGGAAACAGGGCAGCGCTACAGCGCTCTTAGGAGGGCGCTACAGCGCTACAAGCAGAACCAAAATCCCCGAGGAAGCATGGCCTAGTGCTACAGTGCCCAAAGGCTAGCGCTGTAGCACTAGTCACAGACAGGCAACACCTCAGTTTTCCCTCTTGCGATTTTCTCGAACCAAACCCAACCAAGACTTCTCCAAACCTTCACCAAACTCGAAAACAACCTTATTAACACACTCCACTCATCCCAAGCACCCCAAATACCCAAAACTCAAGCACATGCATCCCTAATCTCAAAATTCACCATAGCCACTTCTAGACATCAAAACTCAGCAGAAACCAGTCAAAACATCAAAGTTAAAAGCTTAGAATTTCATACCTTTAATGGGAATTAGATTTCAAGACAAACTCTACACCTCCTTAGCTTGCTCTTCCTCAACCTTTAGCCTGAATTCCCTAAAGTTCCCATCAAATCCAGCTTATGCACCATAGGTCAAAAACTAAAACCAGAAACTGAAGAAGCTACAAAGTCTTACCTCAAGTGATGGTATGTTCTTGCTAAACCCCTGCCTGTTCTTTAAGCCCAGCTTAGGATCCTTGATGCTCAGCCTAACCTAGCTCTCCTCTGAGCTTTGCTCCAAGAAAACCCAAGGAAAATGGTGAGGGAACCACAAACCGGCCCTAGAGAAAACAGCTCTGTTTTCCTCCCTTTCTTTTTCTTTCTTTTCCTTCTTTTCTTTCTTTCCACATCCTTCTACCCTTTCTCTATAATTCCCACTAAGTATAAAGCCTTAACATACTTATCTCTGAGAAGCCAATTGAACAAAATGCCCTCCCTATTAATTCTAAACCCTTTAGTCCACTTAGGGGCATTTTAGTCATTTGACCCAATTCTCGCTAATTCCTCGAGTGTCTCTAATATTTTTTGCTTACCTCCCGATACCTAATTAATCACCAATTATATTCCTCGATGTCAAAATAGACTCCAATATACTCACTAAATTCCCATTTATACCCCCAGGCTCGCCCCGTGCCGGGTATAAATCCCCGCCGTGACTTTTCGCTAATTTGCTCACTAGGATCGTCTCGAGTCACAGGTCATAGATATATCCACATAATAATGTGGTCTCAACAGTTATCACATATATCAACACAGTTATGCCCATAATGGCCCAAATTACGATTATGCCCTTCTAACCTAATCAGGGCCTACATGCATACTAATACACATAGTCATGCATCTCAAATATTCAAATAGTCATATAACATGCTTTAAATCATAATCATTCATTTTACTCACTAAAGTCACACTTAATTCCCATTATGCCCTCCAGGCACACTAATCAAGACCCTTAAGCCTTATTAGCAAATTTGGGTCGTTACATAGACGTTCCGAGCGTCCTCTTCCGTGAACGTGATGGGTAAGTTCATCAACTTTGGGCATTGCGCCAGAGTCAGAACCAAGGCGCATACCTCATCTTTGTGCTCGAGTTCACTGAGGTACCGTTTCTAATCATTCCGGGATGATCCTCCCAGATGCGGCCCTCCTGATATGGTGGCCATTTGACCATCTATCTGTGGAGGCACGATTTCAAAAGGATATGGATTTATGGGCCTGGGTGCCTGCACAATCGGGGCCTGTGCTCCCGGACTTGAAGCGTACCCTCCCTGGGGAGGTCGGTACAATCCAGGTGCACCCGAGGCCGTAGGTTGTCCGGGAGCTATTGGCAGTCCCAGAACTCCCACTGGCATCCTGGCCCATTGGTTGAGATGCCCTAACTTGATTAGATTTTTAATTTCATCCTTCCGTTGACGACATTCCTTGGTCGTATGACCCACGTCCTTGTGATAGGCAAACCTTTTGTTGGTGTCCCTTGAGTTCTTTCCCCCCTTGAACATGGGGGTGGGTTTCCAGTAATGGATCGTACTCCCCATCGCTAGGTATATGTTCTCCCTGGTGTCCATAAGGTTGGTATATTCTGTATATTGGGGTTCGTAACCCCTTTTGCCCTTTTTGGAGGGCTCGGATCGATTCTGTCCTTTGCCTGATCTCTTCCCTTGGGAGGGGTTCACGCTTGCCTCTGTTCCCCCAAGTTGAGACGGTTGGGCTTCGCTGGGGGCGGCGCTGTATCTGACCGGCGCCATACCCTATCTGGAGAATGGGGCGGATTGTGCTGGTGCACACCCCGATGAAGTGGAACCATAGACCGTCGGGGTGACAAAGGTCATTCCATGAGTGCTAGTTTATCCTGGTGCCACCGGGGATGTCGGATAATGGTTTGTGGGATACTGCATCCCATATCCAAGAAAGGTCTCGGCACTCGACTGGGAGGTCGGCTACCACCTGAAAGCTTGGATTAGGGCCTCCTCCTAGTTGATAAAACCTTGTGCCCTCCTGATGAATCCTTCGAGGGTGGTCGCCTTGCTGCGCCGCATATCATCCCAGAGAGGGGATCCGGCCCTGATCCATGCCTAGAGAGCCACCAGGCGCTACCCATCGTCCACTTTTTCTTTTTATGCTTCCTCCATGAAGCGCTGGATATAGGCCCTTAAGGTCTCTGTGGGATGTTCCTTGACATTTGCAATGACACTGATTTGGATATCCATGTTCATGGTGGCCACAAATGTTTTGCGGAATACCGATTGCAATCCGGAACAGGATTGGATTGATCCTTGTTTAAGTCTTTTCCACCACTCCTCTGCAGGTCCGGCTAGAGTGATAAAAAAGTCTTGTTTAAGTCTTTTCCACCACTCCTCTGCAGGTCAGGCGGTTGTAGCAGGACAAATGGTCCCTGGGGATTGCGTTCCCAGTGTAGGTGGGTAGGTTTGGCATTTTGAACCCTTTTGGTAACACCACATCCATAATGTGTTTGGCGCATGGCTCTTTTTCCTCTTCGGAATCAGAGCCTCCTCCCTCTTGTTTTCGGACCAAGTGGTCCGTGACCTTCTTTAATGCGGTCAACTGTTCCATGAACTGTTTGGCCATTCCATCGTCCAGGGGGACTCTTTCGTTCCTCCTACCATTAAGGTTATTCCTCAGATCGCCCCTCGGCGACAAATATTCTCCTTACGGGCCTGTTCCTTTCGAGTATTTAGGCCATCGCGTAAGTCTATCTGGGAAGTATCGTCTCCCGAACTGATGGCTTTCAGATCTTCCGCGCTCCGGTGTCCTCTATGATCCTTGTTCACGGAGGCACTGGGATGAAAACGTTGTTCCCGTCTGGTCTGTCTAGGGACCGTCCAGCGCTTGGCACCTGTTGACGATGGGAACTCATCAACGATATAAGGTCACAAAACTCAAACTGTATTGCAAAAAATATGTTGGCAGAAGATGGAAAGAACTTGAAGGAGAAAAAATGCAGAACTACAATGGAGAAAAAATCGTATATTCTTTAATTGTCTAAACATACAAAGAATTTTCCAACCCCTTAGCCTGAGGAGTCGAAGCCTATTTTAGATGGGCTCTGTTGGCCCCTGATACAAGGTGGTCCCCAGGGACAAGATCGTACGTAGGTACATTGTCAGGGTAGTGGTGCAGTATGTAGTGGTGTCCATTTTCTTACTTGGTTAGAGGCATGCAGAACGTGCCCCCACTTCACGTACTCATTCGTGTCGCCACTACATGTCAGACATGGATGTCAGAATCATGCATTCACCACCTTCATGGGTGTATACTCCGTACTCATATGCACGCCTTGTACCTGATGGTCCATCTTTCATCTTCAAGGTACAATTTCCCTCAAATCTTCCTTATATTTTGCTGAGTGTTAGAGAATAGTGTGGGCTCTTTGTTAACGTAGAAGGAAATTCCTTTACCAAGTTTCCAAGTTGAGGCACTTCTAAGAGGTGGGCCTCAGGTAGTGAGCCCCTGTCGCGTAATGACCTCGCGTCATGAGGTGCGAAGAACGAAACCTAGCATAGTAAGGCATCTAAGCATGTGGTTCCAGCAATGATGGAGTTTAGCTTTTGGGCACGCAGAGCCTCTCATAGCAAGGCGCCTCTTCACTTACTCAGCCCCACAACTCAAAGCATCTTCCCCCCCGTGGGCCTCACAGCAAGTCAAACGAAGCTCAAAGCCTTGAACGACGGCCCCTCATGCCCTCGCACAGCGTCCCCCTCGTGCAACGGTCCCTCGCGTAGCGGCCCTCACGCAGCGAACCCCCTCGCACAATAGTCCCTCGTGCCATGACCTCTCATACAGCGACCCCTCGCGCCACGGCCCCTCGCGCAGCAAACCCTCGCACCTCGCACAGTGAGGGGCTATCCTCTTCGCGGACGGCGTACCAAGTCGAATGAGGTTCTAGACCTTGCGAACGGTGCCGCGTCATGGCACTCTTCGCATGGGAGGCTCTTCGAGGTGGCTTCGTCTAGAGACCTCTCCTCATGACGCACGAGAAGCTTTATGAGGGTCTCGCTTCAGGTTTTCTCAGCAAGGCATCCTTTGACGATCCACTCCGTGTGCAGGTGTTTGGGTGTACTCGAGCCTTGCACCTTCATATTTTAGGCAGTTCAGGCCTCACATTACAAGGCCATCTTTAATGTTGGCTCCACTTGGCGACGTCTAGGCAAGTAGCTTTTCGCATAGCATGACACCTCCATGCACAAGGCCTTTTAGGATGAACTTTACTTTACATATTTCTTGGGAAATCATCCTACATTCACACTTGCCTCCGGGTCTAGTCATCACGATACCTGCTCTAGCTCCTCCTTCATTGGATGCTCCATCCACATGGAGGCTTCATTCCTCAAACTTCCTTTCCTCTCCTTTCTCGATCGACTAACCCTCTCCTGTATCTCCTTCTTCATTTGGTCAATAGGTGAACTCCACTATGAAGTCTGCAAGCACTTGCCCATTGATGGAGATCCTTGGGGTATATGTGATGTTGAATTAACTTAACTCAATTGACCATTTCATCAGTCTTCCCGAGGTTTCAGGTTTGTGCAAGACCTGTCTTAAAGGGTTATCAGTGAGTACCTCGATTGCATGGGCATGGAAGTAGGGCCTTAACTTTCTTTAAGCCACAATTAATGCGTATGCTAACTTCTCTATCTCTAGGTATCAGTTTTCCGCATCAACCAACCGTTTACTGACGTAGTACACGGGTTGTTGATGATTCTTCTCTCTTTTAACCAGGGCATCGCTTATGGCATGCCTAAATACCGGCAAGTACAAGTATAGCCTTTCGCCCTTTTCAGGTTTAGCCAGCAAGGGCGGCTTCTCTAGGTGTTCCTTCAATTTGGTAAAAGCGTCCTCACAATCTCCATCCCAAGCGAACTTTTTGTTCTCTTTTAGGATGTTGAAGAAGGGGAGGCACTTGTCCGTAGACCTTGAAATGAATCTATTAAGGGCTGCTAGCCATCCCATTAGACATTGCACCTCTTTCTTGTTCTTGGGTGGGCTCATTTCTACTAAGGCCTTTATCTTATCAGGATTAGCTTCAATGCCTCTGGAGTTGACCATGAAACCCAAGAACTTTCTTGAGGAGACTCGGAAAGTGCACTTGAGTGGATTCGGTTTCATTCGGTACCTCCGGAGTGTGTCAAACATCTCACTTAGGTCCCCGTTGGGTTCTCCGGCACTTTTGGTCTTCACCAACATATCATCAACGTATACCTCCATGTTCCTTCCTATCTGGTTAGCGAACATTTTGTTCACAAATCTTTGATAGGTGCCATCTGCGTTTTTCAATCCAAAAGGCATCACTTTGTAGCAGTAGAGTCCTTTATCAGTTATGAATGAAGTATGTTCTTTGTTAGCTGGGATCATGGGTATCTGGTTGTATCCTGAGTAAGCATCCATGAAGCTAAGTAACTCATGTCCGGCTGTCGCGTCCACCAGTTGATCTATTCTTGGAAGCGAAAAGTTGTCCTTAGGACAAGCCTTATTGAGGTTAGAAAAGTCCACACAAGTCCTCCATTTTCCATTCGATTTTGGGACTAGGACGGGGTTCGATACCCATACGGGATAGAATGATTCTCGGATAAACCCATTCACCTTCAATTTGTCAACCACCTCTGGGTCGAGCGCTCGCTTTTTCTGCCTGACGGGCCTTGCCTCGGGAGCAATATTTAAATGGTGGCACATGATGGAAGGATCTATCCCCACCATGTCTTTGTGACTCCAAGAAAATACATCCAGATTGTCCTTTAGAAACCTCACAAACTTTTCCTTCATGTCGTTTTGAAGGTTTTTTCCCACCTTCAACTTTCGTAATGGCTCTTCCATCACCACGATTTCTTCTAACTCTTCCACATGTTCAGTCCCTAGCTCCTCTGTTTGTGGGTTTGCACCTCCATGAACTACCATCGCCATCGGTTCTCGCGATTTTACAGACGTGTGGAGGGAGGTGTTATAACACTCCCTCGCTTCTCTCGGTTCCCCTTTCATACTCGCTATTCCCCCAGGAGTTAGGAACTTGATAGCTAGGTGATATATTGAAGTTATCGCTTTCAATTCTCTTAGGGATGGTCTCCCCAATACCACGTTGAAAGCTGAAGCACAATATACCACGACAAAGTTTTCCATGACAGTGGTTTGTCTGGGTTGTTCTCCCATGATGAGTGCCAATTTGATCACCCCTAAGGCTTGTATCGAGTCCCATGTGAATCCATATAGGGAGGATTGGCAAGGTTTCAAGTGTCTGATGCCCAAACCCATCTTCTCCAAGGCAGGGCGATACAAGATATCCACAGAATTTCCGTTGTCTATGAGGGCCCGATTCATCCGCATGTTGGCCAATTGGACTGTCAACACCAAAGGATCATTGTGGGGAAAGTGCACCCCACGTGCATCCTCCTCTGTGAAAATGATTGAGTCATTTTCTCCCTTAAAACTCTTTGGGGGTCATTGCTTCAAGCTCATGACACACGGTGGTGGACTCCGTCTGGCTTCTCTAGCGTACCTGTCTCGACCCTTCCTAGACTCTCCTCCAAACCCCAGACCTCCAAAGATCGTTATCACTTCTCCGTGTATTTCCGAGGCTCTTTCTCGGGCCTCAGGTAATGCTGGCCTGTCCTCTGATTTTTGATTTTCCCTTCTGACATATCTGCCTAGGTGCCCCCTGCATATGAGCTTTTCAATTGCTTCCTTCAAATAGGTGCACTCTACCATTGTATGGCCAATGTCCTTGTGGTACTGGCAGTATTTTCTAGGGTCCCTCTTGGACTGGTCTTTTCTCATCAGCGAGGGCCTCTTGAAGGGAACGTGACCTTCATTCATGAGGTAGATATGTTTTCTGGTGTCCGTCAGGTTTGTATAAAAGGTGTAAGTCGTTTGCCTAGGGTCGCTTCCGTGTTTGGGCCTTCTCTGGTGGTCATCTCTCAGCCCCTCGTACACCCTCTTCTTCTTTGCCCCATTCGACCCTTCATGGGCTGAGGGCTTGACATGGGATTCGTTTTTTCCTGCCTTTAGGTTCTCATGGCCATCCTCGATACGAATGTACTTTTGTGCCCTCTTGTAGAAGTCCTCTAAGTCGGTGACTTTCCTCTTGAGAATATTATCCCAAAGCTTGCTACGTGGGCGCACTCCAGCATTGATCGCCATCTTGAGTTCTCCCCTGGTCAGGCTTCCCACTTTGGTCACCTCCATGTTGAACCTATGAATATAGCTCTTTAAGTTTTCTCCTTCACCTTGCTTTATGTTAGCGAGACTGGTGCCTGGCATGGCGTAATCATGCAAGACATGATGTTGTTGGAGAAACTCATCAGAAAATTGATGCCATGACCTAATGGTCCCCAGCCTCAACCTCTTAAACCCTTTGTATGCAGGCCCTTTCAACATGATAGCAAAACAATGACACCTTGCTCTGTTATTGATCCCTCTCAGCTTCATTAAATCATTGAAGGCGTCCAAGTGGTACTTTGGGTTTGAGGTACCCTTGTATGGGGTCATATGAGGTTCTTTAAAGTTGGTTGGGAGTTGTTCTAATTGGATTTCTTACATGAAAGGGTCGAGCTCTTCATCGTTAATGTGCCCCCCAGACGCCGTGACAATCTTGCTCCGAAGGCTGCTCATCTCGGTGTCTAGCTCATGTCACCTCCTATGCAAGGAGTCCCTTATCTCGGTAGGATCGACCTTTCTCTTTTCTCTGCCCTTCGGAGGGGCCATAGGAGGTGTCTTCCTTACTTCTGACCTCCTCCCATTGAGCTTTTCTCTGAGGTCAAGCAACACCTCCTTAGAGGTGACCTCGGCTTTGTTCTTACGACCATCGTTGCCCCTCCGCCATTGCTCCCAGGGGTATTTCGCCGGCGTAGGTCCGTCATGGTACTTCGTCTGGGGAGTGTTGCTAGTGGAAAGTTGGGTTCTCCCATCATCCACGGGGACAGTGGTTTCCCCTCTTTCTTTCTCTTTCTCTTTATGCTTTGGAAAGGGTATGCTTGACTTTCCTTGCAGAAGGTCGTTTAAAACCTCCTGCATATTCTCTAGGGTAGTTTCCAGCCTTCGCTTCTTCTTGTGTATCTCACGAATCTCATCCTCATAGAAGCGAGTCCTTCAACTAGAACTCACCGAGTAAAGTGTACTTGGGGACTCTTGCCTGGCCTCCGCGTTGAGGGACCTGGGTCTCGGTGGCCAGAGCATGGTGCCATTGGGGGCTGGGGATGTGGTTGTGCTGGTGGCTTGGATGACCTCCATCGGGTCGAATAGCCGGGGATGACGCTTCCTTCTCCTCCCTCGAGGGAGGACATTCCTTCGGCGTATCCCCATGCTTAGGCGAAGGAGGTCCTTTCCAGGAGGCCCTCAGTTGCTCCCTGTCCAGGTGAACCTCAACATCTTGTAATTGTCGCAAGAGTTTTGAACGCCTTGGCATTTTTCTTTGGAAGTGATGAAAGAACGTTGGCTTGATGCTTATCATTCCCACAGACGGCGCCAAATTGTTGACGATGAGAACTCGTCAACGATATAAGGTCACAAAACTCAAACTGTATTGCCAAAAATATGTAGGATGAATATGGAAAGAACTTGAAGGAGAAAAATGCAGAACTACAATGGAGCAAAAATTGTATATTCCTTAATTGTCTGAGCAACAAAGAATTTTCCAACCCCTTAGCCAGATGGGTTGAAGCCTATTTATAGATGGGCTCTGTTGGCCCCTGATACAAGGTGGTCCCCAGGGACAAGATCGTACGTAGGTACATTGTCAGGGTAGTGGTGCAGTACTTAGTGGTGTCGGCTTTCGTACTTGGTCAGAGGCATGCTGAACGTGCCACCACTTTACGTACTCATTCATGTCACCACTACATTTCGGACATGGATGTCAGAATCATGCATTTGCCACCTGTAGACACTCGATATTCCACGCCCATAAAAGAAGTAGGACATGCGCTAAGGTCCCTTGAAGGCCCAAGTGCATGCTTAAGCCACGAGGCAATCGAGTCGCCACCCTCTTACAACGGCCTTGCAGGCCTAGAACCATGCCGTGCAAGGTGATCTCGCACACATAGGCGCACGCCCCAGCACCAATGGGCTCGCGTCCAAGCCCCCATGGCCTCGCTGGAGTGCCCTTGGCGTCGCGCCCGCAGCCTCACTGGAGCACCCTCGGCGTCGCACCCACATGGCCTCGCTGGAGCACCCTCGGCGTCACACCCACATGGCCTTGCTGAAGCGCCCTCGGCATTGCGCCCGTGGCCTCGCTGGAGCATCCTTGGCGTCGCGCCCATGGCCTCGCTAGAGCGTCCTCGGCGTCGCGCCCGTGGCCTCGCTGGAACATCTTCGGCGTCGTGCCCGCATGGCCTCGCTAGAGCGTCCTCGGCATCGCGCCCGTGGCCTCGCTAGAACATCCTCGGCGTCGCACCCATGGCCTCGTGGCCTCGTACCTCAGCAGACGTTCGACCTCGTGCCCCAAGCAAGTCACACCATCACATAACCACGAGGGGGAGGGCCTCGTGAGCAGCTAGGGAGCCGCATCGTCAATAGGCCTTCCAAGGGGGCCTCGCGAGTGAAGCCATGCATCAAAGGAGTCGCCCCACCAAGGGGGTCGCAAGGAAGGCCTTTCGCCACGCATCCTTAGACATCCATCAAGGCCACATGCCTATCGCCTATGCTCATGGGTGACCTCGGGGTGCTTCAGGAATCTCATGTCAAGGACCCGAGACCCCCACCTCATGCCACGACCATTGTACTCACCAAGGGTCCCATTCCTTACACTTTGAGACCCCAATGCTTAGGGGCTCCCGTACGAGTCGAATGGAACATACTTGTATGATTTAGTACTGGGTACGGACACTTGTACCAGTGAGGATGCTAGAATAAGAGTTATGGCCCGTACGTCTACGGCCAGGAGCCAGAGTCGACACCACTACCACCTATGCCACTATGCTTGCCACCACTCATCAGACATGGGTACGGACAAGTAGTGGAGACATCCTCCTGACACCTGCTCCTGTACTGGATGTACGACCACAACCTCTGAAGCCACTCCCCTGACATAGTACTTATGTACCACTTGGTCTCCTGGACCACCATGTACCCAGGGCCATTAGAGCCTACTATAAAATGAACTCTAACACCACCTGAAGGGGGGTTGGAAGTTTTACTGTAGCAAAGGCTTGAGGGTGAATGAAAGATTGATTGATTTCTCCATTGTTATTCTGTCATTGTTCTTGAGTTATTACTTTGATTTCTATAGCTTTTTTATTGACGATCCTTACTTGATAATTTCTTCCAACTCAACTTAGTTGACGAGTTCTCACTGTCAACACCACCTTCATGGGTGTATACTCCATACTCAGATGAACGCCTTGTACCTGATGGTCCATCTTTCATCTTCAAGGTACAGTTTCCCTCCAATCTTCCTTATATTCTGCTAAGTGTTAGAGAATAGTGTGGGCTCTTCGTTAACGTAGAAGGAACTTCCTTTACCAAGTTTCCACATTGAGGCACCTCTAAGAGGTGGGCCTCAGGTAGTGAGCCCCTGTCGTGTAACGACCTCGCGTCATGAGGTGCGGAGAACGGAACCTAGCATAGTGAGGCATCTAGGAATGTGGTTCCGGAGTTTAGCATTTGGGCATGCAACGCCTCTCATAGCGAGGCGCCTCTTCACTTGCTCAGCCATACAACTCAAAGCATCTTCCTCCCTGTGGGCCTCGCAACAAGTCAAATAAGGCTCAAATCCTTGCACGGCGGCCCCTTGCGCAGCGACCCCTCGCGCGGTGGCCCCTCGTGCAATGGTCCTCGCATAGCGATCACCCTTGTGCAACGGTCCCTCCTGCCAAGGCCCCTTACGCAGTGACCCCTCGTGCCTCACACAGTGATCCCTCGCACAGCGAGGGACTATCCTCTCCGCAGACCTCGCGCCAAGTCGAATGAGGTTTTAGGCCTCGCACAATGGTGCCATGGCATGGCACTCTTCTCTCTGTGGGCCTCGCATAGTGAGGGTGACTTCTTAGGGGACCCTTACGTGGGTCCTTAGGCACGTGCGGGAGGCTCATCGAGGTGGCTTTGTCTAGAGACCTCTACGCATGACGCACGGGAAGCTTTATGAGGGTCTCGCTTCGGGTCTTCTCTGCAAGGCATCCTTTGACGAGCCACTCCGCGTGTAGGTGTCTGGGTGTACTCAAGCCTTACACCTTCGCATTTTAGGCTCGAGGCCCTCTTTAACATTGGCTCCACTTGGAGATGTCTAGGTAAGTAGCTTTTTCGCATAGCATGACACCTCCTTGCACAAGGCCTTTTAGGATGAACTCTACTTTACATATTTCTTGGGAAATCATCCCACATTCACAACACCCTGCGGGCGCTTCCCTTGCGGATCGATTAGATGATCCCATCCTCGGATAGGACGCATCCGTTCTTTCCTAGGGAGCTGCCCTAGGTTCGCCCCGATTTTTAGAACGGGATGAGTTTTCCTTTGTGGATTTTCTTTTCCCACAGGATCAATCATCTTGTCTTTTCCTTTTTCTTGAGCTAAATTCAACGGGCCGACTCTGGGATGTGGTCTTGGAGGAGGGATTGGGCTCATGTTCTTAGGCGCGCCGGTCCTAATTGACGGGGCCGACAATTGTGTTCCTTGAATCGGAACGGTCAGAGGATTGGCTGCCAATCCTTGGGCAGCAATGAAGGCCTAAAGAGCCAAGAGGGACTATTGCATCTGGCGGGTGGCCTCTTTCTATTCAGCTATCCTGGCCTCTTGATCCAGGACTTGTTGTCTCAAACAGGCCACTTCTAGGTCCTCCTGTTCGGGGTTCATGTCTTTAGGACCAACATCTTCGGCGTCATGAACCAAATATTCCCCCTCATTCTCTTCATAGTAACCCTCGTTGTAGTCAGCCCCATCCTCAAAGTTCTGGGAGTCATCAGGCAAGGGCTCTTTATAGGGTGTTTCCTCAGGTTGTTCCTGAGGGAATGGTTGGTTGGGCAATGGTTCTTCATTGCCTTGCTGTTGTTGGTGAGCAGGATCAAATGTGGTGTGCCTGGTGTTCACCATTGTTGCAGACATTCAAGATCCTTTCAAGCTTTCTTCGGCTCTCATTGAAAGCACCAAAATGTTTACCGAGTTTTTTGGAAACTAGAATTATGAGAGATAAGAGAACTAAAAAGAAAGGATTTAATGAAAATCACACAAGGTTTTTACGTGGTTGGGGCGTTAGTGAGCCTTAGTCCGCGAGTCTATTGTATTAGAGCTTAGAAGGCTTTAACAATGGAGTTTTCTGCAAGTTTGGGCAGAATAATTGCTTACAAGAGAAAATTCGGAATCCCTTCTACAGTACACAACTGGTCCTATTTATAGGAAGTTGGGTGCAATGGGCTTGGGACGGACTAATCCGGGCCCAATAGGGATGTAATCATGGTTAGTTTGCTAAGGAAGGCTTAATACAAAGGATTTTGCTAGATAATATACATTAATTAGGGCCCATTGGGCCAGCTTTGGCATAACCAAGCTTTATAGCCTGACAGCAGTACGGAGCCTCAGACTGGTCCACGTGGGATCTAAGGAGATCCTGGGGATAGGATCTGTCAGGGTAATGGGAATACTGTTTCCCAATAGCGGCGTACATTCAATACGTAACATCTTCTGCGGGTTAGTTGAGGAGACAAAACTCTGTGTTTCTTGGGGATGTGAAAGCGTTGGGGAAGTTCAATCTCGCCCTATCCGGAATCCTGGTCCAGGTTCGTTTACCAGAGCTCGGGTTCATTCTTGACAAGGGTGTATTCTTAGACTGCTGAGCCTGCCACCCTTACTCGCATCCCTGATGATGCCATTAGGTTGAGACCGGGAAGATGAATTGGCTCCGCATCTTGCTCTCGATTCCCCCGTTATGGTGGCGCCCATCGAACAATGCTGAACTTGCTGACGATTTGGCCAATAGGACTTTATTCTTCCCCGTCTGGTGGGCTTAGGTTGGGCCTTTGATCTCTTCGAGAGAGCCAACAGATCCATTGTGTCATGCCACGTGTCTGGGGCAAAACAGGGATAACATTACCTTATAACTTATTAGTAAAGTTAGTATAGTTAATTTTTCAGTAATGTAACTCATTCTATGATGTTTAAGATACTACTTGGTTTCCTTATAAGTTTTTTTTTTTTAATAAATCTATCAAATTTCTCTATAAAATAGGCTTATTTAGTATACCATCAGTTAACTTTTAAATATGAAATAACAAAGTAACTTTTAGTAACCCATGAAATTAGTTGATGTATTTAATTTTGTTTAACTTTAAAGTTTGGTTACTTTTTTGTTAATAAAATATACAAGAAACTAAAATGTTGCTTTTGATTTTGTTCATCTTCTCCAACGACGATGAGAAAACTTATACTTCCCACATATCAAAATGATCATCTTAAAGACTAGGTCGCGATGGTTTTACTCTTGAGCCCAAAGGACCAACGATGTGGCTGGAAACTTTGTCTTAAGTTGTGGAGAAAATGAAAAATAGAGAGAAAAAAATAAAATAATATTATATATATATATGTAGTTGGCATTGAATACAAAACCGCTTTGTACGGAAATTGGTTGGCTCATGCCCATAACAATATAATATTTTAGTGTTGCTTTGCTAGCTTTTTCTGATGGCTACTTACAAAAACCTAACACACATTTGTTTACCCAACAAAGCTCACTGATGACGTGGCAAAGATCACTTACACATAGATTGACACGGGGCAGAATTAAAAGGCAGAGGTGTTGTTCGGCTATCGACCAAAAGCACGGCTCCTTGTCAGAGTTAATGTTTGTCATGACCAAGCTGGTCGTGAAGCCCGATTTATTTTCTTCTTAAGTTGTAATCTAATATTAACTGCATTTGAATATTTCTTCATAATTATCCTTGATACGTGGTTATTGAGGGTAAGATAAGCCACGTTATTATATGTAACCCTCCTTAAGCCTATAAATATGCATGAAATAGCTCAAGGAAGGGACTTTTGGATTCATTCTAGATTTTTTGCTTAAAATTGAGAGAAAATGAGCTAAGGTGAGTTGTTACCATATGATTGTATTACACCTAAGGTCTGTGAAACTCAAGAACCCTAGTTCTTTGATCACAACTTTAGGATTCTATAATAACAATATCATAAAGTGGACGTAGGTCATTACCAATCACTGGGGCCGAACCACTATAATTCCTGGTGTTTTTTCCTTTCCATTAGATTATCTTTTCAAGCATCGTGCTATTTCCTGTCGTATATTTGACTCTGCATCGTTGGCTAATTTGAGGGTCAACATTTTGGTGCTTTTATTGAGAGCTTGTGAAAGAATCTAATGGCAAAAACATCCAAGAAGACCGGACAGGCCGCAGGTGCTGCATCATCCCAGCCTCCTCCCCCAAATGTGGTTGAGGATGAACCACATTTAGAGTTTGATGAAGAAGAGTTAGATTCTAAAACCTTGAAGGCAACACTGGGAGTGTTGTAGGATGAGTTAGCCAATCTAAGGGCCAATCAAGAGAATGTTGCAGAGATAATGGCGTCGCAGCAAAGAGAAATAGAATGCCAGCGTCAGGAGTTGAGCGAGCGGCAGGCTGAGATGGATCGTCGACAGAGGGATGCCATGGCCGCCCTTGAAGCAGCCATCCAGCTGGCTAGGAATCAGGCTGCGCCAGCCTCCTAGCCACCAAATGGGCCACCTCAAAGGGGTCTCAATCCTAGTCCTCCGCTCCAGCCAGTAAACCCTCAAAGGCCAGAGTAGCCACCTGTGGCTCAGGATGGTGTCCCACCTAGGGATCCTGAGCAGCAGCCTCCATCTCAAGCTGGTCGAGGCAATCCCCCACGCCCGAGGCAGAATAGGGCCGTACAACCTCCCCGCAGCCTTAGACGCCCAGGGGATGAAGAGCCACATCCTCCAAGCAGGGGGCAGTGTCCTTCTGCCAATAGGAGGAACTCCAAGACAGGCTCTGCGGTCAGGGGTCCCCCACGGCATAACAATGCATGGGGACCCACTGACCAGCGCGGGCCTCCCCCTAACGCTCGGGAAATGCCAGCCCAAGGAGGAAATAAAGTGAATTTCCGATCGCACCATAGTCAACCATGATTCAGAGATGGCCATGACTACAATGAAGCCGACTCTGGCAGAATAATTGCTGGTCGGAGGAACGAAGAAAGAGGTGGAGGCAGGAGCCCCCCACCTAGAGAAGACTGACCAGTGGGCCATAATGCTGGTGGGCAGCCCAGGAAAAATAACGTCTTTAGTCGGTTAGGAGCCAGCGAGCAGCGACGAAGAGACGATGATCTAAGGGACGTACTTAATGACTGTCGAGAAAGGCACGATGAGTACATTCCCCCAGCACCAGAGGCCCCAGCAATCCCAGAAGCTGTTCAGGCTGAGATCGATGCCCTGAACCAGGCGGTGCAGCAGCTGGTCAGGGGGTGAACATCCCACATTGAGTACGATCGGAGGAGAGACACCCCCTTCATACAGAGGATTGTTGTGGCAGAAACCCCCAGTAAGTTCAAGATGCCAACACTGCGAAATTTCGACGGGTATGGAGACCCGATATCTCACGTTAATAAGTTTGAGATAAAAATGGATATACAAAAGGTGTCAAAAGATGCCCACTGCTGCATCTTCCCGGCAACACTGTCTGACACTGCCCAGGATTGGTTCTTTAAGTTCCCTCCTGCTATTATAGTATCATGGGAAATGTTCGTAAAGGAGTTTTATGGACAGTTCTATGAGTGTCATGTGCACCCCACTGAGGCAGACCAACTGGTCGAGATACGCCAAAAAGAGGGAGAGCCTTTGAAAGAATATGTTCAATGCTTCATGCGAGCTGCAGCTGAAGCCAAAACTGTGGGCGATGAAGGTAAGATGATGGCCCTAACTGCTGGGGTTAGACGCCATTCACCCCTTTGGAGAAGCCTCAGAAAGAATGGGGTAAGAAGCACCCAAGAATTCTTAGATCGAGCTGATCGGTACATCAAGCTCGAAGACGCAATTGCCAACGAAGGGAAATCGCCAACAAAAGACAAGGGGCTGAAGGAAGAACTTGCCAAAGCCGCCAATGGGTCCGAAAAACCCAATGGCAACGGCAAAGGCAATGGGAATGGCAATGGTAGAAATGGTGGGAAGCAGGCGAACAATGAACCCTCAACCTCCGAGAATAAGTGCCCCAAAGGTAATCAGTATGAACCGAGATTCACCAACTATGCTGCCCTTGTTGAAAGCTGAGATGAGGTCTACCAGGTGACCAGCTCAAGCATGCCCTACAAATGACCCGCACCTATAAGGAAAGATATCTCCAAGAGAGATACCACAAAGTTCTATCATTTTCATAACGATTACGGGCACGACACTAACGAATGTAACCAGCTGAAGGATGAAATTGAGTTCCTGATAAGGCAAGGACATTTAAGAAGATTTGTGCGAACCGCGGGAGGTTCTCAGCGAAAGGCTCATGGTGGCAACGAGTCGGCGCCTGCATGCCAACGCTCGCCACCTTTACAGCCAGCTCCTGTGGCAGGTACCCTACTCACCATCTGCGGAGGCCCACATCTTGCAGGAGATAATGGGAAAGCGAGGGAACGATATGCTCGAACCTTGCGCCACGACCAGGACATTGAGATGATGAGTGTTGAGGATCGAGCAACAAAAAAGGCTCGAACAGAGGAGGAACTGATCACCTTCTTTGACGATGACGCCCAGCACGTGCGATTTCCACACTCTGATCCGTTGGTCATGGACGTACAAATTACAAACATGATGGTGAAAAGAGTGTTGGTCGATACAGGAAGTTCGGTCAACATCCTATACAACCAAACCATTTCTGGAAAGGATGAAGTTGTTCGTGAAAGACCTGGAGCCATGCAACCAAACCATTTATGGTTTTTCTGGAGAAGGGTCGCCCCAACAGGGTAGATTAGACTCCCAATCACAGCAGGCACTGCACCTGCTAATAGGACATTACTCACTACTTTTATAGTAGTTGATTGTCCTTCGGTGTACAACCCTGTAATAGGGAGACCAATTTTGGTTGACCTACAAGTCGTCACCTCCATATGGCACCTCACTATGAAATTCCAAACGGATACAGGGATAGGATGCGTATTGGGAAACCAGAGGGAAGTGAGGGAGTGCTACATCGCCTTGATCACCAAGGCGAAGAAGGGTGTATCGAGAGATGCCACCAGAAAGGAGTTGCAAATGGCGACTAATGTTTAGGCCCACTCGGGTGATAATCTCACGAAATAGGGCGTTGCCCAAAGTGAGGATAGGGACTTAGATCCTCTCTTTTGGAGATTTTGAAGAAGAAGTGGGGCCCATCGAGGACCATGAAGAGGTCCAAATCGATGAGGAAAATCCGACCAGAGTTGTGAAAGTCGGTAAAAACTTAGAGACAACAACAAAACAAGCACTGGTGGAGTTTTTAAGGAGGAACCAGGAGGTCTTTGTCTGGTCGCACAAAGACATGGTCGGGATAGATCCTACAATCATCAGCCATGTCCTGAACATCGACAAGAGCTTTCCACCAGTACAACAAAAAAGAAGGCTGCTCGACAAAGATAGATCAAGGGCCTTGAAAGAGGAAGTCGAGAAGCTGAAGGAGAATGGGTTCATCAGGGTGGTGTTTTATCCATTGTGGGTCTCTAATCCCGTACTAGTGCCCAAGCCGAATGGCAAGTGGCGTACGTGCGTGGATTTTACAGACCTAAATAAAGCCTGCCCCAAAGATTGTTTCCCACTCCCAAGGATCGACCAGCTGGTCGATACCACTGCAGGGCATGAGATCCTCTCATTCATGGATGCATACTCCAGGTATAATCAAATCAGTATGCATCCCCCTGATGAAGATCACACTAGCTTTTAGACTGATACAGGGCTCTACTATTACAAGGTGATGCCCTTCGGTTTGAAAAACTCTGGTGCGACTTACCAGAGACTCGTCAACCACATGTTCAAGGAGCTGATCGGCACAAACATGGAGGTCTATGTCGACGACATGCTGGTCAAGTCGAAGAAAGCAGAAGGGCATGTAAGGGATTTGCAGGAATGCTTCAACGTCTTGAATAAATATCAGATGAAGTTAAATCCCCTTAAATTCTCCTTCGGAGTAGGATCAGGGAAGTTCTTGGGATTTATAGTTAACTCAAGAGGAATTGAAGCCAATCCCTAGAAAATTAAAGCTCTGATCGAGATGAAATCTCCAGTAAAGATTAAAGATGTTCAAAGCTTGACCTGGAGGATTGCTGCTCTTAGTAGATTCATTTCGAAATCGACAGACAAGTGTGTTCTATTTTTCAATCTACTAAGAGGCAATAAGAAATTTGAATGGACAGATGAGTGCGAACAGGCCTTTCAAGCACCAAAAACACATATGGTGCAACCACCCATCCTGTCAAAGCTGGTTGATAAAGAAACTTTGTTCATCTACCTGGCAATCACGGAATACACTGCTAGTGCTGTTTTAGTAAGAGAAGAAGAAGGCATGCAGAAGGATGTCTACTACATAAGCAAAAGGCTGATCATAGCAGAACAGCAGTACCTGCCCATTAAGAAACTAGCCTATTGCCTAGTTTTGGCCTCTAGGAAGCTGCGGCCTTACTTCCAAGCTCATCCAATTATGGTCTTGACCGACCAGCCTCTTCGACAAGTCCTGCAAAAGCCAGAGTCAGCAGGTAGATTGCTAAAGTGTGTGCAGTCGAACTCAGGCAGTTCGACATATCTTACTTGCCGCGATCAGCAATAAAGGGACAAGTCTTGGCTAACTTCATCACGGAATTCACTGAACTTACGAGTGGCGAGCATAATAAAGAGCCCAGCGAACCTGAACGTCAAATCCAAGCACCCACGTGAAAATTATTTACGGACGATTCTTCTAATGAGTCCCACGTTGGGGTAGGAGTAAACTGATAACGCCAGAAGGGCATCGATTTCACTGTGCAATCAGATTTGACTTCACTACTTCTAACAATGAGGCCGAGTATGAAACACTACTTGCTGGATTGCGGTTAGCCAAGGATATGAATATAAAAGCACTCGACATCTATAGTGATTCTCAACTGGTGGTGAATCAGGTCCTGGGAGAATACCAGGCGCGAGGTTTAAAGATGGTTGCCTATTTGAACAAAACAAAGGATCTGTTAGCCCAATTCGACAGATACAGTCTCCAGCAAGTACCTCGCGATCAGAATTCCAACTCGGATGTTTTGGAAAAATTGGCAAGTGCGAAGGATGCTGATACTCTGAACATAGTGCCAGTCGAGCGACATTCTGTACCAAGCATCCAAACAGCAGAGACCACTCTAGTAATCAAGATGGTGGATACGTGGATGGCACCATATGTAGAGTATCTATCAAATGGCGTGTTACCAATGAACAGAAACAAATCTAGGACCCTTCAGCGGCAAGCTGCTAGGTATATCCTAGTCGATGGAATCTTGTACCGAAGGGGATACTCAATGCCACCCCTTATATGTATTACAAAGGAGAAAGCCAAAGAGTTGATGAAAAAGGTGCACGAAGGTTTTTGTGGAGACTACGCTGGGGGGCAAAGTTTTTCAAAAAAGATCCTAAGGCAAGGATATTTCTGGCCAAAGATGAATGAAGACTCGATGGAATTCATGCGGAAGTGTGATAAATTCTAGAGATTCTCCAAAATCCCACGAGCAGCCCCTAATGAGCTTAAACAAATGCAAAGCCCATGGCCGTTTGTAGTTTGGGGTATCGACCTTATCGGATCTTTGCCCACGGGAAAAAGTGGTGTCAAATATGCGGTGGTTGCCGTCGACAACTTCACCAAATGGGCCATAGTTGAACCGCTGGCAACCATAACGACCAAGAAGGTGCTAGTTTTTGTGATAAAAAACATCATTTGTCGCTATGGATTGCCAAGGAAGATCGTCTCGGATAATGGCACCCAGTTTGACAGTGATTTATTCATGGATTTCTACGAGTGACATGGTATTGTCAAGAGCTTCTCTTCAGTCGCTCATCCCCAAGCAAATGGAAAAGTTGAAGTAGTCAACAAAACGCTGAAGGATACACTGAGTAAAAGGCTAGAAGAAGCTAAGGGGGCGTGGCCAGAACAATTGCCTGAAGTACTCTGGTCGTATAGAACTTCCCATCGAACAGCAATGGGTCATACTCCATTCTCTTTGGCTTATGGATATGAAGTTATGTTGCCTGTTGAATTAGATCCGCCTTCGCATCGCAGAATAACGTACGATCAAGATTCGAACAGGCAGCTATTGATGGAATCCCTGGACTCAATCGATGAGAAACGTGAACAAGCCCAACTCCGAGTAGCTGCGTACCAGCAGAAGGTCACCTGGTATTTCAACTCTAAAGTGCGAGAAAGAAAGTTCAATGTTGGAGATCTTGTACTCCGAAGAGTTTTTCTAAACACCCGCGACCAAGCTACTGGAGTACTCGGACCTAATTGGGAAGAGTCATACTAGATTGACGAAGTCCTTCACCCAGGCACCTATAAACTTGCACGCTTAAATGGAGATCTCATTCCTCGCTATTGGAACGGAGAACACCTGTGCAAGTATTACCAATAAACAATTCTTCTTAAAGAATTGGCTTGTATTAATTTTACTTTTTACAAGTTTTGAAAAAGGGTTGGTCATTTTATGTGACCGATCGCTTATAAGTGTAAGATCTTATTGATCACTCATACATACATGTTTTGTCCATTTATTACGAGAAATATAAGGGATTGTGCGCAGCCAGTCATTTCTTGCCAATTATTGTATTTATTACAAGTATTTTCTCATTATGTGTGTTGTTTTGCTGTATTATAATTCTAATTATATTACTACGAGTAGTAATGTTCGAACAGGTTCTGGTCAAGGTAAGTGACCAAGGACCTAAAGCTCCTCAATCACTTGGGGGGCATAAAAGGTACAATTAAGCAAAGCATATCGTTAAAAGGTATGTAAACACATGAGCAAAATAAGTGAAAGCATGCTAGGGTACTTAGAGTATTTTTTCAAAATTTATATTTTGTTAAATCAATCCAAAGTGCTATGCTAAGTTCAGTCATGCGAACATATATTACAATAAAATAAAAAGGTGTTATAATATAAAAAAAAAAATACTTTACATCGTGAGCAGAACTGCTCAGATGTAATTGTCTGATTAAAAGGAAAATAGCTGCCCATGCAGCAATAAAAAATCAATGTCTTTACATTGCGACCCGTAGGTCGAGTGCTTGAAATATTTAAAGAAAAAGACTAAGGGGCCGGAGGATCTTGAAGGGGGCTCTGATCGACGACATCTGCAGTTTCATTGTCCGCCCCGTCCATGTCTGTTGCCAAGGAGTTTTCGGGCGAGGCAGGTACCCTTGCCCTCTCCTCTTCTGCCAGTCGAGCCACGCATCGGGCTATCTCGGCTTGCCTTGCGCGCTCGGGAAGGTAGCTGAAGTCTTCCCCTTGGTTGTGTTTCTAGAAGTCATAAAAACACTTACTTGTGGCGTTCTTGTACCTTTCCAAATTGCTGACATTGGCTTTCTCAAGCTTCTCGATCCGACCCTC
Source organism: Humulus lupulus (assembly GCF_963169125.1). Classification (NCBI taxonomy): domain Eukaryota; kingdom Viridiplantae; phylum Streptophyta; class Magnoliopsida; order Rosales; family Cannabaceae; genus Humulus; species Humulus lupulus. Next base: position 28,781,351 of record NC_084797.1, read on the forward strand.
CAAGGTTGTAGTCTCCTGTCTGCTCACGATCAACTCCTGCTCGAGTTTTTTAGCCTCACGATAGTTAATGCGGTTAGAATCTTTGAATTGGTCCCTCTGCTCGACGGCTTTATCCAGAGAATTTTTCTTCTCCTTCAACTCCTTAGCCAGTTTGTTCTTCTCCTCGAGCATCGCCGCAAGCTGTTCAACATACTTCGCTTCGGCAGCTTTGAGTTCGTCAGCATGTATTTGCTCCAAGGATTTAGACTGCTCGGTGATGGTACCTGAGCATAGCCAGTCGGGGGTAAGGGTTAGAAATGCCTGCGGACAGAGCAAAGATTAGACTGACTGTAAAGTATACAAGAAGTCATCTCTACAGAAAAAGATAACTTACACTAGAAAATTCATTTAAAGCGCGGGTTAGGATCTGGTCGACATCCATTGTCTCAGTCACAGCCATCGCCTCTCGGCAGCGGTCGTGCTTCACAATTTTTGCGACCCTGTCCTTGACCGATTTGAAGGCACGACTTGTTATGTCGCCCCCGGTGGACGTAGGAACGACCTGCTGAGTCTGGTCAGTTGGGGCCGCTGGAGATGGAGTCGACCTGACAGGAGCAGGGGGAGTCTGCTGCTCGTGGGGAGAAGGTGGTCGAGTTGCGTTGGCTGAGGGTCTGTCCTCCGGGAGGCCTGCAGTGCGAGGCTTCTTAGCCTGAGGCACTTTACTGCTTTCCCCAGGATGCCTCTTGCTCTCTTTATTTTTGCTTGAGCGAGCCGCGAGAGCCTCGGGGGCGCTGTATATGTCGATCACGCACTCGGAGTCCATATCTGAAGCAGAAGCAAACATTCGAGCAGTGAGACAGTATAAACAATTAAATATGTCATGTCAGGAAAAGAAACATAAAAAATTGTAAGTGAAATACCCGAGCTATCATTACTGGTCGCTACATTATAAACTCTACTAGTCTTATACTCACTCTCTGGCATGAAGAAGGATGAATCTAAATTTGGAATGTACTTAAAATTGATGTCCCCGTCAAATAAGTGACAGGGAATTGGCAAGCTATCTAAGAGCGATAGATCAGTACCGTCCTCGTCTAAAGATTCGTTGAGGGGCTCGAGGGGTTCAGTGGCTTTCTTTTTCCCTTTTCCCTTTGGGACAAGGGGAGCGGTAGCCCACGGGGTGCTGGAAGGTTCCCTGATTGTTACTCCGGTAGCCCTCCTCAAAGGAGTTTGTTCCACGTCCGGGTGCTGCTCGGGAACTTCTCCGCTAGTAGCACTCCCTGCTGTTGACTCTCTCATGTACTGATGAGGGTCCAAAAGGCCGACCAGCCTAAGGTTAGCCTCCATGACCAGATGTTTGACACTTTTCTCCATGTCAGTCATACTGGCCAAGAGGGCTGATCTCAACTCCATGTCTGGAGTGGGGTCTGGTCGCAACCATGGGCCTGAAAGGCATTAAAAGTCTAAGAAAATGTGGAGGAAACACTAAATAAAGATCAAGAGCCAGTGGTACAAAGGTTTTACCTCCTTGAGCAAAGGCCAAATTATTCGCGATCATGTCGGTCGTAAGGAAATACTCCTGGTAGTACCTCCCCATGTTCGATTTGTGAGTGGTGTTAGTCAAGAAGGTGCGTCTAGTCTCCTGGTTGCAAAAGTGAAATAACTTTGTACCTTCTTGGTTGGGGTTGGATTTGAGGTCGAACAAATAGTTAACCTCATGAGGAGTTAGCACGGGCCATTTTTTTAGACTGTAAAGGATATAGAGTGTAGCAAGCATTCTATACCCATTGGGAGTTATTTGAAATCGGGCAACTCTAAAATAGTTGGCCACCCCTTGGAAGAGTGAATGAAGAGGCAAGGTAGCCCCTGCCTCAATATGGTACCTCAACCAGGCGCTGAAGGTGCTCCGGGCAGGTTCACCCATTGATCTTGGTTGGGTCGAACTAATTTACCCCCGTGAGTCCATATTTCTTGATGTAGTTGGCGATCATCCTGATCGTCACTCGGCTCTCACGTACTACATACCACACAACATCTGGTTGAATGGAATTTCGGGGCTGAGCGTGAGTTTGGATATTGGGGTCAGGAATATTTTTTGCTTGACCACTGGTCGAGGGAATTTCAGCCCGAGGAGTAGGCTGATTTGAAGGATTGGGAGTTTTCTTTTTTGGGGCTGTAGTTTTAGCTCGAGCCATATTTTGAATAAGGACAGATGGAGTGTTTAGAGTGGCACGAGAAAAAGGGAATGTTAGGTATTAGCGATGATGGTTGCTCCTCGTCCTCAAGCAGCTGAGCCAATAAGTCATCGTAGATGGGTCTTTCTCCTCCCCACAAATCTTGCATGAAAGCTACGAACAGAGAAAGGAGGAGATAAGATGCACAGCTTGAAAGCTTATGTTGAAGGTTAGAATAACGTTGCTCACGTATACGACCAGCAACATTCTAACATAACCACTAAGTTCTATACGAGCAGTTTGAAAAATAGATTGAAAAGTGGAAGTAAAAAGGTTTTTGAGAAAAAGCTTTTTCGACTCCGAAGGGGCGGGAAAAACCCAGTTTTTCACCTAGCTTAAAAATCGAATTTTTAGCCCTAAATCTACAATCTTGACTACCAAACTGGCTCCTAACTCATACGAAACAATATTTCACTACCCTATTAATCATCTGTCAACATACAAACAATCCCCATATATTTTCGGCAAAGAACATGACGGGGTTCAGAAATAAAAACACGCATAAGGCAGTTTTGAATAGAAACTAAAAGGACAAGAAATTTCGTAAAACTTACTCAGGTAAAGATTGAAGTCCAAAGATGAGAGCTATCGGGCGTCTGAGTATAGATGTCTGAAAGTTTCTGGGCTCTGGGGCGTGAGTTCTTCAGCGTTCTTCAAGAAGGCAAAGGCAAGTAAAAGGTAAAAATGGTAACTTGAGGATTATTTATGAAGACCAAGGCACGTTAAAAGAGGCAATCATGAGTTACTTTTTTCTAAGTATGGGGAAGTGGAATGGCCATCAGACACACTCTAGGGAAACTGAAAGGACCTGATTAGACATGATTGGTCATGTTTTTCGAGAAGGCATGGGCGGTTCTGATAGATTTAGTGGGGCATACGAAAGGTTAGTTTCCTAAGTTTACTTATTGCTGGTCGCAATAAATAAACTTGGGGGGTAAATGTTTACCCAAAAAAGGTCACTGATGACGTGGCAAAGATTGCTTACACATAGATTGACACGTGGCAGAATTAAAAGGCAGAGGTGCTGTTCGGCTATCGACCAGAAGCGCGCCTCCTTGTCAGAGTTAATTTTTGTCGCGACCAGGCTGGTTGTGAAGCCCGATTTATTTCCTTCTTAAGTTGTAACCTAATATTAACTGCATTTGAATATTTCTTCATAATTATCCTTGATACACGGTCATTGAGGGTAAGATAAGACACGTTATCATATGTAACCATCCTTGAGCCTATAAATATGCATGAAATAGCTCAAGGAAGGGACTTTTGGATTCATTCTAGATTTTTTGCTTAAAATTGAGAGAAAATGAGCTAAGGTGAGTTGTTACCATCTGATTGTATTATGCCTAAGGTCCGTGAAACTCAAGAACCCTAGTTCTTTGATCACAACTTTAGGATTCTACAATAACAATATCATAAAGTGGACGTAGGTCATTACCAATCATTGGGGCCAAACCACTATAATTCCTAGTGTTTTTTCCTTTCCATTAGATTATCTTTTCAATCGTCGTGCTATTTCCTGTCGTATATTTGACTTCGCGTCGTTCGCTAATTTTAGGGTCAACAACGTTGAATAGTGTTAATAGGCTGCAGACCCAAAATGTATAAACAATGTTATTTTTTTTACCTTTGATGGCTGATTTTGGTTACCTGGTGTGTTTCATTTGGTTTAAAAACTAGTTTGGCGAGGGAAATTTCACAAATAATACTTAATAATGCCTAATATTACTAAAAAATACTGGCACTATTAATCTTTTCAATTTGAAACTAAACATTCCTCTCATACCCAAAATACCCCTCCCATTATATCAAAAATCCTAAAACCTTATCTTCCTCTCTCTTCCCTCTCTCTCTTTCATTCTCACAAAATCATCCCTGAAACCTATTTGTATGATTTTCTTGTCAAAATCGTTGTTAGCCATCTCCATTGTCTCAGTGAAGTCGTAAATATCAAAGGCAACTTCTATTTTGAGGGTTTTTGAAGGAGAAAAACCATGGGTAATAAGATTGAACATTTTATGTGTTGGGTATTATTTGTTTACATTTTTTGGCTATTTTGATAAGATCAGAGCCTATATTGGTGTGTTTTTTGGGTTTTTTAGAGAGATTCCGCGATCTGCGTTTTTCTAGGTTTTCTATAACTTTTTTGCTCGATAGGAGATCGATAACGGTTCGATATGAGCTCGATAGTATGTAGAAGAAGGTCTTTTATGAGCTCGATGTTGCTCGATACAGTTTGATTATAGCTCAATAGGTTTAGGTTTTGTTGCTCGATGGCAACTTGATAAGGGTTCGATTGGACCCTAGAATATTTAGTGTAGTTGTTTTCTCGATATGTGCTCGATAGGGTTCGATGAAGGTTTTGGTTAAATTTTATGTTCGGTTTATGAAATGGTAGCTCGATACTAACTTGATAAGAGCTTGATTATGGGCTCGATTCTAACTCGATAAAGTTCGATGATAGCTCGATAAAGCTCGATAATTTTCTTTTTCATGAATTTCTGAAAAAAATAATAGTTTTCTTGACAATTTCAATGTTTTTTTTTCCAACATAGGTTCTATTGTCTACGTTTTTGTATCCTACAATGGTGTTTGGGAATTACAAGGGAATAAGTGGATTTTCAAGGACCCTCAATGCATGGTGATACCAATGGAGGATACCGTAATGTACTTGAAACTTCTTGACATATTGCACAAGGAACTTAAAGTTGATAAACAGATGTATGGGGTGAAATTGGAGGTTCCTTACACATGCGGCGACCAATCGTTTATACACGTTCATGTTGAAAGTGATCTTGGTGTTCGTTCATTCCTAGGAGTAACATCTAAAGAAAGGTTGGCCTTGTGTGTCATTCCTGTTAAAAAGATTGTCATTGCAGACCCATATTCCACTCCTGGACCTGAAGGAGCAACCAGTACTTTAGGATGTCCTATTGGTGACCTGAGGGACAACCAGTATGAGTACAACCCCTATGTGAATGACGATCCAGTAGCTGAACATTTGCAAGTAGAACAAGCACAAGAACAATCAGTACGTCATATTGCACGGGTGAACCCACCAAGTCAAGGATGTCAAACACCAAGCACCAGCTCTAGTTGCCTTGGTGGAACAGAATATAACTATACTGGGAACATTCCAATATGTTCAACAGAAGATCACATAAAATGGAGTGCTCCCATGTTTACAAAAGAAGATATCATGGCTTCTAGTCGTTCTGAATCACCCTCATCCGGTGTAGTGTTGGGGGAATTACATCTTGGGAAGACTTTTGAGAACAAGATGGAATTGAAAACCAAAGCGGCTCTCTTCGCAATGAAGAATAATTTTGTGTTTATGGTTAAGAAGTCCGGTACTGATGTGTTGTATATCACCTGCAAGGATCCTGATTGTGGTTGGAGAATAAGAGGGAAAAAAGTAGCGCGATCGGAGATGTTTAAGATCACTGTTTATAATAGTGTACATACTTGCTCACTAGAATTGTGACAAAAAGACCACCGTCAAGCAGCACCTTCTGTCATTGGGCACCTTATCAAGAACAAATATGCTACTGATGGCACTAACTACCCACCAAACAACATAAAGGAGGATGTGAAGAATAATTTTGGGATCGATATGAGTTATATGAAGGCTTGGAGATGCAGAGAGAAGGCACTCGGTTATGTCAGGGGGACACCTGAAGAATCGTACTCCAAGTTACCTTCTTACTTGTACATGCTGCAACAAAAGAATCCAGGCACAATAACTGATTTTGTCACAGATGACGGTCAATTTCTTTACTGTTTCTTTTCACTCAGAGTTTGTAGAAGGGGATTTACATCATGTCATCTTGTTATATGTGTGGACGACACTTTCTTGAAGTCAAGGTACGGTGGCCACATGTTGTGTGATGTCGCATTGGATGCGAATGACCACATTTATCCTATTGCGTTTGTGATTATTGACAGTGAGAATCATGCTTCTTGGAAGTATTTCATGATGAAATTGAAGGAATCCATTGGAGTTGTTGATAATCTGTCTTTTGTATCAGACAGGCATGCTAGCATTATTCATGCTCTTGAGTTAGTCTTCCCTGATGCCTACCACGGCGCATGCTACCATCACATAAGTATGAATGTAATCGCTAAGTTCAAAACCAATCACTGTCACAAGGAGGTGTGGAATGCGGCATATGCATTTCAGAAGTCAAAATTTCACAGGTTCTTCAACAATATAAAGCAAATGGATCCTACCATAGCTCAATATCTCGAGGGTGATGGCTTCGATAAGTGGACTCGTGCTTACTTTCTTGGGAATCGATACAATGTAATGACAAGCAACTACGCTGAAAGTTTCAACAACAAAACTAGAGATGCAAGAACCTTCCCAGTCACTACTTTTGTGGAATTCATTCGTTTCACAATTCAGTCATGGTTTCCTGCACGTCGTGAGGAGGTAGAGAAGTGCACATCCAAATTAGCCACAATATATGAGAAAGATGTCTCAGGCATTGCGGATGATGCAAAGTACTTGAAAGTCCATCCTCTTGGACAGTTTTAATTTCATGTGGTAGACCTAGAAGGTGATGGTGAGGTGAATTTGATGACCAAATCATGATCCTGTGGCCAGTTTCAAATAATGGGTTACCCTTGTGTTCATGGTGTGGCTGCGGCCATCTTGTGCGGTGTCAACATTTACTCACTGTGTTCATCATATTACATTACTGAGATATAGAGGGAGTCTTACAAAGAAACAATTTATCCAACTGGAAACGAGGATGATTGGGAAGTTCCCGAGAACATAGAGAAAATGAAAGTTGGGGTTCCCGTTGAAAAACAACCAGTTGGTCGACCGAAGAAGAATAAGGTGGGAAGAAGGAAGACAAACCGCTACCCATTGAGTGGCGAAATCATTCGCAAAGAGCGCAAGTGTAGCATGTGTCACAACAGGGCTACATGCAAAGCTAGACTATAAACTCTTTTTTCCCATCTGGACTTGTTGTATTAATAACCTAGCTTGTTTTCCCTTCTTTTTTATTTGATTTTTCTTAAAAGTTATGTTAAGCTTGATGTAAACTCGATATGAACTCGATAATATGTATGTTAGCTTCTAAATTGACTTCAAATCGTAGCTCGATAATGATTCGATAGTAGCTCGATATCACTCAATGGTAGTTCGATAACGGTTCGATATGGCTCGATATTAGTTCGATAACAGTTATATAATGGATATGAAAATGATATTGTTCGATTGAAGCTCGATATAACTCGATAGTAGTTCGATAACGGTTCAATATGGCTCGATATCAATTTGATAACAACTATATAATGGATATGAAAATGATATTTCTCGATTGAAGCTCGGTATAACTCGATAGTAATTCGATAATGGTTCGATATGGCTCGATATTAGTTCGATAACATCTACATAATGGATATGAAAATAATATTGCTCAATAACAATTCGATAACAGTTCGATATAGCTTGATATTAGCTCGATAATAGCCCATGAAAGTTATAAAAAAATGTGAATCAAAAGTTGTACATGTAAAGACCGTGTATATATACAATCATCAAGGTAACAAATTTTGATACCACAAGTCTGTGGTCCACTTGTTTCTGAACACCTCCATATTTTCATCGTAGATAGTTTCCAATGGAAGGCCGACCATTAGATGCTCAATATGCTTGATAGCATACACACCATAATCCCCACTGTAAAAAAAAGGTAAACATTAAGTGTACATTATTATAATTTTAGTTAGAAATAAATTTAGTATGAAGATGATGTTTGTTACCTTCTCTTTGACCGAGTGAGCTCGTGTTTCTGTTTCCGGCGCCATGTGTACTGATGCAGCCTCTTTCCTGTTGATGGAATCTTCAACATCAAGCTATCAGCAAACAGTTTACTCTGCATTAACAGAGAAGGAAGCAAAAAGCACCATGGATTCATAATTTCCTCCAGCTTTGCGTCACTAATCACCGAGTTGTCCAAATCGTAAACAACGAGGGTCCAACTAGAAATGGAAGCCTCAATGGAAAACCAATGTTGTTGTACATAGTTCTAGCACCAATATACATCCTCAAATTGTTAGGGTCATTTTAGGTTTGTTTTAGGGATCGTTTTAGGTTGTGTTTTAGTTATTTAGGATTGTTTAGTGCAGATTTACACTTGTTTTCTTTTTGTTTCAGGTTTTAATGGTCAAGTGCATACTATGGAATGAGATGAGAAGAAACATGTTAAAAATGATGAATAAGATGGATTTAGTATTGATTGTGGAGTTTCAAGGCATTATGTGTGGAAGATACTACATTAAAGAGGCTCAACACACGTTGTTTATGTTCTATAACGCAAGTCTGAGCCTTTATGCCACATTTTGACAAGGATTTAATCACTTTCTGGAAACATGTCTAGAAAGAGAAGTTGTAGATATTTCTCTTAGCTTTCCACATATTTTTTAATCATTCAATTCAGAGTTATATTGAAGGAGTTATGATCAAAATACGATGATCTGACGCTGCAACCTGTTCAAAATGAGTCAGTTTTATTCTGTGCAAAGTAGCGCCCTAGCGCTACAAACCAGCGCCCCAGCGCTACCGAGAAACAGAGAGCATATTTTGATGTGGGTTATAGCGCCTAGGCGCTACGTTTCAGCGCCCCAGCGCCATCAATTTTCCAGAAACATGTTTTGAGACTTATTTACAGCGCCTCAGCGCTATCCCATGGCGCCCCAGTGCTAGGGTCCGTACGGAAACAAAATTTAGGGGAATTTTCAGGGGTAATCTTGTCTTTTCATGCAAAAAGTGAATTAGGGTCTATACAAACTTCTTTATTGACGTTTTTAAGGGGGGAGATCAGATTAAGCAAGGAGGCACTTTTGGGAGTTCTGAACAGAGGGAGACGACGGCGAAGAGTGGAGGACACCATTGGAGGATCCATTCTTGAGTTTTCATCTTCTATCTTTAATATTTTCATGTTTGTAATTGAATTCTATGACTGCTAGAATGAATATTATGGGCTAATTTCTCCTTTAGGGCTATTATGTGAATCTTTGAAAACCCTTTTTATGGATTAATGCAGAATTCATGTTCTTCTTCACCTCTTTCAATTCCTTACAATTTGTGTTATTTGTGCAATTATTGATTGATCACCTCTAATTGCTATTTCATGAATCAAATTGAAATCTAAAAAGTGAAATTTGATATGCTTTGATTGTTTGGATGCAAACTCAATTTAGAACGAAAGTATCTAAGTTGTTTGCTTATTTTTCTGAGTTGCGTGTTTAATGCCTTCTTCATGATTCAACTTTGCCATAGAAATATAGGAAGTTGTCATTTAGATTGAATTTGTAAATCTTAACCAGATTATGAATTGTTTTTGCAACTTGTTCTTGAATAGAGAGAAATGAATATAATTCTTGCATTAGGAAGTAAAAAGGGTGGAAAATAGAGGATCATAATTGTCCTAATTTCATTTTCTCTGTTATTTCGTTAAAATCTTCATTGTGCTTCGTTAGTATTTCTTTTTGTTTGAAATCTCCGAAATTGTTTAATAAAATAGAATTAAAAAAATTGATTGATTGGTAATTGATAAATCAGTCCTTGAGGACGATACTTGGTTTTTACCATATTATTACAAATTGCGACTGTGTGCACTTGCATAGCTTAAAATATCGCAACAAGTTTTTGGCGCCGTTGCCGGGGACTGAAAATAATTATCAATATCAGTCTGATTAATTTTTTATTCTAATTTGATTTTAATTTCTCTTGTTTCTAATCTGTTTAGTTGCTTAATTTGTCTATCTCAGGTGAATTTTGGTATATGCGTGGCAGAAGAGGAGCAGACAAACTTGTTCCTTTGAATCCTGAGATTGAAAAGTCTTGCAAGAAAAACAGAAAGAACAAGAGGGAGGCCCAGAAATCTGTGAAGATGGCACAGAATGATGGGGATGGCAGGAATGTTTTAATTCTTGGAATTGCACAAGGGGGTCAGGCTCAGAACAATGCTGAGAGGAGCCTGAGAGACTATGTACTGCCCACTCTGACGGGAGTACAAAATAGTATACGCCCACCAGTTGTAGAGGCTAACAAATTTGAGATCAAGCCAGCTATTTTACAAATGGTGCAATCCTCTGTTCAATTTAATGGGTTGCCTTCTGAAGATCCTCACACCCATTTGTCTAATTTTTTGGGGCTGTGTGGAACTTTCAGATACAATTGGGTGAGTGATGACGCTATTAAACTTAGGCTCTTCCCATTTTCTCTGAGGGATAGAGCTAAAAGTTGGCTGAACTCTTTGCAACCGAACTCTATATTTACCTGGCAAGATTTGGCTCAGAAGTTTTTATCAAAATTCTTCCCTCCTTCCAAAGCTGCTAAATTGAGGGGAGAGATCAATAATTTTTGTCAGAATGATGGAGAGTCATTGTATGAAGCTTGGGAACGGTTCAAGGAACTCTTGAGAAGATGTCCTCATCATGGAATTGAACAGTGGATGTCAGTACAGAATTTTTACAATGGTTTATGTCCTACAACCAGAACCATTATTGATGCTGCAGCGGGTGGTACTTTTATGAGCAAGAGTGCAACTGGTGCTTATGAGCTACTGGAGGACATGGCCACAAACAATCATCAGTGGTCTGAGGAAAGATCATCAGGGGTCAGAAAGGTAGCTGGGGTGCATGAGCTGGATGCAATCACTGCTCTAACAGCACAAGTAGCCTCCTTGACAAAACAGTTACAACAGAGCACTGTATCTACTAATGCGGTTCAAATGGCAGTTAGGTGTGAAATTTGTGGTGGTTCTCACCCTATCGATCAGTTCCCTATCAGTATGAATAATAACACTCCGATGGATCACGCTCAAGTTCAAGCGGTGGGAAACTTTCAAAGGCCACTCAATAATCCATTCTCCAATACTTACAATCCTGGGTGGCGAAATCACCCCAATTTTTCTTGGAAGAATAATCAGGGCCAGCAACCTCAGTTTCAGGGCCAATTTCATAATAATATGCCTCAGCCACCTATGCATCAAGCCTCTTCATCACAACAGTCTAGGCCTCAACAATCAATGAATCAAGGTCAACCTGAAAGGCCTAATGAACTGCAAGCTGCATTATTGACCCTCACCAATACTCAAACTCAGTTTATGACAGAAACTCGCTCATCCATTAGGAATCTTGAGATGCAAGTTGGTCAATTGGCAAATATGTTACAAAGTAGGCCTCAAGGACATTTTCCAAGTAATACAGAGGTGAATCCTAAAGAGCAGTGCAATGCAATCTCTTTGAGGAGTGGGAAGAAGTTGGAAGAGCCAGTCAAGAAGTCTACACCTGCACCAAAATTTGAAGTTGAGAATGAGGTTAAGGTAGAAGAAGAGGTTATTGAAGACCTTGAGAAGAATCAGTCACCAGTGAGTTATGAGCACCACATCAAGATTCCATATCCTCAGCGACTTCAAAAGAAGACACTTGACAAACAATTTTCGAAGTTTCTAGATATTTTTTGAAAACTTCACATTAACATACCTTTTGTTGAAGCACTTGAACAAATGCCAAGTTATGTGAAGTTTATGAAGGAAATACTGTCCAAGAAGAGGAAGATGGAGGATTATGAGATGGTGGCACTCACTGAAGAGTGCAGCACCATTCTGCAAAGGAAGCTTCCTCAGAAACTGAGAGATCCTGGGAGTTTCACAATACCCTGCACTATTGGGAATTTTGAGAGCATGAATGCTCTATGTGATTTGGGGGCGAGCATTAATCTAATGCCGCTTTCTTTGTTCAGAAGATTGAAGCTTAGGGAAGCAAGACCTACAACAGTGACTCTTCAGTTGGCAGACAGATCAATAGCACATCCTCGGGGTATTATTGAAGATGTTTTGGTAAAAGTGGACAAGTTCATCTTCCCAGTAGACTTCATTATACTTGATATGGAGGAGGATGCCAACGTCCCAATCATTCTTGGAAGACCATTCTTAGCCACAGGGCGAGCTTTAATCGACGTACAAAAGGGGGAGTTAAGGTTGCGAATCCAAAATGAGGAAATAAGTTGTAATGTTGTTACAGCAACTGAAATTCCTACTTGTTGTAGAGTTGACATGGTGAATGATTGTCAAGATTCAATTGATAAAAAGAAGAAGAAGACCAAAGAACGATTTCGAACAGTTCCACGTCGTATGAAAAGATTATTGTGTGGCAAGTTTGAAGGTTTCGATGACATTGGAGATAGTTTCAATATTCTCAACAGTAGAATGGAATTCCCCTCGTATGACACGATGGCTCTCAAGGATGCAAGGGGTGGACTTGACCCAAGTTAAAGGTGTAGAGAGTTCAACGTCCGGATCAATGACGTTAACGACAGCGCTTTTGGGAGGCATCCCATTCTTTTAGTTGTTTTGCTTTAGTTTTGAACAATTTTTAAGTTTTGTTTTGGATTTTATTATTTTGGACAATTTTTGGATTATTTTTGTAAGTTAAACCGTGAAAAGCGTGAGAATTACTTCACTCCTCCGCCTCAGTACTTTCCATACTAGTGGCCACCACTGCCACCTCCTCCACCATACTGATGTGGCGTCAGGTAAGTTCTCTTCCTTTGTTCTTTTCTTTATCACATTGGGGACAATGTGCATCTTAAGTTTGGGGGGGAGCTTATTTTTTTATTTTGTGCATTGTTTAGTTTAGCTTTTAGTCTCTTGTGTTATTTTCTGTTGTTGTTTAGTGTAACTGTTAAGCCATCATTCTTGTCTGTTGTTGCTTTGCCTTTGCTCGTGAAAAGGAAATTGAATTCAACTGTGTGCTTGATTCAATTGTTTTAGAGTTTAATTTAAAGGTTTTGTGGGAAATTTTTAATATGTTTTGAAAATGCAACATTTTGGATTTTATTATATATGTTTGACTAGGGTTGGTGGTATGACAATTTGAATTTGATAGAACTTGCATTATTTGGCCTTTGAGGCGAAATCCTTGATGACATGTGTTTTGAAAAGTGATTTAGGCAATTTTATTGGATCGATTGTGCCTTTCAAGCCAACCTTGATTTAATTTTCCCTAGATACCCTCTTTGAGCCTAAAAGTCTACCTTTTATTTTTAAACACTTGTTTTGAGCTTAACCGAATACTTTATTATTTTTCAGTTCCTAGATTTGTACCATGAGCTTATAAAATATAAAAGGGGATTGATTTATAATGGGTATTACTCTTGTGTATTGGTGTTGGCAATAGAAAAATTCAAGAAAAGATTGAGGAAAAAAAATGAGATTTGAGAGAAACTACTTTTCTTTTGATGTTCCCATTAAAATGCATAAGTTTGGGGGAAATGTAGTATAAAAAAAAAAAATCTAGTGTTTAAATTTCTCAATCTTTGGAAATAAAGAGGATCTTTGGGTAGTGTTAAATTGTGTTGTGAATATCAAGATTGGGTGTAAATTTTATATGCTTATGGTAACTTTGAGCCTAAATGACAATTTCATCTACCCTTGCCTAAGCCTAACGCTATAACCCGTGAAAGTCCTTTTGATTTCAAAACACGTTTTATTTACATTAGTGGAGAAGGTTAAGTAATGCAAGCATATTGAAAAATTGGTTTGTGGAATTGTCTGGAATGAGTTGAGCATATATGATAGAGTCCAAGTGTTGTAGTCATTTTCGTGATATATTATTGATTTCCCTAATTGAACTTTACAAATTGAACTTAAAGGCAATTGAGCTGAAATTCTGGTTATTATTATTGCAATTGAGATTTCATGAGTTTGGCAAAGCAGTGTAGATGGTAATGATGGTTTAGCTTGTTCGTTTTGTGTTCGTTTCTTTTTGTTATTTTAACTTGGTCTTTACTCGAGGGCGAGTAAAGGTTAAGTTTGGGGGAATTTGTTAGGGTCATTTTAGGTTTGTTTTAGGGATCGTTTTAGGTTGTGTTTTTAGTTATTTAGGATTGTTTAGTGCAGATTTACGCTTGTTTTCTTTTTGTTTTAGGTTTTAATGGTCAAGTGCATACTATGGCATGAGATGAGAAGAAACATGTTAAAAATGATGAATAAGATGGATTTAGTGTTGATTGTGGAGTTTCAAGGCATTATGTGTGGAAGATACTACATTAAAGAGGCTCAACACACGTCGTTTATGTTCTATAACGCAAGTCTGAGCCTTTATGCCACATTTTGACAAGGATTTAATCACTTTCTGGAAACATGTATAGAAAAAGAAGTTGTAGATATTTCTCTTAAATTTCCACAGCTTCTTGAATCATTCAATTTGGAGTTATATTGAAGGAGTTATGATCAAAATACGATGAGCTGACGCTGCAACCTGTTCAAAATGAGTCAGTTTTATTCTGTGCAAAGTAGCGCCCCAGCGCTGCCGAGAAACAGAGAGCATATTTTGATGTGGGTTATAGCGCCTAGGCGCTACGTTTCAGCGCCCCAGCGCCATCAATTTTCCAGAAACATGTTTTGAGACTTATTTACAGCGCCTCAGCGCTATCCCGTGGCGCCCCAGCGCTAGGGTCCGTACAGAAACAAAATTTAGGGGAATTTTCAGGGGTAATCTTGTCTTTTCATGCAAAAAGTGAATTAGGGTCTATAAAAACTTCTTTATTGACGTTTTTAAGGGGGGAGATCAGATTAAGCAAGGAGGCACTTTTGGGAGTTCTGAACAGAGGGAGACGACGGCGGAGAGTGGAGGACACCATTGGAGGATCCATTCTTGAGTTTTCATCTTCTATCTTTAATATTTTCATGTTTGTAATTGAATTCTATGACTGCTAGAATGAATATTATGGGCTAATTTCTCCTTTAGGGCTATTATGTGAATCTTTGAAAACCTTTTTTTATGGATTAATGCAGAATTCATGTTCTTCTTCACCTCTTTCAATTCCTTACAATCTGTGTTATTTGTGCAATTATTGATTGATCACCTGTAATTGCTATTTCATGAATCAAATTGAAATCTGAAAAGTGAAATTTGATATGCTTTGATTGTTTGGATGCAAACTCAATTTAGAACGAAAGTATCTAAGTTGTTTGCTTATTTTTCTGAGTTGCGTGTTTAATGCCTTCTTCATTATTCAACTTTGCCATAGAAATATAGGAAGTTGTCATTTAGATTGAATTTGTAAATCTTAACCAGATTATGAATTGTTTTTGCAACTTGTTCTTGAATAGAGAGAAGGGAATATAATTCTTGCATTAGGAAGTAAAAAGGGTGGAAAATAGAGTATCACAATTGTCCTAATTTCATTTTTTCTGTTATTTCGTTAAAATCTTCATTGTGCTTCGTTAGTATTTCTTTTTGTTTGAAATCTCCGAAATTGTTTAATCAAATAGATTTAAAAAAAATTGATTGATTGGTAATTGATAAATCAGTCTTTGAGGACGATACTTGGTTTTTACCATATTATTACAAATTGCGACTGTGTGCACTTGCATAGCTTAAAATATCGCAACACAAATCCTCCCTAAGTTGCCAGAAACTGTTGCTCGATGTCGGTCAACATGGACATAACGTCAGAATCCCATGTATACTTTGTTTTGTCAGCAATTTTCTTGTACTAATCATATCGGGCAGGTATCACTTGTGAGAAATACATGTTCATCACAACTACATTCTGTCGATATATATTGGGAAAATACTTGCGACGCATATGCAGCATGTGTTCTGCCGCATCAATATGCTACAAGGAGAGTATGATATAAAAAGTTAGCAAAGACCATCATAAATTGCTACTATCGAGCTCCATCGAGCTCACATCGAACTACTATCGAACTCACATCGAACTAATCTCAAACAATAAACAACAACCCTAATTTAACATCCGTATCAGACTACTATCGAGCCCCATCGAGCTAATCTCAAACAGTAAACAACAACCCTAATTTAACATCCGTATCGAACTACTATCAAGCTCACATCGAGCTAATCTCCAACAATAAACAACAACCCTATTTCAACACCCATATCAAACTACTATCGAGCTAACATCGAGCTAATCTCAAACAGTAAAAAACAAACCCTAATTTAACACCCATATCAAACTACTATCGAGCTCTATCGATCTCACATCGAGCTAATCTTAAACAGTAGAAAACAACCCTAATTTAACACCCATATCGAACTACTATCGATCTCACATCGAGCTAATCTCAAACAGTAAACAACAACCCTAATTTAACACCCATATCAAACTACTATTAAGCTCCCTCGAGTTCATATCGATCCTAGAAACCCCCATCAAGCTCCGATCGAACTCATATCGAGCTATCATCGAGCTCATATCGAGTCAATAAAAACAGAACTTGTAAAATTGAAAACAAAACATAATTTCTACCACTTTCAAGTCATTAGGTATAAATGGCTTACCCCATCATTGAGCCACGACTAGGGTGTCTTCCACGTCAGAAACCACGTTGGACTATGATTCTCAGTCTTTACATCCCTCGGGGTCTTGTTGGGGATGTCTCCAAGCGGCCACTTGCACATTGTCCTATACTGTTTGTGATCTGGCTTCTTGAGAGGGTCCAGCACCTATGTAGCCTTCTGTGTAGCCTCTTCTTCTGGTACAGCTGCATCAGTGTGAGGTCTTTTCCTCGTGGGATCAGCGTAGTTCTCAAACAAATCTGGCTTGCGTCTTTGGCGACTAGTCCTCTAAAACCGAACCCCAGCAACATCCTCAGGGTTAACAATAACGACTTCCGGAGTCCTAGCATCAGGTCTCACAATGATGGTAGGAGGCGTAGTTGGATCATCAACATAGTCCAGAGGAATATCCAATGACTCTGAGTCTGAATCTTCATTGGAGACCCTCGGTTTCTCCTTAATAAATGTCAAGATTTGACTGACTACGTCCAAGATCATTGACTAGTTCTTCAGGAGGGTCTCCTGTCGACCCTCGACTCTGTCCAATCGCTTAATCAAGTCGGCAAGCTCAAGGGCTGAGGCTGAGGCTGAGGTTGAGGCTGGTGTTGGGGCTGAGGTTCAGGCTGGGGCTGATGTTGGGGCAAAGGCTGAGGCTAGGGCTGAGGCTGGGGCAACAGGAGGGGTGGGACCTGCAACCTCCTCCCCTGGGGCAACATCATCAAATATCTTGGCTGCCTCGGCTGCTTTAGAAACTAACTCCGCGATTTTCTCAAAAGTCACATCCTCCTCCTCATCAGCCTCCGAGGGATCCTGGCCAAGCCCAGGATAAAGGGGAAGATCTCCCTCTTTCAAAGACAAATAATAGTCTTTTTCTGCTGGTCGAGGCTTCAACATCGGAAGGACAATCAACTGCAAAAAACATAAAACATTTGGTTAACTCAAATAATGATAAAATATAAGCATATAGATAAAAAAAAATATTTAATGTCAATCAAATATAACTTACATTCTTCTTCGATAACATCAGTGAGATGACGGACTTGGTGAAATCCTTGTTCCTCCAATGCAACCAACTAATCATCCTCGGGACCATGTTTCCCGAGCTCACAACAAACTTAGTCGCAAGCTGCTGGATAACCTCATATGCCCAGTACTGTAAGGTCGGGGCATAACCATACATACTGTACTTGGACTCTTGCTGCACCTTGGCATCCCTCTTGGCATCATAGTTGGCCTTTTGCTTCACCATGTCCTTCTTACAAGGCTGCAATAGCCTCCTATAAGAGTACTTCCCCCATGGATAGCTGAAGAAGTGCTCTACGTCCTCATCAATTTTAAGAATATCTCGCCATATGTGCAACTTTCCCTCTATGGCATTCATAACTCCCTCAACCAACAAACATAGACCAAGCTTGTACACATCTTCCACAACAGTACAAGTCTTGAAAGCATGGTCCACCTGTGAGAGCTTTACTTTCTCAGCATCGTTGAAATACTCCTTTATCAACCGGTCGCTGAGATTACGCTCTTCCAACTCTTTTGGTGACGGGAAGGTACTAAAATTCAACCCCATCACCAGGGAAAACTCTCCCATACCGAATCTACAAGACTTCATCCCCAAGAAAAAATGCACCTCATCTTTGTTGTTGGTGGCGATTTTCCTCAACAACAATTGATGCACCAAGACTCTGGAGAAATTAAACTCCGAAGCCAAAAAGAACTGCTTGAAAGGGGATTCCTTACCCCTTTCAAGTAGCCCGAGCTCCACAAACCTAATCTTAATGTGATTTAAAGTGCTACTACCCTAATATGTCACTCGACCAGAAAAGTGATCATTGAACGGAACAAGCAACTTAGGCATCTGCAACAACACATGAAAAAAAATTAGTAAGAAAACAGAATAAAAAAAAAATTCATCAAAACACTGAAATAAGTTGTCATCGAGCTTTATCGAGTTATAATCAAGCTGCAGCATACCTTATCGAGCAACTATCAAGAAACTATCGAGCAATATCAACAACCTAAATCTATAGAAACTATCAAGCCAGTGTCGAGCCTATCTAGCTAAGCAAAATTTGTCAACATAAATAACCACCGAGCTACAATCAAGTCGAATATCGAACCTATCGAACCCTTGTAATCTAATACCATTGATCCACCGAGCCTACTATCGAACCTATCGAGCCCTTTTTATCTTATACCATAGATCCATCGAGCTTCTATCGATCCACCATCGAACCGTTCAAACTACCCTATTGAGCCTACTATCGAACCATAATCGAGCCTATCGTTTCATATATTGCCATATATCAATTGAGCTTCTATCGAACCTTCATCGAACCTATCGAGCTACTGGTTCAAACCCAGAAAAAATGACAGACCTAAGAACTGCCATACCCATTCCACACCACCAGATTCAAAGGGATCAAAACAACAATAATGAGAATATGGGTTCAAGAACTTACCTTAATGAGAATATGGGTTCGATGGGTTCGAACTTGGTTCGACAGGTTCGTTGCCGACGTGGGTTTAGAGCTTCGTTGCCGAGGTTGGTTCGACAGGTTCGACGAGCTCGACAAGGTTGGGTGGCCGACTTCGGAGAAGAGAAAGAGAGAGGTTGAGATTGATTGGTTTTTTTTTTTGAAGTTTGAGTGTGAGAGAGTTTGGGGGGGGGGGGGGGGGGGATTTTGTGTGGGAAAAATGATAGGGGTATTTTTGGTACTTGGTGAAAGTTTAGCACCAATTTGAAAAACTAATTAGTGTTGGTATTATTTAGTAATTATACACAATATTATGCATAAATAGTGAAATTTCCCTTTGGAAATAAGGTTATAATTATAATTTCATGTTATATATTATTTTATTAATTTTTCGAGGTCTTTAGTGTAATTTCCTTACTTTGACATACTATGCTACATCACATGTCTCATGCAACGTAAATTAACACCACACATTAATTTGTAAGGAACACACAATATTTTAATTATAACACACAATTGTTGAACTAAGTATTCCCATTAATTTTTAGCCCAATTTCATGCACAAAATTAGCTTATAAGAAGGAAAATAAAATTATGTATCGGCATGAAAAAATAACTAGTCACCGTAATTTAATATTGATTGGGTTTTATATTTAGTTACAAATAAATTTAGAGTGATTCTACTGACACCCATTTTTTTTCCTCTCCACACCTTCCATTGACTAATTATTTGTTTCTAATTATATACTTGTTATAATTTTACACAAATACCCTTATTAGTAAATTAATAATAAAATTAAATTTATTCCCAAACACTTTTTTTAACCCATGAACTAGATAACAAGTATAAAATCAATGATAAATGTTAAATTTTATTTTTATATATTTTAAAACTTTTTAACAAACATGTAAGTCAAATATGTGTAATTTATTCATTTTTAATGAGGTAAGTTTTAAAATAAAAATAAAACCAAGCTTTAATATATTCTAACTATAAAAAATACTTAATATTAAAGATGAAATGATAAATTATTGAGAGTAACCTAATTAGTGGATGGTTACCAAATTAGTTCTCAAATTGTGAGAGATTAGCTTGGAGGTTGTGATTTGTGAGTACAAATGATATGATTTCCTCATTAGTAAGGCTCTCAAGTAACTAAGTCGATATTAGGGAAAGTTAGTCCTATATAGTAACGCTAGGCATAGTTAATTATTCCAAATATCAAAATTAGTAACCTAATTAGTGAATGGTTACCAAGTGAGTTGTCAAATTGTGAGAGATTAGCTTGGAGGTTGTGATTTGTGAGTGGAAATGATGTGGTTTCCACATTAGTATTGTTGTCGAGTGACTAGGTAGGATATTAGAGAATGTTAATACAATATAGTAACATTAGACATAGTGAATTCTTCCAAATATCATAACGAGTAACCATGTGGTTTCCACATTAGTAGGGTTGTCGAGTGTCTAAGTAAGATATTAGAGAATGTTAGTACTATATAGTAACACTAGATATCATTAATTCTTCCAAATATCATAACTAGTAACCTAAATAGTAGATGGTTAATAAATTAGTTATCAAATTGTGGATATTAGCTTGGAAATTGCGATTTGTGAGGAAAAACAATGTGGTTTCCACATTAGGAATGTTAACACTATATAGCAACACTAAATAGTTAATTCTTCCAAATATCTTAACAAGTAACCTACTTAGTATATGGTTATCATATTAGTTTTGAAATTGTAAGAATTAGCTTGGAGGTTGCGATTTTTGAGTAGAAACAATGTGGTTTCAACATTGGTAGGGATGTTGGGTGACTAAGTTAGATATTAGGAGTGATAATACAATATAGTAACATTAGACACAATTAATTCTTCCATATATCACAACAAGTAACCTAATTAGTTGATGGTTACCAAATTAGTTTGGGTAAATATCACTTGGGATCCCTGAATTTCACTAGTTGTATCACTTAGATCCCCAATCATTTTTTGTAGCATTTAGATCCCCAACATTTACTTTTTGACTCATATAGGTTCCCAATGTTATATTTTATTAAATCAACCTAATTTACAAGTGACGAAGTGAGATGTTAATTCAATTAGTTACACTAGACATAGTTAATTGTTCTAAATATCACAACTAGTAACCTAATTGGTAGATGGTTACCAAATTAGTTCTCAAATTGTGAGAGATTGGCTCGAAAGTTACGACATTGATGTTCGATTGGATGTCGAAACTCCCTAATTGCATCTTTTGACCACTAAATGTCAACTTTTGTTTCCTTTAATGGTGTTGTAAGCAATCTTCATCACCAAGACCACACATTGATTTAGTGTTTAGAGGCTCCAAAATATGTTGCGAAGTAGGACAATACATCATCATTATTCAATTGGAGGCCCAAAGTCCATAATGGCACCCTTTGAACACAAAAAATCAACACTTGCACTTTTCAATAGGGTGAGCAATCTTAATCGCCAAAACAAAGATCACACCATTGACTTGATTAGGTTCGAAATACCTTACAATTAGTCAAAGTTTCTAAAAGCTAATACATTGCAGTGAGATCTATGCTAATCGACATTGATAGCATATTTAGGTATTTATATTGTAATATATATATATATATGCAAATTAAAAATATTGTAATTTTACTAATAGTTTTATTTTCAAATGCTTTTTTAAATTATAATATTATTTTTATTTATTTATTTATTCTTATTTTGTGTTGAAGGAGATCAACGTTAAATTTTGTGAGTGAACTTTATTATTTAAGAAATAAAATTGTAAACAAGTATAATTTTTAATTATTTTTATTCTTAATATAGGAGTGTAATTTAAAAAACAATTAAAGCATAGATAATACTAATCTCCCAACGAAAAAAATATAATACTAATATGTGCTTATGATATTTTTTTTTAGGTGAGTACTTTTTATTATTTTTAAGTATTCTAAATTTATGTTTGAATAATATGTGCATTTATTATGTGTTTTTGATATTTAATAAAGTAGTGTGCCGTAATCTGTTAAAATAAATAGAGTGCAGAACTAATTTGTAATCCACGTTCAACAAAAAAAAAAAATTGTAACCTGCTAATAAAAAGAACTAATTTGTAGGAATTTTGGGGTGTAACTGGCTAAGGCCAACACCAATCACACGGCATTATATGCCGTGAACAGCATATATACAGCTCCAACCTAATTGCAAATATACCCTCATTTAGCAGTTTATGAATATGTCGTGCACTGTTCACACGGCATTTTGCTTTTGTTTTGTTTTTTTTTTTTTGATAAATCTATTTATATCTTTTATATATATATATTTATATATATAAACATATGAGTATTATGTGGGTTTATATTTTATGTTGGGTTTTTTAAATTATAAATACACATATAATTTAATTTTTTTAAATAAAATTTCAAATATTTCATAATTAATTTCTTATATAATTTATTTTAATTTGTGTGAAAATTCTTACTCTACACTATAAAAAATAAAATTAACATTGAAATTGATTAAATATATAAAAGATAATTAAAATATTACAAACTTACATTCTAATATTAAAATCAAATACACCAAACATAAAATAGAAAACAATATATATATATATATAGAACACAAGACAAATTAAGACATACTTCTAATAATTTTAAAAATTAATAATTAAATATATTTTATTGTAGTAGTGTAATATTTAAATAGGAAAATGTAATGTGTTATTATAATTTCCAAATTTTAATATTTATGAAATAAGTTTCATGTAATTAATAATGATATTTTTACTTAATTGATTAATTAAATAATAAAATAATAAAAAGAATATTCTATTTGATTAAAAAATAATATAATAATAAATAATATATTTTTTGGTGTAATTTTTGGTGTTGTGATTGGAATAGAAAAAAAATATGGTGTTAAGATTCTTTAGTTTTGGTGTTGGTGCAACACCGTAATGGGGTAATGGGTTGGAGATGCTCTAAGTGTGTTTTAATAGATTCTTAATATTAGTTACCCCTATGTTATAGCCTGCCACATAGTCATTTCAATGTCAGGTCTATTACTCTTTCCCATAAATTTACTAGCCACACGATGAAAGATGTATATAGTTGATGGTTTGGATTAATGGACAACACAAGTACCGCCTCCGTACCAGGCGGGACATCATGCCCTGTGTAGTTATCCACATTATATATGGGTAGTTTCACTTAAAAAGGATGCTAATTAAAAAATATATTAATCATAATACATTTTTTAAAATAATATAACTTTTTGATTATTTATCTAAAATATTTTTGTTATTTTTCCCTCGTTTCTCGTTTCTCGTTTCTCGTTTCTCTCTTCTCTGTCTCTCTCTCCGTTTATTCTCTCTCACCTCACGACACCACCACCCACGGCCGCGACGCCACCACCAACACTAGAAAAACCTCCATAACTTCGGTCACATTGTAGAGATAAGCACAATATACCTAAAGAAACTTATATTTTGATGATTCTTTGAGTAGAAATTTATGGGTAATTACTTGTTTCTCAAATATAATGATGCTTCTTTCACTTAAGACACTAAATATTACATTTCGAATAGATCTATACAAGATTTTTGAGTTTTTTTGTGATTTTTTTTTCCAGATTTGAAACTTTGAAATCTGCACAAAATCGACCTTGTTCGATGGTGGTTCAATGGTGCTTGATGCTAGCTCGATGGGGCCTTCAAAATCATGATTTTTCAAGAAAAAATGACTTTGCTCGATGGTGATTCGATAGTGCTCGATGCAATTCTTGCAAGAGATATAATTTTTCACTCGGATATCCGTTTGGGATGATTTTTTTTTATTTTGGGTATATTTTTTCAAGATCTACACGCTTGTCATGCTAGTATGCACATTTGTGAAGTGTAACACTTGAAAAAAAAAATACAAAAATCCAAACATACCTCATGTTTAAGATACATTTTGGTATGTTTTCAAGTTTTAAACTTCCCAAATGTGCATATGAGTACGTAAAACGTGTAGATCTTGAAAAAAATACCAAAAATAAAAAAAATACCCCAAATGGACACTCGAGTGAAAAATTATGTCTCTTGCAAGAATCGTATCGAGCATCATCGAGCCACCATCGAACTACCATCGAGCAAAGTCGTTTTTTCATGAACAATCTTGATTTTGAAGGCCCCATCGAGCTGGCATTGAGCACTATCGAGCAGCCATTCACTGGGGCCTTCAAAATCAAGATTTTCATGAAAAAATGACTTTGCTCGATAGTGGTTCGACTGTGGCTCGATGATGCTCAATGATGCTTGATGGTGCTCGATGCGATTTTTGCAAGAGACATAATTTTTCACTCGGGTGTCTGTTTGGAGTAATTATTTTTTTTATTTTGGGTATTTTTTCAAGATCTACACATTTGATATGATCATATGCATATTTGGGACGTTTAAAACTTGAAAACATACCAAAAGATGTCTTAAACATGTGGTGTGTTTGCACTTTTGTATTTTTTACAAGTGTTACACTTCCCAAATGTACATATGAGCATGTCAAATGTGTAGATCTTGAAAAAAAATACCCAAAATAAAAAAAAATCACCGTAAATGGACACCCGAGTGAAAAATTATGTCTCTTGCAAGAATTGCATCAAGCACCATTGAGCCACCATCGAGCAAAGTCGTTTTTTCATGAAAAATCATGATTTTGAAGGCCCCATTGAGCTGGCATCGAGCACCATCGAACCACTATCGAGCAAGGTCGATCTTCTGCAGATTTCAGAGTTTCAGATCTGAAAAAAATCGCAAAAAAACCAAAAAATTATGCCCAAATCTGTTTGAAATACAACATTTAGTGTGGTGGTGGTGTTGGTGGTACAGTGAGATGAGAGAGAGTGAACTAAGAGAGAAAGAGGGAAGAGAGAAGAGAGAAATGAGAAGTGAAAAGTGAGAGGGGAAATGGTAAGAGTATTTTAGATAAAGTACCAAAAATAACATTATTTTGAAATCTTTAATATGCCTAGCATTTTTTTTAAATAGTAGCCTTGTCAAGTATACAAACTGAATTATATATTAAATTCAACATGTACCAAAACTTCGTTAAAGACAAAAAAAAAAAGCATGTGTACATAGAGAACAACGTAAAAAAAAGGTACATGGCACAAGAAGTTTAAGAAAATGTATGTCAATACAGTAAAATTGTAAATAAAACAATAGATGTTATAATTGAAAATAAAATACTAAATAATATATCATATGTAAATGTCCCAAAATATAATAAAAATATAGGACAATTCTTCTATAGGGGCTTCACTTTAAGCCCTACCGGTAAGGCTCTCAGTGTTTCTCGACTCGTGAACAGTTTTCAGCGCGACTTTTTTTTTATGACCGTGTATATTGTAGCTATTTAGAGCTTCCTGCAAATTTTTAGAACATTCTGAATAGTTTACAGTACCGAAAACTAGGATCAAACATGTTGTTTTCCACGCACATAAAAAAAATTAGTCACGCGTGCAACAACATGTTTGAACGTAGTTTTCGGTATTGTAAACTATTCGGAATTTTCTGAAAATTTGCAGAATGCTCTAAATAGCTACAATATACACGGTTATAAAAAAATCGCGCCGAAAACTGTTCAAGGGTTGAGAACACTAAGAGCCCTATCGGTAGGATTTAAAACGAAACCCTTATAGGAGAATTCCCCTAAAAATATATAGCATGTAATTTTTTTTTGAAAAACTGGGGGGTGGGGGGCAGGGCATCCAATAATCCAATGGTTAGACACGATGTCACTACATATGGTAATATTTTTCATTATTACTATAAAAATACCCAATATATCATCTAATGTTCAATAGTTATTTTTAACCATTCGAGGGGACTAATATTTGCATAGAAAATTATATTCAATATTTTTGTTGAAGTCAATGATATAAACAAAATTACATATTAGGATTGTTGGGTTTTATGCCTTTATAAAACTATATTTCTTATGTAATTAATTTATTGTCAATAAAGTAGTAGAAATTATTTTATTCAATCAAATTGTGTTGTTTACATGTTTTATCACATGATTAATTATTATTAATTCAAACGTTTATAAAATCTCAAACATATGTATAGTTATAATTATAGTGACTCGGTCATAGTGGATTATAATTGTAATTATATGTTCAAAAACATTTTGTCCTAAGATTAAATTAGTACACTGGATTTTTACTCATTGAGTAATCTACGATAAGATCTACTTACACATCTGGTGTGATGTCCTATCCAGGACATTGACCAAGTAGATAAGATCAGATGTATTTTGTTACATTAAACTGGACCGATATTAATTATTGATAAGATAAGTAAGTATCGTTATTATCTAATCTAATCATATCACAACGTTGACCATAGGTCAATTTAATCTTAATTCTGAATGATCAATATTTTGTTAATTTTCTTATTCAAGTCTATTGATTTGTTCGTTACCAGTTTACTCTGCGGACCAGCTCATACTTACATATTGGAGATTTGGTAGTATAATTGAGTGAGAGTATTTATCATAGACATGAAATATATAGCTTCTGTTTAAGAAGTGAAACAATGATTTCCTTATAGCTTGGTTCAAGTGTTAAATGATAGAGTACTCATTTCTGTAATTAAGTTTACGAAAATATCATTAACAAGGAACTTAGTGGGAGTTAAGGATAAAATACCAATGAGGGGTAAAACATTAATTTCCACACGTCTTATTAGTAGATCATCTATAGAGGATTGAATGACGGTTACGGTTAAAACAATGGATAACGTATTTACATTTGGTGTAAAGTGTTCTATGAATTAAAGAGTGCAATTATGAATCTATAGTGGAGTCATGAGGAATTAATAAGGTAGTGAGTTTATTTGTTATAAATAAACCCACAGTAACTTATTGGAGCTTGAGTTCATGGATCGATGGTCCCCATGTCATCTCTTATAAAAAATGAATATTGTAGTCTTGAATAATTAATTTAATGACTAGGTCAATGAAAATAAATAATGTTAAATTATTTATTGATATTTTGTGAGAAAAGAAATAGAAGAAACTTTGAGGTTTTTATTACAAAGTTTCAAAAAGAGAGTATTATAGCCAATTGTGACAATTTTGTTAATATTGATAGTTTGATATTAATATTAATAAAATGAATTAAATAATGGTCAAAATTATAATTCGTTAATTTTGACAAGTATTTAATTAATTATAATTATTAAATAATTAAAAATAAAATGGGAAACTAAAACCTATTTTATGTCCTAGATAATTGCCTATATATACTAGTGTTATAAAATGCATTAGGTTAGATGAATTTGACAAGGTAAAACTTCACTCCTATTATTCTATACCTAGTCGCCCACTCTCTCTTAGTTTTCTCTCTAGGAATTCTTTTCTCATGTGTTCAGACTTGCCCACACCAATACTTGGCTATTTTAGAGAAAGACTTGGAAGACTGTGGTATTGTTTCAAATCAGTTTGGATTCCTTGCAATACTTAGCATTCAACAAGGACAAAAGTTTAGGGAATCCGAAGGGTGTAGTCATTGTTCCACTACGCATCTTCTAAGTACTCTAATGATTTTATTATTGTATTTACGTATCTCTGTAATATTCACATGCTTGTATGATTTTATGATTTATACTATGTGTATTGTTTTGAATATATATTTATAGGGAGCATGCATATATACTTATATAAATGAGATCCTACAACTGGCCTCAAAGCCAGTGGTTGCTAGTTTATATGTTTATATACATGTATGTGATTTTTTGACATGTTAGATATGTTAATTGGATGGTAGCATCATAGTATGTATGTTTAAGTTTTATGTATGTGTGATGCTAATAGAATGTTGTTCATGATTTTTGTATGTTTATTAGTTTTTATGTGTGTTTTATTTTGTTGTAAAAATCTCATAAACTCTGTACATGAAATAAAAGTTTGAAAATTGCACAAAAATATATTTTTTATTTTGAGAATGCTTTTTAGCTCACGTTAATGGCATATATGTATATATGTTTATTTTTATTTTTGTTAATGTTGTACCCAAAAAATACGAGCTGAATTACTCAGCACGGGTTACAACTGGCAGAAAAGCATATGAAGAAAGTGTACATATAGAGCATCTAGCTAACTCTACAGTGAGCAACTTGACTCAAACTTGACAGCTAACGACAACCAGATAGTCTCTAGATCGCCTCTTGCGCCAACAACTTAGTTCGAGATGCGCGAGTGCCAGATCGCCTTCGTGAAACTCTGAACGTGACCTGTGTTAGTTCAGTTTAAATCTTTGATATCCAGCTCGAAGGAAGTGTTCAGCTCGCGGAAGCCTGATCATGACGCACAGTAAAGGATCTCAAAAAACTCAGAGATTCCTTATACGCTCATTAATGCTAAGATATTAATATGTATTTATTACCCGATATTGTGGGCATAGAATCAATATGCATTAATGTATTTATGTAAATGATGTTACCATATTTATGCATGGTTACCCAAAACTGTTCAGGCATAATTCTTTATAAATACAGGGGAGAATGGACATCGAAAGGGATCGACATTTTGTACACTGAAACCCTACTGAAATTGTGACAAACAATTTCACGGTGAGAACAAAACAGATTAATAAGAATGACTCGTGGACTAGGTAGATTTTAACCACTGAACCACATAAAAAGTGTGTGAGTGTTCTTAATACTTTTTATTTGTCCAATTACGATTTAGAAAAAGCCAAATAATACTATTTTCGGATTCCTTAATCCATTGTTGGTGAAAATCTGCGTCAATAGATTGGTGCTTTCGTTGAGAGCATATTAGACTTAATTCCTCATGCAAGCTTCCCCTAACAGTCACCATGGTGGTCACCCGATCTATGCGTGACAATGAGACTGAGCAACCTAATGATCAAGAGACTCACGGTGCGACCATCCCCACCGGAGAAGTCTCATTTGCACAATGTCGTCCTGGAAAACAACATGTGGATGAAGACGATGTTGGGAGCTCAGCCTCTCTCTCACCAAATCCCCATCCTAGGTACCTGACAGCCATCGAGATGGAAAACACTCAGTTAAGGGACAATCTTGCCCAGGGTAACAAGCAGATTGAGGAGATATTGGCTTGATTACCCCCTCATGCAGCCGATGTTAACATCAGAAGGAGGCAAAGTGAGTCTCATAAGTCCCACAAGAATAATCTACCCAATCTTAGTCGCTCTGACAGAACTATAACTTCGAGTTCAATACCTTCAGGGAAAATTTAGTGAAATACTCAACCTACCAACCCTTGCAGGACCGATCATTCAACTCACACTCCCAGGAACCAGCCTGGCCAAACAGGGAGACCTAGGACCAATTCGAGGAGATGAGACATACTAGCAAATCCATCCGTGCCACAACCAGAACCTCCGACACAGAGACATGAACTAGCACTGCCTCAAACCCGAGAAATTGGAGTAGACCCAGGGCGAGCTAATCTAGTCCATCCCGATGGAACAAGGATAACTTTACCAATAAGGCATCCTCCATCATTGATTTGACATCCAACACAACCTCGCCCACAAAGGAATGTTATAGATTGAGAAGATAGCATGAGGAATCCTTCACCTTTAGAAGATATTTATATCCCAAAGTCTCGCGCTAATAATCTAGGTCCTCGATTCTAACCACGACCTGTAAGCTTCACGAATGGAAGCTACTGGACAGAGAGCCAACACTGGGGTAGGCATGAGAGTGACCCGAGGAATCACTTAAGCTCTGCACAAAGCCTTCACTTTGACCCACATTCTGACTTGGGTGATCCTCTGAAATCACAAAGAGGTCGTCCAACTCTCCACGATGATTTGAGTTACACTCAGGCCAGGGGAGATCCGTCTACTGTACGTGACAATGGGAATTTCCCGTCTAACGGAGCTCAAGCTTGGAGGGATAATAACCCATCTAACACGTACAACAGGATAGGAGCTGATAATAAACTCCCGAATAACCTAGACGCCAAGGATCCAACTCTTGAGCGGTTGACCATAATGGAATAACAGACGAAGAAACTCCTATCTGGAAAAGAAGTCGATGATTCCGATTTTGATGAGGAGTTTGAGCCTTTTGCTCCTAACATTGTAGCAGCTCCGTATCCTATTGGCTTTAGGATGCCGACCATGCCCACATATAATGGAAACACAGACCCACCCAATCACCTCGAGACCTTCAACACGTTAATGATGGCCCACATCATCGGGTTCGACCTAAGATGTATCTTGTTCCCAGCAACATTGACTGGACTAGCCAAGTTATGGTTCAATAATTACAAGAAACATTCAATCACCTTGTGGAAGAAATTGTCTTCCGTGTTTAAGAGGTAGTTCCGAGCTGCGAAGGAATCTTGTGTTAAAGTTGATTCGTTGGCCAACATCAAACAACAACTCGGTGAGTCCATGAAGGCATATCTGAATCGGTTTACCAATGCAGCAGCACGAGCTAGGGATGTTGATGACAGCTCCAAGCTTATGACTATGAGGACAGGGATCACAGTAGGAGGTGATTTATGGAAAGAACTCTAGCGGAAAGGAGTTAAGAGTGTAGATGAATTCTTAGTTTGAGATTAGGAATGGATAAATCTAGAGGAGACACAATTTGCTGTCGCAAGAACTATCCAGACCCTTGTTCAGCCCGCTGGAGCGATAAAAGATGTTGTAGCTAAGGCTCAGCACGCTACCCAGAATAACCAGGCAGGGGGTAATAAGCGGAAGGAGATTAGTGAGGGCAACCAGAATGGCACTAAAAAGAATATGCCTAGTGAAAAATAAAAGTCCATCTACACCGCCTATATCGACCTGACAGACGAGAGTGTATCTTCTTGGAAACTCTAATCACCTTCCATGGAAGAAACCAGAACCCCTGAGGCACCAGAGGGCGAAGAAAGACCTAGTGCCAATATCATAATGACATCTACCACAAACTGATGATTGACTTTAGCTAAAAGATGGATCGAGACTCTCATCTGGGCTGGAGCGTTAGCCCAGCATGCCCGAAATAGAGTAGTTCCAAATCAGCTAGTGAGGCAAAACATTCAACCAGCTCAGAAAAATCTGGTCGATCAACCCCAAGCTCAACCAGATCATGGAAATCAGATCTCCCCTCCTCCAATAGAAGGGAGGGACATAGCCACTATTGTCGAAGGACCTCATCTGACGGGCATGAGTAATGGGGCTAAGAAAAGGTACATACAGGAGCTGAAAACCCATAATGGCATTGAGTTCGTTTCGGAGCAAAGGTTATCAAAATAGCAGCGGTTGGAGAAACAACCAATCATTTTAATGGAACATGACATTAGCTATGTCCAATTACTCATAACGATCCACTGGTGATAACCATTCAGCTTGCCAATCAAAGAATACAGAGAATACTGATTGATAATGGGAGCTCTATAAACGTGCTATTCAGGTCCACCCTAGAAAAGATAGAGCTATCTGTAGCCGATCTTAAGGCGACCTCGATGACCCTATACAGATTCTCGGGAGAAGGAACAGTAGCCATAGGGACGATTGAGCTTGTATTGACATTGGGAGATAATATGCAAGTTGTTGCTAAAATGCTCGAATTCATTGTAATTGATTGTCCGACTGCATACAACGCAATTTTGGGACGACCCGCGTTGATGAATTTTGAAGCTATCACTTCAATATGACATTTAGCAATGAAGTTCCCCTCGACCTCAGGTATATGTACTGTAAAAGGAGATCAACTCACCGCCAGAAAATGCTATAGCACTGATATGAAGGGAGAATCACAAATAGGGCAGCAAGCGATGGTCGTCATTGAAGGGAATGAGGGGCCTCAGGTAATGGAAATTTCCCATGGGGCAAAATAACCTCAGGAAGAAGATAACGAGGTCGCCCAACATGATGACATTGATCCGAGATTAGGCGAAGACAGGTCTGATCTCCAAGCATTGGAGGAGCTTGAGGAAATCAATATCGACCCAGAGGTACCTTCAAGGGTTGTAAAGAATGGAAAGAATCTTGGAACTGAAAGGAAGAAGGAGCTGGTCAAGTTTTTGAGAAATAACCTGGACATCTTCGCTTGGTCACATGAAGATATGGTGGGACTCAATCCAAATTTTATGATGCATACTTTGAATCTAGACATGAATGTGCTTGCAAAGGTACACAAACGAAGGCTTTTTGGGAAGGAACGATCAGAAGCTTTAGAAGAAAAAGTAGCTTGCTTACTTAAGCATGGGTTCATAAGGGAAAGCAAAATATCCAACCTGGATTGCTAACCCTGTTTTGGTCCCAAAGCCCAATGGAAAATGGGGAACTTGCATTGACTTCTTTGACCTTAATAAGGCTTGTCCTAAGGATTGTTTTCCACTACCTAAAATTGATCAGTTGGTAGAGGAAACAACCGGTCATGAGCTCATGTCTTTCATGGACGCATATTCTAGATATAACTAGATTGCAACAAACCCTACAGACCAAGAGCACACTAGCTTCATGACTGAGCATAACATATACTACTACAAGGTTATGCCATTGGGGTTGAAGAATGCTAGTGCAACGTACCAACAACTGGTTAACAAAATGTTCGTTAACCAGATTGAGAAAAACATGGAAGTGTACGTCAATGATATTCTCATTAAATCAAAGACTGACAGCAACCATGTATCCAACCTAGAAGAATGTTTTTGCATGCTAAGGAAGTATGCCATGAAGCTAAATCCCCAAAAGTGCACCTTTGGGGTTTCCTAAAAAAAAAAAAAAATTGGGCTTCATAGTCAACACAAGGGGGATAGAGGTGAAATGTGGCGGCCCTAAACTCCTTCGTTTCAAAATCCACTGACAAGTGTCTCCCGTTCTACAATTTGTTCAGGGGAAACAAAAAGTTTGAGTGGACTGAATAATGAGAGCAGGCATTTCAGCATCTGAAAATTCACTTGGTTGAACCCCTCCCCCCCTCCCCAATATTATCAAAACCAATAGTTGGAGAATGTTTATTCTTATACCTAGTTGTGACAGAAAACAAGGTTAGCTCCGTAT
The DNA here is from genome assembly GCF_963169125.1 of Humulus lupulus. Taxonomy (NCBI): domain Eukaryota; kingdom Viridiplantae; phylum Streptophyta; class Magnoliopsida; order Rosales; family Cannabaceae; genus Humulus; species Humulus lupulus. The sequence goes on from NC_084797.1 coordinate 28,814,407, forward strand.
TAGTTCGAGAAGAAAATTGAGCACAAAAACCAGTGTACTATGTGAGCATAAGACTTCTGGGAGCTGAATCCAGATACCCTTTAATAGAAAAACTCGTGTTCAGCTTGATCTAGGCCTTGAGAAAACTCAGGCTGTATTTCCAATCCCACATCGTCCACATCTTAACCGATCAACCTTTAAGGCAGGTCTTGAAAAAGCCTAAACCATCGGGACGTTTTCTTAAATGGGCCATCAAACTTAGTCAGTTCGAGATATTATATAAGACATGAATAGTAATCAAGAGTCAAGCGCTCGCTGATTTTGTGGTAGAATGCATAGGTTTCCAGGACGAGCCAATGACAGAACCAGTGCAAGAATTGTGGAAACTCTTCGTTGATAGATCATCTAACGAGAACGGATCTGGAGCTGGGATAATTCTGATATCACCTAAGGGACATGGATTTCATACAACCATGAGGTTCAATTTTGAATCATCCAAAAATGAAGGAGAGTACGAGGTTCTATTGGCGAGAATACGTGTGGCAAAAGAACTGAAAGCAAAGGCGATTAATTGTTACAGTAATTCCTAGTCGTGATTAATAAAATATTGGTGGAGTATCAAGCTCATGGTATCAAAATGGTGGTTTATCTAGCCAAGGTTAAAGATGAGTTGTCTGAGTTTGAGTTATGCTCCATTGAGCAGGTACTCCGAGAGCATAGTTCGAATGCTAATGCTTTAGCTCTACTTGCTACCACCAAAGAGGCGGACACGTTAAACGTAGTCCTAGTGTATTTCTTAGAACAACCAAGCATAATGGAAGAGTCAGTTGAGGTCAGAGTGATTGACACAAAACTGACCTGGATAACCCCCATAGTGGAATACCTCACAACCAGTAAGCTACCAAATGACCAAAAGGATGCAAGAAAATTGTTATATCAAGTTCCACGGTATGTTATGGTTGATGGAATTCTCTACTAACGAGGGCATTTGATACCCCTCCTACGGTTTGTTTTGCTCGAGGAAGCACAAACTATCCTACGTGAGATACATGAATGATTCTGTGGAGACCACACTGGGGGAAAAACCTGGCTCTAAGGATATTGAGGCAGGGCAATTTTTTTCCTATTCTAAAAAATGACTCGGCCTTGTGAGTCCAAAAGTGTGATAACTGCCAACACTTTGCCACAATTGCTTGAGCAGCGCCCATGGAGATAACCATGAATTCATCACCCTGGCCATTCACAGTATGGGGGATCGACCTGATTGGTTCACTGCCAACTAGAAAAGGGGGAGTTCGCTATGCAGTTGTCACCATCGACTACTTTACAAAGCGAGTCGATGGCGAGCCTTTGGCGACCATAACCTCAAAGAGAGTCCTAGAATTCGTCGTGAAGAACATCATATGCCGTTTTGGGCTCCCAAAGAAGATCGTGTCTAACAACAGAACCCAGTTCAATAGTGATCTTTTCACGAACTTTTGTGAGAAGTATGACATAGTCAAGAGTTTTTCTTCAGTGGCACATCCGCAAGCTAATGGGCAGGTCGAGGATGTAAATAAAACCCTAAAGGTGAGCTTAAAGAAATGACTAAACGAAGCTAAGGGATTATGGCCCGAACAACTCCCACAAGTACTTTGGGCCTATAGGACCTCACATCGCTCCTCCACATGGCACACTTCCTTCTCTTTAACCTTTGGAAGTGAGGCTATGGTCCCAATTGAGACACTAGTGATGTCACATAGATAGAAAACCGTCGATCAAGACCGAAACCATAACTTGCTTCACGCATCTTTGGACCTGATTAAGGAAAAGCAGGAAGAGTCATAGTTACAGCTCGCCCATTATCAGTTGAGGATCACTCGCTATTTTAACTCGAAAGTCAAAGGAAGAAGTCTCGAACTAGGTGATTTAGTGCTCTGAAGGGTATTTTTGGTGAACAAAGATCCTAAGGATGGTGTATTGGGACCAAACTGGGAAGGACCCTACCAGATCGTAGAAATCTTGCATGAACGAACCTTCAAACTAGCTCGATTAAATGGAGAGTTAGTCCCACAAACCTAGAAAGTTATCATTTTATTTTGCAATGCATCTCGAGCTTATTTTGTAAAAGCAACCTAGAATACTTATAAATTCTTATTGCTTAGGGGGGCATATAACCCACCATAATATTTTAAATATTCGGCACATCTCAAGATTATTTTGTAAAAGCGACCTAGAATAATTATAAATTTTGATCGCTTGGGGGGCATATAACCCTCCATAATCTTTGAAATACTCTGAATCATTTGATAAAATTTTTTTAGCTTAGAATTCATAAAATTGATTATTCTACGACATTTTAAAGGTTAAATTTTCAAAGAAATTATGAATATGAACTAAGTTAAGAAAATTCAATGAAACAAAACCTAGAATTCGACTAGGAAAAATCTTGGATGTAACCAGGTCCGAGGCCTGATTCGTAACAGGTATAAAACTATTAGGCGAGCAAACTCCTAGATATAACCAGGTCCGAGGCCTGATTCCTAACAAGTATAATTCTATTAGGCGAGTAAATTCTTGGATATAACTAAGTCATCTATAACGACCCAAAATCACTAATAAGGCTTGAGGGCCTTGATTAGTGTGCCAGGAGGGCATAATTGGCTTATGTGTGTATTTATTAAGTTAATGTGAGATTATATGACAAACATGTTTGTATGGCTATATGAATGTAAATGTGGTTATATGTGATAACTGTGAGAACCACATTATTATGTGGGTAAGTTTGCAGTGTGCGACTCGAGGCGATCCTAGGGAGCTAGTTAGCGGAAAGTCACAACGGGGCTTAATGTTTGACTTGGGGCAAGTCAAGGGGAAATTCAGGTATTAGATGACTACTTGGGTTATCGGGTTATGGAAATAAATATATGTAGATATATTTGAGGTTAGGAAGCCTAGGCGGGAATATTGGGGAATTTTACCATTTTGCCCTCGGGGACGTTTTCGGTACTTTGAGCCTTGGGATTGACTTAATTAATCAAGGTTAGACTGAGTAAAATAGAAACCAGTAGAACAAAACCCAAACCGACCCTTTAACATTCTCTTCTCTTTTCTCTCTCAAGAAGGTTATAGAAACCTAAGGAGAATCAGTTGGAATTCTGTGTTTTGAGCTGAGTTTGTGAGGGATTAGCTTAGTTCTAACCAAGGGACACTCAACCAGGACCAAGGTAAGAACTGAATTTCATTCTTGAGCATTAGAATTCTGAGTTTTGGCTGAGTATTTAAGGTGTTTATGGTTTTGATGTTTAAGGGCTGAATTGAAGCTGAGAAGCTTGGGTTTCAGCTTAGAAATTGTTAAGGAAGTGGTTCATCAAAGAAGGTAAGCTTCAATTCATAATTCAGAGTCTAAAATCTGAGTTTGCATGACTGGTTTTAGAGTTCGTGAGCTACTGGGTTTTAGAAATCAAAATGGGATTTTAATGAGTTTTTAAACTAGGTTTCTGTTGGATTGAGTTGCTGGAACCATGTTGGGAGTCTTGTGATCAATGTGTTTTGGAGTTAGGGTGCTTTGGGATGGTTTTTAGCAAGGTTAGGAGGCTATAAATGGGCACGAAGGGTTGGGCCATGGCTCTGTTCTAGAGTGTTGCGGCCCTGCGAAGCAAAGAAGAGCCAAAGAGGCTCTGCAGTGGGGAAGCGCCGCGGCGCCACAGGGCAGGGCCGCGGTGCGTGTCTGTCTTCGGAGAGGCTTAGGCTCTGTTTCAGGAGTGGGCCGTGGCTAGGTTTCAGGGGCCACAGCCCTTAAGGGCATTTTTTATCTTTTGGGGATTTTAAGAGCGGGAACCTAACCTAGGGTGCTCGGGATCGATTCCACCACCGTGTTTGGTGGAATTCGATGTCCCGGAAGCTAGAACTTCATCCGGAAATATTAATGCGATTATTAATGGTACTCCCTATCTTGGTTGTGACTAGGTGTTAAGCTAGGGCTCAGGAAGCAGATCGTGCTCGAGAGGCGTCGCTCGTAATCAGTGAACTTAGAAATTAAAGGTAAGAAAACTGCACCCGGTTGTGGAATTATAATGGGACTAAGGGTTCCCTATTTTGTATGCTTTGTAAAGAATGGTATTATGCCATGTAAACAGTAAACCAACGGTCTAAGAGTGTCAAAGTTTACATTAGCGCATAGGGCGTGACTCTGCCACTGGTAGCTGAGGACAGCTTGTTATGCACTGAGCTCGGTTTAAGCGGGCCGGAGTCAGTGGGGTAAACAGAGGGTGAGACCTAAAGTGTCGGCCCTGACTATTTTATGATTTGTTTGTTATTATTGTTTGGTGGATTGTTATGCTGAATAGTTGGGTGATGGTTAGCTGACTCTTTGGTTGAATCTCCATGCTTTGTGAATATTGTGGTAAGTTAAGTGTATGAATGTGCTTAAAGGGTTATCCAAATATTGTTATTGCTTGTTATGTAATATGATATGTTTTCTTGCTAGGCCTTGGCTCACGGGTGCTACGTGGTGCAAGTAAAGGCAAGGGCAAGCTTGATCAGCCCTAATTTGGAGAGCTCGGAGAGAAGAATGTACATGATCAGCTGCTCATCCGCCAAGGTTGAGGGGAGACAGGGACAGGAATACCATAAACTTATGTTTTGCCTTTAGAAAGGCTGGTGGTTGTCTGTACACTGGAAATTTTGTAAACAGAATTTTAAACGCTATTTCTTTTGGGATCCCATGTGTAAATATTTAATTATATGGTAAGTATCTTTTGAGACCAAAGCCTTTTAACATTAGCACTTTAATGACTTTAGAATTCATGTTTTTAACTATTTGACTTGATTAGCAAGTCCTACGCCTTTACAAATACACAGTCTAGCGGTCTTGGCTATCCAGGGCGTTACATCATCGACCAGAATTAATTGGTCGAGCCATCAGGCATTTATCTCGATCTAAAGATAACCTCTATGATTGCAAATGTACAAAGACTTAAAGTTCACAAGCATAGAAAGATAATAGGTTAAGGGAAATAGATTAGAAATTAATGAGCATGTACTAGCACAAGTATATGAATAACTCGAGGAGAAATAACCTCGAACTGAGCTCGAAGGTGATTGTCTCAACTTTTGAAAGCTTAATTACGCTGGGTTAAAAAAACCCAAAATAAAGCTTAAAAAAAGAATGAGAGCGCCCTAAACATCACTGAACTCTGGTAACTTACCCTTGTGATGTCACCTCATCATCGCCCTCTTCAGTAGCTCTAGAAGCCTCCACGATCTTGAAGAGCTCTTGCGAGAGTCGACTCTGGAACTTGGCGAGGTAACGCCCTCAAAACTCCACATCCAGAAATGAGAAATCTCCTTCCTGGTTGTATGCCCAACACTGGTATAACATCTCCTCTAGGGCGATCATTGCCTCGACAACATCCTGCTTCGCCTTCTCGACATCTTGCTTAGCTTTCTCTTCAGCCTCAGACAGTTTCTTTTTTAGCACATCGACTTCCTCAAGTTTTTGTTGAGGCTGTCGACCTCGACTTGTAGCTGGTCTCGACGCTATCTCACTTTGATGACCTGTTCTTTGGTGATTCACTCATTGTCTTGGGATGCCACCATAATGGCCTTGACTTCATCTCTTTGTGCTCGAATCTGGGTGATGCCACAGATTTGAGCTAAATAAGACTACAAAATAAAAAAATATAGCAGGATTAACTCGCGAAAACAGAAAAGAAAAAAAAAAGAGAATGTGGCGAGAAAGAGGATAACTCACAGTCAGATTCATTCCCAAGGTTGGCTCCAGGACATTCCATGGGGAATGCTCCTCTATGGCCCTCACGTCCTTGATGTTCACCTTGTTAGCATGACCCACCATGTGATTTTCCATGTTGTGAAGGGGTCCACAAAGTGCTTCCAAGATCCTTGCAACCTCGAGCGGCATCACTGGGAGCTGCAAGTCTAGGAGCTGTGTGTCTGGAAGCTAAGCAGATGGGGCCTCGCCCTGAATAACTTGAGGAATCAGAGTCGATTCGTGACGAGGAGGAGGAAGAACTACAAGAATGGTAACTGCAATTATCGAAGCTGCCTGTTGGTTTTGCTGCTATTGTTTTTGGGTGGAACTGGCACCATTATCCTTTGTAAGGGAACCAGTGGCAGCTCCAGCTCTGGAGGTGCTTTTCTTCGATATTCTTGCCTTCTTAATGATGGGTCCAGTTCTGGCCCCACCAAATTTGAAGGCTCTCCTTAAGTCCATATCTTCATCTGCAAAAGGGCGAGCATAAAAAAATGATTAGGATGGATAACACAAAGCAAATAATAGAACAAGAACCCCACCCTCCGATCTAGAGGAGGAAAATAATATGATCGACTCTAGATTGTGAACCGGGCTGGGTAAAGCCTCTAACTCTTGGATTATCAGAGGAGGGGGTGTAACGTCCTCCTAATCTAGGAATGTTACACTATGTAATTTAAATAGTGCTTAACTCGTTAAACGAGTAATTTGAGTTTAAATCGTGTAATTAAAACTAACCACAGGTTTAGGTACTAAAAAATTTGGTCAAAATTCAACCATTTCATTAAAAGAGTTTAACTTCCATATATTGGATCTCATCGTAGTTTAAAATAGTTACAAATCCAAAAGTGAATACAAAAGCCGACCTAGGCGGCAAAATCAGGGTCCAACCCTAGTTCCAACTGATAGCCTAGGTCGTGGCGGACAAACATGACGCATATATACACTCTGTTCCTTCAGCACTCCAACTCATTGCTGGTCTAGCTTTTCCTTTCCTTTACTTGTACCATTTAGCACCCGTTAACCAAGACTTAACAAGAAAACACAATCATGCTTATAAGAAGTACATTATCATATCATAGTTTCATAATTATCATGCCTAGTAGTAATAACCCTACTGATTACGCCCAAACTTATCTTCACAAAGCGGTTGTTGTAATGTAGTATGAGCGGTCATGTCCACATAGAGATATCTTAATCAAAAGGTGATTAGTAGAACTAAAAAACAAATAGTAAAGTAATCGTTGGTGGTTTTTGAGAAAATGTTGAAAATAAAATTAAAGCAAATAAAATTGGTGGAAAAATTCAATAACAAAAGTGATAAGGTTTCAAGAATCACCTATATGTTTGGCTCATTTATTTGGATTTTGATTCACACATATAACACAATTAAAATTTTCACTTCCCAATAATTTAATCGGAAGATAAAACTTGAAGAACATATATAATAAAATGTATTAGAGTAATAACACTTTTCACCTTAGGAACATAGAAAATAATCTTATAAAAATCTAAGAATGACAATATAACTTATTGACAATAATGCAATAAAAGACTAATCATAAAATCATAATATCAATATATTTGTACTATTATTGTAACGCCCTAAACTCCAGGGACCGTTATGGTGTGCCTTGTAAACAGTGCTAAACTCGCTAATCGAGTCATTTGACCAAAATCGTGTAACTAAGTATGATTAGCAGTTTAGGGATTAAAATTTTTGGTTAAAATATAACGTTTCATTAGAACGTTTACTGTATATATTGAGATCCCAAAAATATAATTTAAAGGTCTATTACAAGAAAATATTTACAACAGGCCGATCTAAGAGGCAAAACATGGTTTAACCCTAGTTCCTTTTTCAACCCTCGGCCGTGGCGGTCGAGCAGTCGCATATGTACACGTCGTCACCTAAGCTCTCTAATTCAAGGATGGTCTAGTTTTCTTTTGCCTTTACCTGCACCACATACCACCCATGAGCCGAAGCCCAGCAAGAAAACTCAACATGCTCATGAACAGTAATAACATGTCATCGAATCATAATGAGCATGCCTAGCAATAATAGCTTCCGTCATGCATGCAAATAAGTTCAAATAAATGATTATGGGATCCTGCTTCTGCATAGAAGACTAATGAGTCATTCTCTGAGGACCTGCTTCATGAATAGATGACTAGTAAGTCAATCTCGGAGTGGGTGACTAATGAGTCACACCCTGCATAGGTGACTAATGAGTCATACTCTATATAGATGACTAATCAGTGATACCCTGTGTAGATGACTAATCAATCCATCTCAGTCTAGGAGACTAATGAGTCACACTCTGTATAGGTGACTTATAAGCCACACTCTGTATAGATGACCAATAAGTCTATCTCTATGTGGATGATTAATGAGTCATACCCTGTATAGGTGACTAATGAGTCACACTCTATATTGGTGACTAATAAGTCACACTTGGTATAGATGACTAATAAATCAATCTCGGTGTGGATGACTAATGAGTCATACCCTGTATAGGTAACTAATGAGTCACACTCTGGAGGTCCCATACCCTCCTAGCCATGTGACATGTAGGTCACATTAGCCTTTCTGGCTCTAACTAACTAGCCCTTAGACTAGACAAGCGCTTTTAATTTTCATCGACCTTGAGGTCGGTCCGGCATTAATGCTCATTTGAGTCATTCAATGTAGATATCGATTAGATCTAATCTTTTATTGGCTTGCGTTAAACACGCTAAGGCCGTACTTGACTTATAAGTCAATCCCATGTGACCAGTGCTCAATACCACTGCCGAACCTGATTAATGAGTCACAACTTCACAGTTGATATTGACACCATTGCCAATCCCTGACTAATAAGTCAGTGCTTCCTCACTTAGGTAATACAAACATACATATATTATATGTCGAATATTTAGATATAAGGCATTTGGCATGCTCACTCAGTAATCAAAAGCATAATTATAATCATGCACAATTATAGAGACTCAAGCTCTGATCAATCTCATAATCAATATTCATAGCGTGCCCTAATCACATGTTTCTCGTGCATCACATGCATCGCATCTAATCACTTGGAATGCCTCAACAATAACCATGCATGTCACATTTAACCATCCAACATGCATCAAGAATAACCATGCATGTCATATATACACAGGGTGTAGTTTTCTTACCTTCGGTCCAAGCACAGGTTACCAATAAATGAGCCACAAGCATGTTCCTGATTCCAAGCCCCTATTGATAATCTAGCCACAACCATAATCTAAAACCTCATAAAAATGAGTAAATAAATACTTCCAAACCCAAGCCAAGCCTCTGGGACATCGAATCCCACTCAACTAAGTAGTAGGATCGATCCCAGGCCCTTAAAGTTAAGTTCCCATGCTCAAAATATCAATTTGGCCAAAAATGGCATCAAGCGCCGCGACCCTCCAGGCAAGCACCACGGCCCTCCAGGCAAGCGCCGCGGCCCTTAGGCTTATCAGCAACCTCCACCTGCTTCAACAAGCCAGGGCCGCGGCGCCCAAGAACAGGGCTGCGGCCCAACCACGAACCAGCCATTTTTTCCTCGTTTTCTCCATTTTAAAACCTTCCAACAACCCATCCAAACATCCCCAAATCATAAAATCAAAGTTCCCAAACATCCTAATCATCCAAAACAATTAAAACCCAAGTTTCAAATCACCCAAAAACTCATTAAAACACAAAAATCCAATTCAAGCTTACTTTAAAAACTTAGAACTTAAAACTTAGATTACCTCCAATTGAGTTGTTTTCCAACTAAATCCTCCGGCTAATAAGCTCCTAATCTTCCTTAGAATCCCTATGCCTCGATCCTCGCTTGAATCCGAGTCCTAGAACTCAAGTTTCCTTCGAAAATGCGATCGGGAGACGAAAATGGAACTTTGAGGGAGAGAGAACATACAAAACGTTCTTTTTATTCCTTTAAAGGTTACTTCAAGCTTAAGTAGCCTCAAAAAAATCCTAACGCTTGGGGTCCGGAAAACACTCCCAGGGAAAAAATAGTTAAAACCTCCAGAATTTCCCCATGATCTTACTAACTCCCAATTTATCATCAAATTCTTGTTCCCATTACCCAATAACCCGGTAATGCTCTAAATACCCCTTGACTCACTCCGAGTCAAGAATAAATCCCGTTGTGGCTTTCCCACTAGCTTACCTCCTAGGATCGTCTTGTGGTGAGTAACCCTGGCATAACCAAATAATAATAAAGCACCACACACATATCACATATATGCCAAATATGCCTGAAATGGCCAAAATATGAAAATCACCCTGTTATACCCAAAAATTGGAGAATGCATCCTAGGAGGCTAAGGAGAATGCATCTAGGAGAGTGCCTCCTAGGAGAGCTAAGGGGAGTGGTCCTAGGAGACTCCAAGGAGGATGTGGTCCTAGGAGACCCCAAGGAGGGTGTGGTCCTAGGAGACCCCAAGGGTGTGTAGGAGGCAAGCCTCCCAAGGTTTTCTAAGTGTTGGCTCGAACGTGTCCAAGGTAAATAGCTAAGGAGGAGGAGTCTCATGCAAGAGAATGGAGACTTAGACTTTCATAAGGAAAGTCTATACAATGTTCGATCAGACATGTTTGGGAGATGCTAAAGAAGGTTGCCTCAATGTTGTCCAAGGTGAGGTTCCCTCAATATTGTCCAAGGTGAGGTTCCCTCAATATTGTCCAAGGTGAGGTTCCCTCAATGTTGTTCAAGGTGAGGTGCCAAGGAAGTTGCCTCGGACCACCTTGGTCCGAGGAGAAGCTAAGGAGATTGGTTCAAGGAGGGACATGGCATGCTGGAGGAGAGTACATGTTCGAGGAGAACCATGCACGTTCAGCCCACCCAAAGCATGTCCTACCACCATGCATATCCTACCACCATGCATGTTTAACCAGCACTTGCATGGGTAGTGAGTAGGAGGTGGACCAACTAGCTAGAGGAGACTAAGTCAGATACAACTTCAACAACATGCGCGGGAATCTCTCATTCTTCCCACAAATAGGGAGTTTGTTACATTTTGAATGTTGAATGTTTATTTGTAATATAAATATAATAAATATAGTAAAATATCCCTATTATAAGGGGATATCAGTTGAGGATCCCATCTCGATAAATAGAGAGCTGATGGGATGAGAAGAGGACCCCTTCTGCTTATTCTTTCTAGAGAGATAAAATTGGGTCTGTCTATTCTAGAGAGAGAAAGTGCTGAAATTAGAGAGAATTCTTGTATTTTCACAATTTATACTGAAGAAACTCAGTTGGCATAGTCCATCTGATCTTGAGTATAGATTTATAAATCACAACTCTAAGTGGATTAGGCTATTACCGACAATCGGGGCTGAACCACTATAAAAATTCTGTGTTATTTACTTTTCTTGTTTATACCGTCTGTTGTCGTTTACATTCTCTTGAAGGTTCGTCATATTTGACGTTCTCACGTCGTTGGCTAAAAACGCAGTCAACACACCCAATTAATCAGAAATGGGTTCACATGCATATTTAATACTCCTAAACATGCATATAATCATTTAATAACATAATAAATCAATTATGGCCCTCCCGGCCTCCTAATCAAGGTCCTAAACCTTATTAGGAAATTTGGGGCATTACAACTATCCCCTCTTTACAGAAATTTCATCCTCACTGCCCGGAATATAAATTCCGCACAATTGATTCAAGTTTCCCAAGTCGTTCCCTCGACCTCACTGTTCCTGTAACACACCTCAACTCTAGGTATAACTTTGTTCCTCAGAACCTTATTCTTTCTGTTCCATATCTGGACTGGCTATTCTTTATAGGATGACTTAGTCTCAAATCCCCGATTCTCATAACTCAACTCAGGAGTTTCTTTTAACCCATGTCCTCTACATGAAAATACAAAATATATTGTATATACCTGGCAGTGCCAAAGATAAGGTCGAACCAAAATCAACCTAACCGGTCCTATCTAGGACTCAAACTGTTCTGCTACTCTAGGGCTTAACTTGCCCTTAACCCGTCATCCCTTTCCATGGTGATACTTTTAAAGAAGATATAATCTTCTACTTGAAATTCCATGTTCTTGCTTTTCAATTCAGCAAAACTTTTCCATTTATTCTGAGAAGTGAGCATTCGAGCTTCAATCCCTAGTAATCTCAATAGTCCCCTGAACCACCTCAAAATCCAGATATACATTAACTCATTCATCTTATAAGATGTTCTTCCAATAATAATTGGATAACCCTCTCTCTCTGATTTACCATCAGTCTGAGAGTAATAAACTGTACTGAATTCCATCTATATACTCATCGCCTTCTTAACCCTTCCAAAACCTGGAAGTCGCAATAGAGTCTCCATCTGATAAGATAGACCTTGAGTTTCATGAAGGCACTCTATCCCTCTCACAAAGAGATTTGAATACTGATCAGCTGTACTATTCATCCTTGCTGACAAAAATATACTCACTTGGACTACTGGTCCACAATGACTCAATGCCAACTTATACTGGCCCACTAACCTGTGCAATCCCACAGCGAAACCCATCACGATGCTACCTTATTTCCATTATAAAATACTCAAAGGCTACAATTGCCTCACCAATTTCTGATACTCTGTCTGACCTGCTATCAAGCTAAGAACTTTACCACGTATTCCATTACATCCCTCTCAATCTCAGGCCACCATTATAAAGCTTTCATATCCTGTTACATTTCCATAATGCCTGAATGAAGAGAATAGATGAATAGCATGAGATTCATCCAAAATCTCCCAATTAATCTCGGTGTCCATCGGATTCCAAATCCGACCCTATACTACAATAAATTTCATATCTGACACTGTATAATCCTTAGCTAATCCAGCTAAAACTTACTCCTTAATCTTTCTTATCCGTGGTTCACTTAATCATCTTTCCTTCTAATCCTTTCTGAAATGATGATCTCAAACATAAAACTAGCCACTTAGCCCACTAGAAACTCTACTCTAGTTCGGGTCAGATCTTTTAACCAACATATTGCATAGGCAATTACTTTTCTCTGTCACTGAGATGTCATAACAACCTCCAAACTGATTCTGATCTGCAAGAAGACTCAAAACTATTTCCCAAGGCACCTAAAATATCTTTACCACCTAAGGAGACTCCTGCCCCTAAGGCGTTCCTTAACCTTGGCAAATTTCCGCAGAGAAAATACTACAATACCATCATCCTAGACGATCACAAATCCCATTCAAACAATCCTTTGAATGCTCTGTTCATCTGATTCATAAACACTTAGCATTAAACAAATTCTCAAGACATACTCAGCACTCCCAGTGTTCTTATTTGATACAAACACAATCTTTTATATAACTTCCTCTCCGATCTCTAACTGGTCCTAACCAGATCCAAGATCCACCACACTAGCTAAGAGTTCCATGCATCTTTCTGCCATAAAACTCTATCTCTCACTACAAATGTCATAAACACACTAGATCCATGCACAGTACCAACTGTCACAAGACTTTCCACTCTCAAGCCCAAGAGTTACTTTACTTTCCTTGCCATTTAAAATTGCTCCACACTTGGCTAACCAATCCATACCCTGGATCATACTAAAATCAGTCAGTCATAACCAACTCATGGAAACCACTGATGAGCCTTTCCACAATAATTCACCTGATCTCTTAAATTACCAATACAATATCACTTTTTCATCACAACACAACCATATAGCCTGTGTAGCAACTTTATGCTTCTCTACATGCAATAAATAAAGAACAGCATGGCACCAAGTCATTCAGCACAAAATAAAGATCAGGACCAAAAGCAAACCTGCCACACTTGAGGAACTAGTCTCGGTCTCAGACTCTAACTGCCTCGGACTAAACACTCGAGTTGGAATCGAGCTATCTATCCCCTTTTGCTCATCCTCTCTTAGCCTTGGGCAATCCCTCTTTATATATCCAACCACTCCACATAAGAAACATGTCTTTGGTCGACACCCCTTCAAATGGCGCCTCTTGCTCCAAACACATATTGGATAAGTCCTCCAGTGCTCCTTGCTTACACCAATAAGTGGAGATACCACTATCTGAGCTCAGTGCTTCCTAGCACTCTTCCTCTCATCTTTCTTGCTCTCCACAGCAAGAGCCTTCTCTACCACCTGAGCATAGGTGGAGATTTCATGCACTGGGGAAACTCTAATGCCCTGAGCTATTCCAGGATTCAATCCCTGAACGAACTTTTACTTTCGAGCCACATCTGTGGATACCATGTCTAAAGAAAACTTGGCCAACCCATCAAATCTGCTAACATACTCGGTTACTGATGCCCTTCCTTGAATGAGATTAACAAACTCATTCATCTTAGCAGTCTTAGCTGCATCACAATAGTATCTTTCGTTGAACAGCTGCCTAAACTCTTTCCAATCTATCACAACTGTGATCTAGGCCTCCCTCGAAGACTGGAGGGTAATACTCTTGGAATCTTCCACAGAGAAATTCCCATCTGTTCTCAACCCTAGGCTGAGCCAAAGCTGGTGCCACTCTTGGCACAACAAAGCTAAAGGTGCTCCCCAACAGATTCTGTTGGTGCTTCTAACACGTAACCTCTTCCTCCTGCCTCTGCAATCTTGATTGCAAATCTGTAAACATCTGCTGAAAATTCATAGGGGCAGATGAAGAACTAATACCCTGGCTATAACTCCCGGCCTCTGTATAACCACCACCAGGCCTCATTATCTGCCTTGGCTATAAATCTGCTGATTGAATCTGCAGTCAATAACTTAACCCATTAATCATAATGAGCATATCAAGAGCTTTTCCCCACGAGATAAATCTTACCACACCACATTCATTAACCACTTGCAGTACTAAAACATGCCCACGACATTCATACATTAATCATGATCCCTGCCCTTTCAATATCCACACCATGCCTCCAACTCCAGCATGCAAATATTACAGTTATATATTCATGGAGCAGGTAATCATATGATCATATTCATATAAATATTCACGGAGCATATAATCATATAGTCAAGAGCCAGGCTCTATCAGAATCTCATGCTCCCTAATACAATGTGCAGGTAAAGCATTTACATTCTATTTAAGCAGTTAAGCACATAACTACAGAAATAGTTACCATTCCCTTAGTGAAGCTATCTTCAGTGACGAGTGTACATGCCCGACTTGTCCTCAGGAACCATAAAACTTGGCTCGCTCTGATACCAAGTTGTAACGCCCTAAACTCCAGGGACCGTTACAGCATGCCTTGTAAACAGTGCTAATCTCGCTAATTGAGTCATTTGGCCAAAATTGTGTAACTAAGTATGATTAGCAGTTTAGGGATTAAATTTTTTGGTTAAGATATAACGTTTCATTAGAACGTTAACTGTATATATTGGGATCCCAAAAATATAATTTAAAGGTCTATTACAAGAAAATATTTACAACAGGCCGATCTAAGCGGCAAAACATGGTTTAACCCTAGTTCCTTTTTCAACCCTCGGCCGTGGCGGTCGAGCAACAGCATATGTACACGTCGTCATCTAAGCTCTCCAACTCAAGGGTGGTCTAGTTTTATTTTGCCTTTACCTGCACCACATAGCACCCATGAGTCAAAGCCCAGCAAGAAAACTCAACATGCTCATGAACAGTAATAACATGTCATCGAATCATAATGTGCATGCCTAGCAATAATAGCTTCCGTCATGCATGAAAATAAGTTCAAATAAATGATTATGGGGTCCTGCATCTGAATAGAAGACTAATGAGTCATTCTCTGAGGACCTGCTTCCTGAATAGATGACTAGTAAGTCAATCTCAGAGTGGGTGACTAATGAGTCACACCCTGCATAGGTGACTAATGAGTCACACTCTGTATAGATGACTAATCAGTGATACCCTGTGTAGATGACTAATCAGTCCATCTCTGTCTAGCTGACTAATGAGTCACACTCTGTATAGGTGACTTATAAGCCACACTCTGTATAGATGACCAATAAGTCTATCTCTATGTGGATGACTAATGAGTCATACCCTGTATAGGTGACTAATGAGTCACACTCTGTATTGGTGACTAATAAGTCACACTTGGTATAGATGACTAATAAATCAATCTCGGTGTGGATGACTAATGAGTCATACCTTGTATAGGTGACTAATGAGTCACGCTCTGGAGGTCCCATACCCTCCTAGCCATGTGACATGTAGGTCACCTTAGCCTTTCTGGCTCTAACTAACTAGCCCTTAGACTAGACAAGCGCTTTTAATTTTCATCGACCTTGAGGTCGGTCCGGCATTAATGCTCATTTGAGTCATTCAATGTAGATATCGATTAGATCTAATCTTTTATCGGCTTGCGTTAAACACGCTAAGGCCGTACTTGACTTATAAGTCAATCCCATGTGACCAGTGCTCAATTCCACTGCCGAACCTGACTAATCAGTCACAACTTCACAGTTGATATTGACACCATTGCCAATCCCTGACTAATAAGTCAGTGCTTCCTTACTTAGGTAATACAAACATACATATATTATATGTCGAATATTCAGATATAAGGCATTTGGCATGCTCACTCAGTAATCAAAAGCATAATTATAATCATGCACAATTACAGAGACTGAAGCTCTGATCAATCTCATAATCAATATTCACAGCGTGCCCTAATCACATGTTTCTCGTGCATCACATGCATCGCATTTAATCACTTGGCATGCCTCAACAATAACCATGCATGTCACATTTAACCATCCAACATGCATCAAGAATAACCATGCATGTCATATATACACAGGGTGCAGTTTTCTTACCTTTGGTCCAAGCACAGGTTACCAATAAATGAGCCACAAGCATGATCCTGATTCCAAGCCCCTAGTGATAACCTAGTCACAACCATAATATAAAACCTCATCAAAATGAGTAAATAAATACTTCAAAACCCAACCCAAGCCTCTGGGACATCGAATCCCACTCAACTAGGTAGTAGGATCGATCCCAGGCCCTTAGAATTAAGTTCCCATGCTTAAAACATCAATTTGGCCAAAAATGGCATCAAGCGCCGCGACCCTTAGGATTATCTGCAACCTCCATCTGCTTCAACAAGCCAGGGGCGCGGTCCAACCACGTACCAGCCATTTTTTCCTCGTTTTCTCCATTTTAAAACCTTCCAACAACCTATCCAAACATCCCCAAATCATAAAATCAAAGTTCCCAAACATCCTAATCATCCAAAATTATTAAAACCCAAGTTTCAAATCACCCAAAAACTCATTAAAACACAAAAATCCAATTCAAGCTTAAAAACTTTAGAAACTTAGAACTTAAAACTTGGATTACCTCCGATTGAGTTGTTTTCAAACTAAACCCTCCAGCTAATAAGCTTCTAATCTTCCTTAGAATCGCTATGCCTCAATCCTCGCTTGAATCCGAGTCCTAGAACTCATGTTTCCTTCGAAAATGCGATCGGGAGACGAAAATGGAACTTTGAGGGAGAGAGAACATACAAAACGTTTTTTTATTCCTTTAAAGGTTACTTCAAGTTTAAGTTGCCTCAAACAAATCCTAATGCTTGGGGTCCCGAAAACACTCCCAGGGAAAAAATAGTCAAAACCTCCAGAATTTCCCCCTGATCTTACTAACTCCCAATTTATCATCAAATTCTTGTTCCCATTACCCAATAACCCGGTAATGCTCTAAATACCCCTTGACTCACTCCGAGTCAAGAATAAATCCCGTTGTGACTTTCGCACTAGCTTACCTCCTAGGATCGTCTTGTGTTGAGTAACCCTGGCATAACCAAATAATAATAAAGCACCACACACATATCACATATATGCCAAATATGCCCGAAATTGCCAAAATATGAAAATCACCTAATTAATCAGAAATGGGTTCACATGCATGTTTAATACTCCTAAGCATGCATATAATCATTTAATAGCATAATAAATCAATTATGGCCCTCCCGACTTCCTAATCAAGATCCTAAACCTTATTAGGAAATTTAGGGCATTACAATTATTTTCGCATAGAAAAAGCATGACTATTTCTATATAATACTAAACGAAAAAATATATGGATATAGAAAGATAAAGAAAAATAGAAGAAATGATATTACTCAAATGTATAAACTTTAAGTACTTGATGAATCAAAACACAAATAATATTTTACCTCACATACATGATCATCTTTTACCTTATCTAGGAAATTAGCCTAGAAAGCTAGTCATTCTCACAATAATCTAGAGAGAAAATATGAGAAGAAATAGACAAAATGGGACTAAATTTTACTATAGTTTTTGCTAATGAAAAATTACACACCCAAATATGTACAAGAGGTCCTCCTTATATAGAGTTTTGGAAATGCAATTGTAACATAAAATAATAAAGAGAAAATAAAACAAAAGCTAAAAACGTGTGATAGTAAATACAATTAACTACAATCTAAAATCTGAAAGAGTGGGATTGATTTAGAAAGCTAGCAACTCCTTTCCAAAATTAAAGCACAAATTGGTCAACTTTGCTCCATGTAACAATATTGTGAATATAATCTCTATTAGCTGGCTGATTCATTCTATGCGTGGTGAGCATATCATCAATTAGATAGTCACCAATTAGTGATATGATTTGGAGAAGCTGACTCCAACGTTTTTTTTTCAATCTCCTCATGGTAGTTGGGCCTTGAGTAAGAGAATAAATCATCTTCCAATGGATTTGAACTTCCTTTCTATCATCATTAATTTATTCTCTTTGCAAAATTGTCATATTTTTCTACAAAATCAAATAAATTAAATTAAAATCACATATTTTCATATCAAATAAATATTTTATATTAATTTAATGAAAATATATAATTAAAATGTAATTCATTTAGATACTTTTGCTTGCAAAAGTGCATTTTCATGCACTAATCACAACCCCCAACCAGCTTATTGCTAGTCCCTAGCAATTCAAGCAGAGAAGAAAATTATTAAGCTGAATAATCAAGTCAAACCAATCAAAACCAGCCATGCACTTTAAAATATCATCAAGAAGTCAGAAATTGCTATGCAAACTACTCAGTTGTAACCCCATAGTTGTGTGTGTGTACCAAACCATATCCATTTCTTACCACAAACCATAACACAAATAGTATCGAAAAATCTCAAAAGCATAAAGGACTCAACTCCAAATTCCTCACAGGCATTGAAAGTATTTTTTTTATAGGAGAGATGAGAGTTGGAATTGTAACAATTAACACTCAAATGAGAAAGGGAAATTTTTTTTAGGACAAACATTTTGAACAAATATTGATCACAAGATAGGCAAATCAAATAAGTTAAAATTCAAATGACAAACAACATGTAGGATTTACAAAAGAAACTCGAAGAATAAAGAGCGGACTAAAAATATATTATAAATAAAGAAAATAACACTTTTTTTAAAGAAACATATGAAGTGATATTTCTTTCTTTCATTTTTTTATGACAATAACATAAAAAGAAAATACAATAATAAAAAGGAAATGTTGCTCTTTTTTTATTATTATTATTTTTTTTAAATTTTTTTTATTTTTTTTGTTTTATTTTTTTTTTGACAAGAGGCAACACATAAATACATGAACAAAAAGAAACATGAAAATAAAATTACAACAAAGACTCTTTTAAACATGAAATTATCCCTCCTGTATATGTCATGTTTTAAATTCTAAAAATCTGATTTTACCAACTCAAATGATCAATAAAAGTTTAAAAAGTCGTTTTCTCAACTCTCACAACTCACCAAGAAATGGAAAACTTTAAACTTGAAAATTTTCTCAACTATTTGTGTCAACAACCATCTTACCGCATGTTTGGAAAGTGCATTAAAGAACTCTGGAAATCACTCCTTAATAGCTAAACATAGCAAAAACCAACTCAAACGAAAGATTTTTCAATCATGTTTAGAAAATTTTGAGAAAATTTGACTTAAAAACTCAACAGAATAATGCAATTCTCCAAATGAATGCTCACCAGAGCTCACCACCCCCAACCAAAAATTAGACAGTGTCCTCAATGTCAAAACAAATATGCAATGAAAATGATAGGGAAAGAGAACACCTCGAAGATGACAATATACAAGGGAAGATAGTTGAAATAACCTGATAACACAAAACAAAAACAAATGAAAAACAAAAACACCCAAAAATGAAAGAAAACAAAAAAATAAAATAAGTAAAAGAAACAAACCACTCAAAGTGTATAAACAGGATCCTCAAGAAGGACCTCTTCAACATGACTTACTCTCGATGTAATGCTTCAACCTCTGGCCATTGACTCTGAAAATTCTCCCATCGGTTGTGTCCTCGACCTCAACAGAACCGTTGGGAAAAACTTGTTTCACCACAAATGGACCAATCCAATGTGATCTCAACTTACCTGGGTGGAAATGCAACCAAGAATCATAAAGATGCACCTTTTGATTCACCTCAAAATGCTTTCGCAGGATCTGTTTATCATGAGAAGCTTTTATTTTTGCCTTGTAGATCTTGGAATTAACATATGCCTCATTTCTCAACTCCTCAATTTCAGACAGCTGGAGTTTACGATTAATGCCTGTAGCACAAATATCAAAATTAAAGGCTTTGACAGCCCAATATGCCTTATGCTCAAGTTCAACAGGAAAATGACATAC
The DNA here is from genome assembly GCF_963169125.1 of Humulus lupulus. Taxonomy (NCBI): domain Eukaryota; kingdom Viridiplantae; phylum Streptophyta; class Magnoliopsida; order Rosales; family Cannabaceae; genus Humulus; species Humulus lupulus. The sequence continues at coordinate 28,834,765 of NC_084797.1, forward strand.
TTTCACATAAACAAGCCGATAGGGAGACATCCCAAGAGGGGATTTGAAAGCAGTATGGTATGCCCAGAGTGCGTCAAGAAGATGAGAAGACCAATCTTTTCGGTCGAGATTTACCATTTTTTCCATAATTTGTTTTATCTCCCTATTGGCTAACTCCACTTGCCCATTGGTTTGCGGATGATAGGAATTAGCAACCTTATGAAGTACACCATATTTGCGCATGAGAGCCTCAAAAGACTTATTGCAAAAATGGGTGCCTTGATCACTAATGATAGCACGAGGAGTACCGAACCTTGAAAAAATATTCTCTTTCAAGAACTTGACAACTGTTGCATTATTATTGGTTCGACAGGATACAACCTCGACCCATTTGGAAACATAATCCACAGCAAGGAGAATGTAAAGGTAACTAGAAGAGGATGGAAATGGTCCCATAAAATCTATGCCCCAACAATCAAATATCTCAATCACAAGAATTGGGTTCAAAGGCATCATATGACGGCGGGACAAAGAACCTAACTTCTGGCACCTCACACATGATCGACGAAATTCATTGGTGTCTTTGAACAAAGTGGGCCAATAAAGATCACTCTGTAAGATTTTTGCAACACTTTTCTTCACAGAGAAGTGACCACCACAAACATCATTATGACAAAATTTTAGACCACTAGACACCTCATCATCAGGGATGCATCTCCGTATGATCTGGTCAGGCCAATACTTGAAGAAGTATGGATCATCCCAATAGAAATTGCGCACCTCGACTAGAAACTTGCGTCTGTCTTGTGAACTCCACTCAGAAGGAAGTTCACATGTTACTAAGTAGTTAACAATGTGTGCATACCATAGTAACTTAGTAACAGTAAGTAGTTGTTCATCGGGGAAATCATCACGAATAGATGGACCATCAGCGAAATCACTGAATTCAAGTCGGGAAAAGTGATCTGCCATGACATACAATGGATCCCATTGTAGTTTAAAACGGTTACAAACCCAAAAATGAATACAAAAGCTTATCTAGGCGGCAAAATCAGGGTCCAACCCTAGTTCCAACTTATAGCCTCGGCCGTGGCGGATGAGCAGGTTGCATATGTACACTCTGCCCCTTAAGCTCTCTAACTCATTGCTAGTTTAGCTTTTCCTTTCCTTTACCTGCACCATTTGGCACCCGTGAGCCAAGGCTCAGTAAGAATACATAATCATGCTTATAAGCAGTACATTATCATATCACAAATTTATAATTAGAATGCCTATCAGTAATAACCCTACTCATGCATGCAATTAACTCAAATAAGTGACTATAGAGTCATACTAGGGCCTATTGCACATCTTTCATATAACCAGCCTTAAAGCTGGCCAAACAGGTGTGAATTTGAACATCCCAGACGACTCTAGGGGCGTTCAAGTGTATATCTCACTTTTAGGTTGGCTTAACCCTATCGGCCAGTGTTTAGCACATTACTGCCGCCCTCGACTCCTGAGTGAAGCCTTTAAACCCTTGACTTATAATCCAAGTCCTTAACCTTTGACTGATAAGTCGAATCTTTTAACGTTCGACTGATAAGTCGAGTCTTTTAACCTTCGACTGATAAGTCGAGCCTGTGGTCTTCGACTGATAAGTCGTGTAACCCCCTGGATAACCAAGACCGTATCACTTTGTGTTTAAAATAGTACAAGACTTGCTAATCAAGTCATTTAAATAAAAATGTGAATCTAAAGTCATAAACAGGTTAGGTTTAAAATATTTTGGTCATAAACAAAAAACTTTCATTAAAATAAATGTTTAGTACATGGGATCCCAAAACATGGTTTGGAGGACATATCTACAAAATTTCCAAATGTTATAAATAATCAAAGCCACTCTAATGGAAAAATACACATTTTAGGTTTCTGTCCTTGCACAATCCGTCAACTGTGGCAGTCGAGTAGTTGACAATGTACACTTTACCCCCAGAGCTCTCCAACCCATGGTTGAACCATCTTACCCTTGCCTTTACCTGCACCACATAACACCCGTGAGCTGAGGCCCAGCACGAAAACCATAACATCATACCAAATAATTCATAAAGCATAACAAAATATTCAATAGTCCATAGCATTCACATAATCAGTGATAACAATTGACAAACCAACAACCTATCATCCAGGTACAGAACATATCATATTCATCAAATTAACAAAAATAGACATATCATACAATAACTAGGGTTGATGCCCATAGGCCGCATCCTCTGTTTAACCCAATATCTTCGGCTCACTTAGGCCGAGCCCAGTGTTCAACCCACTGACTCTGGCTCGCTTATGCCAAGGTTAGTGATTATTTAATTAACCTCAGCAACCAGTGGTCGAGCCGCGTCCTGTGCGCCAATATTAATTCTGACACTCTTAGGTTGTTTATCTCATGTCCACATGGCATAATACCATCATACAACATTACATACAAACATAGGGAACTCTTAGTCCCAACATAGCCACATAACCGGGTGCAGTTTTCTTACCTTTGATTCCAAGTGGAGAAGGTGAACTGGTTCCGAGGACGGTCCTTAGCCTCGACCCCTTGGCGATAAACCTAGTCACAAGGCCATTGATATTCATCAACTTCCAAATACAATAAAATACCTAGGAAACAAAACTAGCCTTCAGAACCTCAATTCCTACTAAACCGGGTAGTAGAAATTGTCCCGAGCACCAAGGTTCGAACCCCCGAGCCCTAACAATGCTTGAAATACTTCCAAGACTAAACTTCCCAGGCAGGTCGCGACTTGGCTCAGCAAGTTGCGACTTGTCCCAAGTCAAAGAGCGAGCTCCTAAGCCAAAGAGGAGGCGGGTCACGACTTGGCCAGGCAAGTCGGGGCGCGCCCCCTAGTCGAAGAGCATCCCTGGCCAGAAAAGCCATATGCGCCCCCCCCCCCCCCCCCCCCCCCCCTCCTTTGACCCAGAAAATTCTGGGTTTTCCTCCTCCTTCTTCCCAGCCAAGAACACCTAAGATATGCCCAGAATTTCCCCAACTTATCCCTTTTTAATTCAACCCCAATCTAACCACGAATTCAAGAACAATTTACATATTTTAATCCTCAAAACCTCAGTTATAACACCAACATCACTGTCTCAGTTTCACCAAAATCAAATACTCCATAAATCTATACTAATTCTACTCAAGAACATAGAATTTACCTAAACAAACTCATCAAAACTCAGAGATTAAATCTAAAGTTCTTACCTCAAATTGGAGATGAGTTTCCCAGCTGAGTCCTTGCGCTAATTCAATTTACTCCTCTTGAATTCTCCTCTGTCTCCAGCTCCAAATCCCAACTTAACTTCTCTCCAATTCAATCAAAGATTACCAGCCCCAAATTTCTAGCCCAAGCCTCTTCATTCCTTAGCTTCAAATCTCCAAAATAAGAACAAGTGAGAGAGAGAAATACGTGAGAGTGAGAGTGATCTGAGAAGGAGTTTCTTTTTCTTTTCTTTCCTAAAATTATTCAACATCCTTTTGTTTTATTCTAAAAATCCAGAATGTATCACTTAGCCCAAATGACCACTTTGCCCTCCCACAAAACACTTAATTCTTAATCCATCTAAGGGTATAAAAGTCATTTGTTTCCAATTCCCACTAACTCCTCAAGTGTTCCTAATATTTACCAATTAAATCCTATCATCCAATTACTCTTCAATTATTTACCCAATGTATAATAATCTCCAATATATTTCCTAAATTCCCAAAAGTACCCCCAGGCTCCCCCGAGCTGGGTATAAATCCCCACCGTGACTATTTCGCCCATCCGCTCGCCAGGACCGTCTCGAGCCATATGTTGCAAATATATCCACATAATAATGTGTTCTCAAAAACTTATCACACATAATTATATTTATGCCCTCAACGGGCCAAAATTACACATATGCCCTAAAAGGCTAAACAGGGCCCACATGCATATTTAATCTTCGTAAACATGCATTTAATCATTTTCACATAATCACAAAATCAAGCATGCCACATAATCATGCATTTATTCATTTAATCACTTAAATACCAATTATGCCTTCTCGGCACACTAATCAAGGCCCTTAAGCCTTATTAGTAATTTTGGGTCGTTACAAGTCGAGTCCTTTAACCCTCGATTGATAAGTCGAGTCCTTAACTTTTGACTGATAAGTCAAGTTTGTAGCCTTTGACTGATAAATCGAGTCCTTAACCTTCAGCTGATAAGTCGAGTCTGTAGCCTTCAACTAATAAGTCGAGTCTGTAGCCTTCGACTGATAAGTCGAGTCTTTAACCTTCGACTGATAAGTCGAGTCTTTAACCTTCGACTGATAAGTCGAGTCTTTAACCTTCGATTGATAAGTCGAGTCCTTTAACCTTCGACTGATAAGTCGAGTCTTTTAACCTTCGACTAATAAGTCGAGCCTTTTTACATTCGAGTGATAAGTCGAGTCTTTTAGAACTAGCAATACCCTTGACTGTTGAGCCAAGCCCTTCATCAGATAACATAGATAAATCTTCAGCTTATAAGTTGAGCTTCCCCAATCAGATATACAGACCAACAACTATTACATAACATAGGCAACACGACGCATTTAATATGTTTAATAAAACATTTTCAATATAACATTAATCCTGTATTATAATTTTGTAATATGATAAGAAACGGGCCCACATGCATATTTAATATACCTAACACATGAAAATCTAGTCATATTATAATATAACTCACGTAATCATATAATGATACACATATATATCACATAAACACATATTTTATAACTAAATCACATGATTTCCATAATTTGCCATCATGATCCTCTAATCAAGGCCCTAAGCCTTCTTAGGTAATTTGGGATGATACAAGGGGAGGCTCTAGTATTATTACATTTTGAGACCTACAGGGTTCAGGCTCCTCATCTGGACTGGACTCATGCTCGACATGCCTAATACCCAGGGTAAAAACACCATGAAACTTGGAAAGTCATGACAAAAGGTTTGTACCGTATTCTTAAAAAAATAGTGGACTTAAAGTGAAGGGTATTATCTAGCACTATGGTACATCTAAGGTAGCTATGATCGTGGCGTATGACCAAGTGATCCACACACTAAAATAGGGTCACATTCAGGTCCGGATCAAATGGGTGTCGACTCACGAGCTACCTTGGGTTGAATCTGACTAGCCTAAAACTGGCAGCAACTCGATTCATTTATCTATATGGTTGACCTTGGTCAGAGGTGCCGACTGCTGCTCCCGATTCAGCTCGACCTTGCTCAGGATCTTGTCCATCCTCAGGAACCTTTCTTTTGCACACCAACTGCGTGACCCCATCTTCTTCATCAACCTCTTCAGCGACTGGGAGGGTCTTCTGGGGAGGAAGGAGATCGGGGAGGGGGCCTCAGACCTTGATGGCCAGTGTCTGTTCCTTGCATATCAGCTTGCAGGCCACCATGGTAGCATCATTCACCACCATTTGAAACTCGTTCTTTCTGGCAAGAATACAGGCCAAAGTCTCATATTGACCTTCGAGGGTCTCTGAACGCTCTGTTCTCTTGTATATATCTTCACAAGATAACAAATTGATCAAAATATGTTTAAACTTGGTTAAGAAAGAATTCAAGTGCAAAGTTCAAAAAGCTGAGAAACTTACGAGGATGGTTGAAATATCAATGAGTGTAGTTCTTGAACCTATTTGACATAAAGAATTGATCCATGTAGTCATTTGGGTGGCTGGGGAGGTCGATGATGGAGGCTGTGCTGGGGAATCTGGCGAGGAAGTAGAAGCCATCACCTTGTCCCTTTGACTCTGGATTGACCTTGAGGCAAAAGAAGTACATAATATCGGCGACGGTGTAGACCTCCCACTCATGCTTCAAAAATAGATATTTTAGCCCCGCTAGAAGTCAGTACGAAATTGGAGGGAGATGGAACAGTGCTAGTTGGACGTAGTTTAAAAAATCTACCAAATACTAGTCCAGGGTAAGAAAGGCACCTACCTTCGGGTGTTCATCACTCCAAGCCCCAAAGTCATCCTGGAACGGAGTGCAGCTCCACTCTCCCTCCATTGAAGGGCGGGCAACAAGACTTTCGGACCCCAACTTGATCCCGTGACTCAGTAAAATTTTATTTACCTTGCCCAAAGTCTTTATCCGAGATTCGATTCGATCTATTCGACCTAACATATATGCGAGCTAAGATTTCCCCTAGCACCAATATGTATGCTGATGCGCTGTCAGTGACCACGCACTGTAACCTCAGGAAACCCCTGATACTTCGGGATTCGCGTGTCACATCCAATACCTTTTTGGAAAAGTGGTTTAATGCAAAACAAATCGAGAAACCCTGACCCTTAAGTTTCCTAGAACTAAACCTAAAATCCCTCAAATCTTTACATTCACATATTTAGACGATCCTCTTTCAAATCCAGAAAACCCAGAAAATTACCCCTTTTTTTGTGCATTATTTGTAATCGGATCTAGTGCTATTGTTTTTGACCTAACAAAAAGTCATACTAAACTCAAACATAACCAAAGTTAGAAAATATATTTCAAAATTTCATAAAAGTTATTGAAAACTAAGAACATGAAATTTAAGCTGGATACTTATAGTTTGTTTTTTCGGTTGAGGAAATGATAGCAACACCAGAGGTAATAACCTAAAAGATTTTGGAAAATGAGGGAACGCAAAAAGCTTTGAAAGTATTTTGAGAAGAAATAAGAGGAATTTTTTTGAATGCAATGGTGGTAAGATTCAGGTATGGTTCTCATATTTATAAGTAAACTTTGGGAACCATTCTAGGCCACACAATTAGATCAGTTTGAGATCCAAGGGCCTAGATTAAATAAAACAAGTGGCAACAAAAAGTTGACAAGACAGCTGCCACATATTCGAAACTCAAATAGGTGCTTATTACAGACTGGCACGTGTCCCATACTCGAGTGAGTGGGTGGGCGTTTTCACACAACAGAAGTCGAAAAGCCCCTACTGTGTGTGTTAGAAGCAACGTCATGCACGAGCAGGAGCTTGGGTGTCAAATATTGTACCCTAAAAATACGAGCTGAATTACTTAGCACGGGCTACAGCTGGAAGACAAGCATACGGAGAAAGCATATAGATAGAGCATCTAGATAACTCTAGAGTGAGTAGCTCGAGTCAAACTTGTAGCATACGACAACTACATAGTCTCTAGATCGCCTCTTGCGCCAATAACTTAGTTCGAGATGCCCAAGAGAAAAATCACCTTCGTGAAACTCTGAACGTGACTCGTGTCAGTTCAGATTAGTTCTTCAACACCCAGCTCGAAGGAAGTGTTCAGCTCACGGAAGCCTGATCATGAGGCACAGTGAAGGATCCCAAAAGACTCGAAGATTCCTTATACGCTCATTAATGCTAATATATTATTATGTATTTACTACTCGATAATGTGGGCATAGAATCATTAGGCATTAATGTATTTATGTAAATTAGATGTTATTCGAAACTGTATGTTACCATATTTATGCAAAGTTACCCAAAACTATCCAGGCAGAATTCCCTATAAATATAAGGGAGAATGGAAAAAAAAAAGGGGATCAACATTTTGTATATTGAAACTCTGGTTAAATCGTGACAAACAATTTCATGGTGAGAACAAAACAAATTAATAAGAATGACTCGTGTACTAGGTGGATTTTAACCACTGAACCACGTAAAAAGTGTGTGAGAGTTCTTGATACTTTTTATTTGTCCTATTACGGTTTATCAAAAGCCAAATATCTCTATTTTCGGATTCCTTAATCCACTGTTGGCGAAAAATCGCGTCAACGGGTAAGTTATATAAATATATATATTTATATAACGTTAATATATATAGGGTATAGCTGTGAATTTTTTTTTTTTTTGGAAAGTTTGTTTTTAAGGATCATCATATATATAAATATATATAATATATTATGTATATGTTTTAAGTGAGATCAATTAAAAAAAAAGTTACTATCGAAATGTTTTTTTGGGAAACAAAAATATATTTATATGTGAGGCAATTAAAAAAATTATTTATTTTAGATTTGTATATTTAATTCCTTAATAAATGATATATTTTTGTGCAAGTAAATATCTTTTTTGGTAATTTATATTCTAAAAAGAGAATAATGATATATTTTTTTAAATGAGACCAATTGAATTAATTTTTAATTTGATTAATATTTTAAGATTGATTGAATTAAAATTAATTGTGATTAATTAATTGATTGATTTCATGAAATTGATTGATCAATTATTTTTTAGCTATTCATTTAATTTGGTAATATACGTGTACATGCATAAATTAGTAACATGCCATATATATTGTATGTTAGATCCATCCAATTAATTAACATGTCATGCATCATTTTAATTGTCATTTTTACAAATTTGTGCTTAGATGATGGACTTATAGTGAAGACCCATTATTTTGCATAATGGGAAAAAGATCAAATAAAATGGGCCATAATCTTGATAGGTTATATTTGGGCCAAATTGAACACGTAAAATTTAAATTCCTCTCTTGTGGGTGGTTCCACTTTTGAAGACCCATTTGATTAGCATTACTAGATTATACCTAATCAATTGAATAACGATCAATAAAATGAAGGTTTAAATTCCTGTCTTTTGCATTATGTATGGAAGTTAGGGGGCCTTGTAGTAGGAATTACATACTAGACCCAACCCTCCTCCATGCAAACCCAAAATGCTAAGCCCCATTTACCTAAGTTAGACTTGATTGGATTAGGTTAATTTTAGTTGAACCTAAATTAATTGATTAGTAACACAGTAATTCTAAATATTTAAAGTGGATTTAAATAGGTATTTTAGAATCAAAAGAAGTTTATACTAAGGTTTTCTAATGATTTTAAATAATATAAAAAACCTAGTTTTATAAATTTCACAAGGAAAATACTAAATTAAAATAATGAGCTCTAATTTTTTAAATTTGATCTCCATCGTTAATTTAATAAGGTTAGAGCTTAGTGTGGCCTTATGGCGCTTTGATTACGTCTCCCTAAGGATGGTGTTATCTGGACTTTTAACAAGGTAATTTTTTTTAGGATAGACAGTTATAGATCAAACCCTTATAGACTCATCCCTACGGTGACTATGAGAAATAAGTCTATAATAATCGAAACTGTGGGTCTAGCTCAGAAAATTTGAAATAATTGGATTTCGTGACTTTGATCGAATAGGAAGGTTATCATTAATTGTTTTAGACTATTATTAATTGAGTTGTTTTCTCTATTTAACTAAGTGAATTTGTGATTCTCGCCTACCGAGACACATGTATTCATGGATAGTCAAAATACCTTAGAAATAGTAGATATGTGTTTTTTAGTATTTTACATATCTATGCAATTTTATGTGATTAAATGTTAAACAACACATTGATTTCTACTTATTGATAATTGTAGCTCTATGTTGAATCCCATTATCTCCTTTCTCTCCAAGGAACTTCTCACTGGAGAGAATTTTCCCAAATGGAAGTCAAACATCAACATTGTGTTGATCGACGAAAACTCCAAGTTTGTTATGATTGAAGTTTTTCCTGGCATCCCTGGTGATTTATCCTCAAAAGAATCAAGGGAGAAGTATGAGCATTGGCTCGTTGCCAACAACAAAGTCAAGAAGTACATGCTAGCTAACATGTCGGACACGCTAAGGACGAAGCTAGAGGATGTCAAAACTGCCTATGAAATCATGGAGCAACTTCAGGAAATGTTCGAACACAAATATGGACAAGCTCGTTTCGAGGCAATGAAGAAGTATGCTAATTCCAAGATGGCACCTGGAATGCATGTTCGTGATCACTTCATCAAGATGACGAACTAATTTTAGGAGGCATGATTGCACAGAGTCACCATAGATGAGAAAACTCAAGGGGTCTTATTCTAAATAGTCTTGGTCCTAGTTTTCTTCCATACACCACCAACTACTTAATAAATAAACTGAAGTACGGAATGACTCAACTCATGATCGAGATTCAAATGTTTGAAGGTATCAATGGTGGACCAATTTTTAATATATCAATTTAATTGGGCTTAGGTAAATGAGCCTTAACAATTTGGGCTTGCATGGAGGAGGACTTGGTTTAGTATGTTGTTCCCACTATAAGGCCCCCTAACTTCCATACATAACGCAAAAGACATGAATTTAAACCTTCGTTTATTGATCATAATTCAATTGATTAGGTCTAATATAGTAATGCAAATCAAATGGGAATTCATAAGTTGAACCACCCACAAGAGATGAATTTAAACTTTACATGTTAAATTGGGCCCAACTAAAACCTATCAAGATTATGACCCATTTTATTTGATATTTTTCCCATTATCTAAAATAATGAGTCATCACTGTAAGTCCATCATCTAAGAATAAGTTTGCAAAAATGACACTTATAATGATTCATGAAATGTTAATTAATTGGATGGATCTAACATACAATCTCTATGACATGTTACTAATTTTTGAATGTTCACTTTTATTACCAACATAAATGAATAGATAAAAAAAAATTAATCAAACAATTTCATGAAATCAATCAATTAATTAATTAGAATTAATTTTAATTCAATCAATCTTAAAATATTTTTTAAATTAAAAATTAATTCAATTGTTCCCATTTAAAAAATTAATATCATTATTCTCTTTTTAGAATATAAATTACCAAAAAGGATATTTACTTGCACAAAAATATACCATTTATTAAGGAATTAAATATACAAATCCAAAATAAATAGTTTTTTTTTTATTGCCTCACACACACATATATATATATATATTTGTTTCCAAAAACAACATTGCCAAAAATAATTTGACAACTACTTTTTTTTATTGATCTCCCTTAAAACATATACGTAATATTACATATAAATATTTATATATATATGATGATCCTTAAAAACAAACTTTCAAAAAAAAAAAAATTATCATAGCTATACAATTACCATGGGTTCCTCTAGCTTTGAGAGTTGAGCAATCATTTTCCCAATGCCCAATCTCCTGTAGTGGAAACATGCTCCTTTGGCTTTCTTAGAAACAAGTTTTGCTCCAACAAGTTTTGCAGCACCTCCAGCTGGTTTTGCAGTAGCCGTGGCCTTGCCCTTCTTGTTCTTTCTCTTATTCCTCTTGTTTCTCTTCGAGGATGAAGCTAAGTTAGCTTCTCTAGGAGCGACCTCAGTAGTTGGTGGATGGATATGAATTGTGTGTTGGATGTATGGAAAATGGGCTATACATTTTACGACCTATTGAACCCTTCACTTTTAAAAACGAGTTATTTAAGGTAGCTAGATGTAGGACCGCGAAACAACAAAAGATCGATAACGATAACATGACATATCTTTTGCATATTTGACTTGGTTATATTAGCTATGATAGGATCAAAAGACTAACAAAGGTTTGGCCTTGGAGGAAACTCACAATGGGTGAACTACCTGTCTGTGAATCATGTCTCGAGGGTAAAATGATTAAGCGTTCATTCTCTATAAAAGGAGAAAGGGCCAAAGAACCACTAGGGCTGGTTCATTTAGATGTCTGTGGACTGCTTAATGTTCAAGTGAGTGGTGGTTATGAGTATTTCGTTATTTTCATTGATGACTACTCTAGATACCCGTGGCTTTACCTAATGCACAGGAAATCTGAAACATTTGAGAAGTTTAAAGAATTCCTTGCAATGTCTCAAAACCAATTAGGTAAGACGTTAAAGATCTTGCGATCTGATAGGGGTGGAGAATACATGGATGTGTAGTTCCAAGATCATTTAGGTGAACTTGGGATATTATATCAACGTACTGCCCCAGGTAATCTGCAACAAAATGGTGCCGAGGAGCGTCGGAATCGCACATTAATGGAAATGGTTTGGTCCATGATTAGTTATTCAACTCTTCTGATCTCTTTTTGAGGACATGCCATACAAACCGTGTGAGATTTTAAATGTCGTGTTGTCTAAAGCTATCTCCAAAATACCTTTAGAACTTTGGAATGGTTGTGAACCTAGTTTGCGTCATTATAGAATCTAGGGGTGTCCCTCTCACGTCCTGAGGAAAAAGGAAGGAAAGCTACAATCGTAAACTGAATTTTGCTTATTTGTTGGCTATCCTAAAGGTACTCGGGGTGGTCTGTTCTATAGTCCGCAAGATAAGAAAGTGTTTGTTTCTACAAATGCTACTTTTCTTGAAGATGACTACATGTCTAATTTCAAACCTTGTAGCAAATTGGTCTTGATGAAAACGAAAATATTCCTAATGATCTCCCTCAAGTGACACAAGTCGAGATTAACGAGGAAGAACAAGAAACTACAGTTCTGGTTTAGACAGTTACGATGCCTCGTCATAGTGGGAGGGTTTCTCGTACCCCGATCCGCTATCGTACGGATGGTGAAACCAACATGGTCGTTGGGGACACATGTGACGATGATCCGTTGTCTTTCAAATAGTCAATGGGTAGTGCTGATAAAGATCTTTGGCTTTAAGCCATGAAACATGAAATGGAGTTCATGTATTCTAACTCTGTTTAGGATCTTGTAGAAGCACCTAGTGATTTTAGGGTCATTGGGTGTAAGTGGATCTACAAGAAGAAGAGAGGAGCTAATGGAAAGGTCGAGATTTACAAGGCTCGATTTGTGGCAAAGGGTTATACCAAGAGAGAAGGTACTTAAGGATCAAGAGACAATTAGAATGGTAAAACAATAATCTTGACTAGCTCTAATTAACGAATCAATAAATAGAGGACAAAACTACATTTATTAATTATATCAATGGACTACAAGAGAAAACTCTTTAAATATAATTCTATAAATACTTAGAGTGCAATTCTATATTTATAGTGAAGTATCATAGAATTAATAAATAAGATTATTAGATTAAAGAATTTAATTGATAATCTGATTTATTGGAGCTTAGTATTATAGGTCCATGGTCCCCTGATCACTTTTGTCCTACATTGTCAAGGGTAAGGATGTCAAAACAAAGATTTGTAGAGAGAATGACTTAATTGCAAAGGAATTAATTCTCTAGGGTAAGGAAATAATTATGGGATAATTATGGGAAATTGATTAATTATGAATTAATTCATTATGTAACTGTTGACCCAAGATTTGGCCAACTGACACGGAGTCAGAATATGCTTGATATAAATGAATGTGTAGAGAGAAACGTAATGAGAAAAAGTAATAACAACACGATATTTTTATAGTGGTTCGGCCCCAGGATCTGGTAATAACCTACGTCCACTTAGATTGCTATTGATATGAGAATCAAAGGAGTGATCAAAGAACAAGGGTTCAATGAGTTTCACTAACCTCTCAAGAACAATACAATATCACCAGGAGAATTACTATAGTCTCAAATGATTCAAAAGTCAAAAGTCCCTTCCTTTAGCTATCCTTTGCTATTTATAGGCTCAAGGGGGATTACATAAGATTGTTACAGATATTCTTTCCCGAATTATCGGATACTCGGGAGATTGTGTGAGTTAAATTCGGGATTTATAAAGATCTTCTCATTAATGTTGCTTTGTATGCGGAACTATCGACCAGACTGGTCGTAGGTAAGACTAGGCTGCTTACTGCTTCTAATGCGTCTTCTGGTCGATACTCTAGCAGAACTTTTCCAGGTGTCAGCCACGTGTCCAGGGATCACTTGCCACGTCATCAATGCTAATTTTTTGGATAACAGTAACTATATAATGAAAAATTATAGGTTAAAATAAATATTAATCATGTTTGGAATATAAATAGATTAATAATTATCTTATTTAGAATAAGATATATATATTTATTTATTTAAAACTGATATTTTAAGATAAAGTTAATTTTGAATTAACTGATATTTATTTTGGGATAAATATATTGTCTTAAATATTAATTAAATAAACAAATGAGAAAATTATGAAAAACTCTAATGTGACTTACTCCACTCACTGTATTGCATAGTGAGTGGTGCCATACACATTGATTTCCTATCCCTGTAATTTGAATTTTGAATTTCAAATAATTTGTTTATTTAATTATTCTATTTTAAATATGATTTAAATTAAATAATTAAAAAGGTTATGTGGATGCAAAAAATCTGCCAAGGAAAAAAATCTATGATCCTTGGTTGAAATACATGGCCGTGAATGCCAAAAATTGGACATGATCTTGAGAGGGCCACAGTCAACACTTACGAGAAAAGCTGAGGCTTCCCCCTAGTGACCTCGGGCAAGCCAAGCAACCTTGTGTCTCACCCCACACGAGACCCATGCCTCACGAGAGGCCTTTGCGAAACTGCCCGTCTTGCTCCATGGGAGGCCCTTGCGAGGCCGTGACCCCTGGTGCATCTCGCCTCGCCCAGATGAAGGTCCGAAAGGCCATGTTTTGGCGTGCGTCGCTTCGCACGCCCACCAATAGTCCAGCGCCTCACGCACCTGCGCACCAACGCCTCGCGCACCAAGCGCCTCATGCCACCAGCCGCACTAGGTGCCTCGGGCCTCTGGCCCATGCCTCGCGCACCCATGCACTTGCGCCTCACGCACCCGCGCACCAGGTGCCTCGTGCCACCAGTCCACGTCTCGCGCCATGGTCTTGCGAGACACCACAACCTCGCCCCGCACCACGGTCTCACAAGAACACCCTGTTTGCCCCGCCTCATACGCCTATGGAGCCACACTTTGTGCCCAGAATATGCGCTTAGGGTTTAGAGGCTCTTCTCATCTCATTTTCATAGGGCGATCTCGCAAGATCTTTGATTGCCAGGCATTTGGGAATAACATATAAGGATTACAACACTTTGAGCCCTTAGGAATAAGGTACCTTGCGAGGGTTGAAACTTGTGGCTCGAGGAGCTCGTACAAAGACGGAATGTACCTACAGACCAAGAGGAGGCGAAGTACATATTGGGGTACGACCGTGAATGCCCCAGGTGTCTGGCCCTAAACCCACACCTAGTGGTCGTAAGAGTAGGGTACCTGATGTGGTCCTTCCCAGCCAACCTCTGACGTTCATACTAAACAAATGGTGGAGGTATAACTAGGTACTAAAGTGGAGGTGCTCCCGAAGACCCTGAGCATGTACTAGAGCCGACAACCACACTCCTGGCACCCCTACTATCTGTAGATTGCATATGCAGAGTTGTGTCCCCAGGGACTACCGTGTACAATGAGCCCATAATGCTCTACTATAAATATGACCTCTCTTCACCTGAGAAGGAGGGAGAGATCTCTGTAACCACTCATTGTTAATGGAAAGAGACACTCTACATTCTCTCTATTTTTCATTCGAAAATTTCTGCATTTACATTTTGTGTTCTTGAAATCACAAGAAACCTTGCTTGAAGTTCATTTGATTTGAATATACTTCTTTTATAACTCACAAAGTTCTTGATTTAACTTAGTTGACAAGTTCTTACCATCAACAGGACTGATCAATTTTATTTTAGATAAAATAAAGATTAAATAAATTAGTTAATTATCTTTATAAACCTGAAAAGAAGCGATACTTTTCAAGAAGAAGAACAAGAAGTAGTTTTCATAGACTGTCAGAATCTCTCTCATAAAAGAAAGTGATATTTTTTTTCTAAACATGAAAAACTATCCAATACATATTCTCTCAATCAAACCTCTGTAGATCTCATGTGTTGAGTACATCTAGAGTGTAGCAGACCAATTTTTATTTTATTTTAATTAATTTTGTGCTTCATTTTTTTTAATTAATAATTGTTAAGTGTTAGGAAATTATTTTTTTTGTTTAAATTGTTTGGTAGAAATTTTGTGAATTTAATTTGTTAATTGTTTTGTTTAATTATTTTAATTTGTAAGTTCATGAGTTTTGATTGTGTGTACCAAGGTGCATGGTTAGTAGAGATGCACTTGAGTACTTGTGTGTGTGCATGTGTATGGTTGCATGATGAGTAAACAATAGTTTTTCCTATGTATAATTTCTATTTTATTTTATTTATTAAAGAAATTAAAAAAAAATGAAAAGGGAAGAGATATGGAGAGTGGCATGTGAGGCTAATGGGAAACCATGGAGGAATTGTTTCTATTTTTGGGAGGAGTAGACATAAGTGGGGAATAAAAAAAAAGGGGAAAGTATACTGCTTGGTCTATGAGAGGATATTGTGAATTAATAGGCAAAATAAAGGGGATATTAAAATGGATAAATTTTGCTTTTATTTTCCTAGCTATAGGATTCGATCAAGGGAGGGCTTTATATAGAAGAGGATGAGAGTGTGAGAAGCCCTAGTGGCTACCGTGCAAAGAGAGAGAGAGGGAGCTCGTGGAGAGGAGAAAGAAGGAAAGAAAAAGGAAAGAAGATAGGAAGAGAAGGCTTAAAATCCCCCAAGGTATGAGGTTAGGTTTATGATTTCATTTTTCCTCTTCTTCTTGGTTCTCAGTTTGGTGGAATTCATGGTGATGCTAGGATTTAATCTCACAAGAGCATCGAGAGGTGTTGGCCTAGGGTTTCGACCTACAAGGGTAAGATTGTTCTTTATTCCCTCATGTTGATTGATATGAGATTTTGGTTTGGTTAGTCTAATGGTTTGGTTATGATGATAAGGTGTTGGAGGCTAGCAATCAAAGAGGGTAACCATAGTTATTTTTGAGTTCTTTCATTTCTATCAAAGGAGGTAATGGAACCCCTATCCTTATAATTGTTCTTGATGTTGTTGTGATCTCTTTGTATATAATCTTTGTGTGCGTTTTATTGGTTGATCGATTATGTTCTTTTATGTTGAAAATTGTTTTCTATCTTGTAATCCATAAGAGCATGAAAGGGAATATGCATGTTGATTATGTATGAGTAGTTTCTTTAAAGGATTTGCTATGAAGTTTATATTCTAGTGAATGGTCTAGGTGTGTGGGCTCTATGGTTGTGTGTGCTTTAGTATGCTTGGACGTGTATGGGTATTTAGGCAAGCATGAATAGAATTTTGGGCTTACATGATGTATGAGATCTTATGGTTATGTTTTCATGATTATTTTAAATCTAATGATTTATGTAAAAAAACTGCAAGAATGTTAATAGATACATGCTAGGGCTTAAGTTTTGGTTTGACCTATTTTATGATAATATTGTCTCTTAAATATTCTTGTAAAATTGCAAAAGAGATATGAGATGTTTGATCATGAAGGTTTTGGCATAGGGTCACAATTGGTGTTTGATTTTGTGTTATTTAATTTACATGCTAAATGTAATAGTGTGGTGTACAAGTGTAGGAGAATGTTAGGGTAAATTGTTAAAAGCATTTTATAAGCATTGTTTTATTTGATGGTAATGATAAACCAAAGATTCTAAAATGCACAAGTAATGTCTCAAAATGATATTTTGATTTTATATAAGTAAATGACATTTTATTTCACATGATAATAGACTTTTATTCAAATAATGAACATGCAGCTTTTTTTTATATTTTGTGGAAGAAAATATGATTTAAATTCAATTAAGTGATTTTAATCAAATAATATGCTTGCTAGAATTTTTGGTTATTAAGAGAAAATGCCTTTTTAATCAAGATAAGTAAAACATATACTCAAATAAAATAAGTCTTAGATTTTATACATAATAAATGTGATTTTTCCATACTTTAAATATGTATTTTCACATTTATAATTATGCAATTTTATATATAAGTAAAAAAAAATTATTTTTTTAAAAGTAATCAAGAAACTCATTTAGTCATTATAAGTAACTACATTTTGCCACATTCTTTTAATTGTTATTTAATAATAAATTATATTATTATTTTATGAGAAATTAAAAGCTAATGGATTATTTTTGTAAACTAAATTTGTGTAATAAAGTTTTTCATGACAAATATGTGGTTAAAAGAAATGATGAAGAAATAATTAAGTGGTAAATAAAGTATGCTTGCTGAATTTTTTAGAAAAGACAAATAGATAAGCATGTAGAAATTATCGACTTTAAATGTTAAATTTTAAGAATGCTCCCACGTATGCATGTTACATGCAAGTGTATTTTTATATTCAAATATACGCCTATTATTCAAACACATGATTTTTATTTTGTAACCATGAAAGATTAATTGGTAGAATTCGCATTATTCTTTTATGATTTTTATGCAGAATTATTGCATGTTTGTAATTTTAGTGCAACTTGTGCCACGTGTGCATGACCCATGCACACGTGGGGTATGTATGTTGGACATGAGTATTCTTACGTGATTTTAAAGACGAACGTTTAATTATGATTATAGGCTCGTTGTGACGTTTTCACACTTTATCTTGCTTGGACCTGAGGTAAGGAAGTTAGATAGAATTTTATATGTTTTATGCTATGAAATGTACGACTTTTTATGATGCAAGAAATAAAGTGCTATGGAAATTGTAAGTTCTATGTTTTGATATGTCATGGTAAACCAAGCGTTATGAAAGGTGAAATTTTATGTTTGATATGTTATGATAAGACATATGCTATGGAATGTGTAGTTTCTATGTGTTGATGTGAATTGTGACATCACTACAACAAAATAGGCATTTAATGGCTACATGGGGGAGACATTGTAGACATTTAATGTCTCCCCCTAGGGGAGACGTTGTTGCAGGAGCCATCTAAAGTGGCCCTATGACGTCTCCCATGGGGAGACTTTGTAGATATTCAACGTCTCCCCCTGGGAGTCATCATAGGGTGTACGTTTACACCTTATGGCATCTCCCAGGAGAAGACATTGAATGTCTACAAAGTCGCCACATGGGAGTCATCAAATGTTTTTGTATTATTTTTAAATAATTAAATAATTATTTTCATTATATTAATTTTTTAAAATAGAATTAAATATATTAATTAAAAAAATCTAAATTATATGGAAATTTAAATTGTGAATTTTCATTAATAAAACTGAAATGTGTATATAATATGTTTTTGCTAACTAATTATACAAAATTGTAATATTTGTTGTTAAACATACAAAACTAACAAATATTACACTAGCTAGCTAGACATATAGTAAGAAAGAAAAAGTAAAAAAAAAACCTAATATGTGGGACGATGACTTTGAATTATCGGTAGCATATGGTTCGCCGAGTGTTGTCGCATTTCATTAATTTGTGCTGGTGTATATGGCGTAGTGTTTAGCTACAAAAAATTCAAAGTAAAATATATTAGTTAATTATTATTTGATTATATATATACTTTAATAATAAATAGATTGTTAACTTTGTATAAATTTATATACATGTATCTCTTTCTTCAAGTAACGTCCAGGTCGTGAATGTTTAATGTAATCCTTCAACATTTTCATCACATAATATCCACATGCCACTTTGCCTGGTTAGTGTGGACACTAATATTTAAATAAAATGCCAATCAAATAATATAAATAATATTAGTAAAATTCAAGTATAAATTTTCAAAATAATTAAAGTCGTAGTTACTTACTTTCAGTTGCACAATTTCTATATAATTTGGAATCTCGGGAGGTTTTGGTAGACTGGTCAGAAAAATGTTGACCCCGTTTTTATATCCCACGGATAACCTATTCGCTGACATCCATTTTCTATCCATATCCTCTCCTATGTCTATGAAAAATTAAACAAAAAAAACTAAATAAGCATACGAAAAATTGAGCAGTATTTCCCCTATATTAGTAACCTAACCATCTGTCAATCTAATCAAGTCCAGTCAAATAAGCACAACAAAATACAAATATAACAATAGAATACATAATTCTAGACAAATCCGAGCAGCGTTTCCCCTACAATAGTGATCTAACCATCAGTGAACAACAAGTTAAACAATTCAAACAACAAACAATAAATTTCTTCCTTATAGCTTCACAACACACAAACAAATTTTCCAGAACCTACTTCACTAAAACACCCAGTTCTCAACCTTCTGTTATCACCGAAACATACAATTTTAATCTCATAACCTACTTCACTATAGATGAATATTTAAGATATTCAAACTCCTCTAACAAAAGTTTAATAATACTAAAATAAGAAATAAGATAATGTATGTACCACTTGTAATTAATAGTCCTTGCTAGCAAATTTATTTCACTTTGCAAAGCGCACACTTTTCTATTAAATTCACAACCTACAAAACAAAATTAATTAATAAATAAAAGATTACTAAACAAACTTCACTAAATAATTAGATTAACAATAACTTATTATTGATATTTTAGAAACTTAAAAACCTCAAATGTGTGCTTGAAATCGAAATTTGAGGCAAAAATCTCCGTTAAAACCACAACTTAAAAATTTAAATTAATTAGTTAATAAAATATTACTAAATCAATAAAAATAACATAACTATATATAAATAACATACTTAAATTTTAATAAAGATTACAAATACATATAATTTTCTAATTAAATAATAATACAGATTAAACAAATTTATAAACATATAAACTTGAATTACCATTTTGCATGTAAAATTAAAATTAAATTATTTGTCTTATTTTAGACAAAATTATTAAATACATTTTAGCAAAATATATTTGCATATATATACTTAACAAACATTAAAAATTAATTAAAAAATGTATAATTTTTGGATTAAATAGTAATAAAAATTTAAAAATAGTAAATAATGGGGTATCATCTTAAAATTAAACAATATAGTATCTCAAATATACATAAAATAGTATTTCATACTTTAAACAAATATTTCTAAGAAATCCCACAAATCATATAAAAAATGCACAAAAATAATTTTTTCCACCATTCTAACTATAATACTTTGTTTAATCTTGAAAGCCTACCTCAAATATGCTTTAAATCCTCTTTGTTGAGCCAAAAATCACCCAAAATCGCAACTCATAAATCCTAAAATCCCAATATCAATCCCTTAATAACTAGAGAAAATAAGCATGAATATTATCCTAAATATTATACAACACTTATAAATAATAAAAACTTACCTCAAATGAGATTTTATAGCCTAAAATCAGCCAAAATCGTCAAAAAATGGCTCTGAAATCGCCCAGAAAGTCGCCCTTCTCCGCCTCTGGTTCGTGCACTCGGGGAAGAAGAAGGAAATGCTGAGTATATAGTAGGCCAGACTTCTAACGTCTCCCCTGGGGAGACGTCCCATGTGGCACGTCTTCCCAGGGGAGACATTAGATGTCTGAAATGTCTTCCCAGGGGAGACGTTAGATGTCTGGCACGTCTTTCTAAGGGAGACGTTAGATGCTCTTACATGACTGATATTTTATAAATAAATAATTTTATATTCATATTTTTAAATTAACGTCTCTCACCACTATTAATGACTTACCTAGTAGTCATTAACAAGAACTTTTAATGACTTACATCATTAGACTTTAAATATCCTTGAATACTTTTAATGACTTACACCATTGGTGTAAGTCATTAAAGAGAGTTGGTGTAAGTCATTAAAGAGAGTCATTAAAAGTGAAAATTGTTGTAGTGCATATGTGCTTGTATGATGAATGAAAAGAAAATGTTGCTAGCGTGCTGAGTGCAACACAACAAATGAGTTACTAAGAATATTACGTAACTCAAAGGGCAGACGTGCCGAGGTTATTCAAGGAACTTAGATCCTATTCACCTCATAGAGGAGCTCTTACAAGCCTATGCTTTTACTAGTTACCTCAGGATGTGACATGGACAACATAGGTGTCATGATCACAAAGAGTATGCTTATAATGTGTGAATGTGATACAAGACTATTATTGTAAAACACCCTAATCTAATACTTTGTAATACTTTTACATGCTCATAAACTTATAGAAGAAAAGCCACTTATTATATGAAAAATCCCAATGGGGCCTTGCTAAAACATGCAAGTTGGGCCCAATAGTTTAAAAAGAAAATAATAGTTTTCATGCAACATTTTAAAAATAATTAAAGTTCAAGTCCCACTAATATGTTCTGAAAAGTTAAAAATAAACATAACATTATTCTTTAGAAATTGGCGTTAAACTGATCGTGTTCTCGTCCATAGGACACCCCCACGCCATACACACCCTGACGTTAGAACTCCTCACATCATCATGCATGCCACAGAGAAATCATATTTGCTACCTAGAAGGGAAAGTAAGGGTGGTGAGCTAAAAGCCCAGTAAGGAAGTACAAATAACATATAAGTATCCACACAAAAACATATTCATATTCATACATCGTTACACATTCTAAACATTGTTATCATAACCATCATCATCATAAAAATAATCATTATAAGCATTATCATCATAAGCATCATCATCATATACATAATAATCAGGAACATTATCATCACAAGCATCATCATCATATCTTTGTGAACATGACCCGCTAACTTGTCCATGTCACATCTTGAGGTAAACATGAACTCTGGTCCTTGAATAACCTCGCCACGTCCGCTCCATGAGTTACGTCTTTATATCCTTAGTAACTCGGGTTACATCTTTATATCCTTAGTAACCCCTTTGTTGTGTTGCATTTATCATGCTAACAACCATTACATATCATACAACATACAGAAATACATGCAGTTCAGTCATATCAAAGCCAAGGAAAAATACATATTTTCTTACAATCATCATCTGATCATAACATCATTTCATACATCATATCACATGGTACATCATCATATATCATTTATCCTTATACAAGCCAATCTTATCGTTCATAACATAAACAAATAGAATTATATCTACCTTCCTTACCTTAGGTCCAAGCAAAGAAAAACTGACAAACTTCACAACGAGCCTATAACCATAATCAAATAGTGTTCTTTAGCATCACATAAGACTTTCTTGTGCCTAACTCATATACCCCATATGTGCATGGGCCATGCACATATGGTGAAAACTACTCAAGATTTCCAAATAGGTATAATTACACGTAAAATTACCAAAAGAATAATGCATATTATACCTATGTTACATGCATGGTTTATAGATAAAAATCATATGGTTGAATATTAGACACATTTTTTAATGTAAAAGTGCATTTGCATGCGACATGCATACGTGGTAACGTTGTTAAAAAGTGACGTTAAAAATGATAATTCCTACACGCTTATTTCTATCGTTTTAAAAATAAGGATTTAGTAACATACTTTTCTTACCATTATTTATCTCTTTAAAATCACTAAGTAGATTAAACCTCTAAAACATTATTTTTATTTCATAAAAATAATTTATTTAGCCATTTAAAAATATAATAACTCCATTTATTATTTTTAAATTACATAGAAATAATAAAGGATAGAAATTATTTAAAATACTTATAATTAGCATGTTTCCTTAGAAAATAACAATTTTATCTAAATTAATAAAATTACAAACTTGATGTGAGAAAAATATATAATTTTTAGGAAAGGGAAAAATATATTTTACTTGTATTTTTTAAGACTTAATTTTAAGTAGAATAAATTCATAAGTGAGGATCAAATAATTATTTTTAAATTATTAAACTAAAATTTCAGCCACCATTTAATTTATTTAAAAATAACAAGTGAATTAATCTCAACATTTTTTCTTAATTAAAAAAAAAAGAAAATCATATCTATTAAAATGAACACTCATGGTTACATTTAAAAATACCATTTTTAATATTGACATAGTTTAGGGTTATATTATTTCATAAACAAACAAATTTTTCTTTCATTTAAAAGACTTTCCAATATTTTACCAAAAATTCCAGCAAAAATATATACTCTCAAAAATACCATCTTGTCTTTAAAATCTCATATTTTCTCTAAAAATATAATAAAAATCTGTAGGTATTTATTTGATTAAAAACACAATTTTAATATATATTAAAATTCTCTTAATTTCTTAAAAACATCATAGCATTTGCAAAATCATTTATGCATGCAAAATCATTAATCTCATCATATTTCTCACCACTTATACACAAAATCAGCAAGCATATTCATCAAGAATCCATCTTTTACATCATGCTTCACAAAAATTTACACCATAACCATACATGTTTAAATCTATACAAATAATTCACAAACCCCAGCATGTTCCTAATATGCATGGGTGACACAAAAATCAAACAACTCATCATGCATTACACCCTTTTAGCCAAAACCATTATCACCACCTCATGTTTTCTTTTTCCATCTTACAAGATCATGAAAAAAATATCACAACCCTAAACATACCCCTAGGCCAAAACACACCAAGGATTCAACCAACAAAATATATCACAAAAATTGTAATGCTTTGTAAGAACCAAATCATTAGGTCTACATCAAGAACATACAACAAGATTTATTATTTAAACACCCATCATGATTTAAAAAAAATAATTATCTCTCAAAACTAAAGGTGTGATTTTTTTAGTGTTCATGAGAAAACAAGAACCCTAGAGACAGAATCCAACATAGCACATGAAAAAAAATAATATATGATAGAATCCCCTACACATACTTGGCCGAACCCCTATAGGAAATCATACAATAATCAAAACTAATAAACAATCATCAATAAAGGGGAACAACACAATATATCATCATCCTCAAACAATATTCTCAAATCACAAAAAAATAAAAATAAAGGAAAGAACAACAAAACCATAAGACCCAAAAAGGGGTTTACCCATTACCTCTCTTGCTAGAACTCAAGGACCAAAACTATGGCCACCACCTTTGAGCAAACTCTCCTAAGGATTTCAAAAATCAAAACAAAGAGAAGGATGGAGTTCTTAGCATCAAGAAAATATAGATAAACTTTAGATGATTCAAACCATAAACTTAAGAACACTTACCCAAGACCTTCAAAATCATCTTCTTCTCAATTCTTTCTTCCTCTTCCCTCTCTCTCTAATTTCGTGCTCTCTCTCTCTCTCTCTCTCTCTTCTCTCTTGCATGCCTGCCCAAGGAGCATAATGCTCTCTTCCCTTTTTTCCTTCCCTCTTTATTCTAACCTAGCCAAAATAGCCTAAGGAAAAAAAATTGGTAAGTTTCCTAAATGTGTCTATTTTCTTTTATTTGATTTTATCTTAATTGGTAGGAAATAAAGATGACAACATATTTTCCTATTTTTTCTAAAATCACCCAAATAAAAAAATGGTAATGAAATCCCTCCTTTCCCACCATGCTACACACCACTTCTCCTTTCCTCTTCTTTATTTATTTATTTTTCTTTTTTTAATTAAATAACTCTAATATAAGGAAACTATATAAAGTTTGTAGAAAATTCTACACAAGTGAATCATGCAACCATGCACATGCGCACACTCAATAACTAGGGTGTATCACTACCTACTATGCACCTTGATGCATTCAACCAAAACTCAATTATTTACATATTAAAATAAATAAATAAACAATTAGCAATTAAATTCACAAAAATTCTACCAAAAAATTCTAACAATTAATTTAAACAAATAAATAGAATAATTCACAACACTTAACAATTAAATAATTTAAAGCACAAAATTTGAATAAATAAAAAAAAATTTGGTGCGCTACAATATACCCTCCTCCTTAAAAGGAATTTCGTCCCAAAATACTTTCTTACCAAATAATTCAAGGTATCTGTTGACCCTTGATTTGGTCAACGACACGGAGTCAATAAAAACGATTGAAATAAGGTAAACTCAACTCAAGAAAAGAAATGACACAAGGATTTATAGTGGTTCAGCCCCAAATGATGGTAATGACCTACATCCACTTAGTGTTCTTATTAAAGTGTGATGAGAACTTGTGATCGGTAAACGAGGGTTTACTGAGTCTCACAAGTTGCAAAAATAGATATAGAGACTTGTGCAAAAGCACTAGTTTTCTTTCTTGGTTCAAAGATCCCTCACATGAGCCCTTTGAGTCTTATTTATAGGCTCAAGGATCTTTCTATGGGCTGATGGGCCTTGTCCATATTTAATACAAACATATCTGAATAATAATGGAAATTACAATTTTACATATCTTGAGAAAATATCTACGACCATACTTGGTCGCCTGTGAAACATGCCCTCTGTCGTACGAATTCTCCTCTGATCGATGGTCGACCAGAACGTTCCCACTCAAATAGTCACGCGCATCCCACGTGCGTACTAATCCAGCCACGTCAAAACATTTGCCCCCAATTTTATTTTACTGCGATCAACATTTAATAAACTTACTCGATTAGCTATTCGTCTGACCTGTCACATCTGTCAACACATTTTCGAGAAAGCAAACAATCATAACCTTTACAGTTTACCAAAAATATTATGACGGCTATTACAATTCCCCATACATCAAAGCAACACATTTTTTACCACAATTAGTATTAATATATTACCTTTCCAATTTTCACTTTTTACCGAAGCTTTCTCTCCTAAAGAACTCAGAAAAAATCTCCAAGAAAAACCCCATAAAACCTCTTTGATTCGAGACACCGTTGATCAACTTCGAGCAAGAATCTTCGTGTTTTCTTTTACAAATCATACTCCAAGTAAGCTATGAACCAGCTTCTCTTTTATGTAATCTAGAATAGATTTCGCAAGTTTTTCTGACTGTACCTCCATTGTTTCTTGAGAAAAAGCTTTTCGGGTAATCGGGTTTATACAAAGGTACATAGAAACATGCTAGAATAAGGATTTTAGACATTATAAAATACTAGATGAGGCTTAGAAATCAAGGTGGGACAAAATCGAATAGAAAATTTGATTTTACTGTTTTAAAAAAAAACTGGGTTTTTCCGGCATGTTTTTTGGAGTCGAAAAGTTTTTTCGAGAAAAATTTTCACATTCACTTTTTAATCTATTTTTTAAAACTGATCGCATGTTTATAGTGTTTATACCAGGATATTGTTGGTCGTATAAAATCTTAACTTTATATATGAGCAACATTATTCTTGTTATTCTCCTTCTTCTATCTATTGGTCGTAGATTCTCACTTCCCCTATGCTCTTCTCAGATATTCATGCATGATCCTTGTGGAGGTGAGAGATCAATAGATGACGATCTTCTTGTGTTGCTGTTAGAGGATCAAGAACAACCTTTTGTAGCCTTTCCTGAGTCTTCATCTCCACAACAAAACCCTACACTCAATTCTTCAGCCAACCAATAGAACATGGGTCATGTAAACTACACTGCTCATAAGAAAAAGAAAACCACCAATTCACCTTCTGACCATCCAGCAACCAATACTGAGGGTCCGTAAAACGACCCTCAACCTATAAATTTTTTACCACCAGACATTCAGCCAAAAGCCCGTCCTCGCGATGGCCCCCGAGCAGAAACAAACTGGTACGTTGCCCCTCCTAGCGTCATATTGACCAGGATGATGGCCAAATATTCCAAGAAGTACGTGCTTCCTGGTATTACTTTACATAAACCCACACTCAACCAATAGGAAAACGTGCTCGGAGGCGCCTTCAGCGCCTGGTCGAGGTATCACATTGAGGCAGGGGCAATCTTTCCCTTGCACGATTTTTACCAAGGGGTGACCAATTATTTCGAGGTCACCCCCTTTCAAATAAGACCCAATGGGTATAGAGTACTATCAGCACTCTATATCCTTTACAATCACAAAAAATGGCCTGTGCCTACCCCACACGAGATCAACTATCTGTTTGATCTTAAATCCAACCCCAACCAAAACAATATGGGGTTTTTCCACTTCTGTCAGAAGGAATCTGCTCACATATTCCTGAGTGATGTTACCTATAAGTCCAACATAAGAAAATACTTTAAGGAGTACTTTCTCACTACAGACATGGTTGCTGACAACTTGGCCTTCACACTAGTAGGTAAACTTTTCAATCTCTGGTCGTACTTTTTTCTATTCCTTTTCCTTAGTAATTTGGTGTTGCCTCTAGGTCCGTGGTACCGACCAAACCCCACTCCAGAAATGGAGATGAGGGCTGCAACCCTGACCAGCATGACGAACATAGAAAAGAGCGTCAAGGGAGCTGTTACTGAAAGAAATTTAAGGTTGGTCGCCCTTTTGGAACCTCATCAGGAAGTGAGGGAATCCACTGCGGGGAGTGCCACCGGAGAAGGCATTGGACTAGAAATCCCCGAGCAGCAGCAAGATGTGTCACAACCCCTGAGGCGACGAGCAATGGGAGTGACCATCCGAGAACCATCTAGCAACCCTTGGGCTGCTGCTACTCCTTCTCACCATGGGAGGGGAAAACAAAAACTATCAGAGTATACTGGCCCTATATCCGAATCCTCTGACGAGAATGGTCTACACTTCTCACTTTTAGATAACTTGCCCTTCCCCTGTCACTTATTCGATAGGGATGGAAACTTTAAATTTATGACCAGTAATTTTAATTCGAACTTCTTCGAGGCATAAAGTGAATGTAGTTGTAGTTCTATAGATAATATATCGACCAGTAGAAATAGTTTGGGTATATTACTTAGAATTTCCCTTTACATTATTCCATTATTACTCCAAACTACTTTGTCTGATCGTTTTTTGTTGTGTTTTGTAGTCATGCCATTTGAAGATGCTTTTGGCATGTACGCCTCTGTTGAAGCTCCTACGAGCAAGAAGAAACCGAGTAGGAGTCACCCTAGGGAGAGCCTTCCAAGAAAAAGGCCCGTTCAGAAGACCCTCTGGCTCCAACTCCTTCCAGAACTACAACGCCTCCTTCTCCTCCTCGCAGTGGCCCTTCCTCCGAGCAGGCAAGGAGATCCCCGGCCGCTGATTTGCTGAACAACACCTTCAACGCTACCTACGAGAAGCTGCAAAGACTGCCCAGGCACCGTCGCAGCTAGGTTTCCTTTTCCCATCTTCCTCCACTGAAGCATAGCTAGTTCATGAGTCGTGGGCTTTCTGATGTCCTCAGTGTAAGTGTGTTTTTTCTTTTTTAGTTTCAGCCAAGAACATTTTCTCTAAAAGTCTCTAACCGTTTCACTTTTCTCTGTTTGCAGGGTATCCTGACCATGAGCCATGGTTAGCATTGTGCTAAGGAGGTTGAGGCCAAACATGCCGATGAAACCAAGGTGTGTGAGGAGAAGGTTAAGGCGGCTGAAAAAAAAGTCGCCAGTCTAACTAAGGAGTTGAAGAAGAGCCAAGAAGAGCTAGCCAAAGCTGTTGCTGCCAAAGAAAAGTTTAAGGAAGCTTCGGAGAATAACTTCAAAGAAGCAACCAAACTCCAAGAGGACTTGGCGGCCATCATGAAGGAGGCTACTAAGCTAGAGGAGCGGGTCAAGCTGCTCGAGGAGACCAGTTCTCAAAACCTGGAGAGGTTCAAAGGAGCAACTTTCAATTGCTTCTATCTGTTCTAGAAGAACAACCCAGGAGTGAATTTCGACTACCTTCTCGAGCAGATGAGGCAAGTCGAACTGGGGAAGTGCACTGCTCGCCTAGAAGAGGAAAAGAAAGCTCAGGAATCTCCTGAAATTTCCTTGGCGACAGGCGTCGACGGAGCCGAAGAAGATGCAGGGACAACAGTCGATCAGCACCCTCAGCAAGACCCTCCACCAGTTGCGTAATAATTCATTATTTTTTTATTAACTTTGTAACTAAAATATGAGAACATTGGTTCGTAATGTTGAGACAATTTTGTGGCGTAATGCATCTTTTCTTTTAATTTTAATTACATCAGAGTAACAATTGCTCGCGGTATAAAGACATTTCATTACGATATTATAATATTTTTACCGCTATTATAACATCTATTCATATGACCAAACTTAGCGTAACACTGCCTAGATTTTGCAAAATTTAACTAATTTTTTTTAAAAAATACTCTAAGTGTCGCAGCACGCTTTCCCTTATTTTGCTCGTGTGTTTACATATGCCTGTTGATATGCTTTGCTCACTTAGTATCTTAGATGCCCCCCAAGTCATTGAGGAGCTTAAGGTTCTCGGTCACTTTCCATGACCAAGTCCTGTTCGAACATTACTGCTCTCGTACTTATAAAGAATTAACAATTATATAGCCAAACAACACACGTAATGAGCAAATACTTGTAATAAATACAATAATTGGCAAGAATAACTGGTTGCACATAGTTCTTTTTATTTATCGTAATAAAATGGACAAAATCTTGTCTATACGAGTGATCAAGAATTGATCTTACACTTATAAGTGACCAATCATTTAACTTACTAGCCTTTGTTCATAAACTTGTAAAAAGTAAAGTTAATACAAGCCAATTCTATAAAAAGAATTGCTTATTGATAATACTTGCGCAGGTGTTCTCCATTCCAATAGCAAGGGATGAGATCTCCATTTAAGCGAGCAAGTTTATATGTGCTTGGTTGAAGGATATCTTCAATTTGATACGACCCTTCCTAGTTTGGTCCGAGTACTCTAGCAGCCTGATCGCGAGTGTTGAGAAAAACTTTTCTAAGTACTAAATCCCCCACGATAAACTTTCTTTCATGTACCCTAGAATTAAAATATCGAGTGATCTTTTGCCAGTAAGCTGCTACCCGGAGTTGAGCTTGCTCGCACCTTTCATTGACTAAGTCCAAAGACTTCATCAATAATTGATCGTTAGTGCTCTGGTCGTATGTTAGCCTTCTATGTGATGGTGGATTTAGCTCAACAAGCAACATGACCTCATACCCATAAGCCAAGGAAACTGGTGTATGGCCTGTTGCTATTTTGTGGGATGTCCTATACGACCAGAGTACTTCTGGAAATTGTTCTGACCACACCCCCTTTGCTTCTTCCAGCCTTTTCTTCAGTGTGTCCTTTAGAGTTTTGTTAACAGCTTCAACTTGTCCATTTTCCTACGAATGAGCCACCGATGAAGAAGTCTTTATAATTCCATGCCTTTCGCAGAAATCAGTGAAAAGATCACTGTCAAATTGTGTCCCATTATCTGAGATAATTTTCCTGGGCAACCCATACCAACATATGATGTTTTTGACAACAAAGTCTAATATTTTCTTGGTCGTTATTTTTGCGAGTGGCTCAGCTTCGACCTACTTAGTAAAGTAGTCAACAACAACTACTGCATACTTGACATTCCCTTTTCCTGCAGGTAAAGACCCAATCAGATCAATTCCCCATACCGCGAATGGCCATGGGCTTTGCATCTATTTGAGCTCATTTGGGGCTGTTCGCGGTATCTTGCAAAACCTTTGGCACTTGTCACATTTTATAACGAAGTCCACAGAGTCCTCATTCATGGTAGACCAGAAATACCCTTGCCTTAGAATCTTTTTCGAGAAACTCTGCCCCTAGCGTGATCTCCACAGAAACCTTCATGGATTTCTTGCATCAGTTCCTTGGCCTTCTCCTTAGAAACACACCTCAACAAAGGCATTGAATAATCTTTTCTATACAAAATTCCATCCACCAGAATAAATCAAGCCGATTGCTTCGAAGTGTTCTCGCTTTGTTCCTTTCTAACGGCAACACTCCCTGTTCAAGATATTCAATGATGGGCGTCATCCGCGTGTCTGACGCCTGGATCATTAGTGAGGATTCTTCCATTTGAATTCTTGGTGCCATCAAATGTTCAACTGGTACTATGCTCAAGGGGTCAACCTATTTAGCACTTGCCAGCTTGACCAAGGCACCGGAATTCACGTTCTGATCGCGAGGCACTTGTTGGAGAGTGTACCTTTCAAACTGTGCCAATAATTCCTTTGCTTTGTTCAAATAAGAAACCATCCTGAGACCCCTAGCTTGATACTCTCCCATGATTTGATTAACTACTAACTGGGAATCGCTATATATTTCTAATGATTTTATACCCATATCCTTAGCTAGTCTTAATCCTGCGAGCAGAGCTTCGTACTCGGCTTCATTGTTGGACGCTGTAAAGTTAAATTTGATTGCACAGTGGAACCGATGTCCCTCGGGTGTAATTAGGATCAAACCTGCTCCTGTGTTGTGCTCGTTGGAAGAGCCATCTACAAACAACTTCCAGGCAGGAGATTGATTTTGACTTTCAGTTTCTACTATTAGTTCGCTGACAGGGAGTCAGGTGAATTCTGCGATGAAATCCGCTAGAGCTTGTCCTTTCACAGCCGCTCGTGGAGAATAAGAAATTTCGAACTGCCCTTATTCAACTGCCTATTTTAATAACTGACTAGCGACTTCTGGATTTTGTAAGACTTGCCATAATGGCTTGTTGGTGAGCACCATGATGGGGTGAGCTTGAAAGTAGGCTCGCAACTTCCTAGAAGCCAAAATCAAGAATTAGGCAAACTTTTCTATGGGCGGATACTATAATTTTGCTCCCACTAGCCTCTTGCTTACATAGTATACTGCTTTCTGAATATTGTCTTCTTCTCTGATCAAAACAACACTTGCAGCATACTCTGTGATTGCCAAGTAGATGAACAAAGTTTCTTTTTTGACCGGTTTGGACAAAATCGGTGGTTGCGACATGTGGGATTTTAGCTCTTGAAAGGCCTACTCGCACTCTTCTGTCCATTCAAACTTCTTATTGCCTCTGAGTAGATTATAAAATGGAACACACTTGTCCATTGACTTAGATATAAATCTACTCAGGGCGTAATTCTTCCAGTTAGGCTTTGAACATCTTTAATCTTGGCAAGAGACTGCATCTCGATCAGTGCATGATTTTTTCTGGGATTAGCTCCGATTCCTCGTGAGTTTACTATGAATCCCAAAAATTTCCCTGATCCAACCCTGAAGGAACACTTAAGAGGGTTTAGCTTCATCTGATATTTGTTTAAGATGTTGAAGCACTCTTGCAGGTCCCTGATGTGTTCATTGGATTTTTTCAACTTGACCAACTTGTCATCGACATATACTTCCATGTTAATTCCAATCAAATCTTGGAACATATGGTTGACTAGTCGTTGGTAAGTGGCACCAACATTTTTTTTCAAACTGAAGGGCATTACTTTATAGCAGTAAAGCCCCATATCTGTTCGAAAGCTAGTGTGATATTCATCATGTGGGTGCATAATGATTTGATTATATCCAGAGTATGCATCCATGAATGTTAAAATTTCATGCCCTGATGTAGCATCGACTAGCTGGTCGATTCTTGGAAGTAGGAAACAATCCTTCGGGCAGGCTTTATTAAGGTCTGTGAAATCCATGCACATCCTCCACTTTCCATTCTGCTTGGGAACCAATAGGGGATTAGAGACCCAAGATGGATAAAATGCTTCCCTGATGAACCCATTTTCCTTCAGCTTCTCGACTTCTTCTTTTAGGGCCTTAGATTTGTTTTTGTCGAGCAGTCTTCTTTTTTGTTGTATAGATGGAAAGTTTTTGTATATATTCAAGACATGGTTGATCACCGCTGGTTTTATCCTGACCCTATCTTTATGTGACCAGGAAAAGACCTCCTGGTGCTTCTTCAAAAATTCCACTAGTTTGTGTTTCGTTGCTGTTTCTAAGTTTTTACCGAATTTCATAACCGTGGTCGAATCTGTCTCTTCTAATTGGACCTCCTCGAGGTCTTTCACGGGTCCAACATCCTCTTAAAAATCCCCAAAGTGAGGATCTAAATCTCTATCCTCACTTTGGGCAATACCCTATTTGGTGACTTGTTCATCTGATTGGGCTTGTGTTTCACTTATTACCAGCAACCTTTTTTCGTCTCTTTCTCCCGATCTGCCTCTTTTTGCCTTTGTGATTGATGAATTATAACACTCTCATGCTTCTCTCTGGTTTCCCAACACGCATCCAATTCCTGCGTTGGTTGGAAACTTCATGGCCAATGCCATATTGAGGTCACGGCCTGCAGATCGACGACAATGGGCCTTCCAATCATAGCATTATATGCAGATGGATAATCAAATACTATAAAAGTAGCGAGTAATGTCATGTTCGTAGGTACGACCCCTTCTATGACTGGGAGTCTAATTGACCCTACTGATGCAAGCTCTTCGCCAGAAAAACCATAAATGGTTTGGTTGCATGGCTCCAAATCTTTCACTGATAATTTCATTCTTTCTAGTGAATATTTATACAAAATGTTGACCGAGATTCCTGTATCAACCAACACTCGTTTTACCACCATGTTGGCGATCTGAACATCCACGACTAGCGAATCTAAGTGGGTAAATCGAACATGTTGAGCGTCTAGCTCAGAGAAAGTTATTGATTCTTCCTCTGTTCGAGATTTTTTGGGAGTTCGCTCCTCAATGTTCATCTTTTCAATATCTTGATCGTGACGTAGGGTTCTGGCGTATCTTTCTCTTGCCTTTCCACTATCACTTGCTATGTGCGATCCCTCGCAGATGGCCAACAATGTACCAGCAACTGGAGCTAGCTAAACCAGAGCGTTGGCGTACAAGTGCTGCTCGTTGCCTCCATGAGCCTCTTGTTGAGAACCTCTAGCTGCTCGCACTTGTCTCCTTAGATTTCCTTGCCAGATAAGGAACTC
This sequence comes from Humulus lupulus, assembly GCF_963169125.1. Lineage (NCBI taxonomy): Eukaryota > Viridiplantae > Streptophyta > Magnoliopsida > Rosales > Cannabaceae > Humulus > Humulus lupulus. Next base: position 28,868,931 of record NC_084797.1, read on the forward strand.
AATCTTGTCCTTGAGCTGGTTACACTCGTTGGTGTCATGTTCCTAGTCGTTATGAAAATGATAGAACTTGGTAGTATCTCTTTTAGATATATCTTTCCTAATAGGAGCTGGCCGTCTAAAGGGAACAATTGTGTGACTGGCCTGGTATACTTCCGCTTGGATATCGACCAGAACTATGTAATTGGTGAACCTTGGTTCATACCTATTCTGCTTTGGGCTCTTGCCATCAGATGTTGTTGGCTCGTTGCTCGCCCTTTTCCCCCCATTTTTTCCATTGGTTTTCCCAAATCCATTGACGACTTTGGTGGGGTTCTCTTTCTGGCCCTGGTCGTCTGTAGGAGAATTTCCATTATTAGCGATAACCTCCTTGAGTTTAATATACTTGTTTGCTCGATCCAGAAATTCTTGTGTACTCTTGACTCCATTCTTTTGGAAACTCCTCCAGAGGGGTGAATGGCATCGTAATCCAGCAGTGAGAGCCATCATCTTTCCCTCGTCCCCAACTGTCTTGGCCCCAACATCTGCTCATATGAATCATTGGATATACCCCTTTAGGGTTTCTCCTTCCTTCTGAAGAATTTTGACCAGCTGATTGGCCTCAATCAGATGTATTCGACCAGCATAGAATTGTCCATAAAACTCCTTTACGAACATCTCCCAAGAAACTATACTGGCCGGAGGGAATTTTAAATACAACTCTTAAGTAGTTTAAGATAAAGTGGCAGGAAAAATTCTGCACCGAGCATCATCTGACACCTTCTGGATGTCCATATGTATGTCAAACTTATTAACGTGAGATACATGATCTTCTAATCTTGTAAAGTTGGGCAAATTCGGCATTTTAAATTTGCTTGGAGTTTTTACCGCAATAATTCTATGCACGAATGATGTGCCCTTTCTCCAACCAAATTCTATATGGGATGCCCTGTTCCCAACCAGTTGCTGAACGACCTGATTTAAGGCATTTATCTAGGCTTGTACAGTATTCGGTATTGCTGGAGCGACCGATGTCAGGGGAAAGTACTCGTCGGGCCTTTCCCTTCGATCATTAAGTATATTTCTCAGATTTTCTTCCTTACGCCCTTGCTCACTTACCCCTAATCAGTCAAAGATACTGGGCTGTTTAGGTTGCCCCCCAAAATTCTAGCTTATTGGTTGGTTCTCCATTGGTGTCCTTCACCCATCTCCTCCTGCCGTCGACCAACATTCCTCCTACCAGAGTCCACTTCGTTGTAATCATAGCCATATCTAAATTGTGACCTATGATGTTGTGACCTGCTATTCGCACTAATTCCTTCTCTCCCCGCTGGTACGTCCCGATAGACAGGGGGAGGCCTGCGTTGGTCGGTAGGTCCCCTCAAATTTCTATGTCGTGGGGGACTTCTAACTGCAGAGCCCGACTTCATCTATCTTCTACTTCCCAAGGGATGTGGTCCTCTACTAGGAGGGTTTTGTTCCCCAGTTGTCAGGCTTCTAGGGCTCATGGGATGCTGCTTGACCCTATTCTGCCTCTGCTGCTGGGCATTATCTCGACTAGTGTCAGAGAGTGGTTGTTGCTCAGGATCCTAGACCGGCCTCTCCTGTTGAGTAGTAGGGGGTTGTTCTGGCCTTTGAGGATCCCTTGGTTGCAGTGGGTTATGGTGATATTGGGGATGCTCTGAATGTGGATTTGGTTGAGGGTGAGTTCTGGGTGACTGATCCGGTTTGTAAGCAGGCGTGGGCTGTCCTCGTGCCAATTGAATGGCTGCTTCCAAGGCTGCAGTGGCATCCCTTTGTCAGCGGTCCATGTCAACTTGCCACTCATTCAGTTCTTGGCACTGCCAGTGAATCTCCCTTTGCTGCAGCACCATTGTTTCAGCCACATTTTCTTGATTAGCTCTCAAATTAGCTAATTCCTCTTGCAACACAATCAAAGTCATTCGCAAAGCCTCATAATCCATCTCCTCCTTTTCCAATTCCACCTGTGGCTCATCCTCAGCTACACCTTGTAGAGGAGGTTGATTTGGCACCTTCCCAGAGGTTTGCCTAGTTTTCCTAGTTTTTTTCGCCATTTGATCTTCTGAAGGTCTTGACTTCAACTCTCAATGAAAGCACCAAAATGTTGACCATTGATTTGGTCAACGATATGGAGTCAATAAAAACAATTGAAATAAGGTAAACTCAACTCAAGAAAAGAAATGACACAAGGATTTATAGTGGTTCAACCCCAAATGATGGTAATGAGCTACATCCACTTAGTGTTCTTATTAATGTATGGTGAGAACTTGTGATCGGTAAACGAGGGTTTACTGAGTCTCACAAGTTCCAAAAATAGATACACAGACTTGTGCAAAAACACTAGTTTTCTTTTTTGGTTCAAAGATCCTTCACATGAGCCCTTTGAGTCTTATTTATAGGCTCAAGGATCTTTCTATAGGTCGATGAGCCTTGTCCATATTTAATACAAAAATATCTGAATAATAATAGAAATTAATTTTTTTACATATCTTGGGAAAATATATATGACCAGACCTGGTCGCCTGTGAAACATGCCCTTTGTCGTACGAATTCTCCTTTGATCGATGGTCGATTAGAACGTACCCACTCAAATAGTCTCGCGCATCCCACGTACGTACTAATCTGGCCACGTCAGCAAGTAAATCTTTTTTTGGGTAAACAATATATCTCTCTCATGTCTTCCTCCAACTCCTATGTTGCTTCTCGTTTCGTACTATTCTTCCATAGGACCTTAACTAGTGGAATCCTTTTGGATCTCAGTTCCTTGATTCCCTTTTCAATAACGCACTCTGGATATTCATCATAACTCAGGTCCTGCTTTAGTTGTAAAAGCTCGTAACTCAAAACATGAGAGGGATCTGACACATACTTACGCAACATCGAGATGCGAAAGACGTTATGCATTTTGACTAGTGCTGGGGGCAATGCTAAACGGTAAGAAACTTACCCTACTCTGTCCAAAATCTCAAATGGACCTATATATCTAGGGCTTAACTTCCCTTTCTTTCCAAAATGCATAACACCCTTCATCGACGAGACTTTTAAGAATAAAAACTCGCCCACTGAAAACTTGATGTCCCTTCTCTTTTCATCTGGCAACAAACTTAGCAATATCCCTTTTCATTCCATGCCACCAATATAGCGCTTTAAGGTCTTGGTACATCTTTGTGGACCCTGGGTGAAAGGAATAGGGGGTTGTATGTGCCTCTTTCATAATACTTTCCTTAATCTCAACATTATCAGGCACACAATTTCTATCCTTGTATCGCAGCAATCCACCGCTGGAAATAGTGAAGTCACTGCTACCACTTTCTTGTACCAAAGCCTCTTGATTCATTAGGGCTTCATCCCTTTTCTGCCCTTCTTGAATTTGTTCCAGTAGGGAGGATTGTAATGTGAGGTTTGTTAGGATTCCTGTCACAAGTTTGATGCCTGCATTAATAATCTTCTTCTTAAGAGGCATCTCTATTGTATGTAGTGCTGAGACACTCCCATGTCCCCGCCTACTCAATGCATCTGCAACCACATTTGCCTTGCCTGGGTGTTATAGAATTTCACAGTCATAGTCCTTCACTTATTCCAACCACCTTCCCTGCCTCATATTCAGTTCCTTTTGCGTGAAGTATTTCAGACTTTTGTGGTCAGTGTAGATTTTTCTCTTGTCCCCATATAGATGATGTCTCCAAATCTTTAGTGCGAACACCACTACTACCAACTCAAGATCATGAGTGGGATATCGTTGTTCATAGTCTTTGACTTGTCTAGAAGCATAAGCTACTACCTTCCCATCTTACATTAACACACACCCTAAGCCATTCTTTGGTGCGTCACAATACACCACAAATTTCACGCCCTCTATGGGAACACAAAGAATAGGGGCAGAAATCAACTTATCCTTCATGGTCTGAAAGCTTTCTTCATATTTCTCAATCCATGCAAACTTATGATGTTTACGGGTTAAGTTAGTCAAGGGTGTGGCGATCTTTGAGAAACCCTCAACAAACTTCCTATAGTAACCCACCAATCCTAAGAAGCTTTGAACTTTTGAGGCATTCTTCGGCTGGGGCCAGACTCTAATGGCCTCGATCTTTCATGGATCTACTACTATTCCATTCTTGGACACTATATGCCCTAGGAAAGTTACTTGTTCCAGCCAAAACTCACACTCAAAGAACTTAGCGTGTAACGCCCTGGTTACCCCAGAACAGTTACGGTGAACAGTGAACCGAAAATTTGACCCACTACCCGAGTCCTTTGGTTAAAAACGTGATCTAAGTGTTATTAACAGGCTAAGGTGAAAAACCAGTAAAAAGGAAAGGATGTATTCCATTAAGTACATAAATTGCTCATGAGCCATTCAAAACATTTACAAGTTGTTTATAGTATAAAATGGTCACTATTGTCTCAAATTTACAATCCGCACCGACCTAAGCGGCAAATATAGGGTAAACCCCCTAGTCCCTCTGAGAACTCCTTGGCCGTGGTGGTCAAGCAATCGCATATGTACACAACACCACCTAAGCTCTCCACTCAAGGTTGGGTGAGCTTCTCTTTCCCTTTACCTGCACCACATAGCACCCATGAGCCAAGGCCCAGGAAGAAAACACAATATAACATGATATAATATCAACAATGATCGTAACAATTATTCAAGACTTTCAGTTCAACGAATAGGTGACAGTCGCAAAAATCACAAATATGGGGACAGCTCCCTTTAGCCATGTGACGATAGGATCACCAGGGCTAATCAGATAAGTGAACATTTCACTAGCTTTAACAGGATAGGTGCATGGTGATTAGTCACCAACATAACTGTAACGACCCAAATTTGCTAATAAGGCTTAAGGGCCTTGATTAGAGTGCCTGGAGGGCATAATGGGAATTATGTGTGATTTTAATTATTAAGATGCATGATTATGAGTTAAAGCATGTTATATGACTATTTGAGTATTTGAGATGCATGACTATGTGTATTAGTATGCATGTAGGCCCTGATTAGGTTAGAAGGGCATAATCGTAATTTTGGCCATTATGGGCATAACTGTATTGATATATGTGATAATTGTCGAGACCACATTATTATGTGGATATATCTGAGATCTGTGATTCGAGATGATCCTAGTGAGCAAAGTAGCGAAAAATTCATGGCGGGGGATTTATACCCCGCTCGGGGTGAGCTTAGGGGTATAAATGGGAATTTAGCGAATATACTGGAGTCTATTTTGACATTGAGGAATATTATTGGTGGTCAATTAGGTATCGGGAACTAAGCGGGAAATAATAGAGACACTCGAGGAGATAGCGGGAATTGGGGTGAAATGACTAAAATGCCCCTAAGTGGATTAAAGGGTTTAGAATTAATAGGGAGGGCATTAAGGTCATTTGGCTTTTAAAGATTGGTATTACTGAGGCTTTATGTTAGTGGGATTTGTAGAATATTACAGAAGTCTGAAAAAGAAGGAAAAGGAAAGGAAAGGAAAGGAAAGGAAGGAAAAACAGAGTGGTTCTCCTTGAGTCGGTTTGTGGTTCTCTTACCACTTTTCTCCATTCTTCTTGAAGTAAAATTCAGAGGAGAGCTAGTTCAATTAAGCCACAAGGTTACTGAGCTAAGATTGAGGATTTGACAAGGGTTTAGCAAGGTTAGGACATCACTTGAGGTAAGGTTCTGTAATTTCTTCAGTTGCTGGTTTGATTTCTGAACTATGGTGTATAAGTTGAGTTTGATGGGGAACTTTGGGGAAATTTAGGGCAAAGGTTAAGGGAAAGCAACCCAAGGAGGTCTAGAGACAGCTTGTGGTCGAAATCCTAACCAAGGTGAGCGTTAGGGCTCGAGGGGGATCGTGCTCAAGGAGTCGAGGGATCAAAGCTAGAGAATTGAAAGGTAAGAAAACTGCACCCGATCATATGCTTGTGATGGGACTAAGTGCTCCCGAGAATTGTATCGTGTCAATGATGGTATTACGCCATGGGACATGTAAAAGCGGCCTAAGAGTGTCGTACATAATACTTGCACATAGGGCGCGGCTTGGCCACTGGTAGCCAAGGACAGCTTAACATTCACTGAGCTTGGTTTAAGCGGGCTGGAGTCAGTGGGATAACGGAGGGAGCAGCCTGAGAGCGCTAGCCCTAGTTATCATTCATGCAGAGATGAATGCTATGAATTGATATGCTTGGCATGTTGTATACTAGGCTATACTAAATGGTTATGTGGTTGAGATTATGTGATGCAATATGAGATATTGATTTGTCTGTTGATTGTTTATGCTCTGTTGTTGTGTTTTCTTGCTGGGCCTTAGCTCACGGGTGCTACGTGGTGTAGGTAAAGGCAAAGGCAAGCTGGACCAATCCTGAGTTGGAGGGATGCGGGGCTGAATGTACATAGGCAGCTGTTCGATCGCCATGGTTGAGGAGTGGATCAGGACAGGGATTGCCTAATTGTCTGTTTTGCCTTAGTATGGCCTGATATTGTGTATAAACCTTGTGTCTTTTGTAAACAGTCTTTAAACTTAATATTTTTGGGGTCCCGTGTAAACAGGTGATGCTTCTTAATGAAAATGTGGCTTTTGAGACCGAACCATTTTAAACCCTAGTTCCTTTATAATTCCAGTAACACGATTTTAATTAAATGACTTGATTAGCAAGTCTGGCACTTTATAAACACACAGTGTAACGGTCTTGGCTATCCAGGGCGTTACAATAACCTTCCTCATGACTCTAGAGTCATATCTATGGAACATTGTTCCCAAGCCACGTGACAAGCAGTCACCTAGGCCTTATGCCCTGGCTCTCAGTAACTAGTCTTAGACTAGCCAAGCGCTTATAAGTTCATCGACCTTAGGGTCAGTCCAACATTAATGCCATAGAGCCATTCAATGCTGATATCGATTAGATCTAATCTTTACTCGGCTCTATGTTTAGAATGCTTATGTCGTTTCTGAGCTTTAGGTCAGTGTCCCTGACGAGTCAGTGCCATATACAAGTAATCAACATTCACTAGCATTTAATATGCAATCCATGTCCACATATATCAATCAACATGCCTCAATAACAATCATGCGTGTCTTATACATATACAGGGTGTAACTGTATTCATACACTGTTTTCTTACCTCTGGTTCGAGTGAAAATTAATATAAGAACGACCCTTGAGAACGATCAATCTTTAATTCCTTGACGGTCACCTGGTCATAACCAAAATATAGGATTCATCAATGAAAATGATAAGCAAAGGTTCCCAAACCAAAACCTGGCCTTCGAGACATCAAATCCCACTAAACCGGGTAGTAGGATCGATCCCGAGGCCTAAGGCTTGAATCCCCAAGCTAAAAACACATTTTTGGCCAAAAATGCCCTTATGGGCCGCGACTCACCCTCTCTGACAGAGCCATTTTCACCCAAGAAACCAACGTAGGCCGCGGCTCACCATAGCCATGCCGCGACCCTTTACCCAAACCAGCAAGCACCAGCTTGCTTTCCCCTGCATTTTCCCTCAGAACCAAACCTTCAAACCAGTTCCAAACCTCTTCCAAACACTCAATCCAACCCCTAAACATCACCTATATCAAACCCTCATCAAAACCCAAGTTAAACATCAATTAAAACTTCCATTAATCCAAGTTATCCTCAACAAAATCATAGGCTGAAATCTTAAACCAAAACAGAGTAAAACTAGAAACTTATGGCTGAAACTCACCTCAATCTTGAGATTAAATCCCCTTCAATGGCTGAACCAACTCTAAGAACTCAACCCCTTGATTTCCTAGCTTGATTCCTCAATTTGAGCTCAAATACTCCAAAGATGAGATATGAGGGAATGATGTACAGGAAGGAGAAGTAAAACTCTGTTTTTGTTCTGTTTTCCTACAGCCATCTAAAGTTTCATATACATCCAAACCAAATGACCTAAATGCCCCTAGGTTACTTAAGGTTTCTAAAGTCATTCCAAGGGTAAAATTGGTACTTTCCACCTATCTCGTTAACCATAATTAACGCTCACCAATTCCTGCTAATCTCGATAATCTCAAATACCAATAATTCATATCCCGTTACCCTATAATTCCCGGTAACGCTCTAATCATTAAAAACACCCCGAGACTCACCCCGAGCCCCGAGCTTAAGCTTGTTATGACCAAACCGATAAATTATATTTAAAGATCGTCTCATGCCGAATAACTCGAACCAATCCACATTATAATGTGGCCTCACAATATATCATTGACATGCAAGCAAATATACAATTATGCCCTCAACGGGCCAAATTACCAAAACACCCCTGTAAACAAATGTGGACCCACATGCATGCATTTAACATCATATTATAATATAATTCTCATAAACATGCATAAATTCATTTAATGGCATAATTAAACAGTTATGGCCCTCCCGGCCTACTAATCCAGCCATTAAACCAAAATAGGAATTCTGGGGCATTACATAGCATATAGCTGATGTTCTCGCAGTCTTTTTAGGGTCAACCTCAAATGCTCCTCATGCTCCTGCTTGGTATTCTAGTAAATAAGGATATCATCTATGAGCACTACCACAAACTTGTCCAAATAGTCCTTAAATACCATGTTCATCATGTCCATGAATGTTGCTGGGGCATTAGTGAGTCCAATAGACATCACTAGGAACTCATAGTTCCCGTAGCGAGTTCTAAAAGTCGTTTTCAGAATGTCTCCCTCTTTCACTTTCAACTGATGGTACCCGGATCGCAGTTCAATATTCTAGAATGCTGCTACCCCTTGCAGTTGATCAAAAAGGTCATCTATCCTAGGCAAATGATATTTGTTCTTAATGGTGACCTTATTGAGTTCACGGTAATCGATGTATGTTCTCATGCTCCCATCCTTCCTTTTCACAAATAGGACTGGTGCTCCCCATGGCGAATGGCTAGGTCTTATTGACCCCTTGTCCGACAACTTCTGTAGCTGGTTCTTAAGTTCCTTCAATTCCCTAGGCACCATCCGATAAGGTGCTTTAGAGATCGGTGCTGTTTCTGGTTCAAGTTTGATCACAAATTTTATTTCTATTTTCGAGGGTAATCCTGGTAATTACTCGGGAAACAACTCTGGGAACTCACAAACAATATGCACATTTTCTAGTTTTAACCCCGACTCCTTGGATTTATCCACAACACTAGCCAGAAACCCCGAACAACCATGTTGCAACATATTCCGTGTTTCTAGTGCCGATATTATGGGTGTTCAAAATCCTGCTACTTCTCCTCTAAAGGAAAAACCTCTCCTTTTGGTCTGAACTCCACAGTCTTCTTCCGACAGTCTATCATCGCCCCACGTTTGGATAAACAATCCATGCCATGTATGACATCATAATCTGGTGTACTCAGTTCTATAAGGTCTGCTGGGCACTCCCTATCCTCTATCGTTATAGGCGTTGACGGTAACCACCTAGTTGACAACATCATGTCTCCCGATGGTAACATTGTACTAAAGCTATGCTCAAACAGTTTGTAAGGCATACTGAACTTATCAATAACATTCATGGAAACATAAGAGTGAGTCGCTCCAGAATCAATGAGGACTCTACACATCATACCAGATATAGGGAGCTAACCTGTGACGACGGCGCTGCTGTTAGCTGCTTCATTCTGAGTTAAGGAAAAAACCCGTGCTGGCACCAGATTACTGTTATTATTCTACCCCGCCTTCAATTGTGGGCAAATCTTCCTCAGATTCCTTGCCTGACCGCACTTAAAACATTTATCGATGCCGGCCTGGCATTCTCCCGGGTGTCTTTTTGAGCATTTAGGACAGATGGGGTGCTCTACTCGGTTGCCTTGGTGATTCCCACGGTTCTGGTCATTATAGCGATTGTTGCGGTTGTTATGGTGGTTCTAAGTGTTGTGACTGTTGTTATTCGTGGCCAGGGGTCTTGGTCTCTTATCAATGCCACTGTTCTTCCCTTCATTAGCTTTCCTTTTGATACCCTCATTGAAGCCCTTACTTCGGTAGGTCTCTCTTCTGGAAAAATTATCCTTCTATATTCGTTCTTCCAAATATTTTGCTTCAAGTGCTCTATCAAGTACATCTGCATAACTAACCACTTCAGCACTGGTCATCATAACATCCATAGTGATCATCAGCTTGAGTCCCCTCACGAACCTTTGGACTCGTAGAGTTTCAGTTGGCACAACTTCAGGAGAAAAATTTTCCAACCTATCAAACTTCTGTGCATAATCAGTGACAGATAGGTTTCCTTGTACCAGAGTTACAAACTCATCTACCTTGGTTGCTAGCACAGCCGCACTGTAATACTTCTTGCTAAAAGCCTAGACGAATTCTATCCAAGTCATGGTATTCAAATCATGGGTCTGTTTAATTACATCCCACCATATTCATGCATCCATCCTGAGTAAATAGATTGCACATGAGACTCTCTGGCGATCATTTAATTCCATATGATCGAAGATGGCCTCGACCGATCTTAACCAATCCTCTGCCACTATGGGACTAACTTTCCCTTCAAAGGTTGGTGGGGCATGTTTACTGAAGCGTTCATACACTAGCTCAAACCCATAAGTTACAGGCAGTGGTACAAGTGATGGTGTTGGTGGTTGAGGCTGCGCCACTGGCACTTGAGGAATTTGGGGCACTTGGGGTGCTTGTGTAACGACCCGGATTTTCAAGACTCGATAATGCGGAAATATAAATGTTTTCATTTAACAAAATGTCTCAAAAACCCATAGAAAAAAAACTTTTTTAAAAAGTCGTATGGCCATACTTAACATTTAGTTACAAACATGTTTTACAAAGATTAGAGTGAGCCTAGTTTAGGAAAATTACACAACATTTCCAAAAATAAAAAGGCTTCCCAAAAGGTCGGTCCACATGTACATTTGCAAGGAATACTCCAGCGCTCACTGCTCTGCCTTGCCCTTGCTCTTACCTACAACATGAAACAACTAGGTAAGCGAAAACGCTTAGTAAGATCAACTTTCAAACAAAGCATGTAGAGAATTAGGGTTCCGGACCCTAAACAATCAATTTCAAGAACGCTAAAGCGTCCTGGCAAATTTATGGTCATGCCTGATAACCAAGGATAAATTAATTCATAACTAGATAAAAATCCTGCACTCAGAAAAATCCCAGAACAAGCAGATATATTATATCACAACTATATCTTATCAACAATTATATCCCTGCACTCAGAAAATCCCAGAGCAAGCAGATATATTATATCACAACTATATCTTATCAACAATTATATCCCTGCACTCAGAAAATCCCAGAGCAAGCAGATATATTATATCACCAAATAATTCGAGACCAACGCTCGACAATTTCCAACAATTCATGCGTAACGCGCCCTCCAACATAATTGCTAATCTGTAAAAGAGAACCGAGTCCCCACACTAAGATCTAGCCAATAAATATTCTCATCAAGGGTAACTATCGTGTTACCTAGGGCATCGCTACTTATTCAAGAGTGTAATCCAATTTACACGATTTTACGGAGACTTCTATGTTAATCAGTGGTGCTGGTGAGCAGCTGCCCCTAGGGTGTTCAGCCTCACTCAATCTTGGCAACCCCTAGTATCTCTAGGCACTCTCACGGAATGGCCAATATTCACGGCTGCTATCCGGGAATAACTTATCAGAGCACTTGCTCGGATTCTAACCGTCCAATGATTAAGTAAGCATGAGGGCCCCTAGGTCCCATTTATCTTGGCGCCCCTAGGTTTAACCAGCTTATCCTCATCTCATGGCCACTCGGCGCGGTAATGAACCGGACATAAATAAAATCAAGCAGTGTGACGGGGATCAACCGTCTAGGATATGACGGACTTCTACCGTTCATATTTTCTAAATCAGCACTCACTAGACTAACGTCTCTAAGCAACTTTCTATGAAAGCCTATATATATGCATGTATCCCTATACTAACATACAAGACAGTAATCATTTCATGTTGCAGCCATACAATATAAGTTGACTTACTTGGAGTCCTTAGCGCTCAGCAGGTTTTCACCCTCCAACGTTCAGTCCAGTTACGCTTAGCCAATACTGTAGTTATCCATACAGTATACTCGGATTAATTATGGCACTAATAATTCATTATTATTATTTTGGGCAGTTTGGTCATTTTAATAAAAGTCATTTGTAAGGATTTATAATCCTTATTTGGTTTTAAACCTATTAAGGAAAGTCATCCAAAATATTCGAGACTAAACCCTAAGTCTCGGGGAGACCTATCCTAAGGTCTCGATACCTAGGCTCGGGTATCACAATGGTATTTCCCATAATCCGCTAAAAATCTTATTCTTTCAAGGTATCACTATTAACCCGCACTTTCGACTAGTCGGTTAAAATATGTAAGATTTTAGCCAGTATTATATCCAGAAAATACAAATAAATTCCTTAATTATTTTTAAAGAAAATAAACTCTTTAAATTGTCCTTTTATTTTTCTTAAGGTTTTAATATCTAAAAACCGTTTTAAGAAAATTGCCTAATTTGTCTTAATTAGGAAAACCGTTATAAATTTCTCATCTTGACTAATTAATTTTCCAAAAGCAATTAATCAATTTTACTTATTAGGAAAATAATTTATTTAATTATTTTCTCAAAATATAGGGTTTTAAACCCTCTTTTAAAGTATTAACTATTAGTAAATTAAATCTCTTATTTTTAGAAAGAATAAAAACTCTTTAATAAAAATAATTCATTTAAACTCAAAGAGATAATTTTAGTGAAAATATGATTTCAAGACTTACCAATTTATATCTTGAAATAAGCAAAATTTTACTTTTTACCTTATGTTCCAAAATCTCATTTTTACACTAAGTGTGAAAAACCTAATTTTCACATTTTTAACTACATACTTCGTTAGTTCATAACTTGAAATTTACTTACCCAATTGTTACCAAAATTTCCCAATTCCATTTTTGTTATGCCATTTAGGCCTTTGTAAAATCTTAGGTCAAAATGAGCATTTTTTATTTGTGAAATCATTTTCCAACAATGAGGTAAAAATGACCTTATTTTCAAGTCCTTATTTTTTTTCCAAACTTTGACAGTTAATAACTTTCAAACCGTTTAATATTTTCTTACCAAATTTTACAGTGGACTAATAGGTTATGCCAGAAATATGTCCACACAATTTTAGAAAAAACTGGGTTCATTTGCCCTATACAGTGGCTGTCCAAACTTGGTTCCGAAAATAAGAATACGAAAAAAACAGTTTTTTTACCTAAACTTTGAAATAGCATAACTTACTCATTTCTAAACATTTTTTTGTGTTTCAAAAGCTCAATTTTATGTACTCAATCTCAACAACATCACAGTACAATTAAATTTTACAAAACCAATATACAGTGGCTGCTTGGCCCCTTGGAAGTCACAGCTCAAAACATGTTTTGTTTTAGGGTATCCTACCAAACCCTTGGGGGTTTTGGTTCCCATTTTCAAAAATCAATACACATGCATCATAAAAATTATTAAACAACTACCATAACCTTATTACATCACCAACAAGAAACTTTAAGCATTAGATATACAAAATAATGCTTAAAACTAAAAACCCTACAACAAAATCATCAAAAGTAAACTTTTTACCTCTTTGGTGTTCTTGCTTAAGGTTTGGACCTTCCTATTAGCTTTGGCTCCTCCAAAACCTTTCAAAAACCCTAACCAACTTCCCCCAACAACATAGTTAATTAGCTATTTGAAACTCTAAGCTTAAAACTTTACAAAAGCCTAGATTAATGAAACTTTACCTTAGGGAAAACCCTTCCTAGACCAAGACTTAGCTTCCAAGTTTCTTTGGTGTTCTTGGGGTTGAAAATGGAGAGAACACTTGAGAGAGTCTTCAAAAATCAGATGAGAGTGAATGAGGGAGGGAGAGTGGTCGGATTTGGGGGTTAGAATGGCTCACACAACTCTTCAAAATATCACAAAACACTTGAGTGCTTTTCTACCCACTTGCCCACTTGACTTCTTACACCTTTTTCACTCTCATTAAGTTTTAATCACCAAACTTACTATTAATTAATTAAATTAAATGTCTCTCATATTTAATTTAATTAACCACAAAATAAAATTTAACCTAAGGTCCATTCATGGAATAAAATTCCCCATTTCGGCAAAATTAGGCATTTAACACAAAATGCCCTAAAATTTCCATTTTCTTTTAGGTTTATTATTTTTGACCAAAACTTTAACTTTTATGAATGTATTTTATGCCCAAAATATAATTGCCATGATTTTTCGTTTTATTTTCCGAGATTTTTACCCGATCAGGGTTTTTGTGTCGGTCCAGGACCGAAAGTCTTATCTTGACTTTTAAAAATCACAAAATTCATATTTTGGCTAGCAATAACTCATGGAATACTTACAAACAAAATATAATATAATTTAAAATAATATTCTTAACCCGGGGGAAAAATCCCGACCCGAGTCGTTTAAAGGTACCCAAAAACGTAGGACGTTACAGCTTGCCTAGCATGTGCCAATTCCGCATCTCTCAGTCTTAGTTGTTCTCTCAATCTTGCTACTTCTGTAGCAAGGTCCACAGATGGTGTTGCTGGAGCAGGATGGACTGATGGCATTCCTATGTCAGAGGTTGTCATGGTTTTAGACCTTGTGGAGACACCCTTTCCTCGGCCTCCTCCTCTTCCATTGCCACTTCTTCCTCTAGTCGACATTATGAGATTCTAAGACAATCAAAAGAAAATCATAAGGAAGGAGCATCGCATAATGGTTTGATAGATATTTGCGAAAATAATACATTCAAACTACATCATTTAGAGTTTGCAAGAGGAAAAAATATTAAACCATAGCATTCAAAGTGTTTAATGACCGAAACATAAATCCTTTAAGGTCCTAAAACAATATCCCTTCTTATTTCTTAATGTTTCACGGAACGATCCACGCGATGGACTCTAGTCCTCAATTATGGACTCGTCTCCTGAGTTGTAATCAAAGACGTCCTCTGGTATGTGAAAGTAGCTGAGAGCGCTCGCCATCACCCTCATCCTAGCGGTCACTCGAGGTATGACATGAGTTACCTCCTGAATTGCCAAGGCTCCTTCCAAATCATGTACTGTCTCCAAATGCTCTTCTATCCCTCCATCATTTGTCTTTACCAACACCAGATTCTCACGACTAAAATCGTAGTTGTCTATAAGATCGTAGATTACTCATTCCATGGTACTAAAGTCCAGGTCGTCTTGAATGACGTCGTGCCATGCTCTGTCCAACTAGAGAAGGGCCTTAAAGTACATTGACAGTGCTTCCCTCAACACCCAATATTGCTCTCTAGGCCATAACAAAGCTCCTCTTTTGTTCATGTTCCCTTGAATACGATCACAAACCACCGTTGTTGTCTTTAACACCACAATCTTCCAATCGTAGGGATCCTCCTCAAGCTGGACCTTGGGTATTGCACGAATTTCCTTGAGTAGTTGTCAAAATGGGAGGCATCTTACTATACTGCAGTTACGAAACTATAAAATTAAATAAAACAGAAACAAGTAAAAGCACATATTTCCGCTAATGATTCGAACCAAAATCCAGTTTTTGGGTACAACAAGAATTTTTATTCTTAAAAAAAATATTTACGACGCGGTGAGGTGAGATTTTCTCGTCTTTAGCGTGTATGGGGAGGATCCTCGGAAACATGGACAACTGTCTCTGATACCATTTGTAAAATACCGTAATCTAATATACTTTGTAAAAATTTTACATGCTCATAAACTTATAGATGAAAAGCCACTTATTATATGAAAAATCCAAGTGGGGCCTTGCTAAAACATGCAAGTTGGTCCCAAAAATTTAAAAATAAAATAATAGTTTTCATGCAACGTTTTAAAAATAATTCAAGTTCAAGTCCTACTGATAAATTCTAAAAAGTTAAAAATAAACATAACATTATTCTTTAGAAATTGGCATTTTCTCGTCCATAGGATGCCCCCACACCATACACACCCTGACGTTGGAACTCCCCACATCACCACGCGTGCCACAGAGAAATCATATTTGCTACCTGGAAGGGAAAGTAAGGGGTGAGCTAAAAGCTCAGTAAGGATGTACAAATAACACACAAGTATACACACAAAAACATATTCATATTCATGCATCGTTACACATTCTAAACATCGTTATCATAACCATCATCATCATAAACATAATCATCATAAACATAATCATTATAAGCATCATCATCATATACATAATCATCATGAACATTATCATCATAAGCATCATCATCATATCTTTGTGAACATGGCCCGCTAACTTGTCCATGTCACATCTTGAGGTAAACAGGATCTCTGGTCCTTAAATAACCTCAGCGCATTCGCCCTATGAGTTACGCCTTTATATCCTTAGTAACTTGGGTTACGTCTTTATATCCTTAGTAACCCTTTTGTTGTGTCGCGTTCATCATGCTAACAACCATTACATATCATACAACATACATAAATACATGCAGTTCTGTCATATCAAAGCCAAGGAAAAATACATGATTTTCTACATTCATCATCAGATCATAACAACATTTCCTACATCATATCACATGTTACATCATCATATATCATTTATCCTTATACAAGTCAATCTTATCATTTATATCATAAACAAATAGAAGTCTAACTTCCTTACCTTAGGTCCAAGCAAAGCAAAACTGACAAACTCCACAACGAGCCTATAACCATAATCAAATAGCATTCTTTAGCATCACGTAGACTTTCATGTGCCCAACTCATATACCCCATGTGTGCATGGGCCATGCACACATGGTGAAAACTACTAAAAATTTCCAAATAGGCATAATTACACATAAAATCACCAAAAGAATAATGCAAATGATACCTATGTTACATGCATGCTTTTTAAATGAAAATCATATTGTTGAATATTAGACACATTTTTTAACGTAAAAGTACATTTGCATGCAACATGCATACGTGGGAATGTTGTTAAAAAGTAACGTTAAAAAAGATAATTCATATGCGCTTATTTCTATCATTGTAAAAATAAGGATTTAGTACCATACTTTTCTTACCATTATTTATCTCTTTAAAATCACTAAGTAGATTAAACCTCTAAAATATTATTTTTATTTCATAAAAATAATTTATTTAGCCATTTAAAAATATAATAACTCCATTTATTATTATTTTAAAATTACATAGAAATAATAAATGCTAGAAATTATTTAAAATAATTATAATTAGCATGTTTCCTTAGAAAATAACAATTTTATCTAAATTAATAAAATTACAAACTTGATGTGAGAAAAATATATAATTTTTAGGTGTGGGAAAAATATATTTTACTTGTATTACTTTAAGACTTAATTTTAAGTAGAATAAATTGATAAGTGATGATCAAATAATTATTTTTAAATTATTAAACTAAACTTTCAACCACTATTTAAGTCATTTAAAAATCACAAGTGAATTAATCTCAATATTTTTTCTTAATAAAAAAAAAAGAAAATCATATCTATTAAAATGAACACTCATGGTTACATTTAAAAATCCCATTTTTAATATTGACATAGTTTGGGGGTTATATTATTTCATAAACACACAACTTTTCTTTCATTCAAAAGACTTTCCAATATTTTACCAAAAATTCCAGCAACAATATATACTCTCAAAAATCACCATCCTGTCTTTAAAATCTCATATTTTCTCTAAAAATATATAGGTATTTATTTGAGTAAAAGCACCATTTTAATGTATATTAAAATCCCCTTTAATTTCTTAAAAACATCATAGCATTTGCAAAATCATTTATGTATGGAAAATCATTAATTTCATCATATTTTTCATCACTTGAACACAAAATCAGCAAGCATATTCATCAAGAATCCATCTTTTACATCATGCTTCACAAAAATTTACACCATAACCATACATGTTTAAATCTATACAAATAATTCACAAACCCTTGTATGTTCCTATAATATGCTTGGGTGACACAAAAATCAAACAACTCATCATATGCATTACACCCTTTTAGCCAAAACCATCATCATCACCTCATGTTTTCTTTCTGCATCTTACAAGATCATGAAAAAAATATCACAACCTTAAACATGCCCCTAGGCTGAAACACACATAGGATTCAACCAACAAAATATATCACAAAAATTCTCGTGCTTTCTAAGAACCAAATCATTAGGTCTACTTCAAGAACATACAACAAGATTTATTATTTAAACTCATCATGATTTAAAAAAAATAATCATCTCTCAAAACTAAAGGTGTGATTTTTTTCGAAGTTCATGAGAAAACAAGAACCCTAGAGACAGAATCCAACATAGCACATGACAAAATATAATATATGATAGATTTTCCTAAACATGCTTGACCGAACCCTTATAGGAAATCATACAACAATCAAAACTAATAAACAATCATCAATCATCAATCAAGGGGAACAACACAATATATCATCATCCTCAAACAATATTCTCAAATCACAAAAAAAAAAAAAAAAAGGTAAGAACAACAAAACCATAAGACCCAAAAAGGGGTTTACCCATTACCTCTCTTGCTAGAACTCAAGGACCAAAACAATGGCCACCACCTTTGATAAACTCTCCTAAGGATTCCAAAATCAAAACAAAGATAAGGAGGGAGTTCTTAGCATCAAGAAAATATAGATAAACTTTAGAGGATTCAAACCATAAACTTAAGAACACTTACCGAAGACCTTCAAAATCCTCTTCTTCTCTTTTCTTTCTTCCTCGTCTCTCTCTCTCTCTCTCTCAAATTTCGTGTAATCCATCTCTCTCTCTTCTCTCTTGCACTCCAGCCCAAGGAGCATAATGCTCTCTTCCCTTTTTCCTTCCCTCTTTATTCTAACCTAGCCAAAATAGCCTAAGGAAACAAATTGATAAGTTTCCTAATTGTGTCTATTTTCTTTAATTTTAATTTTATTTGATTTTATCTTAATTGGTAGGATATAAAGATGACAACAACTTTTCCTATTTTATCTAAAATCACCCAAATAAAAAAAAAATTGTAATGAAATCTCTCATTTCCCACCATGCTACACACCACTTCTCCTTTCCTCTTCTTTATTTATTTTTTTCTTTTTTTTTAATTAAATAAATCTAATATAAGGAAACTATATAAAGTGTAGAAAATTCTACACAAGTGAACCATGCAACCATGCACATGCACACACTCAATAACTAAGGTGTATCACTACCTACCATGCACCTTGGTACATTCAACCAAAACCCAATTATTCACTTATTTAAATAAATTAACAATTAACAATTAAATACACAAAATTTCTACAAAAAAATTATAACAATTAATTTAAACAAACAAATAAAATAATTCATAACACTTAACAATTAAATAATTTCAAGCACAAAATTTGAATAAATAAAAAAAAAGTTGGTGTGCTACAATTATTGCATTACGATTATAAACTATGAATATGATGATGCTATGTATTGCCCTGATTTACGATACATGTTCTTGTGTTTTCTTTGATATTGTTGTATTGTTGTACTTCCTTACTAGGCTTTTAGCTCACCTCCTTTACTTTCCTCCTTTCAGGTAAACAATAGGGTTTCCCCTTGGCAAGCACTGTGATGTGGGAAGTTCCTACGTATGAGTATGTATGGCGTGGGGAGTCTATGAACGTACAATGATCAATATGAGTGCCAAGAATAAAAGAACTTATGTTATGAATTTTATTTTTAATTACGTCAGTGAGACTTAAACTTTTATTTTTATTTTATTTTTGAAAATTGCATAAAGATGCATTATTTTATTTTTCCAACTTTTGGGCCAAATTTGCATGTTTTTACTAAGGCCCAAGTGAGATTTTTCTTAAAATGGTATTTTTCTATTAACTCGGAGTTGAGTGAAATTTTATAAAAGAATAGAATTAGGGTGCCTTTACAAATGGTATCAGAGACAATCGTTCATGTTTCCAAAGACCCTCCCCATACATGCTAAAGATGGGAAAATCTCACCTCATCGTGTCGTAAGTACTTGCTTTAATTGTTTTCTCTGTTTTAAATTTTTAGTTTTGTGATTGCAGTATAGAAATATGCCTCCTATCATTAGGACCCTTCAGAAACAGTTACTCAAAGAGATTCGTGCTATACCTAAGGTACAACTTAATGAGGATCACGACGATTGGAGGATCACCGTACTGAAAATGATAGTGGTGGTTTGCGAGTGTATCCAAGGGTTGATTAACAAGAGAGCAGCGCTGCTTTGGCCTATTGAGCAATACTGGTGTTAAGGGAATCACTATCTATATATCTTGAGGCTCTTCTTCAATTGACCATGGCATGGCACGATATCATTCAGGAAAATTTGGACTTCGACACGATCGAATACACTATTTATGACCTCGTGGACAATTACGATTTTAATCATTTGGAGGCGGTCCTGGTTAAGAATGATGACAGAGAGATGGAGGAATGATTCAAGATGGTGCATGACATGGAAGGGGAGATGGCGCGTCAGGAAGTAATACACGCCATACCAAAAGTGAGAGTTAGGATGAGGGCATTGGCTAGCACCCCTGAATACTTCCACATCTTGGAAAGTATCTTCGATTATGATTCAGGGGGCGAGTCCATGATCGAGAACTAGAGTCCGTCTCAAATTTCCATCAATAAATCTTTTTAAATAAAATGGGATTTCCTTAAAGACCCTTAAAAACCTATGGATTATTTTATGGTTTTATTTAGACACTTTGAAGGATGTTTGATTTATGAGGTACTTTTGAGAAAACATTGGATATTATATTTTTATATTAGTCTCTCTTGTAAACTCTAAATGTTTTGTGGATGTGAGTATGTATGAAAATTTTCATGATTGGCTTTTAAGTAACCAAAACACGATTCGATTTATCCTCTCTTATGACTTTGTTTTGGTGCCTTAAAACTTCATAATGTCGACAAGAGGAGGCAGCAGAAGGGGAAGAGGCCGAGGAAGTGGTGCCTCTGCAAATCCCAATGTTGCAGAAATTCCTGACCTGAGGATGGCACCACCCCAACCAACAGCCCCAGCTGCACCGACTGTGGATATGGCTGCAGAAATAGTAAGATTGAGGGAACAGTTGAGGCAGAGGGACAGGGAGTTGACTCAAGCCAGACAAGTACCTCAAGCACCCCAAGTATCGGTGGCATAGCCTGAGCCTCCAGTACCACTACCTGCACCACTGCATATGGCTTATGGATTCAAACCAGTCTATAAGTGTTTCAGGAAGCAAGCCCAGCCTAGTTTTGAAGGGAAAGCTGGCCCTATGGGGGTAGAAGATTTGTTAAAGTCAGTGGAAGCTATCTTTGACCACATATTACTAAACGACCATCAAAGGGTATCACGTACGTCTCACATACTCAAGTTGGATGCAAGAATATGGTGGGATGTGGTAAAGCAGACTCACAACCTGAACACTATGACTTGGGCAGACTTTGTTCTAGCATTTGGCAAGAAGTACTACAGTGCAATTGTATTGGCAACTAGAGTGGACGAGTTTGTGACTTTGGTTCATGGGAACCTTTCGTTACTGATTACGCTTAGAAGTTTGACATGTTGGCTAGGTTTGCACCTACAATAGTACCAACAGAAGCCATGGCGATCCAAAGGTTTATGAGGGGACTTAAGCCTATGATTGCTCGAGATGTCAAAATGACCAGTGCTGAGGTGGTTAGTTATGCTGAGGTTTTGGATAAGGCACTTGAAGTGGAGTACTTGGAGGACCGCATATGGAATGATAGTGCTGCAAGAAGGGAGGCCAACAGAAACAAGGGCTTCCATGAGGGCAACAAGAGTAAGGCCCGTGAAAGACATAATAGTGGCAAGGACAAGAGGCCTAGACCCCCGGCCATGAATAGGAATAATCACAACAATCATCACCACTACAACAACCGTAACAGTCACAACAATGATCGTAACTGCTGAAATCACCAGAACAACAAAGTTGAACATCCTAGCTACCCTAAATGCTCGCGTCGACATTTGGGAGAATGTTAGGTCGACACCAACAAGTGTAAGTGCGGTCAGACAGGCCATCTAAAGAAGGACTGCCCACAGTGGAAAGTAGGGCAGGGCAGTAACAACAATCTAGTGCCAGCAAGAGTCTTTGCATTGACACAAACGGAAACAACCAACAGTAACACTGTGGTCATAGGTCAGCGCCTTATTTTCGATATGATATGTAGAGTCCTTATTGATTCTAGAGCGACTCACTCTTATGTTGCTATGAATGTAATTGATAAACTGAGATTGCCTTGTAAATTGTTTGAGAGTAGTTTTAGTACCATGTTACCATCAGGAGACATTATGTCGTGAACTAGGTGGTTACAATCAGCTTCTATAATAGTTGAGGGCAGAGAGTGCCCAGCAAACCTCATTGAGTAAGATACCAGACTATGACGCAATACTTGGCATGGATTGGTTAGCCAAATATGGAGCAACGATATACTTGTAACTCCCATTTTCTTTTTACAAATTATAACAATTATGAAAGATAAGAGAAGATATTTTTATTCATTTTTGAGTGCATTACAATGCTAACCGAATGTTAGAGCTATTAAGTAAAGTGGAAGAATAACTAATGAATATGCAACTATAACATTCATGGGCATTTCATTAGTATAATACCCATAGAATGATGCTAAATACAAGCAAACAATCACTAAAGTTATGAAAAATAAAGAGAAATTCATGTTTTGATGATGAATTTTATCTAGAAGGTTAAGAGATGAAGAAGTTGTGCAAATAAATGGTTGAAGGAACAAGTATTTATAGGGCAAAAACTAGCCGTTTATGACCGTTGGTGAATAGTGTTCATGACCGTTGGGGGTGTAGTTGTTTTCTATTATGAGATTTTAACAATTCTAAGTTGTTGAAGTAACCAACAGGTGGGAATAATTAATTTATGGGTGTTAGAGAAACTTTTTCAGAAAAGTTTGTGAGTCAAAAATGCTAGACTAAGTAATATAAGAAGATTGGGAAATTTTCATTTTTTACTATTCACCAGGTACTATTCATAGTGGGTCCCACAGTGGGGTCCGCAAGGGTCCCACAGTAGGGTCCACATGGGTCCCACAGCGGGGTCCACCCCATGGGTTCCACATGTTGATGCAGTAGTGACACATTGATGACTTAAGCAAATTACTATGCTTGATATTTTGAATATGTTATTATTCCACTATGCTTATTATTTTTAATATTTTATTAGAATAGTATCCCAAATTTTTCCTATAAATAGCCCTTCCAAAACTCATCTTGAAATCACAAAAACCTCATTTCCTTTCTCTTACTCTACCCAAAAATATTCTTAACATCCTTCTAAAGTTCTAAACCTCGGAGATCTAGGCGAAGTTCTGTCCGTAACGCTAGCCTACGAAAACCTTTTAGGTAAGCTCTTCCCGAGCCTTTCTTTTCAGTTATTTAGTTATTATATATGTATAGATTATTTTACTATGCCGTTATAATGCCGAAAGTTATATATAGATTATTTTACTATGCCGTTATAATGCAAAAATTTATATATAGATTAATTTACTATGCCGTTATAATGCCAAAATTTATATATAGATTATTTTACTATGCCGTTATAATGCCAAAATTTATATATAGATTATTTTACTATGACGTTATAATGCCAAAAGTTATATGTAGATTATTTTACTATGCCGTTATAATACCAAAAATTTATATATAGATTATTTTACTATAATGCCAAATTTATATATGGATTATGTTACCATGCCATTATAATGCCAAAATTTATATAGATTACTTTACTATGCCATTAAAATGCTAAAATTTATATATGGATTATTTTACCATGTCGTCATATTTTACAAATGCCAAAATTGAAATATGAACTATTTTTTTATGTATCCTCATAATACTAAACTTATATAGGCTATGGTCATACTTTGGACTATTATTATGGACTCTTATGACCTTATTCCCTATTATTATGGACAAGTATTATGACCTGGACTTTTCAGTATGACCATGACCACGACTTTTAGATCAGGACCTTGTCATGGACAACTATAGTATAACCATACGCCTGGACATAAAATAAGCACTAAAACAGGAAAAATGGGATAATAACAATATTAAGCTAACATTTCATAATGTAGATTTTATGTAATTTAATAGTTTGTGTTTTTATCAGGAAGCTAACAATTTCGATTGTTTTATCAAGACGCAAGGTAAGTAGAATCCTCATCTACAATACGAGTACTTTATGTGTCTTATGTGCATTTATATGCTTTATATGTTAATCTGTCATATTGTTCTTATGCATAAGTTATTTTCAAGAATGTTATATTATGCATAAGCACGCTTAATGTTCACAGACAAGTTATTGAAAACGTTAAAGTAGAGGTGCTGGTTGGGAGACCTAAGTCCCAAAAATGTAAGGAGGGAGATGTACGTCCCTATATGATGAATGTTTATGAGGGAAATTCCCTATTATCATGTTTATGTTCAGGTGGGAATGTGATTCCCTATGTAATGCCGGCAGCAGCATCCTCTAGGGCCCAAAAGAAAGGAAAGTGAAAGAAAGAAAATACATAGCATGTTGCATGTTTATTTTAATGCATATGAGGTAGTTATTCTACTTACTGAGCCTTAGCTCATCAGATAATGTTTTGTATTGTAGGTAAGAGACCCCAAATATAAATTGTTGATGAGTATACGTGGGGCCAACATGACTGTACATATGGGGCTGACCTGAAGGGAGTGGAGTTCTGCTATGCTATTTTATAAATAAACAAGAAACTTGGTTTTATTATATTTCATTAAAAGTATTTTGTGAACTTTATCATTTACTTAAAGCTTTAAAAAGTATTTCATGAACTTTGTAATTTACATAAAGCTTTTCAATTTATCAGTTGGATACATTTTCATTTCTACGTTAAGGTGTAGTAACGCCACGAAAATGATTTATAAAAGTATTAAGATTTGTATGTAAGATAAAGTTTTTATCTAGTTGTGAGTATTGTGTGGTTAAGGTTATAAACATTATTTATGTATTGTTTAATAAAGTTTTTGTAAATTCAGAATTTCAGTATTGTCATATTTATGTTAAAATTTGTTTTTACTCTATATATATGTATGTTAAGAAAGGAGGTCATTACAATACTGTCGGCTAAAGACCGTAGATTTCATGATGGAGGAAGGAGAACTTCTAAAATGAGAGCTTTCGAAAGCTTTGTTTTGAGTGTGAAAAATGAATGGTGAAAGGCTCTATTTATAGGCTCCAACACCAACTCATCTCCTTAAACTTCTCCACCACCATTCAACTAGTTTTTAAAATTCAAACCTTCTCTCGACTATGTAGTTTCGGCCAACCTTTGTTTTACTCATTCAATGTGGCTACAACATCTCTCAATATGACACATACATAAAAAAGTAACCAAAGTAGTCAAAGGTCTTCACTTGTTTCTCAAAGATCATTCCCACGCCTACACATGTACCATTTCAATTCAAAACTCTTCAAATGGTTTCAAATATCACCAACATAGTTACTTAGTTCAAGCTTAGTGTGACACTTATGTAAAGTCAAAATTTAGTCCAAATCCTAGCTTAAACATGCTCCACACGCCTATGACTAAGCTAGGTCTTCAATTTAGTTCTAATACTTAATTCAATTACCTCACAAAAATTTCACCTAATAAAACTATAGCGAATTTTGACGATGGCTATTTAAAATTCAAATTTTGTGACATTTTAATGCCACATGCACACTACTTAAGTCCCCAAGTAATATGTGTACACGCTTTTAATAAATACTTAAAACTATACTTTAATTTATTCATATACTAAAATCTTATAAGTACTGACCAAAATAATTATAATTATCCTAACCTAATTATAATTGTTTTCTAAGTCATAGAAATTCTAACTTAAAATAATTAATTTAAAACTTAAATCAATCTTTTTAAATTCCACCACTCAAGTTAAACTATAAACTACAATAAAAACTAACCTATGGTCATAATTTAGGAGTAGATAATAACCTTGGTTATTACATTAATATACACTCTTGGTGGATGAGCTTTAGTTTGGAGAAGTATTACAAAATCCAGTATTGCATATTCAACCATGGAAGCTGAGTATATAGCGGCTTGTGAAACGTCTAAGGAAGTAGTTTGGTTAAGAAAGTTCTACACTGATCTGGAAGTAGTTCCTGATATGGATAAGCTACTAATCCTGTACTGTGGAAATAGTGGAGTAGTAGCTAATTCAAAGGAACCTAGAAGCCACAGAGAGGAAAGCATATAGAAAGGAAATACCATCTTGTTAGAGAGATTGTGCATAGAGGTGATGTGACTGTTATGAAGATAGCATCGGAATAGAACATGGCAGACCCGTTTAAAAGACACTTCCTGCAAAGTTGTTTATGGGTAATTTTCGAAACATGGGATTAAGGGAAATGTCTCACTTTCTTTGAGGGAAAGTGGGAGATTGTTAGGATTAATTTTGTAAAAGCATGTAAAGACATTT
This sequence comes from Humulus lupulus, assembly GCF_963169125.1. NCBI lineage: Eukaryota > Viridiplantae > Streptophyta > Magnoliopsida > Rosales > Cannabaceae > Humulus > Humulus lupulus. Next base: position 28,895,410 of record NC_084797.1, read on the forward strand.
TATTGATTTAAATAAAAGTATTATTTTCCTATGTTTGAATATTATATAATAATATCAAGAAAATTTCTTATTCATTCACGAGAATATGATTTTGTATTAGTATAAGAGAATTAAGATCATATATAATGAATAAAATAGTCAGTAACATATTAAAGTAAAAAATCTTTAATGAATGGTCACAAGTGCGGTTTACTAAGCATACGAGATGCGAGTGATCTAGATTCAGATTACTGATGTGGATAGACATCTTAGTAAAGATGATGTATATAATAGAGATTATATACGACAGGACTGATGATAATTAATTATCTTTATAAACTTGCCGTTTGACATAAAGATTTAATTCTTCTCATAATAGATGATCATTTGTAGATCAATCTAAATCTTGAGTATTCATGAACTCCTGTTTGTATTTATTGGATCTTTTGATTCACTCGTTAAGGTTTCTTAGTATAATGAGGCTAATGAATTTTGTTATGGAGATTCAATATCATGAATGGCTGGGGATATGATTTACAATAATGGAATCCATACTTTCCTAGCAGATCAAATATTGGTTCCCTTAAGTGGTAATTAGAAGAGTAAAATGGTAATCTTGACCAGCTCTAATTAAGGAACTAATAATTGGAGGACAAAACTACATTTAATGATTATATCAATGGACTATAAGAGAAAACTCTGTAAATATAATTCTATAAATACTTAGAGTGCAATTCAATATTTATAGTGGAGTAATTGTGGAATTAATAAATAACATTATTAAATTAAAGAGTTTAATTAATAATTTTATTTATTGGAGCTTCGTATTATAGGTTCATTGTCCCCAGAACACCTCTGTCCTACTTTGTCAAGGGTAAGGATGTCAAAAGAAAGATTTGTAGAGAGAATGACTTAAGTGCAAAGGAATTTATTTTTGAGGGCAAGAAAATAATTATGAGATAATTATGAGAAATTGATTAATTATGAATTAATTAATGAGATATTTGTGGCGAAAGTACCCAAATTATTACATTTGTAGCATTTAAGTACCCAGGTTTTTTTTTTGCTGGCGAAAGTACCTTCCGTTCATGTTTTGTTATAGTTATTTATTTTTGTCGCTAAGTCTACCACGTGACGTCAAATTTGCATATAACTTGGGTACTTTTGCAGCACATATATATCTTAAATTAGGTACTTTCATCGCAAATATTAATTTAATTTGGCACTTTTGGCAACATGTCACAAACGTACATGAACGGAAGGTACTTTCGCTAACAAAATAATAACTTGGGTACTTAAGTGCTATAAACATAATAATTTGGGTATGTTTGCCGCAAATATCTCTTAATTAATTATTTAACTATATAGTTTTTAATTTGAAAAACAATAGGTTAAAATAAATATTAATCATGTTTGGATTAATATAAAGAGAGATTAATAATTATCTTATCTAGAATAAGATATTGAGATATTGGCGGCGATAATACCCAATTTTTTTCAAAAGTTTCACTTTAATACCCAAATCTTTTTTTTGGCAGTAATAATACATAAATCTATAATTTTGGTGCATCTGTTAGTGCTCACCATTAACTGCCTGTTAAGTATCTACGTGAAACATTTTTACTAGTCTAATTGGCGGTGATAATACCCAAATCTTTCAAAAGATACACTTTAATTCCAATTGTTTTTGCGATAATACCTAAATCTACAATTTTGGTGCAACCGTTAGTACTCACCGTGAACTGCTCGTTAAGTATCCACGTGGCACATATGAATTTTTGGACGATTTTAGATTAAATTATTTAAATGCTTTAAATATTATAAAAATCATTTAAAATTTTAAAAAATCTACAAGATTATTATACCTATTTAATAATATGGACTTTGTGATGATTTTGAGTTTCAATTTTAATTTGGGTTGTTTCAAATTTTCATATTTTAGTTTTATTAATTACTTTCTAATAATCTTTTAGATTTTTAAAATTTAAAATGATTTTGATAGTATTTAAAGAATTTAGGGATATTGGCAGCAATAATATTCAAATCATTTATAAAGTTACACTTTAATACCTAAATTTACAAGTATAAAAATGTGCCAGGTCGATACTTAACGAGCACTTAACGGTGAGTACTAACGATTGCAACAAAATTATAGATTTATGTATTATCGCAAAAAAAAAAAAGATTTGGGTATTAAAGTGTAACTTTTGAAAAAAAAAATTGGGTATTATCGCCGCTAATATCCTTAAGATATTTATTTATTTATTTAAAACTGATATTTTAAGATGAAGTTAATTTTAAATTAACTGATATTTATTTTTGGGATAAATATATTGTCTTAAATATTAATTAAATAAACAAATGAGAAAATTTGAGAAAACCCTAATGTGGCTCACTCCACTCACTATATTGCACAGTGAGCGGCACCAGACAGAGGGATTTCCTATTACTGGGATTTGAATTTTGAATTTCCAATAATTTGTTTATTTAATTATTCTTTTTTAAATATGCTTTTAATTAAATAATTAAATATGTTATAACTGATTAGTTTTATTTTAAATAAAATAAAGATTAATTAAATTAGTTAATTATCTTTATAAACCTGAAAATAAGCGATAGTTTTCAAGAATAAGAACAATAAGTGGTTTTCACAGACTGTCAGACTCTTTCTCTAAAAAGAAAGTGATAGCTTTTTCTAAATCTGAAAAGCTATGAAATACATCTTCTCTCAATCAAACATCGCTAGATCTCATGTATTGAGTACATCTAGAGGATCCTAAATCAAACTTTTGAATCCTATGTGCCACACTTATAGTATTTAAAGAATTTAGGGATATTGGCAGCAATAATATTCAAATCATTTATAAAGTTACACTTTAATACCTAAATTTACAAGTATAAAATTGTGCCAGGTGGATACTTAACGAGCACTTAACAGTGAGTACTAACGATTGCAACAAAATTATAGATTTATGTATTATCGCAAAAAAAAAAAAGATTTGGGTATTAAAGTGTAACTTTTGAAAAAAAAAAATTGGGTATTATCGCCGCCAATATCCTTAAGATATTTATTTATTTATTTAAAACTGATATTTTAAGATGAAGTTAATTTTGAATTAACTGATATTTATTTTGGGATATATATTGTCTTAAATATTAATTAAATAAATAAATGAGAAAATTTGGGAAAACCCTAATGTGGCTCACTCCATTCACTATATTGCACAGTGAGTGGCACCAGACAGAGGGATTTCCTATTACTGGGATTTAAATTTTGAATTTCCAATAATTTGTTTATTTAATTATTCTTTTTTAAATATGCTTTTAATTAAATAATTAAATATGTTATAACTGATTAGTTTTATTTTAAATAAAATAAAGATTAATTAAATTAGTTAATTATCTTTATAAACCTGAAAATAAGCGATAGTTTTCAAGAATAAGAACAATAAGTGGTTTTCATAGACTGTCAGACTCTTTCTCTAAAAAGAAAGTGATAGCTTTTTCTAAATCTGAAAAGTTATGAAATACATCTTCTCTCAATCAAACATTGCTAGATCTCATGTATTGAGTACATCTAGAGGATCCTAAATCAAACTTTTGAATCCTATGTGCCACACACGTCCTTGTGTGTTTGAAGATTGGTTTGGAAGATCTAGGTGTGAGATTTTAGAATATAGATTGGAGGATCGTTCATTTATACAAAAAAATTTGTGGATACTTGATAGACTTCAAGAGGTAATCTCTAATCTATTTGTATGTGATTTAATATATCAATAAATGAATAATCCTCACTGATATTAATAAAAATATTAAAACCCAATTTCGTTGCGTATCTTTGATTTACACTTTTAATACCAATACAATATATTAAGAAATATGCTCGTCTCTATGCTTTCCTTCATTAATATTAAGCTTTCATGACACTTTGTTTTATTAGCTTACAAACAGAGCAATATAAAAACAATATTATATATATTATTTTTATATTAGTATAACAGTTTAGTGCCATTGTTTAATAAGCATTAAAGTAGCATATACATGTATAATACTATTGGCTTAGCTTAAGATGATGATTGGCTGGTAGCTTTATCAGAGATGACAACAGTGGTGGCTATGCTTAGAGGTGATGACAACGATTTTGGCTTGATGGTGGTGGATTCTTTTAAAGGTGATGACAATGGTTGCTAGACTCAAAGGTGATGATGACTTCGATTAGGCTCGGAGGTAACTGTTGGGAAAATTTATACATGATCTTTATTTTTTTAAATGTAGATCTAAAATTAAACAAATTAATATGATATAGCCTAGAACATGTTTCTAAAATTGAATTCAAAGAGAAATAATGATAAGAATACTTACATTATATGCGGTGAAATGAAAGTCTTCAGTTTCTCTAACCATTGTATCCTCTCTGTCATAAGATATTATCAAGAAACTGAACCGATCTTCAATTTTCTTCACAGTCTTCCAAAGTATCCTTAGAATCACCTAGACTAGAGTGGACAATTCTCAACACATGAGATAGATACAGAGAGAAGAAGAGAAAATAACAATAAGGCTTAGAAAACGACTTATGTTTAGAGAGAATCTAAAACCTATCAGAAAACCAGTGTCTATCATCTTATTTCAACTCTCACTTAACATTCATTTTATAGACTCAATTCACTACAACAATTTTCACTTTTAATGACTATCTATGATGACTTACACCAATTTGTAAGACATTAAAATTAATCAGGGATATTTAAAGTCTAAGTGTGCAAGTCATCAAAAGTTATTGTTTATGACTAAGTGTGTAAGTCATTAAAAGTAGTGGGAGACGTTATTTATAATTAATTAAAAATCGAAATAAAATAATTAAATCTGAAAATTTTAGGCTTCTAACGTCTCCCCAGGGAAGACGTGCACACTTCCAACGTCTCCCCTGGGAAGACGTGCACACTTCCAACGTCTCCCCTGTGAAGACGTCCGATGTGGCACGTCTTCCCAGGGGAGACGTTGGAAGTGTGCACGTCTTCCCAGGGGAGACGTTGGAGGCTTCCCTTTTATATAACCTCTTCACTCTTCTTCTTCCCCGAGCACACGAACCAGAGGCGGAAAGAGGCGATTTCAAGGTGATTTTGGGCGATTTTGGCTTCCGTTTTTGGTTGATTTTCATCAACAAAAATTACTTTTAGGTATGTTTTTAAGATTTAATTACTGTATAATAGTAAGAATAATGTTTTTTATTTATTTTCTTTATATATAGTGGGTTAATGATGTGATTTTAGGGTATTTGTGAATAGTGCGGTTTTGGGTAATTTTAGGATATTAGAAATATTTATTTAAAGTTTGAAAAATAATTTTAGTGAAAATTTGACATTAAGAATTGTGATATTGATATTATACCACATTATTTACTGTTTTTTAATTTTTTTTACTATTTAATCCGAAAATTGTAGATTTTTTAATTAATTTTTTAGGTTGATTAAGTATTAATATATATATATATATCTAAAATAAAGAAAATAATTTAATTTTAATTTACATACTAAATTGCATGTATAGATATAAGTAATTCAAATATTTATGTTTATGATTTTTTTAATTTATATTATTATTTAATTAAAAAATTATATATATTTGTATAAATATATTTTAAATATTTTATTAACATTGAAGTAGGTTGATTATATATATTATGTTTTTTTATTTATTTAGTAATATTCTATTTATTAATTAATTTAATTTTGTAGGTTGTGGTTTTAACTAGAGAGATTTTTGCCTCAAAATTTCTATTTCAATAACACATTTGAGGTTTTTAAGTTTCTAAAATTGCAAGAATAAGTTATTGTTAATCCAATTATTTAGTGATATTTGTTTAGTAATTTCTTATTTATTAATTAATTCAATTTTGTTGGTTGTGAATTTAATAGCAAAGTGAAGTAAATTTTCTAGCTAGGACTATTAATTGCAAGAGGTACGTACATTATCTTATCTCTCGTTTTAGTATTATTAAATTTTTGTTAGAGGAGTTTGAATATCTTAAATATTTATCCATAGTGAAGTAGGTTCTGAGATTAAAATTGTGTGTTGCGGTGATAACAGAAGGTTGAGAACTGTGTGTTTTAGTGAAGTAGGTTCTGGAAAATTTGTTTGTGTGTTGTGGAGCTATAAGGAAGAAACTTATTGTATGCTATTTGAATTGTTTGACTTGTTGTTAACAGATGGTTAGATCAATATTATAGGGGAAATGCTGTCCGATTTTGTCTAGAATTATGTATTCTAATATTATATTTGAATTGTGTTGTGCTTATTTGATTGGATTTGATAAGATTGACTGATGGCTAGGTTGCTAATATAGAAGAAATGCTGCCCAATTTTTCATACACTCGACCATGTGCTTATGTAGTTTTTATTGTTTAATTTTTCATAGACATAGGAGAAGATATGGATAGAAAATGGATGTCAGCGAATAGGTTATCCGTGGAATATAAAAACGGGGTCGATTTATTCTTAAGATTTTGTTCGGAGAATGTGAAAGACCTAAAATTTACTCGTTGCCCATGTATTAAGTGTGGAAATGTAAGGAAAATGGATCTTAGTAAGATCAAACAACACTTATTTTTCAATGGAATCGACAAAAGTTACACGGTTTGGTATATGCATGGGGAGAGAATGCATGTCGCGCCAACTCCACCAAGTAGACCCAATGAAGTAAGGAGGAATATAGTATAGGAGAATTGCGATGCATTAGATGATATGATTGATGACGCACATTAAGGATCCGGAGTAGACCCAGATAAGTTTGAGACACTACTTAGTGATGCTGAGAAACCGATTTACCCCGGTTGTAAAAAATTTACAAAGTTATCCGCACTCCTTAGGTTGTACAATTTGAAAGCTAAACACGGTTGGAGTGATAAAGGAATGACTGATCTACTTTGTTTTTTGAATGATTTGTTGCCAGAGTGTAATGAAATGCCAACTTCATTTTATGAAGCAAAGAAAACATTATGCTCATTAGGCATGCAATATGAAAAAATTCATGCATGTCCTAATGATTGCATGTTATATCGGAATGACTTTGCAGATGCAAAAATGTGTCCTACTTGTGGTGAGTCACGATGGCAAAAGAAAAGAAATGGTGAGGATGTCAAGGAAGGAGTACCCGCCAAGGTCTTGTGGTACCTTCCTCCTATTCCTCGTTTCATCCGGTTGTTTAGAAATGCTGAACATGCTAAAAATTTATCGTGGCATGCTAATGAGAGAATAAATGATGGTGAATTAAGGCATCCAGCTGACACCCTAGCTTGGAAGAGGGTTGATTTGAAGTGGCCTTGTTTTGGAAATGAATCTCGTAATATTCGTCTGGGTCTTTCGACTGACGGGATTAATCCACACACTTCTCTTAGTAGTAAGTATAGTTGTTGGCCTGTTATGCTTGTCATTTACAATCTACCCCCATGGTTGTGCATGAAGAGAAAATTTACCTTGTTGACATTGTTGATATCGGGACCTAAACAACCTGGCAATGACATCGACGTATATTTGTCGCCTCTTATCGATGATTTGAAAACTTTGTGGGATGAAGGGGTTAAGGTTTATGATGCGTACAGGCAAGAAGAATTTAATCTTAGAGCTGTATTGTTGTGGACTATCAATGACTTTCCTGCTTATGGAAATTTATCCGGGTTTAGTGTGAAAGGATATAAGGCTTGTCCCGTTTGTGAAGAAAAAACATGTTCTGAATACTTAAAGCACTCCCGAAAAGTATGTTATATGGGTCATAGGAAGTTCTTGATTAGTACGCATAAATATCGAACTTGGAAAAAGGCATTCAACGGCAAACAAGAGTTTGAGGAGGCACCTCAACCTTTAAATGGGAGTGAAGTACTTGAGAAGATGTCTAAAATCATGTTTAAGTTAGGTAAGCCTAAAGTTCGTACACCTACAAAGCGGAAGGGTCGTGGGAAGGCTAAGGTTGTGGAAGAGCCCAAAAGTTGTTATAAAAAGAAATCTATTTTTTTCGAGCTTGAATATTGGCAATTCTTACTTGTACGCCATAATTTAGATGTTATGCACATAGAGAAAAATGTATGTGATAGTTTGATTGGAACTTTGTTGAATATTCCTGGGAAAACTAAGGACGGAATTAAGGCTAGACAAGACTTGGCTGCAATGGGTATACGTAAAGGATTAACTCCGAAAATAGATAAGAGACGAACATACTTGCCTCCTGCTGCTTACACCCTCACTAAAGATGAAAGGAAGGAAGTTTGTTCCTGTCTATTTAATGTAAAAGTTCCAGATGGCTATTCATCATATATAAGGTCATTGGTAGACATGAAAAGTTGTACTCTGAGTGGTATGAAATCTCATGATTGTCATATTCTAATGCAACACTTGCTACCAGTGGCAATTCGTTCTGTCTTACCTCAAAAAGTTCGAGAGATTATCACAAGGTTATGTTTATTTTTCAAGTCATTGTGTTGTAAGGTGATTGATCCTATTAAGTTACCTAAGTTACATGATGAAATTGCTGAGGTCTTGTGTGAGCTGGAGAAATACTTCCCACCTTCCTTTTTTGATATAATGATTCATCTTACAGTTCACTTGGTTAGAGAATTGAGATATTGTGGTCCCGTTTATTTAAGATGGATGTATCCATTTGAACGATATATGAAGATTCTTAAGGGGTATGTCAGAAATAGAAGTCGCTCAGAAGGGTGCATTATGGAATGTTATATTGCTGAAGAGGCAGTTGAATTTTGTTCCGAATACATGGCTGGTGTACAGAGGATTGGGGTAAATGAAGTTAATAATGTTGAGATTCAGAGTCGTCGGGGTAGTGTTGTTTGCGCAGTGAGTCAGGATGAACTAGATGAAGCACATCGTCTAGTATTGCAAAATATTAATGAAATCCAGCCTTATATCGAGTAAGTTTATCTTCATAGATATAATGCATATGCAATGTAAATATGTGATAACTTTCACAATTAGTTCACTAACAGCATATGTAATTTTGAAGGGAACATTTTAACTGGATCAAGACAAAATTTCCATCAAAGTCAAGGAACTCCAAATGGTTACAAGACGAACATTATCGTACATTTAATAGTTGGATAGAAAATAGGGTATGTTATGTTGATTTTTTGATTTTATTTTTATTATATAGTAATGTATGTTGTTTGACTAGTTTTATTTTTAATAGGTTGTCAATGAATTGAAAAACACATCAAATAATGTGTCAGACATTGTTAAGTGGATCTCTCGAGGCCCTTCTCATAGAGTCATCAAGTTTTCTTCATATGTAATCGATGGTACACAATTCAATACTAGGGAGCGTGATACCAATAGAACCACACAAAATAGTGGTGTTAGTCTTGTCGCTAGAACTATGCAAATATCCAGTGCGAAAGACAAAAATCCTGTTCAAAGTGATATGACTTTCTATGGAGTAATTAAAGAAATTTGGGAGTTAGATTATATCACAACTCGCATACCTGTTTTCTTTTGTGATTGGGTGAAGAGTGACAGTGGCATAATATATGAAGATTTTGGTTTCACATTGGTAAACCTAAATCGACTAGGGCACAAATCTGACAGATTTATAATGGCTGCACAAGCAAAACAAGTGTTTTATGTGAATGATCCTTCAGACAACCAATGGTCAATTGTGCTTACAACGCCAACAAAAGAATGGAATACCAAAGATGGTGATTTGCATGATATACCTATTGAAGAAGAATCAATCATATTCACTTCACCAATATGTAATGATGAAATTGATGATGATGGTGTTTGTTTACGTGATAATGGTGAAGGTTTATGGATTGATAACCTGATGTGAGGTATAATATAATTATGTTTGTCATTATTGCAAAAATGATTTTGGTTTGTTTATGATATGTTTTTGTTTGTCATTTTTTTTCTATATATATAACTTATCATATTGATTTTTATGTTTCACAGATGTCAGATCCTTTTGGTGATAGTGATGAGGAGGAAAATCCTCAACAAAATCCTGATACTGAGGCAGAGATTACAGATGATAAAAATGTGCGAGGACGCACATGGATGAATAAATTGATTAAGAATAGAAGTGAAGGAAATCTTATACCTGTAAAGTTCAATGAGTATGGTCAAGTAATAGGTACCGCAAGAAGTAATCGATCTTCAGCGTTGGGTTCTATGGTGAGAACTATTGTGCCCATCAGCTGTAACTCCTGGAACGAAGTTCCAGTGGAGAACAAAACTCATATATGGGATTTAATGAAGGTATGATTTAATTACTTCTATTTTACTTAAAGATTTTAAAATGTGTGATTTAATATGATTATTATTTCAAACTTGCAGAAAACTTTTCAGTTGGAATATAGCTCAAAAAAGCAGACAATGAAAGACGCAGCAAAGATGTTCAGACAATGGAAGACTGACACGACAAGGAAGCACATCTTTAATGCTTTAGAGAAAAGACCAGATGAGTTTCCCCCTAGGAAACCATTTGGATTTGAGGAGATCATTACAGATGAGCAATGGTTAGAATTTGTCAACTCAAGATTAACACCAGAGTGGAAAGATAAGAGGTTACAAATGCAAGAATATCGAAGAATGAAAAAATACAACCACAACCTATCTAGAGGAGGTTACGTGCGTGTGGAAGAGATTCTTCAACAGCAAACTGGGCAACAATTATCTGATATTGATAGAGCTGATTTATGGACGATGGGTCGACCGAAGAATAAAGAAGGAGAACTTATTGGAGAGGCAGCTGAGGTTCAAAAAAACATTGTAAGTTTTTATATATATATTGAACTTATATAATCTATTTATTTTAATATAACTAACTTATATAAATAATTTTTATTATACAGGCTCATTATCGAAAACTCATTGAGGAGGGTCAATGGGAACCCCAAGGCCCTGATGATGTGTTGGCGAGGGCATTGGGCACCCCCGAGCCACGAGGGCGTGTTCGGGCTAAAGGTTTCGGTGTGTCCCCTGCATTATTTTGGGATACTCCGAAACCTACCAAAATGAAAGGGAAATCGAAAGACACGGTTTCGGCTAGTGCTATGAGAAATGAGTTTGAGGAAAGACTTCGTCAACAAGAAGAACGACATCGTCAACAAGAAGCGCGTCTAGAAGAACGTTTTCGTAAACAAGAGGAAATGTTGAGATCTTTCATGGCCCAACAGAGTGGTTCAGGATCCAATATTGGAGTCCCACCAGTAGTTCCAACCCCACCGGGACCATCTTACTATGTGCCCGACCCACAAGCACCATCTTACTATGTGCCCGACCCTCCAGGGCCATCTTGCTATGTGCCCGACCCACCAGCACCATCTTACTATCAGCCTGAACCACCAGTACCATTTGTGACTGAGGTAATTTCAATTTGATAGTTGAAAATGACTATGTATGTACATGCATACACACATATATACATAATGCTACTTATTATAATGTGCAGGTACCTAGTTGTCAGTTAGCCATTGGTTCTCTATCCAATATTGTTGCATCAGGCAAGCTCATTGACAAAGAGTTGGGTAACAACTACCAAGTGGTGATTACTGACGCTATTAAGCCGGCGACACCTCTTCCTTATGCAAAACCTGATCAGCATATGTACATAGTCATTCAGGCTATTGGGCATCCTATATCATGGCCTAAGGAATTGGTCATTGTATCTGATGATATACATGAACAGGTGATGTATCATGTTTATATAATCATATTTGTTATTATATATTTCAATTTGTTTGTAAATTTTCTAATTATTAATATTATTTTACAGACTTGTTCTAGAAGTAATAACATATCAGAACGACCAATTGCTCCTTCAACACAACGACCCCGAGAAAGAATACAACGTTTGAGTGATCCTCTGACACAAGACACCAGTCCTTTGGAACAGATATACAATATTATATCTCGCTGGAATGACGATGATTGTGTCAATCCAGGCATAGATGAGGATGTATTCGGTCAGGATATTTCAAGTCTTTACATATGCAAAGAGGACATACTTCAATTTATTCGAATGGAAAAGATTGGACAAGGAGTTGTCGTTTGCTACATGAGGTATCTCACAATTTTTTTACTTAACATTTCTTATTTGATTTATTTTAACAACAAATTTCCTAAATTATATTTTTGACTACTACTCTTTTTTTAATAGGTTGTTATACAATTTTTTGGTAGAACAAGGGCGCCAAAATAAGTTTTTATTTGTCAATCCTAATGTTGTAGCCACTAAAGGAAGTTCATTTGAAGAGCGTGTTCAAGGTCTGTTCAAGCGCTGTCGTCAATTAAGATCAAGTGAGCAACTTATGATTGTCCCCTGGAACCATGGGTAAGTTCAAAAATTTGTTACTGCCAAATACTTAGTCCTTATAACATTTGCGTTGGAGACTTATACCAAATATTGTTTTTCTTGTGCAGTGATCATTGGATGTTGATTATATTGGCCCCATATGCATATTACGTTTGTTGTTGTGATCCGGTGAACTCAGAACTGGAAAACCGTGAAGAAATTGTGGCAGTAATAGTCAATGCTTTCAACCTTTTTCTGACCAGTCTACCAAAACCTCCCGAGATTCCAAATAATATAGAAATTGTGCAACCGAAAGTAAGTAACTACGACTTTAATTATACTTGAATTTTACTGATATTTTTTATATTAATTGCTTGATATTTTATTTAAATATTAGTGTCCGCACCAACCAGACAATGTGGCATGTGGATATTATGTGATGAGAATGTTCAAGGATTACATTGAACATTCACGACCTGGACGTTACTTGAAGAAAGAGGTATGTATATAAATTTATACAAAATTAACAATTTATTTATTATTAAATTATATATAATCAAATAATTGATTAACTAATATATTTTAATTTGTATTTTTTGTAGCTAAACACTACGCCATATACACAAGCACAGATTAATGAAATGCGACAACACTGGGCGAACCATATGCTACCGATAATTCAAAGTCATCGTCCAACATATTAGGTTTTTGTCATTTACTTTTACTTTTTCTTTCTTATTATATGTTTAGCTAGCTAGTGTAATATTTGTTAATTTTGTATGTTTAACAACAAATATTACAATTTTGTATATTTAGCTAGCAAAAACATATTAGATATACACATTTCGGTTTTATTAATGAAAATTCAAAATTTAAATTTGTATATAATTTAGATTTTTTAATTAATATATTTAATTCTATTTCAAAAAAAAATTAATATATTTAATTCTATTAATTAATATACTGAAAATAATTATTTAATTTTTTTTAAAAAAAATACAAAAACATATGACGTCTCCCATGGGGAGACGTTGAAAGTCTACAAAGTCTCCCCATGGGAGACGTTGTAGGTACCTATGACGTCTCCCATGGGGAGACTTTGTAGACTTTCAACGTCTCCCCATGGGAGACGTCATAGGTTGTACACGTACACCCTATGACGTCTCCCATGGGGAGACGTTGAAAGTCTACAAAGTCTCCCCATGGGAGACGTCATAGGGCCACTTTAGATGGCCCCTGCAACAACGTCTCCCCTAGGGGGAGACATCAAATGTCTACAATGTCTCCCCCATATAGCCATTAAATGCCTATTTTGTTGTAGTGATTAGGTGATTTATTTAATTAAAAAATCAACAAAATAATAGCCAATTGATAGCCCTAGGTCGAAATTATCATGGGCTTAGGTCCTTGAAATTTCCCATTTAATTATAAGCCCATTGGACTTAAAATAAAGACATCTATTATTTTCTATTTATTTAATTAATTAAATAATTATTTAAATCCTTTATCAAATTAATTATTTATAATTTGAACCTTGATTTAAACTTATTTATTAATTTAGATACCAATTTATCTTAATTAATAAATCTGCCATAATTTCTCTTTTCTTCTCAAAATTACATAACTCTATGAAACTATCCAAAATTGACCTAGTCAACTTTGATAATTCTAATTGATAATTAAATCAGTTAATTGAAACTATCTAGATGATTTTATCCAAGGTACAGTGGGGACCATGGGCCTATAAAATCAAGCTCCAATAAGTTATCATAAATCTAACAAATAAATTTACTAACTTATTAATTCTCAGTGACTCCACTAAAGACTCAGAATCGCACTCTTGAATTCATAGAACGCTCTATAACAAATATAGATACGCTATTAATTATTCATTGTTACAACCATAATTATCAGTCAATCCTCTATAGACGGTCTACAATGAGATGGGACTAAAATACCATTTTACCCCTCATTGTATTTTATCCTTAAAAACACTTAGTTCCTTGTAAATGATATTTCACTAAACTAATATTAATTACCGAAGTGAGATCTCTATCATTTAACACCTTGAACCAAAATAAAAGGAAATCATCATTTAATTTATTCATCAGAAGCCATAGATGTTCATATCTATGATTAACACTCCCACTCAATTATACTACTAAGTTCCCAAGAAGTAAGTATGGGCTAGTCCGTAGGGTAAGCTGGTAATGAACAAGTCAAAGGACTCAAAGAATACAATCAGTTAGAATACTAACCACTTTGTTACACCCAGATTTCGAGAATAGAGATTTGGATCTCGAAACTTAGGCTCGTAAGGTGTAAGCTCGAGATAAGCATACTTGTCATGTAAATCAACATTAATGAGAAAGTCAGGGACAGTCTTGCAAAGCAGTGAAGGCGACAACATTACAATTAGTGAGCTCAGAAACTACGTGGTCTCGGAGGAGTTTCAAGCTTATAAGTCAGGCTCACTATCACAATGACAATAATTCAACACCTGTAGAAATCTCCTACCATCAGACAATACGGTTCGAGCTCGAGCGTTGTGAGCTCGGAAAGGAAGATCTCGATAACATCACTTGTTGAAAATATAGGCGATCCGAGGTGTCGAGCTCAAAATGGGTGAACAGTCTCGAAGGCATGTGAGTCTAGTGTCCCATCTCGTAAGCTGTGTGTGAACATGTTTATTGTTGTAAAATCCCTATGTTTAAGGGATCAGATGTAATCTGTTATTAAATCCCAAATAACATGGGATATATATGTGTATGTAGTAACTGTATGCATTTAATTGCATTAATTTAAACTATTTGTATCATAACTCCTCGAAATTTATGGGGAGATATTCGTTGAACCACTCTATAAATAGAGTGGAATAATACATTGTTGAGACAGAGAAATTTGTATTGGGAAGACTCTGTAAAATTTCTTCCAGAAAGCTTTGAGAGAATTCCAACAAGTGAATAACACAGACTCATGGACTAGGCATATTTTAACTGCTGAACCGTGTAAAAAATCGTGTCTATATTGTTTGTTTCCTCTCGTATTTTTGTTTAATTGTTCTTCATTTCTAAGTTGACGAAAAACAGCGTCAACAGTTTGGTGCTTTCATTGAGAGCTGAACTCAAGACGTGAGCCTGTTTAATCAGAAAGTCTCCTGAATCATCAATGATCGTTGCAAGTAACCCCAGTACTAGTGAGCGACCATTGCCCTAGATACCTGAGGAGCAGATTCCTCACGCTGAGGTTTACCCCCGACGGCCTAGAAAACAGCCCATGGTGGATCCGGATCCTGAAGAATGGAGTGATTCATCCAAATCTCGGGGGTCGTCTACCCCCAGGGCTGACAAGGATATGTATTATAATCCTGAAAGATATGTTCCAATTGAAGAATTTGAAAATCGCCAACTGTGTAGACAGTTGGCGGAGGCAACAAAACGCAACGAAGAATTTGTTGGTTTTTATTGATCAAATCAAAGATTATGCGCAGCGGAACAACAATCAAATTGTCAGATTAATCCCATAAGATTTCTAGATCTACTTCTTCACACTCATATATATATTGAATCAAGGACAAGAATAGAAACATTACCTCAGGTCCTTCCTTGCTGCTATCTTTTCGTATGGCTGAATCCTTGAGATCTCACACCAAGATCTTCCAAAATGTTCTCAGTCACCCAAAGAACGAGTGTGGGCTCGCTATACAAATAATAGGCAATAACTATTTATCAGATATTCTCAACACATGAGATCTGATAAAGTTTGGACCTAGGTTTTGTGAAGAACAATGACCTTTTGTTTTGTCACTGATCTTTTTTCTCTGAGAGAATCCTAGATATTTTTCTATCCCTGAAAACTTACGTTCTGTGAAAACTGATATCCAATATTTAATAATATCAAATATATTAAAATATTTGTTATTTTAAACAAATTCAAAATAACTGATCAGTTATCAGATTTTTGTTTAAATAATAATATTTAAATCAAATCAAAATATCTCATTATTTATTCAATATTTAAATAACTAAAATTGTGGAATCAAGAGACCAAGTCTATCTCTTATGCATGTAGCACAGTGCATGTGCACTGTGCCACACGTGTACCACATGCATATGCATGCATGTGATTTTTCCCAATTTTTATTATTATTTAAATACTAAAAATCCCAAAAATAAATTAATTCAAAATTAATTATATTTTTGTTAAATCAAATAATTAATTAATTACACATAATTAAACAATAATTATGTTTGATACATAGAAAAATATTTTACTTATCACATAAGTCCTTTTTGCCCATTTTTGTATTTGCCTTTGACAGTGATTGTTTGAGCCATTCTGGGGACCATGGACCTATAACATTAAGCTCCAATAAATTGAA
This sequence comes from Humulus lupulus, assembly GCF_963169125.1. Lineage (NCBI taxonomy): Eukaryota > Viridiplantae > Streptophyta > Magnoliopsida > Rosales > Cannabaceae > Humulus > Humulus lupulus. Next base: position 28,912,071 of record NC_084797.1, read on the forward strand.
ACTAAATAATTAAACTCTTTAATTATAATAGTTAATTTATTAATTCTGATATTAGTCCACTATAAATTCAGAATTGCACTCTTTATGTTATAGATATACTTTTACAGAAATCTTTTTCTTAAGTCGTCCATTGATATAACCATCTTACAATAGTTCAACCCTCTAATTAATTAGTTCATAAATTAGAATGGGAGAATTACCATTTAACCTTTCTAATTTATTTCTTATTCCTTAAGTACCATTAATTCACTAGTGAATAATTAATCTATAATCTAATTATAGATTTGAGCTCAAAATCATTCCGTTCCAGAATTAACCCTTAAGGGAACTAATATACGATCCGTTAGGAAAGATTAGATTCTGTGTTGTTGATACATGTTCCCAGCCATCCATGATATTAAATCTCCAAAACAAAAGTCATTAGCCTCATTCTTTGAAGAGACCTTAACGAGTGAATCAAAAGATTTAATAAACATAAACAGGAGTTCATGAACACTCAGGATTTAGGTTGATCTATAAATGATCATCAGTTATGATATGAATTACAAGTCTTTATTGTTAAATGGTTTTTGGATAAAGACTTTAATTCACATCGATCCATGTCATATATAATCATATTATATAAAGCACCTTTACCGAGATGTCTTACCACATCAATAATCCGAATCTAGATTATTTGTATCATTATGATACTCAGTAAACCGTACTTACAACTCCAATTAAAGAATTCCATAACTTTAATTTGTCGTTGTTGACCATTTTTTATTCATTCATGTGATCTTAATTCTCTCGTACTAATACAAGATCACATCCTCAATAATGAATATGGAATTTTTCTGATATTTACAAAATTATTCAAACAATAATTTAACAATCTAAATATGACAATAATAATAAACCATTGTATTTATTTATTCACAGAAAAAAACAAATGTCTTTACATGCTTTTAGGACACACTCCTAACAGAATTAGCCAGATAGGCTGCTAACGCCCAGGCACCTCCCCGGAGGCCTAGGGGATGTCCTTGTGGGAGCACAACCGCCAGGAGGGCGGAGAAAGTGCCACCACCGGCATCTCAGCCAACTCAGCTAAGGCCCCAAAGGAGTAATCGGGCTGAGGCTACTGCCAACCCGACTGCAGAAGTACCAGCAGGAACATGTAATAATCGAGCCCCGTCGGCGGCTCGGAACCCGGATCCTGATGCTGTGCGAAACAACCCGGAGCCTGATTGGGCAAACTCTAGACCATCTAGGCTCGAAAATGGGAGACATCCATCGTCACCCATAAGGCACTCACCATCACCAATAAGGCACCCCTCGCCAATCCATGAGGTACCACGAAATGCACATCGGAGGTCATCTCGCAGCGGCAGTCATGATGGAAATCGACAGACTAGGCCTAGACATAGGAATAAAAGAGAGGTTACTCGAGCTCGCAGAGCTCAACAACCTTCAGGAAGCCAAATGTCAAGATCACAAACTGCTGGGACAAGGAGGCCAGCAGGAGACCCACCTCGTAATCATCGACCCACACATCTAGAAAGGGCTACGAGTTACGTAAGTGAAAGCTCAGATTACACTCGGTCCATGAGAATTTATAACATCGAACCAAGGCATACAAGGAATCAAGGAAATCACCCTTAGCTGTGGGATCATATAAACCATAATCGGGGTTGAGATAATCCCCCGCACCCTGATCTGCGCGACCAATTGAGTGGCCACAAACAGTCAGCGTATAACCCTGTACCGAGACAGGGAGCTGGAGTTTTTATTACTGATAACCAGCCCCCTCAGGTCCAGGCTCGACCTCCGGTGGATTTAGTCCAGGAAAGGATTGACCAGTTGGAAAGAGAATTAAAGCTCCTATAGAACGAGCGTAATAAGGACAAGGCTGAAGAGTCTGATGAAGAGCTCGAGCCTTTTGCCCTGCATATCTCCAGCCCTCTGTTCCCTCAGGGGTTTAGGATACCTCATGTCCCGCCATTTGATGGAAACTCAGACCCATATAGTCATCTGAGTACCTTCAACAACTTCATGCGAGCCAACAATGTTGGGTACGAGCTCAGATGTATGTTGTTCCCTACCACACTTACAGGACCAGCAATAAAATGGTTTGAGAAGTTTAAAAGGAATTCGATCTCTTCCTGAGGTCAATTATCTAAAGACTTTAGTAAACAATTTAAGGCTATGATTGGCATCAGGATCGAGGCCTCAGCCTTAACGAATGTCCGACAACAACAAAATGAGTCATTGAAGAGCTACCTCATGAGGTTTAACCTAGAAGTGGCCCGACCTCGAGATGTCGATGATAGTGGTCACCTGATGGCTGTTAGAGTGGGTATACTGCCAGGAAGTCCCCTTTGGGAAGACTTACAAAGGAAACCTATCAAGTCGCTAACCGAGTTCAATCAGCGGGCCCTGAGGTTTGTCAATGTAGAAGAAGCGAGGTCAGCACTGAATATGGCCTCTCAGCCCATAACTACTGTAATGACCCACTACTCTAGACTTTTTGGACCATTAATGAAACTATACATAAAACTTACATTTTTGCGAAAATACCATAATTTATCAAAAACTTGTAGAAACAAAGTTTACTTTCATAAAATAAGTAGGATATGGGTACCCATTGTCTTTAAAACAAAATAACTTAAAAACTAAAAAGAGTTACATAAAAAATGCGGAAAATACATTTAAAACCATAAAAACATAAACAAGACTACATCCTCGAATCGAATAACGCTCGGCCCCTTGACTCCATTCACCATCGATACACATCCTCTAAGCGTCACGAATCTTTCCACCTCTAAAGCTTATTTCCTGCACATAAACAGAAAGGAATGAGTCTAATGCCCAGCAAGGAAAATCTAACACAGCCATACACATAAATTTCATAATGAACGTAAAGACATATCATAACACATAATACACTTATTATAATGGCCATTATTACTTGGGGTCCCATAGACTAAACAAGCATATGCCCATGGAATTAGTGGGGTCCTACTAGCTAAGTAGGTCATATGCCCATAATCCATTTGGGGTCTTGTTAGTCATATGGGTCATATGCCCAAGCCTACAAACATACATACATTTATAACATATTCATAACATATCATAATATAACACATAAACATAAACATATAGATTCTAGCCTATTTTCCTTACCAAAGTTACCGGGATATAATGGACTGAGTTGGGACTTTTTGGAACACTCCTAAAACCATAAGAAAGAGTGAGTCTAAAGAAAGGAGATGAAATGAAAGAGATGGAAAGACTAAATCATTTGAGAAACATGCTTACCGAACTTATGTGCTCAAGAACTTAGATTCCCTAACCAAAATGAAGATTAAGGTTAGAGATTGAGTAGAAGACTATGAGAAAGAAAATAACATAATACAGAAATGAACTAGAGTTTTGGTTACCTCAAAGACTTGAAAGACCAATCTACACCTCAACTGAAATACTATAGAACCTCACTTCCCAAAGTGTTTGATAAGCTTATGATGTTTAAGCTTATGATTTTCCCAAACTAGGTGTTTACACTCTCACACTCACTTAACACTAGCAGCTTCTGAACTTAGAGCAAAAGGTGAATAATGGCTGGGTACTAGGTCCTATTTATAGAGTTTGGAGATGAAAAGATCTTGATTTTACTTGAATAAAAATAATGGCTTTTTAGGTGAAAATCATTTGAATAATCGTTCAGCAGAGGCTGAAGACTCGTTCAAAAGATGCTGGACTGTTGAAGGAGTTTGAATGGCTGAAAGGAAATGAATTCAAAAGAGTTTGAATTTATGCTGAAGGAGGCGATATATCGCCCCCTGTAGGCGATATATCGCCTGGGCCAGTATGCCCGAGGCGACCGTGCATCGTTTCGTGTTTTCCGTATCTACGTGCTGCGATATATCGCCCCCTATAGCTGCGATATATTGGCACACGCTGAATATTTAAACACGAAATTACACATTTTTAGCTAAGTTTGAATGGAGTAAACAGCCTTGACTAAGCCCTCAACGTATTCAAAGCTGCTGACTGACCCTATAACATTCAAACTTTACTCCATATTAAATTTAATCCTCAAAAATACTTAATCCTTAATCACCATTCATAACATGTGCTTAAAATCCTATTGGTTGATATCTAAACCTTATAGTATAATAAATATAATCCTTAATTATCAATCATATAATCAAACCTTAGGTTATACTTAATATTCTTAAACTATAGATTAAACTTAGAAAATCTATAAGTACTACTATGAGTGTCCAAATAATTCCCGGTCTGAACCAAAAATCCACAGTTACAAAGATAATGCTATAAATACTATCATACTATTATCTATCTTAGCTAAGTAAAGTTCTTGGACTCTACAATTCTCCCCTACTAAAAAGAATTTCGTCCTCGAAATTTACTTATCACATAACTCCGGATACCAGCCTTGCATGTCCTCCTCTAACTCCCACGTTGCCTCACGTTCAGAACTATTGCTCCATAGGACTTTGACTATAGGAAGGTTCTTAGACCGTAACTACTTCATCCCTCTATCTAGGATGCTAACCGGTCATTCCTCGTAACTTAGGTCTTTCTAGAGCGCTATCGTATCGTACTTGAGGACGTGAGATGGATCTGACATATATTTGCGTAACATCGAGATGTGGGAGACGTTGTGACTATCGGCTAATGCTGGCAGTAGGGCTAGTCTATACGCAACTGTTCCCACTTTGTCCAATATCTAAAAGGACCTATGAATCGAGGACTAAGCTTGCCCTTCTTTCCGAACCGCTTGACACTTTTCATAGGAGATATCTTGATCTCCAACTTGGAATTCCACATCGCGTCGCTTGGTATCCGCATATCTTTTCTGACGGCTTTGAGCATCCAGCACATGCTGTCTACTAAGCGTTACTGCTTCTTGAGCTTGTCTAACAGCTTCGGGCCCTAGAAGCTTCCTTTCTCCTACCTCGTCCCAGTGCAACGGTGATCGGCACCTTCTTCCATAAAGCAACTCATAAGGTGCCATTCCAATCGTCGATTGGTAACTGTTGTTGTACGAGAACTCGATCAGTGGTAAGTACTTGTTCCATGATCCTCCGAAATCAAGTACACATGTGCGTAGCATATCCTCTAAAATATGAATCGTACGCTCAGACTGCCCATCTGTCTGAGGATGGAAAGCTGTACTAAGGCTTAACTTAGTACCCATATCTCTCTGTAAGTTTCTCCAAAATCTTGACGTAAATACTGATCCTCTATCTGACACTATCGTCTTAGGGATTCCATGAAATCGTACAATCTCTTGGATGTAGATGTCTGCATATTGGTCTGCCGTATATGAAGTCTTAACAGGCAGGAAATGAGCCGACTTGGTCAGTGTATCTATGACTATCCAAGCAGAATCATGCTGCTTATTCGTCTTTGGCAGACCCGTCACGAAGTCCATGGCTATATCGTCCCACTTCCATTCCAGTATGCTAAGCGGTTGCAATAATCCTGCAGGTCGCTGATGCTCCGCCTTGACTTGCTGGCATACAAGACACTTAGATACATACTCTGCTATCTCCTTCTTCATCCCTAGCCACCAATAGACTGCCTTGATGTCATGAGTCATCTTGGTAGACCCTGGATGAACTGAGTACGGGGTATTGTGTGCTTCTTCTAGGATCGTCTTCTTAATACTTTGATCGTCCCTTCTAGGATCGTCTTCTTAATACTTTGATCATCTGGCACGCATACCCGATCCTTATATCTCAATAATCCTTGACTGGATATTGAGAAATCTGTAGTCTTGCCTTCTCTGACTGCATCCGTGTGTGCTGCTAGTGTGTCGTCATGTCCTTGACCAATTCTTATATCTTCTAACAAATTTGATTGGATAGACAGGTTAGCCAGCTTGTCTACGACCACTTCTATTCTGGCACTGATAAGCTCCTGCTGTAGCTGCTTTTCTATTCCGGATAAGACTGCAAAATTCCCATAGCTTTTCCTACTAAGCGCATCGGCAACTACGTTCACTTTCCCTGGGTGGTATAGGATTTCGCAGTCGTAATCCTTGACTAATTCTATCCACCCGCGCTGCCTCATGTTGAGCTCCTTCTGCGTAAAGAAGTATTTTAACCTCTTGTGGTCCGTGTAAATCTCGCACCGTTCTCTGTAAAGATAATGGCGCCAGATTTGCAACGACCACCGCTGCCAACTCCATATCGTGAGTTGGATAGCGTTGTTCATACTCCTTCAACTGATGTGAGGCATAGGCTATCACCTTGTCGTTTTTACATCAACACGCATCCCAATCCTAGCTTTGATGCATTGCATTATACAACGAACTTATCGTCGGGTGTCGGTACACTAAGTACTGGTGTTGAGCAAGGATTATCTTTAAGCAACTGGAAGCTTTCTTCACACTTATCGTTCCAGTTAAACTTTTGTTGCTTCCGGGTCAGGTTGGTGAGTGGAGTGGCTATCTTAGAAAAAGCCCTCTACAACTTTCTATAATAACCTGCTAGCCCTAAGAAGCTTCTTATTTCTGACGCGTTCTTTGGTCTAGGCCAATCCTTCACGGCCTTTACTTTTGGTGGATCTACTGCAGCTCCATCTTTCGATATGATGTGCCCGAGGAACGCCACTTGCGAAAGCCAAAATTCGCATTTCTTGAACTTGGCGTAGAGTTCATGCTCCTTCAATCGCGTCAAAATCATCCTCAAATGTTCCTCGTGCTCTACTTCATCCTTGGAGTAAATTAAAATGTCGTCGATGAACACAACGACGAATTTATCCAAGTAGTCCTTGAAGACCCTATTCATTAAGTCCATAAACGCGGCTGGTACGTTAGTAAGACCAAAAGACATAACCAAGAACTCGTAATGTCCATAACGAGTCCTAAAGGCTGTCTTAGGAATATCTTCTCCCTTTACCTTGAGTTGATGATACCCGGACCGTAAATCGATCTTAGAAAATACAGTCGCGCCTCGGAGTTGATCAAACAAGTCATCAATCTGAGGTAGCGGGTACTTGTTCTTAATCGTTACTTTGTTCAGCTCATGATAGTCTATGCACATCCGCATACTTCCGTCCTTCTTCTTCACGAATAGTACCGAAGCTCCCCATGGTGAATGGCTTGGCCTAATGAAACCCAAGTCTAGGAGTTCTTGTAGCTGCGTCTTTAACTCCTTGAGTTTCGTAGGTGCCATCCGGTATGGTGCCTTAGAGATAGGCTCGGTGCCCGGTACTAATTCTATTGTGAAGTCTATTTCTCGATTGGGCGGCAATCCTGGCAAGTCATTGGGAAATACCTCTGGAAATTCTTGTATAACTCGAACATCTCCATCCTTAAGTGGCGTCTCCCTTTCCACGTTTGTGATGCTGGCTAAGAATGCTTGACATCCTTTCTCTATCCTTTGTTGAGCTTTGAGAGATGACACTAACGGGGTGCGTAATCCTGAAGCTTGTCCCATGAAGCATCGTCTCTGGCCGTCAGGAGTCTTGAACATCACCTTCTTGCATTTGCTGTCGATCGTTGCGCCATGCCATGCTAGCCGATCCATGCCTAGTATTACATTGAAGTCCTTGATCACTAGCTCTATCAGGTCTCCTTCTAGTTCTATGTCCTCAATCTTGATCGGTACGCCTCGTACTATTCGTGATGATAGAACTACTTTTCCCGAAGGCAACTCGGTTACAAACCTAGTTCTAAATCTTTCACTAGGTTTGTCTAGTTTTTCTATCATTCCTAACGAGATCTATGAGTATACAGCTACCAATCAAGCGATACTAGAACATATACTATCGAGGATAGGATCTGACCTGTAAATCCTTGTTACTAGCATGGGTTCCTCCTTGGGTCAATGCAATGACTTTGGTCTAGAACCATCGTTTAATCCTTCTTCTCCTCACTAACATTCATCAGAATCCTTTCTACTTCGATTGCCGTTTCTAGAACATTGGCATAGGTAGTGGTTCCCAGGTTTGCTAACTTAACCCCTAATTCCATCTTTGGTCTAAGTCCTCTGACGAACTTGGTCAACCTCGTAAAGTCGGTTGGGACCAACTCTGGTGCAAACTTGACTAATCTGTTGAACTGACGAGCATATTCTTCTATCATTAGCGATGACTGCTGAGGTGTAATACTTCTTGTGGAACGGCTCCACAAATCTTGTACATATTATGGTGGTGACATCGTTAGTCAGGTGAACTAAGTCCCACCATATTTTGGCATCCTTCTTGAGTAATGACGAGACGCAGGATATGCGGTCTGCATTACTGGGATTCATGTGCGTAAGAATTGGCTTCACATTCCTTAGCCACTCTTCTGCCTCAAAGGGGTCTATAGTCCCTTCGAAGTTTGGAGCGTGCTGCTTGCGGAACCTCTCATACACTGACTCCATATTCGGTACTGGATGTGGCGCGTAGTTCATCACTGGCCATCCCCCATATGGACCAACTTGTTGGGGTGCTAGGGCCATTTGTTGTAGCTGCGGCTGCGGTTGCGGCGGAGGCTGAGGCTCAGTCTGCGCCTGTTGACGTTGTTGCTGCAAGAGTTCCTCGACTTGTTGTCGCCATCTAGCGATTTTCGCGGTGTTGTCAACTGACAGTGTCGGCGCGTTGCGGCTAGTAGTAGCACGCACTCCTCTTCTGCGAACTGGAGGGCATCATTGGTCGTTGGAACAACGTTGGAGGCGTTTCCGCTGGTGCGTGCAGATCTTCGGAGCGACATCTTCACCAAAAGTTCTAACAGTCGAGAACTTGTTAGAACTTACCCTAATAGGCTCTAAGGCAAAAACTTATTCTAAAACAAACATATCTCGGACCTATTTATTATGACTTCTTATGAAAAATTATATAGGTCTTTATTTATTATTAGAGTGGGTTTCTATACTTAGAAAAACAAGTCATCTTTATTTTCTAGGTGTGTTTCTAATCATCCTATATGACTTAATTCTCAGGCTCGAAACTTATCTATGTTCCAAAGTTAACCATATTGAGGGAGGGCTAGGATCAGTAAAATCGTTCCCACTACTAAGGCCCCCTAACTCTCAATAAGGAAACTTGGTTCATTGATTTGTATCCACCCTCACTGAACTTGGTCATTATTTATTTTATTTATTACTTATTATGATTGCGAAAATAGAATCAAACTCATACATGATGATAAAATAACATGAAATTAATTTGGAAAAATAATTTTCACTTATTACAATCATAAATAAAGAAAGAAATAAAACAAATAATGAAAACTATTATTCTAAAAATCGGGATCTTCTACATCCGATCCTTCATCTAGCATATTATCATCTATCTCCTTATAATCATCGTTGTCTTGAGCCTCAAAATTTCCTCGGGGAAGATTCAAGAAGATCCTATGTTGTTGCTCATTAGTGAATTGAAACTCTAAATCATAGGTGAACTTAAGTATGAGAGAATAATATCTTAGGGCTGCTTGTAAGTCATCATCATTATTTATATTCTCCCATATTTCTTCTAAAGTTAAAATTGCTGAAGGATAATCTTTTAAAAGCCTAATTACTAGGACATATTGTTCTGCAGCTCTCATCATGATTTGCTTAGACTCTTGAAGGTGACCTATCTCTTTGTGAAACAAGATCAATCTTCGAGTGATCTTTTCTAGTGCTCCTACGGTGTTTCTTGGCTCCCTTATTCTTTTTAAAGCCTTAATGGCTCGGATATCCTCATTGCTTAAAGCTCCGTTCATTCTTAACTGAAAACATAAACACTAAAGGTGTTAAATATACACATAAGTAACATAACTAGTAACTTAAACACTTACTTGGCGGTCCGATTCGGAGCTTTGAGCATGTGTATCGAGGAGAACTTCATGCAAAAGAACCGTTGCTCTGATACCAACTGTAATGACCCACTACTCTAGACTTTTTGGACCATTAATGAAACTATACATAAAACTTACATTTTTGCGAAAATACCATAATTTATCAGAAACTTGTAGAAACAAAGTTTACTTTCATAAAATAAGTAGGATATGGGTACCCATTGTCTTTAAAACAAAAATAACTTAAAAACTAAAAAGAGTTACATAAAAAATGCGGAAAATACATTTAAAACCATAAAAACATAAACAAGACTACATCCTCGAATCGAATAACGCTCGGCCCCTTGACTCCATTCACCATCGATACACATCCTCTAAGCGTCACGAATCTTTCCACCTCTAAAGCTTATTTCCTGCACATAAACAGAAAGGAATGAGCCTAATGCCCAGCAAGGAAAATCTAACACATAGCCATACACATAAATTTCATAATGAACGTAAAGACATATCATAACACATAATACACTTATTATAATGGCCATTATTACTTGGGGTCCCATAGACTAAACAAGCATATGCCCATGGAATTAGTGGGGTCCTACTAGCTAAGTAGGTCATATGCCCATAATCCATTTGGGGTCTTGTTAGTCATATGGGTCATATGCCCAAGCCTACAAACATACATACATTTATAACATATTCATAACATATCATAACATAACACATAAACATAAACATATAGATTCTAGCCTATTTTCCTTACCAAAGTTACCGGGATATAATGGACTGAGTTGGGACTTTTTGGAACACTCCTAAAACCATAAGAAAGAGTGAGTCTAAAGAAAGGAGATGAAATGAAAGAGATGGAAAGACTAAACCATTTGAGAAACATGCTTACCGAACTTATGTGCTCAAGAACTTAGATTCCCTAACCAAAATGAAGATTAAGGTTAGAGATTGAGTAGAAGACTATGAGAAAGAAAATAACATAATACAGAAATGAACTAGAGTTTTGGTTACCTCAAAGACTTGAAAGACCAATCTACACCTCAACTGAAATACTATAGAACCTCACTTCCCAAAGTGTTTGATAAGCTTATGATGTTTAAGCTTATGATTTTCCCAAACTAGGTGTTTACACTCTCACACTCACTTAACACTAGCAGCTTCTGAACTTAGAGAAAAAGGTGAATAATGGCTGGGTACTAGGTCCTATTTATAGAGTTTGGAGATGAAAAGATCTTGATTTTACTTGAATAAAAATAATGGCTTTTTAGGTGAAAATCATTTGAATAATCGTTCAGCAGAGGCTGAAGACTCGTTCAAAAGATGCTGGACTGTTGAAGGAGTTTGAATGGCTGAAAGGAAATGAATTCAAAAGAGTTTGAATTTATGCTGAAGGAGGCGATATATCGCCCCCTGTAGGCGATATATCGCCTGGGCCAGTATGCCCGAGGCGACCGTGCATCGTTTCGTGTTTTCCGTATCTACGTGCTGCGATATATCGCCCCCTATAGCTGCGATATATCGGCACACGCTGAATATTTAAACACGAAATTACACATTTTTAGCTAAGTTTGAATGGAGTAAACATCCTTGACTAAGCCCTCAACGTATTCAAAGCTGCTGACTGACCCTATAACATTCAAACTTTACTCCATATTAAATTTAATCCTAAAAAATACTTAATCCTTAATCACCATTCATAACATGTGCTTAAAATCCTATTGGTTGATATCTAAACCTTATAGTATAATAAATATAATCCTTAATTATCAGTCATATAATCAAACCTTAGGTTATACTTAATATTCTTAAACTATAGATTAAACTTAGAAAATCTATAAGTACTACTATGAGTGTCCAAATAATTCCCGGTCTGAACCAAAAATCCACAGTTACAAAGATAATGCTATAAATACTATCATACTATTATCTATCTTAGCTAAGTAAAGTTCTTGGACTCTACAACTACAACGAAAAACATAAACTTTGCCTCAACCTCAGCGGTCCCATCAACTTCTAAACCCTCTGGGGACAACCCTTTTGAAAGGAAGAAGAGTAAAGGGAATGACCTCGAGGCTGATGGAGGGAAGAAGAAGAAAGGGGACAAATATTTCTCCATATACAAAGTGTATACCGAGCTCAATGAGTCTCGGAAGAATATTTACCTGGCTAATGAGAACCAAGTCCTGTTTAGATGTCCTGACCCCTTGAGGAACCAAAAGGCAAAGAAAGATTCAAATAAATATTGTACATTGCATAGAGATATCAGACACACAACCGATGAATGTCGACAACTGAAAGATGAGATCGAAGGCTTGATCTAGAGGGGATATTTCGTACAATACGTCAGGAACCGAAATACCAATAAAGCTTTGACAAGCCAATGGGCAGCAGCTGCACAACCTGCCCAGAACAATAACTCCCGAGCTCGAGAGGACGAGCGACCCCCTCTGATTGATGGAGAGGATGTAATAACCATCTCCGGGGGACCTCATATTGTAGGATCGGGCAGGAACGCTCAAAAGAGATACGTGAATGAGATCAAGACTGGAGACGGTTCTCCCTACGAACCTGAACCACGAGCTTCAAAAAAATAGAGGGTTGAGACTCAATCCATAACATTTACTGAAGAGGACGCGTCACATGTCCATTTTCCCCATAACGACCCCCTGGTTATAACTCTCCAACTCGCAAACAAGAGGGTACGCCGAGTCCTGATTGATAACGGGAGCTCAGTGAATATCCTTTATAAAGCCACTCTAGAAAAGATGGGACTCGCGCTTCACGATTTGAAAGCATGTGCAATAACATTGTATGGTTTTTCAGGAGAAGGGATTGCCTGTATGGGATCCATTGAACTCCCCGTGACCTTGGGAGACTATCCAGTCTCAATAACCAAGATGATAGAGTTTGTTGTGGTGGACCTCCCATCGGCCTACAACGTACTGCTTGGGAGACCTGCCCTAGTGGGGCTGGGGGTAGTATTGTCCATTAGGCATTTAGCCATCAAGTTCCCCACCTCTAGTGGCATCAGGAAGTTGAAGGGGGGCCAGCTTCCGGGAAGAGAATGCTATAGCATCTCCATAAGGGGAAAGAAGCAAACAAGTGCACATACACATGTAATTATTCAGAACAAGGATGGGATGGTCTTCGAGAAATATGAAGAGATCTACCCCAGGATAGAAGAAAGGGCTGACATCGAACCTCTGGAAGAGATCGAGGAGGTCAAGCTTGAAGAAGTCGATCCCACGAAGACGGTGAAGGTGGGTAGGAATCTTTCTAAAGAAGCGAAATAGCAATTAATCTGCTTCTTAAAAGAAAACCAGGATGTGTTCGCATGGTCACACTTGGACATGGTAAGAATCAGTCCGAATTTCATGAGCCACGCGCTTAACATTGACAAAAGCTTCCCCCCGAAGCAGCAAAAGCAAAGACTCCTGGATGATGATAGAAAGAGGGACATCAAGGAAGAGGTCGATAGATTAAAGGCAAATCAATTCATACGAGATGCCTTTTATCCTGATTGGATTGCCAATCCAGTGTTGGTCCCAAAGCCCAACGGCAAATGGCAAACCTGTATCAACTACTCATACCTTATCAAGGCATGTCCAAGAGATTGTTTCCCCTACTTCAGATAGATCAGCTCGTAGATGCCACTGCATGTCACGTCATTATGTCATTCATGGATACTTATTCTGGATCCAACCAGATCACCATACACACGCCGGACCAAGAGCATACGAGCTTTGTAACCAATAAAGGGTTGTATTGCTAGAATGTCATGCCTTTCGGGCTCAAAAATGCTGGAGCCACGTACCAAAGGCTGGTAAACAAGATGTTTTCTGAGCAGATAGGGAATAACATGGAATTTTATGTTGATAACATGATTGTCAAGTCCAAACATAAAAATAACCATGTGGATGATCTCGTTGAATACTTTACTGTACTTCGAAAGTATAACATGAAACTTAACCCACAAAAGTGCTATTTCAGAGTGTTTTCGGGAAAGTTTATGGGATTTATAGTAAAGGCACAAGGAATAGAGGTTAATCCAAACAAGATCAAGGCATTGATTGATATGCCCTCACCTCAAAAGCATAAGGATGTCCAGAGCTTGACTGGATGGATGGTGGCACTAAGTAGGTTTGTTTCAAAGTCTACAGACCGTTGTCTTCCCTTTTTCAACCTTTTGAGAGGAGGCAAAAAATTCGAGTAGTCAAAGGAGTGCGAGCTTTCATTCCAAAACCTAAAGAAGCACCTCGCCGAACCGCCAATCTTGTCAAAACCTATCGCGGGAGAAGTCTTGTATTTATACCTCGCTACAATCGAGCACACCATTAGTGTCGTGCTTGTCCGAGAGGAGAATAAGGTAAAAAAAACCAGTGTATTATGTAAATAAAAGGTTACTGGGGGCAGAATCGAGGTACCCGGTTATGGAAAAACTGGCTCTCAGCTTGATCCACTCATCTCGAAAGCTCAGACCTTATTTCCAAGCACACCCTATTCATGTGCTAACTGACCAACCACTACGACAGGTTTTATCTAAACCAGAAGCTTTAGGAAGATTGTTAAAGTGGGTTGTCGAACTCGGACAATTCGAGATCACATACCACCCGAGAACGACCATCAAGGGACAGACCCTGACAGATTTCATTGTCGAGTGTACTGGAGTATCTAACGATGAAGTTGTAACCCCAGCCCGCTAGTTGTGGAAGCCTTACGTCGACAAATCCTCCAATGGAAATGGATCGGGGCAGGCATTATACTGATCACCCCAGCAAGAAATTGATTCCACTTTACTTTATGGTTCAACTTCGAAGCGTCCAATAACGAGGTTGAATACGAAGTATTACTAGCAGGACATCGAATAGCCAAGGAACACAAACCAAAGGCTATACACTGCTATAGTGACTTACAACCGGTGGTCAACCAAGTTTTAGGGGAATATCAAGCTCATGGCGTAAAAATGGTTGTGTACCTAGAGAATGCCAAGGCTGCACTATAGAGCAAGTTCCTCGAGAACAAAATTCAAATGCAGACGCGTTGGCCAATCTCAATACCACCAGCGAGGCCGATACATTGAACGTGGTCCTGATAGATTTTCTATCAACCTCGAGTATCAACGAGCCTGACGAAGAGGACATATGCATGATCGATTCTCAACCTACGTGGATGACCCCAATAGTCGATTACCTCGAAACCAGAATTCTCGCAGCTGAATGGAACGAGGCTCGAAAACTGATGTATTAGATCTTGAGGTATACTATTGTAGAAGGAAGGATGTTTCGAAAAGGGCATTCTATGCCATTACTTTGATGTGTAACTCCACTTGAGGCAAAGAAAATTCTGGAAGAAATTCATGAATGATTTTGTGGAGATCACACCGGGGGGCATAGTCTATCCAAAAGGTGATAAGACAGGGATATTTCTGGCCAACAGTCAAGGTAGACATGTTCGAATATGTCAAACGATGTGATAAGTGCCAGCAATTTGCCTCAATTTCGTGAGCTCCACTGACTGAGCTTACCATGTTGACATCCCCATGGCCATTTGCGGTATGGGGAATCGACCTTATAGGCTTGCTACCAACAGGCAAAGTTGGAGTAAAGTACACTGTGGTTGCGGTCGATTATTTCACAAAATGGACCGAGGCCAAACCCCTGGCCACAATTACCTCGAAAAAAGTTTTGGACTTTTTGGTCAGGAATATCATCTGTCGATATGGGATGCCCAGGAAGATAGTGTCGGACAATGGTACCCAGTTTGACAGTGACATGTTTACCCATTTCTGCGAGAAGAATGGGATAATAAAAAGCTTCTCCTCTGTCGCCCATCTCCAATCAAATGGCTAGGTCGAAGCAGTCAACAAAACCCTAAAAAGCTCCATAAAGAAAAGGTTAGAGGAGGCTAAGGGGAGGTGGCTCGAGGAGTTACCTCAAGTTCTGTGGGCTTATCGAACCACAACTCGAACCTCAATAGGGCATGCTCCCTTCTCCCTAGAATATGGGTGCGAGGCCATGTTGCCTATTGAAGTCAAAATACCCACAATACGGAGCCATGCCTATAATCAGTACTCGAACCAATCTCAGATCGAAGAAAGTCTAGACCACATAGAAGAAAGCCGAGACGAAGCTTAATTGAAAAATGTTGCATACTAGCAACGAGCTGGTAGGTATTTCAATAAGAGGGTTCGAGACAGGAAATTCGAATTGGGATACTTGGTCCTATGACGCGTGTTTCTGGCTACACGAGACTCGTCTGCTGGAGTACTCAGACCTAACTGGGAAAGACCTTACCAGATCGAATCTATCATTCGGCCTGGAGTATATAAATTGGCTAGACTAAACGAAGAGTTGGTTTTGCAAGCTTGGAATGGTGGACACCTACGAACTTATTATCAATAATGAAGGAGGGTTTTTTTTTTGGGTAATTAAGCTTGTTTATTTTTTTAGATATTTGTTAATAAAAATGTTCAATTCTGTTCAAACATTGTTTTCTTTAAATGTTGTATTTTTTGCAAACTCTCTCGATTCAATAACCTATGGTCACACTCATAGGATATTAAGCGGACATCAGTGGTATACAATCATACCATAAGTTAAAAAAAATAACATAGAATAAAAATGTCTGGATCATTAACCAAACACAATGTCTGGATAAAACCAGATTCACGAACTAAGATAGTCTGGACATAACCAGATTATAAAAATTATACGTGTATGGATTAATAACCAAACACGCGATCTAAAGCTGTTTGGATATAACCAGATTCATGAACTAAGATACTCTGGACATAACCAGATTATAAAAATTATAAGTGTTTGGATTAATAACCAAAAACGTGAGCTAAAGCTGTCTGGATATAACCAGATTCACGAACTAAGATAGTCTGGACATAAACAGATTATAAAAATTATAAGTGTATGGATTAATAAGCAAACACGCGTGCTAAAGTTGTCTGGATATAACCAGATTCGCGAGCTAAGATAGTTTGGTCATAACTAGACTATAAAAATTATAAGTGTATGGATTAATAACCTAGCATGCGAGCTAAATAAGTTTGGAACAAACCAGCTAAAACTAATTGACAGAAAATTGGAATGTAAATAAACCTACTTCAAATCAAGTCAAGTATGAGGCTGGAAAATTTTGCAAAGATTAGTTTCGACCTCATAACCTTGAGGAGCTACTCAAGGATGAGAAAAAGTGGCTAGAAGAGCAAAATATAACTAAACTACTAAGATTACTTGCCAAATAAGTACTTTCGAGTTCATGGTAAAAGTAAATTCTGACCTTGACAATAATGAGGTCGGACATGGATATATCGAGTAAACTGTGCATGAATGTATTGAAACTCGAGCTTAAATCCAACAAATGTGTTTGTACGAATAAACAAACATAAAAGTAAGCCTTTAGTATAAAATGCTTGAAATATTTCGACCCAGAAATGTAAAGCAAAAATATTAAAGCAAAAGCTGAATGTAAAATCAAATGCATAAAAGTTTTTGAGCCAGAAAATGCGTGCATAAAGATTAAAATTAATGTCTAAATAATAATAAAATAGTCCTAGAACGAGCTATGCAATGTCTTTTCCCCAAGGGCATATATATAAACAAAAATAGGGAGTATTACAAAAATCTTAATGGGACGCAATCCATGGCCTCGCTTTAATGAAGTAGGCACGTCCTCATCAGCAACACCAGACTTTTTTTCCGCCTCCTCTGCCTCGTCCCTGGCATCCTCCTCGTACCGTCGAGCTTGCCACCTCTTAAGGAATTCATCTTCAAGGTTGCCCAGAAATCTGGTGTCAAGATCAGCGTTGTTGGCCCAGATTCGATACATGGCCATGTCAACAACATGATCCTTTTTCTGCCTAAACTCCTCGAGGAGGTGAGCCTTCTCTCCCTCGATTATATCAAAGTTGGACTTCTTTTCCTCCCCGAGCTTGGCTTTCAGCTCTTCAAGCTCCTTGATTCTGGAGTATTTCTCCTTGATTTCAGAATCCTTGGCCTCCAGTTTTGACTCAAGCTCAGACATCTTTGACTTCGCTGCCTTGAGCTCGTCATCGAGGTTTAACTGGAGATTCTTTGCCTCTTGAATATCGTTGTTCAACTTAAAATTTAGTTGAGCAAACGCAGCAACAACCTATACACATAAACAAAAATGGGCTATTAAACATACAAGATTAGTTCGTATAAGCAGTGCTACAGAATAAAAGGATTTACCGAGGTGAAGAGCTCGCTGCCCTTGTCATAAAGGGTGTTGTTGTCTCGGCAGGAGGTGAGGAACTACCATTGAGTGGCGCCAATGTTACTGAAACTTTGGCCAACTCAGGATAATACATCAGAGCCCACTTTTCCACTTTTCCTCTTCTTTCCAGCTTTCAAAGACGAAGCTTGGTTAGCTTCAGCCTTAGCTGGATCAGCAACAGTAGTAGTAGTTGTCTTCTTTTCTTCTCCCTTACTTGGTCCACCCATGATAGACTCAAAAGTCTGAAGCTTGTTCATGAGCTGCGTCAGACCATAGTTGAGTTTATTCAACACATAGTTGGTGGTGAACGGTAGGAAAGTTGGAGAGAGACTGTTGAGGATTAATCCAACTTGAGTTTCCTCATCTATTGTTGCTCCATGTAGTTAAGCTTCCTGAAAGTAATTTTCATATTGATTCGATGATCACAGACATGTTGAGAAGGTGCCATCCGAGCATTGGCATATTTCTTGGTGGCCTCAAAATGAGTCTGCGCTGACTTGGCACGAAACATGTCTTGGAGCTGATTCATGATTTCGTAGGCCGTCTTGACATTCTCCATATTTTTCTTGAGAGTGTCAACCATACTAGTCAATATGTAGTACCGCGCCTTGTTGTTAGCTGCCTGCCAACGCTCATACTTATCCCTCACAGATTTGGTAGCTCCTTCAGCTGGAACTTCCAGGGATTCCTCAGTCATGAGGAACTTGGAGTTGTTTCCAATCAACACAATGTTGATGTTTTGCTTCCATTTAAGGAAGTTTTCTCCAGTGAGTTTCTCCATCGAAAGTTGAGAAAGGATGGGAGTAGACACAACCATACTTAAAACTACAAATTATCAATAAAATAAAAATAAATCACATTTGCTCAATAAAACTCATATTCACACAAATTTCAAGAAATATCATAACATATATAAAATAATATGTAAGATATGAGAAAAAAAATACCAAAATAATTATATCTCTATTTCTCTAGGTTTTTAACTAATCTATGATATCCTTGTCCCGGTTGGCGAGAGTAAAAAATACCACTAGTTAAATAAAGTTGTACACTTATTTAATAATGGACACCATTATTAACAACCTACTATTCGATCAAAATATGAAAACAAAATATCTTATTTTATGAGCTAGACCCACGGTTTCGATAATCAATAGATTTAGTCCTAGAAGTCACCGTAGGGGTGAGTCTAGTCGAATTTTACCTATAATTATCTATCTTTCAAAATTTAACCTTGTCAAAATAACCAATGAACACCTTCCGGAGGGGGACAAATCAAAGCGCCTCTCGGCCCCATTAAGCTATTGACTTTGTTAAACCAACGGTGGAGATTGAATATTCTTAAAATAAGCTCATTATAAAATTAAAAATAGTATTTTTATTATTTTTCGAAAATTAATGTCTGGTTCTCCAAAAAATTGTAAGATTAGAAATTTTAAAACCAAATTCCTATAATTTCCTATTAATTCTAAAGTGTCACATTGAAAAAAATTCAATTAATTTAGAATTAATTTGTTGCTAATCAATATTTATGTTTAACTAATATAATGAACCAATACAATTAAGTCAAACTCAGGTACATGGGCATTAATAATTGGGCTTGTATGGAGGATGGTTGAGTCCAGTATGTCGTTCCCACTACAAAGGCCCTCATACTTCCATACAAGGTCCAAAAGACATGAATTTAAACATTCATTTTATTAATTGTTATTAATTGATTACACCCACTATAGTTATGCAAAGCAAATGGGCCTTCACAAGTTGAATTACCCACAAGATAGGAATTCAAACTTTACATTTTCTAATGGGCCCAAATAAAACCTATCATTTTATGAATATTTTATTTGCTGAAAAATCCATATATCTAGCAAACATATGGACCACTATATGTATTTATGCCCAATTGCAAAAATAGCACATATAGTGCAAACAGACATGTTATAATTGGATGGGCCTAATCATGGTACTATGAGCAAGTCTATGAATTTATGCAAAAATACCACAATTTATTTCATTTGCAAAAATACCACAACGAATTTTCTAGAATTTATCAAAAAAATTCGAATTAATTAAATTTTTTACAAAAAGTAAGTCAATTTAAATGAAATTTATCAACAATTAACAATATTTAATTTAAATTTCATTTATCAACAATCAACTTGATTTAGGTTAATTTGAACAAAGAAATATAAATTTAATTTAAATAGGATTTATCAACAATGAACCAAAGTTAATTTAAATCCCATTTATTAAAAAAAAATATTTATTAATTGGTTGAAAAAATGATATTTTCCAAAATTTAACCAATTTTAAATTTTAAAATCAATATCTTAACTGCTTTTCAAAAATATCTTGAGTTGTAACAACAATAAGCTAATATTTTAATCATTTAAAAAATTAAAATATTAATAGTTATAAAAACCCTAAAATTTCTTAAAACAGTTAAACAAATTCAAATATCCATAAAAATATCTAACTAGCAAATTTCAAATTTTAAATAATTTAAATATTAAAAACTATAGAATAAATAGATATTTATATTTTCAAATAAATATTTAATAAAAATAACAAGTATTTTAAAGAAAATATATTAAATATCTGATATCTTAATTATAATATTTTAATCTATTAAAATATTTAAAATTAAGTTGTTAGTCTATTTTTAAATTTGAATTTGAATCTCTGTAAAAATATCTAATTATTTAAATTTCAACCAACAAAAATATCTTATTTTAAAAAACATTTTTAAATGCAAAAATAAATATGATATTTTTGGCTTTGATTATAAATAATTAATTTTCACATTTTAATTTGTTTAATTTTAAAAAAATTATTTGATGAACAGTGCGCGGGGGGTGTGTGTGCGCGGTGTGCGCACACGCATGGGCAGCCAGGCCAAAAAAAATTCTTGTTTTGTATAATTTTTCAAACCAAAACTATTTTCTAATTAATTTTTAACATTTTTACACAAAATAAAGCATATATAAAAATTAATGGCGTAGAAAACAAAACAAAATAACCTAAAAATTGCTAATAATCACATAAAATCAATATACTTCATAAAAACATGAAAATCCATCCAATTATTCAAACAAATCAAATAATTCAATTTTTAACATGTTCATGCATGGAAATAAAGATTATTAAAGGCACTGAGGCCAGTTGTTGGGAAAACTTATACAAGATCTTTATTTATTTTTATGTAGATTTATTATTAAACAAATTAATATGAGATAACCTAGAACATGTTTCTAAAAATTGAATTCAAAGAGAAGTAATGATAAGGATACTTACATTATACGCAACGGAATGAAAGAGTTCTTCCTTCAGTTTCTCTAACCCTTGTATCATTTTTCCCGTAGGGTATTATCAAGAAACTAAATCGATCTTCAATTTTCTTCACAGTCTTCCAAAGTATCCTTAGAATCACTTAGACTAGAGTGGGCAATTCTCAACACAGGAGATAGATACAAAGAGAAGAAAAAAGAACAATAAGACTTAGAAAATGACTTATGTGTAGAGAGAATCTAAAACCTATCAGAAAATAAGTGACTGTAATCTTTTTTCAACTCTCACTTAACATTCCTTTTATAGACTCAATTAGGACATTTATTTAATTAAAAAATCAATAAAATAATAGCCTAGGTCGAAATCATCATGGGTTTATCAGAAAACCAGTGTCTGTCATTTTATTTCAACTCTCACTTAACATTCCTTTTATAGACTCAATTAGGTCATTTATTTAATTAAAAAAATCAATAAATTAATAGCCCTAGGTCAAAATTATTATCGGCTTTAGGCTCATGAATTACCCATTTAATTAGAAGCACATTGGACTTAAAATCAAGGTCTGTATTATTTTCTATTGATTTAATTAATTAAACAATTATTTAAATCCTTTATAAAATTAATTATTTATAATTTGAACCTTGATTTAAACTTATTTATTAAGTTAGATACCAATTTATCTTAATTAATAAATCTGTCATAATTTATCTTTTCTTCTAAAAATTACATAACTCTGTGAAACAATCCAAAATTGACATGGTCAACTTTGATAATTCTAATTTATAATTAAATCAATTAATTGAGACTGTCTAGATTATTTTATCCAAGGTACAGTGGGCCTATGAAATCAAGCTCCAACAAGTTATCATAAATCTAACAAATAAATTTATTAACTTATTAATTCCTCATGACTCCACTAAAGACTCGGAATTACACTCTTGAATTCATAGAATGCTATATAACAAATATAGATACGCTATAAATTATCCATTGTTACAACCATAATTTTCACTCAATCCTCTATAGACAGTCTACAATGAGATGAGACTAAAATACTGTTTTACCCCTCATTGTATTTTATCCTTAGAACACTTAGTTCCTTGTAAATGATATTTCAATAAAATAATATTAATTACTGAAATGAAATCTCTATCATTTAACACCTTGAACCAAACTAAAAGGAAACCATCATTTCACTTCTTCATTAGAAGCTATAGATGTTCATATCTATGATTAACACTCCCACTCAATTATACTACCGAGTTCCCAAGATGTAATTATGGGCTAGTTCGTAGGGTAAGCTGGTAACGAACAAGTCAAAGAACTCAAATAATACAATCAGTAAGAATACTAACCACTCAAAATTGAGATTGAATTGACCTATGGTCAACTATATGATATGACTTGAATAGATAATAGCAATATGTTTACTTATCCTATCAATTGTCAATATCGGTCCTGTCCGATGTAACAAATACATCCAATGTTATCTACTTTGCTAATGTTCTGGAAAGAATATAACACTACAATGTGTAAGTAATTCATATCGTAGATTGGCAAGTCAGTGTAAAACCTGTGCACTGACTAATCTTAGGACTAACTTATTTTGAACATATAATCATATTTATATTCCACTGTGATTACGTCACTATAAATACGATTAGCCATATGCTCGGGATTTAATAGAAGTTTATATTAAACAAATAATCATGAAAATAAAAACATGCGCGTAAAGTGATTGACTAAGTCAAAAAATGATTTCTATTCTTTTATTGATAATAAATGAGATTACACAATGTAACGGTCTTGGCTATCAAAGGCGTTACATCATCCTTGCCCTGATGTCCTATCTGAACATTTCAGAACCTCTTTTCTAGTCCAGGGGTACAGAATACATTGATAACTTTTCTTTTGTAATCACTAAGGCCTCTGCCCCTGCCTGATCCAATAAATGGAGGTATCACTGTCTGAGCTCTATACTCTCTGGCACTTTCCTTCCATATCTCATTCCCTGTGCCCTAAAAAAAAGGGCCTTCCCTACCACCTAAGCGTAGGAAGAGATCTCATGTACTTGGGCGATTCTAATTTCCCGAGCTATCCCAGAATTCAGTCCCTAGACAAATCGTTCTTTCTGAGCCACATCCGTGGGTACCATATCAAAAGCAAACTTGGCCAACCCATCGAATTTGTTAACATACTCTGTTACTATTGTGTTTTCCTTAACCATGTTCATAAATTCATTTGTCTTTGCAGTATTAACTGTATCACAATAATATCTCTCATTAAATAACTGCCTAAATTCTTCCCAATTCATCACAACTGTATCTCGTGCCTGGGATACAACTTCCCACCAAGTCCGAGCATCTTCCCATAACACATATGTAGCGCAGATCACCCTATAGTGACCCACCACCCCCATACTGTCGAGTTTGGAACTGATCATTCCCATCCATTACTTAGATCTTAATTGATCTAGGCCTCCCTAAAAAAATGGAGGGTAATATTCCTGAAATCTCTCATATAGTAATACCCACATGTTCTCAACCCTAGGCTGAGCCAAAACTGGTGCCATTCTTGACATGTAGAGTCCAAGAACTTTACTTAGCTAGTTAGATAGTAGTATTATAGTATTTATAGTATTATCTTTATGACTGTGGATTTTTGGTTCAGACCGGGAATTATTTGGACACTCATAGTAGTACTTGTAGATTTTCTAAGTTTAACCTATAGTTTAAGAATATTAATGTTAACCTAAGGTTTGATTAATATGGCTGATAGCAAGGATGATATTTATTATACTATAAGGTTTAGATAAGAACCAATAGGATTTTAAGCAAATGTTATGTATGGGTGATTAAAGGATTAAGTATTTTGAGGATTAAATTTAATAAGGGTAAAGTTTGAATGCTCTAAGGTCAGTCAGCAGCTTTGAATACGTTTAAGGGCTTAGTCAAGGTTGTTTACTCAATTTGAATTAAGCTAAAAATGTGTAATTTCATGTTTAAATAATCAGCGAATGCCGATATATCGCAGCTATAGGGGGCGATATATTGCAGCACATAGATACGGAAAACACGAAACGATGCACGTTTGCCTCGGGCATATTGGTCGATATATCGCCTCCTTCAACATATTTTGAATGCTTTTGAATTTGTTTTCCATTCAACCTTTTGATAAGTCCAACTCCTTTTTGAACGAGTCTTCAGCCTCTGCTGAACGATTATTCAAATTATTTTCACCTAAAAAGCCATTATTTTTATTCAAGTTAAATTAAGATCCTTTCATTCCTAAACTCTATAAATAGGACCTAGTACCCATCCATTATTCACCTTTTACTCTAAGTTCAGAGGCTGCAAGTTGCTAGGTGAGTGTGAGAGTGTAAAACACTTGGGTGGGGAAATCAGAAGCTTGATCATCATAAGCTTATCAAACACTTGGGGTAGTAAGGTTTCATAGTATTTCGGTTCGAGGTTTAGATTGGTCTACAAGTCTTCAAGGTATTTCTACACCTTAGTTCATTGGTATTATTTTATTTTAAGTTCTCATAGTCTTCTACTCAGCCTCTAACCTTAATCTTTATTTTGGTTAGGAAATCTAAGTTCTTGAGCAAAAAGGTTTTGGTAAGTATTTTTCTCAATGGTTTAGTCCTTCCATTCCTTTCAATTCTCTTCTTCTCTATACTCACTCTTTTTAATGGTTCTTAGGAGTGTTCCAAAGTCCCACCTCTGTCCTCTTATCTCGGTAATTTTGGTAAGGAAAATAGGATAGAAATTCATATGCTATATGTTCTATATGTTATCTTATGTTTCTTATGTTATGATAAGTGTTATGATATGTATGTTTGTAGGCTTGGGCATATGACCCATATGACTAACAAGACCCCAAATAGATTATGGGCATATGACCTGCTTAGCTAGTAGGACCCCACTAATCTCATGGGCATATGACTTGTTTAGTCTATGGGACCCCAAGTAATAATGGCCATTATAGTATGTGTATGAGATAAGTGTAATGTATGTTATGTTATGTTTTTATGTTTCTTATGAAATCTATGTATATGAACTATGTGGTAGATTTTCCTTTATATGTGCAGGAAAATAGCTATAGTGGCGGTAAGGTTCGTGGATGCTTGGGGATTGTGTATCGGTGATGAATGGATTCAAGGAGTCGAGAGTTCGATTTTCGAGGATGTAGTATTGTTTATATGGTTTTATATGTATTTTTCCGCACTTGTTATGTAACTCCTTTCTATTTTAAATTATGTTTTGTTTTTAAAACAATGGGATCCCATATCCTACTTGACATTTTATGTAAGTAACTCTTATTTTTACAAGTTTCCTAATAAAGTTATGATATTTTCACAATGTAAGTTTTATTAAGGATTAGTATGTTTAGTTTTCGTTAATGGTCCAAAAGTCTAGAGTAGTTGGGTCATTACATGACATAACAAAGGAGGAGGTGTTCCCTGACAGAAACTGTTATTTTAAATACATGATCTCTTCCTCGTGCCTCTGCAATCTCAATTGAATAACTGTAAACACCCGCTGCCAATTCTGAGGGGCAGGCTGAGGGCTCAGGCCCTGGCTGTAATTCCCAACCTCAATATAAACACCACCGAGTCCCATTAACTACCTTGGGTACATAACCTCTGATTTAGTTTGTAGTTAATAACTTGACCCATTAAGCATGATGAGCACATCCAACATCCTTCCCCCATGGGAACACCAAACAACACCACATTGACATATCACTACAGTGCTAAAATACATGCCCATAAAATTCATGCATCAATCAATAACCCCTGCTCTTGCCAACAAAATATCATGCTCTTTACTCTTGCATGCAGATATCACACTCATATATTCACTGAGCAGGCAAGTACTTAATCATATCAACAGTCAAGGGCCAGGCCCTATCAGAATAACTCATGCTTCCTAATAAGGAATGCAGGTAAGATATGTATGTCCTATTTAAGTAGTTAAACACATAACCTCATAAATAGTTACCATACCCTGAGTGGAGCTTGCCTTTAGTGACAAGTGTACATGCCCAACTTGTCTTCAGAAACCCTTAACCTTGGCACGCTTTGATACCATGTTGTTACGCCCTATTACTCAAGGACCGTTACACTATGTATTTTAAATAATGCTAAACTCACTAAACGTGTCATTTGGCCATAATCGTGTCACTAAATGTGATTAATAGTTTAGGGTTAAATTTTTTGGTTAAAACGTACATCTGTTTCACTAAAATGTTTACTTTCACACATGGGATCCCAAACTACATTAAAAAAGGTAAGTTACAATTGAAAAGTTACAACCAGCCGACCTAAGCGACAAAATAGGGTTTGACTCTAGTTCCTCTTTAAAACCTAAGTCGCGGTGGTCGAGCAGCCGCATATGTACACATCGTCATCTAATCTCTCCAACTCAAGGATGGTCCACCTTTCTTTTCCCCTTACCTGCACCATATAACACATGTGAGCCAAGGCTCAGCAAGAAAACTTAAACTTGCTCATAAGCAGATAATAACATGTTACCAATCCATAATAAGCATGCCTAGTAGTAACAACCCTACTCATGCATGCATATCATTCATATAAATGACCACAACGTCATATGGGCCAATTGCCCAGTAACACATGGTTGATGAATCATACTGGGGCTCAACTCCCTAATACATGATTAATATATCATACTGGGGCTTGGCGCCCTAGGTTATGGGACTAATGAGTCACCCCGGGGCTCTTTTCCCTATCCTCTGTATAACTAACCTTGGAGCTGGCCCAATGTACCTGGCGCTTTAGTTTCCCAAGACCAATAGATCGGTCTAGCGTATATCACACTCTTGATTAGGCATAAC
Source organism: Humulus lupulus (assembly GCF_963169125.1). Classification (NCBI taxonomy): domain Eukaryota; kingdom Viridiplantae; phylum Streptophyta; class Magnoliopsida; order Rosales; family Cannabaceae; genus Humulus; species Humulus lupulus. The sequence continues at coordinate 28,939,258 of NC_084797.1, forward strand.
CATATCGATCAGCACTCAATGCGCTATTTCCGCCCTTGACTTAAAAGTCAATGCTTTTCGATCAATGCTCAACGATATTGTGGTCCTTGACTTATAAGCCAATACTTTTCGACCAGCGCTCAACACTATTGTCGTCCCTGACTTATTAGTCAATGCTTTTTTACCATAACTCAGTGTGCTAATGTCGTTCTTGACTTATAACTCAAGTTTGGGGCCCAACCCTAGGATATAAGACTAATAAGTCATCTCGGGGCCCATTTCCCTATCCTCTATATAACCAGCCTTGGAGCTGGCGCTGTGTTTTCCATGACCATTTGGTTGGACAAGCATATGATGCGCTCCTCGTTAGATTTAACCATATCGACCAGTGTTCAGTACGCTATTGCCGCCCTTGACTCATAAGTTAATGCTTTTTTACCAGCGTTCAACGTTATTGCCATCCTTGACTCATAAGTCAAGCCTTTCTCAATTAGATAATGCACACAAGCATATATCATATATTAAATATCAAAATACAAAGCATTCATCATGCTTAATCAACAATCACAATCATAATCATAACCATGCATATTCTCAGGTGTTCATGCCCTATTCATATTCATGTTCAATAATTCGGGCCAAGCCATAATCACATGTATCACATACCTGGTGCATTTTTCTTACCTTTAGTCCAAGCATAGGTTAAGAATGAATGACCCTCGAGCACGATCCTGATCCCGAGGCCCTAACGACAACATAGTCACAACCAAGTATAAAATCCTATCAATAATGAATGAATAAGGGCTTTCGGACCGAGTCCTAGCCTCCGCGACATCAAATCCTACTAAACCAGGTAGTAGGATCGATCCCGAGCCCTTAGGTTTGAGTTCCTGTCACTAAAAACCCATTATGGCCACAATTTCTATTTTGATATGCGACCCCAAGCACTTGAGCTTCGACCCGCTTAAGTCAGAGGCCTAAGGCCCTCTCTAACTGCACCCAATGTCGCAACATGCCTAACAGGCCCCGCATCTCAAATAGCCCACCAGCCCCTACTTCTCCTTTGTCTAGCTTGAGTCGTGGAGCCCAAGAACAGGGTCGCGGCTCAACCTAAAACTCAGCTTTTTCTTCCGTTTTTCTCATATCAAATCCCTCCATAAACCCATCCAAACATATCCAAATCCCAAAAACAAAGTTACCAATCAACTCAGCAGCCCAAAACTATCAAAACCTAAGTTTCAAACAATTCAAAATCTCCTCAAAACCATAAAATCCAGTCAAAGCTTGAGAAACTTAAGGAAACAGAAACTCAGAAATTTAAAGCTTAAATTACCTCTGACTATGTCAATTTCTGCTAAATCCTCTGGCTATCAAGCTTCTAATCTTCCCTAGAATCGTTATGACTCTAACCTTGATTGAATCTAATCCCATAAACTCGAGTTTCCTTTGAAAATTGTATCGAACACCAAAAAGAGAACGGGAGAGAGAGAAAGTGTTTGAACGTACTTTTTGTTTCTGTCGAGTTACTTCGAGCTTAATTAACCTTAAACAAATCACAAAGCTCGAGGTGCCCAAAAACGTCCTTGAGGGAAAAATAGTCAAAATCCCCAGAATTCCCTCTTGATCTAACTAACTCCAAATATATCCTCAAATATTCATTCCCATTACCCAATATCCCGATAATGTACTTAATACCCAAAATACCCATTGACTCCTCCCGAGTCAAGTATTGGTCCCGTTGTGACTTTCCCACTAGCTTGCTCCCTAGGACTGCCTCGTGCCGACTAACCCAAATATATCCACATAATGATGTGGTCTCTCACATATATGCCAAATATACCCATAACGGGCCACATTACAAAAATTGTCCTTTTAATCAGAAATGGGCCCACATGCATATTTAATACACCTGAACATGCACATCAAGTCATATTATAATATAACTCAGACAATCACATAATGATACACAGATATATCACATAATCACATAATTTCCATAATTTTCCATCTTGCCCCCCTAATCAAGGCCACAAGTCTGATCAAGCAATTTGGGACGTTACACGTGGGCGACCTTGTAGAGAGATTAGTAAGGACTTTGACTACATGTTGTTGAGTTTGAGTGTGCATGGAATCAAACGAGGATTTTTAGCATTTTGAATTAGTACACCATGGGGTTGGCTGAAACTTACTTTGGGAGGGAAGTTCAAAATTAAAAAATGTTGTTGAAGAAGTGTGTAGAGGTCTAAGGAAAGAGGTTAGGGTTTAGAACCTATAAATATAGCCTTTCCCCTCACCATTTTTCACACAAATAAAATCCTTCAAGTGCTCTTCATTTTTCGAATTATACATCTCCCAAAAGCTCTCATATTTTTGCCCCATAAACACACCATTGCCGAACCAATATACCCTTTATAGTGCTCGAGATTTTTTTCTTCTTCTATTTTCTTATTTAGCCTCAAATATATTTGTCCTTGTAAACCCTACATATCCAAAACAATAACCCTATCAAACCACTATATATCTTAAATTACCCCAAAGTATCAAGCTCTTGGTATTATTGTTGGAGATAGGAATTATTGTGAAGGCTTGGGATTTTGAAGTTTTGATCTTTTGGTCTTAGGGTAAAGGTATGAATTTTATGAGGTTCAGAGTTTTTGGAAGTTAGTTTTTATTTTAAGTCTCCAATCTTAAATCTTTTATGTTATATATAATATTTTGGGCAAGATCTATTAGCACAAGCTATCTATTTTTCTTCTCTTTCTCCACACTCAAGGAAAGGAAAATTAGGTCGTTTAGTTTATGACCTATTATGTGATTTGTATGACCCTAACATTTCAGGTACAAAAAGTGATAAGTGTGGCTGGACCAAAGGTGTTCAGAAATGCATGACGGACCTACATTGATCTCCGGTAGGCACGCTTGTTAAACTTGTATGAGGGACCTAAGCTGATGTCCATGGGTTAATTTCCACCCTATGTGTAAGCACTTATCTTTTTCTTATACTTGTCTTGTTATTATGACATATGACCTAGGATATATTATGATCTTGCATGAATATCTTATGAACTTTTACATGTATTTATGATATGATTTTATGTTTATATGTCTGTTGTTTGTATTTTCCTTACTTGGCTTAGAAGCTCACTCCTTATGATATTATTGCGCAGATAATTGAGGTTAGAATGTCTGGTGGCGAGTGGGACCTAAAGAGCTTAATGATGTATTTGTGAGGAACATGTAGCCATTGGAATGTTCAAGGGCCTACCATTTTGATTATGAAGCATTTTCTTTTAAGTATTTTTATTTCTTTAAATTCGAATGTTGCTTAGTTAATTTTGTTAAAGACCTTATTTATTTTGTAAAAACATGGGATCCCTTTGCTTTATGGTATTTTCTTAAATAAAAGAGAAACATTTATGTTTACAATTCAATACTGTGTTATCAATAATATTATGAGAAATTAGGGCGTTACACTTGATGTTCATTTCCTTAAAGAACAAAACCTTCCATTGTTCCTTATAGACTTCCTCTTTGAGGTCTCCATTTAGGAATGTCGTTTTGACATCCATTTGGTGAACATAAAGGTTATATATAGACGATAAGACAAATAACAATCTAATAGAAGTTATCCTTGCTGCTAGTGCATATATGTCAAAGAAATATATTCTCTCTTTTTGTTTGAATCCCTTGCTTACAAATCTATCCTTACAATTTTGTGTGGTGCCATTGGTATGGTATTTTCTTCTAAATACCCATTTGCATCCAATTAGTTTGCACCCTCATGGAAGGTCAACCAATTCCCAAGTGTGGTTAGACATAATTGAATTCATTCATCATTTATTGCCTTTTTCCAAAATGCTGAGTGTTTTTAAGACATAGATTCATTGAAAGTTTTGGGATCTTCTTCTATTTGAAGTACTATTGGAAATTTCCTCGTAACTTCTTTGTCTTTTCCTTCTAGTAGGTAAAGTGTCTCCGCTTTAGAGCACTTTTCATTTGATCCCAAATCATTAAGCCTTTGGCTTCTTCTAGGAAATAAAGGTTGATTATCAACCATTTTAGGAGTCTCCTCTTGAGGCTCTCTAATATGAATAGGTTCTTTTGTTTATTATTATCACATAACATATTCTCAAAGAACTCGAACTCTCTTGATTCAATTACTACATAAGACTCCAAGTCTAAGAATATATAAACATTGTTAATTGAGGCATAACTAACAAATGTACATCTTATAGCCCTTTAACCCAACTTAGTCCTTTTAGGATCCCTACTCTTGCAATAAGCAAGACACCACTACACTTTAAGATAACCAATATTTGGTTTCTTTCCTTTCCATAACTCATATGGAGATGTGTTATTTTTCTTTATAGGAATACAATTCAAGTTATGACATGCAGAAAACAAGGCTTCACCCTACAAATTAAAACTCAATTTAGAATGTAATAGCATTGCATTGACCATTTCAAGAAATGACTTATTTTTTGTTTCTGTTATACCGCTTTGTTGTGGAGTATTTGGGATGGTACATTCATATATTATACAATGCTCTTTACAAAACAACTTAAAATCATTTGAAAAATATTCAACACCCCTATCACTTCTAAGTATTTTTATTTTCCTTTCCACTTGATTTTCAACTTTCTAACACATTAAATGCTTTTATGTTTATTCTTAAGCAAATAAACATATGTGAACCTAGAGCAATCATCTAAGAAAGTAATAAAATACCTAATTCCTCCTCTAGTCAATATACCATTTATTATGACTGGTTAAATACATGGTGAAATTGGTTAGGCACAAAGAGGTAGAAAAATCATAACGATTTCACAAAAGTCAACATGTGAGAGTTGACTTTTGGTATTGGCATTTATAAATCATCTTTTTGAGTCCAAAGTGTTTCTTTGGAGTATATGAGAGTACCCAAAAATTTTGGGAGAATTTGGGGATGTTTTGAGACAAATTTTGGAGCGCCAAGTCAGAGGCATCGGTGAGGCGTCGCTCTCATTTGTGAAATAAACACCCAGGCGACGTGTCGCCTGGGCTGTACATACGAGTAAGTACAGTGATGTGTTTTTTGCTCCAAAATTTAAATTAAATGCTCTAATCTCATTGATTGATTCTAATGATGTTCCTATACTATTTAAATGGTTCATTTGAGTTAATTGGTAAATTTATCACTCACTTCTCTCTCTCTCTCTCTCTCTCTCTCTCTCTCTCTAAAAGAGCTATCTATCTATCTCTAGCTTTTAAGATTACTAGTTTTCTCCAAGATCTTCATAAAAAAAAACTTTAATCATATGATGATTCAAGGCTTGTGAATCCCAATCTCATTCCATTAGTGTAGATTCAAGAAATTCTTAGGAGAATGCTAGGAATAGAGATTTTGGACAACAAATCTTCATTTGTGTCAAGCCTTGTTACATTTGTGGTTCACATAAAATCATAGTATTAAGATTTTATGTTTGAAGGTTCTTCCTCAAGAAAAGTCTACTCTACACTTTGGTTTTTGTGTTTGTGTACTTTGTGATTGCAACGTCCCAAATTCAGTAATAAGGCTTAGTGTCTTGATTAGGGGGCCATGAGGGAAATAATTGTATTAATTATGTGTTTATGTGATATGTGTATATCATCATGTGAATTATATGAGTTATATTATGATATGTCTATGTTTGAAAGTTTAAGTGTATTAAATATGCATGTGGGCCTGTTTCTTATTAGAAGGATATTTTCATAATTTTGACTCGTTGATGGTATATGTGTAAATTTATGTGTTTTGTGATTTAGACCACATTATTATGTGGATATATTTGAGTTATTCGCCACAAGGCAATCCTAGTGAGCAAATTAGTGGTTTAGTCACAACGAGGCTAAATACCCAGCTAGGGGTGAGCCTAGGGGTATTATGGTCATTTAGTACACTACTGGGAATTGTCGAGTAATGAGAATTTATTTGGTGATTAATTGGAATACTATGAGGTAATTTGAGATTAGTGGGAAATGGTGGCGAAAGACCACTTTTCCTTTGAGGGCATTAGAGAACTAAGGTAAAGGCTAGGGGTATTTCGGTCTTTTCCCTAGCCTTGAATTATCTTAGTCACCTAGAAGCTTTTAGAAAAAAAAAATTAGATAACCGCAAAAACACTCAATTTCTCTTTCTCTATCTCGTTCTCTCTTGTTCCCTTAAAAATCTTGGGGGAGTTTTTAATTTTTTAAAAATATTGGCTTGGGGATTTTGGGCTTGTAGTTAGGATTGGTTTCTTGAGCTTTTAGGGTGTTCTTGAGTTTTGGAAACTCAAGGTGTGGATTATGAGTTATGACAAGGTTTTGATTTGATTTTTGGAGCTTATATGTTGTTTGAGATGTTTGGGAACGTGTTTGGGACTTAGTTTTGGTTGTGGTTTAATTAAGGGAGGAAAATTTTGAATTTTGGATTGGAAGGAAATGTTGGAAATCTGGGTTTGTGGGGCTGCGCTACGGCACTGTTCCTAGAGTGTCACGACCCGAATGAACTTAAGGGCGTTGGGGTTCTTATGAATTGCCTTAGCGCCACTGCGTGTGTCTAGTGAAAATAGGTCCAGGACTCTCTACTTTGGGGTGCACTGTGGTGCTAATTGGGAAGAATAACCAACTAAGGTTTCGAGTAGCGTGGACTCAAACCTAAGGGCTCGGTAAGGATTCTACTACCCGATTAAGAAGATTTCAAGGTCCTGGAGGCTAGGACTCATTCTAGAAGCCTTTATTTACTTGATATTGATGGATATCCTCTATTATGGCTGTGACTAGGGTTCCGCTAGGGTTTAGAAGGGGATCGTACTCGAGGATCATTTCTATTTATCCAGTGCTTGGACTAGAGGTAAGAAAACTTCACCCTGGATATGATTAGGGCTCGATCCCCCATAAATGAGCATGGTTATGACTATGACTATGTTTGTGATTGTTTGATTAAACATGCTTGAATGCTATGTATTTGGATCATCGCTAAATGAATTATACTTGTATGTTGTATCTGATTGAAAGACTTGACTTATAAGTTAAGGAAAACAATAGCGCAGAGAGCGCAAGCCGATATGGTTAGGCCTATCTAGGAGCATGGTATACGCTTGACTGATCCTATGGTCATTTGGAAAATAAATCACCATGTACGCTTGGCAAGCCCTAAGACTGGTTATAAGAGAATAGGGCAACGAGCTCTGGGGTGACTCTACAGTCACTTATCTATGGCAATGGGCCCTAGTGTGACTCTACAGTCACTTATCTGGATTGAATGCATGCACGCGTAGTGTTATTACTAGTAGGCATGATATTTATGATTCTATAATATGTTATTAACTTCTTATGAACATGTTTAACTTTTCTTGCTGAGCCTTGGCGCACGTGTGCAATATGGTGTAGGTAATGGAAAAGGGAATCTGGACCAGCCATGAGTTGGAGAGTTTCGGTGGCGGCAGGTACATATGCAGCTTGCTCGACCACCATAGCTAAGGATTCATAGAGGAACTAGTGTTAAACCCTAATTTTACAATTATGTCGGCCTATTGTATTATTTTGAATTGTAAATGACCTTGTAACGTTTGAATTGGAATCCCGTATGTAATCGTAAACTTTTTACTGAAATGATTACTTCTTTTGACCAAATTTTCTTAAACCTAACCTTTTAATTACCTTTAGTTACATGTTTATGAACAAAAGACTTGATTAGCGAATCTAGCACTATTTAAAGTGCACAGTATAATAGTCTTGGCTATTAGGGCATTAAAACTAGGTATCAGAGCTGCCAACGTTTAAGGGTTCCTAAAGACTGGCTGGATATGTACATTTGCCAGTAATGGCAAGCTTGACTCAGGGTTTTGTAACTATTTATGTGGTTATGTGTTTTACTGCGTAAATAGAACATAAATACCTTACCAACCTGCCTAATTAGGGAGCATGAGCTATTCTGATAGGGTTTGACCCTTGATTGTGGTATGCTTGTTAAAGAAATTCTTATTAGCATCGCTATTTGCATATAAATGTTAGAAAATGCTTATTAGCATTGTTATCCGCTTATAAATGTCAGGAAGTGCTTATTAGCACCATGTTTGAGCATGAATATGAATCGACATGCTTATTAGCATGACTGTTGAGTGTGAATGTTTGTTTATTCGGTCTTGGACCGCAGGGAGGCAAGAGGTATTGTTATTACTTCCTAATAGGTTGAGATGTTAAATCCACAAATAAACTTGAAAGTATGCTACCAAGACAGTCAGATCCATTAGTCGGACAAGAAATGCAGGCCCGGGAAAATAATCAGGGCCAGGCCCATCTGCTAGCACAAGAGAACTGGCAGCAAGTGCTTGCTGATATGCGAGTCAGTGGTGCCACCTACGTTGGAACCGGCAGCAGTACTACTGCTAGAGGTTGGGAACAGATGGGAATCCCTTTATGAAAGATTCAGAAATCAAGACCCTCTAGATTTTAGGGTAGTATAGATCTGGTAAAGGTTGAGCAATTGATGAGCATGATTACTGCTATCCTGGACTTTATGAGGGTAGTTGGTAATGAGAGATTGGCCTGTGTCACGTACATGTTTCGAGAGGATGCCCGAATTTTGTGGGAAGTGATATCGAAGACCAGGAATGTGAAAACCATGGATTGGGAAGATTTTGGAACTGTATATAAGGAAAAGTACTACAATGATGCAGTTCGGGTTGAAAAGGCAAAGTTTAGTAAGTTTTCACAAGAAAATATGTGACAGAGTATACACTAAGGTTTGAAAGACTAGCCAAGTTTGCTACAGACTTGGTGGCCACTGATGGGACAAGGAAGGACAAGTTCATTCATCAGCTACAACCTATGATAGCCCAAGACATCTTAATTATCACCAATCCTGGGGTGACGACATATGCCCAGGTGGTATAGAAAGCCATTACTACAGAAGGCGAAGAGAACAAAATCTGGCGCGAGAATGCGGCTAGGAGAGACACCTAGAGGATGGGACCTCCATTTTTTATTTCTAGTAAGGGTGAAGGCTGTAGTGAGCAGAAAAGGAAGGCTTCAGATACTTTTTCAGGTTCAGGCCCCGACTAAAGGCCACGTGGTGTACAGATAGGCTACCAGGGAGACAATCAGCTTACCCTAATTGCACTAGGTGTAGGAGGCACCATGTGGGAGAGTGTCGGACAAATGCCTGCTTTTTTTGCGTGATAGTGGGACACTTGAAGAAAGACTACCCGAGAGTGAAGGTAATCGGACAGCTTGACTCCACCTCGAGTTTTTGAGTCGACACAGGCATAGGCTGAGGCTAGTCCCTCAGTAGTGATAGGTCAACTTTCTAGTTCTGGAACCTCTTTACTACTTTGATTGATTCTAGTGCTATACATTCCTTTGTTTCTAGTAGGATAATTGATAGACTATGTAGACCTTGTGATTACTATACTATGGGGTTTGGAACTTTACTTCCCACTGGGGAGTTAGTAGTCTCTAGGAGATAGATCAGATCACTACCAGTGACAGTGGATGGCAGAAAGTTTTCAGTTGATTTATGAATGACTTTGACATGATTTTGGGAATGGACTGGTTAGTTAAATATGGGGCAACCATAGATTGCCAAAAGAAGAAGTCAACCCTTGAGCTTGAGGGTGAGGATCCCTTTGTATTTGTTGGCATTGTGCATGGACCCCGTGTACCTATGATAACAACATTGAGGGCTAGAGACCTATTGCAAGGTGGTTGCATAGGATTCTTAGCCAACGTGGTTGATACCACTCAGGTCATGCCAGTGGGACCACAAAAGACTAGACTAGTCTGTGAGTTTCTGGATGTGTTTCTAGAAGATTTGCTAGGATTGTCTCCATACAGAGAGATCGAGTTTGTTATTGAACTGGCAGCAAAGATAGAACTAGTGTCCAAGGCATCGTATAGAATGGCCCCAACAGAGTTGAAAGTACTGTAGGTACAGTTACATGAGTTGTTAGACTTGGGTTTTATTAGAACCAGTTTCTCTCCATGGGGTGCACCAATCTAATTTGTAAAGAAGAAAGACAGTTCGCTAAGAGTGTGTATTGATAATTGGTAATTGAATAAGCTAACCATTAAGAACAAGTATCCTCTACGAAGGATAGATGTCCTTTTTGATCAGTTGAAAGGTAAGATGGTATTCTCAAAGATAGATCTTCGATCTGGTTATCACCAGTTAAGGATCAAGGATGAAGATATACTGAAGACAACTTTTCGCACCACATATGGGTATTATGAGTTTTTGGTTATGTCATTTGGTTTGACTAATTCCCCAGCAGCTTTTATGGATATGATGAACATGGTGTTCAAGGATTATCTGGATCAGTTTGTGATTGTCTTCATCGATAATTTTCTATTTTATTCGCAGTCAGAGGAAAAGCATGAGCAACATCTCAAGTTGGTTTTTATAGAGGCTGAGGGAACACAGACTGTATGCGAAGTTCAAGAAGTGTGAGTTCTAATTATTGCTAGTTACTTTCCTTGGTCACTTTGTCAGTAGAGATGGAATCAAGGTGGACCCAACTAAGATTGAGGCAGTCAAATATTGGCCAAGTCCAAGGAATTCTTGAGAGATTAAAAGATTCCTTGGATAGGCAAGTTATTATAGGAATTTTGTGGAAGGGTTCTCTAGAATTGCTTCACCACTGATAGAGTTGACTCCCAAGACCAGAATTTTATTTTGAGAGATAAGTGTGAGAATAGCTTCCAGCAACTAAAGCAGTGTTTGATTACCTCTCCAGTTTTGAGTCTTCCAACAGATCAAGATGAGTTTGTGGTTTACCGCGATGCCTCAAGACACGGTTTGGGTTGTGTTCTTATGCAGGCAGGGAAGGTGATTGCTTATGCATTACGTCAGGTAAAATAATATAAACAGAGATACCCTACGCATGATTTGAACTTAGCAATGATGGTATTTGCACTAAAGGAATGGAGGCATTACCTTTATAGGGAGAATTGTCAGATATACACCGACCACAAGAGTTTGAATTATTTCTTCACTTAGAAGAATTTGAACACGAGATAGAGGCTTTGGTTAAAGCTGGTGAAGGGTTATGACTATGAAATCCTGTATCATCTGGGCAAGCCAACGTGGTGGCAAATGCCTTAACTCAGATAGTGGGTCACAACAGGGCTAAATACCTGGCTCGAGGTGAGCCTACGTGTATGTTGGTCATTTAGTACATTACCGGAAATTTTCTGGTAATGGGAATTTATTTGGTGATTAATTGGAATATTATGAGGTAATTTGAGATTAATGGGAAATACTGGCAAAAGACCATTTTTCTCTCTTGAGTTCATTAGAGAACTAAGGTAAACGCTAGGGGTATTTTGGTATTTTCCCTAGCCCTGGATTATCTTAGTCTCCTAGGAACGTGTTTGGGACTTAGTTTTCGCTGTGGTTTGGTTTTGGGAGGAAAATTGGGGATTATGGCTCAGAAGAAAATGTTGGATGTATGGGTTCGAAGGGTTGTGTCGCAGCGCTGTTCTTGGAGCGCCGAGACCCATATGAACTTTGTAGCGTTGGGGTTCTTATGAACCACCTTAGCATCGCAGTGCTTGGTGGTGCGCCGCGGCACAAGCCCAATGAAAATAGGTCCCAAGCTCTCTGCTTTGGGGCGCGAGCTGCGACACTAATTGGGAAGAATAGCCAAGTGAGGTTTCGAGTAGGGGGGACTCAAACCTAAGGGTTTGATAAGAATTCTACATCCCAGTTTAGTAGAATGCAAGGTCCTGGAGGCTAGGACTTGGTCCAGAAGCCTTTATTTACTTGATATTGATGGATATCCTCAGCAATAGTTGTGACTAGGGTACCGCTAGGGAACAGAAGGGGATCATCCTTTTCTATTTATCCAGGGCTTGGACCAGAGGTAAGAAAACTACACCCTTGATATGATTATGGCTCGAGCCCCCGTAAATGAGTATGATTATGATTATAATGATGTCTCTGAATGTTTGATTAAGCTTGTTTGAATGCTATGTATCTGGATCATCGATAAATGAATTGTACTTGTCAGTTGTATCCGATTGAAAAGCTTGACTTATAAGTCAAGGGTGGCAATAGCGCGCAGAGCGCAGGCCGATATAGTTAGGTCTATCTAGGAGCGTGGTATACGATTGACAGATCTTATGGTCGCTTGGAAAATAAAGTGCCATATACGCTTGGACAATGCTAAGACTGTTTATAAGAGAATAGAGCCCTGGGGTGTCTCTATGGTCACTTATCTATGGCAACGGGCCCCGATGTGGCTCTATAATCACTTAGCTTCATTGAATGCATGCACGAGTAGTGTTAATACTGCTATGCATGCTATTTATGACTCTGTAATATGCGATTAACCCCTTATGAGCATGTTTAAGTTTTCTTGCAGAGCCTTGGCTCACAACACCTATGTGGTGTAGGTAAGGGGAAATGGAAGTTGGACCAGCCATGGGTTGGAGAGCTTTAGTGGCGGCGTGTACATATGCAGCTTGCTCGACCACCACAGCCAGGGATTCATAGAGGAACTAGGGTCAAAACCTAATTATGTACTTAGGTCAGCCTGTTGTATTCTTTTGAATTGTAAATGACCTTTTAACGTTTATTCTAGAATCTCGTATGTATTCTTAAACTTTTTAATGAAATGATTACTTCTTTTGACCAAATTTTTTTAATCCTAACCTTTTAATTACCTTTAGTTGCATGTTTATGACCAAAGGACTCGATTAGAAAATCTAGCACTATTTAAAGTACATAGTGTAATGGTCTTGGTTATCCAGGGCGTTACAACTAGGTATCCGAGCTGCCAAGGTTAAAGGGTTCCTGATGACTGGCTGAGCATGTACACTCATCACTAAAAACAAGCTCGACTTAGGGTTTTGTAACTATTTATGTGGTTATGTGTTTAACTACTTAAATAGGATATAAATGTCTTATCTGCCTGCCTGATTAGGGAGCGTGAGATATTTTCATAGGGCCTGACCCTCGACGACGCTATACATGTTAAAGAAATGCTTATTAGTATCGCTCCAGAAAATGCTTATTAGGATCGTTATATGCATACAAATTTCAGGAAGTGCATATTAGCACCATGGTTAAGCATGAATATGAATCGACCTGCTTATTAGCATGACCTTTGAGTGTGAATGTTTATTTGTTCGGTCTTGGACCGTAGGGCGGCAAGATGTATTGCTATTACTACCTAATAGGCTAAATTGTTAATTGCACAGATAAACTTGGAAGTATTATTCCAAGGTAGTTAGATCAATTAGTCGGCCAAGGAATGCAGAACCATGAAAATAATAAGGGCCAGGCCCCTTCACTAGCACCAGAGAACTGGCAGCAAGTACTTGCTGATATTCAAGATAGATTATAGAGGCATGAAGAAGAGATCTGCCTACTTAGACAACAACATGTTCAAGCGGGGAATGTTAAGCCAGTGGTGCCACCTGTGTTGGTACTGGCAGTATTACAGCTGCCAGAGGTTGGGAACAGATGTGGATCCTTTTATGAAAGATTCTGAAAGCAAGACCCTCTAGTTTTTAGGGTAGTATAGATCTGGTAAAGGCCGAGCAATGGATGAACATGATTACCACTATCCTGGAATTTATGAGGGTAGTTGGTAATGAGAGAGTGGCTTGTGTCATATACATGTTTCAGAAGGATGCCCGAATTTGGTGAGAAGTGATATCGAAGACCAGGAATGTGAATACCATGGATTGGGAAGGGTTTAGAACTGCATTTAATGAAAAGTACTACAATGATTCAGTTAGGGCTGAAAAGGCTGAGGAATTCAGTAAGTTGCTACAAGGAAATATGTCAGGGACAGTGCACTAAGGTTTGACACATTAGCCATGTTGTTGCAGACTTCGTGGCCACTGATGAGGCTACAACCTATGATAGCCCAAGATGTCTAAATTATCATCGTACCTAGGTTGATGACATATGCCCAGGTGGTAGAGAAAGCCATTAATATAGATGGGACCTCCATTTATGAGATCTGGTAAAGGTGAAGGCCCTAGTGACAAGAAAAGGAAGGCTTCAAATACTTTTTCAGGTTCAGGCCCCGAAAGAATGCCACGTGGTCTACAGATAGGCTGCCAAAGCGACAATGTGGTCTAGAGGGCTTACCTTGAGTGTGTTAGGTGTAGGAGGTGCCATGTGGGAGAGTGTCGGAAAAATGCCTGCTTTTTGTGCGTGATAGTGAGACTACCCGAGAGTGAAGAAAGAGGAACCAAGGAATGTTGACTTATTGACTCCACCTCGAGTGTTGAGTTAACATGGACATAGGTTGAGGCTAGTCCCTCAGTAGTGATAGGTCAGCTTTCTAGTTCTGGAACCTCTATCTGATTTTGATTGATTCTTGTGCTACACATTTCTTTGTTTCTAATAGGATAATTGATAGACTATGTAGTCCTAGTGATTACTATACTATGGGGTTCGGAACTTTACTGCCTACTGGGGAGTTAGTAGTCTCTAGGAGATGGAACAGATAACTACTAGTGACAGTGGATGGTAGAAAGTTTTCAGTTGATTTGTGAATGACTTCGACAGGATTTTGTGAATGGACTGGTTAGTTAAATAAGGGGGAACGATAGATTGCCAAAAGAAGAAGGTAACCCTTAAGCCTGAGGGTGAGGATCAATTTGTATTTGTTGGAACTATGTATGCAACCCGTGTACCTATGATAACAATATCGAGGGACAGAGACCTATTGCGAGGTGGTGGCATAGGATTCCTAGCCAGTGTGGTGGATACCACTCAGGTCGTGCCAGTGGGACCAAAAGATACTAGACTAGTATGTGAGTTTCTGGATGTGTTTCCAGAAGATTTGTCAAGGTTTCTGCCATACAGAGAGATATAGTTTGTTATTGATCTGGCACTAAGGACATAACTAGTGTCTAGGGCATCACACAGAATGGCCCCAACAAAGGTGAAAGAACTATAGGTTTCTCTCCATGGGGTGCACTAGCCATATTTGTAAAGAAGAAAGACGGTTCTCTAAGGATGTGTATTGATTACAGGTAACTGAATAAGCTAACCATTAATAACAAGTATCCTCTAATAAAGATAGATGTCCTTTTTTATCAGTTGCAGGGTAAGATGGTATTCTCGAAGATAGATCTTCAATCTGGTTATCACCAGCTGAGGATCAATGGGGAAGATATACCGAAGACAACTTTTCGCACCACATATGGGCATTATGAGTTTCTGGTTATGTCATTTGGTTTGAGTAATGCCCCAACCACTTTTATGGATATGATGAACAGGTTGTTCAAGGATTATTTGGATCCGTTTGTGATCCTTTTCATCGACAATATTCTAGTTTATTCGTAATCAGACGAAGAGCATGAGCAGCATCTCAAGTTCGTTGTACAAAGGCTGAGGGAACACAAACTGTATGTGAAGATAAAGAAGTGTGAGTTCTGCTTACCGCAAGTTACTTTCCTTGGTCACATTGTCAGTAGAGATGGAATCAAGGTCAACCCAGCTAAGATTAAGGTGGTCAGAGATTGTCCAAGGCCAAGGAATGCTTCATAAATCTTAATTTTTCTTGGATGGGCAGGTTATTATAGGAATTTTGTGGAAGGGTTCTCTAGAATTGTTTCACCACTGACAGAGTTGACACACAAGAACCAGAAGTTTTTTTGGTCAGATAAGTGTGAGAATAGCTTCCATCAATTGAAGCATCGTTTGATTATTGTTCTAGTTTTGAGTCTTCCAACAAATAGGGAAGAGTATGTGGTTTACAACAATGCCTCGAGACAGGGTTTGGGTTATGTTCTTATGCAGGCAGGGAAGGTGATTGCTTATGCATCATGTCTGTTAAAAGAATATGAACAAAGATACCTTATGCATGATCTGGAGTTAGCAATGATGGTCTTTGCACTAAAGGAATGGAGACATTACCTTTATGGGGAGAAGTGTGAGAGATACACCGACGACAAGAGTCTGAAGTATTTCTTCACTCAGAAGGATTTGAACATAAGATAGAGGCGTTGATTAGAGCTGGTGATGCATTATGACTGTGAAATCCTGTATCATCAAGGAAAGCCAACGTGGTGGCAGATGCCTTAAGTCAGAGAGTGGGTCACAACAAGGCTAAATACCCGGCTCAGGGTGATCCTTGGGGTATTTTTGTCATTTAGTACATTACCAGGAATTGTCGAGTAATGGGAATTTATTTGGTGATTAATTGGAATATTATGAGGTAATTTGGATTAGTAGGAAATGGTGGCAAAAGACCATTTTGCTCTTGAGAACTAAGGTAAAGGCTAGGGGTATTTTGGTCTTTTCCCTTGCCCTAGAATGTCTTAGTCACCAAGGAACATGTTTGGGAGTTAGTTTTCGTTGTGGTTTGGTTTTGGGAGGAAAATTTAGGATTTTGGCTCAGAAGAAAATGTTGGAAATCTGGGTTTGCAAGGTTGTTCCACAACACTGTTCTTGGAGCACCGCAGCCCGTATGAACTTAGGAGTGTTGAGGTTCTTATGAATCGCTTTAGCGCCACAGGGTGTGTCCAGTGAAAATAGGTTTAAGGCTCTCTACTTTAGGGCGGGGGCTGAGGCACTAATTGGGAAGAATAGCCAAGTGAGGTTTCGGGCGGGGGGGGGGGGGGGGACTCAAACCTAAGGGCTCGGTAAGGATTCTACTTCACGGTTTAGTAGAATGCAAGGTCGTTGAAGCCAGGACTCGGTCCGGAAGCCTTTATTTACTTGATATTGATGAATATCTTCAATTATTCTTTTGAATGGTAAATGACCTTTAAACGTTTATTCTGGAGTCCCGTATGTAATCTTAAACTTTTTAATGAAATGATTACTTCTTTTGACCAAATTTTTTTAACCCTAACCTTTTAATTACCTTTAGTTACACGTTTATGACCAAAGGACTCAATTTGCGAATCTAGCTCTATTTAAGGTACACAGTGTATCAGTCTTGGCCATCTAGGGCGTTACAACCAGGTATCAGAGCTGCCAAGGTTTAAAGGGTCATGAAGACTAGCTAGGCATGTACACTCGCCACTAAAGACAAGCTAGACTCAGGGTTTTGTAACTATTTATGTTGTTATGTGTTTAACTGCTTAAATATAATATAAATGCGTTATCTGCCTACCTTATTAGAGAGCGTGAGATATTCTTATAGGGATTGGCCCTTGACTGTGGTATGCATGTTAAAGAAATGCTTATTTGCATCGCTATTTGCATATAAATCCTAGGAAATGCTTATTATCATTGTTATCTCCTTATAACTGTCCGGAAGTGCTTACTAGCACCATGTTTGAGCATGAATATGAATCGACATTCTTATTAGCATGATTGTTGAGTGTCAATGTTTGTTTGTTCCTTCTTAGACCGCAGGGCGGCAATAGGTATTGTTATTACTACCTAATAGGTCAAGTTGTTAATTGCATAGATAAACTTGGAAGTATGCTTCCAAGATAGGCAGATCCATTAGTCAGCCAAGAAATGCAGGCCCAAGAAAATAGTCAGGGTCAATCCCCTCTACCAGCACCAAAGAACTGGTAGCTAGTGCTTGCTAATATGCAAGCCAGATTATAGAGGTATGAAGAAGAGATCTGCCCACTTAGACAGCAACAGGTTCAAGCGGGGAATGCTCATCTAGTGGTGCCACTTGTGTTGGTATCGAAAGTAGTATGACTGTCGGAGGCTCGAAATAGATGGGAATCCCTTTATGAAATATTTAGAAATCAAGACCCTCAACATTTTTAGGGCAGTAAAGGACGAGCAATGGATGAGCATGATTACTAGTATCCAGGACTTAATAAGGGTAGTTGGTAATTAAAGAGTGTCATGTGCCACGTATATGTTTCGGGAGGTTGCCTGAATTTGGTGGGAAGTGTTATGCCAGACCAAGAATCTGAAAAACATAGATTGGGAAGAGTTTAGAATTGTATTTAATGAAAAGTACTACAATGATGCAGTTAGGGCTACAAAGGCAAGGAATTCAGTAAGTTGCTACAAGGAAATATGTCAATTACAGAGTATGCACTAAGGTTTGACACATCAGCCCAGTTTGTTGGAGACGTGGTGCCCACTGATGGCACAAGGAAGGAGAGGTTCATTCAAGGGCTATCATATGATAGCTCGAGACGTCTGAATTATCACCGTGGCTAGGGTAACGGCATATGCCCAGGTAGTAGAGAAAGCCCTTACAGCAGAAGGCATTGAGAACAAAATCTAGTGTGAGAACGCAGCGAGGAGACATACCAAGAGGATGAGACCTCCATTTATGGGTTCTGGTAGGGGCGAATTCCCTAGTGACCAGAAAATGAAGGATTCATATACTTTTTAGGTTTAGGTTCAGGCCCCAACAGGAGGCCAGGTGGTGTATAGATAGGGTGCTACGGCGACAATGTGTTCTGGAGGGCTTACCCTAAGTTCGCTTGGTGTAGAAGGCGCCATGTGGGAGAGTGTCGGGCAAAGACCTACTTTTTGTGCAGGATAGTGGGACACTTTAAGAAAAACTGCCCGAGAGTGAAGAAAGAGGAACCGAGGAAAGCAGACAGCTTGACTCCACCTCGAGTGTTCACGTTGACATAGGCAGAGGCTAAGGCTCGTCCCTCAGTAGTAACAGGTCAATTTTTTATTGCTTGAATGACTTTGACATGATTTTAGGCATGGACAGGTCTGTTAAATTGGGGCAACCATAGAGTGCCAAAAAGAAGATAGTAACCTTTGATCCTGAGGGTGACGATCCATTTGTATTTCTTGGCAAAGTCCATGGGCCCTGTGTACCTATGATATCAACATTGAGGGCTAGAGACCTATTGCAAGGTGGTGGGATAGGATTCCTAGCCATTGTGGTGGATACCACTCAGGTCGTGCCAATGGAACCAGAAGAGAGTAGAATTTTGACGTCATTTTTTGTCAACTTAAATTTGAAGAGCACTAAACAAAGATTCAGAAAAGAAGAAAAGAACAGTGGGATTTTTACGTGGTTCAGCAGTTAAAATTTCCCTAGTCCACGAGTCAATATTATTGATTCGTAATGCTTTCTCAAAGCTTTGTCAGAGCAATTCAACAGAGTATTCTCAGTACAAGATTGTGCGTGACTCCAAATAAAAATTACCATGCTATTTATAAGCCTGGTTGGATGAATATCTTCCCCTGATTTCAGGGAAGTTACAACTGATTATTCTAATATGAAATAAATGTAATTAAAAACATAATATTCGATGATAATTGAGATTTAATTATTAGATAACAAAAAATCCCTATAGAGTAGGGATCTCCTAACTGCTATGGCATGCAAAATGCATTGCTGACCTCGAATGTAAGGTTAACACGCTTTTGGAATCGACATACATTCGAGCTTGTTATTTCGGTCAGCCCTTCCTTAGCTGGTGATTTCATCGAACTCAATCTTCAGAGACCAATAACTTCTAGCTTGCAACTAAGGCTCGAATAACATCCATGTGCATCGGAGAAGATTCTTTCGAGCTTAAAGCATAAGCTCGAGCCTTTTAATCTTGTGCTCGATCGCTGACAACAATAGATCAGGAATCATGCATATTCATACAAGTGTTCAACCAATACTTGTTATTTTCGAGCTTACGCTTTTCGAGCTTATGCTTTTTGAGCCTACATTTCGAGGCTCATTTATTCATCCTTGAAATTTGGGTGTAACATTTTTCCCACTCAAAAATGTTGGTTCGAATCATATGAGAAGGAAACTTTTGAACTTCACTTTCTTAAAACTTGCCCACCTACCTCACTCGAGTGCGGACACGTAACGTTAGGGGATTGCATATTGGGTGTACTGGCGTACCTCCCTATTCGGCACACGTCCTTTCCTAGGTGCTTTTTTCTGCCAATGTTAAATTGATCCCCATCCATAAGATCATTTTTCAATTCAAACCAAGGGCCGAGATCCTTTCGACCTTTGACATCCCGTTTGGGATATATAAAGATACACCCCTTCATCTTCATCACTTTCATTCACTCCTCAGAAAGCACGAGCCAGAGAGAAAAAAGAAAAACCCAAGATTTTATTTTCATGTTCTCTAAGCCAAAGAAGCTAAGAAATCCTAGTACCTTCAACTCCGTGGGATCATTCCTACTTCCCATTCTTCAGTCGATGATCTCCTCATTCCCACGAACAAATTTGTGTAAGCTTCCTAATCTTCCTCTGGTATTCTTCTCTTTTTTTATACGTTTCATTTGTTCCTAATAATGGCCTTCTTGTTTTTACCAGATTTTTAAGGCTTCACCCTTGCATTAGGCAAGTTTGTGATTTGGGTAGATTTGGGGTGATTAGAATCATGGTTTAGACCACAAATTTTTTTGGTAGAAACATGTAAAAATGAGGTTTTTCAAGTAATGGGGTATTTTCAGTCATAAGTTTCGTGTGGCTTAAGAAATAGGGTTGGATTAGGGTATTAATGCACGAATCCCGAAAACATTGCCTTTTCGAATAACTGCCAACTTTTTCCCTAGAAATCTGGAATTCTCTTTTGTTTTAAATTGATAGTATTAGTCCTACTCTCACGTGGGTGCACTCTCGATGCCCGAACTTTAAAATAGTTCAAGATAGACATCCGAGTCAATCTTTCCCTTTCGAGCCTTCTGTCTCGATTGAGGCAATCTCGTTATCTCGATCTTGCAAACTCAAGTTATCAAGATAAATTTTTCCACTCTTTAAAATTATGGGCCCTCACCTTTTTCTTTCTTGTTAGCTTGCCATCTCTAACCATTCATCAACTCCCAGTCGTGAATCACCATTTACAAGAAATCAACGACAGATTCGCGAGCATGAGGAACGATCCGAACAAGAAGACATGCGAGCTCACTTCCAACGCCAAATCGACGAAGTCGAGGAAAGAAAAAGGAAGAGACTCTGAGTCACAGCCTATCCCAATCTAGATCCTGAGATCAGATCTATTCCATTGGAACCCAAAATCAAAGTTACCATAGCCTTTCCACCTGGTGAGCTCTCATTATCCCTAATGAAGGATACTTCAAAACGACCGACCACCTCCTAGGCCCTCTCAGTCCCTACCTCGAAGGAGGAGTTTTTTGAGGCTGAACACTACCAGAGCTCAATTACTTCCACCAGCCATACCTCTAAGCTGCTGGCCTATCATGGACTTAATCTTTCTTGTACGTTGATCTATCGTCCTGCAACCTCCAATGAAAGGAGCTGCTATGCCCCGGGAGATGGCACTCCCGATCGTAAGGTGAAGCTCGCCGCCTGGAGCAGTGAGCACATGAGAGCTGGGGCCCTACTGCCCCTGAAGGGTTACTTTAAAAATTTCTTGGATTATGCCAGTCTCGGCCCCTTCCAACTCCAGACCAAATCTTTCAAAGTTTTGTCATCTCTAAGGTTGCTATACCACGAGATGAAATGGGACAGGCCCTTAGCACAAGAGATATTATATCTCTTTTGCCGCAAGAGCAACCCTTTTTGAGCTCATGGAGGAGATGAGTTCTACTACTTATTGAGCTACCCGAAGGAGAATCGGTTGTTCGAGAACATCCCAAACCATCCTCCAAATTTCAAGACGATCTTTTTTTGGACAGATAGGCTCGCTGTTGGGAAAACTTATACATGATCTTGTTTATTTTCTTGTAGATCTTATATTAAACGAATTAATATAAGAAAATGAATTAATTATTTATAATTTGAACCTTGATTTAAACTTATTTATTAATTTAGACACCCATTTATCTTAATTAATAAATCTGACCTAATTTATCTTTTCTTCTCTAACTTACATAGCTTTGTGAAACTACACAAACTTGACCTGGTCAACTTTGATAATTCTAATTGATAATTAAATCAATTAATTGAGAATATCTACATGATTATATCCAAGGTGCAGTGGGGACCATGGGCCTATGAAATCAAGCTCCAATAAGTTATCATAAATTTAACAAATAAATTTACTAACTTATTAATTCCTCGTGACTCAACTAAAGACTCAGTATTGCACTCTTGAATTCATAGAATGCTCTATAACAAATATAGATACGTTATTGATTATCCATTGTTACAACCATAATTGTCACTCAATCCTCTAGAGACGGTCTACAATGAAATGGGACTAAAATACTGTTTTACCCCTCATTGTATTTATCTTTAAAACACTTAGTTCCTTGTAAATGATATTTCAGTAAACTAATATTAATTACTGAAATGAGATCTCTATCATTTAGAACATTGAACCAACCTAAAAGGAAACCATCATTTCACTTCTTCATCAGAAGCTATAGATGTTCATATCTATGATTAACACTCTCACTCAATTATACTGTCGAGTTCCCAAGGTGTAAGTATGGGCTAGTCCATAGGGTAAGCTGGTAACAAACAAGTCAAATAACTCAAATAATATAATCAGTTAGAATACTAACAACTTAGAATTGAGATTGAAATGACCTATGGTCAACTATATGATATGACTAGAATAGATAATAATGGTATGTTTACTTATCCTATTAACCGCCAATATCGGTCCAGTCTGATGTAACAAATACATCTGATCTTTTCTACTAGAACATAACACTGCGATGTGTAAGTAGATCATATCATAGATTGGCAAGTCTGTGTAAATCCTATGCACTGACTAATCTTAGGAATAACTTATTTTGAATTATAATCATATTTATATTCCACTGTGATTACATCACTATATATATGATCAGCTATATGCTCGAGATTTAATAGAAGTTTCTATTAAACAAATAATCATGAAAATAAAACATGTGAGCAAAGTGATTGACCAAGTAAAAAAATTGATTTCTATTCTATTATTGATAATAAAATGATATTACAAAGAAATTGGGTTTTAATGAGGCAATAAAACCCCATCACTCGCTCCTTCCCAATTCTACTCCTTCCAACGCATTCATAAGTAATTCAACACATATTTTCTATTTTCCTTTCAATAGTTGGGCTCGAAATATTTATTCCACTCTTGCCAACAGCCACCTATCATCGGCCTACCCCAACAAAGGACATGAAAGAACATAGGGCAACAATTCTTCAGCTCCCATACGATCGAAGGTCCTTCACCTATCTCCTCCATGAAGATAAGCTTCAAGCTTATGGCCTCTTAGGCAAAGACGATTCTATGGATGATTCGAGGATTCGCAAATACTTGAGGTGGGAAGATGTGCCAATCCCCACCACAAAACTTCTTCCTAGGAGGAGGCCTTCGGGCTCGTAAGCCCATGCCACTGCCTCCCGTCTTCATGACCGATCAGTCTCAGGCAATGAAGCCCACGACGAGGCCTCAACGAGCTCGGCGGATGGAGGTAAAGTATCATATTAGATCATTCCATGTGGTATCCGTAATTACATTAGCACGAGCTTAAAGTAATGATCCTCTTCGAGGACCCTAGAGATAACTTCTTAGCATTATCGAGGGTTGACCTTAGAGTCCGTAGGTTCGATAGTTGGCTAGGAAAATACCAGACCATGTATAGTGGAAATGAGTTCTGGGATGGAGTAGTTGTACAATATGGGACCAACATATATTGGGACCTTTCAAGACTATCTCCCACCTATAGAGAGGGGACCCCCCTAGAGTCATCAGAAGACGGGGATTTCTTGGTCCCCGAGTGCAAGCTCGGCCGAAAGTACCCATTAGGTTTCTTTAATCTTGGAGTCTCGTTTCTTATAACAACCTTGTTCAATTACTTATATACAATGTTTTCTGTTTCTCAGATGACATGGATTCAGACTTGGACAACGATCTCAACAAGCCTGTGGCGTTGAGGGTAAACAAACGCCAAAGAGTGTCCCAAAATGGAGGTTGCCCCTCCAAGCTATCCAAGAAAACTGAGGTGGTCCCCCCAGTCCAGGTGCCACTAGACCCCAACCATGCTATTTTGCTCACAATGCCTTCCGAGGTTGTACCTCCCCCTGTAGCTCAACCGAGTTGAGTCTAAGCTCCCATCCGAGACAGCTTCCTGTCAATCTGGAGTTCTGTGCCTGAGTTTGTGATCGACAACGCTACCGGAACCCTTGGAGTCAATCTCGGGTCCCCTCAGTGGGAATTTCTGACCTCTTGCCGATATGGCAACTCTCTTTTTGGCAAGAGTGGCGAGTTTTTTTCCTTGGTTAGTCATTTTTTCCTAGCCCCTTCTTTTGTGCTAGCTTTGATTTGTGCTTTTCTGACCTTGACCCTTTTATTTATTTATTTATTTTTGTGTAGGAATTCATATCCTTTATTCAACATAACTTTTTGCTGAATAGTGAGGTTATTGTGAGCAAAGCACTTGCCCAGGAGGCCCGAGATGCCCAGCTGAGGCGTGAGGACGACCTTAAGAAAGCCCAACTGATAATTGAAGCGAGGGATGGAGAGGTCAAAAGGATTCCTGAGCTTAAGTCCAATCTTGAGGCGACCTTAAAGGAGGTTGAGGCCAGGGACTCGGAGATCAAGCAGATTCGAGTTCTCAACGCCAAGTTGGAAGAGGAGAAGAAGATGAGCTTTGAGGTTATCGAGGGTGATAAGGCTCGTCTTCTAGAGGATTTTCAGACCAAAACAGATCGCACCATAGACATGGAGATGTATCGGATTTGGGCTAACAACCCCGACCTCGATACCAGATTCTTTGCTAGCATGGAGAGCGAATTCCTTGATAAATGGCAGGCTCGACTTGAGGAGGAAGAGGCCAAGCTCAAGGCTGAGGAGACAACATAGGCTTCTGGGACTGTGGCTAGGGAGGCAGCTAATCCGTGAAATCCAAATCATGGGCTGCGACCCATTATAATTTTTATAATTATATTTTTCTTGCCGTTGGGGCAAAGACAACTTAGAGCTCGATTCTAAGCTATTTTTATAATCTTATGACTATATTTTAATAGTATTTTTTATGCTTTCAACTTTCTAGCTCAAAAGGATATTTGCATATTATCTACCTTTAGCTTATGCATCATATTTCTGGATCGAAGTATTTCGAGCATTTTATTATTAAGGACATGCTTTTATACTTGTTTATTTGTACAAATATACATTGGGTTTAAGTTTAAATTTTAATACATTCATGCATAGTTTATTTGAAATGACCATGTTCGACTTCATTATTGTCAAGGTCAAACTTTACTTTTACCACGTATTTAAGAAATACTCAAATGGTATGCAACCTCGCTAGTCTAGTTATATTTTGTTTTTCCAATTACTTTTCCTCATCGTCGAGCATGACCTCAAGGTTGCCAGGTCGAAACTCATTTGCAAAAATTTCTAGCCCTAGTTTTGACTTATGGTTTTTAGTTGGTTTATCTAGAATTCCAACTTTTGACTATGTCAATTAGGTCATGCTGGTTTATTCCCGACTTGTTTAGTTCGCATGTTTTGTTAATGATCCATACAAATATTGTTTTCTTCATGTTGGGTTAATAATCCAAACATTGCTATTAGAGTTAATTTTTTTTTATATAATATTTTTTCGAGCCTATGGTATGATTGTATACCACGTATGCCCCCTTAATATCCTATGATTGCAATCTTAGGTTTTTGAATTTTGAGGTCTTGCAAAAAAGTATAACAATAAAAATACAACATTTGAATGAAATTCAGTACTTTATTAATCAAAAAGTAAAAATCAAACACACGCTTGGTTAAAACGAATAAAAAACATTCCTATATTATTGATAATAAGGTCATAGATGTTCACCATTCCAAGCTTGTGGAACCAATCCTCCATTCAGCCTTGCTAGTTTATAAACTCCAAGTCAAATAATGGACTCGATCTGATAGGGTCCCTCCCAATTAGGCCCAAGTACCCCATTATATGGTTCTCGTGTGGCCAGAAACACATGTCTTAACACTAATTCTCTTAATTCGAATTTCGTATCTTGGACCCTTTTGTTAAAATATCTCGTAGCACTTTGCTGGTATGCATCATTTTTCAACTAAGCTTTGTTTTGTCTTTCTTCGATGAAGTCCAAACTATCTTCGAGTTGGGATTGGTTAGAGGCTTGATCATATGCATCACACCTTATAGTTGGGATTTTGACCTTGATAGGCAACATGGCCTCGCATCCATAAGCCAGGGAGAAGGGGGTTTGCCCCATCGAGATTCTCATTGCCGTTCTATAAGCCCACAGGACTTGAGGCATCTCATCTGGCCATCTCCCCTTAGCTTCTTCTAGCCTTTTCCTCATGGAACTCTTTAAATTAGTATTTACTGCTTTGACCTGGCCATTTTCCTAGGGATGGGCCACAGAGGAAAACGTTTTTAATTATCCCATTCTTTTCGCAAAAGTGTGTAAACAAATCACTATCGAATTGGGTCCCATTATCCGACACAATATTCCTGGGCATCCCATATATACAGATGATGTTTTCACTACAAAATTTAGGACTTTCTTCGAGGTGATGGTTGATAATGGTTCAGCTTCCGTCCACTTTGTGAAATAGTTGACAACGACTACAACATATTTTACTCTACCCTTTCCGACTAGAAATGAGCCTATGAGGTCGATTCCCCATATCGCAAATGGTCGATTCCCCATAAGCTCGGTGGGTGGAGCTTGCGGTATCAAAGCGAACCATTAACACTTATCACATCACTTGACATACTCGAATGAATCTGCCTAGATTGTTGGCCAGAAATATCCTTGCCTAATCACCTTTTTTGATAAGCTATGCCCCTCGGTGTGGTCTCCGCAAAATCCTTCATGGATTTCTTCTAAAATCTTCTTTGCCTCGGGCGGAGTTACACACATATGTAGTGGCATGGAGTATCCCCTTCTGTACAATTTTCCTTCCAAGATGGTGTATCTTAGTATTTGGTACATAAGTTTTCTATCCTCATTCCGGTCTACTGGAAAACTTTCGGTTTCCAGGTAGTCAACTATCGGGGTCATCCAGGTGGGGTGCGAGTCAATCATGTTTACATATTTCTCCCCAGGCTTGGTTATGCTCAGGGCTGGTAGGAATTCTACTGGACCCACGTTGAGTGTGTCAACTTTGTTGGTCATGGTGAGCTTGGCCAATGCATCTGCATTCAAATTTTGTTCTCGGGGAACTTGTTCTATAGCGTAGAACTCAAACTCCCCAAATATTGCCTTAACTTTCTCCATGTAAGCGGCCATTTTTAAGCCACAAGCCTGATATTCACCCAGGACCTGGTTAACGTCCAATTGCGAGTCACTTTAGCAGTGGATGGCTTTTGCTTTGAGCTCAGTGGCTATCTGAAGACCTGCTAACAATGCCTTGTACTCAACCTCGTTGTTCGATGCCTTAAAGCCAAACCTTAGCACCGAGTGGAAGCAGTTTCCCGTCGGGGTGATCAGAATGATTCCTGCCCCCAATCCATTTCCATTAGAGGACCCATCGACGTAAAGTATCCACAGCTCGCGGGCTGACGACTTCCTCATTGGAGATCTTTGTACACTCAACAATGAAGTCTGCCAAAGCCTGTCCTTTGATCGTTGTTCTAGGATGATAGGTGATTTCGAACTGTCTGAGCTCAAAAATCTCGCCGACACTTCGGGCTTGGATAATACTTGCCTTAACGGTTGATCAGATAACACATGGATATGATGTGCTTGGAAATAGGGTCGAAGCTATCGAGATGCGTGCATTAGGCTCAAAGCCAATTTCTTTATTAATGGGTATCTTGATTCTGCCCCCAGTAACCTCTTGCTGATGTAGTAAATGAGTTTTTGTATTTTCTTATCCTCCCGGACAAGTAATGCACTAATAGCATGCTCCATTGTGGCAAGATATAATATAAGACTTCCCATGCAATTGGTTTAGACAAGATTGGTGGCTTGACGAGGAGCTTCTTAAGGTTTTGGAATGCGACCTCACACTCATCCAACTGCTCAAACTTCTTGCCCTCTCTCAAAAGATTAAAGAATGGAAGACATCGATCTGTAGATTTCCATATAAACCTACATAAGGCCGCAATTCATCAAGTTAGGCATTGAAAATCTTTATGTTTTCAAGGCGAGGGCATGTCAATTAACGCTTAAATCTTGTCAGGATTAGTCTCTATACCCCGAGCATTCACTATAAATCCGAGAAACTTTCCCGAGGAAGCTCTGAATGAGCATTTTTGTGGGTTTTGTCTCATATTGTATTTCCGGAGCACAACGAAACATTCATCGCAATCATCCATATGGTTAGAGTTATGTTTAGACTTGACTAACATATCATCCACATAAACTTCCATGTTATTTCCTATCTGCTCTGCGAACATCCTATTCACCAATCTTTGGTGTTTGGCTCCTGCATTCTCATCGAGCTTTACTTCTTCGAGCTCCTCCATTGCTTCAAGATCAGCCTTTTCTTCAACCCTAGGGTCGATCTCTTCTTCTATCTCAAAGATGAATTCCTTCATCTCCCGAATAACTACAAGTGCTTGTGCACTTGTTTGGTTCTTCCCTCTCATGGAAATGCTATAGCATTCCCGTGCGACGAGCTGGTCTCCCTTTAGCGTCCCGATGCCACTAGATGTCAAGAACTTGATGGCCAAATGCCTAATGGACGACACTGCCCCCAGCCCAATTAGGGCTGGTCTCCTCAGAAGTATGTTGTAGGCCGATGGGGTGTCCACCACCACGAAGACACCCTGAACACCATCATCTTGGTCACCGAGACTGGATAATCTCCCAAGGTTACGGGGAGCTCGATGGATCCCATGCTGGCAATCCCTTCTCCTAAAAATCCATACAACATTGTTGCACATGATTTCAAATATTGAAGTGTGAGTCCCATCTTTTCTAGAGTGGCCTTATAAAGGATATTGACTGAGCTCCCATTGTCTATCAGGAGTCTGTGCACCATTTTATTGGCAAGCTCGAGTGTGATGACCATAGGATCGTTATGGGGAAACTGGACATGCGAAGCATCTTCTTCTATAAAAGTAATGGGTTGAGATTCAACCCTTTGTTGCTTTGGAGCTCCTAGTTTAGGCTCATAGGGGGAACTGTCTGCCCGATCCAGCAAGGTGCGGTCCTCCAGAGATGGTAACCACATCCTCCCCATCTATTGGGGGGGGTCGATCATCCTCCCTTGCTCGATAAGTGTTATTCTGTTAGGCATGTTACGTAGAAGCTGCCCTCTGTCCAGAAGATGCTTGATTGGTATTCCCGTTTCTTATATACTGTCCAAAATATCCTCTCGAGATCGTCTTTCAGTTGTCGGCACTCATCAGTGGTATGTCCGACGTCACTGTGGAACCTGCAGTACTTGTTGGTGTCTCTTTTTTACTTTTGATTTTGCATTGGGTCAGGCTACCTAAACGGGACCTGATTCTCATTTGTGAGAAAGATATTTTCCTGAGTTTCATTGAGCTCAGTGTAAACCGTATAAATGGAAAAATACTTGTCTCCCTTCTTCTTTTTCCCTCCGTCTTCCTCTAAGTTATTCAATTCATCTTTCTTCTTTTTTGAAGGTTTATCTCCTGAGGGTCGAGACGTTGATGGGGTTACTGAGGTCGAGGCTCAGTTAACATTTGTCGATGTAAATATAATAGGTTGAGGGGTCAATTTTAATGCTGACCTCGCCTCTTCTACATTAACGAATCTCTAAGCCCTTTTGTTGAACTCGGTTATTGTTCTTATCGATTTTCTCTGCATATCATCCCAAAGAGGACTTCCTGGAAATATACCAGCTCGAACAACCATAAGATGGCCACTATCATCGACATTACGAGTTCGTGCCACCTTTATGCTAAACCTTGCCAGGTAACCTTTTAATGATTCTCCTAGATGTTGTCTGACATTGGTCAAGGACGAGGCCTCGAGCCTGACGCCTACCATGGCTTTGAACTATTTTTTAAATTCCTTCGTAAATTGATCCCAAGATGAGATCGGATGTCTTCTGAATTTTTTGAACAAGTTTTTCACTGATCCTATCAAAGTGGTTGGAAAAAACATGCACCTGAGCTCGTAGCCAACGTTGTTGGCTCGCATGATGGTATTAAATGTGCTTATGTGGCTGTACGGGTCTGAGTTCTTGTCAAATGGAGCTACGTGGGGTATATTGAACCCGTGAGGGAATGGATTGTTTGAAATATGCAGAGTGAAAGACTTGAGCTCCTCTTGGAGTCGTTGGCCATGTCCCTCTTCCTTTCATTGTGAAAGAGCCCGAACGCTCTTTCTAGCTAATTAATTCCCTCCTGGACCAAGTCAACTGGAGACTGAGCTTGTGCTTGGGGTAGCTGGTTATTGTTTATAAAAACTCCAGCTCCATGTCCCGACATAGGGTTATATTGGTTCCCATATACTGGTTGCACATGTTACCTTTCAGTTGTTCAAATGATCGCGCAAATCAGGGTTTGAAGGATTGGCTTGCCCCTGATTTTGGTTAAGATGATCTCGAAGATTAGGATTATTTCCATAATTCCTAGTATTTCTGAGTTCGGTATTATATATGCTTACAGACTTAGTGAGGTGTAAGCTCCCAGTCATAAAACTAACATTTCATTCTAATTTAGGGGATCGATGGTTGCGAGGTGGATTTTTCGCCAACCCTCTTGCTCCAGTTGTTTGCGATCTCGACATGTGGCTTTTCGCTGGTTGGGAGGTCCTATGTCCTCAGGTTTCCTCTCGCTCTCCCATGTGTCCGTGTTGAGTTCATCGGTTCCCATCTCGGCTGCCACTTCAATATGGCCTTTGTGGTGCATGCTCCCCTGCCTGGTTCCTATGAAGAGATGGCTGGGGTTTCGCTCGGAGTGGTGAGGGGTGTCTTATAGGAGATGGTGGATGCCTTATAGGCGATGGTGGTGGTCTCCCATTGTTGGGCCTGGAAGGTCAAGAATTGGCCTGGACTGGTTCCGAGTTATTCTTGACAGATTCAGAGTTAGAGCCTTAAGCTGCTAGGGGAGCTCGGTTATTCTCTGTTCCTCCAGTTACCTCCACTGTCGGGTTTCCAACAGTATTGGCTTGGGTATTCCTTCCAGAGAGATCATCACCAATGTTTGCCCTGGACTTGGCTGGGCCTACTGGGTCCCTTATCTAGCCCTCCTAGCGGCCGTGCTCCCGCGGGGATGCCCTCTGGACCTCCTGGGTGGTGCCTGGACCTCGGCAGCCTGCCTAGCCAATTCTTCATTGCGCCTTCTGGTCAATGCCAATTGCTTACGCAGTTGGGGATTCTCCAGTTCCACGATGGGAACGTACCTCTCAAGATTATAATAAAGGTCCTCGTCGGGGCTGGGAGCAGGCGGTCCCCTAGAGTTAGATGATGCACTCCCCTTGCTGGGTCATGGTCTGTCATTGGTTGCTTCCCAGGCCTCCGAGGATAATTCCGAGTATGATTAGTTTGCTCCTCATATATTTGGGGCAATGGTCGCTCACCAGCTCTTGGGTTATTCGCGGCGTCCCTTGGCAATGTAAGAGGTTTCTAATTAAACAATCTAAAGATTTTCTTGAAGCTTCAATGAAAGCACCAAACTATTGATGTCGCTTTTTGTCAACTTAAATTTTAAGAGCACTAAACAAATATTCAGAAAAGTAGAAAAGAATAGTTGGATGCCTAGTCCATGAATCAATATTATTGATTCATGAAACTCTCTCAAAGATTTCTCAGAGAAATTCAACAGAGTATTCTCAGTACAAGACTATGTGTGACTCTAATTGAAAATTACCAAGCAATTTATAAGTTGTTAGATGAATATGTTCCCCTTATTTCGGGGAAGTTACAACTGATTATTATAATATGAAATAAATGTAATTAAATAAATTAAATACATAATATCCCATGATAATTGGGATTTAATTATCAGATAACAATAAATCCCTAAAGAATGTGGATCTCCTAAATATTGTTGCATGCAAAATGCGTTGCTGACCTCGAATCAAGGTTAACGCGCTTTCCAGATTGACATACATTCGTACTTGTTATTTCAGTCAGCCCCTCCTCAGCTGGTGGTTTCATCGAACTCAATCTTCAGAGACCAATACCTTCGAGCTTGCAACTAAGGCTCGTATAACATCCATATGCATCGGAGAAGATTCTTCCTTTCGAGCTTAAAGCTGAAGCTCAAGCCTTTTAAACATGTGTTCGATCGCTAATAACAATAGATCAGGAGTCATGCATATTCATACAAGTGTTCAGCCAATGCTTGTTGTTTTTGAGCTTACATTTTGAGGCTCGTTTATTCATCCTCGAAATTTTGGTGTAACATAGACTATTCTGTGAATTTCTGGATGTGTCTCCAAAAGATTTTCCAGGGTTGCCACCACACAGAGAGATAAAGCTTGTTATTGAACTAGTACCAAGGACAGAACAAGTGTCTAAGGCATTGTACAGAATGGCCCCAACGAAGTTGAAAGAACTAAAGGTACAGTTACAGGAGTTGTTAGACTTGGGTTTTATTAGTCCAATTTCTCTCCATGGGGTGCACTAATCTTTTTTGTAAAGAAGAAAGACGGTTCTCTGAGGATGTGTATTTATTACAGAGAACTGAATAAGCTAACCATTAAGAACGAGTGTCCTCTGTCAAGGATAGATGACCTATTTGATCAGTTCCAAGGTAAGACGGCATTCTTGAAGATAGATCTTCGATCTGGTAATCACTGGCTAAAGATAAAGGAGGAAGATATACCGAAGGTAACATTTTTTTTCATATGTTAATGGTGTTTTGTCAACGTAATACATGCAGATTTTTTGTGAATTTTATGAAACAAAAAAAAATTAATCAAAGTTTGTGATTTGATTGAATAAATAGTTGTTGGAATTTGGGATTAAAAATAAGAAAAGTCTTTTAAATGAGATAAATAAAGCTAGTGCATCAAATAAATTAAACCCTAAGCTATGTATATGATAAATGTGGTATTTTAAAATTGTAAATATGTATTTTTAACATTATTATTTATGTGTATTTTTTTATTTAAAATGTGAAAAAGATTATGGTTTAAATTCATTTGTGATTTTTAAAAAAAAATAAATAGTTGCTATAACTTTGAGTTATTAAGATAAAATGATTATTTTATTTAAGATTAATGAGTCCTACACAAAAATAATTGAAGTCTTATATAATATATATGAAAATGTAACTTTCCACACTTTATTATAAAGTATTCACTTTAAAATATATTAAAATATGTAGTTTTTTAGAGTAGTAAGTTTGGAATTATTGGGCAACTTGTACCATGTGTGCATGGTCCATGCACATGTGGGGTAAATGTTATGAACACCGCAAATTGTACACGATCCTGAAAGACCCAGGCCTCATGCAAGGCCTTCACGAGATTGACCTGTCTCACCCCACGTGAGACCCAATCTCACTTCACCTTGCTTACCTCACTGAAGGTCCTATGGACCCATGCCTAGGTGTCTCACACCCAGGCGCCTTGCGTCACCAGCCGCACACCCAAGCGCCTCATGCCAGAAATGCGCACCACATCGTCTCGCAAGGCAACGCCTCGCAAGCCTCGCCCAGTAGTCCAGTACGGACAAGACAGGCGCACCATCTCGCGAGGCCATGCCTCGCAGGCCTCGCCCAGGTTCCCAGGAACACGTGCCGCACCATCTTGCAAGGCCACAACTCGCAGGCCTCGCCCTGGTGCCCAGAGATGCGCACCGCATTGTCTCGCAAGGCCATGCCTCGCCGCCCTCACCCAGGTGCCCAGGGACGCGCGCCGCACCATCTCACGAGGCCACGCCTCGCAGGCCTTGCCCAGGTTACCAGTACGGACGAGACAGGCGCACTGTTCTGCGAGGCCTCGCCCAGGTGCCCAGGAACGCACGCCGCATCATATCGCAAGGCCACGCCTTGCAGGTCTTGCCCAAGAGCCTAGGGACGCGCACTGCATCGTCTTGCGAGGCCATGCCTCGTAGGCCTCGAACAGGTGCCCAGGGACACGCACCGCATCTTCTCGCAAGGCCATGCCTCGTAGGCCTCGTCAAGGTTCCCAGGGACGTGCACCACATCATCACATGAATCCACGCCTCACAGGCCTTGGCCTGGTGCCAAGGGTTGCGCACCGGATCATCTCGCGAGGCAACGTCTCACGGGCCTCACCCAGGTGCCCAAGGACGCGCACCGCATCGTCTCGCGAGGTCACGCCTAGCAGGCCTCGCCTAGGTGCCCAGGAACACGCACCGTCCCGTCTCGTGAGGGCACGCCTCTATGATTTAAGCATTTACCCTGCTGATGAGGCCCTTCTCTATTTTCTAAGGAAGGTGTCATCAGCAGGGTGCGACTCCCACATGCTTCTCTCACTCGAGGCTGCAAGTCCTCTTACACATATAAAGATAAAAAGGGGCTTGGAGTAAAGGTGTATCTTGGATATACGAGAGAAACCTTAAGGTACAAGGAACGCGTATGGGAATAGGCTATACGACCATGAGGAGCACAGAGGCGTGACTCTGACGTTTGTACTAGACAGGTAGTGATGGTACAAGTTAGTACCAATGGTGGAGGCACTATCTGCACGTCTCTGACCATGTATCAGGGTCGACACCACAACCACCTGCGCCACTATGTCTGGTGCCACTTCTTTGACAATCATACTAAATAAGTAGTGGAGGCATTACCACGGACCCTGACTATGTACCACAGCCAACACCACGACCTTCTGCACCACTACTACCTGTGCCACCATACTAACAACTTACTTGTGAACAACCTGGTCCCCTAGTACCACAATGTATTATGGGCCATTAAAGCCCACTATAAAGGGAACCTCACTTCATTACTGAAAGGGGTTGGGAAAATTCTTGTAAAATCAGATTGATCTAAGGGCAATATACAAGTTTTCTTTCTATTTTTTATTTTCTACTTGTAATTTTCCTTCAAGTATCTATAAGTTCATTTGTGTTCATTAGATATTGATTTAAGTTTCTGAGTTTTCCATCCATATTTCGTTGACGAGTTCTTACTGTCAACATATGTGTTGGGCATGAGTATTTTTATGTGATTCTAAGAGATGACGTTTGATTATGATTATAGGCTCGTTATGAATTTTTTCTCATTTTTTATTTGCTCGAACCTGAGGTAAGGAAGTTAGATAGAATTTCTATGTTTATGCTATGAAATGGTAAGACTTGTATGATACATGGAATAATGTGTTATGTTTTGATGATAAACCATGTGATATGGAAAATGGAATTCTATCTTAAAATGTAATGAAAAGTATGATGCAACATGTATTTCCATTGTCTTGATGTGAATTGGATTACACGTGTTTTGTATGATGAATGAAAAAAGATGGTTGCTAGTATGTTGAACGCAACGCAACAAAGAAGTTTCAATGGATATGACGTAAGTCAAAGGGCAGACGAGTCGAGGTTATTCAAGGACCTGAGATTCTATTTACCTCATAGAGGCAGTTTTACTAGCCTAGATTTATTGGTTACCTCAAGATGTGACATGGACAAGAGAGGTGCCACGATCACAAACAGTATTCTCATGTGGAATGAAAGTGATGTATGACTATGTTTCATTTTTTATTATGAGATATGAGTATGATGATATTATGAGTTGTTCTATTATGTTATACATGTCTTTCTTGTCTTATCTTTAATTTTTTTGTACATCCTTACTGGGCTTGTAATGACCAAAAATTGCTAATAGAGCTTAGGGCCTTGATTAGCATGTCGGGAAGGCATAATTGGTAAATATGTATGTTTAATTGGTTAAATGCATGACTTCCTGGCATGAATGATTTATATGATTATTTGGATATAATATATGCATGTTTATGAGTATTAGATATGCATGTGGGCCTTTATAGCTTATTAGGGCATATTTGTAATTTTGGCCCGTTGAGGGCATAAATGTGATTTATGATTGAGACCACATTATTATGTGGATATATTTGCAGCATATGGCTCGATATGGTCCTAGTGAGCGAATTAGCAAAATAATCACAACGGGGTTTAATACCCGGCTTGGCGGAAGTCTTGGGGTATTTTGGGAATTTAGAGCAATATTTTGGGAGTTATTAGATAATGAATAAGTATTTGGTAATTAATTGGATATGACGGGGTTAATTTGTTAATAGTAGGAATACTTGAGGAATTAGCGAGAACCGGGAGAGGTATGACCATTTTACCCCTAGAGACAATTAGAGGACTAATAAGCTTAAAGAGGCAATATAGTCTTTTAAGGGGTAGGATATACTCAGAAGGCTTAGAAAACAAACTAGAAGGTAGTGGGAACTTACAGCTATCTCTCTCATCTCTCTCACTCACGATTTCTCCCTCACTCCCTCTTGTGATTGAAGCTTGAGCTGCTGAAGGAAAAAGGCTAAGGCTAGGCTAGAGAAAGATTGAGCTTGAAGCTTAAGAAGTTAAAGAGGATGAGGCTGGTAGAAGCTTGGAACCTTGTGAGGATTCAAACAATAATTGAGGTAAGTTCTTATCTCTAATTATGCTAGGGAATTTAGATCATTAAGGTGGAATTAAGCTGGCTGTTGGGTGGTGAATTACTACTGAATTGGGGTAGTGGTTTTAGTAGGATTGTTATGGTTTTGTGTTTAAAATATGTGATTAAAAGTCCTAAACTCGTAGTTGAGCTTGATTTTGTTGGGGGGCTTGTTTAAGTTGAATTTTGGAGGTTTTCGGCAAGAAAGGATAGTGAGAAAACCCAGAAATTATGGGTTCGTATGAGCGTGCGATGACCCATCTCATGGGCATCACGGCCCGCATGCCCAGAATGCCCTGGGTGGGCTCTCTGTCTTTTGAAGGCACACTGTGGCCCTAGGGGATAAGTCGCAACCTGGTTCCCCCTGAGGCCTGGGGGTTGTGTCTTTAACTTGGGGGCACGCCACGACCCTTAGGGCCAGACCGTGGCCCGCCTAGGCGATTTTTGGACTAGATTTTTTTTAGGGTTAGTAAGGCTAGATTGTTCAAACCTAAGCGCTTAGGATGATTTCTACAACCCGGTTTAGTAGAAATTGAGGTCTCGATGACTAGCTAATGTTTCCTAAGTATTTATTTGGGTTTAAAATTTATGATTTCCCATTGATTGCTAAGGCTCAGGACTAAGGATCGTGCTCGGGGTCGTTCTGTATTTCTCGCTCGGGATTCGAGGGAAGAAGACTGCACCCTTGTATGGTTGAGAATGGGACTGAGGTTCCTAATTATTGGTTTCTTGTACTGTGTGTTTGTATGATTGATGTCATATACGAGAATGAACAGCCTAAGAGAGCGGGGGATGACGATAAGCATACTGAACGCAACTCGGCCTATGCGAGCCAGGGTCAGCCAGATTAACAAAGGGCTCGGCCTGAGCGTGCCAACCCTAAGTGTTTGCATAAATGACTTTGATATGTGTTTGAGATGATGTGTTTACCATTGTTTGGTTTTATATTTGAATTATGTTAACTAATTGAACTATTTGAGTTAAAATTGATTATATTTAATTGTTGCTTTGGTGTGCTTGCTATTATGGTTTTCTTGCTAGGTCTTGGCTCACGGGTGCTACGTGGTGCAGGTAAAGGCAAAGAGAAGCTAGACCAACCATGAGTTGGAGAGCATTAGGGGTGATGTGTACATTGTCAGCTGCTCGTCCGCCATAGCCAAGGGATAGTACAGGGACAGAGACTTAAAATTTGTGTTTTGCCATTAGAGTGGCTTTCGGTTGTATAAAACCTTTGAGAGTTTTAAATTATAACTTATACCCTGTTTTTTTTTGGATCCCATGTAGTAAACATTCGTTTTAATGAAAATTAATTGTTTATGTTCAAAATCGTTTAACCCTAACCTGATGGTTGACTTTAGGGAAACATTTTTATTCAAATGACTTGATTAGCAGGTCTTGCACTATTTAAAATACACAGTCTAACGGTCTTGGTTATCCAGGCCGTTACAACTTGGTATCAGAGCAATCTATGTTTAAGGGTTTCTGAAGACTGGCTGGGCATGTACACTCGCCGCTAAAGACAAGCTCAACTCATGGTTGGGTAACTGTATATATGTGATAACATGTTTAAATGTTTAAGTGAGATATAAATGTTTTAATCTGTATGATTAATATGGAGCATGAGATACTAATAGGGACTGGCCCTTCACTGCTATGTGGTTATGATGGGGCATGCTTATTAGCATTGTTGTTGCATGTGAATGAATATTTGAATGCTTGTTTGCATCTTGATTGCATATGGGTGGTTGAGTTTCAATGGTGGATAATGGAAAGACTATTAACATGTCATCACTGCCTGAACGCCGAGTCATTGATTGCAGATAAACTTGGATAGCTATGCGCCCAAGGCGATCGATACGACTAGCTGTCACAAGGCCTGAGGCTCGAGATGATGAACAAGACTAGAACCCTCCACCAATCCCTAAGAATTGGCAGCAGATACTTGCAGATATGCAAGCCCGGTTACAATGTCAAGAAGAGTATATCCGTCTCTTGAGATAGCAGGCTTTATGAGGGAGTACTGCACCTATTATGCCACCTATTGCGGCAGTGGTTGTACAGCCACCTGAGGTGGGGAACAGGTGGGAAACACTTTATGAGCAGTTCAAGAGACAACATCCTCCAACATTTGAGGGGGGACCAGATCCACTGAAGGCTGAGCAGTGGATGAGTATGATTACTTCCATTTTGGATTTTATGCAGGTGGAAAGTTGTAACGACCCAAATTTACTAATAAGGCTTAAGGGCCTTGATTAGTGTGTCGGGAGAGCATAATTGGATTATATGTGATTTAATGGTTAAAAGCATGTGATATGATTATTTGAATATCTGTGACGCATGATTATGTGTACTAGTATGCATGTAGGCCCTGATTAGGTTAGAAGGGCATAATCGTAATTTTGGCCCGTTGAGAGCATAACAGTATATATTTGTGATAAATTGTCGAGACCACATTATTATGTGGATATATTTGTAATCTGTGACTCGAGACGATCCTAGTGAGCGGTTTAGCGAAAAAGTCACAACGGGGATTTATACCCGGCTCGGGGCGAGCCTGGGGGTATTTATGGGAATTTAGAGAATAAATTAGAGTCTATTTTGATAATGAGGAATATAATTGGTGATTATTTAGGTATAAGGAAGTAAGTGGTAAATATTAGAGACACTCGAGGAATTAGCGGGAATTGGGTGTAATGACCAAAATGCCCCTAGGTTGATTAAAGGCTTAGGAATAAAGGGACGGAAAATTGGTCATTTGGTTTATAAGGGATAAGTATTATTAAATTTTATACTTAGTGGATTGTGTAAAAAGAGCTAGAAGTCTGAAGGAAAAGGAAGAAAAGAAAAAGAAAGGGGAATTGGAAGTCTTTTTCTCTCTCTCATTCGGTTGGAGGTCTCTTCTCCATTTCTTAAGGTTTCTTGGAGCTAAAACTCAGGAAGAGTCTAGGCAGGAGCTTGAGACTAGGGTCCCTGGTTTGGCTTGAGGGATTGATAGGGGATACTCATCATTTGAGGTAAGGTTCAAGGTAGTTTTCAGTTTCTAGTTCTTGGTATTGTTGTTGATTTTGAGCTAAGTTTTTGTGGGGAATTTTAGGGAGTTGAGGATGAAGCTTTGAGGAGGTGAAGGCCAAGCTAGTGGGGAGGATAACCTAGGTTGAGCTCATCCATCAAAGGTAAGGAATTCTAGTTCAAGTTATGTGGTTTCAGCTGTTGCTCTTATTGAGTTTCTGAGCTTAAGGTTCAACTATGATGATTTCCTTGATTTGGGGTGCATGTGATTGAGTTATGTGTGGTTGGGGTGTGTGGAGTGAGTTGGAGATGTTGGTAGGCTTGTTTTTATGTTTGGTTGAAGTTTGGAAGAGTTTTGGTAAGGTTTGGCTCGGGGAAAATCGAAGGAGGAAAATGTAGGGTTTATTGTGCTGTGACTACCGCTACAGCGCTAGTCACTGGGCGCTGTAGCGCTAGGCTATGTGGTCTGGGGCGTTTTAGGCTCTGTTTGTAGCGCTGTAGCGCTACCCTATTTCCAGAAAGGGGTTTCTGGGTTATTTTCAAGGGTTTTTGCCCGAGGGTTCGGGGTTTGATTTCACCACCCTGTTTTGTGGAATTAGGGCTTCCCGAGAGATCAGGATTGGTCCCGAGGGTAGGTTTTGGATTTGAAGTCTAGTGATGATTTTGATTTATGGCTAAAACTAGGTGTACGCTAGGGCTCAGGCGGGATCGTGCTTGAGGATCAAATTGAACAAAGCTAGCGAATCTAAAGGTAAGAAAACTGCACCCGGTTATATGTTTGGGATGGAACTAAGAGCTCCCTATATCTGTATGATGTCATAGATGGTATTATGCCATGGGACATGTGATAAATGGCCTAAGGGTGTCATGCATAATACTTGCGCACAGGGCACGACTCGGCCACTGGTAGCTGAGGACAGCTTAGTATTGATTGAGCTTGGTTTAAGCGGGTCGGAGTCAATGGGATAAATAGAGGGTGTGGCCTAAGGGCGTTAACCCTAGTTATCATATGTGAATTGATTATTAATGTGGAATGATATACTTTGTTTGTTGAATACTTGATTAACTTGAATGCTTAGACTGTTGAGTACATGCTTATGCGGTATGAGTTATCTGATTGTCTGTTGAATGATTATGATCTGTTATTGTGTTTTCTTGCTGAGCCTTGGCTCACGGGTGCTACGTGGTGCAGGTAAAGGCAAAGAAAAGTTGGACCAACCTTGAGGTGGAGAGCTGCGGGGCTGAATGTACATAGTCAGATGTTCGACCGCCACGACCGAGGGGTGGAACAGGACAGGAAAAGCCTATTTGTCTGTTTTGCCTTAGAGTGGCTAGCAACTGTATTTAAATCTTAATTCTTTTGTAAACGGTCTTGAACTTATTACTTTTGGGATCCCATGTAAAAATAAAATGTTTAT
This sequence comes from Humulus lupulus, assembly GCF_963169125.1. Taxonomy (NCBI): domain Eukaryota; kingdom Viridiplantae; phylum Streptophyta; class Magnoliopsida; order Rosales; family Cannabaceae; genus Humulus; species Humulus lupulus. The sequence goes on from NC_084797.1 coordinate 28,979,926, forward strand.
TTATAAGAAATGCAGCTTTTTAGATCAAAATCTTTTAACCCTAGTTCTACTATAATTTCAGTAACACGTTTTGAATTAAATGACTTGATTAGCAAGTCTTGCACCTTTATAATTTCAGAGTCTACTACAAGAAAATATTTACAACAGGTCGTTCTATGCGGCAAAACAGGTTTTAACCCTAGTTCCTCTTTAAACCTCGGTCGTGGCGGACGGGCAGCTGCATATGTACACGTCATCACCTAAGCTCTCCAACTCAAGGATGGTCTAGCTTTCTTTTGCCTTTACCTGCACCACAATAGCACCCGTGAGCCGAAGCCCAGCAAGAAAACACAATATAACATGATATAATATCAACAGTGATTATATTAATTATTCAGGACCAACAATCCAAACAAATAGGTGACTATCACAAAAAGTCACAAATATGGGGACAGCACCCTTTAGCCATGTGATGATAGGATCACCAGAGCTTAACAGATATCAAAGGTCACTAATATGGGAACAACACCCTCTAGCCTTGTGACGTTAGGGTCACCCGGGCTTAACTGACAAGAGAACCTTTCATAAGTTTGATCAGGATAGGTGTATGGTGAATAGTCACCAACATAACCTTCCTCATGACCATAGAGTCATAACCCTGGAACAGCGTTCCCTAGCCATGTGACAAACAGTCACCGGGGCCATATGCCCTGGCTCTGAGTAACTGGTCTTAGACCAGACAAGCGCTTATAAGTTCATCGACCTTAGGGTCGGTCCATCGTTAATATCCCATATGAGTCATTCTTGCTGATATCGATTAGATCTAATCTTCATTTGGCTCGGCGTTCATGATGTTATGCCATCTCTGACTCTTAGGTCAGTAAAACACGACCAGTGTTCAACCCATTGTGAACTTGACTAGTAAATCACAGCTTCACAGATGGATCTAACACCATTACCGAATCTGACTAATAAGTCAGTGCTATACACAAGTAAGCCATGCCACCAAACATATATCACATGTCCAATATCCATAAACAAGGTATTCAGCATGCTTACTTAACATGTACTAGTACAGATAGGACCATGTACAAACACAGAGACTCAAGCTCTGAACGATATCATACTCAGTATACAAAGCATGTCCTAATCACATGTTTCTCGTGCATCACATGCATTATATCTAAAAATCCAAAATTCACCAATAATATCCATGCATGTCACGTTTAATAATCAACCAACATGCATCAAGAATAGCCATGCATGTCACATATACACAAGGTGCAGTTTTCTTACCTCAGATTCGAGCTAGAATGATTAAAAGAGCGACCCTTGAGAACGATCAAGTTTTAGTCCTTTAGCAGTCACCTAGTCATAACCAAATACGAGACACCATCAATAAAAAATGATCAACATAGGTTCCCAAACCAATATCTAGCCTCCGGGACATCAATCCGCACTTAACCGGGTAGTAGGATCGACCCCGAGGCCTAAAGCTAGCATCACTAGGTCAAAAACCCATTTCTGGCCAAATATGCCTCTATGGGCCGCGGCTCACCACAGCCATGTCGCGGCTCACCTCTCTGACAAAGGCATTTCCTCCCCAGAAACCAACATAGGCCGCGGCTCACCATAGCCATGTCGCGGCCCTTTATGCAAAACAGCAAGCAATCAGCTTTCTTCCCTTGCGTTCTTCCTCAAAACCAAACCCTCAAACCAGTCCCAAACCTGAACCTAACACCCAATTCAACCCCCAAACATCATCTATATCAAACCCTCATCAAAACCCAAGTTAAACACCAACCTAGCCTCCATTAATTCCAACTATCCATCAAGAAATCACAAACTAAAACTTAAACCAAAAACAGAGTAAAACCAGAGATTCCATGGCTGAAACTTACCTCAAACTTGGGATTAAACCCTCTTCAATGGTTGAACTAAGTCTCTAAGCTCCCACCTTTAATCTCCTAGCTTGTTGCCTCGGTTTGGGTTCTCAAAATTCAAAGGGAAATGAAGGGAAGAACATGTACGGGAGAAAAAGAAGGAGATGAGGATGATGCTCTATTTTTGTTCTGAATTTCTACAGCCTTGAGTTATATAAATCTTAGGGGTGAAAAGACTATTTTGCCCCTAGGTCAAATAAAGGCTTCTAAAGTCTCCCAAGGGTAAAACCGTCCTTTCCTGCCTATCTCGTTAATTATAATTAACGCTCTCAAATTCCCGCTATTCTCAATATTCTCAAATGCCAATAAATCATATCCCATTACCCTTAAATTCTCGGTAATGTTCTAATCATCGAAGTGACCTCGAGACTCACCCCGAGCCCCGAACTTAAACCCATTATGACTAAACCAAACACTTACATTCCATGATCGTCTCATGCCAAATAGCTTGAACCAATCCACCTTATAATGTGGCTATATTAATTAATCACAAACATGCACCCAAAATACACAATTATGCCCACAGCAGCCAAATTACCAAAATACCCTTATAATTGTAAATACACCCATATGCATGCATTTACCATCATATGATAATATAATTCACATAAACAGGCATATGATCATTAAATAGCATTATAACTCAATTATGGCCCTCCCGACCTCCTAATCAAGGTCCTAACCCTTATTAGGAAATTCGGGGCATTACATTATATTGGTGGCCCGGGATGAAGAAGGATGTGGTGGAGTATGTAGCCAGATGTTTAACCTATCACCAGGTGAAAGCGGAGCATCAGCGACCAGCGGGGATGCTTTAGCCTTTAGGTATTCCCGAGTGGAAATGGGAGGACATTACGATGGATTTTGTGGGTGATAGTGGACAGATACACCAAGTCAGCCCACTTTCTTCCAGTGAGGTTGACATATACTGTGGATCAGTGTGCTGAGTTGTATGCGAGGGAGATCGTACGTCTCCATGGGGTTCCTAAATATATAGTGTCAGACCAGGATCCCATCTTTACTTCCAAGTTTTGGGGTGGTTTGCAGAAGGCTATGGGGACTCAGTTGAAGTTCAGTACAGCCTTTAATCCTCAGACCGATGGACAGTCTGAGAGGACGATTCAAGTGTTGGAGGATATGCTCAGAGCATGTGTGATCGACTTTGAGGGATCATGGAGTAAGTATGTCCCGTTGATTGAATTTTCGTATAACAATAGTTACCAATCAACGATTGGAGTGGCTCCCTATGAGATGTTATATGGGAGGAAGTGTAGATCACCCATTCATTGGGATGAGATGGGTGAGAGGAAATATTTGGGGCCTGATATGGTTCAGAGGACAAGTGAAGCTATAGAGAAGATCCGAGCTAGGATGCTCGCTTCACAGAGCAGACATAAAAGCTACGCTGATCCCAAGCGTAGGGACGTGGAGATCCAAGTTGGGGATCATGTGTTTCTTCGAGTTTCACCGCTGCGAGGGGTGAGGAGGTTTGGAAAGAAGGACAAGCTAAGACCTAGGTTCATTGGACCTTTTGAGTTCTTGGAAAGGATCAGTCAAGTGGCTTATAGGTTGGCCTTCCCACCATCGTTGTTAGGAATCCATGACGTATTCCATGTTTCTATGCTCCGAAAGTATGTTTCAAATGCGACTCATGTGTTAAGGTATGAAGATTTGGAGTTGCAGACAGATTTAGCTTATGAGGAGCAACTAGTTCAAATCTTGGATCAGAAAGATAAAGTGCTACAGAATAAGACGATTCCTCTTGTTAAAGTATTGTGGAGGAATAGTAGGGTCGAGGAAGCGACATGGGAGCTTGAGACAGCGATGCAGGATCAGTATCCCAAGCTATTTAGGTAAATTTCGAGGATGAAATTCTCATTAGGAGGGGATAGTTGTAACGACCCAAATTTACTAATAAGGCTTAAGGGCCTTGATTAGTGTGCTGGGAGGGCATAATTGGATTATATGTGATTTAATGGTTAAAAGCATGTGATATGATTATTTGAATATCTGTGACGCATGACTATGTGTACTAGTATGCATGTAGGCCCTGATTAGGTTAGAAGGGCATAATCATAATTTTGGCCCGTTAAGGGCATAACTGTATATATTTGTGATAAATTGTCGAGACCACATTATTATGTGAATATATTTGTAATCTGTGACTCGAGACGATCCTAGTGAGCGGTTTAGCGAAAAAGTCACAGCGGGGATTTATACCCGGCTCGGGGCGAGCCTGGGGGTATTTATGGGAATTTAGAGAATAAATTGGAGTCTATTTTGATAATGAGGAATATAATTGGAATGATATACTTGGTATGTTGAATACTTGATTAACATGAATGCTTAGACTGCTGAGTACATGCTCATGCGGTATGATTTATCTGATTGTATGTTGAATGATTATGCTCTGTTATTGTGTTTTCTTGCTGGGCCTTGGCTCATGGGTGCTACGTGGTGCAGGTAAAGGAAAAGGCAAGTTGGACCAACCTTGAGGTGGAGAGCTGTGGGGCTGAATGTGCATAGTCAGATGTTCGGCTGCCACGGCCGAGGGGTGGAACAGGATAGGAAAAGCCTATTTTTCTGTTTTGCCTTAGAGTGGCTATCAACTGCATTTAAATCTTAATTCTTTTGTAAACGGTCTTGAACTTATTACTTTTGGGATCCCATGTAAAAAGTAAATGTTTATTTATAAGAAATGCACTTTTGAGACAAAAATCTTTTAACCCTAGTTCTACTATAGTTTTAGTAACACGTTTTGAATTAAATGACTTGATTAGCATGTCTTGTACCTTTATAAACACACAGTGTAACAGTCTTGGCTATCCAGGGCGTTACAAAGGTAATGACAAGGTGGCCTATGCCACCTATATGCTTAGATAGGATGCCCGTATTTGGTGGGAGGTGGCATCACAGACCAAGGATATTTCTACTTTGAGTTGGAATAGCTTCAGAGTTCTATTCAACTAGAAGTATTACAATGTTGCCATCAGGGCAGTGAAGGTGAATGAATTCACAGGGCTTGTACAGGGCAGCATGATAGTTACAAAGTATACCCTGAAGTATGATAGGCTGGTGAAGTTTGCATCAGGCTTGGTGCCTAGAGATGCGGACAGAGAGAACAGGTTCATTTGGGGGCTTAATGTCATGATAGTCCGGGATGTGAGGATTACATCAGTACCTGGGAGATGACTTATGCCCAGGCTTTTAAGAAGGCTCTTAGTGGAGAAGAGGTAGAAAATAAGATCAGGAAGGAAAACGCTGCGAGATGGGATGTTCACAGGGCAATGCCTTCATCCACAGGGTTTGGTAGGGGCGGAGGCCCCAGCGATCTGAGGAGGAAGAACCCTGACACTTCAACCACTACTGGTCTTGATAGGAGGAGTCGGGGTGTTCATGGTGGCCGCCAGGGAGGCGATGAGACATGGAGAAGTTATCCAGAGTGCACGAGATGCAGGAAGCGCCATCTGGGCGAATGTCGGGCAAAGGCTTGCTACTTATGCAGGGTAATGGTAAACCTCAAGAAGGACTACCCAATAGCGAAGAAGGAGGAACCAAGGAAGGTGGACAGCTTAACTCCAGCTTAAGTGTTCACCTTGACACAGGCAGAGACCGAGGCTAGTCCCTCAGTGGTGATAGGTCAGCTTTCTAGCGTTGGCTCGTCTTATACTGTATTGATTGACTCTGGTGCTACACATTCGTTTGTTTCTAGTAAGATAATTAATAGATTGTGTAGACCTAGTGAGTATTATACTGAGGGGTTTGGGCCTATAATGCCTATAGGGGAATAGATAATTTCTAGAATATGGATTAAATCACTGCCAGTGATGGTATATAGTAGGGAACTATCAATAGATTTCATCGAGATGAGTATGGGCAATTTTGATATGATTTTAGTGATGGATTGGCTAGTCAGATATGGGGCTACTATAGACTGCAGAAAGAAGATGGTGACCTTTGAGCCTGAGGGTAAGGATCCCTTTGTTTTCGTGGGCACTATGCATGGACCCCGCATACCCATGGTATTAACATTGAGGTCTAGGGACCTATTGCATGGAGGTTGTATAGGTTTTCTAGCTAGTGTGGTGGATATCACCAAGGTTATGCCAGCTGGTCTAGGAGAGACCAAATTGGTATGCGAGTTCTAGGTTGTGTTTCCTAAGAATTTACCAGGACTTCCACCGCATCGGGAAATCCAGTTTGTCATCGAGTTAGCATCGGGTACAGAGCCAGTGTCGAGGGCACCATATAGGATGGCTCCGGCGGAACTAAAGGAGTTGAAGATACAATTGCAAGAGCTTCTTGATTTGGGGTTTATCAGACCTAGCTTCTCGCCATGGGGTGCTCCAGTTTTGTTTGTGAAGAAGAAGGATGGGACTCTGAGGATGTGTATAGACTACAGGGAGTTGAACAAGTTTACCATCAAGAATAAGTACCCCTTACCAAGGATCGATGACCTGTTCGATTAGCTGCAGGGAAAGACGGTGTTCTCGAAGATTGATCTTCAATCTGGTTATCACCAACTAAGGATTCATGGATGAGGATATACCGAAGACGGCCTTCCAAATGAGGTATGGGCATTATGAGTTCCTGGTCATGTCGTTTGGTTTGACCAATGCTCCAACAACATTCATTGACTTGATGAACATGGTTTACTCTATTTCAGAGGCAAAACATGAGCAGCATCTCTGACAGGTATTGTAGAGATTGAGAGAGCATCAGTTGTATGCAAAATTTAGGAAGTGCGAGTTCTGGCTACCTGAAGTGACATTTCTTGGACATATTTTTTGTGAAGACAGGATTAAGGTGGATCCAGCTAAGGTAGAGGCAGTGAGAGATTGGCCGAGGCCAAGGAATGCCTCAGAAGTTAGGAGCTTCCTTCGATTGGTAGGATATTACAGACGGTTCATGGAAGGGTTCTCGAAGATTGCTGCACTGATGACAGAATTGACACGGAAGAATTTGAAGTCTATCTGGCCAGAAAAGTGTGAGAATAGCTTCCAGGAATTGAAGCGACGACTGATTACTTCTCTGGTGTTGAGACTTCCTTCAAAGGGAGGAAAGTTTGTAGTATACTGTGATGCATCGAGGTTGGGATTGGGGTATGTGCTGATGCAGAATGAGAAGGTTATTGCTTATGCATCACGACAATTGAAGGAGTATGAGCAGCAGTACCCTACCCTTGATTTGGAGTTGGCAACGGTGGTATTCGCATTGAAAGTTTGGCGGCATTACTTTTATGGAGAAAAGTATGAGATATACACCGATCATAAAAGTTTGAAGTATTTCTTCACCTAGAAAAACTTGAATATGAGGCAGAGGCGTTGGCTGGAGTTGGTAAAGGAATATGATTGTGACATCCTTTACCACCTAGGGAAAGCCAATGTAGTGGCAGATGCGTTGAGCTGGAGGGGCCCGGACAGTTGTTTAGCTCTGCACATATATCGAGAGAGTTGGCAGAGGAAATTTCTAGAGCGAGGATAGAGCTAGTTGTGGGTCGGTTGGCCAATATCACTTTACGGTTGACCCTTCTGGAGAGGGTAAGAGAGGGTTAGGTGGTTGATACATCGTTGCAGAAGGTTGGAGGGAATGTCCTAGCCGGTGTGGCTAAGGAATATTCCATTTCAGAGACTGGGTTGGTACGGTATAAGGTTCGGATATGTGTCCCGATAGATATGGGTATAGGATGAGAGATATTAGATGAATCCCATACTACACCATACTCACTCCATCTAGGCACCACGAAGATGTATCAGGATCTACGAACGTTATATTGGTGGTCTGGGATGAAGAAAGATGTAGTGGAGTACGTGGCCAAGTGTTTAACCTGTCAACAGGTGAAGGTTGAGCATCAGTGACCAACGGGATTGCTACAACCATTTGGGTATTCTCGAGTCGAAATGGGAAGACATTACTATGGATTTTGTGGGAGGTTTACCCAGGAGAGTGGGGCTACATGACTCGATGTGGGTGATAGTAGACAGATACACCAAGTCATCTCACTTTCTGCCAGTGAAGACAAACTATATTGTGGATCAGTACGCAGAACTGTATGTGAGGGAGATTGTATGTCTCCATGGGGTTCCCAAGTCTATAGTATCAAATCAGGATCCCATATTCACCTCCAAGTTTTGGGGTAGTTTCCAGAAGGCTATGGAGACTCAGTTGAAGTTCAGTACGACATTTCATCCTCAAACTGATGGACAGTCTGAGAGGATAATTCAGGTATTGGAAGACATGCTCAGGGCGTGTGTGATAGACTTTGAGAGGTCCTGTAGTAAGTATCTCTCGTTGATTGAGTTTTCATACAACAACATTTATCAATCAACGATTGGAGTAGCTCCATACGAGATGTTATATGGAAGGAGGTGTAGATTGCCCATTCATTGGGATGAGATGGGCGAAAGGAAGTATTTGGGACTGGAGATGGTTCAGAAGACTGATGAACCGTCGTTATCGGGGGTTCACGACGTATTCCACATTTCTATGTTTCAGAAGTACATCTCAGATATGACACATGTGTTGAAGTATGAGGATTTTGAGTTGCAGACAGATTTTTCATATGAGGAGCAACCGGTTCAAGTCCTAGACAGGAAAGACAAGGTTCTACGGAACAAGACGTTTCCTCTAGTCAAAGACTAATGGAGCAATAGCAAGGTCGAGGAAGCGACCTGGGAGCTTGAGTCGGAGATGTGGGATCGGTATCCCGGGTTATTCAAGTAAATTTTGAGGACGAAATTCTTAGTAGGAGGGGACAGTTGTAACGACCCAAAATTGCTAATAGGGCTTAGGGTCTTGATTAGCGTGTAAGGAGGACATAATTGGTAAATATGTATGTTTAATTGGTTAAATGCATGACTTCGTGGCATGCATGATTGATATGATTATATGGATATAATATATGCATGTTTATGAGTATTAGATATGCATGTGGGCCTTTATTGCTTATAAGGGCATATTTGTAATTTTTGCCCATTGAGGGCATAAATGTGATTTATGATTGAGACCACATTATTATGTGGATATATTTGCAGGATATGGCTCGAGACGGTCCTAGTGAGCGGATTAGTGAAATAGTCACAGCAGGGTTTAATACCCAACTTGGGGGAGCCTAGGGGTATTTTGGGAATTTAGAGAAATATTTTGGGAGTTATTAGATAATGAATAAGTATTTGGTAATTAATTGGACATGATGGGGTTAGTTGGTTAATAGTAGGAACACTTGAGGAATTAGCAGGAACTGGGAGCGGAATGACCATTTTACCCCTAGAGACAATTAGAGGACTAATATGCTTAAAGGGGCAGTATAGTCTTTTGAGGGGTAGGATATACTCAGAAGGCTTAGGAAATAAACTAGAAGGTAATGGGAACTTACAACTCTCTCTCATCTTTCTCACTCACAATTTCTCCCTCACTCCCTCTTGTGATTGAAGCTTGAGCTGCTGAAGGAAAAAGACTTAGGAAAGGCTGGAGAAAGTCTGAGCTTGAAGCTTAAGAAGTTAAGAGGTTGAGGCTGGTAGAAGGCTGGAAGTTTGTGAGGATTCAAATAATAATTGAGGTAATCTCTTGTCTCTGATTATATTAGGGAATTTAGATCATTAAGGTGGAATTGAGCTGAATGTTGGGTGGTGAATTACTACTGAATGGGGATAGTGGTTTCGGTAGGATTGTTAAGGTTTTATTTTTAAAATATGTGATTAAAAGTCCTAAACTCGTAGCTGAGCTTGATTTTGGTTGGGGGGGGGGGGGGGGGGGGGTTGTTAAAGTTTAATTTTGGAGGATTTTGGCTGGGAAGGATGTTGAGAAAACCCAGAAATTCTTGGTTCGTAGGGGCGTGCGGTGACCCAGCTCATGGGCGCCGCGGCCAGCATGCCCAGAATGCCCTAGGTGGGCTCTCTATCTTGAAGGCGCGCTGCGGCCCTAGGGGGCAGGTCTTGAAGGCGCGTCGCGGCCCTAGGGTGCACCGCAGCATTGATGGACATGATGATCAGAGTATTTAATGACTACTTGGATAAGTATGTAGTAATGTTTATAGATGACATCCTTTTCTACTCGAGGACCAAGGAAGAGCATGAGGAGCACTTTAGGTTGACACTAAATAAATTAGGAGAGTATCACGTATAAGCTAAGTTCTCTAAGTGTGAGTTTTTGGTTGAATACCTGACCTTCCTTGGGCATATAGTGTCCAAGAATGGAATAGCAGTGGATTCGGCAAAGATCGAGGCCATTAGAGACTGGCCCTTGCCAAAGAATGCCTCAACGGTTCGAAGCTTCTTAGGGTTAGCAGGTTACTACCGGAAGTTTGTCAAGGGTTTTTCAAATATTTCAACTTCCTTGACCAACTTGACCCGCAAACACTAGAAGTTCACATGGACCGAGAAATGTTAAGAAAGCTTTCAGACTATGATGGATAAGGTGTTCTCTGCACCTATCCTTTGTGTTGTCATAGAGGGCAATAAATTCGTGGTATAATGCGGCCTAGGTTGTGTGTTGATGCAAAACAGGAAGGTGGTAGCTTATGCTTCAAGACAACTCAAGGACTATGAGAAACAGTATCCCACCCATGATCTTGAGTTAGCAGCAGTGGTGTTCACACTGATTATATGGACACATCACCTTTATGGGGATATGTGTGAAATTTACACTGATCACAAAAGTCTAAAATACTTCTTCACTCAGAAAGAACTGAATATGAAGCAGCGGAGGTGGTTAGAGTTAGTGAAGGACTATAATTGTGAAATTCTATACCACCCAAGCAAGGCCAATGTGATTGTCGATGCATTGAGTAGGCAAGGACATGGGAGTGTCTCAACTCTGAGCACCATAGACATGCCTCTTGTAAAGTCTTCATAATCCAGAATCATTACACTGTATACGTTAAATAGTGTCAGACATGTTAATCAATTTAGTTATTTATAAATGTGTAACTAAGGCTAATGTCAAGGGTTAGGGTTAAAAATTTTGGTCAAAGAAAATGTTGAATTTTCATTTAAAAGTTTAATACATACATGGGATCCCAAAATGTTACAAACAGATGTTTAAAAGGGTATATACAAATCAAAAGTTACAATGCCCTAAGCGGCAAAATAAGGGATACAATCCTAGTCCCTCTGAGATATCCTCGGATGTGGTGGATGAGCAGCCGTATTTGTACACGTCGCCACCAAAGCTATCCAACTCATGGATGGTCTAATTTTCCTTTTCACTTACCTGTAACACATAGCACCCGTGAGCCAAGGCTAAGCAAGAAAACTTAAACATGTGCATGAACTAGCATGCCCAGCAGTAATAACCTACTCATGCATGCATACAATTACAAATAATTGATCATTAGATCATTCTGGGCCCGCTACCTTGAATAGATGACAATAGAGTTAACCAAGGGCCCTATGCCCTAACTATGTGACCATAGAGTCACCTGGGGCCCTTGCCCTTAGCTCTGAGTAACTAGCCATAGAGAAAGCCAAGCGCTTTGTTTTCCAACGACCATAGGGTCGGCCAACGTAATAGTACATCCCTGATTGGGCCTAAGCCTTTCGACCAGCATCCAGCGCGCTATTGCCGCCCTTGACTAATAAGTCAAGCCATGAACTAGGTATTCAAATACAAATATGGATATAGATACAGATAAGCATCCTCCAGACAATACAAGTATTCATACATATTAATTATATAATACAATCAATCAAATGAAAACATAGTAATAACCATGTTCCTTAATGGGGCCAAGCCCTAACTACACAGACCATGCGAACAATCATATAACACTTAGCCAGAAATGGAGCATTCAAGCATGCTCAATCAATGAGCACAAACATAACTTAATCACATCCATTCTCAGGGGCCCGAGCCTTATTCAAAGTTATAATCAACAATTCGACCAAGCCCTAACCACATATATCATGTATTAGATGCAATTTTCTTAACTTAGGTCCGAGTACAGCGTAATAATAAGACCGACCCTCGAGCACGATCCTTTCCCGAGCCCTAGCGGTACCCTAGTCATAACCAAATAAATGGTATTCATCAATATCGAGTAAATAAAGGCTTCAGGACTAAGTCCTAGCCTCCGAGAGGATCGATTCTACTAAACCGGATAGTAGAATCGATCCCAAGCCCTTAGGTTTAAATTACTGTTACTTAAAACTTATCTTGGCAAAATTTGCCCAGGGCTCGTGGCGTGCCTCCCATAACAGAAAGCCCCCAGTCTGGAGTTCAAGATACGAGCAGTGACTTGCCCATGAGAGTTGCGGCATGCCTCCAAAACAGAAATCCCTCCTGGGCCTTGGGTTCACACGTGTTGAGGCGCCCCAAGAACAAGGTCACAGCACAACCCTTCGAACCAAGATTTTCCCTGCTTTTCTTCAGCCAAACCTAACCAAAAATCATCCCAAACCACCCAAATCAATAACTAAATCCCAGTACAACATCAACGTCAAACCAACAACAAAACCCATTCCCAAACTCACTCAAAATCCCTCAAAAAATCAAATCCAAAACCTTGAGCCTCAAAGCTCAAGAACACCATAAACAAAAATAGAATTCAATTAAAAACATAGTCTATAGCTTACCTCAACTGTGAATTAAATCCTCCTAGTTGCAGCTAACCCAATCCTAGTCTCAAGAACACCAACCACACCAAGCTCAAGCTTCAAAACCTTGAATTTCGCTAGCTTTGCCCCAAAACCAAGCCAACACTAAAGAGAGAGAGAGAGAACCGAGTGAAAGAGAGAGATAGTTACTTGTGTTTTGTTTACTCTATTTCTGGTTCCCTTCAACTAAAGGAAAAAGGTGACTAACTCACTAACTTTGGTACAAAATGACCTAAATGCCCCTAGGGCCAAATCTCTCTCTCAAAGCCCTTCAAGGTCATTTTTGTCATTTGCCACATATCTCGTTCATCATAATTAACGCCTTATAATTCTCATTACTTCCAATATCCACGAATAGTTACCAAATAATCTCCCATTACCCGATCAATCCTGGTAATGTACTAAATTACCAAATTACCCCTAGGCTCACCTCAAGCCGGGTATTTGACCCAGTTATGACTAAACCACTAACTTGCTACCTAGGATCGCCTTGTGCTGAAAAGCTTAAATATATCCACATAATAATGTGGTCTCAATCCATAAACACATAAATATACAAATATGCCCTCAACGGGCCAAAATTACTAAAATGCCCTTCTAATAAGAATCGGGCCCACATGCATGCAAATACAGTCATATAATAATATAACTCACATAATCATGCATATTTACCCATAATAATACAATAAACCAGTTATTGCCCTCCAGGTACCCTAATCAATGCACTTAGCCATATTACAAAATTTCAGACATTATAACTATCCCTTCCTTATAAGAGTTTCTGCCTCGAAATTTTACCTGAACAACTCAGGATACTGATTTTGCATATCTGACTCTAGCTCCCAGGTCGCTTCCTTGACCTTGTTGTTCATCCATAATACATTAACCAAAGGAATATTCTTGTTCCTTAGGACCTTGTCTTTCCTGTCTAGTATCTGGGCTGGCTATTCCTCATAGGAGAGATTTGCCTGAAGCTCCAAATCCACATAACGCAATTCATGAGTCACGTGTGACATGTACTCAGGAAGTGTTGAAATATGGAATACATTTTGTACGGCTGACAATACCAGAGGTAGGGCCAATCTATAGGCCACCTGATCGATCCTCTCTAGGATCTCAAACGGTCCTACAAATCTAGGGCTCAGCTTACCCTTCTTCCCAAATCTCCTCACCCCTTTCCAAGGAAAGAATCTAAAGAAGACATAGTCTCCAACTTGGAAGTCCACGTTCCTGCGTTTCGGATCAGCATAATTTTTCTGCCTGCTTGGAAGCGAGCTTTCAAGCTCTAACCTTCTCCTTAACTTCATTGGTCCTCTGAACGGCCTCAAGACCCAAGTATTTCCTTTCTCCTATCTCATCCCGATGAATGGATGATCTACATTTCCTACCGTAAAACATCTCATAAGGAGCCACCCCAATGGTCGACTGGTAGCTATTATTGTAGGAAAACTCTATCAAAGGCAAATACTTACTCCAGGATCCTTCAAAGTCCAACACACATGTTTTCAGCATGTCCTCCAATATCTGGATAGTCCTCTCAGACTGACCACCGGTCTTAGGATGATAAGTTGTACTAAACTTTCACTGTGTACCCATTGCCTTCTGCAAACTTCCCCAAAACTTGGATGTAAAGATAGAGTCCCTATCAAACACAATAGACCTCAGAGTCCCATGAAGGTGAAATATCTCTCTCCCATAGAGAACTGTATACTGATCAACCATGTGATTCGCCCTCACTGGTAGAAAGTGAGCTGATTTCATATACAGGTCTAAAATGACCCATATTGAATCATGCTAGCCCATTGTCCTGGGCAATCCTACCATGAAATCCATTGTGATGTCCTCCCATTTCCACTCTGGGATATCTAGAGGCTCCAACAGCCCTGCTGGTCTCTAGTTCTTAGTCTTGACCTATTGACATGTCAACCACTTAGCCACATATTCTATCACATCCCACTTTACCCCAGGCTACCAATATAGTGATCTCGTATCCTGATACCTCTTCGTGGTTCCTTGATGTAGAGAATAAGGGGTAGTATGAGAATCATCCAAAATCTCCTGTCTAATCCCAGTGCCAATTAGAACGCAGATCTGATCCTTGTATTTCAATAAGCCCAAGGCTGACACTGTGTAGTCCTTAGCTAATCTAGCTAGGACGTCCCCTCTGATCTTTCCCAACAGCGGGTCACTCAACCGCTTCTCCCTGATCCTCTCTAAAAGAGTAGACTGTATGGTTATGTTAGCTAACTGGCCCACCACTAGCTCATTACCTGCTCTAGTAATATCCTCAGCTAACTCCTTGGATATCTTCCTAGCAATATACAACTATCCCGGACCCTTCCAGCTTAAGGCATCTGCTACCACGTTGGCTTTCCCTAGGTGATAGAGCATCTCACAATCATAATCCTTCATCAGGTTTTACCAATGTCTCTGTCTCATGTTCAAATCCTTCTTGGTGAAGAAGTATTTCAAACTCTTGTGATCTGTGTATATCTCACACTTCTCACCATATAAGTAGTATCGCCACACCTATAATGCAAAAACTATTGCTGCAAGTTCCAGATCATGTGTGGGATACCTTTGCTCATACTCCTTCAGCTGACGTGATGCATAGGAAATCACTTTCCCTGTCTGCATAAGGACACAACCTAGGCCCTGCCTTGAGGCGTCACAAAAAACCACAAACTTGTTCTAATCCGTAGGAAGACTCAAAACCAGAGTGGTGATCAAACTCTTCTTCAGTCTCTGGAAGTTATCCTCACACCTGTCTGACTATATGAACCTCTGATTCTTGTGTGTCAACTCTGTCAGTGATGACACAATCTTCAAAAAACCATCCACAAAGCGTCTGTAATAACCAACAAATCCCAAGAAACTTCTAATCTTTGAAGCATTCTTTGGCCTTGGCCTATCTCTGACTGCCTCAATCTTTGTTGGATCCACCATAATTCCATCCTTACTTGCTATGTGACCTAAGAAAGTCACATGTGGCAACCAGAAATCGCACTTCTTGAATGTTGCATATAGGTTGTGCTCTCTCAGCCTTAGTAGTACCAATCTGAGATAATGCTCGTGCTCCTTCTCTGACTGAGAGTATGCCAGTATATCATCGATAAAGATGATTGCAAACTGATCCATATAATCTTTGAACACACTGTTCATCATATCCATAAATGTTGCTGGGCATTATTTAGTGCTAAAGACATCACCAAAAACGCAGAATGCCCATACCTGGTGCGAAAAGCTGTCCTCGATATATCCTCCTCCCTGATCTTCAGTTGGTGATAACCAGATCAAAGATCTATCTTGGAGAAGACCGTCCTACCCTGTAACTGATCAAAAAGACCATCAATCCTTGGCAGAGGATACCTATTCTTCATAGTTAACTTGTTAAGTTCTCTATAATCGATGCACATCCTTATAGAACCATCTTTCTTCTTTCCAAAGAGGACTAGTGCGCCCCATGGCGGAAAACTAGGCCTAATAAAACCTAAGTCTAGTAACTCCTGTAATTAAACCTTTAGTTCCTTTAGCTCTGTCGGAGCCATCCTATAAGGTGCTCTAGACATTGACTTTGTCTCTAGTGCCAGTTCATTTGCAAACTCTATCTCCCTTTGTGGAGGTAACCCCTCTGGAAACACATCCAGAAACTCACAGACAAATCTGGTATATTCTGGTCCCACTGACACGACTTGAGTGGTTTCCACCATGCTAGCTAAGAACCCTATGCATCCCCCCTGCAATAGGTCTCTAGCTCTAAGTACATATATCATAGGTATATGGATGTACAGTGCCAACGAACACAAATGGGTCCTCACCCTCAGGCTCAAAGGTTACCATCTTCTTCTTACAATCTATCATTGCCCCATACTTCTCTAGCCAGTCCATACCCAGAATTATGTCAAAGTCGATCATAACCAACTCTATCAAGTCAACTGACAACTCTCTACCATCCACTGTCACTGGTAATGATCTGACCCATCTCCTGCTAACCACTAACTCTCTAGTAGGCAGCATATTACCAAACCCCATAGGATAAAAGTCACATGGTCTACACAGTCCATCTATAACTCTACTAGCAACAAAAGAGTGTGTAGACTCGAATCAATCAAAATAGTATAAGGGATCCTAACACTAGAAAGCTTACATGTAACCACCAAGGGACTAGCCTCAGCCTCTGCATGGGTGAAGGTGAACACCCGAGCTGGTGTCAGGCTTTCCACCTTCTTGGGCTCTTCCTTTCTGGCTTTCGGGCAGTCTTTCTTCAGGTGTCCCACACTCCCGCAAACGAAGCAAGCCTTCACCCGACATTCCCCAATATGGCACCTCCTGCATTGAGCACCCTCTGGGAATGCTTTCCAGGTCACACCGCCACCCTAGCGACCTATATGTATGCCTTGTGGCCTCCTATCTGGCCCTAGAGTTGAAACCGTATCTGGAGTTTTTCTCTTTTGGTCACTAGGGCCTCCGCCCCTACCAAAGCCTGCAAATGGAGGTCCCAACCTCCTAGAATCCCTTCTGGCTGCATTCTCATGCCAAATCTTGTTCTCTATGCTCTCAGTTATAAGCGCCTTCTCCACAGCCTGTGCATAGGTAGCACTCCTGACACAGTAGTGATACGAACCTATTGGGCTATCATAGGTTGTAGCCCCTGGAGAAACCTCTCTCTTCTGGTCCCATCATTGGGCATCAGACCCCCATCAAACTTCAAGGCATAATCGATCACTGACATATTGCCCTGAACTCTTCAACCTTCGTAGCTTTAACTGCATCATTGTAGTATTTCTCATTGAACAGAGTTCTGAATTCCTCCCATTCCATAATATTTACTACCCTGGTTTAGGATACCACCTCCCACCATATTCGGGCATCCTCCTGAAACATGTAAGTGGCACATTCCACTATTTCATTACAACCTACCCTCATAAAATCCAGGATGGTGGTTATCATAGTCATCCAATGCTCAGCCTTCAGTGGGTCTGAGCTGCCCTAAAAAATTGGAGGGTGTTGTTTTCCAAACCTCTCATATAGGGGTTCTTACCAATCTCCCATGCCTGGGGCTGAACTACTGCTGATACCTCTGGCTGTAACATTGCCAAGACTGGGGGCTGTAGGTTCCCTGCTAGAACCTGCTGCTGTCTCAAGAGGTAAATCTCATCTTCATGCCTCTGTAACCTGGCTTGCATATCAACAAGCACCTGTTGCCAGTTTTTTGGAGCTAGCGGTGGGGCATGGCCCTGTTCATTCTCTTCCCTGGCTTGTATCTCATGCCAGCCAACAAACAGTTGTCATGTTAATAAGCATGCCAACACAATATATTCAATCATGGTGCTAATAAGCACTTCATGATATTCATCAGCAATTAACAATGCTAATAAGGATTTTTGGCATTCATAAGCAATTAAGATGCAAATAAGCATGTTCAAGCATTTATACATGTATAACAATGCTAATAAACATTTCCTAGCCTATATGCAAATAACAATGCTAATAAGCATGTCCTGACCTACATCTCCATATAATAACGCTAATAAGTGGTTCCTTTGCATTCACAAGCAATAACAATGCTAATACGCATGTTATTTATCATTCATACAACAGTCAAGGGCCAGACCCTATCATAATATTTCATGCTCCTTAATCAAGCATGCAGATAAGGAATATACATTAATTTTAAATAGTTAGGCACTTAATCACATAAGTAGTTACCAAACCCTGAGTCAAGCATGTCTTTAGTGGCGAGTGTACATGTCTGGCCAATCTTTAGGAACCCTTAAACCTTGGCAGCATGATACCAAGTTGTAACATCCCGCTATTCCAGGACCGTTACACTGTGTACTTTAAATAGTGTTAGACTTGTTAATCAAGTAATTTGGTTACAAATGTGTAACTTAGGTTAATGTCAAGGGTTAGGGTGAAATTTTTTTGTCAACAAAACCGTTACTTTTCATTTAAAATTTTAATACATAAATAGGATCCCAAAATGTTACAAACAGATGTTTAAAAGGGTTTATAAAAATCAAAAGTTACAACCAACCGCCCTAAGCAAAAAAATAAGGGATACAATCCTAGTCCCTCTGATATATCCTCGGTTGTGGTGGACGAGCAGCCGCCTATGTACATGCCGCCACCGAAACTCTCCAACTCATGGCTGGTCTAGCGTTCCTTTTCCCTTATATGCACCACATAGCACCCGTGAGCCAAGGCTCATCAAGAAAACTTAAACATGTGCATGAACAATAAATACAGATTCCAAATACATATATGGCATGCCCAACAACAAAAACCTCTCATGCATGCAAACAATTACAAATAAATGATCAATCATTCTAGGGCCTGCTACCCTGAATAGATGACCATAGAGTCAACCCGAGGCCCTATGCCCTAGCTATGTGACCATAGAGACACTTGGGGCCCTGGCCCTTAGCTCTAAGTAACTAGCCGTAGAGCTAGCCAAGCGCTTTGTTTTCCAATGATCATAGGGTCGGCCAACGTAATAGTAGGTCCCTTATTAGGCCTAAGTCTTTCGACCAACGCGCTATTGCCACTTTTGACTAATAAGTCAAACCCTAAACTAGGTATTCAAATACAGATACAGATAAGCATACTTCAGAAATACAAGTAGGCATACATATTAATTATATAACACAATCAATGTAATGCAAACATAGTAATAACCATGTTCCTTAATGAGGCCAAACCCTAACTACGCAAACCATGCAAACAATCATATAACATTTAGCCAAAAATGGAGCATTCAAGCATGTTTAATCAATGAGCATAAACATAACTCAATCACATTCATTTTTAGATGCCCGAGCCTTATTCATAGTTATAATCAACAACTGGGCCAAGCCCTAATCACATATATCATGTATTGGGTGCAGTTTTCTTACCCCAGGTCTGAGTACAACTTAATAATAAGAACGACACTCGAGCACGATCATTTCCCGAGACCTAGCGGTACCCTAGTCATAACCAAATAAATGATATTCATCAACATCAAGTAAATAAATGCTTCCAAACTGATACCTAGCCTCCGGGATGATCGATTCTACTAAACCGAGTAGCAGAATCCATTATGAGCCCTTAGGTTGAGTTCCCGTTACTCAAAACCTATCCTGGCCAAAGTTGCTCAGGCGGGTCATGACGCCTCCCAGAATAGAAAGCCCCTGGTCTGGAATTATAGATGCCTATTGCAAAATCTCATGTTTTCACCTCAACTTAAGTGAAAATCGTTAAGTGTTTTGCACCACATTGTGTAAATAACTTAACCATTATATTTCACCAATCTCAACAGGTTAGACACTACATTGGCTTCAAAAGTCTCTCCATTAGACTCTTCCACATTTTGTATCTCTATAACAGGACTTCTCCTCAATTCTCAAATGTTTAAGAATCTCCTCCAAGGAAATCTCCTCATTCTTATGGAAGATTTTCTTTCTATAGCCCCTCCAAGATGGAGGCAACTTGGCTATAATGGCACCAATAATGAATTGTTCCAGCAATACAATCTTTTGATTAGAACATTTATTCACAATAATTTTCAACTCATAAATTTTTGGGAAAAGGGATTTCACATCAAAAACCCTAATTCCATTTATTGAGTAATAAGGGATTTCTTTATACATTCTTCTTCCGCTTTGTATTTGTTTTCCAATGTCTCTCAAATCGACTTATTGGTATAGAGATCATACAACTAGTCTGAGAGGGTATTGAGGATGAGACCCCTACAAATGAGCTCATCTTTTTTGCGCTTGTTCCTTCCCTTGATGACTTCTTGAGTGTCATCCTTGTAGAGTCCAAGAACTTTACTTAACTAAGTTAGATATTAGTATAATAATAATAATAGTACTATCTTTATGACTGTGGATTTATTGGTTCAGACCGGGATTTATTTGGACACTCATAGTAACACTTGTAGATTTTCTAAGTTTAACCTATAGTCTAGGAATATTAATTTTAACCTAAGGTTTGATTAATATGACTGATATTGAGGGTAATATTTATTATATTATAAGGTTTAGATAAGACCCAATAAGATAATAGCACATGTCATGTGTATGTTTAATAATGATTGAGTATTTTGAGGATTAAATTTATTAAGGTTAAAATTTGAATATCCTAGGGTCAGCCAGCAGCTTTGAAAACGTTAGAGGGCTTAGTCAAGGCTGTTTACTCAATTCAAATTAAGCTAAAAATGTTTAATTTTGTGTTTAAATATTCAGCGTATGCCGATATATCGTAGCTATAGAGGGCGATATATCGCAGCACGGAAAAAAAAAAAACATCGCACGATTGCCTCGGGCATACTGGCCCAGGCGATATATCGGCTACAAGGGGCGATATATCGCCTCCTTCATGGCATTTTGAAACTTTCTGAAAATGTTCTCCATTCAAATCTTCAACCTCTTGATAAGTCCAGCATCTTTCTGAACGAGTCTTCAGCCTCTGCTGAACGATAATTCAAATATTTTTCACTTAAAAAGCCATTATTTTTATTCAAGTTAAATGAAGATCTTTTCATTCCTAAACTCTATAAATAGGACCTAGTACCCAGCCATTTATTCATCTATTAAGCTAAGTTCAGAGGCTGCAAGTTGTTAGGTTAGTGTGAGAGTGTAAACACTTGGGTTGGGAATTATAAGCTTAATCATTATAAGCTTACCAAACACTTGGGAAGTAAGGTTTTATAGCATTTCAGTTCAAGGTTTAGATTGGCTATAGAAGCATTCAAGGTATTCCACACTCTAGTTCATTTGCTATTATTTTCTTTATGTTCTTGTAGTCTTCTACTCAGTATTCTAACCTTATTCCTTATTCTTGGTTAGGAAATTTAAGAACTTGCACATAAGTTTTTGGTAAGTATATTCTTGATGGTATAAGTTCTTCCATTCTTTTCATCTCATTCTCTTTAGTATACTCACTCTCCCATTTATGGTTTTTAGGAGTGTTTCAAAGTCCCAAAATCTGTTCTCATATCCCGGTAATTTGGTAAGGAAAATAGGATAGGATTTATGTGTAATATGATTTTATATGTTATCTTATGATTTTATGTTATGTAATATGCTATGCTAAGTATGTTTGTAGACTTGGGCATATGACCTATACAACTAACAAGCCCCAAATAGATTATGGGCATATGACTTGCTTAGCTAGCAAGCCCCACTAATCTAATTGGCATATGACTTGTTTAGTTTATGGGACCCCAAGTAATAATGGCCATTATAGTATGTATTTGACATAAGTGTTATGATATGTTTTATGTTTCTTTATGAAATTTATGTATATGGTTTATGTGTTAGATTTTCCTTGCTGGGCATTAGGCTCACTCCTTTTTGTTTATATGTGCAGGAAAATAGCTTTAGTGGCGGGAAAGGTTCTTGGTAGTTTTGGGCATGTGTATTAAGGCGGAATGGATTCAAAGAGCCGAGAGTTTCGATTCGAGGATGAAGTCTTTACTTATGTTTTTATGTGTATTTTTCCGCACTTATTTATGTAATCTCTTTTAATTACAATTATGTTATGTTTTGATTTTAAAAAAATGGGATCCCATATCCTAACTTAAATTTATGTAAGTTTAACCTTTATTTTTACAAGTTTTTAATATAAAGTTAGGATCTTTTCACTTGTAAGTTCTATTAAGGATTAGGGTCTATGTGTAGTTTTCATTAATGGTCCAAAGTCTAGAGTAGTTGGGTCATTACAATCCTCCTTAGTGAGATTTAGGGATTTTAAATTCTTATCTAGAACACAATACACCTTGAGATTAGTAAGAAGAAACCTAATTTAGTCTTGCCAATGCACAAAATTAGTTCCATCAAATCTATCCAATCTAACAAAATCTTGAGTCATAAATAAGGAAAAAATTGATGAAGATTCGTCCGTAATGATGTAGAATATCACAAACCATAGTATAGAGAATTTGATTGTTGGGAGGGAGTGATATTACACCACTAATTTAATAAGAATCTACACAAAATTTTGATTGACAGAGTCCAATAAAAGAAAATATTGGAGAAATGCAAACCCTAGTTAAGAACAAACTCTTTGATTTTCTTGCAAGCTTCAAACCCTAGATGGAGCACCACTTGAATCCTTTTAATGAAGAAAATCAAAACCAATGCTTCTAAATAAGATGTATCATTGTCCAAATTCTCTATTTCCTAGTCCTTCATAGTTCTTGTGGCTTTCTCTAGTAGGAAAGGGAATTGAGATTGAACAAGCCTTTAAAATTCACAAGACAAATAAATTTCTTGGAGAAAACTTATGATCTTTGAGAGTTAGAGAGAGAGAGAGAGAGTTGAAAAGTGTGATCAAGGCTTTACAACTCTAAAGGACCCCTTTTATAGTCTAGGTACCGTTACTAAGTCTAACAAATAGGATTAGATTATTTAAAGACATCAATTTGGAACCAAAAAATGTAACATAATACCTGAGATAGGCAACATATCCTCTGTCTCGAATGGGTACAGTAACCCCACAACATACCGAGAAGTTACTTACATGACATAAAGATACTTAGTTTAAACCAAAAGACCAAAATGGTACTATTCAAAAGAGTACTATTCAATTAGATTTTGGAGTCTCCATTAGATTTAAAAAGCAATAAAGTACTATTCAAAAGAGTATTTTTCAAAAGAAAATGGAGACTCCAAAATCTCATAAGTTATTTACAACAAAATATTTGATTAACCAAAACATAACACTTCTAGTTGCCCGACCCATAGTCGTATCGTTCCCTAACATGTACACACGCCACTGTAGCTCGGCAACTTATCATTTCACTACTACAAAAAAAAGGTTTTCTAGGACTCGCGGGGCACGAGTCCTCTATTTGAGAGCCTTAAAAACTAAGGCTTTTTAGGACTCGTGTTGTGAGTCCTAATAGAATGTTTTAGAGCTCAAAATGAGCCTCCGGCCACCCCACATAATTTTTGGCTGAAGCTCACGCCGGAGCTTCGACAATGACAATAGTGGCACCACCCCAGCGGCAGTGGTTGAGGAATCAACCCTTGGGTTTTGAAGTAGAGGTCGAAGGGGACTCGAAAATGGTGGTGGTGAGACTCACTACCCACTGTGGCGGTCAAAATAAGGACAAGAACCCTTGGGTTTCCATGACATCGACAAGCACCTCCAGCGACATTTCAGACCAATCTCCATAGGGGTTTTGATCCCCTTGAGCTCACGAACCTGACCATGCTACCCATCGGCCCAAACGACGTCAGAATCGCCGGAAAATTGCTTGGGAAGCCACGGCAGCGGTGGAGCTTCACATATCCCGTCGAGGCAGAGGACAGCGAGTGGGGAGGCGAGGTTCTGGGGCTTTGGGTTTTGGGGGCTTGGGAACTCATTAGTGTGGCACGTGTCACCGTCTTGTGACTGAAGGTCCACCGTTCAGGCCTGGTGGATGCAACGGGGAGGAGAGAAGGGAAGAGAAGGGATCAGGTAGAGAGAGGAGAGAGAAACCAAGTGGCTAAAAAAAGTTATATTAGGGTTTCTAAATTTATTTTTATTTATTTCTTTCTTTATTTATTAAATTATTAATAAAAATTTTGTTAAAAAATTATTCAAACTTTTAGGACACACATAAGTTTTTAGGGCTCGCACTGCGTGTCCTAAAACAAATTCTTTAAGGACTCTCAACGTGAGTCCTAAAAAGTCCAGGAGATTGGAGGGAAATTGTGATTTTTAAAATTCAAACTTTTTGGACACACATAAGTTTTTAGGACTCGTAATGAGTTTCGTAAAAAGATTATTTAAGGACTCGCAATGCGAGTCTTAAAAAGTCAAACTCTTAGGACACACATAGTTTTAAGAAATTCTTTAAGGACTCGCGAAAGTCCAGGAGCTGTTTTTAGGACTCACATCTAGGTGAGTGCCCTAAAAAAGTGTCCTAAAAGGGTGTTTTTGTATTAGTGTTTTCCTTTTCCTTTACTTGTATACAAAGCACTCGTGATCCAATACTCAACAAGAAAAGCTATGTAGGACACAATCCTCAAGCCCAAAACATAAAAAATGCATAAGCATATGAAAACTACCAAATTCATAATGCAGATCTTCATCATCATAGTATATAACATCATAATCATAGGGTGTATTCCTAATGTACAACAATACAACATATGCAAAGCATTATAATGCAACAATACTGACCCACTGCTCTTGTGACAGCCCCTTGAGTCTGTACACCCAAGTTAATCAACATGCATTCACAAGCATGTTCATAATATTCCCAACATGCATATCACCATATATGTCAAGGCATAATCATAATCATGCTCATAACAATCCATACATATATACATATATCCAAACATGTATCAAGACAAAATCAAAGCATGTCATTACCCATACATATCATAGTATGAATCACATCATAACAAAACATTGCATAGTTCATATACAAGATTATATATCAAGCATACCTTATGCATATAGGTGTCCACTCTTCTTACTTGACATCTAACAATTAGATCATGACGAGCAAAGTGTGATCTCCTTCAAGCGTCCTTAAACAGCCTAAGTCACAATCAATAAATCATAGGTTTAGTTTTCCCATAAACCGAAACCTACTGTAACTTTTTCCATAAACCTCACTAGGCTCTAATGAAACCTTAAACATGTCAAATTATGTCCTAGGTGTTGGTATTAAAAATGTAAATCAAAGTTAAGCAGTGGAATGGGTCTTTCAAAAATTTTATTAATACCAACCAAGATCATACATATATAGATATAATAAATCATATACAAATATATTAGAGATTTCATTTTGTAGCTTATCAAGAATCCACAAATCTGTTTATATAAATGAACGATCTTCCAATCTAGATTCTGAAAGCTCACACCTTGATCTTCCATACCAATCATCAAACACACAAGAACAAGTGTGGGCATGTAGGATTCAAAAGGTTGATTTCAGGATTCTCTAAATGTACTCAACACATAAGATCTAGAGAGATTTGATTGAGAGAAGATGTATTGAATAGTTTTTTAGGTTTAGGAAAAACTATCGCTTTCTTTCTGAGAGAGAGTCTGACAGTCTAACCTTTTTAATTGCTTCAAAAAACTTACTCCTGGAAGTATCTCTCTTTCAATTTTATAAAAATGATTAACTTAATTAATTAATCTTTATTTTATTAAAATAAAACTGATCAGATATGACCTATTCAATTATTTAATTTAAATCATATTTACAAAGAATAATTAAATAATAGATTAAATAAATAATTTGAAAATTCAAAATTCAAATCTCAGGGATACAAATATCCATGTGTGTGGGGCCATACTAACTATGTTGTGAGTGTGTCGCACCACACAATTAGGGATCTCCCTAATTTTCTCATTTGTTTGTTTAATCAATATTTAAGACAATGTATTTATCCTAAAATAAATATCAGTTAATTCAAAATTAACTATATCTTAAAATGTTAGTTTTAAATAAATAAATAAATATCTTATTATAAATAAGGTAATTATTAATCTCTCTCTTTGTATTAATCCAAACATGATTAATATTTATTTTAGCATATAGTTTTTCAAAATAAAAACTATATACTTAAAAAATTAATTAATCCATAATTAATCAATTTCCCATTATTTTTTCCTTGCCCTAGAAAATTAATTCCTTTGCAATTAAGTTCTTCTCTCTATAAATATTTCTTTTGACATCCTTATCCTTGACAATGTAGGACAGAGGTGATCTGGGGATCATGGACCTATAATACGAAGCTCTAATAAACCAGATTATTAATTAAACTCTTTAATCTAATGTTCTTATTTATTAATTCCATGATTACTCCACTATAAATATAGAATTGCACTCTAAGTATTTATAGAATTATATTTACAGTGTTTTCTCTTGTAGTCTATTGATATAATAAATAAATGTAGTTATTTCCTCTATTTATTTGTTCGTTAATTAGAGCTGGTCAAGATTATCGTTTTACCCTTCTAAATATCTCTTGATCCTTAAGTACCATTAATTCACTATCGAATAATTAACTATAATCAAATTATAGATTTGAGCACAATAAATATTCAGTTCCAGAATTAACCATTAAGGGAACCAATATTCGATCCATTAGGAAAGTATGGATTCCATTACTGTAAATCATGTTACCAGCCATTTATAATATTTAATCTCCAAAATAAAAGTCATTAGCCACATTATAGTAAGAAACCTTAATGAGTGAATCAAAAGATCCAATAAACACAAACAGAAGTTCATGAATACTCAGCATTTAGACTGATCTACAAATGATCATCTATTATGATAAGAATTAAATCTTTATATCAAACGGCAAGTTTATAAAGATAATTAATTCTCATCGTCCCTATCATATATAATATCTATTACATACAACACATTTACTAAGATGTATATCCACATCAATAATCTGAATATCACTCGCATCTTGTATGTTTAGTAAATCGCACTAGTAACCATTCCTTAAAGATTCCATACTTTAATATATTACTGACTATTATATTCATTAAATATGATCTTAATTCTCCCCTACTAATACAAAATCATATTCTCATGAATGAATAAGTAATTTTCTTTATATTATTATATAATTAATTCAAACATTAATTATAACATTCAAATATAATAAAATTGTACATTTATTTAAATCAATAAACTATATTCACATAATTTTAGGGCATTAATCCTAACACTAGGAACCTTAGCATAAGATCCCCTAAGGCTACCGATCAAAAACCATCGAAATCGGACTCGAGATGACCTTGACAGTAAAGGCCGGTCGACCGGTTGCTCAAAGTCTGTCGATCGGATACCTAAAAAAAGTAGCATGCCAATATATAGTAGGCCAGTCGACCAATTTACATAGGTTGGTCGACCTACTCATGTCAGTGAGCAAATACCAGCGTTTTTCCAACTAATCCAATCCTATCCCAGACATGTTTTCAAATAATTCTAGGTACAATATTGACTCCAAAACAAATATAAAACTTAATATACATCATCTAAGTACTATATAACATAAAATTTCAAATTCAAATCAAGAATTAAAATTCTAGGGTTCTAAAACCTATTTTGTTCCAATTCTGAAATCCAAACAATTCCATGGTTTTCAGTTTAAATCTAAACCCCAAATTCATTTATAAACAAGTTTTTATCATCAATACACCCATCTAAACAACCTAGGATCATCATTTTTCTGAAATCAAGCAAAACCCCCCAAATTCCCTCAAGAACAAGATGGGAAAATTCATACCTTTCTCTGAAATTCAAATCCTACTTGATGGTGAACGAATTACTGGTTGTCAATTACCTTCTTAAGGTTAAAAATCTCTAATAATTGGGAAGGATTTTATCAAGGGTTGAGAGCTTTATGAGAGAGTGTTCTTGGTGAAGAAGAGAAAATGAGAGGAAATTGAAAAGGAAGAGCTATGATCATCTTTATTCCCTATGTCACCAAATGGCTAAAATGCCCCTCACTTCCTTTTACCCACTTAGCTATCCTTAAGGGTAATTTGGTAATCATACCACTATTACTAATTACCTTAAAATGATTACTCATCTTCGACCCAAGCCGAATATTTCCCTTTTTGACATTCCGCTATTACCAGTTGAAAGAATCCATTATTGTTGAAATTCAATATATTGCACAAAGCATATAAATCACATATATATTCCCTCAGTGGGTCAATTTACAAATATGCCCATTCTCACTATGGACGGTTTCTTAATCACGGATAATCACATAAACATACATAAATGATATCACAAAGTTCACAAAATGACCAACATACCCTTAGTCAATCCAAGTTACCAAAATAACCTGAACAATTTTCCCCCTCACAAAAGAATTTCATCCCCAAAATTACCTGAACAATTCCAGATAGTTCTCTCGCATGTCTGACTCTAACTCCCAAGTCACTTCTTCCACTGCATTGTTCTTTCACTACATTGTTCTTCCACTGCATTGTTCTTCCACATAACTTTAATCAATGGAATCGTCTTGTTTCTCAATATTGTATCTTTCTTATCCAAGATCTGTACTGACTTTTCCTCATATGACAGATCCTCTTGTAAACTCAAGGTTTCATTACTAAGCACATGAGACAAGTCTGAAACATACTTTCTCAACATAGCTACATGAAAAAAATTGTGTACTCCTGATAATGCTGATGGCAATGCTAACCGATAAGTCGCCTGTCCTATCTTGTCCAGAATCTCAAATGGACCTACATACCTAGGACTTAACTTCCCTTTCCTTCCAAACCTTTTAACTTCTTTCATTGGTGATACTCTAAGGAAGATGTAATCACCAATCGAAAATTCTATAACCCTTATCTTGGGATCTGCATAACTTTTCTATGGATATTGAGATGCAATCATTCGAGCTCTAATACGAGCAATAGCTTCTTTCGCTTCCCGAACTAATTCTGTGCCGATAAACTTACTTTCTCCCATTTCATCTCAGTGTATTGGAGATCTACACTTGCAACCATACAACATCTCATACAGTGCTACTCCTATGGTCATCTGATAACTATTGTTGTAGGAAAACTTGATCAATGGGAGATACTTACTCCATGATCCACTAAAACGTAAAACACATTCTCTCAACATATCTTCTAAAATATGCATTGTTCTTTCACTCTGTCCATATGTATGCAGATGAAAATTAATATTGAATTTCAATTTAGTACCCGTAGCTTTCTGTATACTTCCCCAAATCTTTGACATGAAGGTTGGGTCTCTGTCCAACACTATGGACTTTGGTGCCCCATGAAGTCTAACTATCTCTTGTACATATAATTGGCAATGCCGATATAACTGGTAGAAAATGTGCTGACTTGGTGTATCTATCCACAAACACGCATATGGAATCATGTTGTTTAGTGGTCTTCGGCAATCCCACCATGAACTCCATTGCTATATCATCTCATTTCCATTCTAGAATAGACAATGATTGTAAAAACCAAGTTGTTCGTCGATGTTCTGTCTTCTCTTGCTGACAAGTTAGACATCTAGGCACATAATTCACCGCTTCTCTTTTCATTCTAGGCCACCAATACAATGTTTTTTAGTCGTGATACCTTTTGTTCGTACTTGGGTGCAAGGAGTAAGGTATGGAGTGGGCTTTCTCAATGATCTCTTTCTTCAGCTCTTCATTAGCAAGCAGGCGAACCCTATTCTGGTATCTCAGCATACCGATCTCAGAAATTTAAAATCGATCATTGTTCCTGTTGTGAACATCTTGATTGTGTTTCAACAAATGTGGATCATTATCTTGTTGTTCTATATTCATTTCCTAGAGTGTGAACTGCAAGGTTATACTGGCCAATCCACCCGTTATCAACTCTATACCAGCCCACTTTATTTCCTCCATCAATGTGGATGCAACTTGTCTCAATACTGATACTTTTCCAGGACCTCAGTGACTCAAGGCATCTACCACTACATTTGCCTTTCCCAGATGATATAAGATATCGCAGTCGTAGACTTTTACCAACTCTAACCAGCGTCTTTGTCTCATATGCAGATCTTTCTGCGTGAAGAAATACTTGATACTTTTATGATCCATATAGATCTCACATTTTTTTTTCCATAAAGTAGTGCCTCCAAATCTTTAAGGCAAACACCAACGCTGCTAACTCCAAGTCATGAGTGGGATCGTGTTTTTCATAATCCTTTAATTGTTGAGATGCATATGCTATTACCTACCCAACTTGCATTAGGATGCACCCTAACCCCATTTTCGATGCATCACAATATATTAAAAATCTTTCCTTATCCGAAGGAAGACTTAACACTGGTTTCGATATAAGTTTCTCTTTCAACTCCTAGAAACTAGTCTCACACTTATTTTTCCAGCAGAACTTCAGTTTCTTCTTTGTCAATTCAGTCAATGACATTGTGATTTTGGAAAAACCTTCCACAAACCGTCGATAGTACCCAGCTAACCCAAGAAAGCTTCTTACTTCTGATGTGTTCTTTCGTCTCGGTAGTTCTTTACTGCTTCTATCTTGATTAGGTCTACCATAACTCCATCCTTACTCACTATATGACCCAAAAATGTCACTTGAGGCAGCCAAAATTCACATTTATTGTATTTAGCATAAAACTTGTGTTCTCTTAACCGTTGATGAGTTAACCGTAAATGTTCCTCATGTTCCTCCTTTGAACTCGAGTATATAAGAATATTGTCAATGAATACTATGATGAACTTATCTAGAAAATTCTTAAACACTAGGTTCATTAAGTTCATAAATGCGGCAGGAGATTTATTCGTACCAAACAACATTACCAAGAATTCATAGTATCTGACCTAGTACAAAAAGTTGTCTTTGGTACGTCATCCTCTCTAATTCTCAACTGATGATACCCTGAACGTAGATATATCTTTGAGAACACCATTTTTCCTTGAAGCAGATCAAACAAGTCTTCAATCTGAGGTAGAGGATACTTATTCTTGATCGTCATCTTGTTAAGTTCTTTTTAATCTATACACATTCTCATTGATCCATCCTTCTTTTCACAAATACAAATGGTCCTCCTCATGGAGAATAACTTGGTCTTATGAACGTAATGTCCAAAAATTCTTGCAGTTGAGTCTTCAATCATTTCAATTCATTCGGTGCCATTTGGTATGGTGCCTGTGAGATCAGCATTGTTTTGGGTGCCAACTCAATAGTGAACTCAATCTCTCTATGAGGTGGTAAACCCGATAAGTCTATAGGAAATACATCCAATAATTCTTGAACTATTTTTCTTTCTATTAGGCCTTGCATTATTGTCTTACTGTTGACAATCACATTAGCCAAAAATCCCATGCATCCATTGAGTAACATTTCCCTTGCCTTAAGTGTTGTCACAATCGGTATTCTTGTTCCACTTGCGGCCCCCATGAACACAAATGGCTCTAGTCCCTCGGGTGTAAATATTACCACTTTATTTTTACAATCAATGATAGCGCCATATTTTGCAAACCAATCCATACAAAGGATGACGTCAAAATCCATCACCTTAAGTTCTATCAAGTCCACGAATAACTCCCTACCATCTACCCACAAAAGCAAGGCTTTGAGTAATCTCCTAGATATTACCACCTCCCAGTTGGTAACATGGTCCCAAATCCTACCGCATATAATTCACTATTCTATCAGCAACATAAGAATGAGTGGTAATGGAATCTATTAAGACATTGCAATTAATTCTAATGATAGAGATCTGGCCTGTGACAACTGAAGTGCTTGCATCTGCCTGTGCTTGTGTCAGGGTAAAGACGCATGCAGGAGCTAGACTTTCATTCTTATTTGCTTTGTTACCAGTTGTAACCTGCTTCAGTTGTGGGCAATTTCTCTTAATGTGTCCTGCATCACCGCACCAACAGCAAGATTTGGCTCGACATTCCCCGAAATGTTTCTTCTTACAAGTAGGACACTCAAAGTAATTCTTCCGAGATCCACTGCTACCCTTGTTGTCTCTGGCATTTTTATTTGGTACTACTGACCCTGTAATATCATTATTCTTCCTCTTCTAATCTTGACTATTTTTGGTATCCATTCTAAATCTCTTATAGCAGCATTATCTTTCCAGATTGTGTCTTCCATCCTTTCTACAATAAGTGCTCGATCAAGAGCTTGAGCATAGGCAAGAGTCCCCCCATCAAAGACTATCTCTACATCTCATGCTATCATGGGTTTTAATCCTATCTGACTCTATTTGTAGAGACTAGATCTGCAAAAAATTTGGCCAACCTGTCAAATTTTTGGGCATAATCTGCCTCTATCATGTTGCCTTGCATCAACACCATAAACTCATCCATCTTAGTTGCTCGTACTTCTTCATTGTAAAACTTATTGTTGAAGAACTCACAAAAGTCTTCCCAGGTCATTATGTTAACCTCTCTTGTAACGTCTCAAATTACCTAATAAGGCTTAAGGCCTTGATTAGGGGGCCAGGATGACAATTTATGGAATTATATGCTTATATGAGATATATTTGTGGTAATTATGTTATTATGTGAGTTATATGATAATATAACTAGAATATGCATGTTTAAGGGTATTAAATATGCATGTGGGCCTGTTTCTTATTAGAAGGGCAATTTTCGTAATTTGGCATGTTATGGGCATAATTGTATATATGTGCATATATGTAAAATATGTGAGAGACCACATTATTATGTGGGTTTATTTGGGTTACTCGGAACGAGACGATCCTAGGGGACATGTTAGTGAGAAAGTCACAACGAGACCCAATACCCGACTCGGGGTGAGTCAAGGGGTATTTTGGGTATCAGGTACTTTATCGGGTTATCGGGTAATGGGAAAATAAGTATTCAATGATATACTTGGAGTCAGTGAGATTAGGAGGGAATATCAGGGATTTTGACCATTTTGCCATCAGGGACATTTTTGGTCCCCCGAGCCTCGGGATTAGCTTAAGTTGCTTAAGCCTTAATAAAACAAAACACAACAAACACTCTTCCGTATCAGCTCCCAACCGACTTTTTCTCTCTCTCTCTCTCTCTCTCTCTCTCTCTCTCTCTCTCTCTCTCTCTCTCTCTCTCCCTCGTACTCTTCCATTTTCTAAGAGGATTTCTTGAGAATTAAGGAGAATTGTTGGCTGAAATCTTGGGAATTGAAGGTCTAAACTTGGGATTGGATTTGTTGCAGGTAGGGGAATTTAACTTTCAGTTGAGGTAAACTTTAGACATTGATTTCCATTAAATTTAGTTTTAATTTGGATGTTCTTGAGGTGTTCTTGAGCTTGTGGCTCAAGAGTTCAATTTTGAGTTTTTGATGGATTTTTAATCAAGTTTAAGTTAGGTTTTGTTGTGGGTATTATGTTAAATGTGTTATGGGGATTGAATTATGGTTCTAGAATGAATTTGGGGGTGGTTTATTGTTGAGTTTGGCTGAAGAAAAACCAGAGAATTCTGGGTTTGTAGGGTCGGGTCACGTCCTTGTTCTTGGGGTGTCGTGGCCCTCTTGAACCCAAGGTTAGGGGCTATTCTGTCTAGGTAGGCGCACCACGACCCGTGTCTTCTTTTTCAGTCAAGGGGGCTTTCAATCTAGGAGGCGCTCTATAGCCCTTAGGGGCAAGTCATGGCCCACCTGGGTTGTTTTGGCCACCGTAGGTCTAGAGTGTGCAAACTCAACCCTAAGGGCTCGGGATCGATCCTACTACTCGGTTTAGTAAAATTTGACGTCCCAAAGACTAGGACTCTGTTTGAAAGCCTTTATTTGCTCATTATTGACGAGATCCTATACTATGGTTGTGACTAGGTTATCGCCAGGGGCTTAGAACCGGGATCGTGCTTGAGGGTCGTTCTTATTATTACGCTATACTCGGACCTGAGGTAAGAAAACTGCACCCAATACATGATATATGTAATTAGGGCTTGGCCCGATTTTTTATTATACCTATGAATAGGGCTCGGGCCCCTGTGAATGAATGTGATTGAGCTATGTTTGTGCTTGTTGATTAAACATACGTGAATATTCTGTTTCTGGCTAAGTTTTATATGATTGTTAGCATGGTTTGCGTAGCTAGGGCTCGGCCCCATTAAGGAACATGGTTATTACTATGTTTGCATTTAATTTATGGTATTATATGATTAATATGTATTCATACTTGTATTGTATGAAGTATTCTTATCTGTATCTGAATACTTGACTTAGGGCTTGACTTATTAGTCAAGGGCGGCAATAGCGCACTGCGCGCTAGTCGAAAGGCTTAGGCCCAATCAGGAACATACTATTACGTTGGCCGACCCTATGTTCGTTGAAAAATTAAAGCGCTAAGTATGTTGGGCTAGCTCTATGGCTAGTTACTCAGAGCTAAGGGCAAAGGCTCCAAATGACTCTATGGTCACATAGCCAAGGAATAGGGCCCGAGGTTGACTCTATGGTCAACTATTCAAGGCAACAGGCCCCGGAATGATCTAATGTTCATTTATTTGTAATTGTATTAATGTATGAGTAGGTTATTACTGATGGGCATGCTAGATATCTATTTAGAACTTGTATTTACTGGTCATGCAGATGTTTAAGTTTTCTTGCTTAGCCTTGGCTCTTGGGTGCTATGTGGTGCAGGAAAGGGTAAAGAAAAGCTAGACCAGCCATGAGTTGGAGAGCTTCGGTGGCGGCGTGTACATATGCGACTGCTCGTCCACCACGGCCGAGGGTATCTCAGAGGAACTACGGTTGTATCCCTTATGTTTCTGCGTAGGTCGGCCAGTTGTAACTTTTGATGTATATACACCCTTTTGAACGATTGTTTGTAATATTTTGGGATCCCATGTATGTATGGAACTTTTAAATGAAAAGTCAACAATTCTTTTGACCAAAAATTTTAACCCTAACCTTTGACATTAACCTTAGTTACACCTTCATAACCAAATGACTTGATTAGCAAGTCTGACACTATTTAAAGTACACAGTGTAACGGTCCTGGATTAGGAGGACATTACATCTCTAGTCTACTCAATCTCTTCCCACAATATTTTGGCATCCTTCCTAAACATATGAGTAGCACACGCCATTCTGTCATTCCCTATTACACTCATAATATTCATAATCAACCTCATTCTACTCATCTGATCTTCAACAACAATAGGGTCTGTGCTCCCATCAAATTCAGAAGGATGCTATTTTCGAAACCTTTCATACGGTGGTTTCAGTCGGTCTACCGCCTCAAGGTGAACTGTCGATGGTTCAGGCGACAGCTAAACATTTTGTACTGTTTGTACTAGTACAACCTGCTCTTTTCTTAGTTGTCCCAGATCCTCTTCCTGTCATCTAATGGTTGCCTCCATTTCAGCTAACCTAGTTTCCCATGCTTAAGGAGCAGGTCGAGGAGTACTTCCCAAGCATCCACCCCGTCTAACATACCCTACGTGACCACCTCATCTGAAATTTCTCCAAGCAGCAGGAGGTTGCACATCTTCATTGGGAGCATCAACCACATCATTGATTCTTGCCGATCTCCTAGGAAGCATGTAACGTCCCAAAATTCCTCATAAGGCTTAGTGCCTTGATTAGTGTGTAGGGAGGACATAACTGGGTTTATCTGTGATATTTGTGATTTTATTGAATGTTTATATGTGAATATGATAATTATATGAGTTATATTATGATATGACTGTTTATGCATGTTTATGAGTATTAAATGTGCTTATAGGGTTGTTTCTATTAAAAATGGCATTTTCATAATTTTGACCTGTTGAGGGAATATCTGTAATTTTATGTACTATATGTTTGAGACCACATTATTATGTGGTTATACTCAAGATATTCAGCACAAATCGGTCCTTTTAAGCAAGTTAGCGGAAAAGTCACAACGGAGATTAATATCTAGCTTAGGGTAAGCATATGGGTATTTTGGTAATTTAGTAAATTACCATGAATTATTGGGATATGGATGTATTTGAGAAAGATATTGGTATTTGGATGATTAGTGGATTTAATTGGAAATTTTAAGTGTAATTTGAGGTTTATGGGAATATTAGGCAAAATGACCATTTTGCCCCTAGGAGCATTTTGAAGAGAAGTTGTTAAGGGAGGGCATAATGGTATTTTGACCAAATGACTATGGGATTTGCCTAAGGGTCAAGGGGAGAGGTCACTCACGTTCTTGACTCTCATTCTCACTCTTATAGTTTTCTCTCAAGGGGTTTAGAAGACAAGGTTTGGTTTGGAGCCATTTCTTGCAATTATTGGAAGTCTTTGGAAGAGATTGGAGATATCGGTGGGATTAGAAGCTGTTAAAGACTACCATTCAACCTAACATTCTCAAAATTCTGAGGTAATCCCCTTAGCTTGCTTCCTTTCTTTGAGTTATTTTGGTTTTGGGGGAAAATTCTTGAGAATTGGGATTTTGATGGGTCTTGGGCATATGTTAGTGTTAATTTAGGGTGTTTGTGGGTTGTATTACTGAACTGTGGTTGGGATTAGACTCAAAACTGGTTGGAACCCTATTTTGGGGGTGATTTAGTTCAGTTTGTGATTTTTGAAATAGTCATTCTGGGTTTCTTCTCGGTAGCGCAGCGACGCTTGGGTTGAGCGTCGCGGCCCACTCAAGTGTCTTCGAGGGTCAGTTTCCCTCGGACTGTTGTGGAGCCGCGGGATTTAACAGGAGCGTCACCACTCAAAATGGGGAAAATTTATAGGGAAAACTCTCGCAAGTAGGGGCACCACGGCCCTTTGTGGAGGGCGTCGCAACTCAAAATGCATACTTTTAAGGGAGGCTTCTCGGCCTATTGTGGGGCTGCGACGCTAAATGTGATTTTAGAATATCTTGAGTTTGGGTTTTGGGGAACCAAATTAGTGGGCTCGAGAATGATTTCGCTACTCGATTTAGTGGAATCTGAGGTCCTGAGGGCTAGGGCTTTGTCTTGATGATCTTTATTGGTTTAGTTCTTGATGGACTATCTCAATGTGTTGTGACTAAGGACTATTGCTAGGCTTAGGAGGAAATGATCATACTCGGGGTAGCCTTATTAAATCATTGAAGACTCGATGTACGAAAACTGCACATGTACCAATATTAGGGCATTGGCCCCGGTTATTGATCGTGGTTATAACTACACTTTGAATACCCAGTTACATGTGACTATATTGAACTGTGTATAATTGTATTGTACGTGAGATGCATAGTTAATTGTATTTGTCTGGAAATCTTGGCTTATAAGTCATGATCGACAGTAGCTTTTGGAATGCAAGTTGTTATGGCTTGGCCAATTTGAGAGTGCGGTATGCACTCGTGCGGTTCTATGGCTTCACAAATATATTGTATGCTTGTTTAAGTTTGTTTATAACTGTTAAGCCTGCTATTTATGATCTATATCTTGTTGATTATCTGATGTTGCGAAAATTATAGCAATTAAAATACGCAAGTATACGTAGTCGCACAAGTAATATAATGATAAATGAGTATTGTCTCCACAGGGATTTTAAACTAAATAATTGCAAAATCAACTAAAGGACAATTCAAAAAGACAATAACCAATTCAAGGGAATAATGGGTAAATGAATCTGGAATTAAAAGTATATATGCAGAATTAATTAAACTAAAATAATGGAACCAAGAGAAATCAAGTCTGTGAGGAAATTATATGTGAACACGTGATCTTGGTGGTTAATCCCCCTATAATTTATTTCCAGTTGTTATAGCATAAGTTCAGCAATGGCTCAGCAATTACATCCAGAGTTACAGATTTCAAAAATGCCCAGTAAGTCTTTTCCAAAACCCACTGTATAATGCTTACAATCCTTTCAACACACTCCTGTATTAAACCAGATTGAAAACATTCTATAAAGCATCAAATCTTGTGTTATACAAGGCAGCAAAATATCCCTATTTCAACACTAAAATTTACCTACAAATAGGCAAGTTTCTTGCATCAATTAAATGGGTTCAGCTAGCTTAAGTTTTTCCAAACTTAGATCTAGCTCAGTAATTTCTAATTATGGCCAGTAAATAACAATCAATAGCATTAATCACATTTAATTGAACAAAGATACAACTACTTCAGCCATGCATCAAAAGATTCATTCATAATATAGGGTTCATAACCACCCAAATCCTTAGAGTATTAGTTCATTGCTGAAATGAAAAGTACAAACCAGTTGCAAATAGAGTATCCATAGAGTTGTTCACAGTTGAAATGGAGAGAAAATTTAATACACAATTAAAAGGAAGAAGGAAAGAGTAGAATGAATTGATGAGCTCAAGTCCTCCTAGGCGTCTGCCGTGGTCCTCTTTCCTTTTTGGTATTTTCTCTCTGTTTTCTTCAGCTCTCCTCTGTACTTATTTTCTTTCTTCAATTGGTGATCAATTTCTTTCAGAATAATGGTTCCCTTATGTTGCGGCTGCCCCCTCATTTTTAGGGTACTTTGCTTTACCCTAATAGGAAAGTCAATTCCCACCTTGTCCTCAAAGTGCCACATCACCCAGCTGACTTAAGTTATTAAAATTCTAGCCACATAGGCGCTGATTTCACTCATTAAGTCCAGCTGTCTTCTAGCCACGTCACCTGCCTGATCCCTTGAATTGCTGTGTGGTGATGTTACAGCATTGAAGTAGCAACATGCCCCTTTCAGAATTTGTTTTCCCCTTGCTTCCAGTATTTTCCCTTTCATATATTTTCTTAAGCTTCCTTTCCTGATTAACACAACACAGTAATTTACATAAAAACACTGAAAAATATTACAATATATAACTAATTCTTACATGGACTCACTACCTAGAATAATACACTAAAACTAACAAATTTACAATAAACAAGGACTCATTACTCTTTTTAATTTGAAAAGCAAGTTCAAAGATTATAAGAATAACTCTAAACCCTAGAGTTATCATCTGATCTGCTGAATTGGGTTTTCTTGCTGAGCCTTGGCTCACGGATGTTATGTGGTGCAGATAAAAGCAAATAGAAGTTGGACCAGCCATGAGTTGGAGAGCTTCGGGGGCAACATGTACATATGCGGCCTACTCGACTACCATGGTCGAGACTTCTTTTGTCAATCTAGGGTTTCAGTTTATTTTATCTCTTAGGTCGGCCATTTTGTACATTGTCTACATCTTTATTTGTTTATAAACTCTTTCTGGGATCACATGTAGATACTGAATCTTTTTAATGAAAAGTAATATTCTTTTGGCCAAAACTTTTAATAACTAATCCTTTAATTACATGTTTAAGTCTAAATGACTCGCTTAACGAGTTAAGCACCATTTTAAACACACGGTATTATGGTCCTAGATTAGTAGGGCATTACAAAGCATGATTCCACACTATTCCCGAGATAAAAAAACATCATCTTAGAACCATCATTTCAGTCCAAGTGGTAATTCAATTATTAAAATAAAATTGAACTGATACTTAATCTATCAACCCATAATGTAATTCATACATTTGAAAAAAATTCCATATTTTCATAATCATAAATCATCCAAAAACATTCTTGTTTTTCATACCCAACAAAAATTTAAAGACAACTTCCATTGTTGAAACTTGTTCCATAACCACATAGGAACTCTCTACATGCAAGCCAAACTCACTCACTACTCAACTAATAGGTAAAACCTCCAGACAATCATAATGAGGCAAGTAAGAAAAAAAATTCAACACTTATGGTACAATGAGTGGAGCTTGTCTTCGGTGGTGAGTGTACATGTTAGGACGGTTCATGAAGTTTATAAAAACCTTAAATCTCTGATACCAAATGTAACGCCCCAACATACCAAGGATTTACTTACGTGACATAAAAATGCTTAGTTTAAACCAAAAGACCAAAAGGGTACCTTCATTTGATTTAAAAGATAATAAAGTACTATTCAAAAGAGTATTGTTCAAAAGAAAATGGAGCCTCCGGAATCTCATAAGTTATTTACAACAAAATACTTAATTAACCAAAACATAACACATCCAGTGGCACGACTCATAGTCGTATCGTCCCTAACATGTACACACGCCACCTCAGCTCTCCAACTCATTGTTTGCCTTTACCTTAACCTACATACAAAGCACCAGTGATCCCAGGCCCAGCAAGAAGAGCTATCTAAGACACAACCCTCAAGCCCAAAACATAACAAACACATAAGCGCATGAAAACCAACAAATTCATAATGCACATCCTCATCATCATAGTACATATCATCATAATCGTAGTGAATATTTCTAATGTATAACAATACAACATATGCAAAACATCATAATGCAACAATACCATCATTACGATGACCCACTGCCCTTGCGCAACCCCTTGAGTCGATACACCCAAGTTAATCAACATGC
Organism: Humulus lupulus; assembly: GCF_963169125.1. NCBI lineage: Eukaryota > Viridiplantae > Streptophyta > Magnoliopsida > Rosales > Cannabaceae > Humulus > Humulus lupulus. The sequence goes on from NC_084797.1 coordinate 29,020,222, forward strand.
ATTCATAAGCATGTTCATAATAGTATGAACATACATATCATCATATATGACAAGACACAATCACAATCATGCTCATAATAGTCCATATATCCAAATATGTATCAAGACAAAATCAAAGCATGTCATTACCCATACATATCATAGTATGAATCACATCATAACAAAACATAGCATAGTTCATATACTAAAATATATATCAAGCATACCCTCTACATACATGTGTCTGCTCTTCTTACTTGAATTCCAGCAATTTGTTAATAACGATCTAAGTGCGATCTCCTTCAAGCGTTCTTAAATAGCCCTAAGTCACAATCAATAAATCATAGGTTTAGTTTTCCCATAAACCAAAACCTACCGTAACATTTTCATAAACTTCAATAGGCTCCAATTAAACCATAAACATGCCCAATTATGCCAAGGAACCTTAGCTTAAGATCCCCTAAGGTTACCCATCAAAAACCATCGAAATCGGACATGAAATGACCTTGACAGTAAAGGTTGGTCAACCGATTGCTCAAGGCCAGCCGACCGGCTACCTAATAAAAGTAGCTTGCCAACATACAGTAGGTCGGTCGACCGGTTTGCATATGTTGGTCGACTGGCTCATGTCAATCAGCAAAAACCAACATTTTTTCCCGATTTTCCAACTTATCGAATCCGACCCCAAAGCCATCTCCAACAAATTCTAGGTACAATATTGACTCCAAAAGAAGTTTACAACTTAATATACATCATCTAAGTACCATATAACATCTAATTTCAATTTCTAATCAAGAATTGAAATTCTAGGGTTCTAAAACCAACTTTTCCCTAATTCCAAAATCCAAACAATTCCATGGTTTTCATTTTAAATCTATACCTCAAATCCATTCATAAACATGTTTCTATCGTCAATACACCCATCTAAGCAACCTAGGATCATCAATTTTCAAAAATCAAGCAAAATCCCCAAATTCCCTCAAGAACAAGAATGGAAAACTTATACATTTATCTGAATTTTGAATCCTAGTTGATGGTGAACGTGTTAGGATAAATGCCCTAAAATCATGTAAAGACATTTTATTGATTTAAATGAAAGTAAAATTTTATTATATTTGAATGTTAAAATTATTATTTGAAATAATTATATAATAATATCAAGAAAATTCCTTATTCATTCTTTAGAATATGATCTTGTATTAGTTTGAGAGATACAAGATCATATATATTGAATAATATAGTCATTAACATATTAAAGCATAGAATATTTAATGAATGGTTACTAGTGTGATTTACTAAGCATACAGGATACAAGTAATCTCGATTCTTATTGCTAATGTAAATAGACATCTTAGTAAAGGTGATGTATATCATAGAGATTATATATGACAAAACTGATGAGAATTAATTATCTTTATAAAACTGTCGTTTGATATAAAGATTTAATTATTATCATAATAGATGATTATTTGTATATCAATATAAATAATAAGTATTCATGAACTCTTGTTTGTGTTTATTGGATCTTTTGATACACTCGTTGAGGTTTCTTAGTATAACGAGGCTAATGACTTTTGTTTTGGAGATTCAATATCATGAATGTCTGAGAACATGATTTACAATAATAGAATCCATACTTTCCTAACAGATCGAATATTGGTTAAGGAAGACTTCAAAAGAAATATTTGTAGAGAGAATGACTTAATTGCAAAGGAATTAATTTTCCAGGTAAGGAAATAATTATATGATAATTATGGGCAATTGATTAATTATTTAACTATATAGTTTTTTTATTTTTGAAAAATTATATGTTAAAATAAATATAAATCATGTTTGGATTAATATAAAGAGAGATTAATAATTATCTTATTTATAATAAGATATATATTTATTTATTTAGAACTGATATTTAAAGATAAAGTTAATTTTGAATTAACTAATATTTATTTCGGCATAAATATATTGTCTTAAACATTGATTAAACAAACAAATGAGAAAATTAAGGAGAGACCTAATTGTGTGGTGTGACACACTCACTACACAGTGAGTGTGGCACCACACACAGGGATATTTGTACCCCTAGAATTTGAATTTTGAATTTCCAAATTATTTTTTTAATGAGTTATTTAATTATTCTTTTTAACTATGATTTAAATTAAATGGGTTATAACTGATCATTTTTATTGTAATAAAATAAAGATTAATTAATTTATCTTTATAAAACTGAAAGAGAGATACTTTCATGAATAAGTTGTTTTAAGTGATGAAAAAGTTTAGACTGTCAGACTCTCTCTCAGAAAGATAGCAATAGTTTTTCCTAAACTTGAAAAACTATTCAATACATCTTCTGTCAATCAAACCTCTCTAGATCTCATGTGTTGAGTACATCTAGAGAGTTCTAAATTCAACCTTTTGAATCTTACGTTCCCACACACGTCCTTGTGTGTTTGATGATTGGTCTTGAAAATCAAGGTGTGAGCTTTCAGAATCTGGATTGGAAGATCGTTAATTTATACAAAAATATTTGTGGATTCTTGATAGGATACAAGAGGTAATCTATAATCTATTTGTATGTTATTTAATATATCTATATATGTATGATCCTGACTGATATTAATAAATTTTATAAAAGACTCATTCCACTGCGTAACTCTTATTTACACTTTTAATACCAACAGAACAAATTAGTAGCTTCCAATTCCCTTCTTAAGCTTGAAAATATCTAACAATTGGGAAGGATTTGATCAAGGGTTGAGAGCTTTGTGAGAGAGTGTTCTTGGTGAAGAATAGTAAATGAGAGAAAATAAAAAAGGAAGAGTTATGATCATCTTTTTACTCCCTATGTCACCAAATGACTAAAATGCCCCTCACATCCTTTTACCCACTTAGCTATCCTTGAGGGTAATTTGGTAATCATACCACTATTACTAATTACCTCAAAATATTTTCTCATATCCGACCCAAGCTGAATATTTCCCTTTGTGACATTCCGCTATTACCTGTTGAAAGAATTCACTATTGTCGAAATTCAATATATTGCACTGTAGAGTCCAAGAATTTTACTTAGCTAGTTAGATAGTAGTAGTAATAGTAATAGCTAGTAGTAGTTGTAGTATGTTTATGACTGTGGATTTTGGTTCAGGCCGGGACTTAGTTGGAAACTCCTAACAATAGTTATGGATTTTATAAGTTTAACTTATAGTTTAAGAATATTAATTATAACATAAGGTTTGATTAATATTGCTGGTTATTAATATGATAATTATTATAACCTAAGATTTAGATAGAACTAATAAGAATATGACACTTGTCATGAGCATGGTTATTCCTAAGGTTTAGATAGAGCCAATAGGAATATGACACGTGTCATATGTATGATTATTAAGGAATTATTATTTTAATGATAAAATAAGAGAAATATAAGACTTAGTCTTCACCAAAATCTTATAGGAGCATGACATTTGTCACAATTTTATTTATTTGTGGATTAGGTTGTAAATAGATTTTTCGTAACTTTAGGATACTGTAACTTCCGACCTGTTTTTGACCTAGTTATGTTATGAATTTCGAAAAAAGTATTTCTAGAAAGTTGTAGATAATTTAATTAGCATTCTAACGGTATAAAGAGATTCTAAATCGGAGTTCTACAGCTCCAGATATATTGATTTTACTGTAGGGGAGTTTAAAGTTACGAGATTTAGGGAGTTATAAGTTAGGATTCTATTTGTTTTTATTATTTTTGTTTTAAAAATCAAGCTTTGAATCCTTAAATCTCTCTAAATAATTTGACCAATTCCTAAGTCTTTGGCTGAAGGATATTAAAATATTTTCAATTAAATTCATTATTTTTATTCAAAGCCAAAAAGAAGATTTTTATTCTTAGAACTCTATAAATAAGACCTAGCACCAAGCCTTTTCATTCATTCTTCAAGCATTGATTAGAGCCTTCCATGTGCTAGTGAGACTATAGAGTGATAAACACTTGGATTGGGGTTATAAGCTTAATCATTATAAGCTTAATAAACACTTAGGAAGTAAGGTTATAGTGTATTTCGGTTTCGAGGTATAGTTCGGTCATAGAAGCATTAAAGGTATTCCAAATTCTAGTTCATTTCTATATTGTTTCCTTAAGTTCTTATAGTTTTTCTACTCAAATCCTAACTCGTATTCTCTATTCTTGTTTAGGCATCTAAGTTCTTCGAACTTAAGGTTTTCGTTGGTAAGAATCATTTTGATGGTGTAGTTTATTCTTTCCATCTCTTTTCTTTAGTATACTCACCTCTCTATTATGGTTTTTGGGAGTGTTCCAAAGTCTCGATCTTGTTTTCATATTCCGGTATTTTGGTAAGGAAAATAGGATAGATCTTGTATGTGTGTATGATATGTTATGCTTATATGTTATGTTTATGTTATGATAAGTTTATGTTATGATATGTTTATGCTATAATATGTATACGTATGATATGTTTTGTAGTTCTTGGGCATATGACTTGTTTAGATAACAAGCCCCAAGATTATGTTTTTAGTCGCTTGGGCATATGACTTGCTTAGATAACAAGCCCCAAGATTATTTTATCATTTTCATGGTTTAGAGTTATGGTTTACCCTACCTCAGATATTAGACAAGGGACCTAGATGGGTTATCATATACTACCATGTGATCTAACCTACCTCAGATATTAGACAGGGGACCTAGATGGTTTATCACATGCCATGTTAATGAGTTAATGACTATTAATATTGTAGTCCTATATGATATAAGTTTTTATAGTCATATGTTTTATAGTTTATGTTTATGATGTAGTTTTTATGATATATGATGTATGTTTTTAGTAGGTTTTCCTTGCTGGGCATTAGGCTCATTCCTTTATTTTTTATTGTGATGCAGGAAATTAGATACGGAGGTGGAAGGATTCTTGGAAGCTTGGCATGTGTGTTGAGGATGAACGGACTAAGTGCACTGCGTGTCGATCGAGGATGAAGTTATTTATATTTAGTCTTTTAGATCATGTTTTTCCGCATTTAGTTTTTTAAACAATTGAATTAAAGTTTATGTTTTTCTTTTAAACAATGGGTTCCCATGCCATATTTTCTATTATTATGTATTTGATATAATATTTTGAGATTTAATAAAGTTATATTATTTCTTATGTATTTTTCCCAAAATAGTAGCTATGTATAGTAGATCTAATGGTCCAAGGTCTTAGAAATAGTTGGGTCATTACATGCACAAAGCATATAAATCACATTAATATACCCTCAGCGGGTCAATTTACAAATATGCTTGTTCTCACAATGGACAGGTCTTAATCACATAAACATACATATATGAAATCACAAAGTTCACAAAATGACCAACATACCATTGGTCAATCCAAGTTATCAAAATAATATTTCCTTAAGGAAGTGGATATTACAAGCACTTAGCCATGTGGTAACATGTCGCCACCTGGGTTGCGACATGTCACCTCCTCACTGCATAGGGTGTCTAAAATCACCATTAATTACCTCCAAACACTACAAAAAAAATTCAGCATTTACCTACCAATATTATTCGTGGGTAAATGTATCGTATTGGTAGGTAAACCCCTTTACCTACATATTTTGACTAATATTGTATTGGTAGGCTATAGTTAGTCGAGAAATGTATTATTGTCTATGATTAGCATATTGGTAGGTAAAACATGCATGGACCCCACATAAGTGAGTCAACGTCATTGACTTAATGTTTGACGTGGCATGCCACGTGGTTAATTACGTGGAATATGATTACTAGCGTGGCACATGCGACCGACTACGTGTCATTTGGTGGATGACGGGCTTTGTGAGCTTTTTTTTACACGCAGTAGTTGCCTATTGGTCCACGTGGCATTCGTTTATGTTCCCAGATTTACCTGCACTTATATATGTGTAGGCAATAGTACAATTTATTGGTAGGCATTGTTAAATAATTATTTTGGAAAATATTTAAATTTAATTAATTATAGGTGATAAATACAATTAATTGACTAAAAACATATAAATTTTATAAAATATGAAAGAAAACATATCATATAATTTGTTCATAGAGAAAAACATAAATGATAAAATGTTAAAGTTTTTGAAGTAATAAAGTGAAACATAAAAATACTACGAATCATGTTGTTCCTCTAGCATTGAGGGGTCGGGATCATTTCTGACGTTTGCATCGGAACATTATTCTGATGGAGGCGGTGGCATCATATTTTTTTTCCTTAGTTTTCCATAACACTTAGTTGATCATTTGTAAAATCAAGCCGATTGTTTGCTTCATCAAGGCAATGGACTAGTTATTCATATGTTTTTTTATTTGACTCAGTTGTATGGCGCTGGGGAGTAGTATTTGTACTTGAAAGAGATCGACCATAACCTTTCAAGTGTACAAACAAACGTCCAAAAATACGCTCCATAATGTCTTTGTCAGACATTTCTTATAGAGTGTGTTGGGCCCTCAGCGCCATCATTTTATCCTATATACGCATTTTTTTCTTCTAATTACTAATGATAATTATAATAAGTTATAAAATTAAAAATTAAATTACTTACATATATTTATGGTAAATCTGGTCCAGTTCATACTCCCTTTTTCTCATCATAATGTTTCAAATGCCAAGTCTCAATTTGGCCAGTGGGAGATGCTAACACCATTCCTCGTCGAATGTGATGTCGCGATGTTGAAACTAATCCATTTCTAGACTCCTAATTTCTCTTTGAACGATTGACAACATTCTTCATTGACCTTACCTAAAAAAAGAGAATAAATGAAGTTATTAATAACACTAATAAAATTGTAATTATTTCAAGAGAATAAATAATTACCTTAAATTCATCAGAAAACCAACGATCATACAACATCTCCCCATCTTGTTGGTGATCATCATTCAAATCAGGATGTTGTTTCCTCTTTACCATCTAAACATCTTCTTCTCCTCCAATATCTTTGAAATATCCATGAATTAAAGCCCATTTTATTTTAATTTAATGAATTAAAGCCCATTTTATAAGTTAGCGCATTTTTTATGAATTTGAGTTGTAAAAATACCGCAATTTTATGAAATAGGGCCCATTTTCTCATATCTATTATTTACATTTTATGGATTAAAGCCAATTTTATAAGTTAACACATTTTTAGAAATTTGAATTATAAAATTACCACAATTTTATGAAATAAGGCCAAGTTTCTAATTTCTTTTATTTGAATTTTATGAATTTTTGTTTTCTAAGTTAATAAGTATTTATGAATATGAATTGAAATTTTTTTACAATTTCATGAAATAAGGTTCATTTTCTAATTTCTTTTATTTGAATCTTATGAATTAAAAGTCCATTTTATTTTAATTTAATGAGTTACAACCCATTTTATAAGTTAACACATTTTTATGAATTTGAATTGTAAAAATACCACAATTTTATGAAATAAGGCTCATTTTCTCATTTCTATTATTTAAATTTTATGGATTAAAACCCATTTTTCATATTTCCTTTATTTTAATTTTATGAAAAAAAATCTCATTATCTAAGTTAACACAATTTTATAATTTGAATTCTAAAGTTACCACAATTTTATGAATTAAAACCCATTTTCTCATTTTCATTATTTACATTTTATGAATTAAAGCCCATTTTCTAACATAATTTTATGGTTTTGAATTCTAAATCAATCATCAAAGCCCATTTTCTAAGTTTACTTTTATTTGAAATTTCTCATAAAAGTCCTTTATATAAGCATATTTTCCTAGTCTTTTTTCATTAAAAAAAATTCATCTAAAGTAGAAATTTAAAATAAATTTGGAGTAGAGCCATGAGAATAGAATTAAAAATTATAACAGAACTTTACTTAAAGTTTAACACTAACACCACTTTTTAATAGGAAAAAATTGCTTCATTTATGCTTTTGAAACATATAACCTTGTACAACTAACGATAAACTTAATATATATATATTCTAATTATTTAAATTTTATTGCTCTTCAAAATTAATACAATATTACATCATAATTTCAATTATTACAAATAAAATAGGGATTTATTTGCAAATACATATATCAGGAATTTTTTTTGCAAAAATACGGTTCTTATATATTTAATTCATTAATATATATGTATTTTATATTGTATTTTATATTGTATTCAATATTACGGTTTGCAAGTGGGTCTCCCACTCTTCCTTCTACACAATCTCCATGTCTCCCATCTTCATGATCTCATCTTTTCTTCTCTACCAGCCATTGCCAAACTGTATAACTTCAACAAAGCAACCAGAAATCTCCTCACGTCAAATCCAAAACACTCAAATCCGCAACAAAAAATTGAAAAACCAACAAAATCTCATCAAAATCTGCAATTAGGTTGAAATCCTATTGAATTGTGACTTCAAAAACAAACCCAACCACTCAAATCATTGCAACTTTCAGGTAAGTTCTTATTACTTTTGTTGCTCTGTTTTTTGTTGTTTGGTGTTTCAAAGGTTGCTCTAAATATTGAATAAGTTGATTATGGGTTGCTCTGAATCTAGTTCATATTGCTGTAAATATTTAGGTTGCTGCAAACAAGAGATTGACACTGAGTAGGATAAGAGAGCTATTGTCAATTTTATGAAATGAGTTAAAACTGAATTTATGGGTTGCTGATTATGTTGCTGACTAGTTTCTTTAAGTTTAATGAAGGTTGCTGACAAGCTTGCTTAAGAGATTCTCTATTTTTTTTTTTTTATATATATATTTTCTTGATTGATTTGGTTGAATCTGAATGGGTTGCTGTAAATATTTAGGTTGATGCAAACAATCGATTGGAAGTGAGTAGGATAAGAGAGCTATTGTCAATTTTATGAAATGAGGTAAAACTGAATTTTCTGGGTTGCTGATTATGTTGCTGACTAGTTTCTTTAAGTTTAATGAAGGTTGCTGACAATCTTGCTTAAGGGATTCTCTATTTTTTTTTTTTTTTATATATTTTCTTGATTGATTTGGTTGAATCTGAATGGGTTGCTGGCTAGTTTTTTTAAGTTAATGAAGGTTGCTGACAAGCTTGCTTAAGAGATTCTCTATTTTTTATATATATATTTTCTTGATTGATTTGGTTGAATCTGAATGAGTTGCTGTAAATATTTAGGTTGCTGCAAACAATCGATTGGAAGTGAGTAGGATAAGAGAGCTATTGTCAATTCTATGAAATGAGGTAAAACTGAATTTCTGGGTTGCTGATTATGTTGCTGATTATGTTGCTGGTTAGTTTCTTTAAGTTTAATGAAAGTTGCTGACAAGCTTGCTTAAGAGATTCTTTATTTTTTTTTTATATTTTCTTGATTGATTTGGTTAAATCTGAATAGGTTGCTGTAAATATTTAGGTTGCTACAAACAATCGATTGGAAGTGAGTAGGATAAGAGAGCTATTGTCAATTTTATGAAATGAGGTAAAACTGAATTTCTAGGTTGTTGATTATGTTGCTGACTAGTTTTTTTAAGTTTAATGAAGGTTGCTGACAAGCTTGCTTAAGAGATTCTCTATTTTTTTTTCTTGATTGATTTGGTTGAATCTGAATGGGTTACTGTAAATATTTAGGTTGCTGCAAACAAGAGATTGGCAGTGAGTAGGATAAGAGAGCTATTGTCAATTTTATGAAATGAGTTAAAACTGAATTTCTGCAACTTGAATGGTTGAATGGTTGACCAAGTCAACATTGACTCTCTGCAACTTGAATGGTTGACCAAGTCAAAAAAAGACATTTCTAATATTTATGTATGAAAACCAAGTGGAAAAGAAGAGAGATTGAAGAAGAAGAAGAAGAAAGTACACGGGAAAGCAAAGAAGAAACAGTAGAAATGTAATAAGTAAATGTATAAATCGTATATTTGAAAATAAACATTTATAAAACTGAAAAAGATAAAAACATAACGTAAAGTTGAAAAAAGATGATAAATAAACGTAAATAGGGTAATTTCCCAATAAAATATTCCCACTTTATTCATCACAAGGATTTTAGAATTTTTATAATAGACTGATTATTAAGGGCATTTATATAACTTGATATACCAGCATATATATATATATATATATATATATGCACAAGAAGTTACATAATCACCAACATAATAATCAATATTTTCTAACATCATAGGACAAAAAAAGAAAAAAGACAAGCATAAAGCCAAGAAAAGCTTCATTTCTTTGGAATACAAAACAAGACAAAGGCAAAATATACTCAATTATTGAACATTAATGGCCAAAATCTAATTTTTAACTTCAATATTTAAAATGTATGGAACGGCAGTAATAATCAAAGTGGTAAAGTTTACAAAATAATTAAAACCTGAAACTAAAAATCAAACTTGAAACCAGATGAGATTTCCTTGGAACATAAATCATGACAGCCCAAAATTACTCAATTCTTGAACATAAAAAAAAAAAGATGGAATCTGAGATAATGATGTATTCAACAGACATTGTACAATACAAAACAATGCAGTAAAACAATGCCAATGTCTTTAAACAAAAACACAACTCCAAAACAAAATACTATATTATAACAATGAAACTCAAAGCCTAAGAACTATGAAACAAAATAAAGCACATTAAGAGAATGAAACACATGTACTATGTCAAAACAATGAAATTCAAAGACTTAGCATAAATAGTCAAAACGAAAAACTCCCAAAACCATAAATCTAAGTCATATAGTAAATACACACTACAAATAATAATCAAAAGGCCACAGAACAATGCATCATCATTAAACAAAAACAAAACTTCAAAATAATGAATCACAACTCAAAGCCTAAGAACTATGAAACTAATAAAGAAGATTAAGACAGTGAAACACCCTTAAAGACTAAATAAAAAAAAAAGCAACTCAAAAACAATGAAATTCAAAGCAGTCAAAAGACAAATTCCTGAAACCATAAATCTAAGTCAAGTAAATACACATTAATCCTTGAAAAGGCCTCAAAACAATGCATCATCATTAATCCTTTAGAATAGTGGGGATTTAATCAAAATGAATCATAACAATATACCTCAAAGCCAACTAGCCAACAATGAAACTCAAAGCCACCAAACCACCAAGCCAACAATCTGAAACTCACAAAGCCAGAGCCAAGTGTATCAAAAATTTCATACCACCCGAGCAAGAAAACAGAACAACAATCACAATATGGTACCCCTGTCAAAACAAAATCACAATCACAATATGTGTCCCTGTCAAAGTGTTAAAACCCATTAGTTTTCAATCAATTAACAGCATAGAAAATATAGAAATTAGGGATTAAACATAGAAATTATGCATACCTACAAAAATTAATTGAAATCGGGTAGTTGTTTCAAGGGTTGAGACGAAGAATCGAAGATTCAAAGATGGAGGCGGCAGTTCAAAGATGGAGATGACTGAAGGGGCTGAGACAACTTAGCAACCGAGGTAACTATCTAGATTTGGAGGTGGCGGCTGAGCAATCATCGGCATGGGTATTCATTTCAAGGGATTAAACAGTTTTAGAGAGCTTGAAGAAACAGAGAGTGGCGCGGTAGGTGTGGTTGAAGAGAGTGGTGCAGCTGAGGAGAGAAGGGAGTACTCGTGCGAATGAGGAGAGGGAGTACTTGTGCGGCTAAGGAGAGGAGAAGAGAGAGTTGGGGTTAGTGAATTTAGGTTAGAGATATTTAGTATATATATTAGGTATAAAACTTAAATTAATATTAATTATATTTTAAATTAAATATTAATTTTTTATCTTATAAAATAAATAAATATTATTATTAGTGCCACGTGTATGCCATGTGTCGCCACGTATACTTCTCATTTGACATATCAGCCTATTCACTACACCTCAGGAGACATATCACCAATTAAAAAAATTATATAAAATTAATGTTAAAACTGGAGGGAAAATTAAGCGGGAGTGGTCAAAAAATTTCCCTCCAAACTTATTCGTAGGTAAAAGAATTACCTACCAATACTAATGGTAGATAATTATTTTTTTTATACTCGTGCACTATTTCTATAAGAATCACCTACAAATAATCTGTTGCAAAAAATAAGCATAGGTAAAAGGTATTTCTCACTACCAATAAATATATGTAGGTAAATCTCAGATTTCTTGTAGTGAAATGACTCTGAACTATTAGGATAAGCTTAGATATCTCAGTGTACAACTTTAGACCCATAAAAAAGTCCATTATTAATGCATACAACAAAAACTAATATTTTCACTTCAATTTAAATAAAAATCATTTAAGTATTTTGCACAACATTGTGTAAACTTAACCAATCTCAACAATTTGTGTACTCTTACAAGGTAAAGAGGGTCTCTCGGCAGAAGCCCACCACAACCTCGAGGGCGGAGGTGGCACTCTGATTGAGAGAGCTCGTCCCTAAAAGAAACCCCTAAATCTAAAGGGAAGGAAATAGACTCAGGAAAGAGAGTCTTGTCATGTTGTTTAAATTATCCAAAATTGATTTCTTTCTATCTAGTTAATTTGTATATCACATCATCGTATATGTATTTATAGTGAAAGTATCTTTTTTTTAGTTACATTATGTACTAAATCAAAAATATTGGTGCAAGTGCGAGAGAGATTAGGGTTGGACTAGAATCCAAATATGACAGGGATGAAAAAGAATTGGAAACGAGAAATTTTGAGAAAATTATGCATACTATCAATCTATATTGACTTTTTAAATATCTCTTCTACAAAATTTGAAAACTATTCTTTTGATAATTTATTAGATAAAATTACCCTTAATCAAAACATTTCCCTCTCATCTCAAAATGCACTCTCTCTCTCACGAGCATATTGGTCGACCCTTTTTCTCTCCTCCTCCCCTTTCATCTCATTTTCAATATGCTTTCTCATCTTCGTCAACCACTCTCCACATATCTAATGGTGTTCACGTTTTTATCTTAAAATTACTCAAAAATTAAGAGATAAATCACGAATAATTATTTTTCTTTATGATTTATTAATGGATATTGATTTCAAATATAAGTAACTATGGATCAATCACTTATCACTGAATTATCATTATTATTTATGTTGATTTTTTGGTCACCTTAATCTGAAAGCTACATTTAGTCTGCTTGAATTTTTTTGTAATCCAACGAAAATCAATACATTTTTTATGGAGTCTTGATGTCATTCTGATAAATAATTTAATGGAGAAGTGATGTCATCTTAATGAGTCAAAATGTAAGTTTTTTTTTTTAATCTCAAACCACTTCAAAACTATCAAAAGTTTCAATGATCATTGAGACTATATGGAAAACCATCAAATTTTAACTAAAAATGTTATTATTTTTTCACATAAGTAACTTGATAGCCAACGAAGCTTCACCAAAAACCATAAAAACTCCCAAAATAACTTTTTTTTTAAGTATAAGTACCTCAATGGCCATCGAAAACTATAAAGAGACATTGAAATAAAGTTGAATGCTGTTATTCACCCATCGAAAATCATCGATTCATATCGAAATATAATAAAACATTGTCTCTTCAAATTCTATCTCTATTATCGAGAATCCATTAAGTCTTATTGAAGATTATCTAGCCATCATCTCTCAATTTCTATACTCATCGAGAACCCTTGTCCCATTTGTTAAAAATATAACATTTTTACCACACTTTCTATACATTTTACACAAAAATATTATTATTATACCCTATAATTTACCCATATTTACCATATTATAATTAATTAAATTAGTTTAATCAATTTAATTAATTTAAATTGATTATTTTAATACCTCATTTTAGCTATAAATATGGAGTTTTGAAGACCATTTAGGATGTCCAAAAGTGGAGGTTACCATACTAAAAATTCTACACATTTCAAAACATCTCTATTATCTCCATCTTCTTCTTCTTTTTGGTCAATTTCTATGTATTTTTAGAGGAAAAATTTGGGGGTTCATCCTCCAAATTTTCCTATTTATGTTTGTAATTTTTAGTTTGTATTTGTTATTCTAGTTATGAGTTTCTAATCTTTTTAAGATTATTAAAGTGATGATGAAACAATATGTAACTAGATAATATTTATTTTGTATGTTGATTTCTCATTTTGTGCAACAAAGTTTATGAAATTTTCTTATTCAAATATCTTTTTTCATCTTAAATATCATGTATTTTGGATTGTTAGCATATATTTACACTTTGTTCTTCATTAGTGCAAAAACATAATATTCTTTGTGTAAGATGTGTCATTAAATTGTACACATCCATACTTAGAACAAAAATATTATGTTTTGCCTTATAAATAATGTTCATTGATTTATTTGTTATTTCATTTGATTGATTTACACTAAATACTTTGAAATTATAACTTTTTGAAAACTGAAGAAAAATCTTATCCTTTTAGAAATAATTTGTGCTTAAAATTATAAACCTATTTGGAAAATGATAGTTTGATTTATTTTAACTATCACTAAAACTTGGGAACCAATGTACTTATAAATATTATTAAACTTATATTTTGTGGATTCTAATCCTTAATAATCTTATTTTACCATCTTGTTTACAATTATTAATTTAATAATATATATTGTCTTTAAATTCTATATTATTGTCTTTTATTTTATTTTCATTATTCAAAATTCTCATCAATCTTTGAAACTAGGTTAGAATTTATTAATTTTGGTTTAAAATAGTTTTCTTTTCGATTTTAGACCATTCATTTGGGTTCGACATCCTTACTTACACGATCACTATTCTATATGAACGATTTGTGCGCTTGCGATATAAATATTAAAACACTCTCTTTTGGGTTCATCACCAAATCAAACCGCATAAAACCGTTTATTTATGGTTTGGTCTTTCATTTTGAAAAAACTGCACGAGCGGTTTAGTTTCAAAATTCTTCTAAACTGCACCAAATCAAACCGTGTACATAATCGAATCTTGTACATAATCGAAACAACTCATAATTTTAAACCCACGTCAATGGAAACTCACTCCAAAAAAAGAAAAAAAGAATTGGAAAAATTGTTCAAAGGGGAATCGAGGTGAGGTTACAGAGTGAGTCCAAGAAAGAGTGTGAGAAAGAGGGGAAGGATATATGCTTCAATTTAAGTAAGGATATTTTTGTTCAAAATATTTTTTAAACATATTATTCAAAATTTGTAAAATGGGAGTATATATTTTCAATGGGTTGATTAAGCATTTTTCGTCAAATTTTCGAGGCCACATATTGATCAGAACCATTATCCAATTGAAAGAGTACCTCAAAAATAAAATATGTTATCATTAAAAAAAATGTAACCTAGAATTCATCTTTTGTTTTTTTCATGTCCTCACACAATTGTGTATCTTAATTTTCATCAATTATTCGTTAATTCATTCTATTTGTACATCTGTTTCTTTGGTTTATTTTAGTTTCTTAGCAACAACAGTAATGATATTTAAGCCTACATATGAAATTGTGCAAATTTTGATTAAATGCCTGATCGAGTTTAAATCTTGGTGTTTTATGTGTCGCATCTAATTAACAAAATTGTCTGCTTTTATGACATTAAATTTCGTATTTTAATAATGTTATAACTGTATTTATTTCAACTTCAGATGGTTAAAAAAAACTGAGAACAAATGTTATTGTTTTACTTGCCATCGGCTCAGATCCATAAACAATGTATAGCTATTTGTGCATGTTGCAATTTCCAAATGCAGATCCAGAAACTTATGAACTTGACAATAATGTTTTGTAAGTCCTTTTCGAAAAAAAAATGTAATTTGATGTTACAATTAAATTTACCAAAGTCCAAGAAAAAGCATGTAACAAACAAATAAGATATTTTGAAGCCAATATATATATATATAAATATTGAAGCTAAATTAAACAACTTGACAAGATTGCTTGCTACGTGCTCTCTCCCACACAGTACCACATTTATGATTGGTGATCTTCCAACTGACATGCAATTAATTTGAGTATATCACTCCAAAACAATATGTCTAATTTCGTTTCCTTTTTCTTCTTATGTTATATTTTAAAAAATAAATAAACTTTAGAAAATATTTCGGGTGCACTCCTAAATAGGGATATACTAGTACATCCATCTTTAGTTTTTAGCTCTTAAAGTATTTTTGGCATCATTTTTGTTATGATTGTATATATTATAGTTACTTAAATTATCATGTAAAATTTTATAAAATTCTAAATAATTTACATTGTTAAAAAATAAAGTTTAAATAATTTGTTGCACATGTGACTATTTTTTTATGCGAGTGAAAAATAACTTATTTGAACATTATTTTCGGCACTGTAAACGATTCAGAATTTCGTGAAAATTTGCAGGATGCTCTAAATAACTACAATATACACGACCATAAAAAACTTTTGCACTGAAAATACTTCGCGAGCCAAAAACTAAAAAGGGTTGCACCAGTGTACTCTTTTTTTTGGGTGCATTGGAGAAATACCCTAAACTTTGGGAGAATGTATGATTTCTTTACTGTAATGGTATGATTTTATTTTAGGCACATAGATGGTTTAAGATTTCAAATTTTTATTTTTTATGATGGTGTTTATTATAACCATAACAGGTCTTTTGAAAATTTTAAAAATAAATTATAAATAATTTATAATATCAAATAGAGTTGAAATCATTTATTTTACACTCATTTATAATAAAAAATAGACACCTAAATAATAGGCTATTTAAATCTTATTTTAACAACATAAATTATTTAAAAATTCCAGAAATTTTGCAAGAAACTTACTGTACAGTCATTAAAGAAATTGATGTAATAATTGATTTAGATGCTTAAATCAGATAGCGCTGTACCTATTAAATAAAAAGGCATACATATTTTCCTTTATTATATATAGTTGTTACATTAAATATGTTCATGATCAAATGAAGCAGTGCGCACAGGTCTCAACGCCGGTTTGACCTAATATGAATGGGTATTCAGTTGATTCCAAATTTCTATTCTTGATACTCCCAACTAAGCTGATAAATGCTAAAAAAAAAGAAAAAAAATAAGGTTTATGCCATTTTATTTAATAGGTTTAGGGTTTTGTCTCATTACCCTATATTTTAACAAATTACTTTTTGGATTCTGTATTTTCTAAAATAGTTTAAATAAATCCTTAGATCCGATTTTGATCAAAGTTTTTTTTAACTAAAATCACAAATAATTTATCAAATTAACAACTCAAAACAAAAATATAATCATTTTGCCTAAGAACTATGTTGTTATACTCAAATTTTTGTTTATCAAAATCAAGTTTATAATTTATCAAAACACAAGGTCTAAACAAGTAATGAGACAAAACATAGCTCTAAAAATATATAAACCCAAAAAAATATTACTTTAGGAAAGGACCGTCACTCCATATCTGCATTGTTTCTCCAAGGAATTGTATATATGGTTGAAATATAATATACTGTAGCATGCAAAGAAATAATTTATATGATACATGAGTTTGGATTTTATCATTGTGGATGTTGCTTCAGTTACTTAATTATATTCCAACTCCGCATGTTGTTATATTAAAATGGCTTTAGTTAGTTAGGTTAGTTGGCTAACTCTTGTGATGTTTGTCCAGCTATATATTGTAGTCCCTATAGATTTCTAGAGCTAAGTTTTTCTTCTGTTTTTATCCGAGAGAAAGAGTGCTTCCTTTTGTTTTGTATCTTTGAGATTTCTAACTTGAAAATATAGACTTGTAAGGAGTGAATCTCCATTATTGTGAAATTGGCATTGATCTATAAAGACTGCAAGCCAATTTTGGTTGTTTCCTCGTGGAGTAGACTAAAGCTCAAAAACTCTAGATTGAACCATGTAAGCTCTATTTGTGTATTTACTTTTTGTATATATTTTTCTTATCCTTGTTCAGTGGTCTAGCTCAAGAACAGCCAAAATTGTTGATCAAGATTCATTCAAGAAAGAGTACAGCAAAGTTCGAAGTTGACAAGTTCACAGGGGAAAATGACTTCAGTTTGTGGAAGATTAAGATGAAGACACTACTGCTAGGTCATCTGAAGTTATTGAGGCAGAGGCATTCAAAGACTCAAAAGAAGACAAGAAGAAAATTCAAGAACTGGAAACAAAGGCTCAAAGTGCCATTCTCTTCAGCCTTGGTGATGAAGTTTTACAAGAGGTGTCTCATGAAGGAACAGCAAGTGGACTTTGGAACAAACTTGCATTGATCTACTTGATGAAAACTCTGGCAAACAAGTTGTATCTGAAGAAAAGATTGTATACTTTGAGAATGGAAGAAAATAAAGAACTCAGAAAGCACTTGAACGAATTCAATAAGATCATCCTTGAATTGCAGAATATTGGTGTCAATATTGATGAGGAAGATCAAGGGATTGTATTAGTGAGCTCTCCACCCAAATCCTATGAGCATTTTGTTGACACAATGCTCTATGGAAAAGAAACTTTGACTATGTTCGAAGTCAAGGCTGCTTTGAACTCCAAAGAAATTTGATGACAGAATGGATCCTAGTGGAGAGAGTCTAATTGCTCGAGGGAGATTAGAAAATAGAGAATTCATAGGCAACAAAATTCACAACAATAATATTAATCATCATTGGAATTATCAGAGTAATGGTGGTAATAATAGTCATGGTGGGCATCGGTCTAAATCAAGATTCAGACATGGAAAGAAATGCAACTATTGTGAAAAGGAGGGTCACTACAAGGATGAAATGTTATGCTTTAAAGAATAAGAACAATAGAGACAAGATCAGAGACAAAAATGACAAAGGGGACAGAGGTGAGGCAAGTATTGCATCTGATGGCTATGACTCAGCTGTGTCTCAAGTTTATAATCAAGTCAGGATTGGGTTTTGGACTCAAGTTGCACCTTTCACATGTGTCCAGATAAAAGCCTATTCAGTAACTTTGAAGAAAAGATTTGTGGGTCAGTTTTGCTTGGTGATAATAAAGCTTGCTCGGTTAGAGGTATGTGATCTGTCATTATCAAGATGCACGATAATGTTCAAAGAATCATCACAGATGTCAGGTATGTTCCTGAGTTGAAAAGAAATCTGCTCTGAATTGGTATTTTAACTAACAAAGGTTGTACAGTTTAGATTGATGACAACACTTTAAAAGTTGTGAACGGATCTTTAATTGTGATGAAAGGGGAGTACAAGAATGGTCTATATTATCTTATTGGTGAAATTGTAACATGTTAGGAACAGTTCCTAGTGCGCAGCGGAAATTGCGGTAATAGTAGTATTGTATACAACAAAAACTTTTCATATAAACAACTTTATATGAGGATCCTTTAATATGAAATATGTTAATCAATATAATATGTATATGTAAAAATAATACGAAATGATTTACCTCTTGTAGTCTATCAAGAATCATTGAATCTTTTCGTATATATTTCGATCTTCCTATCATCGCTAGAGTACTCACACCTAGATCTTCCAAGACGTTCTCTACACCTCAAGATGTGGGTGGACACATAGAGAACAAGAATCAATATTTGTGAATCAAAAGTATTATCAACACACGAGACTCTTGATTATAGGCTAGAGAGAAAGGATTTTCTTTTGTGTGAAAAAGATGATAGTTTTTCTTTGTTGTGTAAAGCTTATTGTAATTTTATTTTCTATCATATAGAATATATAGACATAATAATAATAATAATAATTAAAGACAAAGTCTTAAATTCCATTTAAAACTATTTTCAAAATATTTTATTAATTAATTAAATAAAAATAAAACCAATAATTGATCACCATCAGTAGTGGTACACACATATGATAGTCCAGGAAGCCCTATGCATGTAGCACTTCCCTAAAAAATGAGATTTGATTTTTTTTTCATGCATTTTTATTTTAATTAATTAATAATCAGAAATTCAAATAAGGTATCATCTTTTTAAGGAAAAGATAACAACTTAAATTTCAAAATTCAAAATTCAAAATTTGAATTTCCATTATCATCTTATTATTAATTAAATAAATATAATAATCAAAACCTATTTTGACTATCCATATTTATCCTTTCATACTTAAATAAAATAATTGATTAAAATTATTTTATTTCTACACAATTTCAAAAATTGCACAAATGCAATAATAAATTGTGCAACTTCAATTATCACATAATTGTACATTTATCCCGAAGAATAAATATTCTCTCAAATATCCCATTAACAGTTTGACCATTGTGTCAACTTTTACCTTAAATAGTGTTGATAGAGCCGCTCTGGAGACCTATGGACCTATAATTCCAAGCTCGAATAAATAAAAGATTATTAACAAAAACTCATTGATTTAATAATCATATTTATTTATCTCATGATTATTCCACTATAAATATGAGACTACACTCTTAAGAATTAAAGACATATATTTACTGAGTACTTTATTGTAACCATAAAGTGTCCATTGATATAATCATTACATACAAATTAATCCTCTATTGATGATTCATAATGAAGTAGGAATAAAATTACCATTTTGCCATTTTAATTATATCTTGATTCCTAGTATACCATCGACTTTACTAGTGAAGGTTAATTCATAATCTAATTATGAATTTGACGTCAATAACCTTTTCAGTTCCAAAAGTCAACCCAATAGGGAACCATCATTCTATCTATAAGAAGGTATAGATTTCATATCTGTTAAGTTATGTCCCCAGCCATATACATCATTGAGTCCCCAAAATAATAGTTCTTAGCCTAATCATTCTGACAAACTATAACGCATAAATCAAAGGATCAAATCGCATATATAGGGGTTCATAGTAACTTCAGGATTAAGATCAATTTGTATATGATCATCAGTTGATGTGTTTTATAATACTACGAAATGGTTTTTATTATTAAATCACATCTGGTACAGTTCTACATACTCTCAGCATGCAAAGTACCTCCACTAAAAAGTCCTACTACACTAGTAACCCGAATCTAGGTCACATGTATTCATAATACTAGTTGACCGTACTAGCAGTAATTAATCTAAAGATTCTATAACTTTATTTTACTGCGAACTATTTAAGTTCATAATCTCAATCTCGATCCTCTCATACCAATATTAGATTGAGACCACATACATGAACTTGAGAATTTTCTGATATTTACTTAATATTATTAACAATAATATAGTACATAAGCTACATATATACAATAATTCAATTCATTCATTCATTTCACTAAAACCATTGTCAACTACAATTGCTTTAAGGGCACAATTCCCAACAATCTTCCACTTTCCCTAAAGAAAATGAGGCATTTCCCTCATTCACATGCTTCTTACATGACCCTGAAAAGATTTAATAGATAAAGTCTTTATGAACAGATCTGCAAGATTATCTTCAGAGGCATTCTTCAACACAGGAACATCTCCTCGGTTGACTATCTCTCAGATCAAGTGATATTTCCTCTCAATGTGTTTTCCCCTCTTGTGACTTCTGGGTTCCTTTGAATTAGCTACTGCCCCACTGTTATCACAATACAAAACAAGTGGTTGATCCATGCCTGGAACAACTTACATATCAATATAGAACTTCTTGAGCCAGACAACCTCTTTAGCTGCTTCACAAGCTACTATGTATTCGGCTTCCATGGTGTAGTCTACAATACTGGATTGTTTAATACTTCTCCAAACTACAACACCTCCTCCAAGTGTGAAAATTAATCCAGATGTCGACTTTCAACTATCTTTGTCTGATTGAAAATCAGAATCAATATATTGAGTGGGGTTCAGGTCTCCACCTGAATACATATGCATGTAATCTCTAGTATGTCTAAGATACACTACTACAAAATACCTTTTACGGGACACTTTTTTAGGACATGCACATAAATGCAAGTCCTTAAAAATATTTATAGAGTTTTTAGGACACTCATTGAGAGTCCTAAAAAAATACAATTTAGGACTCGCAATGAATGTCCTAAAAAAATATGTGAGTCCTAAAAAAAATATGGGCTAAAAAATGAGTGTTTTACTTAATAATTTTAAGGACTTGCTTTGGAAGTCCTTAATACTCTTTAAGGACTCGCTTTGCGAGTCCTAAAATACTTTGGCTGAAAAATTAAGAATGGTGACTTTTAAGGACTCACTTTATGAGTCTTAAAAAATTATTAAGGACTCCCAAAGCAAGTCTTAAAATTTTCAAGTTAAAGAGCATAAAAAATACTCATAGTGTTCGAAATAGGGTCAAAATACACATTTGGGATTTATTTCTGTCACATTTGGGGATTTGTTTCAGTCACACACAATTGGGGGATTTAGGGCTTGGGTGGACGACGGCTGTTGGTGGTGAAGGGCGATGGTGACCGTGGGTGAATGCCTCCAGCCAGCGTGGGCTCTCGGGACCCTCGAAAATCTGCTCCAGCAACGTTGGGTTTCGGCTGTTGGTGGTGAACGGTGACGGTGAGGCGTGGGAATCTCTGGGTTAGTGGTTCACGGCTGGTTCCTCTCAGCAGGTTTTTTTTAATTTCTTTGCTTATATACATAATATATAATATGATAACAATTATATACATAAGCAGACCAACTCCATTGCACTCGTCAGAATGGAAAAGAGAAGAAAACAACTAGTTGAAATGACCTCAATGTATACTTTACAGAAATAAAAGATATGTCATTAAAGCTCTTTACTTACCTTCCATTACTTAGTTTATAGAGAAGATAAAATTTAGCTTAATTGTATAGTATGCAATAAATCTACCCTTTAAAAACAAGAGCTATTGCTTAGTGAAATGCAGACCAAATTAGCAATACAATTACAGACCAGGCTAGCAATAGTACGGGTCTACCATGCTCTAACCCATTTGTATATATATATAATATAGCCTTTTTCATTGCTCTTTTCCTTTTGTTCTATTATATTTTTTGTTCTTGTTTTTATGTGTTTTTTTTATAAGCAATAATGAGCCTTGATATGTCTTTTTATTTTTGGGTCTTGGCCCTGAATGACATTAATTGAGGATGTAGTTTTGTTTTCCTGTGTGCATGGATGCGTGTTTCTTTTTCAGTCCATTGGATTCAAGATTGATATGACATTACTATGCATGCATAATTTGGATCCTTTAGAGGGATTTTTATGTTCCTCTTCTTTTCCATGTTATTAATATCTACTATAAAGGTAATGGAATAAAAAAAAATGTACTTAATGCCTCTTTTTTATTATGGATACGAGTATTTCTGATGCTTATTAGATACCTCTCATGTTCTGAAAAGGGCATGTGCTACTACTATATGTGTTGATTACTATATATCATGAAGGATTTCTCAAAAATAAAATATTAAGAAGAAACAGAAATAAAAAAGTGTTTACACTAGAATTTTGAGCAGGTAAGATGCCAAAAGGATTTCTCAAAATTGAAATGAATATATGTTTTGCTTTCATAAAAAGGATTCATCCATTTAATGCAGTCATGTCTGTTTATTGCTCATATGTCTAATGAATAGGGTACTGATATCTATGTGTGGGCCTTCTTGTTTGGTGTGGCCTATCTCAATTGAGCCATGACTCACGTGACATGTTCACTTCCAAGAAAAAAAAAGTTTTTGATACATGGATCATCAACAGTGAGTCATGTTCTCTTTACTTACCCCTAAGACTAGTCACTAAGGTTGAGTATTCGTCTCCATACTCTAGCTTAAAGATTCCTCTCACCCAATTGCAAGAAACATATAAGAAGAAGTAAGAGTCCACACAATTAAGATTTGAGGAAACAATTGGCTTCTTATTATTTTTTCATTATTATATAAAAACATAAATGATGGTTACATATCTTTAAAGCTATATTTAGTATTCTACTATTTTCTCAGCTAAGACCACAGAACCAAGTGAGAAACAACTTGGATTCTTTTAGACTAAGCGATAGATATATACGGGTGAAAATTGACATACTTACTTTGCAAAATGACATTCTTTTTTATAATTCTTTGCAAATTAGTATTCCAAACAGAGTATGGAGTGTATCGGGAAAGATACTTTACAAAGAGTCATCAAAAGAAAATTACTTTGGCAAGCTATAAACATCCATGGATTCTTGATGACAACATGTGACTTGATGCATAACATTTGCTAAGTAATCCACATTGCATGAGGTCACACCTGCCAACATCAACACCATACATTTGAGCAATAGATATCAGTACCCTATTCATTTTTTGTTGCAAAACACCCTTTGAACTACTGCTATCTTTGTTGAAAGAAATTTTTTGACTGATTACTGATGTTGTTCATCACAGTTTGAGTTACTTTCAGCTTCTATACTTTACTATAACCAGCTATCTCATTTATAATTATATAATTTATAAGAATGTATACAAATGACAAAGTCAGTAATTTATTATTGGAATTAGTAGCTATAGTGTTGTAAAATATATTATAGAGGCTGAGATACTTAAAGTATGATGAATTATGACAGTAATAATATATGATCAATATATAAAAATAAATGAAACATAACATAAAGAATATCATCACAAAGAGGGGAGACTATTTTAGTAGCTAGATGTAGTTTGGTAATCTTAAAGCATTTGTTTGTAGAAAAATTGTGTGCCATCATCAATATTAATAGTCTTCAAACCTAGGCAAACTGATGTGGTTCTTCATTAATATTTGTACATAATTATCTTCTTCTAGTTATTCATAGTTGTCTATTATAATGTATGCTCCTTTTGAACTCCCATGCTGCTCATTTTTAGTGCTAGCAATAGGAAAATAATTGATAGACAAACTTTACTATTGCCTATTTGCCTTCTTGATGTATCTTTTGAAGCATCTTCACTCATAGCTCGAAAACTATTTTCATCTCAATTCACAAACAATTAATATTGTAAAAACATTTTCATAGCCTGTTTTAAGCCATTTTTTTCTCTTGTTTTCTAACACTATTTCAGCTGCCTTAGCCTACTCATGGAAAGAGTTGATTAAATTGATCGATGTCTCCAAACTCTGTTAGTATTCCATCTAGTAAAGCTTATTATATTAAAAACATGACCAATTTTTATTATTATGGCCAATCAGACAAACACAAATCGTCCAATGGAAGAAAGTAATATAACAATTGTACTAAAACCACATAAATCATTTTTATTATTACTAATTATTAAACTATCATATATATATTAACTTCAGATTTTTTTTATCATTTTCCTCTAGGTAGGAAGTCAATGTTTATACGCATGAAATTTTATGGTTCATAATTTGTATATATAGTATTGAATTACAGTTGTAAGAAAATAAATAAATACCAAGCTGTTTATGAATCAACCAGCCTAGCACCAGTGGTCTAATGGTAGAATAGTACCCTGCCACGGTTAATATTTTTCATCTGTCCTTTTTCTTTTTTTATAATGTTGATTAAACTGAATAGGTTACTATTTTGATTGGTCTTAAAGCATTAGATTGGTAGCTAATTGCAAGAGGTATGTTGCATTTGATTTAGTTTTGAAAAATTTCAATATTTTACAATTTTGAATGATAAATGTACTACTTTAGTGGAGTTTGAATATTGTAGATATTCATCCGTAATGAAGTAGGTTATGGGAATTGTGTGCTGCGATGATAACGGAAGATTAAGAATTTGCATGTCTTAGTGAAGTAGGTTCTGAGAATTTTGTGTGATGTGGTGATATATGGATGAAAATATGTGTGTTGTTTGATTTGTTTGACATGTTGGTGTTGATAGTGACAGATGGCTAGGCTAGTAAATTAGAGTGAAATAAAAATATCACTTAATTACACTATTTTTTTTTCATTTCTTTGATAAATAAATACTTTATCTTATATAAATATATATGTATGTTATTTACCTATATTATTTTTTTATTCCATATTTAATATGGCAGTATAGGGTCCAAAATTTTTTTGGGTGTTTTTTTAGTATTTTCTTTTCAAATTTATTTTAATACATTTTGGACACTCAAAGGGATATATTTTTTAAATCAAAATGAAAATTGTAGCAATTGTGAATAAACTTATTTATGTACACTACAATAAAAATCTAGTTATAATTTTTCATGTTCGGTGTATTATAATGTGATTTTTCATGTTTTAGGGATGATTTTAGAAAGAAATTCATGGCAGCCAATCCTTACTTTGGAAAGGCAGTGACGAGGGTGAGTACAAGGACAACAAGAAGAAATATATGTTGTTTGACAATGAATTTAATGTTTTATTATATTTGTAATTTTTATTAGAGTAAATGATTCTTGTTTGAATGGTTAATTATTTACTTTGTAAATCTAGTTATATATTTTTTAAGGTCAAGACGATTATAATTTTAATAAGTTTTGTTATTTTAATCTATAAATTTTTAGATTAATTTGTATATAAATATTTCATTTAAATCATAATTTTTAATTTAAAATAACAAAAAATAAATTTTTAAAAAATTAAAAATATAACTTTTAAGGTCACCCAAAGAGAGTCCTAAAAACCTTATTTAAAGGCACTCAGCAAGATCTTTTAGGACTTGCGGACATTCTTTTAGGACTCGCAACGCGAGTCCTAAAAACCTTACTTAAAGGCACTCAGCAAGATCTTTTAGGACTCGCGGACATTCTTTTAGGACTCGCAACGTGAGTCCTAAAAACCTTAGTTTTTAAGGCTCTCAAATAGAGGACTCGCGCCCCGCGAGTCCTAAAAACTTTTTTGGGACTCGCAATGCTAGTCCAAAAAAACCTTTTTTGTAGTAGTGATACTTGAGAATATTATTTACAACTATCTGATGACTCAATCTAGAATTGGATTGATGATGGCTGACTATCCCTACTACATGACAGATGTCAGGTATAGTGCATAACATTGCATACATTAGACTGCCTACTATAGAGGCATAGGGATATTGTCTCATGTCCTCCTCTTCCTAAGGTGTTTGTGGACATTGTTCTTTTGACAATTTAAATCCTGACCGGGTAGGCATAGTACCTTTCTTGGAGTTTTGCATGCCAAAGCGTTCTATCACTTTATCAATATAAGTTGCTTAAGACAGTGCCAAAAATTTGTTCTTTCAATCTCTACAGACCTGAATTCCCAAAACATATTTGGCTTATCCCAAATCTTTCATTTGGAATTGCTCAGGTAACCATTTCTTTACTTTTGATAATGTCTCTATGTCATTCCCAATGAGTATAATATCATCAACGTAAAAAACGAGGAATGCCACAATCTTATCTTTGATTTTTTTGTAAACACAAGGTTCATCAATGTTTTGTTCAAAACCAAACGTTTTGATAGTTTCATCAGATCTAAGATTCCAAGATCTCGAAGCTTATTTAAGTCCATAAATAGACTTAAGAAGCTTGCAAACTTTTTGCTCCTGACATTTAACTTCGAACCCTTCTGGTTGAGACATGTAAATGGTTTAATTAAGATAGCCATTTAGAAAAGTTGTTTTAATGTCCATTTGCCAAATTTTATAATCCATGCAAGCATCTATGGATAAGAGTATGCGGATAGATTTGAGCATGACCACAGGTGAAAAAGTTTCTTCATAATCAACTCCTTCTTTCTGTGTGTAGCCTTTTGCCACTAGCCTTGCTTTCAAAGTCTCAACTTTCCCATCTGCTATTCTCTTCTTCTTGAATATCCATTTGCAACCAATACGTTTAACATTTTCAGGTGGATCTTCAAGAGTCCAGACAGAATTGGAATACATCGATTCCATTTCAAGGTCCATGGCGTATAGCCATTTTTCTTTTTCAGAATCTTCCATTGCATCTCTATATATCAATGGATCATCTTTGTTTGTGTCAGACACAAGCATCTGAACTTCATGTTCATAGTGTACTGGTTGTTTACCAACCTCCCCACTACAACGAAACTCTCTATTGTTCTAACTAGAACTAACTCTGGCCTTTTTTCATTTGTCACTGCTGGTGATTGGTCTTATTTACTTGAGACAATTTCCACTGGTACGACTTTACTTTGAGGTTTGTGGTTATTTATATAGTCATGCTTCAGAAAAGTAGCATTTGTAGATACAAACGTTTTGTTATCTTTAAGACTATAAAATATACCACCTTTTGTTTCTTTGTAATATCCTACAAACATGCACCTTCAGTGCATGATTCGAACTTCCCTGTCTTTCCTTTAAGCACGTATGCAAGACAACCCCTTATACAAAAATGGCATAAACTAGGTTTAGTATCATTCCATAATTCCAATGGTGTTTTCTGAATAGACTTAGATGGAACAACATTGAGTATGTATAGAGCACATTTTATTGCATAACCCCAGAATGTCAAAGACAATGATGAGAAACTAATCATCGATCTAACCATATCCAATAAGATTATGTTCTGCCTTTCTGAAACACCATTTTGCTGTGGCATTCTAGGTGCAGTGAGTTGGAATAGAATTCTATGCTCACAAAAATGGTCCTCAAATTTATAATCTAAGTACTCTCCACCTCGATTTGATCGAAGTACTTTTAGTGATTTACCTAATTGCTTTTCAGCTTCTGCTCGAAATTCTTTAAACTTACCATAGGTTTTGGATTTCCTTTGCATCAAGTATAGGTAACCACATCTTGAATAATTGTCAATGAAAGTGACAAAATATTCATAACCTCCTCTAGCTTGGACATTTAGTGGACCACAAACGTCTGTATGTACAAGTTGAAGTGGTTCTGTGGCTCTTGAACCTTTAGCAGAGAAAGGTCTCTTGCTCATTTTGCCTTCTAGGTAGGATTCACAGACTAGGAAAGAACCAATAGATAGTTCTCTTAAAGGAACATTCTTTGTTAGTCTGTTAATTCAGTCTAGACCAATATGTCTCAATCTCAAATGCCACAAATATGTTTCACAATCGAAACTTGTCTTTTGTCTTTTAATAGAACTAGGATTTGTAGTTTTAAATAATTCAGAATTATAAATATGCTCAACATTGGACTCTAACTTATAAAGTCCACCTTCAGACTTTATAGAAAAAATGTCAAAACCATATTTTGAAATAACAATCAAATTATTATTAACGGAAATATTAAAACCTTCTTCATGCAATTTTGATAAGGAAATCAAATTAAGAGTAAATCCATGAATAAAATAAACATTGTCCAACACAATAAATTTATTATTATAAAAAACTAGGTGAGCATTTCCAACTTCAACTGTTGAGATCTCATGTCCACTTCCAACTCTCATGGTCACCTCTCCTCGAGTCAGCTTCCTCGAAGTACTAAGACTCTGCGAAGAAAAACAAACATGATTAGTGGCTCTGGAATCAACTATCCAAGATGAAAAATCACCCTCCACTAAGCAAGATTCTAAAACAAGCAAATCAAATTAACCATTCTTTTTGTCTTTCAGTTCAGCTAGGCACTTAGGATAATTCCTTTTCTAATGACTGTCAACTCCACAATGAAAGCATGATCCTTTCAGTGCCTTCTTTTTGAAGTTCTTTGCAAAATTATTCTTCTTGGAAGACTTGTTGGTCTTCTCTGGCTGTTTGTCCTCGGTGGAACTTTTGTTTAAAGGCTCAAAGCTTTTCAACTCATTCAGTAGTTGGGTCATGTTGCACTCCAACTTGTTCATAACATAGTTGGTAGTGAATGCCGCAAAAGCTAGTGTGAGAGATTCAAGTATCACACTTACTTGAGTTTCTCTCATCAATGATTGCATCATGGATTTCTACATTGTGCAATATGTTGATCATGTCTAGGACATGTTCTCTGACAAAAATATTTTTCTTCATTTTCATATTCATGAAGCTTCTAGTATCATCATGTTTGCACTTATCAGATTGCTGGCCAAACATGCCTTGTAGAGATTCTCAAATCTCATAGGCTGTTTCAACAGTTTCAAACTTCTTTCTGAGCACATCGCTCATACTAGCAAGCATATAACATTTGACCTTATTGTTAGATAAGATCCAATGGTCATACTTTTCTCTAGCAATTTTGGCAACAGTGAAAGCAGGATCCTCAAGACATTCCTTATTAAGGACAAACATGTCATTTTCACATATCAAAACAATGTTCATGTTTGATTTCCATTTCATGTAGTTATCACCAGTCACTTTCTCATTAGCAAGTAAAGCAGTTACAGGGTTTGGATTGGACATATTGCTAAAAATAAAATAAATAAAATATAATGAATTAATGCATATAATAAATATCAGTTTATATTTGGAATAGTAAACATGATGCATGAATGCAACACATAATATAACACACAAAAAAATAGTCACTAGTCCACGATAGATTAATTTGAAAATTAATGGACTGCCTTAGGGTAGGTCAGACTAATCACAAATTAATCTTGAGACAAGATCTCAACTCCATAAGTGAAAACTTGAAAACTTATTTTTTCTCTTTTGACTTATGAATTACCGTTAGTTTGGTAAATATGCACTAGTCATGCTCGAAAGGCTAGATACATCTTCAGAGTGTAGCCCATTATTTTTCGATTAATGACTTAACTCAAGAGTGTGCCTTAGGGTCAGTCAAACTTGAAATACATCACTAATCTTATTCTCTTATGAGATGTCACCCTTGAGATAAAATAAAAATATTCGCAAGCCTTTCCTTTGGGAGGCCGCAAACAGAGGCGACACGAGGCCCTTCCTATGCCTCTCGGTGTTCAACCAATAATGGAGACCATGGGACTTATTGTCATAATTCCCTCTCCCACTCACTATTAAAAAAAAAAGTATTTTTCTCAAAAGAAATATTTTTTAATTTGTAAAATTAATTAAATTAATTTTACTAAATGATATTCTAATAAATACTAATCCAATTATGCAAAATAAATAATCGTGCCCTAGATTTTATTTTTCCTTTTTAAATAGAATACCATTTTATTTAATAAAATAATTTTATTAAATAAGAAAATAAGAAACTTTAAATTCTTTTTACCATCTTAACTAATTAAGACTAAATTAATTATATAAGTTATCAAATAAAAATATATAATCAATCCTAAGCATGTTTCTAAAAAATGGATGCTTAATATGTACTATGTGGGTAATATGTATGACATGTTATTATGCATGATAAAGTATTAAACAATTTAATCATGTTCAAACAAATAAATAAATAAAAGCGGGTTGGGTGCTTTGGGTATTCCTAGAAAATTACAACACTTGCGTAAAATACACAAAATTAATTAAACTTACTAAGGCCTAATGAAGAGCAACTCCTTTGATCTTGGACCTTCTCTTTTAGTCTTTGGGTTATTACCATTTTAATTATCTATTACGAATTAAATAATCAAACTTTGAGTTTTAATACCTAACAAGTTGTTGAGGCCCAATTAGAATTTGGACTCACCACAATTAACTCAAAAATTATAATTAAAATATTTTTAATTATATTGGGCTTAAAATAGATAATTACACATCCAATAGGGTTTCCATGACACAAACCCTAGCGGGTGTGTCAATCGTAGGCAGCAGCTCGAGGCCGTGGCTGGCTACCAAGGGCACGGGGTGCAGGTGCACTAGGCCACGGGGTGCAGGCGTGCTAGGGCGCTAGGTCGCGGGGTGCAGGCTCGGGCCTCGAGATTCAAGCTCAAGGCTCGGGCCACACTAGGATTTTTTTTTTTTTCAGAATTTAAAAATAAATTACAAAATTTGTATGCTCCAAAATGGCTTACAATTTTTGTATATTTAGAAAATTTATGAACTTTTCCTAAACCAAAAACACCATGAAAACCAACCCTTAAGAACATAAACGATTCATACATAGACATCCATCCATTCATATATTACACATAAAATAAAATAAAATAAAAATCATATGATACCCACACAATAATTAACATTTGCAGGGATTAAAGATAGCTCTGGTACCAATTGTTAGGAACAGTTCTTAGTGCGCATCGGAAATTGCGGTAATGGAAGTATTATATACAACAAAAAAATTTCATATAAACAACTTTATATGAGGATCCTTTAATATGCAATATGTTCATCAATATAATATGTATATGTAAAAATAATACGAAATAATTTACCTCTTTTAGTCTATCAAGAATCTTTGAATCTTTTCGTATATATTTCGATCTTCCTATCCTCGCTAGAGTACTCACACCTAGATCTTCCAAGACGTTCTCTACACCTCAAGATGTGGGTGGGCACATAGAGAACAAGAATCAATATTTATGAATCAAAAGTATTCTCAACACATGAGACTCTTGATTATAGGCTATGGAGAAAGGTTTTTCTTTTGTGTGCAAAAGATGATAATTTTTCTTCTCTGTGTAAAACTTATTGTAATTCTATTTTCTATCATATAGAATATATAGACATTATTATCATAATAATAATAATAATAATAATAATGATGATGATAATGATTAAAGACAAAGTCTTACATTCCATTTTAAAATCTTTTTCAAAATATTTTATTAATTAATTAAATAAAAATAAAAATCAATAACTGATCACCATCAATAGTGGTACACGCATATGGCAGTCTAAGATGTCATATGTGTGTAGCACTTCCCTGAAAAAATGGGATTTGATTTTTTTTCATGCATTTTTATTTGAATTAATTAATAATCAGAAATTCAAATAAGGTATTATATTTTTAAGGAAAAGATAACAACTTAAATTTCAAAATTCAAAATTTGAATTTCCATCATCATCTCATTATTAATTAAATAAATATAATATTCAAAACCAATTTTGACAATCCATATGTATCCTTTCACACTTAAATAAAATAATTGATTAAAATCAATTTATTTTATTTCTACACAATTTTGAAAATCACACAAATGCAATATTAAATTGTGCAACTTCAATTATCATACAATTGCACATTTATTCCAAAGAATAAATATTCTCTCAAATAGTTCATTCATAGTTTAACCCTTGTATCAACTCCTACCTTTAATAGTGTTGATAGAGCTGCCCTTGGGACCTATGGACCAATAATTTCCAAGCTCCAATAACTAAAAGATTATTAACCAAAAATCATTGATTCAATAATCATATTTATTAATCTCATGATTATTCCACTATAAATATGAAACTGCACTCTTGAGAATTAAAGACATATATTTAGTAAGTATTTTATTGTAACCATAGAGTGTCCATTGATATAAACATTATATTCAAATTAATCCTCTATTGATGATTCATAATTAAGTGGGAGTAAAATTACCATTTTACCCTTTCAATTATTTCTTGATTCCTAGTGTACCATTGAATTTACTAGTGAAGGTTAATTCATAATCCGATTTTGAATTTGACGTCAATAACCTTTTCAGTTCCAAAAGCCAACCCAATAGGGAACCATCATTCAATCTATAAGAAGGTATATATTCCATATCTGTTAAGCTATGTCCCCAGCCATATACATCATTAAGTTTCCAAAACAATAGTTCTTAGCCTAATCATTCGACAAACCGTAACGCATGAATCAAATGATCAAATGACATATATAGGAGTTCATAGTAGCTTCAAGATTAAGATTAGTTTGTATATGATCATCACTTGATGTGTTTTATAATACTATGAAACGGTATTTATTATTAAATCACATCTGGTCTAGTTCTACATACTCTCAGCATGCAAAGTACATCCACTAAAGTGTCCTACTACACTAGTAACCCGAATCTAGGTCACATGTATTCATAATACTAGTGGACCGTACTAGCAGTAATTAATCTAAAGATTTCATAACTTTATTTTACTGCGAACTATTTAAGTTCATAATCTCAATCTCTATCCTCTCATACCAATATGAGATTGAGACCACATAGATGAACTTGGGAATTTTCTAATATTTACTTAATATTATTAACAATAATATAGTACATAAGCTGCATATAACAATAATTCAATTCAATTCATTCATTTATTTTATTAAAACCATTGTCAACTAAAATTGCTTTAAGGGCACAATTCCCAACATAACAGGCATTGCCTCAATTGATTAAAGGGTTAGCAAAACTTATGCTTTAACTAAACTATGACATCTCAGATTTGGGCATGTCAGTGATAGGGGTCTCTTAGAACTAGAATGACAAGGTATAATGAAGGGAAAATTGTCAGGACCACTTGGATTTTGTGAGCAGTGTGTATACGGCAAGAGCAGCACAGTTAAATTCAACACAGGTACCCATACAACTACTGAACCTTTACCCTACATACACCGTGATCTTTAAGGTGCTTCTAGAGTTAAAACTCTTGGTGGTGCAAGCTACTTTATGAGTATCATAGACGATTATTCAAGGAAGGTTTGGGTATTCTTTCTTAAAAGCAAAGATCAAGCTTTCAGTACCTTTGTAAATTGGAAGAGGCTAGTAAAGAATCAAATTGGAAAGAAGGTCAGGAAGTTGAGAACAGACAATGGCTTGGAATATTACTCCAAGCAATTTGATTATTTCTATGTCAAACAAGGCATTGTAAGGCATCAAACAGTTGCTAGGACTTCCCAACACAATGATCTTGCAGAAAGAATGAATAGAACACTCTTGGAAAGGGTGAGATGTCTGCTGAATGGTGTTGGTTTGGAAAGACATTTCTAGGGAGAGGCTATCAAGACAGCTTGCTACTTACTCAATAGGTGACCCTCATCAACAATTAATTTTCTAACACCACAACAAAGATGGGCATGAAAAGCTCCTAATTTTGATCACTTGAAGGTGTTTGGATGAATTGCCTATGCTCACATAAGGCAGGACAAAATTTAATCAAGAGCTTTGAAGTGTATGTTCCTCGAATACCTTGATGGCATCAAGGGATATAAACTTTGGTGCTTAAAACCCGGATACAAGAAGTGCCCCATTAGCAGAGATGTGACATTCAATAAGAAGGAAATGCCTTTGAAACATAGAAAAAAACAAGACTCAATCTCAGAGACTAAAAGTGATAGTATTCAACTTGAGGTGGAAAAGACTCACAGTGACACAAACTCAACAGATGATCAGCAACAAAGCCTAGAAACAGAAACTGAAACTTCTCAAAGTGAGATAGATAACTACCAATTCGCTAGAGATCGTGACAGAAGAGAGATACACCCTCCTGACAAATTCGAGCATGCAGATATTGCATATTTTACTACATTTGCTTTATCTGTGGTAAATGAAGTTGATAGCTCAGCACCATCTACTTGTTAGGGTTTTATTCCCTAATTAAAACTCAATTTATTTGTAATCTCATTTTATTATCAATAAAAGAATATAAATCAATTTTGACTTGGTCAATTGCTTTGCTCACATATTTTATTTTCATGATTATTTGTTTAATATAAACTTCTATTAAATCCTGAGCATATAGTTAACCATATTTATAGTGACATTATCACAATGGAATATATATATATATATATATATGATTATATGTTTAAAAACAAGTTAGTCCTAAGATTAGTCAGTGCACAAGATTTACACTTACACATATGATCTACTTACACATTGTAGTGTTATGTTCTTTCCAAAACATTAGCAAAGCAGATAAGATCGGAAGTATTTGTTATATCGGACTGGACCGATATTGACAGTAGATAAGTAAACATACCATTATTATCTATTTTAGTCATATCATATAGTTGACCATAGGTCAATTCAATCTCAATTTTGAGTGGTTAGTATTCTAACTGATTGTTTTATTTGAGTTCTTTGGCTTGTTCGTTACCAGCTTACCCTACGGACTAGCCCATACTTACATCTTGGGAACTCGGTAGTATAGTTGAGTGGGAGTGTTAATCATAGATACAAACATCTATAGTATCTAATGAAGAAGTAAAGCAATGGTTTCCTTTTATTTTGGTTCGAGGTGCTAAATGATAGAGATCTCATTTCAATAATTAATATTAGTTTACTGAAATATCATTTACAAGGAATTAAGTGTTTTACGAATAAATTACAATTAGGGGGAAAACACTATTTTAGTCCCATCTCATTGTAGACCGTCTATAGATGATTGAGTGATAATTATGGTTGTAACAATGGATAACTAATAACGTATCTATATTGCTTATAGAGCGTTCTATGAATTCAAGAGTGCAATTCCGAGTCTTTAGTGGAGTCACGAAGAATTAATAAGTTAGTAAATTTATTTGTTAAATTTATGATAACTTATTGGAGCTTGATTACATAGGCCCATGGTCCCCATAGTACCTTGGATAAAATCATCTAGATAGTCTCAATTAATTGATTTAATCATCACTTAGAATTATCAAAGTTGACCAAGTCAATTTAGGATAATTTCACAGAGTTATGCAATTTAGAGAAGAAACGAGATTTTATGAAAAATTTATTAATTAAGACAAATTGATGTCTAAATTAATAAATAAGTTTAAATCGATGTTCAAATTATAAATAATTAATTTGATAAAGGATTTAAATAATTATTTAATTAATTAATCAATTATTAATAATACGGGTCTTGAATTTAAGTCCAATGTGCTTATAATTAAATGGGAAAATTTACGGGTCTATAGCCCATGAGAATTTTGACCTAAGGGTTGTATTCACCTATTATTTTATTGATTTTTTAATTAAACAAGTGAACTAATTGAGCCTATTAAAGGAATGCTAAGTGAGAGTTGAAAACTGGTGTACAGAACATCTAGTTTTGATGTTTTAGGGTTTTAGACTCTCTCCACAACTCAAGTCATTTTCTAAGTCTCTATATTCTCTTCTCTTCTTCTCTCTGTGTATCTATCTCATGTGTTGAGAATTTCCTACTCTTGTCTAGGTGATTCTAAGGATATTGTGGAAGACTGTGAAGAAATTTGATGATCGGTTCAATTTCTTTGTGATACCCTCCGACAGAAAGGATACAAGGGTTAGAGAAACTGGAGGAATGACTTATTCATTACGTTGCATATAATGTAAGTGTTCTTATCATTATCTCTGTTGTATTCAATTATAGAAACTTGTTCTGGGTTTTCTTATATTAATTTAATATATGATTTACATGAA
This sequence comes from Humulus lupulus, assembly GCF_963169125.1. Taxonomy (NCBI): domain Eukaryota; kingdom Viridiplantae; phylum Streptophyta; class Magnoliopsida; order Rosales; family Cannabaceae; genus Humulus; species Humulus lupulus. The sequence goes on from NC_084797.1 coordinate 29,057,016, forward strand.
AATAAATAAGATCATGTATAAGTAATTATCTGCACTACTTACTCAGAAGCAATTAATAGCAAAGAGAGCATCAAATGGCTACAAGCTAGACATGAAAAAACGGATTCCTTGATGAAGAACCAAATGTGGACTTTGGTAAACAAACCAAATGGTCAAAAATTCACTACTACAAAATACCCTTTACGATACACATTTTTAGGACACGCACCTAAATGCAAATCCTTAAAAATGTTTATGGTGTTTTTAGGACACCCTTTGAGAGTCCTTAAAAAACACATTTTAGGATTTGCAATGAGTGTCCTAAAACAAATGCGAGTCCAAAAAAAACCTGGGGAGAAAAATTAAGTTGAATTTCAATGGTGACTTTTAAGGGCACGCTTTGCAAGTCCTAAAACAGTATTAAGGGTTCCCAAAGCATGCCTGTAACGCCCTACTTCCTTAGAGCCGTTACTAAGTGAGTTTTGAGACAAAACAGTGCAATGAACTCGCTAACCGAGGTTTTGAAGCAAAAGTGTGACTAATAAAGGTTAAGGCTGTAATCTTTAAAAATGCGTTGACTCAATAAAAACTTCTAGTAATAGACAATTGGGATCCCAAAATAAGTTTTGAAAACCATTTACATCTTGAAATAAGTTTACAGTTGATCAGTTACAAAATCATAGATTATTACAGCCATTTTCAAATAAACCCCCAACCAAAGCAGTCGGGCAGGCCGAACATGTACACGTCGCTTCACGCTCTCCGTACTCATGGTTGGTCGACTCAGTCATTGCCCTTACCTGCAACACAGAGCACCCGTGAGCCGAAGCCCAGCAAGAAAACTCATGCAAAACATAACATATGCAATTTATACAATTTATCATAACAGATAATCCACACATAAACAAGTCAACCATTAGACTAAGCAAACACGGCCATGCCGTCCCCGAAGCCTTACCGAAGCCTGGGGTCTCGGTCTTCACCGCAGGATCTCACACATATCCTGTGGGTCCCGGGCCCTGCCCTGACCATAGCATCCCATGTGCTAGGTGTTACTTCCGGCCCCGCTGCCGTTCTCGGCCTTGCCGCCCTCGGCCATAGCCGTTCAATTCACTATAATCATATATAGCATAAATCAAACAACATTCAAACAAATATCAATTCATTTAAATCTGCACCCTAACATGTAATGCAATAGAGGGCCATGCCCGGCAATCATTTCATCATGCAACATGCAATATAGGGCCGTGCTCTGCAATCACACTATGGGCTCATGCCCTATCCTACGGGTGTTATAGTTTTCTTACCTGACAATTCGATAGTTAAAATCACCTGACTCCTTGAGCACGATCCAACTCGAGCCTTAGCGCACACCTAGGCACAAACATAGGTTAAAGTCAACACCGAACCCCAAGTCCGAATGCCTAGCCTCAGGACCAATCCCGAGCCCCCGGGAAGTCCTAAATCCCCAAAACAAAGTGGCGGAATCGAGCCCCGAACCCTAGGTCAAAATCACTCATCAAAAACCCAAAAATTCACCTCTGTGAACAGTGCAGCGCTACAGCGCTCTAAAGAGGGCGCTGTAGCACTACAAGCAGAACACCCCTCCAGAAACAGGGACTAGCGCTACAGCGCTCACTGACTAGCGCTGTAGCGCTAGTTGCAGCCCAGCAGAACCCGAAAATCGCATCTTGCGATTTCCTTCAACCAATTCAACCCCAAACTTGCCCAAACCTTTTCCAAGCCCAACAACAAACTTATACACACCTCACACTCATCCCAAGCATCCCAAGAACTCAATCCCAAGCTCAAGCAACCCAACAACTCAAAATCTACCATGAATAACCCTAAACCAGAAATTCAAGTAAACCACAAAGATAGAGTCTTAGAAATCATACCATTAATGCAATTTCGACCATGATTCAACCCTAGGCCTCCTTAGCTTGATCATCATCAAAGCTTGACCTGCTTTTCCCCAAAAGTCCCATCCATTTAGCTCAAAAACACAGCTCAAAACCAGTAAAGCCCTAAAACTGAAATCCTCAAGAACTTACCTCAAGTTTCAGATGTTCTTGCTAATCCTTGCCAAGTCTTCAAGTGTAACCTTAAGATTCTTGATGCTCAGCCTATCCTAGCTCCCCACTGAGCTTGACCTCAAGAAAAATGAAGAGAAGAGGTGCTAGAACCCCCAAACCGATCCCTTAGAAAACCCATCAGTTTTCTCTCTTTTCTTTCTTTCCTTTTTCCTTTCTTTTTCAGCCCCATTACTCTATTCTACATAATCCACTAAGTGTATAAAGCCTCATTTATTCTATCTTCAAAAGCCAATTGACCAAAATGCCCTCCCTATTAATTCTAAACCCTTTTACCCAAGTAGGGCCATTTTAGTCATTTACCCAATTCCCGCTAATCCTCAAGTGTCTCTAATATTTTCCCGTTGCTTCCCAATACCTGATAAATCACCAATTAATTATCCCCCATCATCAAAATAAATCTCAATCTATTTCTCTGAATTCCTGTTCATACCTCCAGGCTCGCCCCGAGCCGGGTATAAATTCCCGTCATGAATTTCCGCTAGCCTGCTCACTGGGATCGCCTCGAGTCACAAATCACAGATACATCCACATCACAACGTGGTCTCAACAATCATCACATAACAATGCAGTTATGCCCAACATGGCAAAAATTACAATTATGCCCTTCTAACACGATCCGGGCCTACATGCATACTAACATACATAGTCATGCATCTCAGATAAACAAATGGTCATATAACATGCTTTAAATCATAACCATGCATTTAAATCATTAAAATCACACATAAATCCCATCATGCCCTCCTGGCACGCTAATCAAGGCCCTTAAGCCTTAATAGCGGATTTGGGTCGTTACAACTATCCCCTCCTCATAAAAATTTCGTCCTCGAAATTTATCCAAACACATCAGTTAATAAACCCGCAACTCTGACCATAACTTCCAAGGTCCACCGCCTTTACTTTACTTTCAACTACACTCTTACAAGAGTAACAATCTTTCCCCACAAGATCTTGTCTAATAGCCATACTCTCGATAGCCTCTCGTTACACCGCAACCTTGCCGAAGCCCAGGGTCTACCTAGGTTACAATGACCAATTCATTGTCTTAATCCTGATTCCAGAGATACTCAAACGTCGTCACCTTTACTAGGTGGGACTAACTTGTAGGCCCCGCTGGCCTAACCCTTAGTACAACTTCAGAATGCTAAGGTGAATCAAGAGTCAGAACTCTCCCTTCCCTCTCTGAACACCTTACAGATCCTCGTCTGTTATTACGCAGAGACGCAACTCTTTCCTTCCGGAACTTTATTTCCTCATAAATTAGCAGTTTACCAGCTCTTTAATCTTTCAAATAGGCAGACACTCCTGCCTTAAGGATTCCAACAACCTCTCTGGCTTTCTCTCTGAACCAATGCCAACTAGTAGTATTCATTATCCTTCGTCTATTACCATGTCCTATGTCGTGTTACTTTAACAAGACGCCAACATTTGCCACCACGGCTAACTCACCAGGGATAACACTTCCCTTAAAATCTCAAGTTTCGCATACTCAGCGCTCAATTCAGAAGATATCTGATAAACTTTCAGACTGCCATTCCACTTGCAATCCACTGATAATTCCGGGTTCCCACTCTGTTCTTTTTGTCCTCTAAATCCATTCCAACAATTTAAAGTATTATAGGATCTCAATTCCGTATCATCAACGTTTTACCCTGAAACCAGTTCACTTGACCCAACAACATTAACTCCCTCAACTGAGTTAATCTTTTTATGTCCAGACGCCTTACTTAAGGTCTATTGTGGTCCATTCCCATGGTACACTACCACATCACTTAACCCCTCAGGGCCCAAAGGAAAACACTAGATTCCGTCACCCGCTCGACCCTCCTGGTACGACGTACCCTAGGAGGTGGAATGATGTCCATTCAGAAATCTCATTCACAAACCGAATCTAATTGGGTCCTTCGTTCATTCCCGGCATCCCAACTTGTACCACCTTAGCAGGGTCCTTCCCTGCTTCAACCAAAGCCAACACTTCGGATTCCATGGCTCAGTGACACTCACTAGCTAATCATACCTGCCAACGATACGCCAATCTCAGTCGTTGCCTTGTATCCTCCATCACAATCTATGGCGTTATTCCCCGACTGACACACGCCCCTCAGCTAGGAGTTCCGCCTCCAATTACATCTCCCCTCGCTCAATCGAGGATTTCAAACACTGATCATCTGTCTGATACTTTTCACCATCTCTGCGACTCAACGCTATCTTTCTTACTAATACCCAATACTCAAGCACCTTATGATATGCGTAACTTTCAACTTAGCGTTCCAAGGATATCAACCATGACCCATTCTTTCATCTCCCGCAAGGTTCGATCCATCCTCGCGCCAAATGTGCCTGGGCGTGCACAAATCGTGGTACACTCCCCCACTTCCATGTCCTTACCATAGATTAGGTCCTTTATGCAATCACTCTTTACTTACCCTTAACACACACAAATTCCAGAATTACCAGATACTAAACAATCTTACCTTGTCTTATGAATTTCTTTTTGATGTGACACCACTCAGTCCGTCTAACCTCGAGTTTTACTGTTCTCCTCATCTCTGATGTAGTTGTCCCCGGAGGTGCTTGTGCAATAGATGACGCGCTTATCAGTCTTGTTATGCCTTCAATTCTTCAAATATTCATCACTGGCTTCTTTGTGGCTTCAGATCAAATCTTCTCATACCTGTCCTTTCTTCTTGTAGCTCTAATCTGAGTACTCTTGACGACACCCAAATTAACACTCCGTAAAACCTTACCTGTGACTCTGCCTTCTGTGTACAACGTCTTCAGCATAATCGACAGTTTCTCACCATTTCCGTCTGGGAGTAATCCACATGCACCGCTCGTGAGCTTGAAGGGGACTTTCCCATACCGTTCATGCATTCTCTGCCTAAAGAACTTACCTATGCTGCGGTAGCTTGAACCATTCTAGAGTCTCTGCTACCAACTCCTCACACCCTACCTGGTGCAAACTAGACAAATTCCCGAAATGTCTTTATCCTTGGTTTCTAACTGGTAATAACCAGGTCATAGATCACTCTTGGAGACATCGTCCTTTCTTGTACCCAACATTGTACTTCTCGTTCTAACCCGACGATGCCAACAATCCCCGCAGTATAGCACACTGGCTACCCAGGCTCAGATTCCTTTGATCGCTTCAATAGACTTTCAGTCGGCCAAACCGTCTTTTACAACATTCCTTATACCAATCCTATCTGTAGTCTGACCTTGAAATATCCCCTAAATCTTTCTTTACATACCCACGTAATTTTCCCACTGATCAGCTCTGTCTCCTTTACGTACTCCAGATGATATCCTCAACAATCCATCTGCCAGAGTTTCTAATTCCTTCTCAATAAGTATCACTGTCCTCAGCCTCTCGAATGGCACCATTGAGGCAACCTCTCTATGTCCATCACCCTCTCGGAGCATTCTCAACACCGAATCCTTCCAGTTCGCTACATGACCAAAGCATAAGCTCATCAGTTAAATACTCACCCTTGAGGACTCAGCCTCGAACTTTGAATGTATCGCTGCACTCTGGTTCTTCGTTCCCTCACCATGGGAAATCCATCCCAACATATCGAGTCGTTCTATGTAGAAGTCCTCACCTGACCTCCTCTCAGGTGGCATCCTCTCCCCCAAGCGCATACTAACTAACCTCCCTGGTTCCTGTCGCCAGCTCGACCACCACCTTAGCAATCAAGCTTCATTCAAATCTCAAATTAGGTGCCCAAGCACTGTCTGGGGTCCTTCTACCTCAACAATCGTGAATCCAACCTTGCTGCGTTCTATCAAATAAAAGTACCATCCTTTCACCCAGACCTCTCCCCTTTCTTGGCAATTCCAGAAGCCACAGCCCTATCCGGGGTTCTTTTAACTTGATTGTCCCGAATCCATCTTTACTAATTTCATCAAAGGAAGCACTGCCCTTGCGGCTCTAGCACTCATGCTCTAATCATCAACCGTCAATTCCTCGACGTCATGGCCCTCTCCGCCATCCACATACATACGATAATTCCTTATATCAGGGCGGCCCAAATTCCCTAGACTATTCCAGATCTCATATCCTTAAATGGGTCGCCATCCAATTCCGGATACATCCGTCAGTATAAATTCCCAAATGAATTATCCAATTCACCAAACCCATTGATTTACACTGTTGTTACCCCCAACAGTCCAAGCCAAACTTATAAGTCCACCCGTCTCCACGGTTCAATTCATGTCTTATAATCCCTTCTAACAATCATCATCTAGGTTCTTCCCAATCCATTGAGTCAGTACCTCATCCCGAGTACCAAATGCAGGCATCTCTCTGCTTCAACATTAACACAACCCTCTAATCAGGATCTCTCATCCTCTCAACCAAGGGTGGAAATAACTCTGCCCATCTATTGATAATTCCTTATCAGTCCGAACTCCCCTCAAAACCCGAGGATAACACCCCTTAAACCTTTCATGTAATACCCTTATCTGTCCATACCTCACAGTAGACCAACACTGGTAACCTTACTGTTAAAACATCGAAATCAACTATTTCCCCAGAGAAATCCGCTATTCTTCTATCCCATCTCAACTAACAAACTCCACAGCCTACTCACACACTAGTGACCCCTTTGCTGCTGCTCTCAGGGATAACTAGAGATCTCAACTCCAACTTATATCTAGAATCCCTCTTTTCAACACAATATCGGGTCCCCAACCCTTCTAGGAACAAATAACTCGAGTTCATCTGTCAAAACCGACCAACTCCTGAACTCTGTGGTTCCTACTCTGAACCAAACCACCACTAGGTCCAAATATCCACAGGTATAATGCACACCCAAGCATATACTAGGTCAAGCCCACAATGATATACATTTAGCTACCAGATTCTATCATCACTAAGTATACCCAGATCTCAACATGCTTCACACAAGCAAATAAACAGATATAACTAGTAAATAATTTCAGAAAATTAACCACATACACTCAATATGCGAACCATTATGCCAATATTCATCCATATGCATAATAGTATTATTCAGCATGCATCAATCTCAACATGCAATAGTCAAGGGCCAGGCCCTATCAGTATCTCATGCATATGTCACTTCATTCCTCATGCTCCATATAAATAAGCAGGCAAACAGGGCATTCAAACATCTATTCAGACAAGTCAATTAATCATACCAACCAACCCTGAGTCGAGCTTGTCACTGACAGCGAGCGTACATGTTCGGTCGATCTCCAGAACCAATAAACCTTGGCTCGCTCTGATACCAAGTTGTAACGCCCTACTTCCTTAGAGCCGTTACTAAGTGAGTTTTGAGACAAAACAGTGCAATGAACTCGCTAACCGAGGTTTTGAAGCAAAAGTGTGACTAATAAAGGTTAAGGCTGTAATCTTTAAAAATGCGTTGACTCAATAAAAACTTCTAGTAATAGACAATTGGGATCCCAAAATAAGTTTTGAAAACCATTTACATCTTGAAATAAGTTTACAGTTGATCAGTTACAAAATCATAGATTATTACAGCCATTTTCAAATAAACCGCCAACCAAAGCAGTCGGGCAGGCCGAACATGTACACGTCGCTTCACGCTCTCCGTACTCATGGTTGGTCGACTCAGTCATTGCCCTTACCTGCAACACAGAGCACCCGTGAGCCGAAGCCCAGCAAGAAAACTCATGCAAAACATAACATATGCAATTTATACAATTTATCATAACAGATAATCCACACATAAACAAGTCAACCATTAGACTAAGCAAACACGGCCATGCCGTCCCCGAAGCCTTATCGAAGCCTGGGGTCTCGGTCTTCACCGCAGGATCTCACACATATCCTGTGGGTCCCGGGCCCTGCCCTGACCATAGCATCCCATGTGCTAGGTGTTACTTCCGGCCCCGCTGCTGTTTTCGACCTTGCCGCCCTCGGCCATAGCCGTTCAATTCACTATAATCATATATAGCATAAATCAAACAACATTCAAACAAATATCAATTCATTTAAATCTGCACCCTAACATGTAATGCAATAGAGGGCCATGCCCGGCAATCATTTCATCATGCAACATGCAATATAGGGCCGTGCCCCGCAATCACACTATGGGCTCATGCCCTATCCTACGGGTGTTATAGTTTTCTTACCTGACAATTCGATAGTTAAAATCACCTGACTCCTTGAGCACGATCCTACTCGAGCCTTAGCGCACACCTAGGCACAAACATAGGTTAAAGTCAACACCGAACCCCAAGTCCGAATGCCTAGCCTCGAGACCAATCCCGAGCCCCCGGGAAGTCCTAAATCCCCAAAACAAAGTGGCGGAATCGAGCCCCGAACCCTAGGTCAAAATCCCTCATCAAAAACCCAAAAATTCACCTCTGTGAACAGTGCAGCGCTACAGCGCTCTAAAGAGGGCGCTGTAGCGCTACAAGCAGAACACCCCTCCAGAAACAGGGACTAGCGCTACAGCGCTCACTGACTAGCGCTGTAGCGCTAGTTGCAGCCCAGCAGAACCCGAAAATTGCATCTTGCGATTTCCTTCAACCAATTCAACCCCAAACTTGCCCAAACCTTTTCCAAGCCCAAAAACAAACTTATACACACCTCACACTCATCCCAAGCATCCCAAGAACTCAATCCCAAGCTCAAGCAACCCAACAACTCAAAATCTACCATGAACAACCCTAAACCAGAAATTCAAGTAAACCACAAAGATAGAGTCTTAGAAATCATACCATTAATGCAATTTCGACCTTGATTCAACCCTAGGCCTCCTTAGCTTGATCATCATCAAAGCTTGACCTGATTTTCCCCAAAAGTCCCATCCATTTAGCTCAAAAACACAGCTCAAAACCAGTAAAGCCCTAAAACTGAAATCCTCAAGAACTTACCTCAAGTTTCAGATGTTCTTGCTAATCCTTGCCAAGTCTTCAAGTGTAACCTTAAGATTCTTGATGCTCAGCCTATCCTAGCTCCCCACTGAGCTTGACCTCAAGAAAAATGAAGAGAAGAGGTGCTAGAACCCCCAAACCGATCCCTTAGAAAACCCATCAGTTTTCTCTCTTTTCTTTCTTTCCTTTTTCCTTTCTTTTTCAGCCCCATTACTCTATTCTACATAATCCACTAAGTGTATAAAGCCTCATTTATTCTATCTTCAAAAGCCAATTGACCAAAATGCCCTCCCTATTAATTCTAAACCCTTTTACCCAAGTAGGGCCATTTTAGTCATTTACCCAATTCCCGCTAATCCTCAAGTGTCTCTAATATTTTCCCGTTGCTTCCCAATACCTGATAAATCACCAATTAATTATCCCCCATCATCAAAATAAATCTCAATCTATTTCTCTGAATTCCTGTTCATACCTCCAGGCTCGCCCCGAGCCGGGTATAAATTCCCGTCATGAATTTCCGCTAGCCTGCTCACTGGGATCGCCTCGAGTCACAAATCACAGATACATCCACATCACAACGTGGTCTCAACAATCATCACATAACAATGCAGTTATGCCCAACATGGCAAAAATTACAATTATGCCCTTCTAACACGATCCGGGCCTACATGCATACTAACATACATAGTCATGCATCTCAGATAAACAAATGGTCATATAACATGCTTTAAATCATAACCATGCATTTAAATCATTAAAATCACACATAAATCCCATCATGCCCTCCTGGCACGCTAATCAAGGCCCTTAAGCCTTAATAGCGGATTTGGGTCGTTACAATGCCCTTAAAATTGTTAAGTAAAAAAGAATTAAAAACTTATACATTTTTAAATTAGTGTCTAGGGGATCAATTTTTTTTTTCAGCCAAAGAAGATAGTTTTCTCAGATTTGGGGGTTAGGGTTGGTTGTGCTTGGGGTTTGGGACAGCTGGCTGGAGTTTAATGGTGGTGAAGCCAACGGTGGTTGCTAGGTTTCGTCGGTGGTGAAAAAGACAGTGACAGCTGGGTTCTCGACACCTCTAGGTGGTTTCTTGGCATCTAGGTTCTCTGCAATTGGGTTCTTGGCACCTAGATTCTCTTCTTCAGCGACGGCAACGCTTGTCTTCCTTGGCTCCGGCGTGGGTTCTCGGCATCTTGGCGATGGGTGGGTTCTCTGGAGTAAGGTTCAATAGTAGGTTTTATTTATTTAATTTTTTTTACATCAATTTATTTGATAAATAATTCTTTAATTATTGAATTATTTTCTTTTAATTATTCATTAATCTATGTATGTGTATAGGGTTTGGATAAATTTGAATTCCCTAATTTCAAAATGAAGTCTCTTATTTTTCTAATATTGAGTGGGTAAGTATTTTATTTGAGTTTACTTATGTTACATTAATTTTTTGCTAAGTTGTTATGTTTCTATTACTAAAAATATGAAAATTAGAGCAATTATATGTAATAGATATATAGGTATATGTGAAACACATTCTTTAAATCTTTATTGTTATAATATATAGTAATTGATTGAGGATATTTCTTTGTTTTTTTAACTAATTACAATTTTTATTGTTATATTTTGAGTTATTTTTGTTGTGGTTGTGTTGACCGCGTTTTTGGCCAACGACGTGAGAACGTCAAAAACGATGAAACCTTCAAGAGAAATAAAACGACACAGACGGGTTTGAAAAGAAAGTAAATAACACACACAATTTTTATAGTGGTTCAGCCCCAATATGTTGGTAATAGCCTAATCCACTTAGAGTTGTGATTATAGAACTGTACTCAAGATCAGATGAACTGAGCCAACTGAGTTTCTTCAGTACAGATTGCAAGAATATAAGAATTCTTTCAGATACAAGCACTTTCTCTCTCTAGAAAACTCAGACCCAAAATTTCCCAAAAGTCTAAAAAGAAGAAGAAGCCTCCTCTCTCATCCCATAAGCCATATATTTATAGGCTTAGGATCATACATCTGCTCTCCCCTAGAATCGCGATATTTGATTATATTTATTACATTTAAATTACAAAAATACTCAAAGGGAAGAATGAGAGATTCCCGCGTGTGCCAAGACCGGTTCTTGTTGGAGCCGTTTCTGGGAATCTTGACTTAGTCCTCCTCTATCTAGTTGATCCATATCTCCTTCAAGCTGGTCGAACACACCTCTACTGGATAGTCACGCACTTAGCTGGTAGGATATACACTTCCTGGTCGGACATGTGCATGCTGGTAGGACATACACTTGCTGGCAGGACCACTTGCTGGTAGGACATGCAAGCGCTGGTCGGACACATGCATGCTGGACATATGCAAGTGGTAGGACATGCAAGTGCTGGCCGGACACATGCATGCTGGACATATGCAAGTGGTAGGACATGCACTCCTCTGGTCTAACATGGCACTCTAGTCTAGCATGCCATGTCTCTCCTCTAACATGGCACTTTGGTCTAGCATGCCATGTCTCTCCTCTAACATGGCACTCCGGTCTAGCATGCCACTCTTGGGCAGCAATGTCACTCCTAGGCAGTAATGTCGTGACTGGTCGGACAAGGTCATGCCTGGTCAGTCATGACACTTCTCAAGCCAGTCAAAATTTTATCACAACTCTGAGGAGTCAATGTATTTATTGACTATTTAATGTGTCTTTTACGGACCATGTACTGCCACTTGTCACCTCTATTGCCATGTCATCGATCTCCATTTTTTGGGGATAACAGGTTGGTTTAATTCTAATGATATATGATATGATTATTCAAAAAAAAAATTCTCATTTTGTTTTTGGATAGTATTGAAGAATATCTTTTTATTGGAAAAAAAAGTGTTTTATTTTAGTTTTGTTTTCTCATTAAAATATGACACTAGTTAACAAAAAAATGATAGTGCTAGCTAGCTTTTGAAAAGTTACCGTCAAAATACATTTTTGTAGAAATTTCTAACTATAATTTTCATTGTTGGGTAGATGAAAAAGGGTTAAAGAGTAAATATTAGAGAAAAAATAAATAGGATCCATGGAGTAAGATTAAAGAAAAGATTAGAGAATTTTAAAGATTGTAGGATTATATATATTTATTACCAATTATTTAAGAATTATAAAATAATGTGTTTATTATTTATAAAATATCTTAGTGATTCCTTTTAAAAATAAAAGATTTAGTGGTTTGAAACACATGGTATAAGCTCTCTAGGAATCAACATGATTTACTATTTAAATTATACTTATGCGAACTTTTTAAAATTAAATGTCAACATCTGACCTTTTTTTTTATAATGTTGATAATAATGTTTAAGTTAATATTTTGATTGGTTTTAAAGCATTTGATTGGTAGCTAATTTCAAGAGGTATGTTGTATTTGATTTTTTTTTTAAATTTCAATATTTTACAATGTTTAATGATAATTGTATAACTTTAGTGGAGTTTGAATATCTTAGATATTCATCCGTAGTGAAGTAGGTTAGGAAATTATGTGTCCTGCGGTGATAACGGAAGGTTCAGAACTTGCATGTCTTAGTGAAGTATTTTAAGAGAATTTTGTGTATTGTGGTGATATATGGATGAAAACCTATGTGTTGTTTGATTAGTTTGAATTGTTGGTGTTGATTGTGACAAATGGCTAGGCTAGTAAATTAGGAGATATATTGTCCGATTTTCTGTATATTTTTTTATACTTAGTTTTGTTTTGTATATTTATTTTATATTTCTTAATTTGTATTTTTTTTTTATCAAAGAAAATAGGCACAATATGGAAAAGGCATGGATATCAGCTGATAGGTTGTCAGTGGAATATATAAAAGGGGTCGATGAGTTTTTTAAATTTAGTTTGGATCATGCCAAAGATCCAAACTATATTTGTTGTCCTTGTACTAAGTGTGGAAATATGAAAAAGATGGCCGCCACAATGATAAAAGAGCACTTATATTTCCACGGGATAGACAAAAGTTATAAAATATGGTATTGGCATGGTGAAGAGCTTCATGTTACCCCGGGCCCTCCTAGGATAAATGAAGTTCAAAATTATAGGCAATTTGATCATGAGGATAATTTAGATGAAATGATTGATGGTGCATATTATGAATCAGAAGCAGATCCCATTAAGTTCAAAAATCTTCTAAATGACGCTGAAAAGCCAATTTACCCCGGTTGCACTAAATTTACAAAGTTGTCAGCCTTTTTTAGATTGTACAATATGAGAGCCAAAATGGATGGAGTGATAAAAGTTTCACAGAATTGTTAGTTTTTTTTTTAAGATTTATTGCCTGAAGAAAACGAGATGCTCGTGTCATTTTATGAGGCTAAGAAAACTATGTGCTCAATAGGCTTGCAATATGAAAAATTACATGATTTTGCTAATGATTGCGTATTATATCGGAATATCCTTGTAGATGTGTCGTGTCCTAATTGTGGTGTGTCCAGATGGCAAAAGAAAAGGAATTCAGAGGAAGTTAAGGAAGGAGTACAGCAAAAAATTTGTGGTATATTCCACCAATTCCTCGTTTGATTTAGTTTTATCAAAATGTTGATCATGCTAAGAATTTGACTTGGTATGCAAATGAGAGAATAAAGAATGGTAGACTTAGACATCCTGCTGACTCACCAGCATGGAAGATAGTGGATTTTGAATGGCCTTCATTTGCCAATGAGCCTAGAAATATCCGTCTAGATCTTTCTATAGACGAAATTAACCCTCATACTTCTCTTAGTAGTAAGTATAGTTGTTGGCCTGTTATGCTAGTCATATATAATTTACCGTCATGGCTATGTATGAAAAGGAGGTTTACATTATTGACCTTGTTGATATAAGGACCTAAACAACCTGGTAACGATATTGACGTATACTTATCTCCCCTAATTGATGACTCGAAAACTTTATGGGATGAAGGGGTTAGGGCTTATGACGCATACCGAAAAGAAGAGTTTACCCTTAGACCGGTGTTGTTATGGACAATCAATGACTTCCCCGCTTATGGAAATTTATCCAGTTACAGTGTAACAAAGCTTGTCCTATTTTTGAGGAGAAGAATTTTTCTCAATATTTGAAACATTCCCACAAGGTGTACTATATGGGACATAGAAAAGTCTTGCCCCAGAGACATTATTTTAGAACTTGGAAAAATGCATTCAATGGTGAACAAGAGTTTGGTTTGGCTCCAGAAGTTTTGACTGGGAATCAAGTACTTAATAAAGTATCTGCTATTCAGTTTAAGGTAGGAAAGCCTATTGTTTATCCAATTAAGAAGAGGAAGGGTCGTGGAAAGGGTGTTGGCAAGGATCAGATTGAACTTAGTATGACTACTCCAGATGAGTCTACAAGTCCTTGGAAGAAAAAAAATCAATTTTCTTTGAGCTTGAATATTGAGAACACTTACTTTTGCGACATAATCTAGATGTTATGCACATCGATAAAAATGTGTGTGATAGTCTAATTGGAACTTTGTTAAATATTCCTAAAAAAGTAAGGATGACAATAAAGCTCAGAAAGACTTGGCTGCAATGGGATTGCGAAAAAAGCTACATCAAAAAGCTGGCCCTAAGAGAACATTTTTACCGATTGCTTGTTACACACTCACTAAGGATGAGAAAATAGAACTTTGTGGTTGTTTATACAATATTAAAGTTCCAGAACGGTATTCTTCGAACATAAGAACATTGGTGGATATGAAGAATTTGAATTTGGTCGGCATGAAATCTCATGATTGTCATGTCCTATTCCAACACATTCTACTAGTGGCTATTCGTGGTGTGATACCTAAAAATGTTCGAGAGATAATCACACGGATGTGTTTGTTTTTCAAGTATTTCTGCTGTAAGACAATTGACGTGTCAATTTTGGACAATTTACAAGTGGATATTTATAATCTTGTGTTACTTGGAGCGATTCTTCCCACCTTTTTTTTTACATAATAGTGCATCTTAAAGTCCATTTGGTTAGAGTGATTAAACTATGTGAACCTGTTTACCTAAGATGGATGTATCCCTTTGAGCAATACATGAAGATTCTTAAGAATTATGTTAGAAATAGAAGTAGTCCTGATGGATGTACTGTTGAATGTTATATTGCAGAAGAAGCCATTGAATTTTGTTCAGCATACTCTCATGGTGTGACAAGCGCTGACGATCAATCTACATTAGATAAAAGTAATGATGGTTATGGTGGAAAAGGTGGTGTTGTATGCTCAATAAGTTAAGATGAAAGACACGAAGCACACTATCTTGTATTGCAAAACATTGATGAGATTCAACCTTACATTGAGTAAGTTATCTTTGACAGTACGATATGATAAAACATTGTTGTGATATTTGTATTGATTCATTCTAATTTTTTATACATTTAAGAAGGGATTATTTCCTTTGGATTTGAAAAAAATATCCATCTAAGTCAAAGAACCAAAAATGGATCCAAGATGAACACTATAGTACATTGAGTACTTGGTTAAAGAGCAAGGTATTGATTTGGGTAAATAATTTTATATTTTTTGTTTTGATTGCATGACATGTCATTAATTTTTATTTTCTTTTTTTGTTTTTAACAAAGTTTGCAATTGAAGTGACTAAAACATCAAGTCATGTGTCCGACATAGTTAAGTGGATTTCTCGTGGTCCTTCTCTGAATGTGTTTAAGTACCCATCATACATCGTCAATGGTACTCATGTAGCATCTCATAATTTTACTTAGCTAGATAAAAGTGGCTTGTGTTGTAGTATTTTAGTTTTCGTGGTTATTGGTTCGAGCCGGGATTTAGTTGGAAACTCATAGAGATAGTTATGGATTTTATAAATTTATCCTATAGCTTAGAAATATTAATTTTAATATAAGGTTTGATTAATATAGCTGGTCCTAGAAATGTTATTTATTATAACCTAAGGTTTAGATAGAATAATTAAGAATGTGACACTTGTCACATGTGTGTTTATTAAGGATTTAAGGATTTTAGATGAATAAATTAATCAAGGATAAACCTAGGAAGTCTAGAACCTTCCCTCAACTATTAGGATCACATTTTACTCAGTCAAAGTGGTTTAAACATATTCAAGTGTGTTGAAAGTGTGCAAAAACATGTTTGATATATCAGCGTATGCCGATATATCGCAATTATAGGGACCAATATATCACCTATGATTGATATTGAAAACACGTCGACTTCACACGAACAAAACCACGGAGGCTCGAGATTATGGGGCACACGATATATTGCCTATAGGAGGTGATATATCGACTCCCTCATGCATGTTTTGAAAATCTGTGGAATCCGAGCTAGAAACAGCCCTCAACAACTTGGACTTGCTCTTGAACGATTTTGACCGAGTTCTGGGCATCCGTTGAGCAGGAAATTCAATTTTTATTAAATTATTTATTCATTTTAAAAGGAGTTAGTTTCACTCCTTGAACTCTATAAATAAGACCCTTCACTCAGTCGTTTGCTTCATCATTCAAGCATTTTTCAGAGCCTCCAAGCTGCTAAGTTTGTTCTAGAGAGAAACACTAGAATTTTGGAGTTAAAAGCTTTCAAATCCAAGCTTTTCTAGACACTCAGGAAGTAAGATAGCGTGATATTTCGGTATTGAGGTGTAGATATAAGTTCTAATCTGTCTAAGGTACTCTCAATCCTCAGGTTTAGTTCATTATAGTTCCTCTTATTCTTTTCATTTCTTCCAAATCATAACTTGTTATAATGGCTTTTGGTTAGGTGTTTGATTTCCTTTGAAACTTAAGGTTTTCGGTAAGTTCTTATCTTGATGGTTTAGATCTTCTCTTTCTAATTTTCTTTAGAAAACTTATGGATCTTACTATTTGGTTTTAGGAGTTTCCACTCCCATTCATGTCTCCAATATCCCGGTTTTTGGTAAGGAAAATAGGTTAGACTTTATGTGTTATGATTATGTTTATATGCTATGTGTGTGTGTGTATGTATGTATGTATGTATATGTTTTATGTTGTAGTCGCTTGGAAAATATGGTTCCTTAGATAGCAAATAACAAATCCCAAGATTTTTTTTATCATTATCATAGACTATAGTTATGTTTAAACCTACTTCTAAAATAGTAGCAAGATGACCTAGATGGTTTATCATATACTATATTTGTGTTTAAACCTACCTCTAAATAGTAGCAAGAGGACCTAGATGGTTTCTATCACATACTAATGTAATGAGTTAATGGACATTAATTTGTAGTCTTATGTTTTATAATTTACGTTTTTACGTCATACGTTTTATGATTTATGTTTTTACGTCTTATGATTTATGATATGCTTTAGTAGTTTTTCCTTACTGGGCATTAGGCTCATTCCTTTTTATTTAGATGGTGCAGGAAAATGAGCATGGAAGGCGGGGCAGATTCATGGAAGCTTTGGCATGTGTATTAGGAGAGGACTGAATGAATGGACTGATGGGAAAGATCGAGGATGACGTTTTGTTTCAAGTATTTTTAATTATGTATCTATGTTTTCCGCATTTAGTATTTGAACGATTCAAGTAAAGATTTAGGTTTTCTTGATGTTTTTATGTAATAACAACGTGATCCCGTATTTTGGATTTTCTAATAAAGTTTTATTATTTTATGTATCTATTCAAAAATGATAGTTATGTTTTAGTAGTTTTAATGGTTTGAGATTTTTAAGTTAGTCGAGTCATAACAGTAGGTACCAGAGCCATGGTTCATATGCATGAAGTTCTCCTTGATACACATGCAAAAGCTCCGAATCTAACCGCCAATGTAAGTGTTTATGTTATGAATATTATGTTTATGTTAATAGCTAACGTTTTAGTCATTATGTTTTTAGTCAAAATGAATGGAGCTTTGAATGGTCGACACCGCAACAACAACCAGCATAACAATGACGGGCATAAAAGAAAGCATCCTGATAATAGGC
The DNA here is from genome assembly GCF_963169125.1 of Humulus lupulus. Classification (NCBI taxonomy): domain Eukaryota; kingdom Viridiplantae; phylum Streptophyta; class Magnoliopsida; order Rosales; family Cannabaceae; genus Humulus; species Humulus lupulus. Next base: position 29,074,870 of record NC_084797.1, read on the forward strand.
AAGCTGACGCTGACAAAAGAGCACAGACTAACAATGGTAATAATAGGTCGGGTTATGTGGAATACCCTCAGTGCTCCAAGTGCCAGAGAAGACATCCTGAGGAGTTTCATGCAAACACCAAGGGTTGTTACAATTGTGACCAGGAAGGTCATCGGAAAAAGGATTATTCGCAGCTCAAACAAGAAGAAAAGAAGGACAACAAGATGGTTCCAGCTAGAGTCTTCGCCTTGACCCAGGGAGAAGTCGAAGCTAGTAACAAGGCGGTCATAGGTCAGCTTCCTATCCTCGATAATATATGTTCAATATTGTTTGATTCGGGAGCAATGCACTCGTTTATCTCGTTTGGAATGATAGAAAAATTAGACAAACCTTGTGAAAGATTTAGAACTAGGTTTGTTATGGAACTACCTTCGGGCGAAGTTGTTCTATCATCACGAATAGTACGAGGAGTACCGATAATAATCGAGCAGAGCTAGATGGAGACCTAATAGAGCTAGAGATCAAGGATTTTGACGTAATAATGGGCATGGACTAGCTAGCAAGACATGGCACAACCATCGACTGTAGATGCAAGCAAGTGACATTCGAAACTCTTGACGGTCAGAAACTATGCTTTATGGGCCTACTTATCTCATCTCTCAAAGCTCAAAGGATGACAGAAAAAGAATGTCACACATTCTTAGAAAGTGTCACTGATGTGGCACATGAAGCACCATTAAAGGTTGGAGACGTCCGCATTATATAGGAATTTCCAGAGATATTTCCTGACGACTTACCAGGGTTCCCCCCTACTCGGGAAATTGACTTCACAATCGAACTAGTACCGGGAACCGAGCCTATCATAAAGGCATTGTAGCATCCCAAATTTGCTAATAAGGCTTAGGGCCTTAATTAGCGTGCCTGGAGGGCAATAATTGATTTATTATGTTAATATGTGAATTTGGTGATTATGTGATTAGAAATGCATGTGTTAGGTGGATTAAATATGCATGTGGGCCCCATTTGGTTGTTAGGGGTATATTTGTAGTTTTAGCCTGTGAGGGCCATAAATGCAATATTTGTGTATATTGTGATTGACACCACATGTGAGTGGTGATATATTTGTGATACACGATCCAAGATAGTCCTAGGGAGTGGTTTAGCTAGAAAGTCACAACGGGGTCAAATACCCTGCTCGGGAGGAGCCTAGGGGTATTTTGGGTATATAATATGCGTTTGGAATTTATTGACTTAACGAGATTTGGGTAAATGATTAAATTGCCCTTGGGGTTACTTGAGGATTTAAGATAAGCTTAAGGGCAGATTGGTTTTTTTAGCAAATGGGATATACACTTAAAGGCTTAGGAAATTGCTGGAACTCAGAAGAAGAAAAAGCATAAAACTCTCTAGACTCTCTCTCCTTCAGTTCTCTGTCCTCTTCTTGGTGTTTGAAGGCTTTGGATTAGTTGGAAGATTTTAACTGAGTTCTTTGAGGATTGGGAAGCTTAAAGCTCAGGGAATCATTTAAGGAATTGGTTTAAGTGTAGAGGTAAGCTTTTAAATTGGTTTAAACTGTTGAATTCTCCTGGTTTTGGTTGCTAGAACTTAGGCTTGCATGGATTTGGTTTCCAAGATTGGTTTTGAATGTTTGATGTGTGTAAGAATTGGTTTATGAGCTTGTTAGGATGTTTAGGCTATATGAGTATGACTTATGGGCTTAATTCTGAGGTTGGCGGAAGTTTGGGGTGTGAAATATGGGTTTAAGCTCGGGGAAAAACTTGAGAAAAAGGTTGGTTTTCTGGGTTTGGAGGTCGAGTCGCAGCCTGTGTGTGCGTGAAGGCCTGGGGAGGCCTCTGTTCTTGAGGCACGCCGCGGCATAGGGCTAGGAATGCTATGGCCCATGTCTCCTTGCAGGGAGGCATTTTGCCTCTATTTTGGGGCGCGTCGTGGCCATAATTCAATGCATTGGTTGTTTTGTAGGTTTTTGGCTTGGGAACCCAATTGTTGAGGCTCGGGATGGATTTTATCACCCGAATTGTTACAATTCAAGGTCTCGGAGACTAGCATTACATTCAAAAGTAATTTAATGGATTAGGGCTTGATGGATAGCTTTTGTCAATGTGTTTTGACTAGGTTTTCAGCGAGGCTCGGACTAGAGGACTGTGCTCAGGATTTCGGAGCTCGGGAAGCTTGGGACACAGGTAAGAAAATTGTTGTACCCGTAGAGTAAGGCATGGCCCTATAGTTTGTATAGCAGGGCACGACCCTACGTGATTGAATTGTAGGGCATAGCCCTATTGTTTATATTATGTATTTGTTTAAATATTTGTTGAATATATGCTATGTATTTCATATTTGTGAATGAACGGAAAAGGCCGAGAACGGCAAGAAGCCGAGTACGGCAAGGGGCCGGGAATAATGTTAAGCACGTGGAGTGCAAGGTCGAGTATGACAAAGGGGTCGGGAGCAGCGTTGAGCACTAGGAGTGCAAGCCGCTAGGGTGAGACCCTTCTTGGATGCTTGAATCATCCACATGGTGTAGACCGCGAAACCAGGGCCTGGTAAAGTGCCTGGGACGGCATGGCCCCTAAGTATTTAGCCTGTTGGCTGCTTTATTATATGTTGATTGATAGATGTGCATATGTTAATTATTTGTATTGATTTTTCTTGCTGGGCTTTGGCTCACGGGTGCTCTATGGTGCAGGTAAGGGCAAGGGAAATGTAGACCAACCATGAGTACGGAGAGTGTGAAGCGACGTGTACATGTTCGGCCTGCCTGGCTGCCACGGCCAGGGGTATTTTTGGGAAATGTTATGTATTAATCTAAATTTTGTCGTTTAGTCGACCTTAATCGTATTTTTGAGTTGTAAATATTTCTAAACAGTATTTTGGGATCCCAAATGTATAACGCTTTATAATTCTAAATGAATGACTATATTTTTAAATTATATGACTTTTATTATAGTTTAGCCACACTTTTAACCTAAAACCTTGATTGGCGAGATAATTGCACATTTTAAACTCACTTAGTAATGACTCTAAGGAGGTAGGGCATTACAGGCACCATACCGAATGGAACCTACCGAACTCAAGGAGTTGAAAACGCAGTTACAAGAGCTCTTAGACTTGTAACGAACGAACCATTCTCCATGAGGAGCACCGGTTCTATTTGGGAAGAAGAAGGATGGAAGCATGTAAATGTGTATTGATTACTGCTTAACAAGGTGACAATTAAGAACAAGTACTCGCTACCCCAGATCGATGACTTGTTTGATCAACTCCGAGAAGCGACTGTACTTGCAAAGATTGATCTACGGTCCGATTATCACTAGCTCAAGGTAAGGAAGAGGATATACCAACGAAAATTTTTAGGACTCGATACGGATATTATGAGTTCCTAATTACGTTTTTTGGTCTTACCAACGCTCCAGCCGCATTTATGTACTTAATGAATCGGGTCTTCAAGGATTACTTGGGAAAATTTGTCACAGTGTTCATTGACGATATTTTGGTGTACTCCAAGAATGAAGTTGAGCATGAGGAACATTTAAGATTGACCATGCTACGACTAAAGGAGCATCAACTTTATGACAAGTTCAAGAAATGTGAATTTTGGCTATCACAAGTAGCGTTCCTCGGGCAAATAGTATCCAAGGATGGAGTTGCAGTAGACCCAACTAAGGTAGAGGCTGTGAAGGATTGGCCAATACCTAAGAATGCATCAGAGGATAGAAGTTTTCTCAAGCTAGCATGCTATTACCGGAGATTTGTAGATGGATTTTCAAAGATAGTCACTCCGCTTACGAACCTGACTCGGAAACAACAAAAGTTCAACTGGACGGATAAATGTCAAAGCTTCCAGTTGCTTAAAGATAAATTATACTAAGCACCAATACTTTGCGAACCGACACCCAACGACAAGTTTGTAGTATACTGTTGTAAACGTGGAATTTTTTCCTTGTGAATTCTATTCACAAGTGAAGCTCTATGCTACGAGACATCCTGAAAGGGCATCACATGATAGTGAGGGAGTTGGGGTAAGAGAGTCACCCTCACTAGGCGAGGGACTTCGGCCACTTGCTGATCCAAACTTCACCCTCGCTATGCGAGGGCCCCTAGCTGGCCATCCGCGTGCCCCCCATTCCAGCAGGCATCAAGCCTCGTCCACACTCGGAGGAAGAGCGTCAGCCTCGCTATGCGAGGGTGAGGGCTGTGTTGAGGTGTTCGTGCTCCTAGCCTCGCGACGCCGTACCTCGGAGGAAGAACGTCAGCCTCGCTATGCGAGGGACCCTCGCTATGCGAGGGTGAGGGCTGTGTTGAGGTATCCGTGTTCCTAGCCTCGCGACGCTGCGCTCGGAAGGAGGAGAGGCAGCCTCGCTATGCGAGGGACCCTCGCTATGCGAGGGTGAGGGGTGTGTTGAGGTACCCGTGCTCCTAGCCTCGTGTCTATGCGATCCGCATAGGCCGGCCCTGACCCTCGGCACCTCAACTTCTCAGGACATGCATAGGATGAAGCCTCCTTGGCACAGGCATGAGATCACTTAGGGGAATCTTGTTGATATGCCAAACGAACGTGGAGCATTGAACGGGAATTGATGAGGACCACCGAGTACGGAACACGTGCGCTGACACGGGGTGTACGGTTATGGAGAGAACAGAGGCACGACCCTATGATCTGCGTCTGAGGAGTAGTGGCGGTACGGACCTGTACGAAGAGTGGTGAGACCACTTGGACACCCCCGACCATGTGCCAGAGCCGACAGTACTATGTCCAAGGCCACGACTCTGACACCATCAGGGTAGACACCACTGCACCCTGAGCCACTACTTTATCAGAGTACATATGTACGTCCCAGTGGTCTGGGACTTGTTTGTATCCTGGGCCAATAGAGCCTCCCCTATAAATAGGCTCCAACCCCTCAGGCTAAGGGGTTGGAAAACTGAATGTAAAAACGAGACTTATGAAATATATGCTTCTGGTTCTCATGCTTGCCTGAGTTTTCTCCTATTGTTTAGAGTTCTTTCTATCTAATTCATAGCTTCTTATAGTATAGAGATTAAAGTAATCTAACCATCAATCGTTGACGAGTTCTTACCGTCAACAGTTTGGCGCCGTCTGTGGGAACGTAAGCACCAAGCTACTGTTCTGCCATTACTTCCGGCAAGGAAAAATGCCGAGACGTTCGAAGCGTCTCAAGGAGCCTCGAGAGGTGGAGGTCCACCTTACCGGAGTCCAGCTGAAGGCCTCCATGAAGGATCCACCTCCACCCCGAGACGTAGACCCCCTAAGGGACCCTGAGGTTCACCAGAATGACAAGGAGGCCTCGTCTCCGGCCATCCCGCCCGGTGAGAATCCTCCAAGGACAACTACTGCACCACCCGGGAACGCCAACGAGTTCCCTCCTCCCAAACCACCGAAGGTACCGAACTCCGGCCGGCAAGACCCGGGCCCCTTAACGCACAAACGCGATAAGCAACCCCGGGTCCATTCCGTGAGCTCGAGTTCTAAAATCTCGTTTCTATGAAGAGGAGATTTGTGAACTGCACCGTAAAAACCAAAGACTGGAGACTACCCTGGAGAACATGCAGGAGGTGCTGAATGGCCTGTTGCAAGGTAAGTCGAACGTGACCCTGCCCAAGAGAAAAGAGAAGGGTCGGAAAACCACTGTCCCAGTAGACGACGGAAGGACCAGACACTCCACCAGTAACACCCCCAGGGAAAAGCCACAAGAGCATCCTAGACCATCGAGGCCACCCCAGGAGCCAAAGCAAGGGAACAATGGTGGCTCTCGCAACGACGTCGAGGTCACCTCAAAGAGGACGCCCTCAGACCTACGAGAGGAGCTCAACAAGAAGAGGGTGAATAAGAGAACTACCCCTCCTACTGTCCCCCGGGACGGCAAAGGAAAGGAAGATGTCAACCTGTCCATGTTGAGGGACTCCCTGAAGAAGAGGAGGCAAGACCTCGATACGGAGATGAAGAGCCTGCGGAGTAAGATTGTCACCGTGTCTGGAGGGCAGAGCCTTGAGGAAGAGTTCGACTATGAATCGCCTTTCACCAAAGAGATCCAAGCCATTCGACTCCCATCCAACTTCAAGGAGCCTCATATGACCCCGTATGAAGGAAGCACCGACCCCAAGTACCATCTAGACGCATTCAATGACTTAATGAAGCTGAGGGGGATAAGTAGCGGGGCTAGATGCCACTGTTTCGTAGTCACGTTGAAAGGGCCCGCATACAAATGGTTTAAGAGACTTCGACCGGGGTCCGTCAGGTCTTGGCAACAATTTTCAGACGAATTTCTCCAGCAGCATCATGCCGTGCGTGATTATACAATGCCAGGGACTAGCCTAGCCAATGTAAAACAGGGCGAAAATGAGAGCCTAAAAAACTATATCCATAGGTTCAATATGGAAGCAGCCAAAGTGGGGAGCCTGACCCGCAGAGAGTTAAAAATGGCCATCACCGCCGGGGTGCTTCCGGGAAGCAAGTTGTGGGATAATATGCTCAAGAGGGAAGTCACAGATCTAGATGACTTCTACGAGAGAGCACAGAAGTATATTCGTGTAGAGGACGGTCACGCAAACTTAAAGGCGGGAATGGGCGATTCCCCTGCACAGCCCCCAACCAATGAAGGGTCGAATGGTGCGAAGAAGAAGAGGGCATACGAAGGATCGAGGGATGATCAACATAGAAAACCCAAGCGGGGAAGCGACCATAGGCAAACGGCTTATACTTTCTATACGGACCTGACGGATACAAGGGAGCATATCTACATCACCAACGAGAAGCGGGTTCCCTTCAAGAAGCCCCCACCAATGAGGAAGGATCGGTCCCAGAGGGATCCCAATAGGTACTGCCAATACCACAAGGATATTGGTCATACCACAGCAGAATGTATCCACCTGAAAGAAGAAATTGAGGAACTCATCCGCAGGGGGCACCTAGGTCGGTATGTCAGGAAGGAAAGGCTGAAAACGGAGGACGAACCAGTGCTATCTGGGACGCATAGAGAAGCTCCAGAGATACAGGGGGAAGTGAGAACTATTTTCGGAGGTCCAGGGCTTGGGGGAGATTCCCGGAAAGGACGAGATCGGTATGCTAGAGAAGCCAGGCGAAGTCCACCACCCTGCGTTATGAGTTTGGAACAACGACCCCCAAAGAACTTCAAGGGAGAAAATGACTCGATCACTTTCACTGAGGAGGACGCGCGGGGGGTACACTTCCCCCACAATGATCCGCTGGTGTTAACAGTTCAGTTGGTAAACCGGAGGGTGCATCGAGTCCTCGTAGACAATGGAAGTTCTGTGGACATCTTATATCGCCCCGCCCTGGAAAAGATGGGTTTGGGCATCAGGCACTTGAAGCCTTGTCAATCCTCCCTGTACGGGTTCGCAGGGGACTCGATGCAACCTTTAGGGGTGATCGAATTAGCACTCACTATGGGTGAACAACCCCGACAAACCACGATCATAGCAAACTTCGTCGTAGTAGATTGCGCCTCTGCTTTCAATGCGGTATTGGGGAGACCATCCCTAAGGGAATTGAAAGCAATCACTTCAATATACCACCTCACCGTCAAGTTCCCAACCCCTGGTGGGGTAGCGAGTATGAAGGGAGAACAAAGAGAGGCGAGGGAGTGTTATAACACCTCCCTTCACAAGTCAGAGAAGCCATCAGAACCAACAGCGATGGTGATGCACGGAGGTACAGACCCACAGGGACAAGACCCCAGAATCACGAAAGGCCCAACCAGGTAAGACTAGCAATGAGACTCCCACGCCTGGTACAAGTAGTAGCTATGCTTAGTTTGTTGCAGGTTATGCTATTTTAGTAGATAAGAATCAAAGAGGTTACCTAGATAACCTCCCAAGTAGATGTAAGCCTTTTACCTATCTATATATCGTTGTAATCCGACTACCATGAATGAAACTGTCTTCCACTTCGTGTGTAACTTATTTCTTTATGCGAATATCAACTAAAGTCCCCGCCGAGATAAATCTCACCAGGTACTTGGGGGGCAGGACGACAAAAGTAAACAAAAACAAAAAAAAAAAAATTGTCTCTTATATTCACAAGGATTAGCTACCCTTATGAATATCGAGGGATTGGTTCAAAAGGATGACCTCCGACGAAAGGCCGACACCCTAAGAGGTGAGGCTGTAAGGAGGGAATCACCCAATAAGTCTAGATCGGCCATTAAGCCGGCTAGCCCAAAAGGGTCTTACAAGGGACCCTTGGAAAAAAATAGTACTATGTATAAGGACGAGAAGGACGCTTCTCGCAAAAAGTAACAAGCGCGCGCAAAGAATATAAAAGGACCCCAACAGCCCAACGGGTTAAAGTGTCCTTACAAGTATAACCAAGGTGCACCAGAAAGGTTATCTCCATCAAATAAAAAAAAAATGTAATCCACAAACAACAGTGATAAGAGGGACTCATCAGAGCCCCTTAAGTTTGACAAAAAAAAAAGAGAGAAGAAATGGTACAAGGGATTACATAACAAAAGCATACATAGACAGAGTACAAAGGGATCTACGAATCTCCACCGTGATCTTTCCACTCAGAAATCTTCTCGACGGCATGGTCCCCGAAAGGAGATAGGTCAACGGTGGGGTTAGTCCTCCAAACAGCATGCAACGTTTTCCCGATTATGCGATCCTCCACGTTCACAAGCTCAGACTCAAGCACAGCGATCCTCCCGTTCAGAGTTTGGATGGTAGCCTCCAACTGAATGTTGCTCTGAGAGGTTGAGGCAGCCCGGGCCAAGGCGGTATCCCTCTGGCATACCATCTCGGCCAGTTGGCTGGACAAGGCATCCTTCGCAGTCTGGGCCACCGAAAGGTTCCTCAGCGCCTCCTCAAGCTCGTGTTGCAACCGTTGAGCCGATGAAGAGTGGGAGGCAAGCAGCCGATGGTTCAAAATAGAGGCCTGATTGAGGACGAAGATATGAAACAAAGCCTTAGGGGTCAGATGATATACCAGAAGTAATATAAAAGGTATTTATGTGGCTATCATAAATTAATAAACCAAGTATCGCGACAGTTACCTGCAAGGAGGCTCGCATATAGGCATTCTCTAGCTCAGCCTCGGGAACATCGTGCAGCGTCCCCCATTCACCCTCAGGGAAGTTTCCCAAGTGATGGCTCATGGCTTCCCCATATTGGCTCGCCAGGGGATGATCTTCGGGAATAGAAACATGAGCTGAGCCGGGGGAGGCGCGAGTGCTTGTCGAGGCCCGTTTTGGCAAGGATGGGGACCGAGAAGGCCCTGACCCATCCACAGTAGTGCGAGGAGCAGAAGAGTGCGGGGTCGTCTCCTGGGGTAAAGAGACGCCTGTGGATGCCCACCTGGAATGCCCCCTCGGGGGTGAAGGAACCCCATCAAAAGAGGGAATGACAAAATTCCTCCTAGGCATAGGGGGGCAAGGGGCAGGGGCGTCAAAGGCAAACTCACCGCCAGGCGTTAACGGTGACATCCGAGAGGTAGCACCGCCAGTATGACCGTCATCGGCTACACCCTTAGCCCTGCCAGCAACAGAGTACAAGCAGGAATAGTTCTCAGACACCACGGTCTCCTCAACATCCATATGGTCACCCGGGGAATAGACGTAATCCCTATCGGCTGCTTCATCATAATTCCTTTCATCGTGACCATATACCCACGGACTCTCAAGTACGGGTGCCGCTGGGGGTAAATCAACAGAGTCGGGTGACGCGGGGCGTGGATCCTCATATTCAGGGGAAATGGAGCATAAGGTAACTTTCTGGTCCGGGGTCAGCAGCCCACATAAGTGGAGATCTCTCTCCGTGAAAAGGGCGCTGGCTTGTTTGCGTTCCTTCGGCATAGCCAGGATTTGTATTACCCGGTCATGAGCTGCCCGTTTCAGATTAGGACCGACAACCCCTAAGAGACCTGCCATCGAACGAAAGGAAATTACCACAGTTACAAGAACTATAAAAAAAAGAGGTCGATTAATAAGAGAAATTTCTGGTATATGGGGTCAAAGTGATGATAGCCTTACGTGGGGCATTGAAGTTAGAGTATCGGGTCTGCCCACTATAAGTATAGAAGTAGTCTGACTTCCAAGCCCCCCTATTGGAAATAGATCCCTCCAAGAGGGAACTCCCTTTAAGGGTCGCGGCTTTCTGGAGCTGGTAGAACCCGGGGGCTGATGTATTCTCCCTCAGGGTGAAGAAGTAATGAACCTCACTTATGGAAGGCCCCCTAGAGTACACCTGATGGTACAACACATACAAACAGCTGAGCATCACCCAGGAGTTGGGGGACAATTGTAGTGGCGCCAATTCAAAGTAGTCCAGCACTTTGATGAAGAAAGAGTGGAGTGGCAGAGCTCCACCAGATCGGATTATGGCATCGCTAAACGCCACGAATCCCTTTTGCGGTGCAGACGCGCGTTCCTTGCACTCTGGTATAACAAACTTGAGGTTCAGGGGTAACTTATGGGCTTTCAGCATGTTGCCCAATTTCTTCAGGGTAACGGTAGACCTTCCAACTTCATCAGAAGTGTCCAAAACTCTCTTCGGCATCTCGGGTACCTGGAAAAAGTAAGGCAATTTATGAGCAACCGACTTTCTAAGGGTCCTAGAAGATCCCCCACATGTCCTATGTCTACCAGCTCTTTGCTTGACCCTAGGGCACAAGGCAGGGGATAGGAGAGGGAACGCGGGTGGCACCATGGAAAGGAACTCCGGCTCAACCAATTCATGTCTACCTCCTTCAAAGGAGGAATCCACGTAATCGGGAAACTCGTCACGACAGAAGGAAAAGGGCTCGGGGGGCAAGTTTTCTTCTAGGCAAGCAATTTCGGAAAGGCAATCCTGGAGGGTGGATTGTAACTGGGAAATGTATGTCGCTTGCTGGGGGAAGTGATCAGAACCCGCGTCCCCGGGATGGGATTCTAGCCCCCTCTCTAGACAGTACGCCTTATGTCTAAGGTAAGATAGTCTCCTGAGGTAGAGCGCCCGCACACCCCCACGGTTAGAAGGTTTACATGCGTCGACCTCCGAGTCGGAAGAGGACAACTCAATAAATTCAACATTAGACGGACCTTCGGGACATCGCCTAGACGCCATGGACAAGCTAAGACTCGAGGGCGTGTACGCATAAGGGCGACTCAATATCTACAACATGAGTGTGAGGGTATAAGAAAAGGGCCGGTGTATGGGTACTGGAAAGGCTATGCGAAGAAAATGCTAAACTCTGAAGGTTGAATGTCATGCAACCATCAATCTTACTCTCGTATAATCAATGCAAAACGAAAGGGAGAAGAGATGAAAGAGAATACCTGCGGGGATACGAAACTGAGGGGACGCAAGGACAGACTTACAAAGGAGCAGGAGCAAGATCGTAGGAGCGAGGTAATGCCCAGCTTTGCCACGAAGCTAAAAAATAAAATAAAAAAATTTAAAACAAAAAGAAAAAAAGAAGAGAAAGAAAGAAGAATGGAAATAAAAGAAGGGATACCTCAAAAATGCTTCTATTGAGAATAGAACCTTGGAGCTCTTGGAAGAGGCTTAGAGGGAATACCACTAGGCTAAGCAAGTTTTTGTGTAGAGAAGTGGTTTCAAGCCTTGGAGTATTTATAGGGAAAGTCAATGCTCCCTAGCCCTTGGATCTATTTCCCTATAAATGGTGGAGATCGAGAGTATGGGTAACCTTGGGATCCGCGATGGAGGATGATTGGTCCTTATGCAATCTTAGGATCTCTCATGGATTCTTTCAAGTGTTGGGTGACTTTTGTGTTTCTTTGGACACTAAAAAGAGAAACACAACCCCAAGCCTCACCTCATGCTTCTTCAAGAGGCGTTGGAAAAATTGCCAAGGCAAAATCCCCCAAGATTGGTCGTGCATGTCAAGCAAGAGAAGTGGAGAGAGTCTACAAACACACTTAAAAGTGCACTTATAGACTCGGGGGGAAGTGTAAACGTGGAATTTTTTCCTTGTGAATTCTATTCACAAGTGAAGCTCTATGCTACGAGACATCCTGAAAGGGCATCACATGATAGTGAGGGAGTTGGGGTAAGAGAGTCACCCTCACTAGGCGAGGGACTTCGGCCACTTGCTGATCCAAACTTCACCCTCGCTATGCGAGGGCCCCTAGCTGGCCATCCGCGTGCGCCCCATTCCAGCAGGCATCAAGCCTCGTCCACACTCGGAGGAAGAACGCCAGCCTCGCTATGCGAGGGTGAGGGCTGTGTTGAGGTATCCGTGTTCCTAGCCTCGTGACGCTGCGCTCGGAAGGAGGAGATGCAGCCTCGCTATGCGAGGGTGAGGGGTGTGTTGAGGTACCCGTGCTCCTAGCCTCGTGTCTATGCGATCCGCATAGGCCGGCCCTGACCCTCGGCACCTCGACTTCTCAGGACATGCATAGGATGAAGCCTCCTTGGAACAGGCATGAGATCACTTAGGGGAATCTTGTTGATATGCCAAACGAACGTGGAGCATTGAACGGGAATTGATGAGGACCACCGAGTACGGAACACGTGCGCTGACACGGGGTGTACGGTTATGGAGAGAACAGAGGCACGACCCTATGATCTGCGTCTGAGGAGTAGTGGCGGTACGGACCTGTACGAAGAGTGGTGAGACCACTTGGACACCCCCGACCATGCGCCAGAGCCGACAGTACTATGTCCAAGGCCACGACTCTGACACCATCAGGGTAGACACCACTGCACCCTGAGCCACTACTTTATCAGAGTACATATGTACGTCCCAGTGGTCTGGGACTTGTTTGTATCCTAGGCCAATAGAGCCTCCCCTATAAATAGGCTCCAACCCCTCAGGCTAAGGGGTTGGAAAACTGAATGTAAAAACGAGACTTATGAAATATATGCTTCTGGTTCTCATGCTTGCCTGAGTTTTCTCCTGTTTTTTAGAGTTCTTTCTATCTAATTCATAGCTTCTTATAGGATAGAGATTAAAGTTTTCTAACCATCAATCGTTGACGAGTTCTTACCGTCAACAACTGTGATGCGTCCAAGCAAGTTTTGGGATGTGTGTTGATGAAAAATGACAAAGTGATAGCCTATGCCTCAAGGAAGCTGAAGGAATACTAGCAACTATATCCAACACACGATATGGAGTTAGCAGCGGTGGTCTTTACATTGCAAATCTGGCGCCACTATCTTTATGGAGAATGGTGTGAGATTTATACGGACCAAAATAGCTTAAAATATTTCTTCACGCAAAAGAAGCTCAACATGAGGCAGCGTAGGTGGTTAGAACTAGTAAAGTATTATGACTATGAAATCCTATACTGCCCAGGAAAAGGGAATGTAGTTGCAGATGCGTTAATTTAGAAGAGTTACAGAAATCTGGCAACATTATCTGGAATTGAAAAGTCGCTACAGCAAGAGCTGATTAATGCTAGGATAGAAATAGTCAGAGATCAACTGGCTAACTTGTCCATCCAGTCAAGTTTACTAGCTGACACATTAGTATCGCATAAGGTTGTAGTCAAAGAAGGCAAGACTACGGATTTCTCTATATCAGAATAGGGGTTCTTGAGATATATAGGTTGGGTGTGTGTGCCGAATGACTTTGGGATTAAGATGAAGATTTTAGAAGAGGATAAGCGTCGAACAACGAATAAGCAACCTGGAGCTGACCAAATATCGCCAATCCAAAAAGTCTCGGGATCTGGCGTCTCGCCATATCAACTACATAGAAGGGCTGGCCAAAAAAGCATTTCACAGGCGATTGGTGGAGGAAAGGCTGGTGAATGCTCATGCCATAGAAAAGGCGCAAGAGGTCCAAGAAGACTAGGAGGTCGAGGCAAAATTTCAGGCAAGGATGGAAGCTTCCCACCTGAACTCAGGTAACTCACCTCTCATCCTAACATCCGCTTCCCGAGTAGGTGATAGGATAAGCCCCGGGCATGTCTGGCCTTCCCCAGCCCTCCTGTATTGTGGTCAAATCTCACATCGACATTGGACTAGGGAAGAATTCCAATACTACTTAGATCTCGTGGGTGCATACCTCCACCACCCCAGGAGGTAACATACCTCCCGTGGGTTCGTACCCTTAGACCGAGTGACATCCTTGACCTCGAGCTAGTTTTGCCAATATGGCACCAATATCAGTTGCGATGTAAGGAATAGGATAGTACATCCTCACTTCTTGCACTGAGGCTCAGCTCACGCGAGCCTCCGAGTAGCTTATTTTTTTGTGTTATCCTTGTGTATTATGCATGCTAACTATTTTCCTTGCTCCTGCAACTCATATGGGACTGGCGAACATTGCTTGATTTGCCTTAACGTTGGGAGCACCTTAGCCCTTAAGTAGGAGAGGGATCACATCCTCGGGAACAACCCAATCCTTCCCCTCCGTCCAAGAGGCAGAGAGTGTCCACACCCCCCGGGGAGCCCCTTGCAGATGTCATGCCCCTTGTGGTGGAGATCCCTCCTCGCCCGGGTCAAACAAGGCGGTACAAGAGGTAAGACTGGAGGAGGTCCTAGAACCGGACCAAGGATCGGTTCACGACTTGGAGAAGGAGACGATGCCACCCTGAGTTCGTCTCCTGGTGTATCCTGAGAGGTATGGGGGGGATTTGTTAGAGCAATACAATAGGATGCTTCAACAATTTGAAGCAAGGCTGGAAGAAGGCAACAAAGCCTTGCACGAGACAGTTGAGGCCCTCTGGAAACTCAAACCACCCTGAGAAAGGCCCATTGTCCCTCTGATCCAACGAGCCAAGCTGGAGACCCTGTTCTCTGCCAAGTTAGGGGACATAGTTGCCCCTCTCGCCACTGAGCTCCTTCAGGGGGTCAAATCCACCATGTGCGAGTTGACCACTCGAAGCTTCTCACAACTTAGCGATAGTAACAAGGCATCTCTCATGGCCTCGTGTCGGTATGCTTCTGTCTGAGTAAGTTAAATCACTCTCGTGCTTGGGTTCAATTTAACCAAATGTTATTAAGCTAACACATTCGTCTTATCGCTTCCCCTTTTTTTTCTTTTTTTTTTGCAGTCCGCTTTAGCCTACCAATGCTTGGGAGACATTATGATGGAGAAATCATATGAACTCCGGAGGTCCCAGGACAAGATTGCCTCCCTCAAGGAGAAGACAAAGGGTTCTCGAGAAGAACTTGCCCGAGCCAACACTGCCCTCGAGGCCGAGCGAAAATGCTTCAGGGAGCTCGAGGAGACTCTCCAGAAAATCTCTGAGGATTTATAGTGGGCTGAAAGGGAGAAGCAGGAAACCATGGATAGCATGCAATGAGCCCAGAAGGAAGCTAAGAAAGCAACTGCCGAGAACGCCCGGGTGGCCTTGGAGAATTCTCAGCTTTAAGAGCAGGCTAAGGAGGCTACCAGTCGGGCTGAGCTAGCTGAGAAGAAGACCCTCCAAGCCATGGAGATGAATAGGTCTGCCATGTGCCAGGTTGAGAAGCTCAAAGAGGGGATCAAGTCCATCGCCAAGGATGCCTTCTATGTGGCCTGGTATCACAACCAGGACATGAACTTGGATTTCACCGGGGAGCCCGAGAAGTACAAGATCCTTTTCAACGAGCGAATCCGAGCTACCCAAGCTGCCGAGGCAACCCAAGTGGCTTCAACGGCTAAGGCGACCCCATCTACCGAGGCCACTCAACCAACTGAGGTGACCCCAACTGCCGAGACAGTCCAGGTAGGGGGTGCCCCAAGTGGTGATCCGATCATTGAGCTAGTGGTGGAGGTTCCCGAAGATTAATTATAATTTTTGCATTTAGGCCTGCGTGCCATAAGCTTTTTTTTTTGGGGGGGGGGGGGTATAGACGAACAGTTTCTCGAGCCCCCGAGTATAGTTGTAACTATTTACCCAACTAAGAGTTATGTAACTTGCCTTGCTTTTTATCAGTATGGTTATGTGAATTCACCGTAACTTAAAATGCCACGAGAATAAGCACTCAAACCGTTTTAGACATTTGGTTCTATAAATTCAACATAACACGAATGTTGCGAGAATAAGAACTCGGTCCTTATTTTTCAAAATTCAGTTCCATAAATCCAAATGTAACACGAATGTCACGAGAACAAGAACTCAAATTATTTTAAACATGGTTCTATGAATTCAAACGTAACACAGATGTCACAAGAACAAGAACTCAATTCATTTTAAATATGGTTCCATGAATTCAAACGTAACACAGATGTCATGAGAACAAGAACTCAATTCATTTCAAACATGGTTCAATAAATTCAAACATAACATGAATATTGTACGCCCTAATTTTCTAGTGGGCTATTAGCGAGCTGAGATACAGCCTAATTAAATCAGCCACGTGGATCCCCCAGGACCGGAGCTGTTGTCGTCAAGTCCTACCTGGTTAGCTCGGGGTATCCAAAGGTTCGCAAAGATTACTTAAGGACCGAGTCAGGACTGTGAAGGCCACAGGTCGAGGAGGCATCCAGCTCGTGGTACGAGCTGGAGGTGGAGGCTATGACCTTTTATAAAGTCAACCACGCAAGGTAAACGTGCATATATCAGGCATCACGTGTCTGATATATCCCTGACTTTTCGGACACGCAGCATGAACGTGCGTATTCAGGCACCCACGACTAGGTTGGGCCGTGCGGCCCACTATCCCCCTTACCTATTGATTAGAACACACTTCATATGTCAGGTTTTAGGAATTAATCATGAATGTCACAGAAGTGACATGATAGGTAAGAAGGTCACAGGATGACCCCCCTTACCAACTCCCAGGTGCCCTCTCCTATAAATATGGAGACCCTAGGAGTTGCAAAGGGTTGGATTCTATTGTGTAAGGAAATACCCTGTAAAAGAATACCAGGCATATAGCAATAATATTGGCTGGTGGAGTAGAAGGATTTTAACCTTTGAACCACCTAAAAAACGTAATTGTGTCACCAGTCTATTTAAAGATCATTCCTCTATTTCGGTTCATTGTTAAGCACTAATCCCTTCCTCTTATTTTCTTAATTACCTGTTGGCGAAGAACCGCGTCAACAAATGTCATGAGAACAAGAACTCAAATCATTTCAAGCATGGTTCTATAAATTCAAACATAATACAAATGTCATCAGAACAAGAACTCAAATAATTTCAAAAACCTGGTCTCCGCGTTTAGTCTCTGGTGGGTCCGTAGTCCTAGGAGTGACTTTGACGCGAGATTTACTGCAGGTCTTTACTTGTTGCCTTATGTACCTACACCCCAAAGATTCGGGCTTTCAGGGGTTCTGGTATGCAAAAACAGCTGGCCCTGAGTGTGCACTACTCGAGAGGCTAAAGGTTTCGACACCGCCCCCGAGTGCATACCTATCTCCTAGGTTGTGTTCTCAAGAGGTGAGGTTATGGAGAGGCCCAGGCGTAGGATGCATGTGCATCGTACAAATTAGGATTTGATTATTACCCTCCGGGCACCCGCTGTCCTCAGGAGGCAACCTAAATTCCTGACTGTTATCCTAACTTTTCCAAATATGGGATACAACGATACTAAGGGTGCTTTGTTTGTCGACTAGCCAAGCTCCCCGTAACATGGATTTCTCGAGGCCAAGTATAGGTACTTGGCCTTCTGTTCGCATCTTGAGATCAATAGACATGGTCAAAGGTCCTCGGCTCGGTGTCCGTGGGAGATGACCAGTATGTTCTCGTGCTACTTGGGTTATCTAGCTCTTAGGTACTAAGCTTAGATCTGCCCGAAACAAGCTACCTTCTAGGCCAGACTTAGTTAGTTTCCTAAGACTTTCTATTTTTAGGATCGCGACACTAGGCCTAATCCTCTTAGCTAGATACAAGTTTAGTTTCCTAGGTTGTCCTTTGCATAGTGCAGTGCTACCCTAACTCCATGTCCCCCAAGTGATTGAAGACTGGTCTGCGGTCACTTTTTCAGACGCAAGCATTCTTAACATAGCATTAACAAAAAATTTATGGAAGCTAAAGAAAAAGACATAGGCAAAATAAACAGATTTCTTACCTTGTTTTACTATATACACGGTTTCCATTATATGTGCCTGAAGGCTACAGGGGGTACTATAGAAATAAGAAATGTTTGTTACAGATGGTACTGGTAGTACAGGCGAAGATGCTCGGCAGTCCAGGCATGAGGAATCAACTCCCCACTAAGTCAGGCTAATTTATATGTTCCCGGACATATAATGCTCTCTACTTGGTATGGGCCCTCCCAGTTGGGCCCCAGCACTCCTGCACCTGGATCTCGGGTGACTAAGAAGAACCTTCGCAATACCAGGTCTCCAACCTCGAATTTTCTGTCTTTCACTTTGGAGTTGAAATACCTGGCCACCTTCTGCTGGTAGGATGCTACTTGTAGTTGAGAATCTTCACGTAGCTCCTCCACGAGGTTCAGGGACTCCTGAAGTAAGGCATGTTTTGTGGTCGAATCATACGTATCTCGTCGGTGCGTGGAGATTGCTGCTTCAACTGGGAGCATAGCCTCGTACCCGTAGGCCAGTGAGAAGGGAGAATTGTCGATGGAGGTTTGGGCAGTGGTACGGTAGCACCACAATGCCCTAGGAAACTCCTCAGGCCAAGTTCCTTTCGCCTGCTCCAGCCTTTTCTTTAGATTGGACTTGAGCGTCTTGTTCACTACTTCCACCTGGTCGTTGGCCTATGGATGGGCTACAGAAGAGAAGATTTTGATGACACCGTGCCATTGACAGAAGTTGGTGAATACTTCGCTGTGAAACTGCAATCCGTTGTCAGAGACTATCTTCCTCGGAAGCCCATACCGGAAAACGATATTTTTTATGATGAAGTCCAAGGCCTTTTTGGAGGTAATTATGGTGAGCAGCTTGACCTCAACCCACTTCCTGAAGTAGTCAACAACCACTATGGCATATTTCACCTCTCTTTTTCCTGTAGGTAGAGACCCGATAAGGTTGATCCCCCAAACGACAAAAGGTCATGGGCTGGTCATTTGAGTAAGCTCATTTGGAGGTGCTCGGGGGATGTTGGTGAAACACTAGCATTTTCACATCTTTTAACATAATCCATTGCATCCCCATTCATGGTGGGCCAAAAATATCCTTGTCTTAATATCTTCTTGGAAAGGCTTTTCCCCCCGGCGTGATTACCGCAGAAATCTTCATGTACCTCTCGCAGTACTGAACTGGCTTCTTTCCTGGACATGCACCGAAGCAAGGGCAACAAATAGCCTCGCTTGTAAAGCCTATTATCCATAATTATATACATCGGCACTTGGATTAGCAACTTCCGGGCAGCCTTCTTGTCCTGGGGCAACTCCTCGGAGACGAGGTACTTAATTATCGGCTCCATCCACCCATCTTGGGGTTGTACTGTTTCCACCTCGTTTGGAGCCATGATACTCGGAGAATCCAAGTAGTTGATGGGGACCACGCTCATTAATTCAACGTCTTTGGTGGTAGCTAGCTTTGCCAGGGCGTCCACATTGGAATTTTGTTCCCTCGGCACTTGCAGAATAGTGAATTTTTGGAAGTTGTGCAGCATTTCTTGAGCCTTTGCCAAGTATGGTGCCATTTTTGTGCCCCGGGTTTGGTATTCTTGGAGAATTCGATTCACCACGAGTTGGGAATCGCTAAATATCTCGAGTCCTTCAGCCTTGAGTTCTAGTGCCACACGAAGTTCAGCGATTAAGGCTTCGTATTCTGTTTCATTATTAGAGGCGCTAAATCCGAAGCAAAGAGCACTATGGACTCTATGCCCCTCAGGGGAGACCAAAATAAGTCTCGCCCCTGCACCATTCTTGTTTGAAGATCCATCTACAAACAACTTTCACACTAGTCTGACCACCGAGGTGTACTCGGTTCTCTCCTGATTCCTGGTACACTCGGTGATGAAATCGACAAGTGCTTGTCCTTTTATGGCAGTCCTCGGGAGGTAGGTAATGTCGAACTGACTAAACTCCACAAACCATTTCAAGAACCTTCCCGATGACTCAGTCTTCTGAAGGACTTGTCTGAGTGGGTGGTTGGTTAGGACCTTAATTGGGTGTTCCTGGAAGTAAGGTATTAGCTTTCGAGAGGCCACCATCAAGTAGAAGGTTAACTTCTCCATCATTGGATACCTAGACAATACTCTGAGGATTTAGCGTCCCAAATTTGCTGATAAGGGTTATGGCCTTGATTATCATGTCTGGAGGGCAATAATTGATTTATTGTGTTAATATGTGAATTTGATAAGTATATGATTAGAAATGCATGTTTAGGTGAGTTAAACATGCATGTAGGATCCATTTGGTTATTAGGGGCATGTTTGTAATTTTAGCTTACTGAGGGCATAAATATAATATTTGTGTATATTGTGATTGACACCATTTGTGAGTGGTGATATATTTGTGATGCACGAACCGAGACGGTCCTAGGGAGCAGTTTAGCTGGAAAGTCACAATGGGGTCAAATACCCGGCTCGAGAGGAGCCTAGCAGTATTTTGGGTATATAATATGAGTTTGAGATTTATTAAGTATCAGGTAGTAATTTAGTAATGATTTGAGTATGCCGGGATTAACGGGGATTTTTAGGTGTACTCGAGGATTTAGTGGGATATGTCAAATGACTAAACTACCCTTGGTGACATTTGAGGGCTTAGGTTAACTTAAGGGGGCAATTCAGTCATTTTGGCAAGTGGATATACTCAGTGGGAGATGGGGGTTCTAGAGGCACTTAGACAAAAGCAGAGAAAGGAAAAGGAACATAAATTTCTCTCAGCTCTCTCTCTTCCATTCGGTTCTCTCTCTCTCACCATAGGGCTTGATTTTGAAGGATCTTAGGCCAAAAATTCAAGTGTTCAGAAGCTTAGTAAAGATCAAGGGTAAGTTTTCTAGTCAATTCTTTGTTGATTTCTGTTGGAAGAGTTGTTTTGGTGAGCTGAAATTATGTTTTCTTGGTGGACTTTGGAATGAGTTTTTTGTGAAGATTAAGCTTAGGAATTTATGGATTTGAGCTTGGAAGTGAATTTGGAAGCATCTTAGGTCGAATTCCTACTTGAGGTAAGAATTCCATTGATTTCTGAAGTAAATATTCTGGTGTGGTTTAAGTATTGTGGAGTTTTAAACCACTAGGTGATTTTTGAATTTGGTTGAGTTTTTGAGTTTGTTGCTGGTATTTCTGAGTTGCTATACTATTTATTTGAAGTTTTAGGTTGAATTAGGACTTGGGTGTACTCTGGTAGTGATTTGGATGAGTTTTGGCTTGGAAAAAATGTTGGGAAAAACCCAGTTTTCTTGGTTCGTGTATGAGCGTCGCGGCCCTGTTCTTCTGTGTTGCAGCGCTTGGTTGAATCAAGATAGGGGAGCCCTGCTGGGCGTCGCGGGCCCTATAAGGATGTGCCGTAGCGCTAGGCCATTTTCAAGATGTGCAACTTTGTGTTTTTAGGGTTTTGGCTCAGGGGGCTCGGGGGACGCTTTTGCCACCTTGCGTGGGAAAACGGGTGTAACGCCCCAACTCCAGGGACCGCTACAGTGCACATTGCAAACAGTGCTAAACTCGCTAATCGAGTCATTTGGCCATAAACGTGTAACTAAGTGTGATTAGCGGTTTAGGGGTTAAAAACTTTGGTTAAGATATAACGTTTCACTAGAACGTTTACTGTATACATTGGGATCCCAAAAATATAATTTCAAAGTTTATTACAAAAGATTATTTACAACAAGCCGTACTAAGCGGCAAAACAGGGTTCAGCCCTAGTTCCACTTTCAAACCTCGCCCAAGTATTGGTCGAGCAGCTGCATATGTACACGTCATCACTTAAGCTCTCCAACTCAAGGATGGTCCAGCTTCCTTTTGCCTTTACCTACACCACAAAGCACCCGTGAGCCGAAGCCTAGCAAGAAAACTCATATGCTCATAAACAATCATATCATGATATCAAATCATATCTGGCATGCCTAGCATTCATAGCTCTACTCAGCATGCAAATGAATTTAAACAGATGCTGGGGTATCCAGGATAAGAAATCCTGGCCTTCTGATTGGAGGACCATCAAGTCAATCCTAATCAGATGAGTGTCGTAACACTAAAGGTTCTGATAAACCATGATGAGTGACTGACAAGCACGTCACTAATTCAAATGGAAGGCTGGCTGTTGGGTAAGCCTCTAACCTTCAACAGGTCCTGGTAAACCATACTGAGTGACCAACAAGCAAGTCACTGGGGCCCCAGTGCCCAAGCCATGCATATGATGATCAAAATGATCATGCAGAGCTCATAGCTCTGATCAAATGAGTGAATATCACTTTGAGGTTCTGGTAAACCACACTGAGTGACTGACAACCAAGTCACTAGGGGCCCGGTGCCCATTTCCTGCAATGGCTCTAGATGACTAGCCTTCGGCTAGATAAATGCTTGTTTATATTCATTGACCTTGAGGTCGGTCCTGCATTAATGCTTTTGGAGTCATTCAATGCAGAAGGTCGATTAGGTCCAATCGACATAGCTTGCACTACTCACTAGGGTTGTCATGTCTAGTGAGACAACACAATGTGGCCAGTGCCCAGTACCACCGCCGAACCTGACTAATAAGTCACAGCTTCACAGTTGATACTAGCACCTTTGCCAAACCTAACTAATAAGTCAGTGCCATGCACAAGTAAGCAATGCTATCAATATGTATCATATGCCAATTATCCAAGAATAGGGCACTCAGCATTCTTACTAAACAGTTGCTAGCATAATTATAATCATGCACAAACACAGAGACTCAAGCTCTGACCAAATCTCATATTCATCATTCATGGCTTGCCCTAATCACATGTTTTTCATGCATCACATTTAACCAACCAGCATGCCTCAATAATAATCATATGAAAATGGGCAAGATTGCCAAGCATTCATTATGCTATCAATGTTTACATTTAAACATTCAACATGCATCAATCATAACCATGCATGTCACATATGGGGTGCAGTTTTCTTACCTTTGGTCCAAGCACAGGTTACCAACAAATGAGCCACAAGCACGATCCTGATCCAAGCCTCTAGTGTAAACCTAGTAACAACCACAAATGGTGATCGAATGAGTTCAAGCTCTAAAACCAACCCTTGAACTAAAACTTAGCCTCCAAGACATCAACCCTCACTAATCCGGGTAGTAGGAATGATCCCGAGGCCTAAAACCATGTTTCTGGGGTCAAAACACCCAAACGGCTCAAAAGCCTGC
The DNA here is from genome assembly GCF_963169125.1 of Humulus lupulus. Lineage (NCBI taxonomy): Eukaryota > Viridiplantae > Streptophyta > Magnoliopsida > Rosales > Cannabaceae > Humulus > Humulus lupulus. The sequence goes on from NC_084797.1 coordinate 29,097,970, forward strand.
CTGAGCCGCAGCCCTGGCACCCTGAGCCGCGGCCCCCAGCACCACCAGAAGCAAGCACCGCGGCGCCCAACCCAAGGGCCACGGCGCCCAGCAAGACAGAGAAGGCACCTGCTTCATCGAGCAAGGGCCGCGGCGCCCAAGAACAGGGCCGCGGCCCAACTTCGGGGCAGCCATTTTTCCTTCGTTTTAACCTTTTAAAACCTCCCAAAAACATGTCTAAACATTCCCAAATCATTAAATCAAAGTTCCCAAACTCCCCAATGGTCCAAAACCACCAAAACCCAAGGTTCAAACAAACTAAAAACTCAACGATTCACAAAGTCCAATTCAAGCTTAAAAACTTTTAAAAACTTAAAACTTAAACTTGAATTACCTCTGATTGAGTTGTTTCCAACTAAATCCTCCGGCTAATAAGCTTCTAATTCTCCTTAGGATTTCTATGCCTCGATCCTTGCTTGATTCCGAGTCCTAGAACTCAAGATACCTTCGAAAATGCGATCGAGAACGAAAAAGGAACTTTAGGGAGAGAGAACGTACAGAACGTTCTTTTTTTATTTCTTAAAAGGTTACTTCAAGCTTAAGTAGCTTCCAATAAAACCTAATGCTCGGGGTCCCGAAAACACCCCCGGGGACATTATAGTCAAAACTTCCAGAATTTCCCCCTGGTCTTACTAACTCCCAATTTATCACCAAATGTTAATTCCCATTACCCAATAACCCGGTAATGCTATAAATACCCCTTGACTTACTCCAAGTCAAGCTTAAATCCTGTTGTGACTTTCCTACTAGCTTACCTCCTAGGATCGTCTTGTGCTGGGTAACCCTGGCATAACCAAATAATAACAAAGCACCACGCCCATTTCATACATATGCCAAAAATGCCCGAAATGGCCAAAACATGAAAATCACCCAATTAATCACAAATGGGTTCACATGCATATTTAATATACCTAAACATGCATATTATCATTAAATAGCATAATAAAGCAATTATGGCCCTCCCGGCCTCCTAATCAAGGTCCTAGACCTTATTAGGAAATTTGGGGCATTACAACGGGAGGTCCCTAGAGCACAGGATTGGTTCCGGGGTACAATTATCAATTGGTTAGTAACGAGAGTGTTACCTGTGTGTATTGTGATTAGGTTTTCAGTGAGGCTCGGGTTAGAGGACTGTGCTCGGGATTTCGGTGCTCAAGAAGCTCGGGACACAGGTAAGAAAACTGTTGTACCCGTAGAGCAAGGTGTGGCCCTATAGTTTGTATTGTAGGGCACGACCCTATGTGATTGAATTGCAGGGCGTAGCCCTATTGTTTATGTATGGTATATGTTTAAGTAGTTATTGATATTATGCTATGTATGCTTATTTGTGAATGAACGGCGAAGGCCAGAAATGGTGAAGGCCGAGAACGACAGGAAGCCGGGTACGGTAAGGGGATGGGAACGACGTTAAGCACGTGGAGTGCAAGACCGAGTACAGGAAGGGGCTGGGAGCAGCGTTAAGCACGCGGAGTGCAAGCCATTAGGGTGAGACCCTTGTTGGATGCATGAGTCATCCTCACGGTATAGACCACGAACCCAAGGCCTAGTAATGTGCTTGGGATGGCATGGCTGCTATATGTTTAGCCTATTGGCAGCTTTGTTATATACCGATTGATGGATATGCATATGTTGATTGCTTATGTTGAGTTTTCTTGCTGAGCTTCGGCTCACGGGTGCTCTATGGTGCAGGTAAGGGCAATGGAAAGGTTGACCAACCATGAGTACAAAGAGCGTGAAGTGACGTGTACATGGTTGGCCTGCCTGGCTGCCACGGCCAGGGGTATTTTGGGAGTTGTTTATTAATAATCAGGGTTTTATCATTTAGTCGACTTTAATCATATTTGTTAGTTGTAAATATTTCTAAACATTAATTTTGGGATCCCAAATGTATAACGCTTTATAATTTCAATGAATGAATACATTTTCAAATTATATGACTTTTATTACAGTTTAGCGACACTTTTAACCTAAAACCTCGATTAGCGAGTTAATTGCACGTTTAAAACTCACTTAGTAATGGCTCTAAGGAAGTAGGGTGTTACAACTTGGTATCAGAGTGGAAGTGGGAAGATATTACCATGGACTTCGTGGTTGGTTTGCCAAAAACTGTGGGACAACATGATTCAGTATGGGCGATCGTGGATAGGTATACCAAGTCCGCCCACTTCTTGCCTGTTAGGACGACTTATACTATGGAGCAGTATGCTGAATTGTATGTGAAGGAAATTGTTCGACTTCATGGGGCTCCGAGGTCGATAGTATCCGACAGGGACCCCACCTTCACCTCCAAGTTTTGGGACAGTCTATAGAAGGCTATGGGAACGCAGTTGCAGTTTAGTACCACTTATCATCCTCAGACGGATGGACAGTCTGAGAGGACAATTCAGATACTAGAGGATATGCTACGAGCATGTGTGCTGGATTTTGGGGAATCTTGGAGTAAGTATCTCCCATTGATTGAGTATGCATATAACAACAGTTATCAGGCGACTACCAGAGTGGCTCCGTATGACATGTTATATGGGAGGAAGGGTAGATCACCTATCCATTGGGATGAGATGGGTGAGAGAAGGTACTTAGGTCATAAGATGGTTCAGAGGACCAATGAGGCGATTGAAAAGATTAGAGCTCAAATGCTCACCTCCCAGAGTCGCCAGAAAAGTTACTCGGACTTGAAACATAGGAGCGTAGAGTTTCAAGTCGGTAACCACGTGTTTCTCAGAGTTTCTCCCTTAAGAGGAGTGAAACGGTTTGGTGTTCGAGGTAAGTTGAGCCCTAGGTTTGTTGGCCCCTTTGAGATTCTGGAACGGGTTGGAGAGGTAGCTTATAGATTGGCGATGCCTCCAGCTTTATCAGGGGTTCATGATGTGTTTCACGTGTCCATGCTTCGGAAGTACATATCAGATTCTACGCATATACTAAGTTATGAGAACTTGGAGCTGGATCAAGATTTATCTTATGAGGAGAATCCAGTTCAGATTCTTGACCGGAAAAATAAAGTCTTGCAGAGCAAGACCATCGCCTTGGTGAAAGTGTTGTGGAGGAACAACAAGGTAGAGGAGGTGACGATGGAACTTGAATCAGATATGCGGGAGCGGTATCCCGAGTTATTCAGGTAATTTCGAGGACAAAATTTCAGTAAAGAGGGGATAGTTGTAGCGTCCCAAATTTGCTGATAAGGCTTATGGCCTTGATTAGCGTGCCTGGAGGGAAATAATTGATTTATTGTGTTAATATGTGAATTTGATAAGTATATGATTAGAAATGCATGTTTAGGTGAGTTAAACATGCATGTAGGCTCAATTTGGTTATTAGGGACATGTTTGTAATTTTAGCCTGCTGAGGGCATAAATGAAATATTTGTGTATATTGTGATTGACACCACGTGTGAGTGGTGATATATTTGTGATGCATGAACCGAGATGTTCCTAGAGAGCAGCTTACCTGGAAAGTCACAATGGGATCAAATACCCGGCTCGGGAGGTGCCTAGCAGTATTTTGGGTATATAATATGAGTTTGAGATTTATTAAGTATCAGGTAGTAATTTAGTAATGATTTGAGTATGTCGGGATTAATGGGGATTTTTAGGTGTACTCGAGGATTTAGTGGGATATGTCAAATGATTAAACTACCCTAGGTGATATTTGAGGACTTAGGTTAACTTAAGGGGGCAATTCAGTCATTTTGGCAAGTGGATATACTTAGTGGGAGTTGGGGGTTCTAGAGGCACTTAGACAAAAGCAGAGAAAGGAAAAGGAACAGAAATTTCTCTCAGCTCTCTCTCTTCCATTCAGTTCTCTCTCTCTCACCATAGGGCTTGATTTTGAAGGATCTTAGGCCAGAAATTCAAGTGTTCAGAAGCTTAGTTAAGATCAAGGGTAAGTTTTCTAGTCAATTTTTTGTTGATTTCTGTTGGAAGAGTTGTTTTGGTGAGCTGAATTTATGTTTTCTTGATGGACTTTGGGATGAAGTTTTTGTGAAGCTTAAGCTTAGGAATTTGTTGATTTGAGCTTGGAATTGGATTTGAAAGCATCTCATGTCGAATGCCTACTTGAGGTAAGAATTCCATTAATTTATGAAGTAAATATTCTGGTGTGGTTTAAGTTTTGTGGAGTGTGGTTTAAGTTTTGTGGAGTTTTAAACCACTAGGTGATTTTTGAGTTTGATTGAGTGTTTGAGTTTGTGGCTGGTATTTCTAAGTTGATATGCTATTTATTTGAAGTTTTAGGTCAAATTGGGACTTGGGCATACTTTGGTAGTGATTTGGATGAGATTTGGCTCGGGAAAAATGTTGGGAAAAACCCAATTTTTGGGGTTCGTGTATAAGCGCCGCGACCCTATTCTTCCGTGCGACGACACTGGGTTAAATCAGGACAGGGGAGCCCTGCTGGGCGTGTGACCCCTATAGGGCTGTGTCGCGGCGCTAGGCCATTTTCAGGATGTGGGCCTTTGTGTTTTTAGGGTTTTGGCTCAGGGGGCTCGGGGGACGCTTTTGCCACCTTGCGTGGGGAAACGGAAGGTCCCGAGAGCACGAGATTGGTTCTGGGGTACAATTATCAATTGGTTAGTAACGAGAGTGTTACTTGTGTGTATTGTGACTAGGTTTTCAGCAAGGCTCGGGTTAGAGGACTGTGCTTGGGATTTTGGTGCTCAATAAGCTTGGGACACAGGTAAGAAAACTATTGTACCCGTAGAGCAGAGCGTGGCCCTATAGTTTGTATTGCAGGGCACGAACTATGTGATTGAATTGCAGGGCGTAGCCCTATTGTTTATGTCTGGTATATGTTTAAGTATTTATTGATATTATGCTATGTATGCTTATTTACAAATGAATGGCGAAGGCCGGAAATGGCAAAGGCCGAGAACGGAAGGAAGCCGAGTACGGCAAGGGGCCGGGAACGGCGTTAAGCATGTGAAGTGCAAGGCCGAGTACGTCAAGGGACCAGGAGCGGCGTTAAGCACACGGAGTGCAAGCCGTTAGAGCGAGACCCTTCTCAGATGCATGAGTCGTCCTCACAGTATAGACCGCGAACCCAGGGCTTGGTAATGCGCCTGGGACGGCATGGCCGCTATATGTTTAGCCTGTTGGCGGCTTTGTTATATACTGATTGATGGATATGCATATGTTTATTGCTTGTGTTGAGTTTTCTTGCTGGGCTTCGGCTCATGGGTGCTCTATGGTGCAGGTAAGGGCAATGGAAAGGTTGACCAACCATGAGTACGGAGAGCGTGAAGCGACGTGTACATGTTTGGCCTGCCTAGCTGCCACGGCCACGGCCAGGTGTACTTTGGGAGTTGTTATGTAATAATCAGGGTTTTTTCGTTTAGTCGACTTTAATCATATTTTTGAGTTGTAAATATTTCTAAACAGTAATTTTGGGATCTCAAATGTATAACGCTTTATAATTTCAATGAATGAATACATTTTCAAATTATATGACTTTTATTACAGTTTAGCGACACTTTTAACCTAAAACCTTGATTAGCGAGTTAATTTCACGTTTAAAACTCACTTAGTAACGACTCTAAGGAAGTAGGGCATTATAGAGGAGCCTCTTGCTGACGTAATAGACAGGGTGCTAAACACGGCTTTCCTCCCTAACTAGCGTGACACTAACGGCGTCCGCCGGCCTAACCATGCAGAGTAGGAGGGGTTCTCCATCCACTGGCTTGGACAGTATCGGAGGGTTTTCCATGTGTGCCTTGAGCTGTTGGAACACCCATTTGCACTCTTCTATCCATGCAAATCTCTGACTCCCTCGGAGAATATTGAAGAAAGGGACGCACTTATCCGTTGCCTCGGAGACAAAAAAACTTATGGCTGCAATCCTCCCTGTCAGGCTCTGAACATCTTTATGCTTCCTTGGAGAAGGCATTTTGATTAAAGCCTTGATTTTTTTGGGGTTCGCCTCATTCCCCATATCGCTTACGATGAAGCCCAAAAATTTGTCGGGGTTGAGCTTCATCCTGAAATTCATCCCAAACGGACGGAGCACCGCGAAGACCTCAGCCAGGTCGCTTACATGATCTGGAGCTGTCTGGGACTTAACCAACATATCATCCACATAGACCTCCATGTTCTGCCCCAACTGGTTCTTGAACATTCTATTGACCAGCCTATGGTAAGTGGCACCAGCGTTCTTCAACCTAAAAGGAATCACGATGTAACAATATAAACCCTTGTTGGTTCGAAAGCTAGTGTGCTCTTGATCAACGACATGCATGGATATTTGGTTATATCCCGAGTATGCATCCATAAATGACAGCAACTTGTAACCGGAGGTGGCATCGACCATCTGATCTATCCTGGGGAGTGGAAAAGAATCCTTTGGACAGACCTTGTTAAGGTCTGAAAAGTCTATGCATGTTCTCCAAGTGCCATTCATATTTTGCACAAGGACAGGATTGGGTAGCCACCTGGGGTACTGGGCTTCTCGGATAAAGCCATTGGAGAGGGCTTGTCTACCTCGGTCTTAAGGGCTTCTTTTCGGGTTTGATCGAACATCCGTTGCTTCTGTTGGACGGGAGAAAAACTAGGGTCGGCATTCAAGGCATGGCATATGACATTTGGATCAATACCAGCCATCCCAGAATGTGACCATGCGAACACATCTTGGTTCTCCCAGAGGAAGACCACTAACACTTCTCGGACCTCCGTTTTCAAGTCTCCCCCGACTTTTACCTTCCTATCAAGGGTGGAGGTATCTAGAACCACCTCCTTTATTTCCTCTATGGGTTCGATGGACCTCTCCTCTTGAACCCTTGGGTCTAACTCGTCAGGCCCCAAGTCCAGCATAGGTTGTTCCTCTGGGGTCTTGAAGCTCTCGAGAACTTCTTCCCTTACCATCATTACGGGAGCCTTAAGGGAGACATTATAGCACTGTCTCACTTCCTTTTGGTCACTGCGGATTGTGCTGATTCCCGCATCCATGGGGAATTTCATGCACAGATGGCGGATGGAAGTGATTGCTCCAAACTCCACTAGTGTTGGTCGTCCCAAAATGGCAATGTATGTCGAGAGAAAATCCACCACCATGAATGTGTAGTACTTAAAGGCCTAGCGAGGTACCTCACTGAGCGTTACTGGGAGCTTTATCTGCCCCATCGAGATGAGGGCCTCTCCCGAGAACCCATAAAGTGTCGAGGTGCACGGGGACAGGTCTATTTTAGTCAGTCCTATCTTCTCGAAGGATGATTTAAACAAGATATTCACCAAACTCCCGTTGTCTACCAGAATCCGAGCCACCATCTTGTTAGAGATTTGACTTTCATCACCAACAGATCATTATGCGGGAACTGCACTCTCCGAGCATCGTCTTTGGATAACGTTATGACTTGGTTAGTCATTCGCGGCATTTGGGCAGGTAATTGGGTTAAAGCCATTACCTCATCGTCGTGGTTCAAAGCTCATGCATATCTATTTTGCGAGCCTTGTGAGGGGCCCCCTAGGTAAGGCCCTCCTTATATGGTTCCGACCCGCCCATTTACGGGAGGAGGTCCTTCGGCTGCTGGATGCAGGGGACCTACAGGAGTCGCGGTCAGGACCTAATGCGCGGTAGGTGGGACCGTGGATCTGGCCACGAGTGGCTATGTTGGACGCAGCCCACCCTTAGCATACTGATGGAGGTGTCCCACCTTGATCAGATTCTCAATCTCGTCCTTGAGCTGGAGACACTCGTTAGTGTGATGCCCTATGTCATTGTGGAAACGACAAAATTTACCAGGGTCCCATCTATCCCTGTCTCTCCGAATGGGTTGCAGCTTCCTGTAGTGCACATGTTGTATCATGGCCACGAAGATGTTCTCTCGGGAGTCCACCAAGTCAATATATTCGGAATACTGCAAGACATACTTCTCGCCTGATGTGACTCCTTTCTCGGGCTGTACGATCCCGCTTCCCCTGGGTTTGCGACCCTTGCCTTTACCTTTGTGCCTTGTGCCATTGGGAGCTCGACTGGATTCAATCGGCTGGGATGGGGCAACAACTCCAGCACTAAATGCAGGCTGAAAAGCGTTGTATCTGGTGGGCGCTTCCCCGAACCCTGCCAGAGACATACCAAATCCAGGAGCAGACATTGTGTTATAACTGGAAGGGGCGGTGCTCTAGCCAAGTTGGGCTCTCAATGACCCCTGCTGAAGGTGAGCATAGGGGGAGTATTGGCTTCCCGAGGCCATGGGACCAGGAGCTTGGCCCGAGGTAGGGAAAAGGGTGGACGCTCCGAGCGCCTCGATCTGGGCATCTTCCCAGTTGATGTATTCTTCAGCCCGACGAATAAAGTTGTCGAGACGTCGACATCCCCTTCGCTGGAGGTCATCCCAGAGTGGGGATCTCGCACGGATGCCAGCCTGCAACGCCATCAGTTGCTGGCCATCATCGATGCTCTTAGTCCTTGCTTCTTCTTCTTTGAAGCGTTGATGTAGGCCTTGAGGGTCTCGAATGGCCCTTGCTTGATATTGGCCAAGGCATTGACCTCAAAGCTCACCTTTTGGACCCCTATGAACTGTCTTCGGAAGGCGGATGACAATTGTTGCCACGTCTGAATGGACCTAGGCCGGAGCTTCTTAAACCATTCATCTGCTGGTCCTATCAGGGTGAGGGGGAGCACATGACATTTTGCATCGTCGGAGACACGATGCACCGACATTAGCCTGTAAAATTTGGACAAATGGTCTGTGGGATCCCAACCACCATCATAAGCTGGTATGGATGACATCTTGAATCTCAGAGGTAGTGGGGGATCAAAGAGGTGAGGAGCACATGGCTCCACCTCCTCATCTTCTGAGTCAGACCCGTGGCCTTGTTTCCTGGCCATTCGAAGCATTATTCTCTTTTGAATTTCTAATACAGCTCGGAGAGGGTCGTGATCCCTGTTGAAGCTCTGCGCTAGGCAATCCCATCTCTGAGCGTTGAGATTGTCTCGGAGATTTGACAGACCTCTACCAGCAGGCTCACGTACTCCAGCCTTATTACACCTCCGAGCATTGAGGGTGTCTCGTAGGTCGGCTTGTCCTCGGAACACACTGTTATCTTTCGAGCGGGCCACCTTTGTTTCCCCATCAGACTCCTTTTTGTTTACCGAAATGTTGATGCCCCGTTTCTAATTCTATGGGGCATTCCTCGGGCGATTATTTCTGTGGGGCTGGTTAAGTCCTCAAGGGATACTAGATCCAGGCCTCGTTTGGTCCGTATAAGCGCGTTGGGGCGGAGGGCCCTAAGCTCCACGGGCGCTGTCTGCATGGCGATGTCCTCAGGCCCTTGCCTCTTTACCTTTATCAGTTTTATGTGGTGTCGGGTGGCCCTCGGGCACTTGACGGGCCCTCTTATGCTTTGAAGTCGGGTCATCATTGGCATTCCCTTTACCATGGTCCTGCGGTGGCGCTGAGGCTCCAACTCTTGCTGGGTGCCCGTTGGGCACCCAAGCTGGCGAATCCTACGCCTCGACAGCCGGGTGTTCGAGAGGCACCTCAACTGTGTCGATAGGCGGCACTCCAACAAGGTGCACAAGTGGCACACCTGTTGGGTGCGCAGTTGGTGCGTTTCCGTGGGGGTCCACTCGCAACCCTTGGGCTGCAAGAGTGGTCTTCATGGCAAGTACCATCTCCTGAAGAGCAGCGATGTTACCCTCTTGAGCGTTAAGCTTCTATTGTTGGCCAGCCACCTGCTCACAGAGCACTACCACTTATGGCGTCTCTTCTGCCTCCATGGGCTGAGGATATTCATCCTTATAATACTCCTGGTCGACGTCATTATCCTCGCCGTCAAACTCAGCATACTCATCGTAGTCCTCCGCCATCTCAGGTACGTCCTGAGGTGGTTTCCTACTGGGCTCTCCCCCTTCAACTCCAGTAGGAGGGGCACTTCATATGTAACGTTTCTTCGTGTAGTCACCATGATCGTGGGTGTTTCAAATGCTTTCTTCAAGCTCTCAATGAAAGCACCAAGATGTTAACTGCCTTTTTCGCTATCAACGTTTAAAAAAGAGGTTAAAGAAATAGCTATATGAACATAGGTTTTTACGTGGTTCAGGTTATAAAAGAACCCTAGTCCATGAGTCTTTAGTATTAGGGAGATTGCAAGCTTGTGGTTGCAATCTTCTACAGTATCTTCTCATGCAGCGTTTAGATTGCTCTGAGTATAAGTACCTCTCTTAACAAAAAATCGAACCCTTTACAATGAGACTCCCAGCCCTATTTATAGTGGTTGGGGTCATTAATGTTAATCATAAACAATTAATGCGCATTTTCCCATAATTGGGGGATTAATACATTTCAATGCATTGGGCTGCAATGAATAGAGGCTGTGGCCCAAGCTAGACTTGTGGGGCCCACTGCAGAAAGGTAACCACTTTACGGGGAACATGACCCTGGGACTGTCAGGGCATGTTGTACGTATTTCCGTGTCAGGCGGCGTAGTGGGCATGCGAATTGTCGAGTCGTACCTTGACAACACTATTGACGGATCACCCACAAAGGTTGTCAGACAATCTTCTGACTCTAAGAACCTACACCCCTTAACACGTTGCTCCACTTCCTAGGTCCGACAACTGGAACCTCGGGCCTGGGAGGCGATTGAGACACAACACTCCTGGCCTTAACTGTCCGAGCTGGAGAAACTCCATCTCTGAGACCGAAACTCAGCGAGTAACTCACCAAGGCACCTACTGTCCTCCTCGTACACATCCTAACCTAAGAGGACCTTTTCTCCGACTACAGGCCTCGAGAAGTAACATACCCCGAGGATGTCCGCATACATCATAGCCAGCCACCGGGGACTGCCAAGTGTCGGTTGTGAGAAAATACAGACAACATATATTATCTCGATTTTCTTGATATTATCAATTTTTATTATGTTTATGCTTGTTTATTTCATACTTTTTTAAAACTTAATAGTGTACATAAGTTATTTATGTGCATATATATATATGATTTGTTATAAGTTGTATTACAAAAAAGAATTGCAAAATAAAAATAAATATGTACATAATAAATATTGATAATCTCGTAATAGTTCAGTTATTAATATTTAAAAAAATATAGGTAATAATTTTTTTAATAAAAATTAATTTAATTTGTAAAACTATTAAATATTTTTTGAATTGTCATGAAAATAAAAAAAAAAATCAATGTAATGTTTCATATTGTCAAAAATTAAGTGGTACAATTCTTTTTTTTTTAAAGATTGATTCATTTTTTTTATATGTATTTTGAAATAAAAAGTAAATAAAACTAGCATTTATAAACTTAAATGGTACAATTTGAAAATGTCGGGGACTTAATTGATATAAAATTAATTTTTTAAACTTAAGTGTTACAAAATATAAAAAATAAAGACTGTAATTAAAAAATATATAATTAAATTACACCAATTGCGACATTACACATACTATACTATTGAGCACCCTAAAATATTTTATAGGAATACTCCAAAATTTATGAGTGGCTTGAGGAGTCACATGGCGGTGGCCTTCCCACCTATGAAAAGTAAAGTGACCCTGATACTCCCAAACTAGCTAATATGAAAGAGAATTAAATGACAACCATTAAAATCTCAACAATCCCAACAACAAAATTCAAGAAAAGAAACTCTCTCATAGATATGCCTTCTCCCAAGTTTAATTTTTAGACCCGAAACAAATCCTCAAAATTTCATCGGAGAAAGTTGTTCAGTGTCCCCTTTCAAATAAACAGAAAAGAAAGGAAATGAAAAGAAAAATTATGCCCAATTTGTTTACAATAGTCAACAAAACATTAAATTGGGTGTCTTTTCAATATACATCTATATTTATATATAGACTACACTTAGGAATGTCACTAACATTTTTTTGGCTTTGAAAAATACTCATATCTTTGTCAATGTATAAAATCTTTATTCATATACTAGCAGTACCGCTACTTAGATAAGTATGAATACAGTTGGATCTTCCCACCATTAAGATATCACTAAATGTAACTCTGATACTATATGCTTTTTATAATAATTGACAATAATAACAATGACAAAATTAATATCTAGAATTAAAGAGGAGATTACATTAAAAAAAAAACAACATAGCTGTTTTGACAGTCGTCAAAAGTAAAAATCAACATCTCTCTCAAGAAAATAAGTAAATAAATCAACACACCTCTATCTGACCGAACAGTCCAACAGTACTAACATATACTACCACTAGGGGGTCCAATGTACCAATTATCCAACCTACGACTACGACCATAATGTTTCCATGATCAAATGAATTATTTTTAACTTCTTAGAGTGACTAGCAGTAAATTTAGATGAGCAACTCATTGTTACAAAAGTGAAGTACTAGTTAAAAAAAAAACTCACAATTAAATTAAAGAGAAGAAACATTTAATGACCACAACTGCACCTCAAGAAACTCATCAATGCTAGCCAACTACACTATATTAACCTTTTATATCTTGTGCCTACTATAAGTAACTTCTAACCTCTTTACATTTTTCTCAACCAACAAATAAAAATAAGGCCCCTTTAAACTTTTTTGTTTTGATATTGGGGTTCATAATCACTACTTTGTTTTAACAATGGAGATTCCGAATGTGAAAGTGATCGGAAAAGCCCACGTCAAGCCCAAGAAGGACATAGGAAGAAAAGAATGTCAACTAGTGACCTTCGATCTCCCTTATTTGGCTTTCTACTACAACCAAAAGTTGATGTTTTACAAGGGAAACGACAACTTCGAGGGTACTGTTGAGAAGCTTAAAGATGGACTCAGTGTCGTTTTGGTGGATTTCTACCAACTGGCTGGGAAGCTTGGGAAAGACGAGGAAGGAGTGTTTAGAGTGGAATACGACGATGAAATGGAAGGAGTTGAGGTCGTTGAGGCTTTGGCTGATGAGATTAGTATTGATGATCTCTTAGTGGAGGAAGGTACATCTAGCTTGAAGGGTTTGATTCCCTACAATGGTGTCCTTAACTTGGAGGGCAGTCACAGGCCTTTATTGGCAATTCAGGTATATAGATTTTACTTTTTATTGAAAAGGGTTCCCAAAATGGTCCAATTTGGGGTATGATTGCACTGGATGTGTTACATAATTGAGTGTTTAAATTGCATAAAATGTAGTAATGATACTACATTAAATTTAGTGGTGCAATAAGTTTGGTTCAACGTGATTCCCGATCTTAGAGCACTAGATCTATTTAAATAATTTTACTAAATTTTATAAAAGTAATAAAATAAAATAAATTGCTTTAATGTAGTCCTAAGGTGTAATGCAGTGAATGGTAGTGGCAGCTTTGTACAACTACCACCTTGCGGTGGATTGATAAGAAAATATTGATTGTGGCACAGGGGCATTTTTTTATTTGGATCAGTCCGTTTCAAATCTGTTAAGAGCACTTACATTTACCATTTCTCAAATAGATCACTAAAATTTTACTTTTTTTTTCTTTTTATTTTATATCAAAATTTTACCACTTCATACATCAATTAATTTATATTTTTTTTCTACATTATTTAAATATTATATTTTTTAAATACTACTTATATAAAAAATACTAAATATTAATTAAACCTATTTTGATAGAAAAAAACTAAAGTAAAAACAATAAAATATTATTTAAAGAAACTCTATTCTTTCTACAAATGTAGAGAAAGAATAGAAAATTTATAAAATGAAGATGAGATATAAAATATCTAATGGAGACCTATTTTAACATATTTCTTTATTATTTTAGATAATTTTTTATTTTAAAGTTACTGATGAGAATGCTTTAAAAAAACTCTCTATTACTTTCTCTTTCACACTCCCCTTTATTCACGTATGACTTGAATATATTATTCAATTTTTTTATATTTTAATGCCATTTTAAATCATTTATAAAATACACATATCATTCATTATTTTAAAAAATTACAAAGAAATTATAATATAAAGGGTATTTAGAAATTACATGACAATGTGTGAAACCCTTTATTTATGATCCTACTTCAACTGTCTTACATCTTTATTTATGAGCCACGTTTTTTATCGTAATTAACGAGTGTAGGTATGAAAATTATGAATTTCAATCTATTTCATCAAAAGCTTTATCAACTTCTTTGGCTATTTCCTTCTTCTCTTTTAAGCCGCTTTATTTTTGTAACTATAAAGGAAAATATTTGATGAGGATTAAACAAATTTAATAACTTTAAATAAAGATATTATATATATATATATAAAAGAATTATAATGGAAAAAATATAAATAAGTTTATCAAACTCCCTTCTTGTTACTTCTATCATTATTATTATTTAAAAAATTTGCTGGCTAAATATTGTTCAGTTTTGTTAGGTGTAATGTATTTTATATTACTTATAATGTTAGCTAATGATTGTGTTAGTTACACTCAAGAAATTATAAATGATTCCACGTTAAAATATCTATATATGGTTGAAAAAACTACCAAATGATTGTGTATGTAATTTATGTGTAAACAAATTATATTTTTATAGATTTACAATTTATCCTAGCTTGATTGTTATGTTTGCTTACTCACTTACAAATCAAATCCACTTAGTTTATATACCCAACCCATTAATTATCTATATATGTATAGGTAATATTAATTAACAGTACGAAACTTAGAAATAATAGAACTGGAAAAAATACTTATAGGGCTGCTTTTAATCAAGTTGGTTTATTTGTATGTATAACCATTAAACTATTATGATGATCATCGACACAGGTAACCAAATTAAAGGACGGGATTGCGATCGGGTGTGCTTTCAACCACGCGATCCTAGATGGAACCTCCACGTGGCATTTCATGAGCTCATGGGCCGAGATCTGCAGTGGGTCCGTCACCATATCGGTCCCACCGTTCCTAGAACGCACCAAAGCCCGAAACACGCGCGTGAAGCTCGACCTCTCCCTACCCCCGGACTCACATGCTTCATCCAACGGTGATGCCAAAGACACGAAGGCATCATCCAACGGTGATGCCAACCCTGGGCCACAACTAAGAGAGAGAGTATTCAAGTTCTCTGAGGCTGCCATCGACAAGATCAAATCAACGGTCAACTCAAACAACCCTCCATCGGACGGCTCCAAACCGTTCACCACTTTCCAATCGCTCTCCGCCCATATTTGGAGGCACGTGACCCAAGCACGTGAGCTGAAACCCGAGGACTACACGGTGTACACCGTATTCGCCGACTGCCGAAAACGGGTCGACCCGCCCATGCCCGATAGCTACTTCGGGAACCTGATTCAGGCGGTGTTTACCGTCACGGCGGCGGGGCTTCTCCTGGCGAATCCGGTGCAGTTTGGAGCTTCGACCGTCCAGAAGGCGATTGAGGCGCACGACGCGAAGGCGATCAATGATCGGAACAGCGAGTGGGAGCAAGCGCCGAAGATATTCCAGTACAAGGACGCGGGAGTGAACTGTGTGGCGGTGGGAAGCTCGCCGAGGTTCAAGGTCTACGAGGTGGATTTCGGGTGGGGGAAGCCGGTGGGTGTGAGGAGCGGTGGAAACAACAGGTTTGACGGCATGGTTTATCTGTACCAGGGGAAGAGCGGTGGCCGGAGCATTGACGTTGAGATCAGCTTGGAGGCTGGCGCTATGGAGAAGTTGGAGAAAGACCAAGAATTTCTCCTCAATGTTTAATTGCTAAATTTATTGTTTTTTCTCCTAAAAAAGAAGATAATAAAGTTTAATAACTGACTTAGATTTGGATTCAGTTGGGGTTTATTTACAGATTTTGGTTCTTTATGATCAAGCAACAAGTGCTAAAATCATGAACGCCAATTGTATGGTGCAATCTGTGTGTGTTTGTTTGTAGTCGGATGGTTTATTTTGTTGTTATTTATCTTTCTTCTTGGAATTTGTTGATCTTGGTTAACCTCTTCTTTTATACTACTATAAATATATATAATAGATTAATCACTATTTCTCAACGTCTAAAACACTATTAATTTTTCAACTTTATTTGAACGTAAGAGAGCTAAGGCTGTTTGGAAATCATCATAATTTCACTTGGACAAACGGAATAATATTCTTGACGGTCTTCCCTCTAAACCACCTCCTCCTCCTGCTATAATTGTGGATTTCGCATGCTCATATCTGCATCAATTTTTTAATGCTAAGCAGGAAACAACTTGTTGCTACTGCAACCCTTGCAAGCTGCCAATCGACCAGCGGTGACAAACCTAATGGCAAGCACCTCCTCCACTGTTATACAAACTTAATGTTGATGCTGGTTTTGAGAGTCAAACCAACAAAATTGGTGGGGGCCGCGGGCCCGTGAGCATTGAGGCCCAAGAAATTTTTTGGTATTTTTATGGTATTTGTATATAAAATTGTATTTTTGTAAAATTATGGGGCATTTTGTATAGAAAAAATAAATTTTAAAAAAATTGAGCCTTTTTATTTAGGGGGCCTAGGTGTCACTGGCTGACATTTTGACAGCGAAAATGCCCATATGGCACCTTGACTTTTTTGAGCCCCTTCCAACCATTCGAATAACAATGGACACATTTTTTGCGCGATCGTATGCTTCTGCATACTTTCGTCCCTCGAACAACTCTCGCTGAGTCATGCTCTCAAGCATCTATGAGTGCAACCGTGCATCAAGGCTATCTAGCCAAGGCACTCACACTGTCCATATGTTCTCAATATGGCAAGGCAAATCCCGACACCAATGCTCACCCAGACATTTGCAAGCCAAGGTAGCATGTGTGGCCAAGAGCCAACACCAAGCTGACGTGCCAACACCTCTCATCATGCCCCATTCGATATTATCTGATTAGCTCACGTCACAGACCAAGGACTTCCATACATCCATGGTCCAATCCTCAAGGCGCCATGCCTTCACGCATGTTGGCAGGCCCTCAAGACTAGCTGCTAGACTAGTAGCACACACTGGACCTCTGTCCTACTCAAGCATAGTGCACCCTCCAATACTTGCATGCTAACAAGTCCCACGAATGACTTCTTGTGCCATCTCATGCGAGAGACTTGTGGCCATTGCGCACCACGACGTCTCTCGAAGGTTTGGGCCATGTTCCATGCAAGCGGCATCCCGGCAAGCCAAGGGAACCGTACCCCTAAACCTCTGGCAGCACACTTCGATGCACTACCGGGGCGGCCTGGTAATGTCCATGAGTACTCCTACTCATGGAGACATATGTGTCCCCTCGTGGTCCTCATATGCCCGCCCTACTAGCCATCCCAACTAGTAGTAGCTCACTTGACGCACCTGCGCCAGGGGGTGGTGGAGAGTTGACACCAGGTGCTCCCCCTACAAAGAGCATTGAGCTTTTAGCCTTCTACCAGGAACATATATGATTTTTGCTTGGGAGACATTTTTGGCTTCCAGCTCGCCAATTCTCTGAATCTCCAAAATCCGATCGTACCACTACTTTCATTGACCCTTCACTATGGAACCTACCAAGCCCCGTCCATTTCCGGGCAATATTGAAGATATTTATGAAAATGTCACTGCCATACAAACTAGGCATCAGCATGCTCACCAGCCTGCACCCTCGCGTGCGCATCTGACCGAGCGTCATCCTAGCTGTAACATGCCCTCAAGGCCGGCATGTTACCCTCTCCCCCACTTCAATTGTCGATGCCCTCATCGACAGACCGCTGGCCAATCTTCTTCCTGCCTTGACTCTTAAGCCCACTCCATGCTTCTTCCGAATCTTGAGTATGCATTAGTCCCTCTACAACTGTAGAATCACTGATTTGGTGATGATCTCCCACGTCCACCCTTGGACCCGATCAAAGACCCTATGCCCCCGTCGCTATTCAGAATTCTCCCATGAAGTAGTGCCTCTGCACTCGAATATTCCTTGCACACATGAACTCCTCCGAGTCCATCACCACGTCCCACCAGTCAACCAAGCAGCCCTTGCAACACTGACCCCAAAGCCAACACATCATCTGATTGTTGCTTTCCCTCCAATTTTCCAATGCCTACTTCTATTAACAAGGACGAAATTAAGGTGCACCCCTCAGGGTGAGGTTCGCAAACCAACCGTTTCCTCTGAGCTTCTACAATGTGGTCAATGATTTTACATCATTCAAAATCACTGTACTGCCTTCTGGCTCGTGCTCATGCTGACTCTCAGCATCGTGCCTCAAGTTCTGCCCTTAAATCAGCCTTGCCTAACTCTAGACGGCCTGTTGAATCTTGAAAAACTTGACTGCACTCTACCTCACCCTTGAGGTCTGAAGTTGTCCCAATCCACTATCTCCCTTCAGCATATGTTCTTTGAATCATTTGGCTTGTGTTCCCATAAACACGTGTCCCCATAAAACAATAAGCATGTCCCATAACATGCTGCAAAACCTGCCCAATCTTGGTCTCAGCCTACGCCCATGCATACTGTTTATCTTAGTCATGAATGTCTTCGCACTGTACAACCCATCTATTGTTGTGTTTCCCCTAGATTCACACACCAAACTGAACAAGTACCCTGACCATTCAAACATATGAATTAGTGGGCTCCCCCACTTTAACTTGGGAATAACTTCTCTTCTTGAGGTGTACCTCTCAAGGTATAGCTCGCAAGCTAACCATTTTCTCTCGTGCGATCTCTCATTCCATTTATCACTTTTGAAGATGATGCTGAACTAATGTCTCTGCCATTCTAACTCTTCGCTTCTCGACATCTCTACATTGCCTTAGTACCTGAGTCCTGCTGACTTTCACCTTAGGCAAATGTTGCACTGATGTTACCTTAGTACCTGAGTCCTGACGACTTTCACCCTAGGTAACTTGATCTGTCTTTCTCTCTGAGTCTCATTGACTTTACATTCTAAAAAACTAACGATCTCCATGATAACTCATCTCGATGCTTTTTTAATGGAACATTGGTATGCTATTTGGATGTTTGAACCATGAAGGTCTCTCCCCCACTTCAACTGTTAGCGTCCACAAAAACTTGCCCACACGCAAAAACGTCTGACCACCCCAACTCTTCATGCACACAACAAATCTAGAAGTGCACCTTGTAGGATGTGACTCTCGAGTCAACTACTTCATGTAGCACCCTTGTCGATTCCCATATGCGTGCACTGTCTACATAGCTATCCATCTGCTCTATACTAGTATATCGCCCCTCCGCACAGCTTCTCTGGTCACTAAGTCCCAATAGCAAAGCCCTTCAGCCCACATTTAAACTTAAGCACCATCTTGGCCTCCCCAAGCCTTCTTGTAGTACTAAGTTTCCTTGACGCAGTCCTCCAGCACTCAAGAACTCTAGTACTATTTTGACCATTGTGCGCGGTCTACTCGGCCCTGCTGGCCATTTATGCATATATTCCACAACTATGCATCTCCTACAATGCCTTAGTGTTTCTCACACAAGCTAAAATCTCTGTGAGCCAACACGTCCCACTTAATTGTCTCGTCCCACTTAATTTTCTCGGTGCCTCCCTTCTTAGGCGAAACAAGATAACATGCAAACACCTTCAAGTACGACTGCCCTATGACAACCGCGGCTACTGCCACCTTGGTCTCCATGTGATGCCATTTGGCACACAAGTAGAAACTGAAGCATTTCATGTTCATCTTTATCTAGTTCCCCAAAGCTGTCCACTCTCGACCATTGTCTTGACTAACAAGCGTCTAATGGCCACTATTATGCTTCCACACTCTTGCGTACAAGTTCCATTTTCAACAACAGTGCTCTGTGCGACTTACACTGTCACTCAAGTGAACCTGAACTAGTGAACCAAGCATACATCCTTAACCACTCAATCAAACGTTGTCTCATGTCAATGAGTTCCAACTCTAATGCAGCACCTCTCCACAATTGTTTGCGAATGTTGTCTTTCTAGCACCTTTGAGCTTTCTGATTCGAAGCAACCATAACTTTTCCCCTCTCTAGGATGTGTCCAGTATTCCCACAAAGAAGAGCAACCAAGTCTCATCCCATCTCAGCCTACTGATCATTTCTAGGTGACTAACAGAATCAACGACATCTGTCCAAGCATCCAGACCTTTCTGGTCCTTCTGCACACCTACATCCCCTTTAGGATGGCCCAACCAGGTTCATCCCTCACTTGAGATGAACCTGGCTCTGATACAAACTGTCATGGGCTGACATTTTGACAGCAAAAATGCCCGTGCGACACCTTGCCTCTTCTGAGCCAAGGTCATCCTTCCAACCATTCAAATAACAACGGGCACATTTTTTCGCGCGACCGTATGCTTCTGCACACTTCAGTCTCTCGAACAACTCTTGCCGAGTTATGCTCTCAAGCATCTATGAGTGCAACCGTGCATCAAGGCTATCTAGCCAAGACACTCACACAGTCCATAGGTTCTCACTATGGCAAGGCAAATCCCGACACCGATGCTCACCCAAACATTCACAAGCTAAGGTAGCATGTGTGGCCAAGAGCCAACACCAAGCTGACATGCCAACACCTCTCATCATGCCCCATTCGATACTATCTGATTAGCTCACGTCATAGACCAAGGACTTCCATACATCCATGGTCCAATCCTCAAGGCACCATGCCTTCACGCATGTTGGCAGGCCCTCGAGACTAGTTGCTAGACTAGTAGCACACACTGGACCTCTGTCCTACTCAAGCATAGTGCACCCTCCAATACTTGCATGCTAACAAGTCCCACGAATGACTTCTTGTGCCATCTCATGTCGAGACTCGTGGCCATTGCGCACCACGACTTTAATACATATAAAATATGAGCTCCCACTTTACAAACCTACATTTCGAGGTTGTTCATTTATTCTCAAAATTTGGGTGTAACATTTTGCCCCCTCAAAAGTGTTGGTTCGAATCCTATGAGAAGGAAACTTTTGAACTTTACTTTCGAAAAACGTGCCCACCTACCACACTCGAGTATGAGCACATGTCAACACACGGATGGACGCTAAGAGTACTCGAGTGCTCTCTTTCTGCGTATGTCATTTCCTACTCCTCTTTTTGCCGCTAGTTCTCGAGATTAGACATGGCCCGTTGGATCACATTTTAACCCGAATCAAGGGCTCAGATTCCCCTTCGAATTCCACATTTTCGCCTATTTATACCCCTTATTCACCTTCTTCCTTTTTACTTCTGCCTTTCAATTTTTAGAAGAGAAAAAACACAAACTAGAGTTTCTCAAGCCCTTGCATGTTCTCCAAGCTAAAAAAGCAAAGCAACTGTGGTTCGTTTGGTTCCATCGCCTCATTTCTACTTTTGATCTTTCAATCTACGGTCTCTTCATTCCCAAGGCTGACTTTGTGTAAGTCCTTGAACCTTGCCTTTATATATATACGGTTCTTTCTGTTTCCATGCATGAAAAAACTTTCTTGATTGAAATTTTATGTTGTATATAGAAGTTTTTTTATTCCATAGGGTACGTAATCTTAATAGGTAGAGATCTGCTTGGGCAAAAAATTGGTAGGGAACTGGTAAAAATGGCTTCTTTTTTAAGTCATTGGGTAATAGGATATAGGCTTTGTGTAGTGTAAGGAATATGGTTTTGAATTAGGGTTTTAATGCACATAATCCGATAAAATCCCCTTTTTGGGAAACTGTCCATATCTTTCTAGAAATTCAGGATATCCCAAATTGGATGTAATCATCACGCTCACGCATGGACCCATTCTCGGTGCCCCGAGCTTATAGTGGATCAGTCATGGCATTCGAGTAGTCTCACTATTTTGAGTCTTTGGGCTCGATTTACTCTATCTTGTTATCTCGAGCTTGCGAGCTCGAGTTATCAAGATTTTTCCTTTTCATTTTTTCTAAGTGATGTGTCCTCACCCTTTTCTTTCTTGTTAGATGAAGCAGTTGATAACTCTTGAATAAATAGTTATTTCATGTGCTTTTGAATTTATAATTGTGAAAAAAATCATGTGTGATGTTAGTTTAATTTTAGCTTTTGTAGCTAACCTTGATGTTTTCATTATCTTAATTAAGTTTAATTATTTTTTTTAGTTTTAATAGCTATTGGGTTAAAGATAATGATTTCATGGATAAATATTTGCACAAAGGAATGAGCTAGCATATGAATCTATTTTGATGAAATTATGTTGTTGATGGCTGAATATTCAGGTTTGCTACAGCAAACCTGAAGCATTTTGATCAGGCAGATTTTGGGGCACATGGTACATGTGGCAGTCAATGGGTGAGCTGACATTTTGGCTGAGGTGGCAAGGGCTGAAAGAACTAGTCAGCATATTGGAGAAAAGGACAAAAATCAGAAGAAAGGAGGACTTCATGTTTTTGGAGAAAAATGGGCAATATGGTACTTTTGGAAGGAGAAGAAAAAAAACCTAACATACACAAAAAGAGGGTTCCAGCCGTATGAAGAAGGAAACTGCCATTTTTGGAAAAGAAAAACAGAAAAAAATAGAGGAGAAAAACTGAGAATATCAACAAGGAAGAAGGAGGACAAACAAAGAAAGCTCAAGCATCATTTTGGATTTGTTCTTTCTTCTTTTCCTAAACTTTATTTTATTAATTTCTAAGTTGGATTCTAAATGTGAATATTATGGGCTGTTTTGATTGTGAATTAATGTCTATGAACTCAGCCATGAACTAATTTTTAGGTGGCTTGAATTGTTGATGAACCCTATGTTATAGTCTATAAATTTCTTGCACTTTATTCTAGTAAAATCTCCTTTGTTCATTTAAGTGTGCTTATATTAATTTCTTGTTGTTGTTTGGCCAGCAATGGCAAGTTATTTAATTATGTTTAATGCTGGAAAGATTAAATGTAATGGGAAAAACTTGGATGACACAAGTCATAATCTAGGTTTGGTTATGTTAGTAAGTAACATAGGGATATGTTATTTGCCTTGTGTAACTTTTGAAAATTAAACTTTGATTTGCATTCTTAAATCTGATTTTGCATAGGAATATGTTTAATTAGGTAGAAGAATTAATGTCATAAAATTTGGGAAAGTTTTATGAGTGTTTAAATGAATTCTTGTTAACCTGGGAGTTTTGCTAGAATATTGCTGCAGCAATCTTTCCGCAAGTTGTTCAGGATGAATAATATAGGGGAATTCAATAATTCAAGTCCATTTTGCAATCCATATATTTCTCTCAATTTTCTTGTTCAGTTCAGTTTTTAATTTCAGTATTTCCATTTTATTTTAATATTTTTCTTAGCCTATAAACAACCCACTTGATTTTTAATTTTCTAAAATTGTTTAGTAATTGTTTTGATTATTTTTTCTAATTTGCAATCCTTGTGGAAACGATTTACTTATCATTATATTACATGTGTGATTACGTGCACTTGCGTATTTAAATCAAATATTAAATTGATCGCAACAAGTTTTTGGCGCCGTTGCTGGGGATTGAAATTAGAAATTCTTGTAAAATTAATTACTTGTAATTTATTTTTTTCTTTGTTGAGCTGACTTTGTTTGTTTGCTCTTGTGTTTTCTCAGGTGATTTACTATATGAACGAGCAAGAAGACATTGAACTAGCTCCTATTGACCCTGAAATTGAAAGAACAATTAGAAGAAGACTAAGGGAACAACGGGCTCAAAATCGACTTAATATGGCTGAAGAGGTTGAAGGAGTTGAGGGTGCTAATAATGTCACTAACACAATTGCTATGGCTGATGATAGAGATAGATCCATAAGGGAGTATGCTACCCCCATGTTTAATGAGCTTAATCCGGGCATTGTTAGGCCTGAAATTCATGCACCCCAATTTGAGTTAAAGCCCGTGATGTTCCAAATGTTGCAAACAGTGGGTCAATTTAGTGGGCTGCTTACTGAGGATCCTTACCTTCATCTTCGTTCATTTTTGGAGGTGAGCGATTCTTTCAAGCTATAAGGAATGACTGATGAGGCCCTAAGGTTGAAATTTTTCCCTTTTTCTTTGAGGGATCGAGTTAGAGCTTGGCTCAACACCCTTCCTCCCGACTCGGTGACTACATGGAATGAGTTGGCTGAAAAATTCTTGATGAAGTACTTTCCCCCTACCAAAAATGACAAGTTTCGCAATGAAATCATGTCATTTCAACAGCTGGAAGATGAATCATTCTGTGAAGCTTGGGAAAGATTCAAGGAGTTATTGAGAAAGTGCCCACACCATGGGATCCCGCATTGTATACAAATGGAAACTTTCTACAATGGGCTCAATTCTTCCACTCGTATGGTGTTAGATGCTTCAGCCAATGGGGCTATTCTCTCTAAGTCCTATAATGAAGCCTATGAGATTTTGGAGAGGATAGATAGCAACAATTATCAATGGTCCAATGTTAGAGCCTCAACAAGTTGAAAAGTGGCTGGTATACTTGAAGTTGATGCATTGACAGCTTTGACCGCTCAAGTTTCTTCAATGACTAACCTTCTCAAGAACATGAGTTTGGGGGGAATGGTACAAACAGCTGCTATGGGACAAGTTTCCGATGTATCTTGTGTTTATTGTGGAGATGGGCATGCATTTGAAAGTTGTCCTTCGAATCCCGCTTCAGTTTGTTATGTGGGGAATCAAAATGCCAACCGAAATAACCCATATTCGAACTCTTACAATCCAGGGTGGAGGCAGCATCCAAACTTCTCATGGGGGCGAGGGGGGTCAAGGAGCTAGTTCAAGCGGAGCACCAATGCAAAACAAACCTACATATCCATCGAGGTTTTCTCAACAACAACAAAGAGCTCAACCACCTCCTCCACAAGTGTCTCATTCAAGGAATATATGGCCAAGAACGATGTTGTCATTCAGATTCAAGCGGCATCCTTGAGGAATCTAGAAACTCAATTGGGACAGCTTGCTAATGAACTACGGAATAGACCACAAGGCACCTTGCCTAGTGATACAGAAAATCCAAGGAAAGATGGCAAGGAGCATTGCAAGGCGGTTACCTTGAGGAGTGGTAAAAATGTGGAATTGACTGAGGATAATTGTACTAGAAACAGCGAGCCCACTTCAATCCAAAGTAGTGTGGACAAAGGAGACAAAGCTGTGAAATCAAAAAATTTAAATGCTGATCCTGAAGCAATTGCTGCAGCAATTCCTCCGCAAAATGCTACAGGAAAGCCTATAAGCAAGCCACCTCCACCATTTCCTCAGCTCTTTCAAAAGCAGCAACCAGATAGTCAATTATGGATATTTTTAGATGTTTTGAAACAACTTCACATCAATATACCATTGGTGGAAGCTTTGGAGCAAATGCCCAACTATGTGAAGTTTTTGAAAGATATTTTAACTTAAAAGATGAGGCTTGGTGAATTTGAAGCAGTGGCGTTGAATGAAGGTTGTAGTGCTATATTGAAGAGTAAAATTCCTCCTAAATTGAAGGATCCGGGCAGCTTCACAATTCCTTGTTCTATTGGTGGTAGAGATGTTGGTAGAGCACTTTGTGACTTGGGAGCTAGTATCAATTTGATGCCCATGTCAATTTTCAAGAAGTTGGGGATTGGAGAAGCAAGACCAACCACAGTCACTTTGCAATTAGTGGATCGTTCTATGGCACACCCGGAAGGAAAAATTGAAGATGTACTTGTGCAAGTTGATAAATTCATTTTTCCGGCTGATTTCATCATCCTTGATTATGAAGCGGATAGAGATGTTCCTATTATATTGGGTAGGCCATTTCTAGCTACCGGGAGGACCTTGATTGATGTACAAAAAGGAGAGCTTACTATGAGGGTGAATGACCAACAAGTGACTTTCAACGTGTTCAATGCTATGAAGTTTTTGGATGAGGTTGAGGAATGCTCTAGGCTAAGTGTAATTGAGTCTATTGTCGCTGAAAAATTCCATAAGGAAGCTTGTAAAGATGGAGTGGGAGTGAGGTCGCTTGAAAACTTAAGTGAAGAGGAAGAAAGCCAAGTTACATGGGTGGAGTCAAAGCAGCCCTTTGCTAAACTTAGGAGGCCTTTTGAGTCATTGATCTTGTCGGGAAGGAATTTTAAGCCTCCTAAACCCTCTATTCAAGAGCCACCAAAATTAGAGTTGAAGACTTTTGCCTAGTCACTTGAAGTATGCTTATTTGAGAGATAATGAGACCTTGCCTGTGATTATTTCAGCCATGTTAGGAGCTGAAAAAGAGAGTTTGTTGCTGGCTGTTTTGAAGAAATACACAAGGGCCATTGGTTGGACTATGGCGGATATCAAGGGGATAAGTCCCTCATTTTGTATGCATAAAATTCTGTTGGAGGATTGCTGTAATAATTATGTTGACCAGCAGCGAAGGCTTAATCCTATCATGAAGGAAGTGGTTAGAAAAGAGATAAGTGGCTTGATTATGTAATTGTTTACCCAATTTCAGATAGTTCTTGGGTCAGCCCAATTCAGCGTGTTCCTAAGAAAGGTGGAGTCACAGTGGTGGCTAATGAAAATAATAAGTTGATTCCCACAAGACAAGTGATGGGGTGGCGTGTTTGTATGGACTATTGGAAGTTGAATAAGGCTACTCGTAAAGACCACTTCCTGCTGCCACTCATCGACCAAATACTTGATCGGTTGGCGGGAAAGGAGTTTCATTGTTTCCTTGATGGGTATTCAGGCTATAATCAGATTTCCATCGCGCTAAAAGAACAAGAGAAGACTACCTTTATTTGTCCTTATGGCACCTTTGCCTTTAGAAGGATGCCTTTTGGGCTGTGCAACGCCCCCGCCACTTTCCAACGTTGTATGATGGCAATATTTTCAGATATGGTGGAGAAGTCTCTTGAAGTCTTCATGGATGATTTTTCAGTATTTGGGGAGTCTTTTGACACTTGTTTGGCTAACTTAGAGTAAGTCTTGGCTAGATGTGAAGAAACAAACTTGGCACTCAATTGGGAAAAATGTCATTTCATGGTTCAAGAAGGCATTGTGTTGGGCCATAGAATTTCTAACAAGGGCATAGAAGTGGATAGAGCAAAGCTGGAAGTCATAGAAAAATTTCCACCACCTACTACAGTCAAGGGGATTAGAAGCTTTTTGCGGCATGCGGGCTTCTATAGGAGGTTTATAAAGGATTTTTCAAAGATTTCTAAGCCCCTTTGTTCCTTACTTGAGCATAATCGAGCATTTGAGTTCACCAAGGAGTGTCAAGAAGCATTTGTGACTTTAAAAAAGGCTCTTATCACCGCACCCATCATTGTAGCTCCGGATTGGTCTCTCCCCTTTGAATTGATGTGCGATGCTAGTGATTTTGCTGTGGGTGCTGTACTTGGGCAGCGAAAAGAGAAGGTTTTTCCATTCCATTTACTATGCAAGCAAGACATTAGTCGATGCCCAATTGAACTATACTACCACCGAGAAAGATCTTTTGGCGGTGGTGTTTGCTTTTGACAAGTTTAGAGCTTATCTTGTGGGGACTAAAGTGGTGGTTTATACAGACCATTCAACGATCAAGTATCTAATTGCCAAAAAGGATGCTAAGCCACGACTTATTCGATGGGTGTTGCTTCTTCAAGAATTTGACTTGGAAATTCAGGATAGAAAAGGAACGGAGAACCAAGTGGCTAACCACTTATCTAGACTTGAAGCTTGAAGTGAAAAGCAAAATGAAGGGCCTATTAAAGAGACATTCCCCGATGAGCAATTGTTGGTTGTGAACTGTTTACCGAGTTTTTCGGAAACGAATACAAGCAAAATAATAAAAAGATATGAACTGTAGAAGTGTGGAAATATAAATAAACAAACAGGTTTTTTACGTGGTTCAGGCGTTAACGAGCCCTAGTCCACGAGTCGATGTTATTATACTTGTAGTGGATTACAGTGGAATGGCTGGTGTATATGACCCTCACAAACTCACAATGTTTCTCTCGGGTTCTCTTGAAGAAGATGAAGCTAGAGAGATTTCAATAGAGTTTATGCCCTGTAGTTTTTTTTTGGCCGTCCCCTCTATCGTAAAATGAGGGGGTCTTTATAGCTAGGGTTTTGGATTAGGGTTTTTCTCTACTCACATGAGTCTTAATTACACCAGCCATAAATAGGGGATACAATTACCGTAGTCGCCTGGCTACCAGGCTCTATGTGGGTATATTTACGTGAAAGTATGGGGAATGCACAAAGGCAGCTGTCTTTTCCAAGTTCTCAGCAGAACAGTAGGCGAAATGGTACTTTTAGGTGTGCTGGGATGTGTTCGGCCTCGACCTGACCGGCATGTCAGGCGGGATCCTGTGTCAGGTGGAGATCGTTCCAACTATGCCTCCTTCATGACTCGGCCGCTTGGTCTTCTTTCGTGCGAGGCACGGGACTGTATCCGCGAAGGTAGCCTGAAGAGCTTCTCCTGGAAGAACCTTCCCCGAAGGATATCCCTTCGAGAGTCCGGGAGAATTGACGAGCCTCCGTGACCTTCGGTTTCTTGAGAGAGTAAGCTTGACACTAAACGGGAGAGGCGAAGCCTTTCTGTCCATCCGCGAGCTCTGGTCACCTTTCGTGAAAGATTTTGATAATTCTCCTTCCCCGAGGCTATCCATCTAAACGCTATCCGGAAATCTGGATAACATTTACCCCCCAAGGTCGCGGAGCTTTGAGAGGTCCGGGAGCTTGTACAGCCTTCCGGGTATTCTGGTTTCTAGATTAGGCGAGGGGTCACCTCTTGTGTTCCTGGAAGGGTTCTTTTTTCCCGCCTGAGTGTTAGTATGAAAAAGAAAGGAAATTTCTTCTGTTTGAACTCAAGTACTCAAGCGTGGCAAAGGGCCACGCGTCATGCCGGGTATGGGTCTGTGACCAAGACGTGTGCGTGAGGCGAATGGCTGAGTATGCGTGCGTCAGGCATCTGAGTAATGATTTGACGATATTTAATGGTACACCGGGCCCGAGATGGTATAATGATGGGAAATAAATACTTTATTCCCATCCGAGGAGTCATAAATAGGATCGGCGCTTCATCTCTAGCCGTCGGATCTGATGCATGCGGTATGGGAAGATCAGGACCGTCCATTTGTAGGATTCGAAAGGACTTCACTCCTGCTATAAAAACCAGGGAACGGACCTTTCTTCCTCTTTACGCTCTCAAATTCTCTATCTTTCAGATTTTCAGATTCCCAAACCTTCGAACTCTCAAGCTTCCAAGCTTCCATTCCTTCGAACTTGCCACTTCTTTTGGTAAGGAATCTAGAAACTTTTCTTTTGATTTGGCAGTGGATTTGTTCGCCGAAGTTCAGGGTTTGAATCGTCGTTTGTCTTTGCAGCTTTTACTTCAAGTGATCGTGCGGCGCAGTGACCCGGTTACTCCTTCAATCTTCAACTACCCGAACACCAGTAAGTATTTCTACTTTGCTCTTTCCTTCCGAACCTTAGATTGTTGGTAGTCATTAGGGTTGAGTTTTCTGCCGGTGTCGTCTATATGCATGCGTGAATAGGGCTTTGATAGGCATGCGATTGATGTGAGTCGATAAGTAATCTCTTTGCATGCTTTGACGATTTGTGCTTGGAAAGTTGTTCCTCGTCTTGCTTGTGCTGTTTTAGGGCATAAGCGTGAGCGCCTTTAGGGTGTCTTTCTCTGGAAAAACACTTCTCTTGGCGGGCTTAGGCTTGGAGTTTGAGTTTGGTTCCTTGCTGCCCTTCGGGTGGCATGGTGCCAACCCCTCAGCAAGCTCGGTGGGAGCCTCTCCAAGCAGTTTTCGGGGAGGGTCTCCCCGACGCCTTTGATACCGCTAGGGTATGACAAGGGTGCTGACTGCTTAGAGTGTTTTCTTCTTTGTTTCTTTTGTTCAGTGACGAACACCTCAAAGGAAAAAATCCTCGCCGCGGTAGAGGCTGAGTCTACCTAGGAGCAAGGTTCCCCTGTTGCCGGCGCAATGGGGAAAGGAAAAAACTAAAGTGATCGCGGCTAGCCCCCTGACTATCAACAGTTCAACCTGGGAGATGGACCAGAAGCCGAACCTGTTCAGGAACTACGGCATGCTGGAGCTGTACTCCTCAGAGGCAGGCCTGAAGAACATCCCAGGCCTGATGTGGCACCGTCTGTCGGTGCTGGGTGAGTCTGCTAGTCAGAGTCATGAGGGTTTTGGTGCCTGGAGCTGGGCACACATAGTGTGTGGGGCGCACTTGCCCCTAAGAAGTTATTTTGCCAATTTCTGTGTGAAGGCGGGGATTGCCCCCTTCCAGTTGATTCCCCCCAGCTATAAGATCCTAGCGGGGTGGTACATCTTTTGCAAGTCCTGGGACCTGGAGGCCCCTACCCCGGAGGAGGTGCTATACTTCTATGGACTGAAGTCTCAACCCATGAGAGGTTATCCAGACAAGGTGGGGTTTTACAGGCTGGAGAGGTACCCGGACGTGATGTGTCCTACCTGTCATACCGCGAGGGTTCCAGACCTCCGGGAGTACTGGTTCCTGACGACCGGCTTCCCATTGAAGAGGGTGCCAGCCCTATCTTTGGACTTCAAAGTCCCTGGTAAGTGCTCCTTCCTCTCCTCTTTAACTTTGTTTCTTTACGTTTGATTTGCCTTTCGGGAGGATCTCTAATACTCGTATTTGGATTTTGCAGAAGTCGTCCCGCGGACACCTCGCTGTGCGGAGATGATAAGGAGGTCAAAATTCTACGAAGGGCTCTCGGAGGAAGAGCTGAAAGTGGAAGGACTTGTGACCTCCAAATCTTTGAGGGAGTATGGGCTACTTGCCTCTTTCCAAAACATTGAGCCAGTGAGTGGCAGGGGGCAAAGTCAGGTGTCAGCTGACATCCGGGAGCAGATTGCCCTGGAGCTGTCCAAGGTGATCTGCCAAGCGGCCCGGGACGAGAATACTTTATCTCCTAGTTAGGCAGAGAGGTTCCCCGATCCCCAGCCGGAGGAAGAGGAGATCGAGGCTCGCCACGCCGCAGCTTACCCCAACGAAGGGACTCCGGGGGCTGGTACCTCCGGGAGAGGTAAGACTAGTTTTCGATTGATCCACACCCCCAGCCTGTCTGAGGTTTCTCGGACTTCTCAGGTGGGGTTCGATCCCCGCTTCCTTAGGCTAGATCCGCATAGGGTGCCCTTTGAAAGATATTGCGATAGGGTAGATGAGCTCCTCGGGTGTCTGAGTGACAGTAGTCTGCCAGAAGGTGTCATCATGGTTGACCCTTCTTCCCTCAGCATGTCATTCCCGGGCTTCAAGGAGTACGGGAGCTTCCTGGAGCAGGAAGCGGTGTTTTGTTTTGCTCGGGGAAGGCCATCCACGTTTCTCGTGCATGGTCGTCCCTTTCAAACTTTTTTTTTTTTTTCTTTTTGCTTCTTGTTCCCTGCTGGTGGATTTGTTTGTGCTCCTATGTTGTTACTCGTCTTGTTTTCTGCTGATCTTTTTTTTTTTTTTTATATCGCTTGCTGGTTGGTTAACCTTGCCTCGTTCATTTCTTGCAGAATATCCCGAAGCCAAGATGTTGGGGAAAGTTACCTTACTCATCAAGAAAGCCGCCACCAGCCAAGACCCGTCCAAGGGGAAAGGACGAAAAGCCAGAGCTGGTAGGGGAGGTAAAGCTGCCACATCCAAGAAGACAGGTGGCGAGGCGCAAGCGTCTCCGGCGGTGGAGAGGTCTCCTGCCAAGGGGCCTTCCGAGACCATGGCGACCTCGAGTAGTAGCAGCGACGGGGAAGGGCTTGTGTTCCCCGTGAGGACGACTGGGGTGAGCAAGCGTCCCGGAGGAGATGCTGAGGGCGCCAAGAAGAAACGCCTTAGACATTCTTCTCCCGGAGGTGATGGAGACCTCCGGGCTGCGCGCAGTCCTCGCCAGACTACTGTCACCCAGCAGCAACCACAACAACAACAACAACAGCAACAACAAAAACAACCACCACCGTCGCAGCAGCAGCAAAATCAGCAGCAACAACAAAGGCAATTACGTCCGCCACCGCAGCAGCAAAAGCAACAGCAACAATAGCAGCAACAACAAAGGCAATCACCTCCGCCACCGCAGCAGCAAAAACAACAGCAACACCAGCAGCAACAACAAACCGGGGCAGTAGTGTCTTCCCTACCGTCTCTGATACCCCTTTTACCTCCTCCTCCAGTCCAAAGGGAGTCCACCCTTCCGGGGTCTCCTTCTTCTCCTTCTCTTCCACTTTCTCGACAAACAAGCCTTCCTCCGCCTGGTCTGAAGTTCCAATTTCCTCAGAAACCAACCCGTTTCTCCGCTGCCCTCCTGGAGGGTGTAAGACGGGCTGATAATTTTTTGAAGAGGCGGTTGGAGGCCGAGAAGGCTGTTACTCAGGGAAGGGCAGACAACCCGTCTGCCGTGAAGAGAGCTGAGCTGGCAGAAGGGATGAGATCCCTTCACCCGGCTGGAGCGGTTCTGGATGGCCCAGCCTTGGAGAAGAGGCTGGTGCCTAGACTCGGGCGTGCTTTGGCGCCGTTCGGGGCGGAGATGATGGAAGACATGGCCTTGAGCTTGTGCGAGCTCAATTCTGAGAAATGGGCCATCAGTAGCAGTAAGGATCCGCTGTTGCTGACGCATGCCGTAATGCAGCAACTTACTGGGGTGAGCCATCAGTTACTGTGTTCTGGGGTCGTTGGTCTTAGTACATTTGGTTCTGCTTAACTTATTCTGCCGTTTTTCCTTGCAGGCCTCTCTTATCGCGGAACGCTCGTTCCGGGAGGTGGGTGCAGTTCTGGTTCAGCTGGAGGAGAGCCAGGCGGGTCGCCAGGCCTTGGAGGCGGAGAAGCAGAAACTGACCCAACAGGTCGAGGGCATGAAGGGGGAGGCTATGGAGGAGATTAGCCAGGCTCGGCGCACGGCCGAGGAAGAGGCGGATAAGAAATATCTTGCCAAATACCGAGAGTACCGGGCCAGCGCAGAGAATGAGTTCAAGCAGTGGTCGGATGATTTGAAGGCCGAAAACTCCAAGCTCCGGGAAGAGCTATCCCAAGCCAGGGAGGAGAAAGATACCTTGGAAGCCCGCTTGTAATCGAAAAATGATCTCCTCCTTAAGCGGTAAGAGGAATATGCCACTCTTCAGAATAGGCTTCACAAGGAGGAGCAGGATCATAAGAGGAGCAAGGATCTCGCGTCCATGCAGGAGTTGGGGCTTGCTGAGAAGGATAAACAGATTGAAGCCTTGCAATTCACCGTCAGGGCACATGTAACCGAGAAGCAATCCTTGCTGGGTCACAATAAGGTGCAGCGCAAGGAGATTGATTCCCTTAAGGGAGAGCGGGATGCATCCAAGACCGATCTGGAAAAACTGAGGGCTCAATTGGCTGTCGCGGAGGCAAAGCTGGCGACCTCTGAGGCGGAGCGCCTGAAGGAGAAGGAAGATGCCGAGGTGGTGCTGAACAGAACGATTAATCTATCCCACGTGGTCCTCATGCACCAACTTTGGAAAATAAACCCAGAGGTAGTAGGCTACCTGGGAGAGGACGCCGCCGCAATGAGGGAAAAGATACAGGCGTGGGATCAAAGCCCAGAGGTGTACGTCCAGACTTATAACATCGACGAGCCTGCTGGAGTCCCTGAGGCAGAAGATCCCGAAGAGGCAGGGACCTCTGAACTTGCCATTGATGACGCTCCATCTTCCAATGAACTGACTCCGCCAGTCCTAGTTGAGACCGCTGTCTCCGAGCCCCCGGTCGAGGATGCCACTGCCACCCCCAGTGCTTGAAGGGGTCTTATTTTTTGTAAAAAATATTCTTTGCTGATTATTATTTTTCATTTGTGTTTTTCTTTGGGGCGAAGCTCCCTGTACTCTTTTCTCATTGCAGACATATTTTCCATAATTATAGCATTCTCCTTTCCTTTTTTGCCGAGTTCTTTGTTTAACTTTGCGTTTAGGGTAGGCTTTTATACGGTAGAAACTGCTGTAGGGGCGCATGAGGTTTTGGTTCCAACGGCCAGAACCTATGCACTTCCAACTTGAAGCTCTAACGGCTGATGTCTTTTCCCACGTAGTTTCTAGGTTACGAAGGTTTCCTGGTTCCAACGGCCAGACTCCTTTCACCGTATTTCAGCTTTCCTAAGGCAAATAGCCAATCCTGGGACTTGTAGTTATACTGTTCGCGGGGATTTCTAAGGTGAGTCGTTCCATGGTGTCGGAACGGGAGTTCTTTTGGTGAGCGTTGCTAGACTTAAGGTTAGATCTTTGCGAAGCAAAACTAACTGTCGTTGCGAACCTCATGGTGGCTGACTTCAGGGACCTGGCAAGGAGCCCTGCGAGGCAAGGCTTGTTGCGGTCGGGGAAATTGCCACGCCCACCATGTGCGATCCCGGAGCAGGGGCTTTGCGAAGCAAGGCCTGCTGTAAGTGGGGGATCAATCATATCTGCTCCTGGAGCTGAAGCTTGCAGTGGTCGAGGAGCTCGCCATGCATTATTTTGTGAGATCCGGAGCTGAAGCCTGCGAAGCAAAGCTTACAACGGTCGCGGATCTTGCCATCTTTCGCCTTGCGGGACCCGGAGCTGGAGCTTGCGAAGAAAAGCTCACAGCGGTCGCGGAGTATTCTGCAAAGGACTTGTCAGGGAGTTGGGGGTGTTTCGGCGTAGCTTTCTGAATGTGCCTCAACCCCCAGTCCTGTTCATCGCTGGGCTACTCAGGAGATAATTTTCATGATGCATAATGGCAGACATTTGCATGGCAATTTTCACATAACCACATAAGGCACATATGATACGTAATGCATTTATGTTCATGGCAACAAATCAACTTAAGCTTAACAATTTTAAAAATTTCAAACACAATGCTAACACATAAGTGGTGTTCTCTGTATGTTTTGTTCAAGGGGCGTATGGCTATGCCTTAGCCATGTATACCCCCCCCAAGTGAGCATGGGGTCCGGACGTCTCCGGACCGCGTGGTCACTTGTTAAAACGTAGCTTGGAACAAAGGGACAAAAAATGCAGTAAAAGCGGAGTTAATCTCTCCGTGTTTTATTAAATTAGCCTGTTAGGCATGCGTTTTACAGCTGGGAGGATTATCTCCATATTTTACATTTTGGCTACATCTACCAAGGACTTCCGACTAGATAGTCCGGGGCCTACTGATAGTAACGGCGGAGGTGCTCCGCGTTCCAGGCGCGAGGGACTTTAGATCCGTCGAGTCTCTTTAAATGATACGTCCCATGGCCCACTTTTTCTTGGACTTCATAGGGGTCTTCCCAGTTGGGTCCGAGGACTCCCACTCCCGGATCCTGCGTAGCAGGAAATACTCTCCGTAGGACAAGGTCCCCAACTTCGAATGTACAGCTCTTGACTCTTGTGTTGAAGTGTCGGGCTATCTTGCCTTGGTACATTTTTAGTTGGACCTGCGACTGCTCTCAGAGCTCTTCGATCATGTCCAGGGACTCCCGGAGAAGGGCGTGGTTCCGGGTAGGGTCGTAGGTGTCCTGCCTGTGAGAGGGGATCATAGTTTCTACTGGGATGACGGCCTCGCAACCGAAGGTCATGGAATAAGGTTTGTGCCCCGTCGAAGTTCTCTCTGTTGTGCGATAGGCCCAAAGTACTCGCGGAAGCTCTTCCGGCCAGTGAGCCTTGCATGCTTGGAGTTTTTTCTTCAATGTGGTCTTTAAAATTTTGTTCACTGCTTCCACTTGCCCATTGGATTGAGGTCTGGCGACTGCGGAAAAGCTTTTGATGATTCCATGCGAAGCACAGAAGTCCGTGAAATGCTTACTGTCAAATTGCTTTCCGTTGTCGGACACAATTTTTCGCTGAAGCCCGAAACGACACACTATATTCTTGATGACAAAGTCCAATGCTTTCTTAGAGGTGACCGTGTTCATAGGTTCAGCTTCAACCCATTTGGTGAAGTAGTCTACCGCGACTATGGCATACTTCACTCCACCCTTCCCAGTTGGGAGGGAACCTACTAGGTCAATGCCCCAAACGGCAAACGGCCAGGGGCTGGTCATTAAGGTAATTTCTGTAGGCGGCGCACGCGGAACCTTGGCGTACCTCTGGCACTGCTCACATTTTCTGACATAATCCACACAATCCTTCTTCATGGTGGGCCAGAAGTATCCTTGGCGAAGGATCTTTTTGGAGAGGCTCAGACCGGAGGTATGGTCGCCACAGAAGCCTCCGTGAATCTCATGGGCGATGGTGCTGATTTCGGTTCCGGCAACACACCTAAGGAAGGGTATGGACAACCCTCTGCGGTAAAGCTTTCCATCCATAACCACGTATCGGGGAGCTTGATATTGGAGTTTTCTTGCGTCAGCTTTATCAGTGGGAAGCTCTCCGGTGGTGAGAAATCTGAGGATGGGCCCTATCCAGGAATGGGAATGGTCGATGATGGAATTTACCCTCCGTGTCTCGGTACTAGGTGCTTCTAAGTGCCCGATGGGCACTAGGCCATATTGTTCAATCTCCGGGTCTGTTGCAAGCTTGGCCAGTGTGTCCGCGAGTGAATTCTGGTCCCGGGGAACCTGGCGGATTTGGTGGCCTTTGAAATGCTGCAGGAGGCCGCGAGAGAGAGACACGTAGGCAGCCATTTTTTCGCCTTTCGTTTGGTATTCTCCGGATATTTGGTTTACCACAAGTTGGGAGTCGCTCTATACTTCGATTTTTTGGGCTCCGACCTCCCTGGCCAGTTGTAATACGGCTAGCATGGCTTCGTGTTCTGCTTCGTTGTTCGATGCTGGGAATGCGAAACGGATGGCGCTCTGGAGCTGATGTCCTTGGGGAGAAATTAGGATAACCCCTGCTCCAGCTCCTTTTTCATTTGAGGCTCCGTCTACATAGACCTTCCAGGTGGGAAGTTCCGGGACAGGATCTTCCGGGAGGTCATTCATTCCTGAGCATTCCACAATAAAGTCCGCGAGAGCTTGACCTTTTATGGAAACACGTGGCTGGTAGTGGATGTCAAACTGGCTCAGTTCCATGGCCCATTTAAGTAATCTGCCAGAAGACTC
Organism: Humulus lupulus; assembly: GCF_963169125.1. NCBI lineage: Eukaryota > Viridiplantae > Streptophyta > Magnoliopsida > Rosales > Cannabaceae > Humulus > Humulus lupulus. Next base: position 29,134,704 of record NC_084797.1, read on the forward strand.
GGGCTTCTGCAGGACTTGCCGGAGAGGGTAGTTGGTGAGTACTCTGATGGTGTGCGCCTGGAAATAGGGCATTAGCTTTCGCGAAGCAATTAGCAAGCAGAGGGAGAGTTTCTCGATCATTGAATATCTGGACTCGACGTCCAGTAATCTCTTGCTCACGTAATACACAGGGAGCTGGAGACGGCTGTCTTCCCGGACGAGAGCGGCACTTACGGCATGCTTGGTTACAGCTAAGTACAAGAACAATGCCTCTCCTTCGATAGGTTTGGACAGTATGGGAGCTTGAGTTAGATGTTCCTTGAGGTGTCGGAAGGCTGCTTCGCATTCGGGGGTCCACTCGAACCTCTTGTTTCCTCGCAAAACATTGAAGAAGGGGACACATTTGTCAGTGGCCTTAGATACAAAGCGGCTGAGAGCAGCTATCCTTCCCGTAACGCTTTGGACATCCTTATGCTTTCGGGGAGAAGGCATATCTATGAACGCCTGAATTTTCTCAGGGTTGGCCTCCACTCTGCGGGAGCTGACAATGAAACCGAGGAACTTCCCCGACGAGACCCCGAAAGTACACTTCTTCGGATTCAGTTTCATTCCGTACTTTCGAATCACGGCGAAAGCTTCCTCAAGGTCGTCGCTGTGGTCCCCGGAGGTCTTGGATTTTACCAACATGTCGTCTACATACACCTCCATATTCCTCCCCAGCTGGTCCTTGAACATCCTGTTTACTAGGCGCTGGTATGTCGCCCCAGCATTCTTCAACCCGAAAGGCATGACCACGTAACAGTAGACACCCTTGTCCATGAGGAAGCTGGTGTGTTCCCGGTCCGCGACATGCATCGTGATCTGGTTGTACCTGGAGTATGCATCCATGAAGGATAAGAGTTCATACCCGGAAGTAGCGTCTACCATTTGATCGATTCGCGGAAGAGGGAAACAGTCTTTTGGGCAGGCTTTGTTTAGGTCCGTGAAGTCAATACACATTCTCCAGGACCCATTGGGCTTCGGGACTAGAACCGGGTTGGCCAACCACACGGGATAGTGTGACTCCTGGAGAAAGCCTATGGACATCAGCTTGTCTACTTCAGCTTTGACTGCTTCGGCCCTCACTGGATCTAACGGCCTCCTCTTTTGGCGAACGGGAGTTGCAGATGGGTCGATGTTGAGTGCATGGCACGCAACATTAGGATTAATCCCCGTCATATCAGCGTGGAACCATGCTAGGATATCCTGATTTTTCTTCACAGTGGCCACGATCTTTTCTCGAATGGCCGATGGAAGGTTTTTCCCCACCTGAATGACTTTGGTGGGATCTCCCGGGTTGAGGATCACCTCCTCGACTTCCTCCATCGGCTCTATCGCCCTCTCGACCCACAATCTAGGGTCGAGTTCGTCAACATATGCCCCTTGGGCGCCCCCATTTTCTGGCAGATTCTCCGCCAAAGGAGCGGCAACAGTCGCCTCCTGGACCGTGTAGACGGATCGGATGGAGACGTTATAACAGCTTCGTGCACTTCGTTGGTCCCCTCTGAGGGTGCCAATACGCCCGTTGTCACACGGAAACTTCAAACATAAGTGGCATATCGAGGTTACTGCCCCAAAATCGACTAGGACCGGTCGGCCTAGGATGGCATTATACGCCGTGGGGCAGTCGACCACCACGAATGTGCAGTGCCTGAAGGCACAAGCGTCGCTGTCTCCTCTGAGGGTGACTGGAAGTTGAATTTTGCCTAAGGGCATGAGTGCATCCCCATTGAACCCCTGAAGTTGGATGGGGCATGGGGTCAGATCAGTCTCGGTTAATCCGATCGCGTGGAAGGCAGCTTTGAAGAGGATGTTTACGGAGCTTCCATTATCGACGAGGATCCGCGACACCTTCTTATTGGCAATCTGGGCTTCCACAACGAGGGGATCGTTGTGGGGGAAGTGCACATGTCGGGCGTCATCTTCTGTGAAGGTGATGGGAAGATCCATCATTCGGGGGCGCTGAGCAGGTGACTGAACCAAGGCGCACATCTCCCCGGTGTGTTATAACTCCCTCAAGTACCTTTTCTGGGAGTTGCGGGTGCTTCTGGCAAGGTGTGGTCCTCCGGAAATGGTGGCTACGTGTCCGTCAACGGATGGCGGAGCAAGGCCAGGCGGATATGGATTTTCGGGGCCGGGAGCCAACATGGCAATGGGTGCCGGAGAGGTCGTAGCAGGAAGCGCTGGGAACTGGGATCCAGGAGCTTGGGGGTGACTAGCTCCAGGAGCGCTAGCGGTCCCCCTCTATCCCGGAGAGAACGCAACTCCATGAACTACTCCCTGTCCGGGATAGATTATGGGTATCCTCACCCATTGACCGAGGTGTCCCGCTCTTGCCAGGGACTCGATCTCATCCTTCAGTTGAAGGCACTCGTTTGTGGTGTGCCCCACGTCTCCGTGGAACTCACACCTTTTATTGGAGTCTCGCGGACGCCTTCCTCCGTGAGACACTTTCGGGGGCTTCCTGTAGTTGACCATATTACAGGTCGCTCGATAGACATTCTCTCGTGAGTCTATCAAACTGGTGTACTCCGTGAACTTGGGCTCATAGTCCTTCCGGGGTTTCTTTGAATGGTCCCCCCGGTTGGAGTTTCTTCCTCCTCGTTTATTCCGCGATTGGCTCAGATTCTGTTCTGGGCCTTCCGCTTGTGGTTGCGACCGGCCAGGAGCGATACTACATCCGGTTTGTACAGCTCCGTACCCGGAAAAATGGGTTTGACTCGGCGTCTGAGCAGACGCGGAAGGCCCATACACGCTTGGAGTGAACTGGGCTCCTGGAAACGTGAGGGCTGGTGCGGGAGCTTGCGAAGCAAAGCTCGGCGCAGTCACGGAGGGCGTCGGAGCTGGGGGAACTCCAAAGGCCTGTTGGTAGGCATCTTCAAGGTTGATGATTCCCTGAGCTTTCGACATGAATTCGGACAGAGTTTCTGCCCGTCTCCTTTGCATTTCCCCCCATAGCAGGGAACCGACGGTAAGCCCCGATTGAAGGGTGATCAGCTTCATATCATCGCTGACTTTGGTCTTAGCAGCAGCTTCCATCATTCTTTGAATGAAAGCTTTGAGGCTCTCATTGGGTAGTTTCTTGATGTTGGTTAAAGAACCAACCTCCATGTCGTGGTCCCGGGCAGCAATGAACTGCCTCCTGAATGTGGACTGTAGCTCCTTCCAGCTGTGGATGGATCCGGGAGCTAATCTTTTCCGCCAGTCCTCTGCGGACTTGGTAAGGGTGAGTGAGAAGCACATGCATTTGGCATCCTCACTGACGCGCGCCACTTGCATCATCTTGTTGTATTTAGCTAGATGGGTGTGCGGGTCTGTCCTCCCCTCGTATAATTCTATATGAGGCATTTTGAAGTTCTCCGGGAGGGGAGTTTCCGCGATTCTCCGAATACATGGTTCCGGGTCTTCCTCCTCAGAGTCTGACAGGGCCCCACTTTGCTTCCGGACCAGCTTGGTCAAAGCAGCTATCTGTTCCTCGAGCCTCTTTGTGTCACTCTCCGGGAGGTCACGTCCCCGGATTTTGTCGTTGAGATGATTTCGTAGGTCATCTCCGCGAGGCCGGGCCTTTTCTCCTTTGGCCTTTTCATACTTGGCCTCCAACCTTCTTCTTAGGTCCACCGTGGACCAGCTATCTTCGGAGTGCGTGTTCGCAGCCCGGCCGTCCTGGTTGACGGAATCACTGGGGCGGTTGTTCCTTCCCCTAGACCTGGGTGCCTTAGCACCGGGCCCCTTAGGCACAGAGTGCCCCCTTGGGGCTGAAGGACGTCTGGGCTTAGGAGCGCCAGAGACCTTCTGCGCGCGGGGGGGGGGGGGGCAGTTGGCCTGGTGATTCGCGCCTTTAGGAGGTGCAGGGGCGTTAGTGCGCACAGGCTCCCCAACTTTCTCTTTGCCCTTGTTAGGGGCAGCTTTGGATGGCCCAGCAACGGCTGGATCCGGCATGGTGGCATCAGCACCACCTAAAGCAGAGGCGTCCTCATCCGAGTCGCCTAGATCTCCAAGCTTGCCTCGGAGGGGCTCCATCATGCGCTGCATTTTTTCGGAGACGCGCTCCTGCTCAGCAAGCTTGGCCTTAGTGGCCACCAGTTCCTCGGTTACTTGGACCAGTTCTGGATCCTTCTCGTAGTAGTAGCCGTCTTTGTAGTAACCGTCTCGGACATACTCTTCTTCGCTTTCTAAGTATGTCGTATCTTCAGTATTGACCCGATCCTGGCGGGACGTCGGGTCTTCACCTTGGTAGTCCGAGGGTTCGTTTTGTACCGCATCTTCCATTATAGTATCGGGGTTGACCCTAGCATTTTTGTCAACCGCGGATTTTCTCGTAGTCACCATCTTTTCAGTACGGAGTGAATACAAAAAACGTACACAGGAAAAGAGCTGACTAACAACTCCCTACAGCTCTCAATGAAAGCACCAAAATGTTTACCGAGTTTTTCGGAAACGAATACAAGCAAAATAATAAAAAGATATGAACTGTAGAAGTGCGGAAATATAAATAAACAAACAGGTTTTTTACGTGGTTCAGGCGTTAACGAGCCCTAGTCCACGAGTCGATGTTATTATACTTGTAGTGGATTACAGTGGAATGGCTGGTGTATATGACCCTCACAAACTCACAATGTTTCTCTCGGGTTCTCTTGAAGAAGATGAAGCTAGAGAGATTTCAACAGAGTTTATGCCCTGTAGTTTTTTTTTGGCCGTCCCCTCTATCGTAAAATGAGGGGGTCTTTATAGCTAGGGTTTTGGATTAGGGTTTTTCTCTACTCACATGAGTCTTAATTACACCAGCCATAAATAGGGGATACAATTACCGTAGTCGCCTGGCTACCAGGCTCTATGTGGGTATATTTACGTGAAAGTATGGGGAATGCACAAAGGCAGCTGTCTTTTCCAAGTTCTCAGCGGAACAGTAGGCGAAATGGTACTTTTAGGCGTGCTGGGATGTGTGCGGCCTCGACCTGACGGGCGTGTCAGGCGGGATCCTGTGTCAGGTGGAGATCGTTCCAACTATGCCTCCTTCATGACTCGGTCACTTGGTCTTCTTTCGTGCGAGGCACGGGACTGTATCCGCGAAGGTAGCCTGAAGAGCTTCTCCTGGAAGAACCTTCCCCGAAGGATATCCCTTCGAGAGTCCGGGAGAATTGACGAGCCTCCGTGACCTTCGGTTGCTTGAGAGAGTAAGCTTGACACTAAATGGGAGAGGCGAAGCCTTTCTGTCCATCTGCGAGCTCTGGTCACCTTTCGTGAAAGATTTTGATAATTCTCCTTCCCCGAGGCTATCCATCTAAACGCTATCCGGAAATCTGGATAACATGAACCAAACCACTACTCCATGGTACGCTGATTTTGTCAACTATTTGGGGAGTGGTTTGCAGCCACCTAATTTGAATAGGTAGTAACTCAAGAAGTTCTTTCATGATGTGAGATTCTATTATTGGGATGAGCCCTATTTGTACAAACAATGTTCAGATCGAATCATGAGGCGTTGTGTGCCTGAGGATGAAGTTTCTAGCATACTAGAGCATTGTCATTCAGCTCCTTATGGTGGACATTTTGGTGGGCAAAGAACAGCTGCTAAGGTTTTTCAATCGGGGTACTATTGGCCCTCTATCTTCAAGGATGCTCATGAATTTGCTAAGAGATGTGACCGCTGCCAGCGTGTTGGAAATATTTCAGCAAGGAGTGAAATGCCTTTGAATAGCATCCTTGAAGTGGAATTGTTCGATGGTTGGGGAATCGACTTCATGGGGCCATTTCCACCATCACTTGGAAATTTGTATATCTTGGTGGCTGACTATGTCTCTAAGTGGATTGAAGCAGTGGCAAGTCCTACTAATGATTCCAAGGTGGTCATGAAATTCCTACATAAGCATGTGTTCACCCGCTTTGGCACTCCAAGGGCGCTTATAAGTGATGAAGGCACCCACTTTGTGAATAAGATTTTGGCAGCTTTGTTAGCCAAATATAGTGTGAAGCACAAGATTGACATCGCCTACCACCCCCAAACCAATGGTCAAACGGAAATATCCAATAGGGAGATCAAGGGAATCCTAGAGAAAGTGGTGAATCCTAGTAGAAAGGATTGGTCTCAACGATTGGATGATGCTCTTGGGGCCTATCGAACGGCTTTCAAAACCCCTTTGGGAATGTCACCATATCGTTTGGTTTTTGGGAAAGCTTGCCATTTGCCCATTGAGTTGGAGCATAAGGCATATTGGGCCACTAAGAAACTGAATATGGATCTCCAACCCGTTGGAGAAGCTTGAAGGTTACAGTTAAATGAGCTGGAAGAGATGAGGTTGTTCTCCTATGAAAATGCTAAGTTGTACAAGGAGAAAACTAAGAGGTGGCTTGATCAAAAAATTCAAGCTCGGGTTTTTGAGAAGGGGCAGAAAGTATTGCTCTTCAACTCGCGCTTGAAATTATTTCCTGGCAAGTTAAAGTCCCGCTAGTCTGGCCCATTCACAGTGGTGCAAGTTTACCCCTTTGGAGCAGTTGAAGTTCACGAAGATCAATCCGGAAGGGAGTTTAAAGTGAATGGGCAGCGACTGAAACATTATTGGGGAGGTGAGGTCAACCGCAAGAAGACCTCCATCACTTTGGAGAATCCTTAAAGCTGTGATTGTTTTGGGTTGTCAAGTGATTCAGGCACTAATTTAAAGACAACCCAAAAAGAAGCAAGTGTAAAATGATATTGTATATATAAAAAAAACAAAATAAAAAAAAGAGAAGAGAGAAAACAAGAAGAAAATATATATATATATATACATACATATGAGTGTTTTTAATTATTTTTATTTCTTGTAATTTTAATTTCATTTTATTGTGATGTTTAGGAGTGATTTTATGTGTATTTTGGTGTTTCAGGTGTTAAGACAGCAAGAAACATGATGTTTTGGAAGTAATTTTGGAGTCTGAAGGTTTTGCGAGAGTTTTACTTCAGCAAAATGCACGCAAAAATTTCCGAAAATAAATGGAGAGTTACGTCAATTTGGGTTGCTGAAGCAAATCTTGGGTAAAATGTTAGCAATCTGGGCAGAAAAAAAATCTTGGGTCGTGATTTCATTCAGAGGCATATATATATATACACAAAAATAATTACCATATTTAATATTATTTATACATGTTTTACTACATATATATATGTTAATATATAATTATAAATATATATATTTTAATACATTTTTATTATATCTATATAAAAACTATACGAAATACATTTTTATTATATCTATATATATGTATATATTTATATATGAAAACTATACGAAATCAATATATATTTCAGTAAAAAAATTATTATATCTATAAAATATATATATCCATATATACCAAAATACCCTAATACCCCATTATCATCTTCCCCAATCCTCGGCACCACCCAGTCCAAGGATCCACCAACCGCGCAGCCACAAACCTGAGCGCACCACCCAGTCGCGCAGCCCTCTGCCCACCCATTTGCCCAGAACTGAGCCTCGGATCCCAGGTGCTCTTGCCCTTCGCGTCCTCGACCCAGCCGAGAGACACTCCTCACTAGCCAAGCCATCTCCGCACAAACACAAACCGAGGCCCACCACCACCCATCCATCCCTGAACCTCACCAGCACTATCCCACTCCACCCAGCCGAGAAGCTCTCTGCCCAATACGCTGACCTCTACCACCCAGCCGAGAAGCACGCCGAAGCACGCCGATCTCAATGCTCGGAATCCTAGGCGTCTCTAAGCTGAAGCCCCCACCAAAACACTCGGCTACCCAGGCACGCCACTCCAGTCTAGGCGCAAGGAACCAGCACCCTTTCGGCACCCCAGGTGTTTCCCAGAGCCCCTGCCTCAACTTTGGTCAGACGAGACCCCAGCCCTCAGCACCTAGGCACCAAGCCATAAGCTCCATACACTGGCTGGGTTTCTAGCAGTGACCCCTCGCACCAGCCTAAGCCTAGGTGCATCCGAGCCCACGCATCCCAATAGTCAGCCAAGCCACTCAAAAACTGGGGTATTAATTTCTTGTCCTCATAGTGTTATGTATATTGCTGGGCATTTGAGTCATTGCTAGTCTTTGATATGGGGAGCACAAAAATCTGTTGGAAAATCTGTGGCCTTACTGTTCAGGGGTGGTAATATTGCTCTGTTATTCTGTTGAAAAATCTGTGGCATTACTGTTCAGGTGCTCCTTTTGTTGTGTGGTGGCCTTGTGATTTAGCTACTTCCTTTTTGCCCAACATGACCATTAAAACACGAGCACAGAGAAAGAAGCCAAACACTACCCCACCATCCCCTGTCCCACCACCAGATAAACCAAAATCTACACCAACCTCTATCCCACAAACAACCAAAAAGACATCCAAAACCACCACTGCCCCAACAAAGGCCCCATAAATTCCCACTGCCCCACTACTACTGCCTCCCCCAGCAGCTATAAATGCTCCTACCTCCACCAAAACTACCCCACCCGCAATCAAACCAAAACCACCCCAACCCAAATCCAAAAGAGCCGTCCCACAAGCATCAACCGCACCCCCACCAAAGCAACAAAAGACTTCCACTACCACAAAAGCTGCCTCCCAGCCAACACACACAATTGTCCCACCTCCTAAAACCAAGAAAACACCTACCCCTTCAGGTCCTGCAAAAAAAATTATTTCTGCTCAAGCCAATGCCAAATATGAGTCTGTTAAGACAAAGAAATTGTTTCTAAAAAGAGGATTTTTGCCTACCACCATTGAGGGGCCAGATTTTATCAGTACAGTCATTGAGCAACACAATTGGGAACTTTTCTGTCAGAAACCAAAGCATGCCATTATTCCCTTGGTGAGAGAATTTTATGCCAACCTAGCCTCCGCTGAGAATTCTGAAGTGTTGGTTCGTGGCAAGGTTGTCTCTCTTGCTGGTGAGGCTATTAATGCCCTCTTTGGGTTAGCCAGCATTGACTGCGTTGCTTATAATGAAATGATCTTGGCCCTTACCCCAGCTAACTTTGACAAGGCGCTGCAGCGTGTCGCAGCTCCCGGAACTCAATGGTGCATATCTTCTGGCGGTGTGCGCACTGTCTTGCACACCTCCATTTTCCTAAAGGTTAAGTGTGGTTAAAATTTCTGAAGTGTCGCTTGTTGCCCACCACGCATGACACCTCGGTGTCCAAGGAGAGGGTGCTCCTGTTGTATTGTATACTGGCTGGGCTGAGTATCAATATAGGCCAGTTAATCTCTAGGCAGCTTGCTATCTATGCCAGGAAGAAGAAAGGGAAGCTTTTCTTTCTCTCACTCATCACACAGCTGTGCATTAGAGCTGGGGTGCCTTTTGCTTCCACAGAGGATATACTTTTCGAGCACTGGGACATTGATTTCACTCTCAATGGTCAAACTCGTGCACCTGCCTCAACCGCTAGGCCCTCCACCATGCCTCCCCTAGTTCCACTCACTGACCTCATTGCCCAACAGCAGGAGATTCTTGGCCGGTTGGTGTCTCTGGAAGCTCAACAACATGCTTACTGGAAGTATGCTAAGCAGCGGGATGCAACCCTCATCAAGTCCCTCCAGCAAAACTTCAATAAACCAACCGCTGCATTTCTAGTATTCCCCAGCTCCATCCTGGAGGCGTGGATCGCGCCAGTTGTGCATGATGGCCCTAGTCCTTCGGATACTGATTCCGAGGACTAGGAGGAGGGAGCTTCTTTAACCCACTTTTGATTTGTAATTATTATTATTTTGTAATTAATTCCTGTCTTGAACTCTCTTGTTGTCTACCTTTATTGTCTATTGTTTTGTCTTGCTTCTATGTGTTTTGTTGCTTGTTATGTTCCTGCCTTGTTGTTTAGTTAATCTTGTAGTGATACTCTTTGATTTTGTTCATATGTAACTAGGGGGCTCAATGACGACTTCTTTAATCAATCTAAGTTGTAGCTGACTGTCTTTCTTTCTTGAGTTTTCAACTAAATTCTTTGGATGTGAATGTTGCTAGCCATTGATTGATGCAATTGTTCTCTTTTTAGTTTGTGCATAGCTTGATTAAGCATTTTTGACACCCGAGAAAGAGCTAGTTTCTTGTGAGAGCTTAAGTTTCTAGAATTATTTAGTGATTTTCCTTGAGGCGAAATCCTAGACAATACCACACCGATGAAATGATTTAGGCCATCTTTGGACTGTTTGAGCCTTTGAAGCCTACCTTGTATGCATTTTTTATCACTAGTCACTCCATTGAGCTTAAGTGTCACTTTTCTTTCTTAGCCACTCATTAGCCTTCCTTTACATATATATAATCATCTCTTTTCACCACACCCTTTTAGCACCTTGATCTTTATAGGATTTATTTGTTATGCCTTTTGGGAGGTTTTGTTGAGTGAGTGGATGAGAAATTGGGTGAGCGTTTTCCTTTTCTTCTTTTGCTTGTTTTCACCATTGGGGACAATGTTGATTTTAAGTTTGGGGGGAGAGTGTGTTCTCAATTTTCTTGTACTCTTGCCATCTAGTTGTTTATTTTCATAGTAAAAAAAAAAAAAATAGAGCATCCAATAAGAAAAAAAAAAGAAAAAATTGATGAGTGCACTCCCTTGCATCAAAGCATCTAAAAAAAAAAGAAGAAGAAATTAGAAAAGAAAAAGAAAAAAAAAGTATGTATGTTTGTAAATAAGTTTGGGGGTGTACTTTTCAAATAAAGGAAAGTTGTTGTAGTTTTGTCTTTATATGTTAGTAATAAAGGTTAATGGCAAGATTTATATTGTGTTGTGGGGTTGTCTTTGGGGACAATTAATGTATGCATTTATGTATTTAGGTCCTAGAAAGATTGAGGTGTTTAGGGTGATTTGAGCCTAAAATTTATCTCTCTGGTCCTACCTTCACCCTAGCTTATCATTACAAGATTGATAAAGTCCTATTGATCTTTGGTGTGGTGTTTGTCTACATTAGTGGAGAAGGAATCACTAAGTAACTTATGGAGACATTATTTAAGCTTGAGGACCAAGGTCTAGCTTAATTTTTGGTGATTGAAATTGTTTAGGAAAAGCTATGCATGCACTAAAGGGTGAAATACTTGATTCATATTTTGGCAGCAACATTAATGCTTGAAGAATTTGCTTTAAAACTTGTGAAAGATTAAAATTCAGCTTCTCTTTTTCAAAATAAAATTTCCCGAGAGCCTTCCCCTTTTTACCATTGCATATCAAAGTTTGTCCATTGTTGTGGTGTTTTGTCTTTGTATTTTCTTGTCTTTTGTTGTTTAGTTAGTTGTATTTTGTTTTTAGAGTCATCACTCGAGGACGAGTAATGTTGTAAGCTTGGGGGTGTGATAACTCTTGAATAAAGAGTTATTTAATGTGATTTTGAACTTATAATTGTGAAAAAAATCATGGGTGATGTTAGTTTAATTTTAGCTTTTGTAACTAACCTTGATGTTTTCATTATCTTAATTAAGTTTAATTTTTTTTTTTAGTTTTAATATCTATTGGGTTAAAGATAATGATTTCATGGATAAATATTTGCACAACGGAATGAGCTAGCATATGAATCTATTTTGATGAAATTATGTTGTTGATGGCTGAATATTCAGGTTTGCTGCTGATCAGGAAGATTTTGGGGCACATGGTACGTGTGGCAGTCAATGGGTGAGCTGACATTTTGGCTAAGGTGGCAAGGGCTGAAAGAACTAGTCAGCATATTGGAGAAAAGGACAAAAATCAGAAGAAAGGAGGACTTCATGTTTTTGGAGAAAAATGGGCAATATGGTACTTTTGGAAGGAGAAGAAAAAAAACCTAACATACATAAAAAGAGGGTTCCAGCCGTATGAAGAAGGAAACTGCCATATTTGGAAAAGAAAACCAGAAAAAATAGAGAAAAATTGAGAATATCAACAAGGAAGAAGGAGGACAAACAAAGAAAGCTCAAGCATCATTTTGGATTTGTTCTTTCTTCTTTTCCTAAACTTTATTTTATTAATTTCTGAGTTGGATTCTAAATCTGGATATTATGGGCTGTTTTGATTGTGAATTAATGTCTATGAACTCAGCCATGAACTAATTTTTAGGTGGCTTGAATTGTTGATGAACCCTATGTTATAGTCTATAAATTTCTTGCACTTTATTCTAGTAAAATCTCCTTTGTTCATTCAAGTGTGCTTATATTAATTTCTTGTTGTTGTTTGGCCAGCAATGGCAAGTTATATAATTATGTTTAATGCTGGAAAGATTAAATGTAATGGGAAAAACATGGATGACACAAGTCATAATCTAGGTTTGGTTATGTTAGTAAGTAACATAGGGATATGTTATTTGCCTTGTGTAACTTTTGAGAATTAAACTTTGATTTGCATTCTTAAATCTGATTTTGTATAGGAATATGTTTAATTAGGTAGAAGAATTAATGTCATAAAATTTGGGAAAGTTTTATGAGTGTTTAAATGAATTCTTGTTAACTTGGGAGTTTTGCTAGAATATTGCTGCAGCAATTTGTCCACAAGTTGTTCAGGATGAATAATATAGGGGAATTCAATAATTCATGTCCATTTTGCAATCCATATATTTCTCTCAATTTTCTTGTTCAGTTCAGTTTTTAATTTCAGTATTTCAATTTTATTTTAATATTTTGCTTAGCCTATAAACAACCCACTTGATTTTTAATTTTCTAAAATTGTTTATTAATTGTTTTGATTATTTTTTCTAATTTGCAATCCCCGTGGAGATGATTTACTTATCAATATATTACTTGTGTGATTACGTGCACTTGCGTATTTAAAATCAAATATTAAATTGATCGCAATAGCAGTCTTTAGAGAATCGATGGGAGCTTGATCATGCAACTCCTTACTGCACACCGTCTCCTCGAGTTGAGTCTCCATTAACTAGAGATCAATGGTTGATTCGAGAACACGAAGAGCACCTCGAAAAAGAAGACATTTGAGCCCACTTCCAACATCAGATGGGCGAGGTCAAAGAGGGAAAAAGAAGGAGACTACGGTTTGTCATGTATCCTGACCCAGACTTTGAGGTTCATTTAATCCCCCTAGATCCCAAGTGTAGGGATACCGTGGCATTTCCCCCAAGAAAGCTCTCCTTCGAATTTATGGAGGGTACCTCTGCCCAACCAACGGCTAGACAGCCCCCAAAGTTTCTTCTGCCCCGGTCTCGGAGAGTTCTTACTTCGAGGCTGAACACTACCAGAATTCTATCACCTTCACGAGAAAGATTTTCAGACATCCTGTCTTGTCACGGACTAAATTTGTTCGAAAAATTGGTGTGTCGGCCTGCTAGCTCTGACGAAAGGAGTTTTTTTGCTCCGAGTGAAGCCGACCTAGAGAGAAAAGTTAAGTTCGCGGCTTTGAGTAGCGAGCATATACGATCTGGGGTGCTACTGCCCTTAGTGGAGTGTTTTAGGAAGTTCACCGAATATGTCGGTATCGCCCCCTTTCAGCTCCTGTCCAATTCATATAGGGTCCTTGCGGTATTGATGTCGTTTTACCACGAGAAGAAATGGGATGGACCTTAACCACACGAGATTTTATATCTCTTTTGCTTGAAAAGCAACCCCTCCTGAGCTCATGGTGGGGATGGCTTCTATTACCTGTCAAGCCATCCAAGGGAGAGAAGACTGTTTGAGGACATACCTAATCATCCTACGAACTTCAAGACAATCTTCTTTTGGAAAGACGAACTCGATCCATCCAGATTTTACTCTTTTCAACGAATCCGTAAGTACCTTTCTGCACTCTTCTTCTTGAATTCTTTCATTTTGAGCTCAAAATGCTCATTTAAGTTACTTGTCCAGCTAATTACCACCGTTTGAAGCCCACCAAGGCCATAAGGGACCACAGAGAATAAATCTTGAAGCTCTTGTATGGTTACCGGTCCCTCAACTACCTCTTACACGAGGATAAGCTTCATCTATGCGGTTTCCTTGGTGTAGGTGAGTCTACGAATAACGCCGAGATTCATAATTACACGAGGTGGGAAGATGTCCCTATTCAGGCCGCAAAGCTTCCGTCCAAAAGGAAGCACTCAAGCTCGCGTTCTCGGGCCTCTATCCCTCGCCTAGTTGAACCTCCAGGCTCAGGAACCGAAGCACAAGATGAGGCCTCTCCAAGCTCGTCTGACGGAGGTAAAATTGTGTTAGACCTGTCTATGTGGTCTCCAACCCTTCTAAAAGAAGAGCCCAACATCGCAGTCCTTTTTAATGATCCTCAGAATAATTTTTTGACCTGTTCATGGATAGATCTTAAGTTGCATAGGGACGATAGTTAGTGTAACAACCAAAAATTTGCTAATAAGGCTTAAGGACCTTGATTAGTGTGCTGGGAGGGAATAATTGGTATGTGTGATTTTAATGATTATATGCATGATTATATGATTATGTGGATATGTGAAATGCATGTTTATGAGTATTACATATGCATGTGGGCCCTGTTTAACTTATAAGGGCATATTTGTAATTTTGGCCCAATGAGGGCATAAATGTGATTATGTGTGATAAATTGTTGAGACCACATTATTATGTGGATATATTTGCAGAATATGACTCGAGAAGGTCCTAGTGAGTGGATTGGCGAAATAGTCACGACGGGGATTTATACTCGGCTCGGGGGGGAGCCTGGGGGGTATTTTTTGGGATTTAGAAAATATATCGGGGATTATTAGACATTGGATAAATAACTGGTAATTAATTGGATGATGAGATTACTTGGTAGATATTAGGAACATTTGAGGAATTAGTGGGAACTAGGGGCAAAATGACTAAAATACCCTTTTAAGCATCCTTGAAAGATTGAGAAGGTTGGAGGGGCAAATAAGTCTTTAGGATATTAGAGATATACTCAGGATTACTTAGGAATAAACCAGAATGAAGTGGAACCTCCTGCTCATTCTCTTTCATGATTTCTTCTCTCTCTTTCTCTTTCTCTCATTTGAGCTTTGAAGCTAGGAAAGAAAAGTCAGTCAATTGGGCATTCAAACTGTGTTTCATTGAAGAAAAGAGAAGGCTTGAAGTGTTGAAGGCAGTTGGAAGTGATTAAGCTAGGAAGTAAAAGATGGGACTTGGGAGAATTAAGCCATTGTTGAGGTAAGAACTCTAGTTTACATCCTTGAATTTTGTTGGATTTCTGGATATAAACTTGTTGATGAATATAGTTGAATTGAGATAGTAATTGAAGGGTAATTACTGAGGTTTTGGTGTTTAAAATGAATGGTTTAATCTTGAACTCATTACTAGCTTGGAGTTGAATTAAAGAGGTTTGCTAGGGGGAATTCTGGGTTGGTTTCTTGGTGTTCTTGGGTGGGAGATGCATGGAAAGACCTAGATTTTCTGGGTTCGAAGGGGGCGTGCCGCGACGCATGTGGCCATTTTGGCCTGGGAGTGCCTCTGACTTGGGAGCGCGCCGCGACGCACCAGGCCAAGTCGCTGCCTGCCTCCTCTTTGGCTTGGGTGTTTGCTCTCTAACTTGGGGGCAAGTTGCGACCCACTAAACCAAGTCGCGACCTGCTTGGATTTTAGCCTTAGAATTGTTCCTAGAATTGGAAAGGCTCAGGGGTTCGAACCTAGGCGCTCGGGAAAATTTCTACTACCCGGTTTAGTAGAAATTGAGGTCCCGAAGGCTAGTTTCTATCTCCTAGGTATTTTTATTTTGATTGGAAGTTGATGGGTACCCATTGGCCTTTGTGTCTAGGCTTATGACAAAGGCTCGTGGCTAAGGATCGTGCTCAGAACCATTTCACTTTCTTCGCTTGGAATTAAAGGTAAGAAAACTGCACCCTTGTGTGGATGTGTTGGGACTAAGGTTCCCTATATTTGAATACAGATGTTGTATGATTATGATATTCCATGTGAGCATGAAATAAAAGACCTAAGAGTGCCAAGACTGATATTTGCGCACAGGACGCGACTCGACCACTGAGAGCTGAGGTCAGCTAGACAATCATTGAGCTCAGCCTAAGCAAGTTGGAGTCAATGGATTAAATAGAGGGTGCGGCCTAAGGGCGTTGACCCTGAGTATAGTATGATGAGTATTGATATGTTTACCATTGCTAATTTGGTGCTTATAGCTTGTTAAAATACTGGGATGAATGGCTTGTGAATCATTGATTGTCCTATCTAATTAGGTGATTGTTATAACATGCTGAATAATTGGTTAACTGTTCTTTGGATTATTTGATTGTCATCATTGTTTATGCTATGCTATATGGTTTTCTTGCTGGGCCTCGGCTCACGGGTGCTACGTGGTACAGGTAAAGGCAAGGGTAAGATGGATCAACCATGAGTTGGAGAGCTCTGGGGGTGAGGTGTACATTGTTAGCTGCTCGTCCGCCACGGACGAGGTGTTGTACAGGGACAAAATACCTAAAATGTATATTTTTCCATTATAGTGGCCTTTGCTTGTATTTATCTTTTGAAAGTTTGTAAATTTGTCCTTTAACCCTGCTTTTGGGATCCCATGTACTAAACATTTATTAAAATGAAAAATTATCCGTTTATGTCCAAAATCTTTTAACCCTAACTTGTTTATGACTCTAGGAGCACGTTTTCAACTAAACGACTTGATTAGCAAGTCTTGCACTACTTTAAACACACTGTGTAACAGTCTTGGTTACCCAGGGCGTTATAACTTGGTATCAGAGCGGTCTAGGTTTAAGGTTTCCTGAAGACTGGCTGGACATGTACACTCGCCGCTAAAGAAAACCTCGACTCAGGGTTTAGTAATTGTATATTCGTGCTTATATGCTTAAGTGTTTAAAAGGAATATGAATGCTTTAATCTGTATGATTAATATGGAGCATGAGATACTGATAGGGCCTGGCCCTTGACTACTATGTAATGATATTGAGGCATGCTTATTAGCATTATTGTTGCATGTGGATTAATATTAGGATAATTGTTTATATCTTGATTGCTTGAGATTGGTTGAGTTCCAATGGTGAATCATGAAAAGATTGTTACCCTATCATCATAGTCTGACCGCCAAGTCGTTGATTGCAGATTAACTTGGATAACTAGGCGTGCAAGGCGATCCATACGACTAGCCGGCACTGGGTCTGATGCTAGAGATGATGACTAGGCCAGAACCCTCCGCCAGTCCCTGAGAACTAGGAGCAGATACTGGCAGACATGCAAGCTCGATTACAGAATTAGGAAGAGCATATTCGATTACTGAGATAGTAGGCTCCGTCAGGGAGTGCTACACCTATTGTGCCACCTATTTTGGCACCAGCTGTACAAGCACCTGAGATTGGGAACTGGTGGGAGCCACTGTACGCGCAGTTCAGGAGGCAACATCCTCCAATATTTGAAGGAAGACCAGATCCACTGAAGGTCGAGCAGTGGCTGAGTATGATTACCTCTACCTAGATTTCATGAGGGTGGAAGGTAATGATAGGGTGGCCTGTGCCACCTATATGCTGAGAGAGGATGCTCTGATTTGGTGGGAAGTGGCATTACAGACCAAGGATGTATCTACTCTGAGTTGGGATGGGTTCAGAGACTTGTTCAGTTAGAAGTATTATAACTTTTCCATCAAGGCAGCGAAAGTAAACAAGTTTGTGGGATTAGTACAGGGCAACATGACAGTTATAGAATACACCCTGAAGTTTGATAGACTTGTGAAGTTCGCATCAGATCCAGTGCCTATCGACGCAGCCAGGCAGGACAGATTTATTAGAGGGCTTAATGCTATCATTGCCCGAGATGCGAATATTACAATAGTACCTGGGGGGACGAATTATGCCTAGCCTGTTGAGAAATCTCTTACCGTTGAGGAAGTGGAGAACAAGATTTGGAGGGAGAACACTACAAGACGGGAGGTTCGCAGGGTGGTGCCTCCATATTCTGGGTCTGGTAGAGGCGGGAGCCCCAGTGATCTGAAGAGGAAGACCCCTAACACTTCGACCATTGCTGCTCCTGATAAGAGGGGTCGGGGTGTTCAGGGTGGCCGCTAGGGAGGAGGTGATACATGGAGGAGTTACCCAGAGTGCACGAGGTGCAGAAGACGCCATCTGGGCGAATGTCGGGCCAAGGCCTATTACATGTACGGGGTGGTGGGACATCTCAAGAAGGACTATTCAGCAGTGAAGAAAGGGGAAGCGTGGAAAGTGGATAACTTGACTCCAGCTCAAGTGTTCACCTTGACACAGGCGGAGGTTTAGGCTAGTCCGTCGATGATGACAGGTCAACTTCCTAGCGCTGGCTCTCCTTTTACTGTATTGATTGACTCTGGTGGTACACATTCATTTGTTTATAGTAAAGTGATTGATAGATTGTGTAGACATAGTGAGTACTATACCGCGGAGTTTGGAACTATATTGCCGACAAGGGAACTGGTAGTTTCTAGAAGATGGATTAGAGCACTATCAGTGATGGTTGATGGTAGGGAACTATCAGTAGACTTGATTGAGTTAGGTATGGAGGACTTTGACATGATTCTAGGGATGGATTGGCTAGTCAGATATGGGGCAACCATTGATTGTAGGAAGAAGATAGTGACTTTTGAGCCTAAGGGAAATGATCCCTTTGTTTTTGTGGGTGCGGTATGTGGACCTCGCATACCCATGATATCAATGCTGAGAGCTAGGGACCTATTAGAGGGAGGATGTATAGGTTTCCTGGCTAGTGTCGTGGACACTACAAGAGTTTTGCCAACAGGGTCGGGAGAGATCAAATTAGTTCGTGAGTTCTTGGATGTGTTCTCTGAGGATTTACCAGGGTTGTCGCCACATAGGGAGATTCAGTTTGTCATCGAGTTAGCACCAAAGACAGAGCCAGTGTCGAGGGCATCGTATAGAATGGCACCGGCGGAACAGAAGAAATTGAAGATACAGTTACAGGAACTTCTTGATTTAGGGTTCATCAGGCCTAGTTACTCGCCATAAGGTGCTCCAATTTTGTTTGTGAAGAAGAAGGATGAGACTCTGAGGATGTGTATAGACTACAGGGAATTGAACAAGTTGACCTTCAAGAATAAGTACCCTTTACCAAGGATCGACGACTTGTTTGATCAGTTGTAGGGAATGACAGTCTTCTCGAAGATTGATCTTCGATCTGGTTATTACTAGTTGAGGATCAAGGGTGAGGATATACCAAAGACGGCCTTCCGAACAAGGTATGGGCATTATGAGTTTCTGGTCATGTCATTTGGTTTGACCAATGCCCTAGCAACCTTCATGGACCTAATGAACAGGGTGTTCAAGGACTTCTTAGATCAGTTTGTGATTGTCTTCATCGATGACATCTTAGTGTACTCTAGTTCAGAGGCAGAGCATGAACAACATTTATGACAGGCCTTGCAAAGGTTGAGAGAGCACCGACTATACGCCAAGTTTAAGAAGTATGAGTTTTGGCTACCAGAAGTGACATTCCTTGGACATATTTTTGGTGAGGATGGGATTAAGGTAGATCCATCTAAGGTGTAGGCAGTTAGAGATTTTCTGAGGCCAAGGAACGCCTCAGAGGTTAGGAGTTTCCTCGAATTAGCGGGTTATTACAGGCGGTTTGTGGAAGGGTTCTCGAAGATTGCTGCACCAATGACAAAGTTGACAAGGAATAATTTGAAGTTTGTCTAGTCAAACAAGTGTGAGAACAACTTTTAGGAATTAAAGCGACGACTTATTACAACATTTGTGTTGAGTCTTCCTTCAGAGGAAGGAAAGTTTGTGGTGTATTGGGTTTGGGATGGGTATTGATGCAGAATGAGAAGATTATAACTTATGCATCACGGCAGCTGAAGGAGTATGAGCAGTGGTACCCTACCCATGATCTGGAGTTAGCAGCGGTGGTATTCGCACTGAAAGTGTGGCGACATTATCTGTATGGAGACAAGTGTGAGATATATATCGATCACAAGAGTTTGAAGTACTTCTTCACCCAGAAGCACCTGAACATGAGGCAAAGGTGTTGGCTGGAGTTGGTAAAAGACTATGACTGTGACATTCTTTACCATCCAGGAAAAGTTGTTTAGTTCTACTCAGATATCGAGAGAATTGGCAGAGGAGATGTCTAGAGCGATGATAGAGTTGGTGGTGGGTCGGTTGGCAAATATTACTTTGCAGTCGACCCTACTAGAGCAGATTATGGAGGGTCAATTAGTATATGCACAGTTGCAGGAAGTTAGAGGGAATGTCTTAGCGGGAGTGGCTAAGGACTATTCCATCTCTAAGGTTGGTTTTCTACGGTATCAGGGTCGGATCTGTGTTCCGACTGATATGGGGATTAGACATGAGATACTGGATGAATCCCATACTACACCGTACTCACTTCATCCAAGCACCATAAAGATGTATCAGGATCTACAGACGTTGTATTGTTGGCCTAGGTTGAAGAAGGATGTGGTGGAGTACGTGACCAAGTGTTTGACATGTCAGCAGGTGAAGGTTGAGCATCAGCGGCCAGCAGGGTTACTACAGCCTGTGGGTATTCTCGAGTTGAAATGGGAGGATATTACGATGGATTTTCTAGGAGGTTTACCCAAGACAGTGGGGTACACGATTCGGTGTGGGTGATAGTAGAAAGATACACCAAGTCAGCTCACTTTCTGCCAGTGAAGATGACTTATATTGTGGATTAGTATGCAGAGTTGTATGTGAGGGAGATTGTATGTCTCCACGGGGTTCCTAAGTCTATAGTGTCAGACTAGGATCCTATCTTTACCTCCAAGTTTTGGGGTGGATTGCAGAAGGCTATGGGAACACAATTGAAGTTCAGCACAACTTTTCATCCTCAGACTAATGGATAGTCTGAGAGAACGATTCAGGTATTGAAGGACATGTTCAGAGCATTCGTGATAGACTTTGAGGGGTCTTGGAGTAAGTATCTCCCGTTGATTGAATTTTCGTATAAAAATAGTTATCAATAAACTATTGGAGTAGCTCCATATGAGATGTTATATGGGAGGAGATGTAGAACACCCATTCATTGGGATGAGATGGGTGAGAAGAGGTATTTGGGACCAGACATGGTTCAAAAGACTAATGAGGCTATCCAGAAAATTTGAGCTCGAATGATCGCTTCACAGAGTAGATAGAAAAGCTACGTTGATCCTAAGCGTAGGGACGTGGAGTTTCAGATTGGGGATCACGTGTTTCTGCAAGTCTCACCACTGCATGGGGTGAGAAGGTTTGGGAAGAAGGGCAAGTTGAGCCTTAGATTCATTGGACCTTTTGAGATCCTTGAGAGGATTTGGCAGGTGGCTTATAGGTTAGCTCTGCCACCATTGTTGTCGAGAGTTCATTACGTATTCCATGTTTCTATGCTTCGGAAGTACGTCTCGGATACAACTCATGTGTTGAAGTATGAGGGGGTGGAATTACAGACAGATTTGTCTTATGAGGAGCGACCAATTTAGGTCTTAGAAAAGAAAGACAAGGTTCTACGGAACAAGACAATTCCTCTAGTTAAAGTGTTATGGAGGAATAGCAAGGTCGAGGAAGTGACCTGGGAGCTTAAATCAGGGATGTGGGATCAGTATCCCGAGTTATTCAGGTAAATTTCAAGGATGAAATTTTCAGTAGGAGTGGATAGTTGTAACGACCCAAAATTTGCTAATAAGGCTTAAGGACCTTGATTAGTGTGCCGAGAGGGAATAATTGGTATATGTGTGATTTTAATGATTATATGCATGATTATGTGGATATGTAAAATGCATGTTTATGAGTATTACATATGCGTGTGGGCCCTGTTTAGCTTATAAGGGCATATTTGTAATTTTGGCCCGTTGAGGGCATAAATGTGATTATATGTGATAAATTGTTGAGACCACATTATTATGTGAATATATTTGCAGTATATGGCTCGAGACGGTCCTAGTGAGCGAATTCGTGAAATAGTCACGATAGGGATTTATACCCAGCTCGGGGGGGGGGGGGGGGGGAGCTTGGGGGTATTTTCGGGAATTTAGAAAATATATCGGGGACTATTAGACATTGGATAAATAATTGGTAATTAATTGGATGACAAGATTAATTGGTAGATATTAGGAACATTTGAGGAATTAGTGGAAACTAGGGGCGAAATGACTAAAATACCCTTTTAAGCTTCCTTGAAAGATTGAGAAGGTTGGAGGGGCAAATAACTATTTAGGCTATTAGAGATATACTCAGAATTACTTAGGAATAAAACAGAAAGAAGTGGAACCTCCTGCTCATTATCTCTCTCTTTCTCTCATTTGAGCTTTGAAGCTAAGAAGGAAAAGTCAGTGAATTGGGCATTCAAACTGTGTTTCATTGAAGAAAATTGAAGAAGAGAGAAGGCTTGAACTATTGAAGGAAGTTGGAAGTGATTAAGGTAAGAAGTAAAAGCTGGGACTTGGGAGAATTCAACCATTGTTGAAGTAAGAACTCTAGTTTACATCCTTGATTTTTGTTGGATTTCTGGATATAAATTAGTTGATGAATATAGTTGAATTGAGATGGTAATTGAAGGGAAATTAATGGGGTTTTGGTGTTTAAAATGAATGGTTTAATCTTGAACTCGTAGCTAGCTTGGAGTTGAATTAAGGAGGTTTGCTAGAGGGAATTCTGGGTTGGTTTCTTGGTGTTCTTGGGTGGGAGATGCATGGAAAGACCCAGATTTTCTGGGTCGAAGGGGGCTCACCGCGACCCAGCCTGGGGGTGTTGTAGTGTGTGTGGTCATTTTGGCCTGGGGATGCCTCTGACTTTGGGGCGTGTCGTGACTCACTAGGCCAAGTCGTGGCCTGCCTCCCCTTTGGCTTGGGTGCTTGCTCTCTGACTTGGGGGCAAGTTGCAACCCACTAAGCCAAGTCGCGACCTGCCTGGGGATTTTAGCGTTAGAATTGTTCCTAGAATTGGAAAGGCTCGGGGGTTCGAACCTAGGCGCTCGGGACAATTTCTACTATCTAGTTTAGTAGAAATTGAGGTCCCGAAGGCTATTTTCTATCTCATAAGTATTTTATTTCGATTGGAAGTTGATGGATACACATTGCCCTTTGTGACTTGGTTTATCGCCAAGGCATGGGGCTAAGGATCGAGCTCGAAACCATTTCACTTTCTCCGCTTGGAATTAAAGGTAAGAAAACTGCACCCTTGTGTGGCTGTGTGGGACTAAGGTTCCCTATATTTGAATATAGATGTTTTATGATTATGATATGCAATGTGAGCATGAAATAAACGGCCTAAGAGTGCCGAGACTGATATTTTCTCACAGGATGCAACTCGGCCATTGAGAGCTGAGGTCAGCTATACAATCACTGAGCTCGGCCTAAGCGAGCCAGAGTCAGTGGGTTAAACAGAGGGTGCGGCCTAAGGGCGTCGACCCTGAGTATAGTATGATGAGTATTGATATGTTTACCATTGCTAATCTGGTGCTTATAGCTTGTTAAAATACTAGGATGAATGGCTTGTGAATCATTGATTGTCCTCTCTGATTAGGTGACTGTTATAACATGCTGAATAATTGGTTAACTGTTCTTTGGATTATTTGATTGTCATCATTGTTTATGCTATGCTATATAGTTTTCTTGCTGGGCCTCGGCTCACGAATGTTACATGATGCAGGTAAAGATGGATTAACCATGAGTTGGAGAGCTCTGGGGGTGAGGTGTACATTGTCAGCTGCTTGTTCACCACGGCCGAGGGCTTGTATAGGGACAGAAAACCTAAAATGTGTATTTTTCCATTAGAGTGGGCTTTGCTTGTATTTAACTTTTGAAAGTTTGTAAATTTGTCCTTTAACCCTGCTTTTGGGATCCCATGTACTAAACGTTTATTAAAATGAAAAATTATCCGTTTATGTCCACAATCTTTTAACCCTAACTTGTTTATGTCTTTTGGAGCACGTTTTCAACTAAATGACTTGATTAGCAAGCCTTGCACTACTTTAAACACACTGTGTAACGGTCTTGGTTACCCAAGGCGTTACAGTTGGTTAGGAAAATACCAAACTATGTATAGCATAAATGAGGGTTGGGAAGGGATAGTCGTCTAGTACGAGACTATTGACTATAAGGATTTATCGAGGATGTCCCCTACTTATTGAGAAGGAAATCTCTTAGAATCATTTGAAGATAGAGGGATTTCCTGGTCCCCAAGTTCAATCCAAAGGGATTTTCCAGTTAGGTTTCTTTCACTTAGAAGTTCCAATATTTTTTCTCAAACATGATCAAGTACTAATATTTGTTTTCTTTTTTCAGGCGAGATGGATTCTAACATTGATAACATCTTTAGCGAGCCCATCGTGTCTAAGGGGTCCAAGCACAACCGGGTATCCTTGAAGGGAGATCGTATTTCCAAGGTTGCCAAAATGACCGAGGCTACCCCATCGGCCTCAGGGAAGGCTGAGTTAGGTCCTGTCACTATTCCTCCAGTGCTCCTATAGGTTGTTGTTCTTCCTCCCTCGAACCAAGCAAAGAAAACTCGTCCTTCCCACCCTCCAATCCAGGATCACAAATTCACAGTCGCAACCTATGTTCATGAGTTCGTGGTCGACAATGCTATCGGCACCTTACAAGTTCAATTGGGTTCAGATGCCTTGACCCACATGGGCCAAAGCTTCATCAACCTTGGGGCTCCCTAGTGGGAGATTATAACAGGCTATGAGTACGCCACACCCTTTTCGACAAGAGTGGAGATTTGTTCTCTTCGGTAAGTTTTGCCTCAAACATTGATAAACTCTATGTTTAATTTGTTTCTTGATTCTGAATATATGTTCTCAATTGTAGGCCTTCCTTACCTTCATTCAACACAACTACATCTTGGACTGCAAGGTCGCTATGAGCAAGGTGCATGCTCAAAGTGCCAATGAGGCACATATCTAGGCCTAAGACGACCTTAAGAAGGTGCAAAAGGAGCTGGAAGCAAAATATTTGGAGCTCAAGAGGACACAAAAAGAGCTGGAGGCAAAAGATCTTGAGCTTAAGAGGGCCCAAGGGCTAAATGCCAAGCTTGAGGATGATAAGAAGACAACTTACGTGTTCATTGAGAATGAGAAAGCTCGTCTTCTTGAGGAATTCAGGACCAAAAAGGATAATGTCATCAACATGGTGATGTATCGTATCTGGACCCGACCCTAATACCAGTTTTCTGGCTTGCAAGGAGATCGAGTATGTTGACAGGTGGCAGGCTCGTTTGGAGGAGGAGGAAGCCAGGCTCGAAGCTTAAGAGGCTGCAAAGGCAAATGAGCAAGTAGGATCGGTGGATGCTGGAGCTGCCGATCCAGGAAGATCAAAACATGGGTTGTAACCCATGGTATTATTATAATTATTTTGTGACTATCATTTTTTATGCCCTTGGTGCATAGACAATTCACAGCTCGAGCTTGAGCTATTTTTATTATCTTATGAATGCTTTACTTTAATGGTAGTTTTTATGCTTTTAATTTTCTAGCTTGAAAACCTTTTTGCACATCATATACCTTTAGTTTTTTTCCTTAGTATTATGCATCATATTTCTGTATCAAAATCTTTCGAGCTTATTACTAAGGGCTTGCTTTTATACTTGTTTATTCACACAAGTACATGTTCGAGCTTAGGTTCGAATTTCCATGTAATCATACATAGTTCACCTGATTGCTCCTTTTCGACCTCGTTATGTTCAAGGTCGAATGCTACTTGTTGACCTGTGAAATTGGCCAACGGTCGTATGTACAGTATACGACACCTTTTGAACAAAATAAATGAAACAAATGATAGAGTATGATTATCTTAAATAAACACACAAGAATTTTATAGTGGTTCAGCCCTATTCATTCTGATGAATAGTAATAACCTAATCCAATTTGTCTTTAGTATTGAATTACTTGACAATTACAAGCACAAACTGATGAGTTCACTCGTCACTCAGATTTTCTCCCCAAAATTCTAGAAAAAGATAGAAGATCTCCTTTTATGAAGCCCTAGGTCCTTTATTTATAGTACTCAGGGGTGTTGCATGACCAGTAATACTGGGATCGCAGTTTGGCACACAATTATTAGGTAGTGGAGATACGTGTCCACCTTCCCATAATTATGAGATGATGGGTCTTCCCGTTGTCTTCTCTAGATCGTGGTTGATAATACACGATAAAGACCTTTGAGAAGATGTTAAGTGTAATGCCCCAAATTTCCTAATAAGGTTTAGGACCTTGATCAGGAGGCCGGGAGGGCCATAATTGATTTATTGTGTTATTAAATGATTATATGCATGTTTAGGTGTATTAAATATGCATGTGAACCCATTTTTGAGTAATTGGGTGATTTTCATATTTTGGTCATTTCTGGCATATTTGGCATATATGTGATATGTGTGTGGTGCTTTATTATTGTTTGGTTATGTCAGGGTCACTCAACACAAGACGATCCTAGGAGGTAAGTTAGTGGGAAATTCACAACGGGATTTATTCTTGACTCGGAGTGAGTCAAGGGGTATTTAGAGCATTACCGAGTTATTGGGTAATGTGAATCAATATTTGATGATAAATTGGGAGTTAGTAAGATCAGGGGGAAATTATGGAGGTTTGACTATTTTGTCCCCAAGGGTGTTTTCGGGACCCGAGCATTAGGATTTGTTTGAGGCTACTTAAGCTTGAAGTAACATTTTAAAAAATAAAAGGAACGTTTAGAGCATTCTCTCTCCCTCTAAGTTCCATTTTCGTCTCCCGATCGCATTTTTGAAGGAAACTTGAGTTCTAGGACTCGGATTCAAGCGAGGATCGAGGCATAGCGATCCTAGGAAAGATTAGAAGCTTAATAGCTAGAGGATTTAGTTGGAAACAACTCAATTGGAGGTAATTCAAGTTTTAAGTTCTAAGTTTTTTAAATATTTTAAGCTTGAATTGGACTTTGTGTTTTGATGAGTTTTTGATTGAATTGAAGCTTGGGTTTTATGGGTTTTGGATCATGGGGATGTTTGGGAACTTTGATTTTTGAGTTTGGAGATGTTTGGATAGGTTTTTGGAAGGTTTTAAAAGGTTAAAAACAAGGTTTTTGGGCTGGTTCGCGGCTGGGCCGCGGCCCTGTTCTAGGGCGCCACGGCCCAAGCTTGAAGAAGGAGGAGGAGGCTCTGCCAGGGGGGCGGGTCGCGGCATGGTCCATGGAGGGCCGCGGCCCTTAAGGGAAAAATTTCCATAATTTAGTTTTTGTCATGGGGACTTAACTCTGAGGGCCTGGGATCGATCCTATTACCTAGTTGAGTGGGATTTGACGTCCCGGAGGCTTGGGTTGGGTTTGGAAGTATTTATTTACTCATTTTGATGAGGTTTTATACTATGGTTGTGACTAGGTTATCACTAGAGGCTTGGAGTAAGGATCGTACTTGTGGTTCATTTATTGGTAACCTGTGCTTGGACCAAAGGTAAGAAAACTGCACCCTATGTATATGACATGCATGGTTATTCTTGATGCATGTTGGATGTATAAATGTGATGCACGAGAAACATGTGAATAGGGCATGCCATGAATATTGAATATGAGATTGTTCAGAGCTTGATTCTCTGTGTTTATGCATGTTCCTAATTATGCTAGCAATTATTAAGTAAGCATGCTGAATGCCTTGTATTCGGATATTTGACATATGATATATGTTTGGTAGCATTGCTTACTTGTGTATGGCACTGACTAGTCAGGGTCGGCACTGGTCGCGCATTACTGACCTGAGAGTCAAAAACAACATAATCATCATGAACGCAGAGCCGATAAAAGATTAGATCTAATCGATATCAGCGTTTAATGACTCTAGGAGCATTAATGCTGGACTGACCCGAAGGTCGATGAAAATTATAAGCGCTTGACTAGTCTAGGACTAGTTACTCAGAGCCAGGGCCAAAAGCCTAGGTGACTGTTTGTCACGTGGCTAGGGAGCGGAATCCCATGGTTGTGACTCTATGGTCATGTGGTAGGTTATATTAGTGACTAGTTCATCGAACACCTATCTTGTTTAAGCTAGTGAAATGATTACTTATCTATAAAGCTGTAATGCCCCAAATTCTCCGATGTGTTTAATGGCGGGATTAGTAGGCCGGGAGAGCCATACTTGTTTAATTATGCCATTAAATGAATGTATGCATGTTTATGTGAATTATATTATGATATGATGTTATATGCATGCATGTGGGTCCACATTTTTAATTACATGGGTGGGATGATAATTTGGCCCGTTGAGGGTATAATTGTATATTTGTATGCATGTCAGTGGTATATTGTTGAGACCACATTATAATGTGGGTTTGTTCGAGCAATTCGGCATGAGACGATCTTGGATATTGATTAGCGGTCTAGTCATAACAGGTTTAAGTTCAGGGCTCGGGATGAGTCTCGGGGTGATTTTAACGATTAGAGCGTTACCGGGAATTAAAGGGTAACGAGATATGAATTATTGGTGTTTGGGTTTATCGAGAATGGCGGGAATTGGAGAGTGTTAATTATGATTAACAAGATAGGTTGGAAAGGACAAATTTTCCCTTGGGATCCTTTAGAAACCTTTAATTGACCTAGGGGTATTATGGTCTTTTTACCCCTAGGATAGATATAAACCCCTTTAGGTTGTGAAACAGAGGGAAAACAGAGCAAGTTCTTGGAGCTTACCGTACCTTCCTTCTCCTCCATGTCCTTTGTGATTTTTGAGCACTTGTTGAGGATTCTAGCTTGGGAAGTAGATCTTGGGAGTTTGGGAGAGTGTTCCACCATTGAAGAGCATCACAACCTGAGTTTGAGGTAAGTTTCTAGCCACTAGTTTTCTGGTATGCTCTATTTTGGTGTTTGGTTTCAGCTTGTGATTTTGTTAAGGATAGTTGGAATTGATGGAAGTTTTTGTAACGCCCTGGTTACCCCAGAACAGTTACGGTGAATCGGAAATTTGACTCATTGCCTGAGTCCTTTGGTTAAAAACGTGTTCTAAGTGTTATTAACATGTTAAGGTGAAAACCAATAAAAAGGAAAGGATATGTTTTATTGATACATAAAACTGTTCATGGGCCCACAAGAACATTTACAATTTATTTACAACTCAAAAAGGTCACTATTGTTCCAAAATTATAAACCCGCTGACCTAAGCGGCAAAATAGGGTAAACCCCCTAGTTCCTCTGAGAACTCCTTGGCCGTGGTGGTCAAGCGGCCGCATATGTACACATCACCACCTAAGCTCTCCACTCAAGGCTAGGTGAGCTTTTCTTTTCCTTTACCTGCACCACATAGCACCCATGAGCCAAAGCCCAGCAAGAAAACATAACATTATATGTAAACATTATCAAATGATTATCATTATAATCACACTGAGCCTAAAGCTTTTAAACAAATGAGTGAATATCTCTTGAGGACCTGATAAACCATACTGAGTGACTGACAAGCAAATCACTAATTCAAGTGAAAGAGTGGCTGCTAGGTAAGCCATTAGCCTTCAACAGGTTCTGGTAAACCATATTGAGTGACTGACAGGCAAGTCACTAGTTCAAATGGAAGAGTGGCTGCTAGGTAAGCCACTAGCCTTCAAGCGCTTATAATGTTCATCGACCTTGAGGTCGGTCCGGCATTAATGCTCTTTGAGTCATTCAATGCAGATAATCGAATAGATGTAATCTTTGATGGCTTGCGTGATACACGCTAAGGCCTTCTGACTGATGAGTTAGCGCTATGTGACCAATGTCCAGTACCACTGTCGAACCTGACTAATAAGTTACAGCTTCACAGTTGATACTAACACATTTGCCAATTCTGACTGATGAGTCAGTGCAACGTGACCAGTGCCCAGTACCATTGCCGAACCTGACTAATGAGTCACAACTTCACAGTTGATACTAGCACCTTTGCCAAATCTGACTAATGAGTCAGTACCATGCACAAGTGAGCAACATTTGCTAAGTATTCCATAATCAATTCATGTCCACATTTACTCAACCAACATGCCTCATGAATAGCCATGCATGTCACATTTGGGGTGCAGTTTTCTTACCTCTGGTTCGAGCTAGAATGAATAAGAGAACGACCCCTGAGAACGATCAATCTTTTGGTCCTTTAGTGGTTACCTGGTCATAACCAATTATGGGATTCCATCAATAAAATAAATCATAAAAGGTTCCCAAACCAAAACCTAGCCTCCAAGACATCAAACACTGCTTAACCGGGTAGTAGGTTCGACCCCGAGGCCCAAGGCTTGAATCCCCAAGCTAAAAACACTTTTCTGGCCAAAATAACACTAAGGGCCGCGACCCTCCCCAGCTGCGCCACGGCGCGCCTCCAAACAGAGGCGGCCTTACCCTGACCAGCACCATGGGCCGCGGCTCACCTATGCCATGCCGCGGCTCATTACCCTATTCAGCCAAAAATTCAACACGCACCAGCTCGACTACCCATGCATTTTCCCTTGAAACCAACCCTTCAAACCAATCCTAACACTCAATTTAACCCCTAAACTTCACCTACAACTCACCCTCATCAAAACCCAAGTAAAGCATCAACCTAACTCCCATTAATTCCAACCATCCACCAAAGAATTACAAGCTGAAAACTCAAAGCTAAAACAGAGATAAACCAGAAAGTTATGACTGAACTCACCTCAAATTCGAAATTAGACCTCCTTCAATGGCTGAACCAAGTCTACTAACTCAGCCCCTTGATTTCCTAGCTTGACTCCACACTTTGAGCTCAAAAACTCCAAAGAGGAAATGAGAGAAATGGATGTACGAGAAGGAGAAGTTCTTGCTTTATTTTTATTCTGTTTTCTACAACCATCTAAAGCTTCACATATATCCAAACCAAATGACCTAAATGCCCCTAGGTCATTTAAGGCTTCTAAAATCATTTCAAGGGTAAAATTGGTACTTTCCACTTATCTCGTTAATCATAATTAACGCTTCCCAATTCCCGCTAATCTCAATATTCTCAAACACCAATAATTCACGCCCCGTTACCCTTTAATGCCCGGTAACAATCTAATCATTAAAAACACCCCGAGACTCACCCCGAGCCCCGAGCTCAAACCTGTTATGACCAGACCGCTAATTTACATTCCATGATCGTCTCATGCCGAATGGCTCAAACAAACCCACATTATAATGTGGTCTCAATATATATCACCAACATGCATCCAAGTAAACAATTTACCCTCAACGAGCCAAATTACCATCACACCCCTGTAATAACAAATATGGACACACATGCATGCATTTCACATCATATTATAATATAATCCACATATACATGCATTTCATCAATTAATAACATAATTAAGCAAGTATGGCCCTCCCGGCCTACTATTCACGACGTTAAACACATCAGAGAATTCGGGGCATTACAGTTTTGGTTGGGGTTTAACTTGGGTTTTTATAAGGATGTGATAAAGATCAAGTTTAGGGGATGTATTGGATGTTTGAGTGGTGTTTGAGCTTGGTTTGAAAGGTTGGTTCCAAGGGAAATCGCAAGGGAAGAAAAACCAGGGTATTGGCTGAACTGGGGGTTGGGCCGCGGCATGGCCAAGGAGGGCCGCGACTCTTGAGGGATGATGAAGGAGGCCGCCTCTGTTTGAGGGGCGGGTTGTGACATGGCTAGGGAGGGCCGCGACCCTTAGTGGCATTTTGGCCAGAAATGGGTTTTTGGCTCAGGGATGCTAGCCTTAGGCCTCGGAGCCAATCCTATTACCCGGTTTAGTAGTATTCGATGTCCCGGAGGCTAGGTTTTGGTTTGGGAACCCTTCATTATTCATTTTAATGATGGAATCCCATAATTGGTTATGACCAGGTAACCGCTAAGGAACAAAAAAGGTCGATCGTTCTCAGGAGTCGTTCTTATTATTATCTCTCGCTCGAATAGGAGGTAAGAAAACTGCACCCTGTGAATATATGACATGCATGATTGTTATTGAGGCATGTTGATTGATCTATGTGGACATGGATTGCCTATTAAATGCTAGTGAATTTTGTATACTTGTATATCTACTGACTAGTCAGGGATACTGACCTAAGAGTCAGAAGTGGCATAGCGTCATGAACGCGGGGCCAAATGAAGATTAGATCTAGTCGATATCAACATTGAATGGCTCTAATGCATTAACGCTGGATCGACCCTAAGGTTGATGAAATTATAATCGCTTGTCTAGTCTAAGACTAGTTACTAGAGCCAGGGCCAAAGGCCCAGGTGACTGTTTGTCACATGGCTAGGGAACGATGTTCCAGGGTTATGACTCTATGGTCATGAGGAAGGTTATGTTGGTGACTAGTCACCATGCACCTATCCTGTTCGAACTAATAAAAGTTCACTTATCTATTAAGCCCCGGTGACCCTATCGTCACAAGGTTAAAAGAGCTAGACCTAACTTTGTGACTTTTGCAACTGTCACCTATTTGTTTGGACTGATGGTCCTGAATGATTATTATAATCATTGATGATATTATATCATGCTTTATTGTGTTTTCTTGCTGGGCTTTGGCTCATGGGTGCTTTGTGGTGCAGGTAAAGGGAAAGAAAAGCTCACCCAGCCTTGAGTGGAGAGCTTAGGTGGTGATGTGTACATATGTGGCCGCTTGACCACCACGGCCAAGGAGTTCTCAGAGGAACTAGGGGGTTTACCCTATTTTTGCCGCTTAGGTCGATGGGTTTGTAATTTTGAAACAGTAATGACCATTTTGAGTTGTAAATAACTTGTAAATGTTTTTATGGGCCCATGAACAGTTTTATGTATTTAATAAAATATATCCTTTCCTTTTTGTTGATTTTTTCACCTTAGCCTGTTAATAACACTTAGAACACGTTTTTAACCAAAGGACTCGGGTAGCGGGTCAAATTTATGATTCACCGTAACTGTTCTGGGGTAACCAGGGCATTACAAAAGCCCCGGTGACCCTATTGTCACATGGCTAATGGGAACGGAACCCACCTTAGTGACATTACAACTGTCACTTTTCTATTTGGGGCTAAAAGCCTTGGATGATTATTATGATCATCGGTTGATGTTGTATATTCATCATTACATGAACTCATTTTCCTTCTTGAATAGGGCTATATCTGCTAGGCGTGTGCCTTATGATTTGATGACATGTTATTACTGTTCATGAGCATATTAAGTTTTCTTGCTGGGCTTCGGCTCATGGGTGTTATGTGGTGCAGGTAAAGGAAAAAGAAAGCTGGACCATCCTTGAGTTGGACAGCTTAGGTGACGATGTGTACATATGCGGCTGCTCGACCGCCACAACCGAGGGTTGAAAGAGGAACTAGGGTTAAACCCTGTTTTGCCACTTAGATCGGCTGGTTGTAAATATTTTCTTGTAATAGACCTTTAAATTATATTTTTGGGATCCCAATGTATACAATAAATGTTATAATGAAACGTTACATCTTAACCAAAATTTGTAATCCCTAAACTGCTAATCATACTTAGTTATACGATTTTGGCGAAATGACTTGATTAGCAAGTTTAGCACTTTTTATAATGCGCACCATAACGTTACCTGGAGTTTAGGGCGTTACATTAAGTCTATGTTGGTATATGAGACTTAAGTGCTAGGCCCGACGACCAAAGCTTGGATGCTGGACCTGTGACCTTCTAGGTGCTGGACTTGTTGATCCTCGGGGTGTTAGGCCTTCTGATCTCAGTTTGAACGAGACTGATTATTTCTTAGTGAAGTGTACTTGGGGGTTTAGGCCGACCACCCCATGAAAGATAGGGTGGACCAATCACCTAGGTGGCTCTTGGGCCTGCTTAGGCCGACCACCCTAGGGGTCGAGGTCAGGCCAATCGCCCCTAGGGGTCCTTGGGCATATTGGGGTCGCCTACCCTAGGGGTTGGGGTCAAGCCGGCCACCCCTAGGGGCCATGTGCATGTTGGGGCTGACCACCCCCGGGGTAGGGGGTCAGGTCGACTACTCCTAGGCCATTGGGCCTGCTTAGGCTGACCACCCCTAGCGGTAGGGGTCAGGCCGATCACACTTAGGGATTTAGGCATGGTTGACTTTCCTAGGTCTTGGACCTATCTTTGTTGCCCATCGGTCTTTTCCCAATACTTTGTCATTTTTCCCTGATTTGTGATGTCACGTGTCACATTCTCATTCGCCACATCATCCTCGTATTTTTTTTTAGGGATAACACTACTTATACCATGCGTTTAAAAAAAACTTATTGGCGTGTAGTCTAGTTATTTCTTGCTTAGTAATAGTAACTTTCCTCATTCTCGAGTATGGTCTCAAGGTTGCAAAGTTAAAAAAAAAATTTGCAAAAAATTCCAATATTGTCTCGATTTATGAATATTGTTGGTTAATCTAGAATTCCAACTTTATCCTCGTATCGATTTATTTGTGCTGGTTAATCTAGATTCTTAATGAAGTTAAACTCGTGCTTGGTTATTGTTCCATGCACTTATATTTATTTTCGTGCTTGGTTAGCAATCCATACACTTATATATATATTTTTTCAAGCTTACGGTATGATTGTATACCACTTATGCCCCCCTAAATTCCTATCATTGAGAAATCTTAGGTTGCGGAATATTGAGAGCTTGCAAAAATTAATAAATAAAAATAATGAAAATGAATTAACATTTTATTGATAAGGGGCCTCGTTAAAACCATCAAGAGCAAATGCTGTGGGAAAATCTCAAGAAGGGAAACGAGTGCCTTTGGGAAAATACAAGCTTGGTTATAACTAAATAAACATCATTCCATAATTTATTGATAATATGGTCATAGATGCTCAATGTTCCAAGCTCGAAGGACCATCTCTCCATTCAATCGAGCTAGTTTATAAACTCCAGGTCGAATGACGAATTCAATTTGGTAAGGTCCTTCCCAATTAGGTCCGAGCACGCCTACAGAAGGGTCTCGTGTGGCCAAAAATAAGCGCCTTAGCACTAAGTCTCTCAATCCAAAGTGTCTATCTCAAACCCTTTTATTGAAATATCTTGTAGCCCTTTTTTAGTATGCAACATTTTTAAGCTGGGCTTTATCTCACTTTACTTCAATTAGATCTAGGTAATCTTTGAGGTGGGTTTGGTTTGAGTCCTTGTTATATAATTTACGCCTTGTATAAACTTTGACCTCAATTGGTAACATTGTCTCACAGCCGTAGGCTAGGGAGAATGGTGTGTGTACAGTTGAGGTTCGAGCTGTCGTCCTGTACGCCGATAGAACTTGTTGTAATTCTTCTTGCCATCTTCCTTTAGCTTCTTCAAGCCTTTTCTTCATAGAACTCTTGAGAGTCTTGTTTAAAACTTTGACCTAACAATTTTCTTGGGGATGGGCCACTAAGGAGAAGCTTTTAATAATCGCATTCTTCTCGCAGAACTGTGTGAACAACTCACTGTCAAATTGGGTTCCATTGTCCGAGACTATCTTCCTTGGCATCCCATATCTGCAAATGATGTTCTTTACCACAAAGTCCAAAACCTTCTTCGAGTTGATCGTGGCCAGAGGTTTAGCCTCAGTCTATTTTGTGAAGTAGTGTAATGCCCTGGATAACCAAGACTGTTACACCTTGTAGTTAAAATAGTGCAGGACTTGCTAATCAAGTCATTTAATTGAAAATGTGAACCTAAGGTCAACAATCGGGTTAGGGTTAAAATATTTTGATCATAGACGGTTAATTTTGCATTAAAATAGATGTTTGGTACATGGGATCCCAAGAACAGGGTTTAAGAGACAAAGCTACAGAATTCTCAAAAGTTATATACAATCAGTGGCCACTCTAATGGCAAAATTACAAGTTTTAGGCTTCTGTCCTTGTACTTTCCCTCGCCCGTGGCAGACGGGCAGCTACCAATGTACATCTCTCCCCCAGAGCTCTCCAACTCATGTTTGGTCCATCTTACCCTTGCCTTTACCTGCACCATGTAGTACCCGTAAGCTAAGGCCCAGCAAGAAAACCATAACAGTAATTTATAATCAGTGATGATAATCATTCAATCATAAAACAATCATCCAAATAATTAACAAATCATAGATATCAAACTAATATCAGTAAACATATACATTCAACAATTTAATCAGTATACAATATTCAGGGTCAGCGCCCTTAGGCTGTGCCCTCTATTTACTCCACTGACTCCAGCTCGCTTAGGCCGAGTCCACTGTTTATGTAGCTGACCTCAGCTCACAATGGCCGAGCCACATCCTGTGCACAAATTATCAGCCTCGACTCTCTTAGGCCGTTCATTCTTATATGCCAAGTCAATCATTTAGCCATACAGTATGCATGTTCAAATATTGGGAGTCTCAATCCTGTTACAACCACTCAAGGGTGCAGTTTTCTTACCTTGAATTCCGAGCAGAGAAAATAGAACGGTCCTGAGCACAATCCTCAGTCCTAAGCCTTGGCGATAAACCTAGTCAGATTGGCCAATAGGTATTTATCAACTTCTAATCCAAATAAATACTTATGAGATAAAAACTAGTCTCCAGGACCTCAATACTAAACCGAGTGGTAGAAATTGTCCCAAGCACTTAGGTTCGAACTCCTAAACCTCACCAACCTTAACAACCAATCTAGGGCAAAACCTCTAGGCGGGCCGCGACCTAGCCCTTAGGGTCGCAACTTGCCCCTAAGTCAGAGACCAAGAACCCAAGCCACAAAGGAGGCGGGCCGCGACTTGCCCCCTAGGGTTGCAACATGCCCCCAACCCAAGAGCACACCCAGGGCCTACAGGGGATACGCGTCGTGGTGCCCCAGAGCTAGGTCGCAGCGCCCCCCCTTCGAACCCAAAAATTTTGGGTTTTCTCCAACCCTTTCCAGCTAATTTTCCCAGAATTCAACTCAGAAGAACCTCCCAACCAAACCAAGTTTTGCTTCGAATCTAAGACTTTTAATCATCCAATTAAACACAAAATCATGAAAATACATACTAAAGTTTCTATCCCCAAATCATCAGCTATTTATTACCCAAAAACCCAGTCTAATTTCACTCAAACACCAAAATTTCTTAACTTGATCATTGATAAGAAACCTCAATTACAGCTTAATTCTCCAGCAATCTATTGGTACAACCCAGCTTAAGTCCTTCAGCAGCTCAAGCCTCTCCTTTTCCTTCAATTTCCTTCAAGAATCCAAAGTTAAGGCCTCAGTTTTCTGCCCTTTTTCTCCTTAGCTTCAAGGCACAATGAGAGTGAGTGAGAGAAAGAATGAGTACGAGAGAGAGAGAGAGAGAGAAAAGTGAGTTGAGGGCTCTAAGTGATTCTCTGGCTAAGTCTAGAATCGAAAAAGGTATATCACTTCACCCCTAAGAAGACTATTTTTCCCCTCACACTCATTAGTCCTCAAAATGTTCCTAGGGGTAAAATGGTCATTTCGCTCCCGATTCCTACTAATTCCTCAAGTGTTCCTACGATTAAATAATTAACCCCATCATGCCCCATTAATTACCTAATACTTATTCAATGTCTAATAAATCCCAAAATATTCTCCAATTTCCCAAAAATACCCTTAGGCTCCCATCGAGCCGAGTATTAAACCCGCTGTGACTATTTCGCTAATTCGCTCACTAGGACTTTCTCGAGCAATATACTGCAAATATATCCATATAATAATGCGGTTTCAAAAATTTATCACATACAATCACATTTATGCCCTTAACGAGCCAAAATTACATATATGCCCTTATAAGCTATAAAAGGGCCCACATGCATATCTAATACTCAGAAACATGCATATTACATAATCATATCAATTATGCACGCCACATTATCATGAATTTCAATCATTTAATCACACATATACCAATTATGCCCTCCCGACACGCTAATCAAGGCCCTTAAGCCTTATTAGTGATTTTGGGTCGTTACAACTATCCCCTCCTACCGAGAATTTCGTCCTTGAAATTTACCTAAATAACTTGGGATACTGTTCCCTCATTTCATGTTAATGTGCCAGCTGCCACATCAACTAAAGAATAAAATAGAAATGCTTTAATTGGATACGATCTGATGAAAAGTATAACGTCTCAATTTCCCAATAAGGCTTAGTGCTTTGATTAGGGGGCCAGGAGGGAAATAATTGAATTAATTATGTGTTTATGTGATTATATGCGTGATTATGTAAATTATGTGAGTGATATTATGATATGACTATTATAACATGTTTAGATGTATTAAGCATGCATGTGGGCGCGTTTCTTATTAGAAGGACATTTTTTTGTAATTTTGACTCGTTGAGGGTATAATTTTAAATATATGCATTTTATGATTGAGGCCACATTATTACGTGGATATATTTGGGTTATTCAGCACGAGGTGATCCTAGTGAGCAAGTTAGCGATTTAGTCACAATAGGGTCAAATACCTGGCTCGGGGTGAGCCTCGGGGTATTTTGGTAATTTACTATATTACCGGGAATTATTGGGTAATGGGAAATTATTTGGTGATTACTCAATGACACTGGAATTAACAGAGAAATTATGAGGTGTTAATTGAAATTAGCGGGAAATGTGG
Source organism: Humulus lupulus (assembly GCF_963169125.1). Lineage (NCBI taxonomy): Eukaryota > Viridiplantae > Streptophyta > Magnoliopsida > Rosales > Cannabaceae > Humulus > Humulus lupulus. Next base: position 29,173,006 of record NC_084797.1, read on the forward strand.
CAAATGACGATATTGCCCTTGGGGGCATTAAAGGACTTACGTTTGACCAAATTGTAGTTTGGTATTTTCTAAATGTTGGGGTGACTTAATTGAGTGGAAACTCTCAAAATATGGTAGATAGCATCAAAGACAGCAACTCCCTTTCTCTTTCTCTCTCTCTCGTTTCCCTCATTCTTCATTCTTTATGGTGAACTCTTTTTTATTTGGAAGAGAGTTTTTGAATTGGCAGCTTGCTCTGGGAGATTAAGAGCTGTTAAGATAGAGGATTCTAGTTGGGAATTTTGAATTCTTAGAGGTAATTCAGTTCCCTTAGCTGATTGAATTTCTTTTGGTTTATTTTGGTGTTCTTGAGTGTTGAACTCAAGGTTGAATTTTGAATTGGGATAAGGTTTATGCATATATTGTTTAGTGTATTTGTGTTTCTTTAAGTGTAGTATTGAGGTTTTGGGACTTAATTATGGGTTTGGTAAAACTTTGGGGTGAATTTGTAAGGTTTTGATTCAGAGAGAAATGTTGAAAAATTGGGTTTGTGGGGTTGCGCCGCGGCTCTGTTCTTGGAGTGGCGCGGCCTACATTAACTTACAGGCCAGGGCGGTTCCCTGAATTATCTTGGCACCGCGCCACATGTCCAAGGAAAATAGGCTAGGGGCTCTCTGACTTAAGGCGTGTCGTGATCCCTCAGGGGTGCACTGCGATGCTAGTTGGGAAAGTTAGCTGAAAGAGGTTTAGGAGTGCGAGGACTCAAACCCAAGGGCTTGGGAAGGGTTCTACTACCTAGATTAGTAGAATTCGAGGTGTTGGAGGCTAGGACACAGTTCAAAAGCATTTATTTTCTCGATATTGATGGATATCATATATTATGGTTGTGACTAGGGTATCGTTAGGGCTCAGATGGGGATCGTGCTCAAGGGTCATTTTTATTTAGTTAATGCTTGGACCAGAGGTAAGAAAACTGCACCCAATACGTGATTAATGTGATTAGGGTTTGGCCTGGTAGTTGAACATGGTTATGATTAGGGCTTGGGCCCCTGTGAATGAGCATAATTATGATTATGCATGTGATTATTTAATTAAGCATGCTTGAATGCTCTGCATCTGGATAATTGTTAAATGATGTATGATTTTCTGTATTATCTGATTGAAAAGGCTTGACTTATAAGTCAAGGACGACATTAGCGCGTTGAGCGCTGGTCGAAAGGCTCGACTTATAAGTCAAATGCGAAAATAGCACACTGAGCGCTGGCCAAAAGGATTGATTTATAAGCCAAGGGGTGTAATAGCGCGCTGAGAACAGACCGATATGGTTAGGCCTAATTAGGAGCGTGGTATACACTTGATCGACCCTATGGTCGCTTGGAAAATAAAGCATCAGGTATGCTTGGCCAGCCCTAAGGTTGGTTATATAGAGGATAGGGCAATGGCCCCCTGGGTGACTCTACAGTCACTGTAATGCCCTGAAATCCCTAATGCGGTTTAATGGCTGGATTAGTAGGCCGAGAGGGCCATAACTGTTTAATTATACCATTAAATGAATAGATGCATGTTTATGTGAATTATATTAAAATATGATGTTAAATGCATGCATGTGGGTCCACATTTCATGACAAGGGTATTTTGGAAATTTGGCTCATTGAGGGCATAATTGTATATTTGTATGCATGTCGGTGATATAATGTCAAGGCCACATTATAATGTGGATTTGTTCGAGAAATTCGGCATGAGACGATCTTTGAATATTAAGTGGCGGTTTAGTCATAACGGGGTTAAGTTCGAGGCTCGGGGTGAGCCTCAGGATGATTAAATGATTAGAACGTTGCTGGGAGTATAAGGGTAACAGGATATGAATTATTGGTATTTGAAAATAGCGAGAATTGGAGGGTGTTAATTATGATTAATGAAATAGGTGGAATATGAAGATTTTACCCTTGGGAGGCTTTAGAAACTTTTGTTTGACCTAGGGGCATTAGGGTCATTTGACTTGAGATATATATGGTTTTGGTAACCTATAGAAGAATAGAACAAAAACAGATCAAGGTTTCACCTCTCCCGTACATCATCCTCCTCCTTCCTTTCAATTTTTGAAAGCCAATTTAAAGAATCAAGCTAGGAAATCAAGGATTTGAGTTTATAGATTTGGTCCATCCATTGAAGAGGATTTAATCTCGAGCTTAAGGTAAGATTCAGCCATGAAATTTCTGGTTTTACTCTATTTTTGGTTTGGTTGAAAGCTTGAGAGTTTTGATTATAGAATTGGGTATTTGGTGTGGTTTTAAGTGGTTCAAAGCTTGGGTTTTGTTGTGGGAATGTTGGTTGTGTTGTGGTAATGATTGGTGTTGATTTTGGGATTGATTTTAGGAAGGTTTGGTTGTGTTTGGTTTGAGAAAAAAAAAGGAAAAATATGGGTTCTAGGTTGAGCTGCAGCTCTGTTCTTGGGCGCTGCAGCTCAAGCTATGTGAAGGAGAAGTTGGTGCTGATGGGCTATTAGAGCTGCGGCTCTAACTTGTAGAGCTGCGGCTCTAATGCTGTCAGAGAGGGTTTTGGGCCCCTGTTTTGGGTGGGGCTGTGGCTCAAAAGCTTGGGGTCGCGGCTCAAAATGGGAATTTGCCCAAAATGGGTTTTAAGTGATAGAAACTCAAACCTAAGGGCTCGGGATCGTACCTACTAACCGGTTTAGTAGAACTTGACATCCCAGAGGTTAGGACTTGGTCCGGGAACCTTTTGTTATTCATTTTATTGATTGAATCCCAAAATTGGTTATGACTAGTTGACCGTCAAAGAACTAAAAGGTTGATCGTTCTCAAGGGTCGTTATTTTACTATTTCTCGCTCGAACTAGAGGTAAGAAAACTGCACCCCATATGTGACATGCATGGTTATTCATGAGGCATGTTGGTTGATAAATGTGGACATTGATTGCTTATTAAATGCTAGTGAATATTGTTTACTTGTATATGGCACTGACTAGTCAGGGATACTGACCTAAGAGTAAGAAACGGCATAAGCATCCTGAACGCAGGGCCGAATGAAGATTAGATCTAATCGACATCAGTGTTGAATGACTCTAAAGCATTAATGCTGGACCGACCCTAAGGTCGATGAAACTTATAAGCGCTTGGCTAGTCTAGGAGTGGCCAGGCAGGGCGCGCGAGCCGCTGTTGTGGCAAGGCGAGGCCATCCCTCGCGAGGCCCTGGTGGCGCACTTGTGGGGGCTTCATTTGTCAAGATTTCCCAATACACGCCTAGGGACATGGGACCTAATCATGTACTTTGGGGTTCTTTTACAGGTAGGGAATTTTGAGCATCTACACTTGCCCCCCAGTCTAGGAGAAGGCCTTTAGGTGCTCTTGTAGACTCTCCTTTTCGATTCTTATTGTTATCCCCAAAATTTGAAAATGATGATGTGGCAATAGAAATGACAAGCGGCAAGGAATGGATGGGTGACCTGGCTTAGGAGTAACCCAGTAGGCCATTGAGGAATTTTGACTGGCTTGAGAAGTGTCATGATCGACCAGGTATGACCTTGTCCGACCAGTCACGTGCTTGTCTGCCCAGGAATGACCTTGACTGCCCAGTCAAGACCTTGTCTGCCCAGGCATGACCTTGTCTGCCCAGGCATGAATTTTTCTGACCAGGCATGAACTTGGCCGATCGGTCATGACCATGTTCGACCAGCTAAGTGCATGTCTGCCCAGCTAAGTGCATGTCTGCCCAGCTAAGTGCATGTCTGCCCAGTTAATTGCATGTCTGCCCAGTCAAGTGCATAACTGCCTAGTAAAGGTGTGGCCGACCAGACTGAAGGTGATATGGATCAACTAAATAGAGCAGGACTACGTCAAGATTCCCATAAACGATTTCAACAAGAATCGGTCTTGGCATGCGCGGGAATCTCTCATTTATCCCACAAATTTAGTGTATTGTTGCATTTTGAATATTGTTGTAATTTAAATAAAATGTGAATAATAAAACATCCTGATTATGGGGGATATCATCTGTGCGATCCTAAGCCTATAAATACAAGGCTTATGGCATCATAAAGGGGACTTTTGGAATTTTGAACTTTTGATCTGAATTTTCTAGAGGGAGAAAGTACTTGTATTTGAGAGAATTCCTGTATTCTTGTAATCTACACTGAAGAAACTCAGTTGACTCAGGTTCATCTGATCTTAAGTCTAGATATATAATCATAACTCTAAGTGGATTAGGCTATTACCATCACATTGGGGCTGAACCACTATAAAATCGTCTGTGTCGTTTATTTTCTCTTGAAGGTTTATCGTTTTTGACGTTCTCACGTCGTTGGCCAAAAACATAGTCAACATTTTGGTGCTTTCATTAAGAGCCTGAAGAGAAAGACAGACGGTCCCTGAGATATTATGGCGCCTAAGAACACCAATGCGGCCTCCAATAAGACAGGCTCCTCTAAAGAGCCTACCAAATCAGAAGGTCCTAGCCTTCAAGATCGTGAAACTGAGCCTAGAGTCGTGCTCGAGGATGTAACCCCAGAGGTTGAAGAACTCCAGGAAGCCATGAGCGCTTTCCAGAAGGAGATGGCACAGTTCAATGCCAGACAGGACGTGTTCGTTGAAGAAATGGCTAGGCAGAATGCCGCATTCGAGCAGCAAAGACGGGAAATGGAAGCCAGGAGTGAGGAGATCCGGCGACAGCAGAAGGAGGCCGATAGGCGACATCGCGAGGCTACACTCGCTCTGGAGGCAGCTACGCAGCTGACCTGGGCCAATGCCCAAGCTGCACCTGGAGTGGCAGCCACCCCAGGAGCAAGGACCACAGAAGTTGGTCGTAAGAACACTGATAGACCCCACTCTTGCGGACCAAGCAGGGGTGGTAGTAACCCACCTAGTTGTGAGGAAGATGGAGTCCAGTCGCACACTGCCTCAACTCAAAGGGGGAACTCCAGAACCCCCTCAAGGAGCTACCGATCAGAGACTTCCAGGTCAGGAAGTCATAAGTCAGGTAGCAAGAAAACACCTCCTGAACAGGAGCACAATAGAGCTCCTCGAGGTAAAGAAACTTCCCACTTCAAAGATGGGCATGGGCGTGATGAAGCTGACAGTCATCACACTGACCAGTCAAAGGAGAAGAATAATGATAACCAACGAGGAGGAAAAGATCGCCTAGCTCAGACAGGAAGGCCACCACTGCATCCCAACCAGTGCAATGGCAAGGATCATGTTCCACCCAGCGAACCTTTTGAGAAGACTCGGAGTACGGTATTCGATCGATTGGGAAAGCACACTACTCAGAAGGATCTAAGGGATGTCATTGCTGATAGAAGATGGACCGTCCCGGTCGAAGGGCAAGAGCCAATCCGACCTATCAGTCGAGTAGAAATACTCGATGATGGTTTGCCAGACAGGAGAACCCGACTAGGCGGTCCCAAAAATGAGCCCCTAGCAGTGGCCCCAGCCATCCAAGCCCAGCTTGATGCTTTGATAGCAACAGTTCAGAGTTTGTCAAATCGACCATCTGCGATTGATCCGGTAGACCACAGGAGTGGCAGCCCTTTCTGTGCTCGAATTAGAGCAGCTCAACCACCAACGAAATACAAAGCACCGGTACTTCTAGTTTATATTGAAAAGGCAGACCCAATAAGGCATGTTGGGAAGTTCGAAGATCAGATGGAGCTGCTCGGGGTGAGTGATGACTATCGCTGCAGAGTCTTCCCCACCACATTGTCCGACACTGCCCATGAGTGGTATTGGAAGTTTAAGCCTAACTCCATCACTTCTTGGGAAAGTTTTAGAAAGGATTTTTGCAGGCAGTTTAGTGCTGCTCGGACCCCTCCTGTTTATGACAATCACTTGGTAGATATTAAGCAAGGAAAAGATGAGTCTCTCAAGAACTACATACAAAAGTTCATGAGAGAAGCTAACCGAGCTACTGCAGTTGGAGATGAGGGGAAGATGGTGGAAATTTCTTCTAGAATTATCTATCGGAGTCCTTTGTGGGACAGCATTCATCGCAATCCAATTTCAACATTACAACAATTTTTGGACCGGGCAGACAAATACATGAAGTTGGATGATGTGATTGAGAAGGGAGAGAAGGGCCTGAACAACCCTAGTGGATCGACTGATCCTCCCAAGAATGGTGGAAATGATCAAAATGGTGGTAAGAAACGTGGGAATAACGGGTCTGACCGCCACAATGAGAAGAAGGCTAAGTCGGGACCAAACGACAAGCCAACGAAGTATGAACCTCGATTCACCAACTACACCACTCTTTCGGTGAGCCGAGCGGAGATCTATTTGGCCAGTAATCAAGAGGTCCCTTACCGAAAACCCCCACCTATCAACAAGGAGATGAGTAAAAGAGATATGAACAAGTTATGTCGCTTCCATGGAGACTATGGTCATGACACGAATGAGTGCAATCATCTCAAAGATGAGATAGAGTTTCTCCTCCAGTCGGGGAAGCTGAAGAAGTATCGAGCAGAGAAGACCCAGGGAGAGGGAAGTAACAACAATCCTGGGTTCAAGCGGCAACGATCCCCACCTTTGCAACCTGAACCTGTGGACTTCACACTAGATACCATATGTGGAGGTCCACATCTTGCTGGAGAAAGCAATAAGGTGAGGGAGAGGTATGCTCACACCCTTCGTCATAAGTTGGAGGCAGCATCAACCTCCAAAGTTATGGCAGTGGAGGAGCGACCACCGAAAAACCTCCAAGTCTCTCACTTTCACTGAAGAAGATGCTCGACACGTGAGGTATCCTCACAATGACCCTCTTGTTGTGACAGTCCAAATTGCCAATATGAAGGTGAAGAGATGTCTGGTCGATACAGGGAGTTCTTGAACATTATTTATAAGTCATCCTTCGAGAGGATGAAGCTATCTATCAACGACTTGAAGCCGTGCTCTCAAGTCATTTATGGGTTCACTGGAGAAGGATTGTCACCAGCTAGAACTATCAAGTTGCCAGTTACGACGGGGGAGGCTCCCAAGCATGAGACAGTAATGACCGAGTTTTTGATTGTTGACTGCCCATCCGCCTACAGTCTGGTTATTGGTCGACCACTGCTCACAAACTTACATGTGGTGGTTTCAATCTTGCACCTTTCCATGAAGTTTCCGACCAGTGCGGGCATAGGCTGCGTCCAAGGAGACCAGAGGGAGGCTAGGGAGTGCTATAACGCCTCAGTAGCTAAAGCAAGGAAGGGGACCAAGGAGAGCAACATGATTGTATGTGCTGAGAGAGAGGAGGTGGACGAGATGGATGTTGACCTGAGTTTTGCAGTGGTAACCGATCAGGAAGAGATGTTAGAGGAGTTTGGCCAAGAGAGCACTCTTGGTTTTAAAGAGCAGAAAACCCCATCCGGTGATGAAGTCACCAAATAGGGTGTTGCCCAAAGCAAGGGAAGGGACTTTGATCCTCGCTTTGGGGATTATGAAAGTGATGTGGGACCGTCCGAGGAGTTAGAGGAGGTCCTGGTAGATGAGAATGACCTGACCAGAGGGGTAAAAATTGGAAAAAAGTTGAAAGCAGAGGTGAGAGCACAGATGATAGAATTCTTGCGAAGAAATCAAGATGTCTTTGCCTGGTCTCACAAGGATATGGTGGGTATCTCACCAACTGTGATTAGCCACATGCTCAACGTGGATGAAAGCTATCCAACAGTGCAGCAGAAGAGGAGATTGCTCGACAAAGATCGAGCAAAGGCTCTTAAGGAGGAGGTAGAGCAGCTAAAGAAGAATGGGTTTATAAGGGAAGCATATTACCCTGCCTAGGTTTCAAACCCAGTGTTGGTGCCCAAACCCAATGGAAAATGGAGGACTTGTGTAGATTTTTTTGACCTGAACAAAGCATGCCCAAAGGATTGCTTTCCTTTACCGAGAATACACCAGTTGGTAGATGCAACCTCTGGTCATGAAACATTGTCCTTCATGGATGCATATTCGGGGTACAACCAGATCAGCATGCATCCTCCTGATTAAGAGCATACCAGCTTTCGAACAGATATAGGGCTATACTGCTACAGGGTCATGCCCTTTGGACTGAAGAATGCAGGAGTTACCTACCAGCTTTTGGTTAATGGTATGTTCCAGGACTTAATCGGCAAGAGCATGGAGGTGTACGTAGACGATATGCTGGTGAAATCAAAGGAAGCTGAAGGGCACGTGCGAGACTTGGAGGAGTGCTTTGCAATACTGAGAAAGTACAACATGAAGTTAAACCCCCTCAAGTGCTCATTTGGAGTGGGTTTTGGAAAATTTCATGGGTTTATTGTGAACTCCCGAGGAATAGAAGCAAACCCAGAAAAGATAAAGGCTCTCATAGAAATGAAGTCTCCGGCCAGAATAAAGGATGTGCAAAGCTTGACTGGGCGGATTGCAGCTCTAAGCAGGTTCGTCTCTAAATCAAAGGACAAGTGTGTCCCATTTTTTAACTTGCTTAGAGGGAGCAAGAAGTTTGAGTGGACGGCAGAATGTGAGCAAGCTTTCCAAGCAATAAAGGAACATTTGGCCCAACCTCCTGTTCTTTCGAAGCCCGTTGATGGAGAAGACCTCTTTATGTACTTAGCAGTCACGGAGCACGCTGTTAGTGCTGCCCTAGTACGAGAAGAGAATAGAGTGCAGCACCCGGTGTACTATGTCAGCAAGCGATTGATAGGAGCAGAATCCTGGTATCCCATGATCGAGAAGTTGGCTTATTGCTTGGTACTTGCATCACAAAAATTGCGGCCGTACTTCCAGGCACACCCCACTAAAGTCCTTACTGACCAGCCTCTACGCCAAGTCTTACAGAAGCCGAAGTCGTCTGGTCGGCTAATTAAATGGGCAGTTGAATTGGGCCAATTCCAAATCAAGTACCAACCGAGATCTGCTATTAAGGGTCAGGCCTTAGCAGATTTCATTGCTGAATGTACCGGGATCGCTGATGTTCCCGACCAGTAAGAGCGTGTCACTGAGCAAAAAGAGGAACTTCCTACTTGGCAACTTTTTGTTGATGGGTCATCGAATGAGCATCATTCAGGAGCTGGGATTATATTGGTCACGCCAGGGAAACACCGAATTCATTGTGCATTAAAGTTTGGATTTAATGCATCTAATAATGAGGCGGAGTATGAAGCCCTCCTAGCAGGCTTGCGCCTGGCTAGAGATGTGCATGCCCGGTCAATGGAAGTGAACATCGATTCCCAATTGGTGGTCTACCAAGTCTTGGGGGAATATCAGGCAAGAGGCCTACGCATGGTGGCATACTTAAATAAGACCAAGGATCTGCTAGCACAATTCGAGGAGTACACCATCAAGTTAGTACCACGAGAGCATAACTCTAACGCGGATGCTCTAGCAAAGCTAGCTAGTGCAAAAGATGCAGAAACTCTGAATATAGTACCGGTGGAATACTTGGCGGAGCCGAGCATTGATGAACAATAAGCCATGCTGATCACGATAACTGACACATGGATGACTCCCATCATTGCTTACCTTGAGCAAGGAACCCTCCCAGATGATCGTAATGAAGCAAGGAAGATTATGAGGCAAGCTGCTAGGTACACCATGATGGATGGAGTGTTGTATAGAAGAGGGTACGCCCTACCTCTACTTAGGTGCACAACACCCGACCAGTGAAAAAAATTATTAGCTAAAGTGCACGAAGGGTTCTATGGAGATCATGCTGGGGGGCAGAGTCTATCTAAAAAGATTTTGCGGCAAGGATTTTTCTGGCCTACAATGAACGAGGATTCTATGGAGTATGTGAAGAAGTGTGATAAGTGCCAGGGATTTTCTAAAGTGCCCAGGGCGCCTCCGAATGTCTTAAGGCAAATGCAGAGCCCATGGCCTTTTGTAGTGTGGGGCATTGATCTGATCCGGAAATTGCCCAAAGGGAAAGGAGGAGTGCAGTTTGCAGTGGTTGCAGTGGATTATTTCACTAAGTGGACTGAGGCCGAACCACTAGGCACGATCACCTCAAAGAAAGTGTTGGACTTTTTGGTTAAGAATATAATATGTCGCTATGGTCTGCCCAAGAAGATAGTGTCTGACAACGGCACCCAATTTGACAGTGACATATTTACCAATTTTTGCACTCGGCATGGCATCACAAAAAGTTTCTCCTCGATAGCTCATCCACAAGCCAATGGGCAGGTTGAAGCTGTAAACAAAACTCTGAAGGACACTCTGAAAAAGCATCTGGAGCGAGCTAAGGGTGCTTGGGCGGAAGAATTGCCAGAAGTCCTTTGGTCATACAGGACTACTGCCCAGACAGCAACTGGCCATACCCCATTCTCCTTGGCATATGGGTATGAAGCCATGTTACCTGTTGAAGTAGACCCACCATCTCATCGAAGGACCATGTACAACTAGGAGGAGAATCATCAATTGCTAGCAGAATCCTTGGATTTCCTCGAGGAGAGATGAGAGAAGGCAAGCCTAAGAGTTGCTGCTCATCAACAAAAAGTGGCGCGCTACTTCAATTCCAAAGTCCGAGATCGAAAGTTCCAGGTCGAAGATTTGGTCCTCAGAAAGGTGTTTGTAAGAGACCCGGTAGCTGGCGTACTAGGACCAAACTAGAAGGACTGTATCAAATTAAGCAAGTCTTGCCACCCGGCACCTACAAGCTTGCTCGGTTAAATGGAGAGCTGATCAGGAACTATTGGAATGGCGAGCACTTGAGGAAATATTATCAATAAATACTGCTTACAGAGTAGTAGCTTTGTATCAAGTGCTTAACTTGTTATTTAAGTTTGTATTGTTTGAGACTCATTATTAGACACGTTTTGTCATTTATTAATTACGAGTAATAAAAGAGATCATGTGCAGTGTGGTCGAATCTTGCTACAAATTTTGCGTATGTGTTGATTATTCTTGCTTGGCAGTGTTCAACTGTCATTACAATTTAAACAAAAAAAGTCTTCTAAAAATAAATATACATATATACCGGGCAGTGTTCAACTGGTTGGTATCCATCAGATGAATGACCAACGTTTAAATAGTTGCATGTTTTTGTAGTGGTTAACTGCTGAAATATGTTTGTATATTCTATGTGTTTCACGAGTAGTAACTGCTCGGGCAAATTCGATCAAGTAGCAAGTGATCAAGAATTTTTCAACCCTCAATCACTTGGGGGGCACATAGGGTATACTGGCGTGCACTTCAACACAGGCAATAAGAGCACGAGCAAAGATATCTGTTTTTAGGCTGACTTGTAAATTTTTGAAGTCTAAAAAGGCCATTAAGCTAACTTGTTTGACAAAGCTTAAGTAACTTGGAATTTTTAAAATTTTAAGTTAGAAGCAGATATTCATGTGAAAATAAACGTTATGCTCATAAAATGTTAGAGCAATAAGAGGGTGAGAAAGTATATTTAGTATGGACTTATGAAATGTTTAGAATTTCTAAGTTAGAAAACTAAGTACTCATGTGAAAATAAAGGGCATATAAAGACTTTACTATTCACAATAAACTTTTAATGTTTTAAGTGTAAAAAGACTTAAATGTTTCAAGCTAGTTAAAAAAGAAAAGTAAAGTGCAAGTGCTAAACAACTCGATCATATGAGCAAAAGTATATAACAAGATACAAAACAAAGATTGATAGAAGGTTGGTAGGACAACAACTTGTCTGGTCGGGCAGAAGCTTCTCTAGTAGGATGAGGGATCACTAGTCGGCTCTAATAGGTTGATCAACCCCCTCCTCGGCATCAACTGCTCTTTCCGATCAGAATGATAGCGTAGGGGAAGCAGATGTAGTGCCGGTAGGATTAGTAGCTTCCTCAGCAGCCCCAGCCTTACATTTGGCGAGCTCCTCTGCCTTAATCTCCTCGGTGAGAAAGTCGAGGTTGAGAGGCTTGTTTAGCTTCCACACCTGATAAAAACAGTTGAAGCAGGTCTCCTCGTAGCTAGTCAGATCAGCTTCCTACTCCTGCTTCAGCTCCTCATTCTTGCGAATTAGTCCCTCGTTCTCGTGAGCTAACCCCTCATTCTCACGAGTCAGTCTGTCTAGCCGATCAGTCAATGACTTATTGGCTTGGGTTAGTTGATCATTCCCGTCAGCCAACCCCTTAAGAGACTCCTTTTGCTCAGCCACAGTCTTCTCTGACCACTCCAACTTGGATTGAAAAGCGTCTACCTTAGCTCGAGCCTCCACCAGTTGATCATTTAAGACCTTGATCAACTCCTTGTAGTCGACTGATCAGAGCTGGGCATGGCAGATGGTCATGAGCGTCTGCATGAAAAACAAAAGGTTACAACAAAGTATGAACATAAGTAAAAAAACTATCTTGTGGTAGAGCACTTACATTCGCCAACGGAGCAATCCCTCTCTCTAAGACAACATCAACACTGAGTCGAGGGAAGGATTCAAAGCCTTGAATCGTTGAAGCATCATGGAGGGTCTAATCAACTGCCCCCCTCCCAATGGTACTAGCAATACGTAGTGCCTCGCTCGGGCCGGACGGATGAGGGGGAGTTAGGCTCGCTGATGGAGGAAGCGAGGAAGGGGTTAACTGCGGGATCGTAACTAACCCCTCAGGTTGTCTCCCTTGTCTCGGTGGCACTGTCCTCGGGACCTTGCTCGGGGGAGTGGAGCCACTTCCTTCGCCAGACTTCCTCTTCGGGGCAGGAGGAGCGATGCAGTGCCTGAACATCTCTGGATCTGCAAAAGAGGAAAACACAAGATTCGTTAGAAAAATATATATATATATATAATAAAATGTAGATAAGTATATAACTACTACAGTTTTATTAGTCTTAAATCACCAAGTTATCAAACATATTGCTATACCTACTAGACCTGAGTTGAGGATCTGATCAAGGAAGTCGTCCTCGTCGTCAGATGATGAGCTGAGGTCCCTCTCAGGCTGGATGGCTTTTCCCTTCCCGGGCTGGGCAGGAATAGCAGGGCTGCACTGATACTCAGGCTGAGGCTCTCTAATGACAAGATCACCTGGTCTACGGGAGTGTGGAGATGGCCCAGGAGAAAATTGGTCAGTCACCACCTCAGTCCCGGCGTTGGACTGATCGGTCGCATTATTCTCCTCAGTGGTACTCTCCGCTGTAATATTTTGGTCACATGGAATCAGGCCCACCAGCTGAAGGTTGTCCACGGTAACCAAATTTTTCACGTCCTTCTCCTCAATACACATGTTAGCCAACTCCTTTGCTCGCTTGAACATCTCTTCAGTGGGCAAGGGTTTCTTGAACGAACCCACATGTGTAAAAGCCAAATTGTTGGCTTTGATGTCTGATGTGAGGAAATACTCTGTGTAGTATTTCCCAGGGTTCGACTTGTGTGCGATACCACAAAGGTATTTAACCCCCTTTTGCCTGTGAAAGAGGTGGAAAAAGCCCGTGTTCTTATGGCTTGGGTTAGTCCTGAAGTCGAACAAGTAATGTACCTCATGAGGAGTAGGCTCATCCCAGCCTTGCAGAGAGTAGAGAATATACAGCGCAGACAACGCCTGAATCCCGTTCAGAGCGATCTGGAAAGGGGAGACGTTGAAGTAATCCGCTACAGACCCAAAAAAAGGGTGTAGCGGGAGTGTCGCTCCTGCGTAGATATGGTGCCTGGACCAGGCACAGTATGGTCCGCTTGGCCTGTTGGCTCTCTGGTGAGGGCACAGACATATCACGTTCACCCCACTAAAACACAAAGCTTGGGTGTGTTTGTCGAACATTCCGGGATTGAGTTTTGTAGGCTGGGCAGTGAACCAGGAAGGTGTTTCTTCTCTTGCCTTCCGTGGGTTTTGGACGGCCAAGTGCTAGACCTCGGTGGCAAACTCCTGGGTGATTCGTCTCCGAGTCTTGCTTTATTTTGACACCTGAAGAGGTGGTCTCGGAGAAGCTGTAGTGTGGGCCTCACTGCGTTCCACCACCTTTTGCACCGCTCTGCGGGCAACTTGTGGATCTTGGTCCTGGGGGAGTCTATTGGACTTCTTCACCCTCATGGTCGACTATGTAGCTTGTTGAAGAAACTGCTCTTCGTGGAGGAAGTACAAAGCTGAACGGGGAAGGATCTGCTTGAAGCGACGGAGGCGGTCCTAAGGAGAGCGACCGGTGGAAGACTTTGATGAGGAATTTCTTCTTTGAGGGGTCTCGATTGACTGCGGGAAAGATGTATCGGAGTCCGTGTGGTTGTCACCTCCCCTATAGTCAAAGCGATTCATCTACAAAAATTAAAAAAGGGGGAGGTGAGTAACCATACAGATAAAATTCAACAAGAACAAAATTTCTTTTTCTACTTAGAAAAATTTGTCTAAGTAGTGAAAAATTAGCATGCATGGAGAAAAAATAAATTTGTGCCTAATTGTACCTAAAAGTGCCTAAGAAGTGTCCGTGTGTGCGTGCCTAAAGGGCTGTCCGAGGAGCCCATGTTGTGGCCGAGCAGTTTCCCTTTGGTGTCCGAGTGGAGTGTGGCGTCCGAGGATCTGGCATGCGCGTGATGGGCTGTTGGTGCCGAGACATTCGAGGAGATGCGTGCGCATGTGCCCGAGTAGCTGCACACCGTGCATCTGAGGAGCCTACGATGGTGTCTGACCGGGTGCCCAGCGTCCGAGGTGAAGCAGTTGTGTCCGAGGTGCTGCCACGCGTTTCCCCGAGTAGCTGCACACCGTGCATCCGAGGAGCCCAGCACCCTGGCGTGCCTACGAGGGTGTCCAGTCGGACACACTTGTTGTCCGGGAGAGGCACAGTGTTCGAGGAGTGACCCTAAGCACCGTGAGGTTCAAATGGCTCGAGCCCAAAGCCAAGGGTCCGATCAGACATGCTTGGGACTGAGGAGCTCACCCATGGTCCGATCGGACCACAATCTTATAAAGGGGAAAAATACAACAATGGCCGAATGACCCCAAAATCTCACTACAAGCCCATTCAAAAAAAAAAAAGAGCAAGAGCCTAAAATCCCTAACACAAACATGTTTTCTCATGTAAAACACACAATTACAAGATCAAAGTGGGAAATTGAGAGGTTTATCAATGTTCTTGAAACCACCTATGCCATCAAAAACCCCAAAACCCATAATCATGATTTAGGTTAAATTGACCTATTTTTCTTGAAATTCTTATGAAATTGAAGATAATGTTGGGCTACCCATAGTACAAACATTATCAAAACAGCCACCATACATGTTATATCTCCAAGACTCATAGAAAAAATTCAAGAAAAAGTGCCCCATGGAGTTTCGGCCATTGCATGTGCTTTCATGAAGTTTTTTTTAAAATTTTTTTTTACAAGAACATAAGGGCATGGAAGAGAAGACTTACCCAATATTGAAGAGCCCTTGGAGAATTCTTGAAGAATGAAGCTTCCTCTTGAAGACCCTTGTGAGTTTCGGCCACCAAAGGAAGAAGAGAAGACCAAAGGGTTTCGGCCAAGGGAGAAAAAAAGAAGAAGAAGGGTTTTTGAAATCTAATTTTCTTGTGTAAGTGGGAATGTGTAAGTATGGGGGCTTATTTAAAGGAAAAAAGTGGGAGTTACCACTTATATTTGGACCCTTAGAATTCCTGGGATATTTTTTCTCCCCACGATTATGAGCAGTTATTTGCAGTGATCGTGGTCTGTGGAGTTATGGTCTGCTGCATGGCGGGAAGATGAACAGTTATTTTTTTTATATAGTGCCGTCAGCTGTGGAGAAAAAAAAGTTTATTATGTGAGATATCATATAATAAACTTGGGGGGAAAATGTTATCCCCAAAATTTGAAAATGATGATGTGGTAATAGAAATGACAAGCGACAAGGAATGGATGGGTGACCTGGCTTAGGAGTAGCCCAGTAGGCCATTGAGGAATTTTCACTGGCTTGAGAAGTGTCATGACCGACCAGGCATGACCTTGTCCGACCAGCCACGTGCTTGTCTACCCAGGAATGACCTTGACTGCCCAGTCAAGACCTTGTCTGCCCAGGCATGACTTTGTCCGACCAGGCATGAACTTGGCCGATCGGTCATGACCATGTCCAACCAGCTAAGTGCATGTCTGTCCAGCTAAGTGCATGTCTTCCCAGTCAAGTGCATGACTGCCCAGTAAAGGTGTGGCCGACCAGACTGAAGGTGATATGGATCAACTAAATAGAGCAGGACTACGTCAAGATTCCCATAAACGGTTTCAACAAGAATCGGTCTTGGCATGCGCGCGAATCTCTCATTTATCCCATAAATTTAGTGTACTGTTACATTTTGAATATCGTTGGAATTTAAATAAAATGTGAATAATAAAATATCTCGATTATGGGAGATATCATCTGTGCGATCCTAAGCCTATAAATACAAGGCTTATGGCATCATAAAGGGAACTTTTTGAATTTTGAACTTTTGATCTGAATTTTCTAGAGAGAGAAAGTACTTGTATTTGAGAGAATTCCTGTATTCTTGTAATCTACACTAAAGAAACTCAGTTGACTCAGGTTCATCTGATCTTGAGTGTAGATATATAATCATAACTCTAAGTGGATTAGGCTATTACCATCACATTGGGGCTGAACCACTATAAAATCATCTGTGTCGTTTATTTTCTCTTGAAGGTTTATCGTTTTTGACGTTCTCACATCGTTGGCCAAAAACGCGGTCAACACTTATAAATAGGCCTTCATGTCTAGCCTATCATTTACACTCCATCCCCTTAGTCTAGTGGTTTTGAAAACCTTACTCTTTTCAAGAGGTGAGGAGTTCAAATCCCCATAACCTCACCTTTTTTTTTTATATTTGAGCTCATTTTTGGTATGTCTATATCCATTCAGATATTTGAAGGCTAACACACCTTTTCTGTTTATTTTTGCAGATGCGTACTTTCGACCATTTGCCTTTTTTTGACCGTGACGGTGCTTTTGGCCCTCAACCTCCTTTCGACCACGACAACGCCTCATTTTACCTGCTCGAGCTATATTTTCTTTTTCCCTTATGTTCATTGGGTCCAAATTAGCACTACTCGAGATGGGGTACTTTGGCCTGAGCTTGCCGTGAGTTAACCCAGTTGCATGCCCCCTTATTTATACCCCATAGTGGGTCATTTAGAGCGTTTGTACCTAGAGGTTTTGAGCCCATTCCTTTGTGTTTTGTAGCAATCCTCCCATTTATACGTGAACCCTTTTTGCTTTCGGGACGAGGTCTCATGGCAAGTGAAGGTCCGTTCGGCATTCCTTTGGGGGTTGAGTTTGTTGACTTGTCTTCAAACTCAGAGTCCCCTGAGGAAAATCCTTACCATGACCATGACACCTTAAGGCAGGCCCGTATTCGTCATCTCGAGCACATGGCTGAACTTAGGCATAAAATTTGGGTGGTAGAGAGTGAAATTGACTCGGTGTTGAGAGGAGACAGAGTACCTTTCCCCCTGACCTTAGTGACCATGTATCGAACCTTAGGGTGACCCTTTTAGATTTGGAGGCGGAGTTGGAATTTATGGAGGGACATCTCCCGCTTGAGCCCCCTAGCCCGTTCTTTCCTGATGACTGTCATGGGGCCGTCTCGTCTTCTCTTCAGCCTTTATTTTCAATCTTCCCTGGTTTAGCGCTTCCACAGCTGGTGCCCCGGTGGAAGACTCTTACTAGGAAGAAAAAATGGAGGGAAAAGTGTTATATCTCCTCCTCACCTTTTTATTTTGGTTTTGCAGATGTGCCAAAGAGAGGACAACGATAGGTGTCTGCTGATGACCAGGATGATGCCCCCTATTGGCATCCACCCTAGTGTCCCACGTGTCTGAAAATAAATTGAGGGAAATAGTAGATCACTACTGTGTTCCTCCGGAGTACTCATTATACATCCCTTCGGACAAGTGATGGGCTGACTGCCCTCATACGGGCTACGTGGCCCTTAGCAAGCATATCCTGAAGGCGGGTGATACAATCCCATTACACCCATTCTTCATCGCGGTTCTCAACTATTTTGACCTCGCTCCACTTCAGCTGGCACCCAACAGTTGGCTGACCTTGAGTTGCCTCTTCATCACGTTTATGGAACTTACCTGTCGTGCTTCTACGACCCAAGAGGTACATTTCGAGTACAATCTCATGCCCTCTCCCAAATCCAAGGGCTTTTATTTCCTGCAGAAAGCAAATACTGCAGTCCCCTTGATAGATGGTGCAGTGTCCAACCCGGAGTCCTGGATGCAGGACTTTTTCTTTGTGCAGGGCCCCCTTTCTGTTCGTGAGAATTTTCATTCTGCTCCCAGTAAGTACTTCGAGCCACCTTTTTTTTTAAAACTTATTGTTTTATAACTTATGTTTGTGTCGACAATGGTGTGAATCGTGCAGAGCATTTCACCATACCTGTAGTTGTTGGGTCGGAGGCGAACGTCGTGAACAAATTCATCAGTGCTGACCCCGCCGTGGGAAAGGCCACATACCTATTCACTGTGGAAAAACTCAACTTTCATAAGCTGTCCCCGGTTTCAGATCCCGGGTTGCTGTCGACTATTCTTGGGTCAAAGAAGATGAAGGCTGCCTCGGCTGAGCCTCGTTCAGGTGAAGGTAGGGGCCGAGTGTGTGCCGGAGGGAGTCTCCCTTGGACACGGGCAACCTTGCCAGCTATCTTTGTCCCCCGGGGGATGCCCTCCCTTTGCCCCTTTCGACGCTGACATGGCTTCCCAATCCCAGGGTCAACAGGCCATGCTGGGGCATTTTGTTTGCCCCAACCCCGCGGACTTTGACGATTTTCCTCAGGCTCCTGATCTACCCGGGGCTCATTTTTCTGATCTTCCTGCGCCCCCTCCTGTTTGTGCGAGCTGGTCATCTGTCCTTACCCAGCCAGGTACCCTTGGCTCGAAAAGGGCGCCCTGGGTGGGTCGCATGGCGGCCTCTTATGGGCGACGGTATGTCCAGATCGCCTCAAACCTCCCTGAAGCTTATTAGAGTGGTCTTGGGAGTTTTGCCATGTCAGATCTTGGGGAGACTCTTACGCGCTCTACTGCTTGGGTGAGTTCATGCATCTTATGTCGGCCTTATCTCTTTTTATTCCTTTTTTTTTTGTTACTTATCATTGTTGTTGTTATTTTTCTTGTGCAGGCCTATACCGTGGCTCAGCGGTTTGCCGACTCGGCTCACAACCTTTCCGCGTCGAATACCAAGAGGGACCATCTTGTGGCTCAAGTCCAGGAGCTCGAGAGGGAGCTTGCTGAGACCAGGTCTAGGCTAGAAAAGGCCTTGGAAAAAATTTCTGCCTCATCAAAAAGGAAGAAGAGGGTGGTTGTCAAGGCCACGATGTTGCAGGAAAGGGTCACCAGCCTAGAGGCTGAACTCCAGAGTGCCAAGGCTACTGCGACTGCATCGCAGGAGAAGGTTGCTTCCTTAGAGGCCGAACTTGAGGGTGCTAAGGCTGCTGTAGTTGCGTCGTAGGAGAGGGTCTCTTCATTAGAGGCGGATAGGGCAGCTATTGAGTATAGGTCCATAGAGCGTGCCCTTTATGGTGTATGGAGGCAGGATCCAAACTTCGATTTTTCCTCCTTTGGCGAGCATGCCATCACCCGGGCGACTGGGTGGAACGCCCATGGCAGGAGGCCTTGAGGTCGTCTTTTCATAATTTTTGTCAGTTAGTCTGTTGTGGATGAATGCTCATTCGAGCCTTATTGTGCTTGTAATAATTAATTATTTTTTTTTATGTTACCAAAACTCTTTTTTATATATATACATATGCGGTTATTCATCTCTTATTCCTCTGTGTTCGAGGTCTTTTTGAGCCCGTATGATGGGGTTCGGTGGATTCCCCTTTTTTATTTATCAGGCTAGAGGTCCTTTGGGGCCCATGTGAAAGGGTTTAATGGGTCCTTTTTCGGTGCCTCTTGATTGTTCCTATAAGGATATATTGACCCCTTGGGTTCTAGCTATCCTTTTATATATTTTGGGCGCGCTTATTATTTCTTGTGAGAAGCGTCCTTCTCGTCATTATTCATAGTACTATTTTTGCAAGGGTCTTTATTAGGACCCTCTTTGGCTAGACGGCTTGGTGGCCCCTCTAGGCTTATTGGCTGGTGCTCTTTTTGGGGCTTCTCCCTTTGAGAGAGTATCTGCCTTTATTTGGAAGTTTGTTGTTTTTTTAAGACCCTTTTGGCCTCCTTGATGTTCATAAGGGTAGCTAATCCTTGTGAACTTCAGGAGATGCCTTGCAAGGTCTCTCCCCTATTTGTTAGGGTTCACCACGCATTTTTTTTATAAGGAACTCGATTAAGGCCCTGATATAAGAGGTCATTTTGGGTTCCTCCTGATAAAGGGTCCTTTTTAGGATCCTCCTGATATTAGGAGTTTTTTTTAGGATCCTCCTTTTTAGGAGCCCTTTTAGGATACGAGGAGTCCTTTTAAGGAACTCGTTTAAGGCCCTGATATAAGGGGTCCCTTTGGGTTCCTCCTGATAGAGGGTCCTTTTTAGGATCCTCCTGATATGAGGAGTTCGTTTTAGGATCCTCCTGCTTGCTGTATGTTTTGCCTCCTGTCCTACCCCCCCAAGTGTCTAGTGAAATTTATTTCGGCAGGCACTTTGGTTGATGCTCGCATAGAGAAGAAAAATAACATGCGAAGTTGTGAACAGTTTCATTCATAGTAGGTAGGTTACAACGATATATATATATATAAAAAAAAAGTTTACATCTACTTGGGAGGTTATCTAGGAAACCTCTTTGATTCTTGTCTACTAAGTTAACATAACACGCAACAAACTAAGCACAGACACTGCTTGCATTGGATGTGGAAGTCTCACTGGTAGTACTTCTTGAGGTGTTCCACATTCCACGCTCGAGGCACGACGGTGTCGTCCATGCGCGCCAACTTATAGGTGTTTGGTGGTATGCACTAAGCGACCTGGTAGGGTCCTTCCCAGTTCACCCCCAGTACCCCCACCCCCAGGTCTCACGTGTTGGGGAGTACCTTCCTCAATACTAAGTTTCCTACCCTAAACTTTCTCTCTCACACCCTTGAATTGTAATACCTCGCTGCCCGCTGCTGATACGTGGCCAGCCTTAGTTGTGCCCTTTCTCTCTTGGCTTCCAGCAGGTCCAAGTTCTTGACCAACGCTGTGATGTTAGCCTAGTCATCGTATGCTTGCGTGTGGAAGGAGTTAACCTTCATTTCTACCGGAAGGACAGCCTCTCAGCCATAGGCCAAGGCGAAAGGTGTCTCCCTAGTGGTGGAACGGGGGGTGGTCCTGTAGGCCCAGAGCACATTTGGGAGTTCCTCGACCCAGGCCCCTTTCAACTTTTTCAACTTAGTTTTCAAGTTCCTTTTCAGGATCTTGTTGATGGCCTCTACTTGCCCATTGGCTTGGGGGTGTACTACTGCGGAGAAACTCCTCCTGATTCCTTGCAGTAGTCCTCGAACACCCCTCCTTCAAATTTTGTTCCATTGTCGGAGCTGATCTTGTAAGGTACTCCGAATCTGCAAACAATATATTTGTTGATGAAGGTGGTGATCTGCTTAGCCGTTATGTTGACTAAAGGCTCCGCTTCCACCCACTTAGTGAAATAGTCAACCGCTACCACCGCATACTTAGCTTCCCCTCTTCCGGTTGGTTGTGCCCCTACCAAATCAATCCCCCACACAGCGAAGGGCCACGGGCTGGTCATGGTCACCAGCTCATTTGGTGATTGTCGTGGGTAAGTCGCATGCCTTTGGCATTTGTCACACCTTCTCGCTAAGTCACTCGCGTCCTTCTCCATGGTAGGCCAATAATACCCATGGCGGATGACCTTTTTTGTCGTGGACTGTCCCCAGCATGGTTTCCACATTCCCCTTCGTGTATCTCTTGTAAAAAATTTGACGCCTTTCCCTTATCAACGCACTGCAGGAGTGGGGTAGAGAACCCTATCTTATACAAGATTCCATCTACTAGGGTGTACTGGGCGGCTTTGTAAACCAGTATGCGGGCCTCTTTCTTATCCAAGGGCGAGGTCCCGTCATTTAAGTACCTCCTAATGGGGGCAAACCATGGCTCCTCAGAGCTCTTGACCATGTTGAACCTCTCTTCGGCTATGCTTGGCTTGGGGAGATATTCGACTAGTATAGACTCAAGCATATCTTCGTCTCGTGTGGAGGCGAGTTTCGCGAGTGTATCGTCGTTCACGTTTTGCTCCCTGGGGATCTGTTCTATCGTGTATTTTTCAAACTGATCCAAATACTCCTTCACCTTGGTGAGGTATGCAGCCATTTTTGGACCTCTATCTTGGTATTCGCCCTTCACCTGAAACACTACCAGCTGTGAGTCACTAAAGACATGCAAGTGGGATACCTTTAACTCCTTAGCTAGCCGCAGGCCGGCCAACATCGCCTCATATTCTGCCTCATTATTGGAAGCCTCGAATCCAAATCTCAAGGCACAATACATCTTGTGCCCTTTAGGTCCCGTCATCACTATGCTAGCACTGGCTCCCCCTTTGTTAGACGCCCCATCTACATGGAGGCTCCATTCTTCGGGGTGCCTCTCCTCTTCATGTGTTGGTTCATCCTCCTCTATTTCCCCCTCCTCTTGGGGTCGGTAGGCAAACTCGACTATAAAGTCTGCAAGTACATGCTCGTTGATTGAGGTCCTTGGGGTGTAAGTGATGTCGAACTGACTCAATTCAATCGACCATTTTAACAATCTTCCTGAAGTTTCTGGCTTGTGCAAGACTTGACGCAGGGGGGTGTTAGTGAGCACCTCAATTACATGAGCATGAAAATAGGGCCTCAACTTTCGAGAAGCACTATCAGGGCATATGCTAACTTCTCTATTTTCGGGTACCGGGTTTCTGCGTCTACCAATTGCTTACTCACATAGTAGACAGGTTGTTGGTGCTTCTTTTCTCCCTTGACCAAGGCGGCGCTTATGGCATGCTCTGATACAGCTAGATACAGGTACAACTTCTCCCCTTTTTCTGGCTTAGCCAAAAGGGGTGGCTTTCCTAGGTGTTCCTTTAACTTGGTGAAGGCATCCTGGCATTCATCATCCCAAGCGAACTTTTTGTTCCCTTTTAAGATGTTGAAGAAAGGTAGGCATTTGTCAGTAGACCTGGAGATGAACCTATTGAGGGCAGCCACTCTCCCCGTCAAGCATTGCACCTCTTTTTTACTTTGTGGTGGGCTCATTTCCAGCAAGGCCTTGATTTTTTCAGGATTAGCCTCGTTACCTCGGGCATTTACCATGAAACCCAAGAATTTTCCTGACGAAACTCCGAAGGTGCAGTTGAGTGGATTCAGCTTCATTCTATACCTTCAAAGGGTGTTGAACATCTCCATGAGGTCACTGGTGAGCTCCTCCACTTTCCTTGTCTTCACCAGCATATCGTCCACATACACTTCCATGTTCCTTCCTATTTGATTCGCGAACATTTTGTTCACCAACCTCTGATAGGTGGCACCTGCATTTTTTAAACCAAAGGGCATCACGAAGTGTGCTCCTCGTCAGCAGGGGTCATGGGTATTTGGCTATACCCAGAATATGCATCCATGAAGCTAAGTAGCTCGTGTCTTGCTGTGGCGTCTACCAACTAGTCTATCCTAGGAAGCAGGAAGCTGTTCTTAGGGCAGGCCTTGTTGAGGCTGGTAAGATCCACACAAGTCCTCCATTTTTCGTTGGGCTTCGGGACTAGTACTGGATTCAACACACATAGTGGGTAAAATGCCTCTCGAATGAACCCATTCACCTTCAGCTTGTCAACCTCCTCTTTTAGGGCCGCGTATCTCTCTAGGTCTAGTGCTCTCCTTTTCTGCCTCACCGGCCTTGCTTTCGGGTCGATGTTCAGATGGTGGCACATGACCCCTGGGTCTATTCCTACCATATCCTCATGAATCCAGGCAAATACATCGAGGTTGGCTTTTAAGAACTCTACTAGTTTCTCCTTCATGTCACCGGCAAGATTTTTTCCTACCTTCAACTTTCTCAACGACTAATTCATGACCGTTACTTCCTCCAATTCCTCTACTGGTTCAGCACTCGGCTCTTCTGTGACTCGTGGGTCTAACTCGCTTGGGTTCGCGCCTTCATGCACAACCATCTCCATAGGTGTTGTTGGCTTTGTGGCCGTGCGGAGGGATGTGTTATAACATTCCCTCGCTTCCTTCTGCTCTCCTTTCATGAATGCTATTCCCCCGGGAGTTGGGAATTTCATAGCTAAATGGTAGACAGAAGTTATCGCCTTCAATTCTCTTAGGGAAGGTCTCCCTAATACCACGTTGAAGGCTGAGGCACAATCTACCACAATGAAGTTTTCCATTATGGTGGTTTGTCTGGGCTGTTCTCCCATAGTAAGGGCTAACTCGATTGCCCCCAGGGGCTGTATCGAATCTCCCATAAATCCATACAAAGAAGTAGTGCAAGGCTTTAGGTGGCAGAGGCTTAGTCCCATCTTCTCCAACGTTGGGCGATACAAGATGTCCACAGAGCTTCCGTTATCCACCAAGACCCGATGCACCCTCATGTTAGCAAGCTGGACAGTCAACACTAGGGGGTCATTATGGGGGAAGTGTACACCCCAAGCGTCTTCTTCGGTGAAGGTTATTGAGTCATTTTCACCCTTACAACTCTTTGGGGGGCGCTGCTCCAGACTTAGGACACACGGTGCTGGACTTCGTCTGGCCTTCCTAACATATCTGTCTCATCCCTTCCTTGATTCGCCCCTAAATCCTGGTCCTCCAAAGATGGTCCTCACCTCTCCTTGCACTTCTGGGGCTACCTCTCGCGCCTGCAGTGAGGATGCTCCTTCTTCTGGCCTATGGTTCTCCTAGCACACATATCTGCCCAAATGCCCCCTGCAGATGAGCTCCTCAATTTTCACCTTCAAATGGTTGCATTCCGCAGTTGTGTGGCCTATATCTTTACGATACTAGCAATACTTGATGGGGTCTCTTTTAGACCGGTCTTTTCATTGGCGGGGGCCTTCTGAAAGGGACCTGGTTTTCGTTTGTAACAAAAATATGCTCTCTCGCATGGGTAAGGTCAGTATAAAAGGTGTAGGGGCCTTGTCTGCGCTCGTCAGAGCGCTGATGCTTTCGAGGTCAATCATCTCTTGCTCCCTCATAGACCCTATTTTTCTTTCCATTGCCTTGGCTCTCCCGGATTGAGGGCTTCGATGAATTCTGGTCTTTTCTGGCCTTGAGGCTCTCGTGACCATCTTCCACGCGAATATACTTTTGCGCCCGCTCATAGAAATCATCCAAGTCTGTGACCTCCTTCTTGAGCATGTTATCCCATAACTTGCTTCCTGGATGCACTCCAGCTGTGATGGCCATTTTCAGCTCTCTGCAGGTCAAGCTCCCTACTTTAGCTACCTCCATATTGAACCTGTGGATGTAGCTCTTCAAACTCTCGTTTTCTCCTTGCTTCACGTTGGCGAGGTTGGTGCCTGGCATCATGTAGTCCCGCACGGCGTGGTGCGGCTGGAGGAATTCATCAGAAAACTGTTTCTAAGATCTGATGAACCCCGGTCTAAGTCTTTTGAACCATTTGTACGCAGGTCCTTTCAGTGTGACAGCGAAGCAATCACATCTGGCACTGCTACTAATTCCCCTCAGCTTCATCAGGTCGTTAAATGCATCTAGATGGTATTTCGGATATGTGCTTCCTTCATAGGGGGTCATATGGGGCTCCTTGAAGTTTGCTGGGAGCCGGATGGCTTGGGTCTCCTTGATGAAGGGCGACTCATGATCAAACTCTTCCTCAAAGGCTTGACCTCCGGAGGCAGTGATGATTTTGCTTCGTAGGCTCCTCATTTCTGTGTCCAGGTCTTGCCTCCTCTTGCTTAGGGAGTCTCTCAGAGCGGATGGTTTAGGATCCCTCTTCCCTTTGCCTTCCCGGGGTACCATAAAGGGTGTGGTCCTTTTTCCCGCCCTCTTTTTGTTGAGTTCTTCTCGTAAGTCGGAGCGTGTTCTCCTATAGGCAACCTCGTCATCGTTACGAGGGGCAACATTGGTCTTCAGCTCTGGCTTCTGGGGCTGTTTCGGTGGTCCGGGACGTTCGCGCTGCTTTGTCCGGGGGGTGTTACCAGTGGAGGGTCGGGTCTTTCCGTCATCTACTGGGATGGTGGTTTCTGAGTGTCACGTTTGATCTCCCTTGCAACAACCCATTTAGCACCTCTTTCATGTTTTCCAGGGTGGTTTCTAGCCTCTGATTCTTGCGGTGAAGTTCTTGTATCTTGTCTTCGTAGAATTGAGACTTCGAACTCGAGCTGAAGGAGTGGACCCGAGGGTGCTTGTCAGCCTGGCGCTTCGACGGGCCTGGATCCTACCAGCCGGGGTTTGGCACCTGCAGCAGCCTTGGAGGCAGGAACTCATTGCCACCCCTTGTTGGGGCAACCACCGACCTTGGGCGATCCTCCTCAAGTGGGACCACCGAGGACGAAGCCTCCCTTTCGTCTCGGGGCACTTCAGGCTCCCTGGGGGCCTCCATGTTTGCAGGTGGAGGAGGATCCCTCATGGAGGCTTTTAGCTGATCTCCGTCAAGATGGACTTCCACCTCGTGCGTCTCTCTCAACCGTTTCGAACGTTGCGGCATTTTTTTCTTATCGAAATCGATGGAAGAACAGTGACTTGCAATCTATCCTTCCCACAGACGGCGCCAAACTATTGACAATGAGAACTCGTCAACCAAGTTAAGTTAGAAAAATAGAAATGTAGTGATTATCAAAAGAAAAACTTCAAAGATCTAATTGGAAACTCAAAGAACACTTGCAGAAAGAAAATGGTGCACTGAATTTTTATTTCTTATGGTGTAGTGCTACATTTTTTTTTCCAACCCCCTTCCAAGTGGAAGTGGAATTCCTTTTATAGTGGGCTCTAATGGCCCCTGATACATTGTGGTCCAGGGGACCAGATAGTAAGCAAGTACGGTGTCAGGAGTGGTATCAGGTGTAGTGGTGTCGGCTCCAGTACATGATCAGAGTTTGTGGGAGCACCTCCACTTTAGTACTTGATTGTGTCTCCACTACTTGCCCAGTACGAGTGTTAGAGACTGGCTGGTGAGGACCACAGCAGGTACCTTATTTGTACAACCACTACTTGTCTGGCGTGGGCCTTGTCTCCATACTTTACTTCCTTTTGGTTTGTATGTGCGCTTCGTACCTCTTCTGACTTCGCGTCGAATAGCTATGAAGCCTTCCCTGAGGTCCTTGACCTTACATCTCGTGAGACTCACAGGAAGAGAGGTGCCCCGTAGGTGGCATCCTTGCGTTAGTCGATGGTCTCTGTGATGCCCCACGTCAGTATGGCTGCTTTCTGGAATGACGACTGGCCCTACAAACCAACACGAGTCTTTTCAACGTGCTTTGTCCTCACTCACATGCTTCCTAGGAAAACTTCCCAGGAGGTCACCCATCCCTAGATTACCCCAGGTCAAGCACGCTTAACTTTGGAGTTCTCAAGTGATGGGCTACCGAAAAGAAGATGCATCTTATTGATATAGGTAGTACCCATCAATCCATTTAAGCCCTCTTCAACTGTGTAGTCCCATACCTACACAGTCTTAGAATCATCACACTTAACCTTCCCCAGGCGGTGTGGGATTGCACAGCTTTACCCGATCTTTCCCCTTACGGATCACGGGATTCTGACTGTCACAGTCTCATTTCATAAGACCGATGCCCCACGGTCCCCATGTGTGTGGGGCCGCGAGACCATCGAGGCTGGATGAGGTTGTCCTGCCGCACAAGATCCTTCTCGTGGCATAGACCCAGATGCGTGAGGTGAGGCAGGGTCGCTTGGGGGCCCTGAGATGCAAGCAGAGGTGAGGCGCTGGGCACCTCCTAGGCGCGAGGTGCACCTACTAGGTGTGAGGTGTCGTTGCCACTCCTAGGCATGAGGCGTCGTTGATGCGAGGCACACCTCCTATGTGTGAGGCGCCCCACCTAGGCGTGAGGCGCACCTACTAGGTGTGAGGCACCGTTGGCGCGTGGCCCATTGCGTGGGGCATCTCCTAGGCGCAAGGCGCCGTTGATGCGATGCCCTGAGATGCACGGTCGAGGCAGGGAGAGGCCATCCTTCGCAAGGCCTTGGGAGCACGATTGTGGCTAGACAAGGCGCGTGAGGCACGGTTGTGGCCAGGCAGGGCGCGCGAGGCGCGGCTGTGGCTAGGTAGGGCACGTGAGGCGCTGCTGTGGCAAGGCGAGGCCGTCCCTTGCAAGGCCCTAGTGGCACACTTTCCGGGGCTTCATTTGTCAAGATTTCCCAATACACGCCTAGGGACATGGGACCTAATCACGTACTTTGGGGTTCTTTTACAGGCAGGGAATTATGAGCATCTACAAAATGCTTTTCGTACCAGGTATGGGCATTATGAGTTCCTAGTTATGTCATTTGGATTGACTAATGCCCCTACTGCTTTTATGGATACGATGAACAGAGTGTTCAAAGATTATCTGGACCAGTTTGTGATCGTGTTCATCGATGATGTTCTGGTATATTCTCAGTCTGAGTCAGAGCATGAGCACCATCTGAGGTTAGTTCTACAGAGATTGAGAGAACACAGATTGTTTGCAAAATTCAAGAAATGTGAGTTCTGGTTATCTTAGGTATCTTTTCTTGGGCACATTGTCAGTAAAGAGGGGATCAAGGTAGATCCAGCAAAGATTGAGGCGGTCAGAGATTGGCCAAGGCCAAAGAATGCTTCTGAGGTTAGAAGTTTCCTTGGATTGGCAGGTTATTATAGGCGTTTCGTGGATGGGTTCTCAATGATTGCTATTACATTGACTGAACTGACACGCAAGAGTCATAAATTTGTGTGGTCAGATAAATGTGAGAACAGCTTCCAGGAACTGAAGCAGAGGTTGATTACACCTCCAATTCTGAGTCTTCTGACAGATCAGGAGAAGTTTGTGATTTATTGTGATGCTTCTCATCAGGGTTTGGGCTGTGTTCTGATGCAATCAGAGAAGGTAATTGCGTATGCTTATCGTTAGTTGAAGGAGTATGAAAAGAGATATCCCACTCATGATTTAGAGTTGGCGGCTGTGGTTTTTGCTTTAAAGATATGGAGGCATTATCTTTATGGAGAGAAGTGTGAGATCTATACAGACCACAAGAGCCTGAAGTACTTCTTCACCCAGAAGGACTTGAATATGAGACAAAGACATTGGCTGAAGTTAGTAAAAGATTATGACTGTGAGATTCTGTATCATCCAGGAAAATCCAACGTGGTAGCTGATGCTTTAAGTTGGAAGGGTCCGGGACAGATTTATGGTATGAGGTTGATAGCCAGAGAGTTAGCAGATGATATGACCATAGCTGGTATAGAGTTGCTGGTGGGCCAGTTGGCCAATATTTTGCTACAGTTTACACTGTTGGGGAGAATCAAGGAAGGTCAGTTGAGTGATCCACAGCTGATCAAGATTAGAGAAGATTTTCTGGCTAGAGCATCCAGAGATTATACAGTGTCTGAGTTAGGCTTGTTGAGATACAAGGGGCGAATATGTGTTCCGTTAGACACTGCTTTGAGACGAGAGATTCTGGATGAATCTCATACTACACCATACTCTTTGCATCCAGGCACCACGAAGATGTATCAGGATGTGAGATCGTTGTATTGGTGGCCAGGGATGAAGAGATATGTAGTAGAGTATGTGGCTAAGTGTTTGACATGTCAGCAGGTCAAGGCTGAGCATCAGAGGTCGGCAGGGTTATTACAGCCTCTGGATATCCCTGAGTGGAAGTGGGAAGACATCACGATGGATTTCATGGTGGGCTTACCCAGGACTGTTGGTCAGCATGATTCTATTTGGGTTATAGTGGATCGCTACACCAAGTCAGCTCACTTCTTGCCAATAAGGAGTGCTTATACAGTTGATCAGTATGCAGATCTCTATGTGAGAGAGATCGTGCGTCTCTATGGAGCGCCGAGGTCGATCGTGTCAGATCGGGAACCTACTTTTACTTCCAAGTTCTGGGGGAGTTTGCAGAAGGCCATGGGGACACAGCTGAAGTTCAGTACTGCTTATCATCCTCAGACGGATGGACAATCTGAGAGAACGATCCAGATATTGGAAGACATGCTGCGAGCATGTGTGCTAGACTTTGGTGGATCTTGGAGTAAGTATCTTCCTTTGATAGAGTTCTCCTACAACAACAGTTATCAGTCTACCATTGGAGTTGCACCTTATGAGATGATGTATGGTAGGAAGTGTAGATCTCTCATTCATTGGGATGAGACAGGTGAAAGGAGATACTTAGGTCCCGAGGCAGTTCAGAAGACCAGTGAGACCATTGAGAAGATTAGAGCTCAGATGCTCGCTTCTCAGAGTAGACAGAAGAGCTATGTAGATCCCAAGCACAGGAACGTGGAGTTCCAAGTGGGAAACTATGTTTTCCTTAGAGTCTCGCCATGGAAAGGGGTGAGAAGGTTTGGGAAGAAGGGCAAGCTGAGTCCTAGGTTTGTAGGTCCATTTGAGATCCTAGAGAGGATTAGTCAGGTGGCTTACAGGCTAGCTTTGCCTACGGCATTGTCAGCCGTGCATAATGTATTTCATGTTTCAGCTCTTCAGAGGTATGTATCTGATGTGAATCATATTTTGAGCTATGAAGATCTGGAGCTTAAGCCAGATCTCTCCTTTGAGGAGCAGCTAGTTCAGATACTTGACAGAAAGGATAAGGTCCTCAAGAATAAGACGATACCTTTGGTTAGGTGTTGTGGAGGAACAACAAGGTCGAGGAAACGACCTGGGAGCTGGAGTCAGATATGCAGAGTCAGTATCCCGAGCAGTTCAAGTAAATTTCGAGGACGAAATTTCTATAAGGAGGGGATAATTGTAATGCCCCAAAATCCCTAATGCGGTTTAATGGCTGGATTAGTAGGTCAGGAGGGCCATAACTGTTTAATTATGCCATTAAATGAATATATGCATGTTTATGTGAATTATATTATAATATGATGTTAAATGCATGCATGTGGGTCCACATTTCATGACAGGGGTATTTTGGAAATTTGGCCCGTTGAGGGCATAATTGTATATTTGTATGCATGTCGGTGATATATTGTTGAGGCCACATTATAATGTGGATTTGTTCGAGCTATTCGACGTGAGACGATCTTTGAATATTAAGTGGAGATTTAGTCATGACGGGGTTAAGTTCGAGGCTCGGGGTGAGTCTCGGGATGATTAAATGATTAGAACGTTGCCGGGAGTATAAGGGTAACGGGATTTGAATTATTGGTATTTGAGAATATCAAGAATAGCAGGAATTGGAGGGAGTTAATTATGATTAACAAAATAGGTGGAATATGACGATTTTACCCTTGGGAGGCTTTAGAAACTTTTGTTTGACCTAGGGGCATTAGGGTCATTTGACTTGAGATATATGGTTTTGGTAACCTATAGAAGAACAGAACAAAAACAGAGCAAGGTTTCACCTGTCCCATACATCATCCTCCTTCTTCCTTTCAGTTTTTGAAAGCCAATTTGAAGAATCAAGCTAGGAAATCAAGGATTTGAGTTTATAGATTTGGTCAATCCATTGAAGAGGGTTTAATCTCGAGCTTGAGGTAAGATTCAGCCATGAAATTTCTGGTTTTATTCTGTTTTTGGTTTGGCTGAAAGCTTGAGAGTTTTGATTATAGAATTGGGTATTTGGTGTGGTTTTAAGTGGTTCAAAGCTTGGGTTTTTTTTGTGGGAATGTTGGTTGTGTTGTGGTAATGATTGGTGTTGATTTTTGGATTGATTTTAGGAAGGTTTGGTTGTGTTTGGTTTGAGAAAAAAAAGGGAAAAATCTGGGTTCTAGGTTGAGCTGCAGCTCTGTTCTTGGGCGCTGCAGCTCAAGCTGTGTGAAGGAGAAGTTGGTACTGATGGGTTATTAGAGCTGCGGCTCTAACTTGTAGAGCTGCGGCTCTAATGCTGTCAGAGAGGGTTTTGGGCCCCTGTTTTGGGTGGGGCTGCGGCTCAAAATCTTGGGGCCGCGGCTCAAAATGGGAATCTGGCCAAAATGGGTTTTAAGTGATAGAAACTCAAACCTAAGGGCTCGGGATCAAACCTACTAACCAGTTTAGTAGAATTTGACATCCCGGAGGTTAGGACTTGGTCCGGGAACCTTTTATTATTCATTTTATTGATGGAATCCCAAAATTGGTTATGACCAGGTGACCGTCAAGGAACTAAAAGGTTGATCGTTCTCAAGGGTCGTTATTTTACTATTTCTCGCTCAAACCAGAGGTAAGAAAACTGCACCCCATATGTGACATGCATGGTTATTCATGAGGCATGTTGGTTGATAAATGTGGACATTGATTGCATATTAAATGCTAGCGAATATTGTTTACTTGTACATGGCACTGACTAGTCAGGGATACTGACCTAAGAGTCAGAAACGACATAAGCGTCCTGAACGCAAGGCCGAATGAAGATTAGATCTAATCGACATCAGCATTGAATGACTCTAAGGCATTAATGTTGGACCGACCCTAAGGTCGATGAAACTTATAAGCGCTTGGCTAGTCTAGGAGTAGTTACTCAGAGCCAGGGCCTACGGTCTAGGTGACTGCTTGTCACATGGCTAGGGAACAATGTTCCATAGTTATGACTCTAGAGTCATGAGGAAGGTTATGTTGATGACTAGTTATCATGCACCTATCCTGTTTAAGCTAGTGAAAGGTTCACTTATCTGTTTAGCCCCGGTGACCCTATCATCACATGGCTAAAAGGAGTTGTACCCACCTTAGTGACTTTTGCGACTGTCACTTACTTGTTTTGGACTGAAAGTCCCGAATGATTATTATGATAATTTTTTATATAATATCATGCAATATTGTGTTTTCTTGCTGGGCCTTGGCTCATGGGTGCTATGTGGTGCATGTAAAGGGATAGAAAAGCTCACTCTGCCTTGAATGGAGAGCTTAGGTGGTGATGTGTACATATGTGGCCGCTTGACAACCACGACCAAGACGTTCTCAGAGGAACTAGGGGGTTTACCCTATTTTTGCCGCTTAGGTCGGCGGGTTTGTAAATTTAAAACCGTAATGACCATTTTGAGTTGTAAATAACTTGTAAATGTTTTGATGGGCCCATGAACAGTTTTATGTATTTAATAAAATATATCCTTTCCTTTTTATTAGTTTTCCACCTTAGCCTGTTAATAATACTTAGTTGCACGTTTTTAACCAAAGGACTCGGGAAGCGAGTCAAATTTCCAGTTCACTGTTCACAGTAACTGTCATGGGGTAACCAGGGCGTTACAGTCACTTATCCTAGGGCAACGGGCCCCTGTGTGTCTCTATAGTCATTTATCTAGGGCAACGAGCCTTGGTGTGACTCTATAGTCACTTATCTGGATTGATTTCATGCATGAGTAGGGTTATTACCGCTAGGCATGCTAATTATGATTCTGTAATATGTTGTTAACTGCTTATGAGCATGTTTAAGTTTTCTTGCTGAGCCTTGGCTCATGGATGCTATGTGGTGCAGGTAAGGAGAAGGGGAAGTTGGATCAGCCATGAGTTGGAGAGCTTCGATGGCGGCATGTACATATGCAGCTTGCTCAACCACCATGGCCAGGGATTCACAGAGGAACTAGGGTTGAATCCTAATTTTTGTGCATAGGCCGACTTGTGTTGTAATTGCCCTTTTGAACTGTAAATGACTTTGTAAATTTTTATTTTGTGATCCCATGTGCGAACTTAAATATTTTAATGAAATGATCATGCCTTTTGACCAAAAATTTTAACCCTAATGTGTTAATCACTTTTAGTTACACATTTTTGGCCAAATGACTTGTTTAGCGAGTCTAGCACCATTTAAAGTACACAGTGTAACGGTCTTGGCTAGCCAGGGCATTACAAAAAGGCTCGTTATTACTTACTCTTAGGCATGCATAATATTTTATATGAAGAAATATGAGAAATGAAAATTGCATATTTTGATATGTGATTCTATACATGCTATATTGGAGATAAATGAAGAAGTAATTTTGATTACATAAAAACCAAGATTTTTTTGTTCTCTCTCCAATCTTGCAAATAAAACAAAAGTAAACTTATTTTCTTGTTTTTAAAAGCCTTTTAGTGGGAGATATTTTGTCATCTTGGATATTTTATCCGAGATCCACTAATCATGCTTATTATTCTTTATGGAAACTTAGTTCTATAAAGAAGTTTGCTGAAGGCAATATGACAATGAGAATTGGCAGTGATGTCATTGTTTTAGCAAAGATAGTGGGAACAATTTGTTTAATTTTTAAATGGATTTATTATTTTGAACAATAATTATTTTAAAATCTTATAGAAATTTTATTTTTATATCTTATAGATTAAGATTATTATTTAAGATAATGGTATCAATAAATTGTCATATAAACAATCTAATGGATTATGCCTCTAAAAACCTAATGAACAACCGATAAGTAATTTGGAATTATTTAAGTAGCTAATCCTTGATCAAAATGACATAAGGTTTCCCTTAGTGATGATACGCATATTTGGCGTCTTAGGTTAGTACATATCAATCTTGATAAGATAAATTGTTAGTAAAGGATATTCCTTTAAGAGTTAACACTCTTCTGGTTTGAGTATCCTATCTAGAAAGATAAATGACTAAGAGACCTTTCTTTGCAAAGGACCAAAGAGCCAAAGAATAACTTTAGCTAGTACATAATGACGTATGCAGTCCTTTTATTGTACAAGAAAGAGGAGGTTATGAATATCCATAACCTTTACTAGCGATTATTTAAGATACATATATTTATACCTGACTCAATGGAAATCTATAACTTTTAACAAGTTCAAATAATTCCAAGCAGAAGCTAAAAAGTTGTTAGGGAACTTACTTATAACACTTCAATTAGATCGAGGAGGTGGATATCTTGATTTGAGTTCAAGGATCATCTGTTGGAGAATGGAATTCTATCCCAACTCACAGCACCTGAAACACCGCTATAGAATGGTGTTGCATAGAGGATAAATGGATACTTATTAGATATTGTTAGGTCATTGTTATGCTACTGATCGCTACCACTAACATTTTGTGGAAAAGCACTTCAAAGAGCGGTATATATTTTGAATGTAGTTCCGTTCAAGTCTATGAAAAGACACCTTTAGAGTTATGAAATGGCACTAAACCTAGTTTACGCCATTTTCCATATAGATGTGTACCACTCATGTTTTGTTTTGAAAACAAAGACTGTGAAGTTGGACTAACAGTTTGAAGTTTGCATATTTTCTAGCTATGCTCCCTAAATGAAGGGAGGTTACTTTTATAGTCTCAGTAAGGAAATGGTCTTTGCAACCTTTCTCGAACATGACTAAAAGAGAAACTTTAAACCTCAAAGTAATGTTGTACTAGAGGAAATTGAATTTTAATAAGATTAGTTAATCTGCATCACCATATGATGTACGAAATCAAGAAACCACTGATTCTAGTCATAATACACAAGTGTCTTGTTGTAGTGGGAGGATTATAAGACTACCTATTCACTATGAACGTGAGACATAAGTTTTAGTGTTAGACACAAACTATGACAATCCATTTACTTTAGAGAAGGTAATGGGTGATTCTGACAAGATACCAAGAGCCAAGAAATGGAATCAATGTATTCCAATTCATTTTGGAATCTTGTAGGATTCACCTAAATAAGTCAGACCCATTAGATGCAAATGGATCTTCAAGGAGAAAAAAAGATGTATAGTTGAAAGTACAGACTTTCTGAGAAAGACTTGTAGCCTTGCTCAAGTCTATACATACTCTTTTATCTATTGTTGCTAGTATTAGACTATGAGATTTGACAAATGGTTGTCAAGATAGCATTTCTGAATGACTATTGTGACAAGAACATGTATATGGTCAATCATAAGGGTTCAAGGAAAAATACCAAGAACAAAAGGTTTGTATGTTGCTAAGGTCCATCTAATGAACTAAAACAAGCATCTAGGTCTTGGAATATATGATTTGATGAAACAGTGTAAACGTATAGTCTTTAATAGAACGTTGAGGAATCATGTGTTTATAAACATATCAAAGATAAGGAGGAGGTTTCTACATTGATCATATTTTTACTCATGAGGAATGATGTAGAAATATTATCAAGTGTTAAAGAAATGGCTAGCTGAGCAATTCCAAATGAAAGATTAGGAAGGAGTAAGCTATGTTCAGGGTATTTAGATCCTCAAGTATCTTTAGTTAAATGCTCTGACTCTGCCTTATGCATTTATATTGATAAGGTGCACATGCATTTTAAGATGCAAAATTCCAAGGAGTAGCTTCCTAAGACACCTCATGTGGAAAAAGACATGAGACGAATTCCCTATGCCTCAACTGTAGGCAGTCTAATGTATGCCATGTTGTATACGAGAATGAGAAATAATATATTAGTATACTCAAGAGTAAACCTAGACTCCAATGGATTCACTAATTCTGATTTTCAATAAGACAAAGATGGTCGAAGGTCGGCATCGAGGTTAGTGCACCAAGTGACATGAATTTTATGAAAATAACGTCAAAAAAGAACCTTATGGATATGTTAACCAAGACTTTATCTACCAAGTCTTTTCAGGGTCTTGTACTAAGTATGGGTTTGAAGAAGATGTCTCATTCGCTTTAGGGTATAGTACCCTTAAAGCAATGAAAGTAGTTTATTATTTATGAAATTTATAAAATAAATATTTTTACATATTATTAATGTTTATTGTATTCAATAATATTTAGATAAATATCATAAAATTCCTAATTCATTAATGTAGCCATAATCTTGTATTGGTACGAGAGGATTAAGATTATAGATAATAAATTAACTAGTCCCTATTTTATATTAAAGTTCTGGAATCTTTAATTAAACACTGCTAGTACGATCCACTAGTATTATGAATACATGCGATCTAGATCCGGATCACTGGTGTAGTAGGACATCTTAGTGGAGGTGATTTATACAATAAGATTGTATAAGACTTGACCATATATGTATTTAACTCTTTATTAAAATATTGTTTACCATACAGAGTTGTAATCATATCACTCGATGATCATATGAAAATCGATCTAAATCTGGAAGTTATCATGAACTCCTATTTATGTTATTTAGGTCATTTGATTCACTCGTTAAGGCCTGTCATTATGATCAGGCTAAAAACTTTTGCTTTGTGGGCTCATTAACTTAGATGGCTGGGGACATGATTTATAAATATGGAATCCAAGCCTTCTTCATAGGAAGATTGAATAATGGTTCCCTTAAGTGTTAATTCTATAACTGAATAGTTTTGTAATGACCCACTAATCTAGACTAATTGGACCATTATCGAAACTATACATAAAACTTACATTTTTACAAAAATACCATAATTTATTGAGTAACTTGAAAAATAAGAGTTATTTACAAAGAAACAGAATACTAAGAAGGATTATGGGATCCCATTGTTTTTAAAACAAAACATGATTTAAAATAAAAGACATTACATAATAATGCGGAAAATACACATAAAAACCAAAAAAACATAAAAGGAGACTATATCCTCAAATCGAATAACGCTCGGCCCCTTGACTCCATTCATCATCGATACACATTCTCCAAGCATCACGAATCTTTCCGCCTCTAAACTTATTTTCCTGCACATAAACAGAAAGGAGTGAGCCTAATGCCCAGCAAGGAAAATCTAACACAAAATCATATACATAAATTCATAAGAAAACATAAAGACTTAACATAACACATATAACATACACTTATTATAATGGCCATTATTACTTGGGGTCCCATAGACTAAACAAGCTTATGCCCATGAGATTAGTGGGGTCCTACCAGCTAAATAGGCTTATGCCCACAATCTTTTTGGGGTCTTGTTAGTCAAATAGGGCATATGCCCAAGCCTACAACATACACATCAATAACATATTCATAACATATGAAAACAAAACACATAAAATAGCATAAACATAAACATATAGATTCTAGCCTATTTTCCTTACCAAAGTTACCGAGATTATGGACTGAGTTGGGATTGTTGGAACACTCCTAAAACCATAAGAAAGAGTAAGTCTAAAGAAAGGAGATGAAATGAAAGAGATGGAAAGACTAAACCATAGAAAACATACTTACCGACTTATATGCTTAAAAGCTTGGATTCCCTAACCAAAATAAGAATAAGGTTAGGGGACTGAGTAGAAGGTTTTGAGAAAGGAAATAACATAAAAATACAGAAAAGAACTAGAGTTTTGGGTTTACCTCAAAGATTGCAAGATCAATCTAACATCCACCGAAATACTATAGCACTCACTTCCCAAAGTGTTTGATAAGCTTATGATGTTTAAGCTTATAGTTTTTCCCCAAACCAAGTGTTTACACTCTCACACTCACTTAACACTAGCAGCCTCTGAACTTAGAGCAAATGGTGAATAATGGCTGGGTACTAGGTCCTATTTATAGAGGTTGGGAATGAAAATATCTTGATTTTACTTGAATAAAAATAATGGCTTTTTAAGTGAAAATCATTTGAATAATCGTTCAGCAGAGGCTGAAGACTCGTTCAAAAGATGCTGGACTGTTGAAGGAGTTTGAATGGCTGAAGGGAAAGGAATTCAAAAGTATTTGAATTCATGCTGGTGGAGGCGATATATCGCCTGGACCTTTGTTCCCGAGGCGACCGTGCATCGATTCGTGTTTTCCGTATCTACGTGCTGCGACATATCGCCCCTTATAGTTGCGATATATCGGCATACGCTGAATATTTAAACACGAATTTACACATTTTTAGCTAAGTTTGAATGGATTAAACAGCCTTGACTAAGCCCTCAACGTACTCAAGGCTGCTGACTGACCCTATAACATTCAAATTTTACCCTTATTTAATTTAATCCTCAAAAATACTTAATCCTTAATTACCATTCATAACATGTGCTTAAAATCCTATTGGTTGATGTCTAAACCTTATAATATAATAATATAATCCTTAATATCAGTCACATTAATCAAACCTTAGGTTATACTTAATATTCTTAAACTATAGGTTAAACTTAGAAAATCTATAAGTACTACTATGAGTGTCCAAATAACTCCCGGTCTGAACCAAAAATCCAAAGTAACAATGATAACACTAAACATACTATAATACTACTAAACAATTAGCTAAGTAAAGTTCTTGGACTCTACAATTCTCCCCTACTAAAAAGAATTTCGTCCTCGAAATTTACTTACCAAATAACTCCGGATACCGGCTCTGCATGTCCTCTTCCAACTCCCACGTTGCCTCGCGTTCAGAACTATTGCTCCATAGGACTTTAACTATAGGAAAGCTCTTGGACCGTAACTGCTTCATCCCCCTATCTAGGATGCTAACCGGTCGTTCCTCGTAACTTAAGTCTTTCTGGAGCGCTATGGTATCGTACTTGAGGACGTGAGATGGGTCTGACACATACTTGCGTAACATCGAGATGTGGAAGACGTTGTGACTATCGGCTAGTGCTGGCGGTAGGGCTAGTCTATATGCAACTGGTCCCACTTTGTCCAATATCTCAAAAGGACCTAAGAATCGGGGACTGAGCTTGCCTTTCTTCCCGAACCGCTTGACACCCTTCATAGGAGATGTCTTCAGGAAGACTTGATCTCCAACTTGGAACTCCACATAGCGTCGCTTGGTATCCGCATAGCTTTTCTGACGGCTTTGAGCAGCAAGCATACGCTGTCTAATAAGCGCTACTGCTTCTTGAGCTTGTCTAACAGCTTCGGGCCCTAGAAGCTGCCTTTCTCCTACCTCGTCCCAGTGCAACGGTGATCGGCACCTTCTTCCATATAGCAACTCATAAGGTGCCATCTCGATCGTCGACTGGTAGCTGTTGTTGTACGAGAACTCGATCAGCGGTAAGTACTTGTTCCACGATCCTCCGAAGTCAAGTACACATGCGCGTAGCATATCCTCTAAAATCTGAATCATACGCTCGGACTGCCCATCTGTCTGAGGATGGAAAGCTGTACTAAGACTTAACTTAGTACCCATGGCTTGCTGTAAGCTTCTCCAAAATCTTGACGTAAACACTGATCCTCTATCTGATACTATCGTCTTGGGGATTCCATGCAATCGTACAATCTCTTGGATGTAGATGTCTGCATATTGGTCTGCCGTATAAGAAGTCTTAACAGGCAGAAAATGAGCCGACTTGGTTAGTCTATCTATGACTATCCAAGCAGAATCATGCTGCTTATTTGTCTTTGGCAGACCCGTCACGAAGTCCATGGCTATATCGTCCCACTTCCACTCCGGTATGCTAAGCGGTTGCAATAATCCTGCAGGCCGCTGATGCTCTGCTTTCACTTGCTGGCATACCAGACACTTAGATACATACTCCGCTATGTCCTTCTTCATCCCTGGCCACCAATAGACTGCCTTGATGTCATGAGTCATCTTGGTAGACCCTGGATGAACCGAGTATGGGGTGCTGTGCGCTTCTTCTAGGATCGTCTTCTTAATACTCTGATCGTCTGGCACGCATACCCGATCCTTATATCTCAATAAACCTTGACTGGATATTGAGAAATCTGTAGTCTTGCCTTCTCTGACTGCATCCATGTGCGTTGCTATCGAATCATCATGTCTCTGACCATTCCGTATGTCTTCTAGCAGATTTGATTGGATAGACAAGTTAGCCAGCTTGCCTACAACCACTTCTATTCCGGCACTGATAAGCTCCTGTTGCAGTGGCTTTTCTATTCCGGATAAGGCTGCTAAGTTCCCATAACTTTTTCGGCTAAGTGCATCGGCAACTACGTTTGCCTTCCCCGGGTGGTATAGGATTTCGCAGTCGTAATCCTTTACTAATTCCAACCACCGGCGCTGCCTCATGTTAAGCTCTTTCTGAGTAAAGAAGTATTTTAAACTTTTGTGGTCCGTATAAATCTCGCACCGTTCTCCGTAAAGATAATGGCGCCAGATTTTTAACGCAAAGACCACCGCTGCCAACTCCATATCGTGAGTTGGATAGCGTTGTTCATACTCCTTTAACTGACGTGAGGCGTAGGCTATCACCTTGTCATTCTGCATCAGTACGCATCCCAATCCTAACTTTGATGCATCACAGTAGACAACGAACTTGTCGTTGGGTGTTGGGACACTAAGTACTGGTGTTGAGCAAAGCTTATCCTTAAGCAACTGGAAGCTTTCCTCACACTTATCATTCCAGTTAA
Organism: Humulus lupulus; assembly: GCF_963169125.1. NCBI lineage: Eukaryota > Viridiplantae > Streptophyta > Magnoliopsida > Rosales > Cannabaceae > Humulus > Humulus lupulus. The sequence continues at coordinate 29,213,984 of NC_084797.1, forward strand.
ACTTTTGTTGCTTCCGGGTCAGGTTGGTGAGTGGAGTGGCTATTTTAGAAAAGCCCTCTACAAACTTTCTATAGTAACCTGCTAGCCCTAAGAAGCTTCTTACTTCCGACGCGTTCTTTGGTCTAGGCCAATCTTTCACGGCCTCTACCTTCGATGGATCTACTGCAACTCCGTCTTTCGATATGATGTGCCCGAGGAACGCCACTTGTGAGAGCCAAAACTCGCATTTCTTGAACTTCGCGTAGAGTTGGTGCTCCTTCAATCGCGTCAAAATCATCCTCAAGTGTTCCTCGTGCTCCCCTTCATCCTTGGAGTAAATTAAAATGTCATCGATGAACACAACGACGAATTTATCCAAGTAGTCCTTGAAGACCCTATTCATTAAGTCCATAAACGCGGCTGGCGCGTTAGTAAGACCAAAAGACATAACCAAGAACTCGTAATGTCCATAACGAGTCCTAAAGGCTGTCTTAGGGATATCTTCTCCCTTTACCTTGAGCTGATGATACCCGGACCGTAGATCGATCTTAGAAAATACAGTTGCGCCTCGGAGTTGATCAAACAAATCATCAATCCGAGGTAGCGGGTATTTGTTCTTAATTGTTACTTTATTCAGCTCTCGGTAGTCTATGCACATGCGCATACTTCTGTCCTTCTTCTTCACGAATAGTACCGGAGCCCCCCATGGTGAATGGCTTGGCCTAATGAAACCCAAGTCTAGGAGTTCTTGTAGCTGCGTCTTTAACTCCTTGAGTTCCGTAGGTGCCATCCGGTATGGTGCCTTAGAGATAGGCTCGGTGCCTGGTACTAATTCTATCGTGAAGTCTATTTCTCTAGTTGGCGGCAATCCTGGCAAGTCATCGGGAAATACTTCTGGAAATTCTTGTATGACTCGAACATCTCCAACTTTGAGTGATGTCTCCTTCTCCACATTCGTGATGTTGGCTAAGAATGCTTGGCATCCTTTCTCCATCATTCTCTGAGCTTTGAGAGATGACACTAACGGTGTGCGTAGTCCTGAAGCTTGTCCCATGAAGCACAGTTTCTGGCCGTCAGGAGTATCGAATGTCACCTTCTTGCGTCTGCAGTCGATCGTTGCGCCATGCCGTGCTAGCCAATCCATGCCTAGTATGACGTCGAAGTCTTTGATCACCAGCTCTATCAGGTCTCCTTCTAGTTCCTTGTCCTCAATCTTGATTGGTACGCCTCGTACAATTCGTGATGATAGAACTACTTTGCCCGAAGGCAACTCGGTTGCAAACCTAGTTCTAAATCTTTCACTAGGTTTGTCTAGTTTATCTATCATTCCTAACGAAATATACGAATGAGTGGCTCCCGAATCAAATAATACATGACATAATTTATTGAGGATGGAAACCTGACCTGTGACCACCTTGTTGCTAGCATCCGCCTCTCCTTGGGTTAAAGCAAAAACCCGAGCAGGAACCATCTTTTCGTCCTTCTTTCCTTCCGGCTTTTGCTGAGGACAATCTTTCTTGCGATGCCCCTCTTGACCACAATTGAAACACTCCTTGGTGTTGGCACGTCATTCTCCGGGGTGCTTCTTCTGACATTTGGCACAGGACGGGTATTCCACGTAGTTTGACTTATTTCCCCCATTATTTGGTCGTGCCCTTTTATTGTTGTCGACTTGCTTGTTGTCAGGATGCCTTCTCTTCTGTCCGTTACCGTTGTTGTTGGACTGATTGTTGCTGCTATTGCTAGACTGAATGTTGTTTCGACTGGCCTGAGGTTGGCTCTGCTGTCTGGGTTCAGGCTTGCTGGCTTCTTCTTTGCTCACGTTGGCCTGCAACCTTTCTACTTCAATTGCCGTCTCAAGAACGTCGGCATATGAAGTGTTTCCCGGGTTCGCTAGTTTAACCCCCATCTCGATCTTCGGGCGAAGTCCTCTAACAAACTTGTTCACCCTTAGATAGTCGGTTGGAACCAACTCTGCTGCGAACTTGGCTAAGCGATCGAACTGACGAGCATATTCCGCCACTGTTAAATTCCCTTGCTTCAGATTGGTGAACTCCTCAACTCTCGTAGCAAGCACTGCTGAATTTTAGTACTTCTTGTGGAAGAGCTCCACAAATCGGGTCCACGTCATAGTGGCAGCATCGTGGGATTGTTGGACCAAATCCCACCATATCCTGGCATCTTTCTTGAGTAAAGATGAGACGCAGGATATGCGGTCAGCATTATTGAGGTTCATGTGGGCTAGGATCGGCTCCACATTCCTTAGCCATTCTTCTGCTTCAAAGGGGTCCGTAGTCCCTTCGAAGTTCGGAGCGTGCTGCTTGCGGAACCTTTCGTACACTGGCTCCATGTGCTGAACAGGATAAGGAGCGTAGTTCGTCATAGGCCATCCCCCATACGGACCAACTTGTTGGGGTGCTGGGGCCATTGGCTGTGGCTGCTGCTGCGGCTGCGGCTGTGGCGGAGGCTGAGGCTGAGATTGAGCCTGTTGGCGTTGTTGCTGCAGAAGCTCCTCGACTTGCTGTCGTAGTCTGGCAATCTCTGCAGTGTTGTCAGCTGGCTGTGCCGGTGCGTTGCGGCGAGCAGTAACACGTACTCTCCTTCGGTGAACGGTAGGGACCGCATTGGTCGCTGGAACATCGTTGGAGGCGTTCCCGTTGGTGCGAGCAGATCTTCGGAGAGACATCGTAGTAGAGTTCTAACAGTTGAAAGAAACATGTTAGAACTTTTCCTAATAGGCTCTAAGGCAAAAACTTATTCTAAACAAACATATCTCGGACCTATTTATTATGACTTCTTATGAAAAATTATATAGGTCTTTATTTATTATTAGAGCGGGTTTCTATACTTAGAAAAACAAGTCATCTTTATTTTCTAAGTGTGTTTCTAATCATCCTATATGACTTAATTCTCAGGCTCGAAACTTATCTTTGTTCCAAAGTTAACCATATTGAGGGAGGGCTGGGATCAGTAAAATCGTTCCCACTACTAAGGCCCCCTAACTCTCAACAAGGAAACCAGGTTCATTGATTCGTATCGACCCTCACCGAACTCAGTCATTATTCATTTTATTTAGTATTTATTATGATTGTGAAAAAAAATATATATATTCAAACTCACACATGATATTCAAATAGCATGTTTATTCATTTGGAAAAGTAATTTCACTTATTACAATCAAAATAAAACAAACATTTGAAAACTTCTAATCTAAAAATCGGGATCTTCTACATCCGATCCGTCATCTAACATATCATCATCTATTGCCTCATAATCATCATTGTCATGAGCATCAAAATGCCCTCTAGGAAGGTTTGTGAGAATCCTATTCTTTTGCTCATTGGTGAATTGAAATTCAAATTTTGCGGTGAACCTAACTAAGAGGAAATAGTATCTCATTGCTAATGGTGATTCATCCTCATCATTCATTTCTTCCCACATTTCTTCTAAGGCTGCTATTACAGGATGGAAATCTTTAAACAACCTAATCACTAATACATATTGTTCCGTTGATCTTAGCATTATTTGTTTATCCTCTTGAAGGCCACCTATCGCTTGGTGAAACAAAAGCAACCTTCGAGTAATCCTTTCTAGGGCTCCTACGGTGTTTCTTGGCTCCCTTATTCTTTTTAAGGCCTTAATGGCTCGGATATCTTGGTAGGTTAAAGCTCCATTCATTCTTAACTGAAACACAAACACTAAAGTTGTTAGCTATACACATAGACAAAGTAACTTGTAACTTGTAACTTAAACACTTACTTGGCGATCCGATTCGGAGCTTTGAGCATGTGTATCGAGGAGAACTTCATGCGAAGGAACCGTTTTCTCTGATACCAACTGTAATGACCCACTAATCTAGACTAATTGGACCATTATCGAAACTATACATAAAACTTACATTTTTACAAAAATACCATAATTTATTGAGTAACTTGAAAAATAAGAGTTATGTACAAAGAAACAGAATACTAAGAAGAATTATGGGATCCCATTGTTTTTAAAACAAAACATGATTTAAAATAAAAGACATTACATAATAATGCGGAAAATACACATAAAAACCATAAAAACATAAAAGGAGACTATATCCTCGAATCGAATAACGCTCGGCCCCTTGACTCCATTCATCATCGATACACATTCTCCAAGCATCACGAATCTTTCCGCCTCTAAACTTATTTTCCTACACATAAACAGAAAGGAGTGAGCCTAATGCCCAGCAAGGAAAATCTAACACAAAATCATATACATAAATTCATAAGAAAACATAAAGACTTAACATAACACATATAACATACACTTATTATAATGGCCATTATTACTTGGGGTCCCATAGACTAAACAAGCTTATGCCCATGAGATTAGTGGGGTCCTACCAGCTAAATAGGCTTATGCCCACAATCTTTTTGGGGTCTTGTTAGTCAAATAGGGCATATGCCCAAGCCTACAACATACACATCAATAACATATTCATAACATATGAAAACAAAACACATAAAATAGCATAAACATAAACATATAGATTCTAGCCTATTTTCCTTACCAAAGTTACCGAGATTATGGACTGAGTTGGGATTGTTGGAACACTCCTAAAACCATAAGAAAGAGTAAGTCTAAAGAAAGGAGATGAAATGAAAGAGATGGAAAGACTAAACCATAGAAAACATACTTACCGACTTATATGCTTAAAAGCTTGGATTCCCTAACCAAAATAAGAATAAGGTTAGGGGACTGAGTAGAAGGTTTTGAGAAAGGAAATAACATAAAAATACAGAAAAGAACTAGAGTTTTGGGTTTACCTCAAAGATTGCAAGATCAATCTAACATCCACCGAAATACTATAGCACTCACTTCCCAAAGTGTTTGATAAGCTTATGATGTTTAAGCTTATAGTTTTTCCCCAAACCAAGTGTTTACACTCTCACACTCACTTAACACTAGCAGCCTCTGAACTTAGAGCAAATGGTGAATAATGGCTGGGTACTAGGTCCTATTTATAGAGGTTGGGAATGAAAATATCTTGATTTTACTTGAATAAAAATAATGGCTTTTTAAGTGAAAATCATTTGAATAATCGTTCAGCAGAGGCTGAAGACTCGTTCAAAAGATGCTGGACTGTTGAAGGAGTTTGAATGGCTGAAGGGAAAGGAATTCAAAAGTATTTGAATTCATGCTGGTGGAGGCGATATATCGCCTGGACCTTTGTTCCCGAGGCGACCGTGCATCGATTCGTGTTTTCCGTATCTACGTGCTGCGACATATCGCCCCTTATAGTTGCGATATATCGGCATACGCTGAATATTTAAACAAGAACTTACACATTTTTAGCTAAGTTTGAATGGATTAAACAGCCTTGACTAAGCCCTCAACGTACTCAAGGCTGCTGACTGACCCTATAACATTCAAATTTTACCCTTATTTAATTTAATCCTCAAAAATACTTAATCCTTAATTACCATTCATAACATGTGCTTAAAATCCTATTGGTTGATGTCTAAACCTTATAATATAATAATATAATCCTTAATATCAGTCACATTAATCAAACCTTAGGTTATACTTAATATTCTTAAACTATAGGTTAAACTTAGAAAATCTATAAGTACTACTATGAGTGTCCAAATAACTCCCGGTCTGAACCAAAAATCCAAAGTAACAATGATAACACTAAACATACTATAATACTACTAAACAATTAGCTAAGTAAAGTTCTTGGACTCTACAAGTTTGAGGCCTTTAATTTATAAAAAGGTTTATAAATTAATTGTTCGCTAGTGAATTAATGGTACTTAAGAATAAAGAGATAATTAGAGGGGGTAAAATAGAAATTTAACTTAGCTCTAATTATGAACCAATTATTGGAGGATTGACTTGCATGAAATGATAATATCAATGGACGCTTAATAAAGTACTCAGTAAATATAAGTTTATAATTACAAGAGTACAATCCCATATTTTTAGTGGAATATTGTTGAGATTAATATATTAAAGAGTTTAATTAATAATATAAATTTATTGGAGCTTTGAATTATAGGTCCATAGATCCCCGGATCGACTCTATAAACATTGTATAGGGTAAGAGTAGCAATGGAACAAATATGGTTATATTTGTTAAGAAAATTAGTTTTTGGATAAATACATAATTATGGAAAATATATTTATTATTTAATTCATTGTAATTTTCATAATTATTAATTAATTAAATAAAATAATTAGTTTTTAATTAATTATGTCATCTAATTTAAATTTAGTTTGAGAAATTAATTTAATATTTAAATTTTAGAAATTTAAATTTAGATAACTAATTTGAAATAAATAAGATATTTTATCTAGTATGTCAATTTAAATTCAATTAATCTATTTTGAATATAATAATAGATAATATCTATTTCTAATTGCTTTAATTAAAATTATTTTAATTAATAAAACCCTAGATGACTAATATAAATATATATTATTATATTTCTCTCAACAAGATACAGATCGTAATATTCAGTCTGGCTGAAAGAGAAAAGTTTTCAAGGAGAAAAATAAAGAGAGTAAAGAAATTGTTTCAGCCATTCTCTTTACCCAAACTCCATTGATCTCATGTGTTGATAATATCAATGGAATCCTAGATTGTCCAATTGAATCTTTACGTGCCCACACGCGTCTTGTTGTGCTAAGATTATGATCTGGAAGACTTTGGTGTGAGTCTTGCATGTTTGGATATGATGATCGTTTATTATAAAAGAAGATAGCAAGGACACTTGATATGCTTCAAGAGGTAAATCTTCTTCTGTTAGATTAATATATATATAAATCATAGGATCGAATGTATAAAATAGTTTTATATATAAATTTTTGAAATCTACTGGGACCATAAATTGCATTCTGCTGCGCACTTGGAAATTATGTTTCCAATAATATAATTACTATTATATACAACGCATTTACCAAGATGTCTATCCACATCAATACTCTGAATCTAGATTACTTGCATCCCATATGCTTAGTAAATCGTACTAGCAACCATTCATTAAAGATTTTGTACTTTAATATTGTAACAACCCAGTAAAAACGACCAACATAATTGCGAAAAATATACATCATTTGCGGAAAACATCTTACTTTCATTTAATTAAAAGACCCAAAAGTCCATATAAAAAAAACATTTAAGTACTTACTTAGTTCAGAAGCATGTGCATGCTTAAAATAAGATTATAGTATTTGAAACTTTAAAACAACCTAAACATAAATGACATAAATTTTATATACAACTTAAAACTTGACAAAAGCATAGCGACTTCCAGAGTCAGGCCACATGTACATTCCACATGACAGACTCCAACGCTCACTGATCCGTCTTGCATTTTTTCTTACCTACAACATGAAACAATTAGGTAAGCGAAATGCTTAGTAAGAAAAACTTAGCATACATAGCATAAAAACAAGAAGCCTTAACAGTGATCATATAGATATTCAACCATAAATAAGGTTTCAAAAGATCGAACCCTAACATACAATTCAAGAATGTGTGAACGTCCTGACAAACTTATGGTCATGCCCAATAACCAGATTCTGTAACTAAGTAAACCTGCACGCAAAAAATCCCAGAGCAGGTGTATATATACATATGATCTTAACTCATAACCTACTTGTCATACTTAACATTCATATCATACTTATCATCTTATCATACTTAACATGCATATCATACATATCGTACTTATCATCTTATCATACTTAACTTACATATCACACATACGTAATTATCATACTTAACTTACTTATCATACATATCATACTTATCATCTTATCATACTTAACATGCATATCATACATATCGTACTTATCATCTTATCATACTTAACTTACATATCATTCATATCGTACTTATCACCTTATCATACTTAACTTACTCAACTTACTTAACTTACTTAGCTTACTTAACTTACTCGGCACAAAAACTAGTGTATACTTAACATACACCGGTTACTAAGACTCCTAAGAGAATTCAACTTACTCTCATAATCTTAATGGCTTGATTCTGGAATCATCTTATATATGTGTCACAGAGTTTAACCGAACTCTTATGTCGCGGGTGTTAAACCGGACGTCTTACTTACATGTCACAGAGTTTAACCGGACTCTTATGTCGCAGGTGTTAAATCGGACATCTTACTTACATGTCATGGAGTTTAACCAGACTCTTATGTCGTGGGTGTTAAACATGATGTTTTACTTATAACGGTGGCCAATTAAGCTTACTTACAAAGTCATCGGAGGCGTCCGATGCTTGCTTACTTACTTATCGGGAGCTACCCAGTTTTTACTTACTTGATATCGGTAGTTAGCCGGATGTCATAATCATAACTGCTTACCTTACTTATGAGTATGTGAACCTCCATAGGACAACGGTCTTAAGTAACTGTTTACCTAAAAAAGATTCGCCTGATGACGTGGCAAAATAAATATGCACATGGGGTGCACGTGACTAATCAAGTGAGTACGTTATGTTCGACCATCGACCAAAAGAGGATTCACTCAGCAAAACACATATTTCATAGGCGACCAGGCTGGTCGCAGTATTTCAGATACCTTTTAGAGATTTGTAATCTCGCATTTATGTAATAATTGTAATTTCCATTATTATTTTAGATACACTTGTATTAAATGTAATCAAGGCCCACCAGCCCCTAAGGAACTCCTTGAGCCTATAAATAAGACTCAAAGGGGCTCAAGAGAGGGGACTTTTTGAATCTTGAGAGCGAAAATTATAGTGTTTTTATCCGCCAAATTTTTTAATCCTGGGGATGAGCTACAAGTAGAATTGGAAGATGAGGAAATAGATTCTAAAACTTTGAGGACGACTCTGATTGTATTGCAAGAGGAATTAGCCAATCTGAGGGCTAATAAAAAAAATGTGGCTGAAACAATGGCGCTGCAGCAAAGGGAGATTGACAGGCAACGCCAAGAGTTGAATGAGCGGAAGACTGACATGGACCACTGGCAGAGGGATGCCACCGCCGCCCTAGAGGCACCCATTCAGTTGGCCCAAGGACAGCCTGCACCTGCCTCCCAACCGGATCAGCCACCTAGTACGCACCCACAAGAAGGTCCACAATCAGATTGTCCCCAACATCACCACACTCCGCCTCAACCGGCAAACCCTCAGAGGCCAGAACAACCTCCTGGTGCTCAACAGGAAAGGTCTTTCCAGTAGGGGTGAACATTTGATCCGCAAAACCCTCCCGACCGGAACCCCGAGAACCCGAATTTTTAGAAAACCTGTTCATTTTGGGCTTAATCTGACCCGAACCCGAAATATTTCGGGTCGAGTTCGGGTTTAAAATGCAGTAATTTCGAGTTCGGGTGTCACCGAAATTTTTTTTAAAAATTGAAAAAATGGTATTTTTGGCCCAAAACCCAGGAGGCCCAACTCAACCCGAACCCAACCTGAAAAAACCCGAAACCCGAAAAATTTTAGATCGGTTTCAGTACCATTTTTCTCCACCCGAAACCCAAAAATCAGACCCGTGTGCACCCCTACTTTCTAGGATCTTGGGTAGCAGCCACCCTCTCATGCTGGTCAAGACAATCCTCAGTAGCAAAGGCAGAATAGGGCCAGGCAGCGTCCTAGAAGCCTTAGACACCAGACGACTGAGGAGCAAAACCCTCCGAGCAGAGGACAGTGTCCTTCTGCGAGTAGAAGGCAGGGGATCATGCTCTGCGGTCAAGGGTCCCCCACGACATAATGCCCGGGGACCTACTAACCAACGCAAGCCTCCACCCACCAATTGGAACATTCCAGCAGAGAGAGAGGAAAATAGTGCGAACAGCAGATCGTACCGTCATCGGTCACAATTTAGAGATGGACATGATTATAACGAGGCAGATTCTGGCAGGAGGAATGCTGGAAGGCAGCAAGAAGAGAGGGGCAAAGAGCACAACCCTCCACCAAGGGAGAACCGGCCAATGAGCCAAAATACTGGGGGGCAACCTAAACAGCCAAACGTCTTTAATCGACTGGGTGCGAGCGAGCAAAGACGTAGAGATGAAGACTTAAGGGACATCCTCAATGATAGAAGGGAAAGACACGAAGAGTATTTCCCCCAGCGCCGGTTGCTCCAACAGTACCAGATGCTGTGCAGGCCCAACTCGATACTTTAAATTAGGTTGTCCAACAATTAGTTGGGAACTGGACTTCCCATATTGAGTTTGATCAGAGAAAGGGCACACCATTTGTGCAAAGAATCGCGATGGCTGAGAGTCCGAGCATATTTAAAATGTCGTTCTTGCCCAACTTCATTGGATTAGAAGATCCTGTATCTCACATGAACAAATTCGAGATACAAATGGACATCCAAAAGGTGTCAGACGATGCTCGGTGCAGAATTTTTCCTGCCACTCTATCCGAGTGGTTTTTCAACTTCCCTCCGGCCAGTATAGTCTCTTGGGAAATGCTAGTATAGGACTTTTACGAGAAATTCTATGCTAGTCGAGTACATCCAACTGAGGCCAATCAGCTAGTCGAGATACACCAGAAAGAAGGAGAGACCCTTAAGGGGTATGCCCAGCGGTTCATGCAAGCAGCTGCTGGGGCCAAGATGGTTGGAGATGAAGGTAATATGATGGCTCTTACAGCTGGGGTAAGGTGCCACTCATCCCTCTAGAACAGTTTGTGAAAGAATGGGGTAAAGAGTACCTAGAAATTTTTGGCCCGAGCAGATAGATACATCAAGCTCGAGGAGGCCATTGCCAATGAAGGGAAGTCTCCCACAGACGACCAGGGCCCAAAAGGATCTCCCGCCAAAGCTGCCAATGAGTCTGGAAAGACCAATGGCAACGACAAAAATAATGGGAAGAATGGGGGCAAAAGGGCGAACCACGAGCCAAAAACTTCTGAGAACAAGCGCCCAAAAAGTAATAGATGCGAGCCGAGGTTCACTAATTACACAACCTTTGTCGATTTCCAAGTTGAGGTATATCAAGCCAATCACACTATTGTTGCCTTCAGGTGACCAGCCTCAATCAGGAAAGATATCTCTAAATGAGATACTACTAAGTTTTTTCGTTTTCATAATGACTATGGCCATGACACAAAAAAATGCAACCAGCTTAAGGATGAGATTGAATTCCTTATTAGACACGGATACTTGAGGAGGTATGTGCGAGCAGCTGGAGGTTCTCATCGAGAGGCTCAAGGAGGCAACGAGCAAGAACCTGTACGCCAACGCTTACCTCCTTTATAGCCATCTCCAGTTGCTGGTACATTGTTGACCATCTGCGGAGGACCACACATAGCAGGTGATAGTGGGAAGGCAAGGGAGAGATACGCCCGAACCTTATGTCACGACCAGGACATTGAAATGTTGAACGTAGAGGAGCGAACTCCCAAAATATCTCGAACAAAGGAAGAATCAATAACTTTCTCTGAGCTTGACGCACAACATGTTCGATTTCCTCATTCGGATCCTCTGGTCGTGGACATCCAGATTGCCAATATGATGGTTAAGTGGGTGTTGGTAGATACAAGAAGCTCAGTCAACATTCTATATAAATCTTCACTGGAGAGGATGAAATTGTCAGTGCAAGATTTGGAACCATGCAACCAAACTATTTATGGTTTTTTCGGCGAAGGGCTCGCCCCAACTCGGTGGATCAGGCTTCTGGTCACAACAGGAATTGCACCTGCGAACAAGACATTACTCACTACTTTTATAGTAGTTGATTGTCCTTCTACATATAATGTTGTGATTGGAAGGCCTCTTCTAGTCGACCTGTGAGTCGTAACCTCAGTCTGGCACTTGGCCATGAAGTTTCCAACCGACGTAGGGATAGGGTGCGTGTTGGGAAACCAGCGAGAAGCACTGGAATGTTATAATTCCTCGATCACCAAGGCAAAAATGGGCAGATCGGGGGAAAAAGTCGAGAAAAGGTTGTTGTTAGTAAATGAAGCACAAGCCTAATCAGGTGAACAGGTCACCAAATAGGGTGTGGCCTAAAGTAAGGATAGAGACTTAGATCCTCGCTTTGGGGATTTTGAAGAAAATGTTAGACCAGTGGAGGACCTCAAGGAGGTCCAACTAGAAGAAGCAGATCCGACCAAGGTTGTGAAAGTCGATAAAAACTTAGAGAAAACAACAAAAAACAAACTGGTGGAATTTTTGAAAGAGAACCAAGAGGTGTTTGCCTGGTCACATAAAGATATGGTTGGGATAGACCCAGCGGTAATCAGCCATGTCTTAAATATTGACAAAAACTTTCCACCAGTACAACAAAAAAGAAGGCTCCTCGACAAAGACAGATCAAAGGCCTAAGAGTGGAAGTCGAGAAGCTGAAGGAAAATGGATTCGTCAGGGTAGCATTTTATCCATCTTGGGTCTCTAATCCCATACTGGTTCCCAAGCCGAATGGCAAGTGGAGGACGTGCGTGGATTTCACTGACCTTAATAAAGCCTACCCAAATGATTGTTTCCCACTCCCAAGGATCGACCAATTGGTTGATGCTACATCACAACACGAGATTTTATCATTCATGGATGCATACTCTGGGTACAATCAGATCACCATGCATCCACCTGATGAGGATCACACTAGCTTTTGAATAGATACAGGGTTATACTGCTACAAAGTAATGCCCTTCGGTTTGACAAATGCTGGTGTGACTTACCAACGACTGGTCAACCTTATGTTCAAAGATTTGATCGGCGTTAGCATGGAGGGATATGTTGATGACATGCTGGTTAAGTCAAAGAAATCTGAAGAACACATCAAGGACCTTCGAAGATGCTTCAACATCTTGAACAAATATCAGATGAAGCTAAACCCCCTCAAGTGTTCGTTTGGTGTTGGATTAGGGATATTTTTGGGATTCATTGTGAACTCGCGAGGAACTGAGGCTAATCCCAAAAAAATTCAGGCCCTAATCGAGATAAAGCCTCCTGCCAAGATTAAAGATGTTCAAAGCCTAACTGGGAGGATCCCGCCCTGAGTAGATTTATATCCAAGTCAACGGACAAGTGTGTCCCATTTTTCAATCTACTCAGGGGGAACAAGAAATTTGAATGGACAGAAGAGTGCAAACAGGCTTTTCAGGCGCTAAAGACCCACATGTCGCAACCACCAATCTTGTCCAAGCCGGTCGAAAAGGAAACTCTGTTCATCTATTTGGCAGTCACAGAATATGCTGCTAGTGCTGTTTTAATCAGAGAAGAAGACAACACTCAGAAAGCAATGTATTATGTGAACAAGAGGTTAGTGGGAGCAGAGTTGCGATCTCCACCCATTGAAATGTTAGCCTACTTCTTGATTCTGGCCTCAAGGAAGCTACGACCTTACTTTCAGGCTCACCCCATCGTGGTGCTCACCGACTAGCCATTACAGCAAGTCTTACAGAAACCAGAAGTTGCTGGTCGGTTACTAAAATAGGCAATCGAACTAGGGTAGTTCAAAATTTCTTATTCTCCACGAGTAGCTATGAAAGAACAGACTCTAGCAGACTTTGTCACAGAATTCACCGGGATCCCAATTAGCAAACCGATGGAAGAAACTAAAAGTCAAATTCAAGTTCCTTCCTGGAAATTGTTCGTAGATGGCTCTTCCAATGAGCACAATGCAGGAGCAGGTCTGATATTAGTTACACCAGAAGGACATCGGTTCCATTGTGCAATCTGGTTTGACCTTACAGCATCCAATAATGAAGCTGAATATGAAGCTCTGCTCGCAGGATTAAGGCTAGCTAAGGACATGGATATAAAGTCACTAGAAATTTATAGTGATTCCCAGCTAGTGGTTAATCAGATTATGAGAGAATATCAGGCCAGGGGTCTCAAAATGGTTGCTTATTTGAACAAAGAAAAGGACTTATTGGCACAATTTGAAAGGTATACTCTCCAACAAGTACCCCGCGAACAGAATTTGAATGTTGATGCCTTGGCCAAGTTAGCAAGCGCGAAGGATGCTGACACCTTGAACATAGTGCCAGTTGACCATTTGTCGGCACCAAGCATTCAAGCAGAAGAGTCTTCACTGGTGATTCAAGCAACAGACACATGGATGACGCCCATCATTAGATTCCTTAAGCAAGGATTGCTGCCAGCAGAAAGAACCAAAGCAAGGACTCTCTAAAGGCAGTCGGCTCGATTCATTCTGGTCGACGGAATTTTATATAGAAGAGGGTACTCAATGCCTTTATTATGGTGTGTCTCTAAGGATAAAGCTAAGGAACTAATGCAAGAAGTCCATAAAGGTTTTTGTGGAGATCACGCTGGGGGCAGAGTTTGTCAAAAAAGATCTTAAGGCAAGGGTATTTCTGGCCTACCATGAATGATGACTCTATGGATTTCGTTCGAAAATGTGACAAGTGCCAAAGATTCTCCAAAATACCACGACCAGGCCCAAATGAGCTCAAACAGATGCAAAGCCCATGGCCATTCCCAGTATGGGGGATTTATTTGATCGGGTCTTTACCCATAGGAAAAGGGAATGTCAAATGTGCAGTAGTTGTTGTGGACTACTTCACAAAGTGGGTCGAGGCTGAGCCACTGGCAACCATAACAACCAAGAAATTTTTGGATTTTGTGGTCAAGAATATCATGTGTTGATATGGGTTACCAAGGAAAATTGTCTCGAACAATGGTACACAATTTGACAGTGATCTTTTCACTGATTTTTTTTTAGAGGCATGGTATTAACAAAAAAATTTCATCGGTATCTCATCCGCAAGCAAACAGACAATTTGAGGCTATCAACAAGACTGTGAAGGACACCCTGAAGAAAAGGCTCAAAGAAGCAAAAAGGGCATGGCCAGGACAGTTACCAGAAGTCCTTTGGTTGTATAGAACATCCCATCGAATAGCAACAGGCCATATTCCATTTTCCTTAGCCTACGGGTATGAGGCCATGTTTCCTGTTGAGCTCAACCAACCATCACATAGAAGGCTGACATACGATCAAGGCACTAATGATCAATTATTGATGGAGTCCTTGGACTTGGTCGATGAGAGGCGTTAGCAAGCTCAACTTCGAGTAGCAGCTTACCAGCAAAAGGTTGCTCGGTATTTTAACTCTAAAGTACATGAAAGAAAGTTTAACGTGGGAGATTTGGTACTTAGAAGATTTTTTCTCAACACTCGTGACCAAGTTGTCGGAGTGCTCGGACCAAACTGGGAAGGTCCGTATCAAATTGAAGAAGTTCTTCAACCAGGCACATATAAACTTGCTCGCTTAAACGGAGATCTCATTCCTCCATACTGGAATGGAGAATATCTACGCAAGTACTATCAATAAATAGTTCTTTTTAAAGAATTGACTTGTATTAATTTTACTTTTTACAAGTTTATGAACAAGGGCTAGTCAGTTATATGGCTAGTCGCTTACAAGTGTAAGAACCATTTTTTGATCACTCATATAGACACGACTTTGTCCACTTATTATGAGAAATAAAAGGAACTGTGTGCAACCAGTTATTCTTGCCGAATTATTGTATGTATTACAAGTATTTGCTCATTACGTGTGTTGTTTTGCTATATTACCATTATTGATTATGAATACGCGAGTAGTAATGTTTGAACAGGACTTAGTCATGGCAAGTGACCGAGAAACCTAAGCTCCTCGATCACTTGGGGGGCATATAAGATACGAAGCAAGCAAAGCATATCAACATATATATGTGAACACATGATCAAAAGAAGGGAAAGCATACTACGGTACTTAGAGTATTTTTCAAAAATTTTAGTTTAAATTTTCTAAAAATCAAATAAAGTGCTATGCTAAGTTTGGTCATGTGAACAGATGTTATAATAATAGCAAAAATTATAATATCAAAATGAAATGTTTTACACCGCGAGCAGTTACTACTCGGATGTAAATTAATAAATTAAAAGAAAAGCTGCCTTGAGCAGCAAAATTGTCTTAACATTACGAACCGTAGTTCGTATGTTCCAGTTACAAAAATGAAAACAAAAATAAATTATTGAGCAGTAGTATGATCTGGCTGAGATTGCTGGTCAACGGTGGTCCTCGCATCATCTTTGACAGCCTCAGTGTCAGTCGCCAAGGAGATTTCAAGGGACTCCTGAGCTTTCTGTTCCTCCGCTAGACGAGCAGCACACTTTGCCAGCTCAACCTTCTTTACTTGCTCGGGGAGATAGTCAAAGTTTTCCTCTGGATTGTTCTTCCAGAACAAGTAGAAGCAATTGAAAGTCACTCCTTTGAACTTCTCCAGATTGCGAGCATTGGCTTCCTCGAGCAGTTTTGTTCGCTCCTCCAGCTCAACGGTTTCCTTTCGGCTGATTACTAGGTCATCGTGAAGTTTAGATGCTTCTTTGAAGTTAATCTCTGAAGCCTCCTTAAACTTCTCCTTGACCGCATAAATTTTGACCACAGACTCTTGGCATCTCCTTAGCTCCTCACTCAGGTCAGCAACCCTAGCCTCGGCCGCCTTAAGCTCTTCGGCAACTCTGGCCTCGACCGCCTTCACCTCTTCGGCATGTTTGGCCTCGATCTCCTTCATCTCCTCGGCTTATCTGGCCTCGGCCGCCTTAATTTCCTTAGCAAATCTGGCCTCGACCGCCTTGATTTCCTCAGCAAATCTAGCCTTAGTCTCCTCGGCTCGATGCCAACTGTGTCCTATGGTGAGGATACCCTGCGAACAAAAAAAGAAAATTAAACCAATCAGGAGCTGTTAAAGAAGGTGTTGTTCGATTAAAAAGGAAAAAGAAGAAAAACACTTACGCTGAGGACTTCAAATAGTCTCGTATGATGACCTGGCTGTTTGGTAGTGGAGGAAGATGGGAGAGGGCTTCCTGGCTACGGCGATGCTTTGAAAGCCTTTGCAACTTCTCATAAGAGGCGTTGAAGGTGCTACTCAGCGGGTCGTTGGCTGAGGGTCTCCTCGATGGTTCGAGGGGGTGGCTACTGGAGGAGGAAGAGTCATATTCCTGGAAAGAGTGGGTGCTGGGGGAGGCTCCAAAGGATCCTCTGTTCGGGCTTTTTTCTTAGAGGGAATGTTGCTACTCTCCCCTCAGTATCTCTTGCTGGCCTTCTTTTTGGTCACGGGAGCTTCGACGTTGGTGTATATGTCGAAGGCTTCCTCAAAAGGCATGACTACAAGCTAAAAACAATTAATTAGACAATATAATTTAGAAGAGCAAGGAAATAATGAAAAAAGGAAATTCTAAGTAATATACCTGAGCTATTACTACTGGTCGATACATTATTTATAGAACTACTGCTACACTCACTCTCTGGCTCGAAGAAGCCTGAGTTAAAGAAATTGGTCATTAATTTAAAGTTGCCATCCCTGTCAAATAAATGACAAGGGATAGGCAGGCTATCTAAGAGTGATAAATCTATACCATTTTTGTCGGAGGACTCGAATACAAGGTCAGTGTACTCCGGAAGTTTTTGCTTGCCTCTCCCATGTTGGGCAAGGGCAGCAGCAACCCGAGGGTTGCTAGAGGGTTCCTGAATGGTCGCTCTTGTAGCCCGCCGTCTCAGGGGTTGTGACACATCCTGTTGCTGCTAGGGGATTTCCTCTCCAGTAGCACTCCCCGTGGTGGACTCCCTCACTTCCTGGTAAGGTGACAAAAGGCCGACCAACCTCAGATTGATTTCTATGACCAGCTCTTTGATGCTCTTCTCAATATTTGTCATGTTGGCCAGGGTGGCGACCCTCATCTCCATCTCTGGAGTGGGATCTGGTCGATACCATGGACCTAGACACAACATCAATGTTCTAAGGACGGTGAAGAAAAAACTAGGAGAAAATAAATGACCAGTGATTGAGAGATTTACCTCATCGGGTGAAGGCCAGGTTGTCGGCAACCAGGTTCGTTGTAAGGAAGTACTCTTGGAAGTACTTTCTTACGTTGGATTTGTAGGTGACATCACTCATGAATATGCGAGTAGATTCCTGGTGACAGAAATGGAAAAACCCTGTGTTGTTCTGGTTGGGGTTGGACTTGAGATCGAACAGGTAGTTGATCTCGTGCGATGTGGGCGCAGGCCACTTCTTATGGTTGTAAAGGATATAGAGTGCTGATAGTACTCTATATTCATTGGGAGTAATTTGGAAGGGTTCAACCTCGAAGTAATTGGCCACCCCTTGAAAAAATTCGTGCAGGGGCAAGATTACCCCTGCCTCGATGTGGAACCTCGACCAGGCGTTGAAGGCGCCTCCAGGCACGTTTTCCCGTTGTTCGGAGGTAGGTTTGATCAAGGTAACCGCAGGAAGACCATACTTCTTAAGGTACCTTGTCACCGTCCTAGCTGAAATGACACTAGCAGGCGCGACATACCAATCAACTTCTGGTCGAAGGTCATCGCGAGGCCGGGCTTTGGGTTGAATTTCTGGTGGTGCAATATTTATGGGTTGAGGATCATTTTAAGGACCCTCGTTGTCGGTTGCTGGTCGGTTAGAAGGAGAATTTGTGGTTTTCTTTTTCCTACGAACTATTTGTTTAACACGACCCATGTGTGGCTGGCGGTCTAGGAAGCTGGTTGTGGGGTTTTATTGTGAAGGTGGAAAGTCAGAGAATGGAAGTGGCGGTTGCTCTTGATCTTCGAACAACAATGCGAGAAGATCGTCTTCTATTGGCCTCTCACCTCCCCAAGGATCATGCATGAATATCTGAGAAGAGAAAAGGGGAAATGAGAATCTACGACCAATAGATAGAAGAAGAGGAAGTGAAAGGATAATGTTGCTCGTGTATAAAAGTTAAGCTTTTATACGACCAGCAGAATCCTAACGTAAACTCTAAAAACATGCGAATAGTTTGGAAAAATAGATCAAAAAGTGGAAGTGAAAATTTTTTTCAGGAAAACTTTTTGACTCCGAAAAAAGGCGGGAAAACCCCAGTTTTTCGGAAAACAGTAAAATCGAATTTTTACTTCGATTTTGGGCCCTAAAACAATATTCCTGTTTCCCACACTGATTTCTAAGCCTTACCTAATGTTTTATTTTACTGCCTAAAATACCTAGTCTATCATGTTTCTCCGTACAAACCCGATCACCTAGAATTTTTTCTCAAGAACGTCAAGAAACTCAAACCAGAAAACTTACGAAATTTATTCTATAATATATAGCAGATAAGACGAGTTCAAAAACTTACTTGAATTGCATATTGCAAAGGAGTCGAAATGATGTCACTTGGAATTGATTGAACACATCTCGGATCACCGAAGTATTCTAGTTTTCTCTTGGGAGTTTTTCTAAGTTCTTGAGGATAGAAGGATTTGGTAAAAAGTAAAAAGTGGGAAAAGTGACTTATTTATACTAATCGTGGTGCAGTTAAAGAGGTAATGATGGGGGTAAATTTTTTATGCATGGGAAATTGCATTAGCCGTCGAAATATTTTTGAGAAACTGTAACGGTCATGATTGTTTACTTTTTTGAAAAGGTGATGACAGATGTGATAGGTCAAACGAAACACTGGTCGAGTAAGTTTATTATGTGTTGGTGGCAATAAAATAAACTTGGGGGGAAATATTTACCTAAAAAAGATCCTTTTGATAACGTGGAAAAATAAATATGCATGTGGGGTGCACATGACTATTCAAGTGGGTACGTTCTATGCAACCATCGACCAGAAGAGGATTCACTCAGCAGAAGGCATATTTCATAGGTGACTAGGCTAGTCGCAGTATTTCAGATATCTTTTATAGATTTGTAATCTCGAATTTATGTAATAATTGTAATTTCTATTATTATTTGATATACCCTTGTATTAACTGTAATCAAGGCCCACCGGCCTCTAAGAAACTCCTTGAGCCTATAAATAAGACTCAAAGGGGCTCAAGAGAGGGGACTTTTTGAATCTTGAGAGAGAAAATTATAGTGTTTTTATCCGCCAAATTTGTATTCATCTTCAAACTTGTGAAACTCGTGAGCCCTAGTTCATTGATCACAAGTTTTGGAGTTCTACATTAATAAGAATACTAAGTGGACGTAGGTCATTACCATCTCTGGGGCCGAACCACTATAAATATTTGTGTCATTTATCTTTTTGGCTTGATTCCATTTCATTTCTATCGTTTTACTTGACTCCGTGTCGTTGACCAAATCTAGGGTTAACAGTAACCTTCTAGAACTAGTTTTTAACTGTGTTCTTGAGTCTTAAATTAAAAATAGTCATGTCATGTTGCAGCCAAACATTCATAAGTTGTCTTACCAGTTGTCCTTAGCAGATAAGCGAGATTCCTGAGTCCAGAAATGAGCTTTCCCATGCAAATAATATTGTAATGGAATTCATACAGTGACTCGGATTAATTATGGCATTTGATTAATTAAGTTTATGTCTTTAAGTTAAGCGATTAGGGAGAAACTTAACTTAATTAATTTTCTATACTTTAAAAACATTTGTTCTTAAATCTTAAAGCTTAGACTAAACCTTTGAAATTTATAGCCTTATCACATTATTCATAAAAACATGCCTACAAATAATGGTGTCAGAAATTTTGAAATAAATTCTCAGTTGCATAAAGAGACCACATTCTTAAGCCTAAAGAAAACTTCAATTACTGCTTTCTTATTTTCCTTATAAAATAAAAGTATTAAACGCTGCCTCCCGATTTATTAAAATTGTAAAGGAAAGTGTTCTGAAATTAAAGTTGCTAAGTTTGAAAAATAGATTTTTATTTTACTAATCTTTTAATTTAAAAATGTTCATTTTCAGTAAATTAAGAAAACCATAAGTTTTATTATCCAAAAAGATTTTATTTTCTCAAATAACCAAATAAATTTTTTTGTCCTAAGTGATAATTATTTTTGTGAAAAAAAATAAAGTCCTAACTCACACAAGACTACTGTCTTAAGAATTTTCAATAAAATATAAAACTTCATTATATTTTAAGCCACTTAAATCTTAACCCTTAATTCATAGAAAATTATCTTCTATTTACTTTAAGAAAAAAAAACATGATTTGACTAGTGAATTATGACTTAAATTTTAAAAACCAAATCTGCCCAAAACACAACTTTATTTGACAACCTTTTAAGAAAAATTAAAACTCACAATCTATGGGGTATTTCTTAGTCAACTCTTGCAGGACTTTTAACTAATATTAAAAGAGTCTAAATAAATAAAACCAATTAAAAATGTTGATTTTAAACTTGCCAAAACACTGTTCAAACATGCACTCTTCAAGCTATCAGTTTTTCACTCCAACTTGTACATCAATCAAAAAATGCTTATAACTTGACCTAGACATAATGTTTTTGAGTGTTTCAAAATTCTAAAATCAAGTAAGCTTACTAAATAATGAAATGATGAAAGTCCCATTTGAAAATTTGATCAATAACCTAGTGTTTGGCCTGTTGGAAGCCACTGTAACAACATTATCTTGGCAGTAAATAGTTTTTAGCATCTAAGTTAGAAAATTCATAACTCCCAAAATATAGTGAATTTTAAAAAAGTGTCTCATCGATTTATTATTAAATATACCAATAATGTCCAGTTAAAATTTCAGGCACAAATAATTATTTTAACTCATTTAAATCATTGCTAAAAGTATCAGTATTAAAATTGTCTGTCAACATTTGAGATTGCACATGCAATCCCAAAATGCTCATAACTTGAGTTATACAAAATGTTTTTTAGTGGTTAAAGATGTTAAAATCATGTACTCTTCCTAAATAATGCATTAGTGAAAACCCCATTTATAAACTAGGTCATTTAGGCACTGTAAAACTCGTTGGAAGCTATTGTAACCTTTTTTGGTAGCAAGCTATTTTCAACAAAGCCTATATGGAAACTTTGGATTTCCACTACCAAACAACCACAAATTACACGCATTCTGTAACATCCCAAAATTACCTAATAAGGCTTAGGGCCTTGATTAGGGGGCCAGGATGGCAATATATGGAATTATGTGTTTAATGGTTATATTAATTATAATTATGTGGATTATGTGATAATATGATTAAATGCGCATATTTAGGGGTATTAAATATGCATGTGGGCCCGCTTCTTATTAGAAGGGCGACTTTGGTAATTTGGCCCGTTGCGGGCATAATTGTGTATTTATGTGCATATATGTGATGTATGTGAGGGACCACATTATTATGTGGGTTATTTTGGGTTACTCGACATGAGGTGATCCTAGGGAGCAAGATAGCGTGAAAGTCACAACGAGACCCAATACCCGACTTGGGGCGAGTCAAGGGGTATTTTAGGTAATAGACATTTATTTGGGTTATTGGGTTATGAAAATAAATAATTGGAGATATATTTGAAGTCAGAAAGTTTAGGAGGGAACATTGGGGAAATTTATCATTTTGCCTTCAGGGACGTTTTTGGTACCCCGAGCCTTGGTATTAACTTAAGTGATTTAAGTTAGGAAATAAAAGATAAATTTAGAAACTTATAGAGCTGCCTAAACTGACTCTCTCTCTATACTCTCTTATTTTTCTCTCAAGGACTTCCAAAAGCTTGAACCTTTGAACTAAGGGGAAATTTGGGCTAAGACCACTTGAATTGAAGCTAAAGATTTGGGGAAGAAGTTAGTAACAACTTGGGGGAATTCAATCTTTATCAGAGGTAAGCTTTAGATTATGGTTTTCGCATTTAATTCTGAGTTTTCATGGCTGGGTTTTAGTGTTCTTGAGCCTTTAAGTTTCAAAGGTTGAATTGAAGTTTTGAAGTGGTTTTGAGTTAAGTTTTCTGTTGGGTTTTACTTCTGGGAACATATTAGAGTGTTTGTGATGATTTAGTTGTGCTGTTGGGATGATTTTGGGTTAAATTGGATAGGTTTTGGCTCCTAAAAGTGGAGAAATTTCTAGGTTCGAGGGGTCAAGTCGCGGCCTTGTTCTTGACAAGTCGCGACTTAGCTTGAACCAGGCACCTTGGGAGGCCTTTGCCTGGGGGGCGCGCCGCGACTCGATAGGCCAAGTCGCGGTCCGTGCCTCTGGACAAAGAGGAGGAAGAGGCTGGTCGAGGGGGCGTGCCGCGACCCACAGAGGGGCAAATCGCGGCCCACCTGGGCAGTTTTGCCTTGGGAGGTTGTTTTCAAAATAGAACTTTTCCTTAGGGCTCGGGATTGTTTCCACTACCCGGTTTGGTGAAACCCGAGGCCCTAGAGGCTAGGACTTGGGTTCGGAAGCCTTTGATCGCTCGATATTAATATAATCTCATTTTATGGTTGTGGCTCGAGGTTCGTTCCCGTTTACTCTTACTCGAACCTAAGGTAAGAAAACTGCACCCAGAAAGTGTTGTGTGTGATTAGGGCTTGGCCCGTCTATTGTATTTGAATATGGTTAGGGCCTGGGCCCTTGAATTGATTATGTTAGGCTATTGTTCTAAAGGCTTGTTGATAAATGCTTAAGTGCCTATATTCGTTAAATGAATTCTATGATTAGGGAATGCGGGCCCTTATGTGATTATGTTTGGTATCGTGGGTATGGTTATTCAATGGAATTGTATAATTAGCATGAATATGTGCTTAATTGTCAGGATGTGCCTATCCAGATCTGTTTCTTATAAGTAAAGTATGTAATCCTGGATCAGGGCTTGACTTATAAGTCAAGGACGACAATAGTGCGATGTGCGCTGGTCGTGAGGCATAGGCCTAAACCTGCAACGTACTATTACGTTGATCGACTCTAAGGTCAAAGGTGAACAACAGGGGTTTGGCTAGCTCTATGGCTAGTGGGACAGAGCTAAGGGCGAGGCCCCAGGTGACACTATGGTCACGTAGCTAGGGCATAGGCCTGAGAGTTGGATTGAAAGCCAACTGAATAGTGTGACGGTCGAGGTTGATCCAATGATGATGTGATTGAATTTATAAGATGTTGGTTATGTTATGAGTGGATATTACTGATTTTGTTGAATGGTTATTTTAAAGTTATATTTTCTATTGTTACATGTTCTGTTTTCTTGCTGAGCCTCGGCTCACAGGTGCTTTGTGGTGCAGGTAAGGGAAAGGGAAAGCTTGACCAGCCATGAGTTGGAGAGCTTCGGTGGCAGTGTGTACATATGCAACTGCTCGACCATCACCGCCAGGGTCTCAGAGGAACTAGGGTTATAGCCCTATTTTGTCGCTTAGGCCGACTGATGTAACTTTTTGTTATGTATTTACCCCTTTTAAGCAGTTGTGTTGTATTATTTTGGGATCCCATGTTATATAACACTTTTGAAACAAAATTCAATGGTTCTTTGACCAAATTTTTTAACCCTAACCCTTGTCACTAACCTTAGTTACACGATTTAAGTCAAATGACCTGATTAGCAGGTCTGACACAATTTTAAGTACACAGTGTAACGATCCTGGATTAGGAGGGCGTTACACATGCAAACCAAACAGCCATAACAACAATAATACATATCAACTCACTTGTTTTAACACCAAACATGACCCAAAATCTTAGATTGTAGGATCACTCAACAAGATTTAAGGTAAAGAATCAAGATTTTACCTTTGTATTCAAGCTTTGAGTTTGGCTTCTAGGGTTTAGCTCTAAGCTTCCCAAATACTTTCCAACTTCTAACCTCTCCCCAATACATCTTCAAGATCATATTTTATTCAATAAAAATGAGGAAAAGCGAAGAAGCACTAAAATTTCAAAACCCAACAAAAACTTACCTTGTTAATGTTCAAAGCTCCAAATATGTCATAGAAGCTCTTGGGTCTTGCATGAAACACTCCTAGGTTCTATATCAAAGATCAAAGAGTATTTTTAAGAGTGGAAACTCATAAACAAATAGGGAAAAAGAGAGCCATAGGTTCGACAAAAGGGAGACGAAAAGAAAATTTCATGAACCTTACCTCTTTTGTGACTTGTTTCTTCAAGATAACTCCCAATAAAAATACACTAAAGCAACACACATAAACATTAGTATTCAACATAATATTTTCAGATCTTAATCATGTTACTAAAAGTGCATAAATGATAAACCATAAAACATGTTTCTATAGAACCTTTGTTAAATCAAAGATGAACATGAACATGCGAGTGGAAGCACTAACCTGAAGCCATTGATGGAGATTTCATATAAGGTTATTGATCTTCCAAGAATACACTTTTCTTTTGTATGTATTTCTCTGTGATGGGGAAGAAGAGAAAACGAATCATTGTGTTTCTTGGGGACCACTACCTATTTATTAAAAAACTCATTATTAAATCAATTTTGGGTATTTATAATTTGGCCCCTCATCAAATTATAAATACAACTTATGGTATCTACACATTACTTCCATGACATTTTAATACCCTATGATACTTGGTGATTAAATTTAAGATGAATAATTCTAAATTACGAACACAATTTAAATAACTATAAACAGAACAATGAATCAAAGGATAAAATCAATAACAAAAAGTCTAGGGAATTAATTTCATAAACTTTTCATTCTATTAATTTTACTAATTATGGATATCAGAATTTTATTCGCACAAGGCCCCGACTCGTGATCCTCAGGGTAAAGGCCCGGAAGGAAAATAGCCAAGGTCAGCCTTGCACCCTGCGCCAAAGGCCTCGTAAGGCATTGGCCTCTCTTAAAACATCGCTTTATGCACAGGCTCAGGTAGGATCACCCCTCAAAACTAACGACGCGTCTCACACTGAGGGTCCCAAAGAGGCGGATATGCTTTGCTGATAATAGACCACCTAGCGTCGAGGCCTAGCACCATGGCGTCTTGCGGACAATGCAGGTCCATCTCGCAAGGCATGGCCTTGCACCAGGGCATCTCGCGTACCCATGTCGTGCGCCAGCACCTCGCCCAAGCGCCTCGTACGCCCATGCCAGCGCCTCGCCCAGGCACCTCGTGCGCCCATTCTAGCACCTCGCCCAGGCGCCTCGTGCGTCCATGCCAGCGCCTTGCCCAGGCGCCTCCATACCGTGATGCCAGGGCCTCGACTTCTCTCAACGTATGGAATAAAACCTCCTGAATGGGCGTACGAGGAACAATAAGAGAGACCCAAAAACTATTTGGTGTCAAGCCAATAGTGATGTAGACAACTGAGTATATTATTCATGTTAACTCAGAAGCTTTCCTAGAATATGGAACAACTTGGAGCAAATACATGTCTTGGAGATGTGAGAATAACCATCAGGTACAAGGTACCTGTGCGTGTAGGGGTGCAGGATGTGCGACCATGAGGAGGACAGAGGCGTGACCCTGACATCTGTATCAGACAAGTAGTGGTGGTATGGATTTGTACAAAGATTGGAGGCATTACTTGTATACCCCTGACCATGTACTAGAGCAGACACCAGAACCATTTGCTCCACTATGACTTGTGCCACAACCTTGACAATGTACATACGTACAATCTTGTCTCCTGGGACCACAATGTATCATAGGCCATTAGAGCCCCACTATAAATGGATCTTCTCCTCTCCACTTAGGGGGTTGGAAAACTCTTGTAATATCAGACTATTCTAAGAGCAATATACAAGTTTTTCTTCTATTGTTCACTTGCAATCCTCCCTCATATTTCTACAAATTCTTTTGCATTCATTAAGTTTTGATTAATTCTTTGAGTTTTCTATCCGTATTTCGTTGACGAGTTTTTTCTGTCAACAGTTTGGCGTCATCTGTGGGAAGGATAAGTGCCAAGCCACTGTTCTTCCATTGATTCCGACAGGAAAAGATGCCAAAATGCTCTAAGCGTTTGAGAGAGCCACGGGAGATGAAGGTCTACCTCGACGGAGATCAGCTGAAAGCCTCCATGAAAAATCATCTGCCACCAAAAAATGTGGTTGCACCAAAGGAGCTACGGTTCCTGGGAATGAATAGCAGGCTTCATCCCCAGCTGTCCAGCCTGATGAGAACCATCTGCAATCCGCAGCTGCTCCCGTGAGAGATGCCAGAGAGCTTCCGCCCCAAGGCCACCACGGGTGCCGAACTCCGGCCAGCAAGATCCAGGTCCATCAACGCGCAAGCCGGGCAAGAGTCATCGAGTGCATTCTATAAGCTCGAGCTCTAGGTCTCAGTTTTATGAAGAAGAGATACACGAGTTACACCGAAAGAACCAAAGGCTAGAAACCACCTTAGAAAATATGCAAGAGGTGTTGAACAACCTGCTATAAGAAAAATCTAGCGTGCCCTTTCCTAGACGAAAGGAAAAAGGCCCAGAGGGTGGAGAAACCACGGTCCCTGTGGATGATGGGAGGACTCAGCTCTCCACTAGTAATACCCCTCGGACAAAGTAGTGTGAACATCCTGGGAAGGCGAAGCAGCCCCACAGGCCAGAGCAGAAGAACAAGGCTAACCCTCATAATGAAGCAAAAGTCACCTCTAGGGAGGCACCACCTGACCTAAGAGAAAAACTCAATAGAAGGAGGTCTGAAGTAAGGACAACACCTCCTGTGGCCCCTCCGAAGGGTATAGAAAAGAGAAAGGCCGACCCTACCGAGCTAAGGGACTCCTTGAATAGGAGGCGACGAGAGCTAGACACTAAGAAGAAGAGCCTTCAGAGCAAGATCATCACGGCGTCTGGGGGGCACATTACCGATAAAGAGTTTGACTACGAGTCGCTCTTCACGCGAGAAATCCTATTGGAATGACTCCCGGCTAACTTTAAAGAACCTCATATGACCCCTTATGAGGGAAATACGGACCCCAAATACCATCTAGATGCGTTCAATGACCTGATGAAATTGAGAGGAATAAATAGCAGGGATGGGTGCCACTGCTTTGCTGTCACATTAAAAAGACCTTACTGGGAACTAGCCTCGCTAATATAAGGCAAGGTGAAGGAGAGAGCTTGAAGAGCTACATCCACAGGTTCAACATGGAGGCAGCTAAAGTGGGAAGCCTGACTCGGGGAGAACTCAAGATGGTGATCATGGTCGGAGTACGCCCAAGCAGTAAGCTTTGGGATAATATGCTCATAAAGGAGGTCACAGACTTAGACGATTTCTACGAGCGGGCACAAAAGTACATTTGTGTCGAAGACGGCCATGAGAACTTGAAGGCATCACTTGTCAAGCCTTTAGCCAGTGAAAGTTTGAATGACGTAAAAAAGAAAAGGGTGTACGAAGGCCCAAGAGATGACCACCAGAGGAAACACAATGACGGAGGTACTCCTAGGCAAGCATCCCACACCTTCTACACTGACCTAACACATACTAGGGAGCATATCTTCATAGCAAACGAGAATCAGGTCCCCTTCAGGAGACCCCCATCAATTAAGAGAGATCGGTCAAAGAGAGACCCTGGAAAGTATTGTCAGTATGATAAAGACATTGGCCACACCACCGCAGAATGCACTCATTTAAAGGTGGAAATAGAGGAACTCATACGCAGGGGCACTTGGGTAGATACGTCCGAAGAGAAAATGGAAGACCAGATGATAGACCACCCTCACCACGAGCGCGAGATGTAGCCCCAGAAGTACAAGGAGAGGTGAGGATGATCTTCGAAGGACCAGGATTCGGAGGCGAATCGAGACAAGGGCGAGATAGGTATGCCAAGGAAGCCAGACAAAGCCCACCCTCATGCATGCTAAGCTTAGAACAACGACCCCCGAAAAACTTTAAAGGGGAAAATGATTCAGTAAACTTCAATGAAGAAGACGCGCGGGGTGTGCATTTCCCTCACAATGACCCCTTGGTGTTGACTGTTCAGCTTGCAAACATGAGGGTACATCGGATCCTGGTGTATAATGGAAGCTCTGTAGACATCCTATATCGCCCGGCCTTAGAGAAAATGGGACTGGGTATCAGGAACCTAAAGCCTTGTAACACCTCCCTGTATGGATTAACAACAGACTCGATACAACCCCTGGGCACAATCGAGTTAGCTCTCACCATGGGAGAGCCGCCCAGAAAGGCCACTGTAATGACGAACTTTGTCATAGTAAGTTGTTCCTCGACCTTTAACGCGATATTAGGGAGACCCTCCCTGAGAGAATTGAAGGCGATAACCACAGTATACCACTTGGCCATAAAATTCCCAACTCCTGGGGGGGTGGCAAGCGTGAAAGGGGAACAGAAAGAAGCAAGGGAATGTTATAACATGTCCCTTCACACAGCCATGAGACCGCCAGAACTTATGGCGATGGTAGTGCATGGGAGCACAAACCCGAGAGAGTTCAACCCCAAAGTCACTGAGGAGATTAGAATCGATGGTTGTGCATACGCGCTTGAGAGGGAGCATCGGGTCCACTTTTAGTAGGATAAATCAAAAGGGTTACCATAGTTAGCCCCCCAACAACTACGAATTAGAGGGGTAACTTAAATACCCTGATATGTAGTAAGAACATCGTCGCTACAAATACCTATGTACTCTGCTTATTTTTAATGAATATGTTTTTTTTATTGGCATTTCATACTCCTCACTTACGTGAGCACGTATATAAATTTTGTGTACCTATCACCAATTGGAATTATCAAAGTGCATGAGCAAAATGATCAAAGTGTCCAGCGAGATAAATCTCGCCAACCAATTGGGGGGCAAGGTACACAGCCAAAAATAGTTCTAAAAGAGAAACATAGCCAAAAATGGTTCTAAAAGAGACCCTTATAAAAAAATATATAAGGAAGAAAAGCTTGCATGGCATCTCGAGTTCACAAGGATTAGCTACCCTTATGAACATCAAGTGGGTCAAAAGGTTCTATAGGAAGAGCCTCCTAATAAAGGCGGATACCTCCACGAGAGGAACGGCCTCAGAAAGAGCCTCCTAATAAAGGTTGATACCTCCACGAGAGGAAAGGCCTCAGGAAGAGCCTCCTAATAAAGGTTGATACCTCTACGAGAGGAAAAGCTTCAAGAAGAGCCTACTAACAAAGGTTGATACCTCCACGAGATGAAAAGCCTCAAGAAGAGCCTCCTAATAAAGGTTGATACCTCCATGAGAGGAAAGGCCTCACGAAGAGCCTCCTTGTAAAGGTTAATGCCTCCACGAGAGGAAAGGCCTCGGGAAGAGCATCCACTAATAAGCCTAGAGCGGCCACTAAGCCATCTAGCCAAAAAGGGTCCTAAAAGAGATCCTTGCAAACATAGTACTATGCATAATGACGAGAAGGACGCTTTTCACAAGAAATAATAAGCGTGCACAAAAGTATATAAAAGGATGACTGAGGGTCAACATATCCTTACAAACACAATCAAGGTGCACCAAAGAGAGACCTATCGAACCCCTTCGCGTGGGCTCAAAAGGACCTCAAGCATAATAAATAAAAAGTAAAAAAAAAAAAAAAGACACCTATCGAACCGCTATTTGCGGGCTCGAAAGGACCTCAAGCATAGAGAAGCCAAAATAAATGATCATATATATATATATATTCAAAAAACACTGGAGTTGCGATAATGTAGCAGGACTTATAAAAGTTCCAACAAAATAAAAAAAATGAATTATAGGTTCAAATGAGCATACAGCCAAATCGAATTAAATGACAATCTTGCAGAAGCAAAATCTCAGGGCCTCCCGCCGTGAGCATTCCACTCGGCCACCTTGGCGGCGACGTGCTCACCAAAGAAGGAGAAATCGAAGTTAGGATTTTGCCTCCACACTCCATAGAGGGCGCACTCTATGGAATTGTACTCGATTTCAGCCAAATTCGCCTCGAGGAGAGTGACCCTCTCCTGCTACATTGCGATCTTAGCTTCTGCTCCCCCAAGATCGGCCTCTAGGCGAGCAACCCTCTCCCGCAGCATCACGGCCTTGGCATTTGCCCTCTTCTTCTTTTTTGATGATGAAGAGGCCTTCACCAAGGCCTTCTCAAGCTTAAGCTTGGTATCAATGAGTTCCCTCTCAAGCTCCTGAACCTTGACCGTTAGATGATCCCTTTTAGCATTCGACGAGGAGAGGTCCTGCGCCGATTCGGCGAAGCGTTGGGCCACCAATGAAGCCTGCACACAAAAAAACTCGTATATAAAAAATAATGATGATGACCAAACAAAGAATCCAAAACAAAAAAAAAAGGGAAAGAGTAAGGCCAATGTAAGATGCATGAACTCGCCCAAGTTTTGGAGCGCACAAGATTCTCCCCAAGCTCCAACATGGAAAAATTCCCAAGACTTCTCCACTCAGTCTCAGGAAGACCCTCGGCGACCCGGGTATACCTTTGCCCATAAAAGGCTGCCATACGACCCACCTAGGGTTCCCCCTCCGAGTCAAGGGTGCCCAGCTGAGCAAGGACAAATGACCCACTCACCGAAGGAGGAGGGCGCAGGAATACCAGAAAAATGGGGCCCCGACGGACCAAGATTGATGGAAGCATGAGGAAGAGTATCGTATTCCTCATAAAATGGCACGATGAAGCACCTTGGCATGGCCTGCGGACCGCGGGAATGAGAGGCCATGTCATGATCCATAGGTACCAAAGGAGGGCACCCCGTGGGAGACGGAGATGACTGGGGTGGGTGCCTGGGTTCTGGGAAAGCCTCCTTAGGCACCCACTCCACGTCACCCCCGTCTGAGTGATGCTCAACTAAAGGCGCTTTCTTCCTTCACTCGGAAATGTGCCACAATGCATCAGGATCCAAAACTACAGATAAGTTGTAGCGATTCAGGTTTGCAACGATGAAGAGGCTGGTGGCCATTTTCTTAGCGGGGTCAGCATCGAGGAAGATGTCCATTGGAGGAAGGTTACCAAAATCCTCTGCACAATCAACACAATTACCAATATAAGCATAAGTTCCAAAATAACCAATTCAAAGTAACAAGAAGACAACCTTGAAGTACTTACTTGGGGACGAGCGAAAGCATTCACGTACAAAAAGGGGACCTTTCACGAAGAAAAAGTCCTGCTTCTAGGACCCCGGGTTGGATACAGAGCCCTCTATGAGGGAAACCTAGGAATTGGCTTTCTACAAGAAATAGAAGCATGAAGTTATACATAAAATCCACCTCTCAAGTCGTATGAGCGCGTTGGTTGAGCTCAGTATATGCCATGTATAGGCAGCTTAAGGTCAGCCAGCTATTAGGCGCCAGCTAGAGTGGGGCAAGGTCGAAGTGGTTAAGGATCATGATGAAGAACAGGTGTAAAGGAATGGTCCCACCCGCCTTCAAGATATGCTTGCTCATGGTCACGTACCCCTGTGGGAACATACAACTTGTATTCCTTGCAAATATGATATTTAGCGGATAACTCCAACAGCCGATTCTCCGACACATTGGACACAATAGAAAACGCCAATAGAAGACCATAATTAGCCCCCTCGAAAGCCACATGTCGCCACATTCTCTTTGCCATATCTGCAAAACCAAAGGAAAAAGGTGAGGTAGAAATAGGGAAATTTACCCTCCATTTTTTCTTCCTAGCAAGGGTCTTCCACCAAGGTGCGGAGTATGGGAGCACTGAGCAAGGGTGAAATGAAAGCAAAGGTTGAGGGGAACCCGAGGCGACCTCATGGCATCCATAAGAGAGGAATGGGGCAGGAGGCTCAAGTGGGAGATTACCCTCCATTAACTCCAACTCCATTTGTAGATCAAAAAGGGCCACTCAAAGGTTTGCAATGTGGTCACTAAGGTCAAAGGGTAAAAGAATACCATCACCCCTCAAAACTGAACCTATTTCGCTCTCCACCACCCAGATTTTACGCCTGACTCCAGCCATGTTCTCAAGATGACGTATACGGGCCTGCCTCAAAGTGTCATAGTCTTGGTGAGGGTTGTTTTTAGGGGACTCTGAGTTTGAAGATAAGTCTACAAACTCGACTTCCGAAGGAGCGCCAGACGATCCCTCACATGCCATGGAACTTCGTCTCGTAGGTAATAAGGGTGCACGTGTAAGTGAGGAGGTTGCTACAAAACACAAAGGAATGGGCTCTAAACCTCTAGACATGAGCGCTCTAAATGACCAACTACAGGGTACAAACAAGGGCATGTATGTGGATTAGACAACAAGCTCCGGCCAAGGAAACCCATCCCGAGTAGTGCTAGTTTGGACCCAATGAAATAAGAAAGAAATAAATTATACCTTAAGTAAGAAAAATCGAGCACTATCACAATTGAAGGGAGGTAGAAGGTCGAAAGTACCGTCACGGTTGAAAGGAGACCAAAGTTCGAAAGTGTACGCCCTGGTTTTCCCACAGGCTGGTTAGCAGGTCGAGCCTCGTACTAATCAAGGTTAGTCCGTAAACTTCCCCAGGTCAGAGATCTGGTTTTCCAGGTCGTACCCACTTAGCTCGAGGTATCCTCAAGAACTCGCCAATGCTGCCTAAGACTAGGGGAAGGAGTCCTTCAGGCTGAAGGTTGGGTCAGTGAAGCAGCTCGTTGTGCGAGCTTCTGCTCGTGGATCTCTGATCCTTTGTAAAGTCAACACACGCAAGATAAACGTGCCTATATCTGACATCACGTGTCCGATATCTCCCTGACTTTCCAGGCACGCATCAGGAACGTGCGCATTCAGACACCCACGGCTGGGTTGGGCCGTGCGGCCCATTATCTCCTTACATATTGATTAGACCACACTTATGTGTCAGGTTTAGGAATTGATCATAAATGTAACAAAGTTGATATGACCAATGGTAAGGTCACGTGATGACCTCCCTACCAACTTTCAGGTGCCTTCTCTTATAAATATGGGGACCCTAGGAGTTGATAGGGGTTGGAAAAAATAGTCTCTGAAGAGCCATATACTTTGTAAACCAAATACCCAAAATACATCAATAATATTGACTAATGGAGTAGAAGGATTTTAACCTTTGAACCACTTAAAAACGTATCTTGAGTCACATAGTTCATTCTCTAAGATTTCATATCTGTGACGGTTCTATTTTCAGCACGAATCCCTTTCTCTTCTTCTCTTAATTACCTGTTGGCGAAGAACCACGTCAACAGAAAGTATCATCACGGTCGAAAGGAGGACACCTCCAAAATGTGTTTTTGTATGCCACAAAAGTAAAGAAACACACAAACACCACCTATGCTTTGAAGACACCATATCGAAAAGTCTACCGAAGAGCCTAAAGACCCTCCCATAGACTGAGGGGCAAGTGTGGATATCGGAATTTAAGTCGCACAAGGCCCCGACTTGTGAACCTCAAGGTAAAGGCCCGGAAGGGAAATAGCCAAGTCTGTCCTTGCACCCTGCGCCAAAGGCCTCGTAAGGCATTGGCCTCTCTTATAGAGCATCACTTTATGCACAGGCTCATATAGGATCACCCCTCAAAACTAACGACGCGTCTCGCACTGAGGGTCCCAAAGAGGCGGATATGCCTTGCTGATAATAGACCACCTAGCATCGAGGCCTCGTGAGGCATGGCCTCGTACCATGGCGTCTCACACGCAGTGCAGGTCCATCTCGTGAGGCATGGCCTCGCACCCTAGGGCTCGCCCCAGGGCGTCTCGCGTACCCGTGTCGCGCACCAGCGCCTCGCCTGGGCACCTCGTGCGCCCATGCCAGCGCCTCACCCAGGCCCCTCCACACCGTGATGCCAGCGCCTTGACTTCTCTCAATGTATGGAATCTAAAACCTTCTGAATGGGCGTACGAGGAACAATAAGAGAGACCCAAAATCTATTTGGTGTCAAGCCAATAGTGATGTAGAAATTTGAGCATATTATTCATGTTAACTCAGAAGCTTTCCTAGATTATGGAACAACTTAGAGCAAATACATGTCTTGGAGATGTGAGAATAA
Source organism: Humulus lupulus (assembly GCF_963169125.1). Lineage (NCBI taxonomy): Eukaryota > Viridiplantae > Streptophyta > Magnoliopsida > Rosales > Cannabaceae > Humulus > Humulus lupulus. The sequence goes on from NC_084797.1 coordinate 29,248,479, forward strand.
CCATCAGGTACAAGGTACCTGTGCGTGTACAGGTGCAGGATGTGTGACCATGAGGAGGACAGAGGCGCGACCCTGACATCTGTACCAGACAAGTAGTGGTGGTATGGATTTGTACAAAGATTGGAGGCATTACTTGTATACCCCTGACCATGTACTGGAGCCGACACCACAACCATCTGCTCTATTATGACCTGTGCCACGACCTTGAAAATGTACATACGTACAATTTTGTCCCCTATAAACACAATGTATCAGGGGCCATTAGATCCCCACTATAAATGGATCTTCTCCTCTCCACCTGGGGGGTTGGAAAATTCTTGTAATTTCAGACTATTCTAAGAGCAATATACAAGTTTTTCTTCTATTGTTCACTTGCAATCCTCCCTCATATTTCTACAAGTTCTTTTTCATTCATTAGGTTTTGATTAATTCTTTGAGTTTTCAATCCATATTTCATTGACGAGTTTTGTCGTCAACACTAATCAGTTTTAAATCTCTTCTTCCTATTATAATAGCAGGTCAACAAAAATCGATTCCTATTCTTTTTCAAGATATAAGATCTCAACTTATATGCAAGTTTTCTACATCTCTGTGATAAACTTAAGCACATAGCAGGCATTAAGAATGGTAACCTAATTGCTACACAATTCATACAGGTACTGTCATCCAATATGTAACCTATGTCTATATAACGATAGCATATTCAATTCACATCTTTCGAGTTATGAATCAAAATCATAAATCAAGCAAATAGTGATCAAGTATTTACTAGCATTAGACAAACGTCATATAGATTAGAATAAAGAAGAAGTATCAATAAAACATCATAATAAAATTAAAATTCAAGCGACTACATTAACCCCTAGATTGATGATTTAGTTCATATCAGACATAATGACAATAACATTCAGATAATTGTTCATAGAAAATAACCTAAAGAATTAAAATGAAGAAGAAATCTAGAAAACAATAAACTAGCAGTCTTTTCTTGATCTAGGGTTAACAAAATTAAGAAGGCTCCTAAAATTCCCAGAATAATGTCACTTAAATAGTTTTCCAATGCTCCCAAGTGAAAACACATAATTAGCGCTATAATGCTATTGTACTAGCACTGGGGAGCTAATTACAGTAGCATAACTCAGACTCCTTACTTCCAAAACGACTCAATTTTCTCCAAATTTGCTCCATTTTCTCACACTTTTACTTCATTCATCTCTTTTCATCTTCTTAACATCAAAAACCTGAAACATGAACAAACAAGCACAAATATGCAATAAAATAGCCCTAAACTAATGAAAACCTTCCTAAAAACTTGATCATAAGCGAGCCTAAAACTCGTTATCAGAGAGGGAGCACGAAATTTTGAGAGGAAATGGAGAGAAAAATGGCCTAACTTTTGTAAGTGTACTGAGAGAGAGAGAGAGAGAGAGAGAGAGAGAGAAGAAGAAGAAGAAGAAGAAGAAGATAAATAAGTAGAAGGGAGGCTTTTGAGCTCTCAAGTTTGACTTGGGAGTTAAGAAAATGCGTGTAGTGATTACACAATTAAATAAATAAAAAATAATACAATAGACTCTTCAATTCCCTTGTGGCCGCCCCCTATAGAAAGACCAAAATTCCCTCCCATTTTTTTTCTCCAAACCAAGCTTTTAAATAAAGCTACTTATTCACCAAGACTAGAATGGTACTTTTGTAAAAATGTAATTTCCTAGAGTTTTCAACTAAAAGAACTTAGGATTTTTAATTTAATTGAATGTCACACCAAAAATATTTGATGACATTAGTCTTACTAAATACATATTACATAATTTTTCTTATGTAATTTTCTTTGGTCTTAATTCCACCTTACGTAGGATTAAGTATTTTCCCATAGATTGCTCATACTGAATTTTCCCATAAAATCATTAAAATTATTTGTTTTCCCTTATTCATAATTATTTTATGCTTAACTTAATTTTCCTTTAACATAATTATTGGAGAAAATTTTAGATCTGAGATTTTCACCCGATTATGGATTTTGACTTGGTCCGCGACTGCAGTCTTAGTTTGATTGCATAACCAAACTTAACATATAATAACTAATATTTAAACACATAATTACATACAAGACATACCATATTTCTTACAAGTGTCAAAATACTTGGAAATAAAAATTTTGAGAATAAAAGTTCTCGTAAACCCTAATTCTACCGGGTGCCCTAAACGCGGGGCATTACAAATATGTTTCTGACTATTTTATTCACTATATATGATCTTAATTATCTCACGCTAATACAATTTCATATTCTCATAAATGAATATAGAATTTTCTGATATTTATACAAATTATTTAAACAGTAATTATTTATAACATTCATATATATTAAATTTTACTTTTTTTTAAATCAATAAAATGTCTTTTCACATGCTTTTATTGCATAAACCCTAACAATATTCAAGGTAGATAGTTTATTCACAATAATCTGCAACTCATGTATTTTAGGAAGAATGGGTTTCATGTCATAAAACTTAAATGTCATGTATTGAGTAATAAAGAATTTATTTGTAATTTCTTCTTCTGCTTTGTACTTTTTCTCTAAAGCTTCCCAAATGTCCTTGCCGGTCTTGGCGTTGGTGTAGAGATAACTAGTCTGATAGCATTGAGAATATGACCCATACATATCAACTCATCTTCTTCATGTTTCTTCCTTGCTTTGATGACTTCTTGGGTGTCATCTTCTTTAGCGGGTTCTATAACCTTTAGGTCTTTATCCAAGACATAGAAGACCTTGATAGTGGTTAGCAAGAACCTAATCTTAACTTGACAACAAACAAATTTAGTACCATCAAATCTATCTAATCTCACAAAGTCTTGTGTCATAATGTATTTCAAAGCTGAAGATGAAGTAGATTCTTCCATGATGTTGTGTCTCAGATAATAGAGAATTAGAATGTTGGGGGAGAGTGAGATTACACCACCAAAATATTGTGAATCTACACTAAATTATCCTTGATAGATACCAATAAAAGATTAAGTTAGGTGATGCAAATCCTAGTTGTAGACCAAAACTTCTTGAGTCTTCTTGGAGCTTCAACCCTTGCTTTAGAACACCACCTTGAACTTCTTCTTCCTTTAGCAAAAACACAACAAAGGCTTATACATGAGATCAATTGCTATTCTTATTCTCTATTTCCTAGCCCTTCATGGATGCTTGAGGCTTTATTAAGAGGAAATGATAAGTGAGATTTAGCAAGCCTTTAAACTCACAAAGTCAAGCACTTTCTTTATGAGTTTCTTGGAGAAAACTTGCAGTCTTGAAAGCTAGAGAGAGAGAGAGGTTATAGAGGGATTTGAGAGAGTGATCAAGTCTTTCAAAACTCTATGAGAACCCTTTTATAGAGCAGGCACAGTCATTAGTTCAAACTAATAGGATTAGAGCCTCAAAACACCACATTTGGAGCTAAAACTTGTGTCCATATGGACACGTCAAGCGACGCTTGACGCATCGCCTGCTAGGTTTCTTTGAAACCCTAAGGCTTTAGGCGATGTGCTGCCTCCTGGGTGGTGATGCAACGCCACCTAGGTAGTTCAAAACTCTCAAAAGTGACCTTAAACACCTCCAAATGCTCTCAAACTTTTTGGACATCTTAATTACCTCGATGTATCACTTTGGACCCCAAAAAAAAAAATTAAGTACCTACAATTGAAACTCAAATTTCACACATCTTCACAATGTGAAATTTACCAAGTGTTTTATACCTAGATTGTATAACAACACTTATTCTTTGTATTTAACCAATCATAACACCAACTACAGGTGACAAGATTGGGACCAGCTACAAGTGACCATGATTAGGACCAACAATAGGTAGCTAAGGTTTGCCTTTGTATGATGTTCCCTTTAGGCTAATGATGACTAGGCTTAGGAGACCAACACTTGGTCACATGAAGTAAACAAGTGGGTTTTAGCAAGCCCATGTCGAATCCTAGTCATCGCCATTATCATTAACTATGGTGACTATGAAATTAGGTGACCTTGACGTCAAACAATATCAGACCTTGGCAACAGTGAATATGTGATCATGTCTTTAGTGATCCCGACATTAGCTATTGCCACGTCATTATGCAAAAATTAGATATAATAGAGAGGAAAAAAATCAAATCTAAAGACATTTGTTTGAACCCATCACGATAGAATGCATATACAGACATTAAAGGTAAAAAATTTGCAAACCTAATAACTTGTAAATACATCAACCTAGCAAAGCAACAAACTCAATAAGAATTGAGAACCCATCTCTATCACATAGTACCTAATGAACTCTATGTCTCCATCTTTGTAGTTGGGGACCAACCAATTTCTCCAACTTCGCCATCAAGGATTTGCGAACCTAAATTAGTTCTTCTTCGTCCCACGGGTTTGTTGCCATCAAGATCTAAGCACTCATAAAGCTAGGCTGATGTCTTTGCTTCACGAGGGCGGCGAGTGTTGATATCTTGGCAGCAACTTTGACGAAAGGGAGTGACAGAGGAAGATGGTTATGGAAAAACTTATTGCAGGATCTTTATTTATTTTCATGCAATTTACATATTATCAAAAAACATGCAAACTCCTAGATCATGCTCCTATGAAATTGATACAAATACAGAGTAAAGTAAAACTTACATTACGCAGCAGAACTGGAACAACTCCATCATTCAATCTCTCTAACCCTTGATTCCTTTCTGTAGCAAAGTATTATCAAGGGATTGAACTAGATCAGCAACACAGTCTTCCTCACTAAGCCTTTGATCAACCTAGAACTAGTGTGGGCTGATTCTCATCACATGAGATAGAGATCTTGAAGAGAAGAAGAAGAGAGAGTGGCTAAGAAAGGATTAGACTGTCTAGGTTTTCACTTACCCAATCAATTGAGACTCTCTTCCTTATGAAAACCCTAGATATCATATTCCTTATATAGGCAACTTAATGGGCTTTATTTAAAGAGAAACTGGTGGAAATAGACCCCTTTTATAGTGCATTTTGCACAATAACCTACTTTCAAAACATTTTAGCTAAATGGCCTCTTTTATTAATGAATTTTTTGTGTTACCCATTTTACCCTTAAAATAAAATAATAATAAATTAAAATAAAAACCCTAATAGCTACAATCTTCTTCCTCTCACACATCCACCCACACCCATTCACAACCACCCACTATCATCCCCCGCCGCCGCCACCACCACCACCGGCGACCACTGCCCCCTACTGCCGGCGAACATTGCTCATCACCATATGCTACCATGTCTCCACAAATCTAGCTACCACTCATTCAAAAGGTTGGTTTATAAAGGTTTTTTATATATATAAAATATGAGATTTTTTATATTGTTTTTGTAGATTTAAAATGCAAAATGATTGTTTTAGTATATTGAAAGTATAAGTAAGGATTTAGGTTAATTTCTGGAGTTTTATGGAGGTTAAAGCTTGAAAATCTGAAAAAATTAATGGTGGTTTCGGCTATTTTCGAGATAGAGAAATCCAGAATTTTTCGACAACTTGTCTAATTTTTCAACAAGGAGTCTAATATTTTAGACCAGTTGTCTAAATTTCAAACCAGTAGTCATATTTTTCGACAACCTATCTAAAATTTAGACAGGTAGTCAAATTTGACCACTTGTCGAATTTTTAGACATGTTGAATTATCAGACAGGTTGTCTAATTTTCAGACAGGCTGTCAAATTTCTAGATTTTCAACTTGATTTTATTTTTTTTATATAACTTTTTAATCAAAGTAATACCAATAATTTATATTTGTTTATTATATTATTATTTTTTCATATGTCATTAAAAAATATTGTAATATTATGTGATGGAATGTGGAAAAAGAATGAGGACTCGTGGAAATGGATTTCAAATGGCTCACGATCAAGATCAAGTTTGGTACAAACTAACCTAACTTATGAGGAGTTAGTTGAACATATTTATGAAGTTACAGAAATCGATCACAACATCTTCGATATAGAATTAACTTACAAGATAACGACAATGGTGGAGATTGAACCAATTGCAATAAAAAATAGTAGAGACATTGTTAGTTTCTTTACATGGCAAAAGCGTGATTTGGTTCCATTATGTGTGGGTTTGATCAAGAAGATGGAAAATGTGCTCATTAAGGATAAACTTCTTACTAATATTGATTCTACTACAAATGTTAATTAAGATCCAATTCTACATGATAAAGTGTTGTTCTTATACTATAAACATAATCATCATAATAGTACATCAATAGATTATCTACCACTCAATCCTTGATCATCATAGTAGTTTGATTGAAATATGTACCACTCAATCTGTAATCATCATAATCTCATAAAAATTAAGTTTTATTTAACTTTATAAATTTTTAGACAAGTTGTCGAAACTCACGACTAATTGTCAAAAAGGTATAATTAATTAAGATCCAATTCTACATGATAAAGTGTTGTTCTTATACTATAAACATAATCATCATAATAGTACCTCAATAGATTATCTACCACTCAATCCTTGATCATCATAGTAGTTTGATTGAAATATGTACCACTCAATATGTAATCATCGCAATCTCATAAAGATTATGTTTTGTTTAACTTTATAAAATGTTAATTGAGATATATGTTCTTTTATTGTGTTATTGGAGCCTTTTTAGACATTTCAAACATTTTAGACAACCTGTCAAAATTTGAGACTAGCTGTCAAAAGTTTTAGATATGCAGTCAAAATTTTAGACTAGTTGTCGAAATTTTTAGACAAGCAGTCGAAATTTCAGACTAGCTGTCGAGATTTTTAGACAGTCAAACAAAATTTTAGACTAGCTGTCGAAATTTTTAGACAGACCGTCAAAATTTGAGACTAGCTGTCGAAATTTTAGACTAGCTGTCGAAAGTTTTAGACAGGCCGTTAAAATTTAAGACTAGCTGTCGAAAGTTTTAGACAGGCTGCCGAAATATAACACAAAGAGGTGTGAAACAGAAACATCCAACACAAGTAGTCTATAACAGTTTGTGGTATACCAGAACAGTTTTATACATAAACAAAATACCATTCCATTGCATTTTCTAATAAATATACAATACAAGTCATACTATAAGAGTTTGATACATAAACAAAATACCATTCCATTGCCTTTGCTAATAAATATCCAATACAAGTCATACTATAAGAGTTTGATACATGAAAATTGTCATACTACAAGGAGAAGATGGTTGTCGGGTAAAACAGTTTTGAAAGTAGGTTATTGTGCAATATGCAATATAAAAGGGGTCTATTTCCACCAATTTCTCTTGATAAAATGATTGAGAGAAACATAATATTAGATTGGCTGTGTTGTAGTAATTTTTTGTGAAATTGATGATAAAATATCACAACATTCATCATAATAGTACATCAATAGGTTCCTCTTGATAAAATAGTATTAGATTGGCTGTATTGGCTCTCTTAGTAATATGTAGAATTCCAAATGATAATGTAAAGAGCCCAAAAGAGGAACCTAAACATCATTAATTAAACAAAAAGAAGAATGTTGTGATATTTTATCATCAATTTCACAAAAAATTACTACAACACAGCCAATCTAATACTATATTTCTCTTAATCATTTTATCAAGAGAAATTGGTGGAAATAGACCCCTTTTATATTGCATTTTGCACAATAACCTACTTTCAAAACTATTTTACCCGACAGCCATCTTCTCCTTGTAGTATGACAATTTTCATGTATCAAACTCTTATAGTATGACTTGTATTGGATATTTATTAGCAAAGGCAATGGAATGGTATTTTGTTTATGTATCAAACTCTTATAGTATGACATGTATTGTATATTTATTAGCAAATGCAATGGAATGGTATTTTGTGTTATGTATAAAATTGTTCTGGTATACCACAAACTGTTATAGACTACTTGTGTTGGATGTTTCTGTTTCAGACCTCTTTGTGTTATATTTTGACAGCCTGTCTAAAACTTTCGACAAGTCTCAAATTTTGACGGCCTGTCTAAAACTTTCGACAGCTAGTCTAAAATTTTGACTGCCTGTCTAAAACTTTCGACAGCTAGTCTAAAATTTCGACTGCCTGTCTAAAACTTTCGACAACTAGTCTCAAATTTTGACGGCATGTCTAAAACTTTCGACAACTAGTCTAAAATTCCGTCTGACTGTCTAAAAATTTCGACAGCTAGACTGAAATTTCAACTGCTTGTCTAAAAATTTCGACAGCTAGTCTAAAATTTTGACTGCCTGTTTAAAACTTTCGACAACTAGTCTCAAATTTTGATAGGTTGTCTAAAATGTTTGAAATGTCTAAAAAGGCTCCAATAACACAATAAAAGAACATATATCTCAATTAACATTTTATAAAGTTAAACAAAACTTAATCTTTATGAGATTGTGATGATTATAGATTGAGTGGTACATATTTCAATCAAACTACTATGATGATCAAGGATTAAGTGGTAGATAATCTATTGAGGTACTATTATGATGATTATGTTTATAGTATAAGAACAACATTTTATCATGTAGAATTGGATCTTAATTAATTATAACTTTTTGACAATTAGTCGTAAGTTTCGACAACTTGTCTAAAAATTTATAAAGTTAAATAAAACTTAATCTTTATGAGATTATGATGATTACAGATTGAGTGTACATATTTCAATCAAACTACTCTGATGATCAATGATTGAGTGGTAGATAATCTATTGAGGTACTATTATGATGATTATGTTTATAGTATAAGAACAACACTTTATCATGTAGAATTGGATCTTAATTAACATTTGTAGTAGAATCAATATTAGTAAGAAGTTTATCCTTAATGAGCACATTTTCCATCTTCTTGATCAAACCCACACATAATGGAACCAAATCATGCTTTTTCCATGTAAAGAAACTAACAATGTCTCTACTATTTTTTATTGCAATTGGTTCAATCTCCACCATTGTCGTTATCTTGTAAGTTAATTCTATATCGAAGAGGTTGCGATCGATTTCTGTAACTTCATAAATATGTTCAACTAACTCCTCATAAGTTAGGTTAGTTTGTACCAAATTTGATCTTGATCGTGAGCCATTTGAAATCCATTTCCACGAGTCCTCATTCTTTTTCCACATTCCATCACATAATATTATAATATTTTTTAATGACATCTGAAAAAAAAATAATACAATAAACAAATATAAATTATTGGTATTACTTTGATTAAAAAGTTATATAAAAAAATGAAAATCAAGTTGAAAATCTAGAAATTCGACAACCTGTCTGAAAATTAGACAACCTGTCTGAAAATTCGACAACCTGTCTAAAAATTCGACAGGTGGTCTAAAAATTAGACTACCTATCTAAATTTGATAGATGGTCTAAAATTTAGACAGGTGATCTAAAATTTAGACAGGTGGTCGAAAAAATACGAGTATTGGTCTGAAATTTAGACAACTGGTCTAAAATATTAGACTCCTTATCGAAAAATTAGACAAGTTGTCAAAAAATTCTGGATTTCTCTATCTCGAAAATAGCCGAAACCACCATTAATTTTTTCAAATTTTCAAGCTTTAACCTCCATAAGACCCCAGAAATAAACCTAAATCCATACTTATACTTTAAATATACTAAAACAATCATTTTGCATTTTAAATATACAAAAACAATATCAAAAATCTCATATTTTATATATAAAAAAAAACCTTTATTAACCAACCTTTTGAATGAGTGGTGGCTGGATTTGTGGAGAAATGGCAGCATCCGGTGATGAGCAGTGTTCGCCGGCGGTAGGGGGCAGTGGTAGCCAGTGGTGGTGGCGGCGGGGGATGATAGTGGGTGGTTGTGGATGGGTGAGAGGAAGAAGATGATAGTTATTAGGGTTTTTATTTTAATTTTTTATTATTTTATTTTAAGGGTAAAATGGGTAATACAAAAAATTCATTAATAAAATATGTCATTTAGCTAAAAACTATTGAAACTAGGCCAAAGTGGAAATTTTACTATAAAAAAATGTCATTTTGCCAAGGGCCCCTTATTTAAATTTAAATTAATTAAAAATAATAAATAAAAATAAAAGTCTTGGGTTGCCATAAATGGACTTAGGCCCAATCTCTTTGTTTTGAATTTAAATCTCAATTAGGCCTAAATTCAAAACCTTTTATTTATTTATTTTAATTAATTAATTAAATCCTTATTCAAATTAACTAATTATAATTTGAAACTTGATTTAATATTATTTATTTATATTGACATCAATTTATCAATATTAATAAATGTATCCAAATATTCTCTTTTATTCTCTAAATCTCTTATCTTTGTAAATTTTCCAAAATTAACCTAGTCAACTTTAAAAATCCTAGTCAATTAATTGAGACATTCTAGATGATTTACTCAAAGGTGATGCGGGGACCATGGATCCATGAAATCAAGCTCCAACAAGTTACCGTTAATTTATTTACGAATAATTTCACTATCTTATTAATTCCTCGTGACTCCACTATAGACTCGGAATTGAACTCTTGAATTCATAGAACGCATTTTCAAAACCATAAATACGTTATCCATTGTTATAACCGTTACAGTCATTCAATCCTCTATCGACGACTTACTAACGAAATTGGTGCAAATTACTGTTTTACCCCTCATCAGTATTTTATCATTAACTCCCACTAAGTTCCTTATAAATGATATTTCTGTGAACTTAATCACAGAAATGAAATCTCGATCATTTAACCTTTTGAACATAGCAATTAAGGAAATAATATTTTCACTTCTCATACAGAAGTTATAGATTTCATATCTATGAATAATACTTCCACTCAATTACACTACTAAATCTCCAAGATGTAAGTATGAGCTAGACTGTAGGGTAAGCTGGTAACGAACAAGTCAAAAGATTTAAATAATATAATTAGCAGAATATTATCACTCAGAATTAAGATCGACTTAACATATGGTCAACGTTGTGACATTGATTAGATTCGATAACACCGATACTTATTTATCAATCAATAATCAATATCGGTCCTAGTCCGATGTAACTAAATACATCTGATATTATCTACTTGGTCGATGCCTTGGACAAGACATCACACCCCGAATGTGTAAGTAGATCATATCGTAGATTGCCTAATCAGTGAAAATCCAATGCACTGATCTAATCTTAGGACTCGTTCTTTTGAACATATAATTACAACTATAATTCACTATGACCTAGTCACTATAATTGTAACTATCCATATGTTTGGGATTTTATAAATGTTTGTATTATTTCAATAATCATGTAATAAAACAAGAAAGCAACACAGTTATCAAACTAAATGATTTCTACTACTTTTATTGATAATATGAAATTGTGCTATATGTCTGACATGGTTTTATAAGGGCTTAAAACCCAACAAACTCCCACTTGCCCTTTTAAAAAAATTGGGACATGTTTCTCAAAACCATGCATTCTACATGCTTCACAATTATGCTCTCTGCATATATCTTTGTAAAGGGATATGAAAGATTGTCTTCCAATGCTATCTTCACCACCTTCACTTCACGCCTTCGCCACACATCCTTGATAATGTGGTGCTTTCTCTCTATATGCTTTGCTATTTTACTGCTTCGAGGTTCTTTCAAATTTTCTATTTCCTCATTACTGTCACTAGAAAAAATGAGTGGTTTATCCATTTCTGGAATAACACCGAGATCCGTATAGAACTTCCTTAGTAAGACTATTTCCTTAGCCGCCATAGACGCAGCTATGTACTCAGCCTCCAAGGTTGATTCTGAAATGGAAGATAGCCTAATGCTTCTCCAAATCACAGCTTTTGAGATGGCAGATAGCCTATCACTTCTCCAAATCATAGCTCCACCCCCAAGAGTAAACACATTTTTCAGAAGTAGACTTCTTGTCATCAACATCAGTCTAAAATCTGAATTTTTGTAGCCAAACAGGTTCAAAGATCCACCTGAAAAGAGTAACATATAGTCTCTAGTCCATCAAAGATACTGACCTCCATCTATTGTTCATTTCCAAGGTTTTACTGACACTTGCTCCCACTCCCACTGCATAGCAGATCTCCAGTCATAGCACACAACATAGTATGTATTAGACTTCTAATTGCAAATGCATAAGGAATTCGTTACATCTTTTCTTTCTCTTGAGGAGTCTGTGGAGACTGCTGCTTAGAAAAATAAACTCCATGTCAAGATTCTAAACATCCTTTCTTAGAATTTGTTGCAGAGTAACGACCAAGCACCTCACTATGTAGGTCGCTTAAGTTAGAGCCAAAATTCAGTTATTTATTTCCTTGATGTTCTGGATACCAAGAACACGACTTGCTACAGCAAAATCTAGAATTTCGTTTCCAGCCAGTTCTTTATGTTTGATAATTTCTAGACTTTGTTTCCAATGAATAAGATATCATCTACATAAAGGATTAAGAACACCACAATGTATTTTTTCCTAAGTTGTCAAACACAAGGGTCAACTACATTTTGTTCAAAACCTCAGGTCTTAATGTTTTCATTTAACCTCAAGTTCCAGGAGCGTGAAGCTTGTTTAAGTCCATAGATTGACCTACTCAGCTTGCCGACTTTCTTGTCCAACTATTTTAAATCCTTCTGATTGATCCATGTTAATGGTCTCATCAAGATAGCCATTAAAAATGCTTCTTTGATGTCCATTTTCTTTATCTCTTAATCAAGAGTTGTGGCTATGGATAAGATTATACTAAATGAATTTTAACATGGCTATCGAAGAAAAAAATTTCTCTAAGTCAAATTTATCTCTTTGCCACAAGTCGAGCCTTTAATGTCTCGACCTTTCCATCAACTCCTCTCTTCTTCTTATAGATCCACTTGCACCCCATGGGCCAAAAGTCCAATGGCACATCTACAGGATCTCAGAAAAATTAAGAGTACTTAGACTTTATTTCCTGGTACTTGGCTTTGAGTCAAAGATCCCTTCCAGACTTACCCATTGCCTATTTAAAGGCCAACGAATCATTGTTACTTGTGTCCCTAACCAACTTATAGGTTTCACTATCCATGTTTACCCAAAAAAAGATTTGCATAATAACGTGGCAAAATTAACATGCACGTGGGATACACGTGACTATTTAAGTGAGTACGTTCTATTCGACCGTCGACCAAAGGAGAATTCAATCAGCAGAAGGCATAATTTATGGGCGACCAGTCTGGTCGCAGTTTTTCAGAAATCTTCTATAGATATGTAATCTTGTATAAGTGTGATTTCCATTATTCGTTGGATACACATGTATTAAATGTAAATAAGGCCCATCGGCCCATGAGGAACTCCTTGAGCCTATAAATAAGACTGAAAGGGCTCAAAAGAGGGGACTTTTGGATCTTTAGAGAGAATTATAGTGTTTTTATCTGCCAAATTTGTATTCATCTCCAAGCTTGTGAAACTCGTGAACCCTAGTTCATTGATCACAATTTTCGGAGTTTTACATTAATAAGAACACTAAGTGGACGTAGGTTATTACCATCTTTGGGGTCGAACCACTATAAATATTTGTGTCATTTATCTATTTAGTTTGATTTCATCTCATTCTTATTATTTTACTTGACTCTGTGTCTTTGGCCAAATCAAGGGTCAACATTTTGGTGCTTTCATTGAGAGCTGAACTCAAGACCTCCAAGAAGATCAAATGGCGAAAACAGCTAGGAAGACAAGGCAAACCTCTGGTACTGCGCCAACCCAACCTCCATAAAATGTGGCAGAGAATGAGCCACAAGTGGAATTGGAAGAGGAGGAGATGGATTCTGAAACTTTGAGGATGACTCTGATTGTGTTGCAAGAGGAATTAGCCAATTTGAGGGCTAATCAAGAAAATGTGGCTGAAACAATGGCGCTGCAGCAGACGGAGATTGATAGGCAACGCCAAGAATTGAATGAGCGGCAGGCCGACATGGACCACTAGCAAAGGGATGCCTCTGCCGCTCTGGAGGAAGCCATTTAGTTGGCCCAAGGACAGCCTGCACCTGTGTAACACCCTGGATAGCCAAGACTGTTACACTGTGTGTTTATAAAGGTGCAAGACTTGCTAATCAAGTCATTTAATTCAAAACGTGTTACTGAAACTATAGTTGAACTAGGGTTAAAAGATTTTGGTCTCAAAGCTACATTTCTTATAAATAAACATTTTCTTTTTACATGGGATCCCAAAAGAAATAAGTTAAAGACTGTTTACAAAAGATTCAAGATTTAAATACAGTGATTAGCCACTCTAAGGAAAAACAGACAGTTAAGCATTTCTCGTCTTATTCCACTCCTCAGTTGTGGCCGCCGAACAGCTGACTATGTACATTCAGCCCCGCAGCTCTCCACCTCAAGGTTGGCCCAACTTGCCTTCACCTTTACCTACACCACGTAGCACCCGTGAGCCAAGGCCCAGCAAGAAAACACAATAATAGAGCATAATCATTCAACAGACATTCAGATAACTCATATTGCATAAGCATGTACTCAACAGTCTAAGAATTCATGGTAATCAAGTATTCAGCATACCAAGTATATCATTCCATATCAATAATCAATTCACACATGATAACTAGAGTTAACGCCCTTAGGCCGCACCCTCTATTTATCCCACTGACTCAGGCCCGCTTAAACCGAGCTCAGTGAATATTAAGCTGTCCTCAGCTACCAGTGGCCGAGTCGCGCCCTGTGCGCAAGTATTATTTATGGCACCCTTAGGTCGTTCATCACATGTCCCATGGCATAATACCATCTATGACATCATACAAATATAGGGAGCTCTTAGTCCCATCACAAACACATAACCGGGTGCAGTTTTCTTACCTTTAGATTCGCTAGCTTTGTTTAATTTGATCCTCAAGCACGATCCCGCCTGAGCCCTAACGCACACCTAGTCACAACCATAGATCAGAATCATCACCAGACTTCAAATCCAAAACCTAGCCTTGGTACCAATCCCGAGCCTTCGGGAAGCCCTAATTCCACCAAACGGGGTGGTGAAATCAAACCCCGAACCTCCGGGCAAAAACCCTTGAAAATAACCCAAAAACCCCTTTCTAGAAACAGGGTAGCGCTACAGCGCCCAGTGACTAGCATTGTAGCGCTAGTCACAGCACAGCAAACCTTGCATTTTCCTCCTTCGATTTTCCCCGAGCCAAACCTTACCAAAACTCTTCCAATCTTCAACCAAACATAAAAACAAGCCTACCAACTTCTCTAACTCACCCCACACACCCCAACCACACATAACTCAATCACATGCACCCCAAATCAAGGAAATCACCATAACTGAACCTTAAGCTCAGGAACTCAATAAGAACAATAGCTAAAACCAGAGAACTTGAACTAGAATTCCTTACCTTTGATGGATGAGCTCAACCTAGGTTATCCTCCTCACTAGCTTGGCCTTCACCTCCTCAAAGCTTCAACCTCAACTCCCTAAAATTTCCCACCAAAAACTCAGCTCAAAATCCACAACAATACCAAGAACTAGAAACTGAAAACTACCTTGAACCTTACCTCAAATGATGAGTATCCCCTGTCATTCCCTCAAGCCAAACCAGGGACCCTAGCCGCAAGCTCCTTCCTAGACTCTTCCTAAGTTTTAGCTCCAAGAAACCTCAAGAAATGGAGAGGAGACCTCCAACCGAATGAGAGAGAGAAAAAGACTTCCAATTCCCCTTTCTTTTCCTTTTCTTCCTTTTCCTTCAGACTTCCAGCTCTTTCTACACAATCGACTAAGTATAAAACTTAATAATACTTATCCCTTATAAACCAAATGACTGATTTGCCCTCCCTTTATTCCTAAGCCTTTATCAACCTAGGGCATTTTGGTCATTACACCCAATTCCCGCTAATTCCTCGAGTGTCTCTAATATTTTCCGCGTACTTCCCGACACCTAACTAATCACCAACTATATTCCTCATGATCAAAATAGACTCCAATATATACTCTAAATTCCCATAAATTCCCCCAGGCTCGCCCCTAGCCGGGTATAAATCCCCGTCGTGACTTTTTCGCTAAACCGCTCACTAGGATCGCCTCGAATCACAGATTACAAATATATCCACATAATAATGTGGTCTCGACAATTTATCACAAATATATACAATTATGCCCACAACAGGCCAAAATTATGATTATGCCCTTCTAACCTAATCAGGGCCTACATGCATACTAATACACATAGTCATGCATCGCAGATATTCAAATAATCATATAACATGTGTTTAATCATTAAATAACATTAATTCACTTATGCCATCCCGACACACTAATCAAGGCCCTTAAGCCTTATTAGCAAATTTGGGTCGTTACAACCTGCCTCCCAACTGGATCAGCCACCTAGTACGCACCCACAACAAGGTCCACAATCAGATCATCCCCAACATCACCACACTCCGCCTCAACTGACAAACCCTCAAAGGTCGGAGCAACCCCCTGCTGCTCAACAGGATAGGCCATTCCAGGATCCTGAGGAGTAACCACCCTCTCGCGCTGGTCGAGATAATCCCCAGCAGCAAAGGCAGAGTAGGGTTGGGCAGCATCCCTAGAGCCCTAGACGCCAGACTGTTGAGGAACCAAACCCACCAAACAGGGGACAACGTCAAACTGCAAGTAGAAGGCACGTTGAATTAGGCTCTGCGGTCAGGGGTCCCCCACAACCTAATAATGCCCGGGGACCTGCCAACCAACGCAGGCCTCCACCTGTCAGTCGGGACATGCCAGCAAAGGGAGGGGGAAATAATGCGAACAGCAGGTCGCACTATAATCGGTCATAATTTAGAGATGGCCATGACTATAATGAGGCAGATTCGGGCAGAGGAAATGTTGGTCGATGGCAAAAAGAGAGGGGTAAAGAACAAAACCCTCCACCAAGAGAAAACCAACCAATGAGCCAGAATGCTGGGGGGCAACCTAAACAGCCCAATGTCTTTGATTGACAAGGCGCGAGTGAGCAAAGGCGTAGGGAGGAAGATTTGAGGGATGTTCTCAATGACAGAGAGAAAGACACGACGAGTATGCCCCTCCAGCACCAGTCGCTCCAATAGTACTAGACGTTGTGCATGCCCAGCTCGATGCTTTGAATCAGGTCGTCCAGCAACTAGTGGGGAACCAGACATCCCACATTGAATTTGACCGGAGAAAGGGTACTTCATTTGTGCAAAGAATCACGATTGCCGAGACTCCAAGCAAATTTAAGATGTCAGTCTTGCCTAACTTCACTGGATTAGAAGACCCTGTATCTCACGTGAACAGATTCGAGATACAGATGGACATCCAAAAAGTGTCAGATGACGCTCGGTGCAGAATCTTTCCAGCTACCTTGTCCGAGACTACTCAGGATTGGTTTTTCAAATTCCCTCCAGCCAGCATAGTGTCTTGGGAAATGTTCGTGAAGGAGTTTTACAGACAGTTTTATGTTGATCGAGTACATCCGACCGAGGCCAATCAGCTGGTCAAGATACGCCAGAAAAAGGGAGAAACCCTGAAGGGGTATGTTCAACGATTCATGCGAGTCGCTGCTGAGGCTAAGACAGTTGGCGATGAAGGAAAGATGATGGCTCTTACTGCTGGAGTACAGCGCCATTCATCCCTTTGCAATAGTTTGCGAAATAGTGGGATCAAGAGCACTCACGAATTTCTAGACCAAGTAGAGAGATACATCAAGCTCGAGGAGGCCATAGCCAACTTAGGGAAGTCTCCCACACACGACGAGGGCCCGAAAGAAGATCCCACCAAAGCGGCCAATGGGTCTTGGAAACCCAATGGCAACGACAAAAATAATGGGAAAAAGGGGCGAACCATGAGCCATCAACGTCTGAGAACAAGCGCCCTAAAAGTAACAGATACGAGTTGAGGCTCACCAATTACATAGCCCTATTCGATAGCCAAGCGGAGGTATATCAGGCCAATCACACTACAGTTCCCTTCAGGCGCCCAACCCCAATCAGGAAAGATATATCCAAAAGATATACTACAAAGTTTTGTTATTTTCATAATACCAAAGAATGCAACCAGCTTAAAGATGATATTGAGTTCCTTATGAGACAAGGACACCTGAGAAGATATGTGTGAGCCACTGGAGGTTCTTAGCGAGAGACTCAAGGAGGCAACGAGCAGGCACCTGTATGCCAACGCTCGCCCCATTTACAGTCAGCTCCAGTTGCTGGTACATTGCTGACCATTTGTGGAGGACCACACATAGCAAGTGATAGTGGGAAGGCGAAGCAAAAGATACGCCCAAACCTTACGTCATGGCCAGGACATGGAAATGCTAAACGTAGAGGAGCGAACTCCCAAAAAAGCTCGAACAGAGGAAGAATCAATAACTTTCTCTGAGCTTGACGCACAGCATGTTCGGTTTCCCCCTTCAGATCCTCTGGTCGTGGATGTCCAGATTGCAAATATGATGGTTAAGCGGGTGTTGGTAGATACAGGAAGCTCAGTCAACTTTCTGTATAAATCTTCACTGGAAAGGATGAAATTGTCAGTGCAAGATTTCGAACCATGCAACCAAACCATTTATGGTTTTTCCGGCGAAGGGCTCGCCCCAACTAGGTCGATCAGGCTTCCAGTCACAGCAGGAACTGCACCTATGAACATGACATTACTCACTAATTTTATAGTAGTTGCTTGTCTTTCTGCATATAATGTTGTGATTAGAAGGCCAATTCTAGTCGGCCTGCGAGCCGTAACCTCAGTCTGGCACCTGGCCATGAAGTTTCCAACCGACGCAGAGGTAGGATGCGTGTTGGGAAACCAGCGAAAAGCACAGGAATGTTATAATTCCTTGATCATCAAGGCAAAAAAGGGCGGATCGGAGGAAAAACCCGAGAAAAGGTTGTTGTTGGTAAATGAAGTACAAGCCCAATCAGGTGAACAGGTCACCAAATAGGGTGTTGCCCAAAGTGAGGATAAAGACTTAGATCCTCGCTTTGGGGATTTTGAAGAAAATGTTGGACCCGTGGAGGACCTCAAGGAGGTCCAACTAGAAGAGGCAGATCCAACCAGGGTTGTGAAAGTCGGTAAAAACTTAGAGACAACAACAAGAAATAAACTAGTGGAATATTTGAAGGAGAACCAGGAGGTCTTTGCCTAATTGCATAAAGATATGGTTGGGATAGACCCGTCGGTGATCAGCCATGTCTTAAATATAAACAAAAAATTTCCACCAGTACAACAAAAAAGAAGGCTGCTCGACAAAAACAAATCAAAGGCGTTAAAAGATGAAGTCGAGAAGATGAAGGAGAACGAATTCATCAGGGTAGCGCTTTATCCATCTTGGGTCTCTAATCCTGTACTGGTTCCCAAGCCGAATGGCAAGTGGAGGACGTGCGTGGATTTCACAGACCTTAATAAAGCATGCCCAAAGGATTGTTTTCCACTCCCGAAGATCGACCAGTTGGTCGATGATTCATCAGGGCATGAGATTTTATCATTCATGGATGCATACTCTAGGTACAATCAAATCAGTATGGACCCACCTGATGAGGATCACACTAGCTTTTGAATATATACAGGGCTCTACAATTAAAAAGTAATGCCTTTCGGTTTGAAAAACGCGGGTGCGACTTACCAGCGACTGGTCAACCATATGTTCAAAGAGCTTATCAGCGTTAACATGAAAGTATATGTCGATGACATGCTGATTAAGTCGAAGAAGGTTGAAGAGCACATCAAGGACCTGCAAGAATGCTTCAACATCTTGAAAAAATATCAGATGAAGCTAAATCCCCTCAAGTGTTCCTTTGGGGTTGGATCAGGAAAATTTTTGGGATTCATTGTAAACTCGCGAGGAATCGAAGCTAATCCTGAAAAAATCAAGACCCTGATCAAGATGCAGTCGCCTGCCAAGATTAAAGATGTTCAAAGTTTAACTGGGAGGATTGCCGCTTTGAGTAGATTCATTTCTAAGTCAATGGACAAGTGCGTTCCATTTTTTAATCTACTTAGAGGCAACAAGAAGTTCGAGTGGACAGAAGAGTGCGAGCAGGCTTTTCAGGCGCTAAAGTCTCATATGTCACAACCACCAGTCTTGTCCGAACCAGTTGAGAGAGAAACTTTGTTCATCTATTTGGCACTCACAAAATATGATGCTAGTGTTGTTCTAGTCAGAGAAGAAGACCACACACAAAAAGCAGTGTATTATATAAGCAAGAGGTTAGTGGGAGCAGAATTGTGATATCTACCCATTGAGAAGTTAGCCTATTGCTTGATTCTGGCCTCCAAAAAGCTGCGACCATACTTTCAAGCTCACCCCATCGTGGTACTCACCTACCAGCCATTACGGCAAGTCTTGCAAAAACTAGAAGTCGCCGGTCGATTATTAAAATGGGCAGTCGAACTTGGGTAGTTCGATATTTCTTATTCTCCACGAGCAGCTATGAAAGGACAGGCTCTAACAGACTTTGCCACAGAATTCACTGGAATCCAATCTATCGAATCGATGGAATAAACTGAACTCCAAAGTCAAACTCCTTCCTGGAAGTTGTACATAGACGGCTCTTCCAACGAGCACAACGCAGGGGCAGGTTTGATCTTAGTCACGCCCGAAGGACATCGATTCCATTGTGCAATCAGATTCAACTTTACAACATCCAATAACAAAGCCGAATGCGAAGCTCTGCTCGCAGGATTAAGACTAGCTAAGGACATGGATATAAATTCACTTGAGATTTACAGTGAATCCCAACTAGTGGTTAATCAAACTATAGGAGAATATCAAGCTCGGGGTCTCAAGATGGTTGCTTATTTGAACAAAGCAAAGGACTTATTGGCACAGTTCGAAAAGTATACCCCCCAGCAAGTACCTTGTGATCATAACTTGAATGTCGATGCCTTGGCCAAGTTAGCAAGCGCGAAGGATGCTGACACCTTGAACATAGTACCAATTGAGCATTTGTCAGCACCAAGCATTCGAGCAGAATAGTCTTCACTGGTGATTCAATCGACAGACACATGTATCACGCCCATCATTAAATACCTTGAGCAAGGATTGCTGCCAGTAGAAAGAAACAAAGCAAGGACTCTCCAGAGGCAGTTGGCTTGATTCATTCTGGTCGACAGAATTTTATATAGAAGAGGGTACTCGATGCCTCTGTTAAGATGTGTTTCCAAGGAAAAGGGTAAGGAACTGATGCAAGAAGTCCATGAAGGTTTCTATGGAGAGCACGCTGGGGGGCAAAGGTTGTCGAAGAAAATCTTAAGGCAAGGGTATTTCTGGCCTACCGGAAATGAGGACTCTATGGATTTTGTTCGGAAATGTGACAAGTGTCAGAGATTCTCTAAGATACCTCGAGCAGCCCCAAATGAGCTCAAACAGATGCAAAGCCCGTGGCCATTCGCAATATGGGGAATGGATTTGATCGGGTCTTTACCCACAAGAAAAGGGAATGTCAAATATGCAGTAGTTGTTGTTGACTACTTTACAAAGTGGGTCGAGGCTGAGCCACTAGCAACCATAACGACCAAGAAAGTTTTGGATTTTGTGGTCAAGAATATCGTGTATCGATATAGGTTACTAAGGAAAATTGTCTCGGATAATAGCACACAATTTGATAGTGATCTTTTCATGGATTTTTGCTAGAGGTATGGGATTATAAAGAGTTTTTCATCGATAGCTCATCCACAAGACCCTGAAGGACACCTTGAAGAAAAGGCTCAAAGAAGCAAAGGGGGCATGGCCAGAACAACTACCCAAAGTCCTTTGGTCGTATAGAACATCCCATCGAACAGCAACAGGCAATACTCCATTTTCTTTAGTCTATGAGTATGAGGCCATGTTGCTTGTTGAGCTAGACCCACCATCACATAGAAGGCTACCATACGATCAAAGTACTAACGATCATTTATTGATGGAGTCTTTGGGCTTGGTCGATGAAAGGCGCGAGCAAGCTCAACTTCAAGCGGCAGCTTATCAGCAAAAGGTGGCTCAATATTTTAACTCTAAAGTACGAGAAAGAAAGTTTAATGTGGGAGATTTGGTTCTTAGAAGAGTTTTTCTCAACACTCGTGATCAAGCTGCCGGAGTACTCGGACCAAACTGGGAGGGTCTGTATCAGATTGAAGAAGTTCTTCAACCGGGCACATATAAACTTGCTCGCTTAAATGGAGATCTCATTCCTCGCTATTGGAACGCAGCAAAAAATTGTCTCGCCATTACGAACCGTAGTTCATATGTCCCAGTTACAAAAAAAATATAAATAAAAAATAAATGGATAAATCACTGAGCAGTAGGAGCAGCAGGAAGATCTGGCTGGGATTACTGGTCGACTGTGGTCCCTGCCTCCTCTTCAACACCCTCGATGCCTGTTTCCAAGGAGATTTCAAGAGATTCCCAGGCTTTCTCCTCTTCTAGGCGAGCAACGCATCTCATCAGTGCGAGTTGCCTTGCATGCTCAGGAAGGTAGTCGAAGTTCGCCTCTGGATTGATCTTCCAGAATAGGTAGAAGTAGTTGAAAGTTGCCCCTTTGAACTTCTCCAGCTTTCGAGCATTTGTTTCCTCGAGCAGCTTTACTCGCCCCTCCAGCTCGGTGACTTCCTGCTGGCTGCCCACCAGCTCATCCTGAAGTTTGGACACTTCTTTGAAATTAATCTCTGAAGCTTCCTTGAATGGGTTTTACTAGCAATAATTTTGACCACATCTTATTGGCTCTTTTTTAGCTCTTCGCTCAGACAGGCGACCTGCTTTTCGCATGCTTTGGCCTTCTCTTTACACGCTTTAGCCCTTTCCTCGCATGCTTTGATCTCCTCAACATGCTTGGCATCAGTCTTCTCACAGCGATGCCAACCAGTACTCATGGTCAGAACACCCTGTGATCAGAGAGAAAGTAATGTTGTTAGTATAAGTGAAAGGGCGAGCTAGTCAGCTAAAACACAGCAAAGGTTATAACTTAACTAAGTATTTCATTCAGCGCGCGGCTAAGAATCTGGTTGGCCTTCATGGTGGGGATGTTGTTGAAAGCTTCCTGGCTACGACGATGTCTTGACAGTTTCTGCAGCTTATCGTTAGCTGAGCTATATGCGGTGTTCAAGATAACCTCGACCTGAGTTTTTCTTGACTGCTCAGGAGGAGTTGTGTCACGAGGAGCTAGAGGAGTCGTGTTGTGAGGAGCTGGAGGAGGGGTCATTTCCTTGGAAGGTGTTGGTGCTGGAGGATCCTCTGTTTGAGCCCTTTTCTTGGAAGGGTCACTACTACTCTCCCTAGGGTGTCGTCTGCTTCCTCTCTTCTTGTTCGCAAGAGCTTCGACATCGATGTTAGTGTAGATGTCGAAGGCTTCTCTGAAAGGCATGACTACAAAATAGAAACAAATGATCAGATAATGAAATTAAAGACACAATAAAATAATAGAAAGGGAAATTCTAAGTAGTATACCTGAGCTATTATTACTGGTCGCTATATTATCTATAGAACTACAACTACACTCACTCTTTGCCTCGAAGAAGTCCGAATTAAAATTTATGGTTGTAAAATTAAAATTTCCATCCCTATCAAATAGATGATAAGGGATGGGTAAGTTATCTAAAAGTGAGAGATCTATACTGTTCTCGTCAGATGATTCAGATATAGTGCCGATTTATTCTGGCAATCTTTGTTTCCCCCTCCCATGTTGGGCAGGGGCTGCATCAACTCGAGTGTTGCTGGACGGCTCTCGGATGGTCACTCCCGTTGGTTGTCGCCTTTGAGATTGTGACACATATTGCTGCTGCTTGGGGATTTCTGGTCAGGTGCCCTCTCTGGTGGCACTCCCCGCGGTGGACTCCCTCACTTCCTGGTGAGGTGACAAAAGGCTTACCAGCCTGAGGTTGCTTTCAGTAACCAGCTCCTTGACGCTAGGGCTGCCCATAAATCACTGTGGGCCGACAACCCAACCCAACCCACACCGAAAATGGGTCGATTTGGGTCGACCCCTATTAGGCCGAAGTCCATTCGGTGGCATATATACAAAGCCGAATAAATTCAGCTCGGCCATAGGCCCATACAATGATAACCCAACCCAACCCAATGTACCCGTATATATATATAAGGGGCAGCTGTTATATATACATATATATATTATATTATTTACTTTTTTGTTTTTATTATTACACACTAAAAATTAAAACCCTACAGAGTACATATAAAACCTAAATATCTAAATCTCTCTCTCACGCAGTCACGGTCTCACCTTCTTCCTCCGCCGCACCCCTTCACTTCACTTCACTTCACTCTATCTCAGAGAGTCACTCTAAAATACACCACCAGCACCAGCAAGCATCTGCCCCCTCATTCTCTCTCAGTCACTCACGGCAGTTCACAGCAGCTCGCTCACGGCAGTGCCAGCAACGGCACCAGCCACCGCCCACCAGCTCACAGCAGCGATGGAACCAACCAACCTCTCCACTCTCAGGTATATATATATATACTATATGATTAATATGTATATATATATATCATAAAGAAAGAAAGTCATATAGATAATATGTGTATATATCTGCTACCTGCTACTGCTAATATGTCACTCACCTTCTTCCTCCGTTGCACCCCAGCTCACAGAAGCTCACTCACGGCAGCACCAACGACGGCACCAGCCATTGCCCACCAGCTCACAGCAGCGATGGAACCAACTTCTCCACTCTCAGGTATATATATATTATCTAATCAATATGTATATATATATCATACAGGAAGTCATTGATCGTGATCATATTCATATGTGTATATATATGCTAATATATGTATATATATATATATGCTAATATGTGTATATATATATACATATTTTTCGTATAATATATATATGCTAGTACTATCATACAGAAAGAAAGTCAATCTAGTTTGCCTAACTTTGACCACTCTGTACCGTTTTTGTTGCTAGGTTGCCTGCTTTTTATCACTTTGCATATGTGCCTATATTATATACATATATATCTAATATATATTATATAATATATTAAGTAAATATATTTGCTAATATATATATAACTAAATAATCTTGTTTGTTTACTGATTTAGTGTTTTAATAACTATTTTTATTTTTAAAAAAATAAATTGAGTAATGTTTTTTTTTTATTTGTAGACAATCCAATCAAAGAACTCCTCAGCCTCAAAGAACTCACTGTAAGTTTCCTTCCCTCTTTAGCATAATATACATACATTTATATATATGTTGTTTTTGTTTGATTAGAATTGCTTTAATTATGCTTGCTTAGTTTTTTTATTTACTAGAAATTTAGAATGGGTATTAGACTATTATATTTTAAATCCAGAACCTTAATTGTATGGGCTGGAAACCAGATGTAAGAGACAGATCTATACAAGTATGCTCTAGACTTGCAACAAATAGTTGATATGGTCTATCATAAAGTTTTCTGTCCTTTCAGGTATAACAAAGCCACGCACAACAAGGTTGTTGACTGGTATCATAAAGGTTTTGCTTAGCTATTATTTTCTTTTTAATTATGATTGGTTTCATTATGATATTGCTTAGTGAGTTATTTTTATATGTTGTATGTGGTAAATTATATAATTGATAATTGCTCGCATTTTTTTACATGTATAGGAATGATGGATAAGTTTCTTGCCCCAACTTCCACCCAATTAGGTGAAGTGCTTGATACCACAAACACTACCCCAAACACCACCACAAACACTACCCCAAACACAACTCCTATTGAGCTTAAGTCACCTAAAAAGAAAGCAATGATGAACCAACCAAATCTAGGAAAAAGCCAACTAGGAACTCTACTGTTTGGGATTACTTTACAAAAGTGAAGGACAAGAATCCTAAAGACCCTAGATGCACTTGTAATTATTGTGGGAAAGATTATGCTTGTGATAGTAGGAGAGTTGGGACAAGTAGTTTGTGGGTCCATTTAAACAACTAA
Organism: Humulus lupulus; assembly: GCF_963169125.1. Taxonomy (NCBI): domain Eukaryota; kingdom Viridiplantae; phylum Streptophyta; class Magnoliopsida; order Rosales; family Cannabaceae; genus Humulus; species Humulus lupulus. The sequence goes on from NC_084797.1 coordinate 29,274,326, forward strand.
TGCAAGAAGTATCCACATAGGGTAGCTGATAAAAAGCAAAAATTGCTTTCATTTCAAAGTGCTAATGATGGAAAGGGAAATTTGTTGGCTATGACATTTAATAAGGAGAGATGTCGAAAAGCCTTAGCTCGGTTTGTGGTGAAGGATGAGCAAGCCTTTAATGTTGTAGAAGGTAAAGGTTTTAGGGAGTTTGTTCAGGAGTTGCAACCCAAGTTTCTTGTCCCTAGTAGAATGACTGTTACTGGGATATATACCAGTTGTTTTGTGATGAGAGAGTTAAGTTGAAGAAGGAGTTGACCAAGGTTGGGCAAAGATTATGTTTAACAACTGATTGTTGGACATCTTCCACTCAAATGGCTTATATGTGTCTCATTGCACACTATGTTGATAGTGATTGGCATTTGCAAAAAAAAATTATAAATTTTTGTCAAATTTCTAATCACAAGGATGAAACTATTGGTAAGGTCATAGAAGCTTGTTTGCTTGGTTGGGGAGTAGAAAAGATCTTTGCTGTGACTGTTGATAATGCATCAGCTAATGATGTAGCTGTTGGTTATGTAAAGAGGAGGGTTAATGCATGGAATGGGTCTGTTCTTGATGGTGAGTTTATGCATTTGAGGTGTGGTGCTCACATAATAAATCTAATTGTGAATGAGGGGTTGAAAGACATGCATGATTCAATTGCTTCCATTCGAAATTGTGTGAGATATATTCGGTCATCTCCTGCAAGATTGCAAAAATTTAAAGCTTGTGTGGAAAGGGAAAGAATTGATTATAAGGGGTTGTTGGTTTTAGATGTCCCTACAAGGTGGAATTCCACTTTTATGATGTTAAATGTGGCTCTTAAATTTGAAAAAGCCCTTGCAAGGTATGAGGAAGAAGATGATAAATTTTTAAGTTTCTTCATGGAAAATGAAAATGGGAAGAAAAGGATTGGACCACCTAGTTCTAGTGATTGGGAGAGTGCTATGATTTTTGTTAAATTTCTTTCCACTTTTTATGAAGTTACTCTAAAATTTAGTGGCACCTTGCATGTAACTTCCAACAACTTCTACCATGAGATTTGTGAGATTCACACTCAATTGAGTGATTTGGCTGCTAGTAGTGATCCTTTGTTATCGACCATGGCTGCTAGTATGAAAAAGAAATATGACAAATATTGGGGCAATTCAGAGAACATCAATCCTTTGTTGTTTTTGGCTGTTGTGCTTGATCCAAGGTATAAGTTGAAGTATTTGAAGTATTGTTTTGAGACTGTTTATGATGCTGAAACCGTTGCTAAGATTGTTGTCAAGGTTGAACAAATCCTTCAACGATTGTACAGTTGTTATAATGTTGAGGGTGAGAGTGATGGTGATAAGGTTAGTTGCTAATTTTTTTTTTTCATTGGTTTTAATATGTTATTGTTTGTTGAGTTGTTGTTTGTATTTCTTTTTCAGGTTAGCAAAAGTGACTCACCACCAAAGAGTGATGGCAAAGAAACTCATAGGAGGAGATTATTGGAAAATTATTTGCAACAACAACAAATGTTTGTGACTGAGAAAATGAATGATGTTGACAGATACTTGGCTAAAGAACCAGTCAATCCAATGACTTCCTCATTTGATATCCTACTTTGGTGGAAGGATAATTCTAATAGGTATAAGATTTTATCTATGATTGCTAAAGATGTTCTTGCTATCCATGTGTCTAATGTGGCTTCTGAATCTGCATTTAGTACTAGTGGATGTATTTTGGACTCATTTAGGAGTTCTTTGAGTCCAAAAATGGTGGAGGCACTAGTATGCACTCAAAGTTGGTTGAAGGGGAGTCATGATGGGATTCAATCAATGGAGTATTTGGATGAAATACAATCTTATGTGTTTCTTGAAGAAGCTAAATAAACTAAATAGATTGATTTGATAATAGTGTTCTTTGTTTTATGCTTATTTATTTTTCAATAAATTATTTAACTTATGTTTTTTTAATGTAGAAGAAAACAAACCCAAGACCAAGGCAACATCAAAGGAGAAGACCAAGACTGTTATTGTTGATTGATGGATTCAAATTTTTTTTATTTTGCTTGAACTTTTTTGGACTTATGTTATGGATGATTGTAATAACTTTAGGACTTATGTTTGGATGATTGTAATGTTTTGGGTGGTTAGATTTTAACCACCAAGACTTCTTTTTCTTGTTTTTATGTTTTAATTTGATCATCTTTTTTCAAAATTCTAATAAGAATTATTGATTTTGAAAATTAAACTTCATAAAAATTTTAAACTTTTAATATTTAAAAATTATGTATAACCCAACCAACCCAACCCAACCCATAATGTAAATAGTAGGGTTGGGTTATACAATAAAAATATTTTGAATGGGTTATGATTCTCTAAGCCGATGTAATTGGGTTGGCTCATTCAAATGTCCTCAACCCGGCTAACCCAACCCATGTGCAGCCCTACTTAACGCTCTTTCGATGTTCATCATGCTGGCCAGTGTTGCAGCCCTGATCTCCATCTCTGGAGTGGGGTTTGGTCGGTACCATGGGCCTAGATACAACACCAATGTTCTAAGGACAGTGAAGGAAAAATTGATAAGAAAACACACGACCAAAGATTGAGAAATTTACCTCTTCGCGTGAAGACCAGATTGTCAGCAACCAGGTCCATTGTGAGGAATTACTCCTAGAAGTATTTTTCCCACATTGGATTTATGGGTGACGTCACTCAGGAATACACAACCAGTTTCCTGGTGGCAAAAGTGGAAGAATCCTGTATTATTCTGGTTGGGGTTAGATTTGAGATAAAAAAAAAGGTAGTTGATCTCGTGGGGTGTTGGCCCAGGCCATTTTTTATGGTTATAGAGGATATAAAGTGTTGATATCACTCTATATCCGTTGGGTGTTATTTGGAAAGGGGCGACCTCGAAGTAGTTGGCCACCCCTTGAAAGTAGTCATGCAAGGGCTGGATTGCCCCTGCCTCAATGTGAAACCTCGACCAGGCACTGAAGGCATCTTTAGGCAAGTTTTCCCTCTGGTCGAGTGTAGGCTTAACTAATGTAATCCCAGGAAGGCCATACTTCTTGAGATATTTCATCACCGTCCTAGCTGATATGACACTAGGAGGCGCATGATACCATTCAACTTCGTCTTCAGCTCGGGGACCATCACGAAGCCTGGCTTTGGGTTGAATTTCAGGAGATGCGAAGTTTACAGGCTGAGGATTAGTTAAAGGGCCCTCGATGCGAGTGGCAGGTTGGTTAGAAGGCGAGTTGGTTGTTTTCTTCTTTCTACGAGCAGTGTATTTCACGTGACCCATGTTAGGTTGACTGGTCGGAGGGCTGGTCGGAGGGTTTTGCTGTGAAGATGGGAATTCAAAGAAAAAAAGTGACGATTGTTCTTGGTCCTCAAATAACAGTGCAAGAAGGCCATCTTCTATTGGCCTCTCACCTCCCCAAGGATCGTGCATGAAGATCTGAGAAGAATAAAGGGGAAGTGAGAATCTACGACCAATAGATAGAAGAAGAAGTATAAGAATAGCATTGCTCGTGTATAAAAGTTAAGCTTTTATATGACCAACAACATCCTAATATAAACAATCTAAACATGCGAGCAGTTTGAAAAAACAGATTAAAAAGTGGAAGTGAAAAGTTTTTTTAGAAAAACTTTTCGACTCCGAAAACAGGCGGAAAAAACCAAGTTTTTTCCGAAAGCATAAAAATCGAATTTTCACTTCGATTTTGGGCCCTGAAATAGTATTCCTACTTCCCACACCGATTTCTAAGCCTCACTTTATATTTTTTACTACTTAAAATTCCTATCCTATCATGTTTATACATATGAACCTGATTACCCAAATTATGTTTTCTCAAGAACATTCAAAACTCCCACTAGAATACTCGTGAAATTCATTTCAGATTGTATAACAGAGACAAGGGTTTCAAGAACTTACTTGAGTTGCAGATTGTAAAGGAGTCGCGAACGTTGTTGTTTGGGGCTGGTCAAACACATCTCAAATCGTCGAAGGTTTCTGGGCTTCTCTTGAGAATTTTTCTTCTGAGTTCTTGACGAGAGATAAGGACTTGGTAAAAAATGAAAAGTGGGAAAAATGACTTTTTATACTGTTCATGGCGCAGTTAAAGAGGTAATGATGGGGGTAAGTTTTCGATGCTTGGAAAATCGTGTTAGCCGTCGAAATATTTTTTGGAAATTGTTACGGTCATGATTGTTTACCTTTTCAAAAAGGTGCTGACAGACATGACAGGTCAAACGGAAAGTAGGTTGACTAAGTTTATTATATGATGATCGCAGTAAAATAAACTAGGGGAAAATGTTTACCCAAAAAAGATTTGCATAATGACGTGGCAAAATTAACATGCACGTGGGATACATGTGACTGTTTAAGTGAGTACGTTCTGTTTGACCGTTGACCAGAGGAGAATTCACTCAGCAGAAGGCATATTTTATGGGCGATCAGTCTGGTTGCAGTTTTTCAGAAATCTTCTATAGATATGTAATCTTGTATAAGTGTGATTTCCAATATTCGTTGGATACACATGTATTAAATGTAAATAAGGCCCATCGGCCCATGAGGAACTCCTTGAGCCTATAAATAAGACTAAAATGGCTCAAAAGTGGGGACTTTTGGATCTTTAGAGAGAATTATAGTGTTTTTATCTGCCAAATTTGTATTCATCTCCAAGCTTGTGAAACTTGTGAACCCTAGTTCATTGATCACAATTTTCAGAGTTCTACATTAATAAGAACACTAAGTGGACGTAGGTTATTACCATCTTTGGGGTCGAACCACTATAAATCTTTGTGTCATTTTTTTTTTTTATTTTGATTTCATCTCATTCTTATTATTTTACTTGACTCCATGTCGTTGTCCAAATCGAGGGTCAACAATCCATATCATAGGTATCGGGTTCTGAGAAACCCTCCCACTATGACTTGGCATCATAACTTTCTGTCTTGGATTAGTGGTTTCTAAATCTACCTTGTTTTCATTAACTTGCGTCAGTGAGGATGGAACAATAGCTTATTGTTTTTCCATTGAATATTATTTTGCTACGAGACTTGAAATTCATTATGTAATCGTTATCCAGAAAAGTAGCATTTGTAGAGCCAAACACTTTCTTGTCTACTGGACTATAAAACAAACCACCCTGAGTACCTTTAGAATAGCCATCAAACTAACAAACCTCAGTTCGTTGTTCTAGATTTCCTACCTTTTTCCTCAGGACATAAGCAGGCTACCCCCAAATTCCATAATGACGTAAACCAGGTCCATGACCATTTCATAATTCTAGTGGTGTCTTGGAGAAAGCTTTTGAGACAGCACAACATTTAAAAAAAATGTCACATGCGATCTAGGTAGTATGTCTCTAGAAAAGATCTGGGTAATAAGTTGGTAGAGTTGAATAGCTTATCATAGAACACACATTTTTATAAACGTGCAATTCACACTGCTCAGCAACACTGTTATGTTGCGAAGTCCTTGGGACAATTGCTTTAGACAATTCTTCAAGTTCAATTAAATGATCTTGGTTCTGATTATCCAAATATCATCCACCCCAATCGGATCGCAAGATCTTTAACGTTTTACCTAATATTGTTTTAAAGCCATAGAAATGAATTCTTTGAACTTCTTAACAAATTCGCAGAATTCCTATGCTATAGGTTCTTGCATGAGTCTCTAGAGCAATCTTCGATGAAGGTGACGAAACACTCATAACCACCCCTTGCTTGAACATTCATATGTCCCCAGACATTTGAACATACTAGCCCTAGTGGTTCTTTGGCCCTTTCTCCTATCACAGAGAATGGACGCTTTGTCATTTTTCCATCAAGACTAGATTCACAAACAGGTTGGTCACCCTAGGTGAGTTCCCTCAAAGGCCCAGCCTTTGTTAGTCTTTGAATCCTATCATAGCAAATATGACCAAAGCGAAAATGCCAAAGGTACGTCATTTCTAACGTTATTGACCTTTTGTCGTTTAACGATCCTAAATCTAGCTATCTTATACAACTCATTATTTAGAACATAGGGTCCGTTTAGTTGCAATAGGTATAGCCTGTTTTTCATACATCCACCCCACAATTCACATCCATTTAAAGAAATAGAATTTTATTACTTGTGAAAGTAACTACAAATTTTTGTTGATGTAATAAGAAAAACTGAAATTAAAATTTCCATTGAAAATTGGAATAAAATAAACATTGTCTTAAAACAATATATTTATTTCCGAAATTCATTCAAGCTTATCCTTTTGCCTTGTTTGATACGAAAAACCCTTGATGGATTCCAAGTTGTGGCTTTTTATCTGTCATGGCTTTCCCAATGCTAAAAAGGTGTAAAAAGAGTACATGCATGTTTAGTAGATTTTGATTCAACGATCCAAAACTGAAGTATCATTCTCTAAAATCACATGCATCCAAGACAAATTTAATTATCTTGGGTTCCATATGCCTTGAGTGTGGGCAATCTTGTTCCAATTCCTAGTCTCCTTGCAGTTGGAAACACTCCCTTTTTTTGTGTACTTATAATTTAGGCCCTACTCGAAGATGCTTTGCAACATTTGGTGCCTTGCCAATGGACTTCTTGTTCTTTTGTATGAATTTCTTCCTCTCTTGCTCTTCAGAGAAGAAGCTTAAAGTAGTTTCTCCTTGAGATTGTTTAGTAGTGTTAGCATTCTTTCCTTAGCTCGAACCACCATCAACAATCATCTTTTGAAGGATTTGGTGATCGTTGCATAGGAAAAATAGGAATATCTTTGATTATCACGAACTCGATGTTGTCCATAATCAACACCATGTTGATGTTGGACAAACATTTCGTGAGGTTCTCACCATAGAGTAACCTTTTAGAGATTAGAGAGAGTATGAGGTGGAAAGCCTAGATGTAATGCCCCGAAATCCCTAATGCGGTTTAATGGCTGGATTAGTAGGTCGGGAGGGCCATAACTATTTAATTATGCCATTAACTGATTATATGCATGTTTATGTGAATTATATTATAATATGATGTTATATGCATGCATGTGGGTCCACATTTGATTATTATGGTGTTTTGGTAATCTGGCCCATTAAGGGCATATTTGTGTATTTTGGTGCATATTGTGAGTTATGGATGAGATCCCATTATTATGGAGATATATTCGAGCTATCCGACATGAGACGGTCTTATATTGTGAATTAGCGGTTTTGTCATAACGGGGTCATTTATTGGGATATTGAGTAATGAGAATGTTAGGTGATGATAAATTGGGAGTTATTGAGATCATGAGGAAATTCTTAAAGTTTTGGCTACAGTGTCCCCGGGGGTGTTTTCGGGACCCCAAGCACTAAGTTTTATTTGAGGTTACTTAAGCTTGAAGTAGCTTGTCAGATAGAACCGTACGTTAGAAAACACTTTCTCTCTTTCCTGTTAGTTCATTTTACTATTTGAGGCATTTTCGAAGAAATCATGAGTTCTAGGAGTCGGAATCAAGCAAGGATCGAGGCATAGCGATCTTAGGAAAGATTAGAAGCTTCTTGACCGAAGGATTTGACGAGAAACAACCCAATCAAAGGTAATTTAAGCTTTAAGTTTTGAGTTTTTAGAGTTTCTAAGCGTTGAATTGGATTTTGTGATTCGTTGAGTTTTTGGTTCGTTTGAGCCTCAAGATTTGATGGTTTTGGATCATTAGGGAGTTTGGGAACTTTTATTTTTGGATTTGGAAGTGTTTAGGTGTGTTTTTGGAGGGTTTGGGATGAAGGAAATCAAGTTCTTGGCTGGTTCTGATTGAGGGGTCACGGCCCTGTTCTTGGGCGCCGCGACCCAAGCTCGAAGAAGCAGCTGGTGAGGTTTGGCCTTGTTGGGCGTCGCGGCACTGGGTAGTGGGCGCCACAGCTGTTGCTCCTGATATGGCTGGGGGTCGCGGCTCATGGTGCTAGGGCCGTGGCTCTTGGGTGGTTTTGAGGCCGTTTAAGTGTTTTGACCTCGGGAACTTGGTTTTAGGCCTCGGGATTGTTCCTACTACCCAGATTGGTGGGGATTGAGGTCCCAGAGGCTAGATCTTGGTTTGGGAACCTTTGTTATTCATTTTATTGATGGTGTCCCATATTTGGTTATGACTAGTTGACCGTTAAAGGGCTAAAAGTCAGATTGTTCTCAAGGGTCGTTCTTTTATTCATTCTCGCTCGAATCAGAGGTAAGAAAACTGCACCCTGTATATATGGCATGCATGGTTGTGTTGAGGCATGTTGGTTATAGAATGTGGACATTGATTGCATATTAAATGCTTAGTAGATCTTGTTTACTTGTGTATGGCACTGATTAATCAGGGACGACACTGGTCGCATATTACTGACCTAAGAGTCAAAAACGGCATAAGCGTCCTGAACGCAGGGCCGATAAAAGATTAGATCTAATCGATATCAGCATTGAATGTCTCTAGGAGCATTAATGCTAGACCGACCCTAAGGTCGATGAAACTTATAAGCGCTTGTCTAGTCTATGACTAGTTACTCAAAGCCAGGGCCAAGGGCCTAGGTGACAGCTTGTCACGTGGCTAAGGAGCGGAATCCCATGGTTGTGACTCTATGCTCACTAGGTAGGTTATGTTGGTGACTAGTCATCAAGCACCTATCCTGTTTAAGCTAGTGAAAGGATCACTTATTTGTAAAGCCCCAGTGACCCAATCGTCACATGGCTAGAGGGAACGGAACCCACCTTAGTGACTTTTGCGACTGTCACTCATGTGTTTTGGACTGAAAGTCCTGAATGATGACTATGATCATTGCTGATACTATATTCATAATATATTGTGTTTTCTTGATAGGCGGCTCATGGGTGCTATGTGGTATAGGTAAAGGGAAAGAGAAGCTCACCCAGCCTTGAGTGGAGAGCTTAGGTGGTGCTGTGTACATATGCGGCTGCTTGACCACCACAGCCAAGGAGTTCTTAGAGGAACTAGGGGGTTTACCCTATTTTTGTCGCTTAGGTCAGCGGGTTTGTAAATTTGAATCAGTAATGACCATTTTGAGTTGTAAATCACTTGTAAAAGTTTTTTATGGGCCCATGAATAGTTTTATGTATTAAATAAAATATATCATTTCCTTTTGATTGGTTTTCCACCTTAGTCTGTTAATAACACTTAGAAGCACGTTTTTAACCAAAGGACTCGGGTAGCAAGTTAAATTTCTGGTTCACCGTAACTGTTCTGGGGTAACCAGGGTGTTACAGCTACGATTATCAACTAAGTAGAAATCAACGCATTGCTTGACAAACATTTATTAATTAAATTTTTAGAAATAGCATAACATACAAAATGTTTTGAGATAATCAAAATACTAAAACAGTTATCTTCTATTTCTTAGGTACTTTAACTAGCCATGAACCCATGTGTCCCGGTAGGCGAGGGTCACAAATATTCACTTAGTTAAATAGAGAAACATCTCAATTTATAAAATGGCATAGACTTTTATTAACTACCTATTCCATCCGATCAAAGTAATGAAAACTCATGTGTCCCGGTAGGCGAGAGTCACAAATATTTCTTACTTTATGAGTTTGACCCATGGTTTCGATTATTATAGACTTAATTCCTATAGTCACTGTAGGGATGAGTCTATATAAGGTCCATCTATCCTAATAAATTTAACCATGTTAAGAAGTCCAGTGAACACCTTCCGTAAGGAGACGAAATCAAAGCGCCATGAGGCCCCACTGAACTCTAGCCTTGTTAAATCAACGGTGGAGATCGAATTCAAATTTTTAAAACTCATTATTAAATATTTTAGTATTTTATTCTTTCTGAAAAATATCAACTTAGGTTTGCCAAATTATTAAAATAATTAATAAACCAACCTAGGTTTGCCAAATTATAAAAATAATCAATAAACCAACTTAGGTTTGCCAAATTAATAAACTGTAACGCCCTAGGTAGCCAAGACCGTTACACTGTGTGTTTATAAAGGTGCAAGACTTGCTAACCAAGCCGTTTAGTTGAAAATGTGTCACTAAAATAATTATTGAACTAGGGTTAAAAGATTTTGTTCATAAAAGATACATTTCATTTAAATAACATTTCATACATGGGAACCCAAAAGAAATAGAGTTTAAAATGCAGTTTACAAAATTTCGGGGTTATATACAACTACAAGCCACTCTAAGGGCAAAATAGACATTTAAGGTTCTCTTGTCCCTGTCCATCCCTCGGCTGTGGCAGCTGAACAGCTGACTATGTACATTCCGCCTCTAGAGCTCTCCAAATCAGGGTTGATCTAGCTTACCCTTGCCTTTACCTGCACCACGTAGCACCCGTGATCCAAGGCCCATCAAGAAAACCATAACATCATAGCATGAACAATATCAATAATCAAATAATTCATTAAGCATAACCATATATTCAGCAGTCCATAGCATTCACATAATCAGTGAACATAATCAGTAAATCCACAAACTAACATCCATATATTAAGCATATCATATTCATCAAACTAGCATCAATAACCATGTCATACAATAACCAAGGTCGGCGCCCTTAGGTCGCACCCTCTGTTTATCCCACTGACTCCAGTCCGCTTAAACCGATCTCAGTGAATATTAAGCTGTCCTCAGCTACCAGTGGTCGAGCCGCGTCCTGTGCGCCAATATTAATTCCGACACTCTTAGGCCGTTTGTTTCATGTTCACATGGCATAATACCATCATACAATATTGCATACAAGTATAGGGAACCCTTAGTCCCAACATAGTCACACAACCGGGTGCAGTTTTCTTACCTTTAATTATGAATGCTCTGTTTACGAGAAATGAACCTTGAGCATGATCCATTTCCCGAGCCCTAGCGTATACCTAGTCACAACCAAGATAAGGGATTCCATCAATAATAAGTGAATAAAGGTTTCCAGACCAAGTTCTAGTCTTCGGAACATCGAATTCCACCAAACACGGTAGTGAAATCGATCCCAAGCACCCTAGGTTAAGTTCCCACACCAAAAACCTTCTCAAAGACAAAAATACCCTTAAGAGCTGCGGCCCTAAGCCCTCCATGTCGCGACTCGCCTCCAACCAGAGGCCCAGCCTCCCCAAATTGCAGACACGCGCCGTGGCCCGCCCTTCATTTTGGCCCTGATCTGTTCTAGAGGTCCGCGACACACCAAGAAAAGAGTCACGACCCGACCCCTCCGAACTCAAATAAATCACCATTTTCAGCAACCAACTCCCACTCAATTTATCCCAAAATCAATCCTATAACAATTAAATCAACACAATAGCTCTAATTCGCTCCCAGCTACAAAACTCAACAAGAACCTAGCTTAAATCCTCATCCAAAACTTCAATTCAATCCTTAACATCAAAAACCCAAGAACACTAAAACTCACCCAAGAACTATAGAATTTTAATGGCTAAAATCGTAATTCAAAATCTTACCTTAATTCTGTCTGAATTCACAAGCTAGCAATGGATTAATCTTCAAGTCTAGAGCTCCAATTTGTGACTTCTGGCCCAACAATTCTTCTTAGATTCCAAAGTAAACTTGAGAGAGAGTTTCTAGAGGAAGCAAGAGTGAGAGAGAGAAAAAGAGTCGGTTCCGGCAAAGTTCTTTCTATTTCCTTGGTTTTGCTTTATCTAACTTAAGTCACTTAAGTTAATCCCAAAGCTCGGGGTACCAAAAACGTCCCCGATGGCAAAATGGTAAATTTTCCCAGTATTCCCTCCTAAGCTCTCTAACTTCAAATATATCTCCAATTATTTATTTTCATAACCCAAATAAACTTCTAATACCCAAAATACCCCTTGACTCGCCCCAAGTCAAGTATTGGGTACTGTTGTGACTTTCCCATTAACTGGCTCCCTAGGATCGCCTCGAGCCGCACGCTGCAAATATATCCACATAATAATGTGGTCTCCACAATTATAACATATAATCATATTTATGCCCTCATCGGGTCAAAATTACAAATATGTTCCTTTAAGCTAAACAAGGCCTACATGCATACTAATACCCATAAACATGCATCTCATACATCCATATAATCATATAAGCATGCTTATCACAGAATCATGCATTAAATCATTTAAATCACATATAAACCAATTATGCATTCCCGGCACACTAATTGAGGCCCTTAAGCCTTATTAGTGATCTTTGGGTCATTACAACTATCATTTCCTACTGAGAATTTGGTCCTCAAAATTTACCTGAATAACTCGGGATATTGATCCCGCATCGCTGATTCAAGCTCCCAAGTCGCCTCCTCGACCCTGCTATTCCTCTATAACACTTTAACCAGATGAATCGTCTTGTTCCATAGAACCTCATCTTTCCGATCTAAAATCTGGGCCGGCTGCTCTTCATAAGACAAATATGTCTGCAAAGCCAAGTCATCATATTTCAACACATGTGTTGTATCTGAAACATACTTCTGAATCATAGAAACATGGAATACGTTATGAACTCCCGACAGTGATGGTGGCAAAGCTAATCTGTAAGCCACCTGTTCGATCCTTTCCAAGATCTCAAAAGGCCCAATGAATTGAGGGCTCAACTTGCCCTTCTTCCAAAACCTCCTCACCCTTCGTAGTGGTGAAACACGTGGTCCTCAACCTGGAACTCCACGTCCCTACGCTTAGGGTCAGCGTAGCTTTTCCGTCTACTGTGTGAAGCAAGCATTCTAGCTCGAATCTTCTCAATAGCTTCATTAGTCTTCTGAACTATGTCCGGCCCCAAATACTTCCTCTCACCCATCTTATCCCAATGAACGGGCGATCTACATCTCCTCCCATATAACATCTCATATGGAGCCATTCCAATCGTTGACTGATAACTGTTGTTATATGAAAACTCAATCAACGAAAGATACTTACTCCAAGATCCCTCAAAGTCGATCACACATGCCCTAAGCATATCCTCCAACACCTGAATCGTCCTCTCAGATTGTCCATCAGTTTGAGGATGAAAGGCTGTGCTAAACTTCAACTGAGTCCCCATGGCTTTTTGCAAACTACCCCAAAACTTGGAGGTAAAGATAGGATCCCAGTCTGACACAATAGACTTAGGAACCCCGTGGAGACGTACGATCTCCCTCACATATAAATCTACATACTAATCCACTGTAAAAGTCGACTTCACCGGAAGAAAATGAGTTGACTTGGTGTATCTGTCCACTATCACCCACACTGAGTCATGAAGCCCCACTGTCCTGGGTAAACCTCCCACAAAGTCCATTGTAACATCCTCCCATTTCCACTCAAGGATACCCAAAGGTTGAAGCAACCCCGCTGGTCGCTGATGCTCAGCTTTCACCTGCTGACAAGTCAAACACCTGGCCACGTACTCCACCACATCCTTCTTCATCCCAGGCCACCAATACAATGTCTGTAGATCCTGATACATCTTCGTGGTACCCAGATGAAGTGAGTACGGCATAGTATGAGGCTCATCTAGTAACTCTCGTCTATTCCCTACATCAGCTAGAACACAAATTCGCCCCTGATACCGTAGCATACCAACCTCAGAAATAGAATAGTCCTTAGCTACCCTCGCTAAGACATTCTCCCTAATCTCCTGTAACTGTGCATCTACTAATTGACCCTCCTTGATCCGCTCTAGTAAGGTCGACTGCAAGGTAATGTTGGCCAATCGGCCCACCACCAGTTCTATCCTCGCTTTGGTCATCTCATCAACTAACTCTCTAGAAATTTGAGTATAACTAAATAACTGCCCCGAGCTCCTCCGGCTCAATGCATCCGCCACCACATTGGCTTTCCCTGGATGGTAAAGAATGTCATAATCATAGTCCTTTACCAACTCCAACCAACGTCTCTGTCTCATGTTCAGGTCCTTCTGAGTGAAGAAATACTTCAAACTCTTGTGATCGGTGTATATCTCGCTCTTCTCCCCATATAGGTAATGTCGCCACACCTTCAGTGCGAATACCACTGCTGCCAATTCTAGATCATGGGTAGGATACCGCTGTTCATACTCCTTCAACTGTCGTGATGCATAAGCTATAACTTTCTCATTCTGCATCAACACACAACCCAAACCTAACCTTAATGCATCACAATGTACTACAAACTTCCCTTCCCCCGAAGGAAGACTCAGCACAGGTGCAGTAATAAGTTGTCGCTTCAATTCTTGGAAACCATTCTCACACTTCTCTGACCAGATGAACTTCTGATTCTTCTATGTCAATTCTGTCATTGGTGCAGCGATCTTCAAAAACCCTTCCACAAACTGTCGGTAGTAACCCGCTAACCCAAGGAAACTCTGAACCTCCGAGGCATTCCTTGGCCTCGGCCAATATCTTACCGCTTCCACCTTAGATGGATCCACCTTAATCCCATATGCGCCAACTATGTGTCCAAGAAAGGTCACTTCTAGTGGCCAAAACTCACACTTCTTAAACTTGGCATATAGCCGATGTTCTCTTAACCTCTGCAAGACCTGTCGAAGATGTTGCTCGTGCTCTGCCTCTGAACTGGAGTATACTAAAATGTCATCGATGAAGACAATGACGAATTGATCCAAGAAGTCCTTGAACACCCTGTTCATTAGGTCCATGAAGGTTGCTGGAGCATTGGTCAAACCAAACGACATGACCAAAAACTCATAGTGCCCATACCTCGTTTGGAAGGCCGTCTTCGGTATATCCTCATCCTTGATCCTCAGTTGGTGATAACCAGATCGAAGATCAATCTTTGAGAATATTGTCTTACCCTGTAGCTGATCAAACAAGTCATCAATCCTTGGTAGAGAATACTTGTTCCTGATGGTCAACTTGTTCCATTCTCTGTAGTCTATACACAAGTCTTGTCCTTCTTCTTCACAAACAAAACCGGAGCACCTCATGGCGAGTAGCTAGGCCCGATGAACCCCAAATCCAGAAGCTCTTGTAATTGTATCTTCAATTCCTTTAATTCTGCTGGTGCCATCCTATACGGTGCTCTCAACACTAGCTCTGTTCCCGGTGCTAACTCAATAACAAACTGAATCTCCATGTACGGCTACAGCCCTGGTAAATCCTCAGGAAAAACATCCAAGAACTCATAAACCAATCTAGTCTCTCCCGACCCTGCTGGCAAAACTCTAGTAGTATCCACCACACTAGCCAGGAAACCTATACATCCTCCCTGTAATAAGTCCCTGGCTCTCAGCGCTGATATCATGGGTATGCGGGGTCCACATACCGTACCCACAAACACAAAGGAATCCTCTCCCTCAAGCTCAAAAGTCACCATCTTCTTCCTGCAATCAATAGCAGCCCCATATCTGACCAGCCAATCCATCCCTAGAATTATGTCAAAGTCCTCCATATCTAGCTCAATCAAATCTACTGAAAGCTCTCTACCATCAACCATCATTGGCAGTGCTCTAATCCACCTCCTAGAAACTACTAGTTCCACTGTAGGAAATATAGTCCCAAACCCTGTAGTACGGTACTCACTAGGTCTACACAATTTATCAATCACCTTACTAGAAATAAATGAATGTGTAACACTAAAGTCAATCAATACAGTAAAAGGAGAGCCAGTGCTAGAAAGCTGACCTGTCACCACCGAGGGACTAGCCTTGGCCTCTGCTTGTGTCAAGGTGAACACTCGAGCCACCTTCCCTGCTTCTCCTTTCTTCACTGTTGGGAAATCTTTCTTCAGGTGTCTCACTGCCCCACACACAAAACAGGGCTTGGCCCGACACTCGCCCTGATGGCATCTTCTATACCTCTTGCACTTTGGGTAACTCCTCCATGTGTCACTGCCTCCCTGACGGCCACCCTGAACACCCCGCCCCTCCTATCAGGACCAGCAGCGGTCGAAGTGTCAGGGGTCTTCCTCTTCAGATCTTCGGGGCCTCTGCCCCTACCATATCCTGGATGTGAAGGCACCGCCCTGTGGACCTCCCGTCTCGCAGCATTCTCCCTCCAAATCTTGTTCTCTGCCTCCTTAGCGGTAAGAGCCTTCTCAACAGCCTGAGCATAAGTCTTCCCCCCAGGTACTGTTGTAATTCTCACATCTTGGGCTATCATAGCATTAAGCCCTCTGATAAATCTGTCCTGCCTAGCTGCATCTGTAGGCACGAGATCTGGTGCAAACTTCGGAAGTCTATCGAACTTCAGAGCATACTCTGTAACTGTCATGTTGCCCTGTACCAACCCCACAAATTCATTCACCTTTGCTCCCCTAATGGCAACATTGGAATACTTCTGACTAAACAAGTCCTTGAATCCATCCCAATCCAAAGTAGTAACATCTCTAGTCTGTGATGCCACTTCCCACCAGATGCGGGCATCCTCTCTCAGCATATAGGTGGCGCAGGCCACTCTGTCATGACCTTTGTTGACGGTGAGAACTCGTCAACGAAGTTAAGTTAGAAAAATTATCAAATCAAGATCGCTAATTGGAAAGCTGTAAAAACTTGAACCATAACTCAAGAACAATGATGTAACAATAATGGAGAAATCAATCTTTCATTCACACTTTAGGCTTAGCTACAGTAAAATTTCCAACCCCCTTTCAGGTGGCCTTGGAGTTCATTTTATAGTAGGCTCTAATGGCCTTAGGTACATAGTGGTCCAGGGGACCAAATGGTACATACGTACTGTATTAGGGGAGTGGCTTCAGAGGTTGTGGTTGTACATCCCGTACAGAAGCAGGTGTCAGGAGGATGTCTCCACTACTTGTCCGTACCCATGTCTGATGCGTGGTGGCAGGCGTATTGGCGCAGGAGGTAGTGGTGTCGGCTTTGACCTATGGTCGTAGACGTACGGACCATGATCCTTACTCCAGCAATCTCACTGGCACTGGTATCCGTACTTAGTACTTGGTCGTACAAATGTATCTCATTCGACTCGTACTTGATCTCCTAAGCATAGGGATCTCAAAGTGTAAGGAATGGAACCCTTGGTGCTCGCACCGGCCGTGGCGTTGAGTAAGAGTTTTGGGCCCTTAGCACGAGATGCCCGAAGCACCCTAGGGCCACCCACGGGTGTG
This sequence comes from Humulus lupulus, assembly GCF_963169125.1. Classification (NCBI taxonomy): domain Eukaryota; kingdom Viridiplantae; phylum Streptophyta; class Magnoliopsida; order Rosales; family Cannabaceae; genus Humulus; species Humulus lupulus. The sequence goes on from NC_084797.1 coordinate 29,291,290, forward strand.
GGCGATAAGCGCGTGGCCTCGCTCTTCGTCTTAGTGTGCAAGGCAAGATGCCTCCTCTGTAAGCCCTCCCCTTCGTGTGACTTCCCCTTCATGGCCCCTAATGGTGTGGTTTGGGCCCATACATGTCAAGTGAGGGGGTATCCGCCTCTTGAGAAGATGGCGGGCCGTCGGACCTCCCAGGGCGCGCGCGCGCGTGGGACCTTGCGCGGCCTCGCGCAGGAGGTGCCGCTGACGGCCTCGCAACCTCCCTCGGCTTCGCATGGTGGGAGTGGCTCAAGGGCCTCGCGCGACGGGGTGGCTTCGCCCATGCGACGGCCTCGCGAGAGGGTGGCCTCGTGAGATGGGGTGGCCTCGCCCCTGGATGGCCTCGCCCATGTGATAGCCTCGCGAAAGGGTGGCCTCGCGAGATGGGGTGGCATCGCCCATGCGACGGCCTCGCGAGAGGGTGGCCTCGCGAGATGGGGTGACATCGCCCATGCGACGGTCTCGCGAGAGGGAGGCTTCGCGAGATGGGGGGCACCGCCCATGCGACGGCCTCGCGAGAGGGTGGCCTCGCAAGATGGGGGGCATCGCCCATGCGACGGCCTCGCAAGATGGGGGGCACCGCCCATGCGACGGCCTTGCGAGAGGGCAGCCTCGCGAGATGGGGGGGGGGGCTCATCGCCCATGCGACGGCCTCGCGAGAGGGTGGCCTCGCGAGATGGGGTGGCTTCGCCCCTGGATGGCCTCGCCCATGTGATGGCCTCGCCCACGTGATGGCCTCGCGAGATGGTGCGATGGCTTGCCAAGACGACGGTGGCCTTAGGGCCTTGCCTCGGCCTTACATTTTCTCTTGATGAGATTAGGAGCATTAACACTTGCCCCCCTAGTCTATGAGAGGGCCTTTAGGTGCTCTTGTAGACTATTCATCTTGGTTCCTATAAATAGGCCTTCATGCATGGCTTAACATTTACACCTTACTTCCTTGGCTTAGTGGTAGCTAGACCCTTGCTCCTTTCAAGAGGTAAAGGGTTCAATCCCCCACCACCACACTTTTTCATTTTTTCTCTTTTTTTTTTTTTTTTTTTTTATATGAGCTAATCTCTTGGTGTGTATATTTTGTGGCTAGCTCACGCTTCTGGTTAATTCTTGCAGACGCGCATTTTCGACGCTTTGGTGCTTTTCGCCTCCCGACCTTCTTCGGACCCTGACCTCGCTCTTTTAATCGCTTGAGGTATATTTTCTTTCCCCCTCCTTTTTAATTATATTATTTATTATATATATACATATATTTTATCGGGTCCAAACTAGCAGTACTCGGGATGGGGTACATTAGTCCGAGCTTGTAGTGAGTTTGACCACATGCACGCCCCTCCTCCCTTTTTTTTTTATATATATACCCTATAGTAGTCCATTTAGGGCGTTTTCATCTAGAGGTATTAAGCCTATTCCTTTGTGTTTTGTAGCCTTCCCCTCGTTTATACGTGAGCCCCTTTTTGCTATTGGGACGTGGTCTCATGGCCAGTGACGGCCCGTCCGACATACCCCCAGGGGTTGAGTTTATTGACCTGTCCTCAGACTCAGAGTCCCCTGAGGGCAACCCTTACAAGGACTATGATGCTTTGCAGCAAGCCCGCATTCGCCACCTTGAGTGCATGGCTGACCTTAGGCACAAAATTTGGGTGGTAGAGAGCGAAATTGACTCAGTGTCAAGGGGAGATGGAGGACCTTCACCCCTGGGCCTTAGCGACCATATGGCGCGTCTTAGGACGACCCTTTTCGAATTGTGGTGGGAGTTAGAGTTTATGGAGGGACACATTCCGCCAGAACCTCCCACTCCTTCCTCTTCTGATGACAGTCATGGGGCCGTTAGCTCCTGTCCCCAGCCCTTAGCCTCAGTTTATCCTAGCTTAGCGCTTCCGCCATCGCTCCCTCGGTGGAAAACTCTTGCTAGGAAGCAAAAATGGAGGGTTAAGTGTTCTGCCTCTTCCTCACATATTTCTTTTGATTTTGCAGATATGTCGAGAGTACGCAGACAGGTGTCTGTCCAGGAAGAGGACGACGCCCCTCTACTGGCATCCAGCCTAGTGTCCCATGTGTCCCCGAACAAATTGAAGGGGATAGTGAAGCACTATCGCATTCCTCCAGAGTACGCCCTATACGCTCCTAAGGAGACCTGCTGGGCCGACCGTCCTGAGATGGGTTTTGTGGCTTTGAGCGAGCAGATTTTGAAGGCGGGTGGCACCGTTCCTTTGCACCCGTTCTTTGTGGCGGTTCTTAACTACTTCGACTTGGCCCCTCTTCAACTGTCACCCAACAGTTGGCTGACTTTAAGCTGTCTTTTCATTTGGTTTAAGCAGAATGTCGAGCGCGCCCCGACGGCGCAAGAGGTGCACACCCTGTATAACCTCATGGCGGTGCACAAGTCCAAGGGCTTCTTCTACCTGCAGAAGGCCAACAACGATCTCCCTTTAATAGAGGGTTCAGTGTCTAACCCAGGGCTTTGGAAGCAAGACTTTTTCTGGGTAAAGGGCCCTCTCTCTGTTCGCGAGGACTTTCGCTCCGGCCCTAGTAAGTACCTTGGTCCTTTTTTTTTTTTAGAACTTACTGTTTTATACTCTTGCTTATGCTGACATTGGTGTGACTTATGCAGAGCTATTCGCTGATCCTTTGGCGATTGGGGCAGAGGCGGCGGTCATAAACAACCTTATAGATGCAGACGCCGCCTTGAAGAAGGCGACGGTCCTATTTACTGTGACAAACCTTAACTTCCACCAGCTGTCCCCGGTTTCTGACCCTAAGTTCCTGTGGTCGATTACTGTGTCTAAGAAGGCTGTGGCTATGCCGACTGGGCCATCCCTACATGATGGCGAGGCTGAGGAGGAGATGGAGGATACCCCCCCGTCCCCCGGGGGATGCCCTCTCTATGGCCTCCATGACCAGGACATGGCTTTTCCATCTCTGGACCCGCAGGCCGCGGCGGGATGTTACGCCCCTCCTGGCCTTGATGGCACGGACGTCTTCCCTCAAGTCCCCCATGACATTGGCATACCAGACGCTGACTATGTCGACCTCGCGGTGCCCCCTTCCAATGCGCCAGGGTCCCAGTTTTTTCCCTTCCCTGCGCCGCCTCTTGCTTCGGCGAGTGGGTCATCCGTTCCTATCCAACCAGATGTTCCTAGCGTGGAGGCAGAGCCTTGGGTGACCAGGATGGCCTCAGTTTATGGGCAGCATTTCGTTCCAATAGCCGCGAGTCTCCCTGTCTCCGACTGGATGGGCCTGGGGAATGTGACTCAATCAGACCTCGGGGAGATGCTAAGGCACGCCGCAGCCTGGGTGAGGCCTTGCACCTTGCGTTGATCAGTATTATGCATAGAGGTACATGTGTTTTTCTTTTTTTCACTCATCGCTGATGCCATTGATTTTCTTGTGCAGGTCTACATCGTGTCCCTTCGGCATGCCGACTCGTCCGGCGTTCTTTCCGCATCTACCACCGAGAAGGACGGCCTCATAGTCCAGGTCCAGGAGCTTGAGAATGAACTTAGCGCAGTCAAGGTCCAATTGTCAAAGGCCCGGACTAAGTACACCAAGTTGGACTCGAAGAACGAGAAGCTGAAGGCCAAGATCAAGGAGCTGAAGGGTAGGGCTAAATGCTTGGAGCGCGAGCTCCGGGGGGCCAAGGCCGCTGCGTCCGGGTCACATGATATGGTTATCCAAATGGGGACTGAAGTTGAGGCCCTTAGGGCTGAACTACAGTCGGCTCAGGAGAAGGTCGCTTCCTTGGAGGCAGAGAGGGCTTCCTGGGAGGCAGCGAGAGCTTCCTTTGAGGCGGAGAGGGTCATAACCGAGCGCAAGTCTATAGACCAGGCTCTGTACAATGTGTGGAAGCAGGATCCCAACTTCGACTTCTCCTCTTTTGGCGAGCAGGCCGTTGCCCGAGAGGCCTGGTGGAGTGCCCATTACGGGAGGCCTTGAAATAGTCCAGCTCCTTTTTTATTTTATTTTGTAACATCGATATCAATGTTATTTTTCTGTTGGTAGCTCTTGTACTAACCCGAGAACTCTTTTTTCTTCTAATATATGAATACATATGATGTTGTTGTTTATTTCTTGTTCTATTGCATTCGAGGCCCTTTTATGCCTGTATGATGGGGTTTGGTTGGTTCCCCTCTTTCATTTATCAGGCTGGAGGTCCTTTGGAGCCCATGTGTAAGGGTTCACTGGGACCTCTTTTGGTGCCTCTTGGTTGCTTTCATAAGGATATTTTGACCCCTTGGGTCTTAGTTATTGTAACGCCCCAACTCCTGGGACCGTTACGGTGTGCCTTGTAAATAGTGCTAAACTCGCTAATCGAGTCATTTGGCCAAAATCGTGATCTAAGTATGATTAGCGGTTTAGGGATTAAACATTTTGGTTAAGATATAACGTTTCACTAGGACGTTTAACATATACATTGGGATCCCGAAAATACAATTCAGAGTTTATTACAGAAAATATTTACAACAGGCCGTTCTAAGCGGCAAAACAGGGTTCAACCCTAGTTCCACTTTAAACCTCGATCGTGGCGGTCGAGCAGCCGCATATGTACACGTCATCACCTAAGCCCTCCAACTCAAGGGTGGTTCAGCTTCCTCTTGCCTTTACCTGCACCACATAGCACCCGTGAGCCGAAGCCCAGCAAGAAAACATAACACTTTTCATAAACATTATCAAATGATTATCATTATAATCACACTGAATATAAAGCTTTCAAACCAATGGGTGCACATCACATGATTCTAGCGGGAGAGTGGCTGTTAAGTAAGCCATCAGCCTCCAAGCTCTGTTTTGTAGCGGGAGAGTGGCTGTTAAGTAAGCCACCAGCCTCCAAGCTCTGTCTTTTAGCGGGAGAGTGGCTGTTAAGTAAGCCACTAGCCTCCAAGCTCTGTTTTCTAGCAAGAGAGTGGCTGATAGGTAAGCCACTGGCCTTCAAGCTCTGTTTTCTAGCAAGAGAGTGGCTGATAGGTAAGCCACTGGCCTTCAAGCTCTGTTTATTCATCGACCCTCAGGGTCGGTCAGGCATTAATGCTCCTTGAGTCATTCAATGCTAGTAATCGATTAGATCTAATCTCTGTTGGCTTGCGTGATTCACGCTAAGGCCATTCTGACAAGTAAGTCAGCGCTTCCTGACCTGTGTCCAGTAACACTGCCGAGCTTGACAAATAAGTCACAGCCTCACAGCTGATACTAACACTTTTGTCAATTCTGTATTCAGTCCATGCACAAGTAAGCAATGCTATCAATATGTATCATATGCCAGTTATCCAAGAATAGGGCATTCAGCATGCTTACTAAACAGTTTCTAGCATAGTCATGATCATGCACAAACTCAGAGACTCAAGCTCTGACCAATCTCATATTCATCGTTCATGGCATGCTCTAATCACATGTTTCTTGTGCATTACATGCATCACACTTAATCATCCAGCATGCCTCAACAACAATCATATGCAAATGGGCAAAATATTCCAAGCATTCATTATGCTAACAATGTTTACATTTAAACGTCCAACATGCATCAATCATAGCCATGCATGTCATATTCAGTAGCCAATCAACATGCATCATAATAGCCATGCATGTCATGCTCAAAAATCAACCAACATGCATCCATAATAACCATGCATGTCACATATACACAGGGTGCAGTTTCCTTACCTCAGATTCGAGCTAGTACCAATAAAAGAACGATCCTTGAGAACGATCAACCTTTAAGTCCTTAGCGGTCACCTAATCATAACCATATATGGAACACCATTAATAACATGATAATCAAAGGTTCCACGCCAATATCTAGCCCCCAAGAGATCAATCCAAACTAATCCAAGTAGTAGGGACACTCCCGAGGCCCATAACTAAGTTCCCGGGGTCAAAACGAGCAAACGGGGCGAAAACAGGGCAAGGGTTGCGGCCCTAGCACCTTGGGCCGCGGCCCCCAGGGTTCTCTGAGGCAAGGGCCGCGGCGCCCTCCATCTAGGGCCGCGGCGCCCAGCAAGGCTCACTTCCTGACACCTGCTTCTTCAAACTAGGGCCGCGGCGCACAAGAACAGGGCCGCGGCCCCCAACCCTGGGCCATTCCCAAACGCGTTTTAAACACTCCAAATCCTCCAAAAACATACCCAAACATTCCCCAATCATCAAATCAAAGTTCCCAAGCTTCCCAATACTCCAAAACCTTCAAAACCCAAAGCTCAAACCGACCAAAAACTCAACAATTAACAAAGTCCAATTCTAAGCTTCAAAACTTTAAAAACTTAAAACTTCAAACTTAGATTACCTTCGATTGGGTTGTTTCTCGCCAAATCCTTTGGCTAAGAAGCTTCTAATCCTTCCTAGGATCGCTATGCCTCGACCCTCGCTTGATTCCGACTCCCAGAACTCAAGATTCCCTCAAAAAGGCTCAAACGGTAAAACGAACTGGTTTGAGAGAGAATGAGAAGTTTCTAACGTATGTTCTTATCTGCCAAGCTACTTCAAGCTTAAGTAACCTAAAAGAAAACCTTGTGCTCGGGGTCCCGAAAACACCCCCGGGGACACTATAGTCAAAACTTCCAGAATTTCACCCTGATCTCAAATATTCCCAATCTATCACCAAATAACATTTCTATTACCCCAAAATTGACCCCGTTATGACAAAACCGCTAACTCATAATCTAAGATCGTCTCATGCCACATAGCTCGAATATATCTCCATAATAATGAAATCTCATTCACAAATTACAATATGCACCCAATAGGCCAAATTACCAGAATGCCCTTATCATTATAAGTACACCCATATGCATGCATTTATCATCATATAATAATATAATTCACATTAACATGCATATATTCATTTTATAACATATTAAATCAATTATGGCCCTCCCGGCCTCCTAATCAAGGTCCTAAACCTTATTAGGAAATTTGGGGCATTACAGTTATCCTTTCATGTTTTTCTTGCGCGCGCTTATTATTTCTTTGCGAGAAGCGTCCCTCTCGTCATTATGCATAGTACTATTTCTGTAAGGGTCGCTTTTAGGACCCTTTTTGGCTAGACGGCTTGGCGGCTGTTCTAGACTTATTAGTGTTGTCACTATATATATATTTTTCTTTCGTGAGGCCTTTTGGCCTCCTTGATGCTCACAAGGGTAGCTAATCCTTGTAAACTTAGGGGAGGCCTTGCAAGGTCTTTTTACTGTTTTCTGTGTTTAGGGACTTCGCCTAGGGCCCCGATATAAGGGGTCCTTCCAGGATCTCCCATTAAACGGTCCTTTTCAGGGTCATGATCCCTCTCGGGTCCTCCTGACGCATAGGGGGTCGTTTTTAGGCTACTCCTAATTGAGGGCCCTTTTTAAGATCCCTTATTAGAGGGTCTTTTTTAGGGGCCTCTTTTTTTTTTTTTTTAGGAGGGCGAGGGGTCCTTTCTAAGATCCTCCGTTAGAGGGCCCTTTTTAGGTTCCCCTTGCTGGCTGTGTTATTGCCCCTTGTCCTGCCCCCCAAGTGTTTGGTGAAATTTATTTCGGCGGACACTTTGGCTGATGCCCGAGTATCGAAGAAAAATAACACACGAAGTTGCTAACAATTTTTCTCAAAACATGCCATTCCATTCATCATATTCATAATAAATAGTCTCGCACACATAGTTGCAACGGTACATAGGGGGTTTTCATATGAAACAAAATAAAAAGACTCACACCTACTTAGGAGGTTATCTAGGTAACCTCTTTGATTTCTTCCTACCATATCAAGGCAGCGTGCCACACTTGTTCTTTTACCATCAGGCGTGGGCGCTTTACTGGTAATACTTCCTCAAGTGCTCTGCGTTCCATGCCCGGGGTATGATGGTGTCGTCCATGCGAGCCAGCTTGTAAGTGTTCGGGGGGATGCACTGAGCAACCCGGTAGGGCCCCTCCCAATTCGCCCCCAGCACTCCCGCGCCTGGGTCTCGTGTGTTTAGGAGTACCTTCCTTAGCACCAGGTCACCAACTCTGAAAGTTCTCACTCGCACCCTCGAATTCTAGTACCTTGCGGCGCGCTGCTGGTATACCGCCACCCTCATTTGGGATTTTTCTCTCTTCTCCTCCAGCATGTCTAAGCTTTCGGCCAGGGCTACGCGGTTGGCTTCGTCTCCATATGCCTGTACCCTGTGGGACTCGACTCGCATCTCGACTGGTAGCACGGCCTCGCATCCATAGGCCAGGGAGAATGGGGATTCCCCAGTAGTCGAGCGTGGGGTGGTCCTGTAAGCCCATAGCACGTTTGGTAGCTCATCTACCCAGGCTCCCTTCATTTCTTCCAGCTTTGTCTTCAAGTTCTTCTTAAGGACCCTGTTTATGGCTTCCACTTGCCCATTGGCCTGGGGGTGCACCACCGCGGAGAAACTCCTCCTTATGCCTCTTTCCTTGCAATATTCATCGAAGGCTCCTCCTTCGAACTGGGTACCATTGTCGGAAATAATCTTGTGGGGTACTCCATATCGACACACAATGAATTTGTTGACAAAAGAGGTGATGTGCTTGGCGCTGATTTTCACTAGGGGTTCCGCTTCCACCCACTTAGTGAAATAATCTACTACCACCACCGCGTACTTTGCTCCACCCCTGCTTGTAGGAAGAGCACCGATCAAGTCTATCCCCCAGATGGCGAAGGGCTAGGGGCTGGTCATGCTGGTCAGTTCACTTGGGGGTTTCCGAGGGTAGTTGGCGTGCCTCTGGCATTTGTCGCATTTCGTTGCAAAGTCACGCGCATCTTTCTCCATGGAAGGCCAGTAGTATCCTTGTCTCATGGCCTTCCTAGCCATAGAGGGTCCACTCTCGTGGTTGCCACACTCTCCCTCATGTATCTCCTGCAACACTCTCAATGCCTCATCTTCTTCTACACACCGCAGGAGGGGCACCGAGAATCCTCTTTTGTAAAGGACCCCATCTACCAAGGTGTATCTTGCGGCCTTGTACACCAATCTCCGAGATTCGTTTCTATCCGCAGGCAAGGTTCCTTCTTCTAGGTACCTCTTGATTGGTTCGGTCCATGATTTCCTCGGGGTGCTAACCATGTGTACGTCCGCGCCTTCGATACTGGGTTTTGGTAAGTACTCTACGGGTATTGATTCCAAGACATCATTATCCTTGGTAGATGCCAGCTTTGCGAGTGCATCGGCATGGGTGTTCTTCTCTCTGGGGATTTGCTCCATAGTATATGCCAACAGCCGTCCGAGATGGCCCTTCACCTTCTCCAAGTAAGCTGCCATCTTGGGTCCCCTTGCCTGGTACTCCCCCTTTACCTGGCATACTACCAATTGCGAGTCGCTGAAGATATGAAGGCGCGTTACTCTTAGCTCCTGGGCTAGACGCAGGCCAGCCAGGAGCGCCTCGTACTCTGCCTCATTATTGGAGGCCTCAAACCCAAATCGGATTGCGCAGTACATTCTGTGTCCCTCGGGCCCTGTCATCATGATGCCCGCTCCTGATCCTCCTTCATTCGACGCCCCATCAACGTGCAAACTCCACTCCTCTGATCCTCCTAGCTCCTCCTCCGTAACAGGCTGCTCTCCTTCTTCATTCCTTCCTTCATTCGGCTGATGGGTGAGTTCTACTATAAAATCTGCCAGCACCTGTCCATTGATGGAAGCCCTTGGAGTGTATACAATATCAAACTGACTTAGCTCAATTGACCATTTCATCAGTCTCCCCGAAGTTTCCAGCTTATGTAAGACTTGTCTCAAAGGACTATCTGTTAAGACATCGATTGTATGTGCATGGAAGTAAGGCTTCAACTTCCTTGACGCCATTACTAGCGCATAGGCCAGTTTTTCGATCTCCGGATACCAGCTCTCTGCGTCCACCAAATGCTTGCTGATATAATATACGGGCTGTTGCTGCTTCTTCTCCCCTTTAACCAGGGCTGCGCTGATGGCATGCTCAGACACTGCCAAGTACAGGTACAGCTTCTCGCCCTTCTCTGGTTTTGCTAACAGGGGTGGCTTCCCCAGGTGCTCTTTTAGCCTGACAAATGCTTCCTCACACCTTTCATCCCAAGCGAACTTCTTGCTCCCTTTGAGGATGTCAAAGAATGGGAGGCACTTGTCGGTGGACCTTGATATGAACCTATTAAGGGCCGCCACCCTTCCTGTCAGACACTGCACCTCCTTCTTGTTCTTTGGCGGGCTCATTTCTATGAGTGCCTTTATCTTGTCAGGATTGGCCTCGATGCCTCTGGAATTGACCATGAAGCCCAAGAATTTTCCTGAGGATACCCCGAAGGTGCACTTGGCTGGGTTCAACTTCATCCGGTATTTCCTAAGTGTGTCAAACATCTCACCAAGGTCTTTGTTGAGTTCTGCTGCTACTTTGGTTTTCACAAGCATGTCATCTACATACACCTCCATATTTCTTCCTATCTGATTGGCGAACATTTTATTCACCAGCCTTTGATAGGTGGCTCCCGCGTTCTTGAGCCCGAAGGGCATCACCTTGTAACAGTATAGCCCTTTGTCTGTAATGAATGACGTGTGCTCTTCATCTGCCGGATTCATTGGGATTTGGTTGTATCCTGAGTAGGCGTCCATAAAACTTAGTAACTCATGTCCCGCTATCACATCCACTAACTGATCTATCTTGGGAAGTGGGAAGCTGTCCTTAGGACAAGCTTTATTCAAATTCGTGAAATCGACGCAAGTTCTCCACTTTCCATTTGGCTTGGGCACGAGTACCGGGTTCGATACCCACACAGGGTAGAAAGACTCACGGATGAAACTGTTAGCCTTCAACTTGTCAACCTCCTCTTTTAACGCCGCGTATCTTGTTGGGTCTAGCGCCCGCCTTTTTTGCCTGACGGGCCTTGCTTCTGGGAAGATGTTCAGGTGGTGGCACATCACGCTGGGGTCTATGCCCACCATATCCTCATGACTCCATGCAAATACGTCTAGATTATCCTTCAAAAATTTCATCAACTCCTCCTTCACGTCACCTTGTAGGCTTCTCCCTATCTTCAACATCCTTAAGGGTTCCTCTGTCACCGTAACCTCCTCCACTTCTTCTATTGGCTCCGCTCTTGCCTCATCCACGACTCGAGGGTCCAGCTCCTGCGGACCCCCCGTGGGCATACATAGCGCCTCTTGTACCACCATGGCCATCGGCTCACGCGGCTTTGCAGGCGTGCGGAGTAAGGTGTTGTAACACTCCCTTGCCTCCTTCTGTTCTCCTTTCATACTTGCGACCCCTCCTGGAGTCGGGAACTTGACAACTAAGTGATATATTGAAGTTATGGCTTTCAATTCTCTTAGGGAGGGCCTCCCCAATACCGCGTTGAAAGCTGATGCACAATCTACTACAACAAAGTTAGACATGACTGTAGTTTGGCGGGGTTGCTCCCCCATGGTAAGTGTCAATTCGATCATCCCAAGGGGTTGCACCGAATCCCCTGTAAATCCGTATAGGGACGACTGGCAAGGCTTCAAGTGACGAATACCCAGTCCCATCTTTTCTAAAGCCGAGCGATATAAGATGTCCACCGAACTCCCGTTGTCCATTAGGACTCGATGCACACGCATATTCGCTAATTGGACTGTTAACATCAGCGGATCATTATGGGGAAAGTGTACTCCCCGTGCGTCCTCCTCAGTGAATGTTATCGAGTCGTTTTCCCCCTTGAAACTCTTTGGGGGTCGTTGTTCTAAACTCATGACGCAGGGAGGCGGACTTCGCCGAGCCTCTCTTGCATACTTATCTCGCCCCTTCCTAGAGTCTCCCCCAAATCCTGGACCTCCAAAAATGGTTCGGACCTCCCCCTGTATTTCTGGGGCTTGCTCTTGTGCCTGGGGCGTTGTGGGTTCGCCTTCTGGCCTTTGCCTTTCTCTCCTGACATAGCGGCCCAAATGCCCCCTGCGGATAAGCTCTTCAATTTCCTCCTTCAGGTGGATACACTCTGTCGTGGTGTACCCGATGTCCTTGTGGTATTGGCAGTACCTACTGGGGTCCCTTTTGGACCGATCCTTTCTCATTGGCGGGGGCTTTTTGAAGGGCACTCGATCTTCGTTGGTGATGTAAATATGCTCCCTGGTGTCCGTGAGGTTCGTATAATGAGTATAGGCTGTAGGCCTGTGATCACCCCCTCGCTTGGTCTTCCTCTGCTGGTCATCCCTCGACCCATCGTACGTCCTTTTCTTCTTTGCTACATTCGGCCCGTCGTTAGTTGGGGACTTCGCGTGGGGCTCCTCCTTCCCTGCCTTTAGGTTTGCGTGGCCATCCTCCACACAGATGTACTTCTGTGCTCTTTCATAGAAGTCATCCAGGTCAGTGACTTCCCTCTTTAGCATGTTGTCCCACAATTTGCTTCCTGGGATCACCCCAGTGGTAATGGCCATTTTTAACTCCCGACGCGTTAGGCTCCCCACTTTTGCGGCCTCCATATTGAACTGGTGAATGTAGCTCTTCAGGCTTTCCTTCTCCCCTTGCTTCACGTTGGCCAGGCTGGTACCTGGCATCGTGTAGTCCCGCATGGCATGGTGCTGCTGGAGGAACTCGTCAGAGAACTGCTGCCAGGACCTGATGGACCCTGGCCTTAGCCTTTTGAACCATTTATAGGTGGGTCCTTTCAGAGTAACAGCGAAGCAATGGCACCTGGCACCACTTCCGATCCCCCTCAATTTCATTAGATCATTAACCGCATCCAAGTGGTATTTTGGATCCGTGTTCCCTTCGTAAGGGGTCATATTGGGCTCTTTAAAATTGGCAGGGAGCCGGATTGCCTGAATTTCTCGCACAAAGGGTGACTCATGGTCGAAGTCTTCCTCGAAGGCCTGGCCACCCGACGCGGTGACGATCTTGCTCCGCAAGCTCCGCATCTCCGTGTCTAGGTTCTGCCTCCTTTTGCTAAGGGTGTCTCTCAAAGTGGACGGGCTAAGATCTGCCTTTCCCTTGCCTTCTTGAGGCGCCACAGGGGGCGTGGTCCCTTTGCCCGCCCTCTTCTTATTGAGCTCCTCCCACAAGTCTGGAGGTGTTCTTTTGGAGGTGACCTCATCCTCATGGCGAGGGGCAGCGTTGGTTCTCGGCGCTGGCTTCTGGGCCTGCTTAGGCGGTTCGGGGTGATCATGTTGCTTCGCGCGGGGGGTGTTGCTAGTTGAATGCCGGGTTCTTCCATCATCTACCGGCACGGTAGTCTCCACCCCATCCTTGCCTTTCTCCTTTCCCTTAGGCAAGGTTATGTTGGACTTACCCTGCAGTAGGCCGTTAAGGACCTCTTGCATGTTTTCTAAGGTAGTTTCCAACCTTTGGTTTTTACGGTAGAGCTCACGTATCTCCTCTTCGTAAAACCGGGACTTCGAACTCGAGCTCACGGAGTGGACCCGGGGGTGTTTGTCAGGCCTATGGGCAGAAGGGCCCGGGTCTTTCCGGCCGGAGTTCGGTGCTCACGGCGGTTTTGGAGGAGGGAACTCATCAGCGTGTACCGGTGGTGCTCTGGGAGGACTCCCTCCAGGTGGAGCGGCCGGCGATGAGGCCACCCTGTCTCCTCCGTGATCCTCAGGGTCTTTCGGGGGCTCCACGTCCCTGGGTGTAGGCGCGTCCTTCATGGAGGCCTTCAGCTGGACTCCGTTCAGGTGAACTTCTACCTCGCGCGTCTCCCTCAGTCGCTTCGAGCATCTTGGCATCTTCTTCTTGTCGGAAACAATGGTGGAACAGTAGCTTGAAACTAACGTTCCCACAGACGGCGCCAAACTGTTGACGGTGAGAACTCGTCAACGAAGTTAAGTTAGAAAAATTATCAAATCAAGATCGCTAATTGGAAAGCTGTAAAAACTTGAACCATAACTCAAGAACAATGATGTAACAATAATGGAGAAATCAATCTTTCATTCACACTTTAGGCTTAGCTACAGTAAAATTTCCAACCCCCTTTCAGGTGGCCTTGGAGTTCATTTTATAGTAGGCTCTAATGGCCTTAGGTACATAGTGGTCCAGGGGACCAAATGGTACATACGTACTGTATTAGGGGAGTGGCTTCAGAGGTTGTGGTTGTACATCCCGTACAGAAGCAGGTGTCAGGAGGATGTCTCCACTACTTGTCCGTACCCATGTCTGATGCGTGGTGGCAGGCGTATTGGCGCAGGAGGTAGTGGTGTCGGCTTTGACCTATGGTCGTAGACGTACGGACCATGATCCTTACTCCAGCAAACTCACTGGCACTGGTATCCGTACTTAGTACTTGGTCGTACAAATGTATCTCATTCGACTCGTACTTGATCTCCTAAGCATAGGGATCTCAAAGTGTAAGGAATGGGACCCTTGGTGCTCGCACCGGCCGTGGCGTTGAGTAAGAGTTTTGGGCCCTTAGCATGAGATGCCCGAAGCACCCTAGGGCCACCCACGGGTGTGGGCGATAAGCGCGTGGCCTCGCTCTTCGTCTTAGTGTGCAAGGCAAGATGCCTCCTCTGTAAGCCCTCCCCTTCGTGTGACTTCCCCTTCATGGCCCATAATGGTGTGGTTTGGGCCCATACATGTCAAGTGAGGGGGTATCCGCCTCTTGAGAAGATGGTGGGCCGTCGGACCTCCCAGGGCGCACGCGCGCGTGGGACCTTGCGTGGCCTCGCGCAGGAGGCGCCGCTGACGGCCTCGCAACCTCCCTCGGCTACGCATGGTGGGAGTGACTCAAGGGCCTCGCGCGACGGGGTGGCTTCGCCCATGCGACGGCCTCGCGAGAGGGTGGCCTCGTGAGATGGGGTGGCCTCGCCCCTGGATGGCCTCGCCCATGTGATAGCCTCGCGAAAGGGTGGCCTCGCGAGATGGGGTGGCATCGCCCATGCGATGGCCTCGCGAGAGGGTGGCCTCGCGAGATGGGGTGACATCGCCCATGCGACGGTCTCGCGAGAGGGACGCTTCGCGAGATGGGGGGCACCGCCCATGCGACGGCCTCGCGAGAGGGTGGCCTTGCGAGATGGGGGGCATCGCCCATGCGACGGCCTCGCGAGATGGGGGGCACCGCCCATGCGACGGCCTCGCGAGATGGGGGGCACCGCCCATGCGACGGCCTCGCGAGATGGGGGGGGCATCGCCCATGCGACAGCCTCGCGAGAGGGTGGCCTTGCGAGATGGGGTGGCTTCGCCCCTGGATGGCCTCGCCCACGTGATGGCCTCGCCCACGTGATGGCCTCGCCCACGTGATGGCCTCGCGAGATGGTGCGATGGCTTGCCAAGACGACGGTGGCCTTAGGGCCTTGCCTCGGCCTTACATTTTCTCTTGATGAGATTAGGAGCATTAACAACCTTCTACCCTCATGAAATCCAGGATAGCGGTAATCATACTCATCCACTTTTTGGCCTTCAGTGGATCAGGTCCTCCCTCAAAGGTTGAAGGATGCTGTCTCCTAAACCGCTCATACAATGACTCCCACCTATTCCCAACTTCCAACAGCGGAACAACTGGTGCCACTGCATGTGGAACAATAGATGCAGCACTCCCTGACAGAGCTTGCTGTCTCAAAAGACGGATTTGTTCATCTTGGCTCTGAAGCTGGGCTTGCATATCTGCCATAATCTGTTGCCAGTTCTCAGGAACTGACGGAGGGTTCGGGCCCTGGTCATCATCTCTAGTCTCAGACCTGGTGCCGACTAGTTGCGTAGATCTCCTTGGACGCATAGCTATCCAAGTTAATCTGCAATCAACGACTCGACGATCAGACTATGATGACAGGGTAATAGCCTTTCCATAATCCATCATTGGGAATCCACCAATCACAAACAGTCAAGATATAAGCAATTATCCATATATTCATTCATATGCAATCAATATGCAAATAATCATTTAGATATTCATTCACATGCATGGCAATGCTAATAAGCATGCCTCAATATTATCACACAATAGTAAAGGGCCAGGCCCTGTCAGTATCTCATGCTCCCTATTAATCAAACAGATAACAATAATCTTAGTTCTTTCCAATCACTTAAGCATATAAATATGTATACACAATTAGCAAACCCTGAGTTGAGCTTGTCTTTAGCGGCGAATGTACATGTCCAGCTAGTCTTTAAGAACCCTTAAACCTAGACCGCTCTGATACCAAGTTGTAACACCCTGGGTATCCAAGACCGTTACACTGTGTGTTTATAAAGGTGCAAGACTTGCTAACCAAGTCGTTTAGTTGAAAATGTGTCACTAAAATCATTATTGAACTAGGGTTAAAAGATTTTTGTCATAAAAGATACATTTCATTTAAATAACATTTCATACAAGGGATCCCAAAAGAAATAGAGTTTAAAACACAGTTTACAAAATTTCGGGGTTATATACAACTACAAGCCACACTAAGGACAAAATAGACATTTAAGGTTCTCCTGTCCCTGTCCATCCCTCGGCCGTGATGGCCGAGCAGCTGACTATGCACATTCTGCCTCTAGAGCTCTCCAAATCAGGGTTGATCCAGCTTACCATTGCCTTTACCTGCACCACGTAGCACCCGTGAGCCAAGGCCCAGCAAGAAAACCATAACATCATAGCATGAACAATATCAATAATCAAGTAATTTATTAAGCATAACTATATATTCAGCAGTCCATAGCATTCACATAATCAGTAAATCCACAAACTAACATCCAGATATTCAGCATATCATATTCATCAAACTAGCATTAGTAACCATGTCATACAATAACCAGGGTCGATGCCCTTAGGTCGCACCCTCTGTTTATCCCACTGACTCCGGTCCACTTAAACCGAGCTCAGTGAATATTAAGCTGTCCTCAGCTACCAGTGGCCAAGTCGCGTCCTGTGCACCAATATTAATTCTGACACTCTTAGGCCGTTTGTTTCATGTTCACATGGCATAATACCATCATACAATATTGCATACAAGTATAAGGAACCCTTAGTCCCGACATAGTCACACAACCGGGTGCAGTTTTCTTACCTTTAATTATGAATGCTATGTTTACGAGAAATGACCCTTGAGCACGATCCATTTTCCCGAGCCTTAGCATACACCTAGTCACAACCAAGATAAAGGATTCCATCAATAATAAGTGAATAAAGGTTTCCGGACCAAGTTCTTGTCGTTGGAACATCGAATTCCACCAAACACGGTAGTGAAATCGATCCCGAGCACCCTAGGTTAAGTTCCCGAACCAAAAACCTTCTCAAAGCCAAAAATTCCCTTAAGAGCCGCGGCCCTAAGCCCTCATGCCGCGACCCGCCTCCAACTAGAGGCCCAACCTCCCCAAACTGCAGACACGCGCCACGGCTCGCCCTTCATTTTGGCCACCATTTGTTCTAGAGGGGCGCGACACACCAAGAACAGAGTCGCGACCCGACCCCTTCGAACCCAGAAAAATCACCATTTTCAGCAACCAACTCCCACTCAATTTATCCCAAAATCAATCCTAAAACAAAATTAAATCAACATAATAGCTCTAATACGCTCCCAGCTACAAAACCCAACAAGAACCTAGCTTAAAACCTCATCCAAAACTTTAATTCAATCCTTAACATAAAAAACCCATGAACACTAAAACTCACCCAAGAACTATAGAATTTTAATGGCTAAAATCATAATTCAAAAGCTTACCTTAATTCTGTCTGAATTCACAAGCTAGCAATGGGTTAATCTTCAAGTCTAGAGCTCCAATTTGTGACTTCTGGCCCAACAATTCTTCTTAGATTCCAACGTAAGCTTGAGAGAGAGTTTCTAGAGGAAGCAAGAGTGAGAGAGAGAAAAATAGTCGGTTTCGGCAAAGTTCTTTCTGTTTCCTTGGTTTTGCTTTATCTAACTTAAGTCACTTAAGTTAATCCCAAAGCTCGGGGTACCAAAAACGTCCCCAAGGGCAAAATGGTAAATTTTCCCAGTATTCCCTCCTAAGCTCTCTAACTTCAAATATATCTCCAATTATTTATTTTCATAACCCAATAACCCAAATAAACATCTAATACCCAAAATACCCCTTGACTCGCCCCGAGTCAGGTATTGGGTACCGTTGTGACTTTCCCGCTAACTGACTCCATAGGATCGCCTCGAGCCGCACACTGCAAATATATCTACATAATAATGTGATCTCCACAATTATACCATATAATCACATTTATGCCATCATCGGGCCAAAATTACAAATATGCTCCTTTAAGCTAAGCACGGCCTACATGCATACTAATACCCATAAACATGCATCTCATACATCCATATAATCGTACAAGCATGCTTATCACAGAATCATGCATTAAATCATTTAAATCACATATAAACCAATTATGCCCTCCCAGCACACTAATCGAGGCCCTTGAGCCTTATTAGTGATTTTTGGGTCGTTACATAAACCATAGTTTATAATTTTTCCATTAATTCTAAAATTACCATTGAAAATTAATCCAAAAATTAGAATTAATTTGTTTCTAATCAATTATTAGGTCCAACTAAAAAGAATAACATAATACAATTAAGTCCAACTTAGGTAAATGAGTCTTAACAATTCGAGCTTGCATGGAGGAGAGCTGTGCTCAGTATGTCGGATTCACTATTAAGGCTCCCTAACTTCCACACAAAGCCCAAAAAGACAGGAATTTGAACATTCGTTTTATTAATTGGTATTCAATTGATTAAGCCCAATCTAGTAATGCATAGCAAATGGGCATTCACAAGTGAAACCACCCACAATAGATGAATTGAAACTTTACATGTTCAATTGGGCACAAATAAAACCTAACATTTTATGAAAGTTTTATTTGAGTTTTCCCACATTTTCCAAACACAAAAATTGGCCCATCATTATACTTATATTTAAATCTCAAATGCAAAAAATAACTTAATATTGATGTTTGATTTGTAAATAATTGGATGAGCCTAACATGTTACTCTATAAGCATGTATTATTAAATTATGCAAATATACCACAATAATATACTATTTTGCAAAATAACATAATTAATTAACATAGAATTCATCAGACAAAATTCAATATAATTAATTAAACAAGTTACAAAATATTAAATTAATTAAAATAGAATTTATCAAACAAAATTCTATTTCAAATAATTAATTTAACCTAGGCTGTTAAGTTGTTAGGAATGACAAGATATTTTATTTTTAAATATTTTAACAAATTTTAGAATATCAAAATATCTTTTAACCAAATTTAAAATATCTAGAATTATCTAATAACTAATTATAAATATTTTAAACAATAAAAATATTTTGAATAATCAGATAACTAATTTTAATATTTTATTTATAACAAAAAAAATCTTAAAATATCTTGATTATTAGATAACAAATTCAAAATATTCCAAAAAGCTAAAATATCTAAAATAATTAAATAATCACTTTTAAATATTTTAAAGCAAACTGCACAAAATATCCAATTTAAAAAAAAATTGCGAAAAAATGCCGACGCGGGTTCTGACACTGACACCGTACGGACGTCCGTACGAATTACGGCCAGGTCCCAGCGGCGGCTCCATGCGTGTCCAGCACGCACACTGCAAAATCAGTCCAAATTTTTTTTAAAAAAAATCTGTACAATTTTTTAATCCAAAACAAGCCAAAAATAACCAAATTATTGTTAAATTTACATAAGAAAACATAACATATGCATCAATAACATGTACCATCCTATTAATGCCTAACATATCAATCAATTTCATACAGTTCATTCATGAAAATAAACTAGCAACCTATGGTTCTGAGGTCAATTGATGGAAAAACTTATTGTAGGATCTTTATTTATTTTCATGCAATTTACATATTATCAAACAACATGCAAATTCCTAGAACATGCTCCTATGAAATTGATACAAATACAGAGTAAAGTAAAACTTACATTACGCAGCGGAACTAGAATAACTTCATCCTTTAATCTCTCTAACCCTTGACTCCTTTCTGTAACAGAGTATTATCAAGAGATTGAACTAGATTAGCAATACAGTCTTCCTCACCAAGCTTTTGATCAACCTATAACTAGTGTGGGCTGGTTCTCAACACATGATATAGAGATCTTGAAGAGAAAAAGAAGATATAGTGGCTAAGAAATGATTAGATTGTCTAGGTTTTCACTTACCCAATCAATTGAGACTCTATTCCTTATGAAAATCCTAGATATCATATTCCTTATATATGCAACTTAATGAGCCTTATTTAAATTTAAATTTAAATTAATTAAAAATAATAAACAAAAATAAAGCCTTGGACTGCCATAAATGGACTTGGGCTCAATCTCTTTGTTTTGAATTTAAATCTCATTTGGGCCTAAATTCAAAACCTTTTATTTTTTTTAATTAATTAATTTAATCATTATTAAAATTAACTAATTATAATTTGAAACTTGAGTTAATATTATTTATTTATATTGACACAAATTTATCAATATTAATAAATTTACCCAAAGATTCCATTTTATTCTCTAAATCTCATATCTCTGTAAATTTTCCAAAATTGACCTAGTAAACTTTAAAAATTATAATTGATATTTAAATCAATTAATTGAGACATTCTAGATTATTTACTCAAAGGTGATGCGGGGACTATGGGTACATGAAATCAAGCTCCAACAGGTTACCGTGAATTTATTTACGAATAATTTTACTACCTTATTAATTCCTCGTGACTCCACTATAGACTCGGAATTGAATTCTTGAATTCATAGAACGTATTTTCAAAACTATAAATACGCTATCCATTGTTATAACCATTACAGTCAGTCAATCCTCTATCGATGACTTACTAATGGGTGCAAATTACCGTTTCACCCCTCATCAGTATTTTATCATTAACTCCCACTAAGTTCCTTATAAATGATATTTTTGTGAACTTAATCACAGAAATGAGATCTCAATCATTTAACCTTTTGAACAAAGCAATTAAGGAAATCATCTTTTCACTTCTCATACAGAAGTTATAGATTTCATATCTATGAATAATACTCCCACTCAATTACACTACTAAGTCTCCAAGATGTAAGTATAGGCTAGACCGTAAGGTAAGCTGGTAACGAACAAGTCAAAATATTTAAATAATATAATTAGCAAAATATTATCACTCATAATTAAGATCGACTTAACATATGGTCAACGTTGTGACATTGATTAGATTTGATAACAACAATATTTATTTATCAATCAATAATCAATATCGGTCCTAGTCCGATGTAACTAAATACATCCGATCATATCTACTTGGTCGATGCCTTGGACAAGACATCACACCCCGAATGTGTAAGTAGATTATATCGTAGATTGCCTAATCAGTGAAAATCAAATGCATTGATCTAATCTTAGGACTCGTTCTTTTGAACATATAATTACAACTATAATCCATTGTGACCTAGTCACTATAATTGTAACTATCCATATGTTTAAAATTTTTAAAAATGTTTGTATTATTTCAATAATCATATAATAAAATAAGCAAGCAACACAGTTGTCAAACTAAATAATTTTTACTATTTTTATTGATAATATGAAATCATGTTATATGTTCAATATGGTTTTATAAAAGCATAAAATCCAACAGACAGCAAATGGAGAGTGATAAGGTAAAAAAAGAGTGAGCTCTTCATAGTGAAAGGAAAAGATTGAAGTAAAAGGAGGGGGGCAATCTTATTTACTTGAATTTTTTTTTTCATTTAGTAAAAAGTATTTATATAACATTCTTTTAATAAAATTTATTTATTTTAAAATTATTTTATATATAAGTGGCCTAATAATACGTTGAAATGTTAGTCCCAATCCGCATTTAATAATCAAGGACCAACACAACAAATTAGTAACGAAATGATTTTGTTGTAAAATAAAAAGATTGAAGGCATACGTGCAACTTTCCTAAAAGAATTAGGTGTTATGCTACAAATATCTCACAATATGTTATATAAAATTATTTTAAAAATTATTAAATTGTTTTTCATTAAAGTTTAAAAAAATATTAATTATCAATAAAATTTAATTAATTATTATCTTAATTTTATGAAATTATAAAATCATATAAAAACTCATCAATATTATATAAATACAATACGAGATATTTATTAGGGTCAACTTAACTTTATTTCATAATTTTTTTTGTCATTTGACTTATTAAATATCTAATATCATATTCGAATTATCTCTTTTGACGTAATATTGGCTTTAAGAATATATTTCGTATTCTATCATTACGAATTATATTTATTTATTCTCAATTTGAATTATCACTTTTCGTATTTTTTTTTTAAATAAAAACATTTTAAAAAAATTGTTATATTCTCCTACAAATATCAAGTTCAAATATAATCTAATATAAATGAGAATAAAATCACTAAACTGCATATATTAAATTTAAATGTTTCAAAAGTAAAACCAAACCAAAGATTGTTTTTATTTTAAAAGATAGGCAGTGTTTTTTGAATCATTAGTTCATTTATTTATTTTTTAAATAAGATATACATAATCATATAGTAATTTTGATTAGGTCGGCTAATTAGATTTAAATTAGAATTATTATTATTTTGGGTATATAAGTTGGTACTTTTGTTTTAGTTTAGGGTAGAAAGAATAGAAAGGTTTGGTAGTGAGAAAAGAGCAGATTAATAGGGGTGGTCTTCGTCGTCGTCCTACCTGAGTCTTTCCGTAGCAGCAACACTCACCCAAACACACCCCGAACCCGAAGACCCTATTCTCAACCTTCCTAGGGTTTATACTCTGTTTCGGGTATTTCTCTCTCCCTCTACTCTCTGGTTTGTACTTTGGAAATTTCTTTTTAGGGTTTCGCTGTCGTGCATTTATGCATTCTAATTCCATGTATGTACCTGTGAAACTTCAGTAATTTAGAGGTAAACGATCTGTATCAGTATTAACTTTCAACTCTGGATTTGATGGTGTGGGAGACATGAGAATCTGTGTGATTTTGTTTTTGGGTTGGTGCGATGATTGGATTCAAGCGTGGAGTTTTTTTTTTTTTTTGGGTATTAAGTGGATAAATGTGTTTTGTTTTAGCTTGTTATGGCCAATGCTGATTTATTATTATTTTTTATAATAATTTACTCTCTCTCTCTCTATCTATATATATATATATAGTCTTTTTGCTTTCTGAAATTTGGTTCCTTTTAGTTGTTCACTCTCTTTGGGTGCAAGGATAATGGTCAGTTATTGCTGTGTTTAAATGGATCAATAATATATCATGAATGTGAGTAAATTCTTTCTATTCTGAAATCTGGGTGTCGTATAATTTCGTTACATTTATAAAATAATAATAGAGATAATAATTTTTTATACATTATGGATATGGTTCGTATGTAAATTCAATAGAAGAAAGAGGAAGTGACTTATTGTTGTTTGAAGACTCAGGTTCTTATGGATTCACCTGAACACAGTCGGAGTTACACGAAACGAGACATGGATGATGGCTCAGATGTGAAGAGTGATAGGGCTGGCGATGATGATGACTGGGATGGCGCTGATAAGAGGAAACACAGGTCAAGTAGGTCAAGAAAGTCTGGTACTGGAGAGGAAATTGACGGGTTTGATGGTAATAGTAGAAGAAAAAGTTATGGGGACAGAAATGACGGTAGAAAAAAATCTGGTGGCTCAAGCAGAGCTGATAGTGAAGAAGACGATTATGACTCGAGAAAAGATTTGCGTACTAAGCACGTGAAGAAAAAGCAAGAAGAAAGCAGCTTGGAAAAATTGAGCAGTTGGTACCAGGACGGAGAGTTAGAGAACAAGCAAGATGGTGGAGACAAGTCAGGGAATAAAGGGAAAAGTCGAGTTGATGAAACTGAGAGAAGGAAAGTGAATTTGAAGAATACAGATAATGAAAGTTCTCAAAGTAAAAGTAAATGCAAAGAAGAAAAGTCACATGATGCAGAGCCTGAGAAGATGCTGGATAGAGAATCTAAGTATTCAGACAAGAAGGAAAGCGGTCGAGAGAAGAGTCATGGATTGACAGAACATTCAAGAAGCACCAGAAGAAGATGGGATGAAACAGATGTTGTCAAGAAAGCAGAAGAGAGTATTTCTGAAAGAGCTGATTCAAAAAGTGGTAAGGCTTCTGATCCCAAGTATGAAAGTTCTAGAGACAAAAGTGCATCTACCAGAAATGAAACCAGTGATGGTAGAAGCCGAGTTGCAGATTCAATTAGTGAAAGAGGCACTAAATCTAATAACAGAGAAGACAGAAAAGCGGATACAGAGAGAAGTAAGAGTAAAGGCAGGTCAGAACCGCTGGAAGAAGATAGTAGGGGTAGTCCCATTACTCGTGAAGATATATCGGGAAGGGAGAAAGTTGAGAAGCATAAGCAGCAGAGAACTTCTACTCGTGATGTTCCTGAAAACCGAGAAAGATCCTCTAATGCAGATGAAGATGGAAATGCATGGACAAAAGATAAAGGATCAAGAGAGGTGGGTAATGCAAACAGGTCTAGGACTCCAGAGAGAAGTGGGAAGCGTCATCATGATTTAGAGTATTCTGATATGGAGCATGAAAGAAGTTTTAAGCGGAAGGAACTTGAAAAGGATGTTTATAAGGATGATCGGTCAAAAAGCAGGGATGAGAGTTGGAATGAGCGAACTAGGGACCGTGAATCTTCCAAAGAAAATTGGAAAAGAAGACAGAGCAGTGATAATGATAAAGACTCTAAAAATGGGGATGTTGGTTATGAGCATGGAAGAGAATGGGAAATTCCAAGACATGGTCGTGAGAGGGGTGACAGTGAAAGGCAAAATGAAAGGCCTCATGGTCGATCTGGTAATAGAAAAGATGGAAGTAGGGGTGAAGCTGTGAAAACATCCTCAAACTTTGGAATTTCGAATGAAAATTATGATGTGATTGAGATCCAAACCAAACCTTTAGATTATGGAAGAGCAGATTCTGGATCCAACTTTTCTAGGAGAACTGAAGCTGGTCAGCAATCTGATGGAAAATCAGCCCCTAATGATGAAGAATGGGGATATTTGCAAGATGAACGATCTAGAAGGTCTGAGTTTACTTCTGGGCCGCCTGGTGAAGGTGTAAAGGAGAGGTATCCAGATGATGGTATGCGAGATCAAAATTCATGGAGGGATGACTTTGATTTCCATGGAGGAAAGGGCCGAGGCCAAAAAGGTGCAATGTCTGGTCGCAGTGGTGGTGGTCAAAGTTCTAGTGGTGGTTCACAACCTCCTTATGGAAGCCAAGAGCAGGGATCATTCAATAGAGCTTCTCTACAAGGAATAAAAGGAGGTAGACTTGGGAGAGGAGGAAGAGGCAGACCTTCTGGAAGAGATGGTCAACAGGTTGCAATCCCTCTGCCAATTATGGGATCACCATTTGGACATCTTGGAATGCCTCCACCAGGACCCATGCAGCAACTTAATCCTAGCATGTCACCAGCTCCAGTTCCACCAATTTCCCCTGGTGTCTTTATCCCACCATTTAGTCCACCTGTTTGGCCTGGTGCTCGAGGTGTTGATATGAATATGTTAGCTGTTCCTCCGGGGCCATCAGGTCCGAGATTTCCCCCTAATATGGGGTCTGCAGCCAATCCTGCAATGTATTTTAATCAATCAGGCCCTGGAAGAGGAGGTCCTTCTAGCATGTCTGGCCCCAATTTCAATGCTTCTGGACCAATGGGTCGTGGAACTCCAGCCGATAAAAGTCCTGGTGGCTGGGCTCCTTCCAAAGGTAATGGACCTCCTGGTAAAGCTCCTTCCAGGGGTGAGCAAAATGATTACTCCCAAAATTTTGTTGACACTGGTATGCGACCCCAGAATTTTATTAGAGAGCTAGAGCTTACCAATGTCGTGGAGGATTACCCCAAGTTGAGGGAACTCATACAGAAAAAGGATGAAATTGTGGCTAAATCTGCTTCTCCTCCCATGTATTTTCAATGCGACCTGAAAGAGTTTGAGCTGTCACCGGAGTATTTTGGGACCAAGTTTGATGTCATCCTTGTTGACCCTCCTTGGGAGGAGTATGTGCATCGTGCTCCTGGGGTGGCTGACCATATGGAGTACTGGACATTTGAAGAAATAATGAATCTTAAGATTGAGGTAATTTGTTGTACAACTACATTTTATGGAAACTGTGCTTATTGTGTTGGTTAAGTAAATTGTCATATTTGCGCCTATATTCACAAGTTGATATCAAATGTTTATCTTGTTTTTTCTCCCCCATTTTCTTTGTTTACTGCTAAATGGTAAAATAATGGTACAGTATCTGGTAGTACCATATAAAAAATTTGCTACTTCTGCCTTGGAAACATGTCTTGTTTCAATTGCTTGCGAACCATCCTGTGGTTATCATTCTTTCTGTTTCATTTCTAATTACAAGTACTTGATATTTTTTTCTTTCATTTCTTATTAATGTTCTTGCAAATTAACTTTTTGTTTTGACATCCTTTTTTTTTAAAACTTTATTCTTTATTTATTTGTTTGTTGTATTCACAGGCAATAGCAGACACTCCTTCTTTTATTTTCCTCTGGGTGGGTGATGGTGTTGGACTTGAGCAGGGCCGTCAATGTCTGAAGAAGGTGTTTTCTTAGACCTTTAGGACTGCGATATATTTGTAGATTGTCATCTTTCATTACCAAATATACATTTGTTACTGAAAGTATGTAATATGTTTCCGCAGTGGGGATTCCGTAGATGTGAAGATATTTGTTGGGTAAAGACCAACAAAAGTAATGCAACTCCAGGATTGCGGCATGATTCTCACACTCTGTTTCAGCATTCAAAGGTTGGTTTGTGATGTTTTCTAATGCGGAAATCAGCAACTTCATTTGTCACACGATTTTGTATATATTGAATGCTCTGTATATCTTAATATTTTTTTTCAATTTCTTTTAGATACATGAAAAGTTAACTTGAACAAGTAAAGCTCAGTTTTTTAAATATTTTATTGTGTTATTAATTTGATGAAGGAGCACTGCTTGATGGGGATAAAAGGCACAGTTCGTCGAAGCACTGATGGTCATATAATCCATGCTAACATTGATACTGATGTAATAATTGCTGAGGAACCACCTTATGGTTAGTATTTCATTTACATCTATGTTGTGGTTTTCATTCATTTGGATGATGTGTGTTGAATGGTGATTTTATCTTGTATCTTGTCTATATGGTTGGGTTTTGTACTGTAAATATTGCATAACTGTAATCTCTTGCCCTAGTCAGAAATTCATGTGCTCTCAGTTTCTGAGCAGTACCTCTACGTTTTTGGTATCCAAAAATTGAAATGTCATCTAATGCAATGAGTGCACAATTTTATTGCTTGGAATTTTGCAGGTTCAACCGAAAAACCCGAAGACATGTATAGGATTATTGAACATTTTGCCCTTGGCCGGAGGAGGCTTGAGCTTTTTGGTGAGGATCATAATATTCGGTCTGGTTGGTTGACTGTTGGTAAAGAACTGTCGTCATCGAATTTTAATAATGAGGTACAGACTTCTGGTTTATTATATAATGCACATTAACATTATCAAATTTCATCTTGTATGGATTGATGAAATCATCTTTATGTTATCGACTAAACCATTCTATTGTTCAACTGGCTGTTTTTTTAGTGAGAATTTGACTTGTGATTTGCATGATATACAGGCATATATCAGGAACTTTTCTGACAAGGATGGAAAAGTTTGGCAAGGAGGCGGTGGACGTAATCCACCTCCCGAGGCACCCCATCTGGTTGTGACAACCCCAGAAATTGAGTCTCTTCGACCCAAGTCACCGATGAAAAATCAGCAGCAACTGCAGCAACAACCATCAGTGTCGATTTCTCTGACCTCTGCTAATTCAACCAATAGAAGGGCTGGAAATTCGCCACAAAATCTAGCGGCTATAAGTATAAACCAAGAGGCTAGTTCCAATGCCTCAAACCCAGGTGCTTGGGCTGAGGGTTTCAAAGGTCGAGAGGGCAACATCCCTTCCGATGATAAGATTTTTGATATGTATGGCTACAATGGCCGTCCAAACGGAGAATATGTAGATTTTGAGTCTCACAGACAAATGAATTTGTTGTAACACAAAAATGTGCTCCGAACTCGATGTAGTATGTTATTTTTTTCTTCCCCTTATTATTATTTAAATGAAAATAGAAAAAATAAAAGAAAAAATGAGAAAATTTTACATTTATAAATCCTTGTTCCTCACATGATAATTTTTTATTTTTTTTATTTTTTTTTATATATATAAATGAAGTTGTAAATACTTTCAACCCAATCCAAGATGATTTGAGCCCGTGGTTTGTCATTCTGCCTGACTCATCGCTAGTTTTTGACTCGGGCTTACTAAATTTTTCCAGGGAAACTGCATTACAAGGCTTCATGAATGATGAAACTGATACGTTCATGAGTATTTGGTTTAATAAATACTTTTATTCATTATTTTATAAACAATTTAATAAACTATCAATGGTCTTTCATCAATCCAACAATCTGTATGAAAGTGGAATTGTTTACCGTCAAATTTAAATGATCAACAGACTTATTAAGCCATTGACAATGTTGGCTGTCAAAGATATATCAATTATTATATTTCTAAGGATATTGGCCCAATAGTGTAACCGTTAGTACTCATTGTTCGTTAAGTATCTAAGTAATACACTTTTATACTCTAAATTAAAGTGTAACTTTTGAAAGGATTTAGATATTATAGCTGCCAATATTGTTAAATTTTTTAAATACTATAAAAAATCATTTTAAATTTTAGAAAATCTAAAAGATATTAAAAACTAATTAATAAAACTAAAATTTACAAATTCTAAAAATTAAAATTGAAAATCAAAATCATTCCAAAATCCATAGTATTAATTAGTTTTTAATAATCTGAAGATTTTTTAAAATTTAAACTATTTTTTATAATATTTAAATAATGTAAATAATTTAGTCTAGAATCATCCTAAAATTCATGTGTGACGTGGATACTTAGCGGATTGTTAACAATGAGTACTAACGGTTGCACAAAAATTGTAGATTTATGTATTACTAAAAAAAAATTTGAGTATTAAAGTGTAACTTTAGAAAATATTTAGGTATTATCGCCGCCAATTAGACTAATAAAAATATGACACGTGGATACTTAACAGTGAGTATTAACGGTTACACAAAAATTGTAGATTTATGTATTATTACCGTAAAAAAAAGATTTGGGTATTAAATTGTAACTTTTAAATTTTTTTGGGTATTATTGTCACCAATATCCCTGTTTATAATCAATCAAAATACTAAAGATACTATTGTTGAAAACAATGTCCTAAGAATTCTTTTAGTACAAGATTTACTAAATTTTGTAAGATAATATTTTGTTGCATACGCTGACTTTCAATTTTATAAATACTTATTTGGTCTCCTGTGTTTTATCGAAATACATACTTGATACCTTATGTTTTCAATAACACTCATTTGATACTCTGTAATTTAAAATTGTACATATATAGTACCCAGACTTAAATTTTATCAATATGACCAAATTATCATCAATTATATGAGTTTCAAATTCAAATTTAATTAGTTAATTATGTATAACTGATGACAGTTTGGTCATATTGATAAAATTGTATTGTTCAAATTTGAGTCCAGAGTACTAAATATGTACAATTTCAAATTACACGGTACCAGATGAGCATTATTAAAAACATAAGATATCAAGTTTATATTTCGATAAAACACAAAATACCAAATGCATATATTCACATTTCAATGCATACTTTAATAATTATATTTATTTAGTATTTATTTTGATCAATAACAATAAATTAATAAATATATTTACTATATTCACCCCTAATAATGTTTTGATATTATATTACCATATTTATTTATATGATATTTTAGTATTTGACTCAATATGAGTCAATGTTATATCCATATAAAGTATAATGTATATTAGTATTTTTTAATCACTCCATCTACAAAATGCGTCTATTACAAAAAAAAAAAAAAAAATCAAAAGCAAATTGTGCCCATGTTTTAAAGAGCCTAGTAAGTAGATGTTAATCGAGTCGTGTTGTGTTAGTATATTTAGCTTCAGTTCATTCAAATTTGTATTATTAATCATACCCACTTTTATCATTCATTAATCATAAATAGCCACATATTGTAGATGAACCACTTGTCGCATAGAAGGGGCGATCGCCCTCCCAAAATTGTATACTTTATATTTTTTTTACATTGAATAATTTTCATTCCCACATTCATGAGTTCATTCTAGGCTTGTCTTTTACTTGGCACATCAACTATTGTACTCTAGGCTTGTCTTTTACTTGGCCCCTCTTATCCTTATAGGCTGGCTTCCATTAGTTACATATTTTATTTTTATAATTAATACCCACGTTAGAGACCTTGAGTAAAATATCACTGTGTTTTACATTTTTAGTTTGTAGTTTACATTTTAAAACCTAGTAGCTTATGTTTTAAAGGATTATAGTTTACATTTTAAATGGTCTTGATTTACATTTCAAAGGGTTGTGGTTTACATTTTAAATCCTAAAAAAAAAAAAATAGGTAGTGTGATTAAAAAAAATGGATATTAATTAATAGTTTTAAATTTTTTGGTGAAAATAAAGAGGCTAACTAAATCTGAGTACTACATATAACTTCTTCTTAATCATATTGTGTTCGGTATGAAATATATTTGTTCTTGTTTTGTGACCATACACTCAAAGTTACAATTTGTGATTTACCATTTAAAAATTAGAATATACTCATTTAATATTTTGTGTTTTAACGAAATACAACTTTTATGCCCTATGTCCTCAATAATGATTATTGAATACTTTGTAATTTGAAATCTTACAAAGTTTGGTACTCTTTGTTATCGATAATAGTCATTAGGTACCATATTATTCATGAGAATATGCACATTCGGTACTTTGTAACTTGTGACCAAATTTGGGTACAATGTACTAAAGTATGTACAATGTAAAATTACAAGGTACTTAATGACCAATATTGGAAACATAAGATAACAACTATGTATTTTTATTTAAACACAAGATACCAAATGAGAATATTCCCTTAAACAATTCATTTTTTTAAATTTTGAATACTTGATAAAATTACATACAAAGTTATTCTTGTTTAACCCAAAAATGGACATGATGGCATGACGTGTAAAGAGGACACGTGGCAGCAAAGAATCAATGAGGACTGCTCGAAATACATGAGTTTCTCGAGTGTGCTCAATCAACACGAAGGAAGTTATTCGCCTTAAAGAGGTTGAAGTTTATAACACGAAGGTAGCTGGTTGAACAAAATTGCTTGGTCAATGGTACACTAGCCTCACAAGGCTGCTCGAAGAGGGCTTCTACTCGAAAGACATGCCAAAATAACAAGATTGATTTGAATTTCAAGAGATATTTATGTAACCGACATTTAAATATATCTTTTGTGTATCTTTTTAAATATGTAATCATTTGTAGCAATCCCACACCGTGAAAGACCTAGATCACATTTGTACGACCCACGGCTCATTAAGAGACTCAATAAATACAAATATCTCACATTCATTATTTTCTTATGTTCATTTACATACAAAATCCCTATCGAATTATATTCTCTCTCAAGCTTAGGAAACTCAGTTGAAACTTGTTCTCCTTGATCTTGAGTTTGAGAGCTTATTGATTAATAAATGTGCAAGTGGACGTAGGTCATTACAAATTCTTGGGTCGAACCACTACAAATCCTTTGTGTCGTTTTACTTGATTTTAGTTCTTTAAATTATTTAATGTCGTTCAATTTGACTTAGTGTCGCTAACCAAAATGTTGGTGAACATTTTGGTGCTTTCATTGAGACCTGAAATCCAAGATCACAATCGACCAATCTGTCTGAATCAATGACTATCACTACTAGACACAAAAGCCAGGAACCACAAGGGGGAAACCCTACCATTGGACCATATGAATGCCCTTCGAGTAGTCATATTTCCCCTCTGCACCCTAGTCAGCAAGTTCCTCCGCCTGGAGACCTGCCTCCACGAGGAGCATTTGGGCGTGATGAGCCCCATGTGGACTTAGGGGAGGACCTCAACCCTGATATTGAGCAGCTGAAGGAAGTTATGGGACAAATGCAAGAGCAATTTGTTGCCATGCATGAGAATTATGCAACAACCCAAGAAGCTATAGTTGAAGCCCTGAATAAGCAAAGGCAAGACTTTCAGGTCTAGATGGATCAACGACAACGAGCCCTTGAAGCTTGTCAACAAGAAGTTGATCGTCGTAACACTAAAGCAACAAGGCTGGTAGAAGTTGTCTTACAACAAACTCAAGCTGCAAGAACTCACCAGTGTACCCTCAACCTGAGCACACTGACAGAGCAAATGCTAAAACTTAGACTCCAGATTGTTGAGTTCCAGAGCCTGCCCAACCAGCAAGGTCCTGAGACCAAGTAGTTCCACCTAGGCAAACTCGTATTCATCACTCGAACAGGGGAGCTCAACCAGGAGTACGTCATCAACTCCACCAAGATGAACAAGTGTTTTCCAATCGTGACCAAGGTCAAGGATGTGGTAGACAACTATCTAGAGGTGGATGGCATGCTAATAGGAAACCAAGGCGATCAAACATCCTACTGGGATGGTTATGATGATGATGGGGGGATAGTCGATACTACCAACCCCACGATAACCATTACTATGATGATCGTCATAATGATGGGTATCCGACAGGAATTTTTTTTTTTTTTTGCCAAGGCCACCTGGGCCTCAAAACTTCCCTGCTCGGGATAATATGCAGCCTGAAGGACCATTTGTTCCACAAGACCACCTCTTGGTGCTCCTCGAGCAGATAGTCAAAATGTTGGAGGGCAACCTAGAGGAAATAGTGTCTTTAATAGACTCAAAAAACGGGGACATGACTTACGAGATGTCCTTGATTAGCTTCGAGAAGGTAATGGGTCTAATGTTGTGGGACCCGTTGCACCAGTAATCCCTCCAGCACCACAAAATGAAGCTGCAGCACTTCCAGTCGCTGCACCAACAGCTGTTCCACTGGTCGCCCCTGTTATTCAAGCACAACTCGATGCTTTAATGCAAATGGTCTGGGAGTTAACAACCCCAAAACACTGACATCGATTTGGAGAGAAGGAAAGTGTAACGCCCAAATTTTCCATTAAGGCTGAGTGCCTTAATTACTGTGCTAGGAGGGCACAATCGAATTTATATGTGGAATGAATTGAATATATGTGTGATTATTTGGTATAAATGATTTATATGGTAATGTGAATAGTTATGAATATTTATGTGTATTAAATATGCATGTGGGTCCGTTTCTGTAAATTAGGGCATATATGTAATTTTTGACTCGTTGAGGGTATATTTATATTATGTATGTGTTATGAGCGAGACCCCAGTGTTATGGGGATACATTTGAGATGTATGGTCTGAGGCGATCCTAGTAAGCAGAATAGTCACAACGGTGTTAAATACCCAGCTCGGGGTGAGCCTAGGGGTATTTTGGGAAACTTAGTACGTATTCGGGATTTACCGGGTGATGGGTAGTTATTAATGTTAGGAACGAGTTTCCAAATACGCTGCGGAATTGTGTGATGGGTTGGCCCAGTGTACAACAAAATTTTTGTAACATATTTAAACTACTTTTAAATATGCGGATCCATTGATATAGATATATTAATCATAAACAAGAAAAGAATAAAGAACATACCTCTTGATGCCTATCAAGTGTCCTTGCTATCTTTTCGTAAAATAAACGATCTTCCTATCCAAGCTACTTCCAGGTACTCACACCAAGATCTTCCACAGCGTTCTCTACACCTCAAGAAGTGTTTGGGCACTTAGAGAATAAAAGATGATATATTTCTTATTCAACTTGATGTACTCAACACATGAGATCAAGAGAATAGGCCTGAGATTGGTTCTGTATCTTTTCAGGGAGAGTTGGAAAGTGCCTTCAAACTTCAATCTGAGCACATCGCTCATACTTGCAAGCATATAACACTTTGCTTTGTTGTTTGATAATATCCAATTATCAAACTTCTCCCTTGCATTTTTGGCAGCAGTAGCGGGAGGGACTTCAGGAGACTCCTCAGTCAAGACAAATTTATGGTTCTCACATATTAATACAATGTTCATGTTTGATTTCCATTTCATGTAGTTTTCACCAGTCAACTTTTCATTAGCAAGTAAAGAAGATACAAGATTTGAGCTAAACATGATAGCTAAAAATAAATAAATAAACAAAAATGAATTTATGCATATAATAAATATCAATAATTTTCATAATAGTAAACATGATGCATGAATGCAACAATCAAAGAACACATAAAAAAAATAATTACTAATTCCACGATTAACTAATTTAAACATTAATGGACCAGCCTTAGGGTAGGTCAGACTAATTCCAAATTAATTTTGAGAAAAGTTCTCAAATTTATAACTGAAAACTCAAATCAACATTTATCTTTTGACTTATAAACAACCGCTTGTTTGGTCAAGGATACACTAGTCTGCTCGAAAACCTAATGTACCTTGTGAGTGTAACCCATTATTTTAGATCAATGGCTTAACTCAAGAGTGTGCCTTGGGGTCAGTCAAACTTGAAATACATCATTTAATCCTTTTCTTAAAGAAGTTTGCCTTGAGAATAACACAGTCGGAAGCCTTCCGTAGGGGGACACAAGTAATGGTTCCGCGAGGCCCTCTCCATGTTACCTCGGTGCTAACTAATAATGGAGACCATGAGACTTATTGTCATAACTCCCTCTCCCACTCACTATTTTAAAATATGTGTTTTCTCAAAACATCCTATGCTTTTTAATTAGGTTGTAAAAATAAAGTGATCTATTTTTACCAAATGATATTCTAATAATTACTAATCCAATCAAGCAAAATTAAAATTATAGAACTATGCCCTAATTAATTCAATTTTAATTTTCTATAATTACTAGGAATATCATTTATTATTTAATAAAATAATTTTATTAAATACTAGAAATTAAACTACTTTTAAAATCAATTTATGCTATTGAACTAGTTAAAACTAGATTTATTATTATATGGTCCATCACATAAAGCATATAATTACAAATGACAATCCTAAGGCATATTTCTACTCATATGAGATGCATGCTAGTTTTAAATATTGTGTGGGTAATATGTATGGCATGTCAAAAAATACATGATAAAGTATCAAACAATTTAATCACATTCAAACATTTAAATAAATAAATGCTAA
Organism: Humulus lupulus; assembly: GCF_963169125.1. Taxonomy (NCBI): domain Eukaryota; kingdom Viridiplantae; phylum Streptophyta; class Magnoliopsida; order Rosales; family Cannabaceae; genus Humulus; species Humulus lupulus. The sequence continues at coordinate 29,326,399 of NC_084797.1, forward strand.
TTAAATAAATAAATAAAAGCGGGCCGGGTGTCTTGGGTATTTCTAGAAAAATTACAACACTTGCAAAATTATACACAAAAATGTAAGAAACTAAATAAAACCTAAAGAGATCTCTATCTTCAGCTTTGGGTCTTCACAAGTAGTCTTGATCTATTAAGTTATTTATTCATTTAATTTTGAATTAAAATAACTTCTAATTATCTTAAACAAATTTTAAGAATAATTAACTTGGGCTTTAATGCCCAACAAGTTATTAGGCCCACTTTTGAATTTGGGCTCAAACAATTAATTCAAAACAAAACAATTTTAATTATGGGCTTAAAATAAATTAGGCCCATAATTTAAATAGATAACAAAGATGCAAGCCCTAGGGTTTTGAAACCCTAGGGCCGGCGGCTATGTGGCTCGGCAGGGCAGGAGGCATGGTGGGAAGCCATGACAGGGGCTGGCAGCGACTCGACGGGGTCGTGGTGCCGATTGAGCAGGCGTCGGGGCCTGGGATGCTGCCAGGACTGTGTGTGTCGTGCAATACCCCATAAAATAGGGGAATTTATTTTCTCAACTATTATTTAATTATTTTAATAATGTAAACATTAAAACTAACTTTTGACTTATCCATTAATTAATTAATTAAAGAAATAGAAGTGAAAAATCCAATCTTAATATTTTACTGTGCTACATGCCCAAGTGAGTCCCTGGGACTCCTTGGTGCGTGTAGCTCCTTAGAAAATAGGGTCCAAGATTTTTTTTTACAATTATTTATTCAAACTACCTTATGAGATAAAATCCAACAACTTGATAATTAATTCAAATGGAATCTATTATCTTTTTAATTAATTATCACATATAATTAATTATTTGAATAAATATTAATCTTTTAAATTCAAATCCAATTTGAACTTGTCAGATTATTATCTCCCACTCAAATAAAGATATTTAATTAATTCTACTAATTAATTAAAACCAATTTAATTTAATATTAATTTCAAAATTTTAATATTTATTTTATTCTAATTTCAAAAATTAGAATTAATTATATATATATAATTTCGAAAATTACACAATAATTAATGATTAATTAATTTTGATAATTACAACTAATTTGGAATTAATTAATTAATCACTATTATCACATAATTACATATTTGGCCCGAAGAACAAATTTCTTCTTAAATATATCTTTTTACCATTTTACCATTTATATCAACTTTTGCCTTGAATAGTGTTGATAGAGCCGTTGTGGGGACCTATGGACCTAAATTTCCAAGCTCCAATAAATTTAAGATTATTAATCTCATGATTACTCCACTATAAATATGAGATTGCACTCTTGTAATTATAGACATTTCATTTACTGAGTACTTTATAACAATAAAACGTCCATTGATATAATCATTACATACAAATTAACCCTCTAATAATGGTTCATACTTAACCGGGAATAAAATTACTGTTTTACCTTTTTAATTATATATTGTTTTCTTAAGTACCATCGACTTTACTAGTGAAGGTTAATTCATAACCAAATTATGAATTTGAGCTCAATAACCTTTAAGTCCCAAAAGTCAACCCTTAAGAGAACCATTATTCAATCTCTTGCAAGAAGGTATAAATTTCTTATCTGTATACTATGTCCCTAGCCATTTACATTAATGAGTTCCCAAAACAAAAGTTTCTAGCCTGATCATTCTGACAAACCCTAACGAGTGAATCAAAGAACTCATATAACATAAACAGAAGTTCATAGTAACTTCAGGATTAAGATCTATTTGTATATGATCATCAGTTGATATATTTAATTAATATTTTGAAAAGGTATTTACCTAAGTACTAATAAACATATATGGTCCAGTTATATATATATATTCTATAATATATAAAGCGCCTCCACTTAAGTATCCTACTACACTAGTAATTCGGATCTAGATCACATGTATTCATAATACTAGTGGACCGTACTTGCAGTAATTAATCTAAAGATTCCATAACTTTATTTTACAACGAACTATTTAAGTTCATTTATCTCAAACACAATCCTCTCGTACCAATACGTGGTTGAGATCACATATATGAACTTAGGAATTTTTCTGATATTTACTTAATATTATCACAGAATAATATAGTCCATAAAATATATGCACAACAAATTCAATTTAATTATTTCTTAAAACAATGTCTACTACATATGCTTTCAGGGCACAATTCCCAACAATTAAATGATTATTTGGGTATGTCAAGATTATTTGGAGAATTATAAGACAATTTGAGGATTAGCGGGAAATGTGGCTAATGACTGTTTTACCCTTGAGGGAACTGAAGGGAAACTTTAGAATGAGGGGCATTTTGGTCCTTTGCTAAGCTTTGGTTGGACTTAGTTAGTCTAGAGGACCCTAGAAGCTAAGGAAAAACAAAAGGAAACACAAAAAACACACTCTCTCACATTTTTTTCTCTTTCTCTCCTTCTATGTTTTATCTCAAAGGGTGGCAGCGTGGAATTCTTGGAGCTTTTAATTTAGTGATGATCTGAATTAGATTTGAGGGTGATTGAGAATTGGAGACAGCTAGGAGTACCAGTAGCTAGGGGGGATTCAAATTCCGCTGAGAGATTTAGAGGTATGGAGTTCTAACCTTGAGTTATTTAAGTGTTCTTGGTGAGTTTTGAATTTTGATGTTTAGGGATATTTTAGAAGCTATAGGTTGTTATTTATTGTGTGTCTGAATTGTTGGAATTGTTTGGGTGGTCTATTTGGGATAAAAACCGAGTTTGGAGTGGTTTGGGAGAAGTTTACGATTTCTGAAATCGCTACTTTTCTGGGTTCGCGGGGTCACACCGCGACGCTGTTCTTGGAGCGCTGCGACCCACATGAACTCAGAAGCCTAAGGGGGTCTGTGTGGGTTGTGTCGCGGCGCGTGTCTAGGGAAATAAGGGCTCGGACCCTCTAACTTGTAGAGGGTTGCGGCGCTTGCTAGGGGCTCCACGACTCAAATAGAGGAAATTGGTCAATTAAGGGTTTTAATCTCGGGAACTCGAACCTAAAGGCTCGGGAACGATTCTACTACCCAGTTTAGTAGAATTCGAGATCCCGAAGGCTAGAAATATACCTTGAAACTCTTGAATAGTCTATGTGATTAATGGTTATCTGTTATTGCTTGTGACTAGGTTATACCGCTAGGGCTCAGGGATAGAGATCGTGCTCGGGATTGCCATACGCTATCTGCTGGGGACTCAAGGTAAGAAAATTGTCTGTGTTCGTAGAGCAGGGCATGGCTCGATTATCTGTGCTTGTATTGTGCTTAGTGTTATGTGTAAATATTTGTAACTATTACGTCATATATATGTTTGTGAGGGAGCAGAAAGGGTCGGGAACGGCAAGGGTTGGGATTGGCAAGGGCTAGGATCGACATTAAGCATGTTGAATGCGGGCCACCATGGCATGGCCATCTAAGGGTGGCGTACTCACCCGCTCAGTTAAGACCGTGAACTTGGTGCGTGATAACGCACCTTGAACGACTTAGGCCGATGTTGTGAGTTTTAATGGAAACTTGTGGATTGTCTGTTGTGTTTGATTGGTTATGCATTTATTGAAATAAATGATTATATGTTGTGCTGTGAAGGTTTCTTGCTCGGCCTTGGCTCACGGGTGCTCTATGGTGCAGGTAAGGGCAAGGAATGTTGGGGTTTTATGCCCTAATTAAATTCCAAATTCTTTGTAATCTCATTTTATTATCAATAAAAGAATAGAAATAATTTTTTGACTTGGTCAATCACTTTGGTCACATGTTTTATTTTCATGATTATTTGTTTAATATAAACTTCTATTAAATCCCGAGCACATAGCTAATCTTATTTATAGTGACGTAATCACAGTGGAATATAAATATGATTATATGCTCAAAATAAGTTAGTCCTAAGATTAGTCAGTGCACCGGATTTACACTGACTTGCCAATCTACGATATGATCTACTTACACATTACAGTGTTATGTTCTTTCCAGAACATTAGCAAAGTAGATAAGATCGGATGTATTTGTTACATCGGACAGGACCGATATTGACAGTTGATAAGATAAGTAAACATACCGTTATTATCTATTCTAGTCATATCATATAGTTGACCATAGGTCAATTCAATCTCAATTCTGAGTGGTTAGTATTCTAACTGATTGTATTATTTGAGTTCTTTGACTTGTTCGTTACCAGCTTACCCTACGGACTAGCCCATACTTACATCTTGGGAACTCGGTAGTATAATTGAGTGGGAGTGTTAATCATAGATATGAACATCTATAGCTTCTGATGAAGAAGTGAAACGATGGTTTCCTTTTAGTTTGGTTCAAGGTGTTAAATGATATAGATCTCATTTCAGTAATTAAATTAGTTTACTAAAATATCATTTACAAGGAACTAAGTGTTTTAAGGATAAAATACAACGAGGGGTAAAATAGTATTTTAGTCCTGTCTCATTGTAGACCGTCTATAGAGGATTGAGTGACAATTATGGTTGTAACAATGGATAATTAATAGCGTATCTATATTTGTTATAGAGCGTTCTATGAATTCAAGAGTGCAATTCCAAGTCTATAGTGGAGTCACGAGGAATTAATAAGTTAGTAAATTTATTTGTTAGATTTATGAAAACTTATTGGAGCTTGATTTCATAGGCCCATGGCCCCCATTGTACATTGGATAAAATCATCTAGATAGTCTCAATTAATTGATTTAATCATCAATTAGAATTATCAAAGTTGACCAGGTCAATTTTGGATAGTTTCACAGAGTTGTGTAATTTTGACAAGAAAAGAGAAATTATGGCTGATTTATTAATTAAGATAAATTGGTATCTAAATTAATAAATAAATTTAAATCAAGGTTCAAATTATAAATAATTAATTTGATAAAGGATTTAAATAATTAAATCAATAGAAAATAACACATGCCTTGATTTTAAGTCCAATGGGCTTATAATCAAATGGGAAATTTCACGGGCCTATAGCCCATGATAATTTCGACCTAGGGCTTCAAAATGGCTGTTATTTTATTGATTTTTTAATTAAATTAAATTGCCTAATTGAGTCTATAAAAGGAGTGCTTATAGAGAAGTCAAAACAAGGGTTTTTGATAAGTCGGATTTTCTGATAGTTTTATATTCTCTCTAAACACAAGTCCTTTTCTAAGCCTCTTTGTTATTTTCTTTTCTTCTCTCTATATCTATCTCATGTGTTGAGAATTGCCCACACTAGTCTAGGTGGTTCTAAGGATACATTGGAAGATCGTGAAGACAATAGAAGATCGGTTCAGTTTCTTGATAATACTCTGCGACAGAAAGGATACAAGAGTTAGAGAAACTGAAGGAAGGACTCTTAATTCCGCTGTGTATACTGTAAGTATTATATTATTTGTTTCTCTTTGAATTCGATTTTAGAAACATGTTTTAGGCTATCTCGTATTAATTTGTTTAATATTAGATATACATGAAAATAAATAAAGATCCTGTATAAGCTTTTTCCAACAGCCTGAACCTTTATAATTTAATTTGGGGCTCCCTCTCTCCTTTTCTCTGTTTTTGTAAACATATTATTATTACTTTTTTTTATGGGCGCAATTGTGTCTAAGACAATTGCTTATCTGTTCCTATTATTATTACATTGGTTTTTGTCTTTTCCCAATGGATCCCGCTTTATATTCATTTATTTTTCTCAAAAATTCACTAAGTGTTTTACCACTAAGCATGAATTAAGATTAAATGTGGAGTCTTGGTTCCAATGGTCAGGACCATTAGGGGAAACCAAAATTTTGGTCTCGACGGTCTGGGTCGTCTTGGACATACCAAATATAACTTAACTGGTTTATCTTGACTCTATGGTTCAGGTTCCAATGCCCTGTACCGTTATGGGTTTCTCAGATATAACTTAGTTAATTAACTTATTTCAAATATGAGTTTCAGGTTCCAACGGCCTGGATCGTTAAGGAGTTATTAACTGTCATCTGCTTAATCTGTCCTGACTCTGATGTTCAGGTTCTAACAACCTGGACCATTAAAAATATGACTTAGGTAGAAATTATTTGATTAACTTATCTTGAACTTGAGGTTCAAGTTCCAACGGTCTGAACCGTTTACAAGACTAAATTTACTCAATATAAACCTAAGCTTTAAGTTCCAATTTTCCAGGACCGTTCTAGGGAAACCATGGTTAGATTATCCTGGATCACGATAGGGCTGGACCAAGCTTTTGGGAGTTGGGTTTTGAACCTCCCAGAAAATATGGGTCCGGGTTAGGAGTGGGATTTGAGCCTTGCGTCCTTTTTTTTGTTGAACCCCCCAGACCACACAGATCCAGGTTATAACTGGGCTTTGAGTCTTGCATCCTTTTTTGCCGGGAGTTAGGTTTTGAACCCCCAGTCTATATTAGTCTGGATCAGGACTAAGCTATGAAATTTGCATCCTTTTTTATTGGTCTTAATCTTATACTTGTATAGATGGTCTTACCCCCAAGTGATCAAATAGTGTAGTCTTAGGTCACTTGTTCGTGTAAGAATTAAAGACATACTTGAACTTTTTATTTTCTTACAACATTTCTTATGGTGTTTTGTCCACACCATTTCCATTAAATAAGAGATGGCCCTGGGGCATACATTACTTGAAATTAAAATTTTTATAAAGAGCATAATTAAATCCTCCCGAATACTGATAGTACCGGCGGAGGTGTTCTGCGTTCCAGGCCCTTGGGACCTCTGTTCCCGGACACACTTCGTTTTGGATCTCATAGGGTCCTTCCCAGTTTGGTTCCAGAACCCCCACTCTTGGATCTTGATATGCAAGGAAGACTCTTCTTAGGACTAGATCGCCGGTTTCGAACCTTTGGCTCTTAACTTTCGAGTTAAAATGCCTTGCGATCTTTCCCTGATACATCTTCAACTGCACTTGTGATTCTTCCCGGATCTCTTTGATGAGATCCAGGGATTCTTGGAGTAAGGCGTGGTTCCTGACGGGATTGTATGTATCTTGTCTGTGAGATGGGATTGTAGTTTCCACTGGGATGACTGCTTCGCATCCGTACACAATTGAATAGGGAGTAAGTCCGGTCGATGTTATTTCTGCTGTCCGGTATGCCCATAGGACGCGGGGCAACTTTTGCAGCCACTTACTCTTACAGCCTTGTAGTTTTTTCTTTAATGTTCCCCTAAAAATCTTATTCACAGCCTTTGTTTGCCTATTTTCTTGAGGCCTTGTGACTACGAAGAAGCTTTTGATGATGCCATTTCTTTCACAGAAGTTAGTGAAGTGGACGCTATCTGTTGACCTGTGAAATTGGCCAACTGTCATATGTACAGTATACGACACCTTTTGAACGAAATAAATATAATAAACGACAGAGTACAAATCTCTTAAACAAACACACAGAAGTTTTATAGTGGTTCAGCCATGTTCTGATGAACAGTAATAACCTAATCCACTTAGCTTTTAGTATTGAATCACTCGACAATTACACTGATGAACAAAAATATTCAATCGTTTCTAATTTGCCCAGAGTTCCTCCCCCAAATATCTGTTAGTTCTCAAAAATTCCAGAAAATGCGATCCCTTGAAACGAAGCCCTGGGTCCTTTATTTATAGTACCCAGAGGCTGTTAAATATCAGTAATACTGGGATCGTGGTTTGGTACATGATTATTAGGTAGTGGAGATACGTGCCCACCTCCCCATGATTATGAGATCGTGGGTCTTCTCATTGTTTCTCTGGATCGTGGTAGATAATGCAAGATTGAAACCTCTAGGAAAATGTTAAGTCTTGGTTGGTCTATGAGACTTAGGTGCTAGACTCGATAACCCTTCAAAGCTTGGGTGCTAGGCCTGATGACCCTCTAGGTGCTGGACCTGTTTGATCTTAGTTTGAACGAGTGTGAGTATTTCTCATTGAAGTGTACTTGGGAGTTTAGGCCGACTACCCTATGAAGAATAGGGTGGGCCGACCACCCAGGTGGTTCTTGAGCATGTCAGGCCGACCACCCCTGGGGTAGGGGTCAGGTTGACCACCACTAGGGGCTCTTGGGCCGACCACCCTTGAGGGTTGGGGTCAGGCCGACCACCCCCAGGGGGTTCTTGGGCATGCTTATGGAGACCACCCCTAGGGGTAGGGGTCAGGCCGACCATCCCTAGAGTCTAGGGCCAGGCCGACAACCCCTACGGGGTCTTGGCCTGGCTGACTTCCCTATAGGTACTGGACCTATCTTTTTTGTTCATCGGTCTTTTTTCAATACTTCGTTGTTTTTCCCTGATTTGTGATGCCATGTGTCGCTTTCTCATTCTCCACGTCATCCCCGTACTTTTGAGGGATAACATTTGCCCCCTAAGTTTATTGTAATGTGTTCAACATTACGGTAAACTTGATCTAGGCTCGAGAAACATACCGTAGCAGTACTTTAACAACCAAGTCCCTCGGGACATTACGTAGTACTTTTTTAACTATTGATAATTTTCTCAGCACAAATTTTTCAAGAATAATTGTAATTCCTAAAAATAATTAGGTTTTTCAAGGAAAATTAATTTCCCAAAAATCCAGTATATTTTTCAAGGAAATTTGAAGTCCTAAAAATATAATATATTTTTCAAGGAGTTTTGAAGTCCTAAAAATATAATATATTTTTCAAGGAGTTTTGACGTCCTAAAAATATAATATATTTTCCACGGATATTAATTCATAAAAAAAATATATTTTTCAAGGAATTTGAATTCCTAAAAATATAAGATATTTTTCAAGGAATTAGAATTCCTAAAAATATAGATATTTTTCAAGGAATTTGAAATTTTAACCATACCAGATATTTTTCAAGGAAATTTGAATTCCTAAAAATATCTAGTTAGCCTGAGAGGTTATAAGTAGGGCTTCACTTCTCACTCCCTTGCTCTGTGTGCCTCACTCATAGGAGTCTCCAAGCCTGATTTCTTCAATTCTTCATCAAACTCATATCTTTATTTGGGTAAGTACTTTCTCCTAATCCTTACACCATTTAATTTAAATGTGCTTAGATTTAGAAGAAATACTTTAAATCTTTGAGGAATCTGTCTGAATCTTCTTGTTTGGTTTTGTTTTGATCCAAAATAATTGACTTATTTGAATCAAGGTACGGTTTCTCTGTGAAATTCCTTAGCTTGGACGATTTCCAGGGTTACAAACCCTAGCACATGCGATTTTAAGTTTGTGAAACCCTAGGATAGGCGATTTCAAGGGATGTAAAACCATAAGTCGACCATCCCTAGGGCCTCATTATGGGCCGAGTACCTCTAGGGCTTCCCTTTCCTTGGCTTATGCGCTTTCCAGGTCTAGGGATTAGGGTTAGGGCCGACCACCCCTAGTGTTTCCAATCATGGGCCGAGTACCTCTAGGGTTTCCCTTTCCTTGCCCTATGCAATTTCTAGTTCTAGGGATTAAGGTTAGGGCCGACCACCCCTAGAGTTTCCAATCATGGGCCGAGTACCTCCAGGGATCCCATTTCCTTGCCTTATGCGATTTCCAGGTCTAGGGATTAGGGTTAGGGCCGACCACCCCTAGAGTTTCCAATCATGGGCCGACCACCACAGCCTTGGGCGACTTCCAGGGATCCAGGGTGGTCATCCCAAGCATAAGCCGACCACCTGGGACCCTAAATTCTTTTTTTCTCTTCTCAACTGATCTCTTTGGGGTCTTCCTTGTACTGTACAAATTATTTTTATTGGAGACTTGAACTTTAGTCCTCTGGCATTTTTCTGAGGTTTGCATCCCTAAGGTGGTCGGCCTAAGGTGGTAGGTCGACCACCTATGCCCCATCTTTCCTGCTTTGTAATCTTATGGATTCATGGTGGTTGGCCCAGGCTTAGTCTCACTGGGCCGACCCCCTATATAGACTTTTTCTCCTGATTTGTTCATTTTTGCTCCTTAGTTCATGGATAGGCCCCCAACTATTGGCTTCATTATGTTCACTTACTAACTTTACTCTTTATTTTTCTTCGGTTGCAGATGTCCAACTGATAAGTACTGAATTTGTCTATTTTTAATTCATTATTCTTCTATTATTATGCACTTGATTATTTATTTATATATGTTTAATTAGTTTATTTTGTGTTTTTAGGATTTTCAAGACATTTGGGTGAAAATGAATGAATTTGTGATGTTTTACAAGCAATGGTTAAGCTCAGAATTACAAGTCTGAAATTTCATACTTGATTTTGATAATTTTTCAATACTCTTTTGGAAATATACCTAGAAATACAAGTTTTAGATATTTTTCTTAGCTTTCTAGAGATTTTTGAATCGTCCAATTTCTAGTTATATCGAGGAAGTGATGCTTAAAAAACTTTCGGTCACTGCAGCAGAAGAAAATCGAAAAACGGGAAAACTTGCTATGGCCGCGGCCAGCCTTATTCTACGCCGCGGCTTGGGGGACAGAACGTAGTGGCCGTGGCCAGCAATGTCCCAGGCCACGGCCAGAGCCCGATTTTCTAGAAAATACGTTTTTCTAGTGGCCGCGGCCGCCAAGAAACACTAGCCACGACAGTGCGACAAATTTTTCCTTAAAATTCAAATTTTAAATGTAATTTTTCATGGGCTATAAAAGGGATTAGGGTTAACTTTTATGAGAACTTTGGATTGCGATTTTTAGAGGCTAGAGCAGCAGAGGAGGAGAAAAAAACATCATCATCTATATTCTTCAATCTAGTTTTTCTTTCTTCTCAAAACTCTTTTATTTTTATTGGATATTTATGTTTATGAATATGAATATGATTATGGAGTAGTTTTCTTTATAGTTAAGGGTTATTTCAAAACCCTAGACATGAGATCTTGAATGCATTGATGAATTTTATTCCTTTTATTCCCTTATATTAAATTGCTTATATTTTTCTATTTGAATGTCATGGATCTTGTAAAATCTTGTTTAGATGGCCACTAATTGGGGTTTTGCATTGTTCTACTATCATCTTAGGATTTCTATTCACCTAATGGTTTAGGATTCTAAGTAAAGTAATAAATTACAATTAAGGTATTGTGACAGGTATTTTAATTGTGAGGAAAAATAGAACCTAGGTTAAATAAATTGCATGCTTAATGAATTTGTTGCCTAGATTAACTTGTTTCCACAAAGTGTAATGCTTTTACTAGGTTAAATAAATTGCATGGTTAATGGGTTTATTTCTGGGTAAAAAGGGTTAATTAAGAGCGCTTAGCTTTAATTAATTATATTAGGAAAACTGCGATAATTGACTGCTTAAGTGTTATCTGCGGGGTTAATAGTTTAATTGGGAATAGGGAATATTATTCATCATTGTTGATAGATTGATTGCTGAAGGTGGAGAGTAACTCTTGAATATTTCTTTATATTGACCCTGATTTTGGCCAATTGACACAGAGTCAAATATGCTTGATATGGACACATGCGTTGAAATGAATGTGATGACAAAAACAATAAAGCACACAAGAGTTTATAGTGGTTCGGCCCCAGAATCTGGTAACAACCTACGTCCACTTGAACTGTTATTGATATAGGATTCAAAGGAGTGATCAAAGAACTAGGGTTCAATGAGTTTCACCAATCTCTGAAGAACCAAACAATATATCAAATAGAATAACTCCAATCTCATATAATTAGAAAGAAAAAAAAGTCCATTCTTTGAGCTATCTTTCTCTATTTATAGGCTCAAGGGGGATTGCATTAATTTGTTACAGATATTCTTTCCTAAATAATTGGATACTCAAGGAAATCATGGGAGTCAATCTCGGGATTGACTAAGATCTTTATAAAATTATCGTGAGACACGCGGAATGTGCGACCATACTGGTTGCAGGCAAACCTCAACTGCCTTTTGCTTGCAATGTCTTTACTGGTCAATACCCTAGTAAAACTCCGCCAGGTGTCAGCCACGTGTCCAGAAATCACTTGCCACGTCATCTGTGTCTATTTTTTGGATAACATTTGCCCCCCAAGTTTATTTATTACGAGCAATAAATAAACTTTTGAGGAAGCGACCCTTCGGTTACCCCACCGGACATGTCAGAACAATTCGTGCAATCTTGGAAAAAGAAACCTACCCTTGTCTAATCACGGCTTTTCGTTTCCCAAGTAATCTTTTGACGGCCATCACCCTTCCCCATGCTTCGAAAAAGGGGAAACTGATGATTACTTCCTTTTAATGCTTACGGACAAAAATATATATAGTCTCTTCAAAGTCTCCTTTTTCTTTTTACGCAAGCCATCACTCTTTCAAGAAACCCTAACACCAGAGCCCCTGTCTTCCTCTGGAGACCGTCCTTCGGCGTTTCAAGATTCAGCCCGTGAGTTCTTTGACGTCCGAAAAATTTCTCAAATCTCCATGATCTCTATCCTGGTAAGTTTCTGGACTCTTATGCTTTATAATTTTGCCGTGCATGCTTCTGTAGACCGACTATTGGGTTCATCCGCTTCTGGGTTGAGATGCATGTCAGTAGGGGGTTTAATGGGTGACACTGTATTGAATGATTTTTTTTTTTGCCATTAAGGAGTTACGAGTTAGTTTGATAGTTTGACAGTTTTCATGGTGAAAGGTCTTAGAGCTAGTTGGGTCATTACAGTTTGTATCAGAGCAACAGTTCATTCGCATGAAGTTCTCCTTGATACACATTCTCAAGCTATGAATCTAACTGCCAATGTAAGTATTTATCTTGTAGTTATTATGTTTATATGTATAGTTAACGTTTTAGCCTTATGTTTTGAGTTGAGAATGAATGGAGCATTAACTTATGAGGATATCCAAGTCATTAAGGCCTTGAAAATAATTTGAGAACCAAGAAACACTGTAGAAGTGCTAGAAAGAATCACTCGGAGACTACTCTTATTCCACAGGGAGATAGGTCACCTCCGAGAAACTAAGCAAATCATGATGACAGCAATGAAGCAATATGTTTTAATAATTATACTTTTTAAAGATTATCCTACTATAATTGCAACTTTAGAAGATATATGGGAGATGATAGATGATGAAGATGAATTACCAGTAGCTATGAGATATTATTTTCTCAAACTTAGGTTCACCTCTAAGATGGAATTCCAATTCACAAATGAGCAAAATCATAGAAATTTTACGAATCCTCCTCGAGGGAATTTTGAGGCTCAAGATATTGATGACTATGAAGAGATAGATGATGATATGTTAGATGAAGGATCAGATGTTGAAGATCCCGATATTTAGAATATATTAGTTTCTTATATATTTTATTTATGATTGTAAATAGTGAAAACTTTTTTTCAAATAAATATCATTGTTATTTTGATAACATGTATGAGTTTGATTTTCTTTTGCAATCATAATAAATAATAAATTTATTGAATAATGACAAATTTCGGTGAGGGTGGATACATATCAATGAACCAGGTTCCATATTGACAGTTAGGGGGCCATAGTAGTGGGAACGATTTTAGTGATCCCAGCCTGTTGGGGTTTTATGCCCTAATTAAAACTCAAATTCTTTGTAATCTCATTTTATTATCAATAAAAGAATAGAAATCATTTTTTGACTTGGTTAATCACTTTGCTCACATGTTTTATTTTCATGATTATTTGTTTAATATAAACTTCTATTAAATCCCGAGCATATAGCTAATCTTATTTATAGTGACGTAATCACAGTGGAATATAAATATGATTATATGTTCAAAAATAAGTTAGTCCTAAGATTAGTCAGTGCACCGGATTTACACTGACTTGCCAATCTACGATATGATCTACTTACACATTACAGTGTTATGTTCTTTCCATAACATTAGCAAAGTAGATAAGATCGGATGTATTTGTTACATCGGACAGGACCGATATTGACAGTTGATAAGATAAGTAAACATACCGTTATTATCTATTCTAGTCATATCATATAGTTGAACATAGGTCAATTCAATCTCAATTCTGAGTGGTTAGTATTCTAACTGATTGTACTATTTGAGTTATTTGACTTGTTCGTTACCAGCTTAACCTACGGACTAGCCCATACTTACATCTTGGGAACTCGGTAGTATAATTGAGTGGGAGTGTTAATCATGGATATGAACATCTATATAGCTTCTGATGAAGAAGTGAAATGATGGTTTCTTTTTAGTTTGGTTCAAGGTGTTAAATGATAGAGATCTCATTTCAGTAATTAAATTAGTTTACTGAAATATCATTTACAAGGAACTAAGTGTTTTAAGGATTAAATACAATGAGGGGTAAAACGGTATTTTAGTCCTATCTCATTGTAGACCGTCTATAGAGGATTGAGTGATAATTATGGTTGTAACAATGGATAATTAATAGTGTATCTATATTTTTTATATAGCGTTCTATGAATTCAAGAGTGCAACTCCAAGTCTATAGTGGAGTCATGAAGAATTAATAAGTTAGTAAATTTATTTGTTAGATTTATGATAACTTATTGGAGCTTGATTTCATAGGTCCATGGTCCCCATTGTACCTTGGATAAAATCATCTAGATAGTCTCAATTAATTGATTTAATCATCAATTAGAATTATCAAAGTTGACCAGGTCAATTTTTGATAGTTTTATAGAGTTGTGTAATTTTGAGAAGAAAAGAGAAATTATGGCTGATTTATTAATTAAGATAAATTAGTATCTAAATTAATAAATAAGTTTAAATCAAGGTTCAAATTATAAATAATTAATTTGATAAAGGATTTAAATAATTATTTAATTAATTAAATCAATAGAAAATAATACAGGCCTTGATTTTAAGTCCAATGGGCTTATAATCAAATGAGAAATTTCACGGGCCTATAGCCCATGATAATTTCGACCTAGGGCTTCAAAATAGCTATTATTTTATTGATTTTTTAATTAAATTAAATGGCCTAATTGAGTCTATAAAAGGAGTGCTTAGAGTGAAGTCAAAACACAAGTTTGATAAGTCACAAGTCAGATTTTCTGATAGTTTTATATTCTCTCTAAACACAAGTCCTTTTCTAAGCCACTTTGTTATTTTCTCTTCTTCTCTCTATATCTATCTCATGTGTTGATAATTTCCCACACTAGTCTCGGTGGTTCTAAGGATACATTGGAAGATTGTGAAGAAAATAGAAGATCGGTTCAGTTTCTTGATAATACTCTACGACAGAGATGATACAAGAGTTAGAGAAACTGAAGGAATGACTCTTTAATTCCGCTGTGTATACTGTAAGTATTCTATTCTTTGTTTCTCTTTAAATTCAATTTTAGAAACATGTTTTAGGCTATCTCGTATTAATTTGTTTAATATTTGATATACATGAAAATAAATAAAGATCATGTATAAGCTAATCCAACAAGGAAAAGGTTGACCAACCATGAGTTGGAGGGCATGGAGCGGTGCGTACATGTTTGGCCTACTTGGCTGCCACGGTTGGGGTACTTTTATGGAGCACAGTAAAATGTCTGATTTTGTCGCTTAGGTCGACTGTACAGTGACTTTTGAATTTTAAATATGTCTTAAACATTATTTTGGGATCCCAATGTATCTCTTTTATGATCTTAATGAAAGTAAAAATCTTTTATATGAAAGTTTTATTAAATGAGTCTTTGTTTTAATTTAATTACACTTTTGGGTCTAACACCTCGATTAGCGAGTCAAATACAAATTTTAAAACATGGCAACGACTCTAGGGTAGTAGGGAATTACAACTTGGTATCAGAGTGTGCCAAGGTTTATGGTTCCTGGAGATTGACTGAACATGTACGCTCGTTGCCGAAGACAAGCTCGACTCAGGGTTGGTCGGTATTAAGTGAAATATTTGTCTAATTGCTTATCTGAATTGCCTATTTTCCTGTTGATATATATAGAGAATGATGTATATATAATGTTAGGGCATGGCCTCTTTGATTGTTGTATGATTATGCTATGTGTGTATCGTGTTGATTTCGTATTTGTGATTGATCGGTTCCACCTGAGGGTGGGAACATATGAGAGCTAATATATGAAAGATTCCAGAAGCATTATCCTCCTAGTTTTGAGGGAGGCTTGGAATCGTTCAAAGCTGAACAGTGGATGGGCACGACTAGCTTCATCCTTGACTATGTGGGAGTGGTAGGCAATGATAGAGTGGCTTATGCCATGTACATGTTGCAGGAGGATGCTCGAACGTGGTGGGAAATGGTATCCCAGACTAGAAATGTTGTCATGATTGGTTGGAAAGAATCTAGACAAGTTTTCTACGAAAGGTATTACTATGACGTAGTTCGAATTGCGAAGATCAATGAGTTTATAAGACAATGAAAAAGTATGTCAAAGAATGTAATGGGCTGGCCAATCCGCCTTTGATTTGGTACCAATAGATGTGGCCCAGAAGGAATGATTCATTCAAGGACTGAACTCTGGGGTAGCCTAAAGAGTTAGGATAGCTCAAGTACATGAGATTTCTACCTATGCTCAGGCAGTAGGGAGGGGCATTGCTATGGAGGACTCATGAGATGAGATATGGGATAAGAGTACCATATGGCAGGGAGCTCAGGCAATGGTACCCCATTTGTGATATCGGGTAGGGGCGGAGGCCCTAGTAACCAGAAAAGAAAGATCCCTGATAGCTCTACTACCCCTGGTCTTGATAGGAGGGGTTATAGTATACAGGGTGGCTGCCAAGGCGGCAACAAGGTCTGGAAAAGTTATCCAGTATGTCCCAGGTGCAAGAGAGGCCATCTGGGAGAAGGTCGAGCGAAGGCATGTTTTCTATGTGGAATGGTTGGGAGCTTCAAGAAGGATTGCCCAAGATTGAAGAAGGGAGAACCAAGGAGTGCAGATAGCTCAAATCTGGGTCGAGAGTCTACCTTGATGTAGTTAGAGCCCGAGGCTAGTCCCCCGGAGGTGATGGGTTGGTTCTCTAGTTCTTGTTCTTTTATATTGTTCTAACTGAGTCTGGTGCTACGTATCTCTTAGTAGAGACATAAATATGTAGTACATACTATATGATTATTACACTATGGGGCTTGAGATTTTAGTGTATGCCTAGGGAAAATTGGTAATTTCCAAGAGACGGGTCCGAGTATTATTGATAGAAAGTTAGCAATAATAATTCATTGAGCTGGTTATGTGAGGATTTTGATATGATCCTGAGTACGAATTAGTTGCCAAGTAAGGGACAACCATGAGCTGTAAGGAAATGATGGGGACTTCTGAGTTTAAAAGGGAAAGGACCCGGTTGTGTTCACGAGATGCCTAGCTATTGTAGTAGGTACCGCCGGGGTTATATTAGTTGGACTAGAGGGAAACTAGATCGGTCAGTGAGGTTTCAGATGGTTTTACAAGGTTTCGCTGGGATTGCTATCGTGTCTAGGAAACTAAGGGTGCTACGGGACTAAGGCAGAGAAAGAATCGGTACCAGAGACATCATGCAGAATGGAACTAGCTAAGCAAAAAGGATTTAAGGCTCAATCAAAGAAGTTATTTGACTTAAGGGTTGATCAGACAGAGGATCTCACCATGGGACATGTCAACACCATTTGTTAAGAAGAAGGCCAAGTCTGCGAGAATGTGTATTGCATATGGATAGCCAAATAAAGTAATTGTCATGAATAGGTATCCATTGCCAAGGATGGATGATTTATTTGTCCAGTTGCAAGGTTAAACAATGCTCTCAAGAGTTGACCCTCGATCTAGTTATTACCAGATGAGGATCAAGGAAAGAGACATTTCAGGAATTACCACTCGTACCAAGTATGATGTCATGGATTTTCATTGAAGGCTCTTGAACTGACCAATGCTTCAGGGGCCCACGTAAATTCAACAAGTAGAGAGTACAAGAATGATGTGGACAAGTCATATTTGGGTCTATTGAGAATGCTTTGGACTACTTCCAGTTAAGAGCAGAATACAAGTAATACTTCTATTGATACTTCCGAGGATGAGGAAGCGGGGAGTACAAGTAAGGTTCTGGAAAAAATAAGTTCTGATTTCTCTAGATGATATTCAATGTCACATTATGGGGAGTGATGGAATTATGTATGATTTGGTTAAAATAGAAGCCGTAAGGAAATTGCTAAAGGAACGCCTTAGGGGTTAAAAGCACGGTGGAACTGGCGAAACACAACGGCTTTCAGTTGAAGCATCTTCAAGGACTACCATACCCTTGAATAAAGTAACGAAAGGACCAAAAGCTTGTCTGAATGGATAGTTGCGTGTTAGATGTTCAGAAGTTGAAATAAAGGTTGATTAGCATGCCATGGTATTAGAATACGCATGCAATGGACTGGCACAGGAGGATGGTACGATGGACATTGTCCTTGAATAAAACGAGGAGTTAATAGTGCAATGCGTCAAGGCTTAGGGTGTGTCGTGTGTAGCCTGAAAAGGTGATGGTTTGTGCTTCACAACAGATAAAGGAATAAGAACATAAATGTTCTATACGGGACTTTGAGTCGACAGTAATGCCAGATAGCCATGGTTTGAATAAGGTGAAGACACTTATGGGAAAGAAATGCGTGCACTATCATAAAAGTTAAAGCACTTTGTCACCCATAGGGGGAGGGGGGTTGACCATAAGACAAAGGCACTAGTGGGAACTAGTGAAGGACTCACATTGGAATCCTTTATTACTCAAATAAAACTAACGTGGAGGCTGACATCTTGAGTTAGAAAGGTCTGTGCCATTTGTATGATTCGCGATGGATTACAGTAAAGTCAAATGAGGTAACGACCGAGATTTGTATAGAATCTGTGATTGGTAATTGGTAGATATACCTCTATTGACAATGAAATACAGAAATAAGATTTTGTAGGAGTGGTTAAGAATCCTACCATTTTAGCATGGATAGGTTACAATATGAGGATCAGATGAGTGATTCAATGGATGATGACATCGAGGGGGAGATTCTAGACGATTCTTATGCTACCCCTTATAATTGTTGTATCCAGGAAGTTTGAATGGGTGTTAAGACCTAAAATTTGTATACCAAGAGGCACACTGCCTAATCTTTAGCAAGTGAGAGATGATAATTAGAAGTCAGAAAGGGCTATTGTGACTCTAGGGTATCCTGGAGTTAGTATGGAGGGATGTAGTCATGGACCATAAGGTTGGATTACCTCAGATTTTAGGTAAGATGAGTGGGTGCGAAAATTTGTGATTCGACATATTAAGAGAGCACGCTTTGGTTTGTGTGAGCAAATTATCATAGGGATAAGTATATGCGAAAGGAGACCGTACGTCTCTGTGGGACACCAAAGTCGATAGTGTCGGATTAAGACCCTTTAGTTCCCAAGTTCTGGAAAGGATCGTAGAGGGCGATGAGTATAAGATTGAGATTTGGAATAATTGACTACCTTCAGACAGACTGCCAACCTGAAGGAACAATTCAGACTCTAAGAATTTTACTTCGAATATGTAAATTTTCAAGACATTTGAGGCAAGTACGGTCCCTGGATTGGTTTATCACGATGATGAATACCGATCGATGTCCATAGTGACTCTGGATAAAATATTGTGAGATAGGAAACGAGAATTACTTATTCCGGGGAAACGAGAGAAGAGACAAGAAGTATTCGGGTACAAAATTAGTCCGGAGGACCAATGAAGTCATTTAGGATTGTTAGGGTAGAAGTGTCTGCTTTATTGAAAAGACATAAGAGCTCACAAATTTAAATATGGGGACGTGGAGTTCTAGGTTAAGAAACTTTATACATCTCCAAGTATTATGGACAAAAAAAAGGAGAAGCTGTTGGGAATAGTGCTCTTAAAGCAATTGTAGTTGACTAATGTTTTAAATGAAATAAATAATTGAATTGAATTATTATATATATAGACTATATCTGATATTATGCAGATAATATTAAGTAAATATCATAAAATTCCAAAGTTCATCTATGTGGTCTTAATCTCATATTGTTATAAGAGGATCGAGATTGAGATAATGAACTTAAAATAGTTCGCAATAAAATAAAGTTATGGAATCTTTAGATTAATTACTGCTAGCACGATCCACTAGCATTATGAATGCAATTGACCTATATCCGATCACTAGTGTAGTAGGACACTTTAGTGAAGGTACTTGTGTATCCTAATTTCAGCATGGGTCTTTCACTCAGATCGTGTGCAGCTGCCAAATAAATGCATGGAAAAAATAGCCAAGGAGTCCATGTACTTTCCATATAGACAGCATAATTTTCATGATGGTTGTTCGAGCTAGGGTTGCATAAATTGATAAGCACGAGCTTATAATATACAGAGCGACAATATATCTAGCTCGGGGTAATTTGAAGATATGGCGTATCCGCGGATCCCCAAAGACCTGAATACTGTATATGGTCGTTTATAGCCAGCCTGTGATATTTAATGTCCCAAATATTAGGAGACTATTTATTTCATGATCAGATCATATCCTAGTATAAATGGGAATATTTCATATTAAATGTAATAAATACTCAAATCTGTGATTGACTCATGGGGTTACCCAAACCTGTCCAAGGAATTTCTCTATAAATACTGAGAAATTTGGACAGGAAAGACGATAATTATTCTGTAATACCGAAACTCTGTCAAAATAGAGAGAGAAAAGCAGTAATAATATAGACTCGTGGACTAGGTGGATTTTAACCACTGAACCACGTAAAAAGACCAGTGTTCTTGAGAGTTATTTTCTTACTTCAGTTTACCATCAAGCACTAATTCATCCTTGTTATTTTCTTAATTCACTGTTGGCGAAAAACTGCGTCAACAGTACTTTATATATAGTGATATATAGAACTAGACCAGATGTGATTTGTTAATACTTGTTTAAACACCATTTAGTAGTATTAATCAAACACATCAAACGATGATCATATACACAATGATCTTAATCCTGAGGTTACTATGAACTCCTATATATGTCATCTGATCCTTTGATTCATGCGTTAAGGTTTGTCAGAATGATCAGGCTAAAAACAATATTTTTGGGGACTCAATGATATATATGGTTGGAGACATAGTTTAACAGATATGGAATCTATACCTTCTTATAGATTGAATAATGGTTCCCTATTGGGTTAACTTTTGAAACTGAAAATGTTATGAATGCTCACGTCGCAAACTTGTTGTGACACAACCTTCACTAGTAAAGTCAATGGTACACTAGGAACTAGATATAGTTAAAAAGGTAAAACAATAATTTTATTTCCTTTTAATTATGAACCATTAATAGAGGATTAACGTTGTATGTAATGATTATATCAATGTATACTTTATTCTTTAATAAAGTACTCTGTAAATATATGTCTATAATTATCAAGAGTTCAATCTCATATTTATAGTGGATTAATCATGAGATTAATAAATATGATTGTTTAATCAATGAACTTTGATTAATAATCTAATATTTATGGAAGCTTGATATTATAGGTCCATAGGTCCCCAGAGTGACTCTACCAACACCATATCAAGGTAAGAGTTGATACAAGGGTAAAACTATAATTTGAAAATTTGAGAAGAATTTTATTTTTTGGGTCAAATATACAATTATATGATAATTGATGTTCAATAATTAATTATTAATTTTTTTAAAATATATTTATTTATTTAAATATAGAATTTTGAAATATATATAAAATTAATTATTTATTTATTTGAGTGGGAGAAAATAAAAATGGTAAGTCAAAATAGTTTGATTTATTGATTCTTAAAAATATGATGGTAATGATGATCATCAATTTGAATTTTGAATTTTGAATTCAAAATTTAAATTTGAATTATGGTTGTGATATTTTCCTTAAATGAGAATACCATATTTTGTGGAAATGATGTATTTAAATAAATAAATAAAAGAAAATAGGAAAAATGCAATATTCCCTGAAAAAGGAAAAGTGCTATACGCATGACATATTCCAGGGATTGTGCCATGCAAGTATATGATACCGATAATGTATCAATATTATTTTTATTTTATTGATTTAATTAATTAATAATTTGAAAATAAAATTTTTCAAATTTAGTAAGTTAGATATTACATAAATTAATTCCAATCATCAATATGATTGCATTATATTATTATTATTAATGTAATATATAATCTATATATATTATATGATAATGAGAGAAAAAAAAGTAATGATTCAGAATAGTTTTAGAAAATTGTCAGACAAGAAATTCTCATATTCTTCTCTTATTATTCCAACATTTCTCAAGTCATAATCCAAGTACTCATGTGTTGAGATAAACTTTTGATTACTAAATTACAAACCTTTGTTCTCTATGTGCCCACTCATATCTTGAGGTGTAAAGAATACTCTAGAAGATCGTGATCTGAGTACTCAAAAGCATTTGATACGAAGATCATTATTTATACAAAAAGACTCAAGGACACTTGATAGGCTTCAAAAGGTAAATAATTATGTCCTTGAATATTTGTATACATGTGTATATAATATATTAGTATGTGTATATATATATATGATGCATGCTTGATGATACTGCATATTAATGGTTCCTGTATGGATGTATTCTTGAACATATAAACTATTTATATGAGAGGTGAAATTTTTTTTGTTGTTTATCAAGTGGGCCCACCATGTCATTTCACTGCGCACTCTAATTGTTTTTCCAACAATTGGTATCAGAGTAGGTCATTAATCTTTGCATATTATTAATTCTTGTGTGGGATTATGTGTATTTTTATATTATATGTGATATATATTTGAATGGATGGATGTTTATATTGATGATGATAGATTCTTAAGGGTTATTTATTATGGTGTTTTTGGGTTTAGGAATTGTTCTTAAAATTTCTAGATGAAAAATGTAAGTCATTTTTGGGGCATAAGAATTTTGTAATTTTTATTTTTTCAAAATTTAAATTATAAAATTGTTGTAATTGGATTCAACGAAGTTTGGCACAAAAATCAAGACGACAACACCACCACCGCTGACTATCGTGGCACGCACCCCGAGGTGCCTCGTCCGTACGACTGTACGACCACGTCCGTACACCGTACGGATCCATACGGTCATCGCTCAGGGCCGTCTGTCGCCGCCCCTCTTGATGACACACCTAGGGTTTGTGTCATACAAACCCTAATGTGTTGTTACCAAAATTATTTATTTAATTAAATTTTTTTAAATTGAATTAAAATGGTTTTAATTTGGAAATTTTTATAATTGAAATAGTTTTGATTATTTTCCTTAATTAAAAATGTTTTAATTATTTTCTTCCATAATTAAAATTGTTTTAATTAAAATATCCAATGTTGTCCGTATTTTCTCCTCCAACATGTGACAACTGATAATGACGGGCTCATAAGATCTTAGACTTCTCCGGAGTATGTTACCCCCTGCGGGCTCTATTTGAGGCGAAGATCCTTTTAAGTGAGGTCGCCTGTCTCCGCCAATGGGTAAGGTAGATTACTATCCGAGGCTTGCCCTCGGAGCTGGAGGTTCTCTAGCTTAGGAAATTAAAGCGAAGGCTCTTCTCCTCCCAATCGTCTCCCAGGTCCGAGGTTATGGTTATCAGACCTAAGATAAGGTGCCAGGTGTTAGCCATTGTGGGTTTACAGAATTAGAGGAGCACTTGACAACCTTTTAGGTGATCCGAATACAGTGTTGTTGATTGTACAATTCAACAATTCGCATTCCCACTACGCCATCTGACACGGAAATACGTACAACATGCCTTGACAGCACCAGAGGCATGTTCCTCATAAAGTAGGTACCTTTTTGTAGTGGGCCCTGCAGATCTCTCTTGGGTGTGGTCTCTATTCAATGCAGCCCAATGCATTGAATTGGCATTAATCCCCAAATAACGGGAAAATTGTAGATTAATTACAAATGATTAGTTTTAATTACCCCAGCCTCTATAAATAGAGCTGGGAGTCTCATTGTAAGGGGTGGGGTTTTTTTTAAAGAAAAAGCACATTGTACTCAGAGAAATCTAAACGGTGCCTGAGAATAGACCATTGATACTTGCCATAACAAGTTTCCAATCCTCTTAATACTAGAGACTCGTGGACTAGAGTTATTTTATAACATGAACCACTTAAAAATCCTGTGTTTGTGTTACTTGTTTCTTTAATCTCTCATTTTAAGGTTGATAGCGAAAAAGACACTCAACATTTTGGTGCTTTCATTGACAGCTGAAGAAATCATTTGGAACACTTACAACTATGGTGACTACTCAAAGAAACGTTACAGATGATGTACTCCTTCCTATCGGAGCCGAAGGAGGTGAGCCCAATCGAAAGCCACCTTAGGACATACCTGAGAGGGTAGAGGAATACGACGAAGACGCTTAGTATGACGGCATTGACCAAGGGTACTATGAGGAAGAATACCCTCAGCCCATGGATGCGGAGGAGACTCCGGAGGTGGTGATGCTCCATGAGTAGGTGCCATCTGTTAATGTAGCTAGGGTGTGCCTTGAGCACCCGGCTACAGGGGCGCGAGATTTGCCAGTTGGGGTGCTCGACAGGCACCCTGCAGGAGTTGAAACCCCAATGCCACTACAAGATCGCAGTAAGAAAAAGGCTAGCGATAATCCTGCTCTAAAGCAGAAGAGGGCTCGTCGAGATTCTGAAGGCCACTAGGTTCCTTAGTAGGCTGGTAAAGGTAATGGCCCAGTGGCCCGAGGACACCGCCATGTAGTCAGTGCTCGTGGAGCTCGGGGCGCTCCGCCCCGAAGCGCTCATAAGGACCGTGTGAGGCTTGGGGCTGGTGTCCCCTCGGGACCTAACCAACCCCATAGGAATAATGATCCAGGGATTCGCCCGAGGAATACCCCACAAAATAGAGAACGCAATATCAGTATCTTGGTAAACAAAAATGTTGAGTCCGATGGAGAGATTGAAGTGGCTCGTCCCGAGGATAACAGTGCATTTCAAGGACAGGCTGACTTGAGAGACAACCTCAATGCCCAAAGATGTAATAAGGCAAGAGTTCACGAGCCTGTTGAGACAGGTCTGTCAGACCTCTGGGATAATCTCAATGCTCAAAGAAGAGATAACCCGACTTAGAGCATCAATCAAAATCGTGACACGCTTTGTGTGAAGTTAGAAAGTCTGAAGCAGATAATGCTCAAAATGGCCAGGTGACAAGGCCACGAGTCTGACTTGGAAGATGAAGAAGTGGAGCCGTGTGCTCTTCACATTGTTGAGGGCCCTCTACCACAAGGATTCAAGATGCCGACCATACCACATTATGATGGTGATTGGGACCCCACAGAACACCTATCTAAGTTCAACATGTTGATGTTGGTGCATTGCGTCTCCGATGACGCTAAGTGCCATGTGTTCCCGATCACCCTGACAGGACCAGCAGATGAATGGTTCAAAAAGCTCTGACCATGATCCATTCAATCATGGCATCAATTATTGTCTGCATTTCGAAGGAAATTCATAGGAGTTCGAAAGATAAGCTTTGAGGTCAATGCCTTGGCCAATATAAAACAAGGGCCCTTCGAGACTCTCAAGGAATATATAAAACACTTCAAGGAAGAAGTGGCAAGAGCCAAAAGGGTTGATGACGGCCAGCAATTGATGGAATTACAAGCTGACATCCGTGTGGGATCCCCGCTCTGGGATGACCTCTAGCGAATGGGATGTGGATGACTTCATTTGTCGAGTGCTAGAATATATCAGCTGGGAGGATGCCCAGATTAGAGCTTTCAAAGCATCAACCATTTTCCTTACTTTAGCCATGCCTGGTCCCATGGCTACGGGAATCCAATATTCCTATTTCGCTCCCGTCCAACCGGTTTCAAGGGAGTCCAACCTAGCCAAAGTGCTCCACCTTCTGGTTATAGCGCCGTACCCACTCCTGGATTCAGTATGGCTCCGACAGGGTACGAGGCAGTGCCCACTGGATACAATGCTTTTTAGCCTACATTCAGTGTTGGAGTTGTTGTCCCCTCCCAGCCTGCCAAATCCAGTCGAGCTCCAAGCAACAATAGGTGGGAGGGAAAGGTAAGGGCCATAAGCCTAGGGGAAGCAGAACCGCACAGGCCAAGCAGGGAGTCACATCAGGCAAGAAGTATATATCGCAGTATTCTGAGTACATCGACTTGGTAGACTCCCGAGAGAATATCTTCGTGGCTATGGCACAACACGTTCACTATAGGAATTCGCAGCCCATCCGAAGAGACAAGGATAGGTGGGACCTTGGAAAATTTTGTTGTTTCCACAATGACATATGGCACCACACCAATGAGTGTCTCCAAATCAAGGCCGAGATTGAGAATCTCATCAAGCTAGGACACCTCCATCAATATGCTAAGGGTGGAGAGCGTCAATGTTGGAAAACTTATAGAAGATCTTGTTTATTTTAATGTAAATCATATATTAAACATATTAATAAAAGATAACCTAGAACATGTTTGTAAAATTGAATTCAAACAGAAATAATGATAAGAAAGGACCACTTGGGCGACCTCAGCTGTGGCCTTCTTAGCCTCCTCCTAGGCTCGCTGCATACTCTCAGCGGCCATTTTTCGTCTCCTCTTTGGCCCGCAGCATGTCCTCATTGGCCTTCTGAACAGCTTCCTTAAGCTCCCGAGAGCGTTTTCGCTCGACTTCGAGGGCAGCCCTGGCCCAGGTAAGCTCTTCCCGAGGGCCTTGGATTTTCTCCTTGAGGGAGACTATTTTGTCCTGGGACCTCAGGAGTTCGTACGACTTCGCCATCATGATGTCTCCTAGGCGCTGGCAGGCCAAGGCAGACTGCAAAAAGAAAAAGTAAAAAGAGGGAAAAGGTTAGCCTAATAAAGCCTTGTTTAAAATGAATTCAAGTGCGATAATGAATAACTTACTCGAACAGAAGCGTACCGACATGAGGCCACAAGAGAAGCCTCGTTACTGTCGCCTAGTTGGGAGAAGCTTCAGGCGGTCAACTCGCACATAGTCGAGCTGACCCCCTGAAGGAGTTTGGCAGCAAGAGGAGCAACGATCTCCCCTAGCTTGGGGAAGAACAAAGTCTCAAGCTCAGCCCGACCTATTGGAGGAACGGTTGGCCTCTCTCGGTGGCTTAAGTTGGCGAAGGGCCTCTGCTGTCTAGCTTCCGGGACATCGAATTCCACCAAACATGGTGGTGGGTTCGATCCCAAGCACCCTAGGTTAGGTTCCTATGCTTTAAACCTACAAAAGATCAAAGATACCCTAAAGGGTTGCGGCCCTTGAAACCTAGCCGCGGCCCGCCCCTGAAACAGAGGCTAAGCCTCTCTGAAGACAGACACGCACCGCGGCCCTGCCCTGTGGCGCCGCAGCGCTTCCCCATTGTAGAGCTCTTTGCTTTGCAGGGCCACAGCGCTTTAGAACAGAGCCGAAGCCCAACCCTTCGTGCCAAGAAAATCCACCATTCCTAACATCCTAACCTTGTTCAAAACCACCCCAAAGCACCCTAATTCCAAAACCCATTGATCACAAGACTTTTAACATGATTCTAGCAACATAATCCAACAGAAACCCAGCTTAAAAACTCATTAAAATCCCATTTTGATTTCTGAACCCAGCAACTAAAGAACTCTAAAACCAGTCATGCAAACTCATAATTTAGGTCTAAACTACGAATTGAAGCTTACCTTCTTTGATGAACCACTTCCTTAACAATTTCTGAGCTAGAACCCAAGCTTCTCAGCTTCAATTCAGTCCTTAAACATCAAAACCATAAACACTTTTAATACTCAGCCAAAACTCAGAATTCTAGTTCTCAAGAATGAAATTAGTTCTTACCTTGGTCCTGGTTGAGTTTCCCTTAGTTAGAACTGAGCTAATCCCACACAAATTTAGCTCAAAACACATAATTTCCAGTTGAGTTTCTTAGATTCTAGTGGTTCCCTTGAAAAAGAAGAAGAAAGGAGAGAGAGAGTTAGGAGAGTTGGTTCCTCTATTTCCACCAGATTCTGAGGTTTTACTTAGTCTAACCTTAGGTAATTAAGTTAATCCCAGGGCTCAGGGTATCGGAAACGTCCCCGAGGACAAAATGGTAAAATTCCCCCATATTCCCGCCTAGGCTTCCTAACCTCAAATATATCTCCATATATTTATTTCCATAACCTGATTACCCAAATAATCATCTAATACCCGAAATACCCCTTGACTTGCCCCAGGTCAAATATTAAGCCCTGTTGTGACTTCCCACTAACTAGCTCCCTAGGATCACCTCGAGTCGCACGCCGCAGATTTACCCACATAATAATGTGGTTCTCACAAATACAACATACAACCACATTTATATTCATATCGCCATACAAACATGTTTATCATATAATCACACGTTAATTTAATAATTTTCACACATAAGCCAATTAAGCCCTCCCGGCACACTAACCAAGGCCTTTAAGCCACATTAATGATTTGGGTCATTACAATATGAGTATAAAACTAGAAGAAGCCCATCAAAAATTCGACCAAGATAACCAAGTTGGAACCAGTAATGCACCAAGAAAAAATTCTGGTGCAACTAACCAGAACCAGACAACCAATGGTAACAAGAATAATCAGAACAGTGGTAAACAGAACAACAGTTCGAGTAGTGGCAATAATAACGACAATAAATGAGCAAAGTCCAGTGAAAAGCTACAAGAATATGTGCCTCAATTCACCATCTACTCTGCCCTCCTAGGGTCACGAACATAGGTCTTTCAAGCTACATAAGTTGAAGTACCTTATAGGAAACCTAATCCTATTAGGAAGGATATAAGCAAGAGAGACACCAACAAATTCTGCCATTTCCATAACGATTATGGAGATGACACTAATGAGTGTAACCAAATCAAAGACAAAACTGAGTTCCTCATTCATCAAAATCACCAGTCAATGAGAAGATATGTTAGACGACGTAGTAAACAGAATCAAGCTGCTGTGGGAACTCTTGAAACACCAACCCAACCACTACAGCCAGCCCTTGTAGTAGGTTACTTAGACATGATTTCCGAAGGACCACACCTGTTTGGCGATAGCAGAAAGGCCCTAAAAAAATATGCCTAAACACTACGCCACGAACACCTCAGTACGAGTGTAAGCTTATTACTTTCACTGAGGACGACACCACACACGTTAGGTTCCCGCATAACAATCCTTTGTTAATAGAAGCCCAAATTGCCAATATGATTGTCGCACATGTTGGGAATTATGCCCTTGAAAGCATATGTGTTGAACAATGTTCTATGAAATAAATAATTAAGATGAATTTTTGCATAGATTGATTGTTTATTATTATTATTATTTGAATAATATAATATGAATATCATAAAATTCCCAAATTCATTATTGTGAGTACAATCTTGTGTTGGTATGAGATGATTAAGATTGTAGGGAACGAATTTAAATAGTTCGTAGTAAACAAAAGTTATATGGAATCTTTGGATTAAATACTGTTAGTACGGTTCACCAGTATTATGAATACATGTAATCTAGATCTAGATTACTGATGTAGTAGGACATCTTAGTGGAGGAACTTTGTATAAAGTAGTTATACATGAACGTGACCTGATATGTTATTAATACTTAACCGAATATCGTTTGTTTTATAAGTATTAATTAAACATATCAATAAGATGATCATACACAAATTGATCTTAATCCTGCAGTTATTATGAACTCCTATTTATGTTATTTGGGTTCTTTGATTCACTCGTTATGGTTTGTCAAAATGATCAAGCTGAAAACTTTTGTTTTGGGAACTCATTGATGTAAATGGCTGGGAACATAATATACATATATGGAATCTATACCTTTCCGAGAGGAATTGAATAATAGTTATCTTAAGGGTTAGCTTTTGGAACTGAAAGGTTATTGAGCAGAAATTCATAAAACAGTTTATGAATTAACCTTTACTAGTAAAGTTAATGGTACTTAAGGAAACAATATATAATTAAAGAGGTAAAGCGATATCTTATCTGTACTTTAATTATGAACCATTAATAGATGATTGAATTGTATGTAATGATTTAATTGATGGATGCTTTTTATATTTAAAAAGTACTCAATAAATAAATGTCTATAATTACAAGAGTGTAGTCTCATATTTTTAGTGAAATAATATTGAGATTAATAAATTAAGGTTATTATATTAAAGAGTTTTAATTAATAATCTAAATTTATTGGAGCTTGAAATTATAGGTTCATAGGTCCCCGAGATGGCTCTATCAAAGCTATTCAAGGTAAGAGTTGAAACTAGAAAAAATCAAGAAAATGACATATTTGGAAGAAATTTGTTCTTTAGGGTCAAATATGTAAATGAGATAAATTAATTAATATAGTTTTTTAAAATAATTTTTTAAATAAAATGGTGATTTTTGAAATTTCCATTTAAATAATTAAGATAATTAATTTTGAATTAATTAGTTTTATTTATTTAAATAATGTGAATAGATAATTCAGTTACCTCAAAATTGGTTTGAATTAATTTGTAATTTATTCATTAATTAATATGATAAGATTAGTTATCAGGTTTAGATATTTTTTAATAAATTAATTATTAAATAATAAATAAATAAAAGTTGTTAAGACACATGCCCTGAAAAAGCATGTGCCACACGCAAATCACATACTGTGATTGTCGTGTAATTGAGTTTAGACCCAGTCTTGGATATTTCTTTTATTTATTTAATTAATTGTTTAATAATTGGTTTATAATTTGAATTTTAAATTTTGAATTTATTATTCTTTTATAAATCTATCTAATAGAAAATTAGTTTTAAGAAGATAAGAGATTCTTCTAGATAATTCTAGGCCTTTCACACAAAGAGAAATATATATATATTGTATAATTTTTCTATCAGTGAAAATTGTCCCAGACCTGAAAATTCCAAGATCTCATGTGTTGAGAATATCTTGTGAATCACAAAATTTTCACCATAACTCTATGTGCCTACACGCGTCTTGAGGTGTAGAGATACATCTTGGAATATCTTGGTCTAAGTATTTTGGAGGTTGCTTTGGATTGGATGTTCGTTGGTACAAAAAGATAGCAATGATTCTTGATAGTTCTACAACTAACAACTCCTTATCTTTTTCTATCTCATTGATTAATGCATGCATATTAATGGATATGGTTATTTAAAGTTTGTTTAAATAATTTTTGTTAAATTCCTGGGCTCACCATGCCGTGCATTCCGCTGCGTACATGGTAAACCAGTTACAAACAACACGAACCATGGTGGGTCATTGTTCTTTCGTAACATCCTTTTTAAGACCACTCTTGAAAGGATGAAGCTTTCTATTTGAGATCTTGAGCCCTGCATGCAGACCTTATATGGTTATACTGGAGAAAGAATGACTCCAGTAGGGACAATTAGACTAGCAACAATTGTTGGAACTGCACTAGCACACATCACAGTCATGGCTGCTTTTGTTGTGGTCAATCTTCCCTAAGCTTTCAACACCTTACTTGGAAGGCAATACTTATCGATCTTACAGCTATCATGTCCATATTTTATATAATAATGAAGTTCCCAACCAATGTTGGAATTGGATGTGTTAAATGGAACAACGGGAAACTCAAGAATGCTACAACTCTTCCATTACAACTTCTAAAAAAGGCTTAGTAACAATCAACATGATTTTCGCTAGACCAGTAGAAAACGAGCCAACAACAATAATGGAGATGAGCATATCAGAGGCACAAAAGCAAGCTTCCCCAAACGAGCAGAACACCTTCAAATAGGGTGTTGCCCAAAGCAAGGAAGTGGACTTTGATCCTCGCTTTGGGGATTATGACATTGGAGTAGGACCCATTGTGTAACGCCTTACTACCTAGGGACCGTTACGGTGTGCATGTTAAAAAGTGTTAAACTTGCTAACCGAGTCATTTGGCCATAATCGTGTAACTAAATGTGATTAACGGTTTAGGGTTAAATTTTTTGGTTAAGATACAACGTTTCAATAAAATGTTTATTGTATACATTGGGATCCCAAAAATATAATTTAAAGGTTAATTACAACAAAAGATTTACAACAAGCCGATCTAAGCAGAAAAATAGGGTTTAACCCTAGTTCCTCTTTAAACCATTGGATGTGTCGGTCAAGCAGCCGCATATGTACACATAGTCACCTAAGCTCTCCAACTCAAGGATGGTCTTTTTCCTCTACCTGCACCACATTGCACCCGTGAGCGGAAGCTCAGCAAGAAAACTCAATATGCTCATAAACAGTAATAACATGTTACTAAGTCACAATAGGCAGGCCTAGCAATTATAGCCCTATTCATGCATGCAATTAAGTCCAAATAATGGTTGTGGGCCCTGCCCTTTGTATTGATGACTATCAAGTCATAATGAAAGTAGATGGCCAATGTGTCCATCTAAACTAAGTGACTCAAATAAGTGATAATTAAGTCACGCACTGGGGATCCGTACCCTAATCAGATGAGTGAATATCACTTCATGATTTTGGTAATCATACTGGGGCTTGTAGCCCTAATCAGATGAGTGATTAACACTTTGAGATCTTGGTAATCATGTTGGGGCTTGTAGCCCTAATCAAATGAGTGAGTCACACTTTGGACTCCACACCCTAATCAGACAGGTGAATAAAGAGTCACACCTTGGGCTCTGCACCCTATCAGATAAGTGACTAATGAGTGAGTCACGAACTTAGGCTCAACACCCATAGCCATGTGACGTTGCAGTCACCTGAGCCTTTTGGCCCTGGCTCAAAGTAACTAGCCTTTAGACTAGACAAGAGCTTTTAGTTTTCATCGAACTTGAGGTCGGTCAAGCATTAATGCTCATGATGATTCATTCAATGCTTATGTCGATTAGAGCTAATCTTTTCAGCTTGCATTAAACACGCTAATACTGTTCTTGACTCATCAGCCAATACCATACGACCGGTGCTCACTACTACTGCCGAACTTGACTAATAAGTCACAGCTTCACAATTAATACTGACACCATTGCTGATTCCTGACTCATAGGTCAGTTCCATTCACAAGTAAGCAATGCAACCATACATATATCATATGTCAAATATCCAAATGTTGGGAATTCAACATGTTTACTCAACAATCACTAGCATAGTTATGATCATGCACATTTACAAATACTCAAGCTCTGATCAATCTCATATTCAATATTCATGTCATGCCCTAATCACATGTATCTCATGCATCACATGCATCACATACTGGGTGCAGTTTTCTTACCTCTGGTTCGAGCGAGAAATAACAAATGAACGACCCTTGAGAATGATCTATCCTTTGATCCCTTAGCAGTCACCTAGTCATAACCAAATATGGAATCCAATTAATGAAATAAACAATAAAAGGTTCTTGACCTAAACCTCACTCCCGAGACCTCGAATCGTACTCAAAAAGGTTAGTAGATTCGATCTAGAGCCTTAGGAATTGAAACCTCGAGCCAAAAACCCTCAAAAATGCCCAAAATAGGACCCTGGAAAAACAAGGTAGTGCTACAGCGCTGCCCCCATAGCGCCCAGCTCTACCAACAAAGGTGAATGGCCCTGGACAGCGCTATAGCGCCCTCCCTTGGGCGCTATAGCGCTAGGCTGATTCAGCCCTGGTTCTTCCTCCTTCGAGTTCTCCAATTCCAAGCTTTACAAACTAATTCCAAACCTCAACCAAACTCACAAATGAACCTAAATACCCAATGTAACGCCCTGGTTACCCCAGAACAGTTACAGTGAACCGGAAATTTGACTCTCTACCCGAGTCCTTTGGTTAAAAACGTGCTTCTAAGTGTTATTAACAGGCTAAGGTGGAAAACCAATAAAAAGGAAAGGATATATTTTTATTAAGTACATAAAGTTGTTCAGGACACTTATGCCATTTCTGACTCTTAGGTCAGTGATATGCGACCAGTGCCGTCCCTGACTAATCAGTGCCATACACAAGTAAACAACGTTCTCTAGCATTTAATATGCAATCAATGTACACATTTATCAACGAACATGCCTCAACAACAATATGCATGTCATATACACAGGGTACAGTTTTCTTACCTCTGATTCGAGCGAGAATGAATAAAAGAACGACCCTTGAGAATGATTTGACTTTTAGTCCTTTAGCAGTCACCTAGTCATAACCAAATATGGGACACCATCAATAAAATGATTAACAAAGGTTCCCAAACCAAGATCTAGCCTCCGGGACATCAATCCCCACTAATCAGGGTAGTAGGAACAATCATGAGGCCTAAAACCAAGTTCCCGGGGCCAAAACACTCAAACGAGCTCAAACCTGCCCAAGGGCGGCGGCCCTAACACCTTGAGCCGCGGCCCCCAGTCACTCCAGGAGCAAGGGCCACGGCGCCCTACACCCAGGGCCGCGGCGCCCAGCAAGGCCAAATCGCTCCACCAGCTTCTTCGAGCTAGGGCTGCAGCGCCCAAGAACAGGGCCGCGGCCCCCAACCTAGAACCATCCCCAAACTCGGTTTCCAACATCCCAAAACCTCCAAAAATATACCTAAACACTTCCAAATCCAAAAATCAAAGTTCCCAAGCTTCCCAATGATCCAAAACCATCAAATCCCGAGGCTCAAACGAACCAAAAACTCAACAATTCACAAAAAACCAATTCGAAGCTTAGAAACTCTAAAAACTCAAAACTTAAAACTTAGATTTCCTTTGATTGGATTGTTTCTCATCAAATTCTTCGGTCAAGAAGCTTCTAATCTTTCCTAGGATCGTTGTGCCTCGATCCTCGCTTGATTCCGACTCCTAGAACTCGAGATTTCTTCGAAAATGCTTCGAATGGTAAAATGAACTAACGGGAAAAGAATGAGAAGTTTTCTAATGTACGGTTCTATCTAACAAGCTACTTCAAGCTTAAGTAACCTCAAATAAAACCTAGTGCTCGGGGTCCCGAAAACACCCCCGGGGACTTTATAGTTAAAACTTCCAGAATTTCCTCCTATTCTCAATAACTCCCAATTTATCATCAAATAACATTCTCATAACTCAATATCCCAATAAAAAGACCCCCATTATGACAAAACCGCTAATTTATAATATAAGACCGTCTCATGCCGAATAGCTCGAATATATCTCCATAATAATGGGATCTCATTCACAAATCACAATATACACCTAAATATACAAATATGCCCTCAACGGGCCAAATTACCAAAATATCATAATAATCAAATGTGGACCCACATGCATGCATATAACATCATATTATAATATAATTCACATAAACATGCACATAATCATTTAATGGCATAATTAAATAGTTATGGCCCTCCCGGCCAACTAATCCATCCATTAAACCGCATTAGGGATTTCGGGGCATTACACCCAACATACAAGTCCTAGGCATCATAACCCAATCAATCTTTGCCAAAAACTTCCATCAATTCTCACTATCCAACTCAAAATTCTAACTGAAAATCAAGGGAAAAATAGAGCAAAACCATAGTTTTCCATGGTTGAAAACTTACCTCAAGCTCATAATTACACCCTCTTCAATGGTAGAACATAACCCTAGACCCTCAAGGCTTGGTTCCCTAGCTTGAATCTTCAATTGGGGCTTCAAAAATTCAAAGAAAGAAGAAGGAGAAGTGATGATCATGGGAGAGGAAACCAGTCTCTGTTTCTGCTCCTAAGGTTTCTACAACCTTCCTATTTTAAACATATCCTAAGGTCAAATGACCTAAATGCCCCCAATTTTATTTTATTTTCTTAACAGCCCCCAAGGGAACAAATGTCATTTCCCACTTATCTTGTTAATCATAATTAACGTCCTCCAATTCCCGTTATTCTCAATATTCTCAAATGCTAATAGATCTTATCCCATTACCCTATAATTCCCGGTAATGTACTAATCACCAAACTATCCCGAGACTCACCCTGAGCCCTGAAATTAACCCCATTATGACCAAACCGATAACTTGCATTCAAAGATCGTCTCATGCCGAATAGCTCAAAAAAATCAACATTATAATGTGGCCTTGTTAATAATTCACCAACATGCATGAAAATATACAAATATGCCCTCAATGGGCCAAATTACCAAAATGCCCTTATGATGAAAAGTGGACCCATATGCATGCATTTATCATCATATAATAATATAATTCTCATAATCATGCATATAATCATTTAATGTCATAATAAATCAATTATGGCCCTCCCGGCCTCCTGATCAAGGTCCTAAACCTTATTAGGGATTTTGGGGCATTACACATTGAAGACCTCAAAATGTTTCCACTCGATCGGGAAAAGCCTACCAAGACTGTAAAAATTGTGAAAAACTTAACTGAGGAGGTCAAACTTGAACTCATAGGTTTTTTAAAATACAACCAATGTGTGTTTGCCCAGTCACACAAAGACATGATGGGTATCAATCCTACTGTGATTAGCCATGCCTTGGACATTGACAAGAAAAATTCCAAGCCCGTTCAACAGAAAATAAGGTTGCTCGACAAAGAAAGGTCTAAGGCCTTAAAGGAAGAAGTTGAAAGGATGAAAGAGAATGGGTTTATAAAAGAATCCTTTTACCTTGAATGGGTTGTGAACTCTGTTTTAGTGCCAAAGCCCAATGGATAATGGAGGATCTGTGTTGACTTCACAGACTTAAATAAAGCATGCCCAAAAGACTGCTTTCCTATACTAAGCATGAGGTCCTTACTTTTACGGATGCCTACTCACGGTACAATCAGATTTGCATGCACCCTACCGATGAGAAGCACACCAGTTTTAGAACCGACATAGGCTTATATTGTTACAAGGTAATGCCTTTTAGACTCAAAAACGTTGGCACAACGTACCAGCGGTTAGTCAACATGATGTTCAAGCTAGGCAACAACATGGAAGTCTACATATTGATGATAGCTGGTCAAATAAAAAAAGGATGGGGGGCATGTTCAAGATCTAGCAGAATGCTTCAATATTCTGAAGCATTACAACATGAAACTTAACCCCTTAAAGTGATCGTTTGGAGTAGGCCCGAGAAAATTTCTTGGGCTCATCGTCAATTCACGAGGCATAGAGGCTAATCCAGAGAAAATCAAGCCTTTAATTGACATGAAGTAACCTACCAAGATAAAAGATGTACAGAGCCTCACTGGACAAATAGCAGCTCTTAGCAGATTTGTCTCAAAGTTGACAGACAAGTGCGTCCCATTCTTCAATCTTTTAAGGGGGAATAACAAGTTCAAATGGATATAAGAGTGTAAGACAACCTTCCAGACTCTTAAGGAACACTTAGCACAACCACCAGTCCTGATAAAGCCAATTGCTAGTGAAACTCTTCTTTTATATCTAGCAGCCACAAAGCATGATGTTAGCGCAACACTTATAAGGGAAGAAGACAAAATCCAACATCCAATGTACTACATCAGCAAGAGGCTGGTAGGAGCTGAAACAAGATACCCCATGATCAGCTCTAAGATTGGGTTTTCCTCTTTCTCTAATGGCAGCTCTAGGATTCTCTCAAAAGGTGGATGCTTTTTTATTATGATGCTAGGGTGATAATCATTTCCCTAATTAGAAGGCCCACCACATTTTTCTCTATTTTTGGTCTAATCTTTTTTCTCTCCAAAATGCAGCTCATTGCCTTTTTATTTTTGCCACCTCATCACTCCTTGCCAACTCAATTAATGATATGCCAAATGTCTCTTCTTCAGATGCTGAAATTCCCCACTTGAATCCTGATGAAAATGCTTCAGTAAAATTTCTTTTGCTACAGCAAAACCTGACATTTCAGCACAAATTAAACAACTTAGAGCCAATTCACTTTTCATTTTTTCGTTGGAAAAATTCATGCAAAAATTCATTAATTTCCTACTTTCAACTATAAAAAACTAACAAGACACAATAAATCACAGCAACACAAAAAGGGAAAAAAATTAACTAAAAATAATAACAAACAATCATGCATAACTCTTCTTAATTCTACATTTATAAGCTTAAAAGTATAAAAATAACTCTTTATTCAAGAGTTATCACCATGCCTCTTGCTGACTTTAGTGCCGCTCCGACGAGATATGGAGTCGCACCCACTGGATACAGTGCTTTTCAGCCTGCGTTCAGTGCTGGAACTACGGCTCCAGCCGAGTCAGTTGCACCAAGCAAGGCCCCCAGCAGAAGTAAGCATGGTGGCAAAGGCAAGAGAAGAAAGCCTAAGGGAACTGGGGCAGCGTCGACAGGACAAGGAGCGGCCTCCGAGGATAAGTGTGTCTCATAGTACTCTGAGTGCACAAAACTGGTGGAGTCTCAGGAGAACATCTTCTTAGCCATGGAGCAGTACATCCACTACCAAAAACCACAACCCATCCGGAGGGACAGGGAGAAGAGAGATCCCAACAAATTTTGTCGGTTTCATAATGACGTGGGGCACCACACCAACAAGTGCCGACAACTCAAGGATGAGATTGAGAACCTCATCAAGCTAAGGAATTTTCATCAGTATGCTCGGAGCGGAGCACATCCGGTTCAGGTCCTAACCACGGGAGCGCTTCCATAGCAGATAACTCCCCAGGCTCCAGGAATAGTACCCAAAAAATAGTCCACGGGCCTCCCCTAGTGACTGGGAGAGTGGGAACTATCTCCAGAGGACCTCACTTGGGGAGCACCTCCCGAGGTTCGCAAAATAGATATGTGTAAGCCTTGAATTATGATGATGAAGTGCTAGCGTTGGCTCAGCTGCCAGCACATATGCCTAGGACAACTGACCAAGTCATCACATTCTCCGAGGACAATGCTCGGAGGGTCCACTTTCCCCACCATGATCCTTTGGTGGTCGAGAGCCATATTTCCAATATGATGGTGGCTCGGATCCTGGTGGACAACAAGATTTTGGTGAACATCCTATTTAAGTCAGCCTATAAGAAGATTAGGTTGACTACGAGTGACCTGTCCCCGTGCACCTCGACTCTATATGGGTTCTCGGGGGAAGGGCTCATTCCAATGGAGCAAATCAAGCTTCTTGTGACACTTGGAGAAGTACCTCATCACACCTTCAAGTATTGCACCTTCGTCGTCGTGGACTGCTCCTATCCAGCGCTCCTCAATGTCTGATCTTGCTAGGGGTCACCTTTGCCTCGAAACCCGTGGCGACGATATATGTTTTGTCTGACACTAGAGGGTTCAAGTTTGCCTCTTCCTCTGAGAGTCCATGTCGGAGAGGCCTCTTTTCCATCGGGGGGTTATCTTCCCTTACCACGACAGGCTGACTACTCTCCACCTATTTTCTCTTCTTGGAAAGTCTTCCTGCCTCTCGAGCCATCTCTAGTTTCTCGGAGTCGAATGTGTAAAACGCTGATGGTGTAGTTGTCGAAGCTTCTCAGACATCTGAAACAAAAAACCAAGCAATTAGTGTCATGACCCAAAGAAAATAGGCCAAGGATGAGAACCCCTAAGATACCTCTCTCGAGAAGATGAGAAGGAAAATTTCTAAAGGGACTGGGTGTCTTCGAGGCCAAAAGATGGCCGCCGAAGAGCACCACCGGAAATTATTGACATCGCGGGAATCTGAGAATTTTCCAGATTCCGGTCAGATGTCCAGAAATGCGAAAAGTCGCATACAAAGCATAAGGGGCCATTTTGACCATTTTTAACATCAAAATGTGCCCATAAACGGCTAAAAGAGGTCAAAATGACCTCTGAAGTGCAAAAAATTCAAAAACCTAGGCATGCACCTAAAACCCTCAATATTATTAAAAAATGTGCTAAAAGCCAAATAGGAGACAAAAGTAAAACTTACTCGAAATGAAACACTTGTAAGTGCTCAAGTGAGTCCGGACTTTGAAAAATTGTTTGTTGTCTGACCAGAAGTACGATGATTCCCGCCAGCCGTCTAGGGCATCAAGAACTCAGAGAATGGGGAAAATTGGGAAACAAGGAAGTGAAGAGGAAGTGAGGTTTTGAAGGATCTAAGGATTTAAATTTTGAATGCTAAAAGTGATTTATGAAAGGCAATTCTCGAAGTTTTATACTTGAACAGCTTGGGGTTGAAGCAACTCCACCCCGACCGTTGATTACCTACGACATAGGCACTTGAGAGCAATCCAATGGTCAAAACTCAAGAGTCGTGGATCGTGATCATTAGCATGGGAAAAGGACGCCTCGGGTGTGGAGCTAAAGGACACCTAGGGTACGGTTTAGACGTTTTGGTAATGGAACGGACTCCTCATTAATGACACATATTGGTGGGCCCAACAATAGGGAGTCGACATGTGGCACTACCTTTTCCAAGAGTGACACCTTGAAAAGCCCAATCATCTCCTCCTGAAGACCTTTCGAATTACTCCTATAAGTCTAAGTCTCCACTAACGGAAGACAAGTGAAGACTTGGGGGGGGGGGGGGGATGTTATCCGTGTTTTCACCAGAGGACACGTGACATTCATTAGAGGAGTAATTGTGCTCCTCGAGCGCTAGTAAGGTTTCAAACTATGATTTGACCAGACGCAGATGCCTCCAAGTGAGGCCACGCCCCGAGGTCCGTCCTTGAGACGCAAATGTTTCAAGGCGAGGCCGCACGAGATCATGCCCCAAAGACCATACAGATGGTCCTCGCTCTCTTCATTTTCCAATCTCCCAAATTTAGGATTCTTGTCATCAGACCTAGAGTAGTTTCCAAGTGTCAGTCGCTGCAGTTGTGGCCCACCAGATTATCTGACAACTTTTGGTGAGCCTCGATTAGTGGTGTCAAGTTCGTACCCTCGACAATCGACATTTCCCACGACGTCAACTAACATGGGCAAACGTGCGTCGTATCCTAACACGGTCAGATACCAGTTCCCCATAAAGTTGGTAGGCAGCTTTCTGTAAATGGGCCCCGCGCGATCCGCCTAGGCCCATGGTCTTTATTAGTGCATCCCTATGTAATTAATTAGCAGTTTTCTCCTCAAAGAATGGGTAATGTTGTATTAATTGTTCATTAAAGTCATTAGTGACTGGGCCTCTATAAATAGGGTTGGGGTATCTCCTTGTAAAAGGTTCAGAACTTTGGCTAGTAAAAGCATTGTAAACTCTAAGCAATATATACGTTGCCTGAGACTCCATTGAAGCTTGCTCAAACAAGCTTCAAACTCACTAATACCGTAGACTCGTGGAGTAGGGCTCTTTTATAGCCTGAACCACGTAAAATCTCTGTGTTATTTTCTTCTAGTTTATGTCAAGTTGTTAGATTAAGTTGATAGCGAAAAAGGTTGTCATCAACTAAAAAAACACAAATAATAACAATAACAACAACAACAATAATAATAATAATAATAATAGACGTTGAATTAAGAAGAGAAAATTCTAATTGAATAGATTGATGAGCTTTGAGCTCAAAACGATTGAACAGATTGATGAGCTTTGAGCTCAAAATGATTGAATAAATTGATGAGCTCTAAGCTCAAAGTGATTGCATAGATTGAAGATATTTGAGCTCA
This sequence comes from Humulus lupulus, assembly GCF_963169125.1. Taxonomy (NCBI): domain Eukaryota; kingdom Viridiplantae; phylum Streptophyta; class Magnoliopsida; order Rosales; family Cannabaceae; genus Humulus; species Humulus lupulus. The sequence continues at coordinate 29,367,649 of NC_084797.1, forward strand.
AAATGAAGGAACTAGTTGGTAAAGCCTTGGGATCAAAATAGATAGAATGAGAGAAGAGCCTAAGGTCTAAGTTGAGCAAAAAGTTTGGTGAGCCTTTGAGCTCACGTGAATGAAGGAAAAAGACGAGAAGAAAGTCAATGAAGCCGAACACGTGAACCAAGCATAATAAGCTTCTTTAACCTTATTCTTTGTTATTTTTCTATAAATAGGAGAAGAGGGGCCAAATTTGGGGACCTTGGACTTTTAATTTGATAAAAGTTTGTATAAATTGATTGAGAAGAAGAACATTGCGTTAACTTAAGCATCGAAGTGTCTTTTATAAGTACTCCACATTTTGTTCTTTCAATTCAATTCAATGAAGAACACATTTATAGTGTTGGTTTAGCCAACATAATATGTATGATATAGATTATCAACACAAACAACGAACATTACATTGAATTCATGATTAAGTGAAATTAAAGAAAAGATTTGGGGGAAGATTTTGACCCAAACAATTACAAAGAACTAAAAGTCATGGATGCAAAAAAAAAACATATACTGAATTGCAAAGAGAGGAGAATAACAACTATATGCTATAGATTTATATAATAATGTGTATAGATATTTGATCGCATTGTATATTCTTTAGATCATATGTTGTTTATGGGGATTTCAGAATTTTCTGATGAGAACAAGGTCTGTTTATCCATTCAGCATACTTTAACGCTTACCAAGACTATTGACTACAAAACATCTAGAAAATCACTCCAGCGAATAAATGATCAAGACTCTTACCAAGGGTGGTAATTTACATGAAATTCTCAGCATTCTTATATCCAAGTGATATGTGAAAAACAATAAGACCCTAACAAATGCTAATTCATAGTTTCATATGCATCTCAACAACTGAGCATGTTTTCCGTGACTTTGATAGCTCAATAATGTTCACATATGCACGCACATGATATGTACACCCATATATGAACTACTGAATCGAGTTTATTAGTCTCTACAATTTGGGGGTATGAAGTTCTTGGATGAGCGATTTGAGCTGAGGCAGATCCAGAAGCTTGAGGGTCACAATGATAGAGTATGGAGTCTGGCGTGGAACCTAGCCACTATTGTAGTTGGGGTTCTATGTATTTTCTTCTTGGCATGAATGGCGTGTCTTCAAACAAACCAAACAAATAAGCCTGGCAATTGAACTTGGGCAACGATCTCCATGCCGACATCAAGAGCCGGCTTCTTCACTAACCTCGACGACATGTTTCACGACTTCTGGGTCTTTAAGCGGGCAAGTACAAAGACTTCGACACTCTTTCAAGCTCTGCAGAAAAATGATATGATGGGTGGCCGACTGAATATCATAAAAGTGTAAAAATATAACTGACAATGTAAAAAAGAAACAAACTTTGTTAGTTCGTATAAATGAAAAAATAAAAAAATATGGTGTATTCTATAATTTTTTTTAAAACATGGGATGTTTGGTATGGGGGCTGGACTTGGACTTGATGAGAATAGAGTTAAAATAAGTTAGATTTCCACAATGTGGAGCTGTGAAGGATTCAATATTACTCCAGAATAAAGCCAAAAAATGGAGCTCACCTGAAAACATAAATCTCAACGATAAGTCTGAAAAATATACCAAACACTGCATTTGATACTCTCATTCCCACCTCATTAAACTCCCACGACAAACACCCCTATAAGTTTTCCTGAGGAGTGTGCTAACTCCAATAGATCAACAATTACTAGTAAGATAGCGTGATTATGTTGTAGTTTAAGACTATGTTGCATTCACTGTACAAGCAACTGCATCAGTGTCAAATCTATATCAATGTCTTTTGGCAAAGGTCACATGAAGTGAATGCTATGAATTCCAAAATTGAAATAATGTAGAAAATGGTACAAGATTTCGAGAAATAAGTGACAAAAGCCTACTAAAAAAATCAATGATTTATCCGAAATTGTCTCTAATATGAAATGACATGCCAAAGCTCTTTAGAGCCCAAGCATCTGCATAATAAAGATGAAGCGTTGACTTAAAATTGAAGGCATGAGAATTGTGGTCTATAATTCATTACAATAACTTGTTTTGGACTTAAAAACGATATATATTACTCTGTTTTGCATTCCCCTAAGAATTAATAAATTCAATCATTATCTTTCTTTTTTTGGTTTTATTTATTTACTAAATTTATCTTTGTATTTTATTATAATTTTAATTTAAGTATATAATTCACAAAAAATATTTCTAATTTTTATTATTAGTGCTCATCATGACTACCACGCCTATCATACATGTTATGTCCTTCCTGCCTAGAAACATTTATCAAAGTGTATGATATCAATTTAAATATATTTATATAAGTCATGTTTCTTATAAATATATATTCAAAACAAAATATATAGTAGAAAGCATAAAATCATACATTACAGAGATATGTAAATGTAATAATAAAATCATTAGAGTACTTAGAAGATGTGTAGCGGAACAATGATTACACTTTTGGATTCCCTAACTTTTTGTCATTGTTGAATGCTAGGTATTGCAAAGAATCCAAACCGCTTTGAAACAAAACCACAGTCTTGTAAGTCTTTCTCTAAAACATCCTAATGTTTGTGTGGGCAAGTCTCAATACAAGATAAGAGAATTTCTAGAGAGAAACTAAAAGAGAGTGGACGACTAGGTATAGAATATTTGGAGTGAATTTTTACCTTATCAAATTCAGTTGACCTAATGCATTCTATAACACTAGTATATATAGGCAATTAGCTAGGACATAAAATATGTTTTAGTTACTCATTTTATTTTAATTATTTAATAATTATAATTAATTAATTACTTGTCAAAATTAACCAATTATAACTTTGCTATTTATTTAATTCATTTTATAAATATTAATACCAATTTATCAATATTAACAAAATTGTCTCAATTGGTTATAATACTCTCTTTTTGAGACTTTGCAATAAAAACCTCAAATTTTCTTCTAATTATTTTCTCACATAATATCAATAAAAAATTTAACATTATTTATTTTTATTGACCTAGTCAATATGATATTTTTATAATTAATTATTCAAGACTACTATTTTCATTTTTATAGGAGATGACATGGGGATCATAGATCCATGAACTCAAGCTTTAATAAGTTATCGTGAGTTTATTTATAACAAATAATCTCACTACCTTATTAGTTCCTCGTGAATCCACTATAGACTCAAAATTGCACTTTTGAATTCATAGAACGCTTTACACCAAATGTAAATATGTTATCTATTGTTATAACCATAACCATCATTCAATCCTCTATGGATGATCTACTAATGAGACCGGTGAAAATTACCGTTTTACCCATCATTGGTATTTTATCCTTAACTCACACAAAGTTCCTTGTAAATGATATTTTCGTAAATTTAATTACAGAAATGAGTACTCTATCATTTAACACTTGAACCAAGCTGTAAGGAAATCATCGTTTCACTTCTTAAACAGAAGTTATAGATTTCATATCTATGATAAATACTCCCACTCAATTATACTACCAAATCTCCAATATGTAAGTATGAGTTAGTCCGCAGGATAAGCTAGTAACGAACAAATCAAAAGACTTTAATAATACAATTAGCAGAATATTAATCACTCAGAATTAAGATTGAATTGACCTATGGTCAATGTTGTGATGTGATTAGATTAGATTAGATAATAACAATACTTACTTATCTTGTCAATAATCAATATCGGTCCAGTCCAATGTAACAAAATACATCCGATCTTATCTTCTTGGTCAATGTCCTGCATATGACATCACACCAGATGTGTAAGTAGATCTTGTTGGCGCAGTTCAAGAAATACTCAATTATACAAGTCCCGAGAGAGCAGATTGCCAATGCTGATGCCTTAGCCAAGCTTGTCAGTGCCAAAGATGCGGACACCTTGAATGTCGTTCCCGTCAAATACTTGGCCAAAAAAAGGCATAACCGAGCAGAAGGCACTACCTGTTGAGTTAGGAAATACACGGATGACCCCTATTATTAATTATCTCAACCAAGGAGTAGTACCCAGTGATCAGAATAAAGTAAGGAAGTTGGTGAGACAAGCTGCATGATATGTGATAGTCGAAGGGGTCCTGTACCGACGAGGGCACTCCCTACCACTGCTAAGGTGTGCTACACCCGACCAGTCAAAGTTGTTAATGATCAAGGTACACGAGGGGTTTTGTGGAGATCACGCTGGGGCCAGAGCCTATCAAAGAAAATCCTAAGACAATGATACTTTTGTCTAATGATGAATGAAGACTCTATGGAGTATGTCAGAAGATGCCACAAGTGTCAGGTGTTCTCCAAGATATCCCGGGCGGCACCTAACGAATTAACACAAATGCAAAGCCCTTGGCCTTTCATTGTATGGGGGATCAACCTAATCGGAAAGCTACCTACAAGAATAGGAGGAGTCCAATTTGTTGTTGTAGCAGTGGACTACTTCACCAAGTGGACTGAAGCAGAACCGCTCGCCACCATAACCTCAAAGAAAGTCTTAGACTTTGTGGTGAAGAATATCATATGTCGATTTGGCCTACCAAGGAAGATTGTATCAGACAATGGGACTCAATTCGACAGTGATATGTTCACCGAATTTTGTATGAGGCATGGAATCACAAAGAGCTTTTCCTCGGTAGCACACCCCCAAGCTAATGGTCAAGTAGAAGCACTGAACCAGACTATCAAAGACACTCTGAAGAAGCGCCTTGAACAAGCCAAAGGAGCCTGGCCAGAATTACTTCCGGAGGTCCTGTGGTCACATCGAACGACGACACGAATAGCGACAGGGCATACACCATTCTCTTTGGCATTTGGGTATGAAGCCATGTTTCTAGTTGAACTCATCCCCCATCGCATAGACGGGAGACATACAATCAGGGGAGGAACCATCAACTGATAGAAGAGTTGCTCAATTTAATCGAAGAAAGACGAGAAAAGGCAAGTCTCAAAGTAGCAGCACATCAACAAAAAGTGGCCAGATACTTCAACTCCAGAGTGAAAGATCGAAAATTCCAAGTTGGGGACTTAGTACTCAGGAGGGTGTTCCTAAACACTAAGGACACTACAGCAGGGGTACTAGGACCTAACTGGGAAGGGCCATACCTTGTGGAGGAGGTGATCCCACCAAGGACGTACAAGATAGATCAACTGAATGGAGAACTAATAAAAAACTACTGGAATGGTGAACACCTCCGCCGGTACTATCAATGAAGTTGTTCTGCAGCAACACAAGTTTTAATTTGCAAATGTAGTATTTTTCAAATTATCTATGTAACAATCGTTGTGCTTCAATGAATGAATTTAATTTTAAGTTTATCTTAATTATTTAAATTACATTCAACAAGGAACAGGTCCTAGGACCTTGTCGCCAAAATATGGATCATGTTCGATCTTGGTTCTTGAGGAGCCTATCGACCCATACGATCAACACGAGAGACAGGTCCTAGGACCTTGTTGCCAAAATATGGATCATGTTTGATCTTGGTTTTTAAGGAGCCTATCGACCCATACGATCCAAACGAGAGACAGGTCCTAGGACCTTGTCACCAAATTATGGATCATGTTCGATCTTGGCTCTTGAGGAACCTATCGACCCATATGATCCAAATGAGAGACAAGTCTTAGGACCTTGTCGCCAAATTATGGATCATGTTCGATCTTGGTTCTTGAGGAACCTATCGACCCATACGATCCAAACGAACGGCAAGTCCTAGGACCTTGTCGCCAAATTATGGATCATATTCGATCTTGGTTCTTGAGGAACCTATCGACCCATATGATCCAAACAAAAGACAAGTCTTAGGATCTTGTCGCCAAATTATGGATCATGTTCGACCTTGGTTCTTGAGGAACCTATCGACCCATACGATCCAACGAGAGATTGGTTTGAGGACCTTGTCGTCAACACATTTGATCATGTTTGATCTTCGTTATTGAGGAACCTATCAACCTATACGATCAACAAAAGAGACTGGTCCCAGGACCAGTCGCCATTATTTGATAACGTTCGATCTTGGTTCTTGAGGAATCTATTGACCCATACGATAAAAAAAAATACTAGTTCGAAGACCAATCTCCATCATCGGATCATAACTGAATCTGGTCCTTGAGGGACCGGTCGATAATTTGATCTAAGACTCATTACAGGCTTGATTAGCCCATCTAGGCCCGGTTGATCCAACTTAGACACTTTTGTCTACAATCATTATAATGAGTACACGAGAGATTACATAGATCGTGATTGACACTTGCTACACAATCTGCATCTGTGTATAGGTATCATTACTACTGAGTATGAAATCATCACCCGACTACCAATGAGGGACAAGCATTTGCTGCTTGCATCATTGGGTGAAAAGGATAGTACTATGTGTCTAAACGCTCGAAGAAAGGCATAGTCAAGTAACAAGTGGCCAAGGCTTTTAAACCCATGATCACTTGGGGCCATATAGTACATACCGATTAGGGTATACACAAGCAATGAGGGTGTAACCTTAAGTACTAAGCAAGCTCAAGTTTTTCTAGAACATTTGTTCAACATATGTTCCGAAAGGGCAAAAAACAAAAATTAAAAGGCATTGGTGATCGACCTACCACCCATGGGGTGGTTGACCTGGCCTGTTTTGTTCATGGTACTTGGTGAAGTATCATACTACTCACATTACCATGGTTGTTAGCATGAAAAACATAAAAGAGTAATGTAAGTTTGGCACGTGAAATACATGTGTTCAGAGTATACTGATACCTGAACCAATGAGGGTTGTGAGTTGATATACTTAGTAAGCATTGGAAATATAAATTTTCAATCAATACACTGAGTATTCATAACAAAAAAGCATAAAGGCATAAATTGTCAAGTACAAGGTGCCCCATCAATGCCGTGAAAGGAAAGACATAGTAAAAGACCAAAAGAACACTAACTAGGGTGGGGAGTATCATCTGAAAGACTGCCTTGAGCCTCGGTAGTCGCACAAGCCAGACACTTCCTATGCTCCTTCACTCGCATCTTCTCAGGAAGGAAATCCAAGTTCAGATCTCTATTGGACTTCCAGATCAAGTAGAAGCAAGAGAAAGATGTCTCTGAATACTCCTCTCGAGCCTTGTCTCGGGCAACTTTGACCTCTTGCTCCTTCTTGACAAGAGCAGCCTTCCGCAATTGGTCCATGTCAACAATCAGCTTCTCTTTCTCAACTTTAGACTGTTGGAGCTGATCGGCAAGTTTCCCCTCCATCTAGATTATCCTAAGAGTCAACTCGGTCACTTCCTGTTGTTTGAGCTCCACAGTACTGCGGAGGGTGTTAATCTCTTCCTCCTTTAAAGCAATGTCAGCATCCCTAGAGCCGAGAATGCGCCTAAGGTGCAACACCTCTTGGCGAACAACTTCAAGCTCAGAGGTTGGAGAGCATAGAGGTGTACTCCATAGACTTATCACGAACATGAGAGACCAGCATCAGTGCCTGCAAAAAAACATATCAGTGTTAGATAAACATCAGCACACAAGCTAACGAGACAAGAAGAGAACTATAAAGGACTCACGCTTTGAATGTCTAGGAGTGACTTCGTTAGAATGGTGCTCAAGTCCTCATTCTTAATCCCATCAAAAGTCATTTTTGTATGCTCCAGATGAGATGCTCGGTCCATAAGGGAACCTAAGTTCCATATAGCAGACTGGTGTGGCTCAGATAAGGGAGTAGGTGCAGAACAGGAAGCACCCGCATCAGTGAAAATTGGAGGAATTGGTGAAGGCAGAGATGGCTCTACCTCTGCGACAAGACTAGACGCCAAAAGAATCAGACTAGATGCCAAAGAAGTCAGAGGAGACACCTCGAGAGGAACCTCCATTACGGACTCAGCCTCAACCCTGGCCCTTTTTTCCACTAGAATAGAAGGATTGGCCTCGGTGGGAGTCGACCTCTGCTGTGTATGAACAAAAGCAAACATGTTTGAGCCTTCAAAAGAAGATCATATGTTAGAAGGATATTAAGCACAACTAAATCATAAAATAAAAGTGATAAAGTGTTAAACCATCTGAATGAGATTCATGCTCAAACGTAGTCTCATCAAAGTCGTCGGAAGCAAGCGATGAGTATGCGACAGATGCACCCACATCATTACCCTCCTGTCCAGCTAGCACAGGAAAAGAGGGTACCTCCTCGACAGGAATAGGTCATGGGGAGTCTATGGCGTTCATGGGCTTGGGACCATCGTCATCCATTACATCAGCTATAGTAGGAGGAAACAACTCGACCTTCCTAAGTTTTTCTAAAGTAACGAGGGTCTTGACATTTTTCTCCTCAGGGGTCATGGCAATCAATGCCTTGGCCCTAATCGTCATAGCTTGGGTCGGGAGCGGTCTATAAAAAGGCCCAACATGCTTAAACTTGGAGTAATTGGCCTCTGCGTCCTAAGTGAAGAAATAGTTGTCGGCATATCTAAACGCCTTGCTATTTCCAGAGATCTCTTCCAAGAAGGTGTTGGTACCCTCTCTCATATAATGGTGGAAGTGGAAATACCCCGAGTTGCGTTGGGAAGGGTTCGTCTTCAATTCAAATAAGTTGTGGATCTCATGTGGTACATGGGCAGCCCATTTTCTGCGGTGATAAATAATGTACAACGTAGATAAGACCAAGATCGCATTAGGAGCCAGTTGAGAAGGACTAATACCAAAATAGTACGCAACGCTACGAAAATATGGATGAAGAGGAAGTAGGGTGCAATACTTGATGGTAGAATGTGTCTGTTGACCCTTGATTTGGCCAACGATACGGAGTCAAATGTACGACAAAGATAAAATGACAATTAAGAATTTGATCCAATGGAAATGAAGAAAACACCAAGGATTTATAGTGGTTCAGCCCCAAAGAATGGTAATGACCTACGTCCACTTAGTGTTATTATTAATATTGAATCTCAAAGTCGTGATCAAAGAACTAGGGTTCTTGAGTTTCACAAACCTTGGAAGAAATACAATGAAAAGATGGATAATTGCACTATAGCTCTCTTTCTCTCTCTCTATCTTAACAAAAAGATTAAGGGATCAAAAGTCCCTTACTTGAGCTATTTCATGCATATTTATAGGCTCAAGGAGGGTTACATGGGCCAATGGGCCATATATTTCCTTAATAAATTTGTATCAAGGTAATAATGAGGAAATATTCAATGTAATTATTATAAGATTACAATCTTAGAAGGAAACAAATCAAATTATACGACCAGCCTGGTCGTATCTAAAAGTTAAGCCCTGACGAAGCAATGTGCCTCTGGTCAATAGTCGAATATCACTTCTGCCACGTGTCAACCACATGTGAGAAATCCTTGCCACGTCATCAACAGCCATTTTTTGGGTAAACATTTTCCCCTAAGCGAGCAATGCTTCATACTCAGCCTCATTATTGGAAGCAGTGAAGTCAAACTTGATTGCACAGTGAAATTAATGCCCTTCAGGCGTAATCAGGATCACCCTTGCCCCTGCATGATGCTCATTGGAAGAGTCGTCTGTAAATAACTTCCATGAGGGAGGTTGGTTTTGCGACTTCGGCTTTTCTGGCTCTTCGTTCTGCTCGCCATCTGTAAGTTTGGTGAACTCTGCAATGAAGTCAGCCAAGGCTTTCCCTTTTATCGCTGCTCGTGGCAAGTAAGAGATATCGAACTGCCCAAGTTCGACTGCCCATTTTAAAAATCTACCTGCAGCCTCTGGTTTTTGCAAAACTTGCCGTAGAGGTTGGTTGGTCAAAACGGTGATTGGGTGTGCTTGAAAGTAAGACCGCAGTTTCCTTGAGGCCAAAATTAAGCAATAGGCTAGCTTCTCGATGGGCGGGTACCGCTGTTCTACTCCAATTAGCCTTTTTCTTACATAGTAAACAGCCTTCTGCACGCCTTCTTCCTCCCTTACTAAAACAACACTAGCAGCATATTTCGTGATCACCAGGTAGATGAACAAAGTTTCCTTATAAACCGTCTTTGACAGAATGGGTGGTTGCACCATGTGAGTCTTCAATGCTTGAAAAGCCCGCTCGCACTCCTCCGTCCATTCAAATTTCTTGTTGCCTCTAAGTAGATTAAAAAATGGGACGCACTTGTCTGTTGATTTTGAAATAAATCTACTAAGAGCGGCAATTCTTCTGGTTAAACTTTGAACATCCTTAATTTTTGTTGGCGATTTCATATCGATCAGGGCTCTGATTTTCTCGTAATTGGCTTCAATTCCTCTCGAGTTAACTATAAATCTCAAGAACTTCCCTGATCCTACTCCGAAGGAGCATTTAAGGGGATTAAGCTTCATCTGATATTTGTTCAAGACGTTGAAGCACTCCTGAAAATCCTCTATATGCCCTTCTGCCTTCTTTGACTTTACCAGCATATCATCGACATAGACCTCCATGTTTGTCCCGATCAGCTCTTTGAACATGTGGTTGACTAGTCGCAGGTAAGTAGCACCAGCATTTTTCAAACTGAAGGGCATTACTTTGTAACAGTAAAGCCCTGTATCAGTCTGAAAGCTAGTGTGATCCTCATCAGGGGGATGCATACTAATCTGATTATATCCGAAGTATGCATCCATAAAAGAGAGAATCTCATGCCCTGCAGTGACATCGACCAGTTGGTCGATCCTAGGGAGTGGGAAACAATCCTTAGGGTAGGCTTTATAAAGGTCTGTGAAATCCACGCATGTTCGCCATTTTCCATTCAACTTGGGAACTAGCACGGGATTAGAGACCCACGATGGATAAAATTCCACCCTGATGAACTCATTCTCCTTCAACTTTTTGACTTCTTCTTTTAAGGCATTTGATCTATCTTTGTCGAGCAGCCTTCTTTTTTGTTGCACCGGTGGAAAACTCTTGTCGATGTTGCAGACATGGCTGATGACTGCAGGGTCTATTCCAACCATGTCTTTGTGGGACCAGGCAAAGACTTCCTGCTTCCTCCTTAAAAACTCCACCAGTGCTTGTTTTGTTGTTGTCTCTAAGTTTTTACCGACTTTCACAACCCTGGTCGGATTTTCTTCATCGAGTTGGACCTCTTCAAGGTCCTCGATGGATCCTATTTCTTCCTCAAAATCCCCAAAGCAAGGATCCAAGTCTTTATCTTCACTTTGGGCAACGCCCTATTTGGTGACATTATCACCTGAGTGGGCCTGAGCATCAATTTCCACTTGCAACTCTTTTCCGGGAACATCTCTCAATACACCCTTCTTTGCCTTGGTGATCGAGGCGTTGTAGCACTCCCTTACTTCTCGCTGATTTCCCAATACGCATCCTACCCCTACGTCTGTCGGGAATTTCATGGCAAGGTGCCATATTGAAGTGATCGCCCGTAGGTCGACCAGAATTGGTCTCCCAATTACAGCATTGTATGCTGAAGGACAATCAACTACTATGAAAGTATTGAGTAATGTCCTATTAGTAGGTGCAGTACCTGCTGTAACTGGAGGCCTAATCGACCCTGTTGGGGCGAGCCCTTCATAGGAAAAACCATAGATGGTTTGGTTGCATGGCTCTAGGTCCTTGACGGACAGCTTCATTCTTTCCAGCGAAGACTTGTATAGGATGTTGACCGAACTTCCTGTGTCGACCAACACCCTCTTCACCATCATGTTGGAAATTTGTACATCTACAACCAGCGGATCGGAGTGTGGGAATCGTACATGCTGGGCATCATCTTCAGATAAGGTTAACAATTCCTCCTCTGTTCGAGCCTTTTTTGGTACTCGATCCTCCACACTCATCATCTCGATGTCCTGGTCGTGGCGTAGGGTTCGAGCGTATCGTTCCCTTGCCTTCCCACTGTCTTCTGCAAGATGTGGGCCTCCGCAGATGCTGAGTAAAGTGCCTGCCACAGGAGCTGTCTATAGAGTTGGCGTGCAGGCGCCTGCTCGTTGCCACCTTGAGCCTTTCGCTGAGACCCTCTTGCGGCTCGCACATATCTTCTTAAATGTCCTTGCCTAATTAGGAACTCAATCTCGTCTTTCAACTGGTTACATTCATTGGTGTCATGCCCGTAGTCGTTGTGAAAACGACAAAATTTTGTCGTATCTCTCTTGGAGATATCTTTCCTTATAGTTGCGGGTCATTTGTAAGGCACGCTTGAGCTGGTTGCTTGGTAGACTTCAGCTCGGCTTTCGACAAGGGCCGTGTAGTTGGTGAATCTTGGCTTGTATCGATTGCCTTTGGGGCGTTTACTCTCAGAAGCTGAGGGTTCATTGTTCGCCCGTTTTCCACCGTTCCTATAATTGTCATTTCCGCTGCCTTTGTCGTTGCCATTGGGCTTTTCCGACCCGTTGGCGGCTTTGGCAGGTTCTTCCTTGGGCCCTTTGTCTTTTGTTGGCGATTTCCCTTCGTTGGCAATCGCGCCTTCAAGCTTGATATATCGATCAGCCCGATCCAAAAACTCTTGGGTACTTCTTACCCCATTCTTTCTGAGGCTACTCCAGAGGGGTGAATGGCGCCTAACCCCAGCAGTTAGAGCCATCATCTTACCCTCATCGCCCACTGTCTTGGCTCCAGTTGCTGCTCGCATGAAGCGTTGGACATATTCTTTCAAGGGCTCTCCCTCTTTCTGGCGTATCTCGACCAGCTAGTTGGCCTCTGTGGGGTGTACGCGACCCGCGTAGAACTATCCGTAAAATTCCTTCACGAACATTTCCCAAGATGCTATACTATCATGAGGGAACTTGAAGAACCACTCCTAGGTTGTGTCAGCAGTGTCGCATGGAAGATCCGGCAGCAGGCATCTTCCGACACTTTTTGTATATCCATTTGTATCTCAAACTTATTAACGTGCGATACCGAGTCTCCGTACCCGTCAAAGTTCAGCAATTTTGGCATCTTGAACTTACTGGGGGTTTCGGCCGCAGCAATCCTCTGTACAAAGGGGGTGCCCCTCTCCTATCATACTCAATATGGGACGTTCGTCCCCTAACCAGTTGTTGTACCGCCTAGTTCATGGCATCAATCTGAGCCTGAACAACTTCTGAGACTGTTGGGGCCACCGATGTCAGGGGAGCGTACTCGTCGTGCCTCTCACGGCGGTCATTAAGTACATCCTTTAAATCATCGTCTCTTCTCACTAACTCCTAGCTGACTAAAGACGTTATGCTGCCTGGGTTGCCCCCCAGCATTCTGGCTAGCTGGCCTATTATCCCTTGGTGGGGGGCTTCTGCCTCCACCTCTTTCCTCATTTTTCCAACCAGCATTTCTTCTGCCGAGAGTGGCTTCATTATAGTCATGGCCATCTCTGAATTGTGGCTGACTACGGTGTGACCGGTTATTCACGCTATTTCCTCATCGGGCTGGCATTTCTCGAGTGTCAGGGGGAGGCCTACGCTGGTCGTTGGGTCCCCATGCATTGTTATGTCGTGGGGGGCCCCTAACTGTAGAGCCTGACTCGGTGTTCCTTCTGTTGGTAGAAGGGCGCTGTCCCCTGCTCGGTAGATTCGGCTCTTCATCCCCTGGGCGTCTAGGGCTGCGGGGCGGTTGCCCGGCCCTATTCTGCCTTAGGCGCTGGGGATTGCCTCGACCAACCTGAGATGGAGGCTGCTGCTCAGGATCCCTAGGTGGGACATCATCCTAAGCCACAGGCGGCTACTTCGGCCTTTGAGAGCTTGCCGGCTGGAGTAGAGGGCTAGGATTGGGACCTATTTGAGGTGGCACATTCGGCGGCTGATCTAGCTGGGAGGCTAGCACAGCCTGACTCCTAGCCAGTTGGATGTCTGCTTCAAGGGCGGCCATGGCATCCCTCTGCCGGCGATCCATTTCCGTCTGTCGCTCACTCAGCTCCTGGTGCTAGCGTTCTATTTCTCTTTGCTGCAGTGCCATTGTCTCTGCAGCATTCTCCTGATTGGCCCTCAGATTAGCCAACTCATCATGCAACACCCCTAGCATTTCCCTCAGTGTTTCGGAATCTAACTCCTCCTCATCAAACTCCAAATGTGGTTCATTCTCAGCCACATTTGGGGGAGGAGGTTGGGATGGTGCAGCGCCAGCAGCCTGTCCAGTCTTCTTGGATGTTTTCGCCATTAGATTTTCCCACAGTTTTTTGTCAAACTCTCAATGAAAGCACCAGAATGTTGACCCTTGATTTGATCAACGACACTGAGTCAAATGTACGAAAAAAGATAAAACGACAATTAAGAATTTAATCCAATGGAAATGAAGAAAACACCAAGGATTTATAGTGGTTCAGCCCCAAAGAATGGTAATGACCTACGTCCACTTAGTGCTATTATTAATATTGAATCTCAAAGTTGTGATCAAAGAACTTGGGTTCTTGAGTTTCACAAACCTTGGAAAAAATACAATGAAACGATGGATAATTGCACTATAGCTCTCTTTCTCTCTCTATCTTAGGAAAAAGATTCAAGGATCAAAAGTCCCTTCCTTGAGCTATTTCATGCATATTTATAGGCTCAAGGAGGGTTACACGGGCCAATGGGCCATATATTTCCTTAATAACCGCGTATCAAGGTAATAATGAGGAAATATTCAATGCAATTATTATAAGATTACAATCTTAGAAGGAAACAAATCAAATTATACGACCAGCCTAGTCGTATCTAAAAGTTAAGCCCTGAAGAAGCGATGTACCTCTAGTCGATAGTCGAACAGCACTTCTGCCACGTGTCAACCACGTGTGAGAAATCCTTGCCACGTCATCAGCAGCCATTTTTTGGGTAAACAGTGTCCAAGCGCACATACCTAGAGGGGATCCTCAACTCTGCCATCTAGACCAGAGATAGTAATTGTTGACGGTAAGAACTCATCAACGATTGATGGTTAGAAAACTTCAATCTCTATACTATAGGAAGCTTTGAATCAGATAGAAAGAACTCTAAACAACAGGAGAAAACTCAGGCAAGCATGAAAACCAGAAACATATATTTCTTAAGTCTCTTTCATACACTCAGTTTTCCAACCCCTTAGCCTAAGAGGTTGGATCCTATTTATAGGGGGGGCTCAATTGGCCCTGGATACAAACAAGTCTCAGACCACAGGGACGTACACAGGTACTCTGATAGTGTAGTGGCTCAGGGCGTAGTGGTGTCTACCCTGATGGTGTCAGAACCGTGGCCTAGGACATAGTACTGTCGGCTCTGGCGTATGGTCGGGGGTGTCCAAGTGGTACCACTACTCTTCGTACAGGTCCGTACTGCCACTACTCCTCAGACGCAAATCATAGGGTCGTGCCTCTGTTCTCTCCACAACCGTACGCCCCGTGTCAGCGCACGTGTTCCGTACTTGGTCATCCTCATCAATCCCCGTTCAATGCTCCATGTTCGTTTGGCATATCAACAAGGTTCCTTCAAGTGATCCCGTGCCTATGTCAAGGAGGCTTCAACCTATATGTGTCCTGAGAAGTCAAGGCGCCAGGGGTCAGGGCCGGCTTATGCGGGTCACATGGACACGAGGCTCGCAGCATGGACGCCGTGGCAAGGCCACACCCTCGCATAGCGAGGGTACCTCGCGTAGCGAGGCTGGCCTTTTTCCCTCAGGTGTAGGCATGGCTCAGGACACGGGCGTTGCAACAAGGCAGCACCCTCGCATAGCGAGGCTGCCTCTCCTCCCCCCGGGTGCAAGCATCGCGAGGCTAGGGGCACGGATGCCACAACAAAGCCTCACCCTCGCATAGCGAGGGTGCCTCGCGTAGCGAGGCTAACCTTCTTCTCCCGAGTGTAGGCGAGGCTTGATGCCTGATGGAACGGGGCACACGCGGACGACCAGCTGGGGACCCTCGCACGCCCTCGCCTAGTGAGGGTGACTCTCTTATCCCAACTCCCTCACCATCATGTGACGCTCTTTTAGAATGTCTCGTAGTATAGAGCTTCACTCGTGAATAGAATTCACAAGGAAAAATTTCCACATTTACACTTCCCCCTGAGTCTATAAGTACACTTTTAAGTGTGTTTGTAGACTCTCTCCATTTCTCTTGCTCGACACGCACGGCCAGCCTTGGGGGACTTAGCCTTGGAAATTTTTCCAACGTCGCTCGAAGAAGCACGAAGTGTGGCTTGGAGTTGTGTTTCTTTTTAGTGTTCAAAGAAACACAATAGCCACCTAACACTTGGGGGATCCATGAAAGTTCCTAAGATTGCATAAGGACCAATCATCCTCCATCGCGGATCCCAAGATTACCCATACTCTTGATCTCCACTATTTATAGGGAAACAGATCCAATGGTAAGGGAGCATTGACTTTCCCTATAAATACTCCAAGGTTTGAAACCACTTCTCTACACCAAGACTTGCCTAGCCTAGTGGCATGCCCTCCAACTTATTTTCAAGAGTTCAAGGGTTCTATTCTCCTTCAAAGCATTCTTGAGGTACTTTTTCTTTTATTTTAGTTATTCATTTTCTTCCTCCCTTTTTTTTTTTATAAATTTTTTTTTTTTTGTTTCCTTTTCTTCTTTAGCCTCGTGGTGACGCTAGGCATTCCCTTGTTCCTGCGGTCTCACTCCTGCTCTTTCGCAAGTCTATCCTCGTGCCCTCTCAGCTTCGTATTCCCACAGGTAGGTTTCCTTCATCTCTTCTCCCTTTTGTTTTGCATTGATTACGCGAGGGTAGAACTGTTGGTTGCACGACACTCATTCTTCAGAGTTTAACATTTTCTTCGCATAGCCTCTCCAGTATCCATACACAGGCCCTTTTCTTATACCCTCACACTCGTGTTGTAGATATTGAGTCGCCCTTATGCGTACACGCCCTCGAGTCTTAGCTTGTCCATGGCGTCTAGGCGATGTCCCGAAGGTCCGTCTAATGTTGAATTTATTGAGATGTCCTCCTCCGACTCGGGGGGCGACGCACGTAAACCCTCTAACTGCGGGGGTGTGCGGGCGCTTTACCTCAGGAGACTATCTTACCTTAGACATAAGGCGTACTGTCTAGAGAGGGAGCTAGAATCCTATCCCGGGGACGCGGGTTCTGCTCTCTTCCCCCGTCAAGCGACATACATTTCCTAACTACAATCAATCCTCCAGGATTGCCTTTCCGAAATTGCTTGCCTAGAAGAAAACTTGCCCCCTGAGCCTTTTTCCTTTTGTCGTGACGAGTCTCCCGATTACGTGGATTCCTCCTTTGAAGGCGGTAGACATGAGTTGGTTGAACTGGAGTTCCTTTCCATGGTGCCGCCTGTGTTCCCTCTCCTATCCCATGTCTTGCGCCCTAGGGTCAAGCAAAGAGCTGGTAGACATAGGACATGTGGGGAATCTTCTAGGACCCTAAGAAAGTCTGTCGCTCATAAATTGCCTTACTTTGTCTAGGTACCCGAGATGCCGAAGAGAGCCTTGGACACTTCTGATGAAGCCGGAAGATCTACCGTTACCCTGAAGAAATTGGGCAACATGCTGAAAGCCCATAAGTTACCCTTGAACCTCAAGTTCGTCATACCAGAGCGTAAGGAAC
This sequence comes from Humulus lupulus, assembly GCF_963169125.1. Classification (NCBI taxonomy): domain Eukaryota; kingdom Viridiplantae; phylum Streptophyta; class Magnoliopsida; order Rosales; family Cannabaceae; genus Humulus; species Humulus lupulus. Next base: position 29,385,071 of record NC_084797.1, read on the forward strand.
GCGCGTCCGCACCGCAAAAGGGGTTCGTGGCATTTAGCGATGCCATAATCTGATCTGGTGGAGCTCTGCCACTCCACTCTTTCTTCATCAAAGTACTGGACTACTTTGAATTGGCGCCGCTACAATTGTCCCCCAACTCATGGGTGATGCTCAGCTGTTTGTATGTGCTGTACCATCAGGTGTACTCTAGGGGGCCTTCAACAAGCGAGGTTCATTACTTCTTCACCCTGAGGGAGAATACGTCGGCCCCCGGGTTCTACCAACTCCAGAAAGCCACGGCCCTTAAAGGAAGTTCCCTCTTGGAGGGATCTATTTCCAATAGGGGGGCGTGGAAGTCAGACTACTTCTATACTTACAGTGGGCAGACCCGATATTCTAGCTTCAACACCCCATGTAAGGCTATCCTCACCTTGATCCCATATACCAGAAATTTCTCTTATTATTCGACCTCTCTTTTTCTTTTTCTTTTTTATAGTCCTTGTAACTGTCGTTATTTTCTTTCATTCGATGGCAGGTCTCTTAGGGGTCATTGGTCCCAACTTGAAACGGGCTACTCATGACCGGGTAATACAAATCGTGGCTATGCCGAAGGCATGCAAATAAGCCAGCGCCCTTTTCACAGAGAGCAATCTCCACTCGTGCGGGCTGCTGACCCCGGACCAGAAAGTTACCTTATGCTCCATTTACCCTGAATCTGAGGACCCACGCCCCGCGTCACCCGACTCTGTTGATTTACCCCCAGCGGCACCCGTACTTGAGAGTCTGTGGGTATATGGTCACGATGAAAGGAATTATGATGAAGCAGCCGATAAGGATTATGTCTACTCCCCGGGTGACCATATGGACGTTGAGGAGACCGTGGTGTCTGAGAACTACTCCTACTTGTACTCTGTTGCTGGCAGGGCTAAGGGTGTAGCCGATGACGGCCACACTGGCGGTGCTTCCTCTCGGATGTCGCCGTTAACGCCTGGCGGCGAGTTTGCCTTCGATGCCCCTGCCCCTTGCCCCCCTGTGCCTAGAAGGAATTTTGTCATTCCTTCTTTCGATGGGGCTCCTTCACCCCCGAGGAGGCATCCTAGGTGGGCATCCACAGGCGTCTCTTTACCCCAGGAAGCGACTCTGCACTCTTCTGCTCCCCGCACCACTGCAGATGGGTCGAGGCCTTCCCGGTCCCCCTCCTTGCCAAAGTGGGCCTCGGCAGGTACTCACGCCTCTCCCGGCCCAGCTCATGTTTCTATTTCTGAAGATCATCCTCTGGCGAGCCAATATGGGGAATCCATGAGCCATCACTTGGGAAACTTTCCCAAAGGTGAATGGGGGACGCTACACGATGTCCCCGAGGCTCAGCTAGAGAGCGCCTACATGCGAGCCTCCCTGCAGGTAACTGTCGCGATACTTGGTTTATTCATTTGTGCTGGCCATATATATACTTTTTATATTATTTCTGGCATATCGTCTAACCCTTGAGGCTTTGCTTTATATTCTCGCCCTCACACAGGCTTCCATTTTGAACCATCGACTGCTCGCCTCCCACTCTTCATCGACCCAACGGTTGCAACACGAGCTTGAGGAGGCACTGGGGAACCTATCGGTGGCTCAGACTGCAAAGGATGCCTTGTCAAGTCAATTGGACGAGGCGGTATGCCAGAGGGATACCACCTTGGCCCGGGCTGCATCAACCTCTCATGCCAACATTCAGCTGGAGGCTACCGTCCAAACTCTGAATAGGAGGATCGCTGTGCTCGAAGCTGAGCTTATGACCGTTGAGGATCGCATAATCGAGAAAATGTTGCATGCTGTCTGGAGGACTAACCCTGCCGTTGACTTATCTTCTTTTGGGGACTGTGCCGTCGAGAGGATTTCTAAGTGGCAGGGTCGAGGTGGAGATTTGTAGGTCCCCTTGTACTCAGTCTATGTATGCTTTGGGTGTGTAATCCCTCGCACCACTTCTTCTCTTTTTTATCAAACTTAAAGGGCTCTGGCAAGTCCCTCTTATTACTATTGCTCGTGGGCTATATGTTTTTCTTTGATTTGATGAAGATAATCTTTCTGGTGCACCTTGATTATACTTGTAAGGACACGTTAACCCGTTGGGCTGTTGGGGTCCTTTTATGTTCTTTGCGCGCGCTTATTACTATTTTGCGAGAAGCGTCCTTCTCGTCCTTATACATAGTACTATTTTTTTTCCAAGGGTCCCTTGTAAGACCCTTTTTGGGCTAGCCGGCTTAATGGCCGATCTAGACTTATCGGGTGATTCTCTCCTTACAGCCTCACCTCTTGGGGTGTCGGCCTTTCGTTGGAGGTCATCCTTTTAAACTGCTCCCTTGATATTCATAAGGGTAGCTAATCCTTTTGAATATAAGAGATTTTTTTTTGTTTACTTTTGTCGTCCTACACCCCCAAGTACCTGATGAGATTTATCTTGGCGGGGACTTTAGTTGATGCTTGCACAAAGAAGTAAATAACATACGAAGTGGAAAACAATTTCATTCATAGTAGTCAGATTACAATGATATATAAATAGATAAAAGGCTTACATCTACTTGGGAGGTTATCTAGGTAGCCTCTTTGAATCTCGTCTACTAAAATAGTATAACCTGTAACAAACTAAACACAGCTACTACCTGCATCAGGCGTGGGAGCCTTACTGCTAGCCTTACCCGGTTGGGCCCTTCATGATTCTGGGGTCTAGTTCCTGTGGGTCTGTGCCCCCATGCACCACCATCGCCATCGGTTCTCGCAGTTTCGCAGAAATGTGAAGGGTGGTGTTATAACACTCTCTAGCCTCTCTTTGCTCTCCCTTCATGCCTGCTATCCCACCAGGAGTTGGGAACTTGACGGTGAGGTTATATATTGAAGTGATTTCTTTCAATTCTCTTAGGGATGGCCTCCCCAATACCGCATTGAAAGCCGAAGCACAGTCTACTACGACGAAGTTTGCCATGATCGTGGTCTGTCGGGGTTGTTCTCCCATGGTGAGTGCTAATTCGATCACCCCTAAAGGTTGTATCGAGTCCCCCGTGAACCCGTATAAGGAGGATTGACAAGGCTTCAAGTGCATGATGCCCAAGCCCATCTTCTCCAAGGCGGGGCGATATAAGATATCTACGGAACTTCCATTGTCTACGAGGACCCGATGCACCCGCAGGTTGGCCAACTGGATTGTCAACACCAAAGGATCATTATGGGGGAAGTGCACCCCTCGTGCATCCTCCTCTGTAAAAGTGATTGAGTCATTTTCTCCTTTAAAGCTTTTCGGGGGGCGCTGTTCCAAGCTCATGACACAGGGTGGTGGACTTCGCCTGGCTTCTCTAGTGTACCTATCTCGTCCTTTCCGGGAGTCTCCCCCAAGCCCCGGACCTCCGAAAATAGTTCTCACTTCTCCCTGGATCTCTGGAGCTTCTCTTTGCGTCTTAGATATTACTGGCTCGTCCTCCGACTTCAGCCTTTCTCTCCTGACATATCGGCCTAGGTGCCCCCTGCGGATGAGCTCCTCAATTTCTTCTTTCAAATGAATACACTCTGCTGTGGTGTAACCAATATCCTTGTGTTATTGATAGTATCTATTGGGATCCCTCTGGGACCGATCCTTCCTCATTGGTGAGGGCTTCTTGAAGGGAACCCACCTCTCGTTGGTGAGGTAGATATGCTCCCTTGTATCCATCAGGTCCGTATAGAAGGTATAAGCCGTTTGCATAGGGTCGCTTCCCCGCTTGGGCTTTCTATGTTGATCATCCCTTGGCCCTTCGTACGCCCTCTTCTTCTTTGCACCATTCGACCCTTCATTAGTTGGGGGCTTTGCAGGGGACTCACACTTTCCCGCCTTTAAGTTCGCGTGGCCATCCTCTACACGAATATACTTCTGCGCTCTCTCGTAGAAGTCATCTAGGTCTGTGACTTCCCTTTTGAGCATATTATCCCACAATTTGCTTCCCGGAAGCACCCCGGCAGTGATGGCCATTTTTAACTCTCTGCGGGTCAAACTCCCCACTTTGGCTGCTTCCATGTTGAACCTGTGGATGTAGCTTTTTAGACTCTCATTTTCGCCCTGTTTTACATTGGCGAGGTTGGTGCCCGGCATAGTATAATCACGCACGGCATGATGTTGTTGGAGAAACTCGTTTGAAAACTGTTGCCAAGACCTGACGGATCCCGATCGAAGTCTCTTAAACCATTTGTATGCGGGTCCTTTCAGCGTGACTGCAAAACAGTGGCATCTAGCCCCGCTACTTATCCCCCTTAACTTCATCAAGTCATTGAATGCATCTAGGTGGTATTTGGGGTCGGTGATTCCTTCATACGGGGTCATATGAGGCTCCTTGAAGTTGGCTGGGAGTCGGATGGCTTGGATCTCTTTGGTGAAGGGTGATTCATAGTCGAACTCCTCCTCAAGGCTTTGCCCTCCGGACGCGGTGACAATATTACTCCGCAGGCTCTTCATCTCTGTATCGAGGTCCTGCCTCCTCTTCTTCAGGGAGTCTCTTAACATGGACGGGTTGACACCTTCCTTTCCCTCGCTGTCCCGGGGGACAGTAGGAAGGGTAGTCCTCTTATCCGCCCTCTTCTTGTTGAGCTCCTCTCGTAGATCCGAGGGCGTCCTCTTTGAGGTGACCTCGATGTCCTTGCGAGAGCCACCATTGTTCCCTTGCCTTGGCCCCTGGGGTGGCCTCGACGGTCTGGGACGCTCATGCGGCTTCTCCCTGGGGGTGTTACTGGTGGAGTGTCTGGTCCTCCCGTCGTCTACTGGGATAGTGGTTTCCGGACCCTTCTCTTTCCTCTTGGGCAGGGTCATGTTCGACTTACCTTGCAACAGGCCATTCAACACCTCCTGCATGTTCTCCAGGGAAGTCTCCAGTCTTTGGTTTTTACGGTGCAGTTCACGAATCTCCTCTTCATAGAAACGAGATTTGGAACTCGAGCTCACAGAATGGACCCGGGGTTGCTTATCGTGTCTATGCGTCGAGGGGTCCGGGTCTTGCCGGCCGAAGTTCGGTACCTATGGTGGTTTGGGAGGAGGGAACTCGTTGGCATTCCCGGATGGTGCAGTAGTTGTCCTTGGAGGATTTTCACCGGACGGGATGGCCAGTGACGAGGCCTCCCTGTCATTTTCGTGAACCTCAGGGTCCCTTGGGGGCTCTACATCTCGGGGTGGAGGTGGATCCTTCATGGAGACCTTCAGCTGGACTCCGGTAAGGTGGACCTCCACCTCTCGAGGCTCCTTGAGTCGCTTCGAACGTCTTGGCATTTCTCCTTGCCGGAAGTAATGGTAGAACAGTAGCTTGGTGCTTACGTTCCCACAGACAGCGCCAAACTGTTGACGGTAAGAACTCGTCAACGATTGATGGTTAGAAACTTCAATCTCTATACTATAGGAAGCTTTGAATCAGATAGAAAGAACTCTAAACAACAGGAGAAAACTCAGGCAAGCATGAAAACAAGAAACATATATTTCTTAAGTCTCTTTCATACACTCAGTTTTCCAACCCCTTAGCCTGAGGGGTTGGAGCCTATTTATAGGGGGGACTCTATTGGCCCTAGATACAAACAAGTCTCAGACCACAGGGACGTACACAAGTACTCTGATAGTGTAGTGGCTCAGGGCGTAGTGGTGTCTACCCTGATGGTGTCAGAACCGTGGCCTAGGACATAGTATTGTCGGCTCTGGTGTATGGTCGGGGGTGCCCAAGTGGTACCACTACTCTTCGTACAGGTCCGTACTGCCACTACTCCTCAGACACAGATCATAGGGTCGTGCCTCTGTTCTCTCCACAACCGTACGCCCCGTGTCAGCGCACGTGTTCCGTACTTGGTCGTCCTCATAAATCCCCATTCAATGCTCCATGTTCGTTTGGCATATCAACAAGGTTCCTTCAAGTGATCCCGTGCCTATGTCAAGGAGGCTTCAACCTATGCGTGTCCTGAGAAGTCAAGGTGCCAGGGGTCAGGGCCGGCTTATGCGGGTCACATGGACACGAGGCTCGCAGCATGGACGTCGTGGCAAGGCCACACCCTCGCATAGCGAGGGTACCTCGCGTAGCGAGGCTGGCCCTTTTCCCTCAGGTGTAGGCATGGCTCGGGACACGGGCATCGCAACAAGGCAGCACCCTCGCATAGTGAGGGTCCCTCTCACAGTGAGGCTGCCTCTCCTCCCCCCAGGTGCAGGCGTCGTGAGGCTAGGGGCACGGATGCCACAACAAAGCCTCACCCTCGCATAGCGAGGGTGCCTCGCGTAGTGAGGCTGACCTTCTTCTCCCGAGTGTAGGCAAGGCTTGATGCCTGATGGAACGGGGCGCACGCGGACGACCAGCTGGGGACCCTCGCATAGCGAAGGTGAAGTTTGGATTGGCAAGTGGCCGAAGGCCCTCGCCTAGTGAAGGTGACTCTCTTATCCCAACTCCCTCACCATCATGTGACGCCCTTTTAGAATGTCTCGTAGTATAGAGCTTCACTCGTGAATAGAATTCACAAGGAAAAATTTCCACATTTACAGTAATATACACGCCAGAGAGGTCAAAGGTCTTCCTTAAGTTCTTTACCTTCTCTTCGATCATCTCAGAGGGGGCCCCCTTGAACAACACAACCTCATAATCAACAGGGCGAGGCTTCTCAACCAGTTTCCATATGATCTCACTAGCCAAGTGTCCCCATAATCCGATGAATGGAATTCCTTTTGTCGTCTCTTCTTCTACTGCGCAGTTGGTGAGACTGTCTTACTCTTGGAAGGAGGGCAAACCACCTTAGGCCAGAACCTGTGAATAGAACACTCCTGAGGATGAGTAATATGGCGATGAGAGCCCTCGGTATGTTCTCGCTGAGAAGAAGAGTGATGGGGAACCCGACTGGTATCCCGATGCAAAGGGCATTGCAATGAATCTCGCTGACCAGACATATTCGGTTGAGAAGAATGACTTCACTGAGATGTGCCTTGAGAGTCGCAAAGGCATACTATGATGAGAAGAGATCTGAGAAGAGTCAGGCGAAGAGCCTTGAGTGATGTGCTTGGAAATATGAGGATCATCTTTGGAAGGTTGCCGAGTTGTCTGTTTTACTCTTGTCATTGGGCTATATCTTTTCAAGAAGTCTTCCTCACGGAACCAATATAAAGCAGAGCGAGGGAAAATCCTTTTCACCCTTTCCAAGAACACCTGAGAAGTACGCTCGCTTACTGACTTGTCTGATGAAGAGGAGTTGGTGATGCGTGTCGTATGCCGTATCAAATTTAAATATATTTTTTTTATTCACTTACACCAGCTACTTCAGTATAACGGTAAAAAAGGGTCGAACCCACGAGGACTATGATCAAACTATTATTCAAAATAATACTAGACTGAAATTAAAAAAGGGTTTTAGTTTTAATAGCTTAAAACATAAAATAAAATAAATATCAAAGATTGAATAACTAAGGATATAACGATATTAAAGTGTTATCCAAAAAACAGGCACGGATGACGTGGCAAGTGATTTCTGGACACGTGGCTGACACCTGGCGAAGTTCTGCTAGGGTATCGACCAGTAAAGACATTGCAAGCAAAAGGCGGTTGAGGTTTGCCTGCAACCAGTATGGTCGCACATTCCGCGTGTCTCATGATAATTTTATAATGATCTTAGTCAATCCCGAGATTGACTCCCATGATTTCCTGAGTATCCGATTATTTAGGAAAGAATATCTGTAACAAATTAATGCAATCCCCCTTGAGCCTATAAATAGAGAAAGATAGCTCAAGGAATGGACTTTTTTTTCTTTCTAATTATCTGAGATTAGAGTTATTCTATTTGATATATTTTTTGGTTTTTCAGAGGTTGGTGAAACTCATTGAACCCTAGTTCTTTGATCACTCCTTTGAATCCTATATCAATAATAGTTCAAGTGGGCGTAGGTTGTTAGCAGATTCTGGGGCCGAACCACTATAAACTCTTGTGTGCTTTATTGTTTTTGTCATCACATTCATTTCAACGCATTTGTCCATATCAAGCATATTTGACTCCGTGTCAGTTGGCCAAAATCAGGGTCAACATTCAGGTGCTTTCATTGAGAGCTTGACACAGTATCATTGAAATATCAATGGCGAAAACTACCAAGAAAACTGGACAGGCGGCTGGCGCTGCACCATCTCACCCGCCTCCTCCTCCTCCAAACGTGACTGAGGATGAGCCACATTTGGAATTTGATGAGGAAGAAATGGATTCCGAGACGCTGAGGAATACCCTGGGGGTATTGCAGGATGAATTGGCCAATCTGAGGGCCAACCAGGAAAGTGCTGCCGAAATTATGGCGCGGCAGCAACAAAAGATTGAACGACAGCGCTTATAACTGAGTGAGAGGCAGGCGGAGATGGACCACCGTCAGAGGGAAGTCATGGCAGCCCTCGAAGCAACCCTACAACTGGCTAGGAACCAGGCTGCACCTGCCTCGTAGCCTGATCAACCTACGAATGGACCGCCCCAGAGGGGTCCTAATCCTAGCCCGCCTATCCAGCCCTCGAGCCCCTAAAGGCCCGAGCAGCCACCGGTTCCTCAGGACGATATCCCGCTGAGGGACCCTAAGGCGCAACCTCCATCCCAAGCTGTTCGCGGCAATCCCCCGCAACAAAGGCAGAATAGGGTCGGGCAGATGCCTCGCAATCCTAGGCGCCATAGGGGCGACGAGTCAAACCCCCCGAGCAGAGGACAGCATCCTCCTAGTAACAGAAGGAACTCAGAGTCAGGCTCTGCGGTCCGAGGCCCCCCACGGCATGATAATGCATAGGGACCTACCGACCAACGCAGGCCACCATCTAACGCTCGGGAGGTTCCAGCCCAAGAAGGCAACCGAGGGAACAGTCGATCCCATCATAGCCAATCAAGATTCAGAGATGGCCATGGTTATAACAAGGCCGACTCAGGCAGAGGAAACGCCAGTCGGAGGAATGAAGAAAGAGGTGGGGGCAGAAGCCTACCACCTAGGGATGACCAACCCGAAAGACGGGACGCTGGGGGGCAGCCCCAACAAAATAACGTCTTTAACCGGCTCAGAGCTAGCGAGCAGCGGAGGAGAGACGAGGATTTAAGAGACGTACTCAACGATCGCCGGGAACGACACAACGACTACGTTCCCCCAACACCAGAGGCTTCGGCGATTCCTGGCACCGTGCAGGCCCAGATAGATGCCCTCCACCAGGCAGTGCAGCAGCTGGTCGGGGGAAGAACATCTTATATCAACCACGATAGGAGAAAGGGCACTCCTTTCGTCCAGAGGATAGCTATGGCAGAAACTCCTAGCAAGTTTAAGATGCCTACGCTTTCGAACTTTGACGGGTATGGTGATCTGGTATCTCACGTCAACAAGTTTGAGATACAAATGGACATTCAGAAAGTGTCCGAAGACGCTCGGTGCAGGATCTTCCCTGCAACACTTTCTGATGCCGCACAGGAGTGGTTTTTCAAATTCCCTTCTGCAAGTATAATTTCCTGGGAAATGTTCGTGAAGGAATTCTACGGACAGTTCTATGCGGGTCGTGTGCACCCGACTGAGGCAAATCAGCTGGTCAAAATACGCCAGCAAGATGGAGAACCACTGAAGGATTACGTCCAGCGTTTTATGCGAGCAGCTGCTGGGGCGAAAACAGTGGGAGACGAAGGCAAGATGATGGCCATAACTGCAGGGGTTAAGCGCCGCACGCCTCTCTGGGACAGCCTCAGAAAGCATGGGGTCAGGACTACCCAGGAATTTTTTGATCGAGCTGATCGATATATCAAGCTCGAGGATGCCATCGCCAATGAAGGAAAGCCCCCAGGAAAAGACAAGGGGACTACTGAACCCGCCAATGGGTCCAAACCCAACGGCAACAGCAAAGGCAATGGGAATGGCAACGGCAATGGCAAGAATGGGGGGAAACGGCAACACAATGAGCCTTCCACCTCTGACAATAAACGAGCCAAGGGTAATCGTTATGAACCTCGATTCACTAACTACACTGCCCTTATTGAGTCTCGGGGAAAGGTTTATTAGGCCACGAGTTCCAGTGTGCCTTATAAGAAACCTGCCCCCATTCGAAAGGACATTTCGAGAAGAGACACTACCAAGTTCTGTTGATATCATAACGACTACGGACATGATACCAATGAATGCAACCAGCTGAAGGATGAGATCGAGTTCCTTATTAGGCAAGGATACTTGAGAAGGTATATACGGGCCTCGGAAAATTCCCAACGATAAGCTCCAGGTGGCAACGAGTAAGCGCCCACACGCCAACGCTCGCCACCTTTGCAGCCTGATCCCATAACTGGCACATTGTTAACCATCTATGAAGGCCCGCACCTCGCGGAAAACAGCGGAAAGGCCAGGGAACGATATGCTCAAACTCTGTGCCACGACCAGGACATCGAGATGATGACTGTGGAGGACCGCGCGCCAAAAAAAGGCTCGGTCAGAAGAAGGTGAAATAACCTTCTCTGATGGCGACGCTCAGCATGTCCGGTTCCCACATTCCGATCCGCTGGTCGTGGATATCCAAATGGCCAACATGATGGTGAAAAGAGTGCTAGTTGATACAGGAAGTTTAGTGAACATCCTGTATAAATCTTCGCTGGAACACATGAAGTTGTCCGTTAAGGACTTGGAGCCCTGCAACTAAACAATATACGGCTTCTCTGGTGAGGGACTCGCCCCAGCGAGGTCAATCAAACTTCCAGTGACAGTAGGTATAACACCTGCTACCAGGACATTACTCGATACTTTCATAGTAGTCGATTGTCCTTCGACGTACAATGTGGTCATTGGAAGACCTATACTAGTTGATCTTCAAGCCGTCACCTCGGTATGGAACTTAGCCATGAAATTCCCGACAGATGCAGGGGTAGGACGCGTGTTGGGAAATCAGAGGGAAGCCAGGGAGTGCTACAACGCCTCTATCATGAAGGCGAAGAAGGGAACGTCAAAGAGCACTTCCCCAGATAGGTTACAGATGGCTATTGATACACAAGCCCAATCCAGTGATGAGGTCACCAAATAGGGTGTTGCCCAAAGTGAGGATAGGGATTTAGATCCTCGCTTTTGGGGATTTTGAGGAAAATGTTGGACCCGTCGAGGACTTGAAAGAGGTCAAACTTGACGAAAAAGACCCGACCAGAGTTGTGAAGGTCGGGAAAAACTTAGAGCCAACCACGAAGCATGCACTGGTGGAATTCTTGCAAAAAAACCAGGAAGTCTTTGCCTGGTCGCACAAAGACATGGCTGGGATAGATCCTGCAGTTATCAGCCATGTCCTGAACATAGACAAGAGTTTTCCACTAGTGCAACAGAAAAGAAGGCTGCTCGATAAGGATCGGTCAAGAGCCTTAAAAGAAGAAGTTGAAAGATTAAAGGTGAATGGGTTCATCAGGGTGGCATTTTATCAATCGTGGGTCTCTAATCCAGTGCTAGTTCCCAAGCCTAACGGCAAATGGTGAACCTGTGTGGATTTCACAGACCTCAATAAAGCCCGCCCGAAGGATTGCTTCCCACTCCCAAGGATTGACCAGCTGGTCGATGCAACTGCAGGACATGAGATCCTCTCCTTCATGGATGCATACTCAGGTTACAATCAGATTAGTATGCATCCCCCTGACGAGGATCACACCAGCTTTCGGACCGATACGGGATTATACTGTTATAAAGCAATGCCCTTCGGACTGAAAAACACAGGTGCGACTTACCAGCGATTGGTTAACCACATGTTTAAGGAGTTGATCGGAGTAAACATGGAAGTGTACGTAGATGACATGTTGGTAAAGTCGAAAAAAGCAGAAGGACATGTGAAGGATTTACAAGAGTGTTTTGATGTATTGAACAAGTACCAGATGAAACTAAATCCTCTCAAATGTTCCTTCGAAGTTGGATTAGGAAAATTTTTGGGGTTCATCGTTAATTCAAGAGGAATCGAGGCCAACCCTGACAAGATAAAAGCCTTGATCGACATGAAATCGCCAGAGAAGATCAAGGATGTACAAAGTTTAACTGGAAGAATTTCCGCCCTAAGTAGATTCATTTCCAAGTCGACGGATAAATGCGTCCCTTTCTTCAATCTACTTAGGGGCAACAACAAGTTTGAATGGACAAGAGATTGCGAGCAGGCTTTTCAGGCCTTAAAGACCCATATGGCACAGCCTCCTATTTTATCAAAGCCTATCGAAGGAGAAACTTTGTTCATCTACCTGGCGATCACCGAAGTTGCTGCTAGTGCGGTACTAGTACGAGAGGAAGAAGGCGTACAAAAGGCGGTTTACTATGTAAGAAAAAGGCTAATCGGAGCAGAGCTGAGATATCCTCCCATCGAAAGGTTAGATTATTGCTTAATCTTGGCCTCAAGGAAGCTACGTCCTTACTTCCAAACCCATCCCATTACAGTCTTACCTGACCAGCCCCTTCAACAAGTCCTCCAAAAACTGGAGGCGACTGGGCGTTTATTAAAATGGGCAGTCAAACTAGGGCAGTTCGATATTACATATTCACCGCGAGCAGCAGTAAAGGGACAAGCCTTGGCTGATCTTATTGCGGAGTTCACTGAGCTCCCAGACAACGAACAGTGTGAAAAGCCTAGTGCGCCTGAGCCCCAAGATGAAGCTCCTTCGTGGAAGATATTCACGGATGGGTCATCCAACGAATCTCACGCATGAGCAGGAGTGATATTGATAACGCCAGAAGGGCATCGATCTCACTGCGCCATTAGGTTTGACTTCACAGCATCAAATAATGAAGCCGAATACGAAGCACTCCTCGCTGGATTAAGATTGGCAAAAGACATGAGTATAAAGGTGCTGGATATTTACAGTGATTCACAGCTGGTAGTGAATCAAGTTCTAGGGGAATATCAAGCACAAGGCCTCAAAAATGGTGGCATACTTGAACAAAACAAGAGATCTATTGGCTCAGTTCAAGAAGAATACCCTCCAGCAAATACCTCGGGATCAGAATTCGAACGCAGATGCCTTAGCCAAACTTGCGAGCGCGAAAGACGCTGACACTTTGAATATTGTGCCAGTAGAAAGATTATGCGAGCCAAGCATACGGGCAAATGAGACTAATATGGAAATCCAAATGAGAGACACATGGATGGCGCCTTATGGAATATCTTACAAATGGTGTACTACCAGCAGATAGAAACAAAGCCAGAACTCTTCAAAGGCAGGCCGCTAGGTATATACTGGTCGATGGTGTTCTATACCGAAGAGATATTCCATGCCACTGCTCAGATGTATTACACCAGAGAAAGCTAAGGAGTTGATGAGGGAAGTACATGAAGGCTTCTGCGGAGATCACGCTGGGGGGCAAAGTTTGGCGAAAAAGATTCTGAGGCAGGGCTATTTCTGGCCGACTATGAATGAAGACTCAATGGAGTTTGTGCGAAAATGCGATAAGTGTCAGAGATTTTCTAAAATACCACACGCAGCTCCCAACGAGTTAAAACAGATGCAGAGTCCTTGGCCTTTTGCAGTATGGGGTATAGACTTGATTGGATCCCTGCCAACGGGAAAGGGTGGAGTAAAGTACGCAGTCGTAGCAGTCGACTACTTCACCAAATGGGCCGAAGCTGAACCGCTCACTACCATAACGACCAAGAAAGTTCTTGACTTCGTCATCAAGAACATTGTTTGTCGATATGGTTTGCCTCAAAAAATTGTCTCAGACAACCGCACCCAGTTTGACAGTGACTTATTCACGGACTTCTGTGAAAGACACGGGATCATCAAAAGCTTTTCTTCAGTCGCACATCCACAAGAAAATGGGCAAGTTGAAGAAGTGAATAAAATGTTTAAGGACACTCTAAAGAAAAGACTTGAAGACGCTAAAGGAGCATGGTCAGAACAGCTGCCTGAAGTACTTTGGTCGTATAGAACTTCTCATCGAACAGTGACAGGTCATACCCTATTTTCCTTAGCATACGGGTATGAAGCTATGTTACCTGTCGAGTTAGATCTCCCCTCACACCGACGCATTACATACGACCAGAACCAGAATAGCCAATTGATGATGGAATCCCTAGACTCAATTGAGGAGATACGAGAAAGAGCCCAACTCTGAGTTGCTGCATACCAACAAAAGGTCGCCCGGTATTTTAATTCAAAAGTAAAAGAAAGGAAATTCAACGTCGGTAACCTAGTGCTACGATGAGTTTTCTTAAATACCCGCGACCCCACTGCTGGAGTGCTCAAACCAACCTGGGAAGGACTTTACCAGATTGAAGAAGTTTTTCATCCGGGCACCTACAAACTTGCACGCTTGAATGGAGATCTCGTTCCATGCTATTGGAACGGTGAACACCTGTGCAAGTACTACCAATAAATAGTCCTTTTTAAAGAATTTGCTTGTATTAATTTTTACTTTTTACAAGTTTCGAAAAAGGGTTAGCCACGTTGTATGGCTAATCTCTTATAAGTGTAAGATCTTTCTAAGATCACTCGTAAAGACATGATTAGTCCATTTTTAATACGAGATTATAAGGGACTGTGCGCAGCCAGTCATTCTTGCCAACCTTTGTAAATTTATTTTTACAAGTATTTGTTCATTACGTGTGTTGTTTTGCTGTATTATAAGTGTTATGTTTACTATCGAGCAGTAATGTTCGCACAGGTCATGGTCAAGGCAAGTGACCAAGGACCTAAAGCTCCTCGATCACTTGGGGGGCATATAAGGTACATCGATAGCAAAGCATACCAAGAGGTATGTAAACACATGAACAAAATGAGTGAAATCATGCTACGGTACTTAGAGTATTTTTCAAAATCTGTATTTTGTTAAATCAAGCCAAAGTACTATGCTAAGTTCGATCATGCGAACAGATGTTATAATAGATAAAAATATTATAATGTCAAATGGCACTCTTTTACACTGCAAGCAGTACTGCTTGGATGTAAATGTTTAAAGTAAAAGGAAAGTTTGCTGCCCATGCAGCAAATTTAAAAATAAAAATTTAGTCTTTACATCACGACCCGTGGGTCGTGTGATTGAAGAAAAATAAAAAGAAGATAAGTTTAAGGAGCAGGAGGGTCTTGCTCAGCAGTCTGGTTGGCCGCATCCTCAACAACTCCTCCTTCCTCTGCGTCAACGGCCGGCTGGATGCTTGGAGAAGCAGGGACCCTTGCTCTTTCTTCTTCTGCAGCCAATCGAGCAGTGCAGCGGGCCAACTCAGCGTTCCTGGCATCCTCTAGAAGGTAGTCAAAGTTGGCACCCCAGTTGTGTTTCCAAAAGTCGTAGAAACACCGAAGTGTTGCATTCTTGTACCTCTCCAGATCTTTTACATTGGTAAGCTTCAGGTGCTCCACCTGGCTCTCAAAAATAGCTATGGTCTTGTCCTTAGCAAGGAGCTCCTCCTTAAGCCTCTTGACTTCACGATATAGGATCCGACTGGATTCCTGGAAGTCGTCCTTCTGCTTCTTCAAAGCTGCCTGAGAAGCTTCAGCCTCTGCCAGCTTTGCCACCACAGCATCCTTCTGCTGGGTGACCACCTCTAACTCCCCAGCGTGCCTGGCTTCTGCAGCCTGAAGCTCCTCGGTGGCTTTCACCTGGAACTCCTCGACGGCCTTTGCCCAAGCCTGTTCGATGGTAGCCAAGGCACGGGTGCGAGCGGCAGTTATTTTCAGCATGGCCTGCAGTCAAGGAAATAAAAGTTAGACTATACTACAAAAAGGAGAAGTAAAATCCAAGAGGAAAAATACTTACACTGGCCACTTCGTTAAGAGCCCGGTTAAGGATCTGGTCAACCCCCATACTCTCAGCTTCAGCCATTGCCTCCCTGCAACGGTCGTGCTTTAAGATATGAGCAAGGCGATCTTTAGCTGATCGCAGGGAGCGGTTCGAGAGCTTGGTCCCAGGAAGCTCTGCCTGCGGGGTGTGCTCCCTTCGGGCCGCAGGCGGAGGGTTGGTAGCAAGGGCAGCCTCTTTCTCACCAGGAGCAGAAGGCTGGGCAGAAGCTTGTCCAGTAGGCACCTCCTTGGAAGGATCATCTGTTCGACCCTTCTTGGCCGGGGGTCCTTGGCTTGATTCGCCATTGTGCCTCCTGGATGTTTTCTGACGAACCAGGGGAACTACTTCTTCCTCCTGAGCTTGATACAAATCGAAAACATTGGGAGTAGCCATCTCTGCGTATAAAGAAAAATATGCAGATAGTAAGATAAAGGCGGATGAAAATTCATGGTAAAATAGAAAAGAGGTCACAAAGTTTAATACCTGAGCTACAACTACTGGTCGCTATACTACTGACTCTATTAGTCATACACTCACTATCTGGCATGAAGAAGTCTGGCCCTAGATTTGGAGTATACGTAAAATTTCCGTCCCCGTCAAACAAATGACAAGGAATTGGCAAGCTATTTAAAAGCAAGATAACAATACCGTTTTCATCTGAGGATTCATCCAGATCTATGACAGACTCTATTGCCTTTTGTTTCCCCTTGCCTTGGGGCGCAGAAGGCCTCTCTGCTGAAGGGGCACCAGTGGCTTCCCTGATTGTAACCCCCGTTGGCCTCCTGCAGGGAGGAGACACCGGGGGTTGGTTCTCGGGATCCCCCTCGGCCGTGGCATCTGCCACCACAGGTCCTTTTGTTTCATGGCGAGGAGGCCAGACAACCTCAGATTTTCATCAGTGACTAGGGACTTAATGCTTTTTTCAGCGTCTACCATCCTGGCTAGTGCGTTGGACCTCAACACCATGTCTGGTGTTGGGTTCAGATGTAACCATGGTCCTGAAAGGCACAATATACTTTAGAGAAGAGCAGAAGAATGTGCTAAGGAAAAGTATCGACCAGTGAAAGTAGCATTTATCTCCTCGAGCGAAGGCCAGGTTGTTCGTAGTCATGTCTGGCGTGAGGAAATACTCTCTACTGTATTGCCCCACGTTAGAAATGAAAGTAGTCTCACTCAGGAACGTTCGGTTTGTTTTCTGGTGATAGAGATGAATAAAGCCCGTCCCATATTGTTGAGGGTTGGACTTAAGGTCAAAGAGGAAGTTGACCTCATGAGGAGTGGGTTCTGGCCATTTTTTGAGTTTATAAAGGATATAGAGTGCGGCCAGCATTCTATATCCGTTTGGGGTAATCGGAAAGAGGGAAACACCAAAGTAGTTGGCCACCCCCTGATAGAAAGGATGTAGAGGGAGGATAGCCCCCGCCTCTATGTGGTACATGGACCAAGCGCTATAGACACCCCCTGGCAGGTTAGCTCTTTGGTCAGCAGCAGGGATTGTGAGATTAACCCCTGTAAGAGGATACTTCCTGCGATAATTGGCAAGCATCTGGGGAGTCACCTGGCTGGTAGGAGAGAAATACCATTCGACATCAGGAAGGTTTTGATGTCAAGGATGAGCCCTGACTTGGATACGAGGGTCTGGGGCAGCATTTTCTCGACCACTGGTCAAGGGAACCCTAGCCTGTGAATCAGGCTGGGCAAGAGAATTTGGACTATTTTCAGGGTCAGCTCTTTTCTTGCCTAAGGACTTAGAATGGGCCATTTAAGGTGGTGATGGATGAGGTCTAGAAGAAACTCTGGAAAACGAAATCTCGTGAACTCGGTCGGCAGGTTGTTCTTCGCCTTCAAGCAGCTAGGCAAGAAGATCGTCGTCGATGGGCCGCTCACCTCCCCAAAAATATGGCATTAAAATCTGCGAACAGAAGAATGGGGAGGTAAGGATGAAGAATTTTGAAAGTTTTTTAGAATAACGCTGGTCGAGTATAAAAGTTTAGCTTTTATACAACAGCATTCTAACAAAAAACTAAAAAAAATTCGCACGAACAATTTGAGTAACAGATCAAAAAAGTGAAAGCAAAAAATTTTTTGAAAAAGCTTTTTCAACTCCTTTTAGGGCGAGAAAAACTTGGTTTTTCAGCTAGCACAAAAATCGAATTTTTACTTCGGTTTTACGTCTGAAAGTTGCGATCTCAACTATCAAACTAACTCGTAACTCCTTAATGGCAAAAAAAAAAATCATTCAATACAGTGTCACCCATTAAACCCCCTACTGACATGCATCTCAACCCAGAAGCGGATGAACCCAATAGTCGGTCTACAGAAGCATGCACGGCAAAATTATAAAGCATAAGAGTCCAGAAACTTACCAGGATAGAGATCATGGAGATTTGAGAAATTTTTCGGACGTCAAAGAACTCACGGGCTGAATCTTGAAACGCCGAAGGACGGTCTCCAGAGGAAGACAGGGGCTCTGGTGTTAGGGTTTCTTGAAAGAGTGATGGCTTGCGTAAAAAGAAAAAGGAGACTTTGAAGAGACTATATATATTTTTGTCCGTAAGCATTAAAAGGAAGTAATCATCAGTTTCCCCTTTTTCGAAGCATGGGGAAGGGTGATGGCCGTCAAAAGATTACTTGGGAAACGAAAAGCCGTGATTAGACAAGGGTAGGTTGCTTTTTCCAAGATTGCACGAATTGTTCTGACATGTCCGGTGGGGTAACCGAAGGGTCGCTTCCTCAAAAGTTTATTTATTGCTCGTAATAAATAAACTTGGGGGGCAAATGTTATCCAAAAAATAGACACAGATGACGTGGCAAGTGATTTCTGGACACGTGGCTGACACCTGGCGGAGTTTTACTAGGGTATTGACCAGTAAAGACATTGCAAGCAAAAGGCAGTTGAGGTTTGCCTGCAACCAGTATGGTCGCACATTCCGCGTGTCTCACGATAATTTTATAAAGATCTTAGTCAATCCCGAGATTGACTCCCATGATTTCCTGAGTATCCAATTATTTAGGAAAGAATATCTGTAACAAATTAATGCAATCCCCCTTGAGCCTATAAATAGAGAAAGATAGCTCAAAGAATGGACTTTTTTTTCTTTCTAATTATATGAGATTGGAGTTATTCTATTTGATATATTGTTTGGTTCTTCAGAGATTGGTGAAACTCATTGAACCCTAGTTCTTTGATCACTCCTTTGAATCCTATATCAATAACAGTTCAAGTGGACGTAGGTTGTTACCAGATTCTGGGGCCGAACCACTATAAACTCTTGTGTGCTTTATTGTTTTTGTCATCACATTCATTTCAACGCATGTGTCCATATCAAGCATATTTGACTCTGTGTCAATTGGCCAAAATCAGGGTCAATATAAAGAAATATTCAAGAGTTACTCTCCACCTTCAGCAATCAATCTATCAACAATGATGAATAATATTCCCTATTCCCAATTAAACTATTAACCCCGCAGATAACACTTAAGCAGTCAATTATCGCAGTTTTCCTAATATAATTAATTAAAGCTAAGCGCTCTTAATTAACCCTTTTTACCCAGAAATAAACCCATTAACCATGCAATTTATTTAACCTAGTAAAAGCATTACACTTTGTGGAAACAAGTTAATCTAGGCAACAAATTCATTAAGCATGCAATTTATTTAACCTAGGTTCTATTTTTCCTCACAATTAAAATACCTGTCACAATACCTTAATTGTAATTTATTACTTTACTTAGAATCCTAAACCATTAGGTGAATAGAAATCCTAAGATGATAGTAGAACAATGCAAAACCCCAATTAGTGGCCATCTAAACAAGATTTTACAAGATCCATGACATTCAAATAGAAAAATATAAGCAATTTAATATAAGGGAATAAAAGGAATAAAATTCATCAATGCATTCAAGATCTCATGTCTAGGGTTTTGAAATAACCCTTAACTATAAAGAAAACTACTCCATAATCATATTCATATTCATAAACATAAATATCCAATAAAAATAAAAGAGTTTTGAGAAGAAAGAAAAACTAGATTGAAGAATATAGATGATGATGTTTTTTTCTCCTCCTCTGCTGCTCTAGCCTCTAAAAATCGCAATCCAAAGTTCTCATAAAAGTTAACCCTAATCCCTTTTATAGCCCATGAAAAATTACATTTAAAATTTGAATTTTAAGGAAAAATTTGTCGCACTGTCGTGGCTAGTGTTTCTTGGCGGCCGCGGCCACTAGAAAAACGTATTTTCTAGAAAATCGGGCTCTGGCCGTGGCCTGGG
The DNA here is from genome assembly GCF_963169125.1 of Humulus lupulus. Taxonomy (NCBI): domain Eukaryota; kingdom Viridiplantae; phylum Streptophyta; class Magnoliopsida; order Rosales; family Cannabaceae; genus Humulus; species Humulus lupulus. The sequence goes on from NC_084797.1 coordinate 29,405,044, forward strand.
ACATTGCTGGCCACGGCCACTACGTTCTGTCCCCCAAGCCGCGGCGTAGAATAAGGCTGGCCGCGGCCATAGCAAGTTTTCCCGTTTTTCGATTTTCTTCTGCTGCAGTGACCGAAAGTTTTTTAAGCATCACTTCCTCGATATAACTAGAAATTGGACGATTCAAAAATCTCTAGAAAGCTAAGAAAAATATCTAAAACTTGTATTTCTAGGTATATTTCCAAAAGAGTATTGAAAAATTATCAAAATCAAGTATGAAATTTCAGACTTGTAATTCTGAGCTTAACCATTGCTTGTAAAACATCACAAATTCATTCATTTTCACCCAAATGTCTTGAAAATCCTAAAAACACAAAATAAACTAATTAAACATATATAAATAAATAATCAAGTGCATAATAATAGAAGAATAATGAATTAAAAATAGACAAATTCAGTACTTATCAGTTGGACATCTGCAACAGAAGAAAAATAAAGAGTAAAGTTAGTAAGTGAACATAATGAAGCCAATAGTTGGGGGCCTATCCATGAACTAAGGAGCAAAAATGAACAAATCAGGAGAAAAAGTCTATATAGGGGGTCGGCCCAGTGAGACTAAGCCTGGGCCAACCACCATGAATCCATAAGATTACAAAGCAGGAAAGATGGGGCATAGGTGGTCGACCTACCACCTTAGGCCGACCACCTTAGGGATGCAAACCTCAGAAAAATGCCAGAGGACTAAAGTTCAAGTCTCCAATAAAAATAATTTGTACAGTACAAGGAAGACCCCAAAGAGATCAGTTGAGAAGAGAAAAAAAGAATTTAGGGTCCCAGGTGGTCGGCTTATGCTTGGGATGACCACCCTGGATCCCTGGAAGTCGCCCAAGGCTGTGGTGGTCGGCCCATGATTGGAAACTCTAGGGGTGGTCGGCCCTAACCCTAATCCCTAGACCTGGAAATCGCATAAGGCAAGGAAATGGGATCCCTGGAGGTACTCGGCCCATGATTGGAAACTCTAGGGGTGGTCGGCCCTAACCTTAATCCCTAGAACTAGAAATTGCATAGGGCAAGGAAAGGGAAACCCTAGAGGTACTCGGCCCATGATTGGAAACACTAGGGGTGGTCGGCCCTAACCCTAATCCCTAGACCTGGAAAGCGCATAAGCCAAGGAAAGGGAAGCCCTAGAGGTACTCGGCCCATAATGAGGCCCTAGGGATGGTCGACTTATGGTTTTACATCCCTTGAAATCGCCTATCCTAGGGTTTCACAAACTTAAAATCGCATGTGCTAGGGTTTGTAACCCTGGAAATCGTCCAAGCTAAGGAATTTCACAGAGAAACCGTACCTTGATTCAAATAAGTCAATTATTTTGGATCAAAACAAAACAAAACAAGAAGATTCAGACAGATTCCTCAAAGATTTAAAGTATTTCTTCTAAATCTAAGCACATTTAAATTAAATGGTGTAAGGATTAGGAGAAAGTACTTACCCAAATAAAGATATGAGTTTGATGAAGAATTGAAGAAATCAGGCTTGGAGACTCCTATGAGTGAGGCACACAGAGCAAGGGAGTGAGAAGTGAGGCCCTACTTATAACCTCTCAGGCTAACTAGATATTTTTAGGAATTCAAATTTCCTTGAAAAATATCTGGTATGGTTAAAATTTCAAATTCCTTGAAAAATATCTATATTTTTAGGAATTCTAATTCCTTGAAAAATATCTTATATTTTTAGGAATTCAAATTCCTTGAAAAATATATTTTTTTTATGAATTAATATCCGTGGAAAATATATTATATTTTTAGGACGTCAAAACTCCTTGAAAAATATATTATATTTTTAGGACTTCAAAACTCCTTGAAAAATATATTATATTTTTAGGACTTCAAATTTCCTTGAAAAATATACTGGATTTTTGGGAAATTAATTTTCCTTGAAAAACCTAATTATTTTTAGGAATTACAATTATTCTTGAAAAATTTGTGCTGAGAAAATTATCAATAGTTAAAAAAGTACTACGTAATGTCCCGAGGGACTTGGTTGTTAAAGTACTGCTACGGTATGTTTCTCGAGCCTAGATCAAGTTTACCATAATGTTGAACACATTACAATAAACTTAGGGGGCAAATGTTATCCCTCAAAAGTACGGGGATGACGTGGCGAATGAGAAAGCGACACATGGCATCACAAATCAGGGAAAAACAACGAAGTATTGAAAAAAGACCGATGAACAAAAAAGATAGGTCCGGTACCTATAGGGAAGTTAGCCAGGCCAAGACCCCGTAGGGGTTGTCGGCCTGGCCCTAGACTCTAGGGATGGTCGGCCTGACCCCTACCCCTAGGGGTGGTCTCCATAAGCATGCCCAAGAACCCCCTGGGGGTGGTCGGCCTGACCCCAACCCTCAAGGGTGGTCGGCCCAAGAGCCCCTAGTGGTGGTCAACCTGACCCCTACCCCAGGGGTGGTCGGCCTGACATGCTCAAGAACCACCTGGGTGGTCGGCCCACCCTATTCTTCATAGGGTAGTCGGCCTAAACTCCCAAGTACACTTCAATGAGAAATACTCACACTCGTTCAAACTAAGATCAAACAGGTCCAGCACCTAGAGGGTCATCAGGCCTAGCACCCAAGCTTTGAAGGGTTATCGAGTCTAGCACCTAAGTCTCATAGACCAACCAAGACTTAACATTTTCCTAGAGGTTTCAATCTTGCATTATCTACCACGATCCAGAGAAACAATGAGAAGACCCACGATCTCATAATCATGGGGAGGTGGGCACGTATCTCCACTACCTAATAATCATGTACCAAACCACGATCCCAGTATTACTGATATTTAACAGCCTCTGGGTACTATAAATAAAGGACCCAGGGCTTCGTTTCAAGGGATCGCATTTTCTGGAATTTTTGAGAACTAACAGATATTTGGGGGAGGAACTCTGGGCAAATTAGAAACGATTGAATATTTTTGTTCATCAGTGTAATTGTCGAGTGATTCAATACTAAAAGCTAAGTGGATTAGGTTATTACTGTTCATCAGAACATGGCTGAACCACTATAAAACTTCTGTGTGTTTGTTTAAGAGATTTGTACTCTGTCGTTTATTATATTTATTTCGTTCAAAAGGTGTCGTATACTGTACATATGACAGTTGGCCAATTTCACAGGTCAACAGATAGCGTCCACTTCACTAACTTCTGTGAAAGAAATGGCATCATCAAAAGCTTCTTCGTAGTCACAAGGCCTCAAGCAAATAGGCAAACAAAGGCTGTGAATAAGATTTTTAAGGGAACATTAAAGAAAAAACTACAAGGCTGTAAGAGTAAGTGGCTGCAAAAGTTGCCCCGCGTCCTATGGGCATACCGGACAGCAGAAATAACATCGACCGGACTTACTCCCTATTCAATTGTGTACGGATGCGAAGCAGTCATCCCAGTGGAAACTACAATCCCATCTCACAGACAAGATACATACAATCCCGTCAGGAACCACGCCTTACTCCAAGAATCCCTGGATCTCATCAAAGAGATCCGGGAAGAATCACAAGTGCAGTTGAAGATGTATCAGGGAAAGATCGCAAGGCATTTTAACTCGAAAGTTAAGAGCCAAAGGTTCGAAACCGGCGATCTAGTCCTAAGAAGAGTCTTCCTTGCATATCAAGATCCAAGAGTGGGGGTTCTGGAACCAAACTGGGAAGGACCCTATGAGATCCAAAACGAAGTGTGTCCGGGAACAGAGGTCCCAAGGGCCTGGAACGCAGAACACCTCCGCCGGTACTATCAGTATTCGGGAGGATTTAATTATGCTCTTTATAAAAATTTTAATTTCAAGTAATGTATGCCCCAGGGCCATCTCTTATTTAATGGAAATGGTGTGGACAAAACACCATAAGAAATGTTGTAAGAAAATAAAAAGTTCAAGTATGTCTTTAATTCTTACACGAACAAGTGACCTAAGACTACACTATTTGATCACTTGGGGGTAAGACCATCTATACAAGTATAAGATTAAGACCAATAAAAAAGGATGCAAATTTCATAGCTTAGTCCTGATCCAGACTAATATAGACTGGGGGTTCAAAACCTAACTCCCGGCAAAAAAGGATGCAAGACTCAAAGCCCAGTTATAACCTGGATCTGTGTGGTCTGGGGGGTTCAACAAAAAAAAGGACGCAAGGCTCAAATCCCACTCCTAACCCGGACCCATATTTTCTGGGAGGTTCAAAACCCAACTCCCAAAAGCTTGGTCCAGCCCTATCGTGATCCAGGATAATCTAACCATGGTTTCCCTAGAACGGTCCTGGACAATTGGAACTTAAAGCTTAGGTTTATATTGAGTAAATTTAGTCTTGTAAACGGTTCAGACCATTGGAACTTGAACCTCAAGTTCAAGATAAGTTAATCAAATAATTTCTACCTAAGTCATATTTTTAATGGTCCAGGTCGTTAGAACCTGAACATCAGAGTCAGGACAGATTAAGCAGATGACAGTTAATAACTCCTTAACGATCCAGGCCGTTGGAACCTGAAACTCATATTTGAAATAAGTTAATTAACTAAGTTATATCTGAGAAACCCATAACGGTACAGGGCATTGGAACCTGAACCATAGAGTCAAGATAAACCAGTTAAGTTATATTTGGTATGTCCAAGACGACCCAGACCGTCGAGACCAAAATTTTGGTTTCCCCTAATGGTCCTGACCATTGGAACCAAGACTCCACATTTAATCTTAATTCATGCTTAGTGGTAAAACACTTAGTGAATTTTTGAGAAAAATAAATGAATATAAAGCGGGATCCATTGGGAAAAGACAAAAACCAATGTAATAATAATAGGAACAGATAAGCAATTGTCTTAGACACAATTGCGCCCATAAAAAAAAGTAATAATAATATGTTTACAAAAACAGAGAAAAGGAGAGAGGGAGCCCCAAATTAAATTATAAAGGTTCAGGCTGTTGGAAAAAGCTTATACAGGATCTTTATTTATTTTCATGTATATCTAATATTAAACAAATTAATACGAGATAGCCTAAAACATGTTTCTAAAATCGAATTCAAAGAGAAACAAATAATATAATACTTACAGTATACACAACGGAATTAAGAGTCCTTCCTTCAGTTTCTCTAACTCTTGTATCCTTTCTGTCGCAGAGTATTATCAAGAAACTGAACCGATCTTCTATTGTCTTCACGATCTTCCAATGTATCCTTAGAACCACCTAGACTAGTGTGGGCAATTCTCAACACATGAGATAGATATAGAGAGAAGAAAAGAAAATAACAAAGAGGCTTAGAAAAGGACTTGTGTTTAGAGAGAATATAAAACTATCAGAAAATCCGACTTATCAAAAACCCCTGTTTTGACTTCTCTATAAGCACTCCTTTTATAGACTCAATTAGGCCATTTAATTTAATTAAAAAATCAATAAAATAACAGCCATTTTGAAGCCCTAGGTCGAAATTATCATGGGCTATAGGCCCGTGAAATTTCCCATTTGATTATAAGCCCATTGGACTTAAAATCAAGGCCTGTGTTATTTTCTATTGATTTAATTATTTAAATCCTTTATCAAATTAATTATTTATAATTTGAACCTTGATTTAAATTTATTTATTAATTTAGATACCAATTTATCTTAATTAATAAATCAGCCATAATTTCTCTTTTCTTCTCAAAATTACACAACTCTGTGAAACTATCCAAAATTGACCTGGTCAACTTTGATAATTCTAATTGATGATTAAATCAATTAATTGAGACTATCTAGATGATTTTATCCAAGGTACAATGGGGACCATGGGCCTATGAAATCAAGCTCCAATAAGTTTTCATAAATCTAACAAATAAATTTACTAACTTATTAATTCCTCGTGACTCCACTATAGACTTGGAATTGCACTCTTGAATTCATAGAACGCTCTATAACAAATATAGATACGCTATTAATTATCCATTGTTACAACCATAATTGTCACTCAATCCTCTATAGACGGTCTACAATGAGACAGGACTAAAATACTATTTTACCCCTCGTTGTATTTTATCCTTAAAACACTTAGTTCCTTGTAAATGATATTTTAGTAAACTAATTTAATTACTGAAATGAGATCTATATCATTTAACACCTTGAACCAAACTAAAAGGAAACCATCGTTTCACTTCTTCATCAGAAGCTATAGATGTTCATATCTATGATTAACACTCCCACTCAATTATACTACCGAGTTCCCAAGATGTAAGTATGGGCTAGTCCGTAGGGTAAGCTGGTAACGAACAAGTCAAAGAACTCAAATAATACAATCAATTAGAATACTAACCACTCAGAATTGAGATTGAATTGACCTATGGTCAACTATATGATATGACTAGAATAGATAATAACGGTATGTTTACTTATCTTATCAACTGTCAATATCGGTCATGTCCGATGTAACAAATACATCCGATCTTATCTACTTTGCTAATGTTCTGGAAAGAACATAACACTGTAATGTGTAAGTAGATCATATCGTAGATTGGCAAGTCAGTGTAAATCCGGTGCACTGACTAATCTTAGGACTAACTTATTTTTGAACATATAATCATATTTATATTCCACTGTGATTACGTCACTATAAATAAGATTAGCTATATGCTCGGGATTTAATAGAAGTTTATATTAAATAAATAATCATGAAAATAAAACATGTGAGCAAAGTGATTGACCAAGTCAAAAAATGATTTCTATTCTTTTATTGATAATAAAATGAGATTACAAAGAATTTGGGTTTTAATTAGGGCATAAAACCCCAACACAGGCATGGGCTTTATTCTGGTCCGGGACGTCTGGAGCATTCTCATCTTGCTGATCCTCAGCAAGAAACGTCGTGTCCTTTTTCTCCTTAGCTTCAAATTCTTTGCAGCAGGATCTGGATAGAGGAGGAGATTCATATTTTTATCTTGGAGCCGGGCCATGTAAACAAACTCATCAAAAGCGGCTACCAGAAATTTGTCAGCCTGCTCCTTCTCCTTGTGAGTCTCCTCACTCTACTTCATCTCTCGTTGGGTTGTGGCCTCCAAAGCCTGGTTCTACGCCTCGAGAGATGCCACCTTTTCCCACTTCTGACGAAGTTAGGCCTCGGCCACCTCCAAGAGCGCTTTGGTAGAAGCCTCTGAGCCGCAAGCACGGGATAGCTCCGCCTCTAGGTTCTCCACCAACTTCTTGTGTTCGACATCTCTTCGGGACAGAACCTCCTCATGCTCACCCTGAACCCGGGCAGCCTCCTTGGTAGCTTCTCGCTGATTGATAGCCCCCTTCAGCTCCATTAAGGTCGTCTCCAACATCATCGCCAGCTCGACCATCAACTTCGCGTTCCTGTGAGCAAGCAAGGCATCCTGAAACAAAGCAGAATTAGAAAACACAAGAGGGAAACAATATTAAAGAAACAAAATAGACAAGTGACTTACCACAGTGACTTGATGATGGATGGCTTGGGAGATGAAGAACGCTTCTTTGCTCGCTAAGGTGGTGTAGCATTTGAGCTGAAGAGTGGACATGGTAGTCCCCACCTAGGCAAGCAAGTTCATAGCAAGCGGGGTTGTGTCTTGCCCCAACTTAGGCTGAAAACCCATCTCGATTGTTAGTCGATCCACGATCTGCTGAAGGGCGTTGAAGGCCTCCGGACGTTCAGAAAACTCCACCTTCTGGCAGAGGATCAATGCCCAGGCTACCTCGTCCCGTTTATCGTGCCCCTCATCCCAAACCTGGGTCACCATCTTCATCCTCTCCTCTAGGATGATTGAATCCTCTTCCCCAGGAAGGGCCAGGTTGATGGAAAGCTCGGGAGCATCCGGGAGCTCTGTTGTAATAACAAGGCTTTCACCAGAGGAATGCTCCTCGACCAGGGAGAAATCCTTTGTCTTGGCCTTCTTGGCCCGCTTCGAGGACTCCGCGACAATAGAGTCCATCTTTATTTTACTCTTCCCACCTCCTTCAAAAGGCTCCTGCTCCAAGTTAATAACATGGAGAGGAGCAGGTGGGGATGGACGCTGCTCAATCAATGTCGCCACGACCAAAGCTACAGTTTAAACTCCCTTTAAAGTTCCCAGGTCCGGTTGTGAGTCCCCAAGTATTAGTTCGATAACTTTCTTCGGGCCCTTGGCGGATTTCTTTGCTGAGGCCTTGGCCGCAGCAACCCTAGTATCGATCATCTCCTTCATTTTGTCCATGGGATTCGACATGTCCAGGTCACCTGAGATAGGAATAAAAAATGGATTAGTAACGTAAAGGAATGGGGGTGACAGACAAATGTAAAGGAAACATGTAAGTTTAAAGTCCTCTGGGACAAACCCTCATCCATGGAATGGGCATGAATTAACTCTCCTAGTGCAAGAGAATGAATTTGGTCCCCCATGTCATCCAGGTCCAAAAAGCTATCGTACTGAAGGAACTAGGACGAGTACATGAGGGTCAGCGTGTCCACAGCAATGGGGTAAGGAAGCCCCACGTTCCTAACAGTCTCAGTCAAATAATCCCAGTATTGTTTCCTATTCTTAACTAAGCCCTCAATATGAGGGGCGTAAGTTAAAACCGGAGGCGTATTACCTTGCCCTGAAATGCTAGCCCCGGGAGCTCCAGTGTTGGGCTGCCTAACCTCGAGAAGAGCATCCAGCTCCTCAGATTCGGCCCGCTCCTCACGGTGCGCCTGCTCCATTTTCTTTTTCTCTGTGTTCACCTTGACCGCGGCCTCTACTGCCTCAATATGAATGAGGTCCAACTCCTCTCTCAGAGCAGGATCCCTTTCACATTGCAACCCCCGAAAGCTAGGGGTGTGACAGTCAGAATCCCGTGATCCGTAAGGGGAAAGACTGGGTAAGCTGTGCAATCCCACACTGCCTGGGGAAGGTCAAGCGTGATGATTCTAAGGCTGTGTAGGTATGGGACTACACAGTTGAAGAGGGCTTAAATGGATTGATGGGTACTACCTATATCGACAAGATGCATCTTCTTTTCGGTAGCCCATCACTTAAGAACTCCAAAGTTAAGCGTGCTTGGCCTGGAGTAATCTAGGGATGGGTGACCTCCTTGGAAGTTTTCCCAGGAAGTGTGCGAGTGAGGACAAAGCACGCTGGAAAGACTTGTGTTGGTTTGTAGGGCCAGTCGTCATTCCAGAAAGCATCCATAGTGATGTGGGGCGTCACAAGGGGCGTCTATCGATTGGTGGCTAGCAATCGGCCAAACCAATCGAAGGTTCTCCGTGGTCACGAATCCCCCCACATCAAGCTCATCGGCACTAAGGGTGGTGTAATACTTCTTTCGATCCAAGATCGACTTAGTGAGCCAGGTTTGAGCATACGGACCTATCCACAAGAACTTGAGTTTCCAATAAATGGAACAAAGGGCTATACAAAGAATGGAGAAGGATGACTTACCCACACGCTGAAAGTCCAGCACTAGGGATTATTCTCTAGGAGGAACCCGGATGTCATGAACCAGTAGTGTTTGACATCTGGGGGATGTTTCCATGTGCTAAATGGAGATGGACTAATGCCACCGGCCTTCAACTTATAAAATCCATCCCGCTTCTTGTCTTTGGAATTCAGTTGTGGCTTCAACCAATAAAAGTACAACACCTCCGTGGGAGTGGGTCTCGCAATCTCCTTCGATGCGCAAAATATATGCCATCCTTCAAGCAACTTATACGCCTGGGGAGAAGCTGGAAAGGTGCGATCCTCACGAACTTGATGAACCACGCGAAGTAGTCATGAAGTGGGAGAGTGGCTCCCGCACTAATGTGGCCTACGCTCCAGGCCCCGAATATGCCCGCTCTGGTATGAGCCTTATCTTCTCTCCAGGCCAATATATTGTAAAAGAGCCCTGGAGTCAACTCTACTCTGAGGGCCTTCTCCAGCTCGTTCAGCATTCAGTAATTTTAGACTTCGTTCTTTTCCCCGTCCATTTCCCACATGTTGCCAGTGGGAAGCTTGTGCCCCTCCAGGACTACGAGGCCCGCTTGGAAATCATCTTCCGAATGCAGAGTAACGCCAGGACCCATGATCAAAGACCTGGAAGCGACAAGGAAAACGATAACCAAGCAGTTAGCACCAAAACTGAAGAAAACTGGTTAAGGTACGAGAATTCTCCTAAAATTGCTTGGAGAGGTCCCCTCCAGACCTAGATCAGGGATCAATAGAGATCCCAGGAACATAAGTCGGGAACTAAAGTACTAATAAACTAATTTACCCGAACGGTTTTGAGGCGTCTAAGTTCAATGATCTGGGATAATCAATCTGCTCCACCAATCAAACTATATATTGTATGAGGTGTCATCTAGAAACCCAACTGTTCATCTCTACCACTACCACTACCTAGAACCACCCTACACGGTGGTCGTGGCCCTAACGACTATACAGTTGCGGAAATAACATGGCAATAAAAATGAGCAAAAGAAATAAGGAAACGACCATAAAACTTAATGTTGGATAGTGGATCTAGAATTCGGTCAAACTCAGGCGACAATGCCGGAAAAAATTCGGTCTTGAATCGGAGGAGACGGTGTGGCAATTCGTCGACGCTTCCAGACCAGTCTGCTAGGATAGATTTGTCTGCTTGCTGAGTGGAAAAAGGGTTCGTCGGAAACAAATGGGCAAGAAGATGCACTAACTGCTGGAGAAGTTCGTCGACAACTTCAAACATACGAAGCTCTAGCTCTCTGCTCTCTAGATTGAGAATTTGGGATCAGTAAAATGTTGAAAGCAGTTTGTTGAGGTATTTATAGGAAGATAAGTTACTATTCAATCCAACAATCCAAGATCAGGATCCCAAGATTATCCTCATCCGACAGTCTCGGACAGTGCGGGAACATTAATTGGCCCAATTGAGTACTAAATCGTGGATTCGCCAATCCAAGATCCGTGCCTACCTCATCCAATGGTCCACATTGAAAATCCCAAAATAATCCCCAACCGACGACTCCAGATAGTGCAGAAGCATTAAACAGGCCACTCGAGTGCCCCAAAACACCTTTTCGTACAAACAGGATGCTTCGAGAAATGTGCTAACACCCATCGGTCACCTAGGTCATCAAAAGATTCTCTCTGAATTTTTAGGATGCGAGTGGTACAAACGCACCATCAGCTTGGAGATCCGTGTCTAGGAAGTTGGGAATGTGAAAGGACAAGATCGACCAAATGGCCCCCAAGTAAACAAACCTGGATGATGGCAAACGATCCATTCTAGGATACAGTTCCTGTCAAGGGGGATCCAGGAGATGACACCGCCATCAAGATGTCTGCCTTGGTAAATGAACTCGGGTTCTGGTAAATGAACCAAGACTTAGGTAAATGAACCTGGATTGCCTAGTCAGATAGAATAAGCCTAGTCCTTCCTACAGTTGACGTGTCCCCGATAAATACAGCAATTGGTCTCCCTTACTAACCTGTCGAATGGAGTACACACTGAACATACGCTGTTCCTAGGAATGGTACTGCCACTACTCTGACCGATCCTGTCCCCAGGATCTCCTTGATAGCCCACGCGGATCAGTCTGTGCTAACGTACAAAGGACAGTTGCAAGGCTTCACCATGGCTAAGCCAGCTTAATGGGCCAAGATTAACAACCCTTAATTATGTTACATTTCTTGTATTATGGCTCCATTAGCAAGCAATTGTAATTATATCCTTATTGGGCCCGAATTAGTCCGGCCCAAGTGACATGGCTGCCTATAAATAGGATCAGTCATGCACTGTAGAGGGGATCCCAGATTTTCTCTTGTAAGTTAAACGCTGTTGAACTTGCAAAAGACCTACATTGTCAAAACTCTATAAAGCTTAATACTAGTGATTCGTGGACTACGGCTCATTAACGCCCCAACCACGTAAAAATTGTGATCTTATTTATTTCTTAGCCTTTCTTTCTAGCTCTTATATTTTAATATATTTATAGTTTCTGAAAAACTCGGTAAACACTACTATTTCTATGGTATTTTAACAAGCCATGAATACATGTGTCCCGGTAGGCGAGAATCATAAATTCACTTAGTTAAATAGAGAAACATCTCAATTAATAATAGTTTAATACTATTATTAATAACCTTCATATTCGATCAAAGTCACGAAATCCAATTATTTCAAACTTTATGAGCTAGACCCACGGTTTCGATTATTATATACTTATTTCTCATAGTCACTGTAGGGTTGAGTCTATAAGGGTTTGATCTACAACTATCTATCCTAAGAAATTTAACCTTGTTAAAAGTCCAGTGAACAACATCCGTAGGGAGACGTAATCAAAGCGTCATAAGGCCCCACTAAACTCTAACCTTGTTAAATTAACGGTGGAGATCGAATTTCAAAAATTAAAGCTCATTATTTTAGTTTAGTATTTTCCTTGTGAAATTTATAAAACTAGATTTTTTTACATTATTTAAAATAATTAATAAACTTTAGTATAAATTTCTTTTAATTCTATACCCATTTAAATCCACTTTAAATTTTTAGAATTACTATGTTACTAATCAATTAATTTATGTTCAACTAGAATTAACCTAATACAATCAAATCCAACTTAGGTAAATGAGCATTAACAATTTGGTCTTGCATGGAAGAGGGCTGGGTCCAGTATGTCATTCCCACTACAAGCCCCCTAACTTCCATACATAACGCAAAAGACAGGAATTTAAACATTTGTTTTATTGATCGTTATTCAATTGATTATGTTCGATCTAGTAATGCAAAGTAAATGAGACTTCACAAGTAGAACCATCCACAAGAGAGGAATTTAAATTTTACATGTCCAATTGGGCCCAAATAAAACCTATAAAGATTATGACCCGTTTTATTTGATATTTCTCCCATTATCTAAAATAATGGGTTATCACTATAAGCTCATCATCTAAACACAAATTTGCAAAAATGACAATTATAATGATGCATGACATATTAATTAATTGGATGGTTCTAACATATAATCTATATGGCATGTTACTAATTTATGCATGTACACATTTATTACCAAAATAAATGAATAGCTAAAAAAAATTAATCAAGCAATTTCATGAAATCAATCAATCAATTAATCAGAATTAATTTTAATTCAATCAATCTTCAAAAATTAACTCAATTGTTCCCATTTGAAAAAAAAAATATCTTTATTCTTTTTTTAGAAAAAAATTACAAAAAAAAAATATTTACTTGCACAAAAAAATATACCATTTATTAAGGAATTAAAGATACAATTCCAAAATAAATCAATGTTTTTTTGTTTACTTTATATATATATATATATAAATATGTTAACTAATATATATATATATAAAAGTTTCCTAAAAAAAATTGCCAATGCAGCGGCTTTTTTTTAATGTGCTTTCCAATGATATTACTAAATAAATATATGTATAAAGATTCCCAAAAAAAAAAAAGACTATATTCTACAACTGGTATCAGAGATACGCAAATACAATAATAAAATCATTATAGTACTTACAAGATGCGTAGCGGAATAATGACTACACTCTTTGAATTCCCTAACATTTTGTCTTTGTTGAATGTTAGGTATTGCAATGAATCCAAACCGCTTTGAAACAAAACTACAATCTTCTAAGTCTTTCTCTAAAACAACCTAATGTTTGTGTGGACAAGTCTCAACACATGAGAAGAGAATTCCTAGAGAGAAAACTAAGAGAGAGTGGGGGGCTAGGTATAGAATATTAGGAGTGAATTTTTACCTTGTCAAATTCAACTCACCTAATGCATTCTATAACAACTAGTATATATAGGCAATTAGCTAGGACATAAAATAGGTTTTAGAGGTTACCCATTTTATTTTAATTATTTAATAATTATAATTAATTAAATACTTGTCAAAATTAACCAATTATAATTTTGACTTTTATTTAATTCATTTTATTAATATTAATACCAATTTATCAATATTAACAAAATTGTCTCAATTGGCTATAATACTCTCTTTTTGAGACTTTGCAATAAAAACCTCAAACTTTCTTCTAATTCTTTTGTAACAAAATTTCAATAAATAATATAACATTATTTATTTTCATTGACCTAGTCAATATGATATTTTTATAATTAATAATTAAATTAATTATTCAAGACTATTAGGTTCATTTTGATAAGAAATGACATGGGGACCATGGATCTATGAACTCATGCTCCAATAAGTTACCGTGAATTTATTTATAACAAATAATATCACTACCTTATTAATTCATCGTGACTCCACTATAGACTCAGAATTGCACTCTTGAATTCATTGAATGCTTTACACCAATGTAAATACGTTATCCATTGTTATAACCATAATCATCATTCAATCTTCTATAGATCATCTACTAATGAGACAAGTGAAAATTACCGTTTTACCCTTCATTGGTATTTTATCCTTAACTCCCACAAAGTTCCTTGTAAATGATATTTTCGTAAATTTAATTACAAAAATGAGTACTCTATCATTTAACACTTGAACCAAGTTGTAAGGAAACCGTCGTTTCACTTCTTAAACATAAGTTATAGATTTCATATCTATGATAAATTATCCCACTCAATTATACTCCAAATCTCCAATATGTAAGTATGAGATAGTCCGTAAAGTAAGTTGGTAATGAACAAATCAAAAGACTTGAATAATACAATTAGCAGAATATTGATCACTCAGAACTAAGATTGAATTGACCTATGGTCAATGTTGTGATAAAATTATATTAGATAATAACGATACTTACTTATCTTGAAAATAATCAATATCGGCTCAGTCCAATATAACAAAATACATCTGATCTTATCTACTTGGTCAATGTCCTGGATATGACATCACACCAGATGTGTAAGTAGATCTTATCATAGATTACTCAATCAGTAAAAATCCAGTGTACTGATTTAATCTTATGACACAATGCTTTTGAACATATAATTACAATTATAATCCATTGTGACCAAGTCACTATAATTGTAACTATACATATGATCGGGATTTTATAAACGTTTGTATTAATAATAATTAATCATGTAATAAAACTTGTAAACAACGCAATTTGATTGAACAAAATGTTCCACTACTTTATTGATAATTAATGAAATACATAAGAAATGTGGTTTTATAAGGACATAAAATCCAATACTAATCACATTCGAATGTTTAGCCCTAGCACAGGTACTTAGACTCCAAGTTAAAATGACCTAATTTTTATGAAAATATTATTTTTCTATAAATTCTACTTCATTTCTATTATATTTTATTAAAAAAATATATCATATTTTGTATTAGGCTCCCACGTATTCTCGTATCGTATCAGCCTAAATATTAGTGATGCACATGGTGAGGAATTGGCAGGGTCTACTCCCCTGTCCCCGTCTCCATTTATAATTTTAAAATAAAAATCATAAATTATATATAAATTAAAATATTACACAATATTTATTATTTTAATACTAAACATTATCTCAAATGAAATTAAAAAAAATTATTAATATACTACAATAACTAAAGATATTGAATACATATAAAATACTACAAAATATATAAAAATTTAAACTTGGCCTGTCGGGGCAAGGAGTGCCATCCTCACTTCCGCCCCATTTAACATTTGAGATTGAAAACTATTCTTGTACTCACCCCATTCCCCATTTAAACTGGGGCAAGTCCGCACAAGTCCTTGTGCCTATGGAGAAAATGTACGTTCCTACTAAACATATTTATAAATCATGTAACCTCTATACATATGCCATGCACATGCAAACACTCTAGACCTGATCCATCTTGAAACCTTACTCTAATTGGTTTTGCAAATAAATCTGAAATGTATCTCAAATTGAGCATTTTGAGTATTTTTTTATTTATTAATTTTTGTGTTGTTTTTGCCTTTCCCCTAATTGTAAAGTGTATTATTTTTTTAAAAATAAAATTGCCCATATATATAGGAGACCTTAGTGAAAAAAATTTATACTATATATTAGAAAGTGAAATTTAAAAAATATTTAAATACTATATTTCTAAATAATCAGATTTTATTTATTTTCGGATTGAACAAACTATAAAAACATTTGGGTAATTCTCAAGTAGTTCTCTTTAAAAAGAAATTGTCGGTGTATCCTTTATGTTTTCAATTTGTGGATAGTTAGAATCTCAATTTTTTTATATAATTGTATGCATTGTAATTATATCAAACATCTCAACTGTTTTTTTGAAAATTTTAAACGAAAAAATTAAGATTATAACTATCCAAATATTGAAAACACAAGAAGGGAGTGCACCAATAGACCCCCTAAAGGGAGACTACTGGAGAATTTCCCAAAACTTTTTTCTAACATAGCTTTTAAGTTCAAGCACAAAATTTTTACTTATTTCACCTCAAAGCTCAAACTTTTTCTGAAGGCATGTAAATTTAACACCACTTCAAATCTAGAATGAAAAATCAAGGGACAAGAGTGATTCTCCTGAAATACACTTCTTTATTATGACCCCCAAAAATTTTTGAATTCTAAACAATTTAGGATTTCTGGCGTGGTTATGGGAACCAAAAGGGTACTCTACAATGAATTTAGGAAAAAACTTGGCATGACTATTAATGGTGAAATACAGGAATCCCTAACTCAAGCTTCAAACTTAAATATAAGAAGAAACAATCCTAAGTCGTGTTTGTATGACATCTCAGGTGGTTGCTATTGGGGCCACTGGAGAATGACTTGTTAGCAATGGCTCCTGATACCCTCTTTAATCAGGCTTCCCAGTTTGATTCCACATTATTAATTTGAAGGCGTTCCACCAGCGGTTTCCTTAACCGGGGCAGCATTTGGTGGCTGTTCTTCAACGTCTTGAGCGATGGTCTGAGTTTCAAGCTGGCTTTCTGATTGAGGAGATGTCTGTTCTTGCTGTTGAGCAGCAGATGCTTTAAGTTGCTCTTCTGTAATTTTCAATAACTCCTCAGTGGTATAAGCATTTGCTGGGGGTGAACTGCTGCTACCTGTAATAGATAAGATTTCAGCTTCAGATCTCTTTAAAAGAAAGGAAGAAAAGGGATATAACCGCGAAAGTGCAAGCAAGACATAAAATCACTCGCAGATCACAAAGACAACAACAACAACAACAATAATAATAACAACAACAACAATAACAACAACAACAACAACAATAATAATAATAATAATAATAATAATAAAAATAATAATAATAATAACAATAATAATAACAATAACAATAATAATAATAATTTATATTAGTGAGTACAAAAGTATTATACCTTTCCTCTTTTTAACCTCTAAAATTTGTAAACCATACGACCAGTTCAAGTGACTCAAGATTTATCAAATCAATAAGATCAACTGAATTAGGGAGCCCCTTTGTTTCTGAAACAAAAATAGGTCTTAAAGGGGCCACCAAAGTCCCAAACTATGACACTCTTAGGAATCATGAATTGATAGTATCAATGGAATAATTGTATACTTACAGTTTCTGAACAATTGTATAAGAAAAAATACACAATGGACTAGACATTATAATGATGATATTTTAGTAGTGTTTGTATTTAAAAGATCGTTTTATGAAGCCATAGACACTAAACCATTCAGAACGTGCCTTATACTAATATATATGTTCCCTACTAAATAGGGTCTAGCAAATGCAAATGTGCTATAATGATATATAATGTAACTTACTACTAGCCATTAGATGTCAGAAGCTCAAATCACTTACTGGGATCGGCAGCAATCTTGGGTTCCTGGGTGCTGGAAACTGAAGAGCTGAAAGTACTGTTGGTTTGGTAGGGGTCTATTCTTGGGCTTGAACCTGAAATTTCATCCAAACCAATCTCCTTTTCAAGTGTGCTCTTGAATTCCCTAGAAACTTCCTATATAGAAATATACAGATTTAAGGCACATTGATAATCCCTGAATCGGCCTTCTTCAAAAGAAGTTAAAAACAAAGCCAAAGCCAAAATCATCCTACAAATGTACCTGAAGTTCTTTAATGGTGGGCTGAAAAGCACGCAACGTCTTCCCTAGACTGCGAGCAACCTGTGTCAAGGTAAATTATAAATGGGATGCCAAAAGGATGCTTTATAAACGAGATATAGAAACTGATCTCAAAACTTTCGGATTGAAAGATAGTCGTGTCTTTATGCTGTTCTAATGGAATTTAGAATGTACATACAAGGCATTCTTATCTTCCCTACAGATATTGTCTGCAAGATGTTCTTACAAGATTATATTGCACTTAACAGTTTACCAATTGCACAGGTTAGGCTCCACATGCTATATGAGCAGTATCAAGATTATTACTGCATGCAATACTTCTATTAAAATCCTCAACATATTTTTTTCTTTTGAAAAAATGAGATAGAGATCAAGATGACCTCCTCTTAATAAAATTGAAAACCCTCACTTATGGCGGAGGAAAACCGTAGTACACAGATGTAGTAAAAACAGAATTACGACCATAAATAAACCCACTCCCTACAAAGGTCCAAAAAGAAAACACCGTCAAAGTCTTTCATTCTATACACCCAAGTGGCCACCCAGAACCTGATTTTATCCCAAAGAATGTCCACTGAAGAGGAGGACTCCTCTAAGATTCTACTATTCCTCTCCAACCAAATACCCCAAAAAGTGGCGAGTACAGTACACTGCCATAAACACAACAACCTCTTTCCTCCCTCGAACTGAGAAAGGAACAAGTGCTCACAAGAGGGAGGCATACACCAATAGACCCCGAACTCATGTAAAACTTTATTCCAAAGAGCTCTGGTAAACGAACACCGAAGAAATAAATGACCCACCAACTCGCTCTCACTTTTACAGTTAACACACCAATTAGGCGACAAGTAATGGAAAGGTCTTCTCCTCTACAAATTAACATTGACACTTAACTTGTCCAAGAATAATAGCCAACCAAACACTTTAACTTTGGAAGGAACGCCACTTCTCCATAACCTCTTTCCCACAGCAACTCTAGGCTCGAATGTGCATAGGCCAAACTATGAAAGGCAGACTGGCAACTGAAAAGCCCACTACTGTCTGATTTCCACATCCTTTTATCTTCCAGAATATCTGGAAAAACCGCATCCTTAATCAAATCTAACATCTCAATCAAGCTAGGAACCTCCCTATCGAGCAAATTCCTTCTAAATCTGAAGTCCCATCCTGGACCTCCTGGACCTCAAATTTAAGTTTGCTTCAGTAGCACAAAACATGGTACTCAAACTACAGCAAAGCTAGGTGAAGTTGTATATCTATATGATTAGGTTATTCTCCATTCTCCAATCCCTTAGGAAACTAACCCGTCCCAAAACCAAAGTATTAATACTTTCATACACTAGAATTCCCATCGTATGTATAAATTAAGATTAGCATAACTGTAATTCAATATTCCATGTGATACTTCCACACACACACACACAAAAACACGAATCATACCTAAGTCCAGAATTAGTCTGAATTAATTCAAACAAAGATAAACAATTGTTCTTAAAAATTAAAAATAAAAAGTCAAAACTGACCTCAGCCAGACCTTTGGGACCAAAAACCAACAAAGCAACCACTCCAATCACCAGAGCCTCAGGAGCTCCAACCCCAAAGAGAGAAGCATAAGCAGCCCTATCTTTTCCCTTCTTCTTCTCTGCAACACCACAATCATTACAAAATCTTAATACCCACCAAATAAACTCAAATGACTAATCAAAACATCAATCTAGACAAGAGAAAACAAAGACCCATCAACCCAAACTAAAAACATTATTCTTTTTTACCTAAATTCAAAGATCTCCATTTAACTGAAACACCCAGATGCTTCAAACCACTCCACGTTGAAAAGGGTCCGAGACCCAGAGGAGGAAGCAGTGAAAAGAGTTGCAATCTTGAGGTTTTGGGGTGCACGCTTACTGAAGAAGAGAGGTTGAAGATGGTGGGTTTTATGCTGGTGGACGATGAGGACGAACACAGACATGTGGGAGCTCGAATTGCCATAGCCATGACCATCGTCAGTAAAGGTCAATTCAGGATTTTTGAGCCAATTAAAGCCATGGGTTTTTTCATCATTTTCCGTTCCAGTTCGAAAATTATCCTAAAAATTAACATTTACACAAAACAACAAAAGCCTAGTTCCTTTAGGACACTTTGTTGGGCCCAATTGTGTATTGTCCAACCCTTAACTAGACCAATGGGCTTTCTTAGTTTTATTTTCAAAACAACAAAGCCCAGTTCCTTTGGACACTTTGTTGGGTACTTGACCAGCCCAATGGGCTTTGTTAGTTTTATTTGCAAATACATAAAACAACTAAGCCCAGCTCCTTTCTGACACTTTGTTGGACTCAATTGTCCACTGTCCAACAATTAACCAGCCAAATGGCTTTAAATATGACCCAAAGTAATCTGTTCAGGCAAAGCCCAAAAGGTGAGTCACATCAAGATATAAATGTGATGTTTGATGGTGACCACTAATGGGGCTGTTATGATTAAAAAGAAGACTTGAAATTTCATGCAGCTACGACCGTAGCTTGCATTTATCCTATTAAGAGGATGCCAATGTAATATTTTATATTATTTTAGGATTATTAGCTTTAAAAGTCCAAGATATAGCATGTTAATTCTTGATATATTTTTTAAGGCAAAAGTCCGATCTCATATTTGCACAATTTCTAATGTAATGTGAGACCGGACTATTATTATGTCACACGCTTTCTCTTAGTCCCTTGTACAATACAAGGAACTATATTAACCCATCTTTTTGTGGATTATTTTAGTTCCACGTCGAAAAGTTGTTTTTTTAAGGGTAATTTGACTTTTTAAGCTTAATAGTGTGGTGTAATACAAAATAATGTTAGGTATTTTTAATATTATAAAATAATGCCAAAAATTTTACTAGTACCCAAAATGCCCCTGTCACAATTCCCCCCAATCCCACTTTTGATTCTCCCTCTCTCTCTCAAACTCTCGGTCAAGCTCTCCCCCGACCGTTCAAGCTCTCTCTCTCAAACTCTCGGTTCAAGTCCCCGTCACAGCCCCCGTCGAAGCCGCGCGCCCCCCGTCGAAATTGTGTGTATGTGTATGGATTAGTGTGGGATTGTTTGTGTATGGATTAGTGTGGGATTGTTTGTGTGTATGGATTAATCTGGTTTGTTTTTGGTATGGAATAGTGTGGGTATGTTTTAGTGAAGCCTAGGATTTTTGTGGGTCTGGTAAGGTTGCTCGATGGGGGGTTCGATGCATGCTCGATGGGGGTTCGATGCATGCTCGATGGAGGTTCGATAGGTTAAGCCGTTAAGGATTCCAAGTTTAGGTTCGATGCTTGATGGTGGTTCGATGCATGCTCGATGGGGGGTTCGATGCATGCTCGATGGGGGTTCGATAGGTTAAGCCGTTAATGGTTCCAAGTTTAGGTTCGATGCTCGATGGGGGTTCGATGCATGCTCGATGGGGGGGTTCGATGCATGCTCGATGGGGGTTCGATAGGTTAAGCCGTTAAGGGTTCCAAGTTTAGGTTCGATGCTCGATGGGGGTTCGATGCATGCTCGATGGGGGGGTTCGATGCATGCTCGATGGGGGTTCGATAGGTTAAGCCGTTAAGGGTTCCAAGTTTAGGTTCGATGCTCGATGGAGGTTCGATGCATGCTGGATGGGGGTGTTCGATGCATGCTCGATGGGGTTCGATAGGTTAAGCTGTTAAGGGTTCCAAGTTTAGGTTCGATGCTCGATGGGGGTTCGATGCATGCTTGATGGGTTGGGTATTTGTTGGGTTCCATGCTTGTCGATGTTGGTTCGATAGGGTAGGCCTTAGGGGTTCGATGTTGGTTCGATGGGGTAGGCCCATTATGGGTTCCAGGTTTAAACCTAAGAAATTAGATGCATGCTCGATGGGGGTTCGATGCATGCTCGATGGATTGGGTCTTATGTTGGGTTTGATGGTGGTTCGATGCATGCTCTAGGGGTTCGATGGGTACTCGATAGGGGTTCGATGGGTGTTCGATATGGGTTCGATGGTTTCATGTATGTTTATTTATGGATTTTTCACGTGACTTTGTTTAACTGTATTATTGTTATCTTTATTTTTTGCAAATGCCGAAGTTTCTTTTACCCTTGACAGATCACTTTCCTAGACGAGTCACATATAGGGGCAATGGTTACTTTAAAACAATCAATGATAAGTTTGAGGAGCTCGGGTTGATAGAAAGGGTGAAGGAATCCCCATTCAAACAATTTTTCATGGCTGAGAAGTTAGACTTCTCTGCATCTCTCATGCACCAATTAATGTTGCGCAAGATCCAGTGCTTCAAAGAGGATGAGTTGCATTTACATTTGGGATCTAGACCCTGCAGATTTGGTAGAGGCGAGTTTGCTTTGGTTACGGGGTTGAACTTCAGTTCCGGGCCATCTGAGACTGATTTGAAGAAACACTTGACTAGTGACCGCTTAATCAAGGAGTACTTTAATGATGAAGAAACAGTGAAGATAATACATTTGGAGGCTGCTTTAAAAAACTGCACTGTAGTTGAAGATGCCTACAAGTTGGGCCTATGTTTCTTTGTTGAGGGGGTTTTATTTGCACGAGAGGGCAAGTTAAATGTCTGGATAGATTCGCTGAACATGGTGGAGGACACTGAGTACTTCTTTACTTACCCATGGGGGAAGGTGTCTTTTAACAAGCTTATGGATTCATGTAAGAAAGACATGCATCATCAAAAGAGGAACTATGAGAAGAAGAAGGAAGTTAAGGGGAAACAGGAAGAAGCAAAATACAGTTTGTATGGTTATGTCCCTGCATTGCAGTATTGGGCATACGAAGCCATCCAGCAGTTTGCACGTGAGTATGGTATTAACCATGGAAACTAGTTTCCGAGGATGCTCAGTTGGTCGAGCAATAAGGAACGTCCTATTTCGAAGGCCGACCTTGCACCGATGTTCAAGAAGACGAGTGTAAGTTCTGCTATATTATGTCAAAATATAGTATTCTTTGGTGGTTTCAAACTAACATAATGCTTTGTATTTGATGCAGTTGATTGTGTTGTCCATGTTGAAGCCCCGGCCTTCGGAGATAGATTATTATAGCGCTCTGACGGAGGGTGATGCTCCCTTGTATCCCGGGTTAGGCCAAGAAGAAGAGGTAGAAACTCCCACTGATTTTGAGAATACACGTTCATTCAAGCTTATTCCTAAGAATACACGAACTTGACGATCATTCTTCAATTGAACCGGTGCAAATGGTTGCTCGCCGCATACGTATGGCACCTCGAGTTTCAATTCATACACCTCTCTATCCACCCGAAATGTCTCGTGCAGTATGTCAAGTAGTTGCAAGTAAATGACATCATTCTCTACTGGTATCACTTCACCTTCAGCATCCTTAAAATACCATTTCCTACCATGCATTTCCCAAACACCGTTGTAAGAAACAATTACGTAAACAGTAGAACCTGAAATAAAAAAACACAAATACAGTAAGCTGAAAAACAGATGGTAGGAAATGGTATTTTAATGATGCTGAAAAACATGACCATCGAGCTTGCATCGAGTAGCTATCGAGTAACCATCGAGCACAACATGCAACGTAAAAAAATATGTGCCATCGAGCTTGCATCAAGCAGGCATCGAACATCCATCGAGCATAAATGAAATAGTGATAATGCACATTACCATCGAGTACAACATACAATGTCAAAAATGATGTGCCATTGAGCTTACATCGAGCAGGCATCGAGCATCTATCGAGCATGCATGAAATAGTGAGATTGCACATTACCATCGAGTAGGTATCGAGTACCCATCGAGCAGAACATGCAACGCTAAAATTAGTGTGTCATCGAGCCTGCATCGAGCAGGCATTGAGCACCCATCGAGCACAACACTAACCCAGAAAATTCCCAGAAAACGCAGATCGACAAAAAACCAGAAAAAACCCAAAAAAAATGTACAGATATTGCTCAGATCTATTCGAAATGCTCAAAAAGTTTAAAGGAAACATCACTAATCCAAGTATTTAAGAAAAAATTGCTTACCCATTAAATTTTTCTCCAAGATTTCTCAACCCTTACTTTGGTCTTGATCCCCCTCTACAAATGACTTTCTTAGTGGCGGTCCCAAGCTCGATGGGGTTCTACCGTGGTGCTCTGAGTGGTGGTGTGAGGTGAGGTGAGGTGAGGTGAGTGAGAGTGAGGAAGAAACAAGAAGAAGGAAGAGAGGAGGAAGGAAGAAGGAGGAGGGAAGAGAGGAGATAGTTGTTTTTAGGGGTATTTTGGGTACTAGCAAAACTTTTGGCATTATTTTGTAATGTTAAAAATGTCTAGCATTATTTTGTATTACACCATACTATTAAGCATAAAAAGTCAAATTTCCCTTTTTTTATAACTAATTTTTTTAATGTATATATAATACATGATAAAAACTTTAATCTTAAAAATAATAATTTTTATTTTAAAAAAATTAATAATAATAAATTTTATCTGCTATCAAATTATATTGATACAATTTTTTTTTTAAAATTCTTATCTATTATAATTATTTTTATAACATTTAAATTTAAATTTTAAAAATTAAATTATATATATAATTAACATTTTTCTTAGATATTATTTAATTTTAAGAATGATTATTATTTTTTTAATTATTTATTTTATTAAATATTTTATACTATTTCTTTTTATAAAATTATAAATTTATTAAAAAATTATTTTATTTTTTATTTGATCCTGCTCTACACCAAACACAGTATAGTACTAAGATAATTTAGTCTAGTCCAGTAAGTCTCTAATTTTTTTTAAAGCAAAAATGTCTTACATTAACATATCGGTGCACATGTTCCCTAATGACTCATTAATTATTTTAATTGATTTTTGTTGACCCTCGTTTTGGTCAACTGACACGGAGTCAAATGCTTGATGTGACAGGAAGTATTGAAATAAGTCTAATGGAAAGAATAGTAAACGACACAACAAATTATAGTGGTTCGGCCCCACGAATTGGTAATGACCTACGTCCACTTAAGTTATTATTGATATTGATTCTCAAAGGAGTGATCAAAGAACTAGGGTTCTTCGAGTTTCAGAAGCCTTAAAGGGATGAATAATACAATCGAAAGGTAATAGCTATAATTCTCTTGTAAAGCATAAACTCAAATCAGCCAAAAGGTCAAAAGTCCCTCCCTTGAGCTATTTCTTCTCTATTTATAGGCTCAAGGAGGATTACACAAATTTGTTACAGATATTATTTCCTAATTAATCGGATAATCAGGAATCATGGGAGATAATCTCGGATATGATTACAATTGCATAAGATCTTCTCGAAATATACGGAGTATACGACCAAGCTGGTCGTATATAAAATCCAAATGTTATGTCAGGGGAATCTCCTTGGTCGATTGTCGAACAGAACCTTTGCCAGGCGTCAACCACGTGTTAAAAATGTCTACCACGTCATCCACGCCTATTTTTTGGATAACATTTGCCCCCCAAGTTTACTTATTGCGACCAGCAATAAGTAAACTTAGGAAAACAACTTTTCGTATGCCCCACGAAATCTGTCAGAGCCCTTGTACATTTTTGAAAACCGTGACCTAATCACGTCTAATCAAGCCTCTTCAGTTTTCAAGAAACCATTCCGATGGCTGTTACACTCCCCCATGCTTCGAAAAAGGTAATTCATGATTACCCCTTTTTGGCACACCTCGGTTTCTATAAGTAACCGCCGCCTTTTTCTTTCAACCTTTTACTCGCTATCTTTTTGCCAAGAGCTTTCAAGAACCATTTTCCCGAGCCCAGAACTTCGAAGTTTTCAGACGCTCTGCCGAGAATCTTTCGCCTGCAAACCCAAAGCTTCTAGTTTTCAGGATCTCCAATCTTCGTTCAGGTAAATCTTCTTTGACGTTTGACCTTTTGAGATGCCATGTATGATGCTTCTGTGCTCTGAAACTTTTTGCGTTCTTGAGTAGAAATTTGTGAGGATTTTGTATATGCCGTTTGATGCTTGATAGGGCAGTGTACTTTTGCTCTATATAAGTTAGGAATTAGTTTGATAGTCAGGATCATAGGTTTAGGGCGTAAAATCGACGTAAAAATTCGATTTTTAGGCTAGTTAAAAAACTTGGTTTTTCCCGCCCTTTTGGAGTTGAAAAAGCTTCTTTTCAGAAAACTTTTTACTTTCACTTTTTGATCCGTTTTTCAAACTGCTAGCATAAAAATTAGTGTTTCGGTTAGAATGCTACTGGTAGATAGATGCGAGCAACGTTATTCCAACTTTCAACATAAGCTCCCAGGCTCTTTGTCTTATCTCCTCCTTTGTCTGTTTGCAGTTCATATGCAAGACCCATGGGGAGGAGAAAAACCCATCAACGACGATCTGCTGGCTCAACTGCTCGAGGACAAAGAACAACCCTCGATATTGATTCCTGATATTCCTTTTTCTCGCATTAACCTAAACACTTCCCCAGTTTTGACTCAAAATATGGCTTGCACCAAAACTAAGGCCCAGAATAGAAAAACTTCCAACACTTCTCATCAGCCCACTGCTGATGCTCCCTCGACCAGTGGTCGAGACGAAAATGCCCTCGATCCAAATGTCCAAAGGCGTGCCCGTCCTCGACACGCTATTCAGCCAGATGTCAAGTGGCATGTAGTCGCTGAGAGTATGGTGACGGTCAGAATGATTGCCAACTACATAAGAAAATACAATATGACGGGGGTAACCCTAGTCAAACCTAACCCAGACCAAAGGGCTAATCTGCCTGTAGGTGCTTACAGCACCTGGTCGCGATTTCATGTTGAGGCAGGAGCCACTTTGCCTCCTTATGCATTCTTTCAGGGGGTGGCCCGCATCTACTTGGAGTTGGGCTTTTTCTCATTTCTCCTCGATCAGGTCCAGGGACTCCATCAACAGTTGGCTATTTTGGTCTTGGTTGTATGTGATTCTGCGATGCGAGGGATGATCTAACTCGACAGGCAACATAGCTTCATACCCATATGCTAAGGAAAATGGGGTATGACCTGTTGCTGTTCGGTGAGAAGTTCTATACGACCAGAGTACTTCAAACAGCTGTTCTGGCCATGCTCCTTTAGCTTCTTCAAGCCTTTTCTTCAGAGTATCCTTCAATGTCTTATTTACTGCTTCGACTTGCCCATTCACTTGCGGATGAGCAACTGAAGAAAAACTCTTGATGATGCCATGCCTTTCGCAGAAGTCTGTGAACATGTCACTATCAAACTGGGTGCCATTGTCTGAGACAATCTTTCTTGGCAATCCATATCGACAAACAATGTTCTTAATGACAAAATCAAGTACCTTCTTTGTCGTTATGGTTGCGAGTGGTTCAACCTCGGCCCATTTGGTGAAGTAATCGACCACCACCACTGCATATTTCACCCCACCTTTTTCTGTCGGCAAAGACCCGATTAAATCAATGCCCCATACTGCGAAGGGCCATGGACTTTGCATTTGCTTTAACTCATTAGGAGGTGCCCGTGGGATATTGGAAAATCTCTGACACTTATCACATTTTCGCACAAACTCCATCGAGTCTTCGTTCATAGTTGGCCAGAAATAACCCTGCCTTAGGATCTTCTTTGATAAGCTCTGCCCCCTAGCGTGGTCTCCACATAAACCTTCATGTACTTCCTTCATCAGTTCTTTAGCCTTTTCTGGTGTAACACACCTGAGCAGTGGCATTGAGTATCCCCTTCGGTATAGAATACCATCGACCAGTATATACCTGACAGCCTGTCTCTGAAGGGTCCTGGCTTTGTTTCTATCTGTTGGTAGTATACTGCTCGTGAGATACTCCAAGTATGGTGCCAGCCATGTATCTGCTAACCAGACCTCCATATTGGTTTCGTCTGCTCGTATGCTTGGCGTGTGTAGCCGCTCGACTGGCACTATATTCAAAGTATCAGCATCTTTTGCACTCGCGAGTTTGGCTAAGGCATCTGCGTTTGAATTCTGATCTTGGGGTATTTGTTGGAGGGTATATTTTTCAAATTGCGTCAGCAGGTCTTTTGTTTTGTTCAGATAGGCCACCATTTTTAGGCCTCGTGCTTGATACTCCCCTAAGACCTGATTCACTACCAGCTGTGAATCACTGTAAATATCCAGTACTTTAATGTTCATGTCTTTGGCTAACCTTAACCCAGCGAGTATGGCTTCATACTTGGCTTCGTTGTTTGAAGCGGTGAAATCAAACCTAATTGCGCAGTGAAATTGATGCCCTTCTGGCGTTATCAATATCACTCCTGCTCCTGCGTGAGATTCGTTGGATGATCCATCTGTGAATAGCTTCCACGAAGGAGCTTCAACTTGAGGCTCAGGCGCACTAGGCTTTTCACCCTGCTCGCTGTCTGGGAGTTCAGTAAATTTGGCAATGAAATCAACCAAGACTAGTCATTTTATTACTGCTCGCAGTGAGTATGTTATATCGAACTGCCCGAGTTCGACTGCCCATTTCAACAAACGACCAGCAGCCTCTGGATTTTGCAAAACTTCCCGAATGGGCTAGTCAGTCAAGACCGTGATTGGATGGGCTTGGAAGTAAGGACGTAACTTCCTTGAGGCAAAAATTAGGCAATAGGCTAATCTTTCAATGGGGGGATATCTCAATTCGGCTCCGATTAACCTCTTGCTCACATAATACACCGCATTTTGTATGCCTTCTTCTTCTCTCACTAACACCGCACTAGCAGCATATTCGGTGTTCACCAGGTATATGAACAAAGTTTCCCCATCTACAGGCTTTGATAAGACGGGAGGCTACGCCATGTGAGCTTTTAAGGCTTGGAAAGCTTGTTCGCAGTCTTCAGTCCACTCGAACTTCTTGTTGCCCCTAAGTAGATTAAAGAAATGGATGCACTTATTTGTTGATTTTGAAATAAATCTATCGAGCGCGGCAATTCTTCCAGTCAAACTTTGCACATCTTTGATTTTTATTGGCGATTTCATATCGATCAGGCCCTTGATCTTTTCGAGATTAGCCTCGATTCCTCTCGAATTAACGATGAACCCCAAGAACTTCCCTGATCCTACTTCGAAGGAACACTTGAGAGGATTTAGCTTCATTTGATATTTGTTCAGAACATTGAAACACTCTTGTAAATCCTTCACATGTCCTTCTGCCTTTTTTGACTTTATCAGCATGTCATCAACATACGCCTCCATGTTTACCCTGATCAACTCCTTAACACATGTCGCTAACTAGTCGCTGGTAAGTCGCACCAACGTTTTTCAATCCGAAGGGCATTACTTTGTAACAGTATAGCCCTGTATCGGTTCGAAAGCTAGTGTGATCCTTGTCAGGGGGATGCATACTAATCTGATTATACCCTGAGTATGCATCCATGAAGGAGAGGATCTCATGGCCTGCAGTTGCATCGACCAGCTGGTCGATTCTTGGGAGTGGGAAGCAATCTTTAGGGTAGGCTTTATTAAGGTCTGTGAAATCCACACAGGTTCGCCATTTGCTATTCGGCTTGGGAACCAGTACTGGATTAGAGACCCATGATGGATAAAACGCCACCCTAATGAACCCATTCTCCTTTAGTTTTTCAACTTCCTCCTTCAAGGCTTTTGATATGTCTTTATCGAGCATCCTTCTTTTCTGTTGCATGGGTGGAAAGCTTTTGTCGACGTTCAGGACATGGTTGATGACTACAAGATCTATCCCAACCATTTCTTTATGTGACCAGGCGAAAACCTCCTGGTTCTTCCTCAAAAATTCCACCAGTGCGTGTTTGGTTGTTGCTTCTAAATTTTTGCCGACCTTTACAACTCTAGTCGAATACTCTTCGTCAAGCTGGACCTCCTCAAGGTCCTCGACAGGTCCTACATCTTCTTCAAAATCCCCAAGGCAAGGATCTAAGTCTCTATCCTCACTTTGGGCAACACCCTATTTGGTGACTTCATCACCTGATTGGGCTTGTACATCAATGGCCATCTGCAACTTTTCCGGGGGAGCACTCCTCGACGTACCCTTCTTGGCCTTAGTGATTGAGGCATTGTAGCACTCCCTTGCTTCCCTCTGGTTTCCCAATACGCGTCCTACCCCTGCGTCTGTTGGGAATTTCATGGCCAGGTGCCATATAGAGGTGACGACCCGAAGGTCAACCAGTATGGGCCTTCCAATTACAGCATTGTAGGCTGAAGGACAATCAACTACTATGAAAGTAGTGAGTAATGTCCTGGTAGCGAGCGTTGTACTTGCTGTTACTGGAAGCCTGATTGACCCTGTTGGAGCGAGTCGCTCACCAGAGAAACCATAAATTGTGTTGGTTGCACGGCTCCAAGTCCTTGACGGACAACTTCATTCATTCCAGCGAAGATTTATACAGGATGTTAACTGAACATCCACGACCAGCGGATCGGAATGTGGGAACCGGACATGCTGGGCATCAAAATCGGAGAAGGTTATTTCACCGTCCTCTATCCGAGCCTTCTTTGTTGCCCGATCCTCCACAGTCATCATCTCGATGTCCTGGTCGTGGCGTAGGTTCCAAGCATATCGTTCCCTTGCCTTTCCGCTGTTTCCTGCAAGGTGTGGGCCTCCGCAGATGGTGAGTAAGGTGCCAGCCACAGGGTCAAGCTGTAAAGGTGGCGAGCGTTGGCGTGTAGGCGCCTGCTCGTTGCCACCTGGAGCCTCTCGTTGGGAAGCCCCCGCGGCCCACACGTATCTCCTCAAGTGTCCTTGTCTAATAAGGAACTTGATTTCATCCTTCAGCTGGTTACACTCGTTCATATCGTGTCCGTAGTCGTTGTGAAAACAAAAGAACTTTGTGGTATCCCTTTTCGAATGGCAGCGGGTCTTTTGTAAGGCACACTGAAACTTGTGGCCTGATACACCTCTGCTCGAGACTTGACAAGGGAAGTGTAGTTGGTGAACCTTGGCTCATGACGATTGCCCTTAGCGCGCTTACTCTCGGAGGTAGAGGGTTCGTTATGGGGCCTCTTCCCCCCATTCTTGCCGTTGCCATTCCCATTGCCTTTGCCGTTGCCGTTGGGCTTTGACCCATTGGCGGCTTTGGTGGGGTCTTCAGTTCCCTTATCTTTATTTGGGGTCTTTCCCTCGCTAGAAATTGCATCATCGAGCTTGATGTATCGATCAGCTTGATCCAAAAATTCTTGGGTAGTTTTAACCCCATGCTTCCTGAGGCTACTCCAAAGAGGCGTACGATGCCTAACTCCTGCAGTTAGGGCCATCATTTTGCCTTCATCTCCCACTGTTTTGGCCCCAGCCGCAGCTCGCATGAAACACTGGACGTAGTCTTTCAGTGGTTCTCCTTCTTGCTGGCGTATCTCGACCAGCTAGTTTGCCTCAGTTGGGTGCACACGACCTGCATAGAATTTTCCGTAAAAATCCTTTACGAACATCACCCAAGACACAATACTTGCAGAAGGGAACTTAAAGAACCACTCCTGTGCAGCATCAGAAAGTGTTGCAGGGAAGATCCTGCACCGAGCGTCTTCGGACACCTTCTGAATGTCCATTTGTATCTCAAATTTGTTGACATGAGATACCGGGTCACCATACCCATCAAAATTCGAAAGTGCGGGCAATTTAAACTTACTTGGAGTCTCTGCCACAACAATCCTTTGGACGAAAGAAGTGCCCCTTCCCCTGTCGTACTCGATGTGAGACGTTCTTCCCCCGACCAGCTGTTGCACTGCTTGGTTCAGGGCATCTATTTGGGCCTGAACGGCTTCAGGAATTGCCGGGGCCTCTAGTGCCGAGGGAATGTACTCGTCGTGTCGTTCTCAGCGGTCGTTGAGTACATCCCTTAGATCGTCGTCTCTTTGCCATTGCTTGCTGGCTCCGAGCCGGCTAAAGACGTTGTTTTGTCTGGGCTGCCCCCCCAGCATTACGTCTTGCTTGTTGGTCTTCTCTAGGTGGTGGGCTTCTGCCTCCACCTCTCTCCTCATTCCTCCGACCAGCATTCCCTTTGCCTGAGTCGGCCTCATTATAGCCATGGCCATATCTGAACCTTGATTGGCTATGGTGGGACCGACTGTCTCCTCGGTTGCCTTCTTGGGCTGGAACTTCCCAAGCGTTAAGGGGAGGCTTGCGCTGGTCGGTAGGTCCCCGTGCATTATCATGGTGTGGGGGGGCCCTGACCGCAGAGCTTGTCTTCGAGTTCCTTCTGTTGCCAGAAGGACGCTGCCTCTTGCTCGGTGGGTGCGACTCTTCACCCCTCGGGCGTCTAGGGCTGCGGGGCTGCTGCCCGGCCCTATTCTGCCTTGGATGTGGGGGATTGCCTCGACCAACCTGGGATGGAGGCTACATCTCAGGGTCCCTAGGTGGGACATCATCCTGAGGCATTGGTGGGTGCTCCGGCCTTTAAGGGCTTGGTGGCTGGATTGGAGGGCTAGGATTGAGACCTCTTTGAGGTGGCCCATTTAAGGGTTGATCAGGTTGCGAGGCAGGTGCAGCCTGATTCCTAGACAATTGGAGGGCTGCTTCGAGGGCTGCCATGACCTCCCTCTGACGACGGTCCATCTCCGCCTGTATTTCACTTAGCTCTTGGCGCTGACGCTCTATTTCTTGCTGCTGTCGCGCCATGGTCTCCACGACACTTTTTTGACTGGCCCTCAGATTGTCCAATTCATCTTGCAATACTCCCAGAGTATTTCTCAGCGTTTCGGAGTCCAGTTCCTCCTCATCAAACTCCAAGTGTGGCTCATTCTCAGCCATGTTCGGAGGAGGAGGTTGAGATGGTGCAGCGTCAGCAACCTGTCCAGTCTTTCTGGTTGTCTTTGCCATTAGTACTTCAACCGCTTCGTCTCAAGCTCTTAATGAAAGCACCAGAATGTTGACTCTTGTTTTGGTCAACTGACACGGAGTCAAATGCTTGATGTGACATGAAGTATTGAAATAAGTCTAATGGAAAGAACAATAAACGACACAACAAATTATAGTGGTTCGGCCCCACGAATTGGTAATGACCTACGTCCACTTAAGCTATTATTGATATTGATTCTCAAAGGAGTGATCAAAGAACTAGGGTTCTTTGAGTTTCACAAGCCTTAGAGGGATGAATAATACAATCAAAATGTAATAGCTATAATTCTCTTGTAAATCATAAACTCAAATCAGCCAAAAGGTCAAAAGTCCATCCCTTAAGCTATTTCTTCTCTATTTATAGGCTCAAGGAGGATTACACAAATTTGTTAAAGATATTCTTTCCTAATTAATCGGATAATCAGGAATCATGAGAGATAATCTCATATATGATTACAATTTCACAAAATCTTCTCAAAATATACGGAGTATACGACCAAGCTGGTCGTATATAAAATCCAAATGTTATGTCAGGGGAATCTCCCTGGTCGATTGTCGAACAAAACCTTTGCCAGGTATCAACCACGTGTTAAAAATGTTGCCACGTTATCCACGCTTATTTTTTGGATAACAATTTTTAAATTATAAATTTAAAATAAAATTATGTTTTTAATTAATAAAATGTAAATTAATTTAAATAGTGAATTAAAATATATATTACTTTTTTTAAAAAAGAAAAATATATATTACTTAAAATTACTAAAATCAAATTTTATTTATTAACACGGATTTACATATTTACTAAAATATTTTTTTTACTTATTAATTAAATTAAAACTGTGTTATTTTATTAGTTTACTCACACCAATAAAATAATTTTAATTTAAAACTATGTAATTAATTTAAATTTTTTATTAATTAAAAAGTATAATTTTATTTAAATTTTATAATTTTAAAATCAATTAAAATAATTTTTTAAAATAATTAAAGAGTTCTTAAGGAACATGTGAACTAATATGTTAACATAAGAAATTTTTGTCTTAAAAAAAATCATGAATTTAAATGCTATGCAATCAAAAAAATCAGAAACTCTTGCCGCTAATAACTTATTATTTTATTAAAAAATACATAAATAATATGATAGTTCAATTTGAATATACCAAAAAAAAAGAATATAGATTATTATTAAAAATAGTAATAATATTGAAAAATATTAAAAGCTTTTAGATGAACTGCCACCTACTTGATAGCTCAAACATGTGGTGTGCTGGTTTAGCTTTTGGCTTGTAGGACCATAAACCACACCTAAAGCCACCCCATTAGGGGGTCTGTTTGTGAAATATCCAGTGGTTGCAACTCTTTATGGACCCCATCCCCACCCCCTTAACTTTTTTATTTCTAAAAAAAAAAAAGTTAAAACAAAAAAAGGTTTGATTTTTATCATAATTCTCAACTTTATTAGCTCATCATTCTGTGAAACGTCTATGTAAAAGTTCAAAAGATAAAATGTGAAAAATAATATATTATCCAATGAGAATTTATCAATGTTGACCATTCACCTTTTGTTTCCTTTTCTATGTGTTAACATCACATATAAAAAGTTATTTCTTTTATATTTTATATATAAATAATTACCATGCCTTGGTCAATATATTTTATGTTGAATATTTTATTTCACTCAACCATTTAGCTTACAATAGTTTTTTTTAAATATATATATATATTAATGTAAAAGTTTATAATTATACTTAATTACTAAGAAAATTATGTGGGAGTTAAAGAAATGGCATGCATTAGACTTTTGTTCTTATTTATACTAACAGAAATAAATAATGATATGGTCACATGATCAGAATCAAAACAAATCTATCAGCATGTTATAATAAACAATTTTTCTAAATGGCCCCTTTGAAACAATGAATTTTAAAAAGTGAACAATCATGGTTTAGAACTGTGTAATCCAATATGTACTGAATTATGGAATTGAAAAGAAGAAAAAGGTTAAACTATATGGGAAATGTAAAGAATAAATAAGATAAATCCATACATAAGAAAAGTGAAGGTTATAACTCATAAGATGATATATATATAGATTAGATTACTAAAAAGTGACTTTTGAAAGGTTAAAAGGTAAGAGAGTTAATGGAAAGCAACTTTTTTTTGAGAGAGAGAAAGCTAATGAAAAAGAGTAATGAGGCCAAAGAAGAACAGGTTGAGATATCATTATCACAAAACCAAAAGGATAATTGGCTCAAAAAGAACCACCCGTGCAAGTTTTGTTTATGTGCGAAAAAATAATAATTATAAAAAAAATAAAGAAATATTAATTATGATTTAATAACTAATAATTAAAAATTATAATTTATTAAATATATTTTTTTAAAAGAAAAAGAAGAAAAAAAAAAGAAGAAGTAGAGGGAAGAGGGTGTCGCTGTCGCACGCACGAGGGGTGCGCACAAAAAACCATCAAAATGCAAAGTGGATGTGGATCTAGCACACGTGCACACCCTTGACCAATCAGAACACGGCAAACTTTATTTATTATTATTTTTAATTATATAAAAACACGTCTTTTTACCAAAATACCCACTTGTAATTTTTAATTTACATATCAGAAAAATTAGTCTCTTACGCCTCACGAAACGTTATTTGATATTTTATGTAACTGATATCATATTAAGAGTCTTCACAAGTGTTATGACTTACATCAAATAATTTTTTATTAATTAAAATTAAGAGAAAAAAAACGTTACTAAGGCACCGTTCTTGTTTATTGATAAAAATGAAATAATACGAGGATAATGAAATGTGGTGTGATTTTTTTTCCTTTTCTAAAAAGAATTATACAGTTAGAAGTAGTTTTCAAGTATTAAATATAAATAGAAAAAAGGAATATTGTGAGAAAAAGAATAATATATCCAAAGAGATTGAAAATATGTTTGATTAGATTTTGGTTAAAATGAGTAAATTGGTGAATAAATTTATATCTGCCCATCATCACACACATCTACCAAATTGTCTTCATTCTAAGTTTACGTATACCAAGTCATGACACTCATAATAATAATAATAATTGCAAGTACCTAAAAAAGCTTATAACGTTAGATCTTATTTATATGGGTGTATCTATTATTACTTTTTTTTTTTGTAAATAAAATAAAATTTGAATATTTTCCTCACACCTTTACCTATTACGTATTATTTCAAGAATTAGTCATTAGCAAAACATTAAATGAACATTTTTCTACTCAGTATTTTTTTCTTTTAATAAATATATTAAAAATTGATTAATAATATTCTTATTTTAGTTCATATATCACTAGTTCTTTTTTCTTTTAATTTCTTTCTTCTATTTCTCTGGAAGAAATTAAAAGTGCTGAGTTTTTATTTATTAATTCTTCTTGTTTGATTCAATATAATTGAAATATAAATTATAACATAAATAAAATCTTTACTCCTACATAGGCTTAGCTGTAATAAGAAATTAAATATCATATTAGAATCGTATGGGCATGTTTATTATATATATATATGTTTTGTAGTAATGAAATTAATTAATTAGTCATTTAAAAAAAAATAGGTGGGGATGGCAAGATTAAAGAAAAAAAAAACACAAAATTTATGATATATATTGTCGACGGTCATAATTGTTTGGGGTATAATTACTATTCTAACCTTGTAGGACCCAAGCAAACAAATACGATCACGAGGGTCATGCTTGGGATATAAAAGGGTATAATATTTTTACTTTTGTATATATGTACACCATATATATTTATATGACCTTTATTTATTGTATGAAAAGAACATGATCACGAGAATCATACACCGTTGCCGGTTCATAGGTTTTGGTATTAAAAGCCAGCGTTATTAATTCATCTCTTTTATCATTCATTTAGTGGCATAGAATGTAAATCATGACTAACATTAGGGGTAAATGTGTCAACTTAATCAAATTTTACAGCCAATACGTTTTGGTATTATTAGGTGTTCAAATACATTAAAAAAAATAAAGTCTTTAGCTGTGTAACATAATTAATTATTTAATTTTTTTAAAAGGTAATTAATAATTTAAAAAAATAAAAAAGAATTAAGAATGCTAATAATGAAGCTATTGGAAATAATAATTGGTGGGTCCCATTTATCCTTTGGAGATGACGCGGCAATATTTTGTTGTGTAAAAAGTAGAAACCGTAGCATAAAGACTGGAGGAGAGAGAAGGTTGGTTAAGACTTAATAGAGAGAGAAAGAAAGAAAGAAATAGAGAGAGATTGAAAAAGAGTTGTTTTTTAGTTTGGGTTTGAGACTTTTCTAATCTAATGTGCTAAGTTTTTAGTATGAACTATAGCTAAAAAAGAAGGGTACCTAAGATTCATTCATAGTCTCCGACCGAATTCCATACCCGATTATGTTCTCCAATTCTCACCGGAAAATTCACTCCTCCTCGGCTTCTTAAGTTGGAAGTAATAACGCCGCCGGGAGAAAGGAGACTTTTTCTTTTCTTTTCTTTTCTATTTGGATCAGAATCGGAATCAAAATATGAGAAGTATTAACAATAGCGTTGAAACTATTAACGCCGCCGCCACTGCTATTGTCTCGGCTGAGAGTCGAACTCAACCTACCTCCGTTCCTGTAACTCTCTTTCTCATCTATCTCTGTGTTTGTGTTGTTCCTGTATGCAAATCTATATATATATATATATGTATTTTCATGTGTTTTGTTTATATTTACATGCGTATGTGCCTGTAGTTTATACGTATGTATTGGATTTCTTTATGGATTTTGCGTTCTCGGTTCTTTTTTTTTTCTTTTTTTCTTTTGGTTGATGAGATTAAAAGTAGGATCTTGACTTTTGTGTTCTTCGTTTACTTGCATCATTAAGAGTTTATTTCTTAAGCATTTCTGGGATATTTTTGATGGAGAATTGGGTTCTAAAATCATATAGTTCTGGGAATGATCTCTTTATTTTTCTTGGATAGATTTTTTTTTAATTGTTTTTGTACTGGGTTTTGTTGCTTTAGATAGAGAAGAGAAACATTTTTTTTAAGGTTTGACAACTTGATTAGTAACTAAACGAGGCTCTATTTTTGGATCCCTGGTTTTTTTTATTAAGATTTTCATTCGAATAGCAAACAAGATTCAACCTTTTTCCACTCAATTCTAATTAGTTTGATCAAGATTTCTTTTTGCAACCGAATAAACATCTCCTGTTTAACAAATTGTTATTGATATGATCCAAATTGAATGATACCTGTGGCCAATTTCCCAACTTTTTTCCTGATTTGTCTTCACCCGAGCATCACTTAAGTAACTTTCTCACACTTGATCTAAATTTTATTTGTATTCTGGTTTTGTCTACCTAGCTTAAAGCCTTAAACCGGTTCGTGTGAGACTAAATTTGGGTGCTATTTCAGCCCATATCAAATGTAATAAGTTACATCTAAGCATATATGGGTTTTGGGGAGGTCTATTCTACATTTGAAGAACAGACTTATCATGTCGTTACCCAGCAACCCTCTTTTTGCAAATAATTAGATGAGGAGAGAGCCTGTTTAAGACATGTTTGGAACTTGGATTGTGGGTAGTATTAATGTGTTGGCATAATTTAAGAAGCTAATTGGTCACATGATATGCTGTTCTCCTAATCCCCCAGCCTTATCTTGTCCCCGGGGACCTTAGTCATAGAGGGTATGCTCTGGACCTGGTGGTCCTTGTCGATGGGGTACCATGATAAGTCCCGCCTAAGAACATTTTTAGGATTATTCACTTTCACTTCCAAATTCCATTAACTTTCAGCAAATTTTTCACATGTCACGTTCAAGAAGCAGGGCACATGTGATATAAATCCTTTTGTTATATTGACCCTAAACAATTATGATGCTTGAAATTAGCTTTATGGTACAGTGACCTACCTTCATGTCGATTGCCATATGTTCACAGGGAAACATGATTTATATCCCATGCAAATTGCAAAGTTGATTTCTTTTTGTAACTTTACTATTGGTCTTCGTAATTTTCTTGGATGTTTTCTGACTTCTTTTTCCCTACCAACATTATGGTTAAATCTGCATTCTTTTCTGTTCAAGGCATTTGTTTGTTTTAGCTCTGTTTCCCTGCTTCAAGAATTATCTGCAAACACTTAAGATATAATTACTCTAAACTCTCTTCTTTCTGGTAAGGGCTGGCAAAAACTTGACCAGTTGATATATTTGTAGTCTGTACTGGGAAATTTTGATATAAAGTTATCTTGGGTTGCTGTTTGTATAAGTAATACCAATAAAGCAATTAACATGGTGATATCTTATAATTTTTTCTTGCCAAAGTAATGCACCTGATATCTTCTTTTGGCTTTTATAGAATGCTTGCAATGTTCCCAGAGGTATAGGAACCAAATTTTGGCTATAAATTCTCATCGTTGGCATTCTTTGTTTTTTCATTGTTTGGCTGCAGAAAAGAAGATGGGGAAGTTGCTGGAGCCTATATTGGTGTTTTGGATCGCATAAAAACAGCAAGCGAATTGGTCATGCTGTTCTTGTTCCTGAACCAGTGTTACCAGGTGCTGCAGCCCCTGCAGCTGAACACCGCCAAGCCTCCTCATCAGCCATTATTCTACCCTTTATTGCTCCTCCTTCTTCTCCGGCATCTTTCCTCCAATCGGAGCCTCCTTCTGCTACACAATCCCCGGCTGGATTGTTGTCCCTCACTTCACTGTCCATGAATTCATACTCTCCTGGTGGCCCTGCATCCATCTTTGCCATAGGTCCTTATGCCTATGAGACTCAATTAGTCTCACCACCTGTATTCTCTACCTTTCCTACTGAACCGTCTACTGCTCCGTACACTCCTCCACCTGAATCTGTTCAATTGACCACCCCATCATCCCCTGAAGTGCCATTTGCTCAACTTTTGACATCTTCACTTGACCGAAGCCGAAGAAACAATGGCAGCAATCAGAAATTTTCACTATCTCATTGTGAGTTTCAGCCTTATCAACAGTATCCAGGAAGCCCAGGTGGCCATCTCATATCCCCAGGATCAGTGGTCTCAAATTCTGGAACCTCATCTCCTTTCCCTGATAGACACCCTATGCTTGGGTTCCGCACAGGGGAAACTCCAAGGATCCTGGGCTTTGAACATTTTACCACCCGGAAGTGGGGTTCAAGATTGGGTTCAGGTTCCTTAACGCCAGATGGTGTGGGGCTGGGTTCAGGGCTGGGTTCAAGGCTGGGATCTGGGTCCTTGACCCCAGATGGCAATGGTCTAGGTTCCAGGCTTGGCTCTGGGTCCTTGACCCCAAATGGAGCCGGGCTTGAATCAAGAATGGGTTCTGGATGTCTGACACCTGATGGGACTTTGGTGGCTGTTTGTGCTGATAATTTTGTGCTGGAGAACCAGATATCTGAAGTGGCATCCCTGGCCAACTCAGATAACGGATGTCACAACGACGGGTGTGTAGTTGATCATAGGGTGTCATTTGAGTTGACCGGCGAAGATGTTGCACGCTGCCTTGCAAATAAGTCTGCATCATTGAATAGCAGAACTGCATCAGAGTCTTTGGTTGATATATTACCAGCAGAATGCCCCACCAACATAGATGGTGTAACAACAGATACTGATAACAATATTAATTCATATGAATTATGTGTTGAGGAAACTTCCAACGAAACTTCTGAACATGATTGTCGAGAAGGAGAAGATCAAAGCTATCAGAAGCATCGATCAATCACTCTTGGGTCAATAAAAGAGTTCAACTTTGACAACACAAAAGCAGATGTCTCAGTTAAACCAACCATTGGCGCTGAGTGGTGGGCTAATGAGAAAGTAGCTGGTAAGGAACCAAAGCCTGGCAACAGTTGGAGTTTCTTTCCAATTCTGCAACCTGGGGTCAGTTGACGTATAACTTTTACTGTTGCATTTATAGCTTCCCATACTCCTCTGCAAAGACTCCAATTGGTTTTTCTAAAAAGAAAAACTACTAACCCTTCTGTTTAAATCTTAGAAAGATTACATTTTTGAAGATTAAGGTTGATAAAAAAAAGGAAAAACTTGGGATACATTCTTGATGAATAGATGAAACTTAGCGGTGAAAGAGGACAGTTTATGAATGTTTCATGACCCCAAGACACAATGCAGAAAGGGGAGATTAGTTTGTAGAATGGCTAGTGTGAGTAGTAGTACTCTTAAGATTCTAGAGATTAGCGCATTCTTTATATATGTTATACAAGGGATAGTGTTTCAAGTATAGTGTTTTGATGTGTATTAGTTTTCTTGTAATGTGTACAAATTATAAAAAGAAAAAAAAAGTTCATAGCTTTCGCATAATATGGCTTCTATATCTTAATATTTTTTTTCCCTTAAATTGGCGACCATTTTTCTTATGGTACACTTTTAATTAGGGGTAGAAAAATAAAAATTAACATTGGATATTAATTAATGATTAATTCCGCATGTCATCGTAGAGAAAAATTGAACCCTTTTTTTTTTAAATAAAATAAAA
Organism: Humulus lupulus; assembly: GCF_963169125.1. Lineage (NCBI taxonomy): Eukaryota > Viridiplantae > Streptophyta > Magnoliopsida > Rosales > Cannabaceae > Humulus > Humulus lupulus. Next base: position 29,446,250 of record NC_084797.1, read on the forward strand.
TAAAACAATGAAATTTATGTTTGTCACCTTATTTCACGTCTCTCTCCAGTTAATTGATTGTTTATAAGTATATTTTTATCAGTGATTTTATCCCTGAATTTTTCATAAATATTCATTTACATTTTTATAATTTTTCAAAATACGAAATTACACCATTATGTTTTATTTAAATACCCACACCTTTGTAGTTTCAATAATACCCAAGTGCATTTTTATTCTTTTACCAAATAATACAAAGTAAAGACTTGAACACGTATTTCTCAAAATTATTTTTAATAGCGTTTTACATGCAATGCAATGCATGTTTGTTTAGTTTTAAAATTGTAAACATTGTCTATAATTTTAATAAAAATTGGTTTATTGTTTTAAAATATAGGGTTTATACATTTTTGAACCACGTGTTTTGTCTCATTACGTGTTTGGACCTTGTGTTTTGACAAATTATTTTTTGGATCCTATGTTTTATAAAATGGTTCAAATAAAATTCTAAACTCGATTTTGGTCAAAGTTTTCTCAATTGAAATCACAAATAATTCACCAAACTAACAATTCAGAACAAAAATAAAATTATTCTGCTTAAAATCTGTATTGTTATATTTAATTTTTTTTTCATCAAAATTGAGTTTAGAAGTCTATTTGAACCATTTTACAAATTATAGGGTCCAAACATGTAATTGGAAAAAATACATGGTCCAAAAAAGTATAAACCATAATATATATATATATAATAGAATGAATTATAGTTCTATAATATATATAAATATTTATATCAATAATCTCTACATAAATGACATCTAAACACAACATTAATATATATATATATTTACATGGTTACATGACATATATATAAAATATAATAATAATTAAAAAGAAATTAATAATAGAAATAAAATAAGAATAGAAAAAGTCATAGGATAGACAGTAGCATACATGTATCAACTATTTTTAGTTTCTAATGTATCTCACAATGTCTTTGGTGAATTTGATGAATAAAAATAGCTCCAATCACTTAATAAAAAAAACTATCACACAAATTTATATGATACAAAAAATGATATGTACGCCAATATTATTTTTAAATAAATATGATTTAATTATTTAAATTATCATAAAATATCAATAAAATATCATATTTTAATTAATTAATTTTTGTTTAAGTTTATGTTTGTTCTAGTTTTTGAATTTGGCAAGTGACAACAAAAGATTATATATTATATGTTTAAGTTTAATTAAATTTTGTTTAAGTTATAAAATATATGGTTTTATTATTTTTAAATAATTATCATTGTAAAATATCTCAAAAATATCATATTTTAATTTATTTAATTATTTATTTATTTAAGTTTAAATCATGTTTATAATCTATCATTAAATATAGAATAAATAACATTTTTGCCCCCCGAATTATTACCACTGTCTGATTGTGCCCCCGAATTGTTCGCGTTGTTAAAAATTCCCCCTGAACTATCCCCGTTACTGAGTTGTGGGACTTCTGTTACTTTTCATCCTACATGACTAACAGAGTGTTGATTTGACACTTTAGGTACTAACGTGGCATTAACACGTCACTAGCACGTGTATAATTAATTTAAAAAAAAAAAAATTTAAAAATTAAAAATCAATTTCACTCACTAAAAAAATTAATTTAAATTAAATAATTCATTGAAAATCAATTTTCTTCGATATGCAAAACACAAACCAGTACCAAAATGTGAAAACAACATATAAACAAATTGTAAAAATTCAAAACAAAAATCCACATTGTTCATCAATCTACAGAACATAAGCAAATAATTTAGATCCAAACAAACCCAATATTATATTCTTCATCTTCAAGCTCATATTCAAACAAAAAACTCAAATCCAAACTCGGATTCAAGTAAACACAAGAAGCTTGCGATTGGGTGTGGTGGGCGACTGGGTGCTTCCGACTAGGTTCGCAGAGGCTTGCGACTGTGTGTGGTGCTTCGCATCTGGGTTTGCAGAGGCTTGCGACTGGGTGCTTCACATCTGGGTTCGTAAAGGCTTGCAACTGGGTTCTTGCAGCTGGGCTCGAGGACGTGCGCGTCTCCAATCACGTGGGTGCCTCGACTGGGCTCGCGCACCTGTGCGAGTGGCTGGGCACGAAGTCGCGGAATGATCTTGGGGTCTCGGAGTTCACGGAGATGGGTTCAAGAGGAGGCGCGGGTTTGGGGAAGGCAACGATTTTCGGGGTGGGCTCTCATGACGCTTGGGTTCGTGGGGGATAGGCTTGGAGCTGTGGTGGTTATGGCGACGGAGACTGGTGGTTGGAGGTGGGTATGGCAGCTGCTAGGGGTCCAAGGGAGGAAAGAAGATGAGGGAAAAGAAGATGGGAGAGAGAGAAATATGGTATCAGGCATGGTAATATATTTCATTTTTTTTAAGTGCTGATGGCCAATATTTTTATTCTTTAAGTTAATTTTCATTTTTATCTAATTATTTTAATATTATTCATTTTTAAATTATATATTTAATTAGAATTTTACATGTGGCACTGACGTGGCAGTGTCGTGGCAATGCCATGCCAGTGACGTGGCAATGCCATGCCAGTGACCAAAATGTCAAATCTTTTCTCTGTTAGCCACATGGGACATAAAGTAACAGAAGTCCCACAACTCAGTAACAGGAATAGTTCGGGGGGAATTTTTAACAACGCGAACAATTCGGGGGCACAATCAAACAGTGGTAATAGTTCGGGGGGCAAAAATGCTATTTACTCTTAAATATAAGAATATTCTATTAAATATAAAAATATTCCATTAAAGTTAACGGAAAAAAATAAAAAACTATTAAAACCAAGAATTTCCATTATCTACACACTTTTTATATAGAAGAGATATATGGATTTTTTAATAACTCATATGTTGTATGTAGAGGTGCACATGAGTCGGATTTCAGGTGTATTGGGTTCGAGTTTTGCGGGTTTTGGGTGGGGAAATGAGGTATTGAACCTGCTCCGAAGTTTTCATTTTTTTTTGGGTAATTTCGGGTTTCGCGTTTAGTTGGGTAGGGTAGGGTTTTGGGTGGGATTGGGTCGAAAATGCGCCTGGGTTAAAAAATTTCAAAATTACCATTTTTTTTACTCTTTTTATTTTTATTTTTTTACTTTTCACATGTTTTTTTTTAATTTGTTGTTAGTTTGGTTCAATTGAATTTTTACAAACCTAATTCAAGATTTAATATGCACATATGCATATTTAACAAATTCACACACACAACATTGAAGATTGAACATAAGCACGAGGCAGAATTTGAACTATAATTTAAATTCATATTGAGATGAGTACATTTACATTATACATATCCATCATAACCATACATATTACATACATTACATATACATACTCATATGTATACACATAAAAACATATTATAAATTTATACAAATTAGTATTAGAAACACAAAATGAGAGATTATAAAAGAAAACAAATAAAATCTACTTGCTGCTTGTTTGTTGCCGCCATGCCAGCCAGCCAATGCTTGGGGTCGGGGGGCTTTGTCATTGCCTAGTGCCTACGCCAACGACGGAGAGGGGCTGAGTCTGTGAGCCGTGAGGGAGAAAGAAAGAGGTGAGGGGTCGGGCTTGAGGGCTGGGCATGTGAGTGAGACTAACTGAGAGCCGAGAGGTGAGGGAGAGAGAGGTGTCGTCGGTCGTGGTAGTAGGGTGGCTACCAGCGTGAGAGAGAAGAGTAGCCGAGAGAGAGGGTCGGTGGCCGTGGGTGTGTGTGTGTGTGAGGGTCAGGGAGAGAGAAAAGAGAAAGAGATGTTATGTGTTAGTTTTTTTTTCTTTAGATTTTGTTTAAAAATTAATTAGTTTTTTTTTATTTATTTGTTCGGGTTAGAGTGTAACTCGAATCCGTGAGTATTATTTTCCATAACCCTAACCAGACCAAACCACTCTCGGGTTCGAGTCCAATTTGACCCAAAATTGACGAGTTTGGCCAAAAAACGAGTTTTCGGGTTGCAGGCTGTGTGAGTTTTTGAGTTTTTCAAGTCAAATGTTGAACCCTAACTGTATGTAGTTTTTTTTCAACTTTTTCTTAAAATCTGGAAAAAAGAATTAAAGATTAAATATATGGAATCTTTTTTATTCATATATATAACCTAAATTTTCATAAAATCCTAATTACTTTCACCCCTCTCCATCTCTCTTCACATGTTGATCGTCAATCTCACTCTTAAACACACCAAAGCTTTGTTGTGCATTTTCTTCAGTTGCACTAGCCGACCCGATTGTATCTGATCACCAACTCCTCCATTTTTCATGATCACCGTCAAACTCGAGGGTGCCATTGGTCTTTCTTGTAGTAACATGCTTCTTCTTCTCAGCTAACCTTCATCTTCACCAACCCCCTTCTTTGACAGGAAACCGACAAAATGTGTGTATCGGGATATATTAAATTAGTGTCCTTCAAAAGAAAGCTCATATTTTAAACAAAGAGCATCAAGCACTGCTTACTGAGATGAAACAGAAGCTCTCCAAGACCAACACGAAAAACAATGCTAAAACCTCTATCCCTGACCTTGATCAGAGGTCAGATTCTGACAAAAATGCTTCCAGCTCAAACAAGTCACCTTATTCTTATTACTATGTAGTTGGTTTAAGAGAGAAAAATAAATTATCCATTTTATTTCCCATAATCCTAGAAGCTTATTTTGTTCTTGTTTTGCATAGAGCACTTTTGCAATCAAATTTTACTGGTTGATTTTATATCTCTGTTTTAATCATATTTGTATGAGAGGAGGGCAATTTGGAAGGGGTGACAAAATGAGAATGGTTTAGAAAAATTTAGAGTGGATCTTTTAATTAAGAGTGCACCAACGAGTCCTTTCTCAAGTTCTGCACCTCCCCTTACATACTATGATGGTTCTCCACTCAAAATATATATTTCACCCATGTTATATCTCTGTTCTAACTTCTAGTGTCAAGTTACTTTTTATTGTTACCTTTGTTACTTTTTATGATTGTAGAGTATCATGTTACTTTTTATTGTTGTATTTATTACTTTTATCAATTGTAAGGTACCAAGTTACTTTTTTATATTTTTTATGCTATCTCATATTAGAGTAATGTAGATTTTAAAGTACCAAATTATTTTTTGTTGTTGTTAGTTTTGATATGGTTTTCAACATATTGGGTTACTCTTTTAGATGATAAAAGAGTAACCTGGTCCCTCTGATGGTAACTTAATATAGAACAAGGTAACAGATTACTTCTGGTAGTAACCTTATCTGGAAGCAAAAATAAAATGAAAAACTAACGTTTAGCAAAAAAATAAATGAAAGAATTGAATAAAAATAAATAAATAAAAAATGCATTAAATTACACAAATGTCCTTTACAAATTAAATAAAATGACAAAAATACTCAAAAGAAATAACACAAAACCCAAAATACTACACTAACAATTAAAATATGGAAATAATTCAAACAAACAAATAATATAAGGAAATATTTATCCACTTATTTAGCTTTATTTAAAAAAAAAAGCATAGTGTATACGAAATCTTAAAACATCTATATTTATGAAAACAAATAAAAAAAAATGCCATATCCTACATAATTTCCACTTTTTAATAAGACAATAGTACATTTATTTGTATCCACTAACATTGTATAAAAATCTAAAATATATATATTTTTATTTAAACGTTTATACAAATATTAGTTCACTCTTTGGAAGAATTTTTATTTTAAAATTGTTTAAAAAAATCAATTATTTTAAGTAAAAAAAATTAATTTTTTTAATATTTTATTTAACACACTTTAATAAAAAAATTATTGTAAACTATTTTTTAAAAATTTTATTTTATTTAAATATTTCTATAAATATTTTAAAATAAAAAATAATTTCAAGCAAATAAAATAAATGTATTCTTGTCTTATTAAAATTAATTGGGATATTGACGGCAAAATCCCAATTTTTTACAAAAATTATGACAAACCCCTATCAAAAATTTTGATGGCAAAATCCTTTTCCATCAATGGTTTGTTACAAATAAGCTCTTTTAGGTGTTAATGTCACATAACCAGGTTAAGTGCCAAATAAAATACACGTGGCAACATTTTATAGGCCACATGTAAAAAGAATTAAATAGTTAAATTTAAAAAAAAAAAATTAATTATGAAAAAATTAAAAACTTTTTCAATAATTATTTTCTACTACTCTAATTTTAATATTTTATTATTGCTTTAATGTTTTAAAATAATAATAATATATAATTAAAATTAAACAAAACTTAAGATTGAAAAAAAATTATAATAATTAAATTTCTTTTAATATTTTTTTAAATAATTAATTGTTTTTTTTACATGTGGCCCTATGAAATGCTACCACATGTATTTTAGTTGGCACTTAACATACTTACTTGGCATTTAACTACTAAAGGGGTTACTTGCAACAAACTATTGACGAATGATGTTTGCATTCAAATTTTTTGATTGGGGGTTTGTTGTAACTTTTGTAAAATAATTTGGAATTTTACTGCCAATATCCAAGTTAATTTTGATTGGTTGGTAAAACAAAGGGATGTAATTTAATATTATTGAAAATACAGAGATATTTAAATAAAACATAAGGTATAATTTAATATATTTAAAATCATAGGGATGTATATAGAAGTAAAATTGAATGTACTCATTTTCTAAATTAAACATGAGTAAACAATTTTCAAATATAAAAAAAATTAACATGAGTATTCTTGTATAATATTAAGTAATAATAAATAATTCACTCCTCCCCAATAACCTCGTAAATCTTTCTATAACATTTATTCTTAATAACTCAAAATTTTGCAAGTCTTGATTTAGTGGTTTGTTTGTATAATTGAATAAAAAATATGTTTAAGGGAAATTCTACAATGCACACTATATTTTTGGGTGTATTAGTATACCATCTTCTGTTTTCGGTACTTGGATGATTTTCGGTGCAATTTTTTTTATGATTGTATACATTGTAGTTGTTTAGATCATCATGCAAATTTTTAAATTTTTTTGAATAATTTAAAGTGCTGAAAGCAGAGTTCAAATAGTTTGTTGTACACAGGATTGTTTTTTTTTTTGTGTGTGTAAAAAGTAACATTTTTGAACTAGATTTTCAGCACTGTAAATTATTCAGAATTACCTGAAAATTTGACATGATGCTTTAAATAACTACATTGTACTAAGTCATAAAAAATTGTGCCGAAATAAAATTAGGTGCATCTGGTAAACCCAAAAATGGGGGTGCTTCGGAGATTCACCTTATGTTCATTATTATAATTATAATGAAGAAAGACTATGAAAATACACTTCTTTTGTAAGGACAAGTTCCAATCCAAGTAAAACAAAAAAGTTTTCCAGTAAAAAGAAAAATCTTATTTTAAATATTATTTACAACTTGTTTTTAAGAGAATAATATTTAAATATTTTTTTAATTTAAAAATTCTTTTTTTTTTCAATTATCAGTGTTGTCTGTGATTTCATCATCGGACACGTGGCAGTCATTAGAGAAGTAATTAGGCTCCTTGGGAGGATAGTGAAGCTCTATAATGCTTGCCCAAAGCTCCTTGGAGTGTATTATCCTCCCAACAAGTCGAGTCCCCTGTTTTAGGCATGGATGTCTCCAAGTGAGGCCACGCTCTGAGGACCACCTTAGGTGTAGCGTCCCAAATTTGCTATTAAGGCTTAGGGCTTTGGTTAGTGTACTTGGAGGGCAATAATTGATATATTATATTAATATGTGAATTTGATGAATATGTGATTAGAAATGCATGTTTAGGTGAATTAAATATGCATCTGGGCCCCATTTGGTTGTTAGGGACATATTTGTAATTTTAGCCCGTTGAGGGCATAAATGTTATATTTATGTGTATTGTGATTGATACCACGTGTGAGTGGTGATATAATTGTGGTGCACGATCCGAGACGGTCCTAGGGAGCTGTTTAGCTAGAAAGTCACAACGAGGTCAAATACCCGGCTCGGGAGGAGCTTAGGGGTATTTTGGGTATATTATAATGTGTTTGGGAATTATTGAGTAGTGGTCAGTAGCTTGTCAGTTATTTGGTATGTCGGGATTAACGAAGATTTTTAGGTATACTGGAGGATTTAGCGGGATATGTTAAATACTAGAACACTTCAACAAAAGCAGAGGAAAGAAAAGAACATAATATCTCAACTCTCTCTCTCTCTCTCTCTCTCTTATTCGACTCTCTCATTCCCTCTCCTTGGTGGTTGAGAGCTTGAAGAACCTTGAGGATTTTAGCCTAAGAAACTAAAGAATTTTACTTGCTGTGGCTAGAGGGAATCAGTTCAAGGGTGTGTTTAACACAAAGGGTAAGGTTTCATCCATGTTTTTCTTTAAGTTTCCAAGCTTGTTCTTGAGAGTTTGAGAATGAAAGTTGAAAGCTGGATTTGTGGCTTGTTATTTGTGAGAATTGGGAATCAAAGGGGTTTAGCTTGGGGTTGGATTTGGAGGAAGCTCAAGGTCGAATTCTTGTTTAAGGTAAGAACTTCATGCATTTCTGAGGTTTATATTCTGAAATGGTTTAAGTTTTCTGGTTTGTGGTTTAAGTTTGATATAGTTTTAAACCACTAGGTGATTTATGGATTTGATTGGGTATTTGAGCATGTTGTTGTTGTTTCTGGGTTGCTATGCTGCTCATTTGGGGTTTTAAGTTGAATTGGGACTTGGGTGTACTTGGGTGTTGATTTGGAAGAGTTTTGGCTCGGGAAAAATGTTGGGAAAAACCCAATTTTCTGGGTTCGCGTATGAGCGACGTGACCCTGCTCTTGCGTGCCGTGGCGCTAGGTTGAATCAGGAGGAGGGCACCACTCTGGGCACCGCAGCCCCTATAGGGTTGTGCTGCGGTGCTAGGCCAATTTCTGGGAAAAGGAAATTGTGTTTTTAGGGTTTTGGCTTAGGGGGCTCGGGGGACGCTTTTGCTACCTTGCGTAGGGAAACGGGAGGTCTCGAGAGCACGGGATTGGTTCCGGGAGATGGTTATGAATTGGTTAGTGATAAGAGTGTTATGTATGTGTTGTGACTAGGTTTTCAGCGAGGCTCGAGTTAGAGGACTGTGCTCGGGATTTCGGTGCTCAAGAAGCTCAGGACACAGGTAAGAGAACTGTTGTACCCATAGAGCAGGGCGAGGCCCCATAGTTGTGTTCCAGGGCACGACCCTATATGATTATGTGCAAGGCGTAGCCCATTGATTATGTTAATACATGTCTAAGTGTTTGTTTAATTATGCTATGTATGCATATATGTGAATGATCGACAAAAGCCGGGAATGGTGAAGGCCGAGAACGGCGAAGGCTGAGAACGGCAAGGGGCCGAGAGTAGCGTTTAGCACGCGGAGTGCGAGTTGCCAGGGCGAGACCTTATAGGATACCTGGGATATCCTCACGGTATAGACCGCAAACCCAGGGCCTGGTAAAGTGCCTGGGACGGCATGGCCATATGTGTTTAGCCCATTGGTGTTTTATTTGTATGTTGAATGATAGAAATGCATATGTTATCTGCTTGTGTGAGTTTTCTTGCTGGGCTTCGGCTCATGGGTGCTCTATGGTACAGGTAAGGGCAAGGGGAAAGTCGACCAACCATGAGTACGGAGAGCGTGAAGCGGAGCGTACATGTTTGGCCTGCCTGGCTGCCACGGTCAGGGGTATTTTTGGGAAATGTGTTGTACTAAATTATATTTTGTCGTTTAGTCGACTTTAATCATATTTTTGAGTTGTAAATATTTATAAACGATATTTTGGGGATCCCGAATGTTAAACACTTTACAATTTTCAATGAAAGACTACATTTTCAAATTATGTGATTTTAATACAATTTAGTTGCACTTTTGATCTAAATTCTTGATTAGCAAGCTAAATGCACATTTTAAACTCACTTAGTAACGACTCTAAGGTAGTAGGGCGTTACATTAGGGGTCCCCTCGTCTTCTTGATTCGATAGTCCTCCAGGCCTAGGGGCTTTGTCCTCGGACATGGAGAGGGCGCTTGGTGTCCATCACTGTAGCCTTGGGCCACCACAAGATCGTTTGAAAACTTTTTGGGCACCTCGAGTAGTGACGCCAAGTTTGTACACTCAATAATTGGTATTTCCCACAATGTCGTTTGACACGGGAAAACATTCAGCCGCACCCTGATAGTATCAGAAGCATGTCTCCTATAAAGTTGATGGGTTGCAACCAACGAATTGGGCCCTTGCGATACACACAGGCCCATAGTCTTTATTAGAACCCTCAGAGGGGTTAAATAGCGGGTTAAATAGCAATTAACTCCCAACTAATTAGAGAATATTTGTAATTAATGATATTAATGACATTTGGCCCCTATAAATAGGGCCAGGATACCATTGAAAAAAGATTCAAAACTTTTGTACTAAAACAATGAATACGCTGTCGGAGAAAACCTCCATTAAAGCTTGTCTTCTCAAGCTTCAAAGAACTCTAATACTAAAGACTCATGGACTAGGGTTGTTTTATAACCTGAACTACGTAAAACCTTGGTGTTTATCTTCATTATTTTATTTAAAGTTCTTTTATTAAGTTGATAGCGAAAAGGGCAGTCAACATTTTGGTGCTTTCGTTGGGAGGTTGGGGAAAGCTTGAAGAAACAGTTTTGGTGACCACGCGTAGAAACGCCCCAGACGACTTTGTCCCTCCCATTGGAGCCGAGGGAGGAGAAAAAAACTAACCACCTGCACATGAGCTCCCGGAGATGGCCCAAGAAGATTACAATGAGAATGTCGACTACGATGGCAATGATGATGGGTTCTATGAGGAGGATTACTCTCAGCCTGTGGACACAGAGGATCCGCCAAAGGTGGTGGTGCTGTGCTGCCAGGTGGCCTTCCAGCAGCAAAAACTTGATGCCCAGGAAGGGAATATCGTTGCCCTACAGGAGATGCTAACGCTATGAGGGCTACTATGGCAGCTCAAGGGATGCGAGTGGAACCCATGGCAAAGTACCACCTGGGCATCTCGCTAGTGTCCCACCTGCACACCCAGCTGGAGTGCCACCTATCAATGCAACGGGCATGCCTCCTAAGCACCCTGTTGACATGGCACATGATCCACCAGCTAGCTTGCCACATGTGCACCAAGCTGGAGCTGGAGCCCCACCTGCGCCACAAGACCGTGGCAAAGGCAAAGTAGACGAAGATCCTGTTTAGGGACGTAAGAGAACTCATCGGGCTTTCGAGCCCATTCAGCCCCCGAAGAAGGCCAATGATAACCAAGGGTGTGGAGCCCAAGGACAACGCCAAGCTGCTAGCGTTCGTGAAGCCTAGGTCGTTTGGCCCAAGTGCGCTGTGACAGATTGCGTTTGGCCTGAAGGTGGTGTCCCACCAGCACCTCGCCAGAATCACAGAAACCCTGGCCAGGGGGCAACAGGAGAAATGTCTATGCCAACCGAGGACAAGGGATCAGTGTCTCGGTCAATAACAAATATGTTGATTCTGAGGGGGAAATAGAAGTAGGAAGCTCTGAGGAGGTGGTTGCCACCAAGTAGAGTCGGACCTGCGAGATGACTTGAACGCTTGCAGGGGCAGGACAGCTCCTGAGGACAATTCAGGGAGACAACAACAATCGGACCTCCGAGACGACCTTAATGCTCAGTGAAGAGAACACCCGACACAGAGTGCCAATCAAAATTGTGACCCTCTTCACGTAGAATTAGAGAGTTTGAAAAGCATAATGCTGAAGATAGCCCGGAGACTGTTGGTATTAAATGATCAAATCAAAGGTACGTAGCGGAATATATGGACCCATTTTAATAAATATTAATACTAGTCAGGATCATATACATATATAAATATTAAATCACATACAAATATATCAGGGATTACCTCTTGTAGCTTATCAAGTGTCCTTGAGTCTTTTTGTATAAATCAACGATCTTCCTATCCAGTGTTCTGAGATCTCACACCCTGATCTTCTAGACCAATCCTCAAACACACAAGGACGTGTGTGGGCACGTAGGATTCAAAAAGTTGATTTATGTCCCTAGATGTACTCAACACATGGGATCTAAAGACTTTTGATAGAGAGAAGGTTTAAAATAGTTTTCAGGTTTAGAGAAAACTATCGCTTTAGAGAGAGTCTGATTATCCATCATCCTTCTGAATATCACATATATCAGATTTATAAAGATATTTAATCTAATTAAATAATCTTTATTTCATTAAAATATAATTCAAATTAAAACTGATTAGATGTTTTCATTTAATTATCTATTTAAATCATATTTAAAAAGAATAATTAAATAATTGATTAAAAAAATTTATTTGAAATTCAAAATTCAAATCTGAGGGATAAAATCTCTAATGCTAGGCGCCACACACTGTACTGTACAGTGTGTGTCGCCCAACCCTATTAGGGTTGCCTTAATTTTCTGATTTGTTTATTTAATCAACTTTTAAGACAAGATATTTATTCTGACATAAATATCAGTTAATTCAAATTTAACTTTATTAATTTTAAAATAAATAAATAAATATCATATTATAAATAAGATATTTATTATTTTCTCTCTTTATATTAATCAAAACAAGATTAATATTAATTTTAACCTATAGTTTTTCAAAATAAAAACTACATAGTTAAAATAATCAATTAATTCACAATTAATCAATTACCCATAATTATCAAATAATTATTTCCTTGCCCTAGAAAATTAATTCCTTTGCAATTTAATCATTTCTCTTAACAAATTTTTCTTTTGACATCCTTACCCTTGACAATGTAGGATAGAGGTGATCTGGGGACCATGGGCCTATAATACGAAGCTCCAATAAACCAGATTATTAATTAAACTCTTTAATCTAATAATCTTATTTATTAATTCCATGATTACTATTAATAAATATGAAACTGCACTGTAAATATTTATAGAATTATATTTACCGAGTTTTCTCTAGTAGTCCATTGATATAATCAATATATGTAGTTCTGTCCTCCATTATTGGTTCGTTAATTAGTGCTGGTCAAAATTACCGTTTTACCCTTCTAATTACTTCTTGATCCTTAAGTACCATTAATTCACTAGCGAATAATTAATCTATAATCTAATTATAGATTTGAGCTCAATAACTATTCAGTTCCAGAATCAACCCTTAAGAGAACCAATATTCGATCCGTTAGGAAATCATGGATTCCAATATTGTAATTCATGTTCCCAGCCATCCATGATATTGAATCTCCAAAACAAAATTCATTAGCCTCATTATTGTAAGAGACTTTAATGAGTGAATCAAAAGATCCAATAAACATAACACATGAGTCCATGAATACTCAGGATTTAGACTAATCTACAAATGATCATCTATTATGACAATAATTAAATCTTTACGTCAAACGACAAGTTTATAAAGATAATTAATTCTCATCGGACCTATCATATATAATCTCTATTATATACAACACATTTACTAAGATGTCTATCCACATCGATAATTAGAATTTAGATTACTTGTATCTCGTATGCTTTGCAAACCGTATTGGTAACCATTCATTAAAGATTCCTTACTTTAATATGTAACTGACTATTTTATTCATTATATATGATCTTGATTCTCTAGTACCAATACAAGATCATATTCTCATGAATGAATATGGAATTTTCTTGATATTATTATATAATTAATTCAAACTATAATTGTAACATTCAAATATAATAAAATTGTACTTTTATTTAAAACCAATAAAATGTCTTTACGTGCTTTTAGGGCATTAAACCTAACAGAGACAAGGTCACGGCTCAGACTCCGAGAAAGAGGATGGAGAGCATTGTGCTCCCCACATTGTGGCGGCTCCACTTCCTTGAGGCTTTAAAATTCCAAACATCGATTCGTACAATGGAGGCACGGACTCCACTGACCATCTCTCAAAGTTTAATAGATTGATGTCGGTCCACTACGTCTCCGAGGACGCTAAATGCCACATTTCCCGTTGAACTTGACGGGATCAGCTGATGAATGGTTCAAGATGCACAAGTCTGGATCCATTCACTCCTGGCACCAACTCTCCTCCTCCTTCCAAAGACAATTCATAGTAGCACTGAAGGTGAATTTCGAGGTTAATGATTTGGCCAACATAAAGCCGGGACCACTTGAAACCCTTAAAGAGTACATCAAACGTTTTAAAGAGGAGACGACCCGGACCAAGAGGGTCGATGATGGTCAACAGCTGATGGCCCTAAAAGCTGGCATCCAAGCAGGTTCTCTACTATGGGATGACCTCCAGCGAAGAGGATGCCACAGGCTCGACGACTTCATACGTCGAGCACAAGAGTACAACAACTGGGACGAGGCCTAGATTGGAGTGTTCAGAGTACCAGTTCCTTTCCCCACTCTGTTGTTCCCAAATTTCGTGGCTCTAGGAACCCCGTACTCGTCATACACTCCAGCTCAAATGAGTCTTATGAGCGCTCCGCAGTTCAGCCCTGTTGCCCAACCTGCTGGTTTCAACACCGTGCTAAATATTGGTTTTAGTGCCTCCCCAACAGGCTATGGAGAAGCTCCCACTAGATATAGTGCTTTTTAGTCTACATTCAGTGTTAGAACTGCAGCTCCGGCCCAGTTCACGACACCCAGCGAGAGCAAATGTAGGGAAAAAGGCAAGGACAAAAAGCCCAAGAGAACTAGAGCAGCTCCCAATGAGAATTATGCTCCACAGTACTCTGAGTATACGGACCTGGTGGATACCCGGGAGAATATTTCCTAGCCACAGAGATGCAGGTCCACTATTTGAAATTGCCGCCTATGCGAAGAGATTGGGAGAAGAGAGATTCCACCAAGTTCTACAGGTTTCACAATGATGTGGGGCACCACACCAACGAGTGCAGGCAGCTTAGACATAAGATTAAAAGTCTTATCAAACTGGGGAACCTCAACTAGTATGCTAGGACCAGCACCCATCCAGCCCAGGCTCCGATTGCAGGATTGCCTTATCAGGTGGTTCCTCGGTCCTTGGTCCAAGTGCCCGCAGCCTCGTAACGACAGATAGCCCATGGACCTCCCCTAATGAATAGGGGAGTAGGGACTATCTTCGGAGGACCCTATCTGGGGGGCACCTCCAAGGGCTCACATAATCAGTATATGCTTAACCATGATGATGAAGTGTTAGCGTTAACCCAATTACCAGCACAGAGGCCCTGAATGACTGAACAAGTCATCACTTTCTCTGAGGATGATGCTCGGAGGTGCATTTTCCCCACCACGATCCTTTAGTAGCAGAGAGCCAGATTTCCAACAAGATTGTGGCACGGATCCTAGTGGACAACGGGAGTTTAGTAAACATCCTATACAAGTCAGCCTACGAGAAGATTGGGTTGACTGTTGGCGACCTATCCCCGTCCACCTCCACTCTTTAAACTGCCAGTGACACTTGGAGAAGAGCCTCGCTAGGCTTTCAAATATTGTACATTTGTGGTCGTGGTCGTGGATTTCTCAATAATTGTAAAAAATATAAATAATTAATTCGTCTCAATTACATATTTTACCCTGAAGAACAAATATCTTCCAAATATGTTATTTTCCTGATTTTTTCAATTTTAACTCTTACCTTGAATAGTGTTGATAGAGCCATCTCAGTGACCTATTGACCTATAATTTCATGCTCCAATAAATCTAGATTATTAATTAAAACTCTTTAATATAATAACCTTAATTTATTAATATCAATATTATTCCACTAAAAATATGAGATTGCACTCTTGTAATTATAGACATTTATTTATTTAGTACTTTTAAAACATTAAAGTGTCCATCAATTTAATCATCACATACAATTCAATAATCTATTAATGGTTCATACCCAATCATGGTCCTTGCGGATCGGATCATCCATATAATATACAAAAAGAAACTAATTAAAGTAGGAAGTAATTACCATTTAACCTCTTTAATTATATCTTGTTTCCTAAAGCACCATTAACTTTACTAGTGAAGGTTAATTCATAAACTGATTTATGAATTTTAACTCAATAACCTTTCAGTTCCAAAAGCCAACCCTTAAGAGAACCATTAATCAATTCCTCTCGGAAAGGTATAGATTTCATATTTGTATATTATGTTCCCAGCCATTACATCAACGAGTTCCCAAAACAAAAAATTCAGCCTGGTCATTCTGACAAACCATAACGAGTGAATCAAAGAACTTATGACAGAAACAGAAGTTCATAATAACTTCAGGAATAACATCAATATGTATATGATCATCTTATTTACATTTTTAATTAATACTTATAAAGTAAACAATATTATTAAGTATTAATAACATATCGGGTCATGTTCATGTATAACTACTTTATAAAAAGTACATTCACTAAGATGTCCTACTACATCAGTAATCCAGATCTAGATTACATGTATTCATAATACTAGCGAACCATACTTATAGTATTTAATCCATTTATTCCACATAACTTTGTTTTATTGCATATTGTTTAAATTCGTTCCTTACAATCTTAATCCTCTCGTACCAATACAAGATTGTAGTCACAATAACAAATTTGGTAATTTTCTGATATTCATATAATATTATTCTAATAGTAATAATAAACAAACAATATATGCACAAATTCATTTTAATTATTTATTTCATAAAATATTGTTCAAAACATATGCTTTAAAGGGCACTAATCCCAACAATCTCCCACTTTCCCTAAAGCAAATGAGGCATCTCCCTCAAACTCATATAGCTAACATGATCTTTAAAAGACTTGGTAGACAAAGTCTTAGTAAAAGGATCGACAATGTTATGTTCCGAAACTATCTTCATAACTGCTACATCTCTTCTGTGAACAATATCCCTAATCAAGTGATATTTCTTTTCAATATGCTTTCCCTAATCAGATGGTCGACGCTACCTCCGGGTACGAGCTCTTGTCCTTTATGGATGCATACTTGGGGTATAACCAGATTTCCATGCATGTTATGGATCAAGAGCATACTAGCTTTCGGAAAGACAAAAGGGTATATTGCTACAAAGTGATGCCCTTCAGACTCAAGAATGTTGGTGCCACCTATCAAAGATTGGTAAACTGGATGTTCAAGAACCAATTTGGTCGGAACATGTAGGTTTACGTAGACGACATGCTAGTAAAATATAGGACAACATTTGACCATGTGAGAGATCTGGCGAAAGTGTTCTCCGTCCTCTGCAAATTCGGGATGAAGTTGAACCCCTAGAAGTGCACTTTTGGAGTTGGTTCCGGGAAGTTCTTAGGTTTCATAGTTAGCACCCGTGGAATAGAGGCAAATCCCGAGATGATCAAGGCCTTGGCCAAAATTCCATCCCCCTGAAAGAATAAAGACGTACAAATCCTCGCCGAGAGGATCACAACGCTTAGTTTCTTTGTCTCTAAGGTAACAGATAAGTGCATTTCGTTCTTCAAGATCCTCCAAGGAGGTCAAAGATTCGAATTGACAGAGGAGTACAAGTAGGCAGACATTCCAACAACTGAAGGCACATATGGATAATCCACCGATCTTGTCAAAACCCGTGAATGGAGAACCCCTCCTCCTCTACATGGCTATCTGGGAGGATGCCACCAATGTTGCCTTGGTTCGCGAAGAAGGTCGTGTTCAACACCCGGTCTATTATATGAGTAAGAGACTCTTCAAAGAGGAGTCTCAGGTATCCACTTATGGAGAGGCTAACTTTTTGCCTAATGATTGCTTCTCTGAAGCTAAGGCCCTACTTCCAAGTGCATCACATCAAGGTCCTCACCAACCAACCCATGTGGCAAGTCCTCTAGAAGCCGGAGTCATTAGAGAGACTCCTCAAGTGGGTAGTCAAACTAAGTCAGTTTGACATCACTTATCATCTGAGGACTTCCATCAAGGGACAAGCACTAATGGACTTTATAATCGAATGTACGGGGATGCATAAGCGACCGGGGATGCCCCAGTGGTCGGGCCCACGTGGAAGTTGTATGTAGAAGGGTCCTCCAATGAGAATGGGGCAGGAGCGGGCCTAATATTGGTATCCCCTAAAAGACACAGGGTCCACAGTGTCCTAATGTTTGGTTTTACGCCTCTAACAACGGGGCTGAGTACGATGCCTTATTTCTGGACTCCGAGTGGCCCTAGACCTCAATGCGGAGAGCCTTGAGATTTGTAGTGATTCCCAACTTGTAGTGAATCAGGTCCTCAGAGAATGCCAGGCCTGAGGGACAAAGATGGCCACATATTTAGCAAAGGCCTAGGAGATGTTGCACATTTTCAAGAGATTTTCTAGCTGACAAGTGCCGAGGGAACAAAACTCTATCGTTGATGCCCTGGCCAAGCTGACTACCACCAAGGATGGTGAGTTAATCAACGTGGTCTCGATTGAATACATGGCCACCCCAATCATCTCAACTTCCGTGGCGGTAGAAGCAATCCATCCTCAAGACGGTTGGATGGGGCCTATTGTGAAGTACCTAGTCTCTGGAGAGTTACCATAGGACAAGAAAGTAGCTCGAAAGCTGCTTTACCAAGCGCTTTGATACTTGATCATGGACAGCAAGCTGTACAGGCGAGGATATTCACTTCCCCTTCTCCGGTGTGTGTCCAAGCAAGAAGCCAATCTTATACTCCAAGAAGTACATGAAGGCTTTAGCAGGGACCACGCCAGGGGGCAGAGCCTCGCCAAGAAAATCTTGAGACAAGGGTATTTCTGGCCCATTATGAATGGTGATGTGATGGACTGCATTAGGAAGTGCGACAAGTGCCAACGCTTCGCCAACTTACCCCGAGCTCCTCCAAATGAGCTCACCTAGATGACAAGTCCTTGGCCCTTCGTAGTCTGGGGGATTGACCTTATCAGGTAATTGCCCACCGGGAAGCTGAACCTCTCGCAAAGTTGACTACTTCACAATGTGGGTCGAAGTCAAACCTCTCGCTACAATCACTTCCAAGAAGGCACTAGAGTTTGTTATTAAGAACATCATTTGCCACTACGGGCTCTAAAGAAAGATAGTCTCCGACAACAGCTTGCAATTTGACAGCGAACTATTCACAGAATTTTGTCAAAGGCATGTAGTTATGAAGAGATTTTCCTTTGTAGCCCACCACTAAGAAAATAGACAGGTGGAAGCTGTGAAGAAGACACTTAAGGCCACCCTAAAGAAAATGATGGAGCAAGCGAAAGGTGCCTGGCCCAAGGAGCTGTCTAGGGCATTGTGGAGCTACTGCACCACTACTAGGAACTCTACCAGCCACTCGCAATTCTCCATGGCCTACGGATATGAAGCCATGCTCCCAGTCAAGGCGGGAATCTCCACGCACCTATGAGATATGTACGATCCGACCACGAACCACATTTTACTCCAAGAATCTCTGGACCTTCTGGAGGAGGTCCGTGAAGCTTCACAACTTTGAGTAGCGTCCTACCAGTAAAAGGTGGTCAGATATTTCAACTCTGAAGTAAAGGATAAGAAGTTCGGGGTCAGAGATTTGGTGTTGGAGTATTGGGCCCTAATTGGGAAGGCCAGTATTAAGTCGATAGCATCATGTGTCCAGGGACATACAAACTATCCCGACTAAGTGGGGAGTTGGTGCCCCACTCCTGGAATGCCAAGCATCTTCGCCAGTATTACCAGCAATATAAGCAATGTACTCTTTAAATTTTGTAGTCATTTTGTAGCCTACGGACGCAAGTAATGGAAATCATGTGTGCAAAACACGATAGATGAAATTCAGAGAAATTGCTTGTATGTTAAATTTTAATTCAATAATTTCACTTCCTGAGGTGTACCTGCTCGTTGGCCTGGACAAGTGAACGCAGACAAGTCTCCGATCACTTGGGGGGCATAGCTAGGTCTCCTCGCTGGATAGCCGCTCTCGGAGTGTGACCTAGAAAGCTAAGCTTATCATGAGCAAAGCAAGCCTAGTGTCAAGGTCGGTGTAAGCAGGCTAAAAAACCAAGTAAACTACGGGCGGAGAACTTGAGTTGTATCCCAAGGACCAACTACGAGTTCTCGACTTTCGATGGGAAAACGGACCCCCGAGTCATTTATACTCGGGGGGAAACTCTGTCTAGTGTAACCTTTCAGGGTCCACGAGCCTAGAGTAGCACTGACTGAGTAGCCTAGGAAGCTAAGCTCGTCAGGAGCGGAGTTGGCCTAGGGAATAAACCCTAGCGCTGAAAAAATTCAAGTAACACGAGAGTGAATATGAGGTTATCTCCTAAAGACCATGTGTCGGAGGAGCACTAACCAGCTCCTAAATCTCAAAAAGTAAACGGAAGCCTAAGGCAGTGGTACTCGGGCGTAAGCTTCAAGTTACCAAAAACTTGACCACCCGTACTCGCGGAGCAAGACCTAGAAAACTAACCTTGTCGCGATCGAAGTAAGCCTAGCGTCAAGGCTGGCAAGAATGGAGCGACCTAGTAAGATCTAGAGTTAGTTAAATCTAAAAAAACTCACTTAATGGATGAATTGGAGTTACCTCCTAAGGACTGCACGCCCAAGGAGTAGTAACTAGTTCTCAAGCCCCGAGTCCCTCATGCTTGGGTGCAAGTGTCAAGTTGTCGAAAACTTGACCTTAAGGCATGGCCTAGAAGGGCAGAGAACTCCTCCTATGTCCTGGGGACTATGAGTCAAAGGACTGGCTATGGGTTCCTGATTTTCAAAAACTGAGTAATCTTTACTCGAGGGTGGAGCCGTAAAAATGACCTAGTGTACCTTTCCAAGGATTACATGCCTAAAGAGCAACACTACGTCTTTGAACCTTGAGTAAGATTGACCTCCTAAGACCTGAGTTGTTGGAACTCGTGGGTATAAGGACATGTCGAGTGCTTCCACTCGACTATGCACTAAAGTTACTCCTGAGGACAGTGGGCCTGGGGAACAACACTAAGTGCCTAAAAGTTTCATAATACTAGGTGAGTCGACAAGACTTGAGTCGCCAAGACTCGAGCACAAGTCCTTAGTTGAGTCAACTAGGGCAATAAAGTCCTAAATTTTGAAGGCTAAGGCCCACAAGTAGTGAACGTATAAAGGTATAACATTCTCATGGCGTTAAGTTACGTTGAGTTAGGTAAACCTTGCCAAAGTTGAAAGATCAAATTGCACAATTACTAAACGTTAAAAATGTGTTGAGTGATAAAGCAATAAAGGCAAAAGAATAGTGCAAGAAAAAATCATTCACAAAGAGATAAAGGCAAATTATTTATAAATATACTCGGGGGCTCGAGCAATAAACTTGTCTGTACCCCAAAAGACAAGTGGCCTATCAAAAGAAAATAAAAAATTACAATGGCTTACTCACCCAGAGGAACCTCTATCATGAGTTCGATCACAGGATTGACTGCAGGAGTCCTGCCTTCTGCCACGGCCTCTCGCACCTTGATCTCCCTGGCCTCGTCTGGCCAAAGATGCTCCTCGAGCAACATCCTTATGTTGGGCTCCCCCGTGAAGGTTAGGTCCATCTCTTTGTTGCTTTTCCACACAACGTAAATCGTGTCCTCAGACATAATGTTGAGTTCCTTGGTTAGTTCCTCATTTTGATGCTTCAGATCATCAGTTTGATGCTTCAGATCCCCGGCTTGAACTTTCAGGCACTCGATGTCCTTGGTAGTTGCCTCGACTTGTGAAGTTATCTGCGCAGCCTCTTCTCAGGCCTTGGTGGCCTCCGCTAACTACTTTGAGGA
Organism: Humulus lupulus; assembly: GCF_963169125.1. NCBI lineage: Eukaryota > Viridiplantae > Streptophyta > Magnoliopsida > Rosales > Cannabaceae > Humulus > Humulus lupulus. The sequence goes on from NC_084797.1 coordinate 29,467,899, forward strand.
CTCCTAGCAGGCGATGCGAATTTCCTCTCGAGCGATCACGAGATCTTCTGCCATCTTACGGGTGGCTTCCTCCATGGCTTGGGTGCAGCCCGCCGCATCCTGCAACAACTTCGAGGAAGTATCCTTGAGTGTATGCAACTTGGACCACTCCATGGCCAGCTAGGTCTCTAGCTTAGAGGTGCGGTTCTTCTCATCCTCCATAGCCTTCTGGAGTCGCGAGTGCTCCTCCAGGGGAACTGAGATCCTGGAGCTCGAAGGACCTCTTTGTGACGACGTCCCCAATTTTCTAACAAAATGTCGCGGTTTGTACAACAAAAGAAACTAGTTACAAGGGAAGACGCGAATAAAAAGAGAACTTGGAAAAATTGAAGGTAGCTTACCCGCAGAGTAGTGAAATGGCATGTGGCGAGGAATGATATTTCGTTATCACTTCCACAACGGGAAAAGCTGCGAAATGGCATCTCGCAGAGGGACCCCGCCAATCCCTAGAGAAGAGCGGGGTCATTAGATCACTAACCCTCCCCATTAGGAGGGGCTCCAGCTCCTCATGGCTAAAATGAGGCAGCGAAGTTTGTGGCCTGTCTTGGCGCAGGTACTCTGCCAGAACTTTAAAGTCCTCATTTGCCTTGTCGATACGAGCATTGAAGCATTCAACGACCCGCTTTTGCTTCTCCAACTCTTCCCCTTCGAAGTGTTCGGGGAAGATAACAAGGCGAGGTGTTCTAGCTGGAGGGTCGCCAGACACCTCAGAAGAAGGGATTTCCTTTCCATTCCGAGAAGGCCCCGCATCATGTGCAGGGGATCCCTCTAGGTCAATGACCTCGCCAAACATCACTGGTCCCAAAGGGTGGACCAGTGGAGCAGTCGCCGGGGTTGCAGGGGCCGTCGGGGGCACGGAGGCTGCTAGGGCTACATTGGCCGCCAGGGCTGGAGGATCAACTCTCGGAAGCAGAGGATCAGCTCGTGGTGTGTTCGAGGCTTTAATTGGAGAGGGCCCTGATACCTTCAGGCATTTTTCCTGGATGAAGTCGGTGATGCCCATGCTATTTGAAAAACAAAGGACCTTGTTAGTACTCTGAGGCAAGAAAAGATAGACATAATAAAGCATAAAATGACATGCATGCAAGTATGCAAAATCTCCTCGGGAGCCACATCGCTATAAGGCTCCCCCAGATGAAGAACATAGTGGGAAAACTCACGAATTATTCGGGCCATCTCATGTGTGGTGCTGGTCTTGTATTATCAAAACCACCTGGCATGCATGGATGTCACATCGTGCAGAGGCATGAATCCTCGTGGGGGGGGGGGGGGGATTTTATCGTTGGGTGGCGAAGGAAAATGTAGATCAAGTCTTGGTAGTCCTGGAATATCTCCTCCATCCATTGGTGCTCCGAGACCTGCCCGCACTCGAGGAGTGATGGAGAAACCCATGTGTGGTCAGAACTAACTCCCTCCCCTACATGCTTAGGATGGTAAATGGTTATGGGAAATTTACCTTAGGCATGGAAGACGAATCTATCCCCCCCTCGAGCTTAGCCTCAGGCTCCTCTTCCTCTTGGGCCTTGGCAGCGCCCTGGACGGCGAGAATTGTCTCCACGTGCTCCTCGCGCATCCTCTGGTTGTACCAAAGGAGTGCTTGCCCTGCCACGTACTCCGTATGAAGACTGACGTCCTCCAGTGGTTTCTTCGAGTGGCAGAAGCTGGACAGGCTCACGAAGCTTATGTGTTGACCCTCTTGTAGAAGCCCGTACTGGCGTAGGTGAGCCTCTATGACGAGGAAGGCAAGGCTCATCTCCTCGTCGAGGAGAGTTTGCATCTTTTGGAACCTCTCATGGTAGGCATCCACGTGAGGATTGCAACGGAAAGGACTTGCAAAAAAACTCAACTCCTAAGGATCAGCTACACAGGGAGGACAACTTATCGAACTTCGAGGTGAAACTTACCAACCTTGGCGAAGTCCAAGAGTAGGGTGGGATTGGTCTGCGTGGGGAAGCCACTTGTCTAGAAGAAGTGGTCTTTGTAGTCCCGCGCATGGCTCTCATTGCCACTTGGATCCTTGTAGGACAAACTTGGGTACGTATACTTCATAAAAGTATAATACTTGTCGTGATTATCCCTCTTTGGGCAGGCTCGGAAGCTGTAGACGTAAAGGATTTGTGCTGAAGAAGGGGCGGGCCAGTTCTGCATCTTGTATAGAACGAACAACCCTAATAGCACCCGATATCCATTCAGGGATAGCTAGAGGGGAGCTATGTTGACGAACTTCAAAATTTAACATAGTATTGATGGAGGTGTAGCGTGGCTCCCGCCTGGAGGTGAGAGACGCTCCATGCTATGAGGCCGTGGACGCTCTTGTGTGCCCTCTCACTCTCCCAGGATAAGCGCACTAGCATGTCCCATGTATCCACTTTGTGGTAGGAGAGGATCTTGTTAAGAACTCCCCAGTGCCTCACCTTGCTCGGTAACTCCTTCACCTCAATCTCGTCAAAAATATAGGTTCTGTCCCCTGGCAATGGACCCATATTGGCCTCTTCCTCCGAGATGCCAACTCGAACGGGCCTCTGTGCCGCCGGAGCATTGTCGTCCCTCACTACGAGGGCCCTGCTCTCTCCGCAACCTTCTGCTTTCTCTTCTCAAGGAGTCATCTCGCATCCCAAGCCATCTCCAAGATCTCATGGTCGAAGTAATAAAATCCTTGTTGGTTGAGGTGATGTAGCTCCTAGAACATCTGAAACAAAACCAAGTAGTTAGCACCTTGACCAGAAGCATAACAAGTCCAAATAAGAGACCCTAAGACTATTGCTCGGAGAATGGAAGAGAAAGAATGCTAAGGGACTGGGTGTCCTCAAAACCAACAGATTGGTGCCGAGAATACCATCGGAGTTCATAAACCTCGCGACAATCTGGAAATTTTCTAGATTTCGATCGAATGCCCAAAGGCACAAAAAAAGAACGCATAAAGCACAGACATGCCATTGTCACCATTTTAAATGAAAAAATGGGCCTAAAATGACTAAAAAGATGTAAGATTAAAAATCCTATAAATGCCAAAAACATCAAAGCCATAAGCCTGCAATCACACACTCGACAAACCAGAACTTAAAAACAAGAACAGGCCAAAGTTACTTACTCGATATAAAGCACATGTAGGTGTTGTGTCGCGTACGAACCCAGAAGTGCTTCTTGTTGTTCAACTAGAAGAATGATGATTCTTTCCAACTGTCCAGGTCATCAGAGACACAGATGCTAGTGAGGGTTTTAAGATCTTGAAGTGGTAAAACTTTGGGAAGAGTTTGAGAGCTCTGATACTTTTCGAATTTCAAATAACCAAGGTGACTATGTGAGGGGGGGCTCTCGAGTTTTGTACTCACAGAACTTGGGGTGGAAGCAACTCCACCCCGACCGTTGATCACCTACGAGGTAGGCACTCAAGCGTGATCCAACGGTCAGGATTACCAAGGCACAAATCGTGATTATTAGCATGGGAAAAGGTAGCCTCGGATACAGGGAAAAAGGATGCTTCAGGTATGGATTGGAGGTCTTGGGAGTGGAACAAGCTCCTTATTAATTGCACTGATTGATGGGCCCAGCAATGGGGATCCAAGACATGGTTCTGCATTCTTCGAATATGTCATCATGAAGAGATCAAGAGTTATCTCTCGAGGACCCTTGAAATTACTCCTCTCAGATTAAGTCTCCACCGTCCGAAGACAAGTGAAGACTTAGGGGCAAATGTTGTCCGTGATTTCATCATCGGACATGTGGCAGTCATTAGAGAAGTAATTAGGCTCCTTGTTCTGCAAACATCTCAGGATACTAGTTCCACAAACTTGACTATAACACCAAAGTTAGGTCCTTTACCTTGTCATTTCTTGTAACACCTTCACAAGAAGGATAGTCTTAATCTGTATGACTTTATCTCTTTTATCCAGAATTTCCACTGGCTTTTAGTTACACAACAAGTTTCACTGAATTTCCAGGGTCTTTTTACTCTAATCAGGGGTCGTACTCGACACTCATTTTCTTAACATTGGCACTAGTAACACCTTATGAGCCTATACCCATGCTGGGGTAAGGCTAATCTGTAGGCCCCTGGCCTAATCCCTATTAGGATCTCACAAGTATATCAAATCTAGAGGCAAAACCTTATTTCCTTTCTTAACCATCTTATCCATGTTAGTTCATAATACCTGGAAAGATACAAAGTCCTCAGTCCTGGAACTCCACGTTCCCATATTTAGATTTGTGAACTCTTAAGTCCTTTTAATAATGCAGACACTCCTACCCTAACAATCCTTAATAATTTCAGTGGTCCCCCGAGCCAGTTCTGAACCAGGATACTTCCTGTCCCTGGGTTCATTTTTCCAGAATAAGCACTTCTCATTTTCCTATCTCATAATATCCTACTCAAAGCCACTCTATGACCCTTTTCCCAGAACATGGGAACCTAAGGGTCTCAATCTGACACTACCGTCTTTGGTGACCAGTGGAGACGTGCAGTCTCCTTTCGTACATACTACCTCATTTGATATCTCACTTACACAACCATAGTGTGTTAACCCAATAGGTCAATTCACAAATTTTCGCATCCACTCACCTCATCTGCAATCTGAGATGATCCACCCTTAGGGTCCATAATTATATTCCTCCATACTAACTCTAGGATACCTTAGAGTCATAATAGCCCTTCTGGAATCTAATTATCATTTCTCACTTACTAAAAGATTAGACAACGCGTCTCCCAATATAAAGATTTTAGGCCTTAACACCCATTCAGACTTCTTGGATACAACAATCACAAGGGTTAGTATAAGATTCATCCATGATCTCCACCTCGATGCCAACTCCATCAGATCATCATATCTTAACCTATCCATGCTAAATTGTAGGATCCTTAACCATTCCTACCAGATCTTCTTCTTCTGTATTTCATTCCTCATAAACGTATATCTACCAGTTTCCATTTACAGGTTCCATACAAATCCCAGTCGTTACCTCACTTGGATTTACCGTAGTCTCTTACTGTCAACTCAATGTCTCATGCAGAGCATCTATGCTCTTATTCCTCCATCCACCGTGAATCACAACACAACCCCCTTTTTCAGTCTACACATGGGCACACCCTAACTCATAACGTAATGCATTATAATTCCCCACTTTAAGCAAGGACAATGTCCTTTGCATCGTTCTCCTGTACCAGTCCATCACATGCATATTCTAATACCATGGCGTGTGAGTCAACCCTTACTTCAACTTCTAAAAATCCAGAACACAACTATCCATTCGGATAAGCTTTAAGTTTCTATGTTGCTTCAGTCAAGATATGGTTGTCCTCGATGATGCTTCAAATAGTAGCCAATGTGTCACGTGCCTCTCATCCCTAAGGCGTTCCCTTAGAAATTTCCTTACGGTTTCTATCTTATTTACGTCGTACATGATCCCATCACTTCCCATAACACGACCTTGAATAAAATCTGGAGAAATCAGAACTTATCCCTTCTGGAACCTTACCAGAAATCCCCCGCTTCCTCAGCCTCAGTAGTTATCAACACAGGTATTACTCATATTCTACTCCTAACCGGACGTAGTCCAAAAGATTCTCGATCAAGCTAGATATGAATTGTCCAGATCATCCCTGTATTCTCTACCCATTGAGTTTACATGGGCCGCTAACGCATTGATCAGTTCAAGAGTCTTCGATGATAACCTGTCACATCTTAATTGGTGTGAGTGGTAATTCTTGGAATGTCTCTTTCCTTGTTCCTCAGCTGGTAATAACCAGATCGAGGGTCAATTCCTAAGAGCACTGTCCTACTTTGCAACCGGGCAAATAAATCCTTCATTCTTGGTAATGGATATCTTTTCTTAACAATTACTTCATTTGGCTATCCACACGCAATACACATTCTCGCAGACTTGGCCTTCTCCTTAACAAACGGTGGTGACGTGTCCCATGATGAGGTGCTTCGTCTGAACAACCCTCAAGTCAAATAACCTTTCCAGCTGAACCTTTAATTCTTCCTGCTCAACTAGTGTCATTCTTTGTGATGTCCCTAATAACGATTCTATCCTCTTCTTAATCCAGTTGCACACTCATTCTTTTGGCGAGACTGCAATCCCCGCGAATTCTCATAAACCCATATGAAACCTCACTCGTTGATCTAGTTTCTCATCTGGTCCAACTGACATAACCCTAGTGGTACCTACCACCATAGCTAGACATCTCTTGAATGCAACCGAATCCTTCCTTTTTAAACCCGGAAGTCACCATCCTCTTTTTCAGTCCATGGTCATCCCTTACTTGGCAAACTAATCCATACTAGGATCATACCGTGATCAATTATTACTACTAACTTTCCACCCATAATACTCTGATCCATTTCCTGAAAATTACCAACTTTCCTTAGCAGACACAAGATCTCAAGCCCCATAGCGTAATAACCATACGGCATCTACCACATATCTATATTTCCACAAAGAGACATGTAGCACCAGACTCATCATCCCAATATAAAAGTATAGGAACTAGAAAGCTGACTTTCCGTCTCCGAGGGACTAGCCTCAGGCTCTAACTGCGTCGAGACGGACACTCGAGCTGGGGTAGAGCTATATGTATGATGGACCCAAAACGGGTATGTTTTAAATATTTATATCGCAAGCGCACGAATCGTTCATATAGAATAGTGATCGTGTAAGAAAGGATGTCGAACCCAAAGGAGTTGTCTAAAATCGAAAATAAAACTATTTTAAATCAAAATTAATAAATTCTAACCTAGGTCCAAAGATTGATGAGATTTTTGTATAATAAAAATAAAATAAAAGATAATAATAATGATATTAAAGATAATATATATATACTTAAATTAATAATTTTAAACAAGATGGTAAAAGAAAGATTATTAAGATAATAGAATCCACAAAATATAAGTTCAATAATATTTAAAAGTACATTGATTCCCAAGTTTTAGAAATAGTAGAAATTAGTCAAACCATCACTTATTCAAATTAGATATTCTATTTAAGCACAAGTTTTTATAAAAATATAGGATCTATCTTCACTTTTTCAAAAAGTATAATTTCAAAGCATTTAGTGTAAATCAATCTAATGAAATAAAAAATAAATCAATGAACATTATTTATAAGGCAAAACATTATATTTTTGTTCTAAGCATTAGATGTGTACAATTTAATGACACATCTTACACAAAGAATATTATATTTTTGCACTAATGAAGAACAAAGTACAAATATGAGCTAACAATAAAAAAATACATGATATTTAAGATGAAAGAAAATATTTGAAGAAGAAAATCCATAAACTTTATTGCACAAAATGGGAAATCAACATACAAAATAAACACTATCTAGTTACATATTGTTTCATCATCACCTTAATAATCTTAAAAAGATTAGAAACTCATAACTAGAATAGAAAATACAAACAAAAAAATTACAAACATAACTTAGGAAAATTTGGAGGAAACCCCCAAATTGTTCCTCTAAAAATACATAGAAAATTAACCAAAAAGAAGAAGAAGTTAAAGAGAATAGAGAGGTTTGAAAGTGTAGAAATTTTTGTGTAACCTCTCCTGAAACAAGCACCCCTAAATGGTCTTGAAAATTCCCTATTTATAGCCAAAATGAGAGCATTAAAATAATCAATTTGAATTAATTAAATTGATTAAATTAATAATAATGTGGCAAATATGGGTAAATTATAGGGTGTAATAATGATGTTTTGAGGTAAAATGTGTAGAAAAGTTTGGGTAAAAAAATATGGTATTTTTGGACAAAATGACAAGGGGACAAGGTGCTTTTGTTGGGCTCAAGGGGAAATGGCAGCTGGCTATGGGCTTGTTGGTGGGTCTCTTGTTTGGCCTGGTTGGCTGTTTGGAGCAGGGAGACGCTGACTGTGGGGTGCTGGAGATGTGGCTGGAATGGGCAGGCGTGCATTAGGAGCTAAAGGAGGCTTGGGCCACGTTGGGCTTCGATGGGCAGGAGCTTGGGAAGCTGCTGGCAGAAGCTTCATGCGGTTGAATGGAGGCATGGGTCCAGGAGTGAGGCTTGCTGGAGCTTCAGCTGGCGGGTCTGGAGGGAGCTGGTGGTAGGCGGGCCATGGGCTGGGCCGAATGGGGCTTGGGCCGAATGGAGGTGGCATCCATGTTGCTCTTTCTTTTCTTTTATTTCTTTTCAAGTATACCACTTTTCATTCTTTTTCTGAATTTTCAAACCCCAAAAATGCCATAAATTCCCTATAAAATAAATCATAATAAAATATTTTTAACTATAAAATAAATCAATTTAATTCTTTGAAAATATTAATTATAACTTAATTTATATTTAACATTTAAGTTCAATAATTCATCTTTTTATCTCAAACTAAACAACAATAATTCAAATAATTAACTACAACATTTTACAACAAAATAACTATAAACACACACAAAAGTATATAAAATCAAAATAAACCCAATAAATTAAAAATTACTTAAAAACTTAATAAATCAATTAAAAACTCAAGAATTAAGCAACAATTAGCATATAAAAAGTGGTAAAATAACTCTATTTTGTAGAGTTATCAATGTACTCTTTGGTTCTTTCGTCGTTGTCTTTAGGAAATTCCTCTTGATGTGCCCTACTATTCCATATAGAAAACATGCCTTCGCTCGACATTCTTCCAGATGGAATCTTTCGCAACTGGCCTATACTGGGTACCTCCTCTAGACCTCATCGCCGTCCTAGCGGTCGCCCTAAATACTGTGTCCCCTCCTATCAAGACCAGGAGTAGTAGAACTATTAGGGGTCTTTCTTTCCTTGTTACTGGGCCTCTGCCCTTACCTGATCCCACAAATGGGGATACCATTTCTTGAGCTTCCCGCCCAACGACATTCTCAATCTATGTCTCATCTCTTGCGTCCTCTATAACAAGGGCCCTCCCTACTGCCCAAGCATAGGTAACAATCTCATATACAGGAGCGATGCCAACGCTCTTGGCCATCTCAAGGTTTAATCCTCGAATGAATTGCTCCTTCCGGGCCACATCCGTTGGTACTAAATAAAAAGCGAATTTGGCCAATCTATGAAATTCACTGACATACTTTGTCACTGTCTTACTACCCTGAACCGAGTTCATAAACTCATTGGTATTTGCAATTCAAATTGCGTCACAGTAGTGCCTCTCATTGAACCAATGTCTGAATTCCTCCCAACCCATTATGACAACATTACGGATCTGGGATACAACTTCCCACCACGTTCGGGAATCCTCCCACAACATGTACATGGCACAAGCCACTCTATCATTTCCTTTCTCTCCTATATAGCCAAGGACAGAGCTAATCATGCCCATCCACTGTTCAGCTCTGAACGAGTACAAACCTCCCTCAGAAGTTGGAGGATGAAGCTTCTGGAATCTCTCATCTAGTAATTTCCATATGTTTCAACCCTCAGGTTGAACCGTAAATGGTACCATTGTTTCCAACACACACAGGGCAGCGTTCCCTTATAGAACCGCTATCTTAACCACCTAATCTCTTCCTCTTGCTTTTGCAATCTTGCTTGCATGCCAGCAAACATCTGCTGCCAATTCCGGGGGCAGAAGGAGGACTCTGGCCTCTACTGTTATCTGCAACCTCACCATTAACAATGCTTGATCTAGTTGAGTGCCTTGAATACAAAACTTCTAAATCTATCTACAGCCAATAACCTAACCTACTAGCCTTGATGTTCTTATCTAGAACTATGCCATTAGCAAGGCCAAACAACACAATAGCCATATATGATATGAATACCAAAACTCAAGTCCATAACACTCATGCATCAATTACCAAGCCTCATTCCCACAAAATACATACATATACATCACGCTCTCTATTCTAGCAGATAAGGAAATTCAAATAAGTAGTTAAACAAATATTGCACTTAATACCAACCAACCCTGAGTCGAGCTTGTCTCTGGCAGTGAGCGTACATGTTTGTGAAATCTCCAAGAACCATAAACATTGGCACGCTCTGATACCAAGTTGTAACGCCCTACTACCCTAGAGTCGTTACCATGTGATTTTAAAATGTGTCAATAGCTCGTTAATCGAGGTTTTAGACTGAAAAGTGTGATCAAATTGGAATAAAAACACATTTAATGAGTATTAAGTACAAAAGGTTTGGACATCCATTAAAGTTATAAAAGTGATACATTGAGATCCCAAAATATTGTCTTAAAATATATTTACAATTTAAAAGTTAGAGAACAGTCGACCTAAGTGACAAAATCAAACGTTCACAATGTGTCCCTCAAAACAACCATAGCTATGGCGGCCAGGTAGGCCAAACATGTACGTACCGCTTCATGCCCTCCAACTCATGATTGATCGACATTTTCCTTACCTTTACTTGCACCACAGAGCATCTGTGAGCCGAGGCCCAGCAAGAAAACTTCACATCACATCATATGATAATTACTTCAACAAATACATAATTACTCAGACACAATAGACAATTACAAGCTTCTATCAGAATTCACAACAACACAATAACACAACAGCATAACATCATAGCAACATAATAGCACAGCAACACAACAACACATAAACAACCTTCGTCGATCAGGGTGCATTCCCAGGCACCAAGTCCACGATCTTAACAAAGCGGGAGAGTACAGCACCCTTTGCCATTCTTGACTTTGCTGATCTCGGCCTTTGCCATTCCCTGCCTTTGTCGTTTCCGACCTTTGTCGATTCTGGCCTTTGTTGTTCCGTCAGAAACACACGTATGATGTAATAGTTGGAAACCATACACACAGTATTAAGCACAATATAGCTCTACGGGCACAGACATTTTTCTTACCTTGTGTCCTGAGCTGACAACCCAACGTGATCTCGAGCATGATTCCTAAACCCGAGCCTGAGTGGCAAAACCTAGTCACAACGTAATGATAAATAGACATCACAATTTAAATCAATTAAAAGCCTTCGGAATAACATACTAGCCTCTGTGACCTCGAATTTTACTAAACTGGGTAGTAGGACCTTCCCGAGCCTTAAGATTTGAGTTTCGGAGCTTAAAACCCTATATTAGCCATTTCCCCTAATTTGAGTCACGACCTGCCCCCTAGGGCCATGGCGTGCTACAAGTTAGGGCCTTGGGGCTCTCTTCTAGGGGACACGGGCCGCGATGCACCCTGCCTGCGCCGCGGTGCCTGGGAAAAATTAGAGGCTCTCCAAGCCTCTTCGCACACACTAGTCACAACGCCTGAAGAACACCCAAAAAATCCTGCATATTTTCCCCAGTCTAATTCACACCCAATTAAACCCCTAAACCCATAACTGCTTCCAAAACTGCCATTCACACCACATAAACATCATGATTATCCCAAAATCTAACCAAGAATCTTATCCCAATTCTACAATTCAAGCTAAAACTAAACCCATATCAAACTTATCTTTACTGCAGAATTTCACATAAAATCAAGACTCATACCTTACCTTAATGGTGATTTCGATCCTCAGCTGTTGTTAATCACCTCCAAACTTCAATTCCCTTCAATCCTCTAGAAATTCATAAAGGAAGTAGTCAAGTGAGCCTAAAGGAGAGAGGAACATGTGAGAGAGAGTGATAAGGCTAAGAGAATGTTTATGTTTTCTGATTTTAGTTATTTCCACATAATTCCTAAGGCTGAGCCTATCTCTTGATACAAAAGACCATAATGCCCCTAACTTATCCTTAACCTTTCTAACACCACCAAGGGCAAAATCGTCTTTTTCCACATTCCCGCTAATTCCTCAAATAGTCCTATAAATCCCCATTTAGTCCCAACATCCCCAAATAATTACTAAATCACTACCCGTTATCCGGTAATTGTGAACACATGCTACATTCTTGAAATACCCCTAGGCCCACTCCGAGCCAGGTATTCGACCCCGTTGTGACTATTCTGCTAATTCGCTCCCTAGGACTGCCTCGGACCACACGTCTCAAATATATCCCCATAACAATGGTGTCTCACTCATAACACATACATAATTACATTTATGCCTTCAACATGCCAAAATTACAAACATGCCCCAATTTACTGAAATGGGCCACATGCATATTTAATACACATCATTTATATCACATAATCATGTATAATCCATTAATCTCTCATATAATCCCAATTAGGCCCTCCAGGCACTGTAGTCAAGGCACTCATCCTTAATAACAAATTTTGGACGTTACACTAGGAATTAGAGTTATTTTTATGCTTTTAAACTTATATTTTTTTATCAAGAAAAGAGTGGTTTAGGGTGTTTTGTAGTGTTTTTATTTTGGTTTTGTCAAAAATTAATTATAATGAGATAATATTAAATATTAGTTTAATGCTTGAAAATGATATCTTATAGTGTTGAATTTTGTCTTGTCGGATGAATTCTATAGCTATGGATATTTTGAGAAGGATTTAAAACTTGAAGTGGAATCAAAATGATAGAATGTTGCAACATCGCATTCTGTCGCCAGCTACTTGGAAGGCCCTAAGTGGGAGGCTAAATCACTATCATATCCAACCCAGTTTATTTCTTTAGACTTATTTGAGTTGGGCTAAAAGATAATTAAATTACTTTTGGGCCTTTAAATTACTTGGGTCCATTTTTCTCACACAAAAAAAAAAAAAAAAAAAAGGAAAGAAGGCCCACATGGGTGGAAAAAAAATGGACCTAACATATCATTACCATCATTCCCATTTTTGGGGAGATACACGTACAGACCATTGGAGGAGATCAACAACTGCCTAGTACAAACATAACACCCATTTTTGGAGAGCTTTTAATGTGAGATGAAGATAAGAACAAGGATAAAAAGCTAGAAGACACAGACCATTTGGAGACACCCCATTGGCTTGCCTCTCTCTCTTTTACCCTTAGCTTCTTTAATTTTTCTTGCCAATTTTCTCAATATGAATTGTTATTATTTTGGTGTTTTTGAGTGTGAACCATGATCTAAAATTTAAATAGCTAGGATAATTTGAACCCTAATATGTGACTTATGATATTTTGAATTTGATGCTAATGCACTTGAGGTTTAGTCATTCAAATGTTTTTCATGATTAATGATTGCTAAAGAATGATCACCTTTAGTGAGTAGCTGGGTTAATAATCAAAAACTGAAAATTTTGGATTTAATTGACACACAATTTGAATAATGCATGCTTGACTTCTTTGATTTCAACATTGTAGTTATATAGACTTATATTATTACTATGCATAGTCTTATGGAATTGACGCTTGAATTGAATCTTTGAAATTAAATTAGCATAGACATATGTGGTTTAATTAAAAGATTAGAATCATAGTTCTTTGACAAAAGCCTATGAAAATTAATTGGAATTCTTGACTAATAGATCACTGGTTGTTGCAGCATCAATCCACCATCACTGTCAGAGTTGCATATTAGGAAGATAATTATTATAGCTGCCATCTCACCTTTTGTTACTCCTTGCTACAATATTCCTAAGTTGTTTCTTTTATTTTTCTGCATTTAACTAGTCCTCATTAACTTAGTTCTCAAATCACAATCTTTTCAATTAATTCTCGTGCTTTTAAATCATTTTGTTAGACTTTAGTTCACAATAAAAAACTTAAGAAGAGTCTTTGTGGAGACGATATCTAGTACTTGCTACTATATTACTTGTTGACAGTGTACACTTTCACTTAGCTTTATTTTATACAACAAGTTTTTGGTGTCATTGCTGGGGACTGTTTAAACTTATTTATTGTGAAATTAATTTGGCTTAATTTTCTTTTGTGCTAAATTGGGTGATTCTCGTGCAAATTCAGGTTTCAACAGTGTATGAATGAGAATCAAGACTCTGAACTACTTCCCCTTGATCCAGAAATTGAATGTGCATTCAGACAAAGGAGAAAAGTACTAAAAGCCCAAAGAAAAGTAGTAGTGATGGATGTTGAGCGAGAGGCTCATGCAGGAACAGCTCAAGAAGGAATAGCTCAAAGGGCAGGGAATCTTGAGGCAGTAGCTCAAAGGGCAACAAATCATGGGGTAGTAGTTCAATGAGCTCAATCTGGGCATTGTGATTGAGACTGTGCTATTAGGCAATACGCTCTCCCCCTCTTCAATGAACTCAAGCTGGGCATTGTGAGACCAGAAATTCTGGCTACATAGTTTGAGTTGAAGCCAGTTATGTTCTAGATGCTTCAAACTGTGGGCCAATTCAGTGGGATGCCAATAGAAGATCCTCACCTCCATCTTCGCTTATTCATTGAGGTGAGTGATTCTTTCAAGTTTCCCGGAGTTACAGAGGATGCCTTGAGACTTAAATTATTTCCATACTCCTTGAGAGATAGAGTGAGATCTTGGTTGAACTATTTGCCATCCGATTCTATGACTACTTGGCAAGAGTTGGCTGAGCTATTTTTGATGAAATACTTTCCGTCCACTAAGAATGTCAAGCTCCGCAATGAGATTACTTCATTCCAAAAACTTGATGAAGAATCTTTATATGAGGCATGGGAGCGGTTCAAGGAGTTGTTGTGAAAATGTCCTCACCATAGAATTCCTCATTGCATCTAGATGGTGACCTTGTATAATGGTATAAACGCTTATACTAGAATGGTGGTTGATGCTTCGGCGAATGAGGCTCTTCTTGATAAGTCCTATAATGAGGCCTATGAAATCCTTGAGAGGATATCCAACAACAACTATTAGTGGCCCACTACTAGACCGTCTACAGAAAGAAAGGTGGTTGGCATCCATGATGTTGACGCCCTCACTTTTTTGGCAGCCCAAGTTTCCTCTATATCGAATATGCTCAAGACGCTGAACATGGGGATGAATCAGTCAATGGGGCAGCCTATGGGGACACAAATGGGGAAAATGGAGAACATTTCTTGTGTGTATTGTGGTGAGGGTCATACTTTTGACAACTGTCCTTCCAATCCCGCAGATTTGTGTTACACGGGGAACGAAAATAAGAATGGTCCATATTCTAATTCCTACAATCCATCATGGAGGCAACATCCCAAATTTTCTTGGAGTAATCAAGGGACTAGCCCTAGCAATTGTTCTATGCCTCCTAGACCAAATTTCTCACTCGGGTATTCTCCACAAGCACCACAACAAAGGCCACGACAACAAGCAATGCAATCTAATTCTCTTGAGAATATGTTTAAAGAGTATATAGTGAAGTATGAAGCCATGATTCAAAGACAAGCAACATCATTGAGGAACTTAGAAAATCAAGTTGGGCAACTAGCTAATGAGCTTAGAAATAGACCCCGTGGTGCATTTCCAAGTGATACCGAAAATCTAAGAAATGTGGGCAAGGAACATTGTAAAGTCGTCACTTTGAGAAGTGGGAAAGAGTTAGAGAATACCAAGACAAATTATGGGGATGAGGGTGAGCCCTCTTCAATCCAAATAAATGAGAAAATCCAAAAAGATGCTGAAATTCCTAGTGTAGAAAAATCTGCCTCTGCCGAGAATGCTGCAGGGATGTCACAACATAGTCACCCAGACAGCTCAATTTCAAAGCATCCACCTCCATTTCCTCAACGTTTTCAGAAGCAAAAGTTGGATTATCAATTCAAGAAATCTCTAGATATGTTGAAGCAGTTGCATATCAACATCCCACTTGTAGAGGCATTTGAGAAAATGCCTAACTATGTGAAATTCATGAAAGATGTTCTTACAAGGAAGAGAAGGTTAGGAGAGTTTGAAACTGTGGCTCTAACCAATGAGTGTAGTTCATTCTTGCAAGAAAATTTGCCACCAAAGTTGAAGGATCCTGGGAGTTTCACTATTCCATGTACTATTGGAGACACTTATTATGGGATGGCTTTATGTGATATGGGCGCTAGCATTAATTTGATGCCAATATCTGTTTTCAAGAAATTAGGGATTGGAGAAGTCGGGCCTACTACAGTTACTCTTAAACTTGCAGATAGATATCTTGCTCATCTAGATGGGGAGATTGAAGATGTGTTGGTGAAGGTAGAAAAATTTATATTCCCTACTAATTTTATTGTGCTAGACTATGAGGCGGATAGAGAGGTGCCTATTATTTTTGGGAGGCCATTTCTTGCAACAGGAAGAACTTTGATAGATGTGCAAAAGAGTGAGCTCACTATGAGGGTCCAAGAAGAAAATGTGACTTTTAATGTTCTGAAGGCTATGAAGTTTCCTGATGAGGTTGAGGAATGCTCAGTAGTTTCAGTGGTAAATTCTTTGGCATCAAAGGAGTTTGAGGCTAGTAGTGTTGATGATCCATTAGAAAGGTTATTGTTGTTTACTCTCAAAATGACGAAGATGAGGATGAGTACTTAGCTTGGTTGGAGGCTAATTTCTCAAGGGTTAAGAACAAGATGCCGATTGCAGTTTTCATCTAGGGAGTTCAAGGCTCCCAAACCATCAATTGAAGAGCCACTTGACTTGGAGTTGAAAGTCTTGCCATCACAGTTGCGATATGCCTACTTGGGTCCAGCTTCCACCTTACCTGTCATTATTTCAGCGGAGTTGACTCAGGAACAAGAAGAAAAGTTGCTTGAGGTGTTGAGAAAATTCAAGAAGGCCATTGGGTGAACTATTACAGATATTCGAGGTATTAGTCCTTCTTTTTGTATGCATAAGATCTTGCTTGAAGACAATGAAAAAGGTTCTATTGAGAAGCAAAGGAGGCTAAATCCTATCATGAAAGAAGTGGTGAAGAAGGAAATTATCAAGTGGTTAGATGCTAGCATTATTTATCATATCTTTGACAGTTCATGGGTGAGCCATGTTCAGTGTGTGCCTAAGAAGGGTGGGATTAGAGTGGTGAAGAATGAAGACAATGAGTTGATTCCTAGTAGAACTGTGACTGGATGGAGAATTTGCATGGACTACAGGAAGCTAAACAAGGCCACTAGGAAGGATCATTTTCATCTTCCTTTCATTGATCAAATGTTATATAGACTTGCATGGAGAGATTATTATTGTTTTCTAGATGGATATTCTGGTTACAATCAGATTGTAGTAGCTCCAGAAGATCAACACAAGACCACTTTCACTTGCCCCTATGGTACTTTTGCATTTCAGAGGATGCCTTTTGGTTTATGCAATGCTCTCACCATATTTCAGAGGTACATGATGGCTATATTCACTGATATGGTGGAGTAATTCTTAGAGGTATTCATGGATAATTTCTCTATTTTTCGTGATTCTTTTGTTGATTGTTTGAGTAATTTGGCTAAGGTTTTGCAAATATGTGAAGAAACAAACCTTGTCCTTAACTGGGAAAAATGTCACTTTATTGTTAAGGAATGTATTGTTTTGGGCCACAAAGTATCAAAGCATGGTGTTGAAGTTGATAGAGCCAAGATGGAGGTTATTGAAAAGCTCCCACCTCCCACCTTAGTGAAGAATATTAGAAGCTTTCTTGGTCATGCATGGTTCTATAGGCAGTCCATAGAGGATTTCTACAAGATCTCTAAGCCTCTTTGCAACTTATTGGAGAATGATACACCTTTCCATTTTGATGAAGCATTTTTGAAAGCCTTTGAAGAGTTTAAAAGTTGATTGGTTTCTGCTCCAATTATTGTGGTTCCAGATTGGGACTTGTCTTTTGAATTGATGTGTGATGCAAGTGATTTTGCTATGGGAACGATGATGGGGCAGTGAAGAAACAAGGTTTTTCACACCATTTACTATGCTAGGCGTACTTTGACAGGTGCTCAACTCCACTACACAGTGACTGATAAGGAGCTACCAGCTATTGTCTTTGCTTTTGACAAGTTTCGAACCTATCTTGTGGGTACTAAAGTGATTTTCTACATCGATCACTTAGCCATAAAGTATTTGATTGACAAGAATGATGCGAAGCCAACATTGATTCGGTGGGTGATTTTGCTTCAAGAGATTGATGTTGTGATTCAAGATAGAAAAGGGGTAAAAAAATCATGTGGCTAACCATTTATCAAGAATGGAGCATTAATAAGATTTCAACTCTCTTGAACCCATCAATGAGACATTCCCTGATGAACAAGTTTTTGAGGTAAAACATTTTCACGAGCTTCCTTGGTTTGCTGATTTTGCTAATTATTTGGCTAGTGGGTTGATGGCACCGAAGATGACAAGCCAACAAAGAAAGAAATTATTGCATGATGTAAAGTCTTATTTTTAGGAGGAGCCCTTTCTATTTAAGGAATGTGTGGATCAAATGATTAAAAGATGTGTTGCTAAACATGAGGTAGAGGGTATCCTATTTCACTGACATTCATCGCCTTATGGTGGTCATTTTGGGGGAGCGCATACCGTTGCCAAAGTTTTACAATCTAGGTTATTTTGGCCTTCTCTATTTAAGGATGCTCATGCTTATGCCGCTAGTTGTGATCGTTGCCAAAGGGTGGGAAGCATCTCAACAAGACATGAAATGCCTCTAACTAATATACTTGAAGTTGAATTGTTTAATGTTTAAGGGTTGATTTTATGGGCCCCTATCCACCCTCATATGGTAACTTGTATATCTTGGTGGCTATTGATTATGTTTCTAAGTGGGTTGAAGTCGCTGCCTATACTACTAATGATTCCAAGGTGGTCACGAGGTTCTTGCACAAGCATGTTATTACTAGATTTGGCACCCCAATGGATATTATAAGTGACGAGGGAACCCATTTTGTCAACAATGTGTTGGCTAGCTTATTAGCTAAGTATAATGTTAATCATAAGGTGGCTACTACTTACCACCCTCAAACAATTAGCCAAGTCGAATTATCTAATAGAGAAATCAAGGGTGTTCTTGAGAAGGTGGTGAATCCAAATTGCAAGGATTGTTCCAAGAGGTTGGATGATTCTTTATGGGCTATCAAACGAAATTTAAAACTCCTTTGGGGATGTCTCCTCACTACAAGAAAAAACAGTATTCATAACACTTAAAAACTGCTAACCGGGACTATTGATAACACTTCTGAAAATGCTAACATAGCCCCTGTTATTAAAAGTCCAGTCTTTTCTATAACAGTTTTTGAATGTTATGTTCGGTGTTATCTTAAACTATTCAATAACACATTTTTAGGTGCTATAATATTGAAATAATAACATTTAGATAGAGTTTTTGGTTATAAATTTGAAATTTAATCTTGTACTTTTTTCATAACACTTTTCAACTGTTACATTTGATTATTTTGATAACATTTTTAATTTGTTATATTATATAAACCATAATGATTTTTTACGCTTATAATATGTTTCTAAATCATAACATATTAAGGTTTTTTATTGTGATAATGGTACTTATAAGTTTTTTTTTTAATTAAAAGATTTTCATTATTGTATTTTGATAAAAAAAATCAAAATTAATCATAAAATATAATTCTCAATAGATTGATAAACCATAAGTATTACATTAAACAATAACTAATTCAAACTTTGAATGTGTCTATTTCATGAGATCTTAGTTCTAACTTAAGTTTGAAAGCATAACGTAATAAAGTTTTATAATCTTGAACATTTTTTACTTCAAAAATGAAAAACAAAAAATTACAAGATACACAAAAGTAAACCATGCATGAAACTTGCTCCATCCTTCAATTCATCATCCTTTGTGCACATGTCTTTGTTGTGAGTCCATTTGTTGTGCACTTGTCATATACATGTTTCCCTTGTTTCCCTTTCTTCCACAGGTCCATGTGTAATCCTCTTTGCAATAAAGCCAGTTGTAGTCCACAAAAGGCCTATTGCCGTCAAGCTTATGTTAAGCTCCGTCTTTAGAGCACTGTAAGCTCCAGTCACATCTACACACCTGTAATATTCGAGTGTAATAATGGCTCACATCAGTAATTACTTAAAGTGGTAATTCTAGGGCTTTTATAAAAAAAAAACATAACCAAATTGCCTTGTATTAATTAAAAATGCATGAACGTTGTAATTCTAGGTTTCTATGTTGGAGGTAATGAAATTATAAGATTTTATCAGTCAATCCAAGTATAGGTGTCAGTGTGTGCCTATGCATGTGTGTAATCGGTCACTTGATATATTATGTCACTGCACAATATAGTATCTGATAAAACTGGAAGATTAGAAGTTATTAAAGTGGCAGCTATAGTCATCCATGTTGCATTAATGAAATTATTAGCTCTTATTAAATATATCTGTATTATACTTTCAAAAGCATCAATCAAGCAATCAAAGAATACGTACTATTATCTGATAGAAGTGTCAAACGTGAGCATGAAAAATCATAGACAACCTATGACTTCAATACAGTAATGTGTATAAAAAGGAAGAATGAAAAGGCTAATAAAAGCAGACATTACATTCTATGATATCCCTTTGGGTTTGGTTGACAAGTCCTGGAAGTGATCTGAACCTAAAACAACACATATAGATTGATCTAATGCATCTAGTGCCATCTAACACTTTCTTAAAGATCATAAATTTTCACCTAAAATATTATAGATATATATAAAAACATATATCCTACTAAACAAACAGTAAGTTACATGATTTACCTGAGAATTTAAAGAGGAAAGAATACTGAAGTCGCTGTACTGGTCAGACAATTCCCTCAATAACTTTTTCACACCAGTAGAAACCTCCTGTCAAGATAAACTAAAGCTTAATATACTTAAACAATTAAACTCTATAAGAATGCTGCAAGAAAATCCCAAACAAAAATACTAGTTTCTAGTTACCAAATAGAGATTAACAATTTTCAAATAAATATGAATTACAATATAGAGAGCAAAAATGAACTATTGCCAAAACCTAGCTAATCTGCAACAACAGAGAAAGAAAGAGAGAGAATGAGATCGTGGGTGAGAGGGAAAGAACTAAATCTGGAGACACAAACATATGTACATATATCCTTGTATATATATAATACCTATACATGAAATAAATACATCAAAATAGAACAACATCAGAGCAGAAACAAAACTAAGAAAACTTAAGAAAAAATAGGACAAAAATGGCAAAATAGACAATGAGAGTCACTAAGGAGGGACAAGTGACTAGCATAACAACCAAATAATAATCGCACCACACTTAATTCATAGTAACTGCTCTTTAAAAGTTCTATGCATCTGCCTTTATATAATATGCAATGTCCTAATGAGAATTTATATTTGGAAAGACAACCAAAGAAAGAAAGTTACTTTTTGTAAACAAAGCTAAAATGGCTTGCTGTTTGTTAATTTATTCCAACAAAAACTGAGAAATTACCTTATAAATCATTGAGTTTGTGAGCATTTTTCTTGCTCAAATTTGACTCTTTCTCTCCATTTCCAGGCATAGCTAATTCTTTCGCAAAAATAAGTGCCTAGCAAAGAACCAACATCAAAAACTCTCATGAAAACAAAATAAAGCTGAGAGCACATTAAATTACCCTATACAAGTTATTCATGTTCTATTTTATTTGGAATTCAGTAAAAAGATTTGTAGAACATAATATTGTGTTTTTCAATACGATTTTGATTTCAGTTTGAACAAAACAAATGCATGTCACTTGAATCAGCATCCAAAGAAGATCTGAATCTGGTTTTTTCAGAATTACAACTAGAGAATGAGATAGCAAAACCATTTTTCAAAATCCCAAAAACTAAATTCTCAATCTAAACAAGTCATAACAAAACATAAATAGAACCAAGGAAAGCTTAAAAACAGCCTTGAATTTTTATCAACAACTCCATTAAATAGCTGATTGCCATCCCAATTTTTAAACTTACAAGCATAATGAAAAAAAAAATACACTCTGAATCTTTAAACAAGAGGGAAAGTTTTTAGTTCAACAAGTGTCACATGCAGATGCAATTGTTTTAAAAGTTAAAAAAAGGACCCATGTGTCATAGAAATCACTCCACTGTGATATTGAATCCTTGATTTTTAGCTTGCACATAACAAGGTTTTGCAATCTATCACATAAATGCAAAATCAAAGCAAGGAACAAAGACACATAAATAAAATAGAAAATAACTGCTAAGTATATTGGCTACCTCGTGAATAAGCAAGCCTGAATAAGAAGAGAAACATTCATATAACAGCAAGCAAAAAATATCCATTTCAGAGGAGCAATAGGGTCACATGGATCTTCTTTTGGAGCCCGCATCCTCATCATAATATGCCATCTATTCACAATCAAATAGGGAACAACAATTAGTACCTACAACCGAGAACGACAGAAGATTTCATAGAAAAAAAAAATAAGTGCTAAAGAAAGTAACAACTGCTCTGACTTGTCGATTTTCATTTCCTTAGCATCCATTACTTGACGCAAAAATGACTTTACCGCATTTTCATCTGTCCCAGGATTTTTCTTCCCCTGTAGCAACAATTAATATGGCTACTGATTAAACTGAAGTTCATAACACGGTAAATGAAAATAGTTTCTGTACTCAGTAGCTTAAATAAAGTATGATTTTTTTTCTTCAGTAAATGTGAATATAAACACTTTTTCAAGGGTTTTAACATTAAAAGATTCAACTCAACATCAAACATATCATCAAGAAATGGCTTATGAGTCAAAACAAGATGAAAGGATATGCCACAACGATATATACATATATATGTATATATATTTGAATCGGTAAAGAAAGCTTTAACATGTATAATGAACAAGTAGAAGTGATTTGAAATGTTCATGTTCTTCCTACCCAGCCAAATGCAAATGGAAGATTGTTTCCTGTTCCTAAGGGCACTGTTGCAATTTCTGGTGGATGAGATAACTTGAGATCAGAAACAACTCCAAGAAGCCACTCTGCGGTTCCATCACCACCGGCAACCTGAAGAGAGCAAAATACATGTCAACTCTCCAATTACAAATTTAAAAAGAGTCATCATATTCTATATAATATTATATCATCATAAAGAGTAAGACTAAAATTTTTAACAAAAACTCACAATTAATCTCAAGTTCTCCTGGATATGAGTGGCAAACTTATCTCCTTCCCTCTGCAACTTTGCAAGATTAACATAAATTCGGCGCAAAATCTTATCCGGACCTTCTTCCCCCAAATAAAAAACCTGAAGAAAATTAGCATCTTCCAAATCAGCATCACACTCACACACACAAACACAATTTATCTATAAAGGGTATATAAATATACCTGGTTTTCATTGAGAAGAGACCTATAGGTCACAAGAAGATCACCACCAAGTTGGCCTCCACTTTTGGAATTGATGAAAATGATGACCGGACACTTGGGTTCATCTTCAGGAGAAATACGAGAGAGAGACTTCGTGAGGGCGGAGAGGGTGGAGTGAGTCTTCGTGAGTGAGAGATGGAGGCTGAGAGAAATCTTTAGGGTAACTTAGATTTAGGGATTTGGCAGATGAGACTAACAAAAAAAAATTCATTTTGGCGCCTGAGTTTTATTCATATGGCGCCAAAATATGTCTTCCGTGTGTTTTTAATCCCACAAAAATAATAGCACTTCTAAATATATGCTATTCTTTAATGTAATATTTACTAAATATTGTTGTAGTGCCTTATCGCTTAGTGTTTGGGAAAGCCTGCCACTTCCCGTGGAACTTGAGCATAGAACTTATTGGGCACTCCAACAACTCAATCTAGACTTGCAACTTGCGGGAGAGAAAAGAACGCTACAACTTGATGAATTGGAAGAAATGCATTTGTTTTCATATGAGAATGCAAAGCTTTATAAGGAAAAGACAAAGAGGTGGCATGAAAAGCATATCCAACCTCGTTCATTTGAGAAAAGGCAGAAAGTTTTATTGTTCAATTCTAGACTCAAGTTGTTTCTTGGGAAGCTCAAGTCTAGGTGATCTGGACCATTCACTATTACTAAAGTCTATCCTTATTGGGCTATGGAATTGAGAGGAAATGATGGAGGTGAATTCAAGGTCAATGGGCAGAGGTTGAAACACTATTGGGGTGATGAGGCTGAGCGAAATAAGACCTCACTCACCTTATTTGATCCTTGAATAATCATGTGATTGAGCTGCTGTGATTAAATTTACATTTGGAGAGAAGCTAATTATATACATATATTGTTCTTGTTTTTTCACATCCCTCCTTCATTGTCTTTGTTGTGGAATTGAGTTCGTGTCTATAGGGTGGCTGTGATGATTCTAATATGTTTATGGGTTACTTAAAGAGCATTTAGATAGGTTTCAAGTTAAGACTTTGGTGTATTTATGGCTGGTTTCCTGCTGAGAAGAATTCTGGAAAGTCTGGGAGTGATGTTGTAGCAATGATGTCATGCTCTTTTGTGATGCTGCAGCATTGTGATCGGGCAAAAACTGGGCAAAAGTGAGTAAGCTTGAGGCAAAATTTTGTCCAAAATATAGAGGGCCCTGCGATGTGTCTCCATACGGAGGCGTGGGATCGCCACTAACTATTAAAAGAAATAACAATAATAAAATTAAAAAATTACAGAAATTACGCTCATCAAAATTACTTTTCCTTTTCACCTACCCTAATTTTACCTTCCCAACCCGATACCCAGCTGGAGCGTCACCTCCATAGCCACCCTCCACCTCAAACTCACCACCACCATAGCCACCCACCACCTCCGCCTTCCACCTATCACCTCGACCACGCACCTAGCCCAAAGCCACCCAACCCTCCACGACCTTCCCCCCATGAGATAAGCCGACCCACCACCACTACTTTCGCCCTAGTCCTGCAACCTGACCCCAACCCACAAATCCACGAGCCCACCTCACCCCCAAAGTTGAAGCCACCTATCTCTGACTCATCTAAACCCCAACACGATCCCCACAATCCAAGACCACTCTGCCGAGAGCCCCTATTGCAGGCCCATAATCACCAGGCATGAAGGCCCCATGAATTCAGCCCATGTCTCGTACCCACACAACCAGTCGCACAACTCGGTTCTTCCACCAAAACCAAGGCCTTATTTCTCTCAAGTCCATGTCTCTCTCTCACCCGAGCCAAGTTGAGTACTCAATTACATTGATTGTGAGATAATATTCAGAGGTTGTGTTATGAGTTATGGAGTGCTGCACTTGAACGTCTTCCTTGTATACCATATTTTCTACTAGGATCCCTTATTACTATTATTGCTAATAGGGAAATTTGAGTCTTGATTGGTGCTTCTTGCTCATGGTCTAAAGGGCTTTATTTTTGTTCTTGAATGCGGTATTGCTTCTTGATTGGTATGGTTGCTCGCTGACTTGATATGTGGTCTTTTAAGTGCATTTCTGAGCCTATTGTGTTGCCAAAGTAGGGGATACATTACTGGGCTATTTTTCTATTCTTGGGCACCTTTTGAAGTTGAATTTCAAATCCGTTGTGCTATACTTTGGGCTACATTTTACTTGATTTTTTGGGGCCTTTTGGTAAGCAAAACTTTGGGCTACATTCTTTTGCTTTGATTCTTTGTTGAAAATGCCTCGGGGTAAGAAGCGAGTTGCTAGGAAACTCAACTCTTATGCTAAGTTCAGTGGTACTGAGGCACTCGATTGCTACGAGACCACATTTTGCACCCAAGTCTTTTAGCAGACAAGGGATTTAATTTGAATAGTGTTGATGAAGCAGAAGTGCTTATTTCTATTCGAACTCCTATTGAAGCACTCCATTGGCAGCTGTTTTGTAGCCCTTGCCTTATGCCAGATGACACTATTGTGCGGGAATTATATGCGAACCTTTGGCCCACCCAGTCACAAAGTGTCACAGTTCATGAAACAGAAGTCCCATTGACATCCATGGTCATCAATGTTCTTTATGGGTTGCCGGATATTGAGGACGATGACTATGTAGCCATGTTTTAAAACTGTGATTGGGAGCTATGCTAGCAAGTATTGGATGATCTTACTATTCTTGACACTGAGTGGATATCCTCCTCCACCCAAGGTTGCCTCACATGTTGGCGAGAATTCTTGTCCCCTGAAGCTAAATTATTGTTCTACTTTGTTCGCAATAGTTTTATGCCCACCATGCACACTTCTACAGTCAATATGGAAAGAATGTTCTTGCTATTTTCCATCATTGGAGTACATACCATCAATGTGGGCAAGATCATTGCCCAGGAGATATGAGAGTGTGCCAATAAGAAGGCGGGGCATATCTTCTTCTCCTTATTGAACACACAGCTATGTCGCCAAGCCTGTGTCCCAATGTCTTAGTAAAGTCATGAGAAATATATCCACGGTTGCATTACCCCATACGATGTAGCTCGCGTGTTGAGGACTTCTGATTATGCCTACCAATGCTTCCTCTAGTGCTGCCTGTGTGGTTGACCCCCACCAAAGTCAAATGATGGACATGATGCAGTTTATGCATTAGCAGCGGCAGGCCTATTTGTGCTATGCTCAAGTGCACGACCAATCCATAGAGAACATGCTTGGGAATAATTTCTCCAAGCTTTTCTCATTCTTGCCTCAATTCCTGGATAGTATCTTAACGCCATAAAGAGGAGATGGCACCGACAACGACGAGGAGGCTAGCAATGAAGACGCCGATGGTAGCGACTAGTGATAGGAGGGAGTTTTCTTTGCCTTATGCTTTTATTTAGATTTAATTTGGACTGTTTCTTGTGGCTTTGATGTTTTGTTTTCGTTGTTTTTTGTGTTGGGTAGCAATGAGGACATTGCTCTCTCTTAAGTTTTTTTTTTTTTTTTTTTTTTTGGGGGGGGGGGGGGTTGTTTATAATTGATATATGTGTTGCCTTAATGTCTTGTATTTTTCTTAATTTTTAGGTGTTATTTAGGTATGTTTTGTGTCGAGTCTACAGTCTAGGCTATATTGGAATAAATATTTGTAATGGTTGTGCTTAAGTGTAGGGGTGACCCGATGATAAAATGTCAGAAAAACAAAGTTGCAATATTTGTTAACTCTTGTGTATTAGTGAGCCCTTAATACTTAAAGTTTTTGGTGCTAACTCAACCATAGTGAGAGTGTGACCCCATGGAGTATGCATAGTTTCACCACGAACCCCTACACCCTAGATTAAGCTAAGTATTCATGAAGGTTTAAGTTTTTAGAATTGACTTGGTAATTCCCTTGGGGCGAAATCCTAGGAGGCTTAGTGATTTAGAGAGGATTTAGGCAATTTTCTTGGACCGTTTGAGCTTTTCATGTCTACCTTGTAATTATTATCCCTAGTGACCCAACTTTGACCTTTTTGGCCTATTTTGTTCATGTAACCTTAACTTGATAGCCAATCCCTTTCTGAATATCTCATTTTGATTTCTCACCAAACCTTAGGCTTAGTTTGTCTTGGATATTATTTGAGATAAGTTGGGGGGAAGTGAAGAAAGAGTATCTTGGTTCTTGGGGTGTTCATAATTGTTAACTTTTATATACTTGTATGCTCAAATTTTTGAATTGTGTTTATGTTTTTTGTTATCTTCAATGTTTTTATTTTAAGTGTATTATTTTTAAGTTATCTTGTTTTCATTTCATTAAAAAAATCAAATCAAATAAAAAGAAAATTCAAAAAATATATATGTATATATATAGTTAATTGTAAATAAATAAGTTTGTATGTAGTTTGCATTGTAACTATAATTGAGCATATAAGTGTATTATTCATACAAGCAAGGGAAGAGAGTACTCATGAGTGAGTTTGGGGGCATTGAGTTCACTTGTAATGTGTAGAGGATTAAATTCATTAGGTCCAAGGCAAGCTAGGTTTTAAGGTCTTAGCCTACAAAATCCATCTTAATCCATACCTTTAGCCTAGCCTACATTACAACCATGTAATGACCTATTGATTTAAATCACTTTGCCAACTACATTAGTGGAGATGGGTTATTGACTTCAACATATGAAAACATGAATTGAACCTTAGGATTATTGCTTAGTTTAATCTAAGAACAAGAGGGGTTGATTGTGAATAACTATTTGTGCACTAATTGGGAACACATTGAAAACTTGGTTGGGCTAGCATCTTAATACTTGAGGAACTTGGCTTGCGTATACACTTGAGTAATCATTTGAATCATTGATTTGAGAGCTTTATCCCCATTCTAATATGACCATGTCAAAATTGATTCCAAGTTGTTGTTTTGTTTATTTTGTGTCTTTGTGGTGTCGGTTGTGTCTCTTGTATTTGTGTGGTGTGTTTGTGTCTTTTTAGCTTGTGGTGTTGTGTGTTTGTTAGATAGTAGAGTCATCACTCGGGGCGAGCAATGAGATACGTTTGGGGGTGTGATAATTCTAGGAATTACAGTTATTTTTATGCTTTTGAACTTATATTTTTATCAAGAAAATAGTGGTTTAGGGTGTTTTGTAGTGTTTTTATTTTGGTTTTGTCAAATATTAATTATAATGAGATAATATTAAATATTAGTTTAATGCTTGTAAATTATATCTTAAAGTGTTGAATTTTGTGTTGTCAGATGATTGGTAGAGCTGTGGATATTTTGAGAAGGATTTGAAGCTTGAAGTGGAATCACGATGATGGAATGCTGCAGCATCGTTGCAGCATCGAGTTCTGCCAGTCGGCTGCTTGGAAGGCCCACGTGGTAGGCTAAATCACTATCATATCCAACCCAGTTTATTTCTTTAAACTTATTTGAGTTAGGCTAAAAGATAATTAAATGAATTTTGGGCCTTTAAAATACTTGGGTCCATTTTTCTTAAAAAAAAAAAAAAAAAGGAAATGGAAAGAAGGCCCACGTGGGTGGAAAAAAAAATTGACCTAACCTATCATCACCATCATTCCCACTTTTGGGGAGACACACGTACATACCATTGGAGGAGAACAATAGCCGACTGGTACAATCAGAACACCCATTTATAGAGAGCTTTTAATGTGAGAAGAAGAGAAGAACAATGAGAAAAAGTTAGAAGACAAAGATCATTTGGAGACACCGCATTGGCTTGACTCTGTCTCTTTTACCCTTAGCTTCTTTAATTTTTCTTGCCAATTTTCTGAATATGAATTGTTATTATTTGGATGTTTCTGAGTTTGTAACCATGAGATAAACTTTAAATAGCTAGGATAATTTGAACCCTAATATATGACTTATGATATTTTGATTTTGATGTTAAAGCACTTGAGATTTATTCATTCAAATGTTTATCAAGATTAATGCTTGCTAATGAATGAGCACCTTTAGTGAGTAGCTTGGTTAATATTCAAAAACTGAAAAGTTTGGATTTAATTAAGACACAATTTGAATGGTGCATGCTTGACTTCTTTGATTTCAACATTGTAGTAACATAAACATATATTATTACCATGCATAATCCTATGGAATTGATACTTGAATTAAATCTTTGAAATTAAATTAGCATAGACATATGTGGTTTAATTAAAAGATTAGGATCATAGTTCTTTGATGAAAGCCTATGAAAATTAATTGGAATTCTTTCCTAATAGACCACCGATTGTTGCAGCATCATTGTCAGAGTTTCATATTAGGGGATACTTATTCTAGCTGCCATCTCACCATTTGTTACTCCTTGCTACAATATTCCTAAGTTGTTTCTTTTATTTTTCTGCATTTATCTAGTCCTTATTAACTTAGTTCTCATATCGCAATCTTTTCAATAAATTCTCGTGCTTTTAAATCATTTTGTTAGACTTTAGTTCACAATCAAAAACTTAAGAACAGTCCTTGTGGAGACGATATCTGGTACTTGCTACTGTATTACTAGTTGTTGACATTGTACACTTTCACTTAACATTATTTTACGCAACACCAACTAACGCGGGAAAATGTGCTGCCACACCCTGATAGTTTCAGAAGCATGTCCCCTATAAAGTTGATGGCCAACAACCTAGGAATTGAGTCCCTGAGATATGCACTAGCCCATAGTCTTTATTAGAACCTTCAGAGGGTTAAATATCCATTAACTCCCCAACTAATTGGAGAATATTTGCAATTAATGATATTAATGATATTTGCAATTCAGCCTCTATAAATAGAGCTAAGATATCATTGAAAAAAGGTTAAGATCTTTTGTACTCATAGCAATATATATGATGCTTGAGAAAATATCCATTGAAGCTTGTCATCTCAAGTTTCAAAGAACTCTAATACTAAAGACTTGTGAACTAGTGTTGTTTTATAAACTGAACCACGTAAAATCTTGGTATTTATCTTCATTATTTTCTTTAAAGTTCTTTTATTAAGTTGATAGAGAAAAATGCAGTCAATAGTCTGTATGCCAAAAAAAGCTTTGATTTATTTTTATTTTATTTCAAGAATATATATTGATTATACCTAACACATTTCCTTTAGCATTTTATTTACAAAAATAATATCGAGACTTTTATTTATAAAAATACCGAGCTATTTCTTCTTTCCTTCTTTCTCTATCTATTCATGTCATTATTATTAAATCTAAGCGTTGACCACTACATCACCAACCACCATATGCGCCAGCTAGATGGGAAGAGTAGTCACTGAAATCTTGCTGTAAAATGACATCAGAGTTGCCACCCCAAGTCGGAGAGTGGTACCACTGGAATGAGCTCCTCGAGAGAAAAAAGAAGCTGGCCACCCATTTTGCCTAAGAATTAATATTAAATTAATTCTCTTTTTAATTGGCTCATTCAACTTTAAATAACTGATTTATTAGCCACTAAAATATCTAAGAATTAATATTATATTAATTCTCTTTGTAATTGGCTCATTTTTGGAGATTTTGAAGTCTTAATCGTGTATGTTCTGCTCAAATATATTATGACCAAGCATGTTCAACTTAAACATGTTTTGCTCATACATACTAAGCTCAAGTGCTTATTTTTTGGACGTGCTAAATACAAAACACTAAACAAGTCACTTTTAAAAAGTAACTTCAATCAATTTCTATCATAGCTTTAAATGTAACCAAAAAATATCTTAAACATCACATAATTGAATAAATTATTAAAATCAACTACACTAATAAACTACCAAATAATAAGTTACCATAATTTAATTTGAAAATTAAATAATATTTTAAAAGATAACTAATAGGTAACTTATGTAGTTTAAATGACAACCAAAAGATAACTTAAAAAATTCATAGAATAACAGGAAAAAAAATATAGGCCATTGTACTTTACTCATTTTTTGCGGGCTGATTTGGCAGATGCCCACTTTTAGGGAGTTCACTCCGCAATGTGTGGAATGTGTTATGGGAATGTTGTATTGTTAAAAAAAATGAATTTTTTATTTAATTATATCAAAAAGTGGATAGTATTATTTATGAATTGAGCATAGGAAAATTAGTAAATATTTATAAATTAGTTATAGAAAAAATAGGTTTTCCTTATTTATTTTTTGTAATTACTTTATATCATGTGTTAACAAGTGTTTTATTTTTGGTTTTCTTATAAATATTTACATATAGATTTATAAAGAATGGTATTGAATGTACAAAATATATATTGGTAAAAATTTATTAGGACTTAATACTATAGATACCTAAATAAACAACAAAACATAAATTTGACATTTAAAAAATTAGAGAAATTTGCAGTAAAAGTTTATAATCTTATGCCAAAGTTGCACTTGATCTTCTTTTCTTTTCTTTTTTCGGCAAAAGTCTCTTCCGTTATGATTTTGATGTGTTCGCGAATCCCTTGTTATGATTTTGAATTGTAAATTCTTTTTACAAAATAAAAAATAAATGAAATTGTGCAGCTCAATTATAAAAAAAATACAAACTAACTTCTTAAATGAAAAAATGAATCTTTGTTAGAAAAAAGTAAATTGTCTCAATGAAAATGGTAAAAACCCTTACAACTCTAAGGAAAATAATATAAATAAACTAGTATTGATTAAATAAGGTTACAACTCTATGACTGAAAATTACAAATAGAATAAAAGAAGTAGAAGAGAAGAATACAACTCTAAACAAAAGTTACAAATAAAGTAATAGTGTTTGTAGCAAAGGAAATAAATGATTACAACTCTAAACAAGAAATACAAGTAAATAGAAAAGAAGAGTAAGATGCAAAAACAATAGTAGAAAATAAAAACAAGAACAAGAAGAAAGAACACTCTCATTCACACCACTAAAGTGAAGAGCATTTGGGATCACTAACTTGAACAAGGTTTGAAACCTCTGTCCAAAAGCTTATTTCCCCCTAACTGAAGCACTAAGGGAACTCTCATAATTTGGAAATAACTCTATAGAATTACCAAGCCTCTAGGTATTTTCTAGCCAAGTGCTCTAGTGGATAGAAAAATTGTATCTTACAAGTGAGCAATAGACTCCTATTTATAGAGTTTTGAGACACCCTTTGAATTTCAAATTCCACCAACCCCCATGGCTGCTACCAATGTTTAATTGGATGTTTATGGAATTAAAGCGGAGATTTGGGAGTTACTTAAGATGTTAGAACTGTTCAAATTGGAAAAACTGAAAATCCAATTTAGTTGTCAGCCTCACTGGCATCGGCCAGGAGTATCAGTGGCCGTGGCCACTGGCCTCTGTCCCCCAGGCCGTGGCCAGTGATAAACAATGGTCGTGGCCATAGCTCATTTTCAGCACATATATTTTGTGCAATTTTCCAACCGGTTCCAAATAACTCCCAATTGATTTCGTAACCCCCAAACACATTATTGGAGTTAAAACTAAGTCTCTAACATCCATTTCACTTATGGAATTGAGAGATTCAAATCAAAATTGTGTAACAACAAATCTATACAATAATGGGCAATATTTGAGAGTTACAAATTTTATACTGAAATTGTAACTCTCAAATATGTTACACATTTGCACTATCCAAATGTTGTAACTCTCATTTGTATGTTACAACATGTGACACTCTTTGTCACATTTATTAATCTAAAACTTTATATTATAAAGTAATATAACAATATTTAATTATAAAATAAATAAGTAAATAAGCAACAAAATTTTATTATTGTGTTGTTTTGATGTTGGATATGACTTGCCCTTAGACATGAGGAAATTACACCAAATATGAGATTTAAAAAAAAAAAAAAGCTTTGAAAAATATGACATTTTTTTCCTGAAGTTTCTAATGGAATATTTTTTTGTTTACATTTTTATAGGTGTTTTTTCCCATATATTTGTAATATTTTATTTGTATATCATATTTTATTTTTTATACAATTTTAGTAGCTAGTTTTAATATGTTTTGAGGTTATATTTATAATTTTAATCTACTTGTAATATTTTTTTATCATTCATATTTTATAATACATTTTTTACATTATTTTTTGAAGAAAAAAATGAGACCTTCACCATGTTTTTTATTCCTATTTCTTCTTCTTTTTTTCTTCCATTTTTTATCTTCTTACCACTATCAAAATAATTTTGATTTTTTTTTTTAATTTTGTAGTAATCGTATGACACTAGTACTGCAAAAAAAAAAAAAAAATCATATGTCACTGTCAATTTTTTTAGTGATATATGGTAACTGGTTACCACTATCAAAATCAGTTTTATTTTAAAGTGGGGCGGTGGTAACTAGTTACAATTATAAAAATAATTTTGATTTTTTTAGCAATGTACCATCATCAAAATATCAACTGAATTGTAGCTGGTCACTTAGTGAGATTTGAAAAAAAAATGATATTAAAAAAATAAACTGAATTGATCGTTAAGGTAACTGGCTACAACTAGGTCTGAAAAAAAAAAGAATCTGTTGCGATGGTAACTGGTTACTTAGCCAGACTTGGAAAAAAAATAGGATCCAAACAAAAATTCTAAACTGATCATAATTGTAACTAGTTATAGCTAGGTTTGAAAAAAAAATCAGATGTAAAAAAAAAAAATAGTTGTCATGGTACTTGGTTACTTAGTCAGGTGTGAAAATAAAATTAGATCCAAACAAAAACAATCTAAATTGATTGCTATCATAAATGGTTACATCTAGGTCTAAAAAAATCATTTATGAATGAAAAGAATTAGTCGCCATGATACATGGTTACTTAAACAGGTCTGGAAAAAAAATCATATCTGAACAAAAGTTAACATGAGAAAGTTGACTTTTGGTATAGGAATTTATAAATCAACTTGTTGGGCCCAAAATGTTTATTTGGAGTATGTAAGAGTACCCATAAAGTTTGGGATCATTTGGAGGTTTTTTGAGACAAGTCTTGAATTGTCAAAACAAAGGCATCAGCGATCCGTCGTCCCCTAGGAGGTGACGTGTCGCCTAAAGCCTTGAAAATAGGCCTGAGACAGACTTGGCGATGTATCGCCTAGTCATAGGCAATGCATCACTTTCCAGACGATACATCGCCTAGTGCCAAGCGATACATCGCCTGGGTTGTTACGGAAAGTTTGTATAGTTACGTAAATAGCTCCAAAACTTAAATTTAAATGCTCTAATCTCATTAGTTGAGTCTAATAAGGGTCCTATACTATTTAAGGGGTTCATATTATTTAATTGGTTAATTGATCACTCACCTCTCTCTCTCTCTCTCTCTCTCTATCTCTCTTTAGCTCTCAAGATTACTAGTTTTCTCCAAGAAACTCATCAAGCATGCTTGACTTGCATGAGTTTCAAGGCTTGTTAAATCTCAAATCTCATTCTACTTGGTTGAAGCTTCAAGCAATAAGGGAAGGCTTGGAATAGAGATTTTGGACAACAATATTCTTATTGTGTATAAGCCTTAGAAGTTCCTCAAGTTTGAAAATTCAAGTTGCTCAAAACAAAAGGTTGTATCTATCTATCCCTAAATTTGTTTTGTGTTATTCCATTATGCTTATGTTGTTAAGTATTGATGATTAGATGTTTCTAAGTTTATCTTATCATCATTTAATCATTTAGTTTCTTATATTAAAGATTGACATTCATATCATGAACATGTTTCTTTGATTATCAAGATTTGCATTCATACTTTGAAAAATGTTCTTGTTTAGTGTTTAGGGTTTCAAATATTAAACTATTCTCATTATTAATTATTAATTTACAAAGTCTAAAGCCATATATTCCTAACACGCACTTATCATGAGCTTTTCATGTTTGTTGCTTTGTTCCATGTGCATGATATCCCTTATGCCCCCCAAGTGACTACGAGAATGGGGGAGTTTAGTCACTTGTGTTGCGACCAGCTATCTATTGACAGGGGACCTTCGAGGGGCCCCTCTTATGCTTGTGATGGCTCTTGTGAAAATCAAGCGAACTGCTTAAATTGCCCAGTCACCTATAATGGCTAGCATGGAGGTCAAGTTGCTTATGTTCTACCCGGTCGCCTGCAATGACTCTCATGTTCACGACCAGACCTGAGATCAGGTCGCGGCCCCTTACGTCCTTAGTAAAATGTCACTTTCTCTTTATTGGCTGACCTGAATCAATGGGTTTCGTCATTTGATATTAGAATTTATAGGGGACTTATAGTAATCAAGATTGTCCTGAGGATGCCTATTTTGATTCCCATAAACCGTGGCCTACAGACCTTTACATGGAGTTCACCAGAGGGTGACGCCAAAAACTCAAAATAATAATATTAAGAGCGACCACCTAGAGGTTGTTCTTTGATTACAAAAGTTGGGCATCGACTCTGTTACTGGTAGTACTTCTTCAAGTTCTCTCCATTAAAATGCCTCAGAACCGTTTTTCCATTGAGCCTCGCTAGCTTGTACATTCCCGGTGGCATGACCCCTTCTACAAAGTAGGGCCCTTCCCAGTTCGGACCTAGGACCTCGGCAGATGGGTCTCACATTTTGAGGAACACACAACACAAGACAAGGTCCCCAATGGTGAACTTTCTATCCTTTACCCGAGCATTGAAGTAGTGACTCACCCTTTGTTGGTAGGCTATCACCCGCAAGTTGGCTTGCTCCTGCCTTTCTTCAATGAGATCTAGGGACTCGACAAGCAGTGCCTCGTTTTGCCTTTGATCGTAGTTCATTCTTATGTACGATGGGATGTCTACTTCAATGGGTTGCATGGCCTCGCAGCCCTAGGTGAGCGCAAAGGATGTGTGTCCGGTAGAATTTCGGGAGGTGGTCCTGTAGGACTATAGTACCTCCGGAAGTTCATGTGGCCATACTCATTTCGCTTCCTCTATTCTCTTCTTCAATGTATCTTTGAAGGTCTTGTTGATGGCCTCTACTTTTCCATTTTCCTATGGGTGTGCCACTGCCAAAAAGATCTTCACAATTCCATGGCGAACACAAAATTTTGTGATGTGTTCGCTGTCGAATTGAGTTCCATTGTCTGACACAATCTTATAGGCAACCCATAATGACAAATAATATTCTTCAATTCTAGTACTTTCTTAGAAGTGATGGTCTCCAATGGCTACATCCAGACAACCACTGCATACTTGACTCCACTCTAGCCTATAGGAAGTTGGCCTATAAAGTTAATCCCCCACACTGCGAAAGGCTAGGCTTTGCATCTACTATAGTTTTTTCGGAGGGGTTCTCGAGATTTTGGCGAACCTTTGTCACTTGTCGCACTTTCTCATGTACTCCATGGAGTCCTCGTTCATGGTTGGACAAAAGTACCATTGCCATAGTATCTTCTTGGAGAGGCTCTGGCCCCTAGCATGGTCGCCACAAAATCCTTTGTGAACCTCTTGCAACAAGTTTTGGGCCTCCTCCTTAGTAACACATCGAGTAGCGGCATCGAATGTCCTCTTTGGTACAAGAGACCGACATGTATGACATAGCGCGGTTCTTGGTAAAGCATCTTCCTTGCCAAGTTACAATTTGATGGGAGGACACCTTCAATTAGATATTTGATGATGGAGTCATCCACGTCTCTTCCTCATCAATTAGCATCGAGGAGTTGTGGTCACCAATGGCGTGGTCCACAGTGGCATGGTCACCGATGGAGAGCCCGTCAAAGGCGTGATCGCCAACAGTGCAGTCACTAGGCATTTCTAGGAACTCGATTGGAACAATGTTAAGGCTCTCTACATCTCTTGAACTTGCTAACTTCTCTAATGCATCAACGTTGGAATTTTGTTTTCTAGGGACATGTTCGATCGTGTAACAATCGAACTAGGCAAGCATATCTTCATATTTGTTGAGGTAGACTGTCATGCGAAGCCTACGGGCCTGGTAGTCGCTAAGGATTTGGTTGAACACCAGCTGCGATTTGCTTCTGATCGTTAGGCAGTTAGCTTTCAATTCCTTCGCCATCTGCATTCCCGCTAGTAACGCCTCATAATTGACTTCATTATTTGTTGTAGCAAAATCGAACCTTAACGCACAATGTATATGGTGGAATTCTGGGGTTCCTAAGATTAGGCCTAGCCCTACATTGTGTTCGTTGGAGGCACCGTCCACGTAGACTTCCTAAAAGTCTTCCCTAGTCGCTGTCCATAGCCTCCAGTTGCCGATTGCATTCAACTACGAAATCACCAAGGGACTGTCCCTTTATTTATGTCCTTTGCTGATAGGCGATCTCGAATTGTCCTAAATCGATGGCTCATTTCAACAAGTGACCTGTGGCGTCAGGCTGCTGCAATACTTATTGGAGGGGTTGGTCATTTTATTATCGCAAGTGTATGACGTTATATTAGTATAGTTTTAATTGAAAAGGATTTCGAACCCACAATGAATGATTTAATAATTCTACTAATTACTAATCTCTAAAACCTTTAAATTTAATTATAGAAATAAAAAACAAGAATGATTAACACAATAAATAAAATAACAATAAGAACGATAAATGAATTGAAAATCAGAGACTGGAAACCGAGAATATTGATTTCACTATTTCAAATTATGAATCTCAGTTTATCAATTTTCTCAATCTACTCCCTTAATTTGTAGTTTCAAGAACCCTAATTTAAAGCATCTACCTTTCTCAAGTGTACGTGATTTCACTCTTAATTAATCAACAAGGTATCTGTATTCAATATTATGGAATCTCTCAATCCCACATTTTTTCTAGGTCATACAATTCTAGGTCCAATTTAACATTACCTCTCTCAAGTATAAAATCCTAGATCGCAATTCAATTCAATGGTGATCAAGCATTAAAAAGATAAACAACAAACAAAAGAATACATGAACAAATTAGAGAAACTTCAAGGGAATAATATCAAAACTTTAATTTAATAATCTAAAATAGCTCCATCAATATTCAATAAAATATGTTTAGTTCATTATCACAAACATTAAACTAATAACATTCATATTCATAACTAAAAAGAAAAGGAAAGTAAGAGAAGAAAAACTAGATTAGATGTTCATTTGGCTTCAATCCTTCTTCTCTTAGTTCTCTAATGTATTCTCTAGCTTCGAGACGTTCTAAAAGTCTCTTTAATGAAACCATAAATGTATATTTATAATCCCCTAGAAAATACCCTCAAAATACTTAAAAAAAACTTGTAATTTAAGCGCATGGCGCAATGGTCCCTAAAGCTCTGACTCGAGATGAAATTTTAAGTACTGGTAGCAGTTCAGGAGCAATGTCACCTCTCGAGTCAGTTTCTAGGAGACTTTATTTTTTCAGCTCTTTTCATTTCTTAGTTTTGACACTGCTCAATAAAACATGCATAACTTTTTTATTCAAACTTCAAATGCAACGATTAAAATAGCTATGGAAAGCTGAGAAAAAGATATACAATTTCTATTTCTAAAAGTTTTTCCAGAATATAAAGAAATAATGGTAAAAATTCTGCTTGAAGTTACCAGTTGGCCACACAATCATCAATTAAGCTTATTCCTACACACTTTAAAGAATACATCAAATCCACATAAAAACTTGAAGTAAGCACACCAAGTCAAGATGAAAGGAACATAAATGAGTGCATAAAATAGGCACTCATCACACCCCCAAACTTGAATGATTTCTTGTCCTCAAGCAATAAAATGCATTATTAAATAAAACTAAAATGAAATACTAAAGAAAACTAAAACAAAATTATCAAATGATCATAACCAAGAAAATGATGTAGAACAAAGGCGTATCATCTCAATATGCTCAAACTTCTTCAAATACTCAACATGTTCAACAAACATGAGATCAGAATTTCAATCCATCAAAATTTAAACTTAAACATTGTCATCTCACTTAAGTGCATACATGTCAATTTTACAAACTCTATACATCATATGATTCATGTGCATCCAGACTCCATCAAACCACAAACCGGTGAAAATAACCATAAGCTTGCTCAATCAATGCATCTTCACTAATGTAAATAAATAAAAAATCATGTAGATCATAAGGACTTTATTAGGCTTATAACTTCAGGCTTAGGTAAATGGTGGATATGAATGGCATTTAGGCTAAATTTCACACTATAAACATACAAATCAACTAACTCAAATAATACATCAATCCCTTTTTACAATCCTCTCTTTCAATATTTTTCATTCCATGCTTCAATTTTCAGCACAAATGAGTTATAATCCCCATAACATTTGTCTCTTCGTAATATATATATTTTTTCACTTTCTTTTGTTCTTCTTTTTCTTACAAGAAAACTTTTCAAGAAAACACAAATGGATTAAAACTCAATAAATATTTTTTACAAACACCCAAACCTTTTCCAAAATAACATTTCCATAATATACCCTGAATTCCCATTTTACATCATAAATCCAATCAATTCAACTCAACCTTTGTTTACGGTGAAAAATAGGATGAAGGTAAAAAATTTCAAGTTCAAGGCTCAAAATAAAAATCTTAAGACGTTTTCAAAAATCAAATAATAAAATAGCCAATATTAGGCTCAAAATTGGACAACAAAGGATAATGCATATAAAGGGTAAACTTTTTGGCTCAAACGTTCCAAAGAAATGCCTTAATCATATCTACACAACTAAGATTTATAATTTTGCCTCAACACATAAATCAAGCAAGTTCTAGTTATCCCTATATCAACCAAACAATCCAAGTCTCTTCATACCCACAAAACCATATTTTTCATAGAATAAGTAAAAAAACACATGCAATCAAAACATATAAGATGACAATATCAAAGTAAACATGATAAATCAAGCACACAATCCACACATCTTCTACACATATCGAGCACTATCAAAGTATTAACACCATCATCATCATCGATGCCCATAGGTCTCAAGTAATATCTTTGTTAATACAGTCATCCAATAATCTAAAATAAACCTAAATGCCCACAAAAACAAAAATAAAAAAAGCGCAATAACATAAAGCAAAAATCATAAAAATATGCCCTCCCCCACAACTTAAGCTAAATATTGTTTTCAATGTAACACAAATGAAAAATAAATAAATAAAGTATAGAGGACTTCCCTGGTTGGATGTGGCAGAAGAAACGCTGACAAGTATTGTGACAAATTAGGTTTATGTCCACGCACTTCAAGCTTAAAGAATAAGTAAAAATAACTAAATAAATAAAATCTAGATAAGAAACATAGGTTGCCTCCCAAGAAGCGCTTTGTTTAATGTCATTAGCTCGACATTGTTTTTCTCCCTTAACTTGCTTTTCCAAGCAAAATGACTTTCACATGATATTCATCATTTTCATGATAATGTTTGAGTTTATGCTTATGAACTTGAAAGATAGACCTGTTCTCTCTCTTAAAAGTGGTGAGACCACAAGAATTTTTTTTTGTAATGGTAAAGGGCTCCATCCACCTTGATTTGAGCTTTCTTGGTAAAGACTTAAGACTTGAGTGGACAAGCAAGACTTGTTGTCCTAATAAAAATTCTTCCATGGCATCTTCTTATCAAACATATTTTTAGTCTTATCCTTGTAAACATTGGAATGAGCCATAACAGTTGGTAAATGCTCTTGTGAGGAAATTTTCTCGCTACCATGTTGTACATGATCTACACACATCTCCTATTTTTATCTTCACTGACTAAAGGAGAGAATGATTCAATCATCTTGCAAGTATTCACAGTTTCTGGCCAATT
Organism: Humulus lupulus; assembly: GCF_963169125.1. Taxonomy (NCBI): domain Eukaryota; kingdom Viridiplantae; phylum Streptophyta; class Magnoliopsida; order Rosales; family Cannabaceae; genus Humulus; species Humulus lupulus. The sequence goes on from NC_084797.1 coordinate 29,508,569, forward strand.
AGCACCATTGTAAATATCAAATTGAACATTTTCTTCATTAACTCGCAAAGTTAAATGACCTGCTTGTACATCAATAAGTGCTACACCAGTTTCTAAGAAAGGGCGACCGAGAATCAATGGAATCTCATGGTCCTCCTCCATATCCAACACCACAAAATTAGCAGGAAATACAAACTTATCCACTTTAACTAAGACATCTTCTATAACTCCACATGAATAGGTAAAAGAACGATCAGCAAGCTCCAAAGTAATGGTTGTAGAATTTACCTCCCCAGGACCAAACTTCTCAAAATTTGATAACGACATCAGATTAATACTAGCGCCAAGGTCACACAAAACCTTATCAAATGACAGTCCCTCATTCTTACAAGGAATAGTAAAGTTGCATGGATCCTTTTATTTTTTGTGGCAACTTTTTTCTGAAGAATAGCACTACATTCCTCTGTAAGCTTCACAGTCTCATAATCCTTTAAACTTGTTTTCTTTGACATATCCTCCTTCATAAACTTGACGTAATTAGGCATTTGCTCAAAAGCATAAATGAATGGAATGTTGATGTTAATCTTCTTGAATATCTCTAAGAACTTTGCAAACTGATCATCCAGTTTCTTCTTTTGGAACCTCTAAGGATAAGGTAATGGAGGTTGGTACATTGGAATATTGTCTTTCTTCGCAGTTGACTTATCACTAACATTTTGTTTAATGGCTTGTTCTTCTTTGTTAACATCAAATATTGCTGGCTTTAATTCATCTTTAGCCTTGCCTCCATCCAAAAATTTACCACTTCTCAACGAAATTAGATTGCATTGCTTCTTGGGATTGATCTCAGTATCACTAGGAAGAGTCCCCTTTCTGATTAGAACTCATTGCACTTGCCAATTTTCCTACTTGTATCTCAATATTTTTTATTGAAGCACCCGTGTTAGAGATATGGGTCTCCATGTTATCCACACTCGCTTCATTTTTATTAAACCTCTTGTTGGATTCCATCATCAAAGTACCCAAAATATCTTCCAAAGACTGCTTCTTCTATGATTGTGGTTGAGCAATAAAACCAGGAGGTTCTTGCAGAACATTCTTGTTGTTGGCATAAGAGAATTTTTCATGATTCCTTAACCCCGAATGATAATAGTTTGGCCTATTGTTACCCCAATAGTTATTGTAATTACCATTGGCCATGTACTGGGCTTATTCTAGATTTAAATTTGTTCCTTGTGATGTAGATGCAGATGCAACACTCTCTATGATATAACAGATAGGCTACTTTTGGTTGTTAAGGCAGCCATTTGATTAGATATGGTAGCAATCTGAGCTGCAATATGTGTCATAGGATTTACTTCATATAACCCAGCTACTTTCTGAGTCATTGAACGCTCATTGAGTCATTGGTAACTATTAATAGCCATTTCTTCCATAAAATTAAATGCTTTGTCAGCAGTGTTTCCTAAAAATGCTCCTCCATCAGCAACATATATTATAGTCCTGGTTGGACCATTCAACCCATTGTAGAAAATATGCACTTGCATCCAGTTTTCATAACCATGTTGGGGGCAACGACATGGTAAATCCTTGAATCACTCCTAAGACTCATAGAATGGTTCAGAGTCAAACTGTCTGAACTGACCTATTTCACTTCTTAATTGAGCAGATTTTAATGGAGGGAAGTACTTCACCAAAAAATTTCTTGTCATTTCATCCCATGTAGTAATGGAGCCTGGTGGTAGAGATTGTAACCAACTTCTTTCTCTATTCCTCAGAGAGAAAGGAAAGAGACGTTGTCTAATGGCATCATCAGAAACACCATTCATCTTTACTGTAGCACAAACCTCCAAGAAAATTGCTAGAAGAATATTAGGATCTTCAGTAGCCATTCCCCCAAACTGATTCTGTTGCATCATATTTACCAATGTTGGCTTCAACTCAAAATTATTAGCAACAATGGCGGGATTAGCAATTTCAGTGAGAATCTGATTAACAATGGGCATATAGAAATTGTGAACTGCCCTTTATTGTTGTGGTTGTGGTGGATTTGCTTGAATGTTGGCTCCACCAGCATTAGCATCAACATTGCTGCCTCCTTGATTGTTATTATCCATTGCAAATAACCTTCGTTTTGCCCTTATCTTTTTGAGTGTACCTTCAATTTTAGGATCAAAAGGTTCTATTAGAGTAAAACTTCTAACTCTTCGCATAAACTGTGCACAATTTAAGAGCAACAATGAAGTTAGGAACAAATAAAAATTAAATCTAATGTAAAACTGAGACTTATATAAATAATATTATCAAAAATTAAAATTTCGATCCCCGACGGTGCCAAAAACTTAATACATATTTTATTACCGCAAGTGTACGATGTTATTTTAGTATAGTTTTAATTGAAAATGATGTCAGACCCACAAAGATTGATTTAATAATTTTGCTAATTACTAAACTCTAAAACCTTTAATTTCAATTAGAGAAATAAAAAAACAAGAATGATAACACAATAAATAAAATAAAATAAACATAATAACGATAAACGAATTGAAAAATCAGAGATTGGAAACGTAGAATATTGATTTCCCTATTTTAAATTATGAATATTATTTTATCAATTTTGTCAATCTATTCCCCTAATTTGTAGTTTCAAGAACCCTAATTTAAATCATCTACCTTTCTCAAGTGTAAGTGATTTCACTCTTAATTAATCAACAAAATATCTTTATTCAATATTAATTAAACAAGAATTCATTAAGCACTATGATTCATTTTAATGAAACTCATAGAATTCATGGAATTTCTCAATCTCACACTTTTCCTATGTCATACAATTATGGGTCCAATTTAACATTACCTCTCTCAAGTATAAAATCTTAAATCTCAATTCAACTCAATGGTGATCAAGCATTAAAAAGATAAACAATAGACAAAATAATGCATGAACAAATTAGAGAAACTTCATGGGAATAATATCAAAAATTTAATTCAATAATCTAAAATAGTTCCATCAATATTCTAGAAAATATGTTTAGTTCATGATCACAAAAATTAAACTAATAACATTCATATTCATAATTAAAAAAGAAAAGAAAAGTAAGAGAAGAAAAACTAGATTAGATGTTCAATTTGGCTTCACTCCTTCTTCTCCTTGTTCTATAATGTATTATCTGCCTCCAAGACATTCTAAAAGTCCCTTTAATGAAACCCTAAGTGTTTATTTATGATCCCCTAGAAACTACCCTCCAAATTCTTAAAAAAAAAACTCATAATTTAAGCGCACGACGCAATGGCACCGAAAACCAGGGGCAATGGTGCCTAAAGCTCTAACTCAAGATGAAATTTTAAGTACTGGAAGCAGTCCAGGCACAATGGCACCTCCTTTTAGGTGCAATGACGCCTCTCGGGTCACTTTCTAGTAGACTTGATTTTTTTCAGCTCTTTTCATTTCTCGATTTTGACACTGATCAATAAATATATGCATAACTTTTTTTATCTGAACTCCAATTGCAACTATTCAAAAATCTATGTAAAGCTAAGAAAAATATCTACAACTTCTATTTGTATAAGTGTTTCCAGAATATAAAAGAATAATGGTCAAAATTCGGCTTGAATTTATAAGTTGGCCACAAAATCATCAATTAAGCTTATTCCTACACACTTCAAAGAATACATTAACTCAACATAAACACTTGAAGTAAGCATACCAAGTCAAGATAAAAGTGACATAAATAAGTGCATAAAATAGACACTCATCATCCGTCTACACCTTGATCGGATGAGCTTAGAAGTACGGTCAATGTTTTCGGGATGCCAACACCAAACAGCAAGAAAGTTTTTCCATCTGAGGGTATCAAGTCTTGACATCTATCAGTCGCTTACTGACATAATAGACATGATGTTGTACATTTCCCTCCTCTCGAACTAGCGGTACGCTCAATTCTTAGTCAGAAATGGCTAGGTACAGGTACAAGTCCTCGTCGTTGATGGGTTTGGACAGGACGGGTGGCTATGCCATATGTTGTTTTATTGCCTAGAATGCCTGCTCACATTCTTCTATCTATTCAAATTTCTCACTTCCCCTAAGGAGGTTGAAGAATGTAATGCACTTATCAGTTGACTTTGAGATGAAACAGCTGAGGGCAGCGACCATCATGGTCAGGCTTTGTACGTCCTTCATTTGTTTTGGTGACTCCATATCAATGAGGGCCTTGATATTGTTGGGGTTTGCTTCGATTCCTCTTGAATTGACGATATACCTAAGGAACTTCCCAGAGGCAAGCCTAAATGACACTTCTGCGGGTTCAACTTCATGTTGTACTGGCATAGAATAGTGAAAGTCTCTTCTAGGTCAGCGACGTTCCCCCCGACCTTCTTGGACATCACTAACATATCATTGAGGTAAACCTCCATATTCCTTCCTATTTTATCCATGAACATCTTATTGACTAGTTACTGGTAGGTGGCTCCGGCATTCTTTAAGCCAAAGGGCATGACCTTGTAGCAATACAGGGCCATGTTTGTCATGAATGATGTGTGCTTTTGATGTGGGGGATTCATCACTATTTTATTGTATCCTGAGTAGGTGTCCATGAATGATAGCAGCTCGTGTCTAGAGGTGGCGTCAACGAGTTGGTCAATTCGAGGGACCAGAAAGCAATCCTTCGGGCACGCTTTGTTGAGGTCACTGAAGTCAATACACACTCTCAAGGTATCATTTGGTTTACGCATAAGCACTGGGTTAGCGACACATAAGGGATAAAAGGCCTCTTGAATGAAGCCATTCTCTTCTAACTTCTTCACTTCTACTTTCAACACTTCATACCTCTTGGCGTGTAGGGATCGTCACTTCTGGTGGACTGGAGGTGCCTTTGGGTCTACGTTCCGGATGTGGCTAATGACTGACAGTCTGATGCCTACCATGTTGTTGTGGGACAAAGTGAATACGTCTTGGTTCTTTCGCAAGAAATCGATCAAGTCAGCCTTTACGGCGCTACTCAGGTTCTTCATCACCTTCACCTTCCGAGTAGGGTTGCCATAATTCAAATCTACTTCTTCGAGCTCTTCAAGTGGTCCAATCGATCTCTCTTCATCCCCAAAATGATGATCCAACTCCTCCCTCTTTGGGACTCGTTTCTTAAAATGTGTGGACTTCGGTCGCCATTAGTGGCGACGCCATCTGTGTGGTCACCTTTGGAGACTCCGTCTCTGTGGTCGTTGTTGGCAACCACGCCGGGGGTGGCCTCTCCCATCAGGGCCTCGCCTCCCTTGGTGCACATTTCTAAGGCCTCGCCCATCAGGTCTTCACCTATCAAACTTGTCTATGTTGTCGCGGTGGTCCTCTCATCGAATAACTCATTTTTTTCTTGAACTCATTGGTCGTCAAAGATCATGTTGGCACAGGTGGCGCTTCCCTTTCTAGCTTTTATGATTGAGGCGTTGTAACATTCACACGCCTCTTGCTGGTTTCCTCTTATGAAGTTGATGCCTTCATTCGTGTTTAACTTGATGGTGAGGTGCAAAATGGATGTTTTGGCGCATAGATCAATGAGTACGGGACATCTTAGCATGATGTTGTACACCGACGGGAAGTCACCAACCACGAACGTTGCCATTCAAGCTGCTCTCCAAGAGGGACCGCCTTGAGTCACTGAGAGCTTGATGGATCAAATAGGGACCAAGGCCTCTCCTTTGAACCCATAGATTATAGTTAAGCATGGCGCAAGGTCGCGAATGGATAGTTTCATTTTACACAATCATGACTTGTATAGGACATTGACGCAACTATCGTTGTCAATTAAAAATCTTAGCACCTTTAGGTTTGCGATCTGAGCTACGATGACCATGGGCTTGTTGTGTGGGTAGTGAACGTGTCTTGAGTCTTTGCAAGTGAAGGTGATGTCTTGGTCTTCCATGCATGAAACCTTGCTTGGTTTCTCTTCGTTCTTCATTACTTCGGCTGTCTGATGTCGCAACTCGTGAGCGTACCGCTCTCGACACTTGTTTCCGTCCCACTCGATGTGTGGTACTCCAAAAATCTTGACGATAGTGGATATCACGCTCGGTACCCCGCCTACATAGGCTGGTGACCGTGGCCAGATTGGTGGCGACTGCTGCCTTTGCCTCCTATTGTTTTGGCCACCGTTCTGATTCTGTCCTTGGCAGCGATCGACGAAACGAGCCATATGTCCTTTTATAAACAAGAATTCTATCTATTCCTTTAGCTGATGACATTCATTAGTATCATGACCATGGTCCTTGTGGTAGAGACAGTACTTGTTGTGAAAATTATGCGCAAGTATACGCAATTGTAAACAAGTAATAAAATAGTAAGTATAGTATCATTCCCACGAGGATTGTTACTAATTACCAAGAACTAATCTTTATTTCTATTTGATTTGACGAATAATGAATATAGAATTTACTAAACTAAAATAAATAAACAATTAATCAAAACAATAGAGAACTCAATAATAAATATATTAATTCAATGGATAAATATATAGAGTTATTAACTTCATCAACAATCCACCTATGCCTCTCTAATGTGAATTTAAGAATTCCTATCTCTATCATGATAGCAGATTACAACTGTAAATTACATTCTTACTTGGACTTATAACTCTCTACAATAAGCAAATCTCCTACATCTGTGTGGTAAATTAACATATCAAAATCATTAAACACGTAATCCCTAAGCTACATAAATCATACGGGTACTCTCGTCAATATAAATTTATGATTATTGACTATAGCATATTTATCCTTCACTTCTTAGATATCAAGTTAAAATCATATAAATCATGCAAATGGTGATCAAACATTCACAAGCGTTAAACACAAGACAAATAATTCACAATATTGATAGGAAATTCATAAAAATTGCATTAGATAGTCATAAGGTTTCAAGAAGAATCTGTTAACACTCTAAATAAGAAATTAGTTCATGATAAACATAATCAAATCCATTAAACTAGGTATAAATATCACTACAATAGAAAGTAAAAGAAGAAGGAGAAGAAGAATGATAAAAACTAGTAGATCTTCAATCCTTGTCATGCACATAGTGTTTTCTTGAGTCTCTCCTTAGGTTTCTTCCCTTAAAAAAATTCATAATGATGCTTACATAGTTGCCTGTGTTTTAAATGTGAAATTTCACTTTACCCCTGCCAAAAATGCCCTAATTTGCACTTTGACCGGTTGAAGCATCGCGACCCGTGTACATAATTGAAAATACGTCTCGCCTCTACCTCGACAAGCCTCGCGACCCTTAACGTGTTGTGTCGTGGCTCAACATCCCAAAATAATAGTGTCGCGGCTCAAAATGCAAGTGCCATGACTTTTTCACTCCCAGTATTTTGGTCGTCTCTATCTCCCACAACGCCGTGTGTAACGCCCCATGTAGCGTCCCAAATTTGCTAATAAGGCTTAGGGCCTTGATTAACGTGCCTGGAGGGAAATAATTGATTTATTATGTTAATATGTGAATTTGATGAGTATGTGATTAGAAATGCATGTGTAGGTGAATTAAATATGCATGTGGGCTCCATTTCATTGTTAGGGGCATATTTGTAATTTTGGCCCGCTGAGGGCCATAAATGCAATATTTGTGTATATTGTGATTGACACCACGTGTGAGTGGTGATATATTTGTGATGCACGATCTGAGACGGTCATAGGAAGAAGATTAGCTAGAAAGTCACAACGGGGTCAAATACCCGGCTCGAGAGGAGCGTAGGGGTATTTAGGGAATGTAATATGAATTTGGAATTTATTGAGTAACATGTAGTAATTTAGTAATGATTTTGATATGACGGGATTAACGGGGATTTGTAGGAGTACTCGAGGACTTAGAGGGATATGGTTTATGACAAAATTGCCCTTTGTGGCACTTGAGGACTTAGATATACTTAAGGGCTAATTTGGACTTTTGGCTAAGGGATATACATGGATTTTTAGATGCTGAGTTTCTAGATACTTAGAGGAAAGGAAAAGAAATAAAAACAAGAAAATTCTCAACTCTCTCTCTCTCATACTCGGCACTACCTTTCCCTCTCCTTGGTGACTGAGAGCTTGAAGAACTTTGAGGATTTTTGACTAAGAACTGAAGAATTTTACTTGCTGTGCCTGGGGAAAGTCAGCTCAAGGGTGTGTTTAACAAAGAGGTAAGGTTTCATCCTTGATTTTGAGTCTCCTTACTAGTTCTTGAGAATTTGGGGTTGAATGTTGAAAATTGGATTTGTGGCTTAATAATTGTGAAGAATCAGCTTGGGAATCAGAGGATTTAAGCTTGGAACTGGACTTGAAAGTAGCTCAAGGTCGAATTCCTACCCAAGGTAAGAATTTCATTGATTTCTAAAGTGAATTTTCTGTTGTGGTTTAAATTTTGTGGAGTTTTAAACCACTAGGTGATTTTGAGCTTGGATGGGTGTTTGAGTTAGTTTTCTAGTGTTTATGTGTTGTGATGTTGTTCATTTGGATTTTTGGGTCGAATTGGGACTTGGGTAATGATTTAGATAAGTTTTGGCTTAGGGAAAATAGTGGGAAAACCCAGTTTTCTGGGTTCGCGTATGAGCGTCGCGGCTGTGTGCTTCTGTGCTGTGGTGCTGAGACGAGTCTGGATAAGGAGCACCTGCTAGGCACTGCGGCCCTTGTAGGGTTTTGTCGCTGAGCTAGGCCATTTTTAGAATGTTGGATTTTGTGTTTTTAGGGTCTTGGCCCAGGGGACGCTTTCGCCACCTTGTGTGGGGAAATGGGAGGTCCCGAGAGCACGGGATTGGTTCTGGGGTACAATTATGAATTGGTTAGTAACTAGAGCGTCACTTGTGTGTTGTGACTAGATTTTCAGCGAGGCTTAAGTTAGAGGACTGAGCTCGGGATTTCGGTGCTCAAGAAGCTCGGGACACATGTAAGAAAACTATTGTACCCGTAGAGCAAGGTGTGGCCCTATAATTTGTTTTGCAGGGCACGACCCTATGTGATTGAGTTGCAGGGTGTAGCCCTATTATTTATGTATGTATTTGTTTAAGTATTTCATGATTATATGTTATGTATTGCATACTTGTGAATGAACGACAAAGACCGGGAACGGCGTTAAGCACGTGGAGTGCAAGGCCGAGTACGACAAGGGGCTGGAGCGGTGTTGAGCACGCGGAGTGCAAGCTGCCAGGGTGTGACCCTTCTCGGATGCTTGAGTCACCCACACAGTATAGACCGCGAGCCCAGGGCCTGGTAAAGCGCCTGGGACGGCATGGCCACTATATGTTTAGCCTGTTGACGGCTTTGTTATATGCTAATTGATAGATATGCATATGTTGATTATTTGTGTTGAGTGTTCTTGCTGGGCTTCAGCTCACGGGTGCTCTATGGTGCAGGTAAGGGCAAGGGAAAGGTTGACCAACCATGAGTACAGAGAGCGTGAAGCGACATGTACATGTTCGGCCTACCTGGCTGCCACGGCCAGGGTTATTTTGGGAAAAATGCAATGTATAGACCTGAATTTGTCGCCTAGTCGACCTTAAATGTATTATGAGATGTAAAGTATTTTCTAAACAATATTTTGGGATCCCAAATGTATAACGCTTTATAATTTCAATGAATGACTACATTTTCAAAATAAATGACTTTTATTACAGTTTAGCCACACATTTAACCTAAAACCTCGACTAGCGAGTTAATTGCACATTTTAAACTCACTTAGTAACAGCTCTAAGGAGGTAGGTTGTTACAACTTGGTATCAGAGCGAGCCAAGGTTTATGGTTCCTAGAGATTGACCGAACATGTACGCTCGCTGCCAGTGACAAGCTCGACTCAGTGTTGGTTGGTAATGACTGAATTATATGCTTGATTACGTGTTTAAGTTCCTTGTTTGCCTGATTATTTTATATAGAGCATGATGAATGTGTTAACATATGCATGATGCTAAGGCATGACCCCCTTGAAAGTTGTATGTTATTTGTGTATTGTGGACTGATGTTTATGGTTGGTTGACGTGAATTGGGAGGTGGTTTTGGATGTTGTTATCTTGCTTGATAAGCGTCGTCATTGGTTGCAGGCATATTGTTGAAATGCCTTGGCGATCAGTCAGACTCCGCGATAGTGGGGCCGAGGATGACAACCAGGGTCAGGACCCTCCACCTGTCCCACATAATTGGCAACAGTTATTTACTGAGATGGAAGCTAGACTTCATCGAACAGAGGAAGAGCTTCGACAGTTGAGGCAACAGGCCCCTCCTCAGGGCGTTAGGTTACAGATTCCTCAGGCTGTGGCGCCAGTGCCAGTGCATCCTATTATGGAGAATAGGTGGGAACCTTTGTATGAGATTTTTAGGAAGCATCATCCTCCCACCTTTGAGGGTGATCAGACCCACTGCAGGCAGAGCAGTGGATGAACATGATTTCTTCCATCTTGGATTTTATGAGGGTGGAAGGGAATGAGGGGGTAGCTTGTGCCAACTACATGTTTAGAGAGGATGCCCGCATTTGGTGGGATGTGGTAACTCAGAGAAGGAATGTTGCAGCTATGACCTGGGAAGAGTTCAGAAACATTTTCAACGAGAAGTATTACAGTGTCGCAGTTCGAGTTGCAAAGGTTGACGAGTTTACCAACCTGACTTAGAACCGGATGACAGTTACTGAGTATGCCTTGAGATTTAACCGGTTGGCAAAGTTTGCACCGGATTTGGTGCTGACTGATGCGACACGAAGGGATAGGTTTATGCGGGGATTGAATGTTATGATCGCTCATGATGTTAAGATCACCTTAGATCTGGGGACTACTACGTATGCACAGGTAGTGGACAAGGCCCTTATAGCTGAGGGGGTCGAGGATCAGATATGGAGAGAGGGCGTTGCTAGGAACGATGCTAGGAGGACAGTGCCTCCTTTCACCGGATCTAGTCTGGGTAGTGGCCCCAGTGAGCAGAAGAGAAAGGCCCTAGATTCTTTCATTCCTCCTAGCTCGGATAAGAGAGCACGGGGTGCTTTCAGCGGCCATCAAGGCGGGGGTGATAACTGGAGGAGTTTCCTAGTGTGTCCTTGGTGCAAACGAAGACATCAAGGGGAGTGCAGGATCAGGGCCTGGTTTATTTGTGGGAGAATCAACCATTTGAAGAAGGACTGCCCACAAGCCAGGAAAGAGGAGTCGAAGCAGAGTGACAGTCTCGCTCTTGCCAGAGTATTCACCTTGACCCAGGCTAAGGCTGAGGCTAGCCCTTCGGTCGTGACAGGTCAGATTTCTAGTGCTGGTTCTTCTTTTACTGCATTGATTGATTCGGGGGCTACTCATTCATTTGTTTCTGCTAGAGTGATAGATCAGCTGTGTAGACCTAGTGATTTTTATGCTAGGGGATTTCAGACTTTGTTGCCGACTGGAAAACTGGTAGTCTCTAGAAGATGGGTAAGAGCATTGCAAGTAGAGATAGACAGTAGAGAGTTGTATGTTGATCTGATTGAGTCAGCAATGGATGACTTCGATATGATCATAGGAATGGATTGGCTATTGAAGTACGGGGCAACGATTGACTGCAAGCGTAGGATGGTGACTTTTGAACTGGAAGGGGGGGTGCCCTTTGTATTTGTGGGGACAGTGAGTGGACCGCGAGTACCTATGATTTCGGAAATGAAGGCTAAAGATCTGATGCAGGATGGTTGCATAGGATTCCTAGCAAATATTGTGGATACCTCTAGAGATGTGGCGGTTGGGCCGAGTGAGACTTGATTGGTATGTGAGTTTCTAGATTTTTTTCCCGCAGACTTTCCAGGATTGCCACCACAGTGGGAGATTGAGTTTGTTATAGAGTTGGTGCTAGGCGTGGAGCCAGTATCTAGGACACCTTATAGAATGGCTCCGACAGAGTTGAAGGAACTCAAGATTCAGTTGTAGGAGTTACTAGATTTGGGGTTCATCAGACCGAGTTTCTCGCCATGGGGGGCTCCAATGTTGCTCGTCAAGAAGAAGGATGGATCTTTAAGGATGTGTATTGATTACTGAGAGCTGAATAAGTTGACCATTAAGAACAAGTACCCATTACCTAGGATCGATGATTTGTTTGACCAGCTACAGGGGAAGACAGTGTTCTCTAAGATTGATCTACAGTCAGGTTACCACCAGTTAAGGTTAAAGAGGAGGACATACCAAAGACCTCTTTCCGCACGAGATATGGGCGCTATGAATTCTTGGTTATGTCCTTTGAATTAACCAACGCCCCAGCAGCCTTCATGGATTTGATGAATAGGGTCTTCAAGGACTTTTGAACAAGTTTGTGATTGTATTTATTAATGACATACTGGTGTACTCCCAGTCAAAGACAAAGCATGAGCAACATTTGCGCCTGGTATTACAGTGGTTGAGAGAGCATAGGTTATATGCGAGGTTAAGCAAGTGCGAGTTTTGGCTATCACAAGTCACGTTTCTGGGCCATATTGTCAATAAGGAGGGGATTCTGGTTAACCTAAGCAAGATTGAGGCAGTGAGAGATTGGCCTAGGCCGAGCAGTGTACCAAAAGTTAGGAGCTTCCTAGGATTTGCAAGATATTATCGGCGGTTCGTTGAGGGATTCTCTAGGATTGCCACACCGTTGACTGAATTGACACGAAAGAAGACTAAGTATGTGTGGACAGACAGGTGTGAGAACAATTTTAAGGAATTGAAGTGGTGACTAATCACTGCTCCAATATTGAGTCTGCCATTAGACAATGAAAAGTTTGTGGTTTATTGTGATGCTTCCAGACAGGGTTTGGGATGTGTACTGATGCAAGCCAGAAAAGTGATAGCCTACGCCTCGAGACAGCTGAAGGAGTATGAACAGAGGTATCCCATGCATGATCTAGAATTGGAAGCGGTGGTATTTGCACTTAAGGTTTGGAGACATTATTTATATGTCGAGAAGTGTGAAATATACACCGACCATAAGAGTTTGAAGTACTTCTTTGCTCAGAGGGATCTGAATATGCGCTAGAGACGGTGGCTGGAATTGGTAAAGGATGATGATTGTGATATCCTATACCATCCTAGGAAGGCTAATGTAGTGGCCGACACATTGAGTCGAAAGGGCCCAGGACAGTTGTTCAGTTTGAGATAGATATCAGACAAGTTAGCTGAAGAGATGACCAAAGCAGGTATAGAGTTGGTGGTTGGTCAGTTAGCCAACATCACTCTTCATTCTACACTCCTTGAAAGGATCAAGGAGGCACAGGGAGAGGATCCCCAGTTGAGAGGGTACAAAGAGAGCGTCTTAGCCGGAGCGGCTAAGGACTTCTCTATTTTAGAGATGGGACTATTAAAGTACAAAGGCCAGATTTGTGTTCTGATGAATCCTGGTATTCGACGAGAGATCTTGGATGAATCACATACCACTCCCTATTCTTTACACCCAGGTACCACAAAGATGTAGCAAGATTTGATGACCTTGTACTGGTGGTCGGGAATGAAGAAGGATGTGGTAGATTATGTGGCTAAGTGTTTGACTTGTCAACGGGTAAAGGCTGAACATCAGAGGCCAACAGGGCTATTGCAGCCTCTAGGGATCCCGGAGTGGAAATGGGAGGATATCACCATGGACTTCGTGGTTGGATTTCCGAAGACCGTGGGACAACATGATTCTGTGTGGGTGATTGTGGATAGGTATACCAAGTCCGCCCACTTTTTGCCTGTTAGGACAACTTATACAGTTGAGCAGTATGCTGAGTTATATGTGAAGGAAATTGTATGACTTCATGGGGCTCCGAGGTCGATAGTGTCCAACAGGGACCCCACCTTCACTTCCAAGTTTTGGGAGAGTCTACAGAAAGCTATGGGCACACAATTGCGATTTAGTACCGCTTACCATCCTCAGATGAATGGACAGTTTGAGAGGACAATTCAGATACTTGAAGATATGCTACGAGTTTGTGTGCTGGATTTTGGGGGATCTTGGAGTAAGTATCTCCCTTTGATTGAGTTTTCATATAATAACAGTTATTAGGCGACCATCGGAGTGGCTCTGTATGAGATGTTGTATGGGAGGAAGTGTAGATCACCTATCCATTGGGATGAGACAGGTGAGAGAAGATATCTAGGTCCTCAGATTATTTAAAGAACTGAGGCGATTGAAAAGATTAGGGCTTGAATGCTCGCCTCGCAGAGTCGTCAGAAGAGTTACTCAGACTTGAGACGCATGAGCGTAGAGTTTCAAGTCGGTGACTATGTGTTTCTCAGAGTTTCTCCCTTGAGAGGAGTGAGACGGTTTGGTGTTCTTGGTAAGCTGAGCCCTAGGTTTATTGGCCCCTTTGAGATTCTGGAACGGGTTGGGGAGGTAGCTTACAGATTGGCGATGCCTCTAACTCTATCAGGGGTTCATGATGTATTTCATGTGTCCATGCTCCGGAAGTATGTATCAGATTCTACGCATGTAATGAGTTACGAGAACTTGGAGCTGGATCAGGATTTATCTTATGAGGAGAAGCTGGTTCAGATTCTTGACCAAAAGGATAAAGTCTTGAGGAGCAAGACCATCGCCTTGGTAAAAGTGTTGTGGAGAAACATCAAGGTAGAGGAGGCGACGTGGGAACTTGAGTCAGATATGCGGGAGCAGTATCCCGAGTTATTCAGGTAATTTCAAGGACAAAATTTCTGTAAGGAGGGGATAGTTGTAGCGTCCCAAATTTGCTAATAAGGCTTAGGGCCTTGATTAGCGTGCCTGGAGGGCAATAATTGATTTATTATGTTAATATGTGAATTTGATGAGTATATGATTAGAAATGCATGTTTAGGTGAATTAAATATGCATGTGGGCCCCATTTGATTGTTAGGGGCATATTTGTAATTTTGGTCCGCTGAGGGCCATAAATGCACTATTTGTGTATATTGTGATTGACACCATGTGTGAGTGGTGATATATTTGGGATGCACGATCCGAGACAGTCCTAGGGAGCAGATTAGCTAGAAAGTCACAACGGGGTCAAATACCCGGCTCGAGAGGAGCGTAGTGGTATTTTGGGAATGTAATATGAATTTGGGATTTATTGAGTAACAGGTAGTAATTTAGTAATGATTTGGATATGCGGAGATTAACAGGGATTTGTAGGAGTACTCGAGGACTTAGCGGGATATGGCTTATGAAGAAATTGCCCTTTGTGGCACTTGAGGACTTAGATATACTTAATGGCTAATTTGAACTTTTTTCTAAGGGATATACATGGACTTTTAGATGTTGAGCTTCTAGAGACTTAGAGGAAAGGAAAAGAAACAAAAACAAGAAAATTCTCAACTCTCTCTCTCTCTCTTTCATACTCGGTACTCCCTTTCCCTCTCCTTGGAGACTGAGAGCTTGAAGAACTTTGAGGATTTTTGACTAAGAACTGAAGAATTTTACTTGCTGTGCCTGGGGAAAATCAGCTCAAGGGTTTGTTTAACACAGAGGTAAGGTTTCATCCTTGATTTTGAGTCTCCTTTCTTGTTCTTGAGAGTTAAGGGTTGAATGTTGAAAATTGGATTTGTGGCTTAATAATTGTGAAGAATTAGCTTGGGAATCAGAGGATTTAAGCTTGGAACTGGACTTGAAAGTAGCTCAGGGTCAAATTCCTACTCAAGGTAAGAATTTCATTGATTTCTGAAGTGAATTTTCCATTGTGGTTTAAGTGTTGTGGAGTTTTAAACCACTAGGTGATTTTGAGCTTGGATGAGTGTTTGAGTTAGTTTTCTAGTGTTTATGTGTTGTGATGTTGCTCATTTGGATTTTTGGGTCGAATTGGGACTTGAGTGTACTTGTGTAATGATTTAGATAAGTTTTGGCTCAGGAAAATAGTGGGAAAAACCCAGTTTTCTGGGTTCGCGAATGAGCGTCGCGGCCCTGTTCTTCTATACCATGGCGCTGGGACGAGTCTGGATAAGGAGCCCTTGCTGGGTGCTGCAGCCCTTGTAGGGTTGTGTCGCAGTGCTAGGCCATTTTTAGAATGTTGGATTTTGTGTTTTTAGGGTCTTGGACCAGGGGGCTCGGGGGACGCTTTCGCCACCTTGTGTGGGGAAACGGGAGGTCCTAAGAGCACGGGATTGGTTCCGGGGTACAATTATGAATTGGTTAGTAACAAGAGTGTTGCTTGTGTGTTGTGACTAGGTTTTCAGCGATGATCGAGTTAGAAGACTGTGCTCGGGATTTTGGTGCTCAAGAAGCTCGGGACACAGGTAAGAAAACTGTTGTACCCGTAGAGCAAGGTGTGGCCCTATATTTTGTAATGCAGGGCACAACCCTATGTGATTAAATTGCAGGGCATAGCCCTATTATTTATGTCTGTATTTGTTTAATTATTTCTTGATTATATGCTATGTATTGCATACTTGTGAATGAACGATGAAGGCCAAGAACGGCAGGAAGTCGGGTACGGCAAGGGGCTAGGAACGGCGTTAAGCACATGGAATGCAAGGTCGAGTACGGAAAGGGGTCGGGAGCGGCGTTAAGCACGCGAAGTGCAAGCCGCCAGGGTGAGACCTTTCTCGGATGATTGAGTCATCCACACGGTATAAACCGTAAACCTAAGGCCTAGTAAAGCGCCTGGGACGACATGGCCGGTATATTTTTAGTCTGTTGGCGACTTTGTTATATGCTGATTGATAGATATGCATATGTTGATTATTTGTGTTGAGTTTTCCTGCTGGGCTTCGGCTCACGGGTGCTCTATGGTGCAGGTAAGGGCAAGGGAAAGGTCGACCAACCATGAGTACGGAGAGCGTGAAGCGACGTGTACATGTTCGTCCTACCTGGCTGCCACGACCAGGGTTATTTTGGGAAAAATGCAATGTATAAACCAAAATTTGTCGCCTAGTCGACCTTAAATGTATTTTGAGATGTAAAGTTTTTTCTAAATAATATTTTGGGATCCCAAATGTATAATGCTTTACAATTTCGATGAATGACTACTTTACGCCCTAATTTTCCAACGAACTATTAGCGAGCTGAGATACGACCTAATTATATCAGCCACGTGGATCTCCCATGACCAGAGCTATTGTCGTCAGGTCCTACCTCGCTAGCTCGGGGATATCAAGAGGTTTTCTAGGATTACTTAAGGATCGAGTCAGGTCTGTGAAGGCCACAGGTCGAGTAGGCATCCAGCTCGTGGTACGAGCTGGAGTTGGAAGCTATGACCTTTTATAAAGTCAACCATGCAAGGTGAACGTGCATATATTAGACATCACATGTCTGATATATCCCTGACTTCTCGGAAACGCAGCATGGAAGTGCGTATTCAGGCACCCACGACTGGGTTGGGCCGTGCGGCCCATTATCCCCCTTACCTATTGATTAGACCACACTTCATGTGTCAGGTTTTAGGAATTAATCATGAATATCACATAAGTGACATGATAGGTAAGAAGGTCACGGGATGACCCCCCTTACCAACTCCCAGGTGCCCTATCCTATAAATATGGAGACCCTGGGAGTTGCAAGGGGTTGGATTCGATTGTGTAAGGAAATACCCTGTAAAGAATACTAGGCATATAGCAATAATATTGGCTGGTGGAGTAGAAGGATTTTAACCATTGAACCACCTAAAAAACGTATTTGTGTCATCAGTCCATTTAAAGATCATTCATCTATTTCGGTTCATTGTTAAGCACTAATCCCTTCCTCTCATTTTCTTAATTACCTGTTGGCGAAGAACCGTGTCAACAGTTTGGTGCTTTCATTGAGAGCTAGTTAGATTGGTGCTATCGCAAACATCCAACTATGGTGACCACTCAATCAAGACATGGTAACGAGGTGGAACAACATGATGGGCAAGAGGCTCATCATGCCGCCATCTCCGGCGGGCAAAACCCTGAAGTCCAGCAGCGGCCGGGCAAGCAGCCGGTGGGCCACGATGACACTGGAAGTTCGGTGCCCCGGCCACCTAATCCAAACCCATATTTTTACACTGCGGTAGAAATGGAGAACGCTCAGTTGAGGAGCCAACTAGCGAAAGCTAGTCAGCAAATTAAGGAGGTGTTGGCCCTGCTACCCCCTCTTACAACCGACGCTAACGTCGGAAAGAGGCAAGGCGAGACTCGTAAGTCCCGCCGGGGTAATCGGTCCAGGCCTAGCCGCTCGGACAAACCTCCGACATCCAACTCTATTCCCTCATCGCATCTTCGAGAGGCAAACTTCGAAGAAATACCTAGAGCCGAACAACAGTATAGCCGCTCGGTCCGAACTTCAACTCCCAGCTCCCAGCCAGCCTCGAGCGCACCCAGGAGGGCTCGAGGGAATTCTAGAAGGAGATCCGGGGAGGGCTCACAGCACCAGCCCGTCCCCACCAGCCGTCCTGTGCCTCGTCCAGATCACCAGGCACGGGACCCGCAGGTTGGCAGGGCCGAAAGGCCCCCACCTAACTTGATCCGCCCTGACGGAACCAGGATTGCATCTCTAGTCAGGCATCCTCTGTCACCAATAAGATATCCGTCTCCTCCTCGGCCCGTCCGAGATATTCCACCTTATGGAATCAGCAGGAGGAACCCGCCATCCGCAGGACCTTCCCAACGTAGCAGGGCGCCAAGGGGAGCCCGGGTCCTCACCCCCGGGGGCGGACTCCGAGCTTCTCTAATGGGAGCTACTGGACTGGCAGTCGCCGGGGTGACGTTTCTGGCAGAGACCTGCATCAACGCTTAAGCTCGGCGCAAAGTCCTCAAGCCACCCCGAGGGGCGACCTACGAGATTGCCTTAACTCTCATAGGGGGGAACCAGTAGGAGGTGGAATCCATGCTCGCTCAGGGGGAGACCTGTCTGAGGTACGTAACGGCGGGAATGCCCCAAATAACCTTTCTCAAGATAGGAGGGGCAATAACCCACCAAACGTATATAATGGATCCGGAGCTGTCGAGCAGCCGCGGAATAACCAAGGAAATCAGGACAAAACCCTTGAGTGCCTGGCTCAGATGGAGGAGCTAATGAGGAAGCTCCTATCGGAGAAAGAGAAAGACGAGTATGATTCGGGGGACGAGCTTGAGCTCTTCGCCCCCAGCATAGCAGCAACGACATACCCACCCGGTTTCCGTATGCCGCACCTGTCCAAATTCAACGGAGACGGAGATCCATTGGATCATCTGGGGATGTTCAATACCCTAATGATGCCCCACAACATTGGCCCTGAGCTGAGATGTCTGATATTTCCCTCCACACTGACCGGACTAGCCAGACAGTGGTTCAAACAAAGCAAGAAACAATCAATCAACTCCTGGAAAACTTTCTCTGCTGACTTCAAAGGGGTATTCCGAGCCTCCCAGGCAGCCCGCGTCAAGGCCGACTCTCTGGCTAATGTGAGGCAACAACCCGACGAGCCTTTGAAGGATTACCTGAGCAGGTTCGCGAACGTCGCTGCTCGGGCCAAAGATGCAGATGACAGCTCCAAGCTCATGGCTTTGAGAACTGGAATCCTCGTCGGAGGGGGACTCTGGAACGAAATACAAAGGAAGGGAGTCAGCTCAGTAAATGAATTCCTGAATAGGGCCCAAGGATGGATCAACTTGGAGGAAGCCCAAGCCTTAGCTGCAGGAACCAGCCAGGTCCCTGAGCAGCTCGCTGGAGTGGGAACGGAGGTCGTGACAGCGACCCAGAACGTTACACAGAATAACCAGTTCGGTGGAGGCAAAAGAAATGGGAACGGCGAGGGCAACCAGCATGGCCCAAAGAAGAATAAGTCCATAGACAAATTTAAGCCGGTCTACGCGACTTATACAGAGCTCACCCACTCTAGGGAGAACATCTTCCTAGCGAACTCTGCTCGCCTCCCCTGGAAGGGGAAGAGAGACACCTCCAAGTTTTTCCATTTCCACAACGACATTGGCCACAATACTGATGATTGTAGGCATTTGAAAGATGAGATCGAAACTCTCATCAGAGCCGGCCCCTTGGCTCAGTACGCGCGGAACAGGGCTCCGACAGGCCGACCTGCTCCGGAAGCCCTGGTCAGTCAGCCCGGGTCTCGGGTAGATCAAGACGTCCCTCCTTCAGTGATAGGAAGAGAGATATCAACAATCTTGAGAGGTACGCATTTGGCTGGCACGAGCAGGGGTGCCCAAAAGAGGTACGTAAATGAACTCAAGGCGCATAACGGAGTAGAGTTCGTCCCAGAGCAGCGTCTGCCAAAGCAGCAGCGATTGGAGAGACAACCAATCATTTTTACTGAAGAAGATGCCAACCACGTTCAGTTCCCTCATAACGACCCCCTGGTCGTAGCAGTGCATCTCGCTAATCGGAGGGTTAGGAGAGTGCTGATCGATAATGGGAGCTCGGTAAACCTTCTATTCTGGTCAACGCTGGAGAAGATGGGTTTGACTGTCGCCGAGTTGAAGGCGACCTCCATGATGCTGTATGGTTTTTCGGGAGAAGGATCAGCGACTATAGGGACGATCGAGCTGGTAATCACCTTAGGAGAAGGACCTCGGACAGTCTCCAAACTTCTCGAGTTCGTGGTCATCAACTGCCCCGCTGCGTACAATGCTATTTTGGGCCGACCCACACTTATAGATTTTGAGGCCATCACTTCCGTTCGCCACCTCGCGCTGAAATTCCCTTCTTCCACGGGGATATGCATGATCCGTGGCGATCAGCTCGCTGCCATGGAATGCTACATCATTTCCATGAAGGGAAAATCAAAACTCGGGTAGCTAGTAATGGCCATCCGAGGTGGAGGAGAGGAATCTCAGGAACCTTTAACTGATCCTGAGATTGAAAAACCTCAGAGCGCTGAAGGGGAAAATATCGTCTTAAGTGAGGATATTGACCCCCGAATAGGCGAGGATAAGTCTGAGCTCCAGGCTATTGAAGAGCTCGAGAAAGTAAGCATCGATCCACAAAATCCTTCACGGATGGTCAAGCTCGGGAAAAACCTCTGTAACAAAAGGAAAGCGGAGCTGATCAAGTTTCTGTACGATAACCTGGATGTGTTTGCATGGTCACACGAGGACATGGTGGGAATTAGTCCAGGTGTCATCATGCACACCCTTCATTTGGATAAAAGCTTGCCTGCAAAGTCCCAGAAGCAGAGGCGCCTGGGAACAACTCGGGCTGAGGCCTTAGAGGAAGAAGTAGCCCGGCTTAAGAAATGCGACTTTATCCGCGAAGCCAAGTTTCCGGTTTGGGTCGCCAACCCCGTGCTGGTCCCGAAGCCCAACGGGAAATGGAGGACCTGCATCGATTTCTCTGACCTAAATAAAGCCTGCCCCAAAGATTATTTTCCCTTGCCGAGGATTGACCAATTGGTGGATGCCACGGCGGGGCACGAGCTCATGTCCTTTATGGACGCGTACTCAGGCTACAATTAGATCGCCATGAATTCGGCGGACCAGGAGCACACCAGCTTCATGACCCCGACAAACGTCTATTGTTACAAGGCCATGCCGTTCGGGCTGAAGAACGCCGGTGCCACATACCAGAGGTTAGTAAATAGAATGTTCGCCGATCAGATCGGGAAGAACATGGAAGTGTACGTTGATGACATGTTGGTCAAGTCAAAGACTGCCGATAACCATGTTTCTGACCTGGAAGAATGCTTCAAGATACTACGGGAGTACGACATGAGGCTTAATCCACAGAAGTGCACTTTTGGGGTCGCCTCTGGAAAATTCCTGGGTTTCATTGTCAATACCTAAGGAATCGAGGCAAACCCCGACAAGATCAGGTCATTGCTCGAGCTTCCCTCACCCAAGTCGCGTAAAGACGTCCAAGGCCTGACAGGGAGGGTGGCAGCCCTAAATCGGTTTATTTCAAAATCCATCGACAAATGCCTGCCATTCTACAAC
Source organism: Humulus lupulus (assembly GCF_963169125.1). Lineage (NCBI taxonomy): Eukaryota > Viridiplantae > Streptophyta > Magnoliopsida > Rosales > Cannabaceae > Humulus > Humulus lupulus. The sequence continues at coordinate 29,530,300 of NC_084797.1, forward strand.
TTGCTCCGAGGAAATGAGAAATTCGAGTGATCAGAGGAGTGCAAAAGTACTTTCCTCACCCTGAAGGCACATCTGGTCGAACCACCCGTATTGTCCAAGCCAAAAGCAGGGGAGCCCCTTTTTCTCTACCTAGCTGTCACAGAGGATGAAGCTAGTGTCGTATTGATCGGAGAAGAAGACTGGGTTCAGAACCCGGTCTACTACATCAGCAAGAGACTCCTCGGGGCTAAATCTCGATACCCGTTGATGGAAAAGTTGGCGTTCTATCTTATCACGGCCTCCCGAAAGCTCAGGCCGTACTTTCAGTCCCACTCAATACACGTCATGACCGATCAGCCTTTAAGGCACGTTTTGCAAAAACCTGAAGCATCGGGACGCCTGTTGAAGTGGGATATCGAACTCAGTCAGTTCGAGATTATGTACACCCCACGAACTGCTATAAAAAGTCAGGCCCTGGCCGATTTTATGGCAGAGTGCACAAGATTCCGGGAGGATCCTGTAGAAGACTCACCCCAGGTCACCTTGGCCCGGACGTTGTGGAAGATCTTCGTGGATGGTTCATCCAATGAGAATGGCTCCGGAGCTGGAATTATTTTGATATCCCCTGAGGGACATAGATTCCACTCATCGTTGAGATTTGGATTCAAGGCCTCCAATAACGAGGCCGAATATGAAGATTTGCTGGCCTGGCTAAGAATAGCCCAGGAGCTGAAGGCGAGCTCCGTTCAGTGCTTCAGTGACTCCCAGCTCGTGTTAAACTAGGTGCTAGGAAAATATCAGGCACGAGGAACCAAGACGGCTGCTTACTTGGAAAAGGTAAAATTCGAACTGTCCGCGTTTGGGCGAGGCTCAATCGAGCAGATACCTTGGGAGCAGAACGCTAACGCAGACGCTCTTGCCAAGCTCGCCACCTCCGGGGAGACGGAGGCCTTGGGGTTAGTACCGGTAGAGTTCTTGGAGAAACCAAGTATAGAAGAAGTCAGGGCAGAGGTCGAGATGATCGACGCCAGGCCGACCTGGATGACCCCCATCCTTAAGTATCTCACCGAAGGGAAGCTACCTGAAGGGCGTAATGATGCGCGGCGGGTACTGTACTAGGCCCCAAGGTATACGATGGTAGACGGGGTGCTATACCGGCGTGGGCACTCCCTACCCCTCCTACGATGTGTTCTTCCAGGCGAAGCAAAGGCCATCCTGCAGGAAGTGCATGAGGGATTTTGCGGGGATCGCACTGGGGGGCAAAGCTTGGCCTTCAAGGTCTTAAGGAAAGGGTATTACTGGCCCACTCTGTCCAAGGACTCGATTTCGTACGTCAAAAAATGTGACAAGTGCCAGCGATTCGCCACAGTTGCCCGAGCTCCCCCAGCCGAGCTGAAGATGATCTCTTCCCCATGGCCATTTGCGGTCTGGGGAATCGACTTGATTGGCGCCCTCCCTACTAGAAAGGGCGGGGTCCGATACGCTGTGGTGGCCATCGATTACTTCACGAAGTGGGCTGAGGCAGAACCTTTGGCAACAATAACTTCCCAAAAAGTCCTCGACTTCGTGGTTAAGAGCATTATCTGCCGATTCGGGCTGCCCAAGAAAATTGTTTCTGACAATGGGACTCAGTTTGACAGCGACCTATTCACCAAATTTTGCGAAAGGTACGGGATTGTGAAGAGATTCTCGTCTGTGGCCTACCCTCAGGCAAATGGCCAAGTCGAGGCCGTCAATAAGACCCTAAAGGCGAGCCTTAAGAAGAGACTAGACAAAGCCAAGGGGGTCTGGCCAGAACAGCTCCCCCAAGTTCTGTGGGCATACCGGACCTCGCATCGGACTCCTATGGGTCATACTCCTTTCTCCCTGACTTTTGGGAGTGAGGCAGTCCTCCCTGTGGAGATTAAGGAACCTTTGCATAGAGTCCAGGCATATGACTAGGACCGCAACCATGAACTACTTTGCGCTTCCCTTGACTTGGTTGACGAAAGACGAGAAGGTTCGAAACTTCAGCTCGCGCATTACCAGCAAAAAATCACTCGTTATTTCAACTCAAAAGTCAAAAAGCGCGCCTTTAGCATTGGCGACCTGGTCCTCAAGAGATTCTTCTTAGCCAGTAAGGATCCCAAAGATGGAGTATTGGGACCGAACTGGGAAGGGCCATATCAAGTCATCGAGGTCATTAAAGAAGGAACTTACAAATTAGCTCGTCTCAATGGAGGGGCAGTCCCTCGAACTTGGAACGCCATCCATTTGAAGAGATATTATGAATGACACCCTTGTAAGGCTTAAAGGCCATTTTTTATGTATCGAGCAATGAGAATTAACTTTTTGTTCATGATTGAATATGTTTGCAAGTGTAATCTAAAGTAACCATGAAAGACCCTTTCCTAGTTACTTGGGGGGCATATGGTGCCTGGATATAACCAGGTCTCCTTAAAGGCTTAGAAGTTAATTCAAATTGATTGATCGTTGTTTTTCTTAAAAAACACGAGATATTGATAAAGGATTAACGCGAACTAAGCTATACCCTGGACATAACCAGGTCATAAAACTTAGAAGTTAATTCAAATTGATTGATCGTTGTTTTTAAAGAGCACGAGATATTGATAAAAATTAACGCGAACTAAGTTTTCAAACTAAGATCCTGGACATAACCAGGTCATAAAACTTAGAAGTTAATTCAAATTGATTGATCATTGTTTTTCTTAAAGAGCATGAGATATTGATAAAAATTAACGCGAACTAAGTTTTCAAACTAAAGTCCTGGACATAACCAGGTCATAAAACTTAGAAGTTAATTCAAATTGATTGATCGTTGTTTTTCTTAAAGAGCACGAGATATTGATAAAAATTAATGCGAACTAAGTTTTCAAACTAAGGTCCTGGACATAACCAGGTCGTAAAACTTAGAAGTTAATTTAAATTGATTAATCGGTGTTTTTTCTTAAAAGGCACAAAATATTAGTCAAAAATTAACATGAACTAAGTTTTTCAAAGCAGTAACCAAAACGCGTAGAGGCAAAAGGAAATAAACAATTAAAAGTAAAAATTGATAAAACCAATTGTCTCGAGGTGGAAAAACCTCATGTAAAGTTACACAAAAAAAAAATGAATGATAATAATAAAGGAGTGGGTGCGAAAGAGAAAGGCCCTAGGCTCCACCGGGCTGCCCTGTGGAGGTCGCTGTCTCGCCCTCCTGCTCGGCCATGGTGAATGCCTCCCTGGTCTTAGAAGGTGCCTCTCGCTGGAGGCGAGCTTTGAAATCTTCCTGGAAGACCTCCCAGTCCGCTCCCAAGAAGGAGAAGTCGCCGTCTGAGTTATAGACCCAGCAGTGGTAGAGCATGTCCTCCATGGCGGAGCTGGAAGCTGCCTTCTCTGTTTCCAAGGTGGCCTTAGCCTCTTCGGTCCCAGTCTTTGCAGAGTCTAGCTCGACCAGCGTGGTAGCAAAGGCGGCTTTGGTGGCTTCAGCCTCTTGAAGCTTAGGACGGGCTTCTTCCAGCTCGGCCTGTGCGGCCGCCAAAGCATCCTTGGCTTCTTTTTCCTTCTGTTGGGCCGTTTGCAGGGCGCCCAAGGAGGTCTGATGGGCAGCTAGAACCATTTGGTGTTCACACCTCATCTCCTCGAGCCGGGCCCTGGACCTGGATATGCTCCGGTGAAGGGCCAAGACACTCTACAAAACAGAGAGGCAACTGCCTTAGAAAAAAAAAAAGAGAAACAGGGCAAGGCATGATAATCAAGGGTCATAAAAGGGTAAAGTCAGCTTACCGTTAGGGCCATTCCCAATGAAGAGTCCATGACGCTCTCCGGGCTCTTTGTTTCGATGGCCCGCAGGTCTCTCTCAGTGGCGCGGTAGAAGTGGTCAATGGCGTAGCTCGCCGTCTCATACACCGTCCCCCGAAAGATGTCTGGAATCTTCTCCAGGGCCTGGGGGTCCACCGGGATGCGCACCTCGAGGGCCACGTTTGCCGAGGCCCCGAGCTCCGCCCCTGTGTCCCGAACAAAGGCCGGAGCTCGCGGAGGGGGCGGGGGCATGTTCTCCACTGCAGCAAGAGGTGCAATTTCCTTGGCTTGGGCAGCCGGGGTTTGGTCTTTCCCCTTTGCAGGGGACTTGATTGGGGCCCCAGCAACTTTCTTTGCCACCCGAAGCTTCTTCATTTTGGGCCCAGAGGCCCCAGCTGAGGAGTTCCCTCCAGCGAACATAGCTCGCAGATCTCTGCTCCCGGGCTGAGACATTTCCTCTGGCAAAACAAAGACAACAATTAATATACAAGTAAGCATTCATGCGAAAACAAAAATAAGGGGGAAAAAAGCGAAGCTCAAGTATATGTACTAAAAGGAATCCTACCCCCCGAGCTAGAAGAGGAATCTATGGTCACGACCATCGGCCCTGGAGCTTCTGCAGGGGAATCTAAGACAATTACTTCTTGAGCTGGCGCGGGTTCTGGGTCCGAGACTGGCTCAGGACTAGACTCTTCTACGTATTGCTTAAGACCCGGAGCTACGATACCCTCCCAGAGTGAGGGCCATGACCGAAGGTTGGTCCCATACTCCTCAAATAAGGTCGGCCTAAAGGCTAGGGTGTTGTCTACGACTATGGTACCCCTAGGGCGGCTATTTTTGTAATCCAGCACGAGCCAATCGACACAATGGAGTAGGGTTATATAAAGGTCTGGGTCACTTCGGTGGTGTTGGACGAGCTGTTTGGGATTGAACCTAGCTAGCTGGGGGTCTACGGTGGCCCTATCTAAACCCCTGAATAGATATGGGTTACCTTGGCCGGAGGGACCTGCAGCTGCTCCGGACCGGATCCTCTCCTTGTCCATTCTTTGGGCTTCCTCTAGCGCCCACTTCCTCCTCACGAGGGGCACCTCTTCCTCCTCGTCATCCTCATCCTCATCCCCCGCGGCCTCCTCCTCGGGGATAGGCCTTATCTCGCAAGCTGGGGGAGGCACCCGGGGTCTCCTCAGGTTCAGAGTCTAGCCTAGAGAGATCAGCTTGCATGCCATCATCGTCTTGTCTATCACGAGCTAGCGATAGTCCTTTTCACTGGGGGGCAAGCCCGCCAGTGTCTCGTACTTTCTCCCGAGGATCACAGAGTTGTCTGTCCTCGCGAAAATGGCTGCAGAATTATTCTAAGTCAGAAATGGATAATGGGGGGAGCTAATCAATACTTAACTTACGAGCTAAGGATGAAAGATACTTACGAGGATGGTTGAAGTAGTGCAGGTCGCAGTTGCAAAACCCCTTGGACATAAAGAACTGGTCTTTGAAGTCGTTGGGGTGGCTGGGCAGCTCGATGACCGCAGCTGTATTTGGAAACTGGGTCAAGTAATAGAACCCGTCGCCTCGCCCCCGCTACTCTAGGCTGGCCTTGAGGCAGAAAAAATATAGGATATCTGCCGGAGTGGGGACCTCCCACTCCCTGTTTCAAGAACAGATATCTCAACCCCACCAACAAACGATAGGAGTTGGGGGGGAGCTGGAAAGGATCCAACCTCACGTAGTTGAGGAAGTCGACGAAGTATTGATCCAGCGGGAGGAAAGCCCCAGCTTTGAAATGCTCATCACTCCAGGCCCCGAACTCCTCGTCGAGCGGCGCGCAGCTCCGCTCACCTTCTGCGGGAGGTCGGGCGATCAGGGCGCCCCTCCCCAATTCGATGTTGTGGGAAAGGAATATTTTGTTCACTTTCCCCTGGTCAGTGATCTTCGAGATGATCCTCTCAGCCTCGAAGAAAGCATCGGGCGCCACCTCGAGCTCCTGCTCCACGGCCAGCCTGAAAATAGGGATTGGGGAGTCTGTCATCACCTCCTTTCCTTTGGATTGCTGGGAGGACGAGCTGCCTGCGTTCCTCTTAGCAGCATTCTTCTTGGGTCCCATCTGGTCGCCTAGCGAACAAAAGAAGATATTTCAGAAAAGGCAACCTAAGCATAAGGGAGAATCAAAAGAGGTGTTTCTTTTGCACGAGCTGAGGTAATCTCAGCCCGTGGAGAGTGAGACCATGTGGTTCTATGAACACGTGCCTGTGCTCCCAACAGATCCCCGATTACTCGGAATTCGTGTGTCAAGAGGGTCAGGATAAAAATTTGCCTTGGAAGGAAAGTTTCAGTAGGTAAGAGGTGCAAAACTGCCTGTGAGGTGTGTCCCCTAAGCTACCCAGTTTTGCACCCAAAGTATGGGATATTTTAAACAAGCATACCAAGAATCCTACCTAGAAAATTTCCCCAGAAAATGCACCCTATAAACCATGTTTCTAAATGGTTTTCTACTACAAGCAATACCCTAACCTAAAAAGCTTTCACCCTTCATACCCACAAAGAACCAACAAAACCTTGCATGCAGCTACAGCAATTATTTACCTAGGCTACAGTGAAAACGAATTTTAAAACATGCACAGTCAGGGGACTTACGGAGTATTCTGGTTGAGAAGTGGATGAAGCGGTTGTCTGGGTTGGGGCTTCGTCGGAGTAGTTGATTCCAAAGCTTCAAGGGAGCCCTTACACCTGAACTTCTGGAGTGCTGGGAACGGTGGCCGGAAAGAAGAGGGTTTTTCTTTTGAAGATGAGAAGAGAGAAGAAAATGGAAAGTTCAGAAAATTTTAGAATAATTGGGTGGCCCATGCGTAAGGTGGCCACCCCTTTTATATACGTGAAAGGCCACGTGAGGAGGGCCGTTGGATTGCCCTGATGTGGGATCCAAGACTCTCCACTCAAAAGGAAAAACGACGGCTGAGTATAGGCTAGGCCATTTAATGCGGTTCTCGGAAGACGTACCGTCACCAACCACGATGTTCCACGTATTCAGCGCCTACGTAAAATGTGGAATATGAAGAGTTCACGGGGAAGCCTAAAAGCCCCTACTGTGGCCCTACACAACGTCGTGTACCACGAGCAGGGGCTTGGGGGGCAAATGTACGCCCTAATTTTCCAACGGGCTATTAGCGAGCTGAGATACGGCCTAATTATATCAGCCACGTGGATCTCCCATGACCGGAGCTGTTGTCGTCAGGTCCTACCTCGCTAGCTCGGGGATATCAAGAGGTTTTCCAGGATTACTTAAGGATCGAGTCAGGTCTGTGAAGGCCATAGGTCGAGTAGGCATCCAGCTCGTGGTATGAGCTGGAGTTGGAAGCTATGACCTTTTATAAAGTCAACCACGCAAGGTAAACGTGCATATATCATACATCACGTGTCTGATATATCCCTGACTTCTCAGACACGCAGCATGAACGTGCGTATTCAGGTACCCACGACTGGGTTGGGCCGTGTGGCCCATTATCCCCCTTACCTATTGATTAGACCACACTTCATGTGTCAGGTTTTAGGAATTAATCATGAATGTCACAGAAGTGACATGATAGGTAAGAAGGTCACGGGATGACCCCCCTTACCAACTCCCAGGTACCCTCTCCTATAAATATGGAGACCCTTGGAGTTGCAAGGGGTTGGATTCGATTGTGTAAGGAAATACCATGTAAAGAATACCAGGCATATATCAATAATATTGGCTGGTGGAGTAGAAGGATTTTAACCTTTGAACCACCTAAAAAACGTATTTGTGTCATCAGTCCATTTAAAGATCATTCATCTATTTCAGTTCATTTTTATGCACTAATCCCTTCCTCTCATTTTCTTAATTACCTGTTGGCGAAGAACCGCGTCAACAACTACATTTTCAAATTAAATGACTTTTATTATAGTTTAGCCACACTTTTAACCTAAAACCTTGACTAGCGAGTTAATTGCACATTTTAAACTCACTTAGTAACGGTTCTGAGGAGGTAGGGTGTTACAACCCATGTCACTATGGTTGCTTCCTGGAATGATGACTAGCCCTGCAAACCAACACGAGTCTTTCTAGCGTGCTTTGTCCTCACTCGCACACTTCTTGGGAAAACTTCCCAGGAGGTCACCCATCATGAGACTACTACAGGTGAAGCACACTTAACTTTGGAGTTCTCAAGCGATGGGCTATTTAAAACAAGATGCATCTTCTTTTTGGTAGTCCATCACTTGAGAACTCCAAAGTTAAGCGTGCTTGACCTGGAGTAGTCTCATGATGGTTGACCTCCTGAGAAGTTTTCACATGAAGCGTGCGAGTGAGGACAAAGCACGCTGGAAAGACTCATGTTGGTTTGCAGGGCCAGTCGGCATTCCATGAAGCAACCATAGTGACATGGGGCATTACACCATGGCCCTTAGTCGCAACTCAAATTTCTTTTTCGCCAAAACTTGTCTTTTCTACCCCAAAACGGTGTCAACTATCAAATTTACTTCGACATCTATCTCCTAACTCAGAATCCCACAAAATCACCATAACTTGGTCCATTTTTCCATTTTTCAATAGATCCTGAAACACTAGCAAACAAAAACAACAAAAGCAACATATTACACAAACATTACTATATAAGCTCAAAAATTCCCTAAAACAACTCTCTAAAACACTATAAGAACTACTCTATCAGTACTTGGTCTGGTCCCGTTTGCTTGGATCCTTCTTTATTCGAATAGGCTTTTTGTATGGCTTCTAGTTCTCGATCGCTACGAAGATGTCTTCATGCGTCCAGGCCAGGGTAGTTTATTTGGTGAAGCACAGCTCGTACGTAGGTTGTCTTCCCTCCTGCTTGGGCCTCTTGTAGTCTTGCTCTTGCTTGTGGGACACTTGGTGACTACTCGCTCGCTTCCCATTACCGTTGTTCTCGCTACCCTTCCGGTCCTCGCCACTCCTTTGACCATGGTTGTCAGTCTTCGTCGGGTCCACATTCTTTACCGCCTTGTCTAACTTGATGAACTTATCTGTGCAGTCTGAGAAATCATGCATCGAATTGGCTACCTTCTTGGTCAATTTGTTCCATATAAGGTTTTGAGCTCTGATGTCGGACATGATCGTCATTAGTCGTCCTTCGTCGCCAGCGGTCTTGGCACGAACGACTTCCTCTTGGAACCTCATGATGTAGTCCTTTAGAGTCTCCTGCCTGCCTTGCTTTAGGTGGGCAAGGTGGTTAGCCTTGCGAGGGTAGATGGATGCGGTGTATAACTGCTGATAGAAGTCTTGAGTGAGTTGTTCCCAGGAGACAATGGATATAGGATGATACTTACAAAACCATTGCTTAGCAGCTCCAACTAGCGTGGCTAGGAAAACCTTGGAACATGCATTGTTTGACACCTTGTGGATCTCCATTTGGATCTCAAAGTTTTTGATGTGATCTAAGGGATCTCCTTTGTTGTCATAGGTCGCCATAAGTGGCATCCTAAAGTTGTCAGATAGCTTCACGTCGGCAATGGCGGGAGAGAAGGGACTCACCTTTCTTGGGTTCAACCCGAGCTCGCCATTCTTGGTCCCACCTATCTCTCTGATTGCCCTTCTCAGTTCCTAGATCTGAGTGAGAATTGGGTCGTTGGTGACCGAGACCTCTCGGGCGTTGGTGATTGCAGGTCGCCCACGGTGGTCTCCTTACTCTTCCCTTAGAGCATTCATACGATCATGCAAGTCGCCTTGGCTCTCCATGTTCAGACCTGGGGCTTCACCTCGCCGATCATTGAGGTGTTCTCGCAGGTCAGGCTCATTCCTAGGTCTCATTCTTTCTCCAAGACGTGTGAAGATTCTACTAGTGTGGTCGCTATTAGCGTCCTCCTCTTGCCTATGCGGCCAGCTATGAAGTGAGTGGCTAACTAAGCCTTCACCATTGTCCCGAGCTTGGGGTGGTCGCTATCCTTCTTGGTTTGGAGGCTGAGGGGGTCATTCCGCCAGGGATCGAGATCTCTCGAGATTCGTAATGCTCCTGGAGTGATGAGTGGTTGATTACTCCAATCCTTCTCCATTTAGGGAATGGGTTTGTCCTAAAAGAGCTTGGCAATACCTTATTCCCATGTGTACTGTCGTCTCGAAGGTGAGGATTGCCTCTCGTTGGCGTTGCTCCATGTCCCGTCGCTGGCCAGCCATCTCAGCTATAGCGGTGGCATTCATGGCACACAACCATGCCATTTTATCTCTCAGGGTGGCATCGTCCTCCTGTGTCACCTCAGACTGTTGAGGGATGTGGTCGCCATTGCCTTCATCTAGATTCTCATTAGGGTCCTTCTAGACGTTCCTCAGAGGAGGAGGAGGATCCAGTAGGGTTGTAGGGTTGTTTTCTTTGGCTGGACCACACCTAGGTGCCATGACCAGCGAGGGGGTGAGCCACCTTGGGTGCTAAGCGAGAATATCACACTCTAAGACTCACATTCTCAATGAAAGCATCAAAATGTTGACTCGTTTTTTCGTCAACTTGCACAGAGCAATAAATTAAGAGTTGTTTTTTGTGTAATACCTAAGAGCAGATCTTAATGATGAACAATGAGCTAAAGAGAAGAGAGTTAAATGTAGTAATAAATGAATGAGGCAAAGATTTATAAAGGTTTGTCCAAAAAAAGATGACCTACGTCCACTTTAGTCAATATTATTTATGAACTTTGAACCCTAAAAAACAAGCTAAGTTTGATCTTGTTCTTAAGGCAATTATAGTGATGGAGAGTAGGAGCTCTCTACGAAATGAATAGTTACTAACTTTTTTTTTCTCCCGATTGTTCTCCCTCTTTCTACAGTGCGGTTTGCACTATTTATAGCTGCAGAGATAGGAAGGGCTAATGGTGGCAACTTGTTTCCCAATCAGGCTAAATCTTGGTACACTTGGCTGGAGACAGGTTTGTGTCTCACCAAAAATGGTAGTTTGACGTGTCCTGTTCATTTAATGGTTAAAAGAGCACGATGGTGGGGAATGAGGCTTAGGTGACGAGGGCCCCTGGCGACCAGCAAGGGCCTCGAGGATCAACTACGGCCAATGATGACTTTAGTTGATCCTTGCAATGTTTGTTTGTCTGACTTGTGCGTTTGCCTAGGGCCATTTTCTTCTTACGATTGGTGTCAACGTGGCCATCTGAGAATCATTTGGCTTCATGTGATGGGAGAAGTAGGCCAGCTTTGGCGAGTCCCGCCTCTTCTTGTGTATTTGAGAAGGGGTGAGGGCCACTCCTTACGGCGGTTGGTGGCGATTGTTGTGTCCCGACACTTTAGCTTGACACATCATCACTTCGCGGGTCGCCACATGGAAGTGACAAATTTTGGGTATAAAACCTCATTCTTCTTTTTCATAGAGACATGAGTTCTCTTGAAAGAGGATCCAATCTTTGAGACCATTGGACACCCCATGTATCCTCCCCTCAATTCTGCCATATTAGCACTACTTTGAGTTTCCCATGTCTGTCTCACCATTTATTTGCATTCCTCTTCATTCGCCCATGCCATCTCGAATTGAAACCTTGACCTTGCTTTTGGGTACTCTCTTTTATCGATGTCTTGTAGCACTCTAGTTAATATTGGTCTATGGTCTGACCCCCTCAACTTGAGATGCGAAACAAAGGACTTGGGGAATAGAGCAAACCACTCATTGTTGCCTATCGTTCTATATAATCTTTCTTGCGTGAATGCTCCATTTGTTGGGTCTTATGCCCTTATAAAACCATGTCGTACATGTAACGCAATTTTATATTGTCGATAGAAGTAGCAGAAATCATTTAGTTTGACAACTGTGTTGCTTGCTTGTTTTATTACATGATTATTGAAATAATACAAACATTTATAAAATCCCGAACATATGGATAGTTAGAATTATATTGACTAGATCACAGTGAATTTTAATTGTAATTATATGTTCAAAAGAACGAGTCATAAGATTAGATCAGTGCATTGGATTTTCACTGATTAGGCAATCTACTTACACATTCAGGGTGCGATGTCTTGTCCAAGGCATTGACCAAGTAGATAAAATCGGATGTATTTGGTTACATCGTACTAGGACTGATATTGATTATTAATTGATAAATAAGTATCGTTGTTATCGAATCTAATCAATGTCAAAACATTGACCATAGGTTAAGTCGATCTAAATTCTGAGTGATAATATTATGCTAATTATATTATTTAAATCTTTTGACTTGTTCGTTACTAGCTTACCCTACGGTCTAGCCCATACTTACATCTTGGAGATTTAGTAGTGTAATTGAGTGAGAGTATTATTCATAGATATGAAATCTATAACTTCTGTATGAGAAGTGAAAAGATGATTTCCTTAATTGCTTTGTTCAAACGGTTAAATGATTGAGATCTCATTTCTGTGATTAAATTCACGGAAATATCATTTATAAGGAACTTAGTGGAAGTTAAGGATAAAATACTGATGAGGGGTAACACGGTAATTTATACCCAACTCGTTAGTAAGTCATCGATAGAGGATTAACTGATTGTAATGGTTATAACAATGGATAACATATGTATGGCTTGGAAAATACGTTCTATGAATTCAAGAGTTCAATTCCGAGTCTATAGTGGAGTCACGAGGAATTAATAAGGTAGTGAAATTATTCATAAATAAATTCACGGTAACTTATTGGAGCTTGATTTCATGGATCCATGGTCCTCGCATCACCTTTGAGTAAATCATCTAGAATGTCTCAATTAATTGATTTAGTTATCAATTAGGATTTTTTAAAGTTGACTAGGTCAATTTTGGAAAATTTATAGGGATATGAGATTTAGAGAATAAAAGAGAATCTTTGAGTAAATTTATTAATATTAATAAATTGGTGTCAATATAAATAAATAAAATTAAATCAAGTTTCAAATTATAATTAGTTAATTTGAATAGGGATTTAATTAATAAATAAATAAAATGTTTTGAATTTAGGCCCAATTAGGATTTAAATTCAAAATAAAGGTATTGGGTCCAAGTCTATTTGTGGGAGCCCAAGGCTTTTATCTTTTTATTTATTGTTTTAATTAATTCAAAATTAAATTTAAATTTAAATAAATCCCATTACTTTGCATATATAAGGAATATGATATCTAGAGTTTTCATAAAAAAAAAAAATCCAGTCTCAGTTGATTCATTGGGTAAGTGAAAACCTAGACACTCTAATCATTTCTTAGCCACTATCTCTTCTTCTCTTATAGATCTCTATCTCATGTGTTGAGAACCAGCCCACATTAGTTCTAGGTTGATCAAAGGATTGGTGAGGAAGACTATGTTGCTGATCTAGATCAATCTCTTGATAATACTCTGCTACAGAAAGGAATCAAGGGTTAGAGAGATTGAAGGAAGAAGTTGTTCCAGTTCCGCTGCGTATTCATAAGTTTCTACATCTTTATGTTTATGTTAATTTACGAATTTGATGTTCATATATATGTCATGTTATTCTATGTTTCTATTATGTTTTTGGAAAAATAATAGGAAGCATGCATCTAGATTTAAATTCCAAGATCCTACACCATTGACGTGGTAGTTTCACCATGTATAGAGAGCTCCCTCAAAACCCACATCACAGAGGCTGGTATGATTAAGAGCTTGTTGAAAATTGTCCATAAGGTACCTGTAATGAGGTGGTCCATTGCTTTTCTCATGATCAAACAAAATCTCATTAAGGTCCCCCTACTATCTGTGGACAACATAACCCATCTCCCAGTCGCTTAAGCATTTTCCAGAAATAATGATGAAGCTCGCTGCCAGGTTCCCCGTAGAGTCTCGTATATCTCCACTTAATCGACTCATGTGATGTTACAAAAGCATCAATGTAATATTGAGAGTACTCCACCAAGTCTACCACTATCTTGTATGTCCAAAATAAGCATAATCCTCCACTCCTTTCTAATTTATCAATAACCAGATTCCCATAAAAACCAAGCCTCACCCGAATTAACTCCAATGCCAAGTGTGAGAGTAACGTTTCAAAGAGAAATACTATGTCAAGAGCAAACTCCCGCACATGGGAATGCAAAATTTGGAACTTCCGGTCATTCCTGAGTCCTTGGACATTCCAGGATAAGAAATTCATAATGTTCGGTGACCTTGTGATTCAAGGACCACCGATTTCAATGTTACCTCAGCTTTTCTCCCAGCCATCGCTAGTAAAGGTAGAGAAGCACTTGTGTCAACTGTTTCATTTAAAGCCTTTTCCATGCATTTCAGGACAACCTTGAGAGAGTTTTGAGTCTCCTTCCCCCCACATTTGAACATTTTCTTTGGGCTGTTAGATTTTAAGGCCCCCGGAAGCTGACTTTGTTTTTCTTTTTCTTTGCCCTGGCTTGAAAAGAAACCAAGTTCTTTATTGGATTGCCTTCGACGACTTCTTTAGCATTGAGTGACTGTTGCTATACCACCTCTGCCAATGTGATAACTATTACTGCCATCTCTTCCCCTACTACTCTTAGACGGATGGCCACCCATTTTTTCTGGTACTGGCGTGCGAATCTAGTCCCTGTACTTTAATGTCGTATTTCCATCTACCACAGTCGGCTTTATTTTACATTCCCTGAAAGGATGACCAAGCACCCCACAAAAATAACAAAGTTCTGGTAGTCGTTCATACCGAATTGGCATGATGATCGGATCTTGCTCCTCCTTTTTTTATTTCTTAATGACCTTCATGAGCAGCTTAGTGATATCCACCATAACTATCACCTTCATATATTTCCCCAAGAATCCCTCGTTACGTTACAGACCACCTTGGAAACGATACCGATTGATTTACTGAGTTCATAACCCCAACTTTTTGACATACAAAAACTTGTCTTTCAATATTTGAATCCAAAATGGTGCACAAGCAAACACCATATCAACCGGGCCACACATCTTGTCCAGTTCCTTAAGAACCAATAAGCTATTTTAAAAAATCAACGACCTTCCTTCATACACCCTCTTTTGATCTGCGATCAAAGAAAACCGGCATAGGAAGATGTTTCTTCCTAAAGATTCTACCTCAAAAGAACCTTGTATTTTCTAGAAATTCCTCACACGATAATTAAAATTGTCAAGATTGACTAATCTCGTCGTTATCACTTTTCCCACAAGAGCTTTAGCAACTGTTTCTATCCCTTTGTCTAAGAGAGCTTGATCATCAACATCACATAACTCATCTTCTTCTTCATCTTCAAGTGCAAGAGAGTCGTACAAGACTGCAAGATCATCATTATTCATCTTGGCTAATCTTGATCATAAGTTTGTTTAGAACCACTGTGAAAATAAGTCACCTCTGCACCACGTCTCTAGAGAAAAAACGTAGGCAGAAAATTTCTATATATATATATATGTTGACGCTGTTTTTCGTCAACTTAAAACGTAAAGCAATTAACAACGAGAACTATGGCGCAGATGAATAATATAGAATAACAACAAGAATTTTACATGGTTCAGCAGTTAACTCTGCCTAGTCCACGAGTCAATTTTATTAAGACTTTGGATATTTCAGGAAATTCTTCAGGGATGAATTCCAGAAATTCTCTCAAGATGTCAAAAATCCCCCCTAAGTGTTCATGATCTATCTATTTATAGAGGGTTCTTAGAGTTCGTTCCCACATATTTCGGGAAGATACTCCTCTTCATTAATGGGAATAATGACATTAAATTATGTAACTCCTATATACAAGGAAACGTCCCCTAAAGACCAGGAGGCATATACCAGACTAGTTAATATCCCTTTAATGTAGGGAAGTTACAACAATAAATATCTTTAAATGCATGGAACGCATCTCATCAGATGACCCATTACGTCGTTCGAGGTCGGTAATCGGTATCATGTCGGACCAGGTCTTTAGGTAAATTATGAGCTAGCCACCTTACCCCAAGACCAGCTCGGAGCGGGTAAGTACCACCGAGGCCATTACATTCCAAGCTTATACCCATGTCAAGCTCGGGCTACTTGATCCGAAGACACTCGACAACGGATATACTCTAATGCTTGTCTTTCGAGCTTAGAAAGAACTTCGAGGTTACATATCTTCGAGGTTGCCACCTTGCTTCAAGGGTTTGGCACCTGGACCACGAACATGCACTTTAGATATCACGAGCTCACACCTGACGAATCCAGCTTTCGAGGTCACAATCTCAGGCCTCGAAATCTGGGTGTAACATTTTGCCCCCTCAAAAGTATTAGTTCGAATCCTATGAGAAGGAAACTTTTGAACTACTCTTATTGGAAACTGTACCATAAAAAACATTCGAGTGTGGACACGTGTCAAACGGGTATTGATCACTCAAAGTACTTGAGTACCTTGGAAACCTGCCCACGTCTATCCACCTGCCATTCTTTACGGTACTATCAACTCACAGGTCCCTGGCCGTTTGATCTGATACGAAATCTGGCCAATGGCCCAGATTAATCCGGCCTTTTACACTCCCATGGGTTTATAAATAGGACTCTATTTGTCGTCCCCATTTTATCTTCACGTTCAAGCCTTTGTAGAGAGAAAAGAAGAAAAAACCAGAGAATATTTCCCAGTTCTTGCATGTTCTCCAACCCACGAAAACAGAGCAACGTTCACCTCTTCGACTCCGTGAGATCGTTCTTGTGACCACTTATTCATTCATCAATCTCTCTTTTTCCGTCGATCGCAGTGTGTAAGTTTCTGTTCATAACCTTGTATGCCCGTATATTTGTCATGCATGTTTATATTATTGCACTGTTAGTTCCCTTGCTACTTTTGCACATTAGAATGCTTCAATACATTCTAGTCTTAAGGTCTGATATCATGGGTTCCAAACCCAGTTCATGCGTAGGAGACCCAGATTTGGTTCTTTTACTGGATTTTTTGAATTTTGAATCGCATATCTTGTACATCAAGATATAGGGTATAAAATTAGGGTTTTGTAAAATGCACGTTTCCCAAAAATTCCACTCTTTGGGTAACCGCCAACTTTTTTCCTGAAATATCAGGATCTTCAAAAACAAATCCACCTTCCTTTCTTTCGGGGGAATACACGTTCCGAGACTGGCCTCGTCATTTGGATCGAGCTTTCCTTGTAGCCTCGATCATTCGAGCTTAGGTATTCTATTTATCTCATTATTTCCTGTTCGCTTGGCCCTCACCCTTCTGCTTTCTTGTTAGATGCCGCAGAACTCGGGAAAGTGGTGGGGGTCAAAGCTCGTGATTCCTTATTCACCAGTGGCTCCAAACCCGGAGTCTCCTTTTACTCGGAACCAGTGCTTGATTCAGGAGCACAAACTGAGGTGTGAGCAAGAGGACATTCGATACTACTTCCGATGTCAGCTAGACGAGGTCGAAGAAGGAAAAAGGAAAAGATTAAGGGAGGCCATCTACCCAGATCCAGACACCGAGCCTAGACCGATCCCTCTCGACCTTGCGCTTAAAGTGACAATCGCCTTCAAACCAGGTGATCTTCAATTAACACTGATGGGGGAACCCTCTACCTCGCAGCCGAGGAAAGAGTTTTTCGAGGCCGAGCATTACTGGAGCACGGTCACGTCACTAGGCCAGATAACCAATATTCTGGACTTCCACGGAATAGCACTATCAAGCTCTCTAAGGTGCCGAGCCCCGACCTCCCACGAGCGAAGTTTCTGCGCTCCAGGAGATGGGAATCCTAACAGCAAGCTGAGATATGCAGCTTGGAGCCAGGAGCACATGAAGGCAGGGGCGGTATTGCCCCTGAAGTCTTTTTTCAAGGACTTCACAGACTTCGTTGGGCTGGCTCCTTTCCAGCTCAACACCAATTCTTACAAGGTACTGTCTGCCCTGAGGTCGCTATACCACGAGTTGAAGTGGGTAGGACCTTCACCAGAGGAGATTTTATATCTTTTCTGCTTGAAAAGCAATCCCTCCCCGAGCTCGGGGAGGGGATGGCTTCTACTACCTCTCGAGCTATCCGAAGGAGAAGAAGATGTTTTAAGACCTTCCCAATCATCCTCCTGACTTCAAAAAGGCCTTCTTCTGAACAGATGGCCTAGCCCCGTCTCGATGCTATTCCTTCAGACGGATTCGTAAGTATTTCAACCCCCTTCTTTTTTTTTTGTGCTCGAACTGTATTTTTAGGCCCGTACTTAGTTGAAATGTGTTTGACTTTCCAGACAACTACCATCGCCCTACCCCTTCCAAGGAGATGAGGGAGCACATAGAGACTCTGCTCTAACTTCCTTACGGCAGGAGATCCCTTTCCTATCTCTTGCATGAAGACAAGCTCCGGGCTTGTGGGCTCTTAGGAGAGGATCAGTCTACATCAGACTGGTCCAATAAAAAATACGACCGGTGGGAGCTTGTACCTCTGTCAGCCGGTAACCTCTTTCCAAGAAGAGATGCGAGGCCTCCACCTCCAGTTCGTCTTAGGAGTCCACAATCGGGGAATGAGGCCAATGATGAGGCCTCAAGCTCATGCTCGGATGATCAAGGTACAGTCATCCTTAGCTCGAATATGTGGTCCCCCTCCCTATTGAAGCATAAACCCGATAGGTTAGTATTATGTAAGGATGATAAGGACCATTTCTATGTATGGTCTTGGGTAGATGATATGGTACATAGGTTTGATTGCTGGCTCAGGAAATACGACACCATGTATAGCCTAAACGAGGTATGGAACGGGATAGTCGTTCAATACGGGACTAACGACTATAGGGACCTTTCGAGGTTGACTTCCACCTATAGGAAAGGCACTCCCCCCGCCTTTTTTGAAGATGGAGGAATTTTGTGGTCATCGAGCACAAGCTCGGGGGAGAGTTCCAGTTAGGTTTCTCTTCACTTGTCTTTTTATCCCATGTATGTTTGCATTATGCAGAGTTACTTTGTTTTTTGATAACTCATATTGTGGTGTAACTGTGCAGGCGAGATGGACTCTGACCTCGACAACATCCTTGAGAGTGGCGGGGCCAAAAGAAGCAAGCGCCCGAGAGGCTCACGGAAGTCCGAGCATCCCGCCAAGGTCCTTAGGAGGAGTGAAAAGACACCTCCTCCACCAGCTCTGGCTGCCACGAGCTCGGATGTGGAGCTGACTCCTCAGGTCGGGGCGTCCACTGTGGTCGAGCTTCAACCTCCCGTCATGGTTCACTCGACGATCGGCCCACCTCCGAAAAAACCCTCGGCTTCCATAACACGCAAGTTGTCAGTTTCTACTCATGTTGATGAGTACGTAGTTGACAATGCTGCTAGACCCCATGGGGCTACACTGGGCTCGAACATTCTGTCTTGAGTGGGCCAGAGCTTTAGCGGTTTTGACGCTCCTCCTTGGCAGTTTTTGAACCACGCCCAAGACTGCAACACACTTTATGAGGAGAGTGCTGAGCTTAGTGCCACGGTAACTTTTCTTTTCTCGCTACTAGCTGTATTTATAGACGGTCCATATGCTAATGTTGATTTCTTTGTATGCCAGGCTCTTACTGTCTCTACTCAGCTCAACTATAAACTAAACAATGAGATCCACTCGAGCAAGTCCTATGCTCAGGAGGCGAAGGATCTTCAGCTCAAACTGAGTGATGAGCTCAAGGAAACGAAAGCAAAGGTGGAGGCAGGGGCTGAGGAGCTAAAGGCCAAGTCTTCCGAACTTGAAAAGCTGAGTGCCCGGCTCGCAGAGCTTGAACAGGAGAATGTCCCGGTCAAGGTGTAGATTCCAAGAACTTTACTTAGCTAATTGTTTAGTAGTATTATAGTATGTTTAGTGTTATCTTTGTTACTATGGATTTTTTGTTCAGACCGGGAATTATTTGGACACTCATAGTAGTACTTATAGATTTTCTAAGTTTAACCTATAGTTTAAGAATATTAAGTATAACCTAAGGTTTGATTAATGTGACTGATATTAAGGATTATATTTACTATATTATAAGGTTTAGACATCAACCAGTAGGATTTTAAGCACATGTTATGAATGGTGATTAAGGATTAAATATTTTTGAGGATTAAATATAATAAGGAGTAAAGTTTGAATGTTATAGGGTCAGTCAGCAGCTTTGAGTACGTTGAGGGCTTAGTCAAGGCTGTTTACTCCATTCAAACTTAGCTAAAAATGTGTAATTTCGTGTTTAAATATTCAGCGTGTGCCGATATATCGCAGCTATAGGGGGCGATATGTCGCAGCATGTAGATACGGAAAACACGAAACGATGCACGGTCGCCTCAGGCATACTGGCCCAGGCGATATATCGCCTACAGGGGGCGATATATCGCCTCCTTCAGCATGGATTCAAACTCTTTTGAATTCATTTCCTTTCAGCCATTCAAACTCCTTCAACAGTCCAGCATCTTTTGAACGAGTCTTCAGCCTCTGCTGAACGATTATTCAAATGATTTTCACCTAAAAAAAGCCATTATTTTTATTCAAGTAAAATCAAGATATTTTCATTCCCAAACTCTATAAATAGGACCTAGTACCCAGCCATTATTCACCATCTGCTCTAAGTTCAGAAGCTACTAGTGTTAAGTGAGTGTGAGAGTGTAAACACCTGGTTTGGGGAAAAACTATAAGCTTAAACATCATAAGCTTATCAAACACTTTGGGAAGGGAGTTCTATAGTATTTCGGTGGAGGTTAGATTGATCTTGCAAATCTTTGAGGTAAACCTGAAACTCTACTTCATTCATTTCATGTTATTTCCTTTCTCAAAACCTTCTACTCAGTCCCCTAACCTCATTCTTATTTTGGTTAGGGAATCCAAGTTCTTAAGCATATAAGTCGGTAAGAATGTTTTTATGGTTTAGTCTTTCCATCCTTTTCATTTCTTCTTCTTCTTTCAACTCACTCATGTTCATTATGGTTTTAGGAGTGTTCCAAAAAGTCCCAACTCAGTCCACATATCCCGGTAACTTTGGTAAGGAAAATAGGCTAGAATCAATATGTTATGTGCTTATGTTATCTATATGTTTTATGTTATTAAATGTGTTATGATATGTATGTATGTTTGTAGGCTTGGGCATATGACCCATATGGCTAACAAGACCCCAAATGGGTTATGGGCATATGACCTACTTAGCTAGTAGGACCCCACTAACTCCATGGGCATATGCTTGTTTAGTCTATGGGACCCCAAGTAATAATGGCCATTATAATAAGTGTATTATGTGTTATGATATGTCTTTACGTTATTATGAAATTGATGTGTATGACTATGTGTTATATTTTTCCTTGCTGGGCATTAGGCTCATTCCTTTCTGTTTATGTGCAGGAAATAAGCTTTAGAGGCGGAAAGATTCGTGACGCTTAGAGGATGTGTATCAATGGTGAATGGAGTTAAGGGGCCGAGCGTTATTCGATTCGAGGATGTAGTCTTGTTTATGTTTTTATGGTTTTAAATGTATTTTCCGCATTTTCTATGTAACTCTTTTTAGTTTTTAAGTTATTTTTGTTTTAAAGACAATGGGTACCCATATCCTACTTATTTTATGAAAGTAAACTTTGTTTCTACAAGTTTCTGATAAATTATGGTATTCTCGCAAAAATGTAAGTTTTATGTATAGTTTCGTTAATGGTCCAAAAAGTCTAGAGTAGTGGGTCATTACACAAGGAGATCAATGCTAAGCTCGAAGAAGAGAAGACCGCCACTTTCGATATCATAGAAGGCGAAAAGAGTCGCCTTCTCGAGGAGTTTAAGGAGAAGAAGGACCAGGCAGTCGACATGGCCATGTATAAAATCTGGGCCAACAATGTCGTCCTCGACACCATCTTCTTAGGCCCTCTTGAAGTGAAGCTCGTGGTCCAATGGCAGGCTCGGCTGGATGATGAGGAGACTGCCCAAGATGAGGCGGAGAAAACCGGAGGGAACGCTGATGCTGAGAAGGCCAAGGAAAATGCTCCTTCTTAATTCTTGCCTCGGGGCTGTGTCCCTTTGAATCTTTTGTAAAATTCCTTTTATTTTGTTTTTTGTTTTTTATGCCCATGGGGCCGAGACAATTTTATAGCTCGTGAAGGAGCTGGTATTACTTTTCTGAACTTTAATATATTTTCTTTACATTTCTTGAGTCGAAATATTTTGCGCAATTTAAATTAAAGTGTCATTTATGCCTGTTTATTCACACAAACATAATTTGGATTTAAGCTCGAGGTTCAATACATTCATGCATAGTTTGCTTGAATTATCCATTTCCGATCTCGTTATTTGTCAAGGTCGGCTATTACTTTTACCATGCACCCGAAAGTACTTATATGGCGTGTAATGCAGATGGTTTAGTTGTATCTTAATTTTTAGTTGCTTTTTCTCGTCCACGGTTAGGTCTCCGAGGATATGAGGTTGAAACTATTGTTTTGCAAGATACTCCATCCTCGATCTCGACTTAGCACGTAGTGGGTTATGTTCCAACTTACTGTCGATTAGTTTTTAGCTGGTTTGTTCCAAACCTATTAAGCTCGTGTTAGGTTTGTAATCCATATACTTATATTTTTAATCTAGTTTGTATATATGGTTACATCCAAGCATTTTTATCTTTTTGGCAATTTGGTTATATCCAAACTTATCTCATTTCGCGCATTTGGTTATATCCAAACACTTGTATGTTTTTTGTATATGCTATATTATTTTTTTAAGTTGATGGTATATGTACCACTGATGCCCCATTAATATCCTATGAGTGTGACCATAGGTTATTAAATTAAGAGAGATTGCAAAAAATACAGCATATTAAACGAAATCTAACTTTATTTGACAGAATCCAAAAGTAGAAAAGCAGTACAGATAAACAAGCATGGTTATAGGCAACATCCTTCCTATACTATTGATAGTAAGGTCGTAGGTGTTCGCCATTCCATGCTCTTGGTACTAGACTTCCATCCAATCTTGCCAACTTATAAACGCCGGGTCGGATGACTGACTCTATCTGGTAGGGTCCCTCCCAATTTGGCCCGAGCACGCTAGCTGCTGGATCCCGTGTTGCCAAAAATACATGCCTTAGCACCAAATCTCCCATGCCGAATTTTTGATCACGAACTCTTTTGTTGAAGTACTGGGTAGCTCGCTCTTGGTATGCATCATTTTTTAATTGAGCTTTATTCCTTCTTTCTTCGATCAGGTCAAGAGTTTCTTCGAGCTGAGAGTGGTTCGAGGCTTGATCATAAGCGAGGGCTCAAATTGTGGGAATTTCGACCTCGATTGGCAACATCGCCTCGTAACCGTACGCCAAAGAGAACGGGGTATGTCCTGTTGATGTACGGGTCGTGATCCTATATCCCCATAGGACTTGGGGCAATTCTTCGGGCCATCTTCCTTTAGCTTCTTCCAACCTTTTCTTCAGCGAACTTTTTAGAGTCTTGTTTACAGCTTCGATCTGGCCATTCGCCTGGGGATGGGCCACTGACGAGAAGCTCTTTATTATTCCATTTTTTTTGTGCAAAAGTTGGTAAACAGATCACTGTGGAACTGGGTTCCGTTATCGGATACAATCTTCCTTGGCATCCCATATCGACATATGATGTTTTTCACCACAAAGTCAAGGACTTTTTTGGAGGTTATTGTCGCCAAAGGTTCAGCTTCTATCCACTTTGTGAAGTAATCTACGGTGACTACCGCGTACTTTACTCCGCCCTTGCCAGTCAGAAGGGAGCCTATGAGGTCGATTCCCCATTCTGCAAATGGCCATGGGGAGGTCATCATAGTTAGTTCGGATGGTGGAGCTCGAGGAATTGTGGTGAATCGTTGGCACTTATCACACCTTTTTACGTAGTCGAACGAGTCTGATTTGATGGTAGGCCAGAAGTATCCTTGGCGTATGATTTTCTTGGACAGGCTATGCCCCCAGTATGGTCTCCACAGAACCCTTCCTGAATTTCTTCTAAGATTTTCTTAGCTTCGAGAGGAGTCATACACCGGAGTAGTGGCATGGAATATCCTCTTCTATACAGCCTTCCATCTATAATGGTATAACGAGGGATTTGATACATCAACTTTTGAGCATTGGTCCGTTCTTCCGGAAGGATGCCAGTCTCGAGATATTCAATTATCGCAGTCATCCAGGTAGGCTCAGAATTGATCATACACACGTCCTCCTGCTTTGGCTCGTCAATACTAGGTGTCGAGAGATGTTCAATTGGCATGACATTCAGCTCGTCATTCTCGGTAGAGGTAGCGAGCCTAGCCAAGGCGTTCGCATTCAAGTTCTGTTCTCGGGGGACCTGTTCTATCGCATAAAACTCGAAATGTTCCAATGCTAATTTTTCCTTTTCTAAGTAAGCTTCCATTCTCGTACCACGAGCCTGGTACTCTCCCAAAATTTGGTTAACCACTAGCTGGGAGTCACTGTAGCAATGTATTGCTTTAGCTTTGAGCTCCTTGGCTATACGAAGTCCCGCCAGTAAAGCCTCGTACTCGGCCTCGTTATTTGACGCGCTGAAGTCAAATCTCAAGGCAGAGTGAAATCTGCTTCCTGCAGGAGTGATCAAAATTACTCCTGCCCCCGATCCGTTTTCATTAGATGACCCATCAACGTAAAGTTTCCACAGCTCATGGGCCGGGGTTATAACTTCATCGTTGGTCATGCCAGTACACTCCACTATGAAGTCTGCCAAGGCTTGCCCCCTAATGGTCGTTCTTGGATGATAGGTGATCTCGAATTGCCCGAGTTCAGCGACCCATTTAAGAAGTCGACCTGAAGCTTCTGGTTTGGACAAGACTTGTCTTAGTGGTTGATCAGTTAGTACATGGATGGGGTGCACTTGAAAATAGGGCTGAAGCTTTCGAGATGAGTGAATTGGGCTAAGAGCTAGCTTCTCCATCAAGGGATATCTTTATTTTTCCCCCAGTAACCTTTTACTGACGTAATAAACGGGCCTTTGTACTTTTTCTTCCTCCCGTATGAGTACTGCACTTATGGCGTGCTCGGTCGTAGCAAGATACAAGTACAGAACTTCTCCCGTAATAGGTTTTGACAGGATAGGAGGTTCTGCGAGGTGTTTCTTGAGTTCTTGAAAATCCAACTCGCATTCCTATGTCCATTCAAACTTCTTGCCTCCCCTCAACAGGTTGAAAAACGGAAGACAACGGTCTGTAGATTTTGATATAAACCTACTTAGTGCCGCCATCCTGCCAGTTAAACTCTGGACATCTTTGTGTTTTCGAGGTGAAGGCATGTCTATCAGGGCATGGATCTTATCTGGATTAGCTTCTATTCCTCGAGCGTTTACAATGAAACCCAGGAATTTTCCTGAAGATACTCCGAAAGAGCACTTCTGAGGGTTAAGCTTCATGTTATATTTTTGGAGCACGGCAAAGCATTCCTCGAGGTCATCAACATGTTTACTGTTAAGTTGAGATTTGACTAACATATCGTCAGCATAAACTTCCATGTTGTTCCCTATTTGCTCGGAGAACATCATGTTCATGAGCCGCTGATAAGTAGCCCCAGCATTTTTTAGCCCGAATGGCATGAAGTTATAACAATATAACCATTTATCTGTTATGAAGCTCGTATGTTCCTCGTCAGGGGCATGCATGGGAATCTGGTTATATCCAGAATAGGCATCCATGAATGACATTAGTCCATGCCCTGTCGTGGCATCCACGAGCTGGTCAATCCGCGGTAAAGGAAAGCAATCCTTAGGGCATGCCTTATTGAGGTCTGAGTAATCAATGCAGGTTCGCCACGTCCCATTAGGCTTTGGGACCAGCACCGGATTGGCTACCCAATTGGGGTAAAAAGCATCCTTAATGAATCGGTTTGCTTTTAACCTCTCGACTTTCTCTTTAAGGGCCTTTTTCCTATTGTCATCCAGTTGTCTTCGCTTTTGCTGCTTCGGTAGGAAGTTTTTATCGATATTTAGCACGTGGCTCACCACATTTGGACTTATTCCTATCATGTCTGAATGTCACCACGCGAAGACCTCCTGGTTCTTCTTCAAAAAGCAAATTAATTGCTATTTGGTTTCTTCGTGAAGGTTTTTCCCGACCTTTACCATTTTCGGGGGGTCTGATTCTGCGAGCCTGATTTCTTCGAGCTCTTCCAATGGTTCGAGATTAGCTCTTTCCTCCACTCTTGGGTCGATTTCTTCATCTATCTCCAAGATTGTCCCGTCTTTATTCTGAATAACGACGAGCACTTGTGCGCTCGCCTGCTTCTTTCCTCTTATGGAAATGCTATAGCATTCCCTCTCGGCCAACTGGTCTCCCTTCAATGTCCCGATGCCACTAGAAGTTGGGAACTTGATGGCCAAATGCCTTACAGAGGAGACTGCCCCCAGCCCTACTAGGGCGGGTCTGCCGAGCAGCACATTGTAAGATGATGGCAGGTCCACTACTACAAACTCCATCATCTTGGTCGCTGAGACTGGGTAGTCTCCCAAGGTTACAGGGAGTTCAATGGACCCCATACAAGCAATCCCCTAACCTGAAAAACTGTACAATGTTGTTGCACAAGCTTTTAGGTCTCGAAGCGCGGGTCCTATCTTTTCTAAGGTGGCCTTATAGAGAATGTTTATTGAGCTCCCATTATCAATGAGAACTCGGTGAACTCTCTTATTCGCGAGCTGGAGAGTGATGACCAGTGGGTCATTGTAAGGAAACTGAACATGGGACGCATCGTCCTAGTAAAGGTTATCGGCTGAGATTCAATCTTTTGGCACTTTGGAGCTCTAGGTTCGGGTTCATAGGGGGATTCGTCCCTAGTTTTTAGCTCGTTCACGTATCACTTTTGGGCATTCTTACCCGTCCCTGCGAGATGAGGCCCGCTCGAGATGGTTATCACATCTTCTCCATCAATCGGAGGGGGCCTATCTTCTTCTCTAGCTCGGGAATTATTGTTTTGAGCAGGCAACGGCGCAGGTGCCCTCTAGCTAGTAGAAGCTTGATTATTATTCTGGTTCCTGACATACTGTCTGAAGTATCCTCTCGAGATCAGTCCTTCAATCTCGTCCTTCAGTTGTCTGCATTCATCAGTATTGTGCCCAGTATCTCTGTGAAATCGACAGTACTTGCTGGAGTCTCTCTTGGACTTCTGATTTCTCATGGGGTCTGGACGCCTGAAAGGGACCTGGTTTTCATTAGCCAGGTATATATTCTCCCGAGACTCGTTGAGCTCGGTGTACACTTTGTACACGGAGAAATACCTTTCCCATTTCTTCTTCTTTCCCCCTTCCGCCTCGAGGTTACTTCCTTCATTCTTCTTCCTTTTGGAAGGGTAATCTGCAAAGGGTTTCGAGGTTGATGGGTCCGCTGAGGCTGAGGCAGAGTTTACGTTTATCATTGTAGTTATGGGCTGAGAGGTCATGTTCAGTGTTGACCTTGCCTCTTCTACATTGACAAACCTCTGAGCTCGTAAATTAAACTCGGTTAAGGACCTCACAGGCTTTCTCTGCATATCATCCCAGAGGGGACTTCCCGGCATTACCCCAGCTTGGACGAACATTAGATGACCGCTGTCGTCTACATCCCGAGCTCGGGCGACCTCCAGATTAAACCTTGTAAGGTAGCTCTTCAATGTTTCACCTGGCTGTTGCCGGACGTTGGTCAGGGTCGATGCTTCAGGTCTTACCCCGATCATGGCTCTAAACTGCTTCTTGAAATCCTTTGATAGTTGATCCCAAGAAGTGATTGAATGTCTCTTATACTTCTCAAACCAGTTTTTTGCTGGTCCTGTAAGCGATGCTGGAAATAACATGCATCTGAGCTCGTAACCCACATTACTTGCTCTCATTATGGTGTTAAATGTACTCAGATGACTGTACGGGTCGGACTTCCCTTCAAAAGGCGGGACATGAGGAATCTGAAACCCTTGAGGAAAGGGAGTGTTGGAAATATGGGGAGCGAATGGTTCAAGCTCCTCATCAGAATCCTCATCCCGACTCCGACCTCGCTTATTCTGCAAGAGCCTAAATGCCCTTTCCAGCTGATCAATTCTTTCTTGAACCGGGTCCGCAGGGGGTCTCGCCTGAAACTGGCTATCATTGATCACAATTCCAGGCTCGCGCCTTCGCATGGGATCTTTGCGCCCATTTAGGCGATCTCTCGGGTCTGGGTTCAATGGATTACCACTACCCTGATTCTGATTCAGGTGCTCTCGCAGGTCAGAGCGGTTCCTATGGTTTCCAGTATTTCTTCGTCCTTGATCATACATGTTGACTGATCTGGCATCCCCTGAGTCGTCACTGGCGAGGCTTGTCGCATGATTGTTCCGAGACAGATTTCTTTCATGTTGCCTCGTCTCTGCAGTGCGAGATCGAGACATTTGGCTTCTCGCAGGCTGGGCGCCTCTCCGTTCTCTAGTAGCCTCTCTATTCCCCTGTTTCCGTCCTGCCTGCCTTGCCTCATCACATTGAGTTGGTTGTGCATTCCTTCAAGGTGGTGAGGGGTATCTTATTGGTGACAGAGGGAACCGTATGGGTGACTGTGGCTGCCAACCATTTCGGGGCCTGGATGGTCCCGAGTTCGCCCGTGCTGACTCGGTAACATTCTGTGTGTTACCAGGAATCTGAGTCTGAGCCTCTGCAGGGGCTCGGTTATTCCCAGTTTCTGCTGGTAATTCCGCAGTTGAGTTAGCCGGAGCCCTAGCCCGAATGTTTCTTCGGGGTCTTGAGGGAACAGGTTGCTTTGCTGGTGGACGAGGTTGCTATGTTCCTCTTGTGGCAGTGTTTTTTCGAGGTCGCCCACAAGGCTTGCGGGGAGGAACATGAACGTCCCGCAGAGGTGGGTCTTGGTTCTCCTGCGGAGGTTGAGGCTGATCCGCCTGCGCATCCACGACTAACCTATAGCCAACTCTTCGTTCCGCTTCGTGGCCTCAGCCAACTGTTTTCTTAACTGTCGGTTTTCAAGTTCCACAATGGGGACGTACCATTCAGGATTATAGTACATGTCCTCATCGTCCCTTGGAGCCGAAGGTGCTGGAGGTCCTCGAGAATCAGAGGACTCACTTCTCTCTTCAGGTTCAGGATTCGTCATCGGCTGCTTCCCAGGGCGCCATGGATAGTTTTCTTCAGGAATATTCTGATCATTCGCGGCCATAACTAATCAGGGATTGTATTGCTTAAGGCTCTCAATGAAAGCACCAAACTGTTGACGCCATTTTTCGTCAACTTAATACGTAGAGCAATTAAACAACGAGAACTATGGCGCAGATGAATAATATAGAATAACAACAAGAATTTTACATGGTTCAGCAGTTAACTCTGCCTAGTCCACGAGTCATTTTTATTAAGACTTTGGATATTTCAGGAAATTCTTCAGGGATGAATTCTCCATAAATTCTCTCAAGATGTCAAAAATCCCTCCTAAGTATTCATGATCTATCTATTTATAAAGGGTTCTCAGAGTTCGTTCCCACATATTTCGGGAAGATACTCCTCTTCATTAATGGGAATAATGACATTAAATTATGTAACTCCTATATACAAGGAAACGTCCCCTGAAGACCAGGAGGCATATAACAGACTAGTTAATATCCCTTTAATGTAGGGAAGTTACAACAATAAATATCTTTAAATGCATGGAACACGCCTCATCAGATGACCCATTACGTCGTTCGAGGTCGATAATCGGTATCATGTCGGACCAGGTCTTTAGGTAAATTATGAGCTAGCCACCTTACCCCAAGACCAGCTCAGAGCGGGTAAGTACCACCGAGGCCGTTACATTCCGAGCTTATACCCATGCCAAGCTCGGGCTACTTGATCCGAAGACACCCGACAACGGATATACTCCGATGCTATGTCTTTCGAGCTTAGAAAGAACTTCGAGGTTACATATCTTCGAGGTTGCCACCTTGCTTCGAGGGTTTGGCACCTGAACCACGGACATGCACTTTAGATATCATGAGCTCACACCTGACGAATCTAGCTTTCGAGGTCACAATCTCAGGTCTCAAAATCTGGGTGTAACAATATATATATTATACATTAACTTACAAACTAAGGAAATATGTTTATAATTAAGTTTTTACGCCAAATTTGTATTAAGTTTTTTTCTTTCATATTTTCATACAAAATTAATGTTTTGGAATTTTAGAATCAGTGTAAAAGTAATACTTTAAAGTAGTGACTAGATATATATTACAAGAAAAATAGATTATTGCAAATCAAAATTAGGGGTGTTCATCCGTTTTAATCTGCACTTTTTATTTTGTCATAATTAGGGGTGTTCACCCAATCCAATTAACACTATTTTGCTCATAATTTATCTGATCCACACTAAGTGTGAATTTCATATTTCATATTTCAAATCCAATCCAATCCGCATAACAATTCTAATCCAATATGCAATAGTGTGAATTGGATCGATTATTTTAGTGCAGATATTTTATAATATTAAATTATTTAATAATTTTCACTAAAACACATTTTTTTTCTCAAAACCAATAAATCACGTAAATATTGAAATAAAATATTTTAAATATCCAATAACAAATAAACAAGCTCCAATTACACATAACATCAAGCTCCTTAAGGCTTAAATCTCCAACAACAAATTAAATATATATTTATATAAAGCAAACACAAAACTTTTCAACAACACGATTATTTAAAATATCATATATTAATTTTTTTTAATATTTAAAATATTAAAATTTTTATATGTAATTATAATTTTTTAAATATATATATAAATAAATGCAATTTGGATTGAATGAGTTACTTTAGATCAATAATTAAAACAAATAAAAAAAAGTTTGAGTTTTTATTAATTTTTTAATATATAATGCCTCACTAAAATTTATAATTTCATTTTTTGTAAAATAAAATAACAAGTAACATTTAATTATACGACAAATTATTTAAAATTTACATATTAAAAAGTCAAATAATACTATATTTAAGTTTGATACAAAAAACATACAAATTTAAAACTTAAGTATTCATTTAAGGTACTTTTAATATTTTTGAAATTCATTCAAACTATTTTTTATCGTATCATATTATTTTTAATATCAAATATATTAAAGTTAATAAATAGTATTTTATATTAAATTTTAACACTTCTATATATTTACTAGATACAAGCAACGTTCAATATGCACGTTTGCTTAGTTTTATTTATAGAATTTATTAATTATTTTTATTAAATTTATATTAATGTCATATAAATTTTGAAATAAATATTCTATTTTAATTAAATAATTTATTTATTTTTGTTTTAAGTTTATGTTTGTTATAGTTTTTGAATTTGTGAGTGACAACAAGAGATTATATATTGTATATTTAATGTAATATTAAATATTATACATGGATTTTAAATGGGAAATTTGAGTTTTAATGCAATAAGTGACACTCCATTTGAAAAATACCATATCCCTATAAGCTTCTCGTTTTGGTGCTACTATTGCCGTTACTACCCAAAATACCCCTGGCATAATTTTCTCAAACTCTCCGTATTCTCTCCCAAAATACCCGAACCAAGCAAACTTTGAAATCGATAGGTCTCGATTGAATCCGTAGAACCCAACCTTCATTGTCTTCCACGACCACGAACAAGGGCTCCCAAAGGGTCGGACTTGACGATCGGAGAAGGGGAAGGAGAAAACGTCGAGCAAGCCGACCAAATTTTTAGGAAACAACCTCAAAGAAAGTGAAGGTGAGGGATTTCGTTTTTAATCTGCAAGTGCCTGGTTTTTTTTGTTGATTTTTGTTCATAGGATAGATCGGGGCTAGGAATGAAGAAATCTGGGTTTTTTCGATATTTTTCATGCAACTCGATAGAAATCGATAGGACTCGATAGTATAGGATAAGGGCTGGATTAGACTGTGCCTCAATAGGCCTCGATAGGAATCGATGGGACTTGATATACAAGGCTTTGGGAATTTTAGAACCTACCTCGATATGAATCGACAGGACTCGATAAGACTCGATATACAAGGCTTTGGGAATTTTAGAACCTACCTCGATATGAATTGATAGGACTCGATAAGACTCGATATACAAGGCTTTTGGAATTTTAGAACCTACCTCGATATGAATCGATAAGACTCGATGATACACGGCTTTGGGAATTTTAGAACCTACCTCGATATGAATCGATAGGCCTCGATAGGACTCAATGATACAAGACTCTGAGATTTTTTAGGACCTACCTCGATAGGAATCGATAGGCCTCGATAGGACTTGATATTACTAGACTTTGGTTTTTTTTGCCTTACCTCGATAGGCCTCGATAAGACTCGATAGTAACCCGATGATATTATTCTTTGTGATTTTGGAACCCACCTCGATAGGCATCGATAAGACTCGATAGAAATCGATAGTTTCTGCCTCGATGGGACTCGATAGGCCTCGATAATAACTGCCTTACCAGATTGTTTTACATTTTTAACAATTTTTTTAACATTTTTTTTGTTTTTTTTCCAGATGCCTGACCTTATTGTGCCGTTGGAGAAACACTTTCCTGGTCGTGTCACTTATAGGGGTAGTGCCTACTTGGATACCCTTATAGAGCAGTTTAAGAGGCATGGTCTTATTGAAAGGGCAGAGGCATTCCCGTTGGGACAGTTCTTTAAGGCGAAGCCGTTTAGTTTTTCTGTGGTTCTGCTGCATCAGCTAATGTTGCGTAAGGTAGAAAGTAAGAAGCCTGAAGAGGGTCAGTTCTACCTGGGCAACACTCTGTGTAGATTTGGTATTGCAGAGTTTGCCCTAGTTACCGGGCTAAATTTTGGGAAATCACCGTCCCCAGATAAATTGAAAGGGCATCTTTCAAGTGATCGGATCATCCAGGAATATTTTAATGGTGATTCGAAGGTTAGTTTTGGTCAGTTGGAAGATGCATTGAAGGTCTCCACAAACCCAGAAGATGCATTTAAGCTGGGTTTGTGCTATTTGATAGAGGGGGTACTGAATGCCCCAGAGAAGATAACAACGATATGAGGAGATTCCCTGAGGATGGTTGAGGATAATGATTACTTTTTCAAGTATCCTTGGGGGAAGTTGTCATTTAAGAAGGTTAGAAAATGCCTTCAAAAGGACATGAAGAAGCAATTGAAACACTATGAGGAGAAGAAGAAAGAGGGGTCAAGCAAAAAACAAAAGGAGGCGAAGTATAGTTTCAATTGCTATGCACCCGCGCTTCTTTACTGGGCTTTTGAGGCCATGCCTTCTCTCGGGAGTAAGTTCGGTGAGAACAGTGGGAATCAGATTCCGAGGATGCTCAGCTGGGCTACGAAGACTGATATCACTATTTCAACAACTCTGTTGGTTCCTATATTCGCCAATCGTCGAGTAAGTTCCATTTTATCTTGTTAAATGTCACAAATTAATTGATTAACGATTTATTTTATTAAAGTTTTTCTGACACATGTTATTCAACCATGCGGTTAGTGGTATTTTCCATGCTGAAGCCACGTCCCGGTGACGTAGTCTACTACAATAGCCTCCCAGAAGTTGATTCCAGGTTATTCCCTGAGTTGGAGGCTGGGACTGCAGTGGATGAAGTAGTGGTACCTGAGAAGGAGGCAGAGAAGCTAGCAAAAGTTGCAAAGGAAGCCTCCATTTTTTATGAGGATGTCCCGAGGGTTGAGGAGGGCACTTCACAGGCCTGTGTAGCTTCATCTAGTCAGGTTGCCCAGCTTGATTATGAGCAATTGATGCAGAGGCTCAAGAGGGTTGAGGAGGGCCAGACAACCTTACTACAAAATCAGACCGCGATCATGGCTCAGTTGGCGCAGCTGCTTTCACTGGTCTCAGGTCGATCCACTGACGTAAAATCAGATGCAGAGTCTGATATCTTGCCTGCAGACTACGAGCGCGGTGATCAACCCTCCACTCCACAGGCCCAGACATCTGTAGCTGCCAGTGATGCTGACAGTCCCAGTGTACGAGTACTGCAGCCCGAGGAGGCAGCTGGCCTTGAAGTTGTTAGGAAGAAACGCAGGCCCAAGCATTTTGATGACTTCACCGACCCAACAAAGAAGATCAAACTAGATAAACATGGGCTAGTTGCTGAACCACTGAGGAAGTGTGACCCACAGCAGGAGAAGAGCTTCCATAAGTGGATCATCGGGAAGATCGACAATAAGAGAGGACCGCAACGTGTATACTGGGACGCACGGTGTGGCATGGTTCTTACAGTTGCACACAGTCCAGACTTGGCTTTGGGATTCGGTATGTAAATTACATTCATGTTTTCAATTCAATCTTAAAATATATTGATGGTACTAATGGATTTTTATGTTTTTTTAGCATATTGATGCCGCTTTGCACATGCTACGCCGCCAACTCCACTTTTACCATGCTGCATTTCGACATGATGTTGCGATCATGAACACCACCTTCCCCCAGGTGTGCCTAGGTCGTTGGAATCATTTCAGAGAGACCGGCACTAAGTATACATGGGACGACGATGTGCTGAGAATGTTGAAGGGCGATGATAATCAATTCCTTGTATCATGGCAAAATGTGAGTGAAGTATATTTTTCCTTGCACGTCGAGAAAGCCGCACATTGGATTGCCATTGAAGTCTCCATTCCAACGTGGTGCATCAACATTTATGATTCCAACCATAGCGTGCTCAGTCCCACTCTGATGGAGGAAGTGATCAAGCCTTGGTGCTTATTGTTGCCTTCGTTGTTATGGTGTTCTGGCATGTTTGACGACCATGAGGATCTCCAGGTATATCCTGAGCAGAATGCAAAGCCTTTTTCATATTGTCGTATTCCTCCAGAGGAGTGTCTTCATACTAAGACAAGGTATTCCCCTATTTAATTAGTGTATTTTGAAATTTAAAAATTAAAGTTATTTTTATCTTCTATTGACACAAAATCGATTATATGCAGTGGGGATTGTGGTATGTTTGCCATCAAACATATCGAGCATCTGGTTGCCAAGCTACCACTCGATACTGTTATCGATGAGAACATCCAGCATTTCAGGACCAAGTGGTGTGTGGACCTGTTCTATCAGAATTTGGCCTCGTGATGCTCTTTACATTTTTGTCTTACACATCTTGTATAGTATAGCATATAGTTAGTTTTGTATATTATTTTTTATCAAACAATATTTTTTGAAAAAGTTATTAAATAAGGTTCTCAACGTTCTCAACGTCTTCCAAAGCATGATTAATGCTTTTATGCCGGTCCGATACAAAAGCAAGGTTCTCAACGTCCCCTATGGCTTCCTTCAATTTTCTCATGAAATAAGTCCAAGAGTTATGGTTCTCACTGTCCACCAATGCAAACGCAATTGGAAACAACTGGTTGTTTGCATCCAACGCAACAACACAGAGCATGTGGCCACCATACTTATTCTTCAAGAATGTGTCATCCACACAGATTACAGGACGACAGTACTGGAAACCACACCTAGAAACACCGAGGGAAAAGAAGAAATACAAGAAACGACCATCTTCTGCTACAAAATCAGTAATTGTACCTGGGTTCTTATGCTCCAACTGACACAGGTATCCAGGTAACTTGGAGTATGATTCCTCAGGTGTCCCTCTGACATACATAAGAGCCTTTTCTCTGCATCTCCACGCCTTCTCATAGCTCATTTCGACCCCAAAATGGTGCTTCATGTCCTCCCTTATGTTGTTTGCCATGTACCAAGTACCATCGGTAGCAAATTTCCTCTTGATTAGGTGCCCAACAACCCACGGTGATGCTTGACGGTGGTCCTTATCTCGAATTTCTTGTGAGAAAGTGTGTACTTCATTGTATACAGTAATCTCGAACATTTCAGATCGCATTTTTTTCTTACCCCTCAATCTCCAACCATAATCAGGATCCTTGCAGGTAATGTACCACACATCAGTCCCAGATTTCTTCACCATAAACTCAAAATTATTCTTCATCGCAAATATGGATGCGTTGGTTTTCAATTCAAGCTTGTTTTGAAAGAACTTCCCAAGGTGCAATTTTCCTGAAGTTTTGTTGGTTGAGGAATGATGTTGATGTGAGGCCTCTATATCCTCTTTGGTGAACATGGGAGCACTCCATGTTCTACGATCTTCACCTAATTCCAATGGAGAACTCCATCTAAAACTATCATCGGTTCTACTTGGACCTGGATGACTACTGCTGGTCCCAGGTGTTTGCCGGTCTTCTATTCTGCGCTCCTCATCTACCATAACATCTAAACTCTATGTTGGAAAATCTGCCCTAACATCTGGCCCACCAAGATCTGTTGCATCAGCAACAGGATCGTCGTTGACATAAGGTTCATAGCCATAGGGATTGTACTCCGTCGTGTCATGCACATATGAAGGATCTCTAACTGGGATATCATCATGGACTATGACATCTGGATTTGTCTCGGGAACACATGTTCCAACGTCACCTTGAGTTCCTTTGAAACCACGACATGGAGGAGAAATGTTCTCTTCAAATCGAACTTCTTTATTAACACTGGCAGAAGCCGATGCATTTCTTACACCTCCCTTCTTAATCAATGTGACACATAGAGGAATGAGCTTCTCTACAGATTTCGATGCTAACCCAATGAATGCACGCACATGCCTATCATTTTTTATAACGGTAGGTTTGACGGATTGTGATAGGCATGTGTACGGGACCTCAATTTTCAAGTCATGCACACATTTATCCACTTCAAGCTCATCGTAGAGAATGTCAAGCAGTTGCTCATATGTCACACCCTTCTCCACGGGCAGAACTTGATTTTCAGCATCTCTAAAAATCCAATCCCTATTTTCGAGTTCCCAAACACCATTGAATGCAACAAATACGGAAACAGA
Source organism: Humulus lupulus (assembly GCF_963169125.1). Lineage (NCBI taxonomy): Eukaryota > Viridiplantae > Streptophyta > Magnoliopsida > Rosales > Cannabaceae > Humulus > Humulus lupulus. The sequence goes on from NC_084797.1 coordinate 29,566,672, forward strand.
CGAATTTGAAAACAAAAAAACAAAAAAAAGGTCAAAAAGTTAAACTACAACATAAAATAGAAAATATCGATTTCTATCGATATATGTCGAGTCCTATCGAGGTCACACATATCGAGTTTTATCGAGTACAGTCGAGGACTATCAAGGCAAACAATCCAATAAAATTCTTATACATCTATCGAGTTTTATCGAGGACAATCGAGGACTATCGAGGCAAACAATCCAATTAAACTCTTATACACCTATCGAGTACAATGGAGTTATTAAATCCAATTAAACTCTTATACACCTATCGAGTTTTATCGAGTACAATCGAGTACCATTGAGGTACTAACATCCTAACACTATCGAGGCACGTCGAGGTCCATCGAGGACCATCGAGCCAGCATGCATGCAACACATCGATACCTATCGAGTTTCATCGAAACTTATCGAGGCAGGAAAAAAATCCAGAAAAAAAACGCACGAAGTATCCAAAATTCATTCCGTGAAAAATTGCAATAAAACATGAAGGCATACACAGATCTGTTCGAAATAAGACAAGTAATGTAACCAGACAAGTTTCCTCACTACATATAACAAATATATACTTACCCATACGATTTTTTCCCCTAGATCCGAAATCCAAAATGAAGTTTCTTGACTTGAAAGGACTCACAACTTGCCCCTAGATCCGAAATGCAAATTAATGGTGGCTGTCTTTTTTTTTTTTTTTTTTGTACGAGAGTTTGAGAGATAGAGAGGGAAAATATAAGAGATAGAGAGTGAAGACTATGAGAAAAAGAGAGGGAAAATTATGACAGGGGTATTTTGAGTAGTAACGTCATTAGTAGCACCAAAACGAGAGTTATATAGTGATAGGGTATTTTTTAAATGGAGTGTCACTTATTGCATTAAAACTCAAATTTCCCTTTTAAATTTAAATTTCTTGCTAGTTTTTTTTTTAAAAATAATTTGTTGCTAATTCATAGTAGATTATATTATATGTTTAATATGATATTATTCTAATAAGTGAGTTTAAGTTTAATTAAATTTTATTTAAGTTATAAAACGTATGATTTTATTATTTTTAAATAATTATCATTCTAAAATATCTCAAAATTTTCATATTTTAATTTGTTTAATTATTTATTATTTAAAAATAATTATCATGGTAAAATATATGAAAAATATCTTATTTTAATTTGTTTAATTATTTATTATTTTAAAATAATTATCATGGTAAAATATCTCAAAAATATCTTTTTTTAATTTTTTATTTTATTTTATTTAAGTTTAAGTGTTTACAAACTACCGTTAAATATAAGAATATTCTGTTAAATATAAAAACATTCCATTAAAATTAACATTAAAAAATAAAAAACCGTTAAAACCAAGAATTTTCGTTATCTACATACTTATTATATAGAAGAGATATATGAAAAATGTGTATTTAACGATTTCTTGGTCTAATGGTTTTTTATTTAACGAAATCTTACAAATATTTAACGGAATATACATTTAAAACTAATTAAAAAAAAGATGGTAGAATAGATATTTAATAGTTATATTAATATAAATTCAACTATTTTAAAACATCATTATTATAATAATATTTAATACATGATCCTAGTTTTCATTATTTTTTATCATTAATTTTTTAAATATAAAACATGTTACTCTAACTTATATAAATATTTATATAATTAAATAATAACAAATATTATAAATACATTATACATATGTATCATGTGTGTAGAAAGAGTGTGACTCTGTAACTACAAAATAAAGTTGAATAACATTCATTTTCTATCAAGAAAAAATAAGTTTCTTCTCCAATCACTGAATGCTTTGAAGAATGTCATGATGTTTTGTAAGTTGAATAGGGATAAGTAAGGTAGTTTGTAATTTATAAAATTATCATTTATATATATATAGACAATGTTTTTGGTTTTTTGTTAATATTTTTATGCTATTTTTTTATAATAACAAAAATAAATTAATGCATTTTTTAAATAAAACTATGTAAACGTGCATTGCACATTGCTTTCACCTAGTTTATAAATAATTAAAGTGTGAATTTGATTGGTTATTTTCAACATAAAAAGTGCATTCAATCTCCGCAAATACCAGATGGATTTTTCCATTCAAATCCACACTTTACAAATTAGATTAGTAAAATCTTAAATACCCCTAGTTACAATAAGAAAAGGCCTCACTACAAAAAAAACGTTCTATACCGAGTACAAGTTCTCGGTATAGATCATTTAGACAACCGCCTCCTTTACGCGGTTTTTTTATTTTAGTCTGTGTACCGAGGACCTTATACCGAGAACATATTCTCGGTATAGGGTCGTTACCGAGGTCTTTACCGAGAACGTGTACTCGGTATAGATAATTCAGACTCCCGCCTTTTTTACGCGGTTATTTCATTTTAGTTTGTGTACCGAGGACCCTATACCGAGAACATGTTCTCGGTATAGGGTCTTTATAATCTTCATCTTCCCCAAACAAAGAGCTCATTTCTCTGAAACGGAAAAAAACCCAAAACCGTTTTCTCCACCTCCCATTTCTATTTTCCTGGATTTCGGCCCCCACAAACTTTGTTTTCGGTCAAAGTTTCCCTTCCAAAGGCGATTTAAGTGGCTATAAGGTTTATTGAGGTAATTATTTACAAATATTTCAGTTTTTTTTTGTATAAATGTTTAAATTTTTTTTCAGTTTTGGTTTTTTATAATGAGTTTTTTGTGGTATGATTTTCAGGTTTTGCATTGTATACCAGCGGTTTTAGAGGTATTTCACATTTTCTTTGTAATTTTTTGGTTTTATTTATATTTTTTGCATAAATATATTTAGGGTTTTATTTATAATTTGTTTAATATTGTTAATATATTGTTATTTGTTATATTATATATAATTTCTGATTATGTAATTAAAATAGGTAAAAATAATAATTTGTGATGAAAATTTGTTAAAAATTTAGTGATATCCAATTTAGAGGATATAATATATTGTGTAGTATTTTAGTAATATACATATATAGTTTTAAGATTTAGTTAGTTTAATCATATGATAAATAATTAATTTATTAGTATGAAAATTTATTAATTTAATAATTTATTTTTTAGGTATATAATTTGACTTTTAGTTATAAATATATGTTTATATGAAAATTTAATATTTGATTGTTTGTTTTTTAGATTGGGTTAAATAATTTTAGTTTTAGATTATTAGATTTGGTTAATAAATTTTGATTATTAGAGTGAGTTTTGTTTATTTAATTTGAATTTTGTTGTTGTTGTTAATTTTTTTATTCTTAGTGTTGATGAATATTGATGCTTTGTTTTTGTTATTAATAAAATTGAATAGAAAATAAAATTTAGAGTAATAATTATAAATTATATAGTCATTTACAATGTATTTGTATTGCTTTGTGTATGTTCTGCGACTGTATATTTTTTTATGTGTTATTTGCAGGTTTTTAAATTTTGGGATATATGAAAATACAGTCGTTATGCTGCCCAATTTTTTTTAGAATTAAAAATACTCAATAAAATTTATAATTTAAGAAATAGTGAATTGATAAGTTGTATAATATATTTTTAATCATGATTAAATCAAATTAACAATAACATTATGCAACCAAATTGTATAATGATATTTTGTAATTTTTGTTTGAAGGTTGGGTATTCGGTTTTTGTTGGACTAAAGAGATTGCTAGTAAGATATTGAAGGCATTGGTAAGTTGTTTTTAATTTTTCTGTATTTTTTTAATTTTTTTTCAATTTTTGAATAATTTATGTTTTTTTATATAAATAATATAATATTAATTTTAATAAAAATATGAAATTATTATATTAGATAGAATGTATTTATTTTTAGGTTTTCAAAATAAGTATTAGTAAAAATGATATTAGGAATTAGAAACTTGTTATATAATTAATTAGTATTTTTTTAAAATAAATTCTATGTTGTTTTGGTGAATTTTATGTGTAGTAAACATATTAGTAAACATATTTAATATTTTTATAGAATTGTAAAATTTAGAGATATTGTCAATATTAGTAGAAGTACTCAATAAAATTTCTAATTTAATAAATAGTGAATTGATAAGTAAAATAATATATTTTAAAATTAACATTTAAAAAATTAACATTAACATTATGCAACTAAATTTTAATAAAAATAAACATTAATTAAATAATTTAAGTAATAATTAAATCCTAAAGTAAATAAATAAATTTTAAACAAATCTTAGAAATTTTGTTTAAATTAATCAAACTATTCAATAAAGCATAAGTAAAATATGTAATTTAATAAATACTAAATTAATATGTAAAAAAAATAATATTTGTTAGTTGTTTTTAATTTTTCTGTATTTTTTTAATTTTTTTTCAATTTTTGAATAATTTATGTTTTTTTATATAAATAATATAATATTAATTTTAATAAAAATATGAAATTATTATATTAGATAGAATGTATTTATTTTTAGGTTTTCAAAATAAGTATTAGTAAAAGTGATATATTTTAAAATTAACATTAACATTATGCAACTAAATTTTAATAAAAATAAAAATTAATCCTAAAGTAGTTAAATAAATTTTAAACAAATTTTAGAAATTTTGTTTAAATTAATAAAACTATTCAATAAAGCAAGCATAAGTAAAATATGTAATTTAATAAATACTAAAATAATATGTCAAATTTAAATAATTTTAATAATATTTACACTGAAATATATTATAGTTAGATATCATAAAACAACATAATTAACTTCAAAAAGCATAAGACGTTAAAAAAACATATTTAATTATATTTGCTTTTTTCTTTGGTAATAAGAAATTATTACCAAAGATATAATAGTGTTATTATCACCTAGTGATAATATTATATTTTTTTAGTGTTCATCACAAGAAGCCTTAGACCCGTTTAGAGAGGGTGAGTCATTGAAGACTCTTACATTTGCCTCTCTCTGAATTAGGACACACACAAATTGATTGTAAGTTTGATGATTAGTGTTCCATGCAGTGCTACATTCATACAATGTCGATCGACAAGAGTTGGATTAATTTGACAGATCGATTATCCGATGAGTATGAGGCTGGTGTGATGGATTTTCTCCAGAGAGCTCGGCAGTGCGTTGACTCAAGGGGATTGGTGAAATGTCCGTGTAGGAGTTGTGTCAACGTTGAATTTCAGACGATTGATGTATTAGAAAATCATCTTTTTGTAAATGGTTTTCTACGGAAATATACCAATTGGCATTGGCATGGAGAGGATGAAATAATACCAATGAGAGCTCGGATAGATCAAAATGATGAAGATGAAATGATGGATGTTCTCACTGATCTTATGCAAAATGACAATGACGAACAAGCGGAGAATGAGCGCGGTCAAGAGATACCTACAACAGACTACAGGAGTGGACAACATTATAACGATTTGTTTGCTGAGATCGAGGCTCCATTATTCCCCGGGTGTCAAAATTACACATCATTGAATTTCCTAGTAAAGTTAATGCATTTCAAAGTGTTGGGAAAAATTCCCAACAAAATATTTGATGGAATGCTGGAGTTGTTACATGATGCATTTCCAGCCCCAAATAAGCTTCCAAAATCACACTATGCAGCGAAAAGGTTGTTGCGGAAACTTGGATTGGGCTACGAGTCAATCCATGTCTGCAAGTATGATTGTGAACGAGGTAATACTTTACACATTGATATACTCCTTAAAATTTAACAATTAATCCATATTAATTTTAAAATATTGAATTTGCATACAATAGCGCCTCCAAGTAAACGTGGACGCCATAAATGATTGAACACGCGGGAAAAGAGGGAACAGTTGGGGTGTCCTCTCCCTCTCGAGTGGGATGTGCGAGGGAGAACATATAAAGAGATCGGAGAGTACAGCTCAAATTTCTCAAGAGAGCTCGGATTACTTGTTCGACAGTACACAGATCCGGACTGTCCTCAATGGTCAAAAGTACCAAATGCCTCGAAAGAAAGAATACTTGCACATTTGGAAGTAAGTAGTTTATGTATTTTTATGTTAATTCTCATTTTATGTTATATATCATATTTACTAATAAATGTTTGTAAATTAGGATGATTTGTTTGATATTGGGCGTACTAGATATGGAGAAGGGCATATGCCTGGGATCTTGAGAGGCATTGCTACTTCGTGTGCTAAAAAGTATTATGACTGGAAGTACGATATTAAAGAGCATTTAACGATTAATGGGCTACAAAATCGTTATGGTGGTTGCACGGATACGCAGTGGCAAAAAGCAATTGATTTTTTCCGACGCCCAGAAATTACGGTATTAATTTCTTGCTAAACTTAACTATCTTAATTAAATATATTACTAACGATAACTTTTTGCAGAAACGTTCTGCGGTCAACAAGGAAAATAGAAGGAAACTGAAAGAGTTTAGCTATGGAGGTTCTCAGTCAATCCCAGCCTTACGCTATAAAAAGGTTAGTTAGTTAATTAATTATTTTTTATGTTATTTTTCTTATTTACGTTTAATTATTAATTTTATAAAAATATATGTACGTGACAGCGCAATTTAGAGACTGGGGAACTTGAGTCCATCCCGGATAGCTGGATGGATACTCACCATAAATCAGGCACAGGGTGGGTGACAGAGACAGCCAAAAATACTTGGGTACGTTAAGTTTTTTTAAACATTTTTCAAATTTTTAATTGTTTCAAAGTTTTAATTACATTATACATTGTATCACAGGAGGAATTGCGTGCATACCGCGACACACAGCAGACACAGGCAACTGATACTGAGAGTTCCACACTAGTTTCGAGTGCGCCTGAAGATGAAGACATATCTTTGGTACAAAATGTCTTCGGAAAACGACGGGGCCAACAGAAAGGATATGGACGTATCCTTAACATAAGGGACCGAACTCCATTTGATTTTCGTCCTTCACAAACTAGAGATGAAGAGTTGTCTGAGATGAGAGAGCGTCTTCGACAGTTAGAGGAGCATGTCCGGACTCATTGTATCACCCCGGGATCTCAATCTGCCCCACCACCACCCGATGATCCCGATGTTGGAGCACCGACTCAGTAGGACTTATGTATGAATTTTATTACAATTGACTATTACATTATCATGTTTAAGACAAGTCTTTATTTTGATTCAGCGAATATATTCTTATGTTTTTATTTATATCTTTAATATAAGTGTTTTAATTTTATTCTATTTTTTATTATATTTAATTCAAAATAAATAAATAAATAAGGGAATAACAAATATAAATTTAATTTAATTTTTTTGTATATTTAATTCAAAATAAATAAATAAATAAGGGAATAACAAATATAAAAAAAAATTGGGGACAAGTCTATACCGAGGACATTGTCCTCGGTATATACCACCAAGATGTCGGTATACACCAGTACGATGACAAATTGGGGTTGGTTGTACCGATGACATTAGTCACTTTCTACCGAGGACATTGTCCTCGGTAAAACTTATACCGAGAACATTTCTAATGTCGTCGGTAGAAGTTTTGTTTTACCGACGCGGATGTACCGATAACTTTATACCGACGACATTGTCTCGGTATAAGTTGTACCGAGGACATTTGGGCTTATACCGAGGACATTTGTTCTCAGTATAGGCCCTGTTTTTTGTAGTGTCTATTGCGACTTGTCGTAGCAATCAAATTGTTGCAACTCATGTCTATTGTGACAACATGACTGGCAAGTTTGGCGACAATTTTTTTTTTTCAAAAAGTATTTTTTTTAATTTCTATTTAAATATTTTTTTGTGTCACAAGATAATAAGCTAAAACTAAATATATAAAAACTTTTTTAAAGAAACAAATATATTTTTGTAAAAAATCACGATGATGACAATATTTGTTGATATTAATAATTACTTTCTAAGGACGTTTTCTTGTTAAAAAAAATCCTCTCTTTTCTAATAATTTACTATTCAAAATTATATAGGAAGTTATTACCGACTACAGGATTTACCATGATCAGAATATCTGATCGCGAGCATTGATAACTTGTAGCACAGGAAGAAAGACCATAAAAGTTTTGGAATATCGGGATAGTGCCAACTGAAGAAACTCCGACGATAAAATCAGTATAAAATTCAAGTAAAGAAATGTAAAGAAAATAAGGTCGGCGTAGCATGGTGGCGAGGAGTTGATTTAAATGATCAGTCCTTTAGTAAAAGAGTTAATTAAGAGCTTTTGAGAGTTGCTTCCGTGAGTGTAAGTGAACCAATATGTGATGCCTCACAAGGAGGCCTAGGCCCTTCTATTTATAGACCTCCGTATCTGTTACTTAACTTCTAAGGGGTAAGCATGAGAAGTGGTCTTACTGAAAAAAATCTTGATTCATGATCTTGGGCGAGTTGGATACTCTTCCAGTTCGTAGTCTTTTCCTAAGTGTTTGACTAGTTTGGGTCTTATCAGAGGGTGAACTGCTTTTGAGTTATATGATAACATACTTCAAAGATCAAAGATGATTTTATTTTTTATTTTTTGAGTTGTGGGTAAAGATAAAAATTAATATAGAAAATATAAAATAAAATAAATTTAAGGGAGAATGTGACTAATCACTAATGATTTGAAATTATAATAAGGAATCAACTAACGAAACCAGATTTATTGAATCCAAACATACCAACAAAGTCACCAATATAATTAAACTTTTAATTCAAAAATGATAAGTTATGGTATTGCTCAACTTCTTCTCAACTTCTTTTTGAAGGAATAATACTACTTAACTTTTATTCTAATAAGGGCGCAATACAAACTTTTAATTAATTCCTTTAAATCAAGATTCAACTGCTAAAAAAGAAAAACAATCATTGCACATATAATAATTTTTTTGATCACATATTAATATTATATAAAGAAGGTGAGTTAACATATTTTAACGAAGAGAGAAAAGAATAAAAAAGTATTGCTAGCATTTAAAAAAAATTGTGACTTAGAGTCTGAAAAACAAAGACACTACTACATATTGATTAACAAACTAACTCTCGTGGACCATGCTTTTTAAGGAACACTCGTTAATAGATTAGTTTAATACAGTCCATTAAAACGAGTGGGAAAAGAAGAAGAAAAGAGAGGGAAAAAAATACCGACGTTTGGACCAGTTTTATAATTAATGAGTGTGGAAAATTTTCACAAAATGAAAGTAATGTCGTAAACCACGATAATGTAAAACACTCTCCATAATCTCATTTGGTCCCAAACCACGATAATATATTCTCTAAAGAGTATAGACAAATCACCTCATTAATTCACTAAGGATCTAATACCCAGTGGCCCTTAAATATACGTAGGGCATAAGATTTGACTTGTAAAAGATTTGAAGGTATAATATGGATTATTACTTGCCAGTATTATTGCCCTGTAATGGTTGGTGCCAGCACTTGTACTTGGCTAGCTAGCTAGGCAAAAGATAAGCCTCAATACTGTCATTACATAACGGCCAAACTTCGTGTCATTGTCTTTCAATTCTTGCCCTAATACAGAAACTACAACACTACCCACGGCTAAAAAACAAAACAAACTTGACCTAAAATCTAGGCTCTTCTCCAATCAGAATAAGAAGAGTAATATAATATAGCTCTTAACCGTGAAGAAATAAAACAAGAAAATCTCTTTATTACAGAGATTAATATATAATATATAATATATATTATAGAGTTTTTTCTAAATGGTTTTCAACCTAACAATTTATTGGGTTAATAATAAACAGGACAGGACAAAGAGACTGTTGTGTCTTGTTTATATATTAGCCTTTTGTCCTACATGGATAATAATAGTTTGCATGAAACGGGCTACGTGGAAGAAAAGTAGATATAAAACCTATTGTATAAGTACATATAATATACCTTCGGTATGAATCAAGATCTCCTGTTTGGTATATATAATATATAACTATTGAATGAAAACGCGTCACGTTAATAAGATGACACGTCATGCAGACGTAAACAGATTCATTTTTCGTGGCACCTTCATGCATGGGGAGGGGAGTCGTACCCCAACAATGGGTAATAAAGGGATTTTCTTTGTTGCTTACCAGGATGCGTTTACAGCAGCAAATCAAGTTGTTTTGTTCTGTAGTAGAAGAAAATGTAATTATATAGTTTGAAATTCAGGTAGCTACTTGGGAGCCAACAACTAAATTGGACCGGTTTGGTGTGTCATTTCATAATAATTTCTTATTAATGTAGGTTTAAGTGGCTTTCAATTATCTATTATTTAAAGTGCTTAAATGTTCAATGTACGTACCTAAAAATGAAAATTCATAATTTTGATCCTTTCAATTGAGAGAAACAAAATCTCGATTTGAGTAAAAGGATACCATAACAGTCTCCTCATTATTGCTTATTAAGCAAAAGTTGAGAAAGAAACTTACTAGCTTTTTTAATCTAAAAAATGTATAAAATTAAGTTGATAATGTCAAGGGGGATAAGATCTCACCGAATACTTAATTTGAAGCTTTCAATGTTCGAAAAAGTGGACTTAATTGGACTTAATTGTGATTAGAGTTTTTCATAAATGGCAGCCTGCTCAAATCCCACTTTATTCTCTACATTGTTCCAGTCAATATCATTTTCTTGTCAAATATATAATAAAATAGAACACTCAAAATACTATCAATAATAATTAATGGAAAATCATCCAAGGTATTAGTGTGGTGATTAAGTTCACGAAGAAACTCAATAGCTTCCAAATCAGAAAATTGAGGACCACACACAAAAAAATCAGAGGCCAAAACAATGAAGAGAAATAAGAAGGATATTTAATTAATTTAAAAAAAGAATATGAAAAATGGAAAATATTCTCACTAAATACTACAAAAATATATTTTTGGAATAGTAGTCAAATAATTATCTGAAAAAACTAATAATTTAGTAATAATTGTTTAGTTCTCATCCAAGGAATACAGGAACCTATAAAAAACCAAACATTTTCGAAACAAAAGTGCAATAATTTCAGTTTTCTTGACTCGAAGTCACATTTTCACATTCATTTGTCAGTATAACATAGTGATCAAACAAAACCAATTATTTTTATTTTTGCTAGAAATAATGATAATTGTCACATTTCTTGGTAGATCTCAAACCCCGAGGAATTAATTAATAATTAAAAGAGTTGGATGCCACACATATTCACATTCAAATAATTAAAAAGCAGTATAGCTAGCCAAGTAATAAAATTTGTTTCGTCACATATGGAATATTTTTTTAATAAATAAATTATCAACAGTCCCTAAAAAGCCAGACACTTGGATTACTACTAACACATGTCACAGTTTGCCTTCTTCCAAATCCCATTTGACTCGTTAAATACTTTTTAAATTGGTTATTTTACATCCATGAGATTTCCATGAACAGGTTGTGACACTAAGCCAACACACATTACCTCCCAAAAAAGAAAGAAAGAAAGTTAAAGCTAGTCTTTAACGAAACTTTTATTCACTGCCCCACTTCTAATTTTCTCTTAATGAAGCTATGAATCTTGTATAAATACACACACAGCAAGAGTTCAGATTTAGAACCAACAATAAAGATCTTTTAAACCCATTATAGAGAGTTTCAAAAATGGCTATGGCTTCACCTGTAAAGGTGGTTCTAGGCTCCATAGCCTTTGGGATTTTCTGGGTAATGGCTGTTTTTCCTTCAGTGCCATGTTTACCTATTGGTAGAACTGCAGGGTCCCTATTAGGGGCTATGCTTATGGTCATCTTTATGGTCCTAAAACCAGAGGAAGCATACCACGCTGTGGATCTTCCAATATTGGGACTCTTATTTGGTACAATGGTGGTAAGCGTTTATCTCGAAAGAGCAGACATGTTTAAGTATTTAGGCAAATTACTTTCATGGAAAAGCAAAGGAGCGAAGGACTTACTTTGTCGTATTTGCCTCATTTCCGCCGTTTCAAGTGCTCTCTTCACAAACGACACCGCCTGTGTCGTTTTGACAGAGTTCGTCCTCAAAGTCGCCAGACAGCACAACCTCCCGCCCCACCCGTTTCTTCTGGCCCTCGCCACCAGCTCCAACATCGGCTCCGCCGCCACCCCAATCGGAAACCCGCAAAATCTCGTCATCGCCGTCCTCAGCAAAATCTCGTTCGGACAGTTTCTCGTCGGACTTTTACCGGCGACGCTTTTAGGTGTCTCCGTTAATGCCGGACTCCTCCTCTGCATGTACTGGAAACAGTTATCAATCAAGAAACAAGAAGAAGATCCGATCGCCGGAGCCGCCGCAGAAGAGGCCGTGAACTCCCACCGATTCTCTCCGGCAACTCTGTCTCACATCTCATCGTTGAATTCACAAGACTGGAGCTCAAAATTGGATAATCTGAACGTTCAAAGCTCTCCGAATCTGATCGCGAGCGGCCCAAGCACCGGCGCCGGAGGTGAACCGAGCCTGAGAAGCCGATTGAGCTTGAGCGAGAACGAAATCAATAGAGTTGTAACCGAAGCTTTGGGATCAGGACGACAGTCTGTGACGCCAAAAAATAAAGAGGTGGCGATCGAAGTGACGTCGTTTCATCATAAAAAGGAGGATTCTGTTCATTCGGTTACTTCGGTTCATTCGCTATATTCGTTTCATCATAAAAAGGAGGACTCGGGGGGTCATTCGCTCCATTCCGTTCATCATAAAAAGGAGGATTCGGTTCACTCGCTACATTCGGTTCATTCGAATCGGGTCGCCTCGGTGGATGGACTATCCGATAACGAGGCTTCGTTTAAGTCCATAGAAGGAAAAGGAAGAAGAGTAATTTTGTCACCAAAATGGAGAAGGCTATTGTGGAAAACTTGTGTTTATTTAATCACCATTGGAATGTTGATTGCTTTGCTTTTGGGACTAAATATGTCTTGGACTGCAATAACTGCTGCTTTGGCTCTTGTAGTTCTTGATTTCCAAGATGCCCAACACTGCTTAGAAAAGGTACTATATTATACAAATTTTTATATATTTTTTTTAAATTCCCATTATTGTTAGCACAATTTTTATTTATAATTTTGATTTTTTTTTTTCTTTTTGGACAGGTATCTTATTCACTTCTCATATTCTTCTGTGGGATGTTTATTACGGTGGAGGGTTTTAACAAGACAGGGATACCAGGCACACTATGGGATCTTATAGAGCCTTATTCACAAATTGATCGTGTTAGTGGGATAACTGTGCTTGCTCTAGTCATTATTGCTCTATCTAATTTGGCTTCGAATGTCCCAACTGGTAATATTACTTTCTCTTTTTTTTTTCTTTCTTTTCTTTTTAGGGTATCGTTTTACAAACTATGATCACATACGTATAAAGAAAAAAAAAAATTAGAAGAAGTCGTTTTCTTTGTCTAGTTTATTACAAGAAGGAAATGGTTTGTATGTTGCTTGAAGATGTGATTCATTAGGCTTGTAGTAGAGTGATCAATTATGAAAATCTGACATGAATTAATCTTCTTTATGGAAGTCTTATTTTTTAATTTTGTGTTATCATAGGTCGTTTTCCAACCTCTTGCAAAGCTTGGTCTTTTTGAGTCCCCTTTGGAGTGCAAACTTTAGAGATACTATCTTGAACACTTAAAAGCCTTTTTTAAAGTATTAAATTAAATATTTTGAGTAATATATGTTTTTAGATTACTTGTCCCTTTCTATATATATCTTCATGCACGCAAAGCCTTCCTAACAAGCTTCACATACCCAAAATAACTCTGTTTTTCCTTTTTGCGTATAAAAATCATGCATACTTTTTCAATAACCGAATAAAATAAAAGTGGTACCCAACATTAACATTTCGCACATTTTGATATAGATGAACTTATCAATTATGTTCATTCAACGTGTTGAGACTTGAGATGATGCCCTTTTCAAGTGGTGTTTTGAGATGTTTGACTATGTTGTAGTTCTTTTGCTGGGAGGGCGAGTGGCAGCGTCGGCGGCTCAGATCTCGGCGGAGGAGGAGAAGAAGGCATGGCTGATCTTAGCATTTGTGAGCACAGTAGCAGGGAACCTATCATTGCTGGGATCAGCAGCCAATTTGATAGTGTGTGAGCAAGCAAGCAGAGCGCCACAACTTGGATACAACTTATCCTTTTGGAGCCATCTCAAATTTGGATTGCCATCCACTATTATTGTTACTGCTGTCGGTTTGACTTTAATTAGATGATTTTGTTTATTTGCTGCTTTATATGTATCTATTAGCCATATATAATATTGTATTATTGTAAAATTAGAAAATTATTAATAATAAAATGAAAATCTCTAATTGTCAAGTGATGTTGAGTTCCAACTTCTAATTTAGGTTAACGCCAAATCAACAAATTTGATTTTTAGATTTTCAATTGGGTTAGGTTTTTGCCATATTAGTGTCGATTAGCTGCAACATCAAACAATTCGTGACTAGAACCATTGGTTTCCAATAAAGAAAAAAAAATATTCATAACTGAAAACAAATGATATTTACTCATAAATTACCAATAGAGGTAAAATCTATAACTCTTTTTTTTTAACATTTTTAAATTGTTAAACAAAAGAAAATATGTTATTCATCATAACAATGAAATAAGTTTTTTTTTTTTTTTTGACAAAACCAATGAAATAAGTATAGCAATGCATAGCACACGTGAATGAAATAAGTATAAATGTAACACGTGAATGGAAGTGCCACCACTCTTTGGGACCGATGCCTTTTAGATTGTATTGGATGATATTATGATGTGAGTTTTTAAAATAATAGAAATATAATCTTATTCAGATATTTCGGATGATTTTATCTAATATAATTTATAATTTTTATATATTCTATCATTAAGGTAAAATTTTGTAACTTACTGTTTGACAATTTATAGTTTGTTGGAATAAATTACATGCAAAGGGATGAGATTACAACCGCAGTAATATAATACAAATAATGATAGAAGAATACAAATTACAAATAAATTAACACAATAATTAAGGATATATTTTATGTAAAGTATAAAAACTTATTATTATATTAGCTAAATATAATATAATGATTGTGAATTATTACCAAAATTAATTTGACTATTCTATTTGAACTATTTTATAAAATACATAATCTAAAAAGTAATTTGTCAAAATACAAGTCCAATAAATAATGAGATAAAATACAAAATCTAAAAAACTATAAACCCAATTTTATTTATCACATTGTACCATACAATTTCAATTTTTTTCTTATTTTCTCATATGCTTTCTCTCTTCTCATTTTTTGCTTGGATAATTTTATATCTCCTTACTTTCTCTCATATCCATTTCAATCTCATCACTTTTTCACTACATCAAAAACACCCAATTAGGATACTATTCTAGGGCACTCACCCAGAAGCGAGCCCTAAAAACAACTCCTGGACATTTTAGGGCTCACGTTGCGAGTTCTTATAGAATTTCTCCGCGAGCCATAAAAACTATGTGTGTCCTAAAAGTTTGAATTTTTTTTAACAAACACCTCCTGGACTTTTTAGAACACTTATTGCGAGTCCTTAAAGAATTTTTTTAGGATACGCGGTGCAAGCCCTAAACACTTATGTGTGTCCTAAAAGTTTGAATTTTAAAAAATCACAAATTCCCTCCAATCCCTAAAATCACTCAATAATATAAAAAAAACACACAAAAATCACTTAAATCACTATCTCTCTCTCTCTCTCTCCCGAAGCTCCTCCTCTCTCTCTCTCTAGCTCGTCTCTGCCAAGGCAAACAGTCGCCTTGTCGTCGCCGCCCATCGCCATGCGTCGCCCCACTCGACGCGCCACCCCCCGAAACCCCCAACCTCCGGAGCTCAGCCCCTCACGCGCGGCCTAAGGCCCTCAAAGGGCTTGTCGAAGTTTCTGCGATTTTGGGTTTTCTCAAACTTTCCGACCACTTTCCGGCCACCTCGAGCCACCACGAGAAGAACCACCACCACCATATTCCTTGTATCTTGGGCTTCAAAATCCACTAAAAAATCAAACCCAATGACCACTGCGAGTCCTAAAAGTTTTTTTAAAGCTCGCTAAAAAGTCTTTTTTATCGTAATGTTTCTTTCCTTAATTTCTCTCTCATAACTTCATCTCTCATCCACTTCCAAATTTAATATAATTTTATTTTATTTTGTAAAAGGTTAATATGTAATATAATACAAATAACCGATTGGTCATCTTAATATAATTTAAAACAAAATATAGTATTACATGAAAATATATATATATATATATATAATACATTCTAATACAGTACAACACACAATACCAAATATAACCTAAGAAGCTTACATTATACAAATATGTTCACTTTATAGGATTACTTTATTGATAAATTAAAAAAAATTATTAAACTAAGTTTTGAAACAATATAAAATATCCCAAATGGAATTCTTTTTTTCTTTCTTATTTCTATTATTGGTCCCTACTCTTTATGATGATTGATGATTTGGTCACACTATTTTCTTTAATTAACAAATCCGTCCTCGTTTTTCTTATTTTTGTGCAACTTTTCATTAGAGTCAAACTCCCTTAAATTAACGTTCCATCAAAATTTAGTTTTAAATTGTAAAATTAAAATTGAAAAATATTAAAATATATAATAATCATTTTTAAATTGAGTGAATTGTGTATGATGGGATTGGTAGGCAAATAAACAAGAGAAGTTTACATAAATATGAGAAAAATATATATAGTTTCTAAATTTATGGGAAAAAAAATAATTGTACAAAATATGATAAGTTTTGAAAAAAAAGTTTAAAATATGGTAAATAAATTACCATAGACTTAATTATCTTATTTTCTCTTCTCTCCTCACGATCTCTCTCTCTTCTTCTCATTTATTTATTTCTCTTCCCAAATTCAATGGCCATCTCAGATTTCTTCCCAATTCAATGGCCATCTCAGATTTCTTCCGGCGGTCCTACCTCCGCTGTTGCCTCCGACGACGGCGGCGAACTGACTTTCTTCTTCTTCTTCTTCTTATTTGGTCTTTCTTATTCTTCTTTTTCTTTCTTCAAATCTAGTTTTCTTCTTTTTCACATCTGATTTTGAACTTCATATTTGATTTTTCTGGGTTTTTTTTCTTTCTAAATCTGTTTAAGTAACCAGGTACTTGATTTCATATTTGATTTTTCTGGGTTTTTTTTCTTTCTAAATCTGTTTAAGTAACCAGGTACTTGACTTCATATTTGATTTGATTTAAGAAATGTACTTAAGAAAAGTTGACTGCTATTATTTAGTGTAGACTAGGGTAGTATAAGAAGCTAGTTAGTTGAATATTTTAGGGTACTTTTAACATATGAAAGCTTAGGTTAGCTGATTAGTTTTTTTGGTTGAAAAGGGCAAAAGTTGTCAAAAGGTTCTTCTCTGTGATGTTTAGATCAATAGGTTTAGCAGTCAAACATTCATCAAATAAGGTTCTAACATAAATATTTATGTGTTTATTAATTATTTAAAGAAATAGAACTAGAACATTTGCTAAAAAAATGTATCAATATGTTTACAAAATTTATTTAGAATACAAGTACAAGAAATAAAAAAACAAGCAAACAAAACTTTTGATTTTTCTGGGTTTTTTTTTTCTCCAAATCTGTTTAAGTAACCAGGTACCATGACGCCTGAATCATTTTATTCATATCAGATTTTTTTTAGACCTAGGTGTAACTAGTTACAGTAGCGATTAATTTAGATTTTTTTGCTTAGATTTGATTTTGTTTTCACATCTGACTAAGTAACCAGGTACCATAGAAATTGGTTATTTTTTTTAGATTTGATTTTTTTTTCAAACCTCGCTGTAACCAGTTACGATTATCAATTTAGATTTTTTAGTAATGTGGCAGTAACCGGTTACTACTATCAATTTTAACTGTTATGGCAAGAACTCGAGTGAATTGTAACTGATTACTGACAGATTTGGAAGAAAAAAAAACAGATCAGAATACATCCAGTAAAGAAGAAGAAGAAAGTAACCGGTTACTCCTATTAAAATAACTGATTGATAACTAGTTACTGAGCCAAACCTAAAAAAAACTCAGAAAATAAAAAATTAATCTAAGAAGTAGTAGTAGAAGAAGAAGAAGGTAGTAACTGGTTACCCCTATAAAAAAAATAAAGTAAGGGAATCAATTGAATAGTCTAAAACAGTAGTAGTAGACTTAGAAAAAGCGAGGTTAGTTTGGTCGTACAACAACTTACATAGTTTCCAGTTATAATGCATTTTTGGATCAAACAAAGGACCCTTGAACTTTTTCTTCTTCTTTCCTCCTTTCTTCAATTCATCATCGCCACTTTCCAACGTTCCTTCATTTTCCTGATCCACCGTCTCTACCAAACCACCTTCACCTTCCGTGTCTTCTCTCCCTTCACCTTCTCTATCCAAATTTTCTTCCTTACCATCTACTACCAATCCTTCTTCTTCCCCGCCATCCTTTTCCTTCTCTGACTCTTCTTCTTCTTTTTCTTCAGATTCTGCTGGTTTCTCTTCTCCTTATGTAGTCTTTTTCGGTAGCTTTTTCTTCTCTTTCTCCTTTTTTTTAATAGGTACTGCTCTGGGATTCATTTTCTCATGTTTATGCTCGTGGAAAGACTTAGAGACAGACCCGTTAACCTGCCCAGGGAGCTGCATTTCCCCAGGATCCGTGGTTGTCAATGAGGCTGCCTCCTGCTAGTCCCTTTGACAACTTCCTCAAGGCAGCTGGCTGTTAAAAGCTACTATATATCTCACACTCTTTGTCGAAGTGATTAACAGTGTTGTAAATCACTAGGAGATTCACTGTTTAAGTTTAGGATACAGCTAATAGCCTTTTATCATTAATTAACTAAGAAATCACTAAAAAGGGTTTCCAATCCCTGGTGTTTGTATGCATTCTCTAGTTGGGTTAGTCTTATTTATTGCTATTTGGTAGTATTTATCTCTTTCATCTCACATGGTTGGCTTACTGTTTAGAAATATTAACAGTAAAGACATCCACGCCAAACTAGTCTATTCACTTTTGAAAATATAAATATTAATAGTTTAATGGTGTTAAAAGTCAAATAATAACATATGATTCAAACGGGTTTACAAACTGGTTACTGATTAAGAAACTGTGGTGAAATACATTATTTTGAGGAGTTATTTTAATTTAAAAAATAATCTCAAAATAATAAAAAATAGATACCAAAAAAGTATAAAAGATAAAATATGGTCTACAAATAAAATTTTACAAATATATGGGAAAAAAACTCCCATAAAAATGTAAATAAAAAAAATATGCCATAAAAAACTTTAAAAGAAAAAACTGCCATATATTTCAAAGTTTATAAAAAATTCTCATAATTAGTGTAATTTTCTCAATAAACAAGACAATAAAGGGAGTGTGGAGCCACGGCACGTGCAATTTGGGAATTGAGTTAAGAGCCCACTATAAATTCAGAAGCCCAATACATCTTCCCCTCTTGCAAGCTACAAAAATTATTGGGAAATTCTCAAAAAATACTTAAGTTTTAAAAAAAATACTAAAAATACAGAATTTGTAAAAAATCACAAAAATATAGAGTAACATAATCATAAATATGGAATTTTTTTATAAATAAATTTGTAACAATAAATTTTTTTTAATCAAAATTTACAAATATATAATTAAAATTTATAAATTTGTAACCATATGTTATAATTTTGTAAACAATATTTTTAAAATTTATAGTATTAGGTGTAATTTTTCAAAAATTATTAACACAACACATATATTCTCTTTCTCTTCCCTACAATGGGGTCCTAAATTTTTTTTTTTTTATATATATTTTCATTAAAAACAAATCAAAGAAATAAGAGTTTTTATTCTCTCCCTAAATTAATGTACAATAAATATATAATTATGGACTAGTAGAACTTAACATAATAATTATCAGGCCATATAGCTAATTTAACTTATGAATTGGTCACCCTAGCCATATCCACATTTTATATAATTTTAAGCACCTTGAGGTTTCTACTTAATTTCATATGAATATCATGTGTATGTAAGTTATAAACCCACTTGCAATCACATTTAAATATATTTCTTCTATATAAACAAATGTGTAAATAACGAAAACTCTTGATTTTAACAGTTTGTATGTTAATTTTAACAGAATATTCTAAATATTTAACGAAATATACATTTAATACTAACTAAAAATAGATATTTATTAATTATATTAATATAAATTCAAATATTATAAAATATCATTATTATAATAATATTTAATATAAAACTACATAGATAATAATTATATTAATAGAAATTCAAATTCAAATATTATAAAATATCATTATTATAATAATATATAATACAAGACTAGATATTTAATAATTATATTAATATAAATTTAAATATTATAATATATTATTATGATAATATTATATAATCGTATTTTTTTACTAATTAAATTAATAAGAATTCAAAATTATAAAATATTATTATAATAATATTTAATACAAAATTAGACATTTAATACTTATATTAATAAAAATTTAAATATTATAAAATATCATTATAATAATATATAGTGAATAATATTAATTTTTATTAAAACAATTATCATCTATGTTTAAAAAGATTATAATATTATATATATATATTTAAAAAATTATAAACAATGTTTTGGTTTAATTTTGCATTTAATATGTTTATTTCATTCTTTTATATATCTACGCCCTGATATTCAGCCCGGGTCTTTTATGCAGCTCGAGTACAGCTGGCTAGCTAAGAACAGTACTAAAGGACCCACAAGTTGAAATTTCCTCTACGAAGGCAGTGTGACTCCCCAGGTAATAACACGAGCTGAGGAATACGAATCATTAAGGCACGGGCTGGAGATGGATATAAAACACAGCATCCTGAGCACGAGCTGGCGTTATGTTCAGGCCGTGGTACTCTGACAACCTGCTATGTCCAGGAGTCTTTATAAACCTGGATACGTTATTTATAAACGTACGTGATTAGACATTACATGTCTGTTATTCCTGAATTCTCGAACACGTAACATAAACGTGCATGATCAAACATCACATATCCGATTATGCCAGACGACCCATGATCAATTTTACCAAATGATTAGACCATACATTAATATATATTGTAATATTCATCATTTGTGCAAGACAAGTCATATATAGGATGGGTATCCACGTGATGACCCCTGCACCTATCCTGAGATGGTTCTTCTATAAATATCAAGACCTTTGATAGAAAAGGGGTTGGGTTTTCTCTGTGTAATGCAAATACTCTGTCAAAATATAGAGAGATATACAATAATAATATTGACTCGTGGACTTGGGGGATTTTAGCCTTCGAACCACATAAAAAGGAACGAGTATTCTTATTATATCATTCTAAGCATCCTTAAGAGTTATTATTCTTATTACGGTTTATCCTTAAGCACTAATTTATTCCAGCTAATTACGTAATACACTGTTGGCGAAAAACCGCGTCAACAATATTTAATATTATTTATTTATTTAATGATTAGACCATACCTTAATATATATTGTAATATTCATCATTTGTGCAAGACAGGTCATATATAGGATGGGTATCCACGTGATGACCCATGCACCTATCCTGCGATGGTTCTTCTATAAATATCAAGACCATTGATAGAAAAGGGGTTGGGTTTTCTCTCTGTAATGCAAATACTCTGTCAAAATATAGAGAGATATACAATAATAATATCGACTCGTGGACTACGGAGATTTTAATCTTCGAACCACATAAAAAGGAACGAGTATTCTTATTATATCATTCTAAGCATCCTTAAGAGTTATTATTCTTATTATGGTTTATCCTTAAGCATTAATTTATTCCAGCAAATTACGTAATACACTGTTGGTGAAAAACCGCGTCAACAATATATAATATTATTTATTTTTTTAAAATTTATATGACAATGATACAAATTTAATAAAAATAATTAATAAATTATATAAATTAAATTAAATAAACATACATTTTTATCTAGCATATATATGTATAAAAAAATACATGTTTCTTTAGATACTTTTATTTGAAACATATAATTGTCACATATATTTTTCTTAATAAAATTGTCCCTAACTATATTTTTATACCCCAATGTCTATATGGTTAAGAAATTATGGTCGTTTCCTCAAAAATAAAAATAAAAACTTGCCGTCATTTATTATAAAATTATTTTTGAGTTCTAATCGATTTATTATGAATCATTATTTATATTAATAGCATTGTATTTATGTTAATCAGCAATTAAACATGGATGTTCCCTATATTTTCTCAACATTAGTTGGAAAATTAAGGTATGCTTAATAAGACAATAATTGCTATTTTATGTTTTTCTTTTAAAATATAGAAATATTGACACTTAAATGAACAAAAATACTCCTCATGTAAAATTTCCTCTTCCTTTTGCTCATGCTCTCACGCTACTCTTTGTCGAACTCTCATAGAAATCTCTTAGTTTAACTTTTTTTTGAATTTTTTTCTCATCAAATAATGCAAATTTTATCTTGAAAATTAGAAAGAACAGTTTCTTATTCTTGACCAACAAAAAAAGGTACAATTTTGACCTAGATTTGTTGAAGAAACAAGAGTGAAATTCTGGTATATATTTATTTATGATTGAGTAATTTAATTATTTATTTGTTTTTTTGTAGAATTGAACTAAAATCTAGATTTTGGTCCATTTTGAATATATATTTTATATAAAAAAGAATGTATAGATAATGAAATTCTTGCTTTTAACATTTTTTTTAATTTAATAAAATGTTTTAAATATTTAACAGAATATAGATTTAAAACTAATTAAAAATAGAGATTTATTAATTATATTAATATAAATTCAAATATTATAAAATATCATTATTATAATAATATTTAATATAAAACTACATATTTAATAATTATATTAATATAAATTTAAATTCAAATGTTATAAAATATCATTATTATAATAATATATAATATAAAATTAGATATTTTATAATTATATTAATATAAATTTATATATTATAAGAAATCATTATAACAATAATATATAATACATAATCTTCTTTTTT
This sequence comes from Humulus lupulus, assembly GCF_963169125.1. Lineage (NCBI taxonomy): Eukaryota > Viridiplantae > Streptophyta > Magnoliopsida > Rosales > Cannabaceae > Humulus > Humulus lupulus. The sequence continues at coordinate 29,589,692 of NC_084797.1, forward strand.
AGAGAATGTAATACATAACCTTAATTTTTATTAAAAAAATTATCATTTATATTTAAAAAAGAAAGCATGTTATTTTTTTATTTGATTTAACTTATATAAATGTATATATATATATTCATATTGAATAATAATAAATATTATAAATATATTATATAAAAGTGTCGTGTGTATATAAATTTTACATCCAAATTTCGAGAATAAATAAATAACCTAAAAATGCAGGCTCGAAAAGAGTGAACTCGAAAATAACAAGTCTTGGTTGTACACTTGTATAAATTGACATAATCCCATATTTGCTCAGTTAATGGCACTCGAGCATAAGTTGCATAGTTCGAGCCTGATATGCAGGCTCGAAGGCACCGATCTTCTCCGAGGAACGAGTTCGGCAAAATCGCTAGATGATGAGGAGGAGGTTATAACTGGAATGACGAGCTCGAAGTCTAGATCGGTCTCGAAAGCATATCAGCCCTACGATTGAGCTGAGTGACGCGTTTTGCACACAGAAAGACTGTTAGGAAATCCTTATTCCTTAGGGATTTGTTGTTATCAGATATTAAATCTCAATTACTATGGGATATTATGCAGTTAATGCATTATTTGTATTTATTTCAAATTTAAATGCTTGATTGTAACTTTCCGATATAATGGGAAGATATTCTTTCAACCAGGTCTATAAATAGTCTGGGGAATTTTATTTGTAGAGACGCACAAATTGTACTGGAGAATACTCTGCCAAATTGTTTTTTGAAAAAGCTTTGAGAAAAGTGAGAGAAATAATATTGACTCGTGGACTAGGCAGATTTTAACTGCTGAACCATGTAAAAAGCTTGTGAATTCTTCTGTTTTTTCTTTTCTTTTCTTGCATAATTGTTTAGTGCTCTTCATATCTAAGTTGACAAAAAACAGCATCAACAGTTTGGTGCTTTCATTGAGAGCATTAAACAATTAATGGCTGTTACTAACAATCCTGGAACTGGTGGGCGACCATTGCTACAAATTCCTGAGGAAAGAACTCCTCAGACTGAAAACTACCCACGAAGGCCTGGGAAGCAACCTATGGCAGATCAAAGCCTGGATGAAGGAAGTGCATCATCCGACTCCAGGGGTCACTAGCTCCAACCCCCAGGCCCGACGAGGATTTATATTATAATCCCAAAAGATATGTGCCCATTGTGGAATTGGAGAATCGCAGATTGCGCAAACAGCTGGCCGAAGCCACACAACGTAATGAGGAATTGCCTAGGCAAGCCACTGAGGCACAGGCACCTCCTTGGAGGAACAGATGGCATCCCCGCGGGAGTACGGCTGCCATAATGGCCGAACAAAGGGCCTAACAAGCCCAGCCAAGGCCTAGGGAAAATACCAGCAACAGTCACCCTAGGAGAAATACTCAAAATGCTACTAGTGGAAACCCTACGGTGAGTGTAACTGCTGGAATGGGGAATAATCGAGCTCCCACTGTAGCTCGGAATAATAACCCCAAGCCTGTTAGGAACAACCCGGAGCCAGTCCGAGCCAATTCTGGACCTTCCAGACCCAACAATGGAAGGCCCCCGTCGTCTCCAATAAGGCATCCTCCGTCGCCAACAAGGCTCCCATCTCCAGTTTGAGAGGCACCCTAACCAACTCCTAATAGGAACCGGGCGGGGGAACGAGCACTCCAAAGACCTTCTCGGAGCAGTAGCCGAGAGAGAATCCATATGGCTCGACCTGGACATGGAGGTGAACGAGAAGCCCCCCGAGGACATAGGGCATCCCAGCCAGCGGGAAGTCATATGTCGAGGTCACAAATAACTAGAGCGAGGGGGCAAGTGGAAGACCCACCTCACAACCATCGAGCCACACAACAACCCGAGAGAAATGTTAGCATCATAAGTGGAAGTTTGAACCTAAGTAGGTCGGTGAGTGTATACAACATCGAACCTAGGAATACTAGGAATTATGAGAACCCTAATCTTCGAGATCATTTGAATCAAAACCGTGGGCAGACTAACCCTTCAAACACGGATTTACAAACACATTTGCATAGCCGAAAAGAGCCCATGCGGCCATTATACAGGAATCAGTATAACCCTGTACTGGGGCAAGGAGCTGGAGTTTTCACAAACAATAACCAGCTGCCCCAAGCGCAAGCTCAACCTCGGGTGGATTTAGTCAAAGAGAGAATTAACCAACTTGAAAGAGCATTCAGACTCCTTCAAGAGGAGAGAAATAAGGACAAGGCAAACGACTCTGATGAGAAGCTCCAACCTTTTGCTCCACATATATCAAACACTCTGTTTCCTTACAGATTTAAGATACCCCACGTGGCCTTTTGACGGGACCTCAGACCCGTACAACCACCTGAGTAAGTTTAACACAATAATGCGTGCCAGAAACGTCGGATACGAGCTTAGATGCATGCTTTTCCAACCACACTGACGGGACTAGCATAAAATTGGTTCGACAAGTTCTGAAGGCATTCGATCTCATCTTGGGAACAATTGGCAAAAGAGTTTAAGAAAAAAATTCAAGGCCATGGTAGGTGTAAGGCCCGAAGCCTCGACCTTGACTAATGTTAGACAACAACCGGGAGAATCACTAAAAAGCTAGTTAGCAAGGTTTAATAGAGGTGGCACGAGCTCAGAATATCGATGAAAATGGTCATCTTATGGTAGTACAAGTTAGGGTATTGCCAAGAAGTTCCATTTGGGACGATATGCAAAGGAAACCTATAAGGAAAATAACTGAGTTCAACAATAGGGCTCAGAGATTCGTCAATGTAGAAGAGGCGAGGTTAGCATTAAAACTGGCCCATCAACCTTTTATAACTACAACGACGAATGTCAACTCATCCACGACCTTGGCTACTGTAATGCCCCGAATTCTCCGATGTGGTTTAATGGCGGGATTAGTAGGCCGGGAGGGCCATACTTGTTTAATTATGCTATTAAATGATAATATGCATGTATATGTGAATTATATTATAATATGATGTTAAATGCATGCATGTGGGTCCACATTCTAATTACAGGGGTGTGATGGTAATTTGGCCCGTTGAGGGTATAATTGTATATTTGTATGCACGTCGATGATAAATTGTTGAGACCACATTATAATGTGGATTTGTTCGAGCTATTCGGCATGAGATGATCTTGGATTATTGATTAGTGGTCTAGTCATAACAAGTTTAAGTTCGGGGCTCGAGGTGAGTCTCGGGGTGATTTTAATGATTAGAACGTTGCCGGGAATTAAAGGGTAGCAGGATATGAATTATTGGTGTTTGAGATTATTGAGAATAGCGGGAATTGGAGAGCGTTAATTATGATTAACGAGATAGGTGGGAAATACCAATTTTGCCCTTGGGAGCCTTTAGAAACTTTTAATTGACCTAGGGGTATAATGGTCGTTTCACCCCTAGGATAGATATAAGCCATTTTAGGCAGGGAAAAGGAGGGAAAACAGAGTATACTTGAAGCTTCTCCCGTACCTTCTTGTTCCTTCAGTTTCCTTTGAGATTTTTGAGCTATTCTTGAGGATTCAAGCTTGGGAAGTAAGCCTTGGGAGTTTGGGAAAGTGTTCCTCCATTGAAGAGCATCATAAGCTGAGCTTTGGGTAAGTTTCTAGCCATTGAATTCTCTGGTTTGCCCTGTTTTGGTTCTAGTTTTCTGTTGTGATTTCTAGGTTGAATACTTGGTTTTGTTGGGAGCTTTGGCTAGGGTTCTTATGGTTGTGATGTTTGGGGTATGTTAGGATGGTTTTTGGGTTCATTTGGCACCAAAAATGGGATTTGGAAGCATTGGAATCAAGTTAGAATCGAAGGAGTTGAAGAAGGAGGTTTCAGGGGGTATCTGGTCTGGAGGTAGCGCTACAGCGCCCACCCTAGGGCGCTGTAGCGCTACACAGGATGCATTTGGGCATTTTGGGGGTTCTGAGAATAGCACTGGGGCACTAGGGAGCAGCGCTGTAGCGCTACTCTGTTCCTTCAAAGTCCTGTTTTGAGTGTTTTTAAGGGTTTTTTACTTGGGGTTTCAATCCTTAAGGCTCGGGATCGAATATACTCACCGTGTGGGCATGTTTCAAGGTCCCGATAGTGGTGCTTAGATTAAGACCCTTTCAATGTTGATTTTCATTAATGTAGGTTATATTTAGTTGTGATTAGGTAACCGCTAAGGAACCAAAAGGTTGATCGTTCTCAGGAGTCGTTCTTATTATATTTCTCGCTCGAACCTGAGGTAAGAAAACTGCACCCCCTGTGTATGTGACATGCATGATTGTTGTTGAGGCATGTTGGTTGATAAATGTGGACATTGATTGCATATTAAATGCTAGCGAATATTGTTTACTTGTTTATGGCACTGACTAGTCAGGGACACTGACCTAAGAGTCAGAAACAGCATAAGCGTCCTGAACGCAGGGCCGAATGAAGATTAGATCTAATCGATATCAGCATTGAATGGCTCTAAGGCATTAATGCTGGACCGACCCTAAGGTCGATGAAACTTATAAGCACTTGGCTAGTCTAAGACTAGTTACTCAAAGTTAGGGCCTAAGGCCTAGGTGGCTGCTTGTCACATGGCTAGGGAAAAAAGCTCCATAGTTGTGACTCTAGAGTCATGAGGAAGGTTATGTTAGTGACTATTAATCATGCACCTATCCCGTTTAAGCTAGTGAAAGGTTCACTTATCTATTATGCCTCGGTGACCCTATCGTCACATAGCTAAAAGGAGTTGTCCCCAACCGGGTGACTTATGCGACTGTCACTTAACTGTTTGGACTGATAGTCCTGAATGATTATTATGATCATTGTTGATATTATATCATGCTATATTGTGTGTTTCTTGCTGGGCCTTGGCTCATGGGTGCTATGTGGTGCAGGTAAAGGGAAAGAAAAGCTCACCCAGCCTTGAGTGGAGAGCTTAGGTGGTGATGTGTGTTAGGAGTGTGTCCTAAAAGCATGTAAAGACATTTGTTTTTTTAATGAATAAATAAATACAATAGTTTATTATTATTGTTATATTTAGATTGTTAAATTATTGTTTGAATAATTTTGAAAATATCAGAAAAATTCCATATTCATTATTGAGGATGTGATCTTGTATTAGTACGAGAGAATTAAGATCACATGAATGAATAAAAATAGTCAACAACAACAAATTAAAGTTAAGGAATTCTTTAATTGGAGTTGTAAGTACGGTTTACTGAGTATCATAATGATACAAATAATCAAGATTCAGATTATTGATGTGGAAAGACATCTCGATAAAGGTGCTTTATATAATATGATTATATATGACATGAACTGATATGAATTAAAGTCTTTATCCAAAAACCATTTAACAATAAAGACTTGTAATTCATATCATAACTGATGATTATTTATAGATCAACCTAAATCCTGAGTGTTCATGAACTCTTGTTCATGTTTATTAAATCTTTTGATTCATTCGTTAAGGTCTCTTCAAAGAATGAGGCTAATGACTTTTGCTTTGGAGATTTAATATCATGGATGGCTAGGAACATGTATCAACAATACGGAATCTAATCTTTCCTAACGGATCGTATATTAGTTCCCTTAAGGGTTAATTCTGGAACTGAATGATTTTGAGCTCAAATCTATAATTAGATTATAGATTAATTATTCACTAGTGAATTCATGGTACTTAAGGAATAAGAAGTAAATTAGAAAGATTAAATGGTAATTCTTCCATTCTAATTTATGAACTAATTAATTAGAGGGTTGAACTATTGTAAGATGGTTATATCAATGGACGACTTAAGAAAAATATTTATGTAAAAGTATATCTATAACATAAAGAGTGCAATTCTGAATTTATAGTGGAGTAATATCAGAATTAATAAATTAACTATTATAATTAAAGAGTTTAATTATTTAGTTTCAATTTATTGGAGCTTAATGTTATAGGTCCATGGTCCCCGAAATGGCTCAAACAATCACTGTCAAAGGCAAATACAAAAAATGGGCAAAAATTACTTATGTGATAAGTAAAATATTTTTCTATGTATCAAACATAATTATTGTTTAATTATGTGTAATTAATTAATTATTTGATTTAATAAAAATATAATTAATTTTGAATTAATTTATTTTTGGGATTTTTGGTATTTAAATAATAATAAAAATTGGGAAAAATCACATGCCATCACAGGCATGTGGTACACGTGTGGCACAGTGCACAGGCACTGTGCTACACGCATAAGAGAGTTTACTCAGTCTCTTGATTCCACAATTTTAGTTATTTAAATATTAAATAAATAATGAGATATTTTAATATGATTAAAATATTATTATTTAAACAAAAATCTGATAACTGATCAGTTATTTTGAATTTGTTTAAAATAACAAATATTTTAATATATTGGATATTGTTATCCAATAAATTCGCATTAGTGACGTGGCAAATGATCCCTGGACACGTGACTGACACCTGGAAATGTTCGGCTAGAGTATCGACCAGAAGATGTACTAAAGGTAGTAAACGGCCCAGTCCTACCTGCGACCAGGCTGGTCGGTAGTTCCGCATACACGACAACATTGATGGGAAGATCTTTGTAATCCCGAATTTATCTCAGTCAATCTCCTGAGTACCCGATTATTCAGGGGAGAATATCTGTAACAATCTTTTGTAATCCCCCTTGAGCCTATAAATAGCAAGAGATAGCTCAAGGGAGGGACTTTTGAGCTTTTGAATCACTTGAGACTAGAGTAATTCTCCTAGTAAACCTGTATTGTTCTTGAGAGATTAGTGAAACTCATTGAACCCCAGTTCTTTGATCACTCTTCTGATTTTTATATCAATCTCATTCTAAGTGGACGTAGGTCATTACAAGATCCTGGGGTCGAACCACTATAAATTACTGTGTTTTATTTACTTTTGTCATTACGTTCTTCTCATCTCTTTCACTCATATCAAGCGTATTTTGACTCCGTGTCAGTTGGAAAAATCTTGGGTCAACATTCTGGTGCTTTCATTGAGAGCTTGATTTATCGTCGTTGAGAAAACTAATGGCGAAAGTTGGAAGGAAAAATGGACAGGCGGCCGCCGCTGCACCGTCAAACCCGCCACCTCCTCCTCCTCCTGCGAGCATGGCGGAGGATGAGCCACAACTGGACTTTGAAGAGGAGGAAATGGACGATGCGACGCTGAAGAGTACTCTGGGTGCGTTGCAGGAAGAGCTGGCTAATCTGAGAGCCAGTCAGGAGACTGCCGCTGAAGTTATGGCACGACAGCAGCAGGATATTGAAAGGCAGCGCACGCAATTGAGTGAAAGGCAGGCGAAGGTGGATCGCCACCAGAATGAAGCCATGGCAGCCCTGGAGGCAGCCTTATTGTTGGCTAGAAATCAGGCTGCACCTGCCTCGCAGCCTAACCAACCGGTGAATGGGCCACCCCAGAGGGGTCCTAATCCGAGCCCACCGATTCAGCCGTCATGTCCGCAAAGGCCCGAACATCCTTAGATGCCCCATGACGATGTCCCGCTGGACCCTGAGGCGCATCCACCATCCCAAGCTGCTCGGGGTAATCCCCCGCAACAAAGGCAGAATAGGGCCGAGCATCAAACTCGTAGTCCTAGATGCCATGGGGATGATGGGCCAAACCTACCGAACAGAGGTCAGTACCCTCCTGGTAACAGGAGGAACTCAGAGTTAGGCTTTGCGGTCCGAGGTCCCCCACGGCATGATAATGCACGGGGACACCACGACCAGCGCAGGCCACCCTCTCACGCTCGGGACGTTTCTGCCAGAGACGGGAATAGAGGGAACAGTCGATCTCACCATAGCCAGTCGAGATTCAGAGAAGGCCACGGATATAATGAGGCCGATTCAGGCAAAGGAGATGCTGGTAGGAGGCAGGAAGAAAGAGGTAAAGACAGGAGCCAAGTACCTCAAGATGACCAACCAAATAGGCAGGATGCTGGGGGGCAACCCAGGAAAAATAATGTCTTTAACCGGCTCGGGGGTAGCGAGCAGAGGAGAAGAGAAGAGGACCTGAGAAATGTACTCAATGATCGCCGCGAGAGGCACGGCGAGAACATCCCCCCGGCAACAGAGGCCACAGCGATTCCTACTGCTGTACAGGCCCAGATAGACTCCCTCAACCAAGCAATGCAATAGCTGGTCGGGGGAAGGACATCCTACATCGACCACGACTGGGGGAAAGGCACTCCTTTCGTCCAAAGGATAGCTAACGCCGAAACTCCCAGCAAATTCAAGATGCCTACGCTCCCAAACTTTGATGGATATGGGGACCCAGTCTCGCATGTGAATAAGTTTGAGATTCAGATGGACATTCAGAAAGTGTCCGAAGACGCTCGGTGCAGGATCTTCCCTGCAACACTTTCTGAAGCAGCGCAGGAGTGGATCTTTAAGTTCCCGCCTACAAGCATAGTTTCCTGGGAAATGTTCGTAAGGGAGTTCTATGGATAGTTCTATGCGGGTCGTGTGCACCCAACCGAAGCAAACCAGCTGGTCGAAATTCGCCAGCAGGACGGGGAGTCAGTGAAGGATTACGTCCAGCGCTTTATGCGAGTGGCAGCTGGAGCAAAAACAGTAGGAGACGAAGGCAAGATGATGGCCATTACCGCAGGGGTTAGACGTTGCTCTCCCCTCTGGAAAAGTCTCCGAAAGGAAGGAGTTAGAACCACCCAGGAGTTCTTGGACCGAGCTGATCGATACATCAAGCTCGAAGAGGCCATTGCCGATGATGGAAAGCCTTCAAACAAGGACAAGAGAGCTGCCAAAGCCGCCAATGGGTCCAAACCCAATGGCAACGGCAAAGGCAACGGGAACGGTAACGGCAATGGTAAAAATGGTGGAAAACGGCCGCACAATGAGCCTTCCACCTCCGAAAATAAACGAGCCAAGGGTAATCGTTATGAACCTAGGTTCATTAACTACACTGCCCTCGTTGAGTCTCGGGGGGAGGTTTACCAGGCCACAAGCTCTAGTGTGCCTTACAAGAAACCTGGACCCATTCGAAAGGACATTTCGACAAAAGACACTACCAAGTTCTGTCGTTATCATAACGACTATGGACATGACACTAATGAATGCAACTAGTTAAAAGATGAAATCGAGTTCCTTATTAGACAAGGACACTTGAGAAGATACGTACGGGACTCGGGAAATTCCCAACGAGAAGCTCCAGGTGGCAACGAGCAGGCGTCCACACACCAACACTCGCCACCATTACAGCCTGCCCCCGTGGCTGGAACACTCTTAACCATCTGTGGAGGCCCGCACCTTGCGGGAAATAGCGGAAAGGCTAGAGAATGATACGCTCGGACTCTGCGCTACGACCAGGACATCGAGATGATGACTGTGGAGGACCGTGCACCAAAAAAGGCTCGGTCAGAGGAAGGTGAGATAACCTTCTCTGATGGCGATGCCCAACACGTCCGGTTCCCACATTCCGATCCGCTGGTCGTGGACATCCAGATGGAAAACATGATGGTGAAGAGGGTACTAGTCGATACAGGAAGTTCAGTGAACATCCTATATAAGTCAACACCGGAACACATGAAATTGTCCGTAAAGGACTTAGAGCCCTGCAATCAAACGATATACGACTTCTCTGGAGAAGGACTCGCCCCAGCCGGAATGATCAAACTTCCAGTAACGACGGGTACAGCGCCTGCAACAAGGACATTACTCGCCACTTTTGTAGTGGTCGATTGTCCTTCGGCGTACAACGCCGCTATTGGAAGGCCCATACTGGTTGATCTGTGGGCCGTCATCTCTATGTGGCACCTGGCCATGAAGTTCCCAACAGACGTGGGGGTAGGACGCGTTTTAGGAAACCAAAGGGAAGCCAGGGAGTGCTACAATGCCTCGATCACAAAGGCGAAAAGTGGAACGTCGAGGAGCACTACCCCAGACCGATTGCAGATGGTAGTAGATACGCAAGCCCCATCAAGTGGTGAAGTCACCAAATAGGGTGTTGCCCAAAGTGAGGATGGAGATTTGGATCCTCGCTTTGGGGATTTTGAAGAGAATGTTAGACCCGTCGAGGACCTGGAGGAGGTCCAAATCGACAAAAAAGACCCGACCAGAGTCGTGAAGGTTGGAAAAAACTTAGAGCCTACCACGAAGCATGCACTGGTAGAATTCTTGTGAAAGAACCAGGAAGTTTTCGCCTGGTCGCACAAAGACATGATTGGGATAGATCCTGCGGTAATCAGCCACGTCTTGAACATAGACAAAACTTTTCCACCCGTGCAACAAAAGAGAAGGCTGCTCGATAAAGATAGATCAAGAGCCTTGAAAGAAGAAGTCGAAAGACATAAGGAGAATGGGTTTATCAGGGTGGCGTTTTATCCGTCGTGGGTCTCAAATCCGGTGCTGGTCCCCAAGCCTAACGGCAAGTGGCGGACATGTGTGGATTTTACAAACCTCAATAAAGCCTGCCCAAAAGACTGTTTCCCACTCCCAAGAATCGACCAGTTGGTCAATGCGACTGCAGGACATGAGATCCTCTCATTCATGGATGCATATTCAGGCTACAATCAGATTAGCATGCATCCCCCTGACAAGGATCACACCAGTTTTCGGACCGATACGGGCTTATACTGTTACAAAGTCATGCCCTTCGGACTGAAAAACGCAGGTGCGACTTACCAACGGCTAGTCAACCACATGTTTAAGGAGCTGATCGGTGCAAACATGGAGGTATATGTGGATGACATGCTGGTAAAGTCTAAGAAGGCAGAAGGACATGTGAGGGATCTACAAGAGTGCTTTGATGTGTTAAACAAGTACCAGATGAAGTTGAATCCCCTCAAATGTTCCTTTGGAGTCGGATCAGGGAAGATTTTGGGGTTTATCGTAAATTCAAGAGGAATCGAGGCCAACCCTGACAAGATAAAAGCCCTGATCAACATGAAGTCGCCAGAGAGGATCAAGGATGTACAAAGTTTGACCAGAATGATCGCCGCCCTAAGTAGATTTATCTCGAAATCAACTGACAAATGTGTCCCTTCAATCTACTCAGGGGCAATAAGAAGTTTGAATGGACGGGAGACTGCGAGCAAGCATTCCAGGACTTGAAAGCTCATATGGCGCAACCTCCCATCTTGTCAAAACCGATCGAAGGAGAAACTTTGTTTATTTATCTGGCGATTACTGAAGTTGCTGCTAGTGTGGTACTTGTTCGGGAGGAAGAAGGCGTACAGAAAGCAGTCTACTATGTCAGCAAGAGGCTGATCGGTGCAGAATTAAGATATCCGCCAATCGAAAGGTTAGCATATTGCTTAATACTAGCCTCCAGGAAGTTGCGTCCTTACTTCCAAGCCCATCCAATCACAGTTCTAACCGACCAGCCCCTTCGGCAAGTCCTCCAAAAACCTGAGGTGGCTGGGCGATTGTTAAAATGGGCTGTCAAACTAGGGCAGTTCGATATAACTTATTCACCGCGAGCAGCAATAAAGGGACAAGTCTTGGCCGATCTTGTTGCGGAGTTCACCGAACTCCCAGACAGTGAGCAGTGCGAATGGCCTGAAGCGCCCATGCCTCAAGACAAAACTCCTTCGTGGAAGCTATTCACGGATGGTTCATCCAACAAATCCCACGCTGGAGCTGGAGTGATATTGATAACGCCGGAAGGGCATCGATTTCACTGCGCAATCAGGTTCGACTTCACCGCATCAAACAATGAAGCAGAATACGAAGCACTCCTCGCTGGATTAAGAATGGCTAAAGATATGAGCATAAAGACGCTTGATATTTACAGTGACTCACAGCTAGTCGTGAATCAAGTCCTGGGAGAATATCAAGCGCAAGGCTTAAAGATGATGGCCTACCTGAATAAAACAAAGGATTTGCTAGCCCAGTTTACAAAGTACACCCTCCAGCAAATTCAGCGAGACCAGAATTCGAATGCAGACGCCTTGGCTAAACTCGCGAGAGCAAAAGATGCAGACACCTTGAACATAGTTCCAGTAGAAAGACTGAATAAGTCGAGCATAGAAGCGGCCGAAGCCAATATGGAGATTCGCCTAGAAGATACGTGGATGGCGCCTTACTTGGAGTATCTAACGAATGGTACACTGTTAGCAGATAGAAACAAAGCCAGAACTCTGCAAAGGCGAGCCGTTAGGTACATACTGGTCGATGGTGTTATGTACCGAAGAGGATATTCAATTCCACTACTCAGGTGCGTTACACCAGAAAAAGCTAAGGAACTCATGAAGGAGGTGCATGAAGGCTTCTGTAGGGATCACGCTGGGGGGCAAATTTTGGCAAAAAAGATTCTAAGGCAAGGCTACTTCTGGCCAACAATGAACGAGGATTCGATGGAGTATGTACGAAGATGCGACAAATGTCAAAGGTTCTCCAAGATTCCACGAGCAGCTCCAAATGAACTAAAGCAGATGCAGAGCCCGTGGCCTTTCGCAATATGGGGGATAGATTTGATTGGATCCCTGCCTACAAGGAAAGGCGGAGTAAAATACGCAGTTATGGCAGTTGACTACTTCACCAAATGGGCCGAAGCTGAACCACTCGCAACCATCACGACCAAGAAAGTTCTTGACTTTGTCATCAAGAACATTGTATGCCGGTATGGTCTGCCCAGGAAGATAGTTTCAGACAACGGGACCCAATTTGACAGCAACTTATTCACCGATTTCTGCGAAAGGCATGGAGTTATTAAAAGCTTTTCTTCAGTCGCACACCCCCAGGCGAATGGGCAAGTCGAAGCTGTGAACAAAACTCTTAAAGACACCCTGAAGAAAAGACTTGAAGAAGCTAAAGGAGCGTGGCCAGAGCAGTTGCCTGAAGTCCTATGGTCGTATAGAACGTCCCACCGAACCGCAACGGGCCATACCCCATTTTCCTTAGCCTATGGATATGAGGCCATGTTGCCTGTCGAGTTAGATCCCCCCTCACATCGGTGTTCAACTTACGACCAGGATCAGAACAGCCAGCTAATGATGGAATCCCTAGACTCAATCGACGAGATGCGAGAGAAATCTCAACTCCGAGTTGCTGCTTACCAGCAAAAAGTCGCCCGACACTTTAACTCCAAAGTTAAAGAAAGAAAATTCAACGTCGGTGACTTAGTGCTACGACGAGTTTTCTTAAATACCCGCGACCCCAGTGCTGGAGTGCTCGGACCTAACTGGGAGGGACCTTACCAGATTGAAGAAGTCCTTCACCTAGGCACCTACAAACTTGCACGCTTAAACGGAGATCTCGTTCCACGCTATTGGAATGGAGAACACCAGCGCAAGTATTATCAATGAATAGTCCTTTTTAAAGAACTGGCTTGTGTAAAAAAAAATTAATTTTTACAAGTTTTGCAAAGAGGGTTAGCCACGTTGTATGGCTAACTGCTCGTATATGTAAGGTTCTATTAAAGAATCACTCGTAAAGACATGATTAGTCCATTTTTAATACGAGATTATAAGGGACTATGCGTAGCCAGTCATTCTTGCCAACCATTGTGAATTTACATTTGCAAGTATTTGTTCATTACGTGTGTTGTTTTGCTGTATTACAAGTATCATTTTTTCCCACGAACAGGAATGTTCGAACAGGCCATGGTCAGGGAAAGTGGCCAAGGACCTAAAGCTCCTCGATCACTTGGGGGGCATATAAGGCACATCGATAGCAAAGCATACTCTCAAGGTATGTAAACACATGAACAAAATGAGTGAAAGCATGCTACAGTACTTAGAGTATTTTTCAAAATTTATGTTTTGATTAAATCATGCCAAAGTACTATGCTAAGTTCGGTCATTCGGACAAATGTTATAATAAGTAAAAATATTATAGCATCAAGATTTAAGCTTTTACACTGCAAGCATCGCTGCTTGGATGTAACTGTTCAAGTAAAAGAAAAAAGATCTACTACCCGTGCAGCAAAGTTTAACAAAATAAATTATTGTCTTTACATCACGACCCGTGGGTCATATATCAAAAAAGAAGGAGAAATAAATGAGAAGATTTCAAGAGGCATTTGGGGCCGGAGGGTCCTGAGCAGCATTCTGGTTGGTCGCGTCCTCGACAACTTCTTCTTCTTCACCAGCGACGCTTGGAGAGGCGGGGATTGCAGCTCTTGCTTCCTCTTCGGCCAGTTGGGTAGCACATCGAGCCAACTCCGCAGTTCTGACTTCCTCTGAAAGGTAGCTAAAGTCAACACCCCGATTATGTTTCCAGAAATTATAGAAACATCGGAGTGTCGTCCTCTTGTACTTTTCCAGATTCTTGGAGTTGTCAAGCTCCAACTGCTTCACCTTGCCCCCGAGAGTGACAATAGCCTCATCCTTAGACTTGAGTGTCTCTCCCAAATGCTTGATGTCACGAAGATGGGCTTGGTTGAAATCTCGATACTCCTGCCTCAACTTGACTGCTGCATTCTTCGCAGCTTCAGCCTCTGACAGCTTAGTCACCGCCGCATCCCTCTCTCGGACCATGGCCTCCAACTCCTTGGCATGCCTAGCCTCAGTAGCTGAAAGCTCCTCGGTCGCCTTCACCTGGTGCCTCTCGATGGCCTTTGCCTTAGCCTGCTCGAGGTAAGCCTGGGCGTGGGTACGAGCAGTAGTGGCAGACAGCAAGGCCTGTAAATAAAGCAAAAAGGAGTTAGAACTTATCATGAGGACTAAAAGACTAAAGCTTGAAATACAAAGAAATACTTACGCTAGAGATTTCGTTCAGAGTCCTGTTTAGGATCTGGTCGGCTGGCATGTCTTCACCTTCGACCATTGCAGCTCTAACACAGTCGCTTTTTCCGAGGTGATCGAGACGAAGCCTGGAAGATCGAATGGCACGGCTCATGAGTTTGGCCCCAAGAGCTTCTTCACGAGTAGGCTGCTCTCTGGCAGGCGCGGCTGGAGGATTCGATAGGGTAGGGGTAGTCTACTGCTCAGAAAGAACTGGAGGAGGGGTAGAAGTTTGCCCTGTTGGCGCGGGACTTTGCCCAATTGGCACGTCCTGAGGAAGGTCTTCTGATCGACCCTTCTTAGCCGGGGGGCCTCGGCTGGATTCACCAGTTCTCTTCTTAGGCTTCCGTTGGAGTTGAGGAACCTCATCTTCATCCTCGGCTTGGTACATGTCGAAAATGTTGGGAGTAGACATATCTGCATGAAGGTAAACACAGCAAGTTAATAAGAAAGGAGGCAGGTGAAAGTATGTTATACAGCTGAAAGGAGGTAACAAAGTAAATACCCGAGCTACAACTATTGGTCGCTACACTATTGACTCTATTAGTCATATACTCATTATCTGGCATGAAGAAGTCTGGCCCTAGATTTTGAGCATATGTAAAGTTACCATCCCCGTCAAACAAGTGACAGGGAATTGGCAAACCATTTAAAAGCGAAATAACTTTACCATTATCGTCAGAGGATTCTCCCAAGTCAACAATAGGCTCTTTGGCCTTTTGTTTCCCCTTGCCTTGGGGAGCAGAAGGCCTTTCTGCAGAAGGGCTACCCGTGGGTTCCCTGATTGTAACCCCCGTTGGCCTCCTCCTCCGAGGAGGCACAGGAGGTTGCCACTCGGGAACCCCCTCGGCAGTGGCTTCGTCCACCACGAACCATCTAGTTTCATGGCGAGGAGCCAGGAGGCCAGAAAACCTCAAGTTTGTTTCAGTTATCAGGGTCTTGACACTTTTTGCTGCGTCAGACGTCCTGGCCAGAGTGTTGGACCTCAACACCATGTTTGGTGTTGGGGTCGGACATAACCAAGGGCCTGAAAAACAGAGTACAGTTTGAGAAAAATGAAAGGAGACACCTTAGGTTAAAGTATCGACCAGTCAAAGACAAGCTCCTACCTCCTCGTGCGAAGGCCAAGTTGTTGCTGGTTATGTCTGGAGTAAGGAAATACTCCTTATTATAGTGCCCCACGTTTGATATATGGGTAGTGCCACTCAAGAACGTCCGGCCGGTCTCCTGGTGGCAGAAGTGGAAGAAGCCCGTCCCGTTATGCTGTGGGTTAGATTTAAGATCAAAAAGATAGTTGACCTCGTGGGGCGAAGGTTCTGGCCATTTGTTAAGTTTGTATAGGATATAGAGTGCGGCCAGCATCCTATATACATTTGGAGTTATTTGGAAGGGGGCGACACCAAAATAATTGGCCACCCCCACAAAAAAGGGATGAAGAGGGAGGTAAGCTCCCGCCTCAATGTGATACCGGGACCAGGCGCTGTTTGCACCTCCTGGGAGGTTAGCCCTCTGATATGCGGTAGGACGTATAATAGTAACCCCTGTGAGGGGGAATTTCCTGAAGCAGTTAGTGACCATTCGAGGGGTCACTGAATTGGCTGGGGAAGTATACCACTCGACATCAGGCGGATTCCGATGGCGAGGGCGAGCCCTAGTTTGGATATTAGGGTCAGGAACGAGATTTTCTCGACCACTGGTCGAGGGTACCCTAGCCTGCAGATCAGGCTGGGTAGGAGAATTTGGGTTGCTTTCGGACTCAGGTCTTTTCTTGCCAGAAGACTTGGAGCGGGCCATTGGAGAGGAAGGATGGGTTCTGGAAGAGGATTGCGAGAAAGGAATCTCGTGGACAAGGTCAGCTGGTTGTTCTTCTCCCTCGAGCAGCTGGACGAGAAGGTCGTCGTCGATGGGTCTTTCACCTCCCCACAAATCTGTCATTAAAGTCTGCAAACAGAAGAATGGGGAGGTGAGGATATAGAACTTTAAAAGGCTTTTTAGAACAGCGTTGGTCGAGTATAAAAGTTAAGCTTTTATACAACAACATTCTAACAAAAAGCTAAATCTTTCTACACGAACAGTTTGAAAAACGGATCAAAGGGTGAAAGTAAAAAGTTTTTCTGGAAAAGCTTTTTCAACTCCCCTTAGGGCGGGAAAAAAATTATTTTTCAACTAGCCTAAAGATCGAATTTTTACTTCGATTTTACGTCCTAAAAAGCATGATCCTGGATTTTAAACTAACTCGTAACTCTATTTCGCCTACAAAACATTCTGTCTACAAGCACCTTAAACCAGAAACAGATAATCTCAAACAATCCACCGTCAGAAGCATGCACCACGAGAAATTAGAAGCATGGGATTTCGAAAACTTACCAAGAGGAGTGATCGTGGAGGTGGAAGAAAGGTCTTCGGAGATCAAGGAGCTCAGGGTCTGAGTCTTGGAAGTGCAGGAAAACGGTCTCTCCGGGGAAGTTTAAAACTCTGGTTTTTAGGGTTTCCTGCAAAAACAGTGGCGTGCGTAAAAGGAAAAAGGAGGCTTCGAAGGTCTTATATAAGTTTGTCTCTGATATTAAAAAAATGTAATCATTAGTTTTCCTTTTTCAAAGTATGGGGAAACGGAATGGCTGTCGAAATCGTTTATGGGGAACCGAAAAGACATGATTAGACAGAAGTGGGTTACATTTTCCAAGAACACACGAAGGGTTCTGACACGTCAGGTGGGGTTACCGAAGAGTCGTTCGTTCAAAAGTTTATTTATTGTTCGTAGTAAATAAACTTTGGGGGGCAAATGTTATCCAATAAATTCGTATTAGTGACGTGGCAAATGATCCCTGGACACATGGCTGACACCTGGAAATGTTCGGCTAGAGTATCGACCATAAGATGTACTGAAGGTAGTAAACGGCCCAGTCCTACCTGCGACCAGGCTGGTCGGTAGTTCCGCATACACGGCAACATTGATGGGAAGATCTTTGTAATCCCGAATTTATCTCAGTCAATCTCCTGAGTACCCGATTATTCAGGGGAGAATATCTGTAACAATCTTTTGTAATCCCCCTTGAGCCTATAAATAGCAAGAGATAGCTCAAGGGAGGGACTTTTGAGCTTTTGAATCACTTGAGACTAGAGTAATTCTCCTAGTAAACCTGTATTGTTCTTGAGAGATTAGTGAAACTCATTGAACCCCAGTTCTTTGATCACTCTTCTGATTTTTATATCAATCTCATTCTAAGTGGACGTTGGTCATTACCAGATCCTGGGGCCGAACCACTATAAATTACTGTGTTTTATTTACTTTTGTCATTACGTTCTTCTCATCTCTTTCACTCATATCAAGCGTATTTTGACTCCGTGTCAGTTGGAAAAATCTTGGGTCAACATATTTTATTAAATATTGGATATCAGTTTTTCACAACGTAACTTTTCAGGGGATAGAAAAAGATCTAGGAATCTCTCTCAGAGAAAGAGAACAGTGACAAAAACTAAAGTCATTGTTCTTCACAAAACCTAGGTCCAAACTTTATCAGATCTCATGTGTTGAAAACATCTGATAAATAGTTATTGCCTATTATTTGTATAGCGAGCCCATACTCGTTCTTTGTGTGCCTGAGAGCATTTTGGAAGATCTTGGTGTGAGATCTCGAGGATTTAGCCATATGATAAGATAGCAGCAAGGAAGGACCTGAGGTAATTTTTCTGTTCATGTCTTTGATTCAATATATATATATGCATGTGAAGAAGTAGATCTAGAAATTTTATGGGATTAATCTAACAATTTGATTGTTGTTCCGCTGCGTATAATCTCTTATTTGATCAATAAAAACCAACAAATGGTACCAAAGCCATCTTCACATATATATGTATTGAATCTATGTGGGTTTAATTTTATGCATTTATTTATTTTGATGAATGAATAGATGGCTTAATGTGATTGAATGCATGGGAATGTTGAATCGTTAATTGTATGGTGTTTTAGGGTTAGGATTTGTTTATGATTAGATCATTGTGTAAGCCATTAAAGGGCATAGGATTTATGTAATTTTATTTGGTTTTCGACACCATAAAATTGTAATTCCGATCACACAAAAGTCAGAACGGAGCCCGAGATTCAGAACTCAGCCACCGTACCTCCGAGGCCAACCTCCGAGTCGCTGCCGGACGTCGTACGGATGCCGTATGGACGGGTCCGTACAGTCCAGCCCGGCAGCCCCCGTTTGACGCCACCTGTCCCCGTCTGACTGGTCCAGAATTTTTTTTATTTTTTTATTTTTTCTAAAAATAATCTGTTTTTTTTTTTAATGTTTAAATATCCTATTTTTTAAATTTGATATTTAAATAATGAGATATTTTTGTTGTCTTAACAAAATTTTTTGAATATCTTATTTAAAATTTATTTTTTCAAAATAACAGATTTTAATTTAAATTCATTTCAGTTTTAATTAAAAGTTGTTTTATTTAAAAAGAAAAATAAAAATAATGATTATTTAAAAGTTTGTTTTAATTAATACAAAATAATTAGAAAATTATTTTCTTATTATTATTCTGGACCAACAATGCCACATATCCTACCGACAGTAAAGTAAAGAAGCCTGGTGGAGATCAAGGCAATTTTATTTTATTTATTTTAATTTTATAAAGTGGTTGTAAAATTAGAAATACTCAAAAGCACCCGGTTCAACATTTATTGTTTATTTATTTAAATAATTATTTTCATGTGATTAATGTGATTGATAACATGTTCATGCATTGTATGCCATACATGAAAACTCACACAGTCATAATCATGCATCTCATTAGTAGAAACATGATTATTAGGATTGTCCTATTTGTTTATATGAATTGTTTTATGAAATCAATTGCATGTAAATTACTTAGTTTTATTTTGAAAACTTGGTGAAATATCACAACAATTTTGAAGTCTTTATGACTTAATTTCTTTAAACCAACTTTATTTTAAAAGTGTTCTTTTTTAGTAAAGTTTAGATGAACATGATTGGTAATTTAAATTTGGATATGCACCTAGAAACTCGCTTTCTTTCCAATTTTAATTATGTTCATAAAGTTTAAAGAAACTGTAATTAATTTGGAATTAATTAGGTTAAAAACACTTATTTCAAAATAGTGAGTGGGAGAGGGTTGATATCTCAAACATAACCTATGGTCTCCATTATTAATATAACACCGTGAGATATGAATAGTGTTGGTTTTTATTGATCAAATTAGAGATTATCCGCAGCGAAACAACAATCAAATTGTCAAATTAATCCCATAAGATTTCTAGATCTACTTCTTCACACTCATATATATATTGAATCAAGGACAAGAATAGAAAAATTACCTCAGGTCCTTCCTTGCTGCTATCTTTTCGTATGGCTGAATCCTTAAGATCTCACACCAAGATCTTCCAAAATGTTCTCAGGCACACAAATAACGAGTGTGGGCTCGCTATACAAATAATAGGCAATAACTATTTATCAGATGTTCTCAACACATGAGATCTGATAAAGTTTGGACCTAGGTTTTGTGAAGAACAATAACCTTTGTTTTTGTCACTGTTCTCTTTTCTCTGAGAGAATCCTAGATATTTTTCTATCCCTGGAAAAATTACGTTCTGTGAAAACTGATATCCAATATTTAATAATATCCAATATATTAAAATATTTGTTATTTTAAACAAATTCAAAATAATTGATCAGTTATCAGATTTTTGTTTAAATAATAATATTTTAATCATAATAAAATATCTCATTATTTATTTAATATTTAAATAACTAAAATTATGGAATCAAGAGACTCAGTCCATCTCTTATGCGTGTAGCACAGTGTCTGTGCACTGTGCCACATGTGTACCACATGCCTGTGCATGCATGTGATTTTTCCCAATTTTTATTATTATTTAAATACCAAAAATCCCAAAAATAAATTAATTCAAAATTAATTATATTTTTGTTAAATCAAATAATTAATTAATTACACATAACTAAACAATAATTATGTTTGATGCATAGAAAAATATTTTACTTATCACAGAAGTCCTTTTTGCCCATTTTTTGTATTTGCCTTTGACAGTGATTGTTTGAGCCATTTCGGGGACCATGGACCTATAACATTGAGCTCCAATAAATTGAAACTAAATAATTAAACTCTTTAATTATAATAGTTAATTTATTAATTCTGATATTACTCCACTATAAATTCAGAATTGCACTCTTTATGTCATAGATATACTTTTACATAAATCTTTTTCTTAAGTCGTCCATTGATATAACCATCTTACAATAGTTCAACCCTCTAATTAATTAGTTCATAAATTAGAATGGGAGAATTACCATTTAACCTTTCTAATTTACTTCTTATTCCTTAGGTACCATTAATTCACTAGTGAATAATTAATCTATAATCTAATTATAGATTTGAGCTCAAAATCATTCAAGTCCAGAATTAACCCTTAAGGGAACTAATATACGATCCTTTAGGAAAGATTAGATTCTGTATTGTTGATACATGCTCCCTGCCATCCATGATATTAAATCTCCAAAACAAAAGTCATTAGCCTCATTCTTTGAAGAGACCTTAACGAATGAATCAAAAGATTTAATAAACATGAACAGGAGTTCATGAAAACTCAGGATTTAGGTTGATCTATAAATGATCATCTGTTATGATATGAATTACAAGTCTTTATTATTAAATGGTTTTTGGATAAAGACTCTAATTCATATCGGTCCATGTCATATATAATCATATTATATAAAGCACCTTTACCGAGATGTCTTACCACATCAATAATCCGAATCTAGATTATTTGTATCATTATGATACTCAGTAAACCGTACTTACAACTCCAATTAAAGAATTCCATAACTTTAATTTGTCGTTGTTGACTATTTTTATTCATTCATGTGATCTTAATTCTCTCGTACTAATACAAGATCACACCTCAATAATGAATATGGAATTTTTCTGATATTTACAAAATTATTCAAACAATAATTCAACAATCTAAATATGACAATAATAATAAACCATTGTATTAATTTATTCATAGAAAAAACAAATGTCTTTACATGCTTTTAGGACACACTCCTAACAATCTCCCACTTGTACTTAAAGCAAGTGAGGCATTTTTCTCAATCCCATATTACGTACATGACCCTCGAATTGCTTTGCTGAAAGCGTCTTCGTGAACGGGTCCGCCAGGTTGTGTTCTGATGCGATTTTCAGAATGGTCACATCTCCTCTATGTACGATTTCTCTGACTAAGTGATATTTGCGCTCTATATGCTTTCCCCTCTTGTGGCTTCTTGGTTCTTTAGAATTGGCCACTACTCCACTGTTGTCATAGTAAAGAACAAGTGGTTTCTCCACTTCTGGAACTACTTCCAAATCTGTGTAGAACTTTTTCAGCCAAACTGCTTCCTTAGCTGCTTCACAAGCTGCTATGTATTCAGCTTCCATGGTTGAATCAGCTATACTGGATTGCTTAATGCTTCTCCAGACAACTGCTCCACCACCAAGAGTGAATACTGACCCAGAAGTAGACTTTCTACTATCCTTGTCAGATTGAAAATCTGAGTCAGTGTATCCAGTAGGCTCGAGGACACTACCCGAATATACTAGCATATAGTCTCTCGTTCTCCTGAGATACTTGAGAATATGTTTCACCGCAATCCAGTGTTCCAAACCTGGATTTGATTGATAACGACTGCCATTCCCTACTGCATAACATATGTCAGGTCTAGTACATAACATTGCATACATTAGACTCCCTACAGCTGATGCATAGGGGTACTTTCTCATGTCCTCTTGCTCTTGTAGTGTCTTTGGACACTGATCTTTGCAAAGAGAAATTCCATGTCTGGTTGGCAATTGACCCTTTTTGGAATTCTCCATAGAGAATCTTTCAAGCACTTTATCAATATAATTTGCTTGTGAAAGTGCTAGGAGCTTGTTCTTTCTATCTCTTAGAATTTTAATGCCTAGAACATAGCTCGCTTCTCCCAAATCTTTCATTTGGAATTTGTCAGGCAACCATTTCTTTACATTTGATAATGTCTCTTCATCATTCCCAATGAGTAGGATATCATCAACGTAAAGAACTAAGAAAAACACAATTTTTTCTTTGATGTATTTATAAACACATGCTTCGTCAACATTTTGTTCGAAACCATATGTTTTAATAGTTTCATCAAATGTTAAGTTCCAAGATCTTGATGCTTGTTTCAATCCATATATGGATTTCAACAATTTTCATACCTTTTGATCTTGATCCTTCTTTATAAACCCTTCTGGTTGTTCCATATAAATGGTTTCATCAAGGTGGCCATTCAGAAAAGCTGTCTTGACGTCCATTTGCCATATCTCATAATCATAAATGGCAGCCATGGATAAGAGTATGCGAATGGACTTAAGCATGGACACAGGAGAAAAATTTTCTTCATAGTCCACACCCTCTTTTTGTATGTAGCCTTTGGCCACAAGCCTTGCTTTATAGGTTTCTACCTTTCCATCTGCACCCCTTTTCTTCTTGTAGATCCATTTGCATCCAATGGCATTAACATTGTCAGGCAAATCTACAAGTTCCCAGACTGAATTGGAATACATTGATTCCATTTCTTGATTCATGGCTTCTTGCCACTTATCAACATCATGGTCTTCCATTGCTTCTTTAAAATTCAATGGATCGTCCTTTTCAGTATCTGATACAAGAACGTGTGCCTCATGTTCGTAGCGAATAGGTTGTCTCACAATCCTCCCACTACGATGTTGCACTGGTTTTTCCTTTTCAGGAATTGTGGTTTCTTTGGTTGTTTTATCATTAACTAATGAAGAGGATGGATATGAAATATTATCGGTCATTAGTTCCTCTAAAACTACTTTGCTCCGAGGTTTAAAATCATTCATATAGTCGTGTTCTAAAAAGGTTGCATTTGTCGAAACAAATACCTTTTGATCACTTGGGCTATAGAAATATCCACCTCTTGTTTCTGGAGCATAGCCCACGAATATACAAACTTTAGACCTAGAATCTACTTTTCCAGATTTAGTTCTTAGCACATGAGCATGACAACCCCAAATACGGAAATGTTGTAAACTAGGTTTACTTCCATTCCATAGTTCCAAAGGTGTCTTTGTCACAACTTTGGACGGAACTACATTCAAAATGTAGTTAGCCGTTTGTAGTGCATATCCCCAAAACGATAAGGGAAGTGAAGAGTAGCTTAACATAGACCTGACCATGTCCAACAGAGTCCAGTTTCTTCTCTCTAAAACTCCGTTTTGTTGTGGCGTTCCAGGTGCTGTGAGTTGGGATAGAATTCCATGCTCCAACAAGAAATCTTTGAATTCAGAATCCAAATATTCATCACCACGATCAGATCGGAGTGTTTTTAAAGATTTACCTAATTGTTTCTCAGCTAAAGCTTTGAAGTCTTTAAACCTTTCAAAAGTTTCTGACTTCTTAAGCATTAGGTAAACATGACCGTATCTAGAATAGTCGTAAATGAATGTGACAAAATTTCATAACCACCTCGATCTTGAATGTTAATTGGACCACATACATCACTATGTATTAGCTCTAGTGGTTCTTTGGCTCTATTTCCCTTCAAAGTGAAAGGTCGTTTAGTCAATTTTCCTTCTAAACAGGATTCACAAACCGGTAGGGTTCCAACTGTTAGTTCCCTTAGAGGTCCATCTTTAGTTAACCGGTTTATCCTATCTAGACTGATATGACCTAATCTTAAGTGCCATAGATACGTGTCATTTTCTTTAGAAACCTTTTGTCTTTTGTTACTTTGCGGAACATCTACTTTAAACAATTCAGAATTATTGAGCGATTTTTCTATTGGATTAAGCATGTACAGTCCGTCCTTTTGTTTTGCATGACAAATATTGTTCCCATACCTTGAAATAAAAATCATATTATTATTAAAAGAAATGTTAAAATTTTATTCATGTAACAAAGATAAAGAAATAATGTTTCTAGTAATTTCAGGAATAAATAGCACATTATTCAAAACTAGAAAATTGTTCTTAAAATTTAAACGGACTGTTCCACATGCTTTGGCTGAAACAAGCGCTCCACTTCCCACTCTCATAGTCATCTCTCCTTGCTCCAACTGTTTTGCGGACTCAAGCATCTGCAAACAAGAACAAACATGGTTAGTGGAACCAGAATCAACTATCCATGATAATTTGCCTTGTTCCACCATACAAGCTTCGAGTACAAGTAAATCTGATTTACCTTTCTTTTTCTCTCTTAGCTCGGCGAGATACTTTGGACAGTTTCTCTTCCAATGACCATCGACATTACAATGGAAACATTTTCCTTTGGGTGCCTTTTGTTTGGGGTCATTGTTCTTTTTGTTCTCGGGCGCCTTGGATGACTTCTTTGCCTTTTTCGGATTGTCCTTTTTAGGTTTGCTATCATTGTTATTGCCTTTTCTTTTCTTCTTTGAAGAAGATGGTTTTGCTTCAGCCTGACTTGAGATGGTCTTATTCAAAGACTCAAAAGTTTGTAATTCATTCAGCAATTGTGTCATGTTAAAATCTAATTTGTTCATGACATAATTTGTTGTGAATGCAGAAAAGGCAGGAGTTAAAGACTCAAGTATAATGCTTACTTGTGTCTTTTCATCCATGACTGCTCCATGCGTCTCAGCTTCATGAAGTACACTAATCATGTTCAAAACATGCTCACGCACAGATTGACCTTTCTTCATCTTAGCATTCATGTAGGTTCTAGTAGCCTCATGACGGCTTTGATCAGATGGGCGCCCAAACATTTCCTTAAGAGATTCTAGTATCTCAAAAGCAGTTTCCATGGATTCATGCTTTGTTCGTAAGACATCACTCATGCTTACAAGCATATAGCACTTAACTTTGTTATTGGATTGAATCCATGCATCAAATTTGTCCCGAACATGTTTCGGGGCATTGGCGCCAGGTTCTTCAGGAAATTCCTCATTTAGGACAAACTTACGGTTTTCACTAACCAACAACATATTCATATTTGATTTCCATTTTATGAAGTTATCACCAGTTAATTTTTCTTGTGCAATCAAAGCAGTGATGGGATTTCCAGAGATAGACATATTCTGAATAAAAAAAATACAAATATATTATTATTATATTTAGAAAACTAAATAACAAAGTTTCGGAAATTAAACGTGATGCATGAGCACAATTAAAACACATAAAATAAAAATTTATTTCCACGATAAAATTTTCTAACAATTAAAGTGCCGCCTTAGGGTCGGTCAAATTAATTTTAGAGAATTTATAAGTGTTGACCCAAGATTTGGCCAACTGACACGGAGTCAGAATATGCTTGATATGAATGAGTGCGTAGGGAAAAACGTAATGACAAAAGTAAATAAGACATAGTATTTTATAGTGGTTCAACCCCAAGATCTGGTAATGACCTACGTCCACTTAGACTGATATTGATCTAAGGACCAAAGGAGTAATCAAAGAACAAGGGTTCAATGAGTTTCACTTACCTCTGAAGAACAATACAATATTGCTAGGAGAATTACTATAGTCTCAAATGATTCAAAAGCCAAAAAGTCCCTTCCTTGAGCTATCTTTTGCTATTTATAGGCTCAAGGGGGGTTACAAAAGATTGTTACAGATATTCCCTCCTGAATAATCGGATATGCAGGAGATTGTGCAAGATAAATTCGGGATTCACAAATATCTTCTCATAAATGTTGCCTTGTACGCGGAACTATTGACCAGACTGGTCGCAGGTAAGATTGGTCCGCACTGCTTCTAATGTGTCCTCTGGTCGATAC
The DNA here is from genome assembly GCF_963169125.1 of Humulus lupulus. Classification (NCBI taxonomy): domain Eukaryota; kingdom Viridiplantae; phylum Streptophyta; class Magnoliopsida; order Rosales; family Cannabaceae; genus Humulus; species Humulus lupulus. The sequence continues at coordinate 29,616,142 of NC_084797.1, forward strand.
TCTAACAGAACATTTCCAGGTGTTAGACACGTGTCCAGGGATCACTTGCCACGTCATTAATGCTAATTTTTTAGATAACATTTGCCCCCCAAGTTTATTTATCACGAGCAGTAAAATAAACTTTTGGACGAACGACTCTTCGGTAACCCCGTCTTACGTGTCAGAACCCTTCGTGTGTTCTTGGAAAAAGTAACCCACTTCTGTCTAATCACGTCCTTTCGGTTCCCCAGAAATGATTTCGACGGCCATCCCGCTTCCCCATACTTTGAAAAAGGGAAACTAATGATTACACTTTTTAATGCCTGAGACAAACTTATATAAGATCTTCGAGGTCTTCCTTTTCTTTTTACGCACGCCACTGTCTTTGCAGGAAACCCTAAAAATCAGAGTTTTAAACTTCTTCGGAGACCATTCTCCTGCACTCCCAAGACTCAGACCGAGAGTTCCTTGATCTCCGAAGACCTTTCTTCCATCCCCACGATCATTTTCTTGGTAAGTTTCCGAATTCTCATGCTTCAGATTTTTGTGGTGCATGCCTCTAAATGTGGACTGTTTGAGTTTATCTGTTTCTGGTTTGAGACACTTGTAGGCAGAATAGAGTTACGAGTTAGTTTAAAATTCAGGATCATGCTTTTCAGGACGTAAAATCGAAGTAAAATTTTGATCTTTAGGCTAGTTGGAAAATAGGTTTTTCCCGCCCTAAGGGGACTAGAAAAAGCTTTCTCATAAAAACTTTTGTTTTCACCCTTTGATCCGTTTTTCAAACTGTTCGTGTAGAAAAATTTAGCTTTTTGTTAGAATGCTGTTGTATAAAAGCTTAACTTTTATACTCGACCAGCGTTATTCTAAAAAGCCTTTAAAAGTTTATTACCCTCACCTCCCCATTCTTCTGTTTGCAGACTTTAATGCCAGATTTGTGGGGAGGTGAGAGGCCCATTGACGAAGACCTTCTCGCCCAGCTGCTCGAGGGAGAAGAACAACCGGCCGACCGTGTCCACGAGATTCCTTTCTCGCGATCCTCTTCCAGACCCCACCTTTCTACTCCAATGGCCCGCTCTAAATCTTTAGGCAAGAAAAGGCCTGAGTCCGAAAACAGCCCAAATTCTCCTGCCCAGCCTGATTTGCAGGCTAGGGCTCCCTCGACCAGTGGTCGAGAAAATCTTGTTCCCGACCCTAATATCCAAACTAGGGCCCACCCTCGCCATCAGAATCTGCCTGATGTCGAGTGGTACACTTCCCCGGCCAGCTCAGTGACCATGCAAATGGTTGCTAATTACTTCAGGAAATACCCTCTCACAGGGGTTTCCATTATACGTCCTGCCGCAGACCAGAGAGCTAACCTCCCCGGAGGCATAAACAGCACCTGGTCCCAGTATCACATTGAGGTGGGAGCTTACCTCCCTCTTCATCCTTTTTATGAGGGGGTGGCCAATTAATTCGGTGTCGCCCCCTTCCAAATAACTCCAAACGGATATAGAATGCTGGTCGCACTCTATATCCTGTATAAACTTAAGAAATGGCCAGAACCTTCGCCTCATGAGGTCAACTATCTTTTTGACCTTAAATCTAACCCGCAACAACACGGAACAGGCTTCTTCCACTTCTGTCACCAGGAGACCAACCAGATGTTTCTGAGTAACACCATGCACATCTCGAACGTGGGATAGTACAGTAAGGAGTACTTCCTTACACCGGACATAACCAACAATAACTTGGCTTTCGCTCGAGGAGGTAAGCACTTGTACTTGACTGGTCGATACTTTTAATTAAGTTTTTCTCTTTTATTTTTCTCAAACTGTAATCTATTTTTCAGGCCCATGGTTACGTCCGACCCCAACACCAGACATGGTGTTGAGGTCCAACACTTTGGCTAGGATGACCGACGCAGCAAAAAGCGTCAAGATCCTGGTCACAGATGAAAACCTGAGGCGGTCTGGCCTCCTGGCTCCTCACCATGAAACAAGAGGGTCCGTGGTAGACGACGCCACTGCCAAGGGGGTTCCCGAGCAGCAACCTCCTGCGTCCCCTCCTCGGAGGAGGCCAACGGGGGTTACTATCAGGGAGCCCTCGGGCAATCCTTCCGCAGAAAGGCCTTCTGCTCCCCAAGGCAAGGGGAAACAAAAGGCCGAAGAGCCAGTTGTGGACTTGGGGGAGTCTTCTGATGAGAACGGTAACACCATTTTACTTTTGAACAGTTTGCCAATTCCCTGTCACTTGTTTGACGGGGAAGGCAACTTTACATATACTCCTAAATTAGGGCCAGACTTCTTCATGCCAGATAATGAGTGTATGACTAATAGAGTCAATAGTATAGCGACCAGTAGTTGTAGCTCGGGTATTCACTTTGTTACCTCTTTTCTATTGTATAAGGAATCTTCATTTTCCTCTTGTCTTATCATTTTCCTATGTCTACTCGGATGCAGGCATGGCTACTCCCAACATTTTTTACATGTATCAGGCCGAGGAGGAAGAGGAAGTTCCTCAACTCCGGTGGAAGCCATCAAGGAAACACACCGGCGAGACCAAACAGGGGCCCACCAAAAAGAGTCGAACCAAAGATCCTCCAAGGGACGCACCTACTGGGCAAACTTCTGCTCATCCCCCGACTCCTACAGAGAAACAGACTTCTTCTGCCATGCCAAAACCTCCTGCTGCGCCCACCAGAGAGCAGATTACTCGGGAAGAAGCTCTCGGGGCCAAAATCTTGAGCCGCACTCTGCGATCAGCTAAGGATCGCCTTGTACACATTGGAAAAACGACCGTGTCAAGGATGCAATGGTTGAGGCTGAAAGCATGTCGGTCGACATGATCCTGAACAGGGCCCTGAATGAAATTTCCAGCGTAAGTACTTCTTTGTTTCTCAAGCCTTAGTCTTTTAGTCTTCACGACAGGTTCTAACTCCTTCTTGTTTTATTTACAGGCCTTGCTGTCTGCTACTACTGCTTGTACCCGTGCCCAGGCTTCCATCGAGCAGGCCACGACAAAGGCCATTGAGAGGTATCAGGTGAAGGCAGCCGAGGAGCTTTCGGCTGCAGAGGCTAGGCATGCCAAGGAGTTGGAGGCAATGGCTCGAGAGAGGGACGCTGCAGTGACTAAGCTGTCAGAAGTTGAAGCCGCAAAGGAAGTTGTAATAAAGTCGAGGCAGCAGTATCAAGATTCCAGCGTAACCCATCTTCGCAAAATCAAAAGGTTGGAAGGGCTGCTAAAGTCTAAGGACGAGGCCACTGCCACTCTTGAAGGCAAAGTGAAGCAGCTAGAGCTTAACAACTCCAAAAATCTGGAGAGGTACAAGAGGACGGAGCTCCGATGTTTCTACAACTTCTGGAAACACAATCAGGGTGCCGACTTTAGCTATCTTTCTGAAGACATTAGGACTGCCGAGCTGGCGCGCTGTGCTGCCCAACTGGCCGAAGATGAGGCAAGAGCGAGGATCCCTGACTCCCCAAGCCTAGCTGTCGTAGAAGAAGAAGTTGCTGCTGAGGATGCTGCTATCTAGGATGCCTGTGAGGACCCTCCGACCCCAAATGCCTCTTGAACTTTTTCGTTTATTTTTTCTTTCCTTTTGGCTACATGACCCACGGGTCGTGATGTAAAGACAATATTTTTGTTTTAAACTTTGCTGCACGGGCAGTAAATCTTTTTTCTTTTACTTGAACAATTACATCCAAGCAGTGATGCTTGCGGTGTAAAAGATTGCATGATGCTATAATATTTTCATTTATTATAACACTTGTCTGTATGACCGAACTTAGCATAGTACTTTGGCATGATTTAACAAAATATAAATTTTGAAAAATACTCTAAGTACCCTAGCATGCTTTCACTTATTTTGTTCATGTGTTTACATACCTCATGGTACGCTTTGCTATCGATGTGCCTTATATGCCCCCCAAGTGATCGAGGAGCTTTAGGTCCTTGGTCACTTGCCATGACCATGACCTGTTCGAACATTCCTGTTCGTGTGTAAAGATGATACTTGTAATACAGCAAAACAACACACGTAATGAACAAATACTTGTAAATGTAAATTCACAAAGGTTGGCAAGAATGACTGGCTGCGCACAGTCCCTTATAATCTCGTATTAAAAATGGACTAAACATGTCTTTACGAGTGATTCTGAAATAGAATCTTACATATATGAGCGATTAGCCATACAGCGTGGCTAACCCTCTTTGCTAAACTTGTAAAAAGAAAAAATTATTACAAGCCAGTCCTTTAGCAAGGGTTGTTTATTGATAATACTTGCGCAGGTATTCTCCATTCCAATAACGTGGAACGAGATCTCCGTTTAAGCGTGCAAGTTTGTAGGTGCTTGGATGAAGGACTTCTTCAATCTGGTAAGGTCCTTCCCAATTAGGTCCGAGCACTCCAGCAGTAGGGTCGTGGGTATTTAAGAAAACTCTTCGTAGCACCAAATCTCCGACATTGAATTTTCTTTCTTTAACTTTGGAGTTAAAGTACCGGGCGAACTTTTGTTGGTATGCAGCAACTCGGAGTTGGGCCTTCTCCCGTATCTCGTCAATCGAGTCCAGGGGTTCCATCATTAATTGGCTGTTCTGATCCTGTTCGTATGTTAGACGTCGATGTGATGGGGGATCTAACTCGACAGGTAACATTGCCTCGTATCCATAGGCTAAGGAAAATGGGGTATGTCCTGTCGCAGTTCGGTGAGACGTTCTATACGACCAGAGGACTTCAGGCAATTGCTCTGGCCACACTCCCTTAGCTTCTTCGAGCCTTTTCTCCAAGGTGTCCTTAAGAGTTTTATTCACGACTTCGACCTGCCCATTCGTCTGAGGGTGTGCAACTGAAGAAAATCTTTTAATGACTCCATGTCTTTCACAGAAATCGGTGAATAAGTCGCTGTCAAACTGAGTCCCATTGTCTGAAACTATCTTTCTAGGCAAACCATATCGACAAACGATGTTCTTGATAACAAATTCGAGAACTTTTTTGGTCGTGATGGTGGCGAGCGGTTCAGCTTCGGCCCATTTGGTAAAGTAATCAACTGCCACAACTGCGTATCTTACTCCGCCTTTCCCTGTAGGTAGGGACCCAATCAAATCTATTCCCCATACTACAAAAGGCCATGGACTTTGCATTTGTTTCAATTCGTTTGGAGCTGCTCGTGGAATCTTGGAAAACCTTTGACACTTATCGCACCTTCGTACAAACTCCATGGAATCCTCATTCATCATTGGCCAGAAGTAGCCCTGCCTTAGGATCTTTTTTGCCAAACTCTGCCCCCCAACGTGATCTCCGCAGAAGCCTTCATGCACCTCTTTCATGAGTTCCTTAGCTTTTTCTAGTGTAACGCACTTGAGTAGTGGCATTGAATATCCTCTTTGGTACATAACACCATCGACCAGTATGTATCTAGCAGCTCACCTTTGTAGAGTTCTGGCTTTGTTCCTATCTGTTGGCAGCGTACCATTCATCAGATACTCTAAGAAAGGCGCCATCCACGTATCCTCCCTTCGAATCTCAATACTGGATTCCGTGGCTTGTATGCTCAGCTTACTCAGTCTTTCTACTGGCACGATGTTCAAAGTGTCAGCATCTTTCGCGCTTGCGAGCTTGGCTAAGGCGTCCGCGTTTGAATTCTGATCCCGCGGGATTTGTTGGAGAGTGTACTTCGTGAACTGGGCTAGCAAGTCTTTCGTCTTATTTAAGTAGGCCGCCATTTTCAAGCCTCGCGCTTGGTATTCTCTCAGGACCTGATTCACCACCAGCTGTGAATCACTGTAGATATCAAGCGTCTTTATGCTCATATCCTTTGCCATTCTCAATCCAGCGAGGAGTGCTTCGTATTCCGCTTCATTATTTGATGCAGTAAAGTCAAACCGGATGGCGCGGTGAAATTGATGCCCTTCCGGTGTTATCAATATCACTCCCACTCCAGCGTGGGATTCGTTGGATGAACCATCCGTGAATAGTTTCCACGAAGGAGTTTTGTTTTGAGGCACGGGCGCTTCAGGCTATTCGCACTGCTCGCTGTCTGGAAGTTTGGTGAACTCCGCAATAAGGTCGGCCAAGACTTGTCCCTTGACTGCTGCTCACGGTGAATAAGTTATATCGAACTGTCCCAGTTCAACTGCCCATTTTAATAATCGCCCAGCCGCTTCCGGTTTTTGGAGGACTTGCCGAAGGGGCTGGTCAGTTAGAACTGTAATAGGATGGGCCTGAAAGTAGGGGCATAACTTCCTAGAGGCCAGGATCAAGCAATATGCTAACCTCTCAATTGGTGGATATCTTAATTCTGCCCCAATCAGTCTCTTGCTGACATAGTGGACTGCTTTTTGTACACCTTCATCCTCTCGCACTAGCACCGCGCTGGCAGCAACTTCAGTAATCGCCAGATAAATAAACAAAGTTTCTCCTTCAATTGGCTTTGATAAGATAGGAGGCTGTGCCATATGGGATTTCAAGGCTTGGAATGCCTGCTCGCAGTCTCCTGTCCATTCAAACTTCTTGTTTCCTCTAAGTAGATTGAAAAAAGGAACACACTTGTCTGTTGATTTCGAAATGAATCTACTTAGGGCTGCAATCCTCCCGGTCAAACTTTGTACATCTTTGATCTTTTCTAGCGACTTCATGTCGATCAGGGCTTTTATCTTGTCGGGGTTGGCTTCGATTCCTCTTGAATTTATGATAAACCCTAAAAACTTCCCTGATCCAACTCCAAAGGAACATTTGAGGGGATTTAATTTCATTTGGTACTTGTTTAGCACACTAAAGCACTCTTGTAAATCCCCTACATGCCCTTCTGCTTTCTTAGACTTTACCGCATGTCATCCACATATACCTCCATGTTTACACCGATTTGCTCCTTAAACATGTGGTTGACTAGCCGTTGGTAAGTCGCACCTGCGTTTTTCAGCCCGAAGGGCATTACCTTCTAACAATATAAGCCCGTATCATTCCGAAAGCTGGTGTGATCCTCGTCAGGGGGATGCATGCTAATCTGGTTGTAGCCTGAATATGCATCCATGAACGAGAGGATCTCATGTCCTGCAGTTGCATCGACCAGCTGGTCGATCCTCGGGAGTGGGAAGCAGTCTTTTGGGTAGGCTTTATTGAGGTCTGTAAAATCCACACAGGTCTGCCACTTGCCGTTAGGCTTGGGAACTAGTACCGGATTGGAGACCCACGATGGATAAAATGCCACCCGGATGAACCCATTCTCCTTTAGCCTCTCGACTTCTTCTTTTAAGGCTCTTGACCTATCCTTATCGAGCAGCCTTCTCTTTTGTTGCATGGGTGGAAAGGTCTTGTCTATATTCAGGACATGGCTGATTACCGCAGGATCTATCCCAACCATGTCTTTATGGGACCAGGCAGAAACCTCCTGGTTTTTTCGCAAGAATTCTACCAATGCATGCTTCGTGGTAGGCTCTAAGTTTTTCCCAACCTTTATGACTCTGGTCGGGTCTTCTTTGTCGAGTTGGACCTCCTCCAGGTCCTCGAAAGGTCCAACAATTTCTTCAAAATCCCCAAAGCGAGGATCCAAATCTCTATCCTCACTTTGGGCAACACCCTATTTGGTGACTTCATCACCGGATTGGGCTTGCATATCAACTGCCATCTGTAACCTATCTGGGGTAGTGCTCTTCGACGTTCCACTCTTTGCTTTGGTGATTGAGGCGTTGTAGCACTCCCTGGCTTCCCTTTGGTTCCCCAACACGCGTCCTACCCCCGCGTCTATTGGGAACTTCATGGCTAGGTGCCACATAGAGATGACGACCCGTAGATCAACCAGTATGGGCCTTCCAATAACGGCGTTGTACGCCGAAGGACAATCAACCACTACAAAAGTGGCGAGTAATGTCCTTGTTGCAGGCGCTGTACCCGTCGCTACTGGGAGTTTGATCAATCCGGCTGGGGCAAGTCCTTCTCCAGAGAAGTCGTATATCGTTTGATTGCAGGGCTCCAAGTCCTTAACGGACAATTTCATGCGTTCCAGTGTTGATTTATACAGGATATTCACTGAACTTCCTGTATCGACCAATACTCTCTTCACCATCATGTTTTCCATCTGGATGTCCACGACCAGTGGATCGAAATGTGGGAACCTGACATGCTGGGCGTCGCCATCAGAGAAGGTTATCTCTCCTTCTTTTGACCGAGCCTTCTTTGGTGCGCGGTCCTCCACAGTCATCATCTCGATGTCCTGGTCGTGGCGCAGAGTCCGAGCATATCGTTCTCTGGACTTTCCACTATTTCTCGTGAGGTGCGGTCCTCCACAGATGGTTAAGAGTGTTCCAGTCACGGGGGCAGGCTGTAAGGGTGGCGAGCGCTGGCACGTGGGCGCTTGCTCGTTGCCTCCCGGAGCTTCTCGTTGGGAATTTCCCGAGGCCCGTACGTACCTTCTCATGTGTCCTTGTCTAATAAGGAACTCGATTTCATGTCCGTAGTCGTTATGGTAACGACAGAACTTGGTGGTGTCTCTTTTCGAAATATCCTTTCGAATGGGGCCAGGTTTTTTGTAAGGCACACTCGAACTTGTGGCCTGATAAACCTCTCCCCGAGACTCAACGAGGGCAGTGTACTTGGTGAACCGAGGTTGATAACGATTACGCTCGGCTCGTTTGTTGTCGGAGGTGGGAGGCTCGTTATACGGCCGTTTCCCACCATTCTTGCCATTGCCGTTACCGTTCCCGTTGCCGTTGCCGTTGCCATTAGGTTTGGACCCATTGGCGGCTTTGGCGGGTTCAGAAGCCTTCTTATCCTTGCATGAGGGCTTTCCATCGTCGGCAATGGCTTCTTCGAGCTTGATGTAGCGATCAACCCGATCCAAAAATTCTTAGGTAGTTATCACTCCTTCCTTTTGAAGACTTTTCCAGAGGGGAGAACGACGTTTAACTCCTGCAGTTATGGCCATCATTTTGCCTTCGTCCCCGACCATTTTCGCTCCAGCTGCTGCTCGCATAAAACGCTGGATGTAGTCCTTCACTGACTCCCCATCCTGTTGGCGAATTTCAACCAACTGGTTTGCCTCGGTCGGATGCACACGACCTGCGTAGAACTGTCCGTAGAACTCCCTTACGAACATTTCCCAGGAAACTATGCTTGCAGGAGGGCACTTAAAAAACCATTCCTGCGCTGCTTCAGAAAGTGTTGCAGGGAAGATCCTGCACCGAGCGTCTTCAGACACTTTCTGAATGTCCATCTGAATTTCAAATTTGTTGACATGGGACACTGGGTCCCCATATCCGTCAAAGTTTGGGAGTGTAGGCATTTTGAACTTGCTAGGAGTTTCGGCATTAGCTATCCTTTGTACGAAAGGAGTGCCTTTCCTTCTATTGTGGTCGATGTAAGAAGTTCTTCCCCCTACCAGCTGCTGCACTGCCTGGTTGAGGGCGGCTATCTAGGCCTGTACTGCGACAGGAATCGCTGTGAGCTCTGTCGCTGGGGGGACGTTCTCACCATGCCGCTCACGGCGATCGTTGAGTACATCTCTTAGGTCCTCGTCTCTTCTCCGCTGCTCGCTACCCCCGAGCCAGTTGAAGACATTATTTTTTCTGGGCTGCCCCCCAGCGTCCCGTCTGTTGGGTTGTTCATCTTGAGGTACCTGGCTCCTGCCTTTACCTCTTTCTTCGCCTCTCTCACCGGAATTTCCCTTGCCTGAGTCGGCCTCATTATATATGTGGCCATCTCTGAACCTCGACTGGCTATGGTGGGATCGACTGTTCCTTCTATTCCTGTCACTGGCTGAAATGTCCCGAGCGTTAGAGGGCGGCCTGCGCTGGTCGTGGTGTCCCCGTGCACTATCATGCCTTGGGGGACCCCGAACCGCAGAGCCTAACTCTGAGTCCCTCCTGTTACCAGGAGGGTGCTGACCTCTGTTCGGTAGGTTTGACCCATCATCCCTACGGCGTCTAGGACTGCAAGGCTGATGCTCAACCCTATTCTGCCTCTGTTGTGGGGGGTTACCCCGAGCAGCTTGGGATGGTGGCTGCACCTCAGGATCCAGTGGGACATCGTCACGAGGCATCTGAGGCTGCTCGGGCCTCTGCGGACTTGAAGGCTGGATCAGTGGCCTAGGATTGGGACCCCTCTGAGGTGGCCCATTAGCAGGTTGGTCAGGCTGCGAAGCAGGTGCAGTCTGATTTCTAGCCAGTTGCAAGGCTGCCTCAAGGGCTGCCATGGCTTCGCTCTGGCGGCGGTCCACCTCCGCCTGCCTTTCACTCAATTCCGCGCACTGCCGTTCAATCTCTTGCTGCTACCACGCCATAATCTCAGCAGCAGTCTCCTGACTGGCTCTCAGACTAGCCAACTCTTCCTGCAACGCGTCCAGGGTACTTTTCAATGTTGTATCATCCATTTCCTCCTCCTCAAAGTCCATTTGTGGCTCATCCTCTGCCATGCTTGCAGGAGGAGGAGGAGGTGGCGGGTTCGACAGTGCAGCGGCGGCCGCCTGTCCAGTTTTCTTTCCAGCTTTCGCCATCGGTTTTTCTCAGCAATGATGTGTCAAGCTCTCAATGAAAGCACCAGAATGTTGACCCAAGATTTGGCCAACTGACATGGAGTCAGAATATGCTTGATATGAATGAGTGCGTAGGGAAAAATGTAATGACAAAAGTAAATAAGACACAATATTTTATAGTGGTTCAGCCCCAAGATCTGGTAATGACCTACGTCCACTTAGACTGATATTGATCTAAGGACAAAAGGAGTGATCAAAGAACAAGGGTTCAATGAGTTTCACTTACCTCTGAAGAACAATACAATATTGCTAGGAGAATTACTATAGTCTTAAATGATTCAAAAGCCAAAAAGCCCCTTCCTTAAGCTATCTTTTGCTATTTATAGGCTCAAGGGGGGTTACAAAAGATTGTTACAGATATTCCCTCCTTAATAATCGGATATCCAGGAGATTGTGCGAGATAAATTTAGGATTCACAAAGATCTTCTCATAAATGTTGCCTTGTACGCGGAACTATCGACCAGACTGGTCGCAGGTAAGATTGGTCCGCACTGCTTCTAATGTGTCCTCTGGTCGATACTCTAACAGAACGTTTCCAGGTGTTAGACACGTGTCAAGGGATCACTTGCCACGTCATTAATGCTAATTTTTTAGATAACAATAAGACATTGTTATCTTTATTGTTTAATACTTAAAATAACTCTTTATTTTCTCTTTTAAACATTAAAGTACCACTTAGTTTGGTCAAGTTATGATTATCCACTCTCAAGCTTAATCATAACTTTGTGAGTGTAACCCATTATTTCGAAGTTCATGACTTAACTTAGGACATGCTGCCTTAGGGTCGGTCAAGCCTAAAATACATCATTAGTTCTTATCTATGTAAGAAATATAACCTTGCTATTGATATGTCCAGACACCTTCCTTAGGGGGACGAAAACAAAGCCGTCGCGAGGCGTTATTCATATCTCACGGTGTCATATTAATAATGGAGACCATGGGTTATGTTTGAGATATCAACCCTCTCCCACTCACTATTTTGAAATAAGTGTTTTTAACCTAATTAATTCCAAATTAATTACAGTTTCTTTAAACTTTATGAACATAATTAAAATTGGAAAGAAAGTGAGTTTCTAGGTGCATATCCAATTTTAAATTACCAATCATGTTCATCTAAACTTTACTAAAAAAACTCTTTTTAAAATAAAGTTGGTTTAAAGAAATTAAGTCATAAAGACTTCAAATTTGGCGTGATATTTTACCAAGTTTTCAAAATAAAACTAAGTAATTTACATGCAATTGATTTCACAAAACAATTCATATAAACATATAGGACAATCCTAATAATCATGTTTCTACTAATGAGATGCATGATTATAACTGTGTGGGTTTTCATGTATGGCATACAATGCATGAACATATTATCAATCACATTAACCACATGAATATAATTATTTAAATAAATAAACAATAAATGTTGAACCGGATGCTTTTGGGTATTTCTAATTTTACAACCACTTTATAAAATTAAAATAAATAAAATAAAATGCCTTGATCTCCATCGGGCTTCTTTACTTTACAGTCGGTAGGATATGTGGCATTGTTGGTCCAGAATAATAATAAGAAAACAATTTTCAAATTATTTTTGATTAATTAAATTAAACTTTTAAATAATCATTATTTTTATTTTTCTTTTTAATTACAACTGATATAAATTTAAATTAAAATCTGTTATTTAAAAAAAAAAAAAATATAAATAAGATATTAAAAAAAGTTTGTTAAGACAACAAAAATATCTCATTATTTAAATATCAAATTTCAAAAATAGGATATTTAAACATTTGAAAATTAAAAAAAAATTGATTAATTTCAGAAAAAAAAAAATTATGGACTGTCAGGCGGGGATACACGGCGTCAAAACGGGGCCGCCGAGGCTGGACCGTACGGACACGTCCGTACGACGTCCAGTAGCGGCTCGAAGGTCGGCCTCGGAGGTGCAGTGGCTGAGTTCTGAATCCCGGGCTCTGTTCTGACTTTTGTGTGATTGGAATTACAATTTTATGGTGTCGAAAACCAAATAAAATTACATAAATCCTATGCCCTTTAATGGCTTACACAATGATCTAATCATAAACAAATCCTAACCCAAAAACACCATACAATTAACGATTCAACATTCTCACCCATTCAATCACATTAAGCCATCCATTCATTCATCAAAATAAATAAATGCATAAAATTAAACCCACACAAATTCAATACATATATATGTGAAGATGGCTCTGGTATCATTTGTTGGTTTTTATTGATCAAATCAGAGATTATGCACAGCGGAACAACAATCAAATTGTCAAATTAATCCCATAAGATTTCTAGATCTACTTCTTCACACTCATATATATATATATTGAATCAAGGACAAGAATAGAAAAATTACCTCAGGTCCTTCCTTGCTGCTATCTTTTCGTATGGCTGAATCCTTGAGATCTCACACCAAGATCTTCCAAAATGTTCTCAGGCACACAAAGAACGAATGTGGGCTCGCTATACAAATAATAGGCAATAACTATTTATCAGATGTTCTCAACACATGAGATCTGATAAAGTTTGGACCTAGGTTTTGTGAAGAACAATAACCTTTGTTTTTGTCACTGTTCTCTTTTCTCTGAGAGAATCCTAGATATTTTTCTATCCCTGGAAAAATTACGTTCTGTGAAAACTGATATCCAATATTTAATTATATCCAATATATTAAAATATTTGTTATTTTAAACAAATTCAAAATAACTGATCAGTTATCAGATTTTTGTTTAAATAATAATATTTTAATCATAATAAAATATCTCATTATTTATTTAATATTTAAATAACTAAAATTGTGGAATCAAGAGACTTAGTCCATCTCTTATGCGTGTAGCACAATGCCTGTGCACTGTGCCACACGTGTACCACATGCATGTGCATGCATGTGATTTTTCCCAATTTTTATTATTATTTAAATACCAAAAATCCCAAAAATAAATTAATTCAAAATTAATTATATTTTTGTTAAATCAAATAATTAATTAATTCTTAATTAATTAATTACACATAATTAAACAATAATTATGTTTGATGCATAGAAAAATATTTTACTTATCACATAAGTCCTTTTTGCCCATTTTTTGTATTTGCCTTTGACAGTGATTGTTTGAGCCATTTCGGGGACCATGGACCTATAACATTAAGCTCCAATAAATTGAAACTAAATAATTAAACTCTTTAATTATAATAGTTAATTTATTAATTCTAATATTACTCCACTATAAATTCAGAATTGCACTCTTTATGTTATAGATATACTTTTACAGGAATCTTTTTCTTAAGTCGTCCATTGATATAACCATATTACAATAATTCAACCCTCTAATTAATTAGTTCATAAATTAGAATGGGAGAATTACCATTTAACCTTTATAATTTACTTCTTATTCCTTAAGTACCATTAATTCACTAGTGTATAATTAATCTATAATCTAATTATAGATTTGAGCTCAAAATCATTCAGTTCCAGAATTAACCTTAAGGGAACTAATATACGATCCGTTAGGAAAGATTAGATTCCGTATTGTTGATACATGTTCCCAGCCATCCATGATATTAAATCTCCAAAACAAAAGTCATTAGCCTCATTCTTTGAAGAGACCTTAACGAACGAATCAAAATATTTAATAAACATGAACAGGAGTTCATGAACACTCAGGATTTAGGTTGATCTATAAATGATCACCTGTCATGAGATGAATTACAAGTCCTTATTATTAAATGGTTTTTGGATGAAGACTCTAATTCATATCAGTCCATGTCATATATAATCATATTATATAAAGCACCTTTACCGAGATGTCTTACCACATCAATAATCTGAATCTAGATTATTTGTATCATTATGATACTCAGTAAACCGTACTTACAACTCCAATTAAAGAATTCCATAACTTTAATTTGTCATTGTTGACTATTTTTATTCATTCATGTGATCTTAATTCTCTCGTACTAATACAAGATCACATCCTCAATAATGAATATGGAATTTTTCTGATATTTACAAAATTATTCAAACAATAATTTAACAATCTAAATATGACAATAATAATAAACCATTGTATTTATTTATTCATAGAAAAAACAAATGTCTTTACATGCTTTTAGGACACACTCCTAACAAATAGCGCCTCGGGACGACTTTGTTTTTGTCCCCCTAAGGAAGGTGTCTGGACATATCAATAGCAAGGTTATATTTCTTACATAGATAGGAACTAATGATGTATTTTAGGCTTGACTGACCCTAAGGCGACATGTCCTAAGTTAAGTCATGAACTCCGAAATAATGGGTTACACTCACAAAGTTATGATTAATCTCGTGCAATGGATAATCATAACTTGACCAAACTAAGCGGTACTTTAATATTTAAAAGAGAAAATACAGAGTTATTTTAAGTATTAAACAATAAAGTTAATAATGTCTTATAAATTCTCTAAAATTAATTTGACCGACCCTAAGGCGCCACTTTAATTGTTAGAAAATTTTATCGTGGAAATTATTCTTTATTTTATGTGTTTTAATTGTGCTCATGCATCACGTTTAATTTCTGAAACTTTGATATTTATTTGTCTAAATATAATAATTATTATTATTTGTACTTATTTATTACCAGCAAAATGTCTATTGGTGAATCACACACCGATGCCTTTCTCAAAACTTCAGTTTTTGAACCTGGAAATATGAAATATTGGTTTCGAGGCATGTTGACTATTTTTTCTTATAAGAAGATGATGTCAACTGTCTGTGAAAAACCTCTAACAGAACCACCTCTGGCTACTAGCTATGAAGCAGAAGAAAAATATGCAGATTGGATGAAATCCGATCGTATGGCACGTTATTGCATGCTTTCCACCATGCCTGATGAAACAAAGGAAAAATATATACACTATGACTCAGCACATGAGATGTGGCGAGCAATGACAGAGGAAGTCTATGCTGAGTGTCATCGTTTATATCAAACGAAAAAGGTAAATAAGATTTACATATATTTTTTCAACTATGAATAGTAGATTCAAACACTATGAATAAAAGATTCAAATTTTTGGATAGTAGATTAAAAAATATATGCCACTAATCTATTTTTCTTTTGTCTTTCCTTTTACAGAATCAGAACCCTGAAAAGGAGGAAGAGACTGATGAGGATTATGGTAGCAAGTCAGGAGCTGGAGAAGTTGGAGAGCAGTAGTTTTTATTTAGTAATTTTATTGTTAGTTGAACAATTTAAATTTCTTTATTTTGTTTTAGAAATTTTAGATTTCTTTGAACAAAGAAAACTACAGTCTAGAAATTTAGTTTATTGTTAGTAATCTTGATTATTAATGTTTGGAAACTTATTTCTATTTTTGCATAACATTTATTTCTTTTATTAATAAAGTAGTTATTATTTAAAGGAATTATCTATTTACTTGTTATGCAAATGCTTTGGGATAAACAAAGTTTACATACTTATATTGAATGACAATTTTTTTTTATAATTCTGAATTATTTAACACAACTAATCCTAGATCTATTTAACTGATTCCAATAGTGAGACATATCTGTGGCACTTGAGATTGGACCATATTGGTCTAGACAGAATAAATAGGCTTGTAAAGGATAGTCCTTTAAGAGAACCATTTATTGGATCTCTCCCTGTTTGTAAATCCTGTCTAGAAAACAAAATGACCAAGAGACCTTTCTCTGCTAAAGGTTCAAGAGCCATAGGACCATTTCAGCTAATACATATGGATTTCGCAATCCACTTAATGTACAAGCAAGATGAGGTTGTGAATATTTCGTCACTTTCATTGACGATTATTCGAGATATGGTTACCTATACTTATGCAAAGAAAATCTGAGACTTTTGGAAAGTCCAAAGAATTTCAAGCAAAGGCTAAAAGCAATTAGGTAAATCACTAAAAAGCACTTCGATCTGATCAAGGAAGAGAGTACTTGGACTGTGAATTCAAGAACCATCAACGTGAGCATGGCATTCAATTCCAACTCACTACACCTGAAACAACACAGTAAAATAATGTTTCAGAAAGTCGGAATATAACGTTACTAGATATGGTTAGATGAATGATGAGTTTCTCATCATTACCACTGTCATTCAGGGGCTATAAAATTCAATGTGTTCTATACACATTGAATGATGTTCTACCTAAGTCTATCCAAAAGACATCCATAGAATTATGGAATGGTTGTAAACCTATTCTACACCATTTTCAAATTTAAGGGTGTCCTGCACATGTGCTTAAAGGAAAGACCGGGAAGTTGGAAACGCGCTCTGAAGTGTGTATGTTTGTGGGATATTCCAAAGAGACTAGAGGTGGAATTTTCTATAGTCCAAAAGAAAATAAAACATTTGTATTGACAAATGCAACTTTTCTTGAATATGACTATGTTAATAACCACAAACCTCCAAGTAAGGTTGTACCGGAGGAGATGGTCTCAAATGAAGTCGCAAAGTCACCAGCAACAATTAATGATAAAACAACTGAAGAAACCACAATTCCTGAAAAAGGAAAAACCAGTGCAACGTCGTAGTGGGAGGATTGTGAGACAACCTATTCGTTACGAACATGAGGCACACGTTCTTGTATCAGATACTGAAAAGGACGATCCATTGACTTTTAAAGAAGCAATGGAAGACCCTGATGTTGATAAGTGGCAAGAAGCCATGAATCAAGAAATGGAATCAATGTATTCCAATTCATTCTGGGAACTTGTAGATCTGCCTGACAATGTTAATGCCATTGGATGCAAATGGATCTACAAGAAGAAAAGGGGTGCAGATGGAAAGGTAGAAACCTATAAAGCAAGGCTTGTGGCCAAAGGCTACACACACAGAGAGGGTGTGGACTATGAAGAAACATTTTCTCCTGTGGTCATGCTTAAGTCCATTCGCATACTCTTATCCATAGCTGCCATTTATAATTATGAGATATGGCAAATGGACGTCAAGACAACTTTTCTGAATGGCCACCTTGATGAAACCATTTATATGGAACAACCAGAAGGGTTTATAAAGAAGGATCAAGATCAAAAGGTATGCAAATTGTTGAAATCCATATATGGATTGAAACAAGCATCAAGATCTTGGAACTTAACATTTGATGAAACTATTAAAACATATGGTTTCGAACAAAATGTTGACGAAGCATGTGTTTATAAATACATCAAAGGAAAAATTGTGGTTTTCTTAGTTCTTTACATTGATGATATCCTACTCATTGGGAATGATGTAGAGACATTATCAAATGTAAAGAAATGGTTGGCTGAAAAATTCCAAAAGAAAGATTTGGGAGAAGTGAGCTATGTTCTAGGCATTAAAATTCTAAGAGATAGAAAGAACAAGCTCCTAGCACTTTCACAAGCAGATTATATTGATAAAGTGCTTGAAAGATTCTCTATGGAGAATTCCAAAAAGGATCAATTGTCGACCAGACATGAAATTTCTCTTTGCAAAGATCAGTGTCCTAAGACACCACAAGAGCAAGAGGTAATGAGAAAGTATCCCTATGCGTCAGCTGTGGGGAACCTAATGTATGCAATGTTATGTACTAGACCTGACATATGTTATGCAGTAGGGATTGTCAGTCGTTATCAATCAAATCCAGGTTTGGAACACTGGATTGCGATGAAACATATTCTCAAGTATCCCAGGAGAACAAGAGACTATATGCTAGTATATTCGGATAGTGACCTCAAACCTACTGGATACACTGACTCAGATTTTCAATCTGACAAGGATAGTAGAAAGTCTACTTCTGGGTCAGTATTCACTCTTGGTGTTGGAGCAGTTGTCTGGAGAAGCATTAACCAATCCAGTATAGCTGATTCAACCATGGAAGCCGAGTATATAGCGGCTTGTGAAGCAGCTAAGGGGGCTCTGTGACTCAAAAGGTTCTACTCCGATCAGAAAGTTGTTCCAGAAGTGGAGAAACCACTTGTTCTTTACTGTGACAACAGTGGAGCAGTGGCCAATTCTAAAGAACCAAGAAGCCACAAGAGGGGAAAGCATATAGAGCGCAAATACCACTTAGTCAGAGAAATTGTACATAGAGGAGATGTGACCATTTTGAAAATCGCATCAGAACACAACCTGGCGGACCCGTTCACGAAGACGCTTCCAGCAAAGCAATTCGAGGGTCATGTACGTAATATGGGATTGAGAGAAATGCCTCACTTGCTTTAAGTACAAATGGGAGATTGTTAGGAGTGTGTCCTAAAAGCATGTAAAGACATTTGTTTTTTTAATGAATAAATAAATACAATAGTTTATTATTATTGTTATATTTAGATTGTTAAATTATTTTTTGAATAATTTTGAAAATATCAGAAAAATTCCATATTCATTATTGAGGATGTGATCTTGTATTAGTACGAGAGAATTAAGATCACATGAATGAATAAAAATAGTCAACAATGACAAATTAAAGTTATGGAATTCTTTAATTGGAGTTGTAAGTACGGTTTACTGAGTATCATAATGATACAAATAATCTAGATTCAGATTATTGATGTGGTAAGACATCTCGGTAAAGGTGCTTTATATAATATGATTATATATGACATGGACTGATATGAATTAGAGTCTTCATCCAAAAACCATTTAATAATAAGGACTTGTAATTCATCTCATGACAGGTGATCATTTATAGATCAACCTAAATCCTGAGTGTTCATGAACTCCTGTTCATGTTTATTAAATCTTTTGATTCATTCGTTAAGGTCTCTTCAAAGAATGAGGCTAATGACTTTTGTTTTGGAGATCTAATATCATGGAAGGCTGGGAACATGTATCAACAATACGGAATCTAATCTTTCCTAATGGATCGTATATTAGTTCCCTTAAGGGTTAATTCTGGAACTGAATGATTTTGAGCTCAAATCTATAATTAGATTATAGATTAATTATTCACTAGTGAATTAATGGTACTTAAGGAATAATAAGTAAATTAGAAAGATTAAATGGTAATTCTTCCATTCTAATTTATGAACTAATTAATTAGAGGGTTGAACTATTGTAAGATGGTTATATCAATGGATGACTTAAGAAAAAGAATTCTGTAAAAGTATATCTATAACATAAAGAGTGCAATTCTGAATTTATAGTGGAGTAATATCAGAATTAATAAATTAACTATTATAATTAAAGAGTTTAATTATTTAGTTTCAATTTATTGGAGCTTAAAGTTATAGGTCTATGGTCCCCGAAATGGCTCAAACAATCACTGTCAAAGGCAAATACAAAAAATGGGCAAAAATGACTTATGTGATAAGTAAAATATTTTTCTATGTATCAAACATAATTATTGTTTAATTATTTATAATTAATTAATTAATTATTTGATTTAAAAAATATATAATTAATTTTGAATTAATTTATTTTTGGGATTTTTGGTATTTAAATAATAATAAAAATTGGGAAAAATCACATGCCATCACAGGCATGTGGTGCACGTATGGCACAGTGCACAGGCACTGTGCTACACGCATAAGAGAGTTTACTCAGTCTCTTGATTCCACAATTTTAGTTATTTAAATATTAAATAAATAATGAGATATTTTAATATGATTAAAATATTATTATTTAAACAAAAATCTGATAACTGATGAGTTATTTTGAATTTGTTTAAAATAACAAATATTTTAATATATTGGATATTATTAAATATTGGATATCAGTTTTGCACAGAACGTAACTTTTCAGGGGATAGAAAAAGATCTAGGAATCTCTCTCAGAGAAAGAGAACAGTGACAAAAACTAAAGTCATTGTTCTTCACAAAACCTAGGTCCAAACTTTATCAGATCTCATGTGTTGAGACCATCTGATAAATAGTTATTGCCTATTATTGCCTGAGAACATTTTAGAAGATATTGGTGTGAGATCTCGAGGATTTAGCCATACGAAAAGATAGCAGCAAGGAAGGACCTGAGGTAATTTTTCTGTTCATGTCCTTGATTCAATATATATATATGCATGTGAAAAAGTAGATCTAGAAATCTTATGGGATTAATCTAACAATTTGATTGTTGTTCCGCTGCGTATAATCTCTGATTTGATCAATAAAAACCAACAATGTGTACATATGCAGCCGCTTGACCTCCACGTCCAAGGAGTTCTCAGAGGAACTAGGGGTTTACCCTATTTTTGCCGCTTAGGTAGGCGGGTTTGTAAATTTGGAACAGTAATGACCATTTTGAGTTGTAGATAACTTGTGAAAGATTTTATGGGCCCATGATGGGTTTTATGTATTTAATAAAATATATCATTTCCTTTTTATTGGTTTTCCACCTTAGCCTATTAATAACACTTAGATGCACAACTTTAACCAAATGACTCAAGTAGCGGGTCAAATTTCTGGTTCACCGTTCACCGTAACTGTTCTGGGGTAACCAGGGCGTTACAACTTGGTATCAGAGCGTGCCAAGGTTAGGGTTCCTGTAGACTGGCTGGGCATGTACACACATCACTGAAGTCAAGCTCCACTCATGGTTTGGTAACTATTTATGTAGTTATATGTATAACTGCTTAAATATGGTATATATGCTTTACCAATATGCATGACACACCATGTTAAACCTGTGCCCTAAAATATTATATTCTCAGCAAATGTGTTCTAATTAGTACTGAGATTGCTGGAACATACTTATTAGTATGGTCGATTGTGAATTATTATGTGATACATGCTAAGTACTAAATGCTATAAACATGTATCTGCTTGTATAATTGTATGACTGTGGAATGTGATAATTGTTTGCTTGTTCTTGGACCGTAAGGCGGCAAGAGGTTTAGTTATTACTACCTGACTAGCTGTATTGATCATTGTTTCAGCAAGGTATAACAGATAAGAATGAATCCAGGACAGACAGATACTTCAGCTGGCCAAAGTGATCAAGGCCAGAATAATAACAGTTAGGGTTAGGAGAATGACCAGTCACAGATTCCACAGCCAGCTCTTGTAAACTGGCAGCAGGTAATCAATGATTTGCAAGCAACAATGTTGAGACAGGGAGAAGAGCTTTGTCTCCTGAAATAGCAGCAAGTGCCTACAGTGGCTAGTGTATCAAAGGCACCTCTTGTTTTGGTGCCAGCAGCTGAGCAGCTGCCTGAGGTTGGAAATAAATGGGAACCTCTCTATGAAAGGTTCAGGAAGCAGCAACCTCTTGTATTTGAGGGCATTGCAGATCCTGCCAAGGCAGAATAATGGATGAGTATGATTACCACTATCCTTGATTTCATGAGGGTAACTGGTAATGAGAGGGTGGCCTGTGCCACTTATATGTTTCGGGAGGACGCCCGGATTTGGTGGGAGGTTATTACCCAGACCAAGAATGTTAATGCCCTGAGTTGGGAAGAGTTTCAAACTCTATTCAACGAGAAATATTACAATGATGCCATCAGGGCAGCTAAAGCTGAGGAGTTCATTAGGCTACTTCAGGGAAATTTATCAATTACTGAGTATGCCTTAAAATTTGATCGTTTGGCAAAGTTTGCCATGGAGCCGGTGCCCACTGATGGGACTAGGAGGGAAAGATTCTTGCAAGGGCTACAGCCCAGATTAGCCCGTGATGTACGTATCACCATTGTGGCTGGGGTTACTACCTATGCACAGGTGATTAAGAAGGCACTCACGACCGAGAGTGCAGAAAACAGGATCTGGTGTGATAGTGCAGCCAGAAAGGATTTCAGGAGGACAAGTCCTCCATTTGTGGGTTCTGGTAGGGGTATAGGCCCCAGTGAGCAGAAAAGGAAGGTTCCTGACACCTTCCCAGTTCCAGGTCCTGATAGGCGGCCCCGTGGTATTTCAATGGGTCGTCCAGGTGGTAATGAAGCCTGGAAGTCTTTTCCTGAGTGCCCTAGATGCAAGAGGCATCATATGGGAGAGTGTAGGGCAAGGGCCTGCTTCTCATGTGGAGCAGTGGGTCATCTTAAGAAGGATTGCCCTAAGGCAAGAAAAGAAGAACCCAGAAAAGCGGACAGCTCGGCCCCAGCTTGAGTGTTCACATTGACTTAAGCAGAAGTTGAGGCTTCTCCCTCAGTTGTTACAAGTCAGCTTCTTAGTGTTGGAACCCCTTATAATGTATTGATTGATTCTGGTGCTACACATTCTTTTGTTGGTAGTAGTATTATTGATATACTGTGTAGACCCTGTGATTTTTATGTTGTGGGGTTTGGAACTTTGTTACCCACTGGAGAGTTAGTGGTATCCAGGAGATGGGTCAGATCTTTGCCAGTGATAGTGGAGGACAGAGAGTTGTCAGTGGATTTGATAGAGTTGGTTATGACTGACTTTGACATGATATTGGGTATGGACTGGTTGGCAAAGTATGGGGTAACCATTGATTGCAGAAGGAAGATGGTCACCTTTGAGCCTGAAGGTGAGGATCCTTTTGTGTTTGTTGGTACTGTGCATGGACCTCGCATTCCTATGATTTCTGTATTGAGGGCTAGGGATCTATTGCAAGGAGGTTGTGTTGGATTCTTAGCTAGTGTGGTTGATACCACCCAGGTCGTGCCATTAAGACCAGAAGATACCAGACTTATTTGTGAATTCCTGGATGTATGTCCAGAAGATTTACCAGGGTTGCCACCACACAGAGAAATTGAGTTCGTGATAGAATTGGCACCAGGGACGGAGCCAGTATCTAAAACACCTTATAGAATGGCCTCAGCTGAGTTGAAAGAATTGAAGTTACAGTTGCAAGAACTGATTCAGGTTTTATAAGACCTAGTTTCTCACCTTGGGGTGCGCCAGTTCTGTTTGTGAAGAAGAATGATGGTTCTCTGAGAATGTGTATTGTTGACCACGATTTTTGCCAACGACGAGTAGACGTCAAAACTACAATGAACCTTCAAGATAAAAATACGACACAAATAATTTTATAGTGGTTCAGCCCTAATTTGTTGGTAATAGCCTAATCCACTTAGAGTTGTGCTATATTTATCCTACACTTAAGATCAGATGAACTTGAGCGAACTGAGTTTCTTAAGTGCAAGTAGAAAAATATAGAGTTTCTCTCTCTAGAGAATACAAGCTTTATCTTTCTAACCTCTCAGAAAATGCCCCAAGAATGCCCCAAGTAACAGTCCCCAAAATCTCAAAACGAGAGAGTTTTCTCAATCTAAAAAGATCAGATCCCCCCAAAATGATGCCATGAGCCATTTATTTATAGGCTCATGGATCGTACATCAGATATTCCCTTTGACTGGGTCATTTCTGTTACTCTCACAATATTTAATTAATAATAATATTTAAAATACAACAATATGCGATTCTTTGGGATAATATGAGAGATTCCCGCACAGGTATGACCAATTCTAACTGAAGCCGTTACTAGGATCTCTTGCGTAGCAATGATCTGTTTAGTCAGTCCACATCACACCCAAAAGGAAACACTTCACCGGTCGGCCAAACCCTCACTAGTTGGCCAAGACAAGTGATTGGTTGGCCAAACACATGTCTGGTCGGCCAAACACTTGACTGGTCGGACAAGCACCTGACTGGTCGGTCATGACACTTGACTGGTCGGCCATGCACTCCACCGGTCGGCCAAACACCTCACTGGTCAGCCATGCACTCCACCAGTCTAACATGACACATCTCTGATCTAACATGGCACATCCCTGGTCTAGCATGACACTTCTCTGGTCTAACATGACACACCTCTGGTCTAACATGGCACATCTCTGGTCTAGCATGACACTTCTCTGGTCAGTCAAAAATCTTCACCAGTCGGACAGAAATTCTATCAGATCGGTCAGATCATTTATCACAACTCCAAAGAGCCAACACATTTATTGACTATTAATGTGCCATTTACTGACCATGCATTGCCACTTGTCACTTTTGATTGCCACGTCATCGAACTGAAATTTTGGGGATAACATTTTCCCCCTAAGTTTATTATACGATTTACTCGTATGATAAACTTTTCTTCTAGCAAATTTTTTTTGAGGCCATCCAAAAGCTTCCATCCGGTCAATAACCTTCACTTTTGTAGTAAACCCACGACTTAACTTTTCCATTAGCCCATCAAACCCATGGCCTTAGCCATTCCCAGACGATCAGACTACTTGGATGCATGCCCTTGCTCCTCAAACATTACTCCTCGGGCATGCCAGCCTCTCCTCGGATTCCCATCTATTCGGACACCCAGCCCTTCAGGGTGTCCCTCGAACCACTCGTACACACGGCTCCTCCAGCCGCTCGGCAATTCACCTCAACCATTCGGGCGCGTATCTAGCTGCTCGGACACATGCAGCCAACCGATCGGACGCAGCCCTACTGCTCGGACATGCAGCTCCTCCAGTCGCTCGGACACGCAGCTCCTCCAGCCGCTCGGCCATGCACCCCAACCACTCGAGCGTGCATCTAGATGCTCGGACACATGCAGCCAACCGATCGGACGCAGCCCCACTGCTCGGACACACAGCTCCTCCAGCCGATCATCCATGCACCCCAACCACTCGGGCGTGCATCTAGCTGCTCGGACACATGCAGCCAACCAATCGGACACAGCCCCACTACTCGGACACGCAGCTCCTCTAGCCGCTCTGCCATGCACCCTCACCGCTCGGCGCATGCATCTAGCTGCTCGGACACATGCAACCAACCAATCGAACGCGCGCGCGGGCTTGCTTAGGCACACTCGACATCCGCTCGGTCATATGGCATAGCCACTTAAGCCTATGCCTAAAACTTACCCCACCAAAAACCATCAAAGCACCTTGTTCGAATCTCCCAAAAGTATTTTGAGAGATTGATTTCTCTCAATCAATCTTGGGGAAAATTTGACTTCTATTCTCAAAGACATTTTTTCACTATGTAGTATTTAATTTGCATTCATTTGTTCGTGTTTGTTTGATTCATTCCAGGGACTCATCGCTGTTAGTCATGCTCAACAACAGACTACCCGACCAGTCATATATACTCAGCTGACCAGGGAAGTTGTATCTGCTCTCCCGACCAGGAAAACTTTGCACCTGATCAGCTAAACTTTGTACCTGGCTAGTAGTTTTATCTTTTTTCTTGTGAAAACAATTGTTGCTTAGCAACTTTGATATTTTTCTCGTACAGCCGAGCTATTGACATTTATACTTTACTTTTCTTTGCTAACTTGAAACATTCTAAGTCCTTTTAGACTTAAAAAGTTATAAGTTTTTTGTGAATAGTAAAGTCACTCTGATGTATGCCTTATATTTTTGCATGAGTTCTTATTTTTCTAACTTTAGAAATTCTAGACATTTCATAGGTCCATACTAAGTATAGTTTCTCACACTCTTATTGCTCTAACATTTTATGAGCACAATGTTTATTGTCACACGAATATCTGCTTCTAACTTGAAAATTAAAAAGAAAATCCAAGTTACTTAAGTTTTGTCAAACAAGTTAGCTTAATGGCCTTTTTGGACTTCGAAAACGTACAAGTCAGCCTAAAAACAAACATCTTAACTCGTGCTCTTATTGCCTGTGTTAAATTATATAAAGTATACCCCATGTGCCCCCCAAATGATCGAGGGTTGTAAGATCCTTAGTCACTTGCTACTTGACTGAATCTGTTCGAGCAGTTAATTACTCGTGAAACACATAGAATATATTGAAAATATTTGAGCAGTTGAACACTGCTTGAACGTGTCGACCAGTTGAACACTGTTCGAATAATTAATACACATGCACATTTGTAGCAAGAATCAACCACACTGCGCGTAATCTCTTTTATTACTCGTAAATTAAAAAAGGACAATACGTGTCTAATAACGAGTCTTAAACAACAAAAATTGTTCAAAAATAGATGACAGGTCAGCAAATAACCAGCTCATAAACCAAATCTAAATAACAAGTTAAACAACTTGAAATTAAACTACCACTCTGAAAGCGATATTTAGAAATAATATATTTACAGACGCCCGCCGTTCCAGTGGCTCCTGATCCTAGCACTCCCGCTCAGCATACCTCTCCCTTGCTTCGTTGCTATCCTCAGCCAAGTGTGGACCTCCACATATAGTGTCTAAGGTAAAGTCCGCATGCCCGGGCTGCAAGGGTGGAGATCTTTGTCATTTGAAACCAGGATTGTTGCTGCCTCCTTCTCCTTAGGGTGTCTCTGCCCGGTACTTTCTCAACTTTCCCGACCGGAGAAGAAATTCTATCTCGTTCTTGAGGTGATTGCATTCATTCGTGTCATGACCATAATCTCCATGGAAACGACAAAACTTATTCATATCTCTCTTCCTCATCTCTTTCCTGATGGGGGGAGGTTCTTGTAGGGAACCTCTTCATGACTAGCAAGATATATCTCCGCTCGGCTGGCCGAGAGAGTGTTGGTTGGCTTTTCATTTGAACTCAACTTTGCTTTCTTTTCCTCATGGTGGTCAGACCCATTATGTCCACGTTTCTTTCCACCATTCTTAGGAGAGTCAGTTGATCCGCCCGGATTGTTTATGCCATTCTCCTCTTTCTCGGTTGCATCATCCAATTTCATATCCTTGTCTGCTCGGTCAAGAAATTGTTGAAGTGTTGAAATTTGATTTCTATGTATGCTATCCCACAAAGGGCTCCGATAATTTATCCCAGCAGATATTGCAACCATCTTCCCCTCGTCTCCTACAGCAGTTGCTCTATTGGCTTATCTCATGAATCTATGTATATAATTCTTTAAAGACTCATCTTTTCCTTGTTTGATATCTGCCAAGTGGTTGGCATAAACTGGTGGAGTCTGAGCAGTGTTGAATTGTCTACAAAACTCCTTCCTGAATGCTTCCCAAGAGGTAATGGAGTTCGGCTTAAACTTCCAATACCATTCCTGGGCGGTATTTGACAAAGTAGTCGGGAAAACTCTACACCGATAATCGTCACTTACTCCGAGCAATTCCATCTGGTCCTCAAATTTCCCAACATGTCTGATAGGATCTGCCTTTTCTGTATATACTGGCAGAATCGGTGCTTTATATTTTGCCGGTGGCTGGGCTGCTCTAATCCGGGCACAAAATAGGTTGCCACTCCGATGGTCTATCGCATCCATCCCGGAAGGTCGTTTTGACAAACCTTGCACTGCAGCCGTTAGCACGTCAAGCTGGGCTTGGATGGCTGGTGCAACTGACGAAGTTCCAAGGTCTTGAATGCCTGGTCGGGCATTACCATCTGGTGCACTGCCGTCAAGTATTTCTACTTGACTGGCAGGGCGGTTCAGATTTTTCCCTTCGACCGAGACGGTCCTCCTCTTGTTGGTGATAACGTCCCTTAGATCCTTCCGGGAAGCATGCTCTCCTGCCCAATCGAACATCGTACTCTTCGATTTTTCAGAGGGCTTACAACGCGAGACTTCCTCTCTCCCACTACGCTGCTGGCTGGGGTGCAATGGAGGCTTTTCGGTATGCCCCGGGCAGTCTTTTCCTCCTTGTTGGTCGTTGCCCTCCTTTTCCTTTGACTGGTCGGTGTGATGACTATCAGCCTTATCACGACCATGCCCATCTTTGAATTGTGAAGTCCTCTTATCTCGAGGAGTCCTGGTCTGATCCTGCTTGGGTGGAGTCTTTTTACTGCCCGATCTGTGACTCCCTGATCTAGAAGTCTCTGATCTGTGGCTCTTGGAGGGGGCTCTAGAGTGCTCCCTTTGCGTCGAGGCAGTTCTGGATCGGTCCCCATGATCTTCCCGACCAAGGGGGTTACTTTTACTTTTGTCCGGTCCCCGAGAATTGGCTCTGTCAATGGTCCTCCGATCAGCATTATTATTTCTTGCTCCCTGGGAGGCTGCTCATGCCGCGGCTTGAGCATTGGCTTGGGCCAGTTGGGTAGCCGCTTCTAGAGCAAGTGCTGCTTCATGATGTCTCCGATCGACTTCCTCCTGTCGTTGTCTGAGCTCTTCGCTTCTAGCCTCCATATCGCGCCTTTGCTGCTCTAACACAGCTCTCTGCTTGGCCATCTCTTCAGCGAAAGACTCCTGCTGAGCATTGAATTGCATCATCTCCTCTTGGAAAGCGCCTATTGCTTCCTGGAGTTGTTCAACTTCTGGAGTGGTCTCCTCGAGAAACAACCTGGGCTCAGTCTCTGGGTTCTGCGGTCCTGGATCTTCTGATCTAGCAGGCTCTTTTGACGTGCCTGACTTTTTGGATGCCACATTGGTATTCTTGGGCGCCATTTCGATATGATATTCGTGTGTTTCTTCTCTTCAGGCTCTCAATGAAAGCACCAAAATGTTGACCACGATTTTGGCCAACGACGAGTAGACGTCAAAACTACAATGAACCTTCAAGAGAAAAATACGACACAGATAATTTTATAGTGGTTCAGCCCCAATTTGTTGGTAATAGCCTAATCCACTTGGAGTTGTGATATATTTAGCCTACACTTAAGAACAGATGAACTTGAGCCAATTGAGCTTCTTAAGTGCAAGTAGAAAAATATAGAGTTTCTCTCTCTAGAGAATACAAGCTTTATCTCTCTAACCTCTCAGAAAATGCCCCAAGAATGCCCCAAGTAACAGTCCCCAAAATCTCAAAACGAGAGAGTTTTCTCAGACTAAAAAGATCAGATCCCCCCAAAATGATGCCATGAGCCATTTATTTATAGGCTCATGGATCGTACATCAGATATTCCCTTTGACTGGGTCATTTCTGTTACTCTCACAATATTTAATTAATAATAATATTTAAAATACAACAATATGCGATTCTTTGGGATAATATGAGAGATTCCCGCGCAGGTATGACCGATTTTAGCTGAAGCCGTTACTGAGATCTCTTGCATAGCAATGATCTGTTTAGTCGGTCCACATCACACCCAGAAGGAAAACTGGAGGGCAAAAACACTTCGCCGATCGACTAAACCCTCACTGGTCGGCCAAGACAAGTGACTGGTCGGCCAAACACATGTCTGGTTGGTCAAACACTTGACTGGTCGGCCATGCACTCCACCGGTCGGCCAAACACCTCACCGGTCGGCCATGCACTCCACCAGTCTAACATGACACATCTCTGGTCTAACATGGCACATCTCTGGTCTAGCATGACACTTCTCTGGTCTAATATGACACATCTCTGGTCTAACATGGCTGTTGTGAAAATTCTAACGATTAAAATATGCGCAAGTATACACAGTCACAAACAAGTAATACAGTGATAAAGTATCAAAGTTCGTCTCCACAGGGACTTTTAAACTAAATAAATGCAATATCAACCAAAAACAATTTAAAATAAAGTAACCAATTCAAGAGAACAATTGAGTGATTAATTCTGGAATTAAATGTAAATAATCAAATTTAATTAAACTAAAAATTAGAGACCAAATGAAGTAATTCTGTGTAAATTTCAGAGGTGAGAAAGTGGATCTGGGTGGTTAATTCCCCTATAATTTCTTTCCAGTTGTTATAGCATAAGTTCAGCAATGGCTCAGCAATTACATCCAGAGTTAACAGATTTCAAAAACGCCCAGTAAGTCTTTTCCAAAACCCACTGTATAATGCTTACAACCCTATCAACACACTCCTGTATTAAACCAGATTGCAAACAGTCTATTAAGCATCAAATCGTGTGTTATACAAGGCAGCAAAATATCCCTATTTCACCACTAAAATTTACCTACAAATAGGCAAGTTTCTTGCATCAATTAAATGGGTTCAGCTAGCTTAAGTTTTTCCAAACTTAGATCTAGCTTAGTAATTGTTAATTATGGCCAATAAATAACAATCAATATCATTAATCACATTTAATTGAACAAAGACACAACTACTTCAACCATGCATCAAAGATTCATTCATAATATAGGGTTCATAACCACCCAAATCCTTAGAGTATTAGTTCATTGCTGAAATGAAAAGTACAAAACCAGTAGTAAATAGAGTATCCATAGAGTTGTTCACAGTTGAAATGGAGAGAAAATTTAATACAAAATTAAAAGGAAGAAGGAAAGAGTAGAATGAGTTGATGAGCTCAAGTCCTCCTAGGCGTCTGCCGTGGTCCTGTTTCCCTTTTTGGTATTTTCTCTCTGTTTTCTTCAGCTCTCCTCTGTACTTCCTTTCTTTCTTAAAATGGTGATATATTTTCTTTCAGAAGAAAAATGGGTACACTCCTATTGCGGCTGCCCCCTCCTTTTTAGGGTACTTTCCTTTACCCTAATAGGAAAGTCAATTCCCACCTTGTCCTCCAAGTGCCACATCACCCAGCTGACTTAAGTTATTAAAATTCTAACCACATAGGCGCTGATTTCACTCATTAAGTCCAGCTGTCTTCTAGCCACGTCACTTGCCTGATCCCTTGCATTGCTGTGTTGTGATGCTACAGCATTGAAGTAGCAACACGCCCCCTTCAGAATTTGTTTTCCCCTTGCTTCCAGCATTTTCCCTTTCATATTTTTTCTTAAGCTTCCTTTCCTAATTAACACAACACAGTAATTTACATAAAAACACTGAAAAATATTACAATATATAACTAATTCTTACATGGACTCACTACCTAGAATAATACACTAAAACTAACAAATTTACAATAAACAAGGACTCATTACTCTTTTTAATTTGAAAAGCAAGTTCAAAGATTATAAGAATAACTCTAAATCCTAGAGTTATCAATGGCACATCTCTGGTCTAGCATGACACTTCTCTGGTCAGTCAAAAATCTTCACCAGTCGGACAGAAATTCTATCAGATCAGTCAGATCATTTATCACAACTCCGAAGAGCCAACACATTTATTGACTATTGATGTGTCATTTATTGACCATGCATTGCCACTTGTCACTTATGATTGCCACGTCATCGAACTGAAATTTTGGGGATAACATGTATTGATTACAGAGAACTGAATAAGCTGACAATCAAGAACAAGTATCCCTTGCCAAGGATACATGATATGTTTGATCAGTTGCAAGGTGTTGTGCAAAATCGATACGCAAGTGCACGTAATCGTAACAAGTAATAAAGAGTAAGTGAGATCGTTCCCACGAGGACTGTATATTAAGTACCAAAACTTAATTCCTATTTCTATTTGGCTTAGGATAATTGAGTCTCGAGAATTAACTAAAATTGTAAAACCAAAAATCTAAAATTAACTTCAAGAACTAAAAATAAACAAAGTTAAGAAAATTCAATGGATTAAACACTAGGGCAATCAATTTCATCAACCAACCTCTTTAATTCTTATTAACACAAATCTTACTATTCAATTTTTCTCTTGTGATAGCAGGTCAATAATAATAACTTATATCCGTACTAGGATATATAAGTCTCAATCTTATGCAAATTTTCTACATCTCTGTGATAGATAAACATAAGATAGGCATTAAGATTAACAACCCTAAAACTACACAGACCACACAGGTACTCTTGTCCTAATATGAAATCTATGTTTATTCAATTATAGCATATTCAATTCTCACTTCTCAAATTTCGAATCAAAATCATATATTTCATGTCAATGGTGATCAATCATTCACAAGCATTATAATCAAATTGAATAAATCACAAGATAAAATTGAAATCATAATACTTGCATTAATTTAAAATAAAGGTTCAAAAGAATCCATTAACACCCTAGAAAAAGAGTTTAGTTCATGATCCAATTCATAATAACCATAGAAGAAATAAAAAGCATCCAAAATACAGAAATTCAAAGTAGAAAAGAAGAACACTGTGATGAATTCTTTTAATCCACTTGCAATCCTCCACAATGTGCCTTTAGCTGTCTCCTAGGTTAATCTCCTCTTAAAAAAATCATTAAGAAAGCTTTTATAATCCCTAATTAATTATGTGCGAAAGGACAAAATTGCCCTTGAAAAATGCCCTAACTTCGGCTTCCGTACGGACTGGCGCCGCGGCTCCATTTGATAGAGCCGCAGCTCTAGTGCATTTCGCGACCCGGATTTCCTCTTTGACTTCATGTAGCACCGCAGCTCTACTTGATAGAGCTGCAGCTCTAATCAGATTTTAATAGAGCATCAGCTCTATCTGATAGAGCTGCAGCTCTAATGCTAACAGATTTGTTTTTCCTTCTCTGTAACTCATAGGGCCGCGGCTCTATACCATAGAGCTGCGACTCTAATTCCTTTTTTTTGCCAAATCTTCAATTTGACCCCCGGTTTCACCTAGCTTCCATTCCTTAGCCCGTTTAACACCGTTTCTTCAAGAATTAAGCGATTTTCCTCCATTTTCAAACTATTTCCTTCATAACCACACTTAATCCTGAAAACACAATAAACACCGGCATAATATCGCACAAAACCAAATAAAAGATTAAAATTGCATCTTAAAACACGCCATATAAACATACCAAAACTAGTCCTAACACAAGCTAAGAAGGTATTCTCAAAAATCGACCTTCGTTCTGGTTATCATCAGTTGAGGGTCAAGGAGGGAGATATACCGAAGACTACTATTCGTACCAGGTATAGGCATTATGAGTTCCTAGTTATGTCTTTTGGATTGACTAATGCCCCTGCTGCTTTTATGGATCTGATGAACAGAGTGTTCAAAGATTATCTGGACCAATATGTGATCGTCTTCACCGATGATATTCTGGTATATTCTCAGTCTAAGTCAGAGCATGAGCAACATCTAAGGTTGGTTCTACAGAGACTGAGGGAACACGGATTGTTTGCTAAATTCAAGAAATGTGAGTTCTGGTTATCTCAGGTATCCTTTCTTGGGCACATTGTCAGTAAGGAGGGGATTAAAGTAGATCCAGCAAAGATTGAAGCGATCAGAGATTGGCCAAGGCCAAAGAATGCTTCTGAGGTTAGAAGTTTCCTTGGATTGGCAGGTTACTATAGACATTTCGTGGAAGGGTTCTCAAAGATAGCTAGTGCATTGACTGAACTAACATGCAAGAGCCAAAAATTTGTGTGGTTAGGTAAATGTGAGAACAGCTTCCAGGAACTGAAGCAGAGACTGATTACAGCTCTGATTCTGAGTCTTCCGACAGATCAGGAGAAGTTTGTGATTTACAGCGATGCTTCTTATCAGGGTTTTGACTGTGTCCTGATGCAGTCAGAGAAAGTAATTTCTTATGCTTCTCGTCAGTTGAAGGAGTATGAAAAGAGATATCCCACTCATGATTTAGGGTTAGCAATTGTGGTCTTTGCTTTAAAAATATGGAGGCATTATCTCTATGGAGAAAAGTGTGAGATTTATACAGACCACAAGAGCTTGAAATACTTCTTCACCCAGAAAGACTTGAATATGAGGCAAAGGCATTGGCTGGAGTTAGTAAAATATTATGACTATGAGATTTTGTATCATCCAGGAAAGGCCAACGTGGTAGCTGATGCTTGAAGCCAGAAGGGTCCGGGACAGATTCATGGTATGAGGCTGATAGCCAGAGAGTTAGCTGATGATATGACCAGAGCTGGTATAGAGTTGCTGGTGGGCCATTTGGATAATATTTCGCTACAGTCTATGTTATTGGAAAGAATCAAGGAGGGTCAGTTGAGTGATCCACAGTTGATCAAGATCAAAGAGGATGTTTTGGCTTGAGCATCTAGAAAGTATACAGCGTCTGAGATAGGGTAATTGAGATACAAGGGGTGGATATGTGTTCCGCTGAACACTGCTTTGAGGCGAGAGATTCTGGATGAATCTCATACTACACCTTACTCTTTGCATCCAGGCACCACGAAGATGTATCAGGATGTGAGATCGTTGTATTGGTGGTCGGAGATGAAGAGAGATGTAGTAGAGTATGTAGCTAAGTGCTTGACATGTCAGCAGGTCAAGGCTGAGCATCAGAGGCCAGCAGGGCTATTATAGCCTCTGGATATCCCAGAGTGGAAGTGGGAAGACATCACGATGGATTTCGTGGTGGGCTTACCCATGACTGTTGGTCAGCAAGATTCTATTTGGGTGATAGTGGATCGCTACACCAAGTCAGCTCACTTCTTGCCAGTGAGGACTACTTATTCAGTTGACCAGTATGGAGATCTCTATGTGAGAGAGATCGTGCACCTCCATGGAGCGCCTAGGTCGATCGTGTCAGATCAGGACCCTATTTTTACTTCCAAGTTTTGGGGGAGTTTGTAGAAGGCCATGGGGACACAACTGAATTTCAGTACTTCTTATCATCCTTAGACAGATGGGCAATCTAAAAGGATGATCCAGATATTGGAAGACATGCTGCGGGCATGTGTGCTGGACTTTGGTAGATCTTGGAGTAAGTATCTACCTTTGATAGAGTTCTCCTACAACAACAGTTATCAGTCTACCATTGGAATTGCACCTTATGAGATGATGTATGGTAGGAAGTGCAAATCTCCCATTCATTGGGATAAGACAGGTGAAAGGAGATACTTAGGTACTGAGGCAGTTCAGAGGACCAGTGAGGCTATTGAGAAGATTAGAGCTCGGATGCATACTTCTCAGAGTAGACAGAAAAGTTATGCAGATCCCAAGCGCAGGAACGTGGAGTTCCAAGTGGGAGACTATGTCTTCCTTAGAGTTTCTCCATGGAAAGGGATGAGAAGGTTTGGGAAAAAAGGCAAGCTGAGCCCTAGATTTGTAGGTCCATTTGAGATCCTGGAGAGGGTTGGTCAAGTGGCTTACAGATTGGCTTTGCCTCCGGCGTTGTCAGCTGTGCATAATGTGTTTCATGTTTCAGCTCTTCGGAGGTATGTATCTGATGTGAATCATATTTTGAGCTATGAGGATCTAAAGCTTGAGCCAGATCTCTCCTTTGAGGAACAGCCAGTCCAGATTCTTGACAGAAAAGACAAGGTCCTCAGGAATAAGATGATACCTTTGGTTAAGGTATTGTGGAGGAACAGCGAGGTCGAGGAAGCGACCTGGGAGCTGGAGTCAGATATGTAGAGTCAGTATCCTGAGCTATTCAGGTAAATTTCGAGGACAAAATTTCTGTAAGGAGTGGATAGTTGTAATGCCCCGAATTCTCCGATGTGGTTTAATGGCGGGATTAGTAGGCTGGGAGGGCCATACTTGTTTAATTATGCTATTAAATGATAATATGCATGTATATGTGAATTATACTATAATATGATGTTAAATGCATGCATGTGGGTCCACATTCTAATTAGAGGGGTGTGATGGTAATTTGGCCCGTTGAGGGTATAATTGTATATTTGTATGCACGTCGATGATAAATTGTTGAGACCACATTATAATGTGGGTTTGTTCGAGCTATTCGGCATGAGATGATCTTGGATTATTGATTAGAGGTCTAGTCATAATAGGTTTAAGTTCGGGGCTCGGGGTGAGTCTCGGGGTGATTTTAATGATTAGAACGTTGCTAGGAATCAAAGGATAACAGAGTATACTTGAAGCTTCTCCCGTACCTTATTTTTCCTTCAGTTTCCTTTGATATTTTTGAGCTATTCTTGAGGATTCAATCTTGGGAAGCAAGCCTTGGGAGTTTGGGAGAGTGTTCCTCCATTGAAGAGCATCATAAGCTGAGCTTTGGGTAAGTTTCTAGCCATTGAATTCTCTGGTTTGCCCTGTTTTGGTTCTAGTTTTATGTTGTGATTTCTAGGTTGAATACTTGGTTTTGTTGGGAGTTTTGGCTAGGGTTCTTATGGTTGTGATGTTTGGGGTATGTTAGGATGGTTTTTGGGTTCATTTGGCACCAAAAATGGGATTTGGAAGCATTGGAATCAAGTTAGAATCGAAGGAGTTGAAGAAGGAGGTTTCAGGGGGTATCTGGTCTGGAGGTAGCGCTACATAGGATGCATTTGGGCATTTTGGGGGTTCTAAGAATAGCGCTGGGGTGCTAGGGAGCAGTGCTGTAGCGCTACTCTGTTCCTTCAAAGTCCAGTTTTGAGTGTTTTTAAGGGTTTTTGACTTAGGGTTTCAATCCTTAAGGCCCGGGATCGAATCTACTCACCGTGTGGGCATGTTTCAAG
The DNA here is from genome assembly GCF_963169125.1 of Humulus lupulus. Classification (NCBI taxonomy): domain Eukaryota; kingdom Viridiplantae; phylum Streptophyta; class Magnoliopsida; order Rosales; family Cannabaceae; genus Humulus; species Humulus lupulus. Next base: position 29,652,477 of record NC_084797.1, read on the forward strand.
GTCCCGAGAGTGGAACTTAGATTAAGACCCTTTCAATGTTGATTTTCATTAATGGAGGTTATATTTGGTTGTGATTAGGTATCCGCTAAGGAACGAAAAGGTTGATCGTTCTCAAGAGTCGTTCTTATTATATTTTTCGCTCGAACCTGAGGTATGAAAACTGCACCCTGTGTATGTGATATGCATGATTTTTGTTGAGGCATGTTGGTTGATAAATGTGGACGTTGATTGCATATGAAATGCTAGCAAATATTGTGTACTTGTTTATGGCACTGACTAGTCACGGACACTGACCTAAGAGTCAGAAACGGCATAAGCGTCCTGAACGCAGGGCCGAATGAAGATTAGATCTAATCGATATCAGCATTGAATGGATCTAAGGCATTAATGTTGGACCGACCCTAAGGTCGATGAACCTTATAAGCGCTTGGCTAGTCTAAGACTAGTTACTCAGAGCCAGGGCCTAAGGCTTAGGTGGCTGCTTGCCACATGGCTAGGGAACAGAGTTCCATAGTTATGACTCTAGAGTCATGAGGAAGGTTATGTTAGTGACTAGTCATCATGCACCTATCCTGTTTAAGCTAGTGAAAGGTTCACTTATCTGTTAAGCCCCGATGACCCTATCGTCACATGGCTAAAGGGAGCAATCCCCAACCGGGTGACTTATGCGACTGTCACTTAACTATTTGGACTGATAGTCCTGAATGATTATTATGATCATTGTTGATATTATATCATGCTATATTGTGTTTTCTTGCTGGCCCTTGGCTCATGGGTGCTATGTGGTGCAGGTAAAGGGAAAGAAAATCTCACCCAGCCTTGAGTGGAGAGCTTAGGTGGTGATGTGTACATATGCAGCCGCTTGACCACCACGGCCAAGGAGTTCTCAGAGGAACTAGGGGTTTACCCTATTTTTGCCACTTAGGTCGTTGGGTTTGTAAATTTGGAACAGTAATGACCATTTTGAGTTGTAGATAACTTGTAAAAGATTTTATGGGCCCATGAACAGTTTTATGTATTTAATAAAATATATCATTTCCTTTTTATTGGTTTTCCACCTTAGCCTGTTAATAACACTTAGATGCACGTTTTTAACCAAAGGACTCGGGTAGCGGGTCAAATTTCTGGTTCACCATTCACCGTAACTGTTCTGGGGTAACCAGGGCGTTACAGCTATCCCCTCAACATCGCGACCCTCAAGAGACAACCCTTCAAAAAGAAAGAAAAATGAAGGGAATAACTCGGAGGCGGGCGGGGGGAAAAAGAAAAAATGAGATAAATATTTCTCCATTTACACAGTTTATACCGAGCTTACAGAAACTCGAGAAAACATTTTTCTTGCAAACAAAAATTAGGTCCCGTTTACACGACCTGATCTAATGCGAAATCAATAATCAAAGAGAGATACCAATAAATTCTACAAATTCCATAAAGACGTCGGTCATACCATAGATGGATGCAAACAACTAAAGGATGAGATCGAAGGTATGATCTCAAGAGGATATTTTTGGAAATATGTAAGAAACATAAATCTAACCCAAGTGTTGGCTGGACAGAGGAAAGCTTCTACATAGCCTGCCCATTGCCCAATAGAACACGACCATGCGCACAAGGGAGGGTGATCGACCTCCCTTGATAGATGGGGAGGATGTGGTAACCATTTTTGGAGGACCATGCCTCGCTGGGTTGGATGAAAATGCCCAAAAAAGATATGTCAACGAGCTCAAGATGGGGGATGGATCTTCTTACGAACCTGAACTGCGAGCTCCAAAACTACAAGTGGTTAAAACTCAACCCATTACTTTCACAGAAGAAGACGCATCACACGTCCAATTTCCCCACAATGATCATCTGGTCATCACACTCCAGCTTGCCAATAAAAGGGTGCGCCAGGTCCTGATAGATGACGAGAGCTCGGTCAACATCCTTTATAAGGTCACTTTAGAAAAGATGGGACTCACAGTTCGAGACTTGAAAGCCTGTGCGACGATGTTGTACAGATTTTTAGGAGAAGGGATAGCTAGCACAGGTTCCATTGAGCTCCCAGTAACCTTGGGAGATTATCCAGTCTCAGTAACCAAGATTATGGAGTTTATAGTGGTGGACACCCCATCAACCTATAATGTACTGCTCGAGAGACTAACCCTGATTTGGTTGGGGGCAGTGTCATTTGTTAGGCACTTGGCCATCAAGTTCCCAACATCTAGTGGCATTGGGACGCTGAAGGGAGACCAACTGGCCGCTCGAGAATGTTATAGCATTTCAAAACAAGGGTCCAGATACATGTTGTCATCCAGGAAATAAGTGGGTCTATCTTCGAAGTCAAAGAAGAGATCGACCACAGAGTAGAAGAGGATGGGGTCGATCCCATTCCAATAGAAGAGCTCGAAGAAGTAGAGCTCGATGAAAGGATACCACTAGGGTGGTAAAGATAGGGAAGAACCTCCCCAAGGACGCGAGATAGCAATTAATTCGCTTCCTAAGGGAAAATCAAGATGTGTTTGCATGGTCACACTCAGACATGGTTGGGATCAGCCCAAAGATTATAAGCCATGCATTCAACATAGACAAAAGCTTCCCTCCGAAGCAACAAAAAAGAAGGCTCATGGACGATGAAAGGAAGAAAGCCCTAAAACAAGAGGTCGAAAGGTTGAAGGCAAATCGGTTTATCCGAGATGCTTTTTACCCCGATTGGATAGCCAATCCTGTGCTAGTTCTAAAGCCCAATAGAAAGTGGCGAACTTGCATAGATCATTCAAATCTCAATAAGGCATGTCCAAAGGATTATTTTCCCTTGCCTCAATTGATCAGCTCGTAGATGCCACCATAGGTCATGACATCATGTCATTTATGGATGCATACTCTGGATATAACCAGATAGCCATGCATGCACCTGACCAAGAACATACGAGTTTTATGACCGATAAAGGCTTGTATTGCTACATTGTGATGCCTTTCGGGCTCAAGAACGCCAGAGCCACATACCAAAGATGGGTGAATAAAATGTTTGCTGAATAAATAAGGAATAACATGGAAGTTTATGTGGGTGATATGCTAGTCAAGCCCAAGCATAACTTTAATCATGTGGACGATCTCGTTGAATGCTTCGTTGTACTTTGAAAGTACAATATGAGACTTAACCCGCAAAAATGCTCATTCGAAGTATCTTCGGGAAAGTTTCTTGGATTCATAGTAAATGCTCGGGGCATAGAGGCAAACCCGTATAAGATTAAGGCATTAATCGATGTGCCCTTACCTCGAAAACATAAAGATGTCCATAGCCTAACTAGACAAATGGTGGTCTTAAGTAGGTTCATCTCAAAATCTACAGATCAATGCCTCCCATTCTTTAATCTTTTGAGAGGGGGCAAGAAGTTTGAATGGTCAGACGAATGTGAGCTCGCGTTTCAAAACCTGAAGAAGCACCTCGCTGAACCACCAATCTTATCCAAGGCAATTACAGGGGAAGTATTGTACTTGTAACGCCCTGGGTAACCAAGGCCGTTACACTGTGTGTTTAAAATAGTGCAAGACTTGCACTAACGTCATCAGCGGATTAGGAATAAAATGTGAATCTAACATCATCAACGGATTAGGAATAAAAGATTTTGGTCATAAACAGGTTATTTTATCAAAAATGACAGTTTAGTACATGGAATCTCAAAACAGGGTTTAGATGACATATTTACAAAAATTCCAGAAGTTATAAACAACTCAAGCCACTCTAATGGCAAAATACACATTTTAGGTTTTCGTCCATGTACAAATTCTCGACCGTGGTGGCTGAGTAGCTGACAATGTACACCTCGCCCCCAGAGCTCTCCAACTTATGGTTGAATCTACATACCCTTGCCTTTACTTGCACCACGTAGCACCCGTGAGCCGAAGCCCAGCAAGAAAACATAACAACATAGCATGATCAATATCAATAACCAACTATTCCACAAAGCATAACCAAGTATTCAACAATTCATAACACTCACCTATTCAGTGATAACAATCGACAAATTAACAATTTGTCATCCAGATAATCAACATATTATATTCATCAGGTTAACAACAATAATCACATTCATAATCAACAGTTTATCACAACCATCAAATGATATTCAGGGTCGGCGCCCTTAGGTCGCACCCTCTATTTAACCCACTGTCTTCGACTCACTTAGGCCACCCCCAGTGTTATACCCACTGACTCTAGCCAGCTTAACCGAGCTCAGTGATTAATAAGTTGTCCTCAGCTTCCAGTGGCTGAGCCGCGCCCTGTGCGCAAATATTGATTCTGACACTCTTAGGTCGTTTATCATATGTCCCCATGGCATAATACCATCTCATGACATCATATTCAAGTATAGGAAGCTCCTAGTCCCTTTATGTTCACATGTTGTATCACAATCACATAACAATGCATACAAACATAGGGAACACTTAGTCCCAACCTAACCACATAATCGGGTGCAGTTTTCTTACCTCTTGTTCGAGCGAGAAACACATTACGAACGACCCTTGAGAACGATCGATCCTTTGATCCCTTAGCGGTCAACTAAAGCTCAGTATGAACTCCTCTTCAATGGTGGAGCAATACCCTAGATCCTCAAAACTTGATTCCCTAGCTTGGTTCCTTGAAAGAAGCTTCAAAATCCAAAGAAAAATGGAAGGGAGATGATGTACGGGAGAAGAGGTGAAGTGATCTGTTTTGCTTCCTATTTTCTATAGCCTTCCTTGATTCATGTACATCCTTAATGTAAAAACACCTAAATTCCCTCAAGTCTAATTAAAATCCTTAACAGCCACCAAGGGCAAAATCGTCCTTTCGCACCTATCTCATTAACCATAATTTAACACCATCCATTTCTCGTTATTCTCAAAATTCTCGAATACCAATAATTCATATCTCATTACCCCTTAACTCCCGGAAACGCTCTAATCACCAAATTACCCCGGGACTCACCCCGAGCCCAGAACTTAATCCCGTTATGACCAAACCGCTAAGTTATACCCAAAGATCGTCTCATGCCGAACAACTCGAACAAATCCACATTATAATGTGGCCTCAACAATAGCTTATGTAATGCCCTGAATTCTCCGATATGATTTAATGGCGGGAATAGTAGGCCGGGAGGGCCGTACTTGTTTAATTATGCCTTTAATTGATAAAATGCATGTATATGTGAATTATATTATAATATGATATTAAATGCATGCATGTGGGTCCACATTTTTAATTACAGGGGTGGGATGATGATTTGGTCCGTTGAGGGTATAATTGTATAATTGTATGCATGTCGATGACATGTAGTTGAGACCACATTATAATGTGGGTTTGTTCGAGCTATTCGGCATGAGACGATCTTGGAATATTGATTAGCAGTTTAGTCATAACAGGTTTAAGTTCGGGGCTCGGGATGAGTCTCGGGGTGATGTTAATGATTAGAGCATTACCGAGAATTAAAGGGTAACGGGATATGAATTATTGGTGTTTCATATTATCGAGGATAGCGGGAATTGGAGAGTGTTAATTAAGATTAATGAGATAGGTTGGAAAGGACAAATTTTCCCTTGGGAGACTTTAGAAACCCTTAATTGACCTAGGGGTATAATGGTCTTTTTACCCCTAGGATAGATATAAATCCTTTAGGCTATGAAACAAAGGGAAAAATAGAGCAAGTTAGTGAAGCTTACCCGTACCTTCTCCTTCCTCCATTTCCTTTGTGATTTTTGAGCTCTTGTTGAGGACTCTAGCTTGGGAAGTAGGCCTTGGGAGTTTGGGAGAGTGTTCCACCATTGAAGAGCATCACAACCTGAGTTTGAGGTAAGTTTCCAGCCATTAGTTTTCTGGTATGCTCTGTTTTGGCTTTAGTTTTTAGCTTGTGATTATTTTGTGGATAGTTGGAATTAATAGAAGTTTTGGTTGGGGTTTAACTTGGGTTTTGATGAGGAAGTGTTGTAGATCAATTTTAGGGTTTGTATTGGATGTTTGAGTGGTGTTTGAACTTGGTTTGAAAGGTTGGTTCCAAGGAAAATCGCAGGGGAAGAACAACCAGGGTATTGGGTGAATTGGGGGTTGGACTACGGCATGGCCAGGGAGGGCCACGGCCCTTGAAGGGTGCTGAAGGAGGCCCCCTCTGTTTGAGGGGAAGGTCACGACATGGCCAAGGAGAGCCGCGACCCTTAGTGGCATTTTGGCCAGAAATGGGTTTTTGGCTTTGGGATGCTAGCCTTAGGCCTCGGGGTCGATCCTAATACCCGGTTTAGTAGTGTTCGATGTCTCGGAGGCTGGGTTTTGGTTTGGGAACCCTTTGTTATTCATTTTATTGATGGAATCCCATAATTGGTTATGACCAGGTAACTGCTAAGGGACCAAAATGTTGATCGTTCTCAAGGGTCGTTCTTATATTAATTCTCGCTCGAACCTGAGGTAAGAAAACTGCACCCTGTGTATATATGACATGCGTGATTGTTATTGAGGCATGTTGATTGGTAAATGTGGATGTGTATTGCCTATTAAATGCTAGCGAATTTTGTTTACCTATATATGTACTTACTAGTCAGGGACACTGACCTAAGAGTCAGAATTGGCATAGCGTCATGAACGTCGAGCCAAATGAAGATTAGATCTAATTGATATCAGCGTTGAATGGCTCTAAGGCATTAACACTGGACCAACCCTAAGGTCGATGAACTTAGAAGCGCTTGTCTAGTCTAGGACTAGTTACTAGAGCTAGGGCCAAAGGCCCAGGTGACTGTTGGTCACATGACTAGGGAACGATGTTCCAGGGCTATGACTCTAAGGTCATGAGGTAGGTTATGTTGGTGACTAGTCACCATGCACCTATCCTGTTCGAACTAATAAAAGTTCACTTACTCATTAAGCCCCGGTGACCCTATCGTCACAAGGCTAGAGGGAGCTAGACCCAACTTAGTGACTTTTGTGACTATCACCTATCTGTTTGGACTGATAGTCCTGAATGATTATTATGATCATTAATGATATTATATCATGCTTTATTGTGTTTTCTTGCTGGGCCTTGGCTCATGGGTGCTATGTGGTGCAGGTAAATGGAAAGAAAAGCTCACCCAACCCTGAGTAGAGAGCTTAGGTGGTGATGTGTACATGTGCGGCCGCTTGACCACCACGGCCAAGGAGTTCTTAGAGGAACTAGGGGGTTTACCCTATTTTTGCCGCTTAGGTCGGCGGGTTTGTAATTTTGAAACTGTAATGACCATTTTGAGTTGTAAATAACTTGTGAATGTTTTTATGGGCCCATGAACAGTTTTATGTATTCAATAAAATATATCCTTTCCTTTTTATTGATTTTCCACCTTAACCTGTTAATAACACTTAGAACACGTTTTTAACCAAAAGACTCGGGTAGCAGGTCAAATTTCTGGTTCACCGTTCACCGTAACTGTTCTGGGGTAACCAGGGCGTTACAGCTTACCAATATGCACACAAATATACAATTACGCCCTCAATGGGCCAAATTACCAAAATGCCCTCATAACAAAATATATTCCCATATGCATGCGTTTATTATCATATAATATTATGATCCACATAATCATGCAATTAATCACATAATGGCACAATGAATCAATTATGGTCCTCCCGGCCTCCTAATCAAGGTCCTAAACCTCATTAGGAAATTTGGGTCGTTACAGTACTTGTACCTTGCCACAACCGAGCATGTAATTAGCGCGGTACTTGTTTGGGAGGAGAAGAAAGTGCAAAAACTTGTTTACTTTGTTAGTAAAAGGTTCTAGGGCCAGAGTCGAGATATTCATTAATGGAGAAGTTGGCTTTGTGCTTGATACATGCATCTCGAAAGCTTCGGCCTTATTTACAAGCACATCCTATAGACGTATTAACTGATCAAACATTAAGGCAAGTACTATCCAAGCCTGAGGCCTCTGGGAGATTGTTAAAATGGATTGTCAAAATCGAGTAGTTCGAGATCACCTATCATCCAAGAATAACGATCAAAGGGCAAACCTTAGCAGAATTCATAGTTGAATGTACGGGAATCACCAACGAGGAAGTCATAACCCTAGCCCACAGCTGTGGAGACTTTACGTCGATGGATCTTCTAATGAGAACAGGTCGGGGGCAGGAATCATTTTGATCACTTCGACAGGAAATTATTTTCATTCAGCTTTACGGTTTGGCTTTGAAGCATCAAATAACGAGACTGGGTACGAAGCACTATTAGCAGGGCTCTAGATAGCTTCCGAGTTCAAGGCGAAGGCCATTTAGTGCTATAGTGATTCCCAATTAGTCGTTAACTAGGTTCTAGGAGAATATCAAGCTTGTGGCATTAAAATGGTAGCCTATTTGGAGAAAGTTAAGGCGACGTTCAGGAAATTTGAGTTTTATGCCATAGAACAAGTTATGCGGGAGCAAAACTGAAATGCGGATGCTCTGGCTAGGTTCGTCTCGACCAAAGAGGCTGACACACTCAATGTGGTGCCGGTCGAATTCCCACCGGTCCCAAGTATAACCGAGCTCGAGGAAGAAGATGTCAAAGCGAGAGGGAGAAAGACCGTCCGTCCAGAAAAAGATGGCCTTGAAATTAGGAGGATGGTTGGGTATGTCCTCGAACAATCTCTTCCCCTTGGGATAGCTTGAGAGATAGTAGAACCCATCTCTGTCGTGAGCTCGAGAAAGGTTACTTTTAAGACAAAAGAGATAAAGGATCTCATACACCAAGGGTCCCTCCCACTTCATCTCCTTGTACAGCAACCTTAGGGAGACCAGGACCCTATATGAGTATGTTTGGAGTTAGAATGGGGCGATATCGACGTAGTCCAAGAAACTCCAGAAATAATCCCTTAAGGGCAATAAAACCTCAGCTCGCATACGCTCACAACTCCAAGTTGCAAGCTTAACCTTCCTATCAGGATTACCTTCACCAAGAGTGTAGCAACTCCTCTCGTTGGAGGTTGTAGGCCGACACATCAACTTGGCGGATAACTTTAACCCGTGAAAGGCCATCAGTTTAGAGATATGTCTAGTGGAGGTCACAAAGCTCTGATAGTGCTCAGCTTCAAAGAGATTTTCCTCCGAGGTTGGGATAGAAAGGGTCTTGGAGGTAGTCGGTTGGGTCGAAGCACTCTCCATGAGACTAAATGAGAGCTCACCTGGAGAGTAGGCTACGGTGACTCTACGCTTAGAGTCTAGAGGAATTGGTTGGATCTCTGGGTCCAGATCGGGGGTATACCACGACTCGAAGTTTCTTATTCTTCCTCTCTACGACCTCTTCGATCTGACAATGAAAATGGGCTCGTATATCTTCTTGTTCGATGTAACTCCCTAGTTACTCCAAGATCGTTACTGTGAACTTTGAACCGTGCTTAACTCGCTAATCTAGCCATTTGGTTATAAACGTGCTTCTAGGTGTTATTAATAGGCTAAGGTAAAAAACTCAATCAAAAGGAAATGATATATTTTATTTAAAACATAAAACTATACATGGGCCCATAAAAGCGTTTACAAGTTATTTACAATCCAAAACGGTCATTACAGTGTAAAAATTACAACCCGCCAACCTAAGCGACAAAAATAGGGTTAACCCCTAGTTCCTCTGAGAAACTCCTTGGCCGTGGTGGTCAAGCGGCCGCAGATGTACACATTGCCACCTAAGTTCTACACTCAAGGCATGGTGAGCTTTTATTTCCCTTTACCTGCACCATATACTACCCGTGAGCCAAGGCTCAGCAAGAAAACTCATTACTGCGTGTATACAATATAAAATGACGATTATGGTAATCATACTAGGCTTATAGCCTAAAACAGATGAGTGAATATCACTTCAAGATTCTAGTAACCATGCTGGGGCTTGTAGCCCTAATCAGATAGTATCAAGATTCTAATAATCATGCTGAGGCGTGTAGCCCTAATCAGATGAGTGGTTGATGAGTAAGTCACTAACTTAAACTAGATGAGTGACTATGGAGTCACAATTTCGAGTCAGATGAGTGAGTCACTAACTTGGGCTCCGCACCCTTAGCCATGTGACGATGCAGTCACCTAGGCCTTCTGGCCCTGACTCTAAGTAACTAGCCATTAGACTAGACAAGCACTTTTGTGTTCATCGAACTTAAGGTCGATCAAGCATTTCATGCTTATGATGATAATGCTTATGTCGATTAGATCTAATCTTTTCAGCTTGCGTTAAACACGCTAATATCGTTCTTGACTCATAAGCCAGTACCATACAACTAGTGCTCAATACTAATGTCGAACTTGACTAATAAGTCACAGCTTCACAGTCAATACTGACACCATTGCCGATTCCTGACTCATAGGTCAGTGCCATTCACAGATAAGCAAGATTGCTAAGCATTTAATTTGTAATCAATGTCCACTTACATAACACTCAACATGCCTCATTAATAACCATGCATGTCACATATGGGGTGCAGTTTTCTTACCTCTGGTTCGAGCAAGAAATAATAAAAGAACAACCCTTGAGAACAATCGATCCTTTGATTCCTTAGTGGTCACCTAGTCATAAACAAATATAACTTCCATCAATAAAAATGAGCAATAAAAGGTTCTTGACCTAAACCTCACTCCCAGGACCTCGAATCATAACAAAACGGTTAGTAGATTCGATCCCGAGACTTAGGAATTGAAACCCCGAGCCAAAAACCCTCAAAAGTGCCCAAAATAGGAACCTAGAAAAATAGGGTAGCGGTGCCCCCCTAGCGCTACAAGAAGGGATAACTGTCCCTGGGTAGCGTTGTAGCGCCCTCCTTTGGGCGTTGTAGCGCTACAACCAGGGTTTTCCAGCCCTGGTTTTTCCCTCCTTCAACTTCTCCATTTCCAACCTTCAAAACATGCATCCAAAATTCATTCAAACTCCAAAATGAACCCAAATATCCACTCTACAAGTCCTAAGCATCATAACCCAATCAAACATAGCCATAAACTCCCATCAATTCTCACTATCCAACTCAAAATCCCAACTGAAAGCCAAAAAGAAAACAGAGCATAAACCTGAGTTTCAATGGCTAGAAACTTACCTCAAGCTTAATATGGAACCATCTTCAATGGTGGAACACAAACCTATACCATCAAAGCTTAACTCCCTAGCTTGATTCCTCAAATGAAGCTAAAAAATTCCAAATAATAAGAAGAAGAAAAACTGGTCAGGAGAAAAAGGAAACTTACTCTGTTTTCTTAAGCCTTCTACAACTTCAATGGTTTGTATCTATCCTTAGGTCAAAAGACCAAAAAACCGCAAGTTTAAATAAAACCCTTAACAGCCACCAAGGGCAAAACCATCATTTCTCCCCTATCTCGTTATAATTAACACTCTCCAATTCTCGTTATTCCCAATATTCTCAAATGCTAATAAATCATATCATATTACCCTTTAATTCCCGGTAATGTTCTAATCACCAAATTACCCGAGACTCACCCTGAGCCCCGAAATCAACCCCATTATGACCAAACCACTAACCTGCATTAAAAGATCGTCTCATGCCGAAAAGCTCGAACAAATCCACATTATAATGCGGCTTCATCAATAATTCACCAACATGCATGAAAATATACAATTATGCCCTCAACGAGCCAAATTACCAAAATGCCCTTATCAAGAAATGTGCTCCCACATGCATGCATTTATCATCATATAATAAAATAATTCACATAAACATGCATATAATCATTTAATGGCATAATAAATCAATTATGGCCATCCCGACCTACTAATCCGACCATTAAACCTCATTAGGGATTTTGGGGCATTACAACTATCCCCTCCTTATAGAAATTTCGTCCTCAAAATTTACCTGAACAGCTCGGGATACTGATTCTGCAAATCTGACTCTAGCTCCCAGGTCGCTTCCTCGACCTTGTTGTTCCTCCATAATACCTTAACCAAAGGTGTCGTCTTATTCATGAGGACCTTGTCCTTTCTATCAAGTATCTGGACTGGTTGTTCCTTATAGGAGAGATTTGCCTCAAGCTCCAGATCTTCATAACTCAAGACATGAGTCACATCAGATACATACCTCCGAAGAGCTGAAACATGAAATATGTTATGCACGGCCGACAATGTCGGTGGTAAGGCCAACCTGTAAGCCACCTGACCAATCATCTCCAGGATTTCAAATGGACCTACAAATATAGGGTTCAGCTTTCCCTTCTTCCCAAACCTTTTCACCCCTTTCCATGGCGAGACTTTAAAGAAAACGTAGTCTCCCACTTGGAACTCCACGTTCCTGCACTTAGGATATGAAACTTTTCTGTCTACTCTGAGAAGCGAGCATCCGATCTCTAATATTTTCAATGACCCCACTGGTCCTCTGAACTACCTCAAGACCCAAGTGTCTCATTTCCCCTGTCTCATCCCAATGAATGGGAGATCTGTATTTCCTACCATACATCATCTCATAATGTGCCACCCCAATGGTAGACTGATAACTGTTGTTGTAAGACAACTCTATCAAAGGTAGATACTTACTCCAGGATCCACCAAAGTCCAGTACACATGGCTGCAGCATGTCCTCAAATATCTGGATCTTCCTCTCAGATTGTCCATCTATCTGAGGATAATAAACAGCACTGAACTTCATTTGTGTTCCCATGGCCTTCTGTAAACTTCCCCATAACTTGGAAGTGAATGTGGGGTCCCAATCTGACACGATCGACCTCGGTGCTCCATGGAGGCGCACGATCTCCCTGACATAGAGATCTGCATACTGGTCAACTGTATAAGTAGTCCTCACTGGTAAGAAGTGAGCTGACTTGGTGTAGCGATCCAAAATAACCCATACTGAATCATATTGACCAATAGTCCTGGGTAACACCACCACAAAATCCATCGTGATGTCCTCCTATTTCCACTATGGGATGTTTAGAGGCTGCAATAACCCTGCTGGCCTCTGGTGCTCAGCCTTGACCTGTTGTCATGTCAAGCACTTAGCCACATACTCTACAACATCCCTCTTCATCCCAGGCCACCAATATAATGATCTCACATCCTGGTACATCTTTGTGGTGTCTGGATGCAAAGAGTAAGGAGTAGTATGAGATTCATCCAGAATCACTCGTCTCAAAGCTGTGTCTAACGGAACACATATCCGACCCTTGTATCTCAACAAGCCCAAATCAAACATTGTATAATCTCTAGACACTCCAACTAGAACATCCTCTCTGATCTTGATCAGTTGTGGATCACTCAACTGACCCTCCTTTATTCTTTCCAACAGTGGAGATTGTAGTGTAATATTGGCCAACTGGCCCATCAGCAACTCTACACCAGCTCTAGTCATATCCTCTACTAACTCTCTGGCTATCAACCCTCGCACTATACATCTATCCCGGACCCTTCCGGCTTAAAGCATCAGCTACTACGTTGGCCTTTCCTGGATGGTACAAAATCTCACAATCATAATCTTTTACTAACTCCAGCCGACGCCTTTGTCTCATATTCAAGTCTTTCTGTGTGAAGAAGTACTTCAGGCTCTTGTGGTCAATATAGATCTCACACTTCTCTCCATAAAGGTAATGCCTCCATACCTTCAAGGAAAAAAACACAGCCACCAACTCTAAATCATGAATGTGATACCTCTATTTATACTCCTTCAGCTGACATGACGCATAAGCGATCACATTTCCTGCCTGCATCAAAACACAACCCAAACCTTAATGTGAGGCATCACAGTTTATCACAAACTTCTCCTGGTCTGTTGGAAGACTCAGAACTTGAGCTGTAATCAACCTTTGCTTCAGTTCCTGAAAGTTGTTCTCACACCTGTCTGACCACACAAATTTCTAATTCATGCGTGTTAGCTCATTCAATCTTAGAGAACCCTTCCACAAAACGTCTGTAATAATCAGCCAAACCAAGGAAACTTCTCACCTCTAAAGCATTCTTTGGCCTTGGCCAATCTCTGACTGCCTCTATCTTGGTTGGATCTACCTTAATCCCCTATTTACTAACAATGTGTCCAAGGAAAGATACCTGAGATAACTAGAACTCACACTTCTTAAACTTTGCAAACAATCTATGCTCCCTCAGCCTCTGTAGAACCAACCTCAGATGTTGCTCATGTTCTGACTCTGATTGAGAATAAACCAGGATATCATCGATGAAGATGATCACAAACTAGTCCAGATAATCCTTGAACACTCTGTTCATCAAATCCATGAAAGCAGCCGGGGCATTAGTCAATCCAAAGGACATGACTAAGAAATCATAATGCCCAAATCTAGTGCGAAAAGCAGTCTTTGGTATGTCTCCCTCCTTGACCCTCTAAAGTACGAATTATGATAGGATGTCAGAAGGTCTTTAGAAATATGCAATAGAACCCGGATTTTTTAATAAAAGGGAGGGAACCTCCAAGCGCTTACTTTTTCCTATTACCCTGCATGAAAAGGAAAACAACAGATTTACCGAACCCCCAAACATGCCCAAAAAGTAAGAGAATCGAAGGAAAATACAACAAAAAATTGTGTAATATAAGGAAAAAAAGAAGAAAAAATCGAATTCTCTGAAAATCTCCTTATAGAACCAGGTTAACGGAGATTTTCTATGTGGCAATTTCACTACTTTTTTCACTATGTGACAACAAGCTTTAAATCGATACGAGCCTATCGTTCGTGTCCTACCTCGTAGTTCACTCACTTGTTTCACTGCATCATTTCAGGGGGCACATCCATGGATTGACAGATTATGGGTCCCTAATTGGACAGGCGGCTAGCACTACTACAATTGGCACTATGACTCGTTACCTGGAAGTGCCTCGTCATACCGCCCACGGAAGTTCCCTTGGTCTTACCTCGGGGTCACATTAGCAGAAGCAAGACGAGGGCTGTCGTAGAAGCTTCGCTTCCCCCGACCGACTAAAATACAAATAACCAGACAGAAGGTCTATCTTTGAGAATACCCTTTTACCTTGCAACTGATCAAACAGATCATCTATCCTTGGCAGAGGATACTTGTTCTTAATTGTTAACTTATTGAGTTCCTTGTAACCAATGCACATCCTCAGAGAACCATCATTCTTCTTCACAAACAGAACTGGCGCATCCCAAGGTGAGAAACTAGGTCTGATAAAACCCAAGTCCAACAGCTCTTGCAACTGTACTTTCAATTCTTTTAACTCAACTGGGGTCATTCTGTAAGGTGCTCTAGACATTGGCTCCGTCCTTGGTGCCAGTTCTATCACAAACTCAATCTCTCTATGTGGTGGTAACCCTGGTAAATCTTCTGGAAACACATCCAGAAACTCACAGACTAGTCTGGTCTCACTGGAATGACCTGAGCGGTATCCACCACACACTAGCTAAGAATCCTATGCAACCTCATTGCAATAGGTCTCTAGCTCTCAAAACAAAAATCATAGGTATACGAGGTCCATGCATAGTACCAACAAACACAAAAGGATCATCACCTTCAGACTCAAAGGTGACCATCTTCCTTCTGCAATCAATGGTTGCCCCATACTTCACTAACCAATCCATCCCCATAATCATGTCAAAGTCAGTCATAACTAACTTTATCAAATCCATTGACAACTCTCTGCCCTCCACTGTCACTAGCAAAGATCTGACCCATCTCTTGGATACTACTAACTCCCCAGTAGGTAATAAGGTCCCGAACCCCACAGCATAATAATCACATGGTCTACATAGTCTATCAATAACTATCCTAGCAACAAAAGAATGTGTAGCACCAGAATCAATCAAAACAGTATATGGGGTTCCAGCACTAAGAAGCTGACATGTATCTACTGAATGTGAAGCCTCAGCTTTTGCTTGTGTCAATGCCAACACTCGAGCTGGGGCCGAGCTGTCCGCTTTCCTGGGTTCTTCCTTTCTTGCTTTGGGCAGTCTTTCTTCAAATGTCCCATTTCCCCACATAAAAAGCAGGCCTTTGCCCTACACTCTCCCAAATGGCACATCTTGCACCTAGGGCACTCTAGATAAGTCTTTCAGGCCTCACTGCCACCCTAACGACCCATTGAAATACCACGTGGTCTCCTGTCAGGACTTGGAGCTTCGAAGGTGTCAGGAACCTTCCTCTTCTGATCAATGGGGCCTCCACCCCTACGAAAACCCAAAAATGGAGGACCTGTTCTCCTAAACTCTCTTCTGGCTGCATTGTCCCACCAAATCTTGTTGTCTACGCTCTCAGCTATGAGCGCCTTCTCCACCACCTGTGCATAAGTAGTAACTCCTGCCACATTGGTGATGCGAACATCCCAGGCTAGTCTAGGATGTAGCCCCAGGAGAAACCTCTCCCTTCTGGTCCCATCAGTGGGCACCAGCTCCATGGAAAACTTTGCCAATCTATCAAATTTCAGGGCATACTCAGTTACTGATAAACTCCCTTGAAGTAATTTGATAAACTCCTTAGCCTTAGCAGCCCTAATGGCATCATTGTAGTCTTTTCATTAAACAGAGTCTGAAACTCTTCCCAACTCAGGGCATTGATATTTCTAGTCTGGGATATAACCTCCCACCGACTTCGGGCATCCTCCCGAAACATGTACGTGGCACAGGCCATCCTCTCATCACCAGACACCCTCATGAAGTCAAGGATGGTGGTAATCATACTCATCCACTACTTTGCCTTTGCTGGATCTGCATTGCCCTCAAATACTGGGGGTTGTTGTTTCCTGAATCTTTCATAAAGAGGTTCCCATTTACTTCCAGCCTCAGGCAGCTGCTCAACTGTTGGCACCGATACAGGTGGTGCCTCAGGCAAAACGTTCCCTGCAGGAATTTGTTGTTGTCTCAGGAGGTGGATTTCTTCTTCCTGCCTCAAAACTCTGGCATGCAAGTCATTAAATAACTACTGCCAGTTATCAGGAGTTAGTTGTGGAATCTGATTCTGGTCATTCTCTTGACCCTGTCTATTATTCTGGCCTTGATCATCCTAGACAACTGATGAATCTGTCTCTCTTGGAATCATTCTATCACTTAAACTATGCTAAAACAATCAATACGGTCAGTTAGGCAGTGAAAACTAAACCTCTTGCCGCCTCACGGTCCAAGATCAATAGATAATCACCATATTCCACAATTATACAGATATACAAATGGGCACATGATCATAGCATTTATCATTTAACACGTATCAATTGATAATTCACAATGAACAATACTAATAAGTGTGTTCTAGCAATATCAGTACTAATAAGCATGTTCTTGCTGATGATGCAGTAGTCAAGGCCCAGCCTTATCAATGTATCATATGTAGACAAGTAAATCATTTATACTTTATTTAAGCAGTTAAATATATAACGACATAAATAGTTACCAAACCATGAGTCGTGCTTGTCTTTAGTGGCAAGTGTACATGCCCAGCCAGTCTACAGGAACCGTAAACCTTGGCACGCTCTGATACCAAGTTGTAACACCCTGGTTACTCCAAGACCGTTACTGTGAACTTTGAACCGTGCTTAACTCGCTAATCGAGCCATTTGGTTATAAACGTGCTTCTAGGTGTTATTAATAGGCTAAGGTGAAAAAATCAATCAAAAGGAAATGATATATTTTATTTAAAATATAAAACTATACATGGCCTATAAAAGCATTTATAAGTTATTTACAATCCAAAACGGTCATTACAGTGTAAAAATTACAACCCGCCGACCTAAGCGGCAAAAATTGGGTTAACCCATAGTTCCTCTGAGAAACTCCTTGGTCGTGGTGGTCAAGTGGTCGCATATGTACACATTGACACCTAAGCTCTCCACTCAAGGCTGGGTGAGCTTTTCTTTCCCTTTACCTACACCATATACTACCCGTGAGCCAAGGCTCAGCAAGAAAACTCATTACTGCATGTATACAATATAAAATGACAATTATGATAACCGTACTAGGCTTATAGCCCAAAACAGATGAGTGAATATTACTTCAAGATTCTAGTAACCATGCTGGGGCTTGTAGGCCTAATCAGATAATATTGAGATTCTAATAATCATGCTGAGGCGTGTAGCCCTAATCAAATGATTGGCTAATGAGTAAGTCACTAACTTAAACTAGATGAGTGACTATGGAGTCACAAATTTGAATCAGATGAGTGAGTCACTAACTTGGGCTCTGTACCCTTAGCCATGTGACGATGCAGTCACCTAGGCCTTCTGGCCCTGACTCTAAGTAACTAGCCATTAGACTAGACAAGCGCTTTTGTGTTCATCGAACTTAAGGTCGGTCAAGCATTTCATGCTTATGATGATAATGTGTATGTCGATTAGATCTAATCTTTTCAGCTTGTGTTAAACACACTAATACCGTTCTTGACTCATAAGCCAATACCATACGACCAGTGCTCAATACTACTGCCGAACTTGACTAATAAGTCACAGCTTCATAGTCAATACTGACACCATTGCCGATTCCTAACTCATAGGTCAATTCCATTCACAGATAAGCAAGATCGCTAAGCATTTAATATGCAATCAATGTCCACATACATAACACTCAACATGCCTCATTAATAACCATGCATGTCACACATGGGGTGCAGTTTTCTTACCTCTGGTTCGAGCGAGAAATAATAAAAGAACAACCCTTGAGAATGATCGATCCTTTGATTCCTTAGCGGTCACCTAGTCATAACCAAATATAACTTCTGTCAATGAAAATGAGCAATAAAAGGCTCTTGACCTAAACCTCACTCCCGGGACCTCGAATCGTATCCAGACGGTTAGTAGATTCGATCTTCAGCCTTAGGAATTGAAACCCCGAGCCAAAAACCCTCAAAAGTGCCCAAAATAAGAACCTGGAAAAATAAGGTAGCACTGTAGCGTTGACCCCCTAGCACCATAGCGCTACAAGCAGGGATAACTATCCCTGGATAGCGTTGTAGCGCCCTCCTTTGGGCGTTGTAGCGCTACAACTAGGGTTTTTCCCTCCTTCAACTTCTCCATTTCCAACCTTCAAAACATACTTCCAAACTTCATTCAAACTCCCAAATTAACCCAAATATCCACTCTACAAGTCCTAAGCATCATAACCCAATCAAACATAGCCATAAACTCCCATCAATTCTCACTATCCAACTCAAAATCCCAACTAAAAGCCAAAAAGAAAATAGAGCATAAACCTGAGTTTCAATGGCTAGAAACTTACCTCAAGCTTAATATGGAACCCTCTTCAATGGTGGAACACAACCCTAGACCATTAAAGCTTAACTCCCTAGCTTGATTCCTCAAATGAATCTAAAAAATTCCAAAGAAAAAGAAGAAGAAAAACTGGTCAGGAGAAGAAGGAAACTCACTCTGTTTTCTTAAGCCTTCTACAACTTCAATGGTTTATATATATATCCTTAGGTCAAAAGACAAAAATACCCACGTTTAACCAGGAAATGCGTCTTTGGGTTTCGTGCATTTATCAAGACCCACGTTTTTATCCGAAAGCTTAGTGCACAAGAAACGTTGCCTAAAAATTTCAAAACCCAGAAAATGGGAACCACATTCAAACGTCAAAACTGGGTATAAACCAGAGACGAAAATCCAGAATGAAAGTCTAAAAGGCATGAAAGCCTATCATGTTAAAACTTCCTATCATGGATGCAAACCAGTATAAACAGATACACAGCAAGAACAGTTTAAATAAAAAAAATGGCATACTTACACAGTAATGGCGATTGCAGAGAGATCGTCGATTGAAGAAGAGGTTGCAGAAAAGAGCTCACTGACTCGAACAGACCAGGATTCCTTTGCTTCTTTGGTCGAGAAAACATGCACAGAATAGGAATTTTGCAGAGAGGTCTCTGAGTTTGTTTTTCTTTTTTTTGCTTGGCGAATGAATGTAAAAGTGAAGAAGAAGATGAAGAGTGGGGTCTTGTATATATAAGTGGGGAAAAGGAATTAATCAGGAGCGTCGAGTGAAATCCTCACTAGATCGAACGGATGGGGATCAATGACAAGAAGGCGCCGAAAAGTGGTCAGACAGACGATCGTGGGCGTGTTTCCAAGGCACTCGAGTACCAAAAGTGAGCAATACCCAGTTGACGCGTGTCCATTTTCAAAGGTGTGACGGTACAGTTCTCAAGGAAAGTAGTTCAAAAGTTTCCTTCTCTTAGGATTCGAACAAATACTTTTGAGGGGGCAAAATGTTATACCCAGATTTCGAGCCATGTTAATTATGACCTCGAAAGTTGGATTCGCAAATAAGTGGACTCATAAGGTTGGAAGCAAGCTCCAGGATCATATGCCGAGCTTGCAGGATATGGACGATCTCGAGTATGGTGACCTCGAAGAGTTCATGATCTCGAAAGATAGCTCCAGGAACACATTCATCTTCAGAGACAACTTCGAATCAAGCTTCCCGAGCTCGACGCGCATACGATCTCGAACAGGTTGAGTGACCTCAGAAGATGTCTCCAGCTTGAAAGGTGACAGGAAACCTGGGAGACTAAAGCCTTGGAGATACGCGATAATCACTTTGAATATTTACAAGTATTATAAATATGAGATATAATCCTCATTTATTAATGTAAATCCCCTAGAATCGTGGGATATTATTTGATCAGTTATGCGTTTCCTGGTCTTCAGGGACATTTCCTTTTATATCTGATTATAGGCATTTAAAGCCATTTATTTAATTTACACAAAAAGAGTAACTACCCAAAATATGTGGGATAGTATTCTGCATCCTTCTCTATAAATAGAGAAGCCATGCACCATTGTAAAGGACCGAAATTCTGATCCTGGAGAGAAAACTCGGAAGAATTCATGCTTAAGAATTTTCAGAGATAATCTTGAGTTTAATAACAGAGACTCGTGGACTAGGCAGATTTAACTGCTGAACCACGTAAAAATCGTGTGTTTGATTTGTTTTATTGTATTTGGCCATTATCTATTATTGTTTTTGTGCTCCTCTTTCACTGTTTGACGAAAAACAGCGTCAACAGTTTGGTGCTTTCATTGAGAGCCTTAAGCATTCATCCCTGAGAGATTCATGGCCACGAACAATCAGAACACGCCTGATGAAAGTTACCCAAGGCGTCCTGGAAAACAACCAATGGAGAACCCGGATGCTGAGGAGAGAAGTGGGTCTTCTGATTCTCGGGGACCACCGCCTCCACCAAGGGATGAGGACATGTACTACAATCCAGAGCGTTACGTTCCTATTGTAGAACTGGAAAACCGACAGTTGAAACAGCTGTTGGCAGAGGCCAACAAACGAAATGAGGAGCTGACTAGGATAGCCGCAGAGGCGCAGGTGGCTCAGCCCCCGCCTCCGCGCGAAAACCCAGTCCCTCCTCCAAGGGACGTGCATGTTCCTCCCCGGAGGCCCCGTGGGTGGCCACGAAAGGATGCTGCCACAAGGAGGCCGACTCAACCTTCGGCGCCAGCAGAGCCATCTGCTCCTCCTAGGCCCCAGAGGAGTACCCGAGCTCGGGTCCCGCCTAATCCACCTGTGGAAGTGCCTGCAGGAACTGAGAATAACCGAACTCCTGCCGAGGCTCGGACTCAGGTTCCTGGTAGTGCACCGAACGCGACTAACCCATATCGGGCAAATTCTGGACCCTCTAGGCCGAGGCAAGGGCGACAGCCACCATCACCTATACGGTTCCCTCTGTCTCCCATAAGATATCCTTCGCCTCCCCGCAGAAACGCTCAACCTGTTCAAGATCAGGATCAAGGGCTTACGGGGGATAGACAAGGACACAGGGAGACTTTCCAGGAGCGGAGAGACGCTCAAT
Source organism: Humulus lupulus (assembly GCF_963169125.1). NCBI lineage: Eukaryota > Viridiplantae > Streptophyta > Magnoliopsida > Rosales > Cannabaceae > Humulus > Humulus lupulus. Next base: position 29,674,154 of record NC_084797.1, read on the forward strand.
CTGAGAAAAGTTAGACGTCCCGGTCTTGCACTGCGGAGATGAGGCAACATGGGAAGAACCCATCGCGAAATGACCGATCAATGAGTTTCACCAGTGACGAGTCCGGAGAGACCAGGTCCGTCAGTAAACACGACCGAGGTCGTAAAAATACTGGAAGCCGCAAGAATCGTCCTGACCTGCGAAATCATCTGAATCAGAGTAGGAGGAAGGAAGATCAGACAAATCCGGACCTGAGGAATCACCTGAATGGGCATAGAGATCCCTCACGGAGACGCGAGCCTGGAATCCTGATCAATGATTGTCAATTCCAGACAGCACTTCCCACGGACCCAGTCCAAGAAAGGATCGATCAGCTCGAAAAATCCTTTAGGCTTTTAAAGAATGAACGGGGGAATGGTCGATACGAGGATTCTGATGAGGAGCTTGAGCCATTTGCTCCACATATTTCTAACACTCAATTTCCTCAAGGGTTCCAGATTCCTCACGTCCCAGCGTTTGAAGGAAAAACCGACCCATGTAGTCACCTGAGTACATTCAACACTATTATGAGAGCTAGTAACGTGGGTTACGAGCTCAGGTGCATGTTGTTTCCAACATCGTTGGCAGGGCCTGCCAAAAGTTGGTTTGAAAAGTACAAGAAACACTCAATAACTTCATGGGAACAGTTGTCCAGAGACTTCAAGAAGCAGTTCTGAGCTATGGTGGGAGTCAGGTCAGAGGCATCCACTTTGACCAACATCCGACAACAGCCAGGCGAAACGCTGAAAAGCTATCTGACAAGATTTAATCTGGAGGTCGCCCGGGCTCGAGATGTGGATGACAGTGGGCACCTGATGGCTATCCGAGCTGGTGTTTTACCCGGAAGTGCCCTTTGGGACGACATGCAAGGGAAACCGGTGAGGTCAATAACCGAGTTTAACAGACGGGCACAGAGATTTTTCAATGTAGAGGAGGCGAGGTCAACGCTCAAGGCGACCTCGCAGACCGAAACTACAACGATAAACATTAACTCCGCCTTAACCTCAGCTGACCCAGCAGCTCCACAGCCTACCTCGGAGAATCCCTCCAAGAGGAAAAAGAGCGAGGGAAATAACCCCGAGGCTGAAGGAGGAAAGAAAAAGAAAGGAGAAAGGTATTTCTCCGTATATAAAGTGCACACCGAACTCAACGAGTCTTGGGAAAACATATACCTGGCTAATGAAAACCAGGTCCCCTTCAGGCGTCCGGACCCAATGAGAAATCAAAAATCCAAAAGGGATTCCAGTAAGTATTGTCGGTTCCACAGAGACACCGGACACACAACTGATGAATGTCGACAGCTGAAGGACGAGATCGAAGGGTTGATCTCGAGAGGTTACTTCCGGCAGTATGTCAAAAACCATAGTACTGGACAGACTACTACGAGCCAGAGAGTAGCCGCGCCTTCGGCGACACAAAATAATAACTCCCGACCTCGGGAAGAAGACAGGCCCCCGCCAATAGATGGGGAGGACGTGATAACCATCTCGGGAGGGCCTCATCTCGCAGGAGGGGGCAAAAATGCTCAAAAGAGATATGTAAACGAGCTGAAGACAGGGGACGGGTCTCCTTATGAACCCGAACCTAGGGCACCGAAAATCCAAAGGATTGAAACACAACCGATAACCTTCACTGAGGAGGACGCTTCCCATGTTCAGTTCCCTCATCATGATCCATTGGTTATTACTCTTCAACTTGCCAACAAAAGAGTCCGCCGAGTTCTCATAGATAATGGGAGCTCGGTCAACATTCTTTATAAAGCGACCCTCGAGAAAATGGGACTCTCCCTTCGCGACCTGAAGGCATGTGCAACTACTTTGTACGGCTTTTCAGGAGATGGAACTGCCTGTATGGGATCCATTGAACTCCCTGTGACCTTGGGAGACTATCCGGTCTCGGTGACCAAGATAATGGAGTTCGTGGTAGTAGAGTTACCATCTGCCTACAATGTACTGCTCGGGAGACCCACCCTGGTCGGGCTGGGGGTAGTTTCATTTGTGAGGCATCTAGCCCTTAAGTTCCCAACTACAAGCGGGGTCGGGACATTAAAAGGAGATCAATTGGCAGGAAGGGAATGTTATAGCATTTCTTTGAGGGGAAAGAAACAAACGGGCTCTCAAACACTCGCTATCATACAAAATAAAGATGGAACAGTCTTAGAAATTGATGAAGAGATCGACCCGAGGATTGAGGAGAAAGTTGACCTCGAACCTTTAGAGGAGCTCGAAGAAATTCAGCTCGAGGAAGCTGATCATACAAAATAAAGATGGAACAGTCTTAGAAATTGACGAAGAGATCAACCCGAGGATTGAGGAGAAAGTTGACCTCGAACCTTTAGAGGAGCTCGAAGAAATTCAGCTCGAGGAAGCTGATCCCTTGAAGAAGGTGAAGGTCGGAAAACACCTCCGAGACGAGGAAAAATAGCAGTTAATTTGCTTTCTGAAGAAAAACCAGGATGTCTTTGCATGGTCACACTCAGAAATGGTGGGGATAAGTCCTAATGTTGCGAGCCACGCATTAAACATAGACAAAAGCTTTCCCCCGAAGCAACAAAAGCGAAGACAGCTGGACGAGGACAGAAAGAAAGCATTAAAGGAGGAAGTTGACAGGTTAAAAGCAAACCATTTCATTAGGGATGCCTTTTACCCTGACTGGGTAGCCAATCCAGTGTTGGTCCCAAAGCCCAATGGGACATGGAGAACCTGTATTGACTACTCGGATCTCAACAATGCTTGTCCAAAAGACTGCTTTCCGCTGCCAAGAATTGATCAGCTCATGGATGCCACGGCGGGGCATGGCTTGATGTCATTCATGGATGCATATTCTGGATACAACCAGATTCCCATGCATGCCCCCGGCCAAGAACATACGAGCTTCATCACAGATAAAGGGCTATACTGTTATAACGTTATGCCGTTTGGGCTCAAGAACGCTGGAGCTACATATCAGCGACTCGTAAACATGATGTTTTCAGAGCAAATAGGGAACAACATGGAAGTTTATGTTGATGACATGCTTGTAAAGTCTCAACTTAACAAGAACCATGTTGATGACCTCGAAGAGTGCTTTAGCGTGCTCAGAAAATACAACATGAAGCTAAATCCTCAGAAGTGCACTTTTGGGGTATCTTCGGGAAAATTTCTGGGTTTCATTGTCAACTCTCGTGGAATCGAGGCTAATCCCGACAAAATAAAGGCCCTGATTGATATGCCTTCACCTCGGAAGCATAAAGATGTCCAAAGCTTGACTGGCAGGATGGCTGCCCTGAGCAGATTCATCTCGAAGTCAACGGATCGTGGCCTTCCATTCTTCAACCTATTGAGAGGAAGTAAGAAGTTTGAATGGACAGAGGAGTGCGAGCTGGCCTTTCAGGAGCTCAAAAGACACCTCGCTGAACCACCCATCCTGTCAAAACCCGAAACGAGAGAAGTATTGTACCTATACCTCTCAACCACCGAACACGCGATAAGCGCGGTGCTCATTCGAGAGGAAGAGAGGGTGCAGAAACCCGTCTATTACATCAGTAAGAGATTACTGGGGGCAGAGTCAAGGTATCCATTGATGGAGAAACTCGCCCTCAGTCTAATTCATTCGTCTCGTAAGCTTCGCCCCTATTTTCAGGCACATCCCATCCATGTACTGACAGATCAACCACTTAGGCAGGTCCTGTCTAAACCAGAGGCTTCAGGTCGACTCCTTAAATGGGCTGTTGAGCTCGGACAGTTCGAGATCACCTACCATCCAAGAACGACCATTAAGGCACAGGCATTGGCAGACTTTATAGTGGAATGTACTGGTATAGCCGAGGACGAGGTAATAACCACGGCCCACGAGCTGTGGAAACTTTACGTCGATGGCTCATCAAATGAAAATGGAGCGGGGGCAGGGGTTATTCTGATCACCCCCGCAGGGAGAAAATTTCACTCCGCTTTGAGATTCGGCTTTAAAGCATCGAATAATGAGGCCGAGTACGAGTAACTACTCGCGGGATTACGAATAGCAAAGGAGCTCAAGGCTAAAGCCATACATTGCTACAGTGACTCCCAGCTCGTGGTTAATCAAATCTTGGGAGAATACCAGGCTCGTGGCACAAGAATGGCAGCTTATCTGGAGAAGGAAAAATCCGCATTGGAGTATTTCGAATTTTACGCAATCGAACAGGTTCCCCGAGAACAAAACTCAAATGCAGATGCCTTAGCTCGACTCGCCACTTCCGCCGAAAATGAAGAACTGAATGTTGTACCCGTAGAACACCTATCAACACCCAGCATTACTGAGCCAGATGAGGAAGATGTGTGTATGATTGAAACAGAGCCGACCTGGATGAGTCCAATAGTTGACTATCTCGAAAATGGAATTCTTCCAAAAGATCGAAATCAAGCTCGAAAGTTGATGTATCAACTTCCTTGTTACACCATTCTGGACGGAAAGCTATACAGAAGAGGGTATTCCATGCCGCTGCTTAGATGTGTAACCCCCTCCCGAAGCTAAGAAAATCATTGAAGAAATTCATGAAGGGTTCTGCGAAGACCACACCGGGGGGCAAGGCCTATCCAAGAAGGTCATACGCCAAGGATATTTCTGGCCAACCATTAAAACAGACTCTTTTGAGTATGTGAAGAAATGCGACAAATGCCAGAGATTCACCATGATACCCCGAGCTCCACCATCCGAACTGACCATGTTGGCATCCCCATGGCCTTTCGTAGTATGGGGCATCGATCTCATAGGCTCTCTCCCAACCAGAAAAGGCGGAGTGAAATATGTTGTAGTCGTCGTTGATTACTTCACGAAATGGACGGAGGCTGAACCATTGGCAACCATAACTTCGAAAAAGATCCTTGATTTCGTGGTAAAGAACATCGTATGCCGATACGGAGTACCGAGAAAAATCGTATCCGATAACGGAACTCAGTTCGATTGCGACTTGTTCACTAGCTTTTGCAAAAAGAATGGCATAATAAAGAGTTTTTCATCTGTGGCTCACCCTCATGCGAATGGTCAGGTCGAGGCCGTTAACAAAACTCTCAAGAGTTCTCTGAAGAAAAAGTTAGAAGAAGCCAAGGGACGATGGCCCAAGGAATTACCTCAAGTCCTTTGGGGGTATAGGACCACGGCTCGGACCTCAACAGGGCATACCCCATTCTCTCTAGCATACGGCTGCGAGGCAATGTTTCCCATCGAGGTCGAAATCCCAACGATTCGAACTCAGATTTATGATCAAAGCTCCAATCACACTCAGCTCGAAGAAACCCTAGACTTGATTGATGAAAAAAGAGAAGAGGCTCAGCTGAGAAACGTTGCTTACTAGCAACGAACTACACGATATTTCAATAAGAGGGTTCGAGATCGAAAGTTCGGAATGGGAGATCTGGTATTAAGACGCGTATTCTTGGCAACCCGAGATCCAGCAGCTGGAGTGCTCGGGCCGAACTGGGAAGGACCATACCAGATAGAGTCAGTCATTCGACCTGGTGTATACAAACTTGCGAGATTGGATGGGAGCCTGATATCGCGAGCATGGAATGGAGAACACCTTAGACCTTACTACCAATAGTGTAGGAAGTGTTGCCTGTAACCATGACTTTCTATTTGTACTAGTTTGTTTGTTTGTTTTTGAATTTCATCAAATAAAAGGTCTATTTTGTTCCATATGCAACCTCTTTTTATTTTTGCAATCTCTCTTAATTTAATAACCTATGGTCACACTCATAGGATATTAAGGGGGCATCATTGGTATATGTACCATCAGATTAAAAAATAAAATATATATATGAAGTATTTGGAGATAACCAAGTACGCGAGCTTAGATAGTTCGGACATAACCGACTTATCAAAAAGATAAAAGTATTTGGAGATAACCAAGTACACGAGCCTGGATAACTGAGTTATCAAAAACATACGAAGTGTTTGGATATAACCAAATACGCGAGCTTAGATAGTTCGGACAAAACCGAACTACCAAAAACCTAAAACATTTGGAGTTAACCAGATGTGCAAACTTAACAGGTCTGGAACAAACCAGCCAAAAAATTGATCGATGATAAGTAGGAGCCTAAACCTATCACGAGACAAGTCGAGACCGAGGCTGGAATATCTTAAGAGAAAAATAGTTTCAAACTCTTAACCTCGGAACAAAAAATGAGGATGAGGAAAAGTGACTAAAAAATATATATATATATAACCAGATCATTCACATTACATACCATATAAGTACTCTTGAGTTCATGGTTAAAGTAATATTCGACCTTGATAAGTAACGAGGTCGGAAGCGGATAACTCGAATAGACTATGTATGAATGCATCGAATCTCGAGCCTAAATCCAAACTATGTTTGTATGAATTAAATAAACATAACCGGTTCATCAATATAAAAATATACAAAATATTTCGAGCCAAGAAATGTAAAGCATATAAAAGAATGGTAAAAGAAATTATATCAGCCCCGTGGGCGTATATTAAAATAATTACAGAAATAAGGGGACGCAGCCCCGATAACTGATCTCTCCGAGGTCAGATTCAAGGAAGAGGAGTCTCCTTGGCCTTCTCAGCGTCGGTGGCACCGGACCCCCCAGGACGAATAGCATGACTATCCTCCTGAGCTCCCTCCGAAACGGTGTCCGGAGCAGCCTTCTCCTTCTCGAGCTGTTCAGCCTCTTCCTTCTCGAGCCGAGCATTCCATCGTTCAAGAAGCGACGCCTCGTGGGGACCTAAGAAGCTGGTGTCCAGATCTTCATTATAAGCCCACATCCGGTACATGGCTGAGTCGACCGCCTTTTCCTTCTTTTCTTTGTACTCGGCAAGAAGGCGAGTTTTGGCATCCTCTATGATGTCGAAGGTGGCGGCCTTTTCCTCTTCGAGCTTCTTATTGGTCTCCCGAAGCTGGCTATTATCTTTCTTTTGCTCCTCGAGTTCAGCTCTCAGCTTTCCGAGCTCCTTGACCATGTCCTCACGCTCCTTAACCACTGCCTCGAGCTTAGCATTCTCCGCCTTCAGATCGTCATTCGCTCTAAGGTGGAGGTCCTTCGCCTCTTGAGCATGAGTCCTGCTCGAATGGATCTCGTTGTTCAGCTCGTAATTGAGCTGGGCAGTGAAGGCAAGAGCCTGAAAAAAGGAAGAAATCGCCATTAGCCTCAGGTCAGTATGAATGTAAGCAAAAGGAATATAGAAGGATACTTACCACAGCAGTGTGCTCGATACTCTTCTCGTAAAGGACAGTGCGGTCTTGGGTGCCAGTTAGGCACTGCCACTGGGGAGCTTCGAAACTGCCATAGCTCTGGCCGATCCGGGACATGACATACGAGATCAGCGTAGATCCGTGAGGTCCAGCAGCATTGTCCACCACATATGAGTCCATATGGGTGGAGATTGTTAGCTTCTGAACTCGAGAAGCAGAAGGCCTTCTGGAAAGTTGAGCAGAAGACGTTTCGCCCACCATAGGAGGTTGGGACTCAATGGAAGGGGCACCAACCAGCGAAGTCGGTGCAACCGCGGAGACGACGGCCTGCGAGGATGGCATTTTCGTGGAGGCGCTGGCCTGGATAGTCGACGCAGCAATAGAGCTCAAAACCGGCGGGGCAAGGGGAGGTGTCTTTTTGGATCTCTTGGAGCCTTTGCCCGGCTGACCAGTCTTCAGTGACCCCGCCCTAGGGCGTTTGCTCCTCTTAGCGCCTGCATTGTCGATAAGGGCGTCAAGGTCGGAGTCCATCTCGCCTGCACAAGTCACAACACAGTGAGTCAGTAAAAGAGAAGGGTACATCAAGTAATTTCGGTATCAAACATATAGAGTGATGATAGAAGAAACCTAACTGGAACTCTCCCCCGAGCTCGAACTTGGGGACCATGAAATTCCCCATTCTTCAGAGGAGGCGGGGGGAATGCCTTCCCTATAAGTAGGTGATAACCTCGAGAGGTCCCTATAATCATTGGTCCCGTACTGCACAGCTATCCCATTCCACACCTCGTCCGTGGTGTACATGGTATCGTATTTCCCGAGCCCACTATCGAACCTATGGACACAGTCATCTACCCAACTCCATATGTAGAAGTGGTATCTATCCTGTGGGCACGAGACTAACCTATTGGGCCTATGTTCTAGTAGTGTGGGGGACCACATCCTCGAGGTAGGGAGGACTTTACCTTCATCTGAGTCCGAGCTCGAGGCTTCATCATTGGCCTCATTCCCGGACCGCGGACTCCTCAGAAGAACTGGGAGTGATGGCCTCCTTTCTCTCCTCGGAGGAAGGGCGCCTGTGGGCAGTGGCACCTCCTCCCAGCATTCATATTTTTTGCTGGACCAGTCAGAGGTTGACTGGCCCTCTCCCAACAACCCGCAAGCTCGGAGCTTATCCTCGTGTAATAGATACGAGAGAGACCTCCTGCCATAAGGAAGTTGGAGCAAGGCCTCTCTGTGCCTCATCATTGCTTCATTGGGGGTGGGACGCTTAAAATTAGCTGAAAAGCGAAACACATTTCGTCTAAATATGGATTTAAGAACTAAAGTTTCGAGCTCAAGAATAAAAGTAATGAGAATACTTACGAATCCGCCTGAACGAATAATGTCGAGACGGGGACAGACCATCTTTCCAGAAGAAGGCCCTCTTGAAATCAGGCGGGTGGTTGGGGAGATCCCCAAAAACCTTCGTCTCCTTGGGTTAGCTCGAGAGGTAATAAAAACCATCCCCTCCCCGAGCTCGGGAGGGGTTACTTTTCAAACAAAAGAGATATAAAATCTCTTGAGGTGAAGGTCCTTCCCACCCCAGCTCGTGGAACAAGGACCTCAGGGCAGACAGCACCCTGTACGAATTGGTGTTGAGTTGGAACGGTGCCAACCCAACAAAATCAGTAAAGTCTTTGAAAAAAGACTTCAAGGGCAGCAAAGCTCCTGCCCTCATGTGCTCCTGGCTCCATGTCGCATATCTCACTGTGGCGTCGCGGCCGCCAGGAGCGAAACAGCTCCGTTCATGGCTGGTCAGAACTCGACACTTAAAGGCGTCTGACGAACTAATCGTGCTCCAGTAGAGCTCGGCCTCGAACATCTCCTTCCTCGGCTGCGAGGATGAAGTTTCCCCCATTAGTGAAAACTGGAGCTCCCCTGGATGATACGCAACAGTGACTTTTAGCGCAGGGTCGAGGGGAATGGGCCTAGGTCCTGAATTGGGCTCCGGATAGAGGGTCTCTTGAAGAACTCTTCTCTTCTTTTCAATGACCTCGTCTATCTAGCGGCGATATTGAGCTCGAATGTCTTCTTGCTCGTGTGCAAGCTCGTATTCTCTTATCCGACGTTGGTTCCGGGCAAAGAGCGATTCTGGGCTCGGAGATTTCGGCTCGTAAGGGATTGCCAGCAATGACCCCCACCGTCTTTCCAGATTCTGTGACATCTAACGAGAAATAAAAAATGGTGAGGGCCATGCATGCAAGAATCACGAGCTCGATGGGTTGAGCTCGAAAATTTAGGAACGAGACTAAATGCTAAGACCCTTATTGAAGAGTCAGGGGCGTGTATTCCACGAAAAAGAAAAGGAGCGTGGATGATTTTTTGAAAATCCTGAAATTCAAGGGAAAGAAGAGTGGCGGTTAACCAGGAAAGGCGTCTTTGGGTTTCGTGCATTTATCAAGACCCACGTTTTTATCCGAAAGCTTAGTGCACAAGAAACGTTGGCTAAAAATTTCAAAACCCAGAAAATGGGAACCACATTCAAACGTCAAACTGGGTATAAACCAGAGACGAAAATCCAGAATGAAAGTCTAAAAGGCATGAAAGCCTATCATGTTAAAACTTCCTATCATGGATGCAAACCAGTATAAACAGATACACAGCAAGAACAGTTTAAATAAAAAAAATGGCATACTTACACAGTAATGGCGATTGCAGAGAGATCGTCGATTGAAGAAGAGGTTGCAGAAAAGAGCTCACTGACTCGAACAGACCAGGATTCCTTTGCTTCTTTGGTCGAGAAAACATGCACAGAATAGGAATTTTGCAGAGAGGTCTCTGAGTTTGTTTTTCTTTTTTTTGCTTGGCGAATGAATGTAAAAGTGAAGAAGAAGATGAAGAGTGGGGTCTTGTATATATAAGTGGGGAAAAGGAATTAATCAGGAGCGTCGAGTGAAATCCTCACTAGATCGAACGGATGGGGATCAATGACAAGAAGGCGCCGAAAAGTGGTCAGACGGACGATCGTGGGCGTGTTTCCAAGGCACTCGAGTACCAAAAGTGAGCAATACCCAGTTGACGCGTGTCCATTTTCAAAGGTGTGACGGTACAGTTCTCAAGGAAAGTAGTTCAAAAGTTTCCTTCTCTTAGGATTCGAACAAATACTTTTGAGGGGGCAAAATGTTATACCCAGATTTCGAGCCATGTTAATTATGACCTCGAAAGTTGGATTCGCAAATAAGTGGACTCATAAGGTTGGAAGCAAGCTCCAGGATCATATGCCGAGCTTGCAGGATATGGACGATCTCGAGTATGATGACCTCGAAGAGTTCATGATCTCGAAAGATAGCTCCAGGAACACATTCATCTTCAGAGACAACTTCGAATCAGGCTTCCCGAGCTCGACGCGCATACGATCTCGAACAGGTTGAGTGACCTCAGAAGATGTCTCCAGCTTGAAAGGTGACAAGAAACCTGGGAGACTAAAGCCTTAGAGATACGCGATAATCACTTTGAATATTTACAAGTATTATAAATATGAGATATAATCCTCATTTATTAATGTAAATCCCCTAGAATCGTGGGATATTATTTGATCAGTTATGCGTTTCCTGGTCTTCAGGGACGTTTCCTTTTATATCTGATTATAGGCATTTAAAGCCATTTATTTAATTTACACAAAAAGAGTAACTACCCAAAATATGTGGGATAGTATTCTGCATCCTTCTCTATAAATAGAGAAGCCATGCACCATTGTAAAGGACCGAAATTCTGATCCTGGAGAGAAAACTCTGAAGAATTCATGCTTAAGAATTTCAGAGATAATCTTGAGTTTAATAACAGAGACTCGTGGACTAGGCAGATTTAACTGCTGAACCACGTAAAAATCGCGTGTTTGATTTGTTTTATTGTATTTGGCCATTGTCTATTATTGTTTTTGTGCTCTTCTTTCACTGTTTGACGAAAAACGGCGTCAACAGCCACCAAGGGCAATACCGTCCTTTCTCCCCTATCTCGTTAATTATAATTAACGCTCTCCAAAACTCGTTATTCCCAATATTCTCAAATTCTAATAAATCATATCCCATTACCCTTTAATTCCCTGTAATGTTCTAATCACCAAATTACCCCGAGACTCACCCTGAGCCCTGAAATCAACCCCGTTATGATCAAACCGCTAACCTGCATTAAAAGATTGTCTCATGCCGAAAAGCTCAAACAAATCCACATTATAATGTGGCCTCATCAATAATTCAGCAACATGCATGAAAATATACAATTATGCCCTCAATGGGCCAAAAAACCAAAATGCCCTTATCAAGAAATGTGGTCCCACATGCATGCATTTATCATCATATAATAATATAATTCACATAAACATGCATATAATCATTTAATGGTATAATAAATCAATTATGGCCCTCCTGGCCTACTATTCCGACCATTAAACCTCATTAGGGATTTTAGGGCATTACATTCGCACCGTACCTTATGCTCACGGATTAACCGTTAATTTCGCGTGAATGGAGATTCAAGGCAAGGAGATGACAAGTGGTAAGGGATGGCAAGCTCGGGTCTCACCGATTCTCTGAAGACTGCGACATCTAACAAGAAAGAAAAAGGTGAGAGCCCATTATAAAAAATAAGAGGAAGAGTTTAAGATCTTGATAACTCGAGCTCACAAGCTCGAGATAACGAGATCACCTTAATTAAGCCTAAAGGCTTGAAATGGTGAGACTAACCCAAATGTCAACACTGAACTGTTATAAAGCTCGGGGCATCAAGGGTAAACCCACGAAAGAGTGGGGCGGTTATTGTCAGTTTAAGAGTATCCCAAATTTCTAAGAAAAGAGTGGACAGTTACCCAAAAAGGAGATACTATTGGGATGCGTGCATTAAAATCCTAATCAAAAACCCCATTTCTTAAGCTACGTGAAATCCGTATCCTAATACCCCATAACCTAAAAAGGTTCCATTTTTATCTATGTTTACCAAAATTTTTTGCCTAAATCATGTTTCTGATCAGTACAGGTCTATTCATTCAAAACTTACCTATTGCAAAGGGGTTTTCAAGAATCTGGTAGAATCCAGAAAAATATTCTTACGTACAGAGGAAATGTAAACAAAAATTTTTACGAGATAAAGATCAAGAAACTTACACAAAGATGATCTTGGAAAAGTGGAAATTGTCAACTGAAGAAGGGGAAGCAAAAATGATCCCACTGAGCTGAAAGTAGAGAGATTGTGTTGTTTCTTCGGTTTGGAGAACATGCAAAGAAAAAAAATTACTCTGGTTCGTGTTTTATTTAGTGCATATTCTCTTAAACTTAAAATGCAAGTGTGAAGGAAATAGGGAATAAAGGGTATATATATCTACCAAAGGGAATAGTAAGGGTTGGATGAATCTGAGCCCTTGATTTGACTTAAAAAGGGATCCAAAAGATCACGTTTGATTACAAAAATTGGCGGCAAAAAGGTTATAGGAAAGGACGTGCGTAGGTAGGAGAGTACTCAAGTACTCTCGGTGAGCAATCCTCCAGTGATGCGTGTCCACACTCGAGTGTGGTAGATAGGCACATTTTCCGAAGGTGTAGTTCAAAAGTTTCATTCTCAGAGGATTCGAACCAACACTTTTGAGAGGGCAAAATGTTACACCCAAATTTTGAAAATAAATAAATAGTCTTGAAATGTAGGCTCGAAAAGAGTAAGCTCAAAAATAACAAGTGTTGGTTATACACTTGTATAAATTGACATAATCCCATATCTGCTCAGTTAATGGTACTCGAGCATGAGTTGCATTGTTTGAGCCTGATTTGCAGGCTCGAAGGCACCGACCTTCTCCGAGGAATGAGTTCGGCAAAATCGCTAGATGATGAGGAGGAGGTTATAACCGAAATGACGAGCTTGAAGTCTGGATCGGTCTCGAAAGCGCATCAGCCTTATGATCGAGCTGAGCGACGCGTTTTGCACGCGGAAAGACTGTTAGGAAATCTCTATTCCTTAGGGATTTGTTGTTATCAGATATTAAATCTCAATTATCATGGGATATTATGCAATTAATGCATTATTTATATTTATTTCAAATTTAAATGGTTGATTGTAACTTCCCGAATAATGAGAAGATATTCTTTCAACAAGGTCTATAAATAGCTTAAGGAATTTCATTTGTAGGGACGCACAAATTGTACGGGAAAATACTCTGCCAAATTGCTTTCTGAAAAATCTTTGAGATAGTAGTGTGAGAAATAATATTGACTTGTGGACTAGGCAGATTTTAACTGCTGAACCACGTAAAAAGTTTGTGAATTCTTCTATTTTTTCTACATCATTGTTTAGTGCTCTTCATATCTAAGTTGACGGAAAACAGCGTCAACAATAAATAGTATGAATGTGTAATTACATAAGAAATTAGAATAATATTTTTTTTCTATCAAGAATAAACAAAATTATTTTCCAATCATCAAGGTGTAATTTGAATAATATCATGAATGTTATGTACCTTAAATATGGCAGTTTGTGATTTAAAATGTTATTATATTATATATATTAAAAAGTCATAAACAATATTTTAGCTTAATTTTTCTTTTAATATGTTTATGTAACTCTTTTATATATAATATTGTTTATTTATTTGAAATTTATATGACAATTATACAAATTTAATAAAAATAATTCGTAAATTTTATTAATAAAACTAAGAAAATGTGCACTTGTATCTAGTAAATATATATATATATAAATCTGGGTAGGTAACCATTTGGTACCCTGTGTTTTTGCAAAGTATCATTTTGGTACCATCTGTTTTCAATAATACTCATATGGTACCCTGTATTTTAAAATCGTACATATTTGGTACCCTAAACTCAAATTTAATTAATAAAATTTTATCAATTTAATCAAATTGCTGTCAATTATGTAAGTTCAAAATTTAAATTTAATTACATATAACTGATGACAGTTTGATCATATTGACAAAATTTTATCTATCAAATCTAAATCTAGGGTATCAAATATGTATAATTTTAAAATACAAGGTACCATATGAGCATTATTGAAAACAGAAGGTACTAAAATGATACTTTGCAAAAATATAGGATACCAAATGAGTAAATTCTCTATATATCTTCTATATAAAAAGTGTGTAGATAACGGAAATTTTTAGTTTTAACAATTTGTTTTGTCAAGTTTAACGGAATATACCATTAAAATTAATTAAAAATAAATATTTATTAATTATCTTAATATAAATTCAAATATTATAATAAAAATTCAAATTTAATTTCAAATGTTATAATGTATCATTACTATAATAATATATAATACAAAATTAGATATTTAATAATTATATTAATATAAATTTAAATGTTATATAATATTATTATGATAATAATATATAATCTTAATTTTTTACTAATTATATTAATATGAATTCAAATATTATACAATATTATTATAATAATAATATTTAATACATAATCTTCATTTTTATTAAAAAATTTATCATTTATGTTTAAAAATGTTATCATATTATAAATATATTTTTTTTAAAATCATAAATTATATTTTGGATTAATTTTTCATTTAATATGTTTTTGTCATTCTTATATATATTGTTTATTTATTTAAAATTTATATGATAATTATACAAATTTAATAATAATAATTAATAAATTCTAAAAATAAAATTAAACAAGCATTGTATGTTATTTGTATCTAGTATATATGTATGTGTGTTTTTTCAACAAATACTTTGGATTTTTTTTATAATTATTTGATACCAATTTGATGCAATTCAATTCTACTTTGATGAGGTCACACGGGGTTTAATTTTTATGATAATCTAACGATTTTTCAATAATATAACAGATCTCTTACTTTTAATATTTTGATGGCCATCAAATTTGTAAGCGTCATATTTGGATTCATTTCGATACCATCGAACTTTTTAATAAATTGGATAGATGCTATTTTTTTATAATAAAAATTTGAATAATTTTTTTTGGGTATTACTATTTTGGTCATTGGGTTTATGCAAAATACCATATTTATCTCACAGTTTTCATAAATATCAAAATGGTACCTTCTATTTTATTATTCATATCAAAATAGTACCTAGACCTTTTTCAGTGAAAGTTATTTTTTCAAAGACGGTTTTAACCATCACTTTTATATTTTGTTTACAGTTATTCATAATTATTTTAATAAATTATGTAAGCTTAAATATAATGTAAATAATAATAAAACCTAAATAAATCTATATACTTAAATTAATAAAAGAATTAGAATTATAAATAATTTTGATTTATTAAAATTAAATAAATAATAATTTTAATTATAGACAAAATATATAAGTAAGGGTAAAAGGGTCTTTGAAAAAAAAATTTGACTAAACATAGTTCCAAGGCTACTATTTTGGTATTTATGAAAACTAAGAGACATATCTGGTATTTTGCATAAACCCAAAGGGCAAAAATGGTATAGTCCTATCTTTTTTTTACACAAATTCAAGTGTCATCATGTTCTTTTTTTAGATGGCGTGTGTAGAAACAAAGCAAAGATAACTGAATTTATTGTGGGAGTTTAAGTAGAAGAATTTATTTGCCAAATAGTGTAAATTACTTACATTTATTATAACAGTTGTATGAAATACTTACTGCGAATGAATCTATATTTGCTTTAAATCAGCAGTAGTTTATTCATGTGGCGGATAAACCATACCTCTAGTTATATTGTTTCCGGTGATGTGGACATGTCTTTTTTCCTTAATGGGATCTCTATTTCTATCTAACATCGGATTCCGCGTTGTGTTATAATCGAAAGAAAAATATCTATGTTCACCCATCTACTTGTAATAATGGAAGATCAAAGTCAAGTCATTTATCACATTTGTTAATGATTGTTTGGTTACTTATTTGAATGCGGATTCTAAGGAAGATATGAGAGAATTTAGTTTTGATGATAACTTTGAAAGCTTGCCAAGTCGAACGTTAAAGATTGTGTACATTGAATAAGTAGTAGAAGACTATGGTGAAACTAAACTATAGGTAGAAAACAAAGAAAGACTCAAAAATAGCAAAACTCTTGGTTCACAAAGCAGTCGTCCACAAATACTTAAACTAAATGAAGACACTAACAGATGGAGTGCTTCCATATTTACAAAATGATATGATAAATATTAGTTCACTCTCAAGTTGTACAATGAAAATCGATATTATTATAAAATTTTAATTATAAAATGGTAGTTTTGAAAATTTAGGGGTCTTTTTGTATAGAAAAACTTGAGGACCCTAGGCGTAGGCATGACTCTAACCATGAATTACAAGTTATATTATCGTAAAGAAATATGTCAACGATAGTCTAACTACTTGTGAACCAATATAATAAAAAACTTAAACACAATTATGACATCAAGATAACCTGTGAAAAGGCTTGGAAATGTAGGGATAAACAAATGCTTTTATGTATGTTAGAGGGAAACTTGAAGCATCATATATGAAGCTATCGTCTTTCTTGTATGTGTTGAAAAATAAGAACTCAAGTATCATACATTATATTTTCGAAATCTCAATTGTAATAGCAGACTCCATCAAAACATCTTTAACTACTTTGTTAATTATTGGGTTTACTCTATTATGGGTTTCCCATCATTATATTTAGTGTATTTCAGTTGTATTTGTCTGTTATTTTTGTTTCTTTATTAGTTAGGAGAGTTTGTTATTTTGTTGTTGTATTTGCCTATATAAAGGCTTTCTGTAGCTTTGTTTTATTTTCACAACAGATCAATAATATTCTCATTCTTTTCTGTCTTTCTTTCATCCGCAATATGGTATCACAGCCGGAAGCTTAGAGCTTCCATACGATCCTTCTCCGGCGTCTTCTTCGGCATCTTCTTCGGCGTCTTCTCCGGCATCCTCTGGTTTATTCCTCTGACTGCTGCTCCAATTCCAGCAACCACCGGCGTTTCTTCCACATCACCCGGTGTTCTTCTTTCCCAGTGATTGCTGTGTTCTTCCCCTCTTCTTCTGCAAAAAAATTTTCACCATGTCTACTGGTGGCACTCCTCCTTCCTCTGATTCTACGATTGATGACTCCCCAAATACTACCCCATCACCCGATTCGTCTGCTGTTCATCCTTCTCCTCATTCCACATCCACCAATACTACTCCATCATCTCAGCTGCCCAATTCCAAACATCCACTTGAAGATCCAGCACATCCTTACTATCTTCATCATGGAGATAACCCCGGCAATATCTTGGTCACACAACTTCTCACCGGCCAAGACAATTACCCTTCATGGAGTCGGGCAATGCGGCTTGCTATATCTGTCAAAAACAAGATAGGCTTTCTTGATGGTTCTATCACTAAACCTTCTATATCTGATACTTTCTTATACAATGCTTGGTTTAGAAATAATAATATTGTTATTTCTTGGATACTTAACTCGGTTTCGAAAGAAATTTCAGCAAGCATTTTATACGATGAATCCGCTTCTGAGATTTGGACAGATCTTCGGATTCGATTTCAGCGACGAAATGGTCCACATATTTTCAATCTTCGCAAGGAACTAATGATTCTTAATCAAGATATGATGTCAATTAGCATGTACTACACTCGGCTCAAAATGATTTGGGAGGAGCTCACCAATTATCGCCCAACATGTGCATGTAACAATTGTACATGTGGAGGAGTCAAGAAATTGCAAGAACACTACCATATGGAGTATATCATGTCTTTTCTTATGGGACTCAAAGACTCATACTCTCAAGTTCGAGGTAACATTCTCCTTATGGATCCTTTGCCCGAGCTTAATCGTGTTTTTCATTTGGTCACTCAGGAAGAAAATCAACATGGCACTCCCGATCCTACTGCCCCTTCTATGGCCTTTGCTGTTAACAGTGACAAATCTATCTCTCAAAGATATAATTCTGCTACACCAAGATCATCCAATCAAAGAAGAACCCGTCCCTTCTGTACTCATTGTAATAGCCTTGGTCATACAATTGAAAAATGTTATAAACTCCATGGGTATCCTTCAGGATTTACCACAACCAAACCACCTACTAGTACCATTCTTCCTCCACGGGTACCTACGAAAGCTGCTGTGAATCAAGCCCAAACAGATGAGGATCTCTCTAAGTCATCCACTACCAATAGTACCATCCTCCCTCAACTTACTTCAACTCAATATCAGCAATTACTTAATATTTTAGCCTCTCAAAATTCTGGTATGCACTCTTCAGCCATCTCTTCTTCTCATGGTATTGAAGGTATTGTTCTCTCCACTAATTCTCACTTACCTCTTCTTACTTTTTGGATTCTAGACTCAGGTGCTACCAGACACATATGCTCTAATATTAATTCTTTTCAATTTCTTTGTCCTATTCAGCCCACTAAACTTGTCCTTCCTAATAATCACACTCTATTAGTGCATTCTAGTGGATCTATTAATCTTTGTCAAAATCTTATTCTTAATGATGTTCTTTATGTACCTAGTTTTCATTATAATATCATTTCAGTTAGTGCTCTAACTTTTTCCAATTCTTTTTCGATTACTTTCAAGGCTGACCAATTCTTTATCCAGGACACCCTCAACAGGAGGATGATTGGCACGGGTAAAGCAATCAATGGACTCTACCTATTGGATTCTACTCCTATTGCACAAAGTGTTTTCTCTATTACAGCTGATACTTGGCATTCTCGATTGGGCCATTTATCCAATAAAAGATTAGCTTTGCTTCGAAATGTCTTACATTGTAACACTTCTTTACTACATAAAAAGACACCTTGTTATATTTGTCCTCAAGCAAAGCAAAAGAAGTTATCTTTTCCAAATAATAATAAATTTTCATCTCATATTTTTGATCTTGTGCACTGTGATATATGGGGTCCTTATTATATACCATCTTATTCTAATCATAAATTTTTTCTTACCCTTGTTGATGATTGTTCTAGATTTACTTGGATTTATTTGCTCAAGCACAAATCTGATGCTTTACTTGTCATTCCCGAGTTTCTTTCTTTTATTCAAACTCAATTTAATTGTTCCCTCAAGAGTTTTCGATCTGACAATGCTCCAGAACTTGCTTTTACTAATTTATTTGCTTCCAAAGGCATTGACCATCAATTTTCTTGTGTTGAGACTCCTGAGCAGAACTCTATAGCCGAAAGAAAGCATCAACATCTTTTGAATGTTGCACGAGCTTTATTTTTTCAAGCTAAATTACCGATTAAATTTTGGACTGATTGTATTCTTACTGCAGCTTATATAATCAACCGCATTCCTACTCCTATTTTGCAACATAAAACTCCATTTGAGGTCCTTTACAACAAACCACCTGAATATGCCCATATGCGCACTTTTGGATGTTTGGTTTTTGCCTCCACTCTCACAGCTCATCGAACTAAGTTTGCTCCGCGTGCAAAGCCATGTGTCTTTATGGGGTACCCCCGTGGTATTAAAGGATATCGTTTGTATGATTTAAACGATCATACATTTTTCATTTCTCGAAATGTTATCTTTCATGAACATATAGTTCCATTTCATACACTTAATGGATCTATCACTGCTGACCCTTTTTCTAACATGGTTCTTCCTTCTCTTGAGCTATCTAACACACCTGTTGCAGAATATAATATGGACAGCAGTACTGCTTCAGCTGATCGGGCTTCGTTTTCCACTTCTCCTTCCGCGAATCTTGATTCCAGCCGTGACGTCGAACCTCCAGTCATATCACCTACATTACCTCAGTCCGATTCTTCTACTACAATTGCTACTCCAGCCCCTATCTTGAGACGTTCCAGCCGTGTCTCCAAACCTCCAATTTATTTACAAGAATTTAAATGCAACTCCATCATTCAAACCAAATCAACTTCTCTCTATCCTATTCAAAATTTTCTTTCTTTTTCAAAACTTTCAGCTCATCATAAATCTTTTATTAATGCAGTTTCTGTTCATTCCGAACCTCAGACATACCAGCAAGCCATTTTACAACCACAATGGATCCAAGCCATGCATAGTGAACTCGATGCCTTGCAACAAAACCACACCTGGACCATTGTTTCTCTTCCTCCTAGGAAGAAAGCTATTGGCTGCCGCTGGATATACAAACTGAAATTTAATAGTAATGGCTCTATTGAACGGTACAAAGCCCGTTTGGTGGCTCAAGGATTCTTGCAACAAGAAGGATTAGATTTTTTCGACACCTTTTCTCCAGTAGCTAAGATGGTCACATTGAGATTATTATTGGCTATCTCTACCATCAAACGATGGCCTATGCTTCAACTTGATATAAATAATGCATTCCTCAATGGCGATTTACATGAGGAAGTGTACATGACTCTTCCTAAAGGTCTTATTGTTCCTTCTTCTACATGTGCAGGACCTCTTGTTTGCAAATTGCACAAGTCCATCTACGGCCTCAAGCAATCATCGCGCCAATGGTACAGAAAATTGTCAGATGCTCTCATTGCCAAAGGCTTCACCCAATCTCAAGCTGATTATACACTATTCACTCGTGGCAACGATAAACATTTCATCGCCCTTTTGGTCTATGTTGATGATATTATCATCACTGGCCCAAATATTCAAAATCTCCAACACCTTCAAGCCTTACTACACAAACAATTCAGGCTGAAAGCTCTTGGTACATTGAAATACTTTCTCGGCTTTGAAATTGCCCGATCCACAGCTGGTTTGTTTCTATCACAGCGACAATACACTCTACAACTTCTTGAAGATACTGGATACCTTGGAAGCAAGCCATCTTGCACACCAATGGATCCAAGATTAAAACTCTCTGCTGAAACCGGTGAGCTTCTTACCGATCCTACACAATATCGGAGACTCATTGGTAGGCTTCTCTATTTGACTCTATCAAGGTCGGATATCACATACTTCGTTCATTGTCTAAGTCAATTTATGTCATCCCCCTGAACTCCTCATCTTCAAGCTGTTCATCACCTCCTTCGGTATCTCAAAGGTACTCCTGGCCAAGGACTTCTTTACTCACCAACTTCTTCTCTCCATCTTCGTGGGTTCTCCGATTCGGACTGAGCTTCCTATCCCAATACCAGACATTCTACTACTGGTTTTTGCATCTTCATTGGTGATTCCTTAGTTTCTTGGCGCACTAAGAAACAACCAACTATCTCTCGAAGTTCGGCTGAAGCAGAGTATCGGGCTCTTGCAGCCACGGCCAGTGAAATAACATGGCTTCAATACTTACTTCGTGACCTTCATGTTCTTAATAATACCCCGGCTTTCATCTACTGTGACAACTCCTCTGCTATTCACATCACTAACAACCCCACATTTCATGAGCGAACCAAACACATCGAGCTCGACTGCCATTTTATTAGAGACAAAATCAGAGATTCTTCGATTCGTCTCATTCCTATTAGTAGTCACTTACAGCTGGTAGATGCATTCACTAAGGCTCTTCCTTCCACAGCTCTAAATTCTCACATAAGCAAGATGATTGTACATGATATATACAGTCCATCTTGAAGAGGGGGGGGGGGGGGTATTGGGTTTACTCTGTTATGGGTTTCCGATCATTATATTTAGTGTATTTCAGTTGTATTTGTCTGTTATTTTTGTTTCTTTATTAGTTAGGAGAGTTTGTTATTTTTTGGTTGTATTTGCCTATATAAAGGCTTTCTGTAGCTTTGTTTTATTTTCACAACAGATCAATAATATTCTCATTCTTTTTTGTCTTTCTTTCATCCGCAATATTAATTACCTCCAACGTTTCCTTAGTTGTGTCAAGACCTCTTAATAAGTGTATTAAAAGTTGCTTTATATTTTATGGACATGAAAAATTCAATCTTTGTAGGTCGAGGCTTAAAAATCTAAAGCTAACCATTTGCACTTGGGCAATGAGCCCTAGTGTAACTTATTAGTCATGTACTTGGGCAATGGGCTCCAATATGAATCAGTTAATCATTTATTTAGGGCATTTGGTCCCATATGATGCTATAGTCATTTATATGAATGGTATACATGCGTGTTGGGTTATTACTGTTGGCATGTCTATTATGTTATGGAAATGTGTTACTCACTGCTTATAAGCATGTTTAAGTTTTCTTGTTGGGCCTTGGCTCACGGGTGCTACGTGGTGCATGTAAAGGGAAAGAAAATGTAACGCCCTGGTTAGCCAAGACCGTTACACTGTGTATTTTAAATAGGGTTGAACTCACTAAATGAGTCATTAGGCCATAAACGAGCATCTAAATGTGATTAATGGTCCAGCAACCCAAGATAGGAAATTTTAGGTCAAAGACTTGGTGTTGCGAAGAGTTTTTCTAGCAACCCAAGATCCAGGTGCTGGAGTATTGGGCCCTAACTAGGAAGGCCCATAGCAAGTCGAGAGCATCGTGTGTCGTGGGACATACAAAATGGCCCAACTGAACGGGGAGCTAGTGCCCCATGCCTGGAATGCTCAGCATCTTCCCTGGTATTACCAGTAATATGAGCAATGTATTTTCTAAATTTTGTTGTCATTTGTAGCCTCTGAGCACATTAATGGAAGTTGTGTGTACAAAACACGGTAGATAAAATTCAGAGAATTAGTTTGTATTTTTTAATTTTAATTTTCAGTATTTGTTTATTTACATTTACTACTCGAGGAGTACTTGCTCGCTGGCCTGGACAAGTGAACGCAGACTAGTCTCCGATCACTTGGGGCATAGTTGGGTCACCTCGTAAGGTAACTGCTCGTGGATCACGACCTAAGGAACTAAGCTTGTCATGAGCAGAGTAAACCTAGTGTTAATGCTAGCGAGAATGAGACAACCTAGGTAACTAAGCCTAATAAGAGCGAGAAAACCTAGTGTTATAAAAATCTAAGTAGCCTACGGGCAGAGAACTCGAGTTATCTCCTGAGGACAATGCGCCCAAGGAGCAATAATGAGTTCCTGACTTCCAATAGCTTAATAAAGACCCCGAGTCACCTATACTCGGGCACAAGCCTCGAGTTTCCAAAACTTAAGCATCATAAAAACCCAAGGCAACCTAAGGGTGGAGAACTTGACCATGTCCCGAGGACCATGCACCTGAGGACTGGTAATGAGTTCCTAATTTCCAAAGGGTAAAGAATAAAAACAAAGAGTCACCGGTACTCAGTGCAAGCTTAGAGTTACCATGACTAGCGAGAGAGACCCAAGTCCCCTGGACTGGACTCACAAAAGCCCAGTGTGACTTCCCGAGGATCAGGTGCCCGCGAAGTAACACTGGGTTCCCGTATCCTAAGTTAATTTGGCCTACTAAGCCTCGAGTCGCTCAGGACTCAAGGATAGGCATCAAGTGCTCATACTTGGTGGCATCCTAAAGTTACTTATGAGGACCGAGTGCCAATGAAGCAACACTAAGCGTTAGAGGGCCAAAATACTTGAGACAGACTTGGCCCGAGTCGCCAAGACTCGAGCACAAGTCCCAGATTGTATGAACTAGGGCAATCAAGACCTAAGTCTCATGACTAAGGCCCACACATGGTGGACAAATTGGGTTAGATAACAATCTTTTTCGTGATGACAAATTACGTTAAAAGTTGAGAAAAATTTCGCAAATTTTCAGACCAATTTGAATTGTTATTAAACGCTAAGTCATTAAAATGTGTTAAGTAATAAAGTAAATAAGGCAAGTAAATAGTCCAAGCAAAGTCCATTCTCAAAAGTAAGTATACAGAGTTGTGCTCGGGGGCTCGAGCAGTAAATTGTTTGTACCCCAAAGAAAAATAGGTAGCACGTAGGCCAAAAAACTTAAACCAGAACGGTCGGACTAGCCTTGGCTAGGAGGAACTTTCTCAGTGATTTTGATGATGGGGTCCGTCTTTGGGGCCACTCTAGATTCCTCGATTGAGGCATAGGTAGCCTCCGTAGCTTTCATCGCCCGCAGACACTCCTCGAAGAGTAGTCGGGCCTTGTTTGCCTCCCCGATGAACTCCAAGCTAATCTCCTGATTGTGGAACCAGACCACGTAGAATGCATCCTCCGTGATGGTGTCAACTTCCTTCTTAAGGACCTCCACTTCCTGCTGAAAGGAATTTGTCTTCTCCGAAGCTTGGAAAGCCTTATCTTCGTTGGCCTGGGCTTTGTCGAGGTCCTTCGTGGTTTCACCACAGGCTTTGGTGGCCTCCTCTGCGGCTCGCGAAGCCTCCTCCCTGTCCTTGGCAGCCTCTTCTTGGGCTCTCCAGACTTCTTCCTTAGCAGCTTGGAGCTCCTCAGTTGTCTTCACGATTGCCTCCTTGAGCGCCTAGGCGCGAGCCTGCTCCGCCTCTAGTGATGTTTGCAGGCGGGTCAACTCCTTTGGAGGCACCCTCACCTTCTCATTCAGCGTCTCCACCTTGGAATGGACTCATTGGAGTTTTTAGGACTTCTCCATCATGATATCCTCAAGGCATTTGTAGGCCAATGCCGACTGAAATTCGAGACAATTTGATAGGTTAGATTTTTAGCATTGACTCTTCTTGCACAATACGAATGTATTTTGGCACTAGATATGAAATTGTTCATTTTGTAAGGTTATAGATTAATTGAATAGACCCCATGATATGTATGTTGTGGAAGTTAGGACATTCTCACTTAGTGGAAATCCGTAGCCTCTGGAAGGTGGAATTAGATTTTTACCAATAGGGGCAAATAGTAAGGAGTGGTCTGCAGACTTGATAGAATTAGTAATGAAAGAGTTTGACATGGTACTGGATGTGATTGGTTGGTCAAGTGGGAGAGACCATAGACTGTAAGAGGAAAATGGTGACTCTTGAGTTGAAGGAGAGGACTTGTTTGTGCTCTTGGGTACAATGAATGGACCTAGCATTTCAATGACTTTGATATTGAAGGTTAGAGACCTATCCCAAGGAAGGTGCATGAGATTCCTAGCTAGTGTGGTTGTACTGACCCGACTAACTTAAAGACCTCGGACCAATAAAAACTACTAAGCATAACTACTATTTTGGAATACATAAATAAAATAATAGAACTTTATTATAAAAATCCAAAATACGGGATCCCATTGTTATTACATAAAATCATAAGGAAAACAAAACCTTTAATTAATTGTTCAAATACTAAATGCGGAAAAACTTAAATACATAATTGAAAAGGCTTGAAATAAAACATCATCCTCGATCTTTCCCATTAGTCCATTCATTCAGTTCTCGCCCAATACACATGCCAAAGCTTCCATGAATCCATCCCGCCTTCCAAGCTTATTTTCCTGCACCATCTAAAATAAAAATGAATGAGCCTAATGCCCAGCAAGGAAAATCTACTAAAAACATATCATAAATCATAAGTCTAAAAACATAAATCATAAAACGTATGACGTAAAGCCGTAAATCATAAAACATAGGACTACAATATTAATGGTCATTAACTCATTACAATAGTATGTGATAGAAACCATCTTGGTCCTCTTACTACTATTCGAGGTAGGTTTAAACACAATATAGTATATGATAAATGATCTAGGTCCTCTTGCTACTATTCGAGGTAGGTTAAATCATAACTATAGTCTACGATAATGATAAAAATCTTGGGATTTGCTTATTTTCTATCTAAGCAACTACATTTCCCAAGTGACTACAACATAAAACATATACATATATATACATACATACATACATACACATAGCAAATAAACATAATCATAACACATAACATCTAACCTATTTTCCTTACCAAAAATCGGGATATTGGAGACAAGAGCGGGATTGGAAATTCCTAAAACCAAACAGTAAGATCCATAAGTTTTCTAAAGAAATGGAGATGAAAAGAATATCTAAACCATAAAGATAGAAACTTACCAAAAACCTTAAGTTTCAATAAACTCAAACACCTAACCAAAAGCCATTACAACAAGTTAGGATTTGGAAGAAAATGAAAAGAATAAGAGGAACTATAATGATATAAACATGAAGATAAAGAATACCTTAGATAGATTAGAACTTCGATCTACACCTCAATATCGAAATATCACTCTATCTTACTTCCCAAGTGTTTAGAAAAGCTTAGATCGGAAAGGTTTTAACCCCAAAATCCTAGTGTTTCACTCTAGAATGAACTTAGCAGCTTGGAGGCTCTAAAGAATGCTTGAATGATGAAGCAAATGGCTGAATGAAAGGTCCTATTTATAGAGTTCAATGAGTGAAACTAACTCCTTTTAAAATAAATAAACAAATGAATAAAATTTGAATTTTCTGCTCAACAAATGCCCAGAACTCGGTCAAAAATGTTCAAGAGAAAGTCCAAGTTGTTGAGGGCTGTTTCTAGCTCAGATTCCACGGACTTTCAAAATATGTGTGTGGAGCCGATATATCGCCTCTCCCATATTCCCGAGCCTCCGTGGTTTCGTTCATGTGAAATCAACGTATTTTCTGTATCAATCATAGGCGATATATCGACCCCTATAGCTGTGATATATCGGCCTATGCTAATATATCAAGCATGTTTTTGCACACTTTAAGCACACTTTAACTTGTTTAAACCACTTTGACTGAGTAAAACGTGAACCTAACAGCTGAGGGAAGGTTCTAGACTTCTATCCTTTATTAAATTATTCATCTAAAATCCTTAAATCCTTAATAAACATGCATGTGACAAGTGTCACGTTCTTAATTATTCTATCTAAACCTTAGGTTATAAAAACTATAATTTCTAGGACCAACTATATTAATCAAACCTTATGATAAAATTAATATTTCTATACTATAGGCTAAACTTATAAAATCCATAACTATCTCTATGAGTTTCCAACTAAATCCCGGCTTGAACCAATAACCACGAAAACTATAATACTACAGCACAAGCTACTACTATCTAGCTAAGAAAAATTCTAAGACGCTACAATTCTCCCCTACTTAAAAGAATTTTGTCCCCAAAATTTACTTACCAAACAATTTCGGATACTGTGCTCGGATGTCTTCCTCCAACTCCCACGTTGCCTCTCGTTCTGTACTATTACTCCATAAGACTTTGACTATTGGAATACTCTTTGACCATAATTTCTTCACCCCCTTCTCTAGGATGCAAACCGGTCGTTCCTCGTAACTCAGGTCTTTCTGAAGTGCTAACGCAACGTACTTGAGAACGTGGGATGGGTCTGACACATATCTACGCAACATTGAGATGTGAAACACATTGTGGTTATCTGCTAGAGTTGGCGGTAGGGCTAATCTATATGCTACTAGTCCCACCTTGTCCAATATCTCAAAAAGGCCTATAAACCGGGGACTAAGTTTGTCTTTCTTCCCAAATTGCTTCACTCATTTCATAGGAGATATTTATAAGAAGACATAATCTCTGGCTTTCAATTCCACATCTCATCGCTTGGCATCCACATAACTCTTTTGTCAACTCTGAGCAGCAAGCATACACTTTCTAATAAGCTCCACTGCATCTTGAGCCTCTCTAACAGCTTCGGGTCCAAGAAGTTGTCTTTCTCCTACCTTGTCCCAATGTAATGGTGATCGGCACTTCCTTCCATAAAGTAACTCATAGGGTGCCATACCGATCGTTGCCCAGTAGCTATTATTGTAGGAGAACTCTATAAGTGGCAAATACTTACTCCACGATCCTTCGAAGTCTAGTACACAAGCGCGCAACATATCTTCTAAAATCTATATGGTACGCTTAGACTGTCCATCGGTCTGAGGATGAAATGACGTACTGAGACTTAGCTCGGTACCCATGGCTTGTTACAAGATTCCCCAAAATCTTGATGTAAACACCGATCCTCTATCGGATACTATGATCTTAGAGATTCCATGCAGTCGTACAATTTCTCGAACATAAATGTCTGCGTACTGGTCCGCAATGTACGTAGTGTTGACAAGCAAGAAGTGAGATGACTTAGTGATTTTATCTATCATAACCCAAGCCAGGTCATGTTGCTTATTTATTCGTGGTAATCCTTTCATGAAGTCCATGGCTATGTCTTCCCACTTCCATTCCGGAATACTAAGCGGTTGCAAAAATCCTGCGGGTCACTGATGATCTGCCTTCACTTACTGGCATAAAAGGCATTTGGACACATATTCTGCTACGTCTTCTCGGCCACCAATATAGTGTTTTAAGGTCGTGAGTCATCTTGGTCGACCCCAGTTGAACAGAGTATGGGGTAGTGTGTGCCTCTTCTAATATCTTCATCTTAATCTCATGGTCATTCGACACGCACACCTGGCCCTCATATCTCAAGAACCCCTGTCTTGATATAGAGAAATTTGTAGTCTTGCCTTCTTTGACTGCAGCCATATCCGATACTAACATGTCATCATGCCCTTGCCTGATCCGTATATCATCTAGTAAACTCGACTGGATGGACAAGTCAGTCAGTTGACCCATGAATATTTCTATTCTGGCATTAATCAGCTCTTGTTGAAAAGGCTTTTCTATTCCAGATAATGCTGCCAGATTTCCATAACTCTTTCGGCTTAACGCATCTGCAACTACATTTGCTTTTCTTGGGCGGTATAGGATTTCGCAGTCAAAGTCCTTTACTAATTCCAACCACCTGCGCTACCTCATATTGAGCTCCTTTTATGTGAAGAAATATTTTAAGCTCTTGTGGTCCGCATAAATCTCACACCATTCTCCATACAGATAGTGGTGCCAGATTTTCAATGCAAAGACCACCGCTGCCAACTCCATATCGTGTGTTGGATAGCGTTGCTCATATTCCTTTAGCTGCCTTGAGGCGTAGGTTATCAGCTTGTCATTTTGCATCAGCACACAGCCTAACCCTTGCTTCGACGCATCACAATATACTACAAACTTGTCATTGGGTGTCGGTACGCAAAGTACTGGTGCTGAGCATAATTTATCTTTAAGCAACTGAAAGCTTTCTTGACATTTATTCATCCAATTGAACTTTTGTTGTTTCTGGGTCAGGTGGTAAGCGGAGTGGATATCTTAAAAAATCCTTCTACAAATCTCTGATAATAGCATGCTAGCCCGAGAAAACTTCTAACTTCTGACGCATTCTTAGGTCTTGGCCAATCTTTCACAGCCTATACTTTAGTTGGGTCTATTGTGACTCCATCCTTGGATACTATATGGCCAAGGAACGCCACTTGTGATAGCCAAAATTCGCATTTCTTGAACTTGGCATAAAGTTGATGCTCCTTTAGTCGCAGCATGGTTAGTCTTAAATGTTCCTCGTGCTCGACTTCGCCCTTGGAGTAAACCAAAATATGGTCAATGAACACTACGATGAATTTTTCCAAGTAATCCTTGAAGAGTTGATTCATTAAATCCATAAATGCGGCATGAGCATTGGTAAGACCAAAAGAAATAATTAGGAACTCGTAATGCCCATATCGAGTTCTAAAAGCTGTCTTTGGTATATCATCTTCCCTTACCTTGAGCTGGTGATAACCGGACCGTAGATCAATCTTTGAAAATACAATCGCTCCATGGAGTTGATCAAATAAGTCGTTGATCCGGGGTAATGGGTACTTGTTCTTAATTGTCACCTTGTTCAACTCGCGGTAATCAATACACATCCGCATGGTTCCATCTTTCTTCTTCACAAATAGAACCGGTGCTCCCCATGGCGAATGACTAGGTCTGATGAAACCCAAATCGAAGAGTTCTTGCAACTGTGTTTTCAACTCCTTGAGTTCAGTAGGTGCCATTCAGTATGGTGCTTTTGAGATAGACTAGATTCCTGGTACTAGTTCGATTGTGAAGTCAATTTCCCCAGTAGAGGGTAACCCTGGCAAGTCATCAGGAAATATCTCTGGAAATTACTTTATAATGCGGACGTCTCCAACCTTTAATGGTGTTTCCTGAATCACATTTGTGACACTTGCTAAGAATGTGTGACATCCTTTCCCTATCATCCTTTGAGCTTTGAGAGATGTGATAAGCGGTGTCCGTAGTCCTGAAATCTTTCCCATAAAACATAGTTTCTGATCGTCAGGAGTTTCGAACGTCACTTGCTTGTGTCTACAGTCAATGGTTGTGCCATGCCTTGCTAGCTAGTCCATGTCCAGTATTACATCGAAGTCTTTGATCTCTAGCTCTATCAGGTCTCCTTCTAGTTCCGTGCCCTCAATTTTGATCGGTACTCCTCATACTATTCGTGATGATAGAACTACTTCGCTCTACGGCAGTTCTATAACAAACCTAGTTCTAAATATTTCACAAGGTTTGTCTAATTTCTCTATCATTCCTAATGAGATATACGAGTATGTAGCTCCGGTATCAAACAATACTGAAAATATATTATCGAGGATAGGAAGCTAACGTATGACCACCTTATTACTAGCTTCGACTTCTCCCTGGGTCAAGGCGAAGACTCTGGCTGGAACCATCTTGTTGTCCTTCTTTTCTTCTTATTTGAGCTGTAGACAATCCTTTTTTCAATGACCTTCCTGGCCACATTTTAAACAACCCTTAGTGTTTGCACAACACTCATCAGGATGTCTTTTCTGGCACTTGGAGTACTGAGGGTATTCCACATAACCCGGCCTATTATTACCGTTATTAGTCTGTGCTCTTTTGTTAGCGTCGGATTACTTATTATCAGGATGCTTTCTTTTCTGTCCATTACTGTTATGTTGGTTGTTGTTATGGTTTCGACCATTTTGAGTCTGATTCTGCTGCCTGGGTTCAGACTTGCTTGCTTCCTCCTTACTAACATTTGCTTGGAGCCTTTCCACCTCTATAGTCGTTTCCAGAACATCGATGTAAGAAGTGGTTCTAGGGTTTGCAAGCTTGACTCCTAACTCAATCTTGGGACTGAGTCCTCTGGTGAACTTGGTAAACCTCAAGAAATCAGTTGGGACCAACTCTAGTGCGAACTTGGCTAAACGATCAAATTTTCGAGTGTGCTCGACTACCGTTAAATTGCCCTACTTCAGACTGGCAAATTCTTCCACCCTCGTAACGATGACAGCAGAGTAGTAATACTTTTTTTGAAACAGCTCCACAAATCTGGCCCAAGTCATGGTGGTGAAATCATGAGTCAGATGTACCAAATCCCACCAGATTCTAGCTGGAACAGAAAAGCCGCTACAGCAGAAGCTGATCAATGCTGGAATAGAAGTAGTCATTGGTAAACTGGGTAACTTGTCCATCCAGTCAAGTCTGTTAGAAGATATACGGATCGGGCAAGGGCATGATGACACATTAGTAGCACATATGGATGCAGTTAAAGAAGGCAAGGCCACATATTTCTCGATCTCAAGACAAGGGTTTTTGAGATATAAGGATCGGGTATGCGTGCCGAATGATCATGGAATTAAGATGAATATTTTCGAAGAAGCGCACAATACCCCATACTCAGTTCACCCAAGGTCGACCAAGATGACTCATGACCTCAAGGCGTTGTATTGGTGGTCAGGAATGAAGAAAGATGTAGCGGAGTATGTGTCTAAATGCTTAGTATGTCAGCAAATGAAAGCAGAACACCAGCGGTCTGCAGGCTTATTGCAACCGCTTAATATTCCATAATGGAAATGGGACGACATAGCCATGGATTTTGTGACAGGACTACCACGGATAAGTAAGCAGCACGACTTAGCTTAGGTAGTAGTAGATAGACTAACCAAGTCAGCTCATTTCCTGCATGTCAAGACTACGTACACAGCAGACCAATACGCAGACATTTATGTTCAGGAGATAGTATGACTGTATGGAATCCCTAAGACTATAGTGTCTGATAGAGGATCGGTGTTTACATCAAGATTTTGGGGAAGCTTGCAGAAAGCTATGGGTACCAAGTTAAGTCTTAGTACGGCATTTTATCCTCAGACAGACGGTCAGTCTGAGCGTACCACACAGATTTTAGAAGATATATTGCGCGCTTGTGTACTTGGTCATGGAGTAAGTATTTGTCGTTGACATAATTCTCCTACAACAATAGCTACCAGTCAACGATCGGGATGGCACCTTATGAGTTACTCTATGGAAGGAGGTGTCGATCGCCGTTACATTGGGACGAAGTAGGAGAAAGGCAACTTCTTGGACCCAAAGCTATTAGAGAAGCTCAGGATGCAGTTGCGCTGATTAGAAAACGTATGCTCGCTGCTCAGAGCCCTCAGAAAAATTATGCAGATGCCAAGCGGCGTGATGTGGAATTCAAAGTTGGAGATCAAGTATTCTTAAAGATATCTCCTATGAAAGGTGTGAAGCGGTTTGGGAAGAAAGGCAAGCCTAGTCCTCGGTTTATATGTCCTTTTGAGATATTGGACAAGGAGGGAACAGTTGCATATAGATCAGCCCTACCGCCAGCATTAGCAGATAGTCACAATGTATTTCACATCTCGATGATGCGTAGATATGTGTCAGACCCATCTCACGTCCTCAAGTACAATACGATAGCACTCCAGGAAGACTTGAGTTACGAGGAACGACTGGTTAGCATCTTAGAAAGAAGGATGAAAGAATTACGGTCTAAGAGTATTTCGATAGTCAAGGTCCTATGGAGTAATAATTTTGAACGGGAGGCAACGTGGAAGTTGGAGGAAGACATGTTAGCCCAGTATCCGGAATTGTTTGATAAGTAAATTTCAGGGACAAAATTATTTTTAGTGGGGGAGAATTGTAGAGTCTCAGAATATTTACTTAACTAGCTAGATAGTAGTAGTAGTAGGAGTAGTAGTAGTAGTAGGAGTAGTAGTAGTAGTTAGTATTAGTTTGTAGTATGTTAGATTCCGTGGATTTTTGTTCAAGTCGGGACTTAGTTGGAAACTCATAGCAATAGTTATGAATTTTATAAGTTTAACCTATAGTTTAAGAATATAAATTATAACATAAGGTTTAATTATTTTAGTAGTTATGATTATTATAGTATAGTATAGGTTTATGATATTAGTAGCCTTGTTTGTGGAAAATGGGGTGATTGCATAAGAATAAATTAATTATGATATTATTAGAAAGTGTTATGGATCGAGCTTGCATAAAGTCCAAAAGCCCAATAAGATTTTGGGCTTAGTAAATTCGAAATCAGCCTAGGGAATTAGAGTTTGTTATTTTATGGTTAGTTAATATATTTGTGGATTCAGTTGTTATTTAGATAATTAAATAGATTTTCCATAACTTTTGGGTACTGTAAATTCTGACCTATTTTTGACCCAGTTATATTATGAATTTCGAAAAATAGTATTTCTAAAAAGTTGTAATAATTGAATTATCTTTCTAACGGTATCAAGATGGTCTAAATTGGAATCCTACAGCTCCAGTTATGTTGATTTTACTACATGTGAGTTTAGAGTTACGAGATTTATGAAGTTAGAAGTTAGGATTCTATTTTATTTAAATTTAAATTTGGATTATAGTTAGAATGAAATTGAGAATTTTTTTTAAATAAAAGAAATATCTAGAAACTCTAGAACCTTCCAGATCCACTAAGAGCGTGACACTTGTCATAATCATGTTTATTTAAGGATTTAATTATAAAAGAAAGTTCTACAAACTCTAGAATCTTCCATAACCACTAAGAGCATGACACTTGTCATAATCATGTTTATTTAAGGATTTAATTATAAAAGAAAGTTCTACAAACTCTAGAATCTTCCATAACCACTAAGAGCATGACACTTGTCATAATCATGTTTATTTAAGGATTTAAGTATTTTTTTAATAGGATAGTTTCACTCCTCAAACTCTATAAATAGGACCTAGTGCTCATCCATTTTCTTCATTCTTCAAGCTGTGTTCAGAGCCTTCAAGATGCTAGGATTTCTATAGAGTGATACACTTGGGTTTTGGGGAATAAAAGCTTTATTATCTTAAGCTTTATAAACACATGGGTAGTGAGATAAAGTGTGTTTTCGATATTGAAGTTTAGATCGGTTCTAGTTCATCCAAGGTAATATTATTCATAAGTTCTATTCTTTATGATTCCTTGGTTTTCCTTAAGTCTCTTTCAGATCCTAACTTCTGTTTATGGTTTTGTGGTTAGGTGTTTAAGTTCTTAAACATTAAGGTTCTCGGTAAGTTTCCCTCTTTGATGGTTTAGTTTTCTTCCATCTTCTTTTCTATAGATACTCATATGTTTTTATGTTGGTTTTAGGAGTGTTCCAAATCTCGTCTTTGTTCTCAAATATCCCAGTGTTGGTAAGGAAAATAGGATAGTTTTTATATGCTTATATGTTATGATATGTTTATGTTATAATATGTTATGTTATGATATATGATTATGTTTTATGTTGCTTAGGGGCTCATTGTTGCTAGCTAGCAAACCTCAATGTATTTTGAGGCTCATTGTTGCTTAGCTAGCAAACCCCAAATGTTTTTATGTTGCTTAGGGGCTCATTGTTGCTTAACTAGCAAACCTTAATGTATTTTGAGGGTCATTGTTGTTAGCTAGGAAACCCCAAATATTTTTATGTTATATAGGGCTCATAGTTGCTTAGCTGGCAAACCTCAATGTATTTTGAGGCTCATAGCTGCTTAGTTAGCAAACCCTAATGTTTACCATGTACATGGGTCAGAGTTGTAATAGGTGTTTTATAGTCATATGTTTTGATATAGTCTTATGTTTATGTTTTATAGTCATATGTTTTGATATAGTATATGTATAGTATGTGTTTTGATATAGTCTTATGTTTATGTTTTATGTTATATGTTTGATTGGTAGATTTTTCTTGCTCGGCATTAGGCTCACTCCTTTATTTTTAGTGTGATGCAGGAAGTTAGATACGGAGGCAGAAGGATTCTTGGTGGCTTTACTTATATGTTGAGGATGAATGGAATGGATGGATTGTGTGTCGATTCGAGGATGACGTTATTTTTAGTCTCTTTAAATTATGTTCTTATGTATTTTCCGCACTTAGTTTTGTACACAACTTCTTTTAAATTAAAGTTATGTTTTATTTTAAAACAATGGGATCACATAACGCACATTTATGTATTTTGAATATTCACTTTGGAGTTTTTTTAATAAAGTTATGAATATTTCTTATGTATGTTCTCTTTAAAGTAGTAGCTATGTCTAGTAGTTTTAATGGTTGATAAACGAGTTTTAGACTCATTTATCTATGTGTTTTTTAGGTAAAGTATTAGGTGTTTGTTTTGTTTTGTTCTATTTTACGTTTGTTTTTGTATGTTTTCAGGTGGCAAAGGACTTAGGTGACTTAGGTGTGGAAACATAGACAAAATGACAAAAAAAATTGGTGGAAAACGTGTTTCGGAGCACTTCCTGCGACCGCAGGAAGTGTGTCTTGCGGCCGCAGCTCCAGAGAAGTTTTTGCATTTCTAGAGCATTCCTGCAACCGCAGGAATGACATCCTGCAACCACAAGATGTGTCTAGAAATGAGAAAAACGCAGATTTTTTAATTAAGGACTTTTTAGTTATTTCAAGCTTAACGAAACACTAATTAGGTTAAATGACGATTAAGGAGTGGGAGAGAGGCATTTTTGGGAGTTCTGAACGGAGGGAGACGACGGCTGAGAGTGGAGAACACCATTGGAGGATCCATTCTTGAGTTTTCATCATTTATCTTTAATATTTTCATGCTTGTAATTGAATTCTATGATTGCTAGAATGAATATTATGGGTTAATTTCTCCTTTAGGGCTATTATGTGAATCTTTTGGAAACCCTTTCTATGGATTAATGCAAAATTCATGTTCTTCTTCATCTCTTTCAATTCCTTACAATTTGTGTTTGTTGACTGCGTTTTTAGCCAACGACGTGAGAACGTCAAATACGACGAACCTTCAAGAGAATGTAAACGACAACAGACGGTATAAACAAGAAAAGTAAATAACACAGGATTTTTATAGTGGTTCAGCCCCGATTGTCGGTAATAGCCTAATCCACTTAGAGTTGTGATTTATAAATCTATACTCAAGATCAGATGGACTGTGCCAACTGAGTTTCTTCAGTACAGATTGTGAAAATACAAGAATTCTCTCTAATTTCAGCACTTTCTCTCTCTAGAATAGACAGTCCCAATTTTCTCTCTCTAGAAAGAAGAAGCCCCTCTCTCATCCCATAAGCTCTCTATTTATAGGCCTGGGATCCTCAACTGATATCCCCTTATAATAGGGATATTTTATTATATTTATTACATTTATATTACAAATAAACATTCAAAATTTGAAATGTAACAAACTCCCCATTTGTGGGAAGAATGAGAGATTCCCGCGCATGTTGTTGAAGTTGTGTCTAACTTAGTCTCCTCTAGCTAGTTGGTCCACCTCCTACTCACTACCCATGCAAGTGCTGGTTAAACATGCATGGTGGTAGGATATGCATGGTGGTAGGACATGCTTTGGGTGGGTTGAACGTGCATGGTTCTCCTCGAACATGTACTCTCCTCTAGCATGCCATGTTCCTCCTTGAACCAATCTCCTTGGCTTCTCCTCGGACCAAGGTGGTCCGAGGCAACCTCCTTGGCACCTCACCTTGAACGACATTGAGGCAACCTCACCTTGAACAACATTGAGGCAACCTCACCTTGAACAACATTGAGGCAACCTCACCTTGAACAACATTGAGGCAACCTCACCTTGGACAACATTGAGGCAACCTCACCTTGGACAACATTGAGGCAACCTCACCTTGGACAACATTGAGGGAACCTCACCTTAGACAACATTGAGGTAACCTCCTTTAGCATCTCCCAAACATGTCCGATCGAACATTGTATAGACTTTCCTTATGAAAGTCTAAGTCTCCATTCTCTTGCATGAGACTCCTCCTCCTTAGCTATTTACCTTGGGCACGTTCGAGCCAACACTTAGAAAACCTTGGGAGGCCTACCTCCTACACACCCTTGGGGTTTCCTAGGACCACACCCTCCTTGGGGTCTCCTAGGACCATTCCCCTTAACTCTCCTAGGAGGCACTCTCCTAGATGCATTCTCCTTAGCCTCCTAGGATGCATTCTCCAATTTTTGGGTATAACAGTGTTACTTGTGCAATTATTGATTGATCACCTCTAATTGTTATTTCATGAATCAAATTGAAATCTAAAAAGTGAAATTTGATATGCTTTGATTGTTTGGATGCAAATTCAATTTAGAACGAAAGTATCTAAATTGTTTGCCTATTTTTTTGAGTTGCGTGTTTAATGCCTTCTTCATGATTCAACTTACCATAGAAATATAGGAAGTTGTCATTTAGATTGAATTTTGTAAATCTTAACCAGATTATGAATTGTTTTTGCAACTTGTTCTTGAATAGGGAGAAGGGGATATAATTCTTGCATTAGGAAATAAAAGGGTGGAAAATAGAGGATCATAATTGTCCTAATTTCATTTTCTCTGTTATTTTGTTTAAACTTTCATTGTGCTTCGTTAGTATTCTTCTTTGTTTGAAATCTCTGAAATTGTTTAATCAAATAGAATTAATAAGATTGATTGATTGGTAATTGATAAATCAGTCCTTGAGGATGATACTTGGTTTTTACCATTTTATTACAAATTGCGACTGTGTGCACTTGCATAGCAAATAAAATTCGCAACAATGGTCCAAGATCTTAAAAATAGTTGGGTCATTACATAGGGGGCAATATATCAGCTCCACACACGTATTTTGAAAGTACGTGGAATCCGAGCTAGAAACAGCCCTCAACAACTTGGACTTGCTCTTGAACATTTTTTACCGAGTTCTGGGCATCTGTTGAGCAGAAAATTCAAATTTTATTCAATTATTTATTCATTTTAAAAGGAGTTAGTTTCACTCCTTGAACTCTATAAATAGTACCTTTCACTCAGCCATTTGCTTCATCATTCAAGCATTTTTCAGAGCCTCCAAGCTGGTAAGTTCATTCTAGAGAGAAACACTAGGGTTTTGGGGTTACAAGATTTCCAATCTAAGCTTTTCTAAACACTTGGGAAGTAAGATAGAGTGATATTTCAGTATTTAGGTGTAGATCGAAGTTCTAATCTATCTAAGGTATTCTTTATATTCAGGTTTAGTTCATTATAGTTCCTCTTATTCTTTTCATTTTCTTCCAAATTCTAACTTGTTGTAATGGCTTTTGGTTAGGTGTTTGAGTTACTTGAAACTTAAGGTTTTTCGGTAAGTTCTTATCTTGATGGTTTATAACTTCTTTTCTTTAGAAAACTTATGATATTTAATGTTTGGTTTTAGGAGTTTCCAATCCCACTCTTGTCTCCAATATCCCAGTTTTTGGTAAGGAAAATATGTTAGATTTTATGTGTTATGATTATGTTTATGTGCTATATGTATATGTAAGTATGTATGTATATGTTTTATGTTGTAGGCGCTTGAGAAATGTAGTTGCTAAGATAGAAAATAAGCTAATCCCAAGATTTTTATCATTATCGTAGACTATAGTTATGATTTAACCTACCTCGAATAGTAGCAAGAGGACCTAGATGGTTTATCGCATACTATATTGTGTTTAAACCTACCTCGAATAGTAGCAAGAGGACCTAGATGGTTTCTATCACATACTACAGTAATGAGTTAATGGCCATTAATATTGTAGTCTTATGTTTTCTAATTTACGTTTTTACGTCATACGTTTTATGATTTATGTTTTTAGACTTATGATTTATGATATGTTTTAGTAGATTTTCCTTGCTGGGCATTAGGCTCATTCCTTTTGATTTTAGATGTTGCAGGAAAATATGCTTGGAAGGCGAGATGGATTCATGGCAGCTTTGGCATGTGTATTGGGCGAGGACTGAATGAATGGACTGATGGGAAAGATTGAGGATGATGTTTTGTTTCAAGTCTTTTTAATTATGTATTTATGTTTTTCTGCATTTAGTATTTGAACAATTAATTAAGGGTTTTGTTTTCCTTATGATTTTATGTAATAACAATGGGATCCCGTATTTTTTATTTTTATAATAAAGCTCTATTATTTTATGCATATATTCCAAAATAGTAGTTATGCTTAGTAGTTTTTAATGGTCAGAGGTCTGTAAGTTAGTCGGGTCATTACAGTTGGTATCAGAGCCATGGTTCATATGCATAAAGTTCTCCTTGATACACACGCAAAAGCTCCGAATCTAACCGCCAATGTAAGTTTTTATGTTATGAATATTATGTTTATGTTAATAGCTAACGTTTTAGTCATTATGTTTTCAGTCAAAATGGATGGAGCTTTGACCTATCATGATATTCGAGCCATTAAGGCATTGAAAAGGGTTAGAGAGCCAAGGGACACAATAGGAGTGCTAGAAAGAATCACTCAATGATTGGTCATATTTCACAAGGGAATAGTTCACCTTCAAATCACTAGGCAAATTATGATGAGAGCTATGGAACAATATGTCCTAGTAATTACGCATTTTAAGGATTTTCCTACTGTAGTTTCAAAATTGGAAGAATTATGGGAGACAATGGATGATGAAGATGATTTACCGATAGCCATGAGATATTATTTTCTCATACTTAGGTTTACCTATAGGTTTGAGTTTCAATTCACTAATGAACAAAAGCATAATATCCTAATGAATATTCCCCGGGGTAGTTTCGAGGCTCATGATAATGATGATTATGAGGAAATAAATGATGATATGTTTGATGAAGGGTCAGATGTAGAAGATCTTGATTTTTAGAAACTTTACCCTAGTTATTATTATAGTTTCTTTATTTATTTTGAATTTATGATTGTAATAAGTGAAAATCTTTTTCCAAATGAATAAAGTTGTTATTTTTTAATGGCATGTATGAGTTTGATTTGTTTTTTTTACAATCATAATAAATTCAATAAATAATGACTGAGTTCAGTGAGGGTGGATACAAATCAATGGATCGGGTTCTGTATTGAGAGTTTAGGGGGTCATAGTAGTGGAACGATTTTATTGATCACAACCCTCCCTCAATATGGTTAACTTTGGAACATCGACGAGTTTCGAGCCTGAGAATTTAGTCATATAGGGTGGTTATAAATAGACTTAGAAAATAATAAAGATGGCTTATGTAATGACCCAAATTTGCTAATAAGGCTTAGGGCCTTGATTAGCGTGCCTGGAGGGCAATAGATGAATTATGGATATAATATGTGAATCTATGTGAATATGTGATAGAGATGCATGTTTAATTGAATTAAATATGCATGTGGGCCTCGTTTGGATATTAGGGGTATGTTTGTGATTTTAGCCCGTTGAGGGCATAACTGTAATAAATGTGATATGTTTGTGATATATCTGTGTAGCACGATCCGAGACAGTCCTAGAGAGCAGTTAGCTAGAAAGTCACAACGAGGTTGAGAATCCGACTTAGGGTGAGTCAAGGGGTATTTTGGGTATTAGATGTTTTATGGGGTTATCGGGTTATGGAAATAAATATTTGGAGATATATTTGAGGTTAGAATGTCTAGGAGGGAATATTGGGGAAATTTACCATTTTGCCCTCGGGGACGTTTTTGGTACCCCAAGCCTTGAGGTAACCTTATAGACTTAAGTTGAATAAAACAAAACTGAGAATTACTTATGTTGACCCACGATTTGGCCAACTGACACGGAGTCGAAACGTGATTGATATGAACAAGTGTATAGAAAAGAACGTAATGACAAAAGTAAAGAAAACACAGCAATTTATGGTGGTTCGGCCCCAAGATCTGGTAATGACCTACGTCCACTTAGACTGATATTGATATAAGAATCAGAAGGGTGATCAAAGAACCTGGGTTCAATGAGTTTCACTAACCTCTGAAGAACAATACAAGTTTACTTGGAAAATTACTGTAGTTTTGAATAATTCAAAAGCGAAAAAAAAGGCTCCCTTCCTTTGAGCTATCTCTTGCTATTTATAGGCTCAAGGAGGGTTACAAGAGATTGTTACAGATATTCTTCCCTGGATAATCGGATATCCAAAAGATTGTATGAGATAAATTCGGGATTCATAAAGATCTTCCCATAAAAGTTGCCTTGTACACGGAACCATCGACCAGTCTGGTCGCGAGTAAGAGGGCTTACCCTGCCTCTACTGTGTCTTCTGGTCGATGCTCTAGCAGACGCTTCCAGGTGTCAGCCACGTGTCCAGAGATTATTTGTCACGTCACCAATGCTGATTTATTGGATAACATTTGCCCCCCAAAGTTTATTTACTACGAACAGCAAATAAACTTTGAACGAACGACTCTTCGGTAACCCCTCCTGACGTGTCAAAACCCTTCGTGTGCTCTCGAAAAAAGCAATCCACTCCTGTCTAATCATGCCTTTTCAGTTCCCCAGAAACGATTTCGACGGCCATCCCGTTTTCCCATACTTTGAAAAAGGAAAACTAATGATTACACTTTTTTAATATCAGAGACAAACTTATATAAGACCGTCGGAGCCTCTTCTTTCTTTTTACGCATGCCATTATCTTTGCAGAAAACCCTAAAAACCAGAGCTTTAGCCTTCTTCGGAGACTGTTTTCTTGCACTTCCAAGACTCAGACCGCGGACTCTTTAATTTCCAAAGACCGTTCTTCCACCTTTGCGATCACTTTTCTTGGTAAGTTTTCGAAACCCCATGCTTCTAACTTCTCACGGTGCATGCTTCTGGTGGTCTACTGTTTAGGTCTTTTTTGTTTCTGGTTTAAGATGCTTGTAGACAGGACGTTTTGTAGGCAAAATATATTTTTGAGTTAGTTTAAAATCCAGGATCATGCTTTTTAGGACGTAAAACCGAAGTAACATTTCGATTTTTAAGCCAGTTGAAAAATAAATTTTTCCCGCCCTAAGGGGAGTTGAAAAAGCTTTCTCAGAAAAACTTTTTACTTTCACCCTTTGATCCATTTTTCAAGCTGTTCGTGTAGAAAGATCCAGCTTTTTGTTAGAATGTTGTTGTATAAAAGCCTAACTTTTATACTCGACCAGTGTTATTCTAAAAAGCCCTTTAAAGTTCTATATCCTCACCTCCCCATTCTTCTGTTTGCAGATTTTAATGCCAGATTTGTGGGGAGGTGAAAGACCCATCGACGACGACCTTCTCGCCCAGCTGCTCGAGGGAGAAGAACATCCAGCTGTACGCGTCCACGAGATTCCTTTCTTGCGATCTTCTTCCAGACCTCACCCTTCTTCTCCCATGGCCCGCTCCAAATCTACTGGCAAGAAAAGACCTGAGCCCGAAAGTAACCCAAATTCTCCTGCCCAGCCTGATTCGCAGGCTAGGGTTCCCTCGACCAGCGGTCGAGAAAATCTCGCTCCTGACCCTAACATCCAAACTAGGGCCCGTCCTCGACATTGGAATCCACCTGATGTCGAGTGGTATACTTCCCCAACCAGTTCAGTGACCCCTCGAATGGTCGCTAACTGCTTCAGAAAATTCCCCCTTACGGGGGAAACCATTATACGTCCTACCGCGGACCAGAGGGCTAACCGTCCAGGAGGGGCGAACAACACCTGGTCCCAGTATCACATTAAGGTGGGAGCTTATCTCCCTCTTCATCCCTTTTTTGTGGGGGTGGCCAATTATTTCGGTGTCGCCCCCTTCCAAATAAATCCAAACGGATATAGAATGCTGGCTGCACTCTATATCCTGTATAAACTTAACAAATGGCCAGAACCTTCACCCCACGAGGTCAACTATCTTTTTGACCTTAAGTCTAACCCACAACACAACGGGACGGGCTTTTTCCACTTCTGCCACCAGGAGACCGGCCGGACTTTCTTGAGTGGCACTACCCATATATCAAACGTGGGGCACTACAATAAGGAGTATTTCCTTACTCCAGACATATCCAGCAACAACTTGGCCTTCGCAAGAGGAGGTAGGAGCTTGTCTTTGACTGGTCGATATTTTAACATGGAGTGTTTCCTTTCATTTTTCTCAAACTTAATCTGTTTTTCAGGCCCCTGGTTACGCCCAACCCCAACACCAGACATGGTGTCGAGGTCTAACACTCTGGCCAGGATGTCTGATGCAGCAAAATGTGTCAAGACCCTGATAACCGAAAAGAACTTGAGGTCGTCTGGCCTCCTGGCTCCGTTTTTTCGGAAAACTTCATTTATTCTGGTGTGGATGGCAGGCAGGCCTATATTTCTTGGTTTCAATAGGACTCCTTCGCCATGAAAATAGAGGGTCCGTGGTGGACGAAGCCACTGTCGAGGGGGTTCCCTAGCAGCAACCTCCTATGCCTCCTCCCAGGAGGAAGCCAACAGGAGTTACGATCAGGGAACCCACGGGTAGCCCTTCCGCAGAAAGGCCTTCTGCTCCCCAAGGCAAGGGGAAAGAAAAGGCCAAAGAGCTTATTGTTGACTTGGGAGAGTCTTCCGATGACAATGGTAAAGTTATTTCGCTTTTAAATGGTTTGCCAATTCCCTGTCATATGTTTGATGGGGATGGTAACTTTACATATGCTCCAAATCTAGGGCCAGACTTCTTCATGCCAGATAATGAGTGTATGACTAATAGAGTCAATAGTGTAGCGACCAGTAGTTGTAGCTCGGGTATTTACTTTATTCCCTTCTTTTTGTTGTATAGCTTACTTTCACCTGCCTCTTTTTCCTTAACTTCTCGTGTTTACTTGCATGCAGATATGTCGACTCCCAACATCTTCGACATGTATCAGGCTGAGGACGAAGAGGAAGTTCCTCAACTCCAACGGAAGCCTAAGAAGAGAACTGGTGAATCCAGTCGAGGTCCTCCAGCCAAGAAGGGTCGATCAGAAGACCCTCCTCAGGGCACGCCAACTGGGAAAAGTCCCGCGCCTACTGGGCGAACTCCTACTCCTCCTCCAGCTCCCTCCGAGCAGCAAAATGCTCCTACCTCGTCGAACCCTCCAGCCGCACCTGCCAGAGAGCAGCTTTCTCGTGAAGAGGCTCATGGGGCCAGACTTATGAGCCGTGCCATTCGATCTGCCAGGGACTGCCTCGATCGCATCGGCAAAGGTGACCGTGT
Organism: Humulus lupulus; assembly: GCF_963169125.1. Taxonomy (NCBI): domain Eukaryota; kingdom Viridiplantae; phylum Streptophyta; class Magnoliopsida; order Rosales; family Cannabaceae; genus Humulus; species Humulus lupulus. The sequence continues at coordinate 29,718,091 of NC_084797.1, forward strand.
TAGGACCGCAATGGTCCAAGCTGAAGAGCTGCCAGTCGACCAGATCCTGAATAGGGCTCTGAACGAAATCTCCAGCGTAAGCACTTTTTTACTCTTCAAGCTTTAGTTTTTTAGTCCTTATGATAAGTTCTAACTCCTTTTTCTTTATACACAGGCCTTACTTTCTGCCACTACTGCTCGTACCCGAGCCCAGGCTTACCTCGAGCAAGCCGAGGCAAAAGCCATCGAGAGGTATCAGGTGAAGGCGGCCGAGGAGCTATCGGCTGCTGAGGCTAAGCATGCCAAGGAGTTGGAGGCAGTGGTCCGAGAGAGGGATGCGGCAGTGACTAAGCTGTCGGAGGCTGAAGCTGCGAAGTAAGCAGCGGTCAAGTTGAGGCAGGAGTATAGAGATTTCAACAAAGCTCACCTCCGCGAAATCAAGCATTTGGGGGAGGTACTCAAGACTAAGGACGAAGCCATTCTCGCTCTTGGGGGCAAGGTGAAGCAGTTGGAGCTCGACAACTCCAAAAATCTGGAAAAGTACAAGAGGACGACACTCCGATGTTTCTACAATTTCTAGAAACATAATCAGGGTGCTGACTTTAGCTACCTTTCAGAGGAAGTCAGAACTGCGGAGTTGGCCCGATGTGCCGCCCAACTGGCCGAAGAGGAGGCAAGAGCCGCGACCCCTGCCACTCCAAGCGTCGCTGGTGCGGAAGAAGAAGATGATGTTGAGGACGCGACTAACCAGGATGCTGCCCAAGACCCTTCGACCCCGAATGCCTCTTGAATTCTTCTCATTTATTTTTTCTTCTTTTTGGATATACGACCCAAGGGTCGTGATGTAAAGACAATAGTTTCTTTTTTATATTTTGCTGCACGGGCAGCAAATCTTTTTACTTGAACAGTTACATCCAAGCTGCGATGCTTGCGGTGTAAAAGCTTAGACCTTGATGCTATAATATCTTTACTTATTATAACATTTGTCCGTATGACCGGACTTAGCATAGTACTTTGGCATGATTTAACAAAACATAAATTTTGAAAAATACTCAAAGTACTGCAGCATGCTTTCACTTATTTTGTTCATGTGTTTACATACCTTGAGAGTATGCTTTGCTATCGATGTGCTTTATATGCCCCCCAACTGATCGAGGAGCTTTAGGTCCTTGGTCACTTGCCCTGACCATGGCCTGTTCGAACATTTCTGTTCGTATGAAAATTGATACTTGTAATACAGCAAAACAACACACGTAATGAACAAATACTTGTAAATATAAATTCACAAAGGTTGGCAAGAATGACTGGCTGAGCACAGTCCCTTATAATCTCGTATTAAAAATGGACTAAACATGTCTTTATGAGTGATTCTTTAATAGAACCTTACATATACGAGCAGTTAGCCATACAACGTGGCTAACCCTCTTTGCAAAACTTGTTAAAAAATTGAAAATCTTTACACAAGCCAGTCCTTTACAAAGGACTGTTTATTGATAATACTTGCGCAGGTGTTCTCCATTCCAGTAACGTGGAACGAGACCTCCGTTTAAGCGTGCAAGTTTGTAGGTGCCTGGGTGAAGGACTTCTTCAATCTGATAAGGTCCTTCCCAGTTAGGTCCGAGCACTCCAGCAGTGGGGTCGCGGGTATTTAAGAAAACTCGTCGTAGCACCAGGTCACCGACGTTGAATTTTCTTTCTTTAACTTTGGAGTTAAAGTACCAGGCGACTTTTTGCTGGTAAGCAGCAACTCGAAGTTGAGATTTTTCTTGTATTTCGTCGATCGAGTCTAGGGACTCCATCATTAACTGGGTGTTCTGGTCCTGGTCGTAAGCTAAACACCGATGTGAGGGGGGATCTAACTCGACAGGCAACATGGCCTCATATCCATAGGCCAAGGCAAATGGGGTATGGCCTGTTGCTGTTCGGTGAGATGTTCTATACGACCATAGGACTTCAGGCAGCTGTTCTGGCCACGCTCCTTTGGCTTCTTCAAGTCTTTTCTTCAGGGTGTCTTTGAGGGTTTTGTTCACGGCTTCAACTTTCCCATTCGCTTGGGGGTGCGTGACTGAAGAAAAACTTTTAATAACGCCATGCCTTTCACAGAAATCGGTGAATAAGCCGCTGTCAAACTGGGTCCCGTTGTCTGAAACTATCTTCCTGGGCAGACCATACCGGCATACAATGTTCTTGATGACGAAGTCAAGGACTTTCTTGGTCGTGATGGCTGCGAGTGGTTCAGCTTCGACCCATTTGGTGAAGTAATCAACTGCCACAACTGCGTACTTTACTCCGCCTTTCCTTGTGGGAAGGGATCCAATCAAATCTATCCCCCATACTGCGAAAGGCCACGGGCTTTGCATCTATTTTAGCTCATTTGGAGCTGCTCGTGGAATCTTGGAGAACCTTTGACATTTGTCGCATCTTCGTACATACTTCATCGAATCCTCGTTCATTGTTGGCCAGAAGTATCCTTGCCTTAGAATCTTTTTTGCCAAACTCTACCCCCTAGCGTGATCCCCGTAGAAGCCTTCATGCACCTCCCTCATGAGTTCCTTAGCTTTTTCTGGTGTAACGCACCTGAGTAGTGGCATTGAATATCCTCTTCGATATATAATGCCATCGACCAGTATGTACCTAGCGGCCCGCCTTTGCAGAGTTCTGGCTTTGTTTCTATCTGTTGGCAATGTACCATTCGTCAGATACTCCAAGTATGGCGCCATCCACGTATCTTCTATACGAATTTCCATATTGGCTTCAGCCGCTTCAATGCTTGGCTTACTCAGTCTTTCTACTGGAACTATGTTCAAGGTATCAGCATCCTTTGCGCTCGCGAGTTTAGCCAGGGCGTCTGCATTCGAATTCTGGTCTCGTGGAATTTGTTGGAGGGTGTACTTTGTAAACTGGGCTAGTAAATCCTTTATTTTATTCAGGTAGGCCATCATCTTTAAGCCCCGCGCTTGATATTCTCCAAGGACTTGATTCACGACTAGCTGAGAGTCACTGTAAATATCAAGCGTCCTTATGCTCATATCTTTGGCCATTCTCAGTCCAGCGAGGAGTGCTTCGTATTCTGCTTCATTGTTTGATGCTGCGAAGTCGAACCTGATTGCGCAGTGAAACCGATGCCCTTCCAGCGTTATCAATATCACTCCCGCTCCAGCGTGGGATTCGTTGGATGAACCATCCGTGAAAAGCTTCCACGAAGGAGTTATATCTTGAGGTACGGGCGCTTCAGGCTGATCGCACTGCTCCCTGCCTGGGAGTTCGGTGAACTCCGCAACAAGATCGGCCAAGACTTGTCCCTTTACTACTGCTCGTGGTGAATAATTTACGTCGAACTGCCCTAGTTCGACTGCCCATTTTAACAATCTTCCAGCCGCCTCAGGTTTTTGGAGGACTTACCGAAGGGGCTGGTCGGTTAAAACTGTGATAGGATGGGCTTGGAAATAAGGACGCAATTTCCTGGAGGCTAGAATTAAGCAATATGCTAACCTTTCGATTGGCGGATATCTTAATTCTGCACCAATAAGCCGTTTGCTGATATAGTAGACTGCTTTCTGTATGCCTTCTTCTTCCCGCACTAATACCGCACTAGCAGCAACTTCAGTGATCGCCAGGTAAATATACAAAGTTTCTCCTTCGATTGGCTTTGACAAGATGGGAGGTTGCGCCAAATGAACTTTTAAGGCCTGGAAGGCCTGCTCGCAGTCTCCTGTCCATTCAAACTTCTTATTGCCCCTGAGTAGATTGAAGAAAGGGACACACTTGTCAGTTGATTTGGAGATGAATCTACTCAGGGCAGCGATCCTCCCGGTCAAACTTTGTACATCTTTGATTTTCTCCAGCAACTTCATGTCGATCAGGGCCTTTATCTTGTCAGGGTTGGCTTCGATTCCTCTTGAGTTTACTATAAACCCTAAATACTTCCCTGATCCGACTCCAAAGGAACATTTGAGGGGATTCAACTTCATCTGGTACTTATTTAACACATTAAAGCATTCTTGTAGATCCCTCACGTGTCCTTCTGCTTTCTTAGACTTTACCAGCATATCATCCACATATACATCCATGTTTACACCGATCAGCTCTTTAAACATGTGGTTGACCAGCCGTTGGTAAGTCGCACCTGCGTTTTTCAGTCCAAAGGGCATGACTTTATAACAGTATAAGCCCGTATCGGTCCGAAAGCTGGTGTGATCCTCGTCAGGGGGATGCATGCTAATCTGGTTGTAGCCTGAATATGCATCCATGAATGAGAGGATTTCGTGTCCTGCAGTTGCATCGACCAGCTGGTCGATCCTTGGGAGTGGGAAGCAGTCTTTTGGGCATGCTTTATTGAGGTCCGTAAAATCCACACAGGTACGCCACTTGCCGTTAGGCTTGGGGACCAGTACAGGATTCGAGACCCACGAGGGATAAAACGCTACCCTGATGAATCCATTCTCCTTAAGTCTTTCGACTTCTTCCTTCAAGGCTCTTGATCTATCTTTATCGAGCAGCCTTCTCTTTTGTTGCACGGGTGGGAAAGTTTTGTCTATGTTCAAGACATGGCTGATTACCGTAGGATCTATCCCCACCATGTCTTTATGTGACCAGGCGAAAACTTCCTGGTTCCTACGCAAGAATTCCACCAGCGCGTGCTTCGTGGTAAACTCTAAATTTTTCCCAACTTTCACGACTCTAGTCGGGTCTTTATTGTCGAGTTGGACCTCCTCCAGGTCCTCGACGGGTCCAACATTTTCTTCAAAATCCCCAAAGAGAGGATCCAAATCTCTATCCTCACTTTGGGCAACACCCTATTTGTTGGCTTCACCACCTGATTGGGCTTGCGTATCTACTGCCATCTGCAACTGGTCTGAGGTAGTGCTCCTTGGTGTTCCATTTTTCGCCTTTGTGATTGAGGCGTTGTAGTACTCCCTAGCTTCCCTTTGGTTTCCTAAGACGTGTCCTACTCCCGCGTCTGTTGGGAATTTCATGGCTAGGTGCCACATAGAGATAACGGCCCGTAGATCGACCAGTATGGGTCTTCCGATAACAGCGTTGTACGCCGAAGAACAATCGACCACTACAAAGGTGGCGAATAATGTCCTTATTGCGGGCGTTGTACCCGTCGTTACCGGAAGCTTAATCATCCCGGCCGGGGCGAGTCCATCTCCAGAGAAGCCATATATTGTTTGATTGCAGGGCTCCAAATCCTTTACGGACAGCTTCTTGCGTTCCAGTGTTGACTTATACAGGATGTTCACTGAACTTCCTGTATCGACCAGTACTCTTTTTATCATCATATTGGCCATCTGGATGTCCACGACCAGCGGATCGGAATGTGGGAACCGGACGTGTTGAGCATCGCCTTCAGAGAAGGTAATCTCATCTTCCTCTGACCGAGCCTTTTTTGGTGCACGATCCTCCACAGTCATCATCTTGATGTCCTGGTCGTGGCGCAGAGTCCGAGCATATCGTTCCCTGGCCTTTCCGCTATTTCCCGCGAGGTGCGGGCCTCCACAGATGGTTAAGAGTGTTCCGGCCACAGGGGCAGGCTGTAATGGTGGCGAGCGTTGGCGTGTGGACGCCTGCTCGTTTCCACCTGGAGCTTCTCGTTGGGAACTTCCCAAGGCCCGTACGTACCTTCTCAAGTGTCCTTGTCTAATAAGGAACTCGATCTCGTCTTTTAACTGGTTGCATTCGTTAGTGTCATGTCCGTAGTCGTTATGGTAACGACAGAACTTGGTAGTGTCTCTTTTTGAAATATCCTTTCGAATGGGTCCAGGTTTCTTGTAAGGCACACTAGAGCTTGTGGCCTGGTAAACCTCTCCCCGAGACTCAACGAGGGCAGTGTAGTTAGTGAACCTAGGTTCATAACGATTACCCTTAGCTCGTTTGTTGTCGGAGGTGGAAGGCTCGTTATACGACCGTTTCCCACCATTCTTGCCATTACTGTTGCCATTTCCGTTATTTTTACCGTTGTCGTTAGGTTTAGAACTATTGGCGGGTTCGGCAGCTTTCTTCCCCTTGTTCGAGGGTTTTCCATCATCAGCAATGGCCTCTTCGAGCTTGATGTAACGATCAGCTCGGTCCAACAATTCCTGGGTTATTTTAACTCCTTCCTTTCGGAGACTTTTCTAGAGGGGAGAGCAACGTTTTACCCCCGCGGTAATGGCCATCATCTTGCCTTCGTCTCCTACTGTTTTCGCTCCAGCTGCCGCTTGCATAAAACGTTGGGCGTAATCCTTTACTGACTCTCCGTCCTGCTGGCGAATCTCGACTAGCTGGTTTGCTTCGGTTGGATGTACACGACCCGCATAGAACTGTCCGTAGAACCCCCTTACGAACATTTCCCAGGAAACTATGCTTGCAGGCGGAAACTTAAAGAACCACTCTTGGGCTGCTTCAGAAAGTGTTGCGGGGAATATCCTGCACCGAGCGTCTTCGGACACTTTCTGAATGTCCGTCTGAATCTCAAACTTATTCACATGTGAGACTGGGTCCCCATATCCATCAAATTTTGGGAGCGTAGGCATCTTGAACTTGCTGGGAGTTTCAGCATTAGCTATCCTTTGGACGAAAGGAGTGCCTTTTCTCCTATCGTGGTCGATGTAAGAAGTCCTTCCTCCGACCAACTGCTGCACAGCCTGATTGAGCGCGTCTATCTGGGCTTGTACTGCGGTAGGAATTGCGGTGGCCTCTGTTGCTGGGGGGATGTTCTCGCCGTGCTTCTCGCGACGATCATTGAGCACTTCTCTCAGGTCCTCCTCCCTTCTTCGCTGCTCGCTACCACCGAGCCGGTTGAAGACATTATTTTGTCTGGGCTGCCCTTCAGCATCCCATCTATTTGGCTGGTCGTCTTGAGGTACTTGGCTCCTGCTTTTACCTCTTTCTCCATTCCTCTCGCCGGCATTTCCCTTGCCTGAGTCAGCTTCATTGCATCCGTGGCCATCTCTGAATCTTGACTGGCTATGGTGAGATCGGCTGTTCCCTCGAGGCCTGTCCCTGGCTGAACCATCTCGAGCGTTAGAGGGTGGTCTACGATGGTCGTGGTGTCCCCGTGCATCAGCGTGCCGTGGGGGGCCCCGGACCGCAGATCCTAACTCTGAGTCTCTCCTGTTGCCAGGAGGGTACCGACCTCTGTTCAGTAGGTTCGGCCCATCATCCCCATGGCGTCTAGGGCTGCGAGGCTGATGCTCGGCCCTATTCTGCCTCTGTTGCGGGGGATTATCTCGAGCAGCTTGGGATGGTGGTTGCGCCTCAGGGTCCTGTGGGACATCATCATGAGGCATCTGAGGCTGCTCGGGCCTTTGCGGACTTGAAGGCTGAATCGGTGGGCTCGGATTAGGACCCCTTTGGGGTGGCCCATTCACCGATTGGTCAGGCTATGAAGCAGGTGTAGCTTGATTTCTTGCCAACAGCAAGGCTGCCATAGCTTCGCTCTGGCGGCGATCCACCTCCGCCTGTCTTTCGCTCAATTCCGCGCGCTGCCTTTCTATCTCTTACTGCTGCCGCGCCATAACTTCAGCGACGGTCTCCTGACTAGCCCTCAGAGTAGCCAATTCTTCTTGCAATGCGCCCAGAGTACTCTTCAGCGTCGCATCGTCCATCTCCTCCTCTTCAAAGTCCAGTTGAGGCTTATCCTCCTCCATGCTTGCAGGGGGAAGAGGAGGTGGCGGGTTAGATGGTGCAGCGGCGGCCGCCTGCCCAGTTTTCTTTCCTGCTTTCGCCATTGGTTTTCTTAACAGCAATAAGTCAATCTCTCAATGAAAGCACCAGAATGTTGACCCACGATTTGGCCAACTAACACGGAGTCGAAACATGATTGATATGAACGAGTGTATAGAAAAGAACGTAATGACAAAAGTAAAGAAAACACAGCAATTTATAGTGGTTCGGCCCCAAGATCTGGTAATGACCTACGTCCACTTAGACTGATATTGATATAAGAATCAGAAGGGTGATCAAAGAACCTGGGTTCAATGAGTTTCACTAACCTCTGAATAACAATACAAGTTTACTTGGAAAATTACTGTAGTTTTGAATAATTCAAAAGCGAAAAAAAAGGTTCCCTTCCTTTGAGCTATCTCTTGCTATTTATAGGCTCAAGGAGGGTTACAAGAGATTTTTACAGATATTCTTCCCTGGATAATCGGATATCCAAAAGATTGTATGAGATAAATTCGAGATTCATAAAGATCTTCCCATAAAAGTTGCCTTGTACACGGAACCATCGACCAGTCTGGTCGCGGGTAAGAGGGCTTACCCTGCCTCTACTGTGTCTTCTGGTCAATGCTCTAGCAGACGCTTCCAGGTGTCAGCCACGTGTCCAGAGATTATTTGCCACGTCACCAATGCTGATTTATTGGATAACAACTTAGAACACTCTAAACCGACCTTTTTCCCTTCACCTCTTGGTTTTCTTCTTTCTCTCCATTTGAAGCTTTGGGAAAACTCTTGGTGAATCAAGCTAGAGACTAAGAAGTGGAGCTGGGATTTTGGGGAAATTAAAGCTTGGAACTTAGAGAATCTACACAGAAACATAACTCATCAAGGTAAGCTCTTAATATGTTGAATTGTGTCAATTTGCAGCTGGTTTTAAGGTTGAATATTAGAGTTTGCATGTTAGCTAAGTTTGGATTTGCTCTTGATTGCTTGGCTGAGTTTTGGGGCTAGTCTTTGCTAGGCTTTAATGCTGAGATTGTATTAGAACCTTTGTGATAGTAAGTCTAGATTGTTGGCTTGATTTTGGGGGAAATTGGACTGGTTTTTGAGGTGGAAATGTTGAGTTTTTCTGGGTTTGAGGGGTAGGGTCGCGGCTCTGTTCTTGCTGAGCCGCAACCCCTTAGAACTTGGGGCATCAGAAATTGGAGGCATGCCGCGGCGCCCTTCAGGAAGGGCCGTGGCGCGTGTGGGCCATTTTGAGGCAGGGCCTTGGGTTGAGCTAGGGGCTGCGGCATGAGACCTTAGGGCCGCGGCGCTTAGAGCATTTTTGGGTTCTAGAGGGGTTATAGGCTCGGGAATTCAATAGTTAAGGCTCGGGATGGATTTTATCACCTGGATTGATAGAATTCAATGCCCCGTAGATTATAATTATGGTTTGAAACCATTTATTGGATTAGAGTTTGATAGGTGGACATTGTTAATGTGTTGTGACTAGGGGTTCGGCGAGGCTCGGACTAGGGAATTGTGCTCGGGGCATCGGTGCTTAGAAAGCTCAAGACGCAGGTAAGAAAACCACTGTTCCCATAGAGCTTGTATGCAGGACGGAGCCCTATATGATTGTATTGCAGGGCGTAGCCCTTTGAGTGAATTTTTTCATGTTCAGTATATGCTTTATTATGCTATGAATGCAAATGTATAAATGTTCAGCAAGAGCCGGGAACGGTGCAGGCAGAGATCGGCAAGGCCGGGAATGGTGTTAGGCACGCGGAGTGCAAGGCCGAGTGCGGCAAGGGGCCGGGAGCAGCGTTGAGCACGTGGAGTGCGAGTTGCCAGGGCGAGACCCTAAAGGATACCTGGGATATCCTCACGGTGTGGACCACGAACCCAGGGCCTGGTAAAGCGCTTGGGACGACATGGTCATATGTGTTTAGCCTATTGATGGTCTGTTTATATGCTAAGTGTTTGTTATGCATATGTTTACTACTTGCGAGGGTTTTCTTGCTGGGCTTCGGCTCACAGGTGCTCTGTGGTGCAGGTAAGGGCAAGGGGAAAGTCTACCAACCATGAGTACGGAGAGCGTGATGAGCGGCGCGTACATGTTTGGCCTGCCTGGCTGCCACAGCCAGTGGTTTTGAGGGATGATTGTATTAAAACCTAGATTTTGTCGTCTAATAGACTTGGTTTGTACTTATATGTTGTAAATATTTCTAAACAGTATTTTGGGGATCCCAAATGTCAAACACTTTATGATTTTCGGTAAATGGAATTATTTTCAAAGTTTGTAACTCTGTTTATGATTTAATTACACTTTTGACCTAAAACCTCGATTAGCGAGTTGAATACACGTTTTAAACTCACTTAGTAACGGCTCTAAGGAAGTAGGGCGTTACAGCTTAATATTATAAGTATAGAAACACACCCTAATTTATAAAGATGGCTTACATAATTTTTCTTAAGAAATCATAACGAATAGGTCCGAGTTATGTTTGCTTAGACTAAGTTTTGTCTTAGAAGTTATTAGGGTAAGTTCTAACATGTTTTTCTCGATTGTTAGAACTTTGCTGAAGATGTCTATAATGCCCTGGATAGCCAAGACCGTTACACTGTGTGTTTATAAAGGTGCAAGACTTGCTAATCAAGTCATTGAGTTAGAAATGTGTTACTGAAACTATAATTGAACTAGGGTCATTACAGTATCAAGAAGAACTTCATGCATATGAACTGTGGCTCTGGTACTAACTATAATGACCTGACTAACTTAAAGACCTCGGACCATTAAAAACTACTAAGCATAACTACTATTTTGGAATACATACATAAAATAATAGAACTTTATTATAGAAATCCAAAATACGGGATACCATTGTTATTACATAAAATCATAAGGAAAACAAAACCTTTAATTAATTGTTAAAATACTAAATGCAGAAAAACATAAATACATAATTAAAAAGACTTGAAACAAAATGTCATCCTCGATATTTCCCATCAGTCCATTCATTCAGTTCTCACCCAATACACATGCCAAAGCTGCCATGAATCCACCCCGCCTTCCAAGCTTATTTTCCTACTCCATCTAAAATGAAAAGGAATGAGCCTAATGTCCAACAAGGAAAATCTACTAAAAACATATCATAAATCATAAGTCTAAAAACATAAATCATAAAACATATGACGTAAAAATGTAAATCATAAAACATAGGACTATAATATTAATGGCCATTAACTCATTACCGTAGTATGTGATAGAAACCATCTAGGTCCTCTTGCTACTATTCGAGTTAGGTTTTAACACAATATAGTATATGATAAACCATCTAAGTCCTCTTGCTACTATTCGAGGTACGTTAAATCATAACTATAGTCTACGATAATGATTAAAATCTTGGGATTCGCTTATTTGTTTTCTAAGCAACTACATTTCCCAGGTGACTGCAACATAAAACATATACATCTATATACATACATACACATAGCATATAAACATAATCATAACACATAAAATCTAACCTATTTTACTTACCAAAAATCGGGATATTGGAGACAAGAGTGGGATTACAAACTCCTAAAACCAAACAGTAAGATCCATAATTTATCTAAAGAAATGGAGATGAAAAGAAGATCTAAACCATAAAGATAGAAACTTACCGAAAACCTTAAGTTTCAAGAAACTCAAACACCTAACCAAAATCCATTACAACAAGTTAAGATTTGGAAGAAAATGTAAAGAATAAGAGGAACTATAATGAACTAAACCTGAAGATAAAGAATACCATAGATAGATTAGAACTTTGATCTACACCTCAATACTGAAATATCACTCTATCTTACTTCCCAAGTGTTTAGAAAAGCTTAGATGGGAATGCTTTTAACCCCAAAACCCTAGTGTTTCTCTCTAGAATGAACTCAACAGCTTGGAGGCTCTGAAGAATGCTTGAATGATGAAGCAAATGGCTGAATGAAAGGTCATATTTATAGAGTTTAAGGAGTGAAACTAACTCCTTTTAAAATGAATAAATAATTTAATAAAATTTGAATTTTTCTATTCAACAGATGCCCAGAACTCGGTCAAAAACGTTCAAGAGCAAGTCCAAGTTGTTGAGGGCTGTTTCTAGCTCGGATTCCACGGACTTTCAAAATATGTGTGTGGAGCCGATATATCGCCCCTATAGGTGATATATCGCCACTCCCATATTCCTGAGCCTCCGTGATTTCGTTTGTACGAAGTCAATGTGTTTTCCGTATCAATCATAGGCGATATATCAGCCCCTATAGCTGCGATATATCGACATACGCTGATATACCAAACACGTTTTTGCACACTTTCAGCACACTTGAATTTGTTTAAACCACTTTGACTAAGTAAAACGTGATCCTAACAGCTGAGGGAAGTTTATAGACTTCCTAGGTTTATCCTTTGTTAAATTATTCATCTAAAATCCTTAAAACCTTAATAAACATGCATGTGACATGTGTCACGTTCTTAATTATTCTATCTAAACCTTAGGTTATAGTAAATATCATTTCTAGGACCAGCTATATTAATCAAACCTTATGATAAAATTAATATTTCTATACTATAGGCTAAACCTATAAAATTCATAACTACCTCTATGAGTTTCCAACTAAATCCTAGCTTGAACCAATAACCACGAAAACTAAAATACTACAACACAAGCTACTACTATCTAGCTAAGTAAAATTTTGAGACGCTATAGTGCTTGATACCATAAGGGTTGTACCAATTGGATCAGAGGGTTTACCGAGATTTCCATCGCATCAGGAGATTGAGTTTGTTACTGAACTGACATTAGAAATAGAATCGGTATTCAAGGTACCGTATAGAATGGCACTGATAGAGTTAAAAGGATTGAGGGTTAAGTTGAAGGAATTACTAGAATTAGGGTTGATTAGACCGAGTTTCATGCCACGGGGTGCGCCAATATTATTTGTGAAGAAGGACAAGGCATTGAGGATGTGTACCGAAAACGAATAGCTAAATAAGGTGATTACCAAGAATAAGTATTCACTGCCATGGAATGACAACTTGTTTAACTGGTTGTAAGGTAAGACAATGTTCATAGGGGTTGATCTTTGATCTGGTTATTACCAGGTGAGTATCAACAGAGAAGACATTTCAAGAACTACCTCCCGCACTAAGTATGGAGGTTGTGGATTTTCAGTGAAGGCTTTTGAACTGAACAATTCTCCAGCGACATGTATGGATCTGACTAATAGAGGGTTCAAGGATTATTGGAATAATTTGTAATTGAGTTTATCGCAAAACGTGTTGGCCTACTCTCAATCAGAGATAGAACACGAGCAACATCTTCGTTTGGTATTACATAGGCTAAGGAAACATAAATTGCATGCAAAGTTCAAGAAGGGTGAGTTTTGATTTCTTTGAGTAATGTTTCTAAGCAACATTATGGGAAAGAATGGGATCATGCTTGATCTAGTTAAGATAGAAGCAGTAAATGATTGGCCAAGGAACGCTTCAAAGGTTAGAAGTTTCTCAGGACGGGCGATATACTATCAACGTTTGGTTGAAGATCTTCGAAGATTTCATTACCCTTGACTGAATTAACACATGAGAACTTAAGGCTTGTCTGGATTGGTAGATGTGAACCAGGTTTCCAAGAGTTAAAACAGAGGTTGATCATTACACCATGGTATTACTATAAGTATGTGGTGGACTAATATACAAAGACTACATAGTGGATATGGTCTTTGTTGTTTGGAAATGAGAAGTTCGTAGTGTTTCTAAGGCGCGAAATGACAAGGACTAGGATGTGTCCGTATGTAGGCAAGGAAGGTGATTGTTTATGCTTCACGGTAATTGAAGGAATAAGAACAGAGATATTCTACACAAGACCTTGAGTTGACAGCAATGATGTTTGTTTTTGAGGTATGGTGACACTACTTATGTGGGGATAAGTGTGAGACATACACTAACATAAAAGTCTAAAGTGTTATGTTACCCATAGGGATGCGAATACGTGATAGAGACGTTGGTGAGAACTGGTGAAGGATTCGCAGTGAAATCCTTTATTATCCAGGGAAAACTAACGTGGTTGTCAATGCCTTGAATTGGAAAGGTCCAGGTCGAGTGTATGATTCAAAACAGATCATAGTAAAGTCAGTTGAGGAAATGACTAGAATTGGTATAGAGTTTGTGATGGATAAATTGGCAGATTTAACTCTACAAATGGTGAAACATAGAAATAGAATCTTAATAGAAGTGGCTAAGGACTACTATTTTGACATGGAATAGGTTGAGATATGAGGATCAGATATGTGTTCTGATGGATGCTGACATCAAGAAGGGGATTCTGGATGAATCTCATACCACTCCATGTTCGCTACACCCAGGCACCTTTGAAATATGTATATTGGTGGCTCCTAACCTTTCAACAAGTGAGGGTTGAATACCAGATGCCAGCGGGGTTATCATGACCTTAGGGAATTTGAGAATAAACATGGGTGGGTATAACTATGGACCTCTGGATGGATTTCCTAGGATGGTTCGTAAGTCGATATACTAGGTCAGCGCACTTTCTGCCCGTGCAAACGAGTTATAATATAGATCAGTATGTTAAGCTGTATGTGAAGGGATATTGTGTATCTCCATGGGAAACCAAACTTTATGGTGTTGAATCGAGATCTTATATTTATTTCCAAGTTTTGGAAAGGCTGGCAGAGGGAGATGTGTGCAAGACTGGATTTTGGTATTACTTATCATCCTCAGATAGATGGACAATATGAGAGGACCATTCAAATTTTAAAGAATATGCTTTGGGCATGTGAATTAGATTTTTAGGGACCCTAGAGTAAGTACAGTCCCTTGGTTGGGTTCCTACAACAATAGTTACCAGTTGACAATCGAAGTGACTCCGTATGAGATATTGTGAGATAAGAAGTGAAGATCACCCATTTCTGGGGATGAAATGGGGGAAGGAAAGTATTTTGATCTTGAAACAGTTCAGAGGACCAATGAAGTTATTGGATGTTAGAGCGAGAATGTCTTCTTTATTGAAAAGACGGAAAAGCTACGCAAATCCAAATATGGGAACGTGGAGTTCCAGGATTGGAGATCTTGTGTTTCTCCGAGTATCGCAGATTAAAGAGATGAAATGATTTTGAAGAAAAGGGAAATTGAGCCCTAAGGTTGTTGGACCATTGAGATCTTGAAGGGGATTAGGCAAGTGGCCTATAGATTAGCCTTTCCCCAACAATGGCGAGGGTTCATAGTGTGGTTCAGGTTTCGATGCTGAGGAAGGATGTGTCGAGTATTACACATGTCTTGGTTAGGAGAGCCTAGGAATTACAACGGAATTTAGCTTGTAAAGAGAAGTCAGTAGAGATTCTGGATAGAAAGGATAGAGTCTTATGGAATAAGACTATCACCCTAGTGAACGTGCTATAAAGAAATATTAATGTAGAGAATACGAATCTGAAGTTAGAGTCAGATATGCAAGACTGGTATGTTCAAATAAATTTTGAGGACGAAATTTCTATAAGTAGTGGATAATTGTAACGTCCAAAAACTCCTAAAAAGATAAGGGCTTGGAATAGCGTACCAGGAGGGCACATGGGACAAATATGTGAATTATATTGATATATAATTGAGTATGCATGATAATGTTTATTAAATGTGTTTAAAGACCCGCTTTTGCTAAAAAATGGCATTTTCATAATTTTGACTCGTTGATGGTATATTTGTATTTTATGTGCTATATGCTTGAGACTACATGGTTATGTGAATATATTTGTGATATTCAGTAGGAGTGGATCCTCTTGAGCAATTTTAGCGGAAAGTCACAATGGTGATAAATACCTGACTCGGGGTGAGCCGATGGGTATTTCGGTAATTCACATATTTTTGGATAAATTGGCAAACAAAGTAGTTTATGGGAAATGATTGTGTTTGATGGATTAGTTGATTAATTTGGAGATTTGAGGTATAATTTGAGGTTTGGTGGGAAATTAGGCTAAATGACCAAAATGCCTTTAGGGGTTAATTAGAGGGTTATTTGAGGTAGGGGCAAAATAGTCTTTTTTGTAGGTATTAAAAGAGCAAATCAAAGATACGCAACGGGGAATAGACCTTTTTAATAATTACTAATACCAGCCAAGATCACACACACACATATATATATATATATATTAAATCACATACAATCAGATTAGAGATTACGTCTTGTAACATATCAAATGTCCTCGAATCTTTTTGTATAAAATCAACGATCTTCTTATCCAAGTTCTGAAAGCTCACACCTTGATCTTCCAGAACAATCTCCAAACACACAAGGACGTGTGTGGGCACGTAGAATTCAAAAGGTTGATTTATGACTCTTTAGATGTACTCAACACATGAGATCTAGATGCAAATTGGAACACTTTGTCAGATGACTCCAAAGCAACGAGTGGCTATATTTTTAGTATAATTGGTAGAGATGTTTCTTGGAAGTCAAAGAAATAAACTATTTTAGCTCAATCCACCATGGAGTCTGAAATGATAGCACTAGCTACAACTAATGAAGAAGCAAGTTGGTTGAGAAGCCTGCTAGCAGAGATCCCTTTATGGGAAAGATCGATACCATCTGCATTGATCCACTGCGATAGTACCACGGCTATCGCAAAAATTCAAAACCATTTTTACAATGGTAAGAGATGACAGATACGTCGTAAGCACGACACTGCTAGAGAATTTCTCTCAACAAGAGATGTTAGAGTGGATCATGTACGCATTGATGATAATTTAGCAGATCCTTTGAAGAAAGGATTAGCTAGAGAGAAAGTCCATAAAACATCAAAAGGAATGAGACTATTGCCCTTAGAATGATGAGTCACTCATGTTGGTAACCCAACCTAAAGACTGGAGATCCCAAGAATCAGGTTCAATGGGTAATAACAAGTTGTGAAGTGATATGGTTTTGATCATGTTATAATCCTAAAGTATAATAAATCATGAATTCTTGAAGCGATAAGAGGATGAGTTAATAGAAACTCTTAATGAGATCCATACTCTATGTGGAGTGGAGTACTGAGCTACAAGAGTACTCTTGATAGACTCACCTATGTGAATGTGGAAGTGGGGCTGCTTCCTATGGAATTTTGGGCAAAATTTCTAGAGCAGTCTCTATACTGGGATAGATGTGCATGGTCATTAATGCACCGACTTTTGACTACACCCTGAAAGGTTGGTGTGTGGTACGATGTTAAAGATACAGTTCAAGACTACATGTCACTCTAGTATAATCTAAATCGTATTCACTACGCAAATTTTCAAGTCAAAAGATACATTTGTATATGGACAATCTTATAGATTTTGATATTGCTCGAGAAAATATTTTTAAAAAAAAAATCAAGTTGGGGATTTTTGGAACTTCTTACAAAAAGTAAGTGAATTATTAAAAAAAAATGAGAAAAGTGTCTTTGGTGTGTGATAGTGAAAGTGTCTCACGTGGGATAAAAACACTTCATTTGTAGTGTATATAAGGTGAAACACCATGCCTTTGGGTTGGGCCTCAAGGGGTACCTAGTTTTGTGCGCATGGGTTAGGAGTCACACACTTGAACATCACACGTGCGTGTGTCATCGCCGTCCGTCCAACCGATCCAAGACGAGCGGACGGATGGGTGGGTGTGGTGTGGTGTGTCACACTTTATTTTTTGAAAAAAAATATATTTATTAATTATTTAAAGAATATTTTTAATAATGAGTAAGTGCTGGTCTTTTCTAGATCCGCTTTTCTCTGCCACAATCCCATTCTCTCCACGGCAATATTCAGTTTCTTCCCGTTTTTATTTTTTCATCAATTTCTCTGTATAAGTTGACAGAACACAACAAGAGAAAGTATTCTCTTTAATAAAAAATTTAAATCAAATTTTCTAAGCAATTATGGGGTGTATGTGAACAACTTCCTTCGGTGCAGAGGGATATCGTACAGTGACGAACTGGGATGTTTTATCCCGGGGACGGCATAGTTGATAGGCTATTCTGCACACTTAGGGCAAAACCGTGAAATGTATTAAAGAGAGCGACTTGGTTCGCGAGTCAACCCAGAAAACTATATCAGTGATTTCGTTCCTATTGTATCTTGCTAAAGCAGCAAACTCTCCTGCGAAAAGAGGAGGTTGGAAAAGTATTGTAAAAATACACTTAAAACAAATATACACTTAAAAAAATATATACAGGCTTTCTACATATATAATTTAGTTATTTTCCTTAAAGTTTAATTTCCTTTTCTTGCATGAATCTCACGTTTTCCGACCATCTCTTGTTGACAATTTCTCACCGTCAACAATAATCATAACTAATAGAAAAAAAAAAAACAATTTGCTTTAAATGAAACTTAAAATAATAATCATTATTAAAAATAATTAAATTAATCATGTAATAATCAATTTTATTGAAAATTATATATTACAAATACAATAAAAATAATAGTAGAAAAAATAACTAAAATTAATTTATTATTACAAACTAAAAAAACTTGAACAAAGAATTTCTTCAAATTCCTGAAATATAAATAACAAAAAAAAAAATCCAAAATATTGTTTAAACCCCTAAAATCAAAATTCTGAACTAAAATTCATGCATTAATATTGTTTGTCATAATCCCTCATATCATGTTGCATTCTCCCCAACCGCAGTCACAATACAAAAAAAAATGAGACGAAACTAAGAGTTTGGGAAAGTCTTGAGGTTGGAAATTTCCTTGTATCTAGTGCTTGAAAGAATACCCAGTTCTTGAATTTCGATTAACACTACAAAAATTCTTAGTTTTAGTCGCAACAAATTTTGTGACTAAAAACAAAAAATTTGTGATTAACGAAAAATCATTATACTTATGTCATCACTAAAAAGTTCGTGGCTAAAAGTATTAGTCACAAAGATCACAATTTGTTGTCATTAAATGTATTTTTAGTCACAACAAACTTTATCACTAAAAATAATAGATTATGACTAAAACTACATTATTGACAACTTGCGATTAAGTATGACCTTTTAGTCACAAGTAATTTTTTGTTGTTACTAAAAGTGGCATTTAGTCACACAAAATATATATTGTGACTAAAAAGTTGTCACTTGTAGTGTAAAGTCATTGGCTTTTCATTTTGTCTAGTTATAAGAGGCAGTGAGGCTAACTGATTGAGGGAGTGGAAAGAAAGATTCAAGATCGCGATTGGAATTGAAATTAAAATCAAGAACAAGAACGAGAGAGAGACAACAATAAAGATCGATTATACCAAAGTATACACATGAACATAAAAGATAGTGTGGTTGATAGCTTAGAGAAAAGTGTAAACGATGAAAAGGATGAACATGACAACAGTGATGGTGTCTTAGCACCAGAGCTAGAGCAAAAAAAGATGGGTTATCATAATTTTAAAATTCATTATACAACTTTTAAAATATTTTATTTAATTTTAAGCTTACGACGACGAATGGAGAGTTATTAGTAAACTTTAGAAAATTACATAACAAAGCGGCATTAATAGTTACATTTTTTTATTAACGGAAGATATTATTGCCATCAAAATATTTATATTGGTACATTTTACCATAAATATTTTAAATACATTATTGTTGACGCGGTTTTTCGCCAACAGGTAATTTAAGAAAAGAAGAGAAAGGGATTAGTGCTAATAATGAACCGAAGCATATATGTGATATTGGAAAAATGAAATGGTGACTCAAGACACGGTTTTTAAGTGGTTCAAAGGTTGAAATCCTTCTACTCCACTAGTCAATATTATTGCTCTATTCTGGGTATATGATTACAGGATATTTCTTACAAGAGATCATCCAACTCCTATCAACTCCCAGAGTCTCCATATTTATAGGAGAAGGCACCTGGGAGTTGGTAAAAAGGTCATCCCGTGACCTTCTTACCTATCGTATCAACTCTATGACATTCATGATTAATTCCTAAACCTGACACATAAGTGAGGTCAAATCAATAGGTAAGGAGATAATGGGCCGCACGGCCCAACCCAGTCGTGGGTGTCTGAATACGCACGTTCCTGCTGCGTGTCCGAGAAGTCATGTCTGATATGTGCACGTTTACCTTGCGTGTGTTGACTTTGCAAAGGGTCACAATCCCCAGGTCCAGCTCGGACCACGATCTGGATACCTAACCCGACCTTCGGCCTACAGAGTCCGGACTCAGTCTTAGGCAATCTCGGCGAATCCTTGGGGTTACCCCGAGCTAAGGAGGTACGACCTTATGACGGAAGCTCCGGTTTTGGGGATGCCCACGAGATAATCATGATTAGGCCGTGACTCAGCTCGCTAATCAGCCCGTGGGAAAATCAGGGCGTACAATTATAAATAATTAATAAATTTTATATTTCAAACCTTAAATACAAAGTAGAGTTGGAGCTAATTTCTTGGATTTTTCTAATAAGAATTTGTTACTGAATTTTGGAAATTCATTCCAAGCTTCATCTTTGTTAGAATTAAGCTTCCTCTTTGTTGGAATTGAGATTTTCTATGTTTGGTATCAAAGAAAGAAAATAGGGAAGGGATTGAAAATTAGAAAGAAAATATAAAAATTTGAAAATTAAACATAAAATAGCATTTGATAACTCTATTTTTATTTATTATTTTTTTAAAAAAATTAATTAAAATTCATTAAATTTTGAAAACAAAAAAATTTCACTTTTAAAATTTTTTAAACCGTTTTTTACTTTATATTTTGTTTCTTCTTCTTCAAATCAACACCTCATGTTATATTGGTAAACAAAAAATAAAAATAAAAATTATCAAACATATTTATTATTTTTTGTTTTTAAAAACAAAAAACAAAAATAGTTATCAAACATATTTTTATTTTTTCAAAATAAAGAAACAAAAATAATAATAATAATAATAATTCTATTTTTGTGTTTAAAAAATTCAAAAACAAAAATTTTACCTAACAAAACTATTGTATTTACTAGTTGTTTGGTACGGAAATAAAATTGATATATTGTAAAATTATTATATTATCCTTAAAATTATTAATATTTTATTTGATAAATATATTTTAGTCTTTTACTTTTATTTTTGTAGTATATTTTTTTCTCCATTTTTCTTTCCAAATTAAAGAAGACAAATTTTAATATATAAGTCCCCACTCTATATTTTTCCTCTCACTTTTCTCTTGTCTCTATTTCTCCTTCTTATTAAATAACTCAATTTTATCTTTTCGTTTCACTACCAAGGATCAAATTCAAGCCCATTGTGATTATTCCTCTATAGTGGATTTCCTCAATGGTCTAAAGCCTATCCAGATAGATTGGAAGATATCTTACATTTTGTATTCTTTCTTCGAGATGATCTTCACAAATTTGATATTTGCAAGGTAGTTTTCTAAAAAATATATATTTATATATATATTCTGAATGTCAAAGATCAATGGTTTGTTTTGAACTTTCTTTAGTTCAATAAAGTTTTTTATTTGGAAAAAAAAAAGATGAAGCATATTTAATATTTAATATTTGGAAATTTCCCTCCCACAAAGTGATAATAATAATAATAATATGTTGATAAGGAAGTTGCTACGTCCATTTCAACCGTACAATATTGAAGTTGACATGCATACTAATATTGACTTTTAACGTGTTTGCAAAAGCTTTTGAGTCTTTTATTACCATTGACTAAAGCTAAATTAAAAATACTTGTTAAAAAACTAAGTAGGTCAATTTATATGTGTAGTCTAGTAAATGTTTTCGTTTCACATCTATATAACAATATAATATTTTTATGAAAAAGTCAGTAAAAGTTTTTGCCAGAACAAATATATTATAATATTTTTGCATGCATATCCATAAATATGTCTTATTGTTAGCATTGAAGTTTCATAGGAAATTGCCTACCCGTAAACCAATATATATTATATCTGGGTTTATATTTTTTTATTTTTACATAATGTATTTTCTCTTAATATTTATTTAGATTTTGTATTTTATCTAATTATATTTTAGATCATGTTGTATAAAATAGTTCAAATAAATTTATAAACATAATTTTAATTAAAAAAATTAAACTAAAATTACAAATAATTTACCAAATTTATAATTAAGAACAAATGTGTAATTATTTTTGTCTAACAACTATGTTATTATATTAAAAAAAAATTCATCAAGATTAGGTTTATGAGCCTATTTGAACCATTTTATAAAACATAAAATTCAACAAAATAATTTGTCAAACAAATAATGAGACAAAACTTAAAGTACAAAAAAAAAATATAAACCCTATTCACTATAACATTCTATTTAAAGATTAATTATTGGATACATAAATGGCTTTTATCATAGTACTATATATATAATATCATAATCATATGGTGGCATTAAATTATTTCATCGTTAGCAAAATAAAATTATACAAAAAAAAAAAAAAACAGTCTACCATTCAATAATGTTGATTAGTTGTTGACACAAAAATTTACTAATTTCTTTTTGGTAGTTAATTAAATTTTCAAACTTTAAATTTTTATTTTTATATTTAATGGTATTTAATTGAATTACTACATGTGAGTATATGACATAGTCATACATGTGATTGTCTAATGCTTGCTGTTGACCAAAAATCTTTAAATAAGAAAACAAATTCAATACCTTAAGCTTAAATTTAAATACATATATATTTATTATACACACAGATTTTGCACAAGAAAAGAAAAAACCTTTGAAAAAAGTACATGATAGTCTTTATAAACCGTTTATAAATGCCAGCACTTTTTATTCCTTCTAAACTTTTATAGTGCAGTAGTATAAATTTGTTATATAAATAGGAAAAAACAATTATGGAAAATTCTTCATTTTACAAAATATTTTTTTTGCAGGATATTTAATAGTTTAAAAATTACATGTTACTGATTGTAGGTAAAATTATCCAATACAATATAAACTATCTTTAATTAATTAAAAATCTAGTTGTATGAAAAGAAATCTTTTAGTATAAAAATAATATTAAATAATAAATTATAAATAATAATCAATTATATGTTTAGTATAACAGTAGAACAATTTGAATTTGAAAACTAATGTTTATATTTGATGATTAAAAAAACACATCTATATATAAATCAGCTCTAATTTAATTTATGATTTACACAATTTTAATGCATGTGTTTGATTGAAATTCTAATTTGGATATTCTATTTGAAAGATTTTAAAAAGTTAATCTTATTTTGTAATTAGAAAATATAACATTGCTTCGCGCAATGTTTTGTAAAAATAAAAAATATTAAAAATTTTTTTTGGAGATTTTGGGGGTAGGGAGTACTTTTCACCGTACCAATATGTAATAATCATGTTTTACTGCAGGTGTTATTATTTGGCAAATCATGATCTTAGATGCAACTGCAGTGTGTATTGGTTGCATCTAGAGATCTTTGTGGTTTCATTTGCCATGTGGAATTAGTTTTTCAATTTGGTCTTAACTAATTCTGTTTATGTTTGTTATTAGGGATTTCTGTTAGATTCTTTACCTGCTTATAAATACTGGTCAGTTTTGGGTCTTGTGAGTTGAGAAAACCGATTCATTTTATTTGCAGAGAGTTTTGTTAGTTTTCTCTCTAATATTTTATTGCAGGTTCTTTACAGAGTGAAGATTTGTTCGGGAAGTTCTGAAGGGATTTAAGAGACTTAGAAGTGAATGGATTTCAACCATTATTCTAAGGGATTTAGAAATTTAGAAAGTTGAGCGGGAAACTCAACTTAGGGTAATTGTAAATCTTGCTATGAGTTTCAGATCATGTTTTTTTCTTTTTGGTAAGAAAATCTGTGTATTTCAGGTAACCAAAGGATACAAAGGATGAATAGCTCCTTAGAGCAAAATTACATTTTCAAACAAACTGTGAAACCAAATTAAATCAACAGCTTTTACCCCAACTAAACTTGAATAAAAAATCCTATTATAAACAATCTTTTTAGTCAGGTATATTGTATATTGAACAGACCAAACTAAACCCTCCCAATAAGCTAAATTTCTAACTTTCCAAATATGATAAACAAGGCTAGCTAGAATAGACCAATACACTAATTTCTTGAACCTACTCAACTTGCTTCTTTTGATCCACTTGAATATGCCTTCAACTGAACAGTGTCGAGTCTTAAGTGATAACCAATTCAGAATGGGCTGAACACAATGGGCACTAAACCAACAATCAAAGAACAGATGATTATGAGATTCTTCCTTCAAACCATAAATGGAACAGAAAAGATCGATACCCAAACCAAACTTTTGGAGGCGATCTTTGGTTTTCAATCTCCTTAACAAATACAGCCGCATGAAAAATCTATGCTTAGGAACAATACCCCTATGCCAAATTGCATCATAACAGAATCTGTTCTGTTGATTATGATTCAGAACCTTATAAAGAGCAGCAATGGAGAAAGGGGTTTGTTCGAAACTGTTCTTGGACAAGAGGCTTTTTATGTGATCTTTTACTCTCACCACCTGACGCCAGTACCAGCTACTATCATTAGTAGCCGAGTACTCCCACCACTCAAGACCCTTGAGATAACAACATGGACCCATTTCACCCAAAGACTCTCTTTATTCATGGAAATATGCCAGACATGTTTCCCCATAGCAGCTAAGTTCCATAAGAATATATCCTTCACACCCAAACCACCATCAATCCTCCTCTGACACACTGTACCCCAGGCTACAAAACCAGGACCAAAGAACTCAGCAGACCCATGCCACAGAAAATTTTGACAAATTTGAACAATTTTCTCGAGTAGAGCCTTTCGGAGGATCATAACTTGAGCCCAGTAAATCTAAATAGACAACAGCACAGCATTCACAAGGGTCAATCTACCTGCAAGAGACAAGTGTTGAGAACTCCAAATTTGAATTCTATGCAACATCTTCTCAGCCAAAACAGAACAATCAGCCATACTGAGGCGCTTAGAGCAGATTGGAATTCCAAGGTAACGAAAGGGAAGCTGACTTTTACTAAACCCCGAAGCAAATTGAATACGCTTCACTTCCTCTTCTGGCATACCATGACAGTAAAAGGCTGATTTGTTCTCATTCGCTTGCAAACCAGAAGACCCTGAAAACCGTTTAAAGCCTTGAAGCAGGCGCAAGATTGAGATGATATCACCTCTACAGAACAGAATGATATCGTCCGCAAAACACAAATGAGTAAGTTTAAGCTCTGTACATCTGTAGTGGAAATGAAAATCATGCTTACAAGCAACTTTAGCTAATATGCGAGATAAGTATTCCATACAAATGACAAAAAGAAGAGAAGACAGAGGGTCTCCCTGTCTTAACCCGCGCTTGGCCTAAAAAAAACCATGGATGGAGCCACCTAATAACAAAGAGTAACGAGGAGTGCACACACACGTCATAATCAGACTAACAAATTTAAAAGGGAAATTCAGCGCCATTAACATTTCCTCTAAAAAATCCCAGTCAACCGTATCATACGCTTTCCGCAAATCCACTTTAAACATGCAACTAGGATGCTTAGTCTTCCTGCCATAATGACGAACTAAATCCTGACAAATCATGATATTATGAGCAATTAACCTCCCATGTATGAAACCCCCCTGATTATGAGCTATTAAGTCAGGCAAAATACACCTCAGACCTCACCAATCAACTTAACAGCTGCCTTATACAAAACATTACAACAAGAGATAGGCTGAAAGTCACTAACAGAAGCAGGACATTGAGTTTTAGGAATAAGAGTGATAGTAGTGTTGTTGATCTCCTTGAGCATATGACCCGAGTGAAGGAAAGATAGAATTTCCCTATTAACTTCCTCCCCAACAAATTCCCAATTAGTCTTATAGAAACCACTCCCATAACCATCCGGGCCCGGAGCTTTATGATTCGGAATGGAAAAGATAACTCTTTTAACATCTTCATAGGTAAAGTCAAGAAGAAGTTTCTGCTGCTACTCTGAAGAAACTAAAGGACCCATATTAACTATAGTTTGAGACACCTTCCTCCTGCTATCCAACTGAGAACCCAACAGCTCCTGATAAAAAGATAGAAAAGCCTTGAGACTCCTTCTTTAGTGTCTACCCATTGGCCATGCATATCCTTCATGGCATAAACAGAATTGATTGATCTCCTTTGCTTTAAGCTTTGATGAAAAAAACTAGTATTATCATCACCCTCATTGAGCCAACTGATTTTAGCTTTTTGCTTCAAAAAGGCCAAATAATTATCCTGACACTTTCTATAACTAGCCCGGGCAGCAACCTCTTCATTAATTATTCTTATGCTTAAAGGGTCCAATTGAAGAGCTCCTTGAATATCACGCATATGAAGCTCGACACGTAACACTTCCGTTGGGAGATCCCCAAAATGCTCACGATTCATTTCCTTAAAAATCTGTTTTAAACACTTCAGCTTTTGAACAACTTGAAACATAGGAGTGCCTGAAACCGTCTGACTCCAGCTATTAGTAACTCTTTCCTGATAACTAGGAGCATTACTCCACATATCAAAATAACGAAAAGATTTTTTTTCGCCCGTCACCTCCTGAAAAACAGATAACAGAATCAGACTATGATCAAAATCTCCTTCAGGCAAAAAGACAGCTTCAGCTGTGGGGTAAGATGACACCCGATCAGAATTCGCCAATACTCTATCCAACTTAGCATAAACTCTATCATCCCCGCTTTGCTTATTATTCCAAGTGTAAAAAGTTCCAGAACATTTAATGTCTCTAACCTCACAAAACTCCAAGCAAGCTTTGAAATTCGAGTAGCCCACTTTATGACCTCTCACAGAAATTCTTTCATCACCATTTAAAGTAGCATTAAAATCTCACATCATCACCCAAGCTCCAGTTGTATTCCCTTTATAGTTACTCAAGCAGTCCCATAATTTTCATCTCTCAATAGAGCTATTGAAAGCATACACAAAGGTGATATGAAAACCAGTACTTCGTTTCGGCTGTAGAAAACATTAAATGCATTGAGTTGTGCAATCCAAAACAGAAAGAACAAAAGATTCATGCCTCTAAGCTAAGACTATTATGTCCCCAGAATGAGCAGCTAAGTTAGAGGTAATGCACCACCCCCGAAATAAAGACATATACATATGACCCAGCCGAGGACCCTTAAGTTTAGTCTCCAGAAAACAAACCAGCCCAAACTGTTTATTGTTTAGGAAAAAATTAACCTCCTGCTGTTTTTGCAACTTATTCAACCCCCTCACATTCCAGCAAAGAATTCTATCCATGAAAATCCGGAGGAACTCCCCCTCCCACTGTATTAGTACTAAAATCACACAGAATTTGACCAAACTTGAGATCCTCCACATTATCTTTCAGCAGTTCAAAGGAATTTCCAACCTTAACAGAAATGTCTTGCAGTGTAGTAACCTAGCTAATTTTAGATATTGGCTGAAACCCATCAGGTACTATATTAGTCTTCATCTAAGCAATAACAGAGTTCTGTTTATCATTAGAATTATGACCAACTAATCCTCCATGCTCAGGAGGTGGATCTAGTGACTTAGCCTGCCACACAGATTTAGTTTTCTCCAAAAATTTTGATTGCTTATGCTTACGACACTCCAAATCTTCATGACCCATACCTTTACATAAAGAGCACACTGATGGTTTCCATTCATAATGAATATCTAGCCGAAGCTCTTCATCTTTTTCATTAACAAACTGAATGGAAGAGGGAAAAGCTTGAGACAACTTAACTTCCACAAACACACGAGCAAACTGCAAACGGTCCCAGTTTTTTGTAGCCATATCTTCTCTGATAGGTTGACCCAACTGACTGATGATCTTAAACAAAGAACGAGTGCCCCAATACTTTAAATCCAGATTATGAACTTGAAGCCAAACTGGCACTGAGCGAATATCTTCCTTTAGAAAACAAACATTAGGGTCCCAAGCTTTTATCATCAAAGGCTTTTTATCAAAAAATTGATAACCCCTGGCAAGAACATTATCTCTACTTTCCATAGAAGTAAACCGAACAATATAGAGCCCATGTTTCAATAAGCCAACCTTATCAACTCCTGAGTTCTTCCAGACACGTCTAAAGAACCCCTCCATAACTTGAACAGGCAGATTAGCACCTAAAACCCAACAAACCACCGATGAATTCCAGAAGTTTACCTCATCTTCAATGTCTGCTTCATCAATACGCACAGGTCTTGAACAATGATTAGACTCCGGATCAACCTTCTGAACAGAATCCTCATCACCTAACTTCGACTGACTAGTAGAGGAAATAAAGGGAGCATGAGTACCTTTTTCAATCGCAGATCTGGATAACAATGCAGAGAAAGTCTGTCGAATCATCGATTGCTATTGCAACAACTTTTCAGTCTCTTGAGGATCGAGAATGTGGTCCTCTGGATCATCTGAAAACTCAACCGGCTCAATGCCCAGTAATTCATCCATGGATTTCGATTTTTTCCCAGCATCAGAAGATGTCGCCCTTTCGTCCGAATCGGAGCTCCTTTCGCTGGCGTTGTCGTGCTCTTCTTACTCACCGGATTGCGTTTTCTACCTCTCCCTGCCATGGTCGCAGCTCAGCTGCAAGAGCGAAAGAAAACCGTTGATTAAAAATTTTGGTAGTTTCAGATCATGTTGATTTTGAAATTTGTAAATAACAAAGTGTTAGAGAATATTATTTTATTGTTCAATGGAATTATGGAAAAACCAAATACAACTCTATGAAAAAATACAATGGACAAGATAATATTGATTAAATAAGTATTACAATTCAATTGCTCAAAATACAAGTAAATCAAAAGATGTAGGAGAAGAAGATTACAAACTCAATACTATAATAATACAAGTAAATAAGAAGAACAAGAGGAACAAAAGAATGAAAACACAAACAAACTCTCACACAACCAAAGTGTAGAGTAGTGGGGATCACCAACTTGAACAAGGTTCAAGACCTTTGTCCAAAAGCTTATTTCCCCCTATTCTCTAAGCACTAAGGGATCTCTCTAGGAAATAGCTCTCTGGAATTATCAAGCCTTTTGGTGTATTTTTCAGCCAAGTACTTTGTGGATGAAAAATGGTGTGTAATACAAGTGAGCATTAGGCTCCTATTTATAGAATTTGAGATACCCCTTTGAATTTCAAATTCCACTAACCCCCATGGCTGTTACCAATGTTTAATTGGATGTTTATGGAATTAAAATAGAGATTTGGGAGTTATTTGGGATGTTAGAACCGTTCAATTTGGAAAAAACTGAAAATTCACATAGGCTATCAGCCTCACTGGCTGCGGCCACAGGCCATTTTCAGCAAAAAAGTCATTTTCCAAAACATTCCAAAACGTCTCAAATCATTTCCCACATGATTTTGTAACCTCCAAACACCTATTGGGTGTTAAAAACATGTCTCCAACAGTCATATATCATCATGACTTTATGAAATCCAATCTCAAATGTGTAACATATAATATACACATTATTGGGTGATATTTGGGAGTTACAAATTTGTAACTGATTTTGTAACTCCAAAATATGTCACATTTGGGCACACACTTTAGTCCAATTTTGTGACTCTCAATAATATGTTACAAGGTGTGACAAATCACATTTTGTCACATTATTTAATCTAATATTATATTATATGAAATAATATAACATTCCCTCACTAGATTAAATAATCACTTTTTGTAACACTTATTTAATCAATCAAACATTATATTAAAATATAATATTCCCCCACTTGATTAAATAATCACTCTCTATAGAAACCTTTGCATTGGTGCATAAAGTAAAATGTCTTTCGACTTGAATTTTACCTTAGTGTAATTATCACAAAGTTTGTTGAAATTTTGGTTGCCGAAGCATTGAATCACTATGTTTTTGAAAAATTCTGAATAATTAAAGGGTTGTAAACAAAGTTAAAGAAACTTGTTATACGTGTGCTTTTATTTATTTATTATTATTATTATTATTATTATAAGCTTTGCATGGTTTTTTTTTATATAAAAAGTCTAAATTATGTATAAGGAAATTTATGTTTTGTGTAAGAGTTATTTTGGTCGATTACCTGTTTGAATCCTTTATTTTTAAAAATTAACTTTTAGATCTCGTATTTTGTTAAAAGATTAAAAATATATATAAATAGATCGATTATTTGAACACTGTATTTTGGTCGATTACCTGTTTGGACCCTTTATTTTTAAAAATTAACGTTTGGACCATGTATATATTCAAAAGATTAAAAAATCTTTATAAAAAGTAAATTATATAATTTATGTTTTCTGTAAGGGTTCACACCATTTTGAATCTTGTATTTTAGCTGATTACTTCCTGGGACCCTTTATTTTTAAAAATTAACTTGTAGACCTCAAGTTTTGTCAAAAAGTTAAAAATAAGAATAGATAGATCGATTATTTGAATACTATATTTTGGTAGATTACCCATTTTGACCCTTTATTTTTTAAAATAACCTTTGTACCATGTATTTATTCAAAATGTTAAAAATTCTTTATAAAAAGTAAATTATATAAATATATATATAATTTATGTTTTCTATAAGGGTTCACACCATTTTGAACCTTGTATTTTAGCCGATTACTCGTTTGTACCATTTATTGTTTAAAATTAACTTGTTGACATTGTGTTTTGTCAAAATGTTAAAAATAATAATATAGAGATAGATTATTTGAACCACGTGTATTTTATTTGATTACTCGTTTGAATCCATTATTGTTAAAAACTAACATTTTGACCTTGTGTTTTGTCAAAAAGTTACAAATATAAATAGATAGATTATTATTTGTTATTATTATTATTTGTAATAACTAAGGTTATTATTTTTCTCCTTAATTATGGCTATATGTTAGTTATTATAGTTTATAGTATAGTTTGAGTGGTGGAAATTAAAAAGATTGCTTTAAGTTTGAATTATTTATTTTAAGGGTATGATTTTATGATTTAGAAAATAATTATAATTTGGATACTTATAATTATTTTAGTTAGTATTTATAAAGATTTTATTATATGATTTAAATTAGTGTATATTTCAAGCTTTTAATTAAATTAGAATATAGTTTTAATGCACATTATTTGGGTGGTCTAAGGATTTTACACGTGACATTAAATTAAGTCCCATTTATTTAAAATATTAGGTGTGGCCAAAATTCCCTATAGTTTTATTAGGTGAAATTTTTGTGAATTTATTTATTAAGTATAAGAGTTATTTTGAAAAGCCAAAATGAAGACCATAATTAGTCATAGGCGTGTGGCACAATTCTAAGCTAGGTTTTGATTCATTTTTTAACTTAAGGAACTAGATGTCACTCCAAGCTTGCAAAAAGGAAACTAAGAGATTAAGTTGGTAATAGTTGAAGATTTTTGAAAATATTTGAACCTACGAAGGCATAGGTGTAGGCGTGTACATAAGTTTTGGAGAAATAGTGGAGACTTTGACTACATATTGTTACAAGTGAGTGTGTGTGGCATCAATGGAGTAATTGTAGCATGTTGAATAGGTAAAAAAGGGGCTAGCCGAAACCCACTATTGGGGGAAGGAGTTTGAAATTCAAAAATTAGTTGAATGGTGGTGTAGAAGTTTAAGGAAAGAGGTTGGGGTTTAGAGCCTATAAATTGAGTCTTTCACCATTCATTTTTCACACAATCAAAGCTTTCAAGCCTTTTATTTTCAAAAATTCTATAGTCCCAAAAGCTCTCGTATTTTTGTCTCATAAACACACCATAGCCGAAATCACTATAGCCTTTATAGTGGTTGAGATTTCTTTCTTTTTCTATTTTCTTAATTAGCCTTGAACACTTGAGCCAATATCAACTTTACATAGCTGAAACACTAAGCCCTTTGTAACCACTCTATAGCCGAAACAGTCCAAATAGTGAAGCTATTGGTGTTGTGTTGGAGATAGACATTATAGAAGGCTTAAGATTTCGATCTTTTGGTTCTAGGTTAAATGTATGACTTTTATAAGGTTTAGAGATTTTGGAAGTTTAGTTTTATTATAATTCTCTAATCTTAAATATTTTATGTTATATGTAAGGTTTTGGGCGATTTTCTATAGCAAAGCAATCTCTCTTTTTCCTCTCATTTCCACACTCAAGGTAAGGAAAATTAGGTACTTTAGTTATGACATAGTTTTGTGATGTGTATGACCCTAACATTTCAGGTACATTAAGAAAATAA
Source organism: Humulus lupulus (assembly GCF_963169125.1). Taxonomy (NCBI): domain Eukaryota; kingdom Viridiplantae; phylum Streptophyta; class Magnoliopsida; order Rosales; family Cannabaceae; genus Humulus; species Humulus lupulus. Next base: position 29,749,859 of record NC_084797.1, read on the forward strand.
GTGTGGCTGGACCTAAGGTGTTCAGTAATGTATGACAGACCTAAGTTGATATCTGGTAGGCTCGATTGCCAAAATTGTATGACAGACTTATGTCCGGGGCTTAATTGCCACCTCTGTATAAGCACTTATCTTTTTCTTATACCTGTCTTGTTATTATGACCTATTATGACCTATGATTATGACCCATTATGACCTATTATGACCTGTTATGACTTATGATCTCTGTTGTGACCTAGAATATATTATGATCTTGTTTGATTAGGAAATTAGCGTTGTTATGAACACTTGTATGAAATTATGGTATGTTTGTTATGACTGTATGAATATATGCTTGCTTGTTTGTATTTTCCTTACTGGGCTTAGAAGCTCACTGCTTATGATGTTGTTGTGCAGACAATTGAGGATAGAAATGTCGATGGCGAGCGGGACCTAAGAGCTTAGTGATGTATTTGTGGGGACCATATAGTCGAGGAATGATCAACGAGCATATGATTTTATTTTCCAAAGCGTTTCCTTTAAAGTTTTCTTTTATTTATAATGTTGCTCGTTTTATTCTGTTAAAGACTACTATTTAATTTTTGTAAAGACATGAGATCCCTTTGTTTAATCTAATTTTTCTTAAATAAAATAGCAATATTTATGTTTATGATTCAAACGCTGTGTTCTCGACAATTTTATGAGAAATTAGGGCATTACCTTATTATATATAGATGTTTTTAATTAACATCTATTATAATTATTATTAAAATAAACATGAGAAAAAAGAGAAGATATATTGAGTTTTTTCCTTAATTAATTAATAGCCATAAATTAAAAAAGTAAAATAAAAAATGAGAAAAAATAAAATTTATATTTATATTTATAATCTAATTAAACAGTTGTCGTAATTTAATATTTAATCAAATTTGAATTCAAATTATATATCGTTTAAATAAATAAAATTTAAATTTAAATTATATATGTTGTTAAGATATATTAAATTATTATATAGTTATTATTATTAAAATTAATTTACTTTTATTATGAATTTTATAATTAGATATTTTAGTTTTTTTATTTAATTATTAATTAATAATTATAAATTTGAAAAATATGAATTAAAAAATGTGAAAAAATAAGAAAATAGAAAGAATATTTTTGAGCAATTTTAGAGTGATATACATTATCTCATTGGGGCTATCTTCGTAGAAATATAAATAGATATAGATTTAGTTGAAAAAATTAATCGAATTATTCAACTAGATAAGATATTTTCATTTCCATTGTCGTTTATTTGGTTGGTAACTTTTGTAAATAAATAATAATTATTAGTTTATAAACCTTCTTTAGTAGCTCATTATTTGATATATTTGTGTGAAATGTATTTTAGTTTTTTTATTTTGGATTTGATATGTTTATCATGGATAATTATGATTTTGGTATTTGTTTTTGGATTTTGGTTATGGAATTCAAATTTATAACAAGGTTTATATTTTTTTGGACCTTGTATTTTGTTCTATTACTTGTTTGGACCCTGTATTTTGACAAATTACTTTTTAGACCCTATGTTTTGTAAAATGGTTCAAATATAACCCTAAACTCGATTTTGGTCAAAGTTTTTTAGACTGAAATCACAAATAATTTATTAAACTAATAATTTATAATAAAAATAAAAGCATTTTGCTTAAAACTGCGTTGTTATATTCAATTTTTTCTTTATCAAAATTGAGTTTAGGGGTCTATTTGAACTATTTTACAAAATATAGGGTCCAAAAATGAATTTTTTAAAATACAGGATTCAAACAGGTAATAAAAAAATGTAGGGTCCAAAAATGTATAAACTCTTTATAATATTTTAATTTGATTTCTATATTTAAGATTTTGTTATCACTACTGCAAAGATAAATTTTTCACTCCACTTGTTAGTATCAGTTGTGGATGCTCAATATTCCATGCCCATAAGAGATCCAAGACGCGTGCTAAGGTCCCATAAAGGCCTAGATACATGTTTGAGCCGCGAGACGCTCGGGCCACTACCCTCTCACAATGGTCTCGCATGCACCCTTTGCCTAGCCTCGCCGTGGCTGCACCTCGAGGGCCTCATGAGAGAAGGCCTCCCCTAGCCTCGCCTAGATCCTTGCCTCGTCGGAAGGCTCGTGGAAGGGCCTCGCATGCCCAGGACCGTGCCCCGCGAGATGGCCTCGCATGCCAAGGACTGTGCCCCGCGAGTTGGCCTCGCGTGCCCAGATTCATGTCTCGTAGGAGGGCCTCACATGCCTCGGACCATGCCTCGCGAGATGGCCTCGCGTGCCCAGGTCCATGGCACATTGGAGGGCCTCGCGTGCCCAGGCTCATGGCTCATGGGAGGGCCTCGCGTGCCTCAGACCATGCCTCGCGAGATGGCCTCGCGTGCCCAGGTCCGTGACGCATATGAGAGCCTCGCGTGCCCAGGTTCGTGGGTCGTAGGAGGGCCTCGCGTGCTTAGGACCGTGTCCTGCGAGATGGCCTCGCGTGCCCAGGTCCGTGACGCATAGGAGGGCCTCGCGTGCCCAGGCTCATGGCTCGTAGGAGGGCCTCACATGCCTAGAACCATGCCCTGCGAGATGGCCTCGTGTGCCAAGGACCGCGCCCCGCGAGACGATTTCACGTGCCCAGGCTCATGGCTCGTAGGAGGGCCTCGCACGCCTAGGACCGTGCCCCGCGAGATGGCCTCACGTGCCCAGGTGCATGGCTCGTAGGAGGGCCTCGCATGCCTAGGACTGCGCCCCGCGAGATGGCATCGCGTGCCCAGGCTCGTGACGCATAGGAGGGCCTCGCGTGCCCAGGCTCATGACTCGTAGGAGGGCTTCGTGGGTCCAATTCAGTGGCTTGCAGGAAGGCCTCTAGGTCAGCATCTCACGAACCTCGCTCAGGTGCCTAGGCCTAGCACCTCGCAAGGCTCTCATAAAGCGCGCTTTGTGTTATCCAAAAAACCGGCATAGATGACGGGGCAAGTGATTCCTGGACACGTGGCTGACACTTGGAGGAACTCTGCTAGGATATCGACCAGAAGACACATTATAAGCAGTAGGCGGCCTAATCTTACCTGCGACCAGTCTGGTCGATGGTTCCGCATGCGACATGATGTTTCCATAAAGATCTTTGTAAATCCTGAAATTGACTCCCACAATCTCCTGAGTATATGATTATTTAGGAGAGAATATCTGTAACAAATTCATGTAATCCCCCTTGAGCCTTTAAATAGAGAAAGAAAGCTCAAGGAAGAGGACTTTTTCTTTTGGCTTTCGAATCATTTGAGACTAGAGTAATCATATTTGAGATATTGTGTTGTTCTTCAGAGGTTAGTGAAACTCATTGAACCCTAGTTCTTTGATCACTCCTTTGATCCTCACATCAATAACAATCTAAGTGGACGTAGGTTATTACCAGATCTTGGGGCCGAACCAGTATAAAATATCGTGTTCTTATTATTTTCGTCATCACATTCTTTTCAACGCATTATTCCACGTCAAGCGTATTTTGACTCCGTGTCAGTTGACCAAAATCAGGGTCAACATTCTGATGCTTTCATTGAGAGCTTGATTTGTCACCGTTGAGAAAACCAATGGCAAAAACTGCAAGGAAAATTGGACAGGCGGCCGCCGCTGCACCATCAAAGTCGCCTCCTCCTCCTCCTCCTGCAAACGTGGCTGAGGATGAGCCACATTTGGACTTTGAGGAGGAAGAAATGGATGACCCGACGCTAAAGAGTACTTTGGGGGCGTTGCATGAAGAGCTGGCCAATCTGAGGGCCAGTCAAGAAAGTGTTGCCGAAATCATGTCGCGGCAGCAGCAAGAGATTGAATGGCAGCGCGCTGAATTAAGCGAAAGGCAGGCAGAGATGGACCTTCGCCAGAGCGAAGCCATGGCAGCCCTAGAGGCAGCCTTGCAATTGGCTAGGAATCAGGCCGCACCTGTCTTGCAGCCTGATCAACCTGCGAATGGGCCACCCCACAGGGGTCCCAATCCTAGCCCACCTATCCAACCCTCGAGCCTGCAAAGGCCCGAGTAGCCTCAGGTGCCTCATGACGATGTCCCACAGGACCCTGAGGCACAACTTCCATCCCAAGCTGGTCGCGGCAATCCCCCGCATCAGAGGCAGAATAGGACCGAGCATCATCCTCGTAGTCCTAGACGCCATAGGGGTGACGAGCCGAACCTTCCGAATAGAGGTCAGAATCCTCCTGGTAACAGGAGGAACTCAGAGTTTGGCTCTGCGATCCGGGGTCCCCCAAGGCATGATAATGCACGGGGACACAACGACCAGCGCAGGCCACCCTCTAACGCTCGGGACGCTTCATCCCGGGATGGAAATCGAGGGAACAGTCGATCCCACCATAGCCAATCAAGATTCAGAGATGGCCATGGGTATAATGAAGCCGACTCAGGCAAAGGAAATGTCGGTCGGAGGAATGACGAAAGAGGTGGAGGCAGGAGCCAGATACCTCACGATGACCAACCCAATAGATGGGATGCTGGGGGGCAGCCCAGGCAAAATAATGTCTTCAACCGGCTCGGAGCTAGTGAGCAGCGGAGAAGAGATGAGGACTTGAGAGATGTACTCAACGATCGCCGTGAGCGACATGGCGAGAACATACCCCCAGCGACAGAGGCCACGGCGATTCCTGTCGCTGTGCAGGCCCAGATAGATGCCCTCAACCAGGCGGTACAACAGCTGGTCGAGGGAAGAACATCTCATATCGACCACGACAGGAGGAAAGGCACTCCTTTCGTCGAGAGGATAGCTATGGCAGAGACTCCTAGCAAGTTTAAAATGCCTACGCTTCCGAACTTTGATGGGTACGGTGACCCGGTATCTCACGTCAATAAGTTTGAGATACAAATGGACATTCAGAAAGTGTCCGAAGATGCTCGGTGCAGGATCTTCCCTGCAATACTTTCTGATGCCGCACAGGAGTGGTTTTTTAAGTTCCCTCCTGCAAGCATAGTTTCCTGGGAGATGTTCGTAAGGGAATTTTACGGACAATTCTACGCCGGTCGTGTGCATCCGACCGAGGCAAATCAGCTGGTTGAAATTCGCCAGCAGGATGGAGAATCATTGAAGGACTACATCCAGCGCTTTATGCTAGCAGCAGCTGGAGCAAAGACAATGGGGGACGAAGGCAAAATGATGGCCATAACCGCAGGGGTTAGGCGTTGCTCCCCCCTCTGGAAGAGCCTCCGCAAAGATGGGGTTAGAACTACCCAGGAATTCTTGGACCGGGCTGATCGTTACATCAAGCTCGAAGATGCCATTGCCGACGATGGAAAGCCTTCAGGCAAGGATAAGAAGGCTGCCGAGCCCGCCAAAGCCGCCAATGGGTCCAAACCTAAAGGCAACAGCAAGGGCAACGGGCACGGCAACAGCAATGGCAAGAATGGTGGAAAACGGCCACACAATGACCCTTCCACCTCCGACAATAAACGAGCCAAGGGAAACCGTTATGAACCTCGGTTCACTAACTACACTGCCCTTGTTGAGTCTCGAGGAGAGGTTTATCAAGCCACAAGTTCTAGTGTGCCTTATAAGAAACCTGCCCCCATTCGAAAGGATATTTCGAAAAGAGACACTACCAAGTTCTGTCGTAATCATAACGACTACAGACATGATACCAACGAATGAAACCAGCTGAAGGATGAAATCGAGTTCCTTATTAGACAAGGACACTTGAGAAGATACGTACGGGCCTTGGGAAATTCCCAACGAGAAGCTCCATGTGGCAACGAGCAAGCGCCCTCACGCCAGCGCTCGCCACCTTTGCAGCCTGCCCCCGTGACTGGCACACTGTTAACCATTTTTGGAGGCCCGCACCTTGCGGGAAATAGCGGAAAGGCCAGGGAACGATACGCTCGGACTCTGCGCCACGACCAGGACATAGAGATGATGACTGTGGAGGACCGCGCACCAAAAAAGGCTCGGTCAAAAGAGGGCGAAATAACCTTCTCTGATAGCGATGCCCAACATGTCCGGTTCCCACATTCCGATCTGCTGGTCGTGGATATCCAAATGGCCAACATGATGGTGAAGAGAGTGTTGGTCGATACAGGAAGTTCGGTGAATATCCTGTATAAATCTTCGCTGGAACGCATGTAATTGTCCGTTAAGGACCTAGAACCCTGCAACCAGACAATATACGGCTTCTCTGGTGTGGGACTCGCCCCCGCCGGATCAATCAGACTACCAGTGACGACAGGTACAACGCCTGCTACCAGGACATTACTCGCTACTTTTGTAGTAGTCGATTGTCCTTCGGCGTACAATGCCGTCATTGGGAGGCCTATATTGGTTGATCTACGGGCCGTCATCTCTATGTGGCACTTAGCCATGAAGTTCCCGACAAATGCAGGGGTAGGACGCGTGTTGGGGAACCAGAGGGAAGCCAGAGAGTGCTATAACGCCTCAGTCACGAAGGCGAAAAAGGGAACATCAAAGAGCACTACCTTAGATAGGTTGCAGATGGCAATTGATACACAAGCCCAATCCGGTGATGAGGTCACCAAATAGGGTGTTTCCCAAAGTGAGGATAGAGGTTTAGATCCTCGCTTTGGGGATTTTGAAGAGAACGTTGGACCCGTCGAGGACCTGGAAGAGGTCCAACTCGACGAAAAAGACCCGACCAGAGTCGTGAAGGTCGGGAAAAACTTAAAGCCAACCACGAAGCATGCACTGGTGGAATTTTTGTGAAAGAACCAGGAGGTTTTTTCCTGGTCGCACAAAGACATGGCTGGGATAGACCCTGCAGTTATCAGCCATGTCCTAAACATAGACAAGACTTTTCCGCCCGTGCAACAAATAAGAAGGCTGCTCGATAAGGATCGATCAAGAGCCTTAAAAGAAGAAGTTGAAAAGTTAAAGGAGAATGGGTTCATTAGGGTGATGTTTTATCCATCGTGGGTCTCCAATCCAGTGCTGGTTCCCAAGCCTAATGGCAAATGGCAAACCTGTGTGGATTTTATCGACCTCAATAAAGCTTGCCCAAAAGACTGTTTTCCACTCCCCAGAACCGACCAGTTGGTCGATGCTACTGCAGGACAAGAGATCCTCTCCTTCATGGATGCATATTCGGGCTACAATCAGATTAGCATGCATCCCCCTGACGAGGATCACACTAGCTTTCAGACCTATACGGGCTTATACTGTTATAAAGTAATGCCCTTCGGACTGAAAAACGCAGGTGCGACTTACCAGCGGCTAGTCAACCACATGTTTAAAGAGCTGATCGGAGTAAACATGGAGGTATACGTGGACAACATGCTGGTAAAGTCTAAAAAGGCAGAAGGACATGTGAAGGATTTACAAGAATGTTTTGATGTACTAAACAAGTACCAGATGAAATTAAATCCTCTCAAATGTTCCTTCAGAGTTGGATCAGGGAAGTTTTTGGGGTTCATTGTAAACTCAAGAAGAATCGAGGCCAACCCCGACAAGATAAAAGCCCTGATCGACATGAAATCGCCAGAGAGAATTAAAGATGTACAAAGTCTAACCGGGAGAATCGCAGCCCTGAGTAGGTTTATTTCGAAGTCAACGGACAAATGTGTCCCTTTTTTTCAATCTACTTAAGGGCAATAAGAAGTTTGAATGGACAGGAGACTGCGAACAAGCTTTTCAGGCCTTGAAGGCGCATATGGCACAACCTCTCATTTTATCAAAACCAATCGAAGGAGAAACTTTGTTCATTTACCTGGCGATCACTGAAGTTACTGCTAGTGCGGTACTAGTACGAGAGGAAGAAGGCGTACAAAAAGCGTCTACTATGTTAGCAAGAGGCTGATTGGGGCTGAACTAAGATATCCCCCCATTGAAAGGTTAGCATATTGCTTAATCCTGGCCTCAAGAAAGCTGCCTCCTTACTTCCAAGCCCATTCCATCATAGTTTTAACCGACCAACCCCTTCGGCAAGTCCTCCAAAAACCCGAGGCGGCTGGGCGCTTATTAAAATGGGCAGTCGAACAAGGGCAGTTCGATATCACATATTCACCGCGAGCAGCAGTAAAAGGGCAAGTCTTGGCTGATCTTATTGTAGAGTTCACCGAACTCCCAGACAGCAAACAGTACGAACAGCCTAGTGCGCCTAGGCCTCAAGAGAAAGCTCCTTCGTGGAAGTTATTCACGGACGGGTCGTCCAATGAATCCCATGCAGGAGCGGGAGTGATATTGATAACGCCGGAAGGGCATCGATTTCACTGCACCATTAGGTTCGACTTCACCGCGTCAAATAATGAAGCCGAATACGAAGCCCTCCTCGCTGGACTGAGAATGGCCAAAGACATGGGCATAAAGACGCTTGATATTTACAGCGATTCACAGCTGGTGGTGAATCAAGTTCTAGGGGAATATCAAGCGCGGGGCTTAAAAATGGTGGCCTACTTGAATAAAACCAAAGACCTGCTAGCCCAGCTCACGAAGTATACCCTCCAACAAATACCGCCGGATCAAAATTCAAACGCAGACGCCTTAGCCAAACTCGCGAGCACGAAAGATGCTGACACTTTGAACATTGTGCCAGTAGAAAGATTGAGTGAGCTAAGCATACAAACTGTTGAAGCCAGTATGGAAATTCGAATGGAGGATACATGGATGGCACCTTACTTGGAGTATCTGACAAACGGTGTGCTACCAACAGATAGAAACAACCAAAACTCTACAAAGGCAGGCCACTAGGTACATACTGATCAATGGTGTTATGTACCGGAGAGGGAATTCAATGCCACTACTCAGATGCGTTACACCAGAAAAAGCTAAGGAACGAATAAAAGAGGTGCATGAAGGCTTCTGTGGAGATCACGCTGGGGGGCAGAGTTTGGCAAAGAAAATTCTAAGGCAAGGCTACTTCTGGCCAACTATGAATGAAGATTCGATGGAGTTTGTACGAAGATGCGATAAATGTCAAAGGTTCTCCAAAATTCCACGAGCAGCTCCAAATAAGTTGAAACAGATGCAGAGTTCGTGGCCTTTTGCGGTATGGGGGATAGATTTGATTGGATCCCTGCCCATGGGAAAAGGTGGAGTGAAGTACGTAGTTGTGGCAGTCGACTACTTCACCAAATGGGCCGAAGCTGAACCACTCGCTACCATAACAACCAAGAAAGTTCTTGACTTTGTCATTAAGAACATTGTTTGCCGGTATGGTTTGCCCCGAAAGATCGTTTCAGACAACGGAGCCCAATTTGACAGTGACTTATTCACCGACTTCTGCGAAAGGCACGGAGTTATTAAAAGTTTTTCGTCAGTTGCGCATCCCCAAGCAAACGAGCAGGTCGAGGCCATGAATAAAACTCTTAAGGACACCCTGAAGAAGAGGCTTGAAGACGCTAAAGGAGCATGGCCAGAGCAGCTGCCTGAAGTCCTCTGGTTGTATAGAAAGTCTCACCGAACAGTGACAGGTCATACCCCATTTTCCTTAGCCTACGGATATGAGGCTATGTTACCTGTCGAGTTAGACCCCCCCTCACATCGACGCATAACATACGACTAGGACTAGAACAACCAACTGATGATGGAGTCCCTAGACTCAATTGATGAGCTATGAGAAAAAGCCCAACTCCGAGTTGCTGCGTACCAGCAAAAGGTCGCCCGGTACTTTAACTCAAAAGTAAAAGAAAGAAAATTCAACGTCGGTGACTTGGTGCTACGACGAGTTTTCTTAAATACCCGCGACCCCACTGCTGGAGTACTCGGACCTAATTGGGAAGGACCTTACCAGATTGAAGAAGTCCTTCATCCGGGCACCTACAAACTTGCACGCCTAAACGGAGATCTCGTTCCACGTTATTGGAATGGAGAACACATGCGCAAGTATTATCAGTGAACAGTCCTTTTTAAAGGACTGGCTTGTATTAAATTTTACTTTTTACAAGTTACGCAAAAAGGGTTAGCCACGTTGTATGGCTAATCGCTTATATATGTAAGATCCTTTTTTAGGATCACTCGTAAAGACATGTTTAGTCCATTTTTAATACGAGATTATAAGGGACTGTGCGCAGCCAGTCATTCTTGCCAACCTTTGTAAATTTATTTTTACAAGTATTTGTTCACTACGTGTGTTGTTTTGCTGTATTACAAGTATTACGTTTCTTACCGAGCATAAATGTTCGAACAGGTCGTGGTCAAGGCAAGTGACCCAGGACCTAAAGCTCCTCGATCACTTGGGGGGCATATAAGGCACATCGATAGCAAAGCGTACCATGAGGTATGTAAACACATGAACAAAATAAGTGAAAGCATGCTAGGGTACTTAGAGTATTTTTCAAAATTCATATTTTGTTAAATCAAACCAAAGTACTATGCTAAGTTCGGTCATACGGACAGATGTTAAAGTAAATGAAAATATTGTAACATTTTAATGCAATCTTTTACACCGCAAGCATCACTGCTTGGATGTAACTGTTCGAATAAAAGGAAAGTTTGCTGCCCATGCAGCAAATCCAAAAAAGATAATCTTTACATCACGACCCGTGGGTCGTGTAATTGAAGAAAAATAAAAAGAAAATAAGTTTAAGGAGCAGCAGGAGCAGGAGGGTCTTGCTCAGCAGTTTGATTGGCCTCATCCTCAACAACTCCTCCTTCCTCTGCGCCAGCGGTCGGCTGGATGCTTGGGGAAGCAGGGATCCTTGCTCTTTCCTCCTCTTCCGCTAATCGAGCAATGCAGCAGGCCAGTTCAGCATTCCTGATGTCTTCTGAAAGGTAGTCGAAGTTGGCACCCTGGTTGTGTTTCCAAAAGTTATAGAAACACCGAAGCGTCGCATTCTTATACCTTTCCAGATTCTTGGCGTTGTCAAGCTTCAGTTGCTCTATTTGGCTCTCAAGATCAGCCACGGCCTTGTCCTTGGCAAGACTCTCCTCTTTGAGTCTCTTGCATTCACGATATTGGACTCGGCTGGCCTCCTGGTACTCCTCCCTCTGCTTCCTCAAAGCTGCCTTTGAGGCTTCGACCTCCGCCAGCTTTGCCACCGCAGCGTCCTTCTGCTGGGTGACCGCCTCCAACTCCCTGGCATGCTTGGCTTCTGCAGCCTGAAGCTCCTCCGCAGCTTTCGCCTGGTACCTCTCGATGGCCTTTGCCCGAACCTGGTCGATGGTAGCCTGGGCACGGGTATGAGCAGTAGTTGCGGTCAGCAAGGCCTGTGGACAAAGGATAAAGTCAGAGCCTGTTGCAAAGAATGAAAGACTAAGGCCAAAGAGATAAGAAGCACTTACGCTGGCCATTTCGTTTAGGGCCCTGTTCAGAATTTGGTCGACCCCCATTTTCTCTGCCTCGACCATCGCATCCTTACAACGATCGTACTTCACGATGTGTGCAAGGCGGTCCTTGGCCGCTTGCAAGGCGCGGTTCGAGAGTTTGGCCCCAAGAGCTTCGTCCCGCTGGGTTTGTTCTTTGGCAGCTGCAGGTGGAGGGTTCGTCGTAGTAGGCGGGGTTTCCTTCTCGACAGGAACTGAAGGCTGGCCAGAAGTTTGCCCAGTTGGCGCATCCTTGGGAGGATCTTCTGTTCGACTCTTCTTGGCAGGAGGTCCTTGGCTTGATTCGCCTTTATGCCTCCTGGACGTCTTTCACCGAATCAGAGGAACTTCTACTTCCTCCTCGGTCTGGTATAAGTCAAAGACATTGGGAGCGGCCATATCTGCGTACAAATGAACATATGCAAATAATAAGATAAAGGCAGATAAGAACTCTTGATAAAATAGGAAAGAGGTCACAAAGTTTAATACCCGAGCTACAACTACTGGTCGCTATACTATTGACTCTATTAGTCACACACTCACTATCTGGCACGAAGAAGTCTGGCCCTAGATTTGGAGTATACATAAAGTTGCCCTCCCCGTCAAACAAGTGACAGGGAATTGGCAAGCTATTTAAAAGCAAAATAACTGTACCGTTTTCATCGGAGGATTCCCCCAAGTTCACAAAGAATTCTGTTGCCTTTTGTTTCCTCTTGCCTTGGGGTGCAGAAGGCCTTTCTGCGGAAGGATTGCCAGTGGGTTCCCTGATTGTAACCCCCGTCGGCCTCCTTCGCGGAGGGGACGCAGGGGGTTGCTGCTCGGGAACCCCCTCAGCAGTGGCATCGGCTACCACGGGTCCTCTTATTTCATGGCGAGGAGCCAAGAGGCCAGATAGCCTCAAATTTTCATCAGTAACCAGGGACTTGACGCTTTTTTCTGCGTCTGTCATCCTGGCCAATGCGGTGGACCTCAACACCATGTCTGGTGTTGGGGTCGGGCGTAACCATGGGCCTGAAAGACAAAGTGTACTTTAAGAAAAATGAAAGGAAATTCGCTAATGAAAAGTATCGACCAGTAAAAACAGCATTTACCTCCTTGGGCGAAGGCCAGGTTGTTGCTGGTCATGTCCGGAGTAAGGAAGTACTCCTTGTTGTACTGCCCCACGTTGGATATGTGTGTGGTGTCACTCAGGAACGTCCGGTTTGTCTCCTGGTGGCAAAGGTGGAAGAAGCCTGTCCCATACTGTTGAGGGTTGGACTTGAGGTCGAAGAGATAATTGACCTCATGGGGGGTAGGTTCTGGCCATTTTTTAAGTTTATACAGGATATAGAGTGCGGCCAGCATTCTATATCCATTCGGAGTAATTTGGAAGGGGGCGACACCAAAATAGTTGGTCACCCCCTGATAAAAAGGATGTAGAGGGAGGGTAGCCCCCGCCTCTATATGATACCTAGACCAAGCACTGTATACACCTCCGGGAAGGTTAGCCCTTTGGTCTGCAGCAGGAATCTTGAGATTGACCCCTGTGAGAGGATACTTCCTAAGGTAGTTGGCAAGCATCCGAGGAGTGACTTGGCTGGTCGGGGAGAGATACCACTCGACATCAGGCAGATTCTGATGACGAGGGTGGGCTCTAGTTTGGATATTAGGGTCAGGAGCGGGATTTTCTCGACCGCTGGTCGAAGGAACCCTAGCCTGTGAATCAGGCTGGGCAGGAGAGTTTAGGCTATCTTCGGAGTCATATCTTTTCTTGCCTAAGGATTTAGAACGGGCCATTTGAGGAGGAGATGGGTGAGGTCTAGGAGAAGATCGTGAAAAAGGGATCTCGTGAATTCTGTTGGTCGGTTGTTCTTTGATAACTCTATAAAATAGAGTTATTTTATCACTTTTTATGTGCTAATTATTGCTTAATTCTTTAGTTTTTAATTGATTTATTAAGTTTTTAAGTAATTTTGAATTTATTAGGTTTATTTTAATTTTATAGATTTTTGTGTATTTTTATTGTTATATTATTGTAAAATGTTATGGCTTAATTATTTAAAATTAATATTGTTAAGTTAGGAGTAAAAAGATGCAATTTTGAGGTTAAATGTTTAAGTAAATTAAATTTTAATTAATATTTTCATTGAACTTTTGTTGTACATTTCATTATTGAAAATATTTAGTTTTAATTTAATTTATGTTTGTTTTATAGGGAATTTTTTGTATGTTATTTGCTCTTGAAAAGCAAGAAAAATGGTGAAAAAAAATGGCATTTCTGTAAAGGAAAAGCAAGGAAAGTGGCATTTTTCTCCAGCCCAAGCCAGGCCCACGCCTGCCACTTCAGTCCGCCAGCCACCAGGCCCAGCCCATTGTGACAGTCAAAATCCCGTGATCCGTAAGGGGAAAGACCGGGTAAGCTGTGCAATCCCACACCGCCTGGGGAAGGTCAAGTGTAATGATTCTAAGACTGTGTAGGTATGGGACTACACAATTGAAGATGGCTTAAATGGATTAATAGGTACTACCTATATCAGGAAGGTGCATCTTCTTTTCGGTAGCCCATCACTTGAGAACTCCATGGTTAAGCGTGGTTGGCCTGGAGTAATCTAGGGATGGGTGACCTCCTGGGAAGTTTTCCCAGGAAGTGTGCGAGTGAGGACAAAGCACGCTGGAAAGACTTGTCTTGGTTTGTAGGGCCAGTCGTCATTCCAGAAAGCAGCCATAGTGATGTGGGGCGTCACATAATGGTATCAGAGCCTTGACCCAGCCGGAAGTGTGGCCGACGGGGACGTCGGGCCCGTAAGGGGGGGTGATTGTGACAGTCAAAATCCCGTGATCCGTAAGGGGAAAGATCGGGTAAGCTGTGCAATCCCACACCGCCTGGGGAAGGTCAAGTGTAATGATTCTAAGACTGTGTAGGTATGGGACTACACAGTTGAAGAGGGCTTAAATGGATTGATGGGTACTACCTATATCAGGAAGGTGCATCTTCTTTTCGGTAGCCCATCACTTGAGAACTCCATGGTTAAGCGTGCTTGGCCTGGAGTAATCTAGGGATGGGTGACCTCCTGGGAAGTTTTCCCAGGAAGTGTGCGAGTGAGGACAAAGCATGCTGGAAAGACTTGTCTTGGTTTGTAGGGCCAGTCGTCATTCCAGAAAGAAGCCATAGTGATGTGGGGCGTCACACCCATGCTCTTCCAGCTGATGCCCCACCGAAGCCCAACACATCCCTCAGCCGTGTGAAAGCCTCCCAGCAGCAAGCATGTATCACTCAGTTGAATCACTCCAATGCCACCTTTCCAGCAGTGCCATTCTCCACGCCAGCTGTCAACGCCTGAAGACTTCAGCAAATAGCACTTCACGCCTGAAGCCCCAGCTAACCATTTGCCATCAGCCGTGACCCAAGACTCAGCCCTCCAGCAGCTTCTCTTACCGTGGGCCTGCTTGCTTCCAGCCCAAGTCCTTCTCCCATCAGCTTCAAGCCCAAACCGCCCCAAGATAGCTTAGACAAAGCTGCCACCACAGCCACCAAAAGCCAAAAACTACATTTTTATTCCCAATATTTTTCACTCAAATATCAATTCACTCTTCCCTATTTTTCTTACCTAAATAAACATTCCTAATTCATTTTTTTACCCTGGCTTTTCACTAATATTTTACCCAACCAAACATTTCATATTTCCAATACTCTTACACTTACTCTATTTATCCTACCACTTCCCAACACAATTAAATTAATCAATTTATTTATTTTAATTTGATTAATTTAATCTCCATATTTTGCCTATAAATAGAGTCTTGTAAGACCATTTGGGGAGCTCTTCTTCATCTTTTTTCAACCTCTTCTACACTTCATATTTCTCTCTTCTTTTCATTATTTTCTCTCTACCATTTTCATCTTTTGAAGAGCATGTCAAGTATGTTATTTTGTAATTTTTATTTCAATCTAGTTATGAGCTTCTAATCTTTTTCAAAGATTATTAAGATGATGATAAAGCAAAATGTAACTAGATAGTATGTTTTGTTGTATATTGATTTCCCATTTGTACAACATTGTTTGTGGATTTTTCTATCAAAGATATGCATCTTTCATCTAGTATTGATTGTTAAAGCATATTACACTTAGTTCTTCATTATGCAAAAATATGATATTCTTTGATTATATGTTTTTCATTAAAATGTTCACATCTAATTCTTAGAGCATAAGTATCATATTTTTCCTAAACATAATCTCTTTGATTTTTTGTAGTTTCATTAGGTTGTAACACAACTAATGCTTAGAAATTATATCTTATATAAGTGAAGAAAAATCCTACATTTTTTTTAAAGTAACTTGTGCTTGAATGGAAAATGTATTTTGAAAAAAAAAGTATAGTGTGATTTATTTCAACTATATCTAAAATTGGGAATCAATGTACTTATAAATACTATTGAACTTGAATTTTGTGGATTCTAATATCTTAATAATCTTATTTTACATATCTCATTTGAAAATCATTTTTCTATTTAATCTTAAATCTTTTTATTACTTGTCTTTTATTTTTCTAAAACAAAATCTCATCAAATATTTGGAACTAGGTTAGAATATTCTTGCTTTGTTTGAAAAAGTTTCTTTTGATGTTAGTCAACTCCCGTGGGTTCGACCTCGTACTTACATGAACATTATATTCCGAAACGATTCGTGCAGTTGCGAGTTTAAATATTAAAACACCCTCTTTTGGGATCAACATTCTTCGCGTTCGAGCAGCTGGGCGAGAAGATCGTCGTCGATGGGTCGTTCACCTCCCCACAAATCTGGCATTAAAGTCTGCAAACAGAAGAATGGGGAGGTGAGGATAGAGAACATTTAAGGCTTTTTAGAATAACGCTGGTCGAGTATAAAAGTTAAGCTTTTATACAGCAGCATTCTAACAAAAAGCTAAAATTTTCCACACGAACAGTTTGAGAAACATATCAAAGGGTGAAAGCAAAAAGTTTTTCATAAAAGCTTTTTCAACTCCCCTTAGGGCGGGAAAAACCTATTTTTCGGCTGGCCTAAAAATCAAATTTTTACTTCGGTTTTACGTCCTAAAAAGTATGATTCCAACTATCAAACTAACTCGTAACATTTTTTCACTCACAAGACATTCTACTGACAAGCATCTCAACTCAGAAGTAGATAAACTCAAACAATCAAACATACAGAAACATGCATTATAAGAATATGAAGCATAAAGGGTCAAAGACTTACCAGAGAGAAGGTCGTGGAGATTGGTGAGAATTTTCGAAGATCAGGGAACTCTCGGGCTGAGTCTTGAGAACGCAGAAGAACGGTCTCCAGAAGAAAATGGAAGCTCTGGTTTTAGGGTTTCTTGAAAGAGTAATGGCGTGTGTAAAAAGAAAAAGGGAACTTCGGAGATGTTATATATAAGTTTGTCTGTGGCATTAAAAGGGATTAATCATCAGTTTCCCCTTTTTCGAAGCATGGGGAAGCGAGATAGCCGTTGAATTATTACTGGGGAAGCGAAAAGTCATGATTAGACAAGAGTAGGTTGCTTTTTCCAAGAACACACGAAGGGTTCTGACACGTATGGCGGGGTCACTGAAGGGTCGTTTTCTCAAAAGTTTTTTTATTGCTCGTAATAAATAAACTTGGGGGGAAAATGTTATCCAAAAAACTGGCATAGATGACGGGGCAAGTGATTCCTGGACACGTGGCTGACACTTGAAGGAACTCTGCTAAGATATCGACCAGAAGACACATTATAAGCAGTAGGCGGCCTAATCTTACCTGCGACCAGTCTGGTCGATGGTTCCGCATTCGACATGATGTTTCCATAAAGATCTTTGTAAATCCCAAAATTGACTCCCACAATCTCCTGAGTATCTGATTATTTAGGAGAGAATATCTGTAACAAATTCATGTAATCCCCCTTGAGCCTATAAATAGAGAAAGATAGCTCAAGGAAGAGGACTTTTTCTTTTGGCTTTCGAATCATTTGAGACTAGAGTAATCATATTTGAGATATTGTATTGTTCTTCAGAGGTTAGTGAAACTCATTGAACCCAAGTTCTTTGATCACTCCTTTGATCCTCACATCAATAACAATCTAAGTGGACGTAGGTTATTACCAGATCCTGGGGACGAACCACTATAAAATATCGTGTTCTTATTATTTTCGTCATCACATTTTTTTCAGCGCATTATTCCACGTCAAGCGTATTTTGACTCCGTGTCAGTTGACCAAAATCAGGGTCAACACTTTGTGCACCACATATCTGCACCCCCGATGCACACCAACTGACTCCACGGTGACTCACACCAATAGGAATGACTATATTAGCGGAAAAGAGACTTTCAAAGGCAAAAGGGACAGACGCCTTACAAGTGCAAAAGCCTACATGTGGCTCAAAAGGATCGCACGGGTAAGAAGTATGTATTGGTGTACAACTCTGACACCCATCCTTGGCAAGTAGTGGACGTACGAAGAATGGTGACATAGCCTGCATATGGCGCCTCGAGAGGGCAAGGGAAAGGCGGATCTTAGCCCGTCCGCTTTAAGGGACTCTCTAAGCAAGAGGAGGCAGGACCTGGACACTGAAATGAGGAGCCTGCAAAGCAAGATCGTCACCGCATCTGGCGGTCAGGCTTCAGAGGAAGAGTTCGACCATGAGTCACCCTTCGTGAGGGAGATTCAGGCCATCCGGCTCCCTGCCAACTTTAAGGAACCCAATATGACCCCCTACGAAGGAAGCACGGATCCAAAGTATCACCTGGATGCGTTTAACGACCTGATGAAACTGAGAGGGATTGGTAGTGGAGCCAGATGCCACTGCTTTGCCGTCACTTTGAAAGGACCCGCCTACAAATGGTTCAAAAGATTAAGGCCAGGGTCCATCAGGTCCTGGCAGCAGTTTTTTGATGAATTCCTCCAACAGCACCACGCCGTGCGGGACTACACGATGCCAGGCACCAGCCTAGCCAACGTGAAGCAAGGGGAAAATGAGAGCCTGAAGAGCTACATTCACAGGTTCAATATGGAGGCCGCGAAAGTGGGGAGCCTAACCCGCCGAGAGTTAAAAATGGCCATTACAGCCGGGGTGCGCCTAGGAAGCAAGTTGTGGGACAACATGCTGAAGAGGGAAGTCACCGACTTAGATGACTTCTACGAGAGGGCACAGAAATACATTCGTGTGGAGGATGGCCACGCTAACCTAAAGGCGGGAAATGAGGGGTCCAACGCGAAGCACCCAGCTAACGACGGGTCGAATGTAACAAAGAAGAAAAGGGCGTATAATGGGTCGAGAGATGATCAGCAGAGAAAGACCAAACAGGGGAGTGATCATAGGCAAGTGGCTTACACTTACTATACAAACCTTACAGATACCAGGGAGCATATTTACCTCACCAATGAAGACCGAGTTCCCTTCAAGAAGCCCCCACCAATGAGAAAGGACCGGTCCAAAAGGGATCCCAGTAAATACTGCCAGTACCATAAGGATATCGGGCACACCACGACGAAGTGTATCCACTTGAAGGAGGAAATTGAGGAGCTCATCCGCAGGGGGCATCTAGGCCGTTATATCAGGAGAGAAAGGCCGAAGCCAGAGGACGAGCCTACGATACCCCAGACGCAAGGGCGAGCCCCAGAAATACAGGGAGAGGTCCAAACCATTTTTGGAGGTCCAGGATTTAGGGGGGACTCTCGGAAGGGGCGAGATAGATATGCAAGAGAGGCCCGACGAAGTCCACCACCCTGCATCATCAGTTTGGAACAACGACCCCCAAAAAGCTTCAAGGGGGAAAATGACTCGATCACATTCACTGAGGAGGATGCGCGGGGGGGGGGGGGGTACATTTTCCCCACAACGACCCACTGGTGTTGACAGTTCAGTTGGAAAATATGCGTGTGCATCGGGTCCTAGTGGACAATGGGAGCTCGGTGGACATCCTGTATCGCCCTGCTTTGGAAAATATGGGGCTGGGCATTCGTCACCTAAAGCCCTGCCAGTCTTCCCTATACGGATTCACGGGGGACTCAGTGCAACCCCTAGGGATGATCGAATTGGCGCTCACCATGGGGGAGCAACCCCGGTAGACTACAGTCATGGCTAACTTTGTCGTAGTAGATTGTGTGTCAGCTTTCAATGCGGTATTGGGGAGGCCATCCCTAAGAGAATTGAAAGCCATAACTTCTATATATCACCTGGTTTTCAAGTTCCCAACTCCAGGAGGGGTCGCTAGTATGAAGGGAGAACAGAAAGAAGCAAGGGAGTGCTACAACACCTCACTCCGTGCGCCTGTGAAACCGCGGGAACCAATGGCCATGGTGATACATGAGGCGCTACGTGTGCCCGCGGGGAGTCCGCATGAGGTAGACCCTCAAGTCGTGGAGGAGTCAAGAGCAGAACCAGTGGAGGAAGTAGAGGAGGTTGTAGTAGTGGAAGAACCGTTGAGAAAACTGAAGGTAGGAAGAAGCCTGCAGTGTGACGTGAAGAAGGAGCTGATAAGGTTTTTGAAGGATAATCTGGATGTATTCGCTTGGAGTCACGAAGATATGGTGGGTATAGACCCCAGTGTTATGTGCCACCATTCGAATCTCCCCTGAAGCGAGGCCCGTTAGGTAGAAGAGGCGGGCGCTAGACCCAGAAAGGTACGCGGCCTTAAAGGAAGAGGTCGACAAGTTGAAGGCCAATGGGTTTATCCGTGAGTCTTTTTACCCTGTGTGGGTGTCGAATCCAGTACTAGTCCCAAAACCAAATGGGAAATGGAGGACCTGCGTCGATTTCTCAAACCTGAATAAAGCTTGTCCTAAGGACAGCTTCCCGCTCCCTAGGATAGATCAGTTAGTAGATACGACGGCAGGACATGAATTACTGAGCTTCATGGACGCCTACTCGGGGTACAACCAGATTCCGATGAACCCAGCAGATGAGGAGCATACATCATTCATTACGGACAAAGGGCTCTACTGTTACAAGGTGATGCCCTTCGGGTTGAAGAACGCGGGTGCCACCTATCAAAGGTTGATCAATAAGATGTTCGCTAACCAGATAGGAATGAACATGGAGGTGTATGTTGATGATATGTTAGTAAAGACCAAGAATGCAACAGAGCTCAACAAGGACCTTGGTGAGATGTTTGACACACTTAGGAAGTACCGAATGAAGTTGACTCCCGTCAAGTGCACCTTCGGTGTATCCTCAGGAAAATTCTTGGGCTTCTTGGTCAACTCCAGAGGCATCGAGACCAATCCTGATAAGATAAAGGTCATGATAGAGATGAGCCCGCCTAAGAACAAGAAGGAAGTGCAGTGCTTAAGAGGAAGGGTGGCGGCCCTTAATAGATTTATTTCAAGATTAACCGATAAGTGCCTCCCCTTCTTTAACATCCTCAAAGGGAGCAAAAAGTTCGCTTGGGATGTGGAATGTGAAGAGGCATTTATCAAGCTGAAGGAGCACTTGGGGAAGCCACCCCTGTTGGCGAAACCTGAGAAAGGCAAGAAGTTATACCTATACTTGGCAGTGTCTGAACATGCCATAAGCGCAGCCTTGGTTAAAGGGGAGAAGAAGCAGCAACAACCAGTGTACTATATCATCAAGCGTTTGGTGGACGCGGAGAACCGGTACCCAGAGATCGAAAAGTTGGCCTATGCATTAGTTGTGGCCTCGAGGAAGTTGAGGCCCTACTTCCATGCGCACGCAATTGAAGTTCTCACGGATAGTCCTTTAAAGCAGGTCTTGCATAAACCTGAGACCTCAGGGAGGCTGATGAAATGGTCGGTTGAGTTGAGTCAATTCGATATCGTGTATACCCCAAGAGCTTCCATCAATGGACAGGTGCTGGCAGACTTTATAGTGGAGTTCACCTGTCAGCCGAATGGAGGAAGAAGTGAAGAAGGGGAGCAGCCTGTCATAGAGGAAGAACGAGGGGATCTTGAGGAATGGAGTCTGCATGTGGACGGGGTGTCCAATGAAGGAGGATCTGGAGCAGGTATCATGATGACAAGACCCGAGGGACACAAGATGTATTGTGCGATCCGGTTCAGGTTTGAGGCCTCCAATAACGAGGCGGAGTACTAGGCGCTCCTGGCTTGCTTGCGTTTAGCCCAGGAGCTAAAGGTGACGCACCTTCATATTTTTAGCGACTCTCAGTTGGTGGTATATCAGGTAAAAAGGGAATATCAGGCGAGGGGACCAAAGATGGCAGCCTACTTGGAAAGGGTGAAAGGCTATCTGGGACGGCTAGTAGCATATAGCATAGAGCAGATCCCCAGAGAAAGAAATTCCCATGCTGATGCACTCGCGAAGCTGGCTTCTACCAAGGATGGGGATATTTTGGAGTCGATACCCGTGGAATACTTACCCAAACCTAGCATCGTAAGCGCAGACATACATATGGTTAGTGTCCCAAAGGAGTCGTGGGCGTAGCCGATTAAAAGATACTTGGAGGAAGGAACCTTGCCTGTGGACAAGAAAGAGGCCCGAAGGTTGGTGTATAAGGCAGCTAGATACACCTTGATAGATGTGGTTCTATACAAGAGAGGGTTCTCAATGCCACTTCTGCGATGTGTAGAGAAGGAGGAGGCGTTAAAAGTACTGCATGAGATACATGAAGGAGAATGTGGTAACCATGAGAGTGGACCCTCAACGGCTAGGAAGGCCATAAGACAAGGGTACTACTGGCCCTCAATGGAGAAAGATGCAAACGACTTTGCCAAGAAATGCGACAAATGCCAGAAACACGCTAACTACACTCGGAGGCCCCCAAATGAGTTAACTAGCCTGACCAGCCCTTGGCCCTTCGCTATTTGGGGGATAGACTTGATCGGCGCCCTTCCTGCGGGTAGGGGAGGGGCGAAGTACGTAGTAGTAGCTGTTAGAGAATATATATTAATACTTCAATGGAAATATGGAAAAACCAAATACAACTCTATGCAAAAATACAATGGACAAGATAATATTGATTAAATAAATATTACAACTCAATTGCTCAAAATACAAGTAAATAGAAAGATGTAGAAGAAGAAGATTACAAACTCAATACTATAATAATACAAGTAAATAAGAAGAACAAAAGAATGAAAACACAAACAAACTCTCACACTCAACCAAAGTGTAGAGTAGTGGGGATCACCAACTTGAACAAGGTTCAAGACCTTTGTCCAAAAGCTTATTTCCCTCTATTCTCTAAGCACTAAGGGATCTCTCAAAGAAATAGCTCTATGGAATTATCAAGCCTTTTGGTGTATTTTTCAGCCAAGTGCTTTGTGGATGAAAAATGGTATGTCTTACAAGTGAGCATTAGGCTCCTATTTATAGAGTTTGAGATACCCCTTTGAATTTCAAATTCCACCAACCCCCATGGCTATTACCAATGTTTAATTGGATGTTTATGGAATTAAAATGGAGATTTGGGAGTTATTTGGAATGTTAGAACCGTTCAAATTGGAAAAAACTGAAAATTCACATAGGCTGTCAGCCTCACTGGCCGCAGCCACAGGCCATTTTCAGCACAAAAAAGTCATTTTCCAAAACGTTTCAAAACGTCCCAAATCCTTTCCCACATGATTTTGTAACCTCCAAACACCTATTGGGAGTTAAAAACATGTCTCCAACAGTCATATATCATCATGACTTTGTGAAATCCAATCTTAAATGTGTAACATATAATATACACATTATTGGGTAATATTTGGGAGTTACAAATTTGTAACTGATTTTGTAACTCCAAAATATGTCACATTTGGGCACACACATGTGTCTAATTTTTGTGACTCTCAATGATATGTTACAAGGTGTGACAAATCACATTTTGTCACATTATTTAATCTAATATTATATTATATGAAATAATATAATAGTAGCTGTAGACTATTTCACCAAGTGGGTTGAAGCGGAGCCACTCGTGAAGATAACTGCCAAACACATCACCTCATTCGTCAACAAGTTCATTGTTTGTAGATACGGAGTGCCCTACAAAATTATTTATGACAACAACACCCAGTTTGAGGGGGGAGCCTTTGAGGAATATTGTAGGGGAAGGGGGATAAAGAGAAGTTTTTCAGCAGTGGTACACCCACAGGCCAATGGGCAAGTGGAGGCCATTAACAGAGTTCTTAAAAAGAACCTGAAAACCAAGTTAGAAAAGATGAAAGGAGCCTGGGTGGAAGAGCTGCTGAATGTGCTATGGGCCTACAGAACCACCCCTCGCACAACCACTGGGGAGTCCCCATTCTCCTTAGCATATGGGTGCGAGGCCGTCCTCCCAGTGGAGATGCAGGTGAGTTCCTTTAGGGTACAGGCGTATGGAGACTAGGCCAACCGCGTAGCTCTGGCTGAGAGCTTGGACATGTTAGAAGAGAGAAGGGAAAAAGCACAAACGATGGTGGTGGTATACCAACAGTGCGCAGCAAGGTACTACAACTCGAGGGTGCAAGAGAGAACTTTCAGAGTTGGCGACCTGGTGCTAAGGAAGGTACTCCCCAACACGTGAGACCCAGGGGCAGGAGTGCTTGGGGCGAACTGGGAGGGGCCCTACCAGGTTGCTCAGTGCATACCCCCAAACACTTATAAGCTGGCGCGCATGGACGACACCATCATACCTCGAGCATGGAACGCAGAGCACCTTAGGAAGTACTACCAGTAAGGCACCCATGCCCAGTGCTAAAAGGATAGGTCTTCAAAAGTGTTGCATGTTATCTTAGTATGGTAGAGAAGAATCAAAGAGGTTACTTAGATAACCTCCTGAGTAGGTGTAAGTTTTTTTTTTTATTTCCTACGAGGATCTTATATGTATCGCTGTAGCCAGAATTCTATGAATGAGACTAGTTACACCTTCGCACTCCATTTTTTTTACTTTACGTGAGCATCAACCAAAGTGCCTGCCGAAGTAAACTTCACCAGACACTTGGGGGGAAATAGTGGCCCGTGAAGATAAAGCACACAACAAAGGGAAGAATCCCAAGAAGGAACCTCCATCAGGAGGACCCAAAAGGGACCATGCCCGTGAAGATAAAGCACACAACAAAGGGGAGAATCCCAAGAAGGAACCTCCATCAGGAGGACCCAAAAGGGAACATGACCCTAAAACGGACCCTTTAACGGGGGATCCCAGAGGGACCCCCTATATCAGGACCTTAAGCGAAGTCCTTACAAGGCATCCCCTGGGATTACAAGGATTAGCTACCCTTGTGAACATCAAGGAGGCCATAGGGACTTACAAAAAAAAAAAATGGTAACGACAATAATAAGTCTAGAGCGGCCACCAAGCCGTCTAGCCAAAAAGGGTCCTAAAAGAGACCCATGCAAAAATAGTACTATGAATAACGACGAGAATGATGCTTCTCGCAAAAAAGTAATAAGCGCGCGCAATAATATATAAAAGGATAGCTAGGGCCCAAGGGGTCAAAATATCTTTATAAAAGTAATCAAGAGGCACCAAAAGAGGTCCTAGTGAACCCTTTCACATGGGCTCCAAAGGACCTCCAGCCTGGTAAATAAAAGAGGGGAACCAACCAAACCCCATCATACAGGCTCAAAAGGACCTCAAATGCAGTAGAATAAGAGATAAATAGCAACACATGTATATATACATTGAAAAAGAAAGTTTTGAAGACAGTACAAGAGTTACAAAAGAAAAATAGTAAGAACGATAATATTACAACGACTCACGTGAGCATACATATACTACGGGCTAGCAAAGGCAATGAAATAGCAACCTCAGGGCCTCCTGCCCCGGGCGCTCCACCCAGCTGCCCGGGTCACGGCATACTCGCCAAAGGAGGAGAAGTCAAAATTGGGGTCCTGCCTCCATATGCCATAGAGGGCGCGCTCTATAGACCTATGCTCGGTAGTCGCTCTCTCCGCTTCTAAAGAGGCAACCCTCTCCTGTGACGCAGCAACCTCAGCTCTAGCAGCTTCAAGATCGATCTCTAGGGAGGAGACCCTCACCTGAGCAGTAGCCGCGGTAGTCTGGGCACCCTGGAGCTCGCTCTCTAGCTTGGTAACCTTGTCCTGTAGCTTCGAGACCTTGGCAACCACTTTATTCCTCTTTATTAACGAGTTGGAAAATTTGGTCCGAACCCTTAACAACTTGTCCTTGGTTGCATTAAGATCTCTCTCAAGCTCCTGAGCCCGTGCTGCGAGATGGTCCCTCTCGGTGCACGACACGGAGAGATTGCCAGCCGAGTCGGCAAAGCCGCAGTATAGGTCTGTACAAGAAAGTTAACAACAGCAACAATAAGTGACAAAAGCAAAAGATATATGCATAAACACCTATACATAATAGGGCCGACGTGAGGTGCGGGAACTCACCCAAGTCATGGTACGCCTTAGGTTCTCCCCAAGGTCCAACTGAGCAACATTCCCAAGGACATTCTAGTCAGATACGGGGAGGCTCGAGGCAAGTTGGATGTATCGCTGCCCGTAAGACGTCGCCATCCAAGTCACCCAGGGCTCCCCATCCACACCAGGAGCACCTGGCTGGATGAGGACGGATGACCTGCTCGCCGAAACGAGAGGGGGTGCGGTGAAAGTGGAAAACTGAGGCTCTGGTAGATCAGAGGGAGGCTCCGAAAGGTCGGTGAAATAAGTCCCCTATGGTCTAGGGTCGAGAGGAGCCTGAGTGAAGGCATCGTAGCCCTTAGGGTCAGGGCAAACATAACACCCCGGAATGGCCTGCTGGTCTTGAGAATGAAGGGCTATGTCTGGATCATAGGAGGCACATGGAGGGCATCCCCCAGGAGATGGAGGCAACTGGTGAGATCCCCCGCGGTCAAGGGGGGCTTCTTCTGGCTCCTCCTCATCCTCATAGTCATCTGCGCAAGGCTCGGCCAAGGCCCCCTTCATCTTCGAGGACCCAGAGATGGTCCACAGCAACTTGGGGTCCGAGACAGGGGACAATTTATGATGGTTTAGATTCTTCACGGTGAATAGGCACACCGCCTTTTTCATAGTGGGGTCAGTGTTGAGAAACATTCTCATGTCTCTCGCTTCCGACCCGACGACTGTGGGATCGGCGAATTTCTCTGCATAATACACGCCATGGTCGATATGAACGTAAGTCATGAAACAATAAGTTGTAAGAAAGTAAAAGAGAGAAAGTGATGCTCAGGGTACTTACTGAGAGTGGCCTGGAAGTCCTCGCAGACCGAGAGGGGGCCTTCCACGAAGAAAAAGTCCTGCTTCCAGGACCCCGGGTTGGACACCGAGCCCTCTATCAAAGATGCCTCGTTGTTGGCTTTTTGTAAATAGTAAAAGCCCTTGGACTTGGGAAGGGGCTTGAGGTTGTAGAGGAAATTCACCTCTGTCACCGTAGGAGTGCGTTTAAACAGCTTTGTAAATACAATGAAAAGACAGCTTAAAGTCAGCCAGCCATTGGGAGCCAGCTGAAGCAGGGCAAGGTCGAAGTAGTTGAGGACCGCAACAAAGAACGGGTGTAACGGGATGGTACCACCCGCTTTCAGGATGTGCTCGCTGAGGGCCACGAAGCCGGGCCTAGGACTGTCAGCCCGGCATGTCTCTTGAGGAGCATATAACGCGTACTCCGGAGGGACGCAATAGTTATCCACAATGTCCTTCAGTTTGTTTTCGGACACACGCGACACCAGTTCGGTTGCCAGTAACGGAGCATCGTCCAGTTCATTGGAAGCCACCTGTCGTCGTGCCCTCGGCATATCTGCAAAATCAAAAGAAAAATGTGAGGAAGAGATAGAACACTTGACCCTCCATTTTTTCTTCCTAGCAAGAGTCTTCCATCGAGGGAGCGACTGCGGAAGTGCTGAGCTAGGAAAAACCGAGACTAGGGGCTGTGGAGAAGCGGAGGCAGCCCCATGACAGTCATCAAGCGAGGATGGGCTGGAGGGCTCAGGCGGAAGGTGTCCCTCCATAAACTCCAACTCCCTCTGCAACTCTAAGAGGGTCACCCTAAGGCTCGCTACATGGTCACTAAGGTCTGGGGGGAAAGGTGCTCCGTCTCCTCTCGACACCGAGTCAATTTCGCTCTCCACCACCCAAATTTTACGCCTAAGTTCAGCCATGTACTCAAGATGGCGGATACGGGCCTGCCTTAAGGAGTCATAGTCCTGGTAAGGGTTTTCCTCAGGGGAATCTGAGTCTGAGGACAGGTCAATAAACTCAACCCTCGGAGGTATGTCGGACGGGCCATCACTGGCCATGAGACCTCGTCCCGAAAGCGAAAATGGGTTCACGTATAAATGAGGGGATGGCTACAAAACATAAAGGAATAGGCTTAATATCTCTAGATGCAAACGTCCTAAATGGCCCACTACAAGGTATAAAAAAGAGGGGCATGCATATGGTCAAACTCACTACAAGCTCAGGCCAAGGTACCCCATCCCGAGTAATACTAATTTGGACCCAATGAACGTAAGGGAAAAAGAAAATATACCTCAAGCAGATAAGATGGAGCGTTGTCGAGGTCGAAAGGAGGTCGAGGGCCAAAAGCACCAAATGGTCGAATTTACGCGTCTGCAAAAATAGACCAAAAGGATGTGTTAGCCTCCAAATAGATACCCCAAGAAATTAGCTCATATGTAAAAAAAAAAAATGAAATGAAAAAATAAAATAAAGAAAACTATGGCAAAAGTGAAGTTGTGGGGGATTGAACCCCTTACCTCTTGAAAGGAGTAAGGATCTAGATACCACTAAGCTAAGGAAGTAAGGTGTAAATAATAGGCCTTGCATGAAGGCCTATTTATAAGAATCAAGGAGAATAGTCTAAAGAGCACCTAAAGGTCCTCTCCTAGACTGGGGGGCAAGTGTGGATGCTCAATATTCCATGCCCATAAAAGATCCAAGACGCGTGCTAAGGTCCCATAAAGGCCTAGATACATGTTTGAGCCGCGAGACGCTCGGGCCACCGCCCTCTCGCAACGACCTCCAATGCACCCCTCGCCTAGCCTCGCCGTGGCTGCACCTCGAGGGCCTCGCGAGAGAAGGCCTCCTCTAGCCTCGCCTAGATCCTTGCCTCGCCGGAAGGCTCGTGGAAGGGCCTCGCATGCCCAGGACCGTGCCCCGCGAGATGGCCTCGCGTGCCAAGGACTGTGCCCCGCGAGATGGCTTCGCGTGCCTAGATTCATGTCTCGTAGGAGGGCCTCGCATGCCTCGGACCATGCCTCGCGAGATGGCCTCGCGTGCCCAGGTCCATGGCACATAGGAGGGCCTCGCGTGCCCAGGATTATGGCTCATGGGAGGGCCTCGCGTGCCTTAGACCATGCCTCGCGAGATGGCCTCGCGTGCCCAGGTCAGTGACGCATAGGAGAGCCTTGCGTGCCCAGGTTCGTGGCTCGTAGGAGGGCCTCGCGTGCTTAGGACCGTGTCCCGCGAGATGGCCTCGCGTGCCCAGGTCCGTGACGCATAGGAGGGCCTCGCGTGCCCAGGCTCATGGCTCGTAGGAGGGCCTCGCATGCCTAGGACCGTGCCCCGCGAGATGGCCTCGTGTGCCAAGGATCGCACCCCGCGAGACGATTTCACGTGCCCAGGCTCATGGCTCGTAGGAGGGCCTCGCACGCCTAGGACCGTGCCCCGCGAGATGGCCTCGCGTGCCCAGGTGCATGGCTCGTAGGAGGGCCTCGCATGCCTAGGACTGCGCCCCGCGAGATGGCCTCGCGTGCCCAGGCTCGTGACGCATAGGAGGGCCTCGCGTGCCCAGGCTCATGACTCGTAGGAGGGCTTTGTGGGTCCAATTCAGTGGCTTGCAGGAAGGCCTCTAGGTCAGCATCTCACGAACCTCGCTCAGGTGCCTAGGCCTAGCACCTCGCAAGGCTCTCATAAAGCGCGCTTTGTGCACCACATATCTGCACCCCCGATGCACACCAACTGACTCCACGGTGACTCACACCAATAGGAATGACTATATTAGCGGAAAAGAGACTTTCAAAGGCAAAAGGGACAGACGCCTTACAAGTGCAAAAGCCTACGTGCGGCTCAAAATGATCTCACGGGTAAGAAGTATGTATTGGTGTACAACTCTGACACCCATCCTTGGCAAGTAGTGGACGTACGAGGAATGGTGACATAGCCTGCATATCTCTAACCGTATATCAGAGCCTTACGTCTGAAGCCACTCCTCTAACACCCGTACCAGGCAGGTAGTGGAAGTACGATCAAGTACTAAAGTGGAGGTGCACCCACCAACTCCGACCATGTACTGGAGCAGACACCACTACCCCTGAGACCACTCACTTGACAGTGTACTGGCGTACTACCTGGTCCCCTGGACCACATTGTATTAGGGGCCATTAGAGCCTACTATAAAATAAACCCCAATTCCACATGGAAGGGGGTTTGGAAAATTTACTGTAGCAAGTGCATCATAGTGAATGAAAATTGATTTCTCCATCATTGTTCTGCAATTGTTCTTGAGTTGATACTTAAATTTCTAAGGCTTTTCTATTGACAATCTTTACTTTGCAATTTTTCCAACTTAACTTAGTTGACGAGTTCTCACCGTCAACATTAGTCAAAGATATTGATTGATGCATTAGAAATGCAAAAGTTTTAGGTATGTTTTTTAGACGACGCATAAAATCTTTGTGTTTTGATTTTAAGTATCGCTTTTCAGCCGACATAAAAAATTGATTGGTTTAAGCATCAACTACTAACCAACACTACAAGTGGTTTTGACATCGCCCTAGCAGGGTATGTTGCTCGATAAGGCTCTCGTCATGAAATGTGGTTTTATGAATTTTAAATTTGAGTTTAGATTTGTCTTTTTTTTTGGTTATTTGTTTGGTTTGTACAAATCTTTGTTCTAACTCTATTCGATTAGTACAAATATGAGTTTGTTGGACATTTAATATTGAATATGTGTTTGTGTGAGTATGATTGTTGGAAGAAGAAACGTATGCTGCAATGATTTCTTACTTATGGCATCAGTTATTATAAAATTTTGGTGTTGGCCTTCCAATGCTACATGTTGGATAATCAAAGCAGTGACACCTATACATTTTTTAGTGTCAACCTATATGACTGATGTTGTACACTTTTGGTGTAAGATTATAATTGTCACCAAACCTCCTACCTAAGGCGTTGCTCAATTTGACTTCAATTGTTTAATTGACGTTGATAATATATAGAGACGTTTTTTGGTCACCACTAAAAGATATATATTTTTTTCTTTTTTCTATTAGTGTATGGATTTTTGGTTTTTAATTTTGATTTATGGACTTGATGCAATAAGAAATAGCTCTAAAACAATGTGATTGCAAACAAAAATAGATAAGAAGGAGGCAGAAGGAAAAGAAAGAAAAAAGGATCTTTTTATTTATTTATTTTGTAGTTTTTTATTATGTTTTTTTTTCATACTTATTAAAATGATCGAGTATAATAAAATTAATCATTTATAAAATTTGATGGTATTTTAGTCTTATTTAAAAATATTTTAACCAAATTTAAGCTCAAAAAATCTTTTTTAACAGATTACAAAATAAAAAAACAATTTCAGATTATTTTCAAATATATGGTCCCCAAAAAATTTAAAATTATAAATATCCCCTTCTCTTAAGAACCTAACTTCACAACTCCTATTTTTAGCCCCAATGTGTATAAATCTATACATTCATACTTCAATATATTTAAGTTTTTATGATTTGTCATGGGATCTTTAGCATCTCACATTTTATTTTTAGAAATGGCATGTGATTTTAGTCACCTGGTTAAGTTTCACCAATACACATTTGAATGTGAATATAGTCATTTTGTTTGTATGCTACGCGAACCTCTTGAAATCATTCACTAAATTTGTCATAGGTTAATTGGTTTGTGCTTTTTTTTGCACAAGTTTGTTTACCTCGGATTGCTCAAATGAGTATTGTTAAGCTTTATTGTCTACTTTTTTTTAAGGTAACTTTATCTCATATAGTCGCTAGTTCTAGCGACTCATATTTTGACTTTGTACACCTTTTGGCTAGATAATACTAGCTTTTTGAATGGAATCAATCTCTCCACTACTATTTTTTTTTCAATTTTAATGTGATTATTTCACTTGTAATAAAAAAAAACCTCAAACATGTGGACTCATAGTTCAAGCAGGACTCTTCGACTCAATAATAAATTTGTTTATGTAAATGAATTTGGTGTTTTGTTATCTGATATAAAAACTTTATTGTCTAAATTTATGAGGACAACTCTATCACATATTAGTTGTGTTGATATTAAAGTGGTTCATGTTCTAGCTAACCATGTCCTTAAACTAGATAATGAATTTACTTAGATAGTAAAGATCCTTCCATCCACTGATCTATGATGTCATCACTTCACAATCTCAATGGTGATTCTTATCAGTTTTTTTGGTTAAAAAAAATAAAAAATAAAAAAGAAAGTAAAAGCGATCAAACGACACGCATTTCATCCTTTTATATGAAGAAAATTTCATTAATTTTTTTAATGACTACAATAATTAGGGGTGCATATGGGTCAGGTTTTCAAGTTTCGGGTGTATCGAGTTCGGGTTTTGTGAGTTTCGTGTTGGGAAATAGGGTACCGAACCCGCTCTAATTTTTTTTGGTTTTTTTGGGTAATTTCGGGTTTGGTCTGGTGGGGTGGGGTCGAGTTTCGGGTGAGATTGGACCAAAAATGGGCCTTGGTAAATTTTTTGACACTTTTTTTTTTTTTTTACTTTTCACATGTTTTTTTTTTTAACTTTGTTGTTAGTTTGATTCAATTGTTTTTTTTTACAAATTGGGTCTTGACAAATTTTTTTTGAAAGGGTAGGGGGTTATAGTTTTTTTTGTCATTAAATTTGAATTAAAATTAAAATATATATTTTTTAATTTGTTCGTGTATGTGTATTTATTACACCCGAACCCGACCAGAACATACTTAGGTTTGAGTCTAATCCGACTAAAAAATTAATGAGTTTTGTCAAAAACTGTATTTTCAGGTTGCGAGTTAGGTAGGTTGTGTAGGTTTTGCGGGTCAAATGTTCATCCCTAATAACAATAACAATGGATTTGAAAAGCAAGATGGATTAGGAGATGAGAGAAGGAAAATGAAAAGATAAGTTTTTATTTTATTTTTTATAATTACTAAAAGGGCCAAATATAATTGAAATGAGTTAATTCATTAAACTTGAGAGTATTTTGGTCTTTTTATAAATATTTCAACCTGATTAAGCTTAACTGGATTGCAAAACTAATGGCAATTTCAAAATATTTTCAAAAGGATTGTCCAAATTGGAATTTTGATTGAGCACAAAAGATCAAAGTTGTATTAACTTTTTATTTTATATCTCAATTGACAATTTATCTCTGTATGTTGTGTTATTATGAAGGATGGAGTTAAATGGAAGAAGAAGGACCAATGGTAGACCCATGATTTATTTCATCCAAGTTAGCACTCAATGGTTACATTAGTTATAGCCATTAAATTATTATTGAATAATTATGATTGATTTAATAGTCGCTTAAAATATTTAATTATTATTGATTATTAGCCTGCAACATGATACTATATGATTATATAATATATATTTAAAATGTTTTATTTCCTAATAAAAATGTTTCTTAAAATATATTTTATTTAAAAAATAAATTTTATTGCAATCACTATTGTTCTATAATTAAGTTTTTTAAATTAAATTATTTGATAGGTTTTTTTTTTCAGTTAAAATTCATCATTATTTATGTTATTTATACTTCAGTTCTTATTTTTTTTAGCATTTATATATCCTTAACCAAAATTTTATTTATAATTCTTTTGACAAAATCTTGATGTTAAGTTTATCAATTGCAATCTAAATAAGAATTGTTGGGATCGAGATCAAAAGAGCTCATCAATTTTGTGATATACGTTGTTCTAATACTCAAATACAAAAAGGATATATGCGATGGTAATTAACAATGAGAATAACTGCTGTGAGTCGTTGATGGAATAATGTTGAAGTTACTTTGAATATGCCATTGGTCTTTTGGAAAAAAAAATATGAAGGTCAATTAGTATAATAATTTATACTTTTGACATTGTAATTTTATGTTAAAAAATTAATTTACAACACAATATTTAAAATAAATAACTAAATAAAAAACTCGTCAACTATCCATCTCTTATACGTTTTTTTTTTTTTTTTTACTTAATTTTAATCTTAAGTCCTCTATTACATAACTATATTTTCTTCTTCTAATTATGGTCTCTCTTCTTCTAGGTATTGTACTATATTGTCTCAAAAGTCTATATGACATTATATGCTAAGGATTTTCAGGAAGTCTACGTGTTATTTGCAATTCTGTTTATATTTGAATTTTTGCAATTCTGTTCGTTTGAAATTTCTGTGTTTGTTTCTTCACTAATTTATTGCTTTCTTAGTTAAATTTTTCTTAGCTTATTGTTTCTGGTTGGGATTGGAGATTGTAATTCAAAATTTTGAATTGTTGGTTAATTAAAAAAGAAAAATAAATAAATAAAACTATTATATCAGATTATCAATAGATGTGAACAATTATAAATATAAGAAAATTGCATGAGAACAATCCTCAGTGTTAGTACACATGATACATTGTTCAAAAATATAGGTCGGAATGCCAAATTATGGCATTGGTCACCCTTACATCAAATATGAAATAATTTAAGGATTTACTTGTGAAAAAAATAATTAATTATTTATTACTCTAATTATAATTATTATATTAATAAATAATTAATTTAATTATTAACATAGAAGCTTTCATATTGATGACATGCTAAAATCCATTATAGCAAGTCACAAAAAAAAAAAAAAAATTATAGTTACATACGTATAAAATTTCATAAACTAAAAAGTTGGGGCAACTACCCCTCTAGGCATGCATTAGTTCTGTCAAATAGAAGGGCTGAAGCTTCCCCTCATTTCTTTCTTAATTTTTTTAATAATTTTTTACATATAACCCAATATTTTGAAAAATAATAATTTTTAAGTTCCCTTAAAATTTTAAAATTATAAATGTTTTCCCTACTTAAATACCTAACTTTGCAAACCTTCTTTTTAATTCGAATATGTATAAATCTATATATACTCTGATATAAATGAGTTTTTATAAATTTGTAATATTAATGCACTTATAATTTTTCTTATATAATTTGTCACGGGATCTTCAATAACCTCACATTCTTTTAGAAATAGCATGTGATTTTGGTCTCTTGATTAAATTTGACAAATACACTTTTGAATGTGAATATAGTCATTTTTCTAGCATGCTAATATACTTGGAACTCTTGAAAATTGAAATCACTCCCTAATTTGTTATGGTTAAGATTAGTAATATTGCCATTTTCCAATTCTTTATTATGAGATCATGTTCGAAATTTGTAGAGCTTGTTACTATGTTGGATATACATATATTTTTTAATTTTTTATAATCATATTTTTGTGAAACCTTTTGTGGAAAATGAGACTACAAACAAATACTGAATAAATGAAAAATACATAAAAGTCAAGATTGTTTTGCAAAAAAAAAAAAAAAAAAACAAAGAAAGAAAAAAAAGAAAAGAAAAGTGATTTGCCCAAGGCCCACCTCTAAAAGATGATGATTTAGTGTCATTGGAATTCTCATGATATTACTAAAAAACTTAATGATCAAGATGATAATCATTATTGATTATTCCCTTTCAAACAGGCACTTAGTTAATGTTAAATAAAATCATGCTTATTAATTAGTTTTTATTCTTAATAGTGATGCTCATTATATCCATACTTCAACAAACTAAGTGGAAAAGACTATTGTAGATGCGACGAATTATGTTATCAACAACGAAGCTCGTTAATAGTGGAAATGAGTCTAACGATCAATGAATTTGGAGATTTGGAAACATATTTTTAATAAAGATAGCAATCAAAGGACAAAAGTTTTATCCTAGAAAATTTCATTGATCTTTTTTTTTTGTGTCTAGTTTTTTCAATCTGTTGTTTGTCTTGTTCTAAAATATTTTCGGTCTTTTGTTTTGTCAGTTAAAATATGTATTTAATGAATTTTTAATTGTTTTTGGCATAGTTTTTTTTTGACAGTATAATTATTCGAGAACTGAATGTTGAATATTTCCTGTGATAGCTTTGAATAAAAGCAACCCTACCTTGTTTTTATCCATTATTCTCAACACTCAAATCAATAAAAAAAAAAAAATAATAAACGAAACAGTATATCGTGCTGAGCTTTAGCCCAGCCTCCCACTTCCCAAATCCCGATCAAACTCACTGTACACAAAATCTTTTTCATATACCAAACCAAACCAAAAACATGTATGGTTTGAGATTGAGACAATTGAATTGGAAATTTTAAAATTTTTTTTTAAATAAAAATATTTTTATTTTATTGGGAACAAATATAACACATAACCCCACATCCAAACAATAATAATAATAATGGAAAAAACACATGGCCCATGTGGTTTTTAGTGTTTAATCATGTTGTTTTTTCCTTTTTATATTATTTATCACTAAAAAAGTATTATACACTAAATGCAATTTCAATGAGTTAATTACATTTTTGTTTTAAGAAAATGAATTAATTATTTATTCTCGATTCCATTGTTTGATATAACATATATATATTTTTATTTATTCAAAACAAAATGTGTTATTGTGGTCACTAATTGTAATCGAAACTAAAAAGGTATAATTTAATATAAAAAATTACCACGAGTAAAATTTAATAATTTTTATAGCAAAACTACCGTTAATTTTTTCTCTTTATTTATTAAATCAAAAAAATTTCCACGTGGATCATATTAAATTTAATAGCAATTTAAAGAATTTTTCTTGAGAAAAATTAAACATATAAATATATAAAATTAGAGTTGAGTTCCAACTTTTCACAATCTAAAATTATTTAAAAATAGTTATAAGAAAGAAAGAAAAAAATTTGACCCAAATTTGATGAGTGAGCTCAAATACTCTACTTGGGTTGGGGCCAACAAACTAAAAGAAAATCGTCATTGATTATTGTAAAAAGTAAATTGTTATATAGAAGTGTGAAATAATTATTTTTTTTTTTAAAAAAAAAAAGAGAAAAAAAGAAGTCGTTCAGTTTCAGACAATAAGATGTGTTTTTAACTCAGATATAGTCTCTTACTTTTTTCCTCTTTTGTCTAAGCGATTCTTTTCTCAAAATTCTTCTGAGAAAAAAAGTCCGTTTTTGAATCAAATCAACTCTTTCATTTTTCGTATTTCTAGGGTTCTGATTTTTTGGCAGGGGTTCGCTCTGCAATTTCAGGCATTTATCAACTCGGATATGTGATCGAGAGTAGGTAAACCGAGTTGGGCTCAGTTGCGATTTTCCCCAGCAATCGAGTATGCTTACTCTCTCTTTTGTTGATTCTTATTTTTAATTATCACTTAAGATTTTTGATGTCTCGTCAAGTTAGTTGATTCTTCAGTTCGTTTAAACGGATAATTTTGAGTTTTTTTTTTGGTAGATCTGTATAACTGTAGCTCGCATGAGCAACATGGGATCGTAATCTCTTGTTTGGTTTCCTAGAAAATTAGAGAGGGAAGAAAATGAAAAAGATGGCAGATATTTGAATATGGGTTAATATTATTAAATTTAGTGGATGGTTCGTTTAAGTGTGATGACCCAAATTTTTTTTTTTAATAAAAAAATCAATATAGTCAAAGCTAACGAAGGATCATGTTATGGAATTGGAAGATGTCGAGCTGAGCTTAGATTAGTCAAGGTAGTCAATGATTTCTTGTTTTAAAAATAGGAGATATATGTGAAAATTGTTAAATCAGACTACTTCGAGGTTGAAGGAGTGTGAGGTTCTTCTATAAACTAACTAAAGGTTGGATAATATTAATGGTTTGTGGGGGTAAATTTTATACTAAGTCGACTATGTCTTTAATATTTGAGAAGGTGTGTTAGTGTAAGATTGGTTTGATCCTAAATTTTCAATACACATTTTTAGGTGTTTTTCTTCCTTAGCTCATAAAACTTGTTGCTTCTGTGCTACATGTCGTATCTGGTTTGAGTTCTGGTTGCTCATTTATAAACAAGTGCAAGCCTACTAAGAGTAAATACATCTATGTAACCAGTTACAAAAAACACAAACTCAGCTTCTCCGTGTAGTCTTGGATATTAATATATATATATATATGTCTGTGTCTGTGTATATATTTATACCCTTTTGAGCATATGCTTCAGGAAAGGCTTTCAGGGTGCTTTCTTTACATGAGTAATGATCCAAATTACTTTTGGGATTTAATAATCAACGTATAAAGTTTTTAGGGAAATGTAAAACTGCAGCTTTTTTTTCCTTTCTACAGGTTTTATGTGCTGTATTGATTGTGGAGCTCGCCCAATTTCCATATCACATTCCAGAGTTGGTACTTATGGCTTAATTGGAGCTCCCATTGGGTGAGAGTCATAACCAATTGAACCTCCTAGTGGTCTTGGAAGCTATATGAGCTCAACAACTGCTCATTTACCCCATGTAATGTGATACTTGCAAATGGGTATACTTTAAAAAGTATTTGCCTACTGACTATAAAGCTTTAGTAAGAAAGATGCCTTCATGGTGGGGGAAGTCGTCATCCAAAGAAGCTAAGAAGAAGACAAGCAAGGAAAGTTTCATTGAATCATTGCATCGGAAATTTAGGATCCCATCTGATGGCAGAGTTAACAATAGACCTGAGGTTTCTCGAAGACGTTGCAGTGACACAATTTCTGAAAAAGGATCTCGATCACCCCTGGAATCTAGATCTCCCTCACCTTCTAAACAAGTACCAAGGTGTCAAAGTTTTGCTGACAGACCTCATGCTCAGCCTCTTCCACTTCCAAGTCTACATCCTGCTAGTGTTGGCCGTACAGATTCTGGAATTAACTTATCACCAAGATGCGAGAAGGGATCCAAGCCATCATCATTTCTTCTCCCAAAGCCAAAATGCTTGCGTAGTAGGCCCAATCCCTCTGATTTAGATGGTGATTTGGTCACTGGTTCAGTGTCTAGTGAAAGCTCAGGTGATAGTGATGAACCAGCTGACTCACGTCAACGTAGTCCTCAGGCAACTGACTATGACAATGGAACTAGGGCTGTTGCAGGAAGTCCTTCCAGGTGAGCTTGATTGTATTCTGTTCATGATAATCCAAATATAATTTTTTTTGTTGGCAGATGGATTTACATGGTTACTGCTTTATTATTATTCTTTCATCTTGCTTACCCCCAACAATTATAATGAATCTTTTTTGGGTTGTTTCTGAAGTGTGGCGCTCAAGGATCAAACCCCTAATGTTTTCCAAATAAGCCCAAGGGAAGCAAAAAAACCAGCTAACCTCCCTACCAATAATCATATTTTGTCCACATCACCAAAACGAAGGCCTTTAAGCAACCATGTGCCGAATTTATTGGTTCCTTATAATGGTGGTTTCTGCAGTGCTCCAGACAGCTCCTTGTCAAGTCCCTCTAGAAGTCCAATGAGAGCATTTGGCTCTGAGCAAGTAGTGAACTCCGCCTTTTGGGCAGGGAAGCCATATGGCCCATTTCCGGATGTTACTTTAGCTGGATCTGGTCACTGCTCTAGTCCTGGTTCAGGTCATAATTCTGGACATAATTCTATGGGGGGGGACATGTCCGCACAGTTTTTTTTGCAACAAAGCAGGGGTAGCCCTGAATACTCCCCTGTACCCAGTCCTAGAATGACTAGCCCTGGCCCTGGCTCAAGAATTCATAGTGGTACTGTAACACCTATCCACCCCAGAGCAGGCGGGATGCCCAGTGATTCTCAGACAAGCTGGCCTGATGATGGCAAGCAACAAAGTCACCGTTTGCCTCTTCCTCCTGTGACAATCTCTAATCCTCCCCATTTTTCTACAAATTCAGCAGCAACATCTCCTTCTGTCCCACGAAGTCCAGGAAGGGCAGAGAATCCTGCAAGTCCCGGTTCTCGCTGGAAAAAAGGAAAACTGATAGGTAGAGGCACATTTGGGCATGTTTATGTTGGTTTCAACAGGTTTGTATGACTGCTTTTAAATCAATCTATTCTCATTTAAGGTTGCCTTTTTTGTTTATTGAAAGTTGAGTTTGTGCATTTCTGATTCATTGTATAAACTTGTTTAGCGAGAGTGGAGACATGTGTGCAATGAAGGAAGTTACATTGTTTTCAGATGATGCAAAGTCAAAGGAAAGTGCTAAGCAATTAATGCAGGTAAGTCACCCCAAGATTTAAGTTTTCTGTGACCATTATTCTTAGTCTAATTATGTAGTTAGCCTCTAATTTGAATTTGAATTTGCGTGGGTATGATATGATGAACTCATGAACAAGTTCTCTTAAATTTGGTGTTTAAACAGGAAATTACTCTACTAAGCCGTTTAAGGCACCCGAACATTGTGCAGTATTATGGATCTGACACGGTAAGTGTTTTATCTTTGTTCTGACACATCATTAGCTATTATAGTCATACCTGTTGTTAGTAACCTAGTATTTGGTTATGGCATTTGGAAATTGACTTGTTTAAATATTACACCAGCTAATATATTAATGCATATACAGTAGTTAGTGGTTCACAAGTACCAGAAACTTTTGGGCACTAAATAATGGGTTATTTATTAACCTAACATGTTACTTTGGATTATTCCTTGAACAGGTGGGTGACAAATTATATATATACCTGGAGTATGTATCAGGGGGGTCAATCTATAAATTGCTCCAGGATTATGGACAATTTGGTGAACTGGCAATTCGTAGTTATACTCAACAGATCTTGTCAGGCCTTGCATATTTACATGCTAAAAATACAGTTCACAGGTGAATTAAGTTAATTCTTATGCCAATAATCTGAAGTTATGAATTCAACAGCTGCATCCATCAAGTCAACAATCTTACTGCGTCATCGAATGTTTATCTTTGTACAGGGATATTAAAGGAGCAAATATACTTGTAGACCCAAATGGCCGTGTTAAGTTGGCAGACTTTGGGATGGCAAAGCATGTAAGTGCTAGCAAAATCTAATTTTTCTTACAAGTGGTTTAAAAGTATTGTTATTAGGAACTTATTATTCATATCAAATGGTGCATTGTGGTTGCATGACAACCATTGCAGCTCATAATCAGCAAAAATGTACAATGCGTATTCTATTTATTCAGCTAGTATATTCATGTAATTCATTCAAAATGTGATTTAAGTAATTCTGTGTACTGGTATTATCATATGTTGATTAAGAAAGTTTCCATCAAAAATCAAGTCAGGCTTGACTGTAATGGTTGAGGTTGCATGAT
Organism: Humulus lupulus; assembly: GCF_963169125.1. Classification (NCBI taxonomy): domain Eukaryota; kingdom Viridiplantae; phylum Streptophyta; class Magnoliopsida; order Rosales; family Cannabaceae; genus Humulus; species Humulus lupulus. The sequence goes on from NC_084797.1 coordinate 29,790,258, forward strand.
GATCTTGTTTCCTACTCTGATGTGCTGTGCAGATCACTGGTCAGTCAGCATTATCATTCAAGGGAAGCCCCTACTGGATGGCACCTGAGGTAAAAATCTTCTGAAGTTTTTTGTGCTGCTCGTGGTGATATTCCTTCATGGTTTATGATCTAAATTCCATTTCATCCTTTTCCCCCTGTTATCCCAGGTAATAAAAAATTCAACTGGCTGCAACCTTGCGGTGGATATCTGGAGCCTTGGATGCACCGTTTTGGAAATGGCTACTACAAAACCACCTTGGAGCCAGTATGAAGGAGTCAGTATATTAGATTACAGTTGTATGCCTTAATTTTTTTTATTAGAATTCAATACTGAGATTTGTTCATGTTCAAAGTGACCTTGATCAAACTTTCTCGCATTACTTTGATGTGATAAATAACTTTCAAAACTTGTTTCCTTGAGTGAGTCGTGGAAAAGAAGTATCAAAACCTATGTTTTTGTTAATAGTTTGAAATCCATGCCTTGATTAATCGAAGGCAATTTGTAGGGCTTCAAAACCCACTTAGGCATAACCTTCAAATTTGGAGCCTTTTATTTGGCTGTTTTAACATGTCTCAGGATTTTTGTATATGTATCTTTTATAACGTGTGTGCGTGGTGTTTTTTTCTTTAAGATTTTTGTGGCTAATGGGTTTTTTTAAAAAAATTAAAATTTGCGAGAGTGAGTTGAAAAAAAATCCAAGTATAGAAGTGAAAATGTAGTTGCTTTTCTTCTATTCGTTCTAGTTCTATCCTAGGCTACTAAATTTTATGTTTATCCAACTTCTTTTTTGTGTTTTGAACTATTGGTGCTGCTTTATTATGTGTTTTTTATGATCTAAGGTTATGAGTTAATTCTTATAAAAAGTATGATTGATAATTGAGAAAATTGCCTCGAATCCTGATAATAATTTCTTCGAATTTTGGATGTGATCTGGTTATAATTTTACACCATTTGCAGAGTGAACACTATCCTTTTGTTCTTATTTGTTATATTGCATATTGTGGTCTGCAGGTTGCTGCTATGTTTAAGATTGGTAATAGCAAGGAGCTTCCAGCAATTCCGGACAACTTATCACAGGATGGAAAGGAATTTATATTACAATGCTTACAACGAAATCCAATTAATCGTCCTTCAGCTGCTCAACTTTTGAATCACCCTTTTGTGAAATATGCTGCACCTTTGGAAAGATCTATTTTGAGTCCCAAGGCCTCAGATCCCTCCCCTGCTGTGACAAGTGGAGTAAAAGCTCTGGTATGATACTGGGAATGTTTAATTAATATATTATTTTGTTGTTTCATTCATTTATTCTCTATCGTTTGAGCTTTGATGATTCCATAAACATGTGTTCCTGTCTAAATTCTGTGCATCCTTTAATTCAAAGTGCAAATTTTAAATACTGTTTGTATGAGAGTAAAGTACTGTATGAAGTATGTTTCTCTACTGCTTTCCAAAGGTATCACATTACCAAACCTGACATACATATGTACATTATCATGTAGACGCTTACATATTTATCTTAGTGTAGGTTCCTGTTGGACCTTACATTTTAATCTTTTTTATTTATGTCTCCTGTATTCACTTATTGCCGTCTTTGCTTTCCATTTGCAGGGAATTGGGGAAGCTAGAAGTTTATCCTCGTTGGAATCAGATAGACTTGCAGTCCATTCTTCTAGAGTACTGAAAACTACTCCCCATTCCAGGTCTCCTCTCTCCCTCCCTCTCTCTCTCTCTCTGAATTGATGATGATGATTAAAACTTACCTTTTGGTTTTGATTTATTTCCTGAAATCCAGTGAGATCCATATTCCACGAAATGTATCATGCCCTGTCTCGCCCATTGGAAGCCCTTTATTGAACTCAAGATCACCACAACACCTAAATGGAAGGATGTCTCCCTCTCCTATCTCTAGTCCACGGACCACTTCAGGCTCATCCACACCCCTAACGGGCGGCAGTGGTGCCATTCCATTCGGTCACCTAAAACAGTCAGTAAATTTGCAAGAGGGTTTTGGAAGCATGCCAAAGCCTTTAACCAGCCTCTATGTAAATGGCCCCTCTTATCATGATTCCAGTCCTGACATCTTCCGAGGGATGCAACCAGGATCACACATCTTTTCAGAACTTGTGCCCTGTGAAAATGACGTTCTAGGGATGCAATTTGCGAGGCCTGCTCATGGAGAGTATGATGGACAGTCAGTTTTGGCTGATCGTGTATCTCTACAGCTTTTGAGGGATAATGCTAAAATTAACCCATCACTGGACTTGAGTTGCAGTTCTCCCTTGCCTAGTCACACAAATTGTGTCTAACATGAGGCCTTTTTTAAAGACCCACCTATGAGAGTGAGTATATCCAAGTCTTTTAAGACTATTTTTGGTTCTACAGGATCAATTCATGCATCATGTTAAATTGCCAAAGAAGCTAATTTCTACAATAAGGATCCGAAGTGGAAGAACTGTGAATAAGGTATAACAGTTGGAAAGTGGAAAAAGAAATACTGGAGGCAGATAATTATTTCACTTATCAGGTGGCCGCGCCTATCTTTGAATGATGTGCGAAAGCTACCAAAAAATATTCAGTTAAAGCTGGCTTCCGGGCTAATAAGAAAATCTTGTGCTGGGTGACATGAGACTGCTCCAGCTCTTACAGAGTTTTCCGTTCAGAGTTCGGAGTGCCGTCTCATGTTTTACTGACCCAAGGTACTAAAAAATTTGATTTTGCCTATGGAGCATGGCTTGTAATGATCCAATGTTTTCCCAGTTCCTCCATAAGAAAAAAGATTCATGGCTGTGAGAACTGTATATTTGTTTAGATCATGGTATAGAAAAAAGAAATACAATTTTTTTCCCTGTTTGGGTCTGAAACTGCTGTACAGAAGATGGAAAACTGAATTTGGGTCCGGAGATTGAACTGAACAGTAAGCACTAAGCCATTATTGAGTCTGCCCTTTTTGATTTATTAGCCGGCTCGAATGTAACTTTGTATACTCTTTACTACCTAATTTGTTGTATGTAACATCATCACCACTTCAATGGAATGAAAATTATAATTCCAAGGCCCCATATTTTTGTGATTTGCTTGCTTTGTTTATTAAGTATTGACCTGTAGCTTGCAGTCTGAAAAATTTCCCAGGGAAATGGATACTCACTTATCAAACTCAAGTGGGTTTTTTCTTTCAATTTCTAAGGAAGGTCTGCTATTGCTTTATGTGAAATTGGTTGATGCTTTGGTTGACCACGGGGAATCAGGACATGGATTTTCTTCTTTAGCTTTTACCCCTTCATACAGGTGTGACTCGGTCAAAGGGGAAATCTACAACCTTGTTGTGGAAAGTCAATGCACTTTTAATCTTTTATGACAGTGCCACTTGTCACTATCAGACTGCCATCCCAAGGTATTTTGTTTAGAAAATCTCACTATTTATAGATAATAGCGTTATTACTAAATAATACTAGAATTATTTACTTTTTAAAATTGGTGTTAAACTTTCAGCAAGTAACAAAAATACTTATTTTTTTCCCTTCCAAAAATTTTTCCCCACAAACTCTCTCACTCTCTTTCTATCTCTATGTTGCTTCTCTCTCGGACCCGAAGAAGAACCCAAACCCCGAAAACCAAAACAAAGAATCGATCTCACCCTCTCTTTTGCTTCTCTCACCTAGGCCACCTTCGACATTGTAGAGGGAAACTGCGGCCTCGACAGGAGACCAAGTTCGAAACCCACAACGTCGAACTTGTCGAACCCTTTACATTTCCATCAATTTTAAGGTAAATTCTTGAACCCTCGTAATGATTATTGTCGTTTTAATCACTTTGAATCTGGTTTTGTAGAATGGGTATGACAGTTTTTAAGGCTGGATTTTTCTCTGGTTTTTTCGATTAGGCTCGATGGGTTCGATGCAACATCGATATGAGCTCGATGGGATGAAAACATTAGCCTAACATTCGGTTAGATTAGAGCTCGATAGGGATCGATTTGGAGCTCGATAGGAATCGATAGAATTTCGAGATAGGTGCCATTGATGAATTCTCGGTGGGGTATGGTTAGGCTCGATAATAGCTCGATGGTCACTATCAATTGCAGTTCGATGAAAGCTCAATGGGTACGTGGTTATGCTTGATAAGAGGCTCGATGGGGTCTACGGTTAGGAGCTCGACAGGAAAGTAATTGATTAGGGTTGAAGGGGTTTTGGTTAGGCTCGATAGTTGCTCGATATAAACTCGATTGTTCTTATTAAGGCATATTAGAATATATTATATAAGTTAGCTCGATAGTGACTCGATAAGCTCGTTAGACCTCAACAGAAGCTCGATAAACTTGTTTATTGTTGGGGAAACTTATACAAGATATTGATTTATTTTCATGTATATCTAATATTAAACAAATTAATTCAAGATAGCCTAAAACATGTTTCTAAAATTGAATTCAAAGAGAAACAATGAATAGAATACTTACAGTATACGCAGCAGAATTAAAGAGTCATTCCTACAGTTTCTTTAACTCTTGTATCTTCTCTGTCGCAGAGTATTATCAAGAAACTGAACCGATCTTTTATTTTCTTGACAGTCTTCTAATGTATCCTTAGAATCACCTAGACTAGTGTGAGAAATTCTCAACACATGAAATAGATATAGAGAGAAGAAGAGAAAATAACAAAGAGGCTTAGAAAATGACTTGTGTTTAGAGAAAATCTAAAACTATCAGAAAATCTGAGTTGTGACTTATCAAACCTATGTTTTGACTTCTCTCTAAGCACTCCTTTTATAGACTCAATTAGACCATTTACTTTAATTAAAAAATCAATAAAATAATAGTCATTTTGAAGCCATAGGTCGAAATTATCATGGGCTTTAGGCCTGTGAAATTTCTTATTTGATTATAAGCCCATTAGACTTAAAATCAATGCCTGTATTATTTTCTATTGATTTAATTAATTAAATAATCATTTAAATTATTTATCAAATTAATTATTTATAATTTGAACCTTGATTTAAACTTATTTTTTAATTTAGATACAAATTTATCTTAATTAATAAATCAGCCATAATTTCTCTTTTCTTCTCTAAATTACATAATTCTGTGAAACTATCAAAATTTGACCTGGTCAATTTTGATAATTCTAATTGATAGTTAAATCAATTAATTGAGACTATGTAGATGATTTTATCCAAGGTACAATGGGGACCATAGACCTATGAAATCAAGCTCTAATAAGTTATCATAAATCTAACAAATAAATTTACTAACTTATTAATTCCTCGTGACTCCACTATAGACTCGGAATTGCACTCTTGAATTCATAGAACGCTCTATAACAAATATAGATACGCTATTCATTATCTATTGTTACAACCATAATTGTCACTCAATCCTCTATAGATGGTCTACAATGAGATAAGACTAAATTACTGTTTTACCCATCATTGTATTTTATACTTAAAACACTTAGTTCCTTGTAAATGATATTTCAGTAAACTAATTTAATTACTGAAATTAGATCTCTATCATTTAACACCTTGAACCAAACTAAAAGGAAACCATCGTTTCACTTCTTCATCAGAAGCTATAGATGTTCATATATATGATTAACACTCCCACTCAATTATACTACCGAGTTCCCAAGATGTAAGTATGGGCTAGTCCGTAGGGTAAGATGGTAGCGAACAAGTCAAATAACTCAAATAATACAATCAGTTAGAATACTAACCACTCAGAATTGAGATTGAATTGACCTATGGTCAACTATATGATATGACTATAATAGATAATAACGGTATGTTTACTTATCTCGTCAACTGTCAATATCGGTCTAGTCCGATGTAACAAATACATCCGATCTTATCTACTTTGCTAATGTTCTAGAAAGAACATAACACTGTAACGTGTAAATAGATCATATCGTAGATTGACAAGTCAAGTGTAAATCCTGTGCAATGACTAATCTTAGGACTAACTTATTTTGAATATATAATCATATTTATATTACACTGTGATTACGTCATTATAAATAATATTAGCTATATGCTCGGGATTTAATAGAAATTTATATTAAACAAATAATCATGAAAATAAAACATGTGAGCAAAGTGATTGACCAAGTCAAAAAAATGATTTATATTCTTTTATTGATAATAAAATGAGATTACAAAGAATTTGAGTTTTAATTAGGGCATAAAACCCCAACATTTATTACATATGCTTGATGAAGTTTTTTTGAATTTTTTCTAGATTCTGTTTGACATTTTGTTTTCTTACTAATTTTTGTCATGTGTGTTGCAGATGCATAAGTTGTTTGTTCCATTTAGTGATCACTTTCTTGGTCGAGTCACATATTGGAGGTAGTAGCACTTTAAATGATATTAAGAGTAGGTTTGTGCAATTCGGGCTGATATAAAAGGCTAAAGAATCCCCTTTCAAGCAGTTTTTTTTTGCTTCAGATTTAAATTTCTCAGAAGTTTTGGTGCATTAGCTGCTTTTGAGGAAAATTGCTAGTAATAAAGAAGATCAGGTGCATTTCTTTATGAGGTTGAAGTCTTGTAGATTCGGCATGGGAGAGTTTTCCCTGGTGACGGGGTTGAATTTCAGTCGCTTCCCGTCACCAGAAGAGTTAGAGGAGCATAATCTCAGCGACTGCTTGATAAAATGGTATTTCAATGATGGTGAGAATGTACAGCTCTCACAGGTGAACACTGCTTTCAAGTCTTGTACTGTTGTAGAAGATGTGTACATACTTGGTCTTTGTTTGTTGGTTGAGGACGTAGACTACTTTTTTAGCTATCCATGAGGGAAATACTCTTATGGGAGACTTTTACAGTCTTGTAAGAAGGACATGCTGAAGCAAAAGACAAACTATGAGAACAAAAGGGATGCCAAGGTGCAGCAAGAGTCCAAGTATAGTATGTATGGTTATGCCCTGACCTTACAATATTGGACATATGAAGCTATTTAGTAGCTTGGGACTGAGTTTGTTGTGAGCTCGGGAAACATGGTCCCGAAGATGCTTAGTTGGTCGCATCGGAAGAACAAGGATTTCACCAAGTCTGTCCCCTCACCGAGGTTATCGAAGAAGAATGTAAGTTATATTTGATTGACATTAAACAATTATTTTTATCTATATGCTTATATTTTATGAATATTTAAGTTAACCAAATGTTTTATGTTGTTTGTAGTTGACCGTCCTTTCGATGTTGAAGTCTCGACTAGCAGAAAATGACTTTTATTTATTGTTGACAGAAGGAGATCTTCCCCTTTATCCCGGGCTTGACCAAGATCCCGGGGAGGCTGATGAGAAGGATGATGCGACTTTTGAGAAAGTCGCTGAGATAGTTTCTCAAGTAGCCGAGGCAGCAAAGATATTTGATGATGCTGTCTCAGAGGAGGAGGAGGTTGTAGGTCCCACCCCTCCTGTTGCCCCAGCTACAGCACGAGCCCCAGCCCCAGCCCCAGCGCTAGCTGAGTTGATCGAGCGGTTGGACAAAGTCGAGGGTCGATAGGAGACCCTCCTGAAGAACCAATTAGTGATCTTGGACGCAGTCAGTTAGATCCTGACGTTTATTAAGGAGAGATCAAGGGGCTCAAAGGAAGATTTAGACTCAGAGTCACTGGACATTCCTCTAGACTATGTTGATGATCCAACCATACCTTCCACCATCATTGTGACACCTGATGCTGCGACTCTGGGAGTTGCTATTGTAATGCCCCAAATTTCCTAATAAGGTTTAAGACCTTGATTAGGAGGCCGGGAGGGCCATAATCGATTTATTATAGTATTTAATGATTATATGCATGTATACGTGAATTATATTATTATGTGATGGTGAATGCATGCATGTGGGAGAATTTATTATTGTGAGGGTATTTTGGTAATTTGGCCACTGTGGGCGTAAATGTCTATTTTGGGTGCATGATTGTGATTAATTAATATAGCCATATTATAAGGTGGATTGGTTCGAGCTTTTTGACATGAGACGATCATGAGATGTAAGTGTTCGGTCTAGTCATAACGGGTTTAAGCTCGGGGCTCGGGGTGAGTCTCGGGGTGATATTTATGGTTATGGCGTTATCGGGAATTTTAGGGTAACGAGATATGAATTATTGGTGTTTGAGGATATTGAGATTAGCGGGAATTGGGAAATGTTAATTATGATTAACGGGTTAAGCTAAAAGTACCAATTATACCCCTAGAGTGGCTTGAAGGCTTTAGATGACATAAGGGCATTTTGGTCTTTTAACCCTAAGGATATATATGATATGAAGGTTGTAAATTGATATTAAAAACAGAGCCTATATTATCATTCTCCCTTCCATTCCCGTACAAGCTTCTTCCCTCACCTTTCTTTGAATTTTTTGAGAGCTCAAATGGAGGTGTTGAGCTAGGGGATTAAAGGTGGCAGCTAGGGAACCTGTAACAACCATCAAAGGGGACTCAAAACAGGATTCAAGGTGAGTTCTAGTCACTTACTTCAGGTGGTGCTCTGTTTTCAAGCTTTGGTTTTCAGCTTTTGATCTTTGTTAGAAGCTTGGATTCAAAGGGGTTTTGATGGATTATAGGATTGGGTTTTGATGAGGGGAGGTTATGAGTGTTGTCTAGGGGTTTAATTATATGTTTGGAGGAGGTTTGGAGATGGTTTGAGGGACTGGTTTGAGAGGGAAAACACAGGGTTAAAATTCTGGTGCGTGTGGCCGACTTAGCTGGTCTGGGCTGGGCGCCGCGGCGCAGCAGGTGTAACGTCCTGCATTTCGGGTACCTTTAAACGACTCGGGTCGGGATTTTTTCCCCCGGGTTAAGAATATTATTTTAAATAATATTATATTTTTGTTTGTAAGTATTCCATGAGTTATTTCTAGCCAAAATATGAATTTTGTGATTTTAAAAGTCAAGATAAGACTTTCGGTCCTGGACCGACACAAAAACCCTGATCAGGTAAAAAATCTCGGAAAATAAAACGAAAAATCATGGCAATTATATTTTGGGCATAAAATACATTCATAAAAGTTAAAGTTTGGTAAAAAATAATAAACCTAAAAGAAAATGGAAATTTTAAGGCATTTTGTGGTAAATGCCTAATTTTGCCGAAATGGGGAATTTTATTCCATGAATGGACCTTAGGTTAAATTTTATTATGTAATTAATTAAATTAAATGTGAGAGACATTTAATTTAATTAATTAATGTTAAGTTTGGTGATTAAAACTTAATAAGAGTGAAAAAAAGGTGTCAAAAGCCAATTTGGACTTTTCTTCTTATGAAACCTTTATTAACTTTTATTAAAAAAAAAAAAAAAAATGAAATGATCATATATGGCAAAGGGTGGCCGGCCATGTGGTGTTTTAGACTGGTGTGAACCCAAATGTTATAAAGTTTAACTCCCATTTAATGAAGAAGTCAAGTGGGCAAGTGGATAGAAAAGCACTTAAGTGCTTTGTGATATTTTGATGAGTTTTGTGAGCAATTCCCACACTAAGAACCGATCACTCTCCCTCTCTCATTCACTCATCTGATTTTTGGAGACCTCTCAAAGTGTTCTCTCCATTTTTCAAGCCCAAGAACACCAAGGAAACTTTGAGGCTAAGTCTTGGTCTAGGAAGTATTTTCCCTAAGGTAAACTTTCACTAATCTAGGCTTTTGTAAAGTTTTAAGCATAGAGTTTCAAATAGCTAATTGACTATGTTGTTGGGGGAAGTTTGTTAGGGTTTTTGAAAGGTTTTGAAGGAGTCAAAGCTTATAGGAAGGTCCAAACCTTAAGCAAGAACACCAAAGAGGTAAAAAGTTTACTTTTGATGATTTTGTTGTAGGGTTTTTAGTTTTAAGCATTATTTTGTATATCTAATGCTTAGAGTTTCTTGTTGATGATGTAATAAGGTTATGGTAGTTGTTTAATAATTTTTATGATGCATGTGTATTGATTTTTGAAAATGGGAACCAAAACCCCCAAGGGTTTTGTAGGATACCCTAAAACAAAACATGTTTTAAGCTGTGACTTCCAAGGGGTCAAGTAGCCACTGTATATTGTTTTTGTAAAATTAAATTGTACTGTTATGTTGTTGAGATTGAGTACATAAAATGGAGCTTTTGAAACACTAAAAAATGTTTAGAAATGAGTAAGTTATGCTATTTCAAAGTTTAGGTAAAAAAACTGTTTTTTCGTATTCTCATTTTCGGAACCAAGTTTGGACAGCCACTGTATAGGGCAAATGAACCCAGTTTTTTCTAAAATTTTGTGGACATATTTCTGGCATAACCTATTAGTCCACTGTAAAATTTGGTAAGAAAATATTGAACGGTTTGAAAGTTATTAACTGTCAAAGTTTGGAAAAAATAAGGACTTGAAAATAATGTCATTTTTACCTCATTGTTGGAAAATGATTTCACCAATCAAAAATGCTCATTTTGACCTAAGATTTTACAAAGACCTAAATGGCATAACAAAAATGGAATTGGGAAATTTTGGTAACAATTGGGTAAGTAAATTTCAAGTTATGAACTAACGAAGTATGTAGTTAAAAATGTGAAAAATAAGTTTTTCACACTTAGTGTAAAAATGAGATTTTGGAACATAAGGTAAAAAGTAAAATTTTGTTTATTTCAAGATATAAATTGGTAAGTCTTGAAATCATATTTTCACTAAAATTACCCCTTTGAGTTTAAATGAATTATTTTTCTAGTAAGTAAAATTGATTAATTGCTTTTGGGAAAATTAATTAGTCAAGATGAGAAATTTATAACGGTTTTCCTAATTAAGACAAATTAGGCAATTTTCTTAAAACGGTTTTTAGATATTAAAACCTTAAGAAAAATAAAAGGAAAATTTAAAGAGTTTATTTTCTTTAAAAATAATTAAGGAATTTATTTGTATTTTCTGGATATAATACCGGCTAAAATCTTACATATTTTAACCGACTAGTCGAAAGTGCGGGTTAATAGTGATACCTTGAAAGAGTAAGATTTTTAGCAGATTGCGGGGAAATACCATTGTGATACCCGAGCCTAGGTATCGAGACCTTAGGATAGGTCTCCCCGAGACTTAGGGTTTAGTCTCGAATATTTTGTATAACTTTCCTTAATAGGTTTAAAACCAAATAAGGATTGTAAATCCTTACAAATGACTTTTATTAAAATGACCAAACTGCCCAAAATAATAATAATGAATTATGAGTGCCATAATTAATCCGAGTATACTGTATGGATAACTACAGTATTGGCTAAGCGTAACTGGACTGAACGTGGGAGGGTGAAAACTTGCTGAGCGCTAAGGACTCCAAGTAAGTCAACTTATATTGTATGGCTGCAACATGAAATGATTATTGTCTTGTATGTTAGTATAGGGATACATGCATATACATAAGCTGTCATAGAAAGTTGCTTAGAGACGTTAGTCTAGTGAGTGCTGATTTAGAAAATATGAACGGTAGAAGTCCATCATATCTTAGACGGTTGATCCCCGTCACACTGCTTGATTTTATTTATGTCCGGTTCATTACCGAGACGAGTGGCCATGAGATGAGGATAAGCTGGTTAAACCTAGGGGCGCCAAGATAAATGGGACCTAGGGGCCCTCATGCTTACTTAATCATTGGACGGTTAGAATCCGAGCAAGTGCTCTGATAAGTTATTCCCGGATAGCAGCCGTGAATATTGGCCATTCCGTGAGAGTGCCTAGAGATACTAGAGGTTGCCAAGATAGAGTGAGGTTGAACACCCTAGGGGCAGCTGCTCACCAGCACCACTGATTAACATAGAAGTCTCCGTAAAATCGTGTAAATTGGATTACACTCTTGAATATGTAGCGATGCCCTAGGTAACACGATAGTTACCCTTGATGAGAATATTTATTGGCTAGATCTTAGTGTGGGGACTCAGTTCTCTTTTACAGATTAGCAATTATGTTGGAGGGCGCGTTACGCATGAATTGTTGGAAATTGTCGAGCGTTGGTCTCGAATTATTTGGTGATATAATATATCTGCTTGCTCTGGGATTTTCTGAGTGCAGGGATATAATTGTTGATAAGATATAGTTGTGATATAATATATCTGCTTGCTCTGGGATTTTCTGAGTGCAGGGATATAACTGTTGGTAAGATATAGTTGTGATATAATATATCTGCTTGTTCTGGGATTTTCTGAGTACAGGATTTTTATCTAGATAGGAATTAATTTATCCTTGGTTATCAGGCATGACTATAAGTTTGCCAGGATGCTTTAGCATTCTTGAAATTGATTGTGTAGGGTCCGGATCCCTATTTCTCTATCTGCTTTGTTTGAAAGTTGATCTTACTAAGCGTTTTCGCTTACCTAGTTGTTTCATGTTGTAGGTAAGTGCAAGGGCAAGGCAGAGCAGTGAGCGCTGGAGTCTTCCTTGCAAATGTACATGTGGACCGACCTTTTGGGAAGCCTTTTTATTTTTGGAAATGTTGTGTAATTTTCCTAAACTAGGCTCACTCTAATCTTTATAAAACATGTTTGTAATTAAATGTTAAGTATGGCCATACGACTTTTTAAAAAGTTTTTTTTTTCTATGGGTTTTTGAGACATTTTGTTAAATGAAAACATTTATATTTCCGCATTATCGAGTCTTGAAAATCCGGGTCGTTACAGCAGGGGTGCGCCGCGGCCCTTGGTGTCTGTCAGGAGGGAGCCCTTCTGTCTGAAGGGTGCGCCGCGGCGCAGCAGGGGAGGGCCGCGGCCCTTAAGGCTAATTTTGTTAAAGTGTGGTTTTTAGCCCGGGGATTCAAACCATAGGCCTCGGGGTTGAACCTAGTACCCGGTTGGGTAGTGTTTGAGGTCTCGAGGGCTGGGATTTGGTTTGGGAACCCTCAGTTATCGTTTTTATTAATGATACCTTATATTTGGTTATGACTAGGTGACCGCTAAAGGACTAAAAGTTGATCGTTCTCAAGGGTCGTTCTTTTAATCGTTTTAGCTCGGCTTTGAGGTAAGAAAACTGCACCCTGTGTATATGTATGCCATGCATGGTTATTATGATGCATGTTGGATGATTATTATGTATGACATGCATGGCTATTCTTGATGCATGTTGGTTGACTATTAGATGTGACATGCATGGCTGTTATTAGCGCATGTTGGATTGCTGGATATGTTGCGTATGATGCATGAGAAACATGTGTTTGTGACATGCTTTATATACTGAGTATGATACTGTTCAGAGCTTGAGCCTCTGTGTTTATGCATGGCCCTAATAGCACTACTACCTGTTTGGTAAGCATGCTAAATGTCTCGTTTATGGATGTGGAACATGTGATATGTGATTGGTGGCATGTCTTACTTGCGATTGACACTGACTAGTCAGGGACCGACTCTAAAGTCGAGAATTTTGCATTGAATGGCTCTATAGCATTAATGCCAGACCGACCCTAAGGTCGAGAAACTATTAAGCACTTGCCTGGTCTACGACCAGATGACTATAGCCAAGGTATATGACCCCGGTGACCGTTTGTCACATGGCTAAGGGACGTTGTCCATAGTTTCGACTCTAGAGTCGTGAGGAAGGTTATGTTGGTGACTAAACACCTCGCACCTGTCCTAATCAAGCTTAAGTCGAGAGTTATGCATTGAATGGATCTATGGCATTAATGCCAGACCGACCCTAAGGTCGAAGAACTATTAAGCGCTTGCCTGGTCTACGACCAGATGCTTATGGCCAAGGTATATGACCCCGGTGACTGTTTGTCACATGGCCAAGGGACGCTGTCCATTGCACGACTCTAGGGTCGGGAGGAAGGTTATGTTGGTGACCATTCACCATGCACCTGTCCTAATCAAACTTATGAAATGATCACTTATCAGTTGAGCCCTGGTGACCCTATCGTCACATGGCTAGAAGGAGCGATGCTCATTATTGTGACTTTTGGCTATTGTCACCTATTTGCTTGGATTGATAGTCCTGAATGGTTATTATGATCGTTGTTGATATTATATCATGCTATACTGTGTTTTCTTGCTGGGCTTCGGCTCACGGGTGCTACGCGATGCAGGTAAAGGCAAAATGAAGCGGGACCATCCTGAGTTGGAGAGCTTAGGTGATGACGTGTACATATGCAGCTGCTCGTCCGCCACGGCCGAGGTTTAAAGTGGAACTAGGGTTGAACCCTGTTTTGCCGCTTAGAACGGCCTGTTGTAAATATTTTATGTAATAGACTCTGAAATTATATTTTCGGGATCCCAATGTATATGTTAAACGTTCTAGTGAAACGTTACATCTTAACCAAAGTTTTTAATCCCTAAACCGCTAATCATACCTAGTTCACGATTTTGGCCAAATGACTCGATTAGCGAGTTTAGCACTATTTACAAGGCACACCGTAACGGTCCCAGGAGTTGGGGCTTTACAGCTATTGTCAACCCTGAGGAAGTTGTTGGGGTTTAGTTTTAGAGAACTAGATGCTAAAGACACAAGCCAGATTGGTTTGAGGACACACTAATCCTATGAGGAAAAGACCTCGCATTGATGCAGCTGCACCATAAGAGGAGGATACACAAGTGTTGGACCCTCTCAAGAAGCCAGATCGTAAAAAGTATAGGACAGTGTCCAAAAGGCTACTTGGAGACATCCCCAACAAGACCCCAAAGGATGTAAAGACTGGGAATCACGGTCCGACGTGGTTTCTAACGCGGAAGACACTCCAATTGTGGCTCAATGATTGGGGTAAGCCATTTATACCTAATGTTAAGAAATTCTATTTTGTTTTCAATTTTACAAGTTCTGTTTTTATTGATTCAATGAGAGCTCGATGGAGGGTTACATTGGCTCGATAGTGGGTCGATGAGAGCTCGATATGAGCACGGTGGAAGAGATAATGTTTGAGTTTAGCTCAATGGGAGCTCGATAGGAGCTCGATTGGGGGGATATATAGGATCGATAGGAGCTCGGTGGGGGGTATATTGAATCGATAGGGCTCGATGGGAGCTCGACAGAAGCTTGATTGGAAGGGTATTGACTACGTGTTGTTTACTGTTTAAGGTTAGCTCGATTAAAGATCGATAGGAGCTCGATGAGGGGTATAGGGGCTCAATATAGCTCGACAGTATCTCGATATGTGTAACACCCTAAACTCTAGGGACCATTACGGTGTACATTTTAAATAGTGCTAAACTCGCTAATCGATTCATTTGGCCATAATCATGTAACTAAGTATGATTAGCGATTTATGGTTAAATTTTTTGGTTAAGATACAATGTTTCACTAGAATGTTTACTGTATACATTGGGATCCCAGAAATATAATTTAAAGGTTTACTACAAGAGAATATTAACAACCAGCCGATCTAAGCTGCAAAATAGGGTTTAACCCTAGTTTCTCCTTCAACCCTCGACCGTGGCGTTCGAGCAGCCACATATGTACACATCGTCACCTAAGCTCTCCAACTCAAGGATGGTCCAGCTTTCTTTTGCCTTTACCTACACCACATAGCACCCGTGAGCCGAAGCCCAGCAAGAAAACTCAATATGCTCATGAACAGTAATAACATGTCATCAAATCATAATGTGCATGCCTATCAATAATAGCCTTGATCATGCATGCAAGCATGTACAAATAAATGTTTGTGGAGTCCTGCGCTCTGAGTAGATGATTGGTAAGTCTCTCATTCTGAGGTAGATGACTAGTAAGTCAATCTCGGTCATATGACTAGTAAGTCAATCTCGGTCAGATGACTAGTAAGTTAATCTCTGTCAGATGACTAGTAAGTCAATCTTTGAGGTCCCATACCCTCCTAGCCATGTGACATGTAGGTCACCTTAGTCTTTCTGACTCTGGCTCTAAGTAACTAGCCTTTAAACTAGACAAACACTTTTAGTTTTCATCGAACTTGAGGTCGGTCCGGCATTAATACTCATGAGGAGTCATTCAATGCATATATCGATTAGATCTAATCTTTTATCGGCTCTGTGTTCATGACACTTATGCCGTTGCTGACTCTTAGGTCAGTAACATACGACCAGTGCTCAAAACTACTGTCGAACTTAACTAGTAAGTCACAGCTTCACAGCTAGTTCTGACACCATTGCCGATTCTGACTAGTAAGTCAGTGCCATTCACAAGTAAGAAATATTTGCTAAGCATTTGATATGCAATCCATGTCCACATTTAAACACTCAACATGCCTCAATAATATCCATGCATGTCACATATGACGTGCAGTTTTCTTACCTTTGGTTCGAGCGAGAAATAACAATTGAACGAATCTTGAGAACGATCGATCCTTTAATCCCTTAGAGGTCACCTAGTCATAACCAAATAAAATCTCCGATTAATGAAATCAATAATAATAGGGTCTTGACCTAAACCTCACTCCCGGGGCCTCGAATTATTCCCAAACGGTGAGTAGATTCGATCCCGAGCCTTAGGAATTGAAACCCCGAGCCAAAAACCCTTAAAAATGCCCAAAACAGAAATCTGAAGAAGCAAGGTAGCGCTAGCGCCCCAACGCTCAAGACAAACCAATATCCCCTCTGAGTAGCGCTGTAGCGTCCACTTGTGGGCACTGTAGCACTACCACCAGCCAGCTTTGCCCTGAAACTTTCCCCCTTCAACTCCACTATTTCCAACCTGAACCAAAAGCTTCCAAACCTCATTTTAAGTCCTAAATGAACCCAAAAACCATCTATATATGTTCTAGACATCACAATCCAAGTAACCTTTGCCGAAAACTCCCATTGAAACTCAATTTTCAAACCAAAAAACACAACCGAAACTCAATGAGAAAACAGAGCAAGAACAAGAGATTCCATGGTTAAAAACTCACCTCAATCTCAGCTTAGGACCATCTTCAATGGTAGAGCATAACCCTAGCTTATCACAGCTTGGTTCCTCAAAATAAGCTTCAAAATCTAAGAAGAAATGGAGAGGAAATGGTGTACTGGAGAAGGAAGAGGAGGTGCTATGTTTTGGTTCACTTCCACTGTAACGCCCTGGCTACCCCAGAACAGTTACGGTGAACGATGGACCGGAAATTTGACTCATTGCCTGAGTCCTTTGGTCAAAAACGTGCTCTAAGTGTAATTAACGGGTTAAGGCATAAAACCAATGAAAAGGATATGGAGATTTTGTTACAAACCGCTCTGCAGAGCTAAACAAAACATTAACAAGTTGTTCTCAGTACAAAATGGTCATTACAGTTTTAAATTTACAACCCCGCCGACCTAAGCAGCAAAAATAGGGTAAACCCCCTAGTTCCTTTAAGAACACCCTGACCGTGGCAGTCAAGCGGCTGCATATGTACACACCATCACATCAGCTCTCCACTCAAGGCTAGGTGAGCTTTTCTTTCCCTTTACCTGCACCACATAGCACCCATGAGCCAAGGCCCAGCAAGAAAACATAACACTTTATATAAACATTATCAAATGATTATCGTTATAATCACATTGAGCATAAAGCTTTCAAACCAATGGGTAAACACCACATGAGGTTCCGATAAACCACACTGAGTGACTGCCATGCAAGTCACTAAATCAAATGGGAGAGTGGCTGCTGAGTAAGCCACTAGCCTCCAAGCACTTATTTCATTTATCGACCCTCGGGGTCGGTCAGGCATTAATGCTCCTTGAGTCATTTAATGCTAATAATCGATTAGATCCAATCTTACTGACTTGCGCGACACACGCCAAAGCCGTCCTGACTAATAAGTCAGCTCATTGTGACCAATGCCCAATACCACTGCCGAACCTGACTAATAAGTCACAGCTTCACAGTGATACTAGCACTCTTGTCAAACCTGACTAATAAGTCAGGGCCATGCACAAATGAGCAACATATGCTAAGAATTCCATATATAATCCATGTCCATATTCTCACATTCAACATGCCTCAGGAATATCCACGCATGTCACACTTGGGGTGCAGTTTTCTTACCTCTGGTCCGAGTAAGAACAAATAAAAGAATGACCCTGAGAACGATCAACCTTTTGGTCCTTTAGCGGTTACCTGGTCATAACCAAATCATGGGATTCCATCAATAAAATGAATAATAAAAGGTTCCCAAACCAAAACCTAACCTCCGGGACCTCAAACACTACTCAACCAGGTAGTAGGTTCAATCCCGAGGCCTTAGGCTTGCATCCCCGAGCCAAAACACTCTCTTTGGCCAAAAATGCCTTAAGGGCCGCGGCCCTCCTTGGCCATGCCGCGGCCCGCCCCTCAAACAGAGGCAGCCAAACTCAGATTTCACCAAGGGCCGCGGCACACCCTGGCCATGCCGCGGCGCAACACCCATTTCAGCCAAAACCCCTGCTTTTCTTCCTTTGCGTTTTCCCTTGAAACCAACCTTTCAAACCCAATTTAAACACCTCCCAAACCTCTCTCAAACACCCATTAAAACCCCTAAACAACACTCAAACTCTCCCTCATCATAACCCAAGTAAAACACCTCAAGAACTCCCTTTAATTCCAATTTTCCACACCTAAATCAAGAGCTGAAAACCATGAATGAAAACAGAGCAAAACCAGTAAAAATAAGGATCAAAGCTTACCTCAAGCTTGGTATTGAACCCTCTCCAATGGCTGAACCAAAACCACAACCTTAGCCCCTTGATTTCCTAGCTTAGCTCCACACTTAAGCTCAAAATTCCAAAGAGGAAGAAGAGAAAAATGAACCTACGGGAAGGAGAAGAAGCAAAACTCTGTTTTCCCAGCCACCCATACATCATATATATCCTCATACAAAAAGACCATTATACCCCTAGGTATAATAAAGCTTCTAAAACCAACTCAAGGGCATTTTTGACATTTTCCACCTACACCGTCAATGATAATTAACGCTTCCCAATTCCCGCTAATCTCAAAATTCTCAAACACCAATATTTCACATCCCGTTACCCTTTAATGCCCGGTAACACTCTAATCATTAAAACACCCCGAGACTCACCCCGAGCCCCGAGCCCAAGCCTGTTATGACCAAACCGATATTTAACATTTCCTTGATCGTCTCATGCCAAATGGCTCGAACAAACCCACATCATAATGTGGTCTCAATTTATATCACCAACATGCGTTCAAATAACCAATTTACCCTCAACGGGCCAAATTACTATCACACCCCTGTATAAAGAAATATGGACTCACATGCATGCATTTCACATCATATCATAATATAATCAATACATACATGCATTTTATCAACTAATAACATAATTAAGCAGATACGGCCCTCCCGGCCTACTGTTCACGCCGTTAAATACATCGGAGAATTCGGGGCATTACATCCACAGCCTTCTAATGGCTAATTATAAGCTTAGGGTGAAAAGACCTAAATGACCTCATGCCTAAATAAAAGCCTTAACAGCCACCAAGGGCAAAATCGTCATTTCTTGCCTATCTCGTTAATCATAATTAACACCCTCCAATTCCCATTATTCTCAATATTCTCAAATGCTAATAAATCACATCCCATTATCCTTTAATTCCCGACTGTTGACTGCGTTTTTAGCCAACGACGTGAGAACGTCAATAACGACAAGCCTTCAAGAGAAATAAAAACGACAACAGACGGTATAAACAAGAAAAGTAAATAACACAGTAGATTTTTATAGTGGTTCAGCCCCGATTGTCGGTAATAGCCTAATCCACTTAGAGTTGTGATTTATAGATCCGTACTCAAGATCAGATGGACTGAGCCAACTGAGTTTCTTCAGTACAGATTGCAAAAATACAAGAATTTTCTCTTATTTCAGCACTTTCTCTCTCTAGAATAGACAGTCCCAATTTTCTCTCTCTAGAAAGAAACAGCTCAAGGACCTCTCTCTCATCCCATAAGCTCTCTATTTATAGGCCTGGGATCCTCAACTGATATCCCTTTATGATAGGGATATTTTATTATATTTATTACATTTAAACATTCAAAATTCGAAATGTAACAAACCCCCCATTTGTGGGAAGAATGAGAGATTCCCGCGTATGTTGTTGAAGCTGTCTCTGGGAATCTTGACTTAGTCTCCTCTAGCTAGTTGATCCACCTCCTACTGACCACTCGTGCAAGTGTTGGTCGGATGTGCATGGTGGTAGGACATGCATGGTGGTAGGACATGTTTTCGTGGGTTGAACGTGCATGGTGGTAGGACATGAACTTCTCTCCTCTAACATGGCACTCTCCTCTAGCATGCCATGTTCCTCCTTGAACCAATCTCCTTGGCTTCTCCTCGGACCAAGGTGGTCCGAGGCAACCTCCTTGGCACCTCACTTTGGACAACATTGAGGCAACCTCCTTGACACCTCACCTTGGACAACATTGAGGCAACCTCCTCCATAACATCTCACCTTGGACAAGATCAAGGCATTCTCCTTTAACATCTTCCAAACATTTCCGATCGAACATTGTATAGGCTCCCCTTATCAAAATCTAAGTCTCCTTCCCCTTGCATGAGACTCCTCCTCCTTAGCTACTTACCTTGGACACGTTCGAGCCAACACTTAGGAAACCTTGGGAGGCTTGCCACCTACACACCCTTGGGGTCTCTTAGGACCACATCCTCCTTGGGGTCTCCTAAGACCACTTTCTCCTTGGGGTCTCCTAAGACCACTCCCTTGGGGTCTCCTAGGACCACATCCTCCTTGGTGTCTCCTAGGAGCACTCCCCTTAGCTCTTCTAGAATGCATTTTCCTTAGCCTCCTAGAATGCATTCTCCAATTTTTGGGTATAACACCGACAATGTTGTAATCCTCAAATCACCCCGAGACTCACTTTGAGCCCCGAAATTAACCCCGTTATGACCAGACCGATAACTTGCATTCCATGATCGTCTCATGCCGAATGGCTCGAACAAATCCACATATAATGTGGTATTATTCATAATTCACCAACATGCATGTAAATACACAATTACGCCATCAACATGCCAAATTACCAAAATGCCATTATAATTAAATATGGACCTATATGCATGCATTTATCATCATATTATAATATAATTCACATAAACATGCATATAATCATTTAATGGCACAATAAATCAAGTATGGCCCTCCCGGCCTCCTAATCAAGGTCCTAAACCTTATTAGAAAATTTGGAGGCATTACAATATGACTCGATAGTTTCATGCTTTAGCTGTTGTTTATTGTTTGAGATTAGCTTGATATGAGCTTGATATAGACTCGATTAGCTTGATGTTTAGTTTGACATAAGATCGATTATAACTCGATTTATTCGTTTCTGCACTATTTTTTCACACACTTATGCTGATCTTTGCTAACTTTTTATATCGTACTCTTTTTGTAGCATATTGAAGTGGCACAACACATGCTTCGTATATGTTGCAAGTATTTTCCCACGACATATCGTCATAATGCTGTTGTGATGAACATTTATTTCTTACAAGTGATACCTGCCCGATATGATCATTGCAAGAAAATTGTTGACAAAACAAAGTACACATGGGATTCTGACGTTATGTCCATGTTGATCGACATCGAGAAACAGTTTCTGACATCTTGGGGAGGAATTAATGATGTATAATTGTCCCAGAACTATGAACAACAACATTGGTTTGCCATTGAAGCTTCTATTTCTAGTTGTACAATCCATGGTGCTTGTTGTTTCTTTTTTCTGTTGATGCAGAGTAAACTGTTCACTGATAGTTTGATGCTGAAGATTCCTGCAGCGGGATAGAGGCTGCATCAGTTCACATGATGTCGCAAACAAGAACACGAGCTCACTCAATCAAAGAGAAGGTAAAAAACATCATCTTCATACTATATTTGTTTCTAAGTAAAATTATAGTAGTGTACACTTAATGTCTATATTTTTTTTACAGTGGAGATTGTGGTGTATATGCTGTCAAGCATATTGAGCATCTCGTTGTTGGCCTTCCATTGGAAACCATCTGCGATGAAAATATAGAGGTGTTCAGGAACAAGTGGA
This sequence comes from Humulus lupulus, assembly GCF_963169125.1. NCBI lineage: Eukaryota > Viridiplantae > Streptophyta > Magnoliopsida > Rosales > Cannabaceae > Humulus > Humulus lupulus. The sequence goes on from NC_084797.1 coordinate 29,812,146, forward strand.
CGGAAGACTTGTGGTATCAAAATTTGTTACCTTGATGATTGCATATATACATTGTCTTTACATGTGTGGTTTTTTGTTTAGGGTTCGGTTGTTCACATTTTTTTGTAACTTTCATATGGCTGTTATCGAGCTATATCGAACTATTATCGAATAATATCGAACTAATATCGAGCTTTAATCTAGCACATATCATTTTCTTATCCATTATCTAGCTGTTATCGAATTAATATCGAGCCATATTGAACCATTATCGAACTAATATCGAGCAATATCATTTTCATCCTCATTATCGAGTTGTTATTGAACCTCTATCGAGCAATCATCGAGCTAAGATTTGAAGTCAGTTTAGAAGCTAAGTTAACAACCATATTATCGAGTTCATATCGAGCTAACATCGAGTTCATGTCGAGCTACAATTGAGCTCATCAAGTTTACATCAAGCTTAACATAACTTTTAAGAAAAATAAAAGAAAAAATAAGTGAAAACAAGCTAAGTTATTAATACAACAAGTCTAAATGAGAAAAAAAGTTTATAGCCTAGCTTTGCATGTAGCCCTGTTGTGGCCAAGACCACCACACATACTACACTTGCGTTATTTGTGAATGATTTCGCCAGAGTGTGGTTTGTCTTCCTTCTTCCTACCTTTTTCTTCTTCGACCGACCAACTGGTTGTTTTTCAACGGGAACCTCAACTTGCATTTTCTCTATGTTCTCTAGAACTTCCCAATTGTTCTCGTTGCCAGTTGGGTAAATTTTTTCTTTGTAAGAACCCCTCCACATCTCAGTAGTGTAATATGGAGAACACAGTGAGTAAATGTTGACACCGTGCAGGATGACTGCAGCCACACCATGAACACAACAAGGGTAGCCCAGTATTTGAAACATGCTATAGGAGAATGATTTTGTCATCAAATTCACCTCACCATCACCTTCTGGGTCTACCACATGAAATTCGAACTGTCCAAGACGGTGGACTTTCAAGTACCTTGAATCATCCGCAATGCCTGAGACATCTTATTTAATGCCCAAATCGTGACAACCACTAAGCGGTGGTTGTAGTATAATCGGGTAGTCGATCCACAATGAGGTAACCTAAAATTAAAAAATTAGTAGCAAATAACACAAAAAGTTAGTGACACAAAATAAATAAAAATGATGGAAATGAAGTGAGATTTGAGATTTTGGTAGTTTCTTTTTAATGAAATAATAAAATGAGGTAAGTGAAACAAATTTAAGGGAAATCAAGAGTTAGGAAATAGAAAGGCTTCAAGAATCATCCATATGCTTGTTTAGTTACTTGGTTACTTGAATTACAAAAATGCACAAGTAAATAGTTCACATCCCAATATTTACTTGGAAAATCTAACATTAAAGTCCATATTCTTTTCTAACAAAAGTTCATTTGAGTTATAACGTTATTTACTTTAAAAACACAATGTTAATCTTATGAAAAATCTAAAAATGACAAAACACCCAAGGGTAATAATGCAATAGAAGAGTAGACATAAAATTTTGTATCAATATTAATTTTACTAATTAGAATCACATAGAAAGAGCATGACTAATCCTATATACTATTAGCACAAGTAAATAAAGATAACAAGATAGAAAATAGGGATTAAAGAACATAAATAACTCAAACACATTACATTAAAGACATAGTAACTCAAAGTAGCAGAATAACATCACTAGCATATGAAATCATCCCTAACATTCCTAGGAAGATTAGGCCATTATGCTCATGATTCTCACAAAATTCTAAGAAGAAAATATGTGAAGAGAGTGAGTAGAAATTTTGCTATAGTTTCTTTACTCTAAAAATTACATAGAAATTGTGAAAGAAGAGTTCCCATTTATAGAGGGAGAAAAAGACTAAAAAGAAATTAAACAACAAAATGAGGTTTACAAAATAAATCTGAAATATTAATAATAAAATATGATTTTGAAAAATCAAATCTTATTATTAATATTAACCTAGGTATTTTGGTGTATGGTCATTTTTCTCTTTTCTAAAATACCACAAAAACATGAGCTTTATAGCTCAAAATAGTAATGTGCAAGGCCCAATACCCACAAAATATGAGTTGAAGGTGACTGGTGGCAGAAGTGGGTTTTGACCCATTCCCAGCCAATGGGGAGGCACCACGTGGCGCTGGCTAGGAGAGGAGAAGGCAGATGGATGCTTCGGATGGGTTGCTGCTGCGTTGGGCGTGCTGGGCTTGTTGGGCTGCTGGGTTGGGCCTGCTGCTGAGATGCTGGCTTTGTTTGGGCTGAGGCCACGTTGGGTGCATGGCTGAAGGAGGCCAAGCTGGGATGCGTGGCACGAGGGAAGCACGCCAGGTGGTGCGTTGGGGAGAAAGGAAGGAGGAGGCTGGGCCTTCGGGCCTGGGCAACAATTCTTCAAAAATGCCATTTTCTTCATCTTTCTTTTTCAGTTTTAACTATTTCTTTGTTTCCTCTTTTTATTAATGTCCAAATGCAATTTATTTCCTGAAAATTAAACACAAATCAAATTAAAATTAATATTTTCAATTATAAAATATATTACAATAAATTCATGAAAATATTAATTAAAACTTAATTTATTTTACACTTTAAAACTAATGAATTGGCATTTTTTAGCACTAATCACAACCCCTAAACAGCTTATTGTTAATCCCTAGCAATTCAAGTGAAAAATAAAATTATCAAGTTGAATAATCAAGTCAAACCAAGCAAAATCATCTAAGCATTTTCAAAGTATCAGCAAGAAGTCAGAAATTACTATCTAAACTACTTCAGTTGCAATTCCAGAGTTGTGTGTGTGTGCACCAAACCATGTTCTTTTATAGCAAGTCATAACACAAATAGTATCGAAAAATCTCAAAAGTATAAAGCTCTCAACTCCAAATTCCTCACGGGCATTGAAAGTATTTGTATGGGAATGATTACACTATTGGAGTTGGAAATGTAACAGTTTACACTCAAATGAAAACAGATAAACTTTTTAGGACAATCAATTTGAACAAATATTGATCACAAGATAGACATATCAACTTATTGGAATTCAAATGACAAAAAATCTTTGGGATTTACATGAAAAAACTCAAAGAACAGAATGACAACTAACTAGAAATGATAAATAAGAAAATGAACTATAATGATAATAAAATTGTTTTGTTTTTGTTTTTGTTTTTTTTAATACAATTACACAAAATTATAGTAATAGAAATATATATATATATATATATTTAACAACTACAAAATAATAGAGGAAAATGTTGCTCTTGTTCTTTTTTTTTTTCATTTATTTATTTCTTTTTCTTTTGTTTTCTTCTTCTTTTGTTTTCATCATTCTTTTCCCTTTTTTAAATTTTTTTTTTGACGAGAGACAACACACAAATAAAAAGGAGAATACAAATAAAATACACTAAATGGAATAGAATATTAAAGTTTATTACAAAGACTCATTCTTATATGAAAAATATCCTTCTAGTAAATGTCATGTTTTAAATTCCAAAGATGTGACTTTACCAACTTAAATGATCAATAAAAGTTTAAAAAGTTGTTTTCTCAACTCTCACAACTCACCAAGAAATGAAAAACTTTAAACTTGAAATTTCTCTCAATTATTTGTGTTAATAACCAATTTATCACATGTTTGGAACGTGCACAAAAGAACTCTGAAAATCACTTCTTAATAGCTAAACATAGTAAGAACTGACTCAAACCAACAAGTTACTCATGCTTGAATAATTTTGAGAAAATTTGACTTAAAAATTCAACAAGACAATAATGTTTTCCAAATGAATGCTAATGACACAACAATAAGATTTTCCAAATGAAAGCTAATGCATGCTCACCACCCCCAACCAAAAATCAAACAGTGTCCTCAATGTCAAAATGAATAATCAATGAAAAGTGTAAGGAAAGAGAACACCTGGATGATGACCATGTTCATGAGGTGAGAGCGAAAATAGCCTGGTGACAATATCCCAAAACAAACAAAATACAAAAACGAAAAACATACAAAAATGAAAGAAAGACAGAAAAATAAAGATAAGATAAAAAATAAAAATAAAAAGAACAAACAAGCAAACCATTCAAAACTTCAGAGTGTATAGATTGGGTCCTTAAGAAGGACCTCTTCAACATGACTCACACTCTCAATGTAATGCTTCAGTCTTTGGCCATTGACTCGAAAAATTCTCCCATCGGTTGGGTCCTTGACCTCAACAGAACTGTTGGGAAATACTTACTTCACTACAAATGGACCAGTCCATCGCGATCGTAGTTTACCAGGATGCAAGTGCAAGCGAAAATCGTACATATGCACTTTCTGATTTGGCTCAAAGTGTTTTCGCAAGATTTTTTTATTGCGAGCGATTTTCAATTTCGCTTTATAAATCCTGGAATTGTCATATGCATCGTTTCTCAACTCCTCAATTTCGGACAACTGGAGTTTGTGATTGATACCTGTGGCATTCAGATCAAACTTTAGGGCCTTGATAGCCCAATACGCTTTATGATCGAACTCGACAGGTAAATGACAGGCTTTTCCAAAGACAAGCCGATAGGGAGACATCCCAAGAGGGGATTTGAAAGCAGTGCGGTATGCCCAAAGAGCGTCTAGAAGACGTGTAGACCAATCTTTGCAGTCGGGATGTACCGTCTTTTCCAGAATGTGTTTTATCTCCCTATTGGCTAACTTAGCTTGACCATTAGTCTGTGGATGATAGGCATTTGCAACTTTATGAAGTACACCGTACTTGTGCATAAGAGCCTCAAAGGATCGATTGCAAAAATGAGTGCCTTGATCACTGATGATAGCGCGAAGAGTACCGAACCTTGATAACACATTTTCTTTCAAGAATTTGACAACTGTAGTGTTATCATTGGTTCGACATGGCACAACCTCGACCCATTTGGAAACATAATCCACAGCGAGAAGAATGTAAAGGTAGCCAAAAGAAGGTGGAAAGGGTCGTATAAAGTCTATCCCCCAAAAATCAAATATTTCGATAACAAGAATTTGGTTCAAAGGCATCACGTGCCGACGGGATAAGGAACCTAACTTTTGACACCTTATACAAGAACGATAGAAATAATTGGTGTCTTTGAACAAAGTGGGCCAGTAAAGGCCGCATTGTAAGATTTTTGCAGCGGTTTTCTTCACAGAGAAGTGGCCACCACAAGTATCATTGTGGAAAAAATTTAGCACCCTAGACACCTCATCATCGTGGATGAATCTTCGCATGATTTGGTCGAGGAAATACTTGAATAAGTATGGGTCATCCCAAAAGAAATTGCCCACCTCGACCAGAAATTTGCGTTTGTCTTGTGAACTCCATACATATGGGAGTTCACCTGTTACTAAGTAGTTTACAATGTAAGCATACCATAGAAACTTAGCAACAAAAATCAATTGTTCATCGGGGAAATCATCATGAATAGGTGGACCATCAACGGGATCGCTAAATTCAAGTCGGGGCAAGTGGTCCACGATGACTGAATGATCCACCGTATTAATCGCGCCTTAGCATCCTTTTTGGAAAGGAAATACTTAAGGGCAGAGTGATCTGTGAAGATCGTAATAGGCGATCCAATCAAATAAGATCGAAAATTGTCAAGGGCAAAGACGACGACAAATAACTCCTTTTTCAGTAGTGAAGTAGTTCATTTGAGCACTACTGAGAGTTCGACTTGCATAATAGACAACAAAAGGTTTCCCCTCCCTTCGTTATCCTAGCATAGCTCCCACAGCAAAGTTGCTCGCGTCACACATGATCTCGAAAGGAAAACTCCAATCAGGTGACTGAATGATGGGAGCGAAAGTGAGTGAATTTACAAGCGTTCGGAATGATTCCTCACACTTAGGTGTCCACTCAAAAGAGACATCTTTGGCTAGGAGGTTGCTTAGCGGACGAGCAATCATTGAAATTTTTTGTATGAACCTCCTATAGAAACCAACATGACCAAGGAATGACCTAATGTCTTTGACAGTCTTAGGAGTAGGCAGGTTGGAGATAAGGTTGACTTTAGATTGATCAACCTCAATTCCTCTTTCAGAAATAATGTGGCCTAAGACTATGCCAGAAGGTACCATGAAGTGGCATTTCTCCCAATTGAGCACAAGTCCTTTCTTAATGCATCGTTTTCAAATAGCTTCAAGATGAAGAAGACATGTGTCAAAGGAGTTTCCAGAAACGGTTAGGTCATCCATGAATACTTCCATGGATTTTTCAATCATGTCACTAAAGATGCTCATCATGCATCTTTGGAAGGTAGCTGGTGCGTTACACAAGCCAAATGGCATACGCCGGAAAGCAAAAGTGCCAAAGGGACAAGTGAAAGTGGTCTTATCTTGATCCTCTAATGCAATCTCAATTTGATAATGGCCAGAATAGCCATCAAGAAAGCAATAGAAAGGATGACCAGCTACATGTTCAAGGATTTGATCAATGAATGGGAGTGGAAAATGTTCTTTGCGAGAGGTGGCATTTAATTTTCTATAATCAATGCACATGCACCACCCCGTCACAGTTTTTGTGGGAACAAGGACCCCTTTTTCGTTTTGGATCACGGTGACACCAGATTTCTTGGGCACGACTTGAATTGGACTGACCCATTTGCTATCATCTACTGGGTAAATAATACCAGCATCTAGCAATTTCAAAACTTCATTTTTTACAACTTCTTTCATCGTGGGGTTCAGTCGTCTTTGAGGGTCTCTTCGAGGGATGGCTTCGTCCTATAGATTGATTCGATGGGAGCAAATTAAAGGTCTAATACCTTTGATATCAGCAAGCGTCCAACCTATCGCAGATTTATGCGTTCGCAGTAGCTCAAGTAACTGCAATTCTTGAGAATTTTGAAGGTTGGATGAGATGATAACTGCAAAGGTTTCACCATCTCCCAAGAAGGCATGTTTCATACCCTCGGGAAGTTGGGTCAATTGAACAATTAGAACCTCTTCGGCTGAAGTTTTCGGCTACGCCCTCTCACGAGGTAGCTCTTCAAAGCGAGGTTTCCAAAATTGAGTCCTTCTATTGCGTGAGTCTATGCGATCTAATATTGCAAAAGTAGACTCAAGAGAACTGAGACTTTCGTTGTCAGCAGAAAGAAAAGTTCATCAAGATTATCAAAGTTGCTTCGCAAATGAACCTCCTCGGGAATTAAAGAGTCAATCATGAATGTTTGATAGCATTCATCATCTTCTCGGGGTTGTTTCCCGATGTGGAAGATATTGACTTCAAGAGTCATGTTTCCAAACGGTATCCTCATTAGACCATTCCGACAATTGATCAAAGCATTTGCAGTGGCAATGAATGGTCTTTCAAGGATAATAGGAATTTTAGACTCCATGTTTACCACAGATTGGGTATCAAGAATAAGAAAATCCATGGGGTAATAGAATTTTTCAATTTGAACCAATACATCCTCAACAATACCCATAGGCTTTTTGGTGGAACGGTCAACAAACTGTAACACAACAGATGTTGGCTTCATTTCTCCAAGACCAAGTTGCGAGTATACGAAGTAAGGCATGAGATTTACACTCGCGCCAAGATCAAGTAAGGCTTGGCTGACTTCATGGGTCCCAATTTGGCAAGAAATGGTGGGACAAACGGGATCTTTGTATTTCGACGGTGCCTTTTTTTCAATCACCGCACTCACTTGCTCAGTCAAGAAGGTAGTCTTCTTGACATGGTGCTTCCTTTTTGCAATGCAAAAATCCTTGATGATTTTGGCATAAGTGGGCACTTGTTTTATGATGTGAAGCAAATGAAGATTAATCTTCACTTGTGTCAAGTGCTCAAGGATTTTAGCTCGTTTATCAAGAAGTTTTCCAACAGGTTTCAAAGCTTGGGGAAATGGTACTTTCGGAGTGGCATTGGGCGGTTGATTTTCGGAAATGACTTTTGGAGTACTGGGAGTGTTGGATTTTATGGGTGGGTCTTGCAAAGTTTTACCGCTTCTCGTCGTGATGGCATTTACTTCCTTGACATTTTGATCATTAGAATTTGAAGATTGGGCCATGTGTTGGCCTTGAACATTAAATTTCGGTTGGGAAGGAAGTTTGCCTTTTTTCGGAATGGCCAATGATTCAGTCAATTTTGAGAATTGACATTTCATTTCTTTCATTTCTTCCATCATTTGGTGATTCAGTTTGGATTGTTCCTCTATGAATGCATGAAGAGTATTCTCGAGAGAATTTCATTGTGGATGAGCATTGTATTGAGGTGTAGAGTACGCCTTTGATGGTTGAACTTGTTGGTCATTTCTCCATTGGCCTCCAGAAGATTGAGCTTGGTTGGAATCTCTCCAACTGAAATTTGGGTGGTTTCTCCAACCAGGGTTGTACGTATGAGAGAATGGCTTGTTATATGCCCCTAAGGCATTGCATTTCTCCTCATAAACCCCCCTCATTTCATTCAAAGCTAAGTAGTCCTTAGCTAAATGCTCCATCCCTCCACAAACAAAGCAAGGTTCTTGCAGTTCCGCTTGAGTGATCATGTGCGGTTTTTGGCCATTTTTCGTCATTCAGACCTCAAACTGGTTTTTCAAAGCTTCGAGTTGGGCCTTAACACTATCCTCTTCTCAAAGTTGATAGATCTCAGATGGTTTGTGTCAGTTGGTACTATCAGTAGCACTTGGACCAGTCCAGGTGTGAGATTTTTTTGTGGTTTCTTCAAGATATTCAAGAGCATCGTCTGGTTCTTTTTTGAGGAATTCACCATTGCATAGCATTTTTACAAACTGGCGCTCATGAGTCGTGAGGTCTTAATAGAAGTAACTGAACAAACGCCAGTTCTCATAACCATGGTGCAGGCACTGATTTAACAGATCTTTGAATCTTTTCCAAACTTGATAGAACGTTTCATTGTCCTTTTGGGAGAATATGGAAATCTATTGTTTTAGACTGTTGGTCTTATGGCTAGGGAAATGTTTCAGAAAGAATGATTTGGTCTTCTCCTCCCATGTTCCAAAAGACCTAGGTCTCAAAGAGTATAACCAACTTTTGGCTTTGTCCTTCAAGGAGAAAGAGAAGAACTTCAGTCGCACAGAATCGACATTTTTGACTCAGTTATAGAACGTGGCTACTACCTCCTCAAATTCTCTAATATGCATGTATGGGCTTTCGTTTTCCATTCCATGAAATGTGGGCAAGAGTTGAATCATGCCAGGTTTAAAGTCTAATGTGGGCATACTAGGAGGGAAGATAATGCATGAAGGCGTGGAAGTGCGAGTAGGATGGAGGTAGTCATTGAGAGTTCTTGGTTGGATTTCATCATTGCGAGCCATTGCGAATAGATTATTATCAGTAGAAGTTTGCGAAGAAGTAGGATTGGTGGAAGGAGTTCCGGAGGGAGTGGCAGATAAATTGGAAGAAGTGTCACTGGAAGTTTCGTGATGATTCATCCACTCTCGGAAATCAAAATTAGATTTATTTTATGTCTTTATTTTTTTTTGATTTTTTTGTTAATTTTTTTTGTTAAACTTGTTCCCAGGTAGATTTGGAGGTTTTCGGGTGATCTCCAACGCCTTACTAGAACTCCCCGAGGTTGCTAAGTAAGTATGGTGGATCACAAGTCAACCTTTTCGACCAAACAACCTTTAAGCAGAGTGAAATTGCTTATTTTGACTGAACAAACTTGGTTTTCTTATAGTAATAAGTTCAACAATGTAATAGTGCAAAGGTAGATGCTCGAAATGTTCCCAGGCCGATTGAGAAGGTTGCCAAGGTACCGCTTTAGACCCACACTTGCCCAGACAGAACTCCCCGAGGTTCCTAGGTAAGTGTGGAGGGTAACGCTTTCACAAACCTTATTTAACAACCATTATTTCTAGACAGAACAATATCAGTTTCTACCATTTGTAATGTTACACAATTGTTCCCAATACTAAGTGTTTTATGATTGAAATTTTATGATCAATTTTATGTTGTTTTTTTTTTGTTTGAAAAACCTAAATTCTAAAGAAAACTAAGGCAAAGAAAGTAAAAGCCTAAACTAAGCAACAAAATAAACAACACAAAAATAAAATAAAGAAAAGAAAATTAAAGTGAAGATAAATTAACAAGCTTAATCTTTTTTTTTTCAAATATGTGTTAAACTAAAAAAAAATAAAAATAAAAATAAATTAAGAAAGAGAAATGAAGTAAGAATTAGCAAAAAAAGAAAAAAAAAGATAATTATATAAATATAAAAAAAAAGAAAATGAAACAAAAAATAGAAATAAAAATAAGAATAAATATTTTTTTACGTTTTTTCCCTTTGTAGATATGTATATATATTTTTTTATTTTATGGAAAAAAAGAAAAAAGAAAAGAAAAGAAAGAAAGAATATATATATATATATATATATATATAAATAAAGAAAAAAAAATTGTTTATGATTTTTTTTTAGTTTTTTTTTCTTTTTATTTTGTTATAATAATAATCTAATTAGCTAAAAATTAGTAAATAAAATAAAAAAAAAACTATACAAACATAATATTTATTCCAACAAAAACACAAATAAAGTTACCAACATTTTTGTAAAAATTTCACTAAACCTTTGAAAACTACCTCACCGGCAACGGCGCCAAAATTTGTTTAACGCCCAAAGTGACAACCACTAAGCGGTGGTTGTAGTATAATCAGGGAGTCGTTCCACACGGAGGTAACCTAAAATCAAAAGATTAGTAGCAAATAACACAAAAAGTTAGTGACACAAAATAAATAAAAATGATGGAGATGAAGTGAGATTTGAGATTTTGGTAGTTTCTTTTTAATGAAATGATAAAATGAGGTAAGTGAAACAAAAGTAAGGGAAATCAAGAGTTTGAGAAATAGAAAGGTTTCAAGAATCATCCATATGCTTGTTTAGTTACTTGATTATTTGATTTACAAAAATGCACAAGTAAATAGTTCACATCCCAACATTTACTTGGAAAATCTAACATTAAAGTCCATATTCTTTTCTAACAAAAATTCATTTGAGTTATAAAATTATTTACTTTAAAAACACAATGTTAATCCTATGAAAAATCTAAAAATGACAAAACACCCAAGGGCAATAATGCAATAGAAGATTAGACATAAAATTTTGTATCAATATTACTTTTACTAATTAGAAGCACATAGAAAGAGCATGACTAATCCTATATAATATTAACACAAGTAAATTAAGATAACAAGATAGAAAATGGGGATGAAAGAACATAAATAACTCAAATACATTACATTAAAAACATAGTAACTCAAAGTAGCAAAATAACATCACTAGCATATGAAATCATCCCTAACCTTCCTAGGAAGATTAGGCCATTATGCTCATGATTCTCACAAAATTCTAAGAAGAAAATATGAGAAGAAAGTGAGTAGAAATTTTGCTATAGTTTCTTTACTCTAAAAATTACATAAAAATTGTGAAGGAAGAGCTCCCATTTATAGAGGGAGAAAATGACTAAAAAGAAATTAAACAACAAAATGAGGTTTACAAAATAAATCTGAAATATTAATAATAAAATATGATTTTAAAAAATCAAATTTTATTATTAATATTAACCTAGCTATCTTGGTGTATGGTCATTTTTCTCTTTTCTAAAATACCACAAAAACATGAGCTTTAAAGCTCAAAATAGTAATGTGCAAGGCCTAATACCCACAAAATATGGGTTGAAGGTGGCTGGTGGCAGAAGTGGGTTTTGACCCATTCCCAGCCAATGGGGAGGCACCACGTGGCGCTGGCTGGGAGAGGAGAAGGCAGATGGATGCTTCGGATGGGCTGCTGCTGCGTTGGGCGTGCTGGGCTTGTTGGGCTACTGGGTTGGGCCTGCTGCTGAGATGCTGGCTTTGTTTGGGCTGAAGCTACATTGAAGGAGGTTGAAGCTACGTTGGGTGCATGGCTGAAGGAGGCCAGGCTGGGACGCGTGGCGCGAGGGAAGCACGCCAGGTGGTGCGCTGGGGAGAAAGGAAGGAGGAGGCTGGGCCTTCAATTTGGGCCTTCGGGCTTGGGCAACAATTCTTCAAAAATGCCATTTTCTTCATTTTTCTTTTTCAGTATTAACTATTTCTTTGTTTCCTCTTTTTATTAATGTCCAATTACAATTTATTTCCTGAAAATTAAACACACATCAAATTAAAATTAATATTTTCAATTATAAAATATATTACAATAAATTCATGAAAATATTAATTAAAACTTAATTTATTTTACACTTTAAAACTAATGAATTTGCATTTTTTTAGCACTAATCACATCTTTATCATATATTGTTGCTAATTTGGATGTGCACTTCTCTACCTCCTCACAGTTCGCAACAAACCATGATTGAATTATGAAACGAATGAATTCCACAAAAGTAGTGACTGAGAAGGTTCTTGCGATTCTAGTTTTGTTGTTGAAGCTTTCAGCGTAGTTGCTTGTCATTACATTGTATCGATTCCCAGGAAAGTAAGCACGAGTCCACTTATCGAAGCCAATACCCTCGAGATATTGAGCCATGGCAGGATCCATTTGCTTTATATTGTTGAGAACCTATGAAATTTTGACTTCTGAAATGCATATGCCGCATTCCACATCTCCTTGTGACAGTGATCAGTCTTGAACTTAGCGATTATATTCATACTTATGTGATGGTAGCATGCACCGAGGTAGGCATCAGGGAAGACTAACTCAAGAGCATGAATAATGCTAGCATGCATGTCGGATACAAAGGCCAGATTATCAAAAACTCCAATTTTATAATGAAATACTTCCAAGAATTATGATTCTCACTGTCCATAATTGCTAACGCAATTGGATAAATGTGGTTATTCGCATCCAATGCAACAACACATAACATGTGGTCACCATACCTTGACTTCAAGAAAGTACCGTCCACACATATAACAAGACGATATGATGTAAATCCCATTCTACAAACTTCAAGTGAGCAGAAATAGTAAAGAAAGCGACTGTCCTCTGTGACAAAATCAGTTATTGTACCTGGATTCTTTTGCTGTAGCATGTACAAGTAAGAATGTAACTTGGAGTACGATTCTTCAGGTGTCCTCTTGACATAACCGAGTGTCTTCTCTCTGCATCTCCAAGCCTTCATATAACTCATATTGATCCCAAAATTATAATTCATATCCTCCTTTATGCTGTTTTCCGGGTAGCTAGTGCCATCAGTAGCATATTTGTTCTTGATAAGGTGCCCAATGACCTAAGGTGCTACTTGATGGTGGTCTTTCTGTCGCAATTCTAGTGAGCAAGTATGTACACTATTATAAACAGTGATCTCAAACTTCTTCGATCGCGCTACTTTTTTCCCCCTTATTCTCCAACCACAACCAGGATCCCTGTAAGTGATATACAACATATCAGTACCAGACTTCTTAACCATAAACTCTAAATTATTCTTCATTGCGAAGAGAGCCGCTTTGGTTTTCAAATCCATCTTGTTCTCAAAAGTCTTCCCAAGGTGTAGTTCTCCCAATGGTACACCGGATGAGAGTGTTTCAGATCGACTAGAGGCCATGATATCTTCTTTTGTAAACATGAGACCACTCCATCTTCTGTTGAACATATTGGAATGTTCCCTGTATTGTTATATTATGTTCCACCTGGACGACTAGAGCTGGTGCCAGGTGTTCAACGTCCTTGACTTGGTGGGTTCGCCCGTGCAATATGACGTACTGGCTGTTCTTGTACTTGTTCGACTTGCAAATCACCAGACATGTCAATCGACACTTCTGCACTATAATATGTCTTTGAATCGTACCCTGAGTTCTCATTATGTTCAACTACTTGATTGTTATTCACATAGGGGCCGCTCATACTGGTTGTCCCTCAGGTCACCAATAGGACCTCCTAAAGTATTAGCTGCTCCCTCAGGTCCGAGAGTGGAAAATTGATCTGCAATGACAATCTTCTTAACAGGAGTGACACACAAAGCTAACCTTTCATTAGATGTTACTCCTAAGAATGCACATACACAAAGATCACTTTCAACATGAACGGGTGTAAATGGTTGGTCGCCGCATGTGTAAGGAACCTACAATTTCAACCCATGCATCTGTTTATCAACTTTAAGTTCCTTGTGCAATATGTCAAGAAGTTGCAAGTACGTTACAATATCCTCCATCAGTATCACCATGCATTGAGGGTCCTTGAAAATCCACTTATTCCCTTGTAATTCCCAAACACCATTGTAGTATACAAAAACGTAGACAATGGAACCTGTGTTGGAAAAAAAACATAGAAATTGTTAAAAAAAAAACTGCCAATTTTTCATAAAGCCATGAAAAAAGAATATTATCGAGCTTCAATCGAACTCTATCAAGTTATCATCGAGCTCTCATCGAGAGCTTATCGAGCTAAAAGTTCTTAAACGAAACATAAACCTAATCAAAACCTTCATCGAACCCCTATCGAGCACTATCGAGTACTCACCATTGAGCCACAATCGAGCTGCATCGAACTCTAAACATTTCTGCCAATTATCGAGCACATATCGAGAAAACAATTACACAAAATATTCTACGGTCCAATCGAACCCTTATTGAGTTGCCATCGAGCACAATCGAGCAACAAAGCCTAAAACTATTGAGCTATGATCAAACTATATTGAGCAGCATCGAGCTCATAAAAGAACCTTCTTCTACATACCATCAAGCCCCTATCGAACCGTTATCGAGCTCCTATTGAGCAAAAAAGTTGCAGCAAACCCAGAAAAATGCAAATCGCGAAATCTCTCTAAAAAAAATCCAAAAAACACACCAATATAGGCTCAGATCTGTTCGAAATAGCCAAAAAAATATAAACAAACAATACCCAAAATATAAAATGAACAATTTTCTTACCCATGGGTTTTCTCTTCCAAAAATCCTCAAAATGGATGTTGCCTTTGATATTAGCAACTTTACAGAAACAATAGAGATGACTAACATCGATTTTGGCAAGAAAATCATACAAATCCGTGGGTTTTAGGGAGGATTTCGTGAGAATGAGAGAGAGAGAGAAAAGAGAGAGGAAGAAAATGTTTTAGGATTCTTGATATAATGAGAGGAATATTTTTAGTATGAGATAAATATTTAGCATCAAATTGAAAAGATTAATAGTGGTAGAATTTTTTTAGTTCTATTAAACAAACACTATTAAGTATGAATAGTGAAATTTTCTTTTTATTTTCCTATTTAAAGTGCTACCCCACCCTTTCTTGACCGGGAGTCATCAACTATCACAGCTTTTTTTGTTTTAAAAAAAATCAAGTTGGTATTGAAATTCATTATCCAACCCAAGCCTGTAATAAATATACAATCTAGTGCCATTTTTGAAAAAAAAATTAAAAGATTTTCCTAATAAATTTTTAACTCAACATGAAAATTAAAAAAAAAAATTAAAGAAAAAAAATGATAAAAACACAATATTAAAAAAAATTATTTTAGGATTAGATGTACTGAGGTGCTTGATTTAAAAAATTAACAACCAAAATGGAGAAAACAAATGACATGTATATTTTTATATCTAATAAAGGTCACAGTATCTAGTACAATAAAGGTCACTTGCATTTTTTAATTTATAAGAAAAATAAAAAAACTTAGAAAGGATACTAAAAAAGTTATAATAAATATTAGTATAATTTGAATTTGTGGTACGTACTTTATTTAACGTAAATATAATTTTTATTTATTAAACTATTGAAATGAGAGTTGTCACTCTATGACAGTTATAAACAAAATGGGAAGACAAAAATAAAGAAGACATCATGTATTTTCAAATTGTTTCCACAACAAGCTGCCCTCATTGGCACATAAATATACAAATGGATCGTTATAATTAAATTTTTGATAATTACATCAGCTAATCCAACAGAGTAAATTCAAATAAATTCGACATATAATCTAATTAAAATTAGATACAAAATATTTACTAATTGGTATTGGGTTGCATAGGTTCCAATAACTTGGTATTGAATGTTGAGCACTACTTTTTGACTTCCATTACCATGAAACATGTCAAACAATCACATTCTCCAGATTGGTGCATTTACAGTGAATAAATCCAACTTTTATTTTGCTTTAGGCATATAAAAATACAACATTATAACATTATTTCAGCTAGGATACATTACCACGTTTGTCAATCAAATCTGAGCTCAAGTCCCAGAGTTTTCTTGCCAAATTGGGATCATTAGCTAGTGAGCTCGCTTCTGCTATGTTACTGTCTGCAAAATAGTAGCCGCTCTTCCCTTTCACATCTGGATGTAATGCCACATAGCACGTGGTTGCCGCACCCTACTCGCACCCAGTGACAGTCATAATTATTATACAATGGGGCCAATATTTTTTTTTAAATGAAGATTATGCGAATATAATAAGGGCAAATGATTTATTTTTTAATTTTGTGAGGCAAATATAAATTTATACATATAGTTATATTAATTTTTCTCAAAAAAAAAAAAAAACATTAAACTAAAAAAATTAGGCCCCCTAGCTCCATCATTATTCACACCATTTGAAAAAATAATAAGCAAAGATATATATATATATATACACTATAATAATACATGTACATCTATATTCTTTATCTGAATAAGCCTCCAAAAACAAACATTAAACTAAAAAAATGAGGCCCCCTAGCTCCATCATTATTCACACCATTTGAAAAAATAATAAGCAAAGATATATATATATATATATATACACTATAATACATGTACATCTATATTCTTTATCTGAATAAGCCTCCAAAAACAAACATTAAACTAAAAAAATTAGGCCCCCTAGCTCCATCATTATTCACACCATTTGAAAAAAATAATAAGCAAAGATATATATATACACTATAATACATGTACATCTATATTCTTTATCTGAATAAGCCTCCAAATAAGGATTATTTATACTTGTATCTAAACATGTATATTTGTAAACTTCTCTTTCATCAAAGCTATTTAATCAAACTTTGCATATGAATGGACACAAGACTAGTGCACCTAAAGAGATAGCATCGACATCTTAGTATCTAGTTACCTGCTCAATATTTTTCATAAAATATTTACCAACTAAGCCGGCAAGTGCTGCATCAAATTTACAAGAAAAGAACAACATTAGCCATTCAAGCAGAGAAAAATATATGCATATGTGATTAAGAATGGTGAAAATAATTATTATGAGTCAAGGCTACAAATTCACAGTTTCCTTCTTTGTGTCTCCACAGTGGGGTGCTGGGGGATGCTAGTACGTATAAATGGGATGCAGAAAAGAAAAGCTAACACTAAGACGCAACAAGGGGGATAGACATAATAAGTTGTTACCGCTGACAAAGCTGTGATGACGGAAAAGATTAGTGAAAATTGCTCCTGGATGCAGTGAATTCGCTGTCAGGCTCGCCTCTTCTTCCTGTTTAGAGGAACAGAGAAAACTAATGAGTAGAGGAAAGCCAACTGTACTTTGATTACCAAATAATAAGATCTGACGTATGTTCAGTTGTTTTTTATAACAGTGAATTAGAGTCCTACCTTCAGCCGTCGAGCAAGCTCATTTGAATGCAAAACATTGGCAAGTTTTGACTGGCCATATGCAGATAGACTGTTATACCTGTCAATTAAACAAATTCAAACATTTAATTCTGAAAGAGCAAGCTTATCAAGTTCCTTAATGGATTATGCATATTATGACCCATATCCCTTTTTTTAAACTATGCTCCTCACCTATATATTTAAGGAGCAAGAAACTACAACTATTGCTATGTGGGTACCTAGGAAGGTTTGAACCTCAGACTCCGCAAGAACAAACCGTAGACCTGATTGCTTAGGTATGACAAATTAAAGCACTTATTTTATCAGAAAGGCAAAAACTTTTCAAACACAAAGGAACTCAACAAAAGGAAACCATGCTCCAGAGTTAGACTATCTCAAATGACTATTGTTACCCTGATTGATCGTTGATTTTGTCAAAACGAATCCCTTCTTTGTAAGTGAATTTATGACGGCGGGATGAGACATTCAGAATCCTTCCTTCTCTCTTACATTTTAGTGCTGTTCTTCTAATGGTCTCCAACAAAAGATTTGTCAAAAGAAAATGGCCTGCAGAAGGGGAAGAATATCAGACTGATCATTGAATGTCATTTTTTGCCGAGTGAAAAGAATGTAACTTACCTATGTGGTTGGTTGCAAATTGCAGTTCTATGTTATCTTTGGAAAGCATGAATGGTGTTGCCATGATTCCAGCATTATTACTTAAAACAAGGAGTTCAAAATTAGTGTCTGTAAAAAAATCTATCACAAATGGAAAATTTTGTCACCCTCAACAACAAAAAACAATATTTGAGAAGAAAGAGACATTAAAAAAGCATACACAGAACCCAAATGAAAGAGACAATAATAACATCAATCAAAAAAATGAAATGTGAAATAGAACTAACCCCATTTTATCTTACATGAGAATGTTCAATGGAAGGCCAGAGGAATTGAATTCTGCTGCAAATTTTCTCACTGAGGCGATTGAGCTTAAATCCAACTCCATGGCATTAACTTTTGCACTAGGGTTTTCCTTAATTATTGTTCCTTGGACCTCATTACCAGCAGTCATGTTCCTAACTGCCATAACCACATGGACACCACGTAATGCAAGAACTCGGGCAGTTTCAAACCCAATACCACTTGATGCTCCTGCAATATTATTCACCCGAAAAATATAAACACACTTAAATTTAAGTATCACTTAATATGAATTATATTGTTTATTATTCTGATAAGGAAATTCAACCAGTTACTTGTAAATATTTATACATTTCGAAAAAAAAAAAGTTAACCTGTAACAATGGCAGTGAGGCCAGAGCCATCAATCCCTTCAGTAACTTGTTCAGCTGTGGAAGACGCCGAGAACCCGGATGCCCCTTTTCTGTCAAACCACCACATCTCTCCCTTTCTCTTTTTTAGTCTCTCTTCTGTTTATTCATGCACTAATTTTTTTTATAGGTCCCACCCAAAATTTATTTTATATCTACAAAACTTATAAAATATGTATCACATAAGTTCAATTTATTAAAAAATAGTTTATGAAATACACATTAGAAAATTATTTATAACTCAATTAATTACAAAAAAATTAAATGAATCATAAATAGCTTTTTACTCGGCCATAAATCACTTTCTATTATGCATTCTATAAACCATTTTTCTAATTAAAATGAATTATGTGATATACATTTACTAAATGTAGAGACTTAAGTGATCCAAAATAAGATTTGGACACTAAGGTGATTCTTTTAAAAAAAAAGTAAGGTCATCTATAAACCCCTATTAATAATATGGCATTTGAAAAGTTAATAAATATTAATATGACTTTTTCATAAAGCCAAAGTTGATAAAAAAATGTTATAATTAATATAATTTCTTTTGCAATTAAATTTTAAATTTTCCCATAATCTTACAGTGTGAACTTTCTAAGCGTAATACCCTTTCAAACGCAAGAAATAAAATTCAAGAAACCACAACCTATCTGAAAAGCTATGTGATGGACTCTGCATCTCCAGTTACTGCCTTCGATTTCCTCGTCATCGTTGTATAACTTTCACTTCCGCCGACCAGCTAGAAGAACCAAAGCTTGACCACCATGTTTTGCATAATCAAGAAAAAAAATCATCTCTAACTGATCTTTGTTGTGATCTTCAAGATTAATTGATAATTTTAATTGAACCAACATTGAATATCTTATCGACCATTTTTTCTTGTTGTATACATCCTCCAAGATGACGACAAAATTCATCAATGGTCATCATATAACCTAAAACAAATAAGGACAATAATAAAATCCAATATATATTTATAGGGTAGTTCTCACAGCAACAGATTTTTTTTTTTAAAAGCTGACACGAGTGAGGGAGGAGAAGACTGATAAAAGTTAAAAAAAATTATTTTTTTTTAATTGAAGAAGACTGTGACAAAAGTTGAAAAAAAAATAATTTTTTTTGCATGCATCATTCAAAGTCTAAAAAGAATATTATTTTTATTTTATTTTTTCTGATTCTCTGGTATCATGTCGTCACAAAAGTTGACAAAAGTTGAAGACTGTATGTACTATAGAAGTATTGCATGCATCAAGACCTTTAAGTTGGGAAAAAGAAGAATTGATGACTAATTTCCGACTTTCACTCCATATATCAAATGATGAACATTTGCTGGAACTCTGAAACTTGGTTTCTGCAGATACCAGCGGACAACTTAGATGACAGGAAATATTTTTGCCTTGAAATTTTCCATCTAGCTTAGAATGGGATTAGTTTTTTCTCCAGAAACTTGCTGCATTGTAAGAAAAAGGATATGAAGTTTTCCCCTTCCTTATGCTTATAAAATATTATGGTGAATTTGAAAAATACATGTTACTGATTTTTTTTCTCAATTAAAATTTATCCTCTCTTTTGTTATTGCATGATCTTGTTAATGATTTGCACACTGATGAATTGATTAGTTTGTTAAAAGAGACATTTGATCATTCTGTTATATCTCATGGAGGTTTGCATATTATGCTATATCTTCTATAAGGATTTTGCTTTATAAACTGAGAAACCACTGATAAAACCGAACCTTTTGGATATTATTGTGTTCTGCAGTGTTAATAGTGGCGTGCAAAAGTTATTCTTGTAAAATCATGTTTCTTATTTCTTATGTATCTTTTACCTATTATGACAGATACCTCGATTACTCTCTGTGTTGTGAGGAAGCTATGTCATGCTATCTTGTTACATAAGAATTTCTAAAGGACCACATCCTTTATACAAATTGGTAAACCATACCAATTTGGCTCTATAAAACTCTCAAAATGGTTTATACATGATACCAGAGAATCAGAAAAAATAAAATAAAAATAATCAACTTTTTAGGCTTTGAATGATGCATGACTTTTGTCACAGTCTTCTTCAGTTTTAAAAAAATAAAAAAATAATTTTTTTTTTCAACTTTTGTCAGTCTCCTCCCTCACACGTGTCAGCATTAAAAAAAACCGTACAGCAGAGCTACCCTATATTTATATAGGTAATAAATCTTAAAACTCGTGAATTATGAATTTTGTACATAAAATCTGGTTTATGCAAAAGTTAGGTTACCGTAAATACTAGATAAAAGGAAATTGTAATTGGTTATACTATTTTGCCCAATTTTTAAGCTTGAATGCCTAATTAATGAATAAATTCGATTTGATATACAAAAATCTAATACAAAAAACACTCCAACACATGCATGAAAACATATTACAACAATAAACAAACACTCTTGAAACTAGTTGCACTATTATTCATTAAAAAAAAACTAGTTACAAATATGGTCTGATCATACATGTTGATTTTTTATTGCACAATGTTGTTGTATGCCTTAAATTATGTTGCTGGATTCCTTAAATTCAAGGCAACAATTAAGCCTAAGAAGAAATAAAATGAAACCCAAGTGTAACTGGTTACACATTTCAGAAAAATAAAAAGTAATAATAAACCAAAACCAAAAACTCTAACACTCAATATTTTATGTCAATCTAACATAATCTCTTATGTTTTATGTAATTGGTTACAAAAGAGCACTATCAACACCGTATCGTACTAACTTATTGAAAAAGAGGTAATTTCTTAGTCGGCATACATGAAAAAACATGCACTTGCATAATGTTACAAGAAGATGAGATATCTTGTTGTCATGCATTGATTGTAATTGCAAAAAGAAGATTGAGTTGCTATGACTGTTGCTCCAAATACTACTAAACATCCACAATGAGAGCAACATATGAAACAAATGTAACCCATTGCCCAATGAGAGTAAATGGAAACTACCTAAATATCTAGAAAAATAGTGCTACCACCAAAGGGAAGCATACCACCTAGAAGGCCTCAAAAGAGAAGGATAAGATAAAGAAGAGAAACCAAAGTTCTAAACAAATGTGAGGATGTGGAGAGAGGGGACACAACCAAAAAACTTGCATGAATCCACCAATCCCAAGGCAACCAAAATAGAAAAAGCCAAGAAAACCTAGATGTTGATTCTTTCAATTGATTTTTTCTCTTTTAAGAAACATTGCAATGTTATTGATCTCAAAATTTGGATGAATTACTCATAGAATTTGTACAAACGTTACACTAAGAAGTACATGATAAATAACAAGATTATTCTTGATATTTTTTTATTAATAGTGTATTAGCCTTTGCAACCAGTTACAACAAGTTGTATTGAAACAAATGTAACTGGTTTTGTTACACTTAGACTAATAATGGATTTCAATGAAACATATGTAACTAGTTACACTGAAACTGTTAACAGAAAATCAGTGTTACAGTGAAACCATTAACAGTTAACTAGTTATATTGAACTAGTTACAAGAACAAGTTATATATGTAATTGATTCCGCTGAAACCATTAACAAAAAACAAGTTACAACAAATTTCAATGCAACATATGTAACTGGTTACACTGAAACCAGTAACACATATATGAATTCAAAATTACATATGGGCATATTGACATTTTATTTTGAAGCAAAAAAGAAAAAGAAACATAAATAAAAAAAAAAGCAACAAAATAGAACGAGGAAATGCAAACTTCATTTAAGAACTAAAACTAGTTACAAAATGTATTTATCTAAGGAATATATCATAAAATAATACCAATTAAATTGCTCAACATTAATAACATAACTAAAATGATAGGGAATAAACATTACTTAAAAGAGATAATTAGTTCAAACAATCATTGAAACAAATCACACAACTGTGATTAACCTTTCTGTTAAATAAAAAAAAAACAACTTCAAAACTATAACTATACATCAATATTCCCCTTGCCCTTCTTCCTATAATTCTTCTTTTTAGAGCTCCAAGATAACCATAATGAATTTTCTTAGTTGCATAGGTAAATAAGTATTCAACAAGATCATCGCAAATAGTCACCTTGAAGGAATGCACTTCCTTTGAAAGCTTCAGTTGATTTGATTTCAGAACCTTAATTTCATCTTGGTTCTTCTTCATAGAAGCCTCAAATCTCTTTAACCTTAACCCCCTCAGAAAAAAGAATTAAAAGCATAAAGATAAAAAAAAAAGGAATTGACACAATAAAATTGAAAAACAACAACAAAACAAAATTAGTACAAAACAAAGAGATAATGAACACTAACCTGGTCCCTTGACATAGAAGCCTCTGGTTTCTTAGAAGGAACCTCTGAATGGCCTTTAGAATCACTGACACTCTTGACATACTCTAAGTGATCTTTTACTAAAATGTAGTTTTGTCATTCATTTATTAGTTCATTAATTAGAGTTGGTCAATATTACCGTTTTACCCTTAAGTATTATTAATTCACTAGTGAATAGTTAATCTATAATCAAATTATAGATTTGAGCTCAATAACTATTCAGTTCCAGAATTAATCTTTAAGGGAACCAATATTCGATCCGTTAGGAAAATATGGATTCTATATTATTGTAAATCATGTTCCCAGCTATTCATGATATTGAATCTCCAAAACAAAAGTAATTAGCCTCATTATACTAAGAAACCTTAACGAGTGAATCAAAAGATCCAATAAACAAAAATAGGAGTTCATGAATACTTAGGATTTAGACTTGTTGACTGCCTTTTTCGCTATCAACCTAAAGATGATAGATTAAAGAAATAAACAACAAGAACACAACTGTTTTTATGTGGTTCAGGCTATAAAAGAGCCCTAGTCCACGAGTCTTTGGTATTAAGGAGATTGGAAGCCTGTTAGGGCAAGCTCCAATGGAGTTTTCTCAGGCATCGTTTATATTGCTCTGAGTACAAGGTTATATTTCTCTAAAAATTCTGAACCCTTTACAACGAGACTTCCAACCCTATTTATAGAGGCTGTGATCATTAGTGCTAATTTTCTGTCATTAATACATATTCTCCTCGTTATTGGGTTATTAATACCAAGTTAATGCATTGGGCTGCATTAACTAGAGACCACGTCCCAAGAGATATACGCGGGGCCTGATGTGTGTCGTATGCTGTATCAAATTTAAATATATATATTTATTTTACTCACTTACACCAGCTACTTCAGTATAGCGATAAATAAGGGTTGAACCCACGAGAACTATGATCAAATTATTATTCAAAATAATATTAGACTGAAATTAAAAAGGGGTTTTAGTTTAAATAGTTGAAAACATAAAATGAAATAAATATCAATGATTGAATAACTATGGATATAACGATATTAAAGAAATAGTCAAGAATTACTCTCCACCTTCAACAATCAATCTATCAACAATGATGAATAATATTCCCTATTCCTAATTAAACTATTAACCCTGCAGATAACACTTAAGCAGTCAATTATCCCAGTTTCCCTAATATACGTAATTAAAGCTAAGCGCTCTTAATTAACCCTTTTTACCCAGCAATAAGCCCATTAAGCATGCAATCTATTTAACCTAGTAAAAGCATTACACTTTGTGGAAACAGGTTAATCTAGGCAACAAATTCATTAAGCATGCAATTCATTTAACCTAGGTTCTATTTCTCATCACAATTAAAATACCCATCACAATACCTTAATTGCAATTTATCACTTTACTTAGAATCCTAAGCTATTTGGTGACTAGAAATCCTAAGATGATAGTAGAGCAATGCAAAACCTTAATTAGTGGCCATCTAAATAAGATTTTACAAGATCCATGACATTCAAATAGAAAAATAGAAGAAATTTAATATAAGGGAATAAAAGGAATAAAATTCATCAATGCATTCAAGATCTCATGTCTAAGGTTTTGAAATAACCCTTAACTATAAAGAAAACTACTCCATAATCATATTCATATTCATAAACATAAATATTCAATGAAAATAAAAGAGTTTTGAGAAGAAAGAAAAACTAGATTGAAGAATATAGATGATGATGTTTTTTTCCTCCTCCTCTGCTGCTCTAGCCTCTAAAAATCGCAATCCAAAGTTATCATAAAAGTTAACCCTAATCCCTTTTATAACCCCTTAAAAATTACATTTAAAAATTAAATTTTAAAGAAAAATTTGTTGCACGGCCGCTGCCAGTGATTCTTGATGGCCGTGGCCACGGGTCATATTCAGGGCCATGTTCGCGCAGAGGCCGCGGCCAGGAGATCATGATGGCCGCGGCCAATAAATGCTGGTGGCCGCGGCCATTGGTCATTTTCTGCTCATATATTTTTTTCTTCATAATCTCCAACTTAGGCTCAATCCTCGGGTTTAGGGACTTTGAAAACACTTCAATCTCGTTCAAAACTTTATTTTCTCGAGTCCTATCATTGCACCTTCAATTTTAACCACAAAATTGTATCAAATTCATCAATAATACCTTATAAAATATTTTATGACTTAAAAATAAAAAAACTTGTAAAACAAAGCTAAGAACACCTAAAAACACTTTAAAGGAACATTATCTAAATGCGAAAGGATAAAATATATAATATCCAAAATACCCTTATCAGGGCCCACTGCAAAAAGTTACCTACTTTATGGGGAACATGTCCCTGGCGCTGTGAGGGCATGGCACATGTATTTCCTTGTTAGGCGACGTAGTGGGAGTGAAAATTGTTGAGCCATACTTTTGACAACATTGTAGACAAATCCTAAAAAAGGTTGTCAGACGATCCTCTGACGCTGTAAACATGCACTAGTTGACACCTGGCTAGTCCTCTAGGTTCCGAGGACAAGGTCTTTGACATGGAGGACAGTTGCTTGCAAAGAGCTCGAGGACTACTAATTATTCCTTAGGGCACGACCCCAAACAGGGACGCCTGTGCCTTGTCTTTACTCAACGGCCGTGGCCTTCTCTCAAGATATCCACCCTCCGAGGACTGACCGCGGGGCATGGACTCACTTGAAGAGACACGCACCTCCGCCATGTGTCCTGCCCACACAGGTTTATGATTGCCACGTGTCCCTTGGTGAAAACACACCCAACATTTGCCCCCCAAGTCTCTATTTGTCCTCGGACAGTGGAGACTTAAAACTGGGGACAAATTGAATAGGCCTCAGATGGAAACGTATGAACTTCTTCTGATGTCCATATGGGATTTTTTGCCACGTGCTGAGCCCTTATTGTTGGGCCCATAAATCCGTGCAATTAATGAAGGGTTAGGTCTATGGTCCAAAACGTCTTTTTCGTACCCTAGGTGTCCTTTCAGCTTATACTTGAGGTTTTCCTTTTCCAATGATAATTGTAACACCCTGGATAACCCAAGACTATCACACTGTGTACTTTAAATAGTGATTAACTCGCTAAACGAGTCATTAGGTTATAAACGTGCATCTAGGTGTCGTTAACAAGCCAGGGTGAAAATCTTTGTCAAAAGGAATGAATATATTCTAAATTTTAAACATTAAACTATACATGGGCCCATAAAAGCATTTACAAAGTTATTTACAATCCAAAATGGTCATTACAGTATAAAAGTTACAACCCCCCGACCTAAGCGGTAAAAATAGGGTTAAACCCTAGTTCCCCTGAGAAACACCTTGGCCGTGGTGGTCAAGCGGCCACATATGTACACATCACCACCTAAGCTCTCCACTCAAGGATGGGCGAGCTTTTCTTTCCCTTTACCCGCACCACATAGCACCCGTGAGCCAAGACTCAGTAAGAAAGCTTATTACTGCATGCATACAATAAAATAAATCATTATGGGGCTTGCAGCCCTAATCAGATGGTGACTAATGAGTCACTCTCGGGGTAGGTGACTAATGAGTCACTCTTGGGATAGGTGACTAATGAGTCACACTCAGGATAGGTGACTAATGAGTCACTCTCTGGGGCTCAGCACCCTAAGCCATGTGACGCTTCAGTCACCTGAGCCTTTTGGCCCTGACTTTAAGTAACTAGCCTTTAGACTAGACCAGTGCTTTAGTTTTCTTCGACCATTAGGTCGGTCAAGAATTTCATGCTCATGTTGATTAGATCTAATCATCTCGGCCTGTATTAAACACATTAATACCGCTCTTGGCTCATAAGCCAATACCATACGACTAGTGCTCAGTACTACTGCCGATCATGACTAATAAGTCAAGACTTCACGACCAATACTGACACCAATGTTGTTTCTGACTAATAAGTCAATGCCATTCACAAATAAGCAAAGCTTCTATGCATTAACAATGCAATCAATGTCCATAAATAGAGCACTCAACATGCCTTATCAATAACCATGCATGTCACATACTGGGTGCAGTTCTCTTACCTTTGGTTCGAGCGTGAAATAATAAAAGAACGTCCCTCGAGAACGATTGGTCCTTAAGTCCCTTAGTGGTCACCTAATCATAACTAAATATGAAATCCCATCAATAAAATAAATAATAAAAGGATCATGGTCTAAAACCCCGCTCCTGAGACCTCAAATCATATTAAAACAGTTAGTAGATTCGATCCCGAGCCTTAAGAAATGAAAACCCGAGCTTAAAACTCATAAAAACTCATCCTAGCACAAAAGGGAGGGGCGGGTCGGGACTTGCCCCCTAAGGCCACGACACGCCCCCAAGATAAAGAGCCCCTGTTTGGGATGCCAGGGGTAGGCCGCGACTTGACCCAGAGGGTCGCGGCGTGCCTGCTAGACAGCATCAAGGGGAGGCTCTGGAATGGGTTCAAGTCGTGACTTGCATGAACTCGGTCGCGACTTGACCCTACGGACCCAGCTCCCCTGCATATTTCTCAATTAAACCTCAATCAAACCATCCCAAAATCACAACCAAACATTTATACAACATCACTACTAGTTTAACAACAAAACCCAAGCCTTAAATCACCAATAGCATCCCCACATATCCAATTATCCATTCATACTACCAAGCTTTCAACCAAACTCAAAATAGAGTAAAAACTCAGAATTCAAGCTAAAGAACCTTACCTCAATCATGAATTAAACCCCTTCCAGTAGCAGCAATTCAACCCTAAAATCTTAAGCCTTAATTCCCAAATTGTTACCTCAAGTTTAACTTCAAAATTCCAACATGAGAGAGAGAGAGAGATGATCAAGAGTGAGAGAGATAGAAAGAAACTCTGTTTTGGCTGCCTACTTCCTTCTACAGCCTACTTAGCTTAAGCATATCCCATGGTCAAAAGACCAAAATTCCCCTAGGGCCATTTAAAACCTCTCAAGGCTAGCAATGGTAAAACTGTCATTTCCTGTCTATCCCTTTAATCATAATTAACGACCTACAATTCCCGTTACTCCCAATTTCCTCAAATAATAATTAAATCATATCCCATTACCTGTTCATTCCTGGTAATGTACTAAGCATCAACTTACCCCAGGCTCACCCCGAGCCCGGTAATTAATCCTGTTATGACTAAACTACTAACTTACATTCTAGGATCGTCTCATGCCGAATGACTCAAACATATCCACATAATAATGTGGTCTCACCCATAAATCACAAACATGCACATAAATATCCAGATATGCCCTCAATGGACCAAAATTATGAAAATGCCCTTCTGATAAGAAGTGGGCCCACATGCATGCAATTGTCATCATTGTTAGGAAAATATATATTGCCTCAATGGAAATAGTAAGATAATTACAACTCTAAACAAAATATTACAAATAAATATTGATTGATTAAATAAAGTTACAACTCTATGATTGAAAATACAAATAAATAAAAGAAGAAGTAGAAGAAGAGAAATAGAGAAATACAACTCTATGCAAAATAATACAAATAAAGTGAAGTGTTTGAAACAAAAAGAAAAGAAGATTACAACTCAAAACAAGAAATACAAATAAACAAAAGAGAAGAATATGAAGATGAAGAGAAATAGAATAGAAAGAAAGAACAAGAAAACAAAATAGAAACAACTCTCACTCACACTACCAAAGTGAAGAGTGTTGGGGATCACCAACTTGAACAAGGTTTGAAACCTTTGTCCAAAAGCTTATTTTCCCCTAACTCAAGCACTACTGGATCTCTCACAGATTTTTGGAAATGCTTTTTGGAATAATCAAGCCTCAAGGTGTTTCTAGCCAAGTGCTCTAATGGATAGAAATATTGTGTCTTACAAGTGAGCAATATGCTCCTATTTATAGAGTTTTGAGACACCCTTTGAATTTCAAATTCCACCAACCCCCATGGCTGTTACCAATGATTAATTGGGTGTTTTATGGAATTACAATAGAGATTTGGGAGTTACTTGGCTGTTGGAAACGTTCAAAATTGGATAAAAACTGAAGTTGGAAAATGCTGCCAGCTACTTGGGCCGCGACCTGACAAACAGACGCTGCGGCCCTTAGTCATTTTCCAGCAACCAATTTTTTCAATTTTCCAAAACGTTCCAAATTTATTCCCACTTGATTTTGTAACTTCCATACACAATATGGGAGTTAAAATCACATCTCTATTAGCTATTTCTCATATGGCTTTAAGAAATTCATCTCAATAGTCTGTAACAACAAATCTACACAATAATAGGTGATATTTGGAAGTTACAAACTTATAACACCAAATATGTTACATATTTAGATATATCTCATATATCTAAATATTGTAACTCTCTAGTATATGTTACAAAATGTAACACTCTTTGTCACATTTATTTAATCTAAAACATTATATTATAATATAATATAATATTACATTATATTATAAAATAATATAACAATCATATGATAATATAATTCACATAATCATACATTTAATCACATAATTGCATATTAAATCAATTATGGCCCTCCTGGCCCCTTAATCCAGGCATTAAGCTACATTAGGAAATTTGGGACATTACAACTATCTCCTCCTTACAGAAATTTTGTCCTCGAAATTTACCTGAATAGCTCGGGATACTGACTCTGCATATTTGACTCCAGCTCCCAGGTCACTTCCTCGACCTTGTTGTTCCCCATAATACCTTAACCAAATGTATAGTTTTATTCCTCACGACCTTGTCCTTTCTGTCTAATATTTGGATTGGTTGTTCCTCATAGGAGAGATCTGCCTCATGCTCGAGATCTTCGTAACTCAATACATGAGTCACATCTGATACATACCTCTGAAGAGCTAAGATATGAAATACGTTATGCACAGCCGACAATGCCGGTGGTAAGGCCAACCTGTAGGCCACCTGACCAATCCTCTCTAGGATCTCAAATGGACCTACAAATCTAGGGCTCAACTTGCCCTTCTTAACCCTTTTCCATGGCAAGATTCTAAAGAAGACATAGTCTCCCACTTGGAATTCCATGTTCTTGTGTTTGGGATCTGCATAACTTTTTTGTCTACTTTGAGAAGCGAGAATCCGAGCTTTAATCTTCTCAATGGCCTCATTGGTCCTCTGAACTGCCTCAGGACCTAAGTATCTCATTTCTCCTGTCTCATCCCAATGAATAGGAGATCTACATTTCCTACCATACAACATCTCATAAGGCAGATACTTACTCCAGGACCCATCAAAGTCCAGCACACACGCTCACAACATGTCTTCTAATATTTGGATCATCCTCTCAGATTGTCCATCTGTCTGAGGATGATAAGCAGTACTAAACTTCAACTGTGTTCCCATGGCCTTCTGTAAACTTCCCCAGAACTTGGAAGTGAAAGTGGGGTCTCGATCTGACATGATTGACCTCGATGCCCCATGAAGGCGCACAATCTCTCTCACATAGAGATCTGTATACTAGTTAACTGTATAAGTAGTCTTCACTGGTAAGAAGTGAGCTGACTTGGTGTATCGATCTACGTACTAAATCATGTTGACCCACAGTCTTGGGTTATCCCATCATGAAATCCCTCATGATGTCCTCCCATTTCCACTATGGGATATCTAGAGGCTGCAATAGCCCTGCAGGCGCTGATGCTCAGCCTTGACTTGTTGACATGTCAAACACTTAGCCACATATTCCACCTCATCCATCTTCATCCTAAGCCACCAATACAATGATCTCACATCCTGATACATCTTCGTGGTTCCTCGATGTAAATAGTAAGGAGCAGTATGAAATTCATCCAGAATCTCTCGTCTCATAGCAGTGTCTAACGGAACACATATCCGGCCTTTGTATCTCAACAAGCCCATCTTTGGACACTCCAGCTAAAACACCCTCTCTGATCTTGGTCAGCTGTGGATCACCCAACTGACCTTCCTTGATTCAATCCAATAGCGTAGACTGTAGCGTAATGTTGACCAACTGGCCTATCAGCAACTCTATACCAGCTCTGGTCATATCCTTTGCTAACTCTCTGGATATCAGCCTCGCACTGAAAATCTGTCCTGGACCTTTCCGACTTAAAGTATCTACAACCACGTTGTCCTTTCCTGGATGATACATAATTTCACAATCATAATCTTTCACTAACTCTAGCCAATGCCTTTGTCTCATGTTCAGCTCTTTCTCTGTGAAGAAGTATTTCAGGCTCTTGTGGTCAATATAATCTCACACTTCTCCCCATAAAAATAATGCCTCCATACCTTTAATGCAAAGACCATTGCCGCAAAACTCTAAATCATGAGTGGGATATCTCTGTTCATACTCTTTCAGCTGACGTGAGGCATAAGCAATCATCTTCCCTGACTGCATCAGAACACAACCCAGACCATGATGTGAGGCACCACAGTAAATAAAAAATTTCTCCTGATCTGTTGGAAGACTCAGAAATGGAGCTGTAATCAATCTCTGCTTCAATTCCTGGAAGTTGTTCTCACACTTGTCTGACCACATAAACTTCTGATTTTTGCGTGTCAGTTCAGTCAATGAAGTGTCAATCTTTGAGAATCCTTCCACGAAATGTCTGTAATAACCTACCAATCCAAGGAAACTTCTAACCTTTGAAGCATTCTTTGGACTTGGCCAATCTTTGACCGCCTCAATCTTGGCTAGATCCACTTTAATCCCCTCCTTACTGACAATGTGCCCAAGGAAAGTTACCTGAGAAAACCATAATTCACACAACTTGAATTTTGCAAACAATCTGTGTTCCCTCAGTCTCTGGAGAACCAACCTCAGATGTTGCTCATGTTCTGGCTCTGATTGAGAATAAACCAGAATATCATCGATGAAGATGATCACAAACTGGTTCAAATAATCCTTGAACACTCTGTATATCAAATCCATAAAAGAAGCAAGGGCATTAGTCAATCCAAATGACATAACTAAGAACTCATATGCATGCAGGTATAGAATTTATATTCTATTTAAGCAATTAAACACATAACCACATAAATAGTTACCAAACCATGAGTTGAGCTTGTCTTCAATGGCGAGTGTACATGCCCAGCCAGTCTACAGGAACCCTAAACCTTGGCATGCTCTGATACCAAGTTGTAACACCTTGGATAACCCAAGAGCGTCACATTGTGTACTTTAAATAGTTCTTAACTCGCTAAACGAGTCATTAGGTTATAAACGTGCATCTAGGTGTTGTTAACAGGCCAGGGTGAAAATCTCGGTCAAAAGGAATGGATATATTTTAAATTTAAAACGTTAAACTGTACATGGGCCCATAAAAATGTATTCATAGTTATTTACAATCCAAAATGGTAATTATAGTATAAAAGTTACAACCCGCCGACCTAAGCGACAAAAATAGGGTTAAACCCTAGTTCCCCTGAGAAACACCTTGGTCATGGTGGTCAAGCTAAGTAGGCTGTAAAGGCTAAGTAGGTTGTAGATGGAATCATTCCCTCTACAAAAATTCAACCCTAAACTCTTAAGCCTTAATTCCCAAATTGAATCCTCAAGTTTAACTTCAAAATTCCAACCTGAGAGAGAGAGATGATCGAGACTGAGAGAGATAGAAAGAAACTCTGTTTGGCTGCCTACTTCCTTCTGCAGCCTACTTAGTTTAAGCATATCCCATGGTCAAAAGACCAAAATGCCCCTAGGGCCATTTAAAACCTCTCAAGGCTAGCGAGGGTAAAATTGTCATTTCCCATCTATCCCGTTAATCATAATTAACGACCTCCAATTCCCGTTACTCCCAATTTCCTCAAATAATAATTAAATCATCTCCCATTACCTGTTCATTCTCGGTAATGTACTAAGCATCAAATTACCCCCAGACTCACCTCGAGCCTGGTAATTAATCCCGTTATGACTAAACTACTAACTTGCATTCTAGGATCGTCTCATGCTGCATGGCTCAAACATATCCACATAATAATGTGGTCTCACCCATAAATCACAAAAATGCACATAAATATCTAGATATTCCCTCAACAAGCCAAATTTATGAAAATGTCCTTCTGATAAGAAGTGGCCCCACATGCATGCAATTATCACCACATGATAATATAATTCACATAATCATACATGTAATCACATAACTGCATATTAAATCAATAATGGCCCTCCGGTCCCCTAATCCAGGCTTTAAGCCACATTAGGAAATTTGAGACATTACACTAATGATCACGATTCACGCCTTTTGGGATCCTAGCCCTTGGATCGCTCTCGAGTACCTATATCCTATGTAATCCGCCGATCGGGGTGAACTTACTTCGCCCCCGAGTACTGTGCATAGAAAAGGTCGAGAACCAACTTTCCAACGTTACCTTTGCTTTTCTGCGTTTTCTACTCTCCAACCTCTCTCGGCTTCCCAAACCAATTTTATTTCCAAGCATTCCCTGGCCTTGCATCCTTTTTGAATTTTCTATCACCCTGTACGATTGGCGTGAATCTTCTTACTTCTGGATAAACAGCAAGCAATTCTTCAGAGTTCGCACTCGATTCAGCACCATCCGACGCTTCATCTCGAGTATGTACCTTTGAACTGTGAATTTATGTTTTTGTGTATGTTTGAGGACTTAGGATGCATGCCTAGGAGTTGTTTTTTGAGCTTTTTAGAGGTTTTTTTTACCTTATTTGTCATCGAAAATGGCCTATTTAGACATTCTGAGGTGCTTGAGGCATTTTTCGTTATTCTGGACCTTCAACCGGAATCTGGATGTTCATCATCTTCAATGGTGTTCATCTTTTTCTGTGGTGTCTACAGCGCCAAGTGTCTAGCTCCGAGGACACTCCAACGTCATTAGGTTTTCTTTCCTTCCCTTTCCCCCAAGTAGTAGTCATAGGGGTTCTCAATTTGGCCTAGCTTTCTTCGGGTCAAGGCGCTAACTACTTGGTGTTTGTTTCAGATGTTCGAGGAGCTTTATCAGGTCCATCAACAAGGCTTCTATGCATTTGACACTGAGATCCTCTAGATGGCCCGAGAAGCGGGACAGCGCTTCGAGAAGGGGAAACAAGTGGTTGGTAGCAGCCAAGCTCTTGCAGTATGGGAGAGCTTGGAGCTGATGGTGACGAGACCCCTCAGAGCTGGCCTTTTAGAGGAAGAAGCCAACGCGGTCCTGACGCCGTCGGACAGTCCCTACCCTGCCATAGGGTTCGAGGCAGAAGACATCCTGAGCAAGCTACGGCGCCTTGCAAAGGATCCTTGACAGCTACAGGGTAGATGTTGGAGAAATAGTGGTGCACCTAGCCCAGGAGGACGAGAGGGCGCACGAGAGCATTCATGGGCTCGAGCCTTGGAACGCCTCCCATCTCCAAGCAGGTGCAACCCTGCCACTGCACCAGTACTATGTCGACTTCCTAAAATTCATCGGCATAGCTTTTTTCCAGCTGTCCCTGAATGAATACCGGGTAATAGTAGGGCTCTACATTTTGTACGAAAGACAAAACTGGCCCAACCCCGTCCCTCACCGAAATACTGTACATCTACAGTTTTTGGCAATGCTTAAATGAGGGGACAAAAGGGGATATTATACTCTAATGAAGCACACGATCCCAGGGAGAGGCTACAAAGCCCTGAGCGGCAATGAGAATCATGCTCGAGCCTACAAGGACCAATTCTTTTGGGCGGATGGGTTCCCGATGAGGACCAATCCTACTATACTCCTAGACTTCGCTACAGTCAATAAATACTTTTCTCCTTGTGTAAGTTAGCATGATAGTATTTAGCTCGTGACTTATCCCTGTCTGTGTCGTCTTAATCAAGTTCATATCGTCGCACTCCTTTTGTTGAGTCTTTTGAGGAAAGGCTTCGGGCGATGGCTTCCATTCAAAACGAGGAGATTGAGCTTCCATTCCTCGTCACTGATGACCATATCCAACATTATGGGCTGCTGCAAGCAGAACAGAGCATAAATCCGGTGGTCTTAACCAAATTTTGGGATTCATAGAAATCTCAGAATATGGAAAGGCTACATACAGAGTATATGGCGGCCAAGGCACAACATCAATACACACAACGCCTTCGCGAGGAGCACACAGAGAGTGTCCTTGCTATCAAGGCAGTCACGGAGCTCAAGGTGGAGCTCGAGGCAAGGATTGAGTCATCTTCCATGCCTCAAGGTAAATCTTCGATCATACTTCATTATGTTAGGTGTGTAGGGGAGGAAACTAGTCTCGACCATTCATCCTTTTCTCCCTCCCTTCTTGAATGCTGCCAAGTATCGGGACGTCGTTCGTTCGAGGAGGAGTACCAAGACTACTAGGACCTCATCAAGGTGTTTCTCCACAACCCGAGGAGGACCCTCAAGGCTTCATGCCTCTTGATGAGGTGAAGACCATGCACACCTCTTGGTTTTGTCAGTGTGAGACCAATCTAACGCAGGAGATGGGTCGACTTATACACGACTTTGCTCATTCTGTTCTCCACTCCGAGTAGCTTGATCGCAGTGGAGCTCCCGAGGGGTTTTATACTTGGTCTCACATTTTTATCTGTTGTGATTTCTCTTTCTTTTCTGTGGACTAACCATTTTGTTTCCTTTGTGCAGAAAGTATGGGCCTCTCTGATCTAGTTCGGTCGAAATGTCAGAGGGTGTCAGGGCCTTTTGAGATAGACGCCTCGACAACTCCAACATCAGTGCCCACATCCACACCAATTTCCCAAGAATCCTCTGCGACTGCTCCACCAGTCCTTACCCCAATCGCAATGGCTGCCGATGAGGACATTGACCTTGAGGCCTCCCCCCCCGAGATGAGGGATTCTCCAGGAAGGGTAAGGAAATCCCTCCCAACTCACCCCAAGCCAGGGTAACTCAGTTGGTTATCTTCCCGAAGCACTATGAGGGGGATGACTTGGAGCTGCATAGGGAGGTCGTCGAGTACTACAACACCCGCATCAAGGAGGGTAATGAGGACTCCCGACTCCTAGATGGATATCTGTGCGAGGACTGGCCAAGGGAACTGGTCGTCCCTCCTCACCCCGAAGAGCTGGAACCTCTCATCGCGGGGAGAATAGGAGATAGGGCCATACCGCTCAGCATAGAGCTCATGCAAGGACTAGCGACATCCCTATGAGAGATGCCTGCTAGCAACTTCGCTCGCTGTGGCAACGACAAAGAAGTCGCGCTAGTGGCCACCAGCTGTCACTTTCCCTTGAGGGTAAGTCTCCTTAATCCTGTTTAAGTTCAATTTGTATTTTTCTCTTTTCAGTTAACTTGATATTCTGATTTTACAGAATGCAACCCTCAATCAATGGCTCGGGGACCTTGTGTTGATGCAGTCCCTTGAGCTGGAGAAAACTTGGGAGGGATCGGCCCAGGCTCAGGTTGAACTTGCTCAGCTCCAGGAGACCGCAGTCCTCTTGGAGGATCATTCGTGACTCCAGAAAGAAGTGGAGGACATGAGGGCCGGTGTCCATGAGGTGGAGGACCTACTGGCCACCGAGAGATCAAAGTTGTCTGCTTTGGAGGAAACATCCTCCAAGTTACTGGAAGAGGTTGTAGGCCGCACCCGGACTGTGGAGGAGGAGCTGGCCAAAGTCTGCAAAGAGCTCAGGTTGAGCCGGGCGGAGTCTCTATCCCATGCCGATGAGCTAGAGAAAACTAAGAGAACTGCCGAAGAACTGGAAAAAGACCTCGATGTGATGGTCTAGGATATGCTCTTCGTTGCTTGGCAGAGCAATAGAGACATGGATCTCTCGTTCAC
This sequence comes from Humulus lupulus, assembly GCF_963169125.1. NCBI lineage: Eukaryota > Viridiplantae > Streptophyta > Magnoliopsida > Rosales > Cannabaceae > Humulus > Humulus lupulus. The sequence continues at coordinate 29,848,993 of NC_084797.1, forward strand.
AGAGGATCCCGATATGAAGACAAAGCTTGAGGCACGTCTTGGGCAGAAACTGCCCGTGCAGCTCAGAAGAAAGAGGCCTCTGTGGCAGGTCGCGTCCCCGAAGTTGCCGGTCTCAGAGGTGCCTCCAAGCCAAGGGCCCCAGTAACTTGGTCCTGTTTAGAATTTTTTTTCTTTTTAAACTTAGTAGGCTTGCATGCCATAGTTTTGTTTTGGAAAAAAATCAGTAAATCTCGAGCCCCCGAGAACTAATTAAAATATTTAATGTAATGACAGCCTGCACTACTTTTAAACTCTGATTCTTTTAGTTTTTCGTAACATTGCATTCATGAGAACAAGAACCTTAAATCCTGTTTGACTTGGTTTGGTTCTATAAATTCAACGTAACCTAGCTGCCATGAGAATATGCACTCAAACCATTTTAAACACTTGACTTGGTTTTATAAATTCATCGTAACATGACTTCCACGAGAACAAGAACTCCAACCATTTTAAATATTTGATTTGGTTTTGTAAATTCAATGTAACATGACTGCCACGAGAACAACAACTCAAACTGTTTTAAATATTTGATTTGGTTCTGTAAATTCAATGTAACATGAATGCCACGAGAACAAGAACTCAAATCATTTTAAATATTTGATTTGGTTATGTAAATTCAACGTAACATGACTGCCATGAGAACAAGAACTTAAGCCGTTTTGTAGGTGATTCCAGCGTTTAGTGTCTCTTGTAGGCTCATAGTCCTAGAAGTAACTTTAACGTGAAATTTAGCATTAATTTAACACAGCTCAACGTCCTCAAGTTCCTGCGACTCGAGATGGAGCCGACTTGTTGTGCCTGAACCTTTGGACGTTTAGTGTTTTCCCAGGCTCAAATTCCTCGAATTAACTTGTCGTCCTCTTGTGTCTCCATAGTCTAAAGACTCAGGCTTTCAGGAGTTTTTACACATCAACCGCCTACCCCCCAAGTATGCAATACCCGGAAGGTCGATGTCCTTGGATGGTGATGCTAATCTGTACTAGTGCCACTAGGGGTTACTTTTAGGGTTTATTCTTCCAAGTATTTAGCTCAGATGCCAACAACATGTCGAGACTACAACGCGTCAAGACTACAACCCGCAAAGTATTGAATTGGAAGTCTGGCGACTTCAGTTTATGCCTAAGTGCAAGTGACTCGGGCATCTATTCATACCTTGAAGATTAGGATTTGGTTATTACTCCTTGGGAGCGCGCTGTCCTAAGGAGGTAACTTGAATCTCTAAGTTCGTGTTACTGGACTTTTTACGCTGGCTTTTTTTTTTTCAAGTTTAAGTTGTTTAGGGTTTTGACCTTAGGGGTACTACACTTGTTGACTAGTTTAGTTCCCTGGTCTAACCTCCCACTAATTGTTTGTCTTAGCACTTAAGTCAGTGACTTGGTGCTTGTTGGAACACAATTGGCTTGATCAGAGCTCCTCAAGCTCAAAGTCCTCAGGAGGTGACATAGCCCATGTGCTCTAGACAAAGTATACTGGACCCAGCCTCCCTTGCTCTAGCCCATGTGCCCCGCGAAGATGCCAGCCTGCAAGGTCATCAACTACTTGCCATCGTTAGCTCTCTTGGTTCTTGCCGCCTCCTCCTTGAAGCATTTTGATGTATGCCTTGAGGGTCTCGAAGGGCCCTTGTTTTATGTTGGCCAAAGCATTAACCTTTAAGCTTACCTTCTAAGCTCCTATGGATTGTCTTCGAAAGGCAGACGACAGTTGATGCCATGACCGAATGGATCCTGTTCGTTGCTTCTTGAACCACTCATCTGCTGGTCCCATTAGAGTGATCAGGAACACGTGACATTTAGCGTCCTTGGAGATGCGATGCACCGACATCAATCTTTTGAACTTAGAAAGGTGGTCGGTGGGGTCTCAGCTGCCATCATAGGGCGGGATGGCCGACATCTTGAAGCCCTACAGCAAGGGGGCTTCCATGATGTGGGGAGTGCATGGCTCCATTTCTTCATCTTCTGAGTCTAAGTTATGGCCTTGCCGTCTGGCCATTCTTAGCATGATCCTTTTTAGACTCTCTAATTCTATGCAGAGAGGGTTGTGGTCTTGATTGACGCTTTGCGCTGAGTTATCTCTGTAATGACCCACTACTCTAGACTTTTGGACCATTAATGAAACTATACATACAAACCTTAATAAGACTTACATTTGCGAAAATACCATAAATTCATTAGAAACTTGTAGAAACAAAAGTTACTTTCATAAAATAAGTAGGATATGGGTACCCATTGTCTTTAAAACAAAACATAACTTTAAGTAAAAAGACATTACATAAATAGTGCGGAAAATACATGTAAAAAGACATAAAACAAAACTACATCCTCGAATGATCGAACTCTCGACTCCTTGAATCCATTCACCATCGATACACAATCTCGAAGCATCCACGAACCTTACCGCCACTAATAGCTATTTTCCTGCACATAAAACAAAAAGGAATGAGCCTAATGCCCAGCAAGGAAAATCTAGCACATAGTCATAAACATAATTTCATAAAAAACATAAAGACATATCATAACACTTATTACATACACTTATTATAATGGCCATTATTACTTGGGGTCCCATAGACTAAACAAGTCATATGCCCATGGGGTTAGTGGGGTCCTACTAGCTAAGTAGGTCATATGCCCATAACCCATTTGGGGTCTTGTTAGTCATATGGGTCATATGCCCAAGCCTACAAACATATATACATACATATCATAACACATTTAATAACATAAAACATAAGATAACATAAACATACAACATATTGATTCTAGCCTATTTTCCTTACCAAAGATACCGGGATAAGAGGACAGCGTTGGGACTTTTTGGAACACTCCTAAAACCATATATAACAGGGTGAGTCTAATGAAGAAAAAGAGATGAAATGAAAGGAATGGAAAGACTAAACCATTGAAAGTCACACTTACCAAAAATTATGTGCTCAAGAACTTAGATTCCCTAACCAAGATAAGAATGAGGTTAGAAGACTGAGTAGAAGACTAAGAGAAAGAAAATAATAAATGAACTAGAGTTTTGGTTTACCTCAAAGACTTGTAAGACCATTCTACACCACAACCGAAATACTATAGAACCTTACTTCCCAAAGTGTTTGACAAGCTTATGATGTTTAAGCTTATGATTTCCCCAAAACCCAGGTGTTTATACTCTCACACTCACTTAGCACTTGCAGCCTCTGAACTTAGAGCAAAAGGTGAATAATGGCTTGGTACTAGGTCCTATTTATAGAGTTTGGGAATGAAGGAATCTTAATTTTACTTGAATAAAAATAATAGCTTTTTAGGTGAAAATAATTTGAATAATCGTTCAGCAGAGGCTGAAGACTCGTTCAAAAGATGCTGGATTTATGAAGAAGTTGAATGGCTGAAAGGAAAAAGAATTCAAAAACATTTGAATCATGCTGAAGGAGGCGATATATCGCCCCCTGTAGGCGATATATCACTTGGGTCAGTATGCCCGAGGCGACCGTGCATCGTTTCGTGTTTTCCGTATCTACGTGCTGCGATATATCGCCCCCTATAGCTGCGATATATCGACACATGCTGAATATTTAAACACGAAATTACACATTTTTAGCTAAGTTTGAATGGAGTAAACAACCTTGACTAAGCCCTCAACGTATTCAAAGCTGCTGACTGACCCTATTGCATTCAAACTTTACTCCTTATTAAATTAAATCCTCAAAATACTTAATCCTTAATCACCCATTCATAACATGTGCTTAAAATCCTATTGGTCCTCATCTAAACCTTATAGTATAACAAATATTATCCTTAATATCAGTCATATAATCAAACCTTAGGTTAAGCTTAATATTCTTAAACTATAGGTTAAACTTAGAAAATCTATAAGTACTACTATGAGTGTCCAAATCATTCCCGGTCTGAACCAAAAATCCACAGTTACAAAGATAACACTATACATACTATAATACTACTATCTAACTAGCTAAGTAAAGTTCTTGGACTCTACAATCTCTTCTTCGGGCGTTGAGGTTATCCCGTAGGTCTGATAGACCTTTTGTAACGACCCAAAATCGCTAATAAGGCTTAAGGGCCTTAATTAGTGTGCCAAGAGGGCATTAATGGATTAATTGTGATTTAAATGTGTAATTATATGTTTAGTAATGTTTTTATGATAATATGAAATGAAATGTGATATATGTAAGAACCACATTATTATGTGGGTAGGTCCGCGGAGCACGACTCGAGACGATCCTAGGGTCAGATGGCGGGAAAAGTCACAATGGGACTTAAAATATGACTTTGGACAAGTCAGGGGTATTTTAGGTATCGGGTAGCTATTTAGACCATTGGGTTATGAAAATGAATATATGGAGATATATTTGAGGTTAGGATGTCCAGGCGGGAATATTGGGGGATTTTACCATTTTTCCCTCGGGGACGGTTCCGGCACCCCGAGCTTTGGGATTTAACTTAGTGGGTAAGAAAAACATAAGGAAACCCTTAGAAGGAAAAGATAAACCGACCTAAACAACTTTCTCTCAGCTCTTTCTTCTCTCTCTCAAGGAAAACAAAGGGAAGAAGCTAAGTGAGAATCCAAAGGAAAACAAAGGGAAGTTTGGGACCTTTAAGCTGGGAAATTAAGCTGGACTTTGAGGCTTAGCTCAAGAGATAATCCAGGACTAAATCAAGACTAAGGTAAGGGCTAATCCATGTGTTTTTTATAAAGTTTAACTCTGTGTATCAATTGGTTATTGAAGTGCTGTCCAACTATTATTTAAGGTGGAATTGAGCTGGGAAATCATTGGGAATCAACTGAGTTTTGGTTAGAGGAAGGGTTCTATCAAGAAGGTAAGCTTTAATTCATGAATTGGTGATTTGGTTTTGAGTTTCTGGCTGGTTAAATTGGGTGTTTAAGTTCTTAGAGTTTCAAGAATTGAAAGTGAGATTTCTATGGTTTCTTTAGACTTAATTTCTGTTGAAATGTGTAGCATAAGTTGTGTAATAAGTTGTGGAGATGTTGGGTGTTGAAGTAGGGAGCTTAGGGGTGGTTTTGGCTGAGGTTTTGATCTTTAAAATGGTGGGTTTTCTGGGCACGAAGGGAAGGGCCGCGGCTCTGTTCTAGAGCGCTGTGGCCCTAGGATGAAGAAAGGCCAAGGAGGCTCGGCCAAGGGTGGGCGCCGCGGCGCCCAAAGCAAGGGCCGCGGTGCGTGTCTTTGTTCAGGTTGGCCTTGGTTCTATTTTGAGGCTAGGGCTGCGGCTAAGCTTCAAGGGCCGCAGCCCTTGGTTGTGCACATGAACTTTTGAGGATTTTAGGCATGGGAATGTGGTTTAGTTTGCTCGGGATTGCTTTCACCACCGTGCTTGGTGGAATTCGGATCCCCGGGAATTAGTTTTGTAACCGGAAACCTATATTTGAATATTAATGGAACTCTATACTTTGGTTGTGACTAGGTGATAAAGGCTTAGGCTCGGGAACGGATCGTGCTTGAGGGGCGTTGCTCATAATCATTAACCGTACAGACTAAAGGTAAGAAAACTGCATCTGGTTGAATATATGTGATGGGACTAAGGGTTCCCTATTGTAAATGCTTGAAAAGATGGTATTATGCCATGCAAGCCATTTAGTGAACCAACGACCTAAGGGTGCCAAGGGTTTCACTAGCCCACAGGGCGCGGCTCGGCCACTGGTAGCCGAGGATAGCTTATTATGCACTGAGCTCGGTTTAAGCGGGCCGGAGTCAGTGGGATAAACAGAGGGTGCGGCCTAGGTCATCGGCCCTGAATATTATGTGATATGAGTGATTGATTGCTTCTTGAATCTGAGTATATGTGCTGAATGTCTATTGTGAATTATTTGATGAGAAATCATGCCTGATGACTTAACTGTCTGATATCATTGATTATGTTGTATATGATGTTTTCTTGCTGGGCCTAGGCTCATGGGTGCTACGTGGTGCAGGTAAAGGCAAGGGCAAGTTGGATCAGCCCTGATTAGAGAGCTCAGCGAGTGGAATGTACATGGCCAGTTGCTCAGCCGCCACGGTTGAGGTTTAGGCAAGGACGCGAGACCCAAAGACTGTCTATTTTGCCTCAGTATGGATAATGAGTACTCATATACCTTTGGGAGTCTGTAAACTTATTTTTATTTCTGTTTCTTTTGGGATCCCGTGTATGTATCGGTTTAATTATATAAAATGAGTCTTTTGAGACCAAAACCTTTTTAACCCTAGCTCTTACATGTTTAATGACACGTTTTTAAAATAATGACTTGATTAGCAAGTCTTGCACCTTTATAAGTACACAGTGTAGCGGTCTTGGCTATCCAAGGCGTTACACCTTTCCTGGCGGGCTCACGCCCATTGGCCTTATTGCACCTTCGAGCATTAAGATTGTCTCGTAGGTCAGCTTGACTTTGCGACGCGTCGTTATCCTCGGGATGAGCCACCTCGGTTTCTTTGTCGGACTCGATATTCTTATCATTTATCGAGATACTGATGCCACACTCTTGGTTCATGGAGACATTTCTTGGGCAGACCCCTGGATCGTTGTTCCTACAGGGTTGGTGAGGTGCCGAGGGGACACTGTAATGCCCCAAAATCCCTAATGCGGTTTAATGGCTGGATTAGTAGGCCGGGAGGGCCATAATTGTTTAATTATGCCATTAAATGATCATATGCATGTTTATGTGAATTATATTATAATATGATATTAAATGCATGCATGTGGGTCCACATTTCATTTCCGGGGTGTTTTGGTAATTTGGCCCGTTGAGGGCGTAATTGTATATTTGTATGCATGTCGATGACATATTGTTGAGGCCACATTGTAATGTGGATTTTTTCGAGCTATTCGGCATGAGACGATCTTTGAATATTAATTAGCGATTTAGTCATAACAGGTTTAAGTTCGGGGCTCGGGGTGAGTCTCGGGGTGATTTTAATGATTAGAGCATCGCCGGGAATTAAAGGGTAACATGATATGAATTATTGGTGTTTGAGAATAGTGGGAATTGGATAGCGTTATTATGATTAATGAAATAGGTGGAAATGTCAATTTTTCCCTTGGGAGCCTTTAGAAATCCTTATTTGACCTAGGGGTATTTTGGTCTTTTCACCCCTAGGATAGTATTAAGCCATTGAAGGCTGTAGAAGGAAGAGAAAACAGAGCATCTTAAGAGCCTTCTCCTGTACCTGCTTTTCTACATTTTCTCTTTGGTTTTTTGAGCTTAAGTTGGGGATTCAAGCTTGGGAAGTAAGTCTTGAGAGCTTGGGAGTGTGTTCCACCATTGAAGAGCATCATAACCTGAGCTTGAGGTAAGTTTCTAGCCATTAAATTTTCTGGTTTGCTCTATTTTAGCTTTGGTTTTCAGTTGAGATTTCTAGGTTGGATGATTGGTTTTGTTGTGAGTTTTTGGCTAGGGTTCTTGTGGTTGTGATGCTTAGGGCATGTGGGGATGGTTTTTGGTTTCATTTGGCACCAAAAATGAGGTTTGGAAGCATTGGAATTGAGTTGGAATTGAAGGAGTCGAAGGAAGAGGTTTCAAGGGAGGATCTGGCTGGGTGTAGCACTACAGCGCCCACCAGGGGGAGCTATAGCGCTACCCAATGCTCTGTTGGGCGGTTTGGGGTTCTGAGAATAGCTTTGGGGCGCTAGTGAGCAGCATTGTAGCGCTACTCTGTTCCTTTAGAATCCCGTTTTGAGTGTTTTTAAGGGTTTTTGGCTCGGGGTTTCAATCCTTAAAGCCCGGGATCGAATCTACTCACTGTGTAGGTACGTTTCGAGGTCTCGAGAGTGGGGTTAGGTCAAGACCCTTTCATTGTTGATTTTAATTAATGGAGGTTATAATTGGTTATGATTAGGTAATCGCTAAGGAATCAAAAGGTCGATCGTTCTCAGGAGTCGTTCTTGTTTTATTTCTCACTCGAACCAGAGGTAAGAAAACTGCACCCTGTGTATATAACATGCGTGATTATTGTTGAGGCATGTTGGTTGATAAATGTGGACATTGATTGCATATTAAATGCTATCAGAGTTTGTTTACTTGTGTATGGCATTGATTAGTCAGAATCGACATTGGTCGTGTATTACTGACTTGAGAGTCAGAAACGACATAAGCATTGTGAACGCAAGGCCGATAAAAGATTGGATCTAATCGATATCAGCGTTGAATTACTCTAGGAGCATTAATGTTGGACCTACCCTAAGGTCGATGAAAATTATAAGCGCTTGACTAGTCTAGGACTAGTTAATCAGAGCCAGGGCCTAAAGCCTAGGTGACTGCTTGTCACATGGCTAGGGAGTGGAATCCCACGGTTATGACTCTATGGTCATGCGATAGGTTATATTGGTAACCAGCTCATCGAGCACCTATCTTGATAAGCTAGTGAAAGGATCACTTATTTGTAAAGCCCCGGTGACCTTATCGTCACATGGCTGATGGTAACGGAACCCACTTTAGTGACTTTTCCAATTGTCACTCATTTGTTTTGGACTGAAAGTCCTGAATGATTATTATGATAATTGTTAATATTATATTCATGCGATATTGTGTTTTTCTTGCTGGGCTTTGGCTCATGGGTGCTATGTGGTGCAGGTAAAGGGAAAGAAAAGCTCACCCAGCCTTGAGTGGAGAGCTTAGGTGGTGCTGTGTACATATGCGACCGCTTGACCACCACGACCAAGGACTTTTCAGAGGAACTAGGGGGTTTACCCTATTTTCGATGCTTAGGTTGGCGGGTTGTAAGTTTGAAACAGTAATGACCATTTTGAGTTGTAAATAACTTGTTAATGTTTTTATGGGCCCATGAACAATTTTATGTTTTAAATAAAATATATTCTTTCCTTTTGATTGGTTTTCCACCTTAGCCTGTTAATAACACTAGAAGCACGTTTTTAACCAAAAAACTCGGGTAGCGAGTTAAATTTCCGGTTCACCGTAATTGTTCTAGGGTAACCAGGGCGTTACAGACACCACCTACAAGCCTTGCGCAATCTGTATTGGTGCATCGGGGTGGAACACCCCGAGCTCCACAGGCGCTGACAGTTTGACGGTGTCCTTAGGCTCCTAGGCCATTACCTTTTCCAGGTTGCTTGGGAATATGGTTGTCCTCGGGTTCTCGACAAGCCTTTTTCTGCTTTGAAGCAGGATTATCGTCAGCTTTTCCTTTGCGACGATCCTGTGGTGTCACTGTGGTTCCAACTCCAGCTGGATGCTTGGTGGGCACTACTACTAACGGATCTCGTGCCTCTTTAGTCGGGTGCTCGGGGGGCACTCCAGCTGTATTGACAGGTGGCACTCCAACAGGGAGCGCATGTGTCACGCCCGTTGGCTGCCCAACTGGTACATTACCATTGGGATCCACTTGTAGTCCTTGGGCGACAAGAGTGGCCTTCATGGCAAGTACCATCTCCTGTAGGGCGGCGATGTTACCCTCTTGGGCATCTTTTGCTGCTGGGTGGCCACCTGTTCACGGAGCACCACCACTTCTAGTGTCTCCTCTGCGTCCATGGGCTGATGGTACTCTTCCTCATAATACTCCTGGTTGCCATCGTCGTCTTCGCCGTCATACTCGGCGTCTTCGTCATAATCCTCCACCATCTCAGACATGTCCTGAGGTGGCTGTCATCTGGTTTCCACTCCTTCAACTCCGGTAGGAGGACTACGTCATCTGTGACATTTCTTCGAGTGGTTACCATGGCTGTAAATGTTTTGAATGTTTTCTTCAAGCTCTCAATGAAAGCACCAAAATGTTGATTGCGTTTTTCGCTATCAACCTAAAGATGAGAGATTAAAGAAATAAACAACAAGAACACAATAGTTTTTATGTGGTTCAGGCTATAAAAGAGCCCTAGTCCACGAGTCTCCAGCATTAAGGAGACTAAAAGCTTGTTAGGGCAAGGTCCAATGGAGTTTTCTCATGCATCATTTATATTGCTCTGAGTACAAGGTTATCTTTCTCTAAAATTCCAAACCCTTTACAATGAGACTCTCAGCCCTATTTATAGAGGCTGGGATCATTAACGCTTATTATCTGTCATTCATACATATTCTCCCCATTATTGGGTTATTAATACAAGTTAATGCATTGGGTTGCATTAACTAGAGACCACGACCCATGCGATATATGCGGGGCCCACTGCAGAAAGTTACCTATTTTATGGGAAACATGCCCCTGGCACTGTCAGGGCATGGCACACGTATTTCCTTGTCAGGCGGCATAGTGGGAGTGCGAACTGTCGAGTCGTACATTTAACAACACTGTAGATGGATCCTAAAAAAGGTTGTAAGACGATCCTCTGATGCTTTAAACACGCACTGGTTGACACCTGGCTATTCATCTAGGTTCCGAGGACAAGGTCCTTGACATGGAGGACAACTACTTGCAAAGAGCTTGAGGACTACTAATTAGTCCTCGGGGCACAGCCCCAAACAGGGACGCCCATCCCCTGTCTTTACCCGAAGGCTGTGGCCTTCTCTCGAGATATCCACCCTCCGAGGACTGACCTCGGGGTGTGACCTCACTTGAAGAGACACACACCTCTGCCATGTGTCCTGCCCACACAGGTTTCTGATTGCCACGTGTCCCTTGGTAACACGGACAACAAGACTGATTTACAAATGATCATTTATTATGATAAGAATTAAATCTGTATGTCAAACAACAAGTTTATAAAGATAATTAATTCTCATCGGTCCTGTCATATATAATCTCTATTATATGCAACACATTTACTAAGATGTCTATCCACATCAGTAATCCGAATCTAGATCACTCACGTCCTCTAGTAACCATTTATTAAAGATTTCTTATGTTACTGACTATTTTATTCATTATATATAATCTTAATTATCTCGTACTAATACAATATCATGTTCTCATGAATGAATAAATTTTTTTCTTGATATTATTATATAATTAATTCAAATATTAATTATAACATTCAAATATAATAAAATTATAATTTTATTTAAACATCATTAGAGCATTAATCCTAATACTATGATCATAACATCCTGATGTATGTTGGTTTGGTACCTTTTGTGTTTTGCCTTCCAAGCTACTAGAATTCCAAAGAAGCTCGCACCTACCATTGAAATATCTGTTAATCACCGCCGTAGGAGCCGATCGTTGATCACCATGTTCAGAGGCTCAAAACTTACAAGGCCAAACTTGTTGTCTTCCCAAGACGTGCTCGCAAGTTCAAGGTAAAGTTAAATAGTCTTTTGTATTCATTTGGTGTAGGACTAATTACTGTTTACGATTGTGTTGTCTCATCTTTTCTCATTTGCTTTTAGGTTGGAAACTTGGCCCAAGAGGATTTGGCCAATGCTACCCAGGTCCAAGGCAAGTACTTGCCTATTGCTCGTGAGAAGCCAACATTTGAGTTCGTTAAGATTACAGATGACATGAAGTCATTCAAGGCCTATAACAAGCTCAGGCTAGAGCGTACAAATGAACGCCACCTTGGTGCTAGGTTGAAGAGGGCAGTAGAGGATGATAAGGAAGAGAAGAAATAAAGAGTTTAGGATTCATTCCGAAGAATTTTGAATTTTGGGTTGGACCCTATTTTCTGAACTACATAGATTTTGTTGTTTTGTGATGTTAGCTAAGTTGAAGATTTTTAAATGATTTTATGGTTGTATTGCTGATTACAGTATTGATAAATTCATCTTATTAACAGAATTTAGTATAAATATGTGTCTCAATTGTTGAAAATTAAATGAGCATCAAACAATAATCAAGAATTGATCAAACATGTTCATGCTCAATATTGCACAACGAAATCATCTTATTTAAGGCATCAAACATAATAGGAAAAAGAAGTTTTACATACCTTTGTGATCAAGTCTATGAACCATCATTCTCCATGATTATGCTCATCACATTTCACCCACCTACACATCAAAAATCAAATGGGTGCTTGGGGTGTAGATGAACACTACTCTCTCATTTTTCCTCTTAAGATACCCATTGTCCACACACCCTTTATAAAAGGGTGTAACCCCTTTTATAAACTATAATGGGCTTATTGGGCCTAGATACCCAATGAGAGGATTAGTTGCCTTGGCCCAATGGGCTGGCCTAAAGACATTGAGAGCGTGTCCATGGGCCCCGAGCGTGTTAGTACGTTATTTCCATCCCATTATGGCCCGATGGTAATAGCATGCAATACCGATTATATAGTTATCCTTACATGTTAATCACGACAATGTGTAGTTATGCCAGTCCATATAAAATATTCTAACATTCTCCCACTTGGACTACATAATTACACCAACAAGTACTCATTGAACAATAGTGTCTATACACAAGAATCTCAAGAAACGCAAATGTCTATAAAACCAATTATGCATCATATTGTATCGATAGGATACAAATATGATACATAACGAGACATTGGAGATTCACAAAGCATGGCGATAACTCCCAATATGGATCCACTCAAACATGATATCTAGATAAGCCATTGGCTCGCATCATTATATCATTACCAAACGAGTGTGTAACGCCCTGGATAGCCAAGACCGTTACACTGTGTGTTTATAAAGTGCCAGACTTGCTAATCAAGTCATTTAGTTAAAATCGTGATACTGGAACTATAAAAGAACTAGGGTTTAAAATGGTTTGGTCTCAAAAGCCACTTTTACATTAAGAAACGTTATATGTTTACACGGGATCCCAAAAATACAAGTTTAAAGATCGTTTACAAAAGTTACAAGGTTCAATTACAATAACCAGCCTTACTAAGGCAAAACAAACAGTTAGGTAATCCCTGTCCTGACCCACTCCTCGACCATGGTGATCGAACAGCTGGCTATGTACATTCCACCTCAGAGCTCTCCATCTCAGGCTTGGTCCAATCTGCCTTTGCCTTTACCTGCACCACGTAGCACCCGTGAGCCAAGGCCCAGCAAGAAAACATAACAATAGAGCACAAGCAATCAACAGACAAACCCATATCTCACAATGCATCACAAGTTCTCAAACCTATAATCATTTAGTATAATCAAGTATCCAACATGTTAAGCATATCAATTCATATCATATATCACTGCACAAATGATAACTAGGGCTAGCGCTCTCAGGCTGCTCCCTCCGTTATCCCACTGACTCCGGCCCGCTTAAGCCGATCTCAGTGAATATTCTCGGCTACCAGTGGCCGAGCCGCGCCCTGTGCGCAAATACTATGTACGACACTCTTAGGCCGCTTTTACATGTCCCATGGCGTAATACCATCATTGACACGATACGATTCTCGGGAGCACTTAGTCCCATCACAAACATATAATCAGGTGCAGTTCTCTTACCTTTCAGTTCACTAACTTTGATCCCTTGACTCATTGAGCACGATCCCTAGCGCTCACCTAAACAAAATCATGGGCCAAAGTCATTATCAATCCTCAAGTTCAAAACCTAGCCTCGGGGCTAGTCCCGAGCCCCCGGGAAGTCCTAGTTCCACCAAACAAGGTGGTGGAATCAAACCCCAAACCCTAGGTCAAAAGCCCTTGCAAACAACCCTAAAATTCCCTTCAGAAGATAGGGTAGCGCTACAGCGCTCATGGGAGGGCGCTACAACACTACAAACAGAAGCCAGAAACCCCTCAGCATGTTGGCCTAGCGCTACAGCGCCCAAAGGCTAGTGCTGTAGCGCTAGTCACAGATAGACCAGCTTCAGTTTTCTCTTCTTGCGATTTTCTCAAACCAACCTCAACCAAAACTCTTCCAAATCTTCCCCAACCTCAAAAGCAACCTTATAACCATACTCCACTCATCCCAAGCACCCTAAATATCTAGAACTCAAGCACATGCATCCACAAACTCAGAATTCACCATAGCCATTCCTAAACACTAAAACTCAGCAGAAACCAATTGAACAGCAAAGTTAGAGTTTAGACTTTATACCTTTGATAGGATTTCATCCACAAACTGTCTCTAGACCTCCTTGGCTTGCTTCTCCTTAACCTTTGCCCTGAATTTCCCCAAAGTTCCCCATCAAACTCAACTTATACACCATAGTTTAGAAACCAAACCAGCAACTGAAGAAATTACAGAACCTTACCTAAAGTGATGGCCTAACCTTGCTAAACCCTTGTCAAATCCTCAATCTTAGCTCAGTAATCTTGTGGCTTAATTGAACTAGCTCTCCTCTGAACTTTGCTTCAAGAAGAATGGAGAAAAGTGGTAAGAGAACCACAAACCGACTCAAGGAGAACCACTCTGTTTTCCTTCCTTTCTTTTCCTTTTCTTTTTCTTTCTTTTTAGACTTCTGTAATATTCTACAAATCCCACTAACATAAAGCCTCAGTAATAACCATCTTTAAAATCCAAATGACCTTAATGCCCTCCCTATTAATTCTAAACCCTTTAATCCACCTAGGGGCATTTTAGTCATTTTACCCAATTCCCGCTAACTCCTCGAGTGTCTCTAATATTTCCCGCTTAATTCCCGACACCTAATTAACCACCAATAATATTCCTCAATGTCCAAATAAACTCCAGTATATTCTATAAATTCCCATTTATACCCCTAAGCTCACCCCAAGCCGGGTACAAATCCCGGCCATGACTTTTCCGCTACTTTGCTCACTAGGACCGTCTCGAGTCACAGATCACAGATATATCCACATAATAATGTGGTCTCGACAATTATCACATATATCAATACAATTATGCCCACAATGGCCAAAATTACGATTATGCCCTTCTAACCTATTCAGGGCCTACATGCATACTAATACAAATAGTCATGCATCTCAAATATTCAAATAGTCATATAACATGATTTAAATCATAATCATGCATCTTAATCATTAAAACCACACATAATTCCCAATATGCCCTCCAGGCACACTAATCAAGGCCCTTAAGCCTTATTAGTGAGTTTGGGTCGTTACAGAGTGTGCACTCATAATGCCAAATAGTTATCCACAATATGCATGCATTCAAAAATAATTAGCAATCCTTAACATGTCTATCATATATGAAAACGGTAACTCCCACTGATTAAATACATCTCTGGCACCTAAAAATCCACATAAGAAGTATGTTCTCGGTACACACTGTTAGGTAAGCCTTGTCAGTGTAGTTATTGACATGTTATTTATAAGTGCGTGTCATGATGCAAATAAAGGACTCCACAACTTTCTCACTACAAATGGAACGTTATCATCATTAATGGAGTAACAAGACTCTGCATGTTCCGAGAGAAAGATATGACTGCGACATTTATCACATAAGTTCAGTAAATTCACAATAGAGTAAACTACTCTTGACACTGAAACGAAATATCACAGTTGTATTGTATAAACCATGTCCTCATAACACGTCACTCACTCTACATCTATGAATGAGGATGCTGTAAGTGTCCACCTAACACCTAATTACAAAATAACTCCTCTTACCATTATACATGCATGTATGCGAGAGGAAATTGTAGGTGTTTATTTGATTAGACACTTAATCACAAAATAGCTCCTCCTACCATTATAAAGGATTTTGACATCCATGCAGCCTGTTCAATCGATATCACTAAAACCAACTATTGAGCGTCATAATGTTGATTTTTCGATTGCAAAGACATCCTTGATACCATAAGGATGACTACTCAAGTACCAATCCAGCATGCCCATGACAAATATCACAATAGGGAATGCGTATACATGAGAAAACTCGAGGCTGCCTTCAACAAGCATGTATGGAACAATCTCAAAATTGATCTCTCATCATTATTAATACACGTGGACTTTAGGCCTTTCACAATACATCACACTTTAGACTATTCCAAAGTTCTCAATGGCACATTACTCACATCAAAAGTTAGTCAACATAAACTATGAGACAATTCAACTTTCTGTTGATCTCATCATGACGAATCTAAATACTTAGACCATGTAAGGCTTCTATAAAATTCTTCATCCGACAGAGACTATCAAATAACAGTTTTACTTGTCTCCATATTAGATCAGTATCATAAAATATGAGCAATGTACTATATCATGTAATATGTCATTGTTCCCACTGATCTCTCACATAATATTGACTAACGATAATGTTTCAAATTGTGCATTATGAGAATAACAATAGTCATTGTCTTGATGCCTTTCCAAAATGAATTTAATCCATTGAATTCCGGTGTCCTTGTTAGTTGTTGCCTTCTCAAGGCTTAAATGAGCCAAAGGAAATTCTAAAAAAAATAAGAATTTAGTTCTCACGTCCTTATATATTGATTTCCAAATAGTCACCACTTTACCATCCAATAATAATGCATTTTGAATAGTTCATTCTATTATAATGGTAACTAGCTATAGGCTTTAATCAATCTTAATTTATTCCTCAAATAATCTGTTCTCAACAAGAACCGTCATCAAGAAAAATCTCCCAGTTATCATGCGATTAAGCCTAAACTTCCATGTTTGATCATATCTTGGAAATCGTGATATTAACATATCAGCTCTCCAAATAAGGATTAAGAACTACTAATGGCTCTCGATTAACAATTTTGAGGAATATGTCGTCAACCTTATTTCCTACTTGAAATTGTAGGTTTTGTAAAACTATTTCGATTCTATATCTTTGCTTGTTCACAAATGGAGTTTCTTATCATATTCTGGCTGACTGTAGGGTCGACAATAATAACAGCGGAAGCAAAACAAGAGATAAGTCCAGTTATTCCCTAAATAATCTTTTGACCCTTGACTAATCCCAACTTGAAACTCCACCATGGAAAACTTTATTTACTTATCATCAATAGTGGATAGAAGAGGAAATTATATGAACCTTAGCACTCTCGAAAAATAACCATTGAGATAATCATCTTCTCTTTCACAATTAAACTTTGAGATTGCGATTGCCCAAAAACATGGTCTGCAAATTAAATCCTTATTCAGTCTCAACCTGTATAAGGCTATTTGGAATGAAACGATACAAATCATCAAATCTAAATTCTTTTGAGAGTCATAGAAAAATACTTAACTCATATTGTCTCTTTAAACACCTAACATGGTTGTGAATATGGAATTATGTTTGTGATTATATTAGTCCATACAAAAATTCAAATATCTCTCCCACTTGGACAAATATAATAAACAAACACCATATTAAACTTCATTATCTAATAGGCAGTCAAATAAATCATGTATAATATCATACCGATAGGATACATATATTAAACATGATTTGTCCCGGAAGATGTTCAAATATACTAACAACCATTAAAACAACATGCATGCAGTACAACCATTGAGACTATATATATACGTCATGTTTTGTACTTGTCACTTCGTCAAACAATGCATATAGGAAGTGATTGCACAATACTATGCATGTTTGGATTAATCATTTAGGTATTTTCCACTTTGAAGCTTTCTAAAACACAAAAAAAAAAAAAAAAACGTTTGAAACTTTGATGAGTCAAAGCTTGAGAAGACTGTGCTCAAGATAATGATCATGTGAGAGAGATTTTAACAAAAGAGTAATAAATACTCGATATCTCTCAACTCTTATACATGATATTATAGATCATAAAAACTTTATGGACAAAAGAATCAATATGATCAGCATGTGTACTATGCTTAAATAAGTTAAAGCCTAACTTCCCCTTATTCTTTCCATTAGTTATCCAAAAAGAATACTAAGTCATCAATATCACTATATGGCAAGCTTTGTTTCATTGACTTCAATCAAATCAAAATTGTTGCCTAAATATAACTTAGCTATCCTCAAATTTAGTTGCAACAACGATATGATATTGAGTACACATGCATTATTCCATTTAATTTGGATTCATCGTGTTTATGAATGTCTCCAAGTAATACGATTATCACTTCGAAATAGATAATGGTCACATACATATCCATTGTAGTATTCTTCCAAAATTGTCCACTTATGATCTATGTCATATCTTGAGCCTTAATTATAAGAAAACCACAATAGATGATTCACTAGTTCCACTGAAACTATCTTAGGGCATAAAATCAATGCAATAGTCTCCTGAACTCATCATTATCGAAAAACGTAAGAGTTTCACTTCAATACCTCAAGAGATTCCCAAGCGATCTCATCCTCACAAAGTTGTCATAGAAGGGTCGATTAACACATATATAACTCCCTACAACCATCTGACACCCATCTCAATATTCTCAATCTCCCACTGATCATGGAGCAACTTGGCATCTATTTAAACAATGTGACTTCAAGATTTATCAATTTTAGGCCTAGTCCGTCTTTACAATGGGATATCGTTATGTCAAAGCATATTATTGTACCATCCGATAACTAAACGGTAGAGATTTTAGGATTGCTTGAAGCTAAGAGAAAATATCAATGAGCAGTGCCACTATGCATGTGAAAGCAAGGATCGCGTTATCTGCTCGTTTTCTCAGCTTTCCAAATGATCTATCAACAGAAACAATCACGTCATGCTGGAGTCGTTCTAACAAAACATATGACTCGTAGGTAAGGACAATCACTTCAAATGTCACAACCAAATTCATTAATCCACTACCGATAGGGTAGAAAAGATTGTGCGGTTCATGACATCCAATGTGTTTCCTTCACCATCTAAGCATCCTACCCAACAATAAAATCATCGACAAGATGACCAAATTGCATGTATGGATCTTAGTATTAATTGTGATTAGAAAAATGTGAATTTAATCAGCGATAATCACAATCACCATATGAATATCCATAGAACATTTAATTATATGTTCATCATAGATTATAATCTCATAATCATCAAATAATCCCAACTACGCATCCATAAATGTCAAAGAATCTATTAACAATATCATAAATCAAATAGGTAATAATTCTGTAAATAAATCAAATATATGCCAATAATAATCCATTCATAATCATGAATCCTCAAAAACAAATTATAAGGCATATGTACAAAAATTTGGAATAACATATTGCACGATTATTGGGTCTTATGTGAGATTATAATTTTAAACTCCATAATTTGACATGTTTAGACTCACGATAGGCAAGCACATAAACATTCAAATTGTATTAATCTCACAATTATTATGAATGACAAATTGACATGCTTAATCTCACGATAGGTGAGTACATAAGCACTCATTTAACGTCACAACAACATAATCATATTTGCACATAATGCCAAGTATTTTATAACAAAACATAAGGCATAAATTTCAAATAAATATAATCATGTTTACAATTAATAAATGATATAAGATAAATTGTGAGATAATAATTTTAATTTAATTTAATTGTGTGATTATGTGTTAATTAATTGTTTAATTGACCAAACCCAAAATATATTACGCAATTCAGTGGAAAAATAAAAGATAGTCAAAATGGTGAAAAATTGGTCCATAAGGAACCCTGCACGCGCCATAAATCAGACCTCCCCAAATATATATTTTTAAATTTTTTTTTTGCCAGAAAACGACGTGTCGTTTTAATGAAACGACGTGTCGTTTTGAATAAAAACGACGAAACTTCCTGAGCCAAACGATGCGTCATTTTCTGGTGAAAAGACCAAACGACAAGTCGTATGGACTCGTCTCTCTCACTCGTTTTGTTCCCGCAGGTCACGATTCAGGTCCTCTCGACCTGGATTTTAGTCTGGCTATTTTCGGGCTTTCCGATCACCCATTTCGCTGGTGACTAAAGGGCTTTTCATCCCCGACCCATTTCCAATCTCAAAACAGCCAATAAATGCCGAGAGAACTCCATCTCAGATCAAAATATGCAAGCCATTTTCATGCTTTAAAAAACGAGATTTCTCTCATCCTTGCTTGTAATGATACACCAAAATACTTTTACCCAATTTGTTTCAATAACCCAAGAATAATAGACCCGAAAAACGTCCGAAAAAATTCAAAATTAAATTTTTTGCATATGGGTCTCTCACAAAACTGTGGGTATGGAAAAATTTGGAGAAAAATAGAAAAAAAAAAATTAAATAGATTTAAGCCTTAAAATCAGATGACCTAGCTCTGATACCAATTGTTGAAAATTAAATAAGCATCAAACAATAATCAAGAATTGATCAAACATGTTCATGCTCAATATTGCACAATGAAATCATCTTATTTAAGGCATCAAACATAATAGGAAAAAGAAGTTTTACATACATTTGTGATCAAGTCTATGAACCATCATTCTCCATGATAATGCTTATCACATTTCACCCACCTACACATCAAAAATCAAATGGGTGCTTGGGGTGTAGATGAACACTACTCTCTCATTTTTCCTCTTAAGATACCCATTGTCCACACACCCTTTATAAAAGGGTGTAACCCCTTTTATAAACTATAATGGGCTTATTGGGCCTAGATACCAAATGTGAGGATTAGTTGCCTTGGCCCAATGGGCTGGCCTAAAGACATTGAGAGCGTGTCCATGGGCCCTGAGTGTGTTAGTACGTTATGTCTATCCCATTATATGGCCCGATGGTAATAGCATACAATACCGATTATATAGTTATCCTTACATGTTAATCACGACACTGCCTGAACAATGTGTAATTATGCCAGTCCATATAAAATATTCTAACATCAATATAATCAAATGTTTACTGTGTTAAACTTATTTATTATTGATAGCGAGGGACAAGATAATTAAGTACGTTTTCTTTCATGTATATGAGAAAGAAGGCAAGGCGTTAATCAACTAGTAACATAGGTCTTTAACATTTAATTTTTGTTTATTTTGTTTACAGAAATAATTGATCATCGTGTCAAATTGAGGCTGAAATCCCAGAGTTTCTTTGCCAAGTCCTGGTCTCTGCCCTTGGTGCTTGCCTTGGAAATATTACTGTCTTCGAAATATTCACCGCTTACTCCCTTCACTTGTGGGTTCAACGCCACATAGCACGTTGTTGCAGCCCCCTAAAGTAATAGCACAATATAACAAAAATTAGGAAGAAATTACTTTTTATAAAAAGACAATTTTCCATTGAAATGTAGTTTACCTGGTGGACATTTTTTAGTACAAGTCTACCCACTATATTAACAAGACCTGGATGAAATGGCAATATTAGCTATAAATTCTATAATTTTGCATCAAAGATGAAAAAGTAAACAGTTCATAATTCTTGGAAAGTAAAACAACACCGTTGACGATGCCATTAAAACGGAAAAGATTGGTAACGATTACACCCGGGTGAAGTGAATTTGCAGTTATATTCACATTATCTTCCTGAAAATGAAACGAGAAAATGTTAAAACACTTTGAATAAATGATAGTAATTTACAGTCTCCTTATGAAAATTTTCATGTACCTTTAAACGTCTTGCAAGCTCATTGGCGTGCAAAACATTAGCTAGCTTGGATTGTCCATATGCAGCTATACTACTGTACCTGTACAAAAGTACATATTTACATAAGAAATGCTTCTCCTTAATCAAACAAACATGTAAAACTAAGTTAAAAGTAATTACAGGATAGTGTTATGTACCCTTGTTTATCGTTAATTTTATCGAAGCGAATTCCTTCAAAATATGGGTACCGGTGAGCCACTGAGGAAACATTTAGTATTCTTCCTTCTTTTTTACTCTCCTTTGCTGTTTTCTTCATAGTCTCCAACAAAAGATTTGTCAACAGAAAATGACCTGAAAAATTAGACAAAATTTGTGACCTCTAATGTTGCCGATTGCCTCATGATCACTTAAGTATACAAATTTAGTTTAGGTACCTAAGTGGTTGGTTGCAAACTGTAGTTCAATTTTGTCTTTTGAAAGCATGAATGGTGTTGCCATAACTCCTGCATTGTTACTTGACAATACAAAAACAACACTACACTCTTCAAACTAAGCATGCTAATAATACTTGAGCCAACATAAAAGGCAAACTTGAAAATGGAGATTTCCACAGCTGCACAAAGTGTAAAGGTATTAATATCTTACATTAAGATGTTCAGAGGACGATTTGATGATTTGAAATCTGATGCAAATTTTCTCACGGATGACAATGAGCTGAGATCCAATTCCATGGCATCAACTTTAGCAGTAGGGATTTCTTTTACTATTGATTCTTTGATATCTTTTCCAGCAGCCATGTTCCTGATTGCCATGATTACATGTACGCCGCGCAATGCAAGAACTCGCGTAGTTTCGGTGCCAATACCACTAGATGCTCCTGAAATGACAGTGCCATAAACCAGTATGAGCAAGCCAGTCAGCAAGACAACATAGTATATATATAAGAGCATATGAGATAATGACATAATTTGATATTTCATTCATATTTCAGCTGAATAAATTGTAGAAGTAGCTAAATGATATCTCTTCTTTTGATGTCTAAATTTTGCACGAAGGGAGGTTATTTTGGCTCTTTGAAAGCATATGGCAAAAATTGTTAGATTGGAGGAGCTAATATGTACTAAACTATAAATTTTGAGGGTGAACTACCATAAATTTTGTGTGTGTGCTTGTTAGTAATCTATTTTTTTGCTCGGTCATAAAATATTAGGGAGTTATTAACTGGTAAACCCCAGAGGCACTGACATTAGAGTGAGGGAAACTAGCTGAAACTACTTTTGGAGATGACACTAAGCAGAAACAAATCAATTGAACATGTTACATTTCAATTGATTCAATCTACAATATAGATTATGGAACGTATGTTCAACCTTGAAAAAGTCATACATATTTTTATAAAACAGAACAAAAGCTGAAAATTATAAGAAGAATTTAACTACAGATGAAATCTCCACTATTCACATGAGAACTTGTAAAAAATACCCATATATATGTCCAAGTAGGTAGCTCAAATATTCGGGCATGTGGTTTGGAACTTTCCTATATAAGTAAAGCAACCACTCCACACAGTCATATACACTACTCTTGAAAAAAATTCCACCATCTATAAAGGAACCACAATTCCATATGTCTCTTCAAGTAAAATATGATCTGTTTAATAAAGGGTAGTGAATAGTGATTGATAGAATACTTGAGATAACCAAAATATAAACAACCCTTTTATTTTCTACCCACAAAAACACCAGAATCCATGTAGTACTTTAAAACATACTATCCATAGATATATAACCTGTGATAATGGCAGTCAGACCAGTTCCATCAATTCTTTGAGTAACCTCCTCTGCTGTAGAGGAAGATGAAAACCCAGATGGCCCTTTTCTGCTAAAAGGCCACATTTTTTCTTAATCAACTCTTCAAAATGGCTTACAAGACGCTAATATAATGCTTTAATTAATACCATTAGAGGCATGAAAGTTAGTACAGACAAACAATGATAAAAATGTTTGTTTTGAATAGTTGGAAAGATACTGAAGCTAGCCTAGCTTACATTGCATGGACCCTCTTTTGCCAGCTCATAACTTCAAGAAGGACCATGAAATGTCCCAACTTTTTGGCCTTTGGTTATAATTTCTAATGGATGAGACTAACACATAAATGCAGTTAAGAAGAGACCCACGTAAGTACGTAACTAGATAATTAATATTTTACACATCACATAAACGTGGCTACATCCTAGAGAGATAATGATTTATATGACCATGTACTATTCTTGATATAAATACTTTTTGACTTTTGAGTTTAAAATCTCTATTCTGAAAAAGAAAAAAACTAGTTGGTTATACTTCTGCTTCTTCTTTTCCCAATCATTTTGGTGTTAGACCATTCCCAATCATATCACCAAAAATTTGGTGTTAACCAACACCAAATATGCTTTTATATAAATATATATATATATATATATTTTTTTTTCATTCCAAATGCAACACCAAAAATTACATCAAAAAAATATAATAAAAATATTCTTTATTATTATATATTTTTTAATAATATATAATATTCTTTTTATTATTATATTATTTTACTAAAAGCATCACAATTATTATATACAATTAATTATTTTAATAAAAATAAAACTATTAATTAATTACATGACAATAATACTACAAATTATTAAAACTCGATAAATTAAAATATCATATTACATGTGTTAAAATAAATATTACATTACTAGAGAGAAAAAATATTATGGTAAATTAAATCGAAAACATAACACACACACTTGAAAAGATGAATGAAATTATACTAATTCTCCGAGTTAGTATATTCATCCCACAAATGTTCAATTAATGCATTTCGAAGTTCAATGTGAGCTTGCTTATATTTGATTTTTCTATGTCTAGCAAGAAATTCTTGAAACCAAGCATTATCATCGCCCACCATCTCAACTTCTAGACTTGGCACTTCGACTCGCTCTTCAATTGATGCATTAACATCACATTCGTATTCTATTATCCCTACTTAGACTACATGGCTAAAGGTCGTGTATTCATGCTATCGGGCTCGGACCTATAGGTCTTGTGAATATGGAATAATTTCCCTTAAAGCTTCCCTCGGTGAAAGTATGAAAACCCTAGGCGCACATTTCCCTCGGCCAATGGCCTCGCATGGCGAGGCCCAATCCCCGTGTGCAGGCCTTTGGGCTTCTCGTGTGACGGCGCTAGGCGCGTGAGAATACAGGAAGTTGTCCTAAGGGAAACATCTCATTATGAGCCATGAAGTTTGGCCTTACTAAGCTAAAGGGTCAAACTAAGCGTTGCAGGAGGACGAGTGCACAAGGCCCTCGCATAGCGAGGTCCGATGTACCTACGTAAGGTTTATATGCTCAAGAGTCGAGATGCACGCACATGCATAAGGGCTGTCAAATGCACCTGAGACGTACGCCTACATCCATGCAAAGGGAGCCTTGCATAGTGAGGCTTTACCTGCCTTGACGCTGAGAGATGTTGTGGGCACTTGAGTCGTATGCCTCGACCGCACCAGCGTCTCGCGACCTTGCCTCGTGCAGCAAGGCACGCCGCACCATGGTCCCGTGCACCAGCGCCTCGCTCTGCAAGGCACACCTCCCCTCGCCCGCGCGCGTCTTGCGAGGCATGACCTCGCCAAGGTGTCTCGCGCCACCACCGTCTCGCGAATCACAGCCTCGCGCACCTGGGTCCATGCCGCGAGAAGGGTCTTGCGCAGCGAGGCACACTTTGTCTCGCCCAAGTATGCGTCTTGCAGCCCCCAAGCAACCCCACCTTGCCTCGCGCTAAAGGTCTCGGACCACCAGGGTGTCTCGCGCCTCGGATGGGCCTCACGCCTAGAAAGGTGTCTCGCACCTCGGAAGGGCCTCGCGCGCGCAGAGCAAGGGCTCGTGCGTGGTTAGATCAAGCCTTCGCCAAGGGCCTCGCGCAGCGAGGCGCACCACACATCGCCCAGCCGTGCTGAGGTGTCGCGTACCCGTGCCGCGCGCTAGCACTTCGTCTCGCCTAGGTGCCTCCATGTCATGATGTCAGCGCCTTGCGTACCTGTATGGAGTCTAAGACCTCTTGAAGAGGCGTACGATGAGCAATAAGAGAGACCCAAAAATTATTTGGTGTCAAGCCAATAGTGATGTAGAGAACTGAGTATATCATTCATGTTAACTCACAAGCTTTTTCCTACACTTAGTAGAATATGGAATAACTTTGAGCAAATACATGTATTGGAGATGTTAGAATATCCATCAGGTACAAGGTACCTGTACGTATATGGGTGCAGGATGTACGACCATGAGGAGGACAGAGGCGTGACCCTGACATCTGTATCGTACAAGTAGTGGTGGTACGAATTTGTACAAAGATTGGAGGCACTACCTGTATACCTCTGACTATGTACCAGGCCGACACCACCACCTTCTGCTCCACTATGACCTGTGCTACAACCCTGACAATGTACCTATGTACAATCTTGTCCCCTGGGACCACGATGTATCAGGAGCCATTAGAGCCCCAATATAAATAGATCTTCACCCCTCCAACAAGGGGGTTGGAAAATTCATTGTATACTCAGGCTATTAAGCAATATACGAATATTGACACCATTGTTGATCTGTATTTATTTTTCCTTAAATCTATTCTAAGTTCATATCTATTTATCTCCATATTTACCTTTGAGTTTTCCAACCTAACATCGTTGACGAGTTTTCACCGTCAACATAACCCATATTATACTCTTTTCCTTTAATCACATAATTAGCGGGTGGATCTTTACCTTCAGAAAGATTAGCAAAAAGATGGATGACTCCAGCATATTAATATCATTATTAGATCCCAGTAGACCAAAATATGCATTCCATATCCAAAGATCATAGTCAGCTACAACTTCAAGAATAATAGTTAGGATCCACTACGACCGACATATTGTCCTCCCCAAGCCGTTGGGAAATTTTTCCATTTCCAATGCATACAATCTAAACTACCCAACATTACTGGAAAACATTGACATTCACTAATGTGGAGTAGTCTTGCAACATCACCAGCGTTAGGTGATCAGAGATAGCGGGCTCCAAATACCTCGACAACAGCACAACAAAATCACTTCAAACTTTCTAAAGCAGTAGATTCGCCTATTTTGATGTATTCATCGGTAACATCTTCCGGTACACCATATGCCAACATTCGAAATACAACTATTACTTTTTGCAAACCTGATAGCCCAAGTTTATCGAATCCATCCATTCGTTGGATGAAGTAATTGTCATGGCCTTGTATAGCATAAAAAATAAGAAGGAATAAAGCACGACCCATTCAAAATCTTCGGCAAAACATCGACTCATTAAACTGAGGATTCTCTACAAAATGGTCGTTGAATAGGGTACGATCAGCATTTTCCCAGTAACAGTTGATAACTATATGACCAAGAATTGAGCCTCGACGCGAGCCTTGGTTGTTTTGGTGTGGATCAAAGCAAAAATTGTTGTTAGCGGTAATTTGACCTACCACTTGCATTTCTATATCATTATAATAGACATCATCTGATGAAGAAGACGATGACAAATAAGATGAACTACCACGATAAGAATTCATCTTTTATCAAAGTTAAACTGTATATATATTTTGGTCTACCTGACATTCATGTATGATATCCATGTCTTATAGTGTAAATATCCTTATCTTATCTAACTTTTTTCAAATTCTGAAGATAAGAAATCTAAGAAATTAATCTATGTCGCTGGATTAATTTGAGCACGATCTCTACCGTTGCATTGTGTTGTCAAATCATATCTTATCTTTACTTTTTCAAATTCTGAAGATAAGAAATCTGATAAATTAATCTATGCCGCTAGATTAATTTGACCACGATCTCAAACGTTGCATTGTGTTGTCAAATCAGATTTTATCTTTACTTTTTCAAAATCTGAAGATAAGAAATCTGATCTTATGTTGCTTTTACATCAATATATAATTGCATACTACTAATTCAAGTTAATCACACCTCTTCAATATATTTTTGAAACAACTATGTTTTCTCCCCAAATGTCTTCAATTCACACTGCTTCATACTCACTTGAGGAAGATATGCACTTGTTTGTGTCATATCTATATTGACATTTCTCAAGATCCAATCATAGGAAGAAATCAATCAGAATTTTTTGTTTTTTTGGGAAAGAGTTGAATCAGAGTAACACAAGTCTTCAATATAACCTCGACCGAGGAGATCTTTGCAAAGTCAAATGTCACCATTCTTTTTGAAATTGTGAAATTAATGGGACGCATTAACCAAATTGAAAACAAAAACCCAAGTGGTATTTCAAAGGAAGATATTGTTAGTGTATATTATTATAGTTTACTTATTGTTACTAACTTGTTTTCAAATTTTATTGACATCATTCTCTTATTTATATTTTAACAATTAAATCAATCAAAGATGTTGTTAGCCCAAGATCCAATATCCAACTGAGGCTTTAAATTTGATCATGTGTGGGCCATCCTTAAAGATATTGAGAAATTTACAAATGACAATACCAATGCACCAACTAGATTGCAACAAGAAGGTCGTAATTTTACTTCGTCCAAATCATCTTCTCATAATTTCTAGTCATCAACATCGACATCCACTGATACGAGTTCATTTGATCTTAATATGAATGATGAGGAAGTCACTACTAATTCAACTGAAAGACCTATGGGTGTGAACAAGGAGAAGGATCTCCATATCAGGGATCTCAATATCGAGCATCTTCATATTAAGGAGAAAGAGCTCTGAAAAGGTCCCACCAGATTATAGTCAATATTATGATTATCTCGGCGGAACTGGAAATAATTTTCCAAATTATTAAATTATTGTCTTAGTTTATCTCACTTATTTAAAATTTATGTTATTGCATTCGATTTTATGTTTGGTGTGTTTGATTTTAACTTTTAATGTATGTTTAAGTTTCTAATGTTATAAGTTTGATTTTAAGTTTTTAATAACGTTTTATTGTATTTTGTTAGATGTTTCTTTAAAAAATTTCATTGTTAATCTTCATTTCTTATAAGTATAAATATTAACTAAAAAGTTAAAAAAAATTATACAAAAATGTAATTAAATTGTAATTAAGAAAAAATTAATAACACTTTTATACACAATTTAACTGAAATGACCCAAATTCCCTAATGTGGCCTAGAACCTAGATTAGGGGGCCAGAAGGGCCATAATAGATTTATTATGAAATTAAATGATTATATGCATGATTATGCGAGTTATATTATTATATGATGATAAATGCATGCATGTGGGTCCACTTTTCATTATAAGGGTATTTTGGTAATTTGGCCTCGTTGATGGCATATTTGTATATTTTCATGCATGTTTATGACTTATGGAGAGAACACATTATAATGTAGATTTTTTCGAGCTATTCGACATGAGACGATCTTAGAATGTAAATTAGCGGTTAGGTCATAACGAGATTAATTTCCGGGCTCGGGGTGAGTCTCAGGGTAATCTGATCATTAATACATTACCAGGAATTAAAGGGTAATGAGATTTGATTTATTAATTATTGGAGAATATTGGGAATAACAGGAATTAGAGGACGTTAATTATGATTAACGGGATTAGAGGAGAAATGACACTTTTGCCCTTGGGGGTTGTTAAGGATATAAATTAGACTTGAGGGTATTTTGGTCTTTTGACCATGGGTTGTATGCTTAAGTAGAAGGCTGTAGAAGAAATAAGGTAGTGAAATAGAGTTCTTTTCCTTCTCCTTCCCGATCATCTTTTCTCTAATTTCCTTTGGATTTTTGAAGCTTAGTTTGAGGGTTCAAGCTTGGGAGTTAAGGCTTGATGTTCTAGGCTAGTGTTTAGCCATTGAAGGGGGTTCAAACCTGAGTTTAAGGTAAGGTTTCAGCCATTATTTTTCTGGTTTTTCTTTGTTTTGAAGTTAGTTTTTGAGCTAGAACTGTTGATTATAGAAATGGTTATTTGAGGTGACTTTAAATGGTTTAAAGCTTAGGTTTTGTTGGTTGAATGTTGGGTAAGTTGTGGTAATGCTTGGGTGTGATTTCTGAGTTGTTTGGTGAAAGTTTTTGGCTGGTTTTAATGGAAAAAAATTGTGGGGGTGCTGTTTTCGTGGGGTCAAGTCGCGACTTGGCCTAGGCAAGTTGCGACCCGCCCCTAGTACCCAACCAGAGTGCTCTCTGAGTTAGGGTTGCACCGCGACTCACTAGGCCAAGTCGCGGCTCGCCCCTTCCTTTTGTGCTAGGGAGGAGTTTTTAAGGGTTTTAGGCTCGGGGTTTCAATTCTTAAGGCTTGGGATCGAATCTACTAACCATGTTAGTAGAATTCGAGGTCATGGGAGCGAGGTTTAGACTATGAACCTTTTTATGATTTATTTTATTAATGGAACTCCATAATTAGTTATGCCTAGGTGACCGCTAAGGGACCAAAGGATTGATCATTCTCAAAGGGTTGTTCTTCTATTATTTCACTCTCGAACCAGAGGTAAGAAAATTGCACCCATTATGTGACATGCATGGTGATTGATGCGGCATGTTGAGTGCTCTATATGTGGACATTGATTGAATATTAAATGCATAACAACTTTGCTTATCTGTGTATGGCACTGACCTATGAGTCAGGAAATGACAATGGTGTCAGTATTGATTGTGAAGCTGTGACTTATTAGTCAAGTTCGGCAGTAGTACTGAGCACTGGTCGTATGAAATTGACCTATGAGTCAAGAATGGTATTAGCGTGTTTAACGCAAGCCGAAAAGATTAGATCTAATCGACATAAGCATTATCAAGATAAGCATGAAATTCTTGACCGACCTTAAGTTCGATGAAAACAAAAACGCTTGTCTAGTCTAAAGGCTAGTTACTTAGAGCCAGAGCCAAAAGGCTCAGGTGTGCGGAGCCCAAGTTCGTGACTTATTAGTTACTTATCTGGTTCAAGTTCATGACTTATTAGTTAATTATCTGGTTTAAGTTCGTGACTTATTAGTAACTTATCTGGTTCAAGTTCATGACTTATTAGTCACTTATCTGATTGGGCTCCAAGCCCCAGCATGATTACCAGAATCATTATTGGTAGTCACTTATCTGATTGGACTGCAAGCCCTAGTATGAGTATCATAATCATTTATGGATATTGTATACATGCAGTAATAAGTTTTCTTGTTGAGCCTTGGCTCACAGGTGCTATGTGGTGCAGGTAAAGGGAAAGAAAAGCTCACCCAGACTTGAGTGGAGAGCTTAGGTGGCGATGTGTACATATGCGGTCGCTTGACTACCACGGCCAATGTGTTTCTTAGAGGAACTAGGGGTTAACCCTATTTTTGCCGCTTAGGTCGGTGGGTTGTAATTTTTACACTGTAATGACCATTTTGGATTGTAAATAACTTGTAAACGTTTTATGGGCCCATGTACAGTTTTATGTTTTAAATAAAATATATCCATTCCTTTTGAATCGAGATTCCTTAGCCTATTAATAACAGTTAGATGCACATTGATAACAAAATGACTCGTTTAGTGAGTTAAGCACTGTTTAAAGTTCACAGTATCACTCTTGGAGTAACTAGGGTTACAACTTGGTATCAGAGCATGCCAAGGTTTAGGGTTCCTGTAGACTGGTTAGGCATGTACACTTGCCACTGAAGACAAGCTCGACTTGTTGTTTGGTAACTATTTATGTGGTTATGTGTTTAAGTACTTAAATAGAATATAAATGCTTTACCTGCTTACATCAGATATATTGGAAAGGCTGGGCCTTGACTACTGCATCATAAGCAAGAACGTGCTTATTAGTACTGATATTGCTAGAATATGCTTATTAGTATTTTTAATTGTTGAACTGTTAACTGATAAGTATTAAATGCTAAATGCTATGATCATGTATCCATTTGTTTATCTGTATGATTGTGGAATATGGGTGATATCTGCTTGTTCTTGGACCGTGAGGCAACAAGAGGTTTAGTTATCACTGCCTAACTGGCTGCATTGATTATTTCAGCACAGTATAAGCTGTAGTTATGCTTCCTAGACAGACAGATTCATCACTTGGCCATGAAGATCACGACCAGAATAACAGAAATGGTCAAGAGAATGACCAGAATCAGATTCCACAGTCAGTTCCTGAAAACTGGCAATCGTTGTTTGTTGACTTACAGGCCAGAGTATTGAGGTAGGAAGAAGAAACCCACCTCCTGAGACAGCAACAAGTTCCTACAGGGAATGTTTTACCCGAGGCACCACCGGTAGCGGTGCCAACAGTTGAGCAGCTGCCAATTGCTGGAAGCAAATGGGAACATCTTTATGAAAGGTTCAGGAAACAACAACCTCCAGTTTTTAAGGGTAGTGCAGATCCAGCTAAGGCAGAGCAGTGGATGAGCATGATTACCACCATCCTTGACTTTATGAGGGTGTCTGGTAATGAGAGGGTGGCTTGTGCCACATACATGTTTCAGGAGGATGCCCGAATTTGGTGGGAAGTGATATCCCAGACCAGAAATGTCAATGCCCTGAGCTGGGAAGAGTTTCGGACTCTGTTTAATGAGAAGTACTATAATGATGCCATCATGGCTGCAAAGGCTGAAGAGTTTAGCAGATTACTTTAGGGGAGTTTTTCAGTGACTAAATATGCTTTGAAGTTTGACAGATTGGCAAAGTTTTCCATGAAGTTGGTACCCACTGATGGGACCAGAAGGGCGAGGTTTCTCCAGGGGCTACAACCTAGATTAGCCCAGGATGTTCGTATCACAACTGTGGATGGAGTTACTACTTATGCACATGTGGTGGAGAAGGCGCTCACATCTGAGAGCGCAGAGAACAAGATCTGGCGGGACAATGCAACCAGAAGAGAGTTTAGGAGAGTAGGACCTCCATTCGTGGGTTCAGGTAGGGGCGGAGGCCCCAGTGATCAAAAGAGGAAGGTTCTGTTGGAAATGTGCCTTGAAAGCATATGTAGTAGACATTGTTTTATGAAATAAATAAATAAATTGAATTTGTTATGCATATATTTTATGGACTATATTATTCTGTGATAATATTATGTAAATATCAGGAAAATTCCTAAGTTCATATATGTGATCTCAAACACGTATTGGTACGAGAGGATTGTGTTTGAGATAAATGAACTTGAATAGTTCGTAGTAAAATAAAGTTATGGAATCTTTAGATTAATTACTGCAAGTACGGTCCACTAGTATTATGAATACATGTGATCTAGATCTGGATCACTAGTGTGGTAGGACACTTTAGTGGAGGTGCTTTATATATTAGAGAATATATAGAACTGGACCAGATATGTTTATTAATACTTAGTTAAATACCGTTTCAAAGTATTAATTAAATATATCAACTGATGATCATATACAAATAGATCTTAATCCTGAAGTTACTATGAACTCCTGTTTATGTTATATGAGTTCTTTGATTCACTTGTTAGGGTCTGTCAGAATGATCAGGCTAGAAACTTTTATTTTGGGAACTCATTAATGTAGATGGCTGGGGACATAGTATACAGATATGGAATATATGCCTTCTCACAAGAGATTGGATGATTGTTGTCTTAAGGGTTGACTTTTGGGACTGAAAGGTTATTGAGCTCAAATTCATAATTTAGTCATGAATTAACCTTCACTAGTAAAGTCAATGGTACTTAAGGAAACAAGAGATAATTAAAAGGGTAAAACGGTAATTTTATTCCCGATTAATTATGAACCATTATTAGAGGGTCAAGTTGTATGCAATGATTACATCAATAGACGCTTTATAATTATAAAGTACTCAGTAAAGGAAATGTCTATAATTACAAGAGTGCAGTCTCATATTTATAGTGGAATAATCATGAGATTAATAAATTAAGATTATTTAATTAAAGAGTTTAATTTATAATCTCAAATTTATTGGAGCTTGGAATTATAGGTCCATAGGTTCCCATAGCGGCTCTATCAACACTATTCAAGGTAAGAGTTGATATGAAGGGAAAAATAGTTTAAAGACATATTTGAGAAGAAATTTGTTCTTGAAGCCAAATAAGCAATTATATGATAATAGTGATTAATTAATTAATTATAAATTAGTTGTAGTTAACAAAATTAATTAATATTTAATTATTGTATAATTTTTGAAATTATATTAAATAATTAAATTAATTTTGAAATTTAATTAAATAAATAATTAATTATAATTTTTGAAATTTTAATAAATTAAATATTTATTTTCGAAAATATTAGATTTAATTAATTGGTAGAATTAATTAAATATCTTTATTTGAGTGGGAGATAATAATCTAATAAGTTCAAATTGGATTTGAATTTAAAAGATTGATATTTATTCGAATAATTAATTATATTTGATAATTAATTTAAATTTGAATTAGTTATCAGGTTGTTAGATCTTATCTGACAAAGTAGTTTGAATAAATAATTATATAAAAATTGAAAAAATCAACATCCCTAAAAACAGGGATGCTACACGTGCATACACAGTCCATGGACTGTGTGTGGTGTGTAGGGCTAATTTTAAGGGATAGGATTTTCATTTGTATTTATTTAATTATTTAATTAATGGATAATTCAAAAAATTAGTTTTTCGATTTTTTCATTAATAGAATAATTAATTAATTAAAAAGTAAATTGTATGTTGGTTACAGATTTATTTTTTAAATTTGAATATTTTCTTTTAAGTATGACTAATCAGAAAATATTCAGAGATCTGAGACAACTCAAAACATTCGCTCTGTGAAAAATAGAACGATAGTTTTCTCTCCCTGAAAAATAAAGAACCAATTCTCAGACCTATTATCTTGATCTCATGTGTTGAGTACATCAAGTAGAATTTCAAATAAACTATCCTTCATTATCTAAATGCCCACACACTTCTTGAGGTGTAGAGAATGCTTTGGAAGATCTTGGTGTGAGTACGTGGGAGCGGCTTGGATAGGAAGATCGTTCTAAATACGAAAAGATAGCAATGACATTTGATAGGCTTCAAGAGGTATGAATTCTATCCTTAACTTGCTTATGATTAATGTATGTATATTAATGGATCTGCATATTTAAAGGTAGTTTAAATATGTTACAAAAATTTTGTTGTACACTGGGCCAACCCCACCACCATTCCGTTGCGTATTAGGAAACTCGTTCCTAACAGGTTCCTGATACCTTCCCAGCTCTAGGTCTTGATAGGCGACAACATGGTATTCCAATGGGCCGCCAGGGTGGAAGTGAGGCCTAGAGGACTTATCCAGAGTGCCCTAGGTGCAAGAGATGCCATTTGGAGGAGTGTAGGGCAAAGGCTTGCTTTTTATGTGGGGCAGTGGGACATTTCAAGAATGATTGCCCAAAAGCAAGAAAGGAAGAACCCAGGAAGGAGGACAGCTCGACCCTAGCTCGAGTGTTCGCATTGACTTAAGTAGAAGCTGAGGCTTCACCCTCAGTAGTTACAAGTTAGTTTTTTAGTGCTGGAACCCCTTATGCTGTTTTGATTGATTTTGGTGCTACACATTCTTTTGTTGCTAGTAAAATTATTGATAGACTATGTGGACCATGTGATTATTATGCTGTGGGGTTCAGGACCTTATTTCCCACTGGGGAGTTGGTAGTATCCAAGAGATGGGTCAGATCATTGCCAGTGACAGTTGAGGGCAGAAAGTTGTCAGTTGATTAGATAGAGTTAGTTATGACTGACTTTGACATGATTCTGGATATGGATTAGTTAGTGAATTATGGGGCAACCATAGATTGCAGAAGGAAGATGATTACCTTTGAGCCTGAAGGTGAGGATCCTTTTGTATTTGTTCGCACTGTGCATGGACCCCGTATACCTATGATATCTATTTTGAGGGCTAGAGATCTATTGCAAGGACGTTGCATAAGATTCTTAGCCAGTGTGGCTGATACCACTCGGGCCATGCCAGTGGGACCAGAGGAGACCAGACTAGTCTGTGAGTTTCTGGATGTGTTTCAAGAAGATCTACCAAGGTTGCCACTGCAAAGAGAGATTGAATTTGTGATAGAACTGGCACCAGGGATGGAGCCAGTGTCTAGAGCACCTTACAGAATGGCCCCAGCAGAATTAAAAGAATTGAAAGTATAGTTGTAGGAGTTGTTAGATTTGGGTTTTACCAGACCTAGTTTTCACTTTGGGGTGCACTAGTTCTGTTTGTGAAGAAGAAGGATGGTTCTCTGAGGATGTGTATTGATTACAGAGAACTGAACAAGTTAACGATTAAGAAAAAGTATCCTCTGCCAAGGATAGACGATCTGTTTGATTAGTTGCAAGGTAAAAGGGTATTCTTAAAGATAGACCTTCGATCTGGTTATCATCAGCTGAGGGTCAAGGAGGGAGATATACCGAAGACTGCTTTTCGTACTAGATATGGGCATTATGAATTCTTAGTCATGTCTTTTGGATTGACTAATGCCCCAGATGCTTTTATGGATTTGATGAACAGAGTGTTCAAGGATTATTTGGACCAGTTTGTGATCGTCTTCATTGAAGATATCCTGGTTTATTCTCAGTCAAAGTCAGAGCATGAACAACATTTGAGATTAGTTCTACAGAGACTGAGGGAACACATACTATTTGCAAAGTTCAAGAAGTGTAAGTTTTGGTTATCTCAGGTAACTTTCCTTGGGCACATTGTCAGTAAGGAGGCGAATATAGTAGATCCAACCAAGATTGAGGCAGTCAGAGATTGGCCAAGGCCAAAGAATGCTTCTGAAGTTAGGAGTTTCCTTGGATTGGCATGTTATTGCAAACGTTTTGTGGAAGGGTTCTCAAAGATTGCTACTGCATTGACTGAGCTAACACGCAAGAATCAGAAGTTTGTGTGGTCAGACATGTGTGAGAACAACTTCCAGGAACTGAAGTAGAGGTTGATCACAGCTCCATTTTTAAGCCTTCCAACAGATCAGGAGAAATTTATGATTTACATTGATGCCTCACATCAGGGTTTGGGTTGTGTTTTGATGCAGTCAGGGAAGGTGATTGCTTATGCCTCACGTCAGCTGAAGGAGTATGAACAGAGATATCCCACTCATGATTTAGAGTTGGAGGCTGTGGTTTTTGCATTAAAGGTATGGAGACATTACCTTTATGGGGAGAAGTTTGAGATTTATACTGACCACAAGAGCCTGAAGTACTTCTTCACACAGAAAGACTTGAATATGAGACAATGGCGTTGGCTGGAGTTAGTAATAGATTATGATTGTGAAATACTGTATCATCCAGGAAAGGCCAACGTGGTAGCAGATGCCTTAAGCCGAAAGGGTCCGGGACATGTTTTCAGTGCGAGGCTGATATCTAGAGAACTAGCAGAGGATATGACCATAGCTGGTATAGAGTTGCTAGTGGGCCAGTTGGCCAACGTTACGCCACAGTATACGCTGTTGGAGAGAATCAAGGAAGGTCAGTTAGGTGATCCATAGCTGACCAAGATCAGAGAGGATGTTTAATGGAGTATCCAGAGATTATACAGTGTCAGTTATGGGCTTGTTGAGATACAAGGGACATATATGCATTATGTTAGACACTACTTTGAGGCGAGAGATTCTGGATGAATCTCATACTACTCCTTACTCATTGCATCCAGGCACCACGAAGATGTATCAGAATGTGAGATTGCTGTATTGGTGGCCTGCGATGAAGAAGGATGTAGTAGAGTATGTGGCTAAGTGTTTGGCATGTCAACAGGTCAAGGCTGAGCATCAGAGGCCAGTAGGGCTATTGCAACCTCTAGACATTCCAGAGTGGAAATGGGAAGACATCACGATGGGTTTCGTGGTGGGGTCACCCAGGACTGTTGATCAACATGCTTCAGTATGGGTAATTGTGGATCGCTACACCAAGTCAGCTCACTTCTTACCAGTGATGACTATTTATACAGTTGACCAGTATGCAGATCTCTATGTGAGAGAGATCGTGCGCCTCCATGGAGCACCGAGGTCGATCATGTCAGATTGGGACCTCACTTTCAATTCCAAGTTCTGGGGAAGTTTATAGAAGGCCATGGGAACACAGTTGAAATTCAGTAATGCTTATCATCCTCAGACAGATGGACAATCTGAGAGGAGAATTTAGATATTAGAAGACATGTTGCGAGTATGTGTGCTGGACTTTGGTGGATCGTGGAGTAAGTATCTACCTTTGATAGAGTTTTCCTACAACAATAGGTATCAGTCTACCATTGGGGTAGCACCTTATGAGATGTTGTAGGGTAGGAAATGCAGATCTCCCATTCATTGGGATGAGACAGGAGAAAGGAGATATTGGGTCCTGAGGTAGCTTAGAGGACCAGTGAGGCCATTGAGAAGATTAGAGCTCGAATGCTTGCTTCTCAAAGTAGACAAAAAAGTTATGCAGATCCCAAACACAGGAATGTGGAGTTCCAAGTGGGAGACTATGTTTTCCTTAGAGTCTCGCCATGGAAAGGGGTGAGAAGGTTTGGGAGGAAAGGCAAGCTGAGCCCTAGATTTGTAGGTCCATTAAGATCTTGGAGAGGATTGGGCAGGTGGCCTACAGATTGGCCTTACCACTTGCATTGTTAGCCGTGCATATTGTGTTTCATATCTCAGCTCTTCGGAGTTATGTGTTAGATGTGACTCATGTCTTGAGTTACGAAGATCTGGAGCTTGAGGCAGATCTCTCTTATGAGGAACAGCCAGTCCAGATACTAGACAGAAAGGACAAGGTCCTCAGGAATAAAACGATACCTTTGGCTAAGGTATTATGGAGGAATAGCAAGGTCGAGGAAGCGACCTGGGAACTATAGTCAGATATGCAGAATCAGTATCCTGAGCTGTTCAGGTAAATTTCTGTAAGGAAGGGATAATTGCAATGACCCAAATTCCCTAATGTGGCTTAGAGCCTGGATTAGGGGGTCAGGAGGGCCATAATTAATTTATTATGAAATTAAATGATTATATGCATGATTATGTGAGTTATATTATTATATGATGATAAATGCATGCATGTGGGTCCATTTTTCATTATAAGGGTATTTTGGTAATTTGGCCTGTTGAGGGCATATTTGTATATTCTCATGTATGTTTATGACTTATGGATGAGACCACATTATAATGTGGATTTGTTCGAGCTATTCGGCATGAGACAATCTTAGAATGTAAATTAGCGGTTAGGTCATAACGGGATTAATTTCCGGGCTCGGGGTGAGTCTCGAGGTAATTTGATGATTAATGCATTATCGGGAATTAAAGGGTAATGAGATTTGATTTATTAATTATAGGAGAATATTGGGAATAACGGGAATTGGAGGACGTTAATTATGATTAACGGGATTAGATGAGAAATGACACTTTTGCCCTTGGGGGTTGTTAAGGAAATAAATTAGCCTTAGGGGTATTTTGGTCTTTTGACCAAGGGTTATATGCTTAAGTGGAAGGCTGTAGAAGAAATAAGGCAGCAAAACAGAGTTCTTTTCCTTCTCCATCCCGATCACCTTTTCTCTCCGTTCCTTTGGATTTTTGAAGCTTAGTTTGAGGGTTCAAGCTTGGGAGTTAAGGCTTGAGATTCTAGGTTAGTGTTCAACCATTGAAGGGGGTTCAAACCTGAGTTTAAGGTAAGGTTTCAGCCATTATTTTTTTGGTTTTGCTTTGTTTTGAAGTTAGTTTTTGAGCTAGAACTTTTGATTATAGAAGTGGTTATTTGAGGTGGTTTTAAATGGTTTAAAGCTTAGATTTTGTTGGTTGAATGTTGGGTAAGTTGTGGTAATGCTTGGGTGTGATTTCTGAGTTGTTTGGTGAAAGTTTTTGGCTGGTTTTAATGTAAAAAAATGGCAGGGGTGCTGTGTTCGTGGGGTCAAGTCGCGACTTGGCCCAAGCAAATCGCGACCCGCCCCTGGTACCCAACCAGAGTGCTGTCTGACTTGGGGACGCGCCGTGACTCACTAGGCCAAGTTGCGGCCCACCCTTTCCTTTTGTACCAGGGAGGAGTTTCCAAGGGTTTTAGGCTTGGGGTTTCAATTCTTAAGGCTCAGGATCGAATCTACTAACCGTGTTAGTAGGATTCGAGTTCTCAGGAGCGAGGTTTAGACTATGAACCTTTTATGATTTATTTTATTAATGGAATTTCATAATTGGTTATAACTAGGTGACCATTAAGGGACCAAAGGATTGATCGTTCTCAATGGGTTGTTCTTCTATTATTTCACGCTGGAACCAGAGGTAAGAAAACTGCACCCAGTATGTGACATGCATGGTTATTGATGAGGCATGTTGAGTGCTCTATATCTGGACATTGATTGCATATTAAATGCATAGCAGTTTGCTTATCTGTGTATGGCACAGACCTATGAGTCAGGAAACAACAATGGTGTCAGTATTGATTGTGAAGCTATAGCT
Source organism: Humulus lupulus (assembly GCF_963169125.1). Classification (NCBI taxonomy): domain Eukaryota; kingdom Viridiplantae; phylum Streptophyta; class Magnoliopsida; order Rosales; family Cannabaceae; genus Humulus; species Humulus lupulus. The sequence goes on from NC_084797.1 coordinate 29,888,611, forward strand.
TATTAGTCAAGTTTGGCAGTACTACTAAGCACTGGTTGTATGGAATTGACCTATGAGTCAAGAATGGTATTAGCGTGTTTAACGCAAGCCAAAAAGATTAGGTCTAATCGACATAAGCATTATCAAGAGAAGCATGAAATGCTTGACCAACCTTAAGTTCAATGAAAACAAAAGCGCTTGTCTAGTCTAAAGGCTAGTTATCTAGAGCTAGAGCCAAAAGGCTCAGGTGATTGTAATGTCACCTGGCTTAGGGTGCGGAGCCCAAGTTTGTGACTTATTAGTTACTTATCTGGTTCAAGTTCGTGACTTATTAGTTACTTATCTGGTTTAAGTTCGTGACTTATTAGTTGCTTATCTGGTTCAGGTTCGTGACTTATTAGTCACTACTCTAATTGGGCTCCAAGCCCCAACATGATTACCAGAATCATTTTTGATAGTCACTTATCTGATTGGGCTCCAAGCCCCAACATGTTTACTAGAATCATTATTGATAGTCACTTATCAGATTGAGCTGCAAGCCCTAGTATGATTATCATAATCGTTTATGGATATTGTATACATGCGGTAGTAAATTTTCTTGCCGAGCCTTGGCTCACGGGTGCTATGTGGTGTAGGTAAAGGGAAAGAAAAGTTCACCCAGCCTTGAGTGGAGAGTTTAGGTGGCGATTTGTACATATGCGATCGCTTGACTGTTTCTTAGAGGAACTAGGGGTTAACCCTATTTTTGCCGCTTAGGTCGGTGAGTTGTAATTTTTACAATGTAATGACCAGTTTGGATTGTAAATAACTTGTAAACTTTTTATGGGCCCATGTACAGTTTTATGTTTTAAATAAAATATATCCATTCCTTTTGAATCAAGATTTTTCTCCTTAGCCTATTAATAACACCTAGATGCACGTTTATAACCAAATGACTCGTTTAGTGAGTTATGCACTGTTTAAAGTTCACAGTAACGGTCTTGGAGTAACCAGGGCGTTACATTAACCTACTCAAAATAAACCCACACAAAATAAACTAATTTCTAAATTTTATTAACATAAATATTATATATATATAAATAAATATGAGTGCACTCTTAATGGTTACTACTAGGGCTGGCAATTCGTGCAAACGTGTCAGATTCGTGTCGACACGATTATGACACGACAACACGATTAGGTAAACATGAACACGACACGATTATTAAACGTGTCAAAAATACGAACACGACACGATTATTAAACGGGTCAACACGACACGAATACGATAACACGATAATGACACGATTAATCATAAATATATGAAAAAAATCATAAAACCTATGTAAATGATTCGTGTTATCGTGTCTGACACGATTATGACACGAAACGATTATTAAACGGGTCAACACGATTATGACACGACACGATTAAGGTAAACACGAACACGACATGATTATTAAACATGTCAAAAACTCAAACACGAACACGACACGATTATTAAACGTGTCGTGTTCGTGTTTACCTCAATCGTGTCGTGACCCAAATTGCCACCCCTAGTTACTACCCATGGATGGTTACTTTAATATTAATTGTTGGATTAAGATCAATGGTCCATATTTATAGTTGTTATTTAATATTTCTAAAAATAAATTTTGATTTTTTCAAATTTTTGGAAGGGATCCCTGATGAAAAACGTGTATTTATTATGATAATAAAATATTGTAAACTTTTCATTTTTCAAATGCATGTCAATTTCTAAATATAACTAGTGTTTCTCATTGGTTGGAAACAACATTAATTATGACAAAAAAAAAAACTAAATTCAAAACTAATGGAGAAAAAAAAGATTTACCTATTGGTGAGTTGCTATATCAAGCCACTATGTTGCCACATCATCATAATTGTTAGTACCCATTGAGAAGTATTCCATATAAATATATATTTAAATATTATAAAATATAACATAATAATAATTATAAATATATATATATGAGACAATTCTTCTATAGGGGCTTCATTTTAAGCCCTACCAGTGGGGCTCTCAGTGTTTCTCGACCCGTGAACAGTTTTCGATACGATTTTCTTTATGACCGTGTGTATTGTAGCTATTTAGAGCATCCTGCAAATTTTTAGAAAATTCTGAATAGTTTACAGTACCGAAAACTAGGTTCAAACATGTTGATTTCCACGCGCATAAAAAAATTAGTCACCTGTGCAACAACATGTTTGAACCTAGTTTTCGGTACTGTAAACTATTCGGAATTTTCTGAAAATTTGCAGGATGTTCTAAATAGCTACAATATACACGGTCATAAAAAAAAATCGCCTCGAAAACTATTCACGGGTCGAGAACACTGAGAGCCCCACCGGTAGGGCTTAAAGTGAAGCCCCTATAAGAGAATTCCCCTATATATGTTGTAGCTACAGTGCCACTGCATACATGCAGTAACTATTATTGCATATATGCATATATATTGATGCTCGGTTGGATGAAAATTTTGACTGCATCCCCAAATATACTGCTCGGTTGGAGATGCCCTTAGAAAGCAATTATTCAAAAGCCTATAGATTCTAACCAGCCGTCTTCTATAGCCCATGAATAGATGTAGCTCATTTTTTATTTCAATTTTTTTTTGTGCATTTTTAAATTATCGCGTCATTATTAATTAGTTCAAATTTTTAAATAAGTATACATATCACTCCCTCTAAGTAATAGTCCTCTAAGTAATAGTCCTAAACAATTTTTATAAATATATTAGGTATCTTTACAATTATATACATATAATATAAAATAATTACAAAAACCACGTACAAAATTTTATTTACAAAAATTCATTGCCACATCATCAAAAAATACCGGATTTTAAAAGTAATATACTTGAATTTGAAACTTTCTCGAAATCTAGTTTTTTTTGGGTTTTAAAAACTAACATTTTAGTTACTTGAAATGTTAATAAGTTACTAATTGGTATCTTTTTTATGAAAAGTTTATTTTTAGAGCATGTTATTTTATATACATTTTGGTTACCTCCAAAACTTATTTGTTGAAATTTTTTTTCTTAAGACATTGATTAATCATTTTTAAGTTATATTATAGTGTCTTATTATTTAAGATATTTTTATGTTGCTGATTAGTCATTTTTTAGAAACTAATGAGTTACAATAAAGTATAACAAATTACTATATAATTTATTATTAAAAGTTACTTTTAATATACTATACAGTAACTTTTTTTAATGAAAAGTTTTAATTCACTTTTTAGTCCCTAATGTAATTTACATTGGAGTAATATTATTTTTTTATTAATTAAACAAAAAAGAAACTTAAAAGTTACTTTCGAATTATAATAATATATACACAGTTCAGTCTTTTATTATTAAGTTTTGTTTGATCTAATTCAAAAGTAACTACATAGTTACTTTTTAAATAAAACACATAAATTACTTATTCCAATTATTAAGAAACATTTCCAATTTTTTATAAACAAAGCTGAAAAGGAACTTAAACATTACTTTTTAAACACAACACAAAAACTACCCCATCCCTATCATCTTCTCGGGTGACGTCAAGAAACTCATACTTGTCATATACCAAAATGACTGACAGATGTCGTCTGCCGTGTCAAATTTAATTATTATTTTCTTTTCAGTATCACCAATTATATCAATATAATGGTAAATACGAGTCAAACCCACGATGACTACATTCAAATTATTATTCAAGAATTAACAACCAAAATTACAGAGAGTATTTTTTTCTCAAGTTGAAATTTAAATAACATAAACATAAAAGCAATAATAAGTTGATATTGCGATTTAAAGAAATAGTTAAGAATCATTCTCCACCCTCCACAATCATTCAAGACCAACAATAATAAACATTATTCTGATTTCCCAATTAAATTATTAACCTCGTAGATAATGCTGAAGTAGTCAATTATCCCTATCTCCCAATTACAATTAATCAAGGCGAAGCGCTCAATAATAAAATCTTTATACCAAGCAATAGATTCATGAAGCATGTAATCTATTCAACCTAGGAATAACATTAATTTCTATGGAGATAGGTTAATCTAAGCAACAAATCGATTTATCATATAATTCATTTAACCTAGGTTCTAAACTTCATCACAATCAATAATACCTATGACAATACTATCAATTGTAAATTATCACATACACTTATAACCCTAAACTATTAGGTGAATAGTAATTCTAAGATGATAGTAGAACAATGAAACATCGTAATTAGTTGGCCATCTAACAAGATATCACATAATCCATAACATTAATTATAGAAGAATAGAAGCAATTTAACAATGGAGAAATCAAGAAATAACATTCATTATTGAAAATCAAGAATTCATGTTTGGGTTTTGAAATAACCCTTAACCTAAAAGAAGATTACTCCATAATCACAAACATAATCAATAACATAATCATAATTTAAATTAAAGAGTTTTAAAGGGAAGAAGAAAAAACTAGTTTGACGTAGGAAAGATTGTTGTCCTCTCATTTCCTAAGTTCTTCTAATCTCTAGAATTCGTAATTAAAAACTTATGAAAACCTTAGCCCTAAAACCTTTTATAATCCTCTTAAAAATAACATAAAAAACTGAAATCGCGTTGACTGGATGCGGCTTGGAAAAGTGGTTGTCGCGGCCAGTGTGCCAGATTTAGCCTTGAGTTGCGGCCAGTGCACATATTCTCTTAAAAATTCGTATTTTGGCTGCTACCTGAAGAAGTACTCTTCGCGAACAAAACTTGCTGTTTCCAAAATCCTAATTCCCTGTAATTAGGTTGCAACCACCACTTCTTTGAGCCGCAACCAACGCTCCAAATTTCACTTCTCTTGATTTTGTAAGCTGCTACTCAAGCTTCATTCACCGCAACATCACCATATATGCTTAGAGACATCAAAACACATTAGAATTACATCTCAACTTCATCTTGAAACTCATTTTTGTAGCCTATAAAATTCTCAAACCGAAATTGCATCAAATATATCAGTGTCATCAACAAAAATTATAACTTAGTTTAAATATCGAAAACTTAAAAAATGAAGCTAAAATCTCTTAAAACACAAAATTAGCATCATCCAAATACGAAAGAACTTGCAAAATATATATATATAACAATGAACTTATCAATGACCACCTTCAAAAGTAGGTTGCGATGGTACCACTCTTAAGCCCAAACAACCAACGATGTGGTCGAAAAAAAGCTTCTAAAGTCGCGGAATACCCACAAAATCTCCGGAAAAAGCTGACATATAACTGAAGTGAATGGCTGGGTTGTGTTCCTCTTGAAGAGCTCGTTCCAACGGTACCACCCCCGAGACTCGGGGTTGTTGGAGTTGCCTGGAAAATGCAATCAAAATGTCATCGGCGCTATCTTTGATCGATGCGTGCGGTGGCTTCCGGCAACTGATGATGGCGAAACTTCAAGCAAAGCTTCATCGGTGGCCGCTCTTCCTAGTGGTCCATCGCATGTACGTAATGGATGCTTCGGTGGTTGGCGACAATGAGGATAGAATAGATGAAGAGAGAGAGAATGGATTAAGTTATATTAAGTTTAAAAAACAGTATAGAAAAATGTTATATTTGTAATTAAAAACAGTAACGATAAAAATGTAAATAAAATACAAAATTCAATATTAGATGTAATTTTTCCAATCTATTAATATATTCATCAGAATATTTGTGGTTGAAAGTGCATGTGCACAATGCTTACATTATTTTCTTTTTCTAGCAACAAAAAATAAAAAATAAAAAACTTGTTTTTTGATGGGTGGCCAAACTTGAGTGAAGTTTTTGTCTTTTAGTGGATAATAAACTAGTACCAGAAGGACAAACATGTACTCCAAGTTAGTACTTGATATATTTATAGAGGTTTCTCAATTCCTCGAGCATGTATTTGGCTCTTGGATAATTATAACTCAAATATTTTTATAAGATTGTGTACATTGTAAATATAATAGGCACCCAATCATTTTCAGAAAATTCTGAATAATTTATGGTGCCAAAAACAATGTCCAAACATTCTGTTGCACACGTGTCCTTTTTTTTTTATACACACGTGTACATAGAATGTTTGAACCCTAATTTCAACAATGTAAATTATTTGAAATTTCCCAAAAACTATTGGAATGTTTACTATAACTACAATGCATACAGTCATATAAAAACAATTTGAAATATAACTATCTAGCTACTAAAAATACGAGGGGTATACCGATACTCTTCTTTTCATGGGGAGTACTTGAGAATTTTCCACATATATGTAGGTAATTTTATAGTGCACACTGGTGTACCCCATTCCTGTGCTGAAAACTAAAATAAGATAACTACATCCTTGTATACTATAGACTGAATTTTTTTGAAGAATTTTGAATAATATATTTTGTTGAAAACTAGGTACAAACAAGTTGTTTTATACGTATATATTAAAAAAAACAAGCACACATTCAACAAAATATTTAAACCCTATTTTTGACACGTTAAATTATTTTAAATTTCTTAAAAGTTTGTAGGATATTCTAAATAACTACAATATACATCGTTATATGAAAAACAAATTAGAATTATAGCTATCCACGTGTCGAAAAATAATAGGAGTTGCAACAATGTGCTCTTTTTTGGGATGAACTATATGTCTCTATATATATTTAAATATAAATTATGGGTTCTATCCCACATTAATTATACAGGAAACAATTAATGTAGCACATTTTTTTAAAAATAATTTTATTACTACTATATCAAAAATGAATGAACAAAATTATGAGATATATGATTCTCCTTTAACTAAAATAAAAGAACTACATCCTTATATATATTATTTATTTATTTCGAAAGTGACTAAATTGCAAATAATGAAAGAAGAAAGCAAAGACATGGATGAATCATTTCCATTCGTCAAGTTATTGTCTAAGAACATGCAAACCATTCTATAGACGTTCTATAAGAGAACTAACAAAAAGATAAATACTTCAAGAATTTAGGCTAAAAAATACTATACAAAATAAACAAAATATAATATCAAACACTTGAACCAAAACACCTATATATATTTAAAGACAAGATAAGGAGGAAAAACAAAACTGCATAGCAAATGATTTTGTACACATACATGTGCATATTAATTGATAAGTTAGAGAATAAGGGCAACCTATACCACATCTCTCTTATTCACATACCATACCTACCTCTAATACTATGGAATTTAATGTCAAGGATTCAAATTCATCATAAAGCGCTTTAATTGATCCGACTATATAGTTTTTTTTTTTTTTTTTGTGCAAAGACTATATCTACACATGTTACTGTATAATAATAGAGTAATAATTTTGTTAGAGAAAGAAAATAGTAATAATAATGTCTTATTCGTAAAACTTAATATTTTTTTTAGCTAGCTGGAATTTTTAGGACAAAGATAAGAGTATTGTTCCATTTCAAAAAAAAAAAAAAAATAATAATGATAAATGATAAAAGTTTAGCTCTTAAGCTTTATATGAATCACAACCAAATAGATTTGAACTTCATATTTGGCGATTTAAGATTTGACAAATATTTTTTATTTATTGTACTTATTTTCAATTATATAAAGAAAAATATCATTGATTTTATTGCCTTTAATTTATGATATTTATTATTTGTTAAGTTTTGTATTTTTAGTAAGAATAAAGTCTCCTTATTTTCATATCTTTTTAGACTTTATTTTCTTTCCAAAATTAACTAATTCTCTTGTTACCTGATTGTATCTTTAGACAACCAAGAATGGGTAACTTCTCAATATTTCTAGACAATTTTCAACCAGCCAAGAATGGGTAACTACTAAAAGTTAGTCAAAGGATGAACTTGACCATGAACAAGTCCAGATTCGTACAGTTTTGTAACTACAAAATCTCTGTCTGTTCCTACGATTTTAGCTGCATTGATTATAATTGAAAGTTAATTTTGGAAACTTTCCTTGTGTGTGTTGTGCGTCTAGAATTGTGTAAAGATGACTTTGGGTAAGTATTTTGTGTATAAATACGAACCAAAACATCAACCTTAAGCACCTCTTCTTTACCTTAATTTCTTATACTTTTAGAAGAGTGTCTTTCTTTTGTAAATGATAGTTTTTATGTTATTCCTTGGTTATTTTGTGTGTCTTTATAATTGCTTATGTGTTAAACAGAAGAGTGTCTTTCAAACAGAAGAACTTGAAGAACAACCTTCGGGAGAAGGTTCATTAAAGTCTTGCATCAGGAGGAAGCAAGCATTCATCAAACAATTTGAAAGGAGTTCAAACCTTGGTGTCTTAAGGAGATTCATTCAGCAAAGAAAGAGTACATCAATCTTGCGGCAAAACCATTAGAGGGAGTCTAAGTTTTGTTTAAGTTAATTACTTTGTACTTGTGAAATTTGACTAATGAATCTTATCTCTGGGCGTGGCCCCGTGGACTAGTAATATCCGAAAGGATATTGACACCACGTAAAAAGCTTTGTGAGTCATTTTATTATTTAGTCAAATCTATTTTATCACGCTGGTTTGATATTCTGTAGTGGCAAGAACTTAATTTGTAGCTACAGAATACTGGTTTGTTGTATCAACTTGTTTGTTCCGCATTTAATTAATTTGGTTAATTAAATAAAAGTTTGTAATCATAAATTACGAAATTTCATTTGGTATCAGAGCAAGTCACTAAACTCTTAGTGAGATCTTGTGATTATTTTTTCGTTTAATCAGTTTCGTGTGATATGTCGTTTTTCACAGAAGGAAGCTCCATAACCCGACCACCCTTACTCAATGACTATAAATATCCTTATTGGAAAGTGAGGATGAGGGCTTTCATCAAGTCTCTAGATGACAGAGCATGGAGATCTATTTTATCTGGTTGGTCTCCACCGGTCGAAAAAGATAAGGAAGGTAATACCAAGGTAAAATCTAAACTTTAATTGTCCACAGAGGACGAGAAGTTGTTTGGATATAATAATAAGGCCTTACATGATATTTTTAATAGTGTTGGTGAAGGTTTTATCAAACTAATTTCTTCATGTGATTCAGCAAAAGAAGCTTGGCTAATTATTCAAACTCAGTTTGAAGAAACTGCTAGTGTCAAGCGAACTCGGTTTACAATGCTTCAAACTAAATTTGATGAACTTAGGATGTTAGAATCCGGAGCTCTCTCTGAATTTTATGAAAAATTGTTTGACATTGCTAATGAATTTTTTTCATTGGGTGAGAAACTTGATGAATCTGTGTTGGTTAGGAAAATTGTGTGTGTCCTTCCTAATAGGTTTGATACAAATCTTTTGGCGATGGAAGAAGCAAAAGACTTTGGTAAGATGAAGATTGAAGAATTGATGGGTTCTTTGAGAACTTTTGAATTGAATCAACAAATCAAACAAAAGGACAAGTCGAAACCCCCAGCTAATAAAAATAAAGGTATTGCTTTTAAGATTTTTGAAAAAGAATGTTCTGACAATGAAGAACAAGATGAAATGACTTTGTTAACTAGGAACTTTAAAAAACTCATGAAAAAAGTGAGCAATAAAAATAAAAATAATTTTTCAAAATTTCCTAGAGGGAATACTTCTTCAAAACCATTTGTTTCTAGCAATAGAAAGGGTATTCAATGTAGGGAATGTGAGGGCTTTGGACATATTCAATCCGAATGTGCTAATACTCTGAAAAAGAATAAAAAGGGTTTGAATGTGACTTGGAGTGATGATGATTCGGATAGTAGTGATAATGAATTATAAAATGTTGCTTTAACTTCTACTGTTTCTAGTATGTCAATCTTTTTGCAGGGAAGTAAGGAAGTAAGCAATAGTGATCTAAAAAATGAGCTTTATGTTGAAGTAGAGTCTGATTCTGATGAATCAGAATTAGATGAAGATTCCTTGGCTGAAACGTACAAGGAAATGTATGGTAAGTGGTTGGATGTATGTTTTGAAAAATCGATCAATGACCATGACTATAAAAAATTTAACTGAAAAAAATAACGAGCTTGAAATTAGTAACATAAATTTTGAGTCTAGTCTTGTGATTAAAAAAGTAGAAAATAACGGATTGAAAAAAGAACTTGAAAGCATAAAAAGAAATGTAAAAAGGCTAAATCCAGGTTCTTCAGTTTTTGATGATGTTCAGAACATTGGACAAAGGAGTCATGCTGGTTTGGGATACACTGGATCTCAAATGAATTAGAAAACTCAGTTTGTTAAAACTGAGAAATTTTCTACTGGTTGTTCTGATGGTGTTTTGCAAGTGTCTGACGCTACAAAAAGGTCTCTTGGACAAACAGAAATGAGACCTTCAAGTAAAAATTTCTAAGCCTAAAAAAGGCAAAAAAAATTATACCCATCTGTCATTTGTGTGGTATTAAAGGTCATATACGTCCCAAATGCTTTACCTTGCAAAACATGTTTAATTTCAAATATTTTAAGAAATTTAAAAGACCTGAAAAGAGACAATCCACTATTAAACAAGTTTGGGTAAAAAATAATGTGTGTTTTGCTGGTTTTAAAGAAAGATTTGATGTTTCTAATCTGTGGTACTTTGATAGTGGTTATTCAAGGCACATGACAGGTGATAGAACAATACTCACAAACATCAGACCGATGAAATGTGGGTCTGTGACATTTGGAAATGGTGTGTCTGGTTATGTGATTGGTATAGGAACCTTGGATTATCCAAGGTTACCACATCTTAAGAACATTATGCTTCTAGAAGTACTTAAAGCTAACTTGCTTAGCATAAGTTAGATTTGTGATCAAGGTTACATTGTTAACTTTGATAGAGAAAATTGTTCGATTTTTTATTCTGATGGTGATTGTATTCTTGAAGGTTTTAGATCTAATGATAATTGTTAAACGCTTATGGCATCTGTTATGTGTTATACAACTATAGGTCACATTACTGACATGTGGCATGAGAAGTTGGACCACATAAATTTCAAAACATTGAAAAATTTATCTTCTATGGGTGTTATCCCTCGAAAATACGAGGATGATGTGGCGAATGAGAAAGCGGCACGTAGAATAAAAAATCAGGGGAAAACGACGAAGTATTGAGAAAATACCGACGAGCAAAAACGATAGGTCCAAGACCTATAGGGAAGTTGGCCAGGCCAAGACCCCATAGGGGTGGTCGGCCTGGCCCTAGCCCCTAGGGGTGGTTGGCCTAAATCCTACCCCTAGGGGTGGTTGGCCTAAGCAGGCCCAAGAGCCCCTAGGGGTGGTCGGCTTGACCCCTACCCCAGGGGTGGTCATCCCCAGTATGCCCAAGAGCCCCTAGGGGTGGTCGGCCTGACCGATACCCCAGGGGTGGTCGACCCCATTATGCCCAAGAGCCCCTAGGGGTGGTCGGCCTGGCATGCTCAAGAACCACCTGGGTGGTCGTGTAACGACCCACTAATCTAGACTATTTGGACCATTAACGAATCTATACATAAAACTTACATTTTTGCGGAAATACCATACTTTTATTGAAAACTTATGGAAACAAAGGTTACTTTCATAAAATAAGTAGGATATGGGTACCCATTGTCTTTAAAACAAAAATAACTTAAAAACTAAAAAGAGTTACATAGAAAATGCGGAAAGTACATTTAAAACCATAAAAAACATAAACAAGACTACATCCTCGAATCGAATAACGCTCGGCCCCTTGACTCCATTCACCATCGATACACATCCTCCAAGCGTCACGAATCTTACCGCCTCTAAGCTTATTTCCTGCACATAAACAGAAAGGAGTGAGCCTAATGCCCAGCAAGGAAAATCTAACACATAGTCATATACATAATTTCATAAGAAAACATAAAGACTTAACATAATACATATAACATACACTTATTATAATGGCCATTATTACTTGGGGTCCCATAGACTAAACAAGCTTATGCCCATGAGATTAGTGGGGTCCTACCAGCTAAATAGGCTTATGCCCACAATCTTTTTGGGGTCTTGTTAGTCAAATAGGGCATATGCCCAAGCCTACAACATACACATCAATAACATATTCATAACATATGAAAACATAACACAAAAAAATAGCATAAACATAACATATAGATTCTAGCCTATTTTCCTTACCAAAGTTACCGGGATTATGGACTGAGTTGGGACTTTTGGAACACTCCTAAAACCATAAGAAAGAGTGAGTCTAAAGAAAGGAGATGAAATGAAAGAGATGGAAAGACTAAACCATAAAAAGAACATACCTACCGTCTTATATGCTTAAGAGCTTGGATTCCCTAACCAAAATAAGAATAAGGTTAGGGGACTGAGTAGAAGGTTTTGAGAAAGGAAATAACATAAAATACAAAAAGGAACTAGAGTTTTGGGTTTACCTCAAAGATTGCAAGATCAATCTAACCTCCACCGAAATACTATAGAACTCACTTCCCAAAGTGTTTGATAAGCTTATGATGTTTAAACTTATAGTTTTTCCCCAAACCAAGTGTTTACACTCTCACACTCACTTAACACTAGCAGCTTCTGAACTTAGAGAAAATGGTGAATAATGGCTGGGTCCTAGGTCCTATTTATAGAGTTTGGAGATGAAAAGATCTTGATTTTACTTGAATAAATATAATGGCTTTTTAGGTGAAAATCATTTGAATAATCGTTCAGCAGAGGCTGAAGACTCGTTCAGAAGATGCTGGACTGTTGAAGGAGTTTGAATGGCTGAAAGGAAAAGAATTCAAAAGTATTTGAAAACATGCTGGTGGAGGCGATATATCGCCCCCTATAGGCGATATATCGCCTGGACCTTTGTTCCCGAGGCAACCGTGCATCGATTCGTGTTTTCCGTATCTACGTGCTGCGATATATCGCCCCCTATAGCTGCGATATATCGGCATACGCTGAATATTTAAACATGAATTTACACATTTTTAGCTGAGTTTGAATGGAGTAAACAGCCTTGACTAAGCCCTCAACGTACTCAAAGCTGCTGACTGACCCTATAACATTCAAACTTTACCCTTATTTAATTTAATCCTAAAAAATACTTAATCCTTAATTACCATTCAAAACATGTGCTTAAAATCCCATTGGTTGATGTCTAAACCTTATAATATAATAATATAATCCTTAATATCAGTCACATTAATCAAACCTTAGGTTATACTTAATATTCTTAGACTATAGGTTAAACTTAGAAAATCTATAAGTACTACTATGAGTGTCCAAATAACTCCCGGTCTGAACCAAAAATCCAAAGTAACAAGGATAACACTAAACATACTATAATACTACTAACATTTAGCTAAGTAAAGTTCTTGGACTCTACAATTCTCCCCTACTAAAAAGAATTTCGTCCTCGAAATTTACTTATCACATAACTCCGGATACCGGCTCTGCATGTCCTCTTCCAACTCCCACGTTGCCTCGCGATCAGAACTATTGCTCCATAGGACTTTAACTATAGGAAAGCTCTTGGACCGTAACTACTTCATCCCTCTATCTAGGATGCTAACCGGTCGTTCCTCGTAACTTAAGTCTTTCTGGAGCGCTATCGGATCGTTCTTGAGGACGTGAGATGGGTCTGACACATATTTGCGTAACATCGAGATGTGGAAGACGTTGTGACTATCGGCTAGTGCTGGCGGTAGGGCTAGTCTATACGCAACTGTTCCCACTTTGTCCAATATCTAAAAGGACCTATTAATCGTGGACTAAGCTTGCTTTCTTTCCGAACCGCTTGACACTTTTCATAGGAGATATCTTGATCTCCAACTTAGAATTCCACATCGCGTCGCTTGGTATCCGCATATCTTTTCTGTCGGCTTCGAGCAGCCAGCATATGCTGTCTAATAAGCGTTACTGCTTCTAGAGCTTGTCTAACAGCTTCGGGCCTTAGAAGCTGCCTTTCTCCTACCTCGTCCTAGTGCAACGGTGATCGGTACCTTCGTCCATATAGCAATTCATAAGGTGCCATTCCGATCGTTGACTGGTAGATGTTGTTGTACGAGAACTCGATCAGTGGTAAGTACTTGTTCCACGACCCTCCAAAATCAAGTACACATGCGCGTAGCATATCCTCTAAAATATGAATCGTACGCTCGGACTGCCCATCTGTCTGAGGATGGAAAGCTGTACTAAGGCTTAACTTAGTACCCATAGCTTTCTGTAAGCTTCTCAAAATCTTGACGTAAATACTAATCCTCTATCTGACACTATCGTCTTGGGGATTCCATGCAATCGTACAATCTCCTGGATGTAGATGTCTGCATGTTGGTCTGCCGTATATGAAGTCTTAACAGGAAGAAAATGAGCCGACTTGGTTAGTCTATCTATGACTATCCAAGCGGAATCATGCTGCTTATTCGTCTTTGGCAGACCCGTTACGAAGTCCATGGCTATATCGTCCCACTTCCATTCTGGTATGCTAAGCGGTTGCAATAATCCTGCAGGCCGCTGATGCTCCGCTTTCACTTGCTGGCATACCAGACACTTAGATACATACTCTGCTATGTCCTTCTTCATCCCTGGCCACCAATAGACTGCCTTGATGTCATGAGTCATCTTGGTAGACCCTGGATGAACTGAGTACGGGGCATTGTGCGCTTCTTCTAGGATTGTCTTCTTAATACTTTGATCGTCTGGCACGCATACCCGATCCTTATATCTCCATAAACCTTGACTGGATATTAAGAAGTTTGTAGTCTTGCCTTCTCTGACTGCATCCATGTGTGCTGTTAGTGTGTTGTCATATCCTTGACCAATTTGTATATCCTCTAACAAATTTGATTGGATAGACAGGTTAGCCAGCTTGTCTGCAATCACTTCTATTCTGGCACTGATGAGCTCCTGCTGTAGCGGCTTTTCTATTCCGGATAAGACTGCTAAGTTCCCATAGCTTTTCCTACTAAGCGCATCGGCAACTACGTTCGCCTTCCCTGGGTGGTATAGGATTTCACAGTCATAATCCTTGACTAATTCTATCCACCTGCGCTGCCTCATGTTGAGCTCCTTCTGAGTAAAGAAGTATTTTAAACTTTTGTGGTCCGTATAAATCTCGCATCGTTCTCCGTAAAGATAATGGCACCAGATTTTTAACGCAAAGACCACCGCTGCCAACTCCATATCGTGAGTTGGATAGCGTTGTTCATACTCCTTTAACTGACATGAGGCGTAGGCTATCACCTTGTCATTTTGCATCAGTACGCATCCCAATCCTAACTTTGATGCATCACAGTAGACAACGAACCTGTCGTTGGGTGTTGGGACACTAAGTACTGGTGTTGAGCAAAGCTTATCCTTAAGCAACTGGAAGCTTTCCTCACACTTATCATTCCAGTTAAACTTTTGTTGCTTCCGGGTCAGGTTGGTGAGTGGAGTGGCTATCTTAGAAAAGCCCTCTACAAACTTTCTATAGTAACCTGCTAGCCCTAAGAAGCTTCTTACTTCTGACGCGTTCTTTGGTCTAGGCCAATCCTTCACGGCCTCTACCTTTGATGGATCTACTGCAACTCCGTCTTTTGATATGATGTGCCCGAGGAACGCCATTTGCGAAAGCCAAAATTCGCATTTCTTGAACTTGGCGTAAAGTTTATGCTCCTTCAATCGCGTCAAAATCAACCTTAAGTGTTCCTCGTGCTCTACTTCGTTTTTGGAGTAAATTAAAATGTCGTCGATGAACACAACAACGAATTTATCCAAATAGTCTTTGAAGACCCTATTCATTAAGTCCATAAACGCGGCTGGCGCGTTAGTAAGACCAAAAGACATAACCAAGAACTCGTAATGTCCATAACGAGTCCTAAAGGCTGTCTTAGGGATATCTTCTCCCTTTACCTTGAGCTGATGATACCCGGACCGTAGATCGTTCTTAGAGAATACAGTCGCGCCTCGGAGTTGATCAAACAAATCATCAATCCGAGGTAGTGGGTATTTGTTCTTAATTGTTACTTTATTCAGCTCACGATAGTCTATGCACATCCGCATACTTCCGTCCTTCTTCTTCACGAATAGTACCGGAGCTCCCCATGGTGAATGGCTTGGCCTAATAAAACCCAAGTCTAGGAGTTCTTGTAGCTGCGTCTTTAACTCCTTGAGTTCCGTAGGTGCCATCCGGTATGGTGCCTTAGAGATAGGCTCGGTGCCTGGTACTAATTCTATCGTGAAGTCTATTTCTCGATTTGGCGGCAATCCTGGCAAGTCATCGGAAAATACCTCTGGAAATTCTTGTATAACTCGAACATCTCCATCCTTAAGTGGCGTCTCCTTTTCCACGTTCATGCTGCTGGCTAAGAACGCTTGACATCCTTTCTCTATCCTTTGTTGAGCTTTGAGAGATGACACTAACGGGGTGCGTAATCCTGAAGCTCGTCCCATGGAGCATTGTCTTTGGCCGTTCAGGAGTCTCGAACATCACCTTCTTGCGTTTGCTGTCGATCGTTGCTCCATGCCGTGCTAGCCGATCCATGCCTAGTATTACGTCGAAGTCCTTGATCACTAGCTTTATCAGGTCTCCTTCTAGTTCTATGTCCTCAATCTTGATCGGTACGCCTCGTACTATTCGTGATGATAGAACTACTTTGCCCGAAGGCAACTCGGTTACAAACCTAGTTCTAAATCTTTCACTAGGTTTGTCTTGTATTTCTATCATTCCTAACGAGATATACGAGTATACTGTTACCAATCAAGCGATACTAGAACATATACTATCGAGGATAGGATCTGACCTGTAAATCCTTGTTACTAGCATGGGTTCCTCCTTGGGTCAATGCAAAGACTTTGGTCTGGAACCATCGTTTAATCCTTCTTCTCCTCACTAACATTCATCAGAATCCTTTCTACTTCGATTGCCGTTTCTAGAACATTGGCATAGGTAGTGGTTCCCAGGTTTGCTAACTTAACCCCTAATTCCATCTTTGGTCTAAGTCCTCTGACGAACTTGGTCAACCTCGTAAAGTCGGTTGGGACCAACTCTGGTGCAAACTTGACTAATCTGTTGAACTGACGAGCATATTCTTCTTTCATTAGCGATGACTGCTGAGGTGTAATACTTCTTGTGGAACGGCTCCACAAATCTTGTCCATATTATGGTGGTGACATCGTTAGTCAGGTGAACTAAGTCCCACCATATTTTGGCATCCTTCTTGAGTAATGACGAGACGCAGGATATGCGGTCTGCATTACTAAGATTCATGTGCGTAAGAATTGGCTTCACATTCCTTAGCCACTCTTTTGCCTCAAAAGGGTCTATAGTCCCTTCGAAGTTTGGAGCGCTGCTTGCGGAACCTTTCATACACTGACTCCATATTCGGTACTGGATGTGGCGCGTGGTTCGTCACTGGCCATCCCCCATATGGACCAACTTGTTGGGGTGCTAGGGCCATTTGTTGTAGCTGCGGCTGCGGTTGCGGCGGAGGCTGAGGCTGAGTCTGCGCCTGTTGACGTTGTTGCGGCAAGAGTTCCTCGACTTGTTGTTGCCGTCTAGCTATTTCCGCGGTGTTGTCAGCTGGCGGTGTTGGCGTGTTGCGGCTAGTAGTAGCACGCACTCCTCTTCTGCGAACTGGAGGGCATCATTGGTCGTTGGAACAACGTTGGAGGCGTTTCCATTGGTGCGTGCAGATCTTCGGAGCGACATCTTCACCAAAAGTTCTAACAGTCGAGAACTTGTTAGAACTTACCCTAATAGGCTCTAAGGCAAAAACTTATTCTAAAACAAACATATCTCGGACCTATTTATTATGACTTCTTATGAAAAATTATATAGGTCTTTATTTATTATTAGAGTGGGTTTCTATACTTAGAAAAAAAAACAAGTCATCTTTATTTTCTAAGTGTGTTTCTAATCATCCTATATGACTTAATTCTCAGGCTCGAAACTTATCTTTGTTCCAAAGTTAACCATATTGAGGGAGGGTTGGGATCAGTAAAATCGTTCCCACTACTAAGGCCCCCTAACTCTCAATAAGGAAACTTGGTTCATTGATTTGTATCCACCCTCACTGAACTTAGTCATTATTCATTTTATTTATTACTTATTATGATTGCGAAAATAAAATTAAACTCATACATGAAAAGAAAATAACATGAAATCAATTTGGAAAAAGATTTTCACTTATTACAATCATAAAATAAAGAAATAAACAAAACAAACAATGAAAAACTAGCTATTCTAAAAATCGGGATCTTCTACATCCGATCCTTCATCTAGCATATCATTATCTATCTCCTTATAATCATCATTGTCTTGAGCCTCAAAAATTTCCTCGGGGAAGATTCAAGAAGATCCTATGTTGTTGCTCATTAGTGAATTGAAACTCTAAATCACAGGTGAACTTAAGTATGAGAGAATAATATCTTAGGGCTGCTTGTAAGTCATCATCATTATTTATATTCTCCCATATTTCTTCTAAAGTTAAAATTGCTGAAGGAAAATCTTTTAAAAGCCTAATTACTAGGACATATTGTTCTGCAGCTCTCATCATGATTTGCTTAGACTCTTGAAGGTGACCTATCTCTTTGTGGAACAAAATCAATCTTTGAGTGATCTTTTCTAGTGCTCCTACGGTGTTTCTTGGCTCCCTTATTCTTTTTAAGGCCTTAATGGCTCGGATATCTTGGTAGGTTAAAGCTCCATTCATTTTTTTAACTGAAACACAAACACTAAAGTTGTTAGCTATACACATAGACAAAGTAACTTGTAACTTGTAACTTGAACACTTACTTGGCGGTCCGATTCGGAGCTTTGAGCATGTGTATCGAGGAGAACTTCATGCGAAGGAACCGTTTGCTCTGATACCAACTGTAACGACCCACTAATCTAGACTATTTGGACCATTAACGAATCTATACATAAAACTTACATTTTTGCGGAAATACCATACTTTTATTGAAAACTTATGGAAACAAAGGTTACTTTCATAAAATAAGTAGGATATGGGTACCCATTGTCTTTAAAACAAAAATAACTTAAAAACTAAAAAGAGTTACATAGAAAATGCGGAAAGTACATTTAAAACCATAAAAAACATAAACAAGACTACATCCTCGAATCGAATAACGCTCGGCCCCTTGACTCCATTCACCATCGATACACATCCTCCAAGCGTCACGAATCTTACCGCCTCTAAGCTTATTTCCTGCACATAAACAGAAAGGAGTGAGCCTAATGCCCAGCAAGGAAAATCTAACACATAGTCATATACATAATTTCATAAGAAAACATAAAGACTTAACATAATACATATAACATACACTTATTATAATGGCCATTATTACTTGGGGTCCCATAGACTAAACAAGCTTATGCCCATGAGATTAGTGGGGTCCTACCAGCTAAATAGGCTTATGCCCACAATCTTTTTGGGGTCTTGTTAGTCAAATAGGGCATATGCCCAAGCCTACAACATACACATCAATAACATATTCATAACATATGAAAACATAACACAAAAAAATAGCATAAACATAACATATAGATTCTAGCCTATTTTCCTTACCAAAGTTACCGGGATTATGGACTGAGTTGGGACTTTTGGAACACTCCTAAAACCATAAGAAAGAGTGAGTCTAAAGAAAGGAGATGAAATGAAAGAGATGGAAAGACTAAACCATAAAAAGAACATACCTACCGTCTTATATGCTTAAGAGCTTGGATTCCCTAACCAAAATAAGAATAAGGTTAGGGGACTGAGTAGAAGGTTTTGAGAAAGGAAATAACATAAAATACAAAAAGGAACTAGAGTTTTGGGTTTACCTCAAAGATTGCAAGATCAATCTAACCTCCACCGAAATACTATAGAACTCACTTCCCAAAGTGTTTGATAAGCTTATGATGTTTAAACTTATAGTTTTTCCCCAAACCAAGTGTTTACACTCTCACACTCACTTAACACTAGCAGCTTCTGAACTTAGAGAAAATGGTGAATAATGGCTGGGTCCTAGGTCCTATTTATAGAGTTTGGAGATGAAAAGATCTTGATTTTACTTGAATAAATATAATGGCTTTTTAGGTGAAAATCATTTGAATAATCGTTCAGCAGAGGCTGAAGACTCGTTCAGAAGATGCTGGACTGTTGAAGGAGTTTGAATGGCTGAAAGGAAAAGAATTCAAAAGTATTTGAAAACATGCTGGTGGAGGCGATATATCGCCCCCTATAGGCGATATATCGCCTGGACCTTTGTTCCCGAGGCAACCGTGCATCGATTCGTGTTTTCCGTATCTACGTGCTGCGATATATCGCCCCCTATAGCTGCGATATATCGGCATACGCTGAATATTTAAACATGAATTTACACATTTTTAGCTGAGTTTGAATGGAGTAAACAGCCTTGACTAAGCCCTCAACGTACTCAAAGCTGCTGACTGACCCTATAACATTCAAACTTTACCCTTATTTAATTTAATCCTAAAAAATACTTAATCCTTAATTACCATTCAAAACATGTGCTTAAAATCCCATTGGTTGATGTCTAAACCTTATAATATAATAATATAATCCTTAATATCAGTCACATTAATCAAACCTTAGGTTATACTTAATATTCTTAGACTATAGGTTAAACTTAGAAAATCTATAAGTACTACTATGAGTGTCCAAATAACTCCCGGTCTGAACCAAAAATCCAAAGTAACAAGGATAACACTAAACATACTATAATACTACTAACATTTAGCTAAGTAAAGTTCTTGGACTCTACAGGTCGACCTACCCTATTCTTCATAGGGTGGTCAGCCTGAACTCCCAAGTACACTTCACTGAGAAATACTCGCACTCGTTCAAACGGAGATCAAATAGGTCCAGTGTAATGACCAAACTATTTCTAAGACCTTGGACCATTAAAACTACTAGACATAGCTACTATTTTGGGAAACATACATGGTAAATAACATAACTTTATTTAAAACCCAAAATATTGTACCCATACAAAATAAGGTAAAAATATAAAATAAAATGTGATATGGTATGGGATCCCATTTTTTATAAAACATAAAACATAAACTTTAATTGTTTAAATACTAATTGGGGAAATACATCAAAACATAATTTAAAAGACTAAAAAAAAAATGTCATCCTCGATTTTGATCGTCATGCAGTCCATTCAATCCATTCATCCTCAACACACAAGCCAAGCTGCCATGAATCTTTCCGCCTTCCATAATCATTTTCATGCATCAAGCTAAAAATAAAGGAATGAGCCTAATGCCCAACAAGGAAATTCTATTAACAACATAAATCATAAACATAAGACTATATCATATACATATACTATAAAACATATGACTATAAAAATGTATATCATATAGGACTACAATATTAATGGCCATTAACTCATCAACATGGCATGTGATAAACCATCTAGGTCCTCTGTCTACTAATCGAGGTAGGGTAAATCATAACTCTACACCATGAAAATGATAAAAATTCTTGGGGCTTGCTATCTAAGCAACTATAAGCCCCAAGTGACATAAAAATATTGGGGTTTGCTATCTAAGCAACTATAAGCCCCAAGTGACTACAAATTATTTTATACATATACATATAATAGCATAAAACATATCATAACATAAACATATAAGCACATATAATCTATCCTATTTTCCTTACCACAAACTGGGATATTTGAGAACAAGAACGGGATTGGAACACTCCTAAAAACGAACAGCAAAACCGTAAGTATTTCTAAAGAATGAAGATGAAAAGAGAACTAAATCATCAAAAAGAAACTTACCGAAAAGAACCTTAAGTTTCAGGAAACTTACACACCTAACCAAGAATCAATAACAAGAGTTAGGATCTGAAAGAAAATAAAAGAAAACTAAAGAACCATAAAGAACTGAACTTAGGGATAAGAATACCTTGAATGATCTTATGAATTGATCTAAACCTCGATACCGAAATCTCACTATATCTCACTTCCCAAGTGTTTAGAAAAGCTTAGAATGATAAAGCTTTGAACCCAAAACCCAAGTGTTTCTCTCTATAGTAACCTTAACAACTTGGAGGCTTTGAACAAATGCTTGAAGAATGAAGAAAATGGCTGAATACTAGGTCTTATTTATAGAGTTCAAGGAGTGAAACTAACCCCTTTTAATTTGAATAAATAAATGAAAAAGATTTGAATTTTCGTTCAACAGACGCCCAGAACTCGGTCAAAATCGTTCAAAGGCAGGTCTAAGTGGTTAAGGCTATTTTTAAATTGAAAAATCACAAACTTTCAAAAATGTGAGTTGGAGCCGATATATCGCCCCCTATAGGCGATATATCGCCTCGCCCCATACTTCCGAGCCCCATTCGATCGTTCGTGCAAAGTCGACGTGTTTTATGTATCTTCCATAGGCGATATATCGATCCCTATAACTACGATATATCGGTATACGTTGATATATCAAACACGTATTTTCACTTTTTCAGCATATTTTGAATTGATAAAACAACTTTGACTAAGTATAAACGTGATCCTAACAGTTTCTGGAAGGTGCTAGAGCTTCTAGATCTTTCTTTTATTTAATCTATCCATCAAAATTCTTAAATCCTTAATAAACATGATTATGACAAGTGTCATATTCTTAATAATTCTATCTAAACCTTAGATTATAATGAATAATATTTCTAGAACCAACAATATTAATCAAACCTTATGTTATAATTAATATTCTTAACCTATAGGTTAAACTTATAAAATCCATAACTGTTGCTATGAGTTTCCAACTAAGTCCTGACTTGAACCAAAATCCACAGTAACTAACATACTACAAACTACTACTAGCTATTACTATTATCTAGCTAGCTAAGTAAATATTCTGGGACATTACATCCAGCACCCAAAAGATCACAGGTCCAGCACCTAAAGGATTAACAGTTCCAGCACCCAGAGGGTCATCGGGCCTAGCACCCAGGTCTCATAGACCAACTAAGACTTAACATTTTCCCAGAGGTTTCAACCGTGCATTATCTACCATGATCTAGAGAAACAACGAGAAACCCACAATCTCATAATCATGGGGAGGTGGACACGTATCTCCACTACCTAATAATCGTTTACCAAACCACGATCCCAATATTATTGATAATGTAACAACCCAGGGGTACTATAAATAAAGGACCCAGTGCTTCGTTTCAAGGGATCGCTTTTTCTGGAATTTTTGAGATCTAAAGAACATTTGGGAAGAAATTCTGGGTAAGTTAGAAACAAGTGAATACTTTTGTTCATCAGTGTAATTTTTGAGTGATTCAATATTAAAAGCTAAGTGGATTAGGTTATTACTGTTCATCAGAACAGGGTTGAACCTGTAACGCCCTAAACTCCAGAGACCATTACGATGTTCATTTTAAACAGTGCTAAACTAGCTAATCAAGTCATTTGGCCATAATCATGTAGCTAAGTATGGTTAGCGGTTTAGGGTTAAAATTTTTGGTTAAGATATAACGTTTCACTAAAATGTTTACTATATACATTGGGATCCCAAAAATATAATTTAAAGGTTAATTACAAGAAAATATTTACAACCAACCGATCTAAGCGGAAAAATAGGGTTTAAGCCTAGTTCCTCTTTTAACCCTTAGCCGTGGCGGTCGAGTAGCCGCATAAGTACACATCGTCACCTAAGCTCTCCAACTCAAGGATGGTCTAGCTTTCTTTTGCCTTTACCTGCACCACATAGCACTCGTGAGCCGAAGCCCAACAAGAAAACTCAATATGCTCATGAACAGTAATAACATGTTACAGAATCATATCAGGCATGCCTAGCAATAATAGCCTTATTTATGCATGCAAAAAAGTTTAGATAATGATGGGGGATCCTGCCCCCTGAATGGATGACTATCAAGTCAATCCTAATCGGATGAGTGATTTAACACTTTGAATTTTTGTTAACCATGATGGGGCGTATAGCCCTAATTAGATGAGTGATTTAACACTTGAGGTTCTATTAACCATGATGGGGCATATAGCCTTAATCAGATGAGTGATTTAAAACTTGAGGTTCTGTTAACCATGTTGGGGCGTATAGCCCTAATCAGATGAGTGACTGATGAGTAAGTTATTAACTTAAACCAGATGAGTGAATCACTACGTGGGCTCAGCACCCATAGCCATGTGACGATGCAATCACCTAGGCCTTCTGCCCCTGGCTCTAAGTGACTAGCCATAGTCTAGACAAGCGCTTTTGTTTTTCATCGAACTTGAGGTCGGTTTGGCATTAATGCTCATGATGAGTCATTCAATGCTGATGTCGATTAGATCTAATCTTTTCGGCTTGCGTAAAACACGCTAAGACCGTTCTTGAATTATGAGTCAATACCATATGACCAGTGCTCAGTACTACTGCCGAACTTGACTAATGAGTCACAGCTTCACAGTTAATATCGACACCATTGCCAATTCTGACTAATGAGTCAGTGCCATTCACAAGTAAGCAAGATTTTCTAAGCATTTGATATGCAATCAATGTCTACATTTAAACACTCACACATGCCTCAATAATAACCATGCATGTCACATATGGGGTGCAATTTTCTTACCTCTGGTTCGGGCATGAAATAACAAATGAACGACCCTTGAGAATGATCGATCCTTTAATCCCTTAGTGGTCACCAAGTCATAACCAAATATGGGATTCCATCAATAAAATCAATCAATAAAAGGTTCCCAGACCAAGACCTAGCCTCTGGGATATCAAATCCCACTAAATCGGGTAGTAGGAATGATCCCGAGGCCTAAGGTTTGGATTCCCACGATGAAAACACATTCCTGGCCAAAAATGCCACTAAGGATCGCGACCCTACTCCACCATGCCACGACCCGCCTCCCAAACAGAGGTGCTTGCCTCCCTGCCATCAGCATGCGCCGCGGCCCTACATCCCCATACCGCGGCCCAATGGCCCTTTAGCACCACCCTACTTCTTCATCAAGCTTGGGCCGCGGTGCTTTAGAACAAAGCCGCGACCCCACCGAAACCCAGCCAAAAACCCTTGTTTTTCCTCTTCGAACTCAATTCAAAAACCTACTAAAACACTTCCGATTCCACAAAGCAAAGCTCCCAACTATTACCATAACTTGTCCATCATATAACCAACAAAACCAAAGCTTTAAACCATTCAAAACCTCATCAAATTCCCATTCCTATGACCAAAACTCCAACTTCAAAACTAATACCAAAAACAGAGCAAAGAACTAGAAAATTGAACTAAAACCTTACCTTAAACTCGAATTGAATCCTCTTCAATGGCTGAACACTAGCCTAAGACCTCAAACTTCAATCTCCAAGTTTGAATCCTCAAACTTGCTTTAAAATTTCAAAGGAAGGAGAAGAGAAGAAGATGATCGTGTGGTGGGGGGGGGGGGGGGGGGCAAGATGCTCTGTTTTTGGTTCTAAGGTTTCTACAACCATCTGACTTTAAATATATCCTAAGGTCAAATGAACAAAATGCCCCTAGGCTTATCTTCTTTCCTTAACATCCCCCAAGGGAAAAATAATCCTTTCTCCTCTATCTCGTTAATCATAATTAATGAACTCCAATTCCCGTTATTCCCAAATGCTAATAATTCATATCCCATTATCCTTTTATTCCTGGTAATGAACTAATCCTGAAATTACCCCGAGACTCACCCCGAGCCCCGAAATCAACCCCATTATAACCAGACTGATAACTTGCATTCTGAGATCATCTCATGCTGAAAAGACCGAACAAATCCACATATAATGTGGTATTATTCACAATTCACCAACATGCATGAAAACACACAATTACGCCATCAACGGGCCAAATCACCAAAATTCCCTTATAATTAAAAATGGATCCATGCATTTATCATCATATAATAATATAATTCACATAAACATGCATATAATCATTTAATAACATAATAAATCAATTATGGCCCTCCCGACCTCCTAATTAAGGACCTAAACCTTATAAGGGATTTTGGGGCATTACAACTATCCCCTCCTTACAAAAATTTCGTCCTCGAAATTTATCTGAACTGCCCGGAATAAGAATTCTGCACAACTGATTCCAGTTTCCCAGGTTGTTCCCTTGACCTCACTATTTTTGAATCATACCTTAACCCAAGGTACAATTTTACTTCTCAGAACCTTATTCTTTCTGTTAAGATCTAAACTGGCTACTCCTCACAGGATAACTTAGCCTTAATCTTTAGATTCTTATAGCTCAATACATGAGTCTCTTCTAACCCATGTCCTCAACATGGAAATATAAAATACAATGTATACAACTGACAGTGCCAAAACTAAGGCCAATCCAAAGTCAACCTGATCGATCCTATCTAGGATTCAAATGGTCATATTAATCTAGGGCTCAACTTGCCCTTATCTCCTCACCCCTTTCCATGGTGATACTTTAAGGAAGATACAATCTTCTACTTGGAACTCCATGTTCCTACATTTCAAATCAACATAACTTTTCCATTAACTCTGAGAAGTGAGCATCCAAGCTCTAACCTTTTAATAATCTCAATGATCCCCTGAACTACATCAGGATCCAAAATCAACATCTCACCCATCTCATTCCAATGAATGGGTGATATATACTTTTTACTATACAACGTTTCATAAAGTGCCTCTCCGATATTGAATAACTCTCTCTCTGATTTACCATCAGTCTAAGGATAATAAACTGTACTAAATTCCATCTATATACTCATGGCCTTATGTAATCTTCCTCAAGACTTGGAAGTAAAAACTGAGTCCTCATCTGATAAGATAGACCTCGAATTCCATGAAGGTGTACTATCTCTCTCACATAGAGATTTGAATACCGATTAGCTATGTTACTTGTCCTTACTGATAAAAATGAACTAACTTTAAATACTGGTCCATAATGACCCAATCAAAATCATGCTGACCCACTATCCTGGGCAGCCCCATCGCAAACCCATCGCGATTTTTCTTATTTCCACTATGGGATATTCAAAGGCTACAATAGCCTTACTGGTTTTTGATACTCTGTCTTGACCTGCTTACAGGTTAAGAACTTTGTCATATATTCTGTTACGTCCCTCTCCATCCTAGGCTATCAATATAAAGCTTTCAGATCGTAATACATCTTCCATGATGCCTGGATGAAAAGAATAAGAGAGTAATACGAAATTCATCCAGAATCTTCCATTTAATCTCAGTGTCCATCGGATTCCAAATCCAATCTCTATACCTCAATAAATTCACACCTGACACTGTATAATCCTTAGCTAATCCAGCTAAGACAACCCTCTCAATTCTTCCCATATATGGTTCACTTAATTTCTTTCTTTTTGATTCTTCCTAAAAAAAAAAAAAACTCTAGTGTGCCGCTGGCCACCTGGCCCACCAGAAACTCTACTCTAGTTCTGGTTAGATCCTTTAACCAACATGATGCATAGGCAATCCTTTTTTTCCATGCCACTGAGGTGTCATAACAACCTGCAAATGGATTCTGATCTGTAAGAAGACTCAGAACTCTTTCCCAAAGCACATATAATATCCTGCCCGTCCAAGGAAACTCCTACCCCTAAGGCGTTCCTTGACCTTGGCAATTCTCCAACTGAGAATATACCACAATACCATCGATTGATGGCTGTCGTATACCACACAAATTTAACAATGATTTTTCTTTCAATACTTCCAATTATTTCAGTATAATAGCAAGCACAGGTCGAACCCACGAGGACTATCGTTCACTTTATTATTAAAGAATTAACACTAAAACTTAAAAGGGGATTTTGATTTTTTAACTTAAAATTAAATAGCATAAACTAAAAAGCAATTAAAGATGGATATTACGATATTAAGAAGCAGTTAAAGGTTAGTCTCCACCCTCGACAATCATTCCTAATCACTAAAAATAAATATTATTCCAATTTTTCAATTAAACTATTAACCCTGCAGATAACGCTGAAGCAGTCAATTATCCCAGTCTCCCTATTATAAGTAATCAAGGCGAAGCGCTCAATAATTAACTCTTTTATCTAAGCAATAAATCTATGGAGCATACAATCTATTTAACTTAGATAAAGAATTAAGTCCTATGGAAACAAGTTAATCTAGGCAATAAATTAATGAAGCATATAATTCATTTAACCTAGGTTCTATTTTTCATCACAATCAACAATTCTTTTGACATAACTATCGATTGTAATTTATCACATACACTTAGAATCCTAAACTATTAGATGAGTAGTAATTCTAAGATGACAATTGAACAATGTAAAACCTTAATTAGTTGGCCACCTAACAAGAAATTACAAGATTCATAACATTCAATTGGAAAAATAGAAACAATCTAATATTGAGAGAAATTAAAGAACAATATTCATTATCAATAATCAAGAATTCATGTCTTGGGTTTTGAATTAACCCTTAACCTAAAAAGAACCTACTCCATAATAGTAATCATAATCACAAACATAATTATAATTAAAATTAAAGAGATTAAGGGAAGAAAAGAAACTAGATTGATGAACAAAAGTAATGTAGTCTTGTAGTCTTCTCTTCAGCCCTTCTCAGTCTTTCTCTCTCTTAAAATCGTAATCAAGATACCCCTCAAATTAACCCTAGTCATCCTTTATAGTCTCAATTAAATTCTAATTAAAAAGTAATAAAAATCTGAAAATGACGTCGCAAGCCGCGGCCTAGAACAAAAAATGTGCCTAAATCTATCCCCCAGGCAGCGGTCTGGCACCTTAGGCAGCGGCCTGTCTGGAAGAAAAAATTCTAAAAGTGCAATTTCCATTTAAAGTGCCGCGGCCTGAGGTTTTTGAGTCGCGGCCTACCTCCAATTTCTTCAATTCTTGATCTTAGATAGCTTCCACGTTGCCACCACTTCCACATTTCAATCCTGAAAGCTTTGAATACTCCTAAAACTTTATTTTAACTACACTTGCCATCAAAATGTCAGATTTATCATCATAAAACGCAACGTAGAAAATATGTTGTAGAATCACGAAACTTAGTTAAAACTATTAAAAATGCTATCATAACCATCCAAGCATAGAAAAACTTAACAAATATTAATACAAAAATGACCTTATCATCGATCAACACTACCACAAATCCAATTCAGATAACCTTTGAATACTCTGATCATTTAATCCATCCAAACATAACTTAGCGTTAACAATTTCCTCAAAACATAACTCAACACTCCTAGTGCCCTTATCTGATACAATAGTCAGTCTTTTATTTATCCTTCTCCCTAATCTCTAGCTAGTATTAACCAGATCAATGATCTACCCTGGAGAATACCATCTTATCCAATAACTGAGTCCCTTGGTTCTTACAACTCTGCTGAAACTGTTCAAAATAGTGCCTTAAACCTGATTCCATCTCTGGCGCCAATCCAATCATCATTCTATCCTTTGTTTAAAGACAACCCTTGCAAATCCATTGGAAATCCATCCAAAAACTCACAGACTACTCTAGTCTGTCCTGATCCCACTGGCACAACCTAAGTGGTATCCACCACACTAGCTAGGAGTTCTATGCATCCTCTTTCAATAGATCCCTAGCTCTGAATACAGATGTCTTCAACATATAAAATCCACGCACAGTACCAACTACCACAAGGCTTCCCACTCTCAAACCCAAGAGTTACTATCTTCCCTTGCAATCTATCATTGCCTCACACTTGGCTAACCAATCCATACCAAGGATTATCCCAAAGTCAGTCATAACTAACCTTATCATAACAACTGATGAGTCTTTTCTTCACCATAATCTGCCTTATCTCTTAAAATCACCAATACAGTATCACATTCTCTTTATAACATATCCATGCAATCTGCATATCATCTCTATGCCTCTCTATAAGCATCAAACAAAGAAACAACATGGTACCAAAACCAGACAGCATGATACAAAAAATAAAAACTAGAAAGCTGACTTGCCATCCCTGAGGAACTAGCCTCAGTCTCAGTCCCCGAATCTGACTCCATCTGAGCGAACACTCGAGCTGGAGTTGAGTTTTCCATCCATGTTTGCTCATCTTTCCTTCGCTTTGGGCAATTCTTCTTACGATGCCCAAACATTCTACATAAGAAACATGCTGTAGAGTCCAAGAACTTTACTTAGCTAGTTAGATAGTAGTAGCAATAGTAATAGTTGTAGTATTTTTATGACTGTGGATTTTGGTTCAGACCGGGATTTAGTTGGACACTCGTAGTAACACTTGTAGATTTTCTAAGTTTAACCTATAGTTTAAGAATATTAATTTTAACCTAAGGTTTGATTAATATGATTGATATTGATGGTGATATTTATTATATTATAAGGTTTAGATAGACCCATGTGACGCCCTACGTCACTATGGCTGCTTTCTGGAATGACGACTAACCCTACAAACCAACACGAGTCTTTTTAGCGTGCTTTGTCCTCACTCACATGCTTCCTAGAAAAACTTCCCAGGAGGTCACCCATCCCTAGATTACCCCAGGTCAAGCACACTTAACTTTGGAGTTCTCAAGTGATGGGCTACCGAAAAGAAGATGCATCTTGTTGATATAGGTAGTACCCATCAATCCATTTAAGCCCTCTTCAACTGTGTAGTCCCATACCTACACAGTCTTAGAATCATCACACTTGACCTTCCCTAGGCGATGTGGGATTGCACAGCTTACCCGGTCTTTCCCCTTACGGATCACGGGATTATGACTGTCACAATCACCCCCCCTTACGGGTCCGACATCCCCGTCGGCCACACTTCCGGCTGGGTCAAGGCTTTGATACCATTTGTGACGCCCTACGTCACTATGGCTGCTTTCAGGAATGACGACTAGCCCTACAAACCAACACAAGTCTTTTCAGCGTGCTTTGTCCTCACTCACATGCTTCCTAGGAAAAATTCCCAGGAGGTCACCCATCCCTAGATTACCCCAGGTCAAGCACGCTTAACTTTGGAGTTCTCAAGTGATGGGCTACTGAAAAGAAGATGCATCTTGTTGATATAGGTAGTACCCATCAATCCATTTAAGCCCTCTTCAACTGTGTAGTCCCATACCTACACAGTCTTAGAATCATCACACTTGACCTTCCCCAGGTGGTGTGGGATTGCACAGCTTACACGGTCTTTCTCCTTACGGATCATGGGATTCTGACTATCACAACCCAATAAGATAGTAACACTTGTCTTGTGTATGTTTAATGATAATTAAGTATTTTTGAGGAATAAGTTTATTAAGATCAATATTTGAATATCCTAGGGTCTACTAGCAGCTTTGAAATCCTTAGAGGACTTAGTCAAGACTGTTTACTCAATTCAAATTAGGCTGAAAAAGTGTAATTTTGTGTTTAATCTTTCAGCGTATGTCGATATATCGCAGCTATAGGGGCAATATATCACCATACGGGGATACGAAAAATACGTAACTTCGCACGACCACCTCGACGAGCCTCGGGCATATTAGCCCAGGCGATATATCGCCTACTAGGGGCGATATATCGACTCATGTACTAGATTTTTAAATGTTTTTGAAACCGAGCTTAATTTATTCTTTAACCTCTTGATAAGTCCAACATCTTTCTGACCGAGTCTTTAGCCTCTGCTGAACGATAATTCAAATATTTTTCAATTAAAAAGCCATTATTTTATTCAAGTTAAATGAAGATCTTTTCATTCTTGAACTCTATATATAGGACCTAGTACCCATCCATTTATTCATTCATCAAGCTAAGTTTAGAGTCTGCAAGCTGCTAGGTTATTTTAGAGTGATAAACACTTGGGTTAGGGTTATAAGCTTTATCCTTATAAGCTTAATAAACACTCGGGAAGTAAGGTTCATAGTATATTTCGGTTCAAGGTGTAGTTCAGTTATAGAAGCATTCGAGGTATTCCTTCTTCTAGTTCCTTTCTGTGTTGTTCTTATAGTTTTCTACTCAAAATCCTAACTCTATTCTTTATTCTTGGTTAGGAAATCTACGATCTTGAACGTAAGATTCTTGGTAAGTATCTTTTCGATGGTATAGTTCTTTCATTCTTTTCATCCCTTTTTCTTTAGTATACTCACCTTTCTTTGATGGATTTTAGGAGTGTTCCAAAGTCCTAATCCTGTTCTCATATCCCGGTATTTTTGGTAAGGAAAATAGGATAGGATTCTATATGTTATATGTTACCTTATGATTTATGTGTTATGAAATGTTATATTATGTATGTTGGTAGGCTTGGGCATATGACTTGTATAGCTAACAAGCCCCAACAAATTTATGGGCATATGACTTGCTTAGCTAGCAAGCCCCACAAATCTAATGGGCATATGACTTGTTTAGTTTACAAGCCCCAAGTAGTAAGGGCCATTATAAGTATATATGACATATGATTATGATACGCTTATGGTATATGTTATGGTATGTTTTTAGCATATGATATGAATTTTATGTTGTTAGATTTTCTTTGTTGGGCATTAGGCTCATTTCTTTATGTTTATATGTGCAGGAAAATAGCTATGGTGGCAGAAAGGTTCTTGGCAACTTGGGGGTTGTGTATTGAGGCAGGATGGAATCGGTGGATTGAGCGCTCGATTCGAGGATGAAGTCGCTTCCTAGTCTTTTAAAAATTATGCTTTATATGTATTTTCTGCACTTTATTTTGTAACCCATTTATTTAAAGTTATGTTATGTTTTTATTTTAAAAACAATGGGATCCCATATCCTACTTTAAATTTTATGTAGTTTAACATTTGTCTTACAAGTTTTTAATGAAGTTATGATTATTTCACTTGTGAGTTTTATTAAAGATTAGTGTCTATGTATAGTAGTCATTAATGGCCCAAAGTCTAGAGTAGTTAGATCATTACACATGCCCTTGCTTGGCATTCTCCCAGATGACGCCTCCTACAACGAGTACATTCTGGGTAAGTCCTCCAGTTCTTTTCCTTACTCACTCCAATAAATGGAGGTATCACTGTCTAAGCTCCGTGCTCTCCAGCACTCTCCTTCTCAATCTGATTTCCTATGCTCTCAATAGCAAGAGCCTTCCCTACCACCTGAGCGTAGGTAGAGATTCCATGCACTGGGGTGACTCTAACGTCCTCAGCTATACTGGGATTCAATCCCTGAATAAACCTTTCTTTTCGAGCTACATCCGTGGGTACTATATCAAAATAAAACTTGGACAACCCATCGAATCTGTTAATATACTCGGTTACTGTTGTATTTCCCTGAAACAAGTTCAAAAACTCATTCATCTTAGTAGTCTTGGCTACATCACAGTAATATCTCTCATTGAACAATTGCCTAAATTCTTTCCAGTCCATCATAACTATGTCTCGAGTTTGGGATACTACTTCCCACCATGTCCGGGCATCATCCCGCAATACATATGTAGCATAGATCACCTTATCATGACCCACCAACCCCATACTGTCGAAAATGGAACTGATCATGCCCATCCATTTCTCAGCTCTGAATCAATCTAGGCCTCCCTAAAAGACTGGAGGGTAATACTCCTGGAATCTTCCACAAAGAAGTTCCCATGTATTCTCAACCCTAGGCTGAGCCAATACTGGTGCCACTCCTGGCATAACAATGGAAGAGGTGTTCCCTGACAGATTCTGCTGTTGCTTTAAACACCTAATCTCTTCCTCTTGCCTTTGCAATCTTAATTGCAAATATGTAAACATTTGATGGAAATTGTAAGGGGCAGATGAAGAACTCAAATCCTAGCTGTAATTCCCAGCCTCAGTATAACCACCACTAGGTCTCAATTTTTTCCTTGGATACATACCTACCGATTGAATCTGCAATCAATAACTTGACCCATTAAGCATGATGATCATATCAAGAGCTTTCCCCACAGGAACAATCTTACCACACTACAATCACAATCCACTACAGTGCTACAAACATGCCTATAACATTCATACATCAATCGCAATCCCTACTCTTCCAACATACCTACCATGCCTCAAACTCCAGCATGCAAATAATCACATTTATATATATTGATGGAGCAGGTAATCATATAGTCAAGAGTCAGGCTCTATCAGAATCTCATGCTCCCTAGTACAATGTGCAGGTAAAGCATTCACATTCCATTTAAGCAGTTAAGCACATAACTACAGAAATAGTTACCATTCCCTAAGTGAAGCTATCTTTGATGATGAGTGTACATGCTCAGCTTGTCTTCAGGAACCCTTAACCTTTCTCGCTCTGATACCAAGTTTGTAACGCCCTAAACTCCAGGGACCGTTACGATGTGCATTTTAAATAGTGCTAAACTTGCTAATCGAGTCATTTGGCCCTAATCGTGTAACTAAGTATGATCAACGGTTTAGGGTTAAAAAATTTGGTTAAGATATAACGTTTCACTAAAGCGTTTATTGCATACATTGGGATCCCAAAAATATAATTTAAAGGTTAATTACAATAAAATATTTACAACTAGCTGATCTAAGCAGCAAAATAGGGTTTAACCCTAGTTACTCTTTCAACCCTCAGCTGTGGCAGTCGATCAGTCGCATATGTACACATCGTCACCTAAGCTCTCCAACTCAAGGATGGTCCAGCTTTCTTTTGCCTTTAACCGCACCACATAGCACCCGTGAGCCGAAGCCCAGCAAGAAAACTCAATATGCTCATGAATAGAAATAACATGTTACATAATCATATCAGGCATGCCTAGAAATAATAGCCCTATTCATGCATGCAAATAAGTTCAGATAATGATGGGGGATCCTGCCCTCCTGAATGGATGACTATCAGGTCAATCCTAATCAGATGAGTGATTTAACACTTTGAGGTTCTGTTAACCATGCTGGGGCGTATAGCCTTAATCAGATGAGTGATTTAACACTTGAGGTTCTGTTAACCATGTTGGGGCGTATAACCCTAATCAGATGACTGACTGATGAGTAAGTCACTAAACTAGATGAGTGACTGAAGAGTGAGTCACTACGTGGGATCAACACCCATAGCCATATGACGATCCAGTCACCTGGGTCTTCTGGCCCTGACTCTAAGTGACTAGCCATAGGCTAGACATGCGCTTTTACTTTTCATCGAACTTGAGGTCAGTCCGACATTAATGCTCATGATGAGTCATTCAATGCTGATGTCGATTAGATCTAATCTTTTCGGCTTGCATTAAACACGCTAAGACTATTCTTGACTTATGAGTCAATACCATATGACCAGTGCTCAGTACTACTGCCGAACTTGACTAATGAGTCACAACTTCACAGTTAATACCGACACCATTGCAAATTTTGACTAATGAGTCAGCGCCATTCACAAGTAAGCAAGATTTGCTAAGCATTTGATATGCAATCAATGTCCACATTTACACACTCAACATGCCTCAATAATAACCATGCATGTCACATATGGGGTGCAATTTTCTTACCTCTGGTTTGAGCGTGAAATAACAAATGAACGACCCTTGAGAACGATCGATCCTTTAATCCCTTAGTGGTCACCTAGCCATAACCAAATGTGGAATTCCATCAATAAAAGTTTCCCGGACCAAGACCTAGCCTCCGGGATATCAAATCCCACTAAACCTGGTAGTAGGAACGATCCTGAGGCCTAAGGTTTGGATTCCCACGATGAAAACACATTTCTGGCCAAAAATGCCACTAGGGGTCGCGACCCTACTCCACCATGCCACGGCCCACCTCCTAAACATAGGCGCTTGCCTCCCTGCCATCAGCACGCGCTGCGGCCCTACATCCCCATGTCGTGGCCCAATGGCCCTTCAGCACCACCTTGCTTCTATCAAGCTTGGGTCGCGGTGCTCTAGAACAGAGCCGCGACCCCACCCGAAACCCAGCCAAAAACCCCTGTTTTTCCTCTTCGAACTCAATTCAAAAACCTACTAAAACACTTCCAATTCCACAAAGCAAAGTTCCCAACTATTACCACAACTAGTCCATCATATAACCAACAAAACCTAAGCTTTAAACCATTCAAAACCTCATCAAATTCCAATTCCTACGGCCAAAAATACAACCTCAAAACTAACACCAAAAATAGAGCAAAGAACCAGAAAATTGAACCAAAACCTTACCTTAAACTCGAATTGAATCCTCTTCATTGGCTGAACACTAGCCTAAGACCTCAAACTTCAATCTCCAAGTTTGAATCCTCAAACTTGCTTTAAAATTTCAAAGGAAGGAGAAGAGAAGAAGATGATAGCGGGGGGGAGGGCAAGAAGCTCTGTTTTTGGTTCTAAGGTTTCTACAACCATCTGACTTTAAATATATCCTAAGGTCAAATGACCAAAATGCCCCTAGGCTTATCTTCTTTCCTTAATAGCCCCCAAGGGTAAAATAGTCATTTCTTCTCCGTCTCGTTAATCATAATTAATGCCCTCCAATTTCAGTTATTCCCAAATGCTAATAATTCATATCCCATTATCCTTTTATTCCTGGTAATGAACTAATCCTCAAATTACCCCGAGACTCACCCCGGGCCCCGAAATCAACCCCGTAATGACCAGATCGATAACTTGCATTCCACTACACCAAATACTCATTACAATAACACATCATTATAATACTATTTAAAAAGATTTATGGTATATTATCAAAGTTTCAAGCGGCAAGTAAAATAAAAAAGCGCCAATCTTTCCCGTGTACAGTAACTCTCCTTTCCCGTGTACCCATTTCCCCTATACCCATTTCCAATCTCATTTTCTTCAATCTTTCTCCTCCTGGTATACTCTCCCGTGTCTCATTTTTCCTGGTATACCCATTTCTCGTAGACCTATCTCTCTCGGTATCTCACTCCCCTTCACGGAAGACAAATCTTGAGAAGGGCTACACCACATTCGAAGGCGATATAGGAGGCACATCTCCTCTCTCTCGGATCTATTTCTTCCACCAGACCTCTCTCCTTCCCTCTTTCTCTCTCACCTGTCTTTATGGAGCCCGACCTTCCCCTACACGCACTGGCTAGGGATCTTCAGAGGCCGTCGACGGGCCCAAGCCGTCACACTACACCAGAGGTGAAAGACGACATCGGAGACCAGCTAGCTCCATCAGACTTCAGTTCGGTCATTCTTTGTCGCCCAGGGTTTCTTGACAGCCTTTCTCTTTCTCTCACTCAGGTTTCTCTAATTTGTGTCCCTCTCTCAATTACAGTAAGCTTTTTTTTTAATATCCATTTTTGTATTTATGGGGTATTTTTATGCTCCGATCACTCTGTTGTGCTCATAATTTATTGTGTTTTTTTTTCCAGTCTCACTTCATTACAAATATGGTTGGAAAAAGTTGATTTTGGGCTTGAAAGCTACGCAAGATGCAGTTTCTAAGCAGAAAAAACTGACAAGTGCATTTGATAATGAATTTATGAAGCTGCGACAAACTAGTGAACCTGAGGCTCCACAGGAGGTTGCAGGAGCTAGTAACATAGATTTACTCCATCCGCAAGTTTTGTTTTGATCTGTTTTTCTCAGATTTCTATTCTTGTTTAGAACAGATTAGTGGGGTAAAGTGTTTTTCTCAATTTGATATAATTTCTGTTTCTAATTTTGCAATTCCACCATGCCAGTGACATCAACTGTTCAAACACCACTGTTGTTTAGAGGCACCCTTAAAGAATATCAGTTGAAAGGTCTTCAGTGGCTGGTTAATTGTTATGAGCAGGTTGATAAATGCAACACATATTTAAATTATACATATAATTTCTCCTTTCTGTTTTTTATTTTTCTTCCTTTTCCGACTGTTTATTTGGGAAGTTTTGTCATTTTTAGGGTTTGAATGGCATTCTTACTGATGAGATGGGCCTCGGAAAAACCATTCAGGTTATGGCATTTTTGGCTCATCTAGCGGAAGTAATTACTTAGCTTGGTGTCTGGCTTTTCTTTGGTGTAACTTGGGATTCTAACTTTAATTTTTTAAATTTCTATTTTTAATTTAGGATAAAAATATATGGGGACCTTTTCTTATTGTTGCTCCTGCATCTGTATTGAACAACTGGGCAGATGAAATTACCTGCTTTTGCCCTGACTTGAAAACTATTCCATATTGGGGTGGGCTTCAGAACCGTACAGTTCTAAGGAAAAAAATCAACCCGAAGACACTATACCGCAGGTAAGCATCTTTAGTTTTGTTGTATTTTCTAAGATCATTGGTGATTTGGTAAAAGAAGCATTTTGGCTTTCATTTGTCTTCTTGTGCCCTATTTGCATTTTAATTTCTAGGGAATTAAGCTCATTGAAGAAGAGAAGGCGGTCTCAGAACGGTGACTACGAGGACGAGGACAGTTACTACAACAGAAACATTACAGAGGAGAGATATAGATCAATGCTTGGAGATCACATTCAGAAGTACAAGAGGAGGCTCAAGGACTCCTCGGCCAGTCCTGCCCCACCCAGGATGGGAGTCCCAGCTCCGAAGAGTAATGTGGGTTTGAAAGCTAGGAAATTGAAGAATGATCAACGAGGAGGGTTTCTTGAATCGGAAACCACACCTGAGTGGCACAATTATGCTAATCATCCCAAACCAAGGAATTACCATGAAGCAGATTTTACACCACAAAATGGCTCTGATAGGTTCGTTTTATGCTATAGTTGGCATCTCGAATGTAGGATATTTGCAAATCTAAAACAACTTTTCTAGTTCCAGATAAATGAGTGATTCATATTCGTAACATTAATTTATTCATGCAGAGCAACATATGAGCCTCCTTATTTGGATATTGGGGATGGTATCTCGTACAGGATCCCTCCAACTTATGACAAGCTGGCGGCATCTTTGAACTTGCCAAGCTTTTCTGATATTTGAGTGGATGAAATTTACTTGGAAGGTACATTGGATTTAGGGTCACTAGCAGAAATGATGGCGACTGATAAAAGGTTTGGGCCTACAAATCGAGCAGGGATGGGGGAGCCCCATCCCCAGTATGATTCACTTCATTCAAAATTGAAGTCGCTTGCTGCTTCTAACTCAGTCTCAAAGTTTCTGATGTTGGGTTGCATTCTTCCATCCCAAATGGGGCAGCCGGAAATATAAAAAGGTCTATTTTGTCTGAGGGTGGTGTTTTACAGGTCTACTATGTTAAAGTTCTAGAGAAAGGCGATACATATGAGGTTTTTATCTCCTTCACTTTTGAATGTTAAATTACGCTAGTTTATATGGGATGGGAGGGGGCTGGTGTGCAATTGATCCTTTTCTAAGTATGGGTTCTTAATCAAAGTGTTGTTATTTGTGCTGCAGATAATTGAAAGAAGCTTGCCTAAAAAGAAAAAGTTGAAGAAAGATCCTTCTGTGATTGAGAGGGAGGAAATGGAGAAAATTGGAAAAGTATGGGTCAATATTGTAAGAAGAGACATGCCAAAGCATCATAGGAATTTTACAACTTTTCATAGGAAGCAACTAATTGATGCCAGAGGGTTTCAGAAAATTGTCAAAGAGAGGCAAGCAAACATTCTCTCTCTGAAGCATCTCATATTTCGATTTCTAGTAGCATTTTGGAAAGTAACTTTTAATTTTGTTCTTACGATCTTAGTGAGGCCTTTGTGCTATAGTGTAATATCCTGAAGCTATGCTTTATTTATCTATCATTATTTTCTTTACCAGGTGAAATTGAAAGTGAGTAGATCACTTAAATTGATGAAGGGTGCTCCGATTCGCACAAGGAAGATAGCTAGGGACATGCTGCTTTTCTGGAAGAGAGTGGATAAGGAGATGGTAACTTTAAATTTTTTTAATGGGAGTACATTGATTACAGTTCAAATATATTCTTGATTTGCCTTCAATTGTTCTAAAAAGTCATTGAAGAATTTTTCCAATGTCAACTATAAGCTGGGCTGATGAGAAGTACTTTCGGCGGGTGAAATGGCAATATATGGTGTTGGATGAAGCCCAAGCAATTAAAATTTCAAACAGGTTTGATTCAAATCATTCGTGTCAGTGTACTTTGTAGTTTGTGCTAACATTTAATTGTCATAATTGCAGCCAAGCAAGATAGATGCGCAACCTTTAGAAAAAAGGAAATTTTTTATTTCAATGGTGCCGATTATTTTCTCCTTATCTGAATGTCTTTAGCTTGATTTTATTGTAAATTGATGTGCTTGGTTAAAGATTAACAATAGACATTTTATTGATTTGGAAGAAGGTTTAATGAAAGAAGTTATTCCTGTGAACTGTACGTTAGTGGTCATGTTGCTGAGGTGCTTGTGTCTTATCTTTATTTGGTTTAAAAGCTATATAGTATATCTATCTTCCTGAATCCCTTTACTTTCTGAATGGTTGTTTTCTATTTTTAATTCTCTGTACTCATACTTTTTTGTTGTCTGGCTTGTGATTGGACAATATAAGATGGAAGACACTGCTTAGTTTTAATTGCCGAAATAGGCTTCTGCTTACTGGCACTCCAATCCAAAATAATATGGCAGAGTTGTGGGCCTTACTACATTTCATTATGCCAACCTTATTTGATAGTCACGAACAGTTTAATGAGTGGTTTTCTAAAGGGTATGCCTAATTTTTTAAGTTTTCTGACATAACTGACAAATAGTTAATATTCCTATGCGCTATGTATTCTTATTAACTATATTTTATCACGTGCAGAATTGAGAGCCATGCAGAACATGGTGGTACTTTGAATGAGCACCAGCTTAACTGATTGGTAAGCATCTTTTATGCAACATTATTTTTATTTGAAACAAAACAGTACTACTGGTGTCTTTTTCATCAGGTCTTGTAAGTGCCATTGTGGTTTTGGATTGTCAAACAGTCAAAGACACTCTAACTGGTGTCTTTTTTTTAATTTTTTAATGAATTTTCTAAACTAAACTAAATTTTATGAATTATTCACACTGATTTAGAACTTTAATTCTCATTTAGAAAAAAAAATTCTCTATGAAGATTATTTTCTGGGCTAAAAAAACATTCTATAGTTTTTTATTTTGAGGATAATGAAATTTGAAATATCAAATACTTTAAAAGCTAACTGAAATTTTCTGTCAATATGATTTGTGGGTCTTAAAGAAATTCTCCTTTTCTGATCGCCATGGGAAAAAAAGTTTGACATTGTCCATTGTAAATGTGTAGTTCAATTCGAGTAAAGTTAATCTTTGCATTGTTAATTAGATTCCTCTTATCCATATGCATAAAAGTAATAAATAGAGGCTAATGGTTCTATATTTTGTTTGTTCATAGACTAACAGAAAAGTAATATGTAATATCAATTGAAGATAAGAAACTAATATTGTGTTGGGGTTCATATTTCTTATTGTCTTCTTAACGTTTTCTATTATTTAATATATTGTTTGTTGGATTCTAAGGGAGCTTTGAGAACCTAG
Organism: Humulus lupulus; assembly: GCF_963169125.1. Classification (NCBI taxonomy): domain Eukaryota; kingdom Viridiplantae; phylum Streptophyta; class Magnoliopsida; order Rosales; family Cannabaceae; genus Humulus; species Humulus lupulus. Next base: position 29,929,755 of record NC_084797.1, read on the forward strand.
GCCCCAATACATACATGCAGGTACTATTATTTCTCTCTCAATTTCTAGTTCTATAGATAATTATTTACTCTTCTCACTTCTCCTTCACAGGCTTAGATTGGACTGAGTTGCTCGTATTATTTTGCTAATTAAGAAAAGTGAGAAGATTCATTTGGTTTCATTTACTTATTTTGCTTAGTTTTTTATTTCTTATGCACTCAAGATGTTTGAAAAAATGCCTAATAGAATGACAAAAAAAAGTTGATTTATAATTAATAATATTCTAATATATATATATATACACTTATAAGCTTTATTTAGGCATGAGTTTAATCTCTCTGTTTTTCTGAGTTCTATAGATATATATTATATATATAACTTTTCTTTGTTTTGACTACTATTATATAAATTAATCTGTTCATTTACTTTTTTTGGCAGAGGAAGATTAAATTATCATATATAAAGCTCGGGTGTAGTTTTAGAAGTGGAAGAGAGTAGCTTTGGGCCTTATCACCAGGTACTACACTCGTAGTCTCTTGATTGTCTACTGAACATCTTTGAATCTTTAAATCTATATGTATCTGTGTGTGTAGAGTTTCCACTATTTTTCCATTCTATCATAATTGGTAAAGTAGATTGCTTTTTCTGTTTTGGTGGGTTTGCTTTGATCTGGGTTTGTTTTTGTTTCATAATTCATTTATGCACGTTGGATTGAATGGGAATATATAATCTGATATCTAACCTGGGAATTGGGATTTTTTTTGCGTGGTTGATGTGACGTGACTTTCTTGGGTTGATTATGCATACCAAATTAGTAGGTAATGAAGCTGAAAAGTTAATTGCTTTTTTTAGTGAAGAAGGGTTCAGGAAGTCTCTTTTTCCATCTCTATTTTGTTTTTGCATTTCACTCTCATTCTCTCTATTTTAGTCTCTTTCCCATATTCCTTTTCCTTCTTTATAATATAATTGTCGAATAGTTGTATATATTTGTGATTTCTTGTTCTGGATTTAGAGAAAGTTGGAAGTTTTACCATAGTTTTTCTTTTATTTGCAAATCTATTGTTCTTATATTTTCTTAGTCGTTCCAAGTTTTTGGTTTTGTTGCTTATTTTTAATCAGTAATATATATTTTGATTTGGTGGTTGAAATATATTTGATGATCTTATATATGTAATAGTATATTTGGTGTTTTGGTGTTTAATCAGTATTGAATATCCTGGTATTGCTTGAGTTTCTACCAAGTTTAGAGTTTCTGACCCCCCAGTTGAATTCAACTTCTTATTTTTGACTGCAAAGTCATAAAAAATGATGGGACTATATCATTTTAGTATATATGTGTACTTCTTTAAATTGTATTAGTCACTGGTTCAATTTATCAGCAAAATAATAATCAGATTTAACTTGTTCATTAAATTTGACCATGAATTACTTTATATATCATTGCTATAAGACCAGACTAGTGACTATATTCTTAGAAAATTCATCATATATATTAATAATTATCTATAAATTCCCTATGATGTATTTGATTGACTTCTGTTAAAAAGTTTTCTTTTAGTGGTCGGTCTGGTAGTTACCATGTGAATTATTTGTGATAGCATATATATATCCTTCTTTCTGGTTATAGATTGGAAACAAAGGAATTGTAGCTGTTGGAGAGAATTGCAAGTCCCTGACAGATCTTAGCCTCCGATTTTGTGATAGGTGAATTCTTCTTTTCATTGTTTATAGAATTACAAATATTTGAGTATGAATTACACTTTGAATTCTGTCTTCACTCGCATATTAATTATTAGGGTCGGGGACGAGGCACTTGTTGCCGTTGGTAAGTGTAACTCCTTGCAGTATCTAAACGTTAGTGGCTGTCATCAAATTGGTGATGCTGGAATAATGGCCATTGCAAGAGGTTGCCCTCAACTTACCTACCTAGACGTGAGTGTTCTCTAGGTGTGTTCTCCTACTTAATAACCACCAATTACCACCACTTGATTATAAGTGTGTGGCCTCTGTCTAGGGAAATACCATTTTAAATTAAAAATAAAATCCAACACAACTGTTTGAAAAGTGCACTAATCTATCGAGTCCATGTGCCTAAGATGATGCCATTTGCAAGTTTCTTCTCTTTTTCCACTTGCTACCCCTGTTTTGCATTATGAGTGAAATCTGAAGAAAAAAAAAATAAAGGGGTTTATTCAAGCAAAAGACGGCAGAGATATCTGAAGAAAAAAAAATAAGGGGTTTTATTTAAGCAAAAGATGGTAGAGCTATCCTTATGAATTTATATATGTATATATATATTGTCTTTAGACCTTTGCTTGCTTGTTGAATTATTGACTTCGCATGGCTAGTGTTTAAGTTTATATTAAGTCATTAAAGTATACTCAAAGTTTTGTTGCATCTATTTATTGATTTATACTTGTGTCATTGGTGCATCATTCTTGATTATATTTCATACATTATTATGCAGATTTGTGTACTTATAGTTATAGAAGCAATGGTGAGACCTACTTTAACTTTCACTCTCCAATTTTATTTCGTGGTTATATTATTTTTTGTTGAACTAGGTTTTCACTTATTTTTATCTTCATTCATTTCCATAGAGAAATTCTGAGCAATGTGTATTATTTGTTAAAAAATTCCAATAATGTTGAGGTATATGACTAGTGTTGAGGTTAGTAAGCCAAGGGTTCTTAGGATTTAAGGTGATTCTTTTCTACAAGCATTTGATGCTAAGTTGAGACTCAAAATAATGTTATAAATTTGCATTTCTAGAACAAATTTTACACATTGCAATCTTTCGACTTGAAAAGTGGATTGTATCTAATTTTGAGAAAGGGGAACAGGAAGGAGAAAATGTATATGAGGATTATTTAGTGGATTTCCATATGTGATGTTGCCTTTTTTTTTTCCTCTTCCAATTCATGATGAACTAGGTCATATCTTAGGCATTCTTATTGTTGGAATTTTTTTGTCACTAATAATATTTCTGCAATCTGGTGCTCTTTTAGACTGCTTAGGAGAGATCCAATGGGTGCACTTGGCTATGCAAGTTTGAAATAAATAATCCAAACTTGTAATGTAGATTATTGCTGCTAGTCTAGAATGTGCATATGTTCGAGTTCCTTGTTAAAATAGTCAAAATATGGTCCAACTATTTCACTGCAATCATGGGAACAACAGCTAACCACAGTATTTATCAATTCGTAATACATGAACTTTAGTCTTTGGCACAAAGAGCAATCGAGATATATCATCATGAAGGATTTTAGTACTGATGTTTCTCACTTGTTTTTAATATTTAGCTTCAATGGACAGAGAGATGTTGTTCTTTCCTTTCATGTTTCCCCTACCTGTTTAAAACCATGGAGTTGGCAAATTACATAGGATCCGTTTTTTGTTAGGACCATGTACACTACAACAACACTTCATTGAAGCACTACTATTTCTTTTATCTTGCAGCTTTTGGGGATACTTCTTCCCTAACTGTCTCTGTCCATTTTTGGGGAAAGTATAATTAGGATGTCTTCTTTCAGGGCATTGATCGTGAAAGAGTGGAAAGAATGGAAGATCGACTGAAAGAAGATATCCTGAGAGAAGCTGAACGTTATGGAGGTGCCATAATGGTTATTCATGAAACAAATGATGGGCAAATATTTGACCAGGTAAAATTCTGAAATGGATATTTTTTGCTTGCTGTTATATGAACGTTTCTCTTCTTATTCTGGCTTGCTTATTCACGAGGTAGCCAATATACTTAGCAGTTATTTTCTGTTTTATTTTCTTTATTTCTTGCTTTTTATTTGCATGCACTTGATAGCTCTCTTATTTTATTGAACTAAAACAGATAAGTATTTATCTTAGTTTTCCATTTTCTTCTTTTGAAGTTTGCAATTTATCTTTTAAGAAAAGATTGTAAGTTTGTTGTTGTGGTGGAAAGAACTTTTGTTCTTAATAATAAAAGGACTTTTTTTTTTTTACAATGTGCAGGTATATTGAGATGATTTCTTTGGAGCAATTCTTGACAACATTTGTAGTTTAGGCCTTTAGAATGGAAGAATGTATTTCACTAATTTTTGTATACATTTCTTGTTTTGTATTTAGTGATAAAGGAATCTGAATTGGGTATAAATTATGTTGTAATATGATTTCTTAAGCCTAGACTAGTAGACTAAATATTGTAATTACATTTGAGTAATTAATAAAAATCTATTTATGTTACCTTATTTGGCTTCAACTTTCATATTTGTTTTCCTAGTTTTGTGTAAGTAAAAAATGATTATGTTTCTCTAAGCTAATATAACACATGTGTTATACTAAAGTGTAGTATAACACAAAACAAGTGTTATATAATCGCCTATAAATAACATAATTAAACACTTATCTATATATTAAAATAACACAGAAATTGTGTTATCGTTGACAGTACAATAACACATCTGTATAACACTGATAAAGTGTTATGTAAAGTACCCTAACCTACGATAACATAGTCGGTCTTAACACATCAGAAAGTGTTATCGTATGTTTTGATAACACATTTTCGGTGTTATTAAAAGCATTTTTTCTTGTAGTGTTCTGAGATCGTCTCATGCCAAAAAGCTCGAACAAATCCACATATAATGTGGTATTATTCACAATTCATCAACATGCATGAAAACACACAATTATGCCCTTAACGAGCCAAATTACCAAAATTTCCTTATAATTAAAAATGGACCCATATGCATTTATTTATCATCATATAATAATATAATTCTCATAAACATGCATATAATCATTTAATAACATAATAAATCAATTATGGCCCTCCGTGCCTCCTAATCAAGGTCTTAAACCTTATTAGGGATTTTGGGGCATTACAGAACCATTATAAAATTTCTATGTGTTTGTTTAAGATATTCGTACTCTGTCATTTATTATATTTATTTTGTTCAAAAGGTATCGTATACTGTACATACAATCATTTGCCAATTTCATAGGTAAACATTTTGGTTATTTCATTGAGAGTATGAAATCAAGAAACACGCTTTCATCAGTTTTACAATGCCTCTGAAACCCAGTGAGACAAAGAAGACGGCTCCCCGGGATTCCACTGCCCAGGATCCCATCGATCCTATTAATGAAACTCAGATGGAGGTTTGAGATCAACCTAATGCGGATGATCCACAAGATGCTCAACAGGAGGAGATGGCACAATTTCTGGCGAGGCAGGAGGCCTTTGCTGTAGAAATTTCCCTCTAAAGGGCGACTATGGAATGACAATGATGGGAGATAGATGAGCAGGTCCAAAGGATGATCCAGAGGGAGCAGGAAGCTGACCAGGAGGCTGTTGTGGCCTTGGAGGCAGCCACTCAGTTAGCCCGAGATAATGCTGAAGCTGCTGCTCAGGAAATGAGAGAGGTTCAGGCCAAAGCAGCAGGAATGTGACACAGCAGTAACAAGGACTCCCAAGGGAGGAGTTGAACCCCAAGGATTCTCTCAGAGCCACTTTACCAGTGACAGGATGAAGAGGCACAATCCAAAACTGCCACATCCATGACTAAGAAGAATAACACTTCATCTCGGAGTAGGAGTGTTACCAACCCGAAGGCCCCCTCCCAGGGGGATAGACGAAATAATGCAGAAGATGAGGGTCAAACATTTGAGAGGCGTGATAGAAATGGAAATGGCCACTCAAAATCTCATATTCATGTAGGAGGAGAGGCTCGAGGGCAGGGTCACACTGACAAGGGCATGGCGGACCTACCACCCCTACATCCTCAGTCTCGCAGGGGAAAGGAACTGATGAACAACACCAATACCTTGTTCGATAGGCTTGGGAAAGATGCAAAACCTCAGAATCTGAGGGAATTCATCAACAGGAGGACCAGCGCTCAGGAGGGGATACCAAGGGCGTCTACCCCACCTGGAGCAGCGATCCACTAGCAGTGCAGGTTCAAATAGATGCACTTGTCATGGATGTTCAAGGTTTGACAAAGAAACCTTCCAATATTGAGCTGGCACATAGAAGTGGGAGTCCCTTCAGTGCTAATATCCAAGCTGCTCAACCCCCACTGAAATACAAGACCCCGAAACTCCCAACATACACTGGGAAAGAGGACCAAGTACGACACATTGGAAATTTCGAGGATCAGATGGAGTTACTCGGTGTGGAGCATGATTATAGGTGTAGGGTATTCCCTACCACTCTCTCTGACTCATCCCAGGAATGGTATTGGAAATTCAAACGTGGATCCAACACTTCCTGGGAACAATTCAGGAAGGAATTTTGCAAGGTCTTCAGTGCCAGACAGATTCAACCAGTTTATGCCAATCTGCTAGTTGACATCAAGCAAGGGAAAGATGAATCCCTCAAAGACTACATCCAAAGATTCATGAGAGAGGAAAACCGAGCGTCCACAGTAGGAGATGAAGGGAAGTTTCTTGCCATCTCGGCAAGAATAATTTATCGTAGTCCCTTGTGGGATAGCATACACAGGAACCGCATCAACACCTTGCAAGAGTTCCTAGACCGAGCCGACAAATACATGAAGCTAGATGATGCTATCATGAAGGAAGAAAAAGGCATAAACCATCTGACCACTGTCAAGGAAGATAAGAACAACGCAAACCCTCAGGTCAGCAGTGGGGGCAACGGTAAAAAGAGGAATACCTCAGATGCCGAGCAGGGTGGAGAAAAGAAAGCTAAGTCAACACCCGCCGAAAAATAGCCTAAGCATCAGCCCTACAAGCCCAAGTTCATGCTTATATCGTCATGACTACATCAAGGACTCATATTTACTTGGCAACATACTAGGTTGTAACATACCAAAAGCCACCACCCTTGCTTTCAAAAGGAAAGAGAGACAAGAATAAGTTTTGTCGTTTCCATAATGATTATGGGCACGACACAAACGAGTGCAAACAGTTGAAGGATGAGATAGAGTTTCTTCCCCGATCAGGAAAACTCTCAAGGTACTGTGTCAAGACCGAAACCCCGAGAAGGAACCCATAATTATGAAGGTAGAGGAGTCCATCACTGGAGCCAGCGGCCGTAAAATTCACACTGGATACCTTATGTGGGGGGCCCCAAATAGTAGGTAACAATAACAATGCTCGTGAGCGATATGCAAGGACCCTTAGACATGAGGTAGGGGAGTCTTCCCAATGCATGGCAGTCGAGGAGCGATCTCCAAAAAATCTGAAGTATGAAAGTGAAACTCTCACTTTTACCGAGGATGACGCCAGGTACGTGAGGTACCCCCACAATGACCCCCTGGTCCTTACCATTCAAATCGCCAATGCCCGAGTGAAGAGATGCTTGGTGGATATGGGAAGCTTAGTAGATATCTTCTAAAAATCATCCCTCGAGAAGATGAAGCTCACGGTCAAGGACCTAACACCGTGTTCCCAAGTGATATATGGGTTTACAGCAGAATGCCTAGCACCAGTAGGAACTATCAAACTACCGGTCACGGTGGGGGATGCCCCCAGGCATGAGACTGTGATGACAGAATTCCTGGTGGTAGATTTCTCATTGGCTTACAATGTAGTGCTTGAAAGATGCCTCCTGATGGCGTTACACGCAGCAATATCTATCTGGCATCTATCTTTGAAGTTCCCCACAAGCGCAGGACAAGGATGCGTACAGGGTAACCAAAGGGAGGCACGAGAATTCTACAATGCGTCAGTTGTCAAGGCAAAGAAAGGACCATGCGTAAACAACATGGTAGTAACCTGCTGCGAAGAGAAGGAAGGAACTGATGAGGTTGTCAACATGGAAGTTGACGTTGAAAGAAACACTCTAAGTGCAGCTGAGGGCTCCTTTTAACGAAGATTTGATATTATAGCAAGTTTCCCAAAGCGAGGGAAATGACATCGATCCTCGCTTTGGGGATGATGTCATGAGGGTAGGACCAGTCGAAGATCTTGACGAAGTCCTACTAGATGAGGAGGACCCGACTAGAGTAATTAAAGTTGGGAAGGAGCTAAAGGTGGAAATTAAGGCACGATTAGTAGAATTTTTAAAGAAGAACAAGGACGTCTTTGCCTGGTCACCTAAAGACATGGTTGGAATTTCTCCATCCGTGATAAGCCATGTCCTCAATGTGGACAAGAAATACCCACAAGTGCAATAAAAGAGGACACTGCTTGACAAAGACCGATCTCAAGCCCTGAAGGAGGAGGTCGAGCGGTTCAAGGAAAATAGTTTTATAAGGGAGGCCTACTACCCAGATTGGGTATCGAACCCCGTGCTGGTCCCAAAGCCAAATGGGAAGTGGAGAACATGTGTGGACTTCACAGATCTGAACAAGGCCTGCCCCAAAGACAGCTTCCCTGTAATGACCCAACTATTTCTAAGACCTTGGACCATTAAAACTACTAGACATATCTACTACTTTTGGAGAAAGCATACATAAGAAATAATCATAATTTATTATAACTCCAAAATAAATATTGTATCAATAACATAAAATTATAAACTTAAAATGTAATATGGCATGGGTACCCATTGTTTATAAAACATAAAACATTACTTTAAATAATAATTGCAGAATTACATCAAAACATAATTTAAAAGACATAAAATAAATAACGTAGTCCTCGATCAACACGCAGTCCATTGAGTCCATTCATCCTTAACACACAAGCCAAGCTACCAAGAATCCTTCCATCTCCATATCTATTTTCCAGCATTACACTAAAAATAAAGGAGTGAGCCTAATGCCCAGCAAGGAAAATCTACTAACATACATATAACATAAATCATAAACATAAGACTATATCATAAACATATACTATAAAACATATATCACAACTCTAACCCATGAACATGGTAATCTTGGGGTTCGCTATCTAAGCAACTATAAGCCCCAAGCAACATAAAAACATTGGGGTTTGCTAGCTAAGCAACTATAAGCCTCAAGCGACATAAAAGCATTGAGGTTTGCTAGCTAAGAAACTATAAGCCCTAAGGACTACAAGACATGTTCATATATATATATAATAACATAAAAGCACATAAAATCTATCCTATTTTCCTTACCAAAAGCTGAGATATTTGGGAACAAGAACGAGATTTAGAAACTCCTATATACCAACAGTAGAAAAGGGTGAGAATCTTTAAGAATAAAGATGAATATGGGAACTAAACCATCAAGAAGAAACTTACCAAGAAAGACCTTAAGTTTCAAGAACTTAAATACCTAATCAAGAATCAATAATAAGAGTTAGGATCTGAATACAAGAAATTAAAGAAAACTAACGAATTATAAAGAATTGGACTTAAGGAATAAGAATACCTTGAATGACTTTATAGATTGGTCTAAACCTCAATACCGAAATCCCACTATTTCTCACTTCCCAAGTGTTTATAAAATCTTAGAATGTTAAAGCTTTAACCCAAAACCCAAGTGTATCTCTCTATAGTAACACTAGCACCTTGGAGGCTTTGATCAAATGCTTGAAGAATGAGAAAATGGCTGAGAACTAGGTCCTATTTATAGAGTTCAAGGAGTGAAACTAACCCATTTTAATTTGAATAAATAAATGATTATAAAATGAAAAAGATTTGAATTTTCGCTCAACTGACGCCTAGAAATCGGTCAAAATCGTTCAAAGGCAAGTCTAAGTGGTTAAGGGTATTTTTAAAATTCAAAAAGTCAAACTTTCAAAACTATACTCATGGAGCCGATATATCGCCCACCCTAGGCGATATATCGCCTCCCCCTGTATTCTTGAGGCTTGTTCGATTGATTGTGCAAAGTCGACGTGTTTTTTCGTATCTTCCGTAGGCGATATATCGACCCCTATGCTACGATATATCGGCATACGTAGATATATTAAACATGTATTTGCACTTTTTCAACATAATTTGAATTGGATAAACAGCTTTGACTGAATCATAATACGATCCTAACAGCTGCTGGAAGGTTCTAGAGCTTCTAGATCTTTCTTTTATTAAAACTATTCATCAAAATACTTAATTCCTTAATAATCATGATTATGACAAGTGTCATGCTCTTAATGGCTCTATCTAAACCTTAGGTTATAATAAACAATATGTACGCCCTGGTTTTACCAGGGCTGTTTAGCAGGACGAGCCTCGGACTAATCAGGTTTAGTCCGAGGCTCCCGCAGGCCGGAGGTTCTTTTTCCAGGACGGACCCTTGTAAGCTCGAGGGGGTCCTGTTTCCAGCTCACATTTGTTGCCAGGAGCTGAGAGTGACATCCGAAGGCCACGGACGGGAGTAGCTCGGGTTACGAACTGCTCAGGTCACGAGTTTCTCAAGAAGCTCCGACCCTATGGGAAGTCAACACGCAAGATAAACGTGCATATTCCTGCCATCACATGCTCGATATCCCCCTGACTTCTCGGACACGCAGCAGGAACGTGCGTATTCAGACACCCACGGACGGGTTGGGCCGTGCGGCCCATTATCTCCTTCCATGCTGATTAGACCACACTTGTGTGTCAGGTTTAGGAATTAATCATGAATGTCACAGATTTGATATGACAAATGGTAAGGTCACGGGATGACCTCCCTACCAACTTCCAGGTGCCTTCTCCTATAAATAGGGAGACCCTGTGAGTTGATAGAGGAGAGAAAAAATAGTCTTTGAAGAACTATATACTTTGTAAACCAAATACCCAGAGAAGATCAATAATATTGACTAGTGGAGTAGAGGGATTTTAACCTTCGAACCACTTAAAAACGTGTCTTGAGTCACCTAGTTCTTTCCAAAAGATTTCATATCTGTGACGGTTCTACTTTTAGTACTAATCTCTTTCTCTTCTTCTCTTAATTATCTGTTGCCGAAGAACCGCGTCAACAGTTTGGTGCTTTCATTGAGAGCAAGTTCGATTAGTACTACCACAAACATCCAACTATGGTGACCACTCGATCCAGGCATGGCAACGAGACAGAGCAGCATGATGGGCAGGAGGCCCACTAGGTTGCCCTCCCTGATGAGCAAGATCCTGAAGTCCAGCAGAGACCAGGGAAGCAGCCGGCGGGCCAAGACGACACTGGTAGTTTAGCGCCCCGGCCGCCTAATCCGAATCCATGTTATTACACTGCGGTGGAGATGGAGAATGCTCAGCTGAGGAGCCAGTTAGCAGCAGCTGGTCAGCAACTCCAGGATATTCTGAGCCGACTACCCCCTCTCACAACCAACAGTAACGTTGGAGAGAGGCAAGGCGAGGCTCCTAAGTCTCGCTGGAGTAATCGGTCCAGACGTAGCCGTTCGGGTCGACTTCCTGCAGCTAACTCCGCCCCTTCATCACACCATCAAGAGGCGAATTTCAGGGAAATGCCTCGGACCGGGCAGCAGCAGTACAGCCGTTCGGTTAGGATGTCAACCCCCAGCTCTCAGCCTTCCTCGAGGACTCCCAGAAGAGATCGAGGAAATTCTCGGAGAAGGGCCGAGGAGAGCCAGAGGCGTCAGCCCGTCTCCGAAGAACGTCCAGTTCCTCGTCCAGCTCGCCCAGCGCAGGACCAGCAAGCTGGCAGGGTCGAGAGGGTCCCACCGAGTTTAGTCCGACCGGACGGAACTAGGATCACCTCCCCGGTCAGGCATCCTCCTTCTCCCATCAGATATCCGTCTCCTCAACCCGTCCGAGACATCTCGACCTACGGAAATAGTAGGAGGGACCCGCCATCAGCCGGGCCCTCCCGGCGCAGCAGGGTGCCGGGGGAAGGATCAGGTCGAAGCCGCCAAAGACACACCCCGAGCCTGTCCAGTATGAGTCACTGGACCGGCAGTGCACGGAGTGATCTCTCGGGAGGAGACCTGCGCCAGCGACTAAGTTCAGCACAAAGTCACCATACTACCCAGGGAGGCGACCTTCGAGATCGACTCAATTCTCACAGAGAGGGTCGAGTTAGGGATGGTAGCCAGGCCCGCTCAGTGGGGGTCCGATCCGAAGTACGTAACGGTGGAAATGCCCCAAATGACCTATCTCAAGATAGGAGGGGCAACAACCCGCCTAATATGTACAACGGGTCCGGAGCTGTTGAACAGCCCCGGAATAACCCAGGATCTCAGGACAAAACCCTAGAGCGCCTAACTCAGATGGAGGAGCTGATGAAGAAGCTCCTATCGGAAAAAGAAAAAGACGAATATGATTCGGGGGATGAGATGGAACTCTTCGCCCCCAATATAGCAGCGACGGCATACCCTTCTGGCTTTCGTTGCTTGATCTTTCCCTCCACCCTAACTGGGCCCGCCAGGCAGTGGTTCAAGCAGAGTAAAAGGCAGTCAATCAGCTCCTGGAAGACATTTTCGGCTGACTTCAAGAGGGCATTCAGAGCCTCTCAGGCCGCCCGGGTCCAGGCCGACTCCCTAGCTAACGTGAGACAGCAACCTTGTGAGACGCTGAAAGCCTACTTGAGCAGATTTGCAAATGTCGCTGCTCGAGCCAGAGACGCTGACGATAGCTCCAAACTCATGGCCATGAGGACCGGGATCCTAGTCGGCGGAGACCTGTGGAAGGATATTCAAAGGAGGGGGGTCAGTTCGGTTAGTGAATTCCTTAACAGAGCCCAAGAGTGGATAAACTTGGAAGAAGCTGAAGCTTCAGCCGCAGGGACCAGCCAGGCCCCTGAGAAGCCCGCTGGGACGGGAACAGAGATCGTAGTGGCGATTCCCGATGTTGCGCAGAATAACCAGCCCGGTGGTGGCAAAAGAAAAGGAAATGGTGAAAACAGCCAGCACGGTCAAAAGAAGAATAAGTCTGTGGATAAATTCAAGCCCGTGTTCACAACATATACCGAGCTAACCCAGACCAGGGAAAATATTTTCCTGGCCAACGCTACTCGAGTCCCCTGGAGGAGGCCGGAGCCATTGAAACACCCTAAGGGAAAGAGAGACGCTTCCAAATTCTGCCGTTTTCATAACGACGTCGGGCACAACACCGACGACTGCAGGCACCTCAAAGATGAAATCGAGACTCTCATCCGAGCAGGTCCATTGGCGCAATACTCGCGGAACAGGGTCCCGACAAGTCGACCCGCTCCGGAAGTCCCAGCCAATCAGCCCGGACCTCGGGTAGATCAGGACGTCCTTCCCCCCATGGTCGAGGGAGAGATATCCACCATATCTGGAGGACCGTACATGGCCGGCACGAGTAGGGGCGCCCAGAAGAGGTATGTGAATGAATTAAAGGCCCACAACGGAGCGGATTTCGTCCCGGAACAGCGTCAATCAAAACAGCAATGACTAGAGAAACAACCAATAACTTTCACGGAGGAAGACGCAGGCCATGTCCAATTCCCTCATAACGATCCCTTGGTCATAACAGTCCAGCTCGCCAACCGGAAAGTAAGGAGAGTATTGGTGGAAAATGGGAGCTCGGTGAACCTCCTGTTCCGATCCACCTTAGAAAAAATGGGTCTGACTGTTGCCGAGCTTAAGGCAACCTCGATGATGCTGTATGGTTTTTCAGGAGAAGGATCAGCAGCGATAGGGACAATCGAGCTGGTGATCACCCTAGGAGAGGAGTCCCGGACAGTGTCCAAACTACTCGAATTTGTGGTCATTGACTGCTCTGCTGCCTACAATGCCATTTTGGGCCGACCTACACTCATGGCCTTCGAGGCTATCACTTCCATCCGGCACCTCGCCATGAAGTTCCTCACTTCAACAGGGGTCTGTACTATCAAGGGCGATCAGCTCGCTGCCAGGGAATGCTACAGCATCTCCATGAAGGGAAAATCTAAACCCGGGCAGATGACGATGGCCGTTTAGGACGAAGGGGAATTTCAGGGACCCAAGGCGGCTCCCGAGATTGAAAAACCTCAGATTCCCGAAGGCGAAAAGCTCGCCCTAAGCGAGGACATTGACCCCCGAGTAGGCGAGGACAGGTCCGAGCTCCAAGCTATTGAAGAGCTCGAGGAGGTAAGCATCGATAAACAAAACCCGTCACGAACGGTTAAGCTCGGAAAGAACCTCTGCGATAAAAGAAAGGCGGAGCTGACTATGTTTCTGCAGAAGAACCTAGACGTATTCGCATGGTCGCACGAGGATATGACAGGGATCAGTCCGAACGTCATCATGCACACACTCCACCTAGATAAAAGCGTCCCTGCCAAGTCTCAAAAGCAGAGACGTTTAGGGACAACCCGAGCCGAAGCCCTTGAAGAAGAAGTGGCCCGGCTCAAAAAGTGTGGCTTTATCCGTGAAGCCAAATTTCCCATTTGGGTTGCCAATCCTGTGTTAGTTCCAAAGCCCAACGGGAAGTGGCAGACCTGTATTGACTTCTCCGACCTGAATAAAGCCTGCCCTAAGGATTGCTTTCCATTGCCGAGGATCGATCAATTGGTGGATGCCACGGCAGGGCACGAGCTCATGTCCTTCATGGACGCGTACTCAGGCTACAATCAGATCGCGATGAATCCAGCAGACCAGGAACATACCAGCTTCATGACCCCGACTAATGTCTATTGCTATAAGGTCATGCCGTTTGGTCTGAAGAATGCCGGAGCTACCTACCAAAGGCTAGTTAACAGAATGTTCGCGGACCAGATCGGGAAAAGCATGGAAGTGTACGTCGATGATATGCTCGTCAAGTCAAAGACTGCCAGCAACCACGTTGCCGACCTGGAAGGATGTTTTAACATACTGCGAGAATATGGCATGAGGCTCAATCCTCAGAAGTGCACTTTCGGTGTCGCATCGGGGAAATTCTTGGGTTTCATAGTCAATACCTGAGGAATCGAGGCAAACCCCGACAAGATCAGGTCACTGCTCGAGCTTCCTTCCCCCAGGTCGCGGAAAGATGTCCAAGGCCTCACAGGAAGAGTGGCAGCGCTGAACCGGTTCATTTCCAAATCGACCGATAAGTGTTTGCCCTTTTACAACCTGCTCTGGGGAAATAAGAAGTTCGAATGGACAGTAGAGTGCGAAAGCGCATTCCTCGATCTGAAGGCGCATCTGGCTGAACCGCCTGTGCTATCAAAGCCTAAGGTATGAGAACCTCTTTTCCTCTACATGGCCGTCACTGAGGACGCAGCTAGTGCCGTTCTTGTGCGAGAAGAGGACCAGGCTCAGAAACTGGTATATTACATCAGCAAGAGACTCCTCGGAGCTGAGTCAAGGTACCCAATGATGGAAAAACTGGCGTTCTGCCTGATCACGGCCTCGCGAAAACTCAGGTCGTACTTCCAGTCCCACTCTGTACACGTCATGACCGATCAGCCTTTAAGGCAGGTTTTGCAAAAGCCTGAAGCATCGGGACGCTTGCTAAAGTGGGCGGTCGAACTCAGTCAGTTCGAGATTTTCTATACTCCCCGAACTACCATAAAAAGTCAGGCCTTAGCCGACTTCGTGGCTGAATGCGCAGGATTCCAGGAGATTCCATCAGAAGACTCACCTCAGGTCGCCCCCTCACGCTCATCGTGGAAGATCTTCGTTGATGGCTCATCTAACGAGAATGGCTCCGGGGCCGGAATCATTCTGATATCCCCAGAGGGGCATAGATTCCACTCGGCGCTAAGGTTCGGGTTCAAGGCGTCTAACAACGAGGCAGAGTATGAGGCCTTATTGGCTGGACTTAGGATAGCTAGTGAGCTAAAGGCGAGCTCTGTGCAATGCTTCAGCGATTCCCAGCTCGTGGTGAATCAGGTTCTAGGCGAATATCAGGCGCGAGGACCCAAGATGGCCGCCTATTTGGCAAAGGTAAAGTCTGAGATATCTGCGTTTGGGCGAGGGTCAATCGAACAGATACCTCAGGAGTAAAACGCCAACGCAGATGCTCTCGCCAAGCTCGCCACCTCGGGAGAGACAGAAACCCTGGGGTTGGTGCCAGTTGAGTTCTTGGAGAAACCTAGCATAGACGGGGATCGGGCAGAAATTGACATCAGGCCGACCTGGATGACTCCCATTCTTGAGTATCTCACCGAGGGCAAGTTACCCGAAGGGCGCAACGACGCGCGGCGAGTCCTTTATCAAGCTCCAAGATACACGCTAGTCGAAGGGGTGTTGTACCGACGTGGGTATTCCCTACCTCTCCTCCGATGCGTTCTTCCAAGTGAAGTGAAGGCCATCCTGCAAGAAGTTCATGAAGGATTCTGCAGAGACCACACTGGGGGGCAAAGCCTGGCCTTGAAGGTTCTCCGGCAAGGTTATTACTGGCCGACTCTGTCCAAAGACTCGATCTCATATGCAAAAAGGTGCGACAAGTGTCAGCGATTCGCTGCGGTTGCCCGAGCTCCTCCGGTCGAGCTAAAAATGATTTCGTCTCCCTGGCCATTTGCCGTTTGGGGGATAGATCTGGTAGGCGCCCTGCCTACCGGAAAGGGCGGGGTCCGTTACGCCATAGTAGCCATTGACTACTTCACCAAGTGGGTCGAAGCAGAGCCGTTGGCGACAATTACATCGAAAAAGGTGCTAGACTTCGTGGTTAAAAGCATCATATGTCGATTTGGCCTACCTAAAAAGATCGTCTCCGACAATGGCACTCAATTTGACAGCGATCTGTTCACCGAATTTTGCGAAAGGCACGGGATTGTGAAAAGCTTCTCGTCTGTGGCCTATCCCCAGGCGAACGGCCAGGTCGAGGCTGTCAATAAAACTCTGAAGGCGAGCCTCAAGAATAGG
The DNA here is from genome assembly GCF_963169125.1 of Humulus lupulus. Lineage (NCBI taxonomy): Eukaryota > Viridiplantae > Streptophyta > Magnoliopsida > Rosales > Cannabaceae > Humulus > Humulus lupulus. The sequence continues at coordinate 29,946,312 of NC_084797.1, forward strand.
CTAGATGAGGCAAAGGGGGTCTGGCCAGAACAGCTCCCCCAAGTCCTGTGGGCATATAGGACCTCACATCGGACTCCCACGGGTCACACTCCTTTCTCCCTAACCTTTGGGAGTGAAACAGTCCTCCCCGTGGAGGTTAAAATTCTGTCACATAGGGTCCAGTCCTACGACCAAGACATGAATCACGAGCTCCTATGCCATTCCCTAGACATAGCAGATGAAAGGCGAGAAGATTCACAACTCCAGCTCGCCCATTATCAACAGAAGATCACTCCCTACTTCAACACTAAGGTCAAAAGACGTGCCTTTAGCGTCGGTGATTTGGTCTTAAGGAGAGTTTTTCTGGCCGGGAAAGATCCCAAAGATGGGGTTTTGGGACCAAGCTGGGAAGGACCATACCAGGTCATCTAAGTCATCAAAGAGGGAACTTATAAGTTAGCTCGACTTGGTGGAGGGGCGGTCCCGCGGACTTGGAATGCTATCCACCTAAAGAAATACTATCAATGATCCACTTGTAAGGCCTAGAAGGTCACCTTCCATGTATAAATAAAAATCAAATGTTTCTCTTTATTTGCAAGTGTGATTTTAAAGTAACCACGAAAGACCCTTTCCCAGTTACTTGGGGGGCATATGGTACCTGGATATAACCAGGTCTCCTTAACGACTTAGGTGTTAATTTTTATCCATGGATAAGAGTTATCACAAACTAAGCCTTATCCTGGTCTTAACCAGGTCATAAAACTTAGAAGTTAACTAAAATTTATTGACCGCGGTTCTTCTTTAAAAAGCTTGGGATATGGATAAAAGTTGACGCAAACTAAGTTTTCAAAATAAGTTCCTGGTCTTAACCAGGTCATAAAACTTAGAAGTTAACTAAAATTTATTGACCGCGATTCTTCTTTAAAGAGCCCGGGATATGGATAAAAGTTGATGCGAACTAAGTTTTCAAAATAAGTTCCTGGTTTTAACCGGGTCATAAAACTTGGAAGTTAACTAAAATTTATTGACCGCGGCTCTTCTTTAAAGAGCCCGGGATATGGATAAAAGTTGACGCGGACTAAGTTGTCAAAATAAGTACCTGGTTTTAACCAGGTCATAAAACTTAGGGGTTAATTATTATTTTGATCGTGGCTCTTCTTTAAAAGCCCGGGATATAAATAACGGTTAACCCGAACTGAGTTCATAAAAATAAAGAGATGAATTGCAGCCAAAAGCATAAAAAAAATATATATATATTTGTTAAAGTTGCTGAGCAAATTGTCTCAAGGAGGAAACACCTCATGAAAAATTACAACAGAAAATAAAATAGTTCAAAATACTTAAAGAGAAGTATCCTAAGCCCCATCAGCTGGCCCTTTGGAGGTCGCGGTCTCGTCCTGCTCCGCCGCGACAGAGGCCTCTCCAGTCTCCGAGGGGGGTACCTCTTTATTTAGACGGGCTTGGAGCTTCAGTAGCAAGAATGCCCAGAGGTCCGGCGGCATGAAAGAAAAGTCCGCATCTGGGTTGTGGGACCAGCAGTGATAAAACAGGTCCTGCAAGGACTGCTCTGAAACAGCCCGCTCGGCTTCCATGGCGGCCTGGGCCTCGGTCTTGGCTACCTCGAGATCTATCCGCGACGCGGCCAGGGAGTTTTTAAGCTCTCGGTTCTCGGAGCGGATCTTCTCTAGCTCGGCTTTAGAGGCCGCCAGCGCGGCTCTCGCCTCCTGAGCCTCCTGGAGGGCGGTCTGGCGCTCAGCTTCCAAACCCTCGAGCTGGACCTTGGTCCTAGCAATGCCTCTGTATGCGGCAGCAATGCCCTGCAAGAAAGGAAGGATAAATTAACTAACTGAAAGAAAGAAAAAAAAAAGGGGCGGCATGTGAATGTTAAAGCTCTAAAAGAATAGGGCAGTTTACCGTTAGGGTCATGTCCATCGAAGACTCCATAACTCGGACCGGGCTCGTTGTTTCGATGGCCCGGAGCTCCCTCTCCCTGAGATTGTAGAAATGGCTGACGGCATAGCTAGCCGACTCATACACCGTACCCCGAAATGCTTCTGGCATCTTCTCCAGAGCCTGGGGATCGACCGGGATACGCACATCCGGGGCTGCCGCGGCCAGATTCCCGATCTCTATTACCCCATCCTGGGCGGCTAATGGAGATCGTTGGGGTGGCGGGGGCATGGGCCCTGTCCTGGCAGCAGGAAGAATCGCCCCCGCGACCTGGGAGGGAGGGGCTTTCTCCTTCTCCTTAGCCGGGGATTTGGTGGAGGTCCCAGCTGAGCTCTTGGACTCCCGAAGCCTTTTCAACCTTGGCCCCGCTGGGGGGTTCCCGCCGAAGACCACGCCCCGCAGGTTACCTCCGGGCTGAGACATCTCTTCTGCCAAGAATAAAAAAAAAACATGGTTATTACAAGGTAGCAATCATGCAGAAATAGAGGCAAAAGGTTTAAAGGCAATGAGTAAGCGAATACTAAGGGAGCCCTACCCCCCGAGCTGGAAGAGTCTAAGACGATTGTCTCACGAACTGGCGCAGGTTCTAGGTCCGGTTCCGACTTGGGGCTGGACTCTTCTACATAATGCCTAATCCCCGGGGCATAGATGCCCCTCTGGAGCGCCGACCACGTGTGTAAGTTGGTCCCATACTCTAAGACGGTGTCCCATGGCAGGCGTGCCCTAACCTAAGAAGGGCTGTCACCCTCTGTATTCACGCAACTCAGAAAACCCCTGCATGTGGCTACAATAATATTTTTTTACCTAAGCTACAGTGGCATGCTTTCAAAGTGAACAGGGTCAGAAGAACTTACAGTATGTGGCTGGATGGTGAGCGAGATTGTTACGCTGGTAGGAGCTTCGTTGGTACAGTGACCTCCAAGGCTTTGAAGAAACTCGTACGCTTAAGCTTCGTGAACGGAGAAAATGAGAACAGCAGAGATGAGGGTTTCGTTCTTTGGAAGGTCAGGGAAAGAAGAAGGAAATTTGGAAAAAATTTTAATGATAAGGTGGCCCATGCGTGGGATGACCACCCCCTTTTATACAAGGGAAGGATCACGTGTAAAAGGCTCTTGGGAGACCCTCCACTCGAAATGTGAAACGACGGCTGGATAGTAGGCTAGGCCATTTAATGCAGTTCTCGTAGAGTGTACCGTCGCCACCCACGGTGTTCCACGTATCAGACGCCTGCGAAAAGAATGGAATGCGAAGGGTTGTGGGGGAAGTCTTAAAGCCCCTACTGTGGTCTCCTGTATATGACGTCATAGACCACGAGCAGGAGCTTGGGGGGCAGATGTATGCCCTGGTTTTACCAGGGCTGTTTAGCAGGACGAGCCTCGGACTAATCAGGTTTAGTCCGAGGCTCCCGCAGGCCGGAGGTTCTTTTTCCAGGACGGACCCTTGTAAGCTCGAGGGGGTCCTGTTTCCAGCTCACATTTGTTGCCAGGAGCTGAGAGTGACATCCGAAGGCCACGGACGGGAGCAGCTCGGGTTACGAACTGCTCAGGTCACGAGCTTCTCAGGAAGCTCCGACCCTATGGGAAGTCAACACGCAAGATAAACGTGCATATTCCTGCCATCACGTGCCCGATATCCCCCTGACTTCTCGAACACGCAGCAGGAACGTGCGTATTCAGACACCCACGGACGGGTTAGGCCGTGCGGCCCATTATCTCCTTCCATGCTGATTAGACCACACTTGTGTGTCAGGTTTAGGAATTAATCATGAATGTCACAGATTTGATATGACAAATGGTAAGGTCACGGGATGACCTCCCTACCAACTTCCAGGTGCCTTCTCCTATAAATAGGGAGACCCTGGGAGTTGATAGAGGAGAGAAAAAATAGTCTTTGAAGAACTATATACCTTGTAAACCAAATACCCAGAGAAGATCAATAATATTGACTAGTGGAGTAGAGGGATTTTAACCTTCGAACCACTTAAACACGTGTCTTGAGTCACCTAGTTCTTTCCAAAAGATTTCATATCTGTGACGGTTCTACTTTTAGTACTAATCTCTTTCTCTTCTTCTCTTAATTATGTGTTGCCGAAGAACCGCGTCAACACAATATATCTATGACCAGCAATATTGATCAAACATTATGTTATAATTAATATTCTTAAAGTATAGGTTAAACTTATAAAATCCATAACTGTTGTTATGCGTTTCCAACTAAGTCCCGACTTGAACCAAAATCCACGGTAACTAACATACTATTAAAAAACTACTACTACTACTACTACTACTACTACTACTACTACTACTACTACTACTACTACTACTACTACTACTATTACTACTACTACTACTACTACTACTACCATCTAGCTAGCTAAGTAAACATTCTGGGACTCTTCAATTCCCCCTACTACAAAGAATTTCGTCCCCGAAATTTACTTACCAAACAATTCCGAATACCGGGCTAACATGTCCTCCTCCAAATCCCACATTGCCTCCCGTTCAGAACTATTACTCCATAAGACCTTGACTATCGAAATATTCTTGGACCGTAATTCCTTCATCCATCTATCTAGGATGCTAACCGGTTTTTCCTCGTATCTCAAGTCTTTTTGGAGCGTTATTGAATCGTACTTGAGGACGTGAGATGGGTCTGACACATATTTACACAGCATTGAGATGTGGAACACATTATGGCTATCTGCTAAAGCTGGCGGTAGGGCTAATCTATATGCAACTACTCCCACTTTTTCCAATATCTCAAAGGACCTATAAACCGAGGACTAAGCTTTCCTTTCTTCCCAAACCGCTTCACACCTTTCATAGGAGATATCTTTAAGAAGACTTGATCTCCGACTTTGAATTCCACATCACGGTGCTTGGCATCCACATAACTTTTTTGATGGCTCTGAGCAATGAGCATACGATTTCTAATCAGCACTACTGCATTTGGAGCTTCTCTAACAGCTTTGGGTCCAAGAAGTGGCCTCTCTCCTACCTCGTCCCAATGTAACGACGATCAACACCTCCTTCCATAAAGTAGCTCATAGGGTGCCATCCCGATTGTTGACTGGTAGCTATTGTTGTAGGAGAATTCTATCAGTGGCAAATACTTACTCCATGATCCTTCGAAATCAAGTACACAAGCGCGCAACATAGCTTCTAAAAATGTATGGTATGCTCGGACTGACCATCGGAATAAGGATGAAATGTTGTACTAAGACTTAACTTGGTACCCATGGATTGCTGCAAGCTTCCCCAAAATCTCGATGTAAACACTGATCCTCTATCAGATACTATGGTCTTAGGGATTCCATGTAGTCTTACTATTTCTTGAACATAAATGTCTGCATATTGATATGATGTATACGTAGTCTTAACATGTAGGAAATGAGCCGACTTGGTTAGTCTATTTATTACTACCCAAGCTAAGTCGTGAAGCTTATTTGTTCGTGGCAATCCCGTCACAAAATCCATAGCTATGTCTTCCCACTTCCATTCTGGAATATTAAGCGGTTGCAATAAGCCTGCAGGCCGCTGATGTTCTGCTTTCACTTGCTGGCATACTAATCATTTAGACACATATTCTGCTACATCCTTCTTCATTCCCGGCCACCAATACAATGCCTTAAGGCCATGAGTCATCTTAGTTGACCCTAGATGAACTGAGTATGGGGTATTGTGCACTTCTTTTAAAACATTCAACTTAATCCCTTGATCATTCGGCACGCATACCCAATCCTTATATCTTAAGAACCCTTGTCCTGACATAGAGAAATCTGTGGCCTTGCCTTCCTTAACTGGATCCATATGTGCTACTAGTGTGTCATCATGCCCTTGCCCAATCCGTATATCCTCTAACAGACTTGACTGAATGGACAAGTTAGCCAGTTTACCGATGACTACTTCTATTCCGGCATTGATCAGCTCCTACTGTAGCAACTTTTCTATTCCAGCCAACGCTGCTAAGCTTCCATAACTCTTCCTACTTAGCGCATCAGCAACTACGGATGCCTTTCCTGGGTGGTATAGGATTTTGCAATCATAATCCTTTACTAGTTCTGAACACCTGCGCTGCCTCATGTTAACCTCCTACTGAGTGAAGAAATACTTTAAGATTTTGTGGTCTGTATAAATCTCACACCGTTCTCCATAAAGATAATGGTGCCAGATTTTCAATGCAAAGACCACTGCTGCCAACTCCATATTGTGTGTTGGATAGCGTTGCTCATATTCCTTCATCTGCCTTGAGGCGTAGACTATTACATTGTCATTTTGCATCAACACACAACCCAATCTTTGCTTTGACGCATCACAATAGACTACAAACTTGTCATTGGGTGTCGGTACATAAAGTACTGGTGATGAGCATAACTTATCCTTAAGCAACTGGAAGCTCTCTTCACACTTATCTGTCTAGTTGAATCTTTGTTGCTTCCGGGTCAAGTTGGTGAGTGGAGTGGCTATCTTAGAAAAGCCCTCTACAAACCTCTGATAATAACCTTCTAGTCCCAGAAAACTTCTTACCTCTGACGCGTTCTTTGGTCTTGGCCAATCCTTCACAGCCTCTACCTTAGATGGGTCTACAACAACTCCTTCCTTGGATACAATGTGCCCGAGGAATGCTACTTGCGAAAGCCAAAATTCACACTTCTTGAACTTGGCATAAAGTTTATGCTCTCTTAATCACAACAAGATCAACCTTAAATGTTCCTCGTGCTCGACTTTGTTCTTGGAGTACACCAAAATATCGTCGATGAACACTACGACGAATCTATCCAAGTAATCCTTAAAGACCCTATTCATTAAATCCATGAATGCGGCTGGAGCGTTGGTAAGACCAAAAGACATAACTAGAAAATTGTAATGTCCATAACGAGTTCTAAAAGCTGTCTCAGGAATATCCTATTCCTGTATCTTGAGCTAGTGATACCCAGACCGTAGATCAATCTTTGAAAACATGGTCGCTCCTCGATGTTGATCAAACAAGTCGTCAATCTGGGGTAGCGGGTACTTATTCTTAATTTTCACCTTATTCAGCACGTAGTAATCTATACACATCCACATACTTCCGTCCTTCTTCACAAATAGAACCGGTGCTCCCCAGGGCGAATGACGCGGTCTAATGAAACCCAAGTCTAAGAGTTCTTGCAACTTCGTCTTTAACTCCTTGAGTTCGATAGGTGCCATCTGATATGGTGCCTTGGAGATAGGCTCGGTGCCCGGTACTAGTTTGATTGTGAAGTCAATTTCCCGAGTCAGCGGCAACCCTGGTAAGTCGTCAGGAAATACTTCTGGGAATTCCTTTACAATGCGGACGTCTCCAACTTTTAGTGGTGTTTCCTTTACCACATCTGTGATGCTGGATAAGAATGCTTGACATCCTTTTTCTATCATTCTCTGAGCTTTAAGAGATTAAATAAGCAGTGTGCATAGTCCTGAAACTTGTCCCATAGAGCATAGTCTCTGACCGTCAGGAGTCTCGAACATCACTTTCTTGCGTTTGCAGTCGATGGTTGCGCCATGCCTTGCTAGCCAATCCATGCCCAGTATAACGTCGAAGTCTTTGATCTCTAGTTCTACCAAGTCTCCTTCTAGTTCTACGTCCTCAATTTTGATCAGTACGCCTCGTACTATCCGTGATGATAGGACTACTTCGTCCGAAGGCAACTCTGTTACAAACCTAGTTCTAAATCTTTCACAAGGTTTGTCTAATTTCTCTATCATTCCTAACGAGACATACGAGTGAGTGGCTCCCGAATCAAATAATATTGAACATAATTTATTGAGGATAGGAATCTGACCTGTGACCACTTTATTACTAGCTTCAAATTCTCCCTGGGTTAAGGCAAAGACTCTGGCAGGAACCATCTTGTTGTCCCTTTTCTCCTCTGGCTTGAGCTGGGGACATTTTTTCTTTCGGTGACCTTCCTGACCACAATTGTAGCATCCCTTGGTGTTTGTACGGCACTCACCAGGATGTTTCTTTTGGCACTTAGCACATTGCGGGTATTCTACATAACCCAACCTACTACCTCCATTGTTCGTTCGTGCTCCTTTATCGTTGTCGGACTGCTTGTTGTCAGGATGCTGTCTCTTCTCACCATTAATGTTGCTGGACTAATGGTTGTTGTGGTTGTTGTTCCGACCATTCTGAGGTTGACTCTGCTGTTTAGGCTCAGGCTTACTAGCTTCCTCCTTACTAACATTCGCCTGAAGCCTAGGGGGCAGAGCCTATCAAAGGAAATCCTAAGACAATGATACTTTTGGTTGACGATGAATGAAGACTCTATGTAGTATGTCAGAAGATTCCACAAGTGTCAGATGTTCTCCAAGATACCCCGAGCGACACCTAACAAATTAACACAAATGCAAAGCCCTTGGCCCTTCGGTATATGGGGGATTAACCTGATCGGAAAGCTACCTACGGGAAAAGGAGGAGTCTAATTTGTCGTTGTAGCCGTGGACTAATTCACTAAGTGGACTGAAGCAAAACCGCTCGCCACCATAACCTTGAAGAAAGTCTTAGACTTTGTGGTGAAGTATATCATATGTCGATTTGGCCTACCAAGGAAGATAGTCTCAGACTTTGTGGTCGGCCTGACATGCTCAAGAACCACCTGGGTGGTCGGCCTACCCTAATCTTCATAGGGTGGTCAGCCTAAACTCCCAAGTACACTTTACTGAGAAATACTCGCACTCGTTCAAACTGAGATCAAATAGGTCCAGCACCGAGAAGATCAAAGGTCCAACACCCAAAGGATTAACAGGTCCAGCACCCAGAGGGTCATCAGGCATAACACCTTGGTCTCATAGACCAACCAAGACTTAAAATTTGCCAAGTGGTTTCAACGGTGCATTATCTACCACGATCTAGAGAAACAACGAGAAACCCACAATCTCATAATCATGGGGAGGTGGACACGTATCTCCACTACCTAATAATCTATTGGGGTTTTATGCCCTAATTAAAACCCTATTTCTTTGTAATATCATTTTATTATCAATAAAAGAATAGAAATCATTTTTTGACTTGGTCAATCACTTTGCTCACATGTTTTATTTTCATGATTATTTGTTTAATATAAACTTCTATTAAATTACGAGCATATAGCTAATCGTATTTATAGTGACGTAATCACAGTGGAATATAAATATGATTATATGTTCAAATAAGTTAGTCCTAAGATTAGTTAGTGCACAGGATATACACCGACTTGCTAATCTACGATATGATCTACTTACACATTACAGTGTTATGTTCTTTCCAGAACATTAGCAAAGTAGATAAGATCGGATGTATTTGTTATATCGGACTGGATCGATATTGACAATTGATAAGATAAGTAAACATACCGTTATTATCTATTCTAGTCATATCATATAGTTGACCATGGGTCAATTCAATCTCAATTTTGAGTGGTTAGTATTCTAATTGATTGTATTATTTGAGCTCTTTGACTTGTTTGTTACCAGCTTACCCTACGGACTAGCCCATACTTACATCTTGGGAACTCAGTAGTATAATTGACTGGGAGTGTTAATCATAGATATGAACATCTATAGCTTCTGATGAAGAAGTGAAATGATGGTTTCCTTTTAGTTTGGTTCAAGGTGTTAAATGATAGAGATCTCATTTCAGTAATTAAATTAGTTTACTGAAATATCATTTACAAGGAACTAAGTGTTTTAAGGATAAAATACAATGAGGGGTAAAATAGTATTTTAGTCCTATCTCATTGTAGACCGTCTATAGAGGATTGAATGACAAATATGGTTGTAACAATGGATAATTAATAGCGTATCTATATTTGTTATAGAACGTTCTATGAATTCAAGAGTGAAATTCCGAGTCTATAGTGGAGTCACGAGGAATTAATAAGTTAGTAAATTTATTTGTTAGATTTATGATAACTTATTGGAGCTTGATTTCATAGGCCTATGGTCCCCATTGTACCTTGGATAAAATCATCTAGATAGTCTTAATTAATTGATTATATTGTCAAATAGAGTTATCAAAGTTGACCATGTCAATTTTGGATAGTTTTACAGAGTTATGTATTTTTTAGAAGAAAAGAGAAATTAGGGCAGATTTATTAATTAAGATAAATTTGTATCAAAATTAATAAATAAGTTTAAATCAAGGTTCAAATTATAAATAATTAATTTGATAAAGGATTTAAATAATTATTTAATTAATTAAATCAATAGAAAATAATACATGCCTTGATTTTAAGTCCAATGGGCTTATTATCAAATGGGAAATTTCACGGCCTAAAGCCCATGATAGTTTAGACCTAGTTTTTAAAATTGGCTATTATTTTATTGATTTTTTAATTAAATTAAATAGCCTAATTGAGTCTATAAAAGGAGTGCTTAGAGAGAATTCATAAGTTAAGATTTCTAAGACGACAGATAAGTTTAATCACTGGTTTTCTGATAGTTTTAGATTCTCTCTAAACACAAGTCCTTTTCTAAGCCTCTTTGTTATTTTCTCTTCTTCTCTCTGTATCTATCTCATGTGTTGAGAATTGCCCACTCTAGTCTAGGTGATTCTAAGGATACATTGGAATACTATGAAGAAATTAGAAGAACAGTTCAGTTTCTTGATAATACTCTGCGACAGAAAGGATACAAGAGTTAGAGAAACTGAAGGAAGGACTCTTTCATTCTGCTGCGTATCCTGTAAGTATTCTTATCTTTGTTTCTCTTTGAATTCAATTTTAGAAACATGTTTTAGGTTATCTCATATTAATTTGTTTAATATTAGATATACATAAAAATAAATAAAGATCCTGCATAAGTTTTCCCAACATAATCGTGTACCAAACCACGATCCCAGTATTACTGATCATGTAACTGCCCCTAGGTAGTATAAATAAGTGACCCAGGGTTTCGTTTCAAGGGATCACTTTTTCTGGAATTTTTGAGATTTGAAGAACATTTGGGGAGAAATTCTGGGAAAATCAGAAACGAGTGAATACTTTTGTTCATCAGTGTAATTTTCGAGTGATTCAATACTAAAAGCTAAGTGGATTAGGTTATTACTGTTCATCAGAACATGGCTAAACCACTATAAAATTTATGTGTGTTTGTTTAAGATATTTGTACTTTGTCATTTATTATATTTATTTCATTCAAAATGTGTCGTATACTGTACATACGGTCGTTGGCCAATTTCGCAGGTCAACAACATGTATTATTCGTGGTTTACCTAGATTGGGTAAAGAATCAGTGGGTAAGTGTGAGTCTTGCCAACTTGGTAAGTAATTGAAAACAAAACATAAATGTTTTTCTGATATTAATACTACTAGGGTGCTTGAATTGCCACACATGGATCTTGTGGGTCCTATCCAAGTAGAGAGTATTAATGAAAAAATGTACATTTTTGTTTGTGTTGATGATTTTTCTCATTAGACTTAGGTTGATTTTTTGAGAGAAAAATCTGATACATTTGATGCTTCTAAAACTCTTTGTTTGAAATTGAGAGTTGAAAAAGATTGCAACATAGATAAGATTGTTCGAATTCACAGTGATCATAGTAAAGAATTTGAAAATTCTCTGTATGATTATTTTTGTAAATCTTATGGTATCACTCATTAGTTTTCTACTCCTAAAACCCCAGAACAAAATGGGGTGGTGGAAAGGAAGTATCGTACCTTGCAGGAAATGGCTAGAGTCATGTTGAATAGCAAGAAGTTGACAAAATGCTTATGAGCAGAAGCTATCAATGCTGCTTATTATACCATTAATAGTATTATTCCTAGGCCAGGTACGTTTAAGACTCCCCATGAGATTTGGAAAGGTAAGAAACCAAATGTAAGTTATTTTCACACTTTTGGTTGCATGTGCTACATCTGAAGGGATCGTGAAAACATTGGCAAATTCGATGCTAAGAGTGATGTTAGAGTATTTCTTGGTTACTCAACTAATAGTAGAACCAATCGTGTATACAACATGAGAACTCAAACTATTTTCGAGTCAACTACTGTTGTAATTGATGATACAAAAGAGTTTTTAGAATTTTCAACAGAAGAAGAAATCAGGAGCCTTCTGAAGGAACATTCTGCTGCTACAAACGTTGATTTTGTGACACCGGAAGCTGAAACTACAGAGACAGTAGCAGAGAATAAAGAAACAGAATCAGATTCTCATCAAGTTGAAGATGAGCAGTTAGAGGAAAAACATGTGGAAATCATTACTGATTCCATTCGAATGGAACCCTCCACCAGGGTCAAGAAAAATCACCCAACAAATCTGATTATTGGAGATCTTGAGGAAAGCATGGTTACAAGGAGAAGGTATGTCAATCTTGTGCAATTTAATTGTTTTACTTCTTCTATTGAGCCAAAAAATGTGAAAGATGCCTTGACCGATAAATCATGGATAAATGCTATGCAATAAGAATTAGAACAATTTTCTAGGAATGATGTTTGGACACTTGTGGAAAGACCAAATCATACTAATGTAATTGGCATGAAATGGATTTTCAAAAATAAAAGTGATGAATTTGGAACAATAATCAGAAATAAAGCACGCCTAGTTGCACAAGGTTACCCGCAAATTGAAGGTGTTGATTTTGATGAAACTTTTGCACCTGTAGCTAGGCTTGAATCTATAAGATTGTTGTTATCTGTTGTTTGCACTATTGGTTTCAAATTACATCAAATGGGTGTAAAATATGCGTTTTTGAATGGGATCTTAAATGAAGAAGTATATGTTGAACAACCTAAAGGGTTTGAAGATCCTCATTTTCCTAATCATGTTTTTAGGCTAAAAAAAGCATTGTATGAGTTAAAACAAGCTCCACGAGCTTGGTTTGAAAGGCTAACCCAATTTTTGGTTACTCATGGTTATCGTAGGGAAAGTGTTGATAAGACTTTGTTCATCAAAACTGGTATAATCATTGCTCAAATATATGTTGATCACATTTTTTTTGGATCTACTTCTAACTCTGAAGTGCAGGTGTTTGTCCAACAAATGAAGGATGAATTTGAAATGAGTATTGTAACATCCCAAATTTCCTAATATGGTCTAGTGCCTGGATTAGGGGGTCAGGAGGCAATAATTATGTTAATTATGTATTAATATATTATGAGCATGTTATTATGTGAATTATATTATAATATAATATGCTTGCATGTTAGAAATGTTAAATACGTGTATGTGGGCCTGTTTCTTACAAGAAGGGCATCTTAGTAATTTGAACCACAGAGGGTATAATTGTAAATTTGAGTCTGTGTGATTGAGACCACAACATTATGTGGATATGTTTGAGTTACTCGACGCGAGGAGATCCTGATGAGCAAGTTAGCGGAAAGGTCACAGCGGGGTTTAATCTCCGGCTCAGGGTGAGCCTAGGGGTATTTTAGTAAATTAGTACATTACCGGGATTTAGCGAGTAATGAGAAATTATTTGGTAATCATGTGAGAATATTGGATGTAACAAAAATTATAGGATGTAAATTGTGAGTAGCGGGGTATGAGACAAAGGAAAAAATTGCCCTTGGGAGCATGTGAAGAATAAGCTAAGGGCAAATGGGCAATTTGGTCATTTCTGGAAAAATATGTGACTTGGTTGGCTGGGAACCTTTGAGAGGGCTTAGGAAACCAAAAGAAAACTCTCAACAACATCATTCTTTCTCTCTCTCTCTCTCTCTCTCTCTCTCTCGTTTTCTCTCTGTCTCTTGGAGCTTGGGAAGAATTTTGAGGAAAATTGGAGGGCCAAGCTTAGGAAATTGAAGGGATGGATTGGCTGAGTTGGGGATTCAATTCAGGGTGATTTTTATCTTTGAAATAAGAGCTTAAAATTTGATTTGGTTCTTGAAAATTATGTAGTTTTGTTTGAAGTTTAAGTGTTTGCATGCTTAATAGTTGAAGTATTGATGAGTTTTTAGTCTAGTAATTGCTAGGTTTTGCTATTGAAAATGATCATGTTGATTATGGGGATTGAATTGGAAGATTGGAATATAATTAGATTGTTTCTAGTTGGGTTAGGCTAAGGAAAAACCAAAATATTCTGGGTTCGAAGGGCTGAGTCGCGGCTCTGTTCTTGGTGTGTCGCGACTCTATGGAGCAAAAATGGGAGCCAGGTTGGCTTAGTGGAAAGGGCGCACCGTGGCGCCACTGAGGCAGGGTCGCAGCACGTGTCTGGAGGCCAGGGAAGCCGAGTCTCTGATTAGATGTGGGACGCGGCATGGGATCATGGGGCCGTGGCCCTTAAGGGGATTTTTGGCCTTGAGTATGTTTTGGGTTTGTGGACTTAACCTTTTGGGCTCGGGATCGATTCTACTCCCGTATTGGGTGGAATTCGACATCCCGGAGGCTAGGACTCAGTTTGAAAGCCTTTAATCATTCTTTGTTGATGGAATTCCTTATTATGGTTGTGACTAGGTCAACGCTAAGGGCTCGGATCAGGATCGTACTTAAAGGACGTCGCTAGTAACTTGCTTTTGGATCGAAGGTAAGAAAACCGCACCCAGTATGTGAATGTGTGATTAGGGCTTAACCCAATGATTAAATGTAGACATGATTCAGGCACTGGCCTTGTTAATGAGCATGCTTATAATTATTTTTGTGAACATCTGGTTAAGTACACTGAAATGCGCATGATTATGATTATGCGTACGTATGTTGTTTGAGTGTATTATAATACATTGCATTTGTACTTATGTGTGATAAATGAAATAGGTGATTGTCTATTGTGATTAGAGAGCTCGGTTTATAAACCAGGGGATTATTAGGATGTTAGTTGGGATCGACTTATTAGTCTAGGATACATTGGATTTTGAGAGACTCGTCTTATAAGTCGAGGGTCCTAAAGCTTGGACTTATAAGTCGAAGGCTTATGAGGCTCGACTTATGAGCCGAGGACCAGTAGGAGTCAGCTTATGAGCTGAGATTGGCATTATCTACGTGGAGTGTGGGCCACCATGGCTGGGCCACCCTGGGAGTGCAATACGCACTTGACTGGCTCGAATGCCAAACAAATGGAAAGGGAGTGTGACACGCACCTGACTGGCTTGGATGCCAAAAAAATGGAAAGGGAGTGCGACACGCACTTGACTGGCTCGGATGCCATACAAATAAAAAGGAGTGCGATACGCACTTGTGTAACCCTGTGGTTGTTACTCTCTATATCTGATTGGGAGAGTTCAACTTTTAAGCTTAAGATTTGCCTGTGTTATCTAACAAATGGCCTGGCTTAATAGTCAAGGTTACAACATGCTCTACAGACTCGACTTATCAGTAAAAGGTTAAAGGATTCGACTTATCAGTCGAAGATTGAAAGGCTTGACTTATCAGCCAAAGGATGAAAGGATTCGACTTATCAGTCGAAGGTTAAAGGACTCGACCTATCAGTCGAAGATTACAAATTTGACTCAACAGTTGAAGGTTACAAATGCGACTTACCAGTCGAAAAACAAAGACTTGACTTATTAGTCAAAGGTAAAACACTTGACTTATAAGTTGAAAGTTAAAGGACTCGGCTTACCAGTTGAACTCTAAAGGAATTGACTTACTAGTCAAAAGCTTATGCACTCAGCTTATTAGTCGAGAGTTTAAAGGCTCTACCCAAGAGTTGAGGGCGGCAGTAACGTGCCAAACGTTGACCGATAGGGTTCAGCCAATCCAGAAGCGAGATATATGTTTGAATGCTTCTAAGGTCTTCGGAAATGTTAGCATCACACCCTTTTGGCCAGCTTTAGGGCCGATTGTATGAAAGATGGAGATGGGCTCTAGTGTGGCACTGTAGCCACTCAGCTAGGTTAATTGCATGCATTAATAGGATTATTATTACTTGGCATGTTAGTTGTAAATCTATGATATGGCAGTGTACTGCTTATAAGTATGATTATGTTTTCTTGCTGAGCCTCGGGTCACATGTGCTAGTTGGTGCAGGTAAAGAAAAGGAAAGGTTGGTTCAGCCATGAGTTGGAGAGCTTCAGGGGTGGAGTGTACATATGCGGCCTGCTCGTCCGCCACGGCCGAGGTTTCCAGTTGGAACTAGGATTAAACCCTGATTTTGTCGACTAGGTCGGCTGTTGTATTCGTTTTTGGGTTTGTAACCGTTTTAATTTACAATGGAATTCCATGCATGGAAGTTAAACATTTTTAATAAAATTGTTTACTTTGATCGAAATTTTTTGTACCTAAACTTGTGGTTAGTTTAATTACACAGTTTAAACTCAAATGACTCGTTTAGCGAGTTAAGCACTATTTAAACTACATTGTGTAACAGTCCTTATTAGGAGGGCGTTACAAGTATGGTTGGAGAATTGATATTTTTTCTAGGGTTGCAGGTGAAGCAAAGTGAAGAGGGTACGTTTGTATCCCAATGTAAGTATGCAAAAAATCTGGTTAAAATTTTTGGTCTTGAAACAGCAAAGCATGCTAAAACTCCTATGAGGACCACAACCAAATTTACCAGGGATGAAAATGGTGTCAAATTTGATCCTACACTATATAGAAGTATGATTGATAGTCTTTTATATCTTACAGCTAGTCATCCTGACATAAGTTATAGTGTTGGAGTCTGTGCTAGGTATCAAGGGAATCCTATGAAATCTCATGTAGTGGCTGTGAAAAGAATTATTCGTTATATACATGAGACTGTTGATTATGGTCTTCGATATTCTAATGAAACTAATTCTAACCTTGTGTGCTTTAGTGATGATGATTGAGCAGGTAATGCAGATGATAGAAATATCTTTTTTTATTAAAATATCAATTTTTGTTTCCCTTATTGTGCTTTTCGGAATTCACTTTCAATTTCTTGGGATTTGTGGAATATTTACATTCCTTATTTAATTGTATTTTATCACAATTTGTTTATAAATGGAAGTAATATCTTGTAAATATTCAGTACTTACTCAAAGCCATTTCAGGAATATTTATCTATATAATTTTCGTGCAGCTCAAGTTTATAAAAATCAGGAAACTAAATCTTTGTTATCATTAATTGTTATTTCTATCTTGAGCTTTTTGATCTGACACAGGTATTAGCTGTCTCCACCAAAATCGTATCTGTCGGATCATCATCTTCTAAAAAAGGCAATTCTTCATCAATCAAGAATATCTTCAATTATTCTTGCCTTTATTAGGAGATTCTTTCTCAGCCTTTATGAGCACGAAAAAAGGACTCTATCAATAGGGCTCTAAAGGCAGTGAGAAAAAGTGGACTCTTAGATGCATAATTTGTGAGTGTATTGTGATATTTGTGAGAGTTCCTTTTTTATATTCAAGATCATAGTATTCACGTGATCTTGTAGAAATATGAGAGTTTAGTTTATGTGGTGAGTTTATACCACGTTCATGAGTGAATACACATTGTAATTTGAACTCAACTTTTATAAGTCTTCGGGAGAGGATTTTTACAAGCCTTGCGTTGGGAGGATGCAAGCACTCATTGGCCATTGAAGGGAGTTCAAGTGGTTAAGCATTTCAATAAGGATCAGATTAGTGAAGAGATGTACAACAAAGTTGCGACAAATCTCAAGAGGGAGTCTTGTTTTGTTTAAGTCAATATTTTGTACTTGTGATTCTTTATTAATTGGTTTTATTCTCTGGGCGTGGCCCCAAGGAGTAAGTTATTCGAAAGGGTTTCTGAACCATGTAAAAATTCGTTGTGTTCTTTATTGTTTTGCACTATCTTTTTATTGTGTTCAGTTTCTGTCGTAACAAGTTTGGATTCTATCCCGACAAAACTGCAATCTGTTTAAACAGTTAATTATCATTCCGCACTTTAATTAATTCACATGGTAATTACTAAAAACGGAATTTCAATAGGTATTATGAAAGATTCATTAAAACAAGAAAATAACTTCTCATGTTTTTTAGAAGTCCTTCTTGAAGAAGCTGGTGAATCACTACTTCTCTTAAAAGCTCCTCTAATTTCAAAAAGCTCTTTCTATATTTCATCCAAACACACCTAAAAGTAACTTTAAGACTTCAAAAGCTCTTCCAAAGTAATGCCAAACACCACTTAGGTCTCGTCCAAGCACACATAATGGGAGGGAAATTTTTTTGAATGACCAAGGGTGGTTATTAGAGGTTGAGAGGGAGTTAGAGCCATTATCCCTCATTTGCATCAGCCATTTGCAATATTGGAAAGAAGGGCCGAGAGGGAAGAAGGAGAAGAAAAAGAAGTGCACGGTGCACTTGTGGTGTTGTACGACACAAGTTTAAGGAGAAGAGAGAAAGGTGAGTGTTTTTCCTTGGGTTTGCCTTGATTTTCACATCTTGAACACGTTCATTAAGTCCCTTAATCCCTTAGAGAAGAAAGCAAAGGAAAGAAGAGAGTGTTCTTGGGAGTTCGACACAAGAACAGTCCAAAAAAAAAAAAAGTAAGTACGAGTCTACTTTGTCTTGATTTTTCTCTTAGATTCTGAGTACGAAATTCATGTGGAATGGTTTGGTGGTGTTCATAGCATTGTGGACTAAAGTGGAGAGAAAAAGGAACCACAAGAAACCAGCCACAGTAAGAGGTACCAACCCGTGAACTTCCTTCGTAGTTTATGGTACCGATTATTTTTCATTTTTGTTCTTAGTTGGCCTATGGATTTGTGGGCTGTTTTGCATGGATTCAATTGGTGTTTTGGGACTAGAAACATACCTTAAGGGGTTGGGGATAGTTTAATATTTTTGTTCTTGAGATTTGAGACGGTTCGGTGGTGGTTAAAGATTGGGAATGGTGGCTGGCCGTGCATGGAGGTGCCACTTTGAGTGGTCACGGATGGAGGCCGATAGTGGTGAGGGTGGTGGTTGTGGTGGCGATTGTGGTGGCCGAATGGTGATCATGGTGGTTAGGAGTGAAACAGTGACTGCCTAGGTGAGGAACCATGGAATCGAGCAAGGCTTGGGAGAGAAATGGTTGAACATGTATAAGGATGAAGACAATGGGGTGGTCACGTGCATGTGTTCAACTGGTTACAAATGGTTACAGATTTGTAACCAAACAGACCAAAATTGTATATGGTCCCAAAAATTTGGAATTTTGTCGCGAGGCTCGGGATTAGGTACCCCAAAGTCTAAGACCTGATTTTTGAGGGACGGGGTTAGAAAATTTATTTAGGAAATATACATGTTTAATAATTTATGAGCAAGGCTCGGAAATTATTACTTAAGCTTCAAGAAAATTCTAGGCTTGGGGTTTAGTTCCAAAGTTTAGATTTGATGGCTTATAACCTACGAAATATTTTCAAGGACTTCTAAAATATTTTAGGTTGTACAATATTACTTATTTTAAGTCTTAAGATCAAGAAGTGGGCTCGGGACTCGTGTTTTGGATTTGAGTATCGGAAAATGGAATTTTAAGAAATAATTGGAGTTTCGACTTGAAATTTCGAACATAATCTAGGATAAAATTATTATTGGAAATAATATTTTTCTAAGTTGAGTTCAAGATTTTGAGAGGGGTATTATGGTCATTTTATCCCAAGGGCTCGGGTTTAGGCCAGGGTCGGGAATTTCTATTTTTTATTTTAAATTCCCTTACATATATTTAAAATCTTAGTAAGCATAAACTAAGTTATAATTGTCCCAATATGATTATAGGGTCTAAACGCAATCGGAAATACTCACAAGGACATGATTCACGAAAGCTAAGGACAAGAGGTAAGGAAGTGTACACCAAGGGTAACTTAGCTTGTTGTGATCTTAGTGAATTTTTTGCATGTTTGTATGCTGCCAGTTGAATTCTAGTTGCTATATATGTGTGATTGTATGGCTGGAGATGCATAATAGTACCCATCTGTCGGGGTTGAATGTACTTAGTTCAGTAAAGTTATCATGGATGCAAATGTGCAATATTTGTGATTGTCAAGGGAAACCTTGTGAGGGTGGGTCCCATATAGTCGTACAGTGGGGTTACCCGTCAAGTTAGTAAAGTCATCGTGTTTTAGCGAAGTGTACCCCCTTTGGTATGGGAGGTAAGTATTCTCTGGGTCGTGGAAGCCACATGGGGATCATGACCCCATAGATAACTCGATGGCTCAGTTATATGTTCTTAGTATGTTACGCAATGCTTTGACTTACATGAATGTTATAGATGCGTTTCTTAGTTAACAATTTCTAGTTGTGCATTACTGTTATGCCAAGTTGATTAGTTAGTAGAATTATAAGTTGTAGCTAGCTTCCTTACTAAGCGTTGTAGCTCATCAGTTACTCTGTGTGTGTAGGTAAGGGTAAAGCTTAAGGAGCGGTGCAATGAGTTGGACATGATTCTGTCTGAAGTATGCATATTGTGAAACAACCGACCTGCAAGGTTGTCAGGGTTCTCTTAAGTCTTCCGTTAAGTCCAGTAGCAGTTTATAAATTCTATGTTTACTAGTTTATTTAAAGAAAGCCCTATGGCCACAGACAATTTCTTAAAGTTACATTTAACTACGCTTTGTTTTTAAAAACGATGGGATCTCATCCAAACACTGTTTTATTTCAAAGTACCCCAATGTAAGATTTTTCTAAAATTTTCTTTAAGTTTATTTAGTTCTTAACATCTGATTCTTACCAAAGTTGACTGTAAGGGTCCAGTGGACCCCGAAAAGTCCTAGTCGGGTCTAGTTAAGAAAATTCGGGTCGTTACAATCTCTTTGTCTACTATTGAAGCTGAATACATTGTTGTTGGAAGTTGTTGCATTTAATTGTTGTGGATGAAACAGATGATGACTCATTATGAGTTTTCTCTTGACACTTTAACTATTTTCTGTGATAACACCAGTGCAATTAACATTTCTAAAAATTTTGTTCAACATTCACGCACTAAACACATTGACATTCGTCATCACTTCATTAGAGAGCTTGTTGAAAATAAAATTCTAGTTCTAGAATATGTTGAAACAAGTAAGCAAATTGTTGATATTTTTACCAAAGCTCTTGATTCGATTTGTTTTGATTCCCTAAGGAATTCCTTAGGTGTATGTTCTATTTAAATTGTGTTATTTGCGCATCTTGTTATTCTTGCCAAATCTGTCTTGTTTAAAATCAATCGTGTCTTGTTGTTGTCCTAGAAGAAACTGTCAAACTCAAAAGAAAAGCATATTAGTATAGTTTCTTGTTAAACTCTCTAGCGTATCTCTATTATAAATGTTTAGTCATATGAAAATTAATTAATTCCTCCTAGAAATATTTGAGTTCATCAATGTGTTATGTTCAAGCGGCCATTTTAAAAAAAATTAAAAATAAATGTTTCAAGCTCCTTTGAAAGAATATAGCTACCTACTTCAATGTGTAAAAGTCATCTCTGAGTAAGTTGGAACTATGTAATTATCACTTATGTAGAAGATACGCTACCATTGAAAAGGACTACCATTGAGGTAGTGTGACAACGTCTTCATTGGGTAAAATTCTCAGAAAAAGTCTTTTTGAAAACTTGGGCAATGTTCCCTGCTTTCACTTTCACACACAATTGCTTGAAATATTTTTTTTTTTTTAAAAATGTAAGTAAAAAAAATAGTTTTAAAAACTTTTACACACTAATTGATCTTCTTAAAATATTTGGCTGTGACTGAGTTAATTGTTTTCCTGCATAACATTTATGATAGAAATACAATAGGTGATTAACTTGTTACTATAATTTATGTTTTTCTTACGAGTTTGATTTTTTTTTTCATCAAGGACAAAAGTAAGAAGATTGGTTGATACACTTGATAAGTTTTATGGAAAAATAACAGGATTTATTTATATATATATAATTAATAAAAAATTTGGACTGAATTTTAAGAGTCTAGGTAAAATATTGGTATTTTGTTCTTGTATCAATTTTAATTCTTGAACTCCAATTTTGCTCTAAGTGTGGACGATTTTGTGTGATTGGTTGGTTTTTTTTAAAAATAAAAAATTATAGAAAAAAATTCGATGTTGGGTGATTGGTTGTTTGATAAGTGTTGACAATGTTGTGTGATTGGATGATTACCAATCGGTTGGGTAAATTGGATGAGGTCCAAGCTTCTATTCTTCAACAACTCAGTTCTATTAAGAAGTTCCTTGCTACATGATTAGTCTTTTTATTTTTTTCTTTCATGTTGAACTTTGTGTTTGGTTTTTCTTCTGGTCCTTTCTTTTGTTAGTTTCATTTGGCAATTTGATAGACAAAAAGGGGTAGAAAACGTTGGTGTTTTATTTTATTTTGTTTACGTGGTTACAACTCTGGACCCTTTTTTAAGGGGAAGCTGTGTGTTAAACTTTTTGAAAAGTTAACATGGTTGTTTAATTATATTTTATGTGTTAGTGATCCTACTTGCAGGGGGTATTTAAATACTCTAATCTTTTTGTTAACACTTAATCTTTTTGTAGAGTTGTTTGTGTTTTAAAATAGGAAAATAAAAAATATTGTGTATGCCGAAAGGGGAGATTGTAAAATCCATAATTGGCAATTTAAGATTCGAAAAATATTTGTGATTTATTGTGTTTATTTTCGGTTATATAAAGAAAAATATCCTTGATTTTATTGCCTTTAATTTATGATATTTCTTCTTTATAAGGTTTTGTATTTTTGGTAAGAATAAAGTTTCCTTATTTTCATATCTTTTTAGACTTTATTTTCTTTCCAAAATTAACTAATTCTCTTGTTACCCGATTGCATCTTTAGACATCCAAGAATGGGTAACTTCTCAATATCTCTAGACAGCTCTCAACCAGCCAAGAATGGGAACTACTCAAAGTAAGTCAAATGATGAACTTGACCATGAACAGGTCCAGATTCATCAGTTTGCAACTACAGAATCTCTGTCTGTTCCAACGATTTTCGCTGCATTTATTGTGATTGAAAGTTAATTTTGGAAACTTTCATTGTGTGTGTTGTGCGTCTAGAATTGTGTAAAGCTGACTTTGGTTAAGTATTTTGTGTATAAATACAAACCAAAGCATCAGCCCTAAGCACATCTTCTTCGCCTTAATTTCTTAAACTTTTAGAATAGTGTCTTTCTTTTGTAAAGGATAGTTGCTCTGCTATTCCTTGGTTATTTTGTGTGTCTTTGCAATTGCTTATGTGTTAAGCAAAATCTCAAATAGAAGAACGTGAAGAACAACCTTCGGGAGAAGGTTCATTAAAGTATTGCATCGAGAGGAAGCAAGCATTCATCAAGCAATTTAAAGGGAGTTCAAACATTGGTGTCTTAAGGAGATTCATTCAGCAAAGAGAGAGTACATCAAGTTTGCGGCAAAACCATTAGAGAGAGTCTAAGTTTTGTTTAAGTAAATTACTTTGTACTTGTGAAATTTGACTAATGAATCTTATCTCTGTGCGTGACCTCGTGGACTAGTAATATCCGAAAGGATATTGACACCATGTAAAAAAAATTGTGTCATTTTATTAGTTAGTCAATTTTGTTTTATCACACTGATTTGATATTCTGTAGTGACATGAACTTGATATGTAGCTATAGAATATTGGTTTGCTGTACCAACTTATTTGTTCCGTATTTAATTAAGTTGGTTAATTAAATAAAAAATTGGCAATCATAAATTACGGAATTTTAGAACTTTCCAAACCGCTATCTCTTAGGTGGTGATAAATGCATGTTAAATAAGTTGTTCCAATAATAATACTAAATATTATTAAATTTACTTTATATACTTAATAATTATTTAAAAAAAATGGTCTCGCAAAACTTTTTTTTTAAGAAAAATAAGTATATTTTTTTAGTGTTTTTTAAATAAAAAAGTAATTTGAAATAACTAATAATAAAAAATTCAAACATGTATTTAGAATGAAAAAAATAAAAATAATATATTACTTAATTATTTAACACATAATTTAGAACAAAAATAGCTCTCTCATTCTTACTTTTCTTTTTATATATTTTGGTCAACTGAATTTTATTGGGAAAATGTAAAGCTCTTATATATTTGATATTACTTTGTTTAATTTTATTTAGAAAATTTATTAATTATTATATTTATATTATTGTCCATATAAATTTAAATAAATAATTAATATTACATATAAAAAAAAAAGACATAAACATATTAAAAAATTAAACTAAAATATTTGTATATGGTTTTGTTTTTTAAAATAATAATATAATAATTTTTTAGATCACAAACTACCATATTCAAAGGACACAATATTTATGATATTATTCAAAACACACCAGCCATTTTAAAGACTAGGTGGTATACTCTTAGTCGGCCACACAAGGGGGATTATGTGTTAATTTGTGGCTTAATGGAGTGTTGAATAAGCTAGGCTATTGATTCATTTTACCATCTCTAGAGAGAGATGCTCTCAACTTGATTAAAAAAAAAAACTCACTCTATCTCTCTCTTCACTCTATGGTCGAAACCCCCTAAGCCCCCACCCTCCTCTCCAAATTTCATCACCAAACACATGATCTTAATAGTTCAAAGATCATGGACCAAGAAGCAATCTACTCTTTTTTCTTAGTTAATATATGATCTAGATTGTTTGCATGTGGAAGACTTAAAGGTGACGAAAGGGTTAAAGAATGATTTTTAGGTTCTAAGGATACCCGCCAAAGCCTAAGACCTCCAAAAGGTAAAATCATGAGGAATTTGGGTTTTGATTAGAAAAGTGATATGTGGTTAAGTTGCATGTAATATTTCTTTGAGTTTTTAAGTTTTGCAATCTGTTAGAGAAGCTACCTAAGCTATGCATAATATAAAGATAAATTTACATTCTGTACTGGTTTTTATAATTTAATTACAAAAATATATTTTCTAATTTAATTTACAATACTCCCATTTTTATACCGTTTTTTCAACTTTTTTAAAATTATTTTTTTTGTTTTTTTTTTCACGGTACGAGGCTCCTCTCTCTCTCTCTCTCCACTATACTCCATTTTTTTTTATTAATTTCTTACTTTTTTTTTCTTATCATTAATTTCAAAAATATTTTCCGGTCACACTGCTAGTTGGTTGGGCTCAAAAGTGGTATTATCGCGACCTACTATTTGAGGTGATCATTTTGTTATGTGGGAAGCATATATTTTTTGGCCGCCGCTGGAGAAGATGACTAGAATAAAAAACAATCTTTTAGTTTTTTTTTTATATTGTGTTGACCAACAAGTAACTAAATTTTAAACTTGATCAAAATTTAATATACTTGTTGACCGCGATTTTGGCCAACGACGTGAGAATGTCAAATACGAAAAAAACCTTCAAGAGACATAAACGACGCAGACGATTTTGAAAAGAAAGTAAATAACACACGTAATTTTTATAGTGGTTCAGCCCCAATATGTTGGTAATAGCCTAATCCACTTAGAGTTTTGATTATAGATCTACACTCAAGATCAGATGAATCTGAGCCAACTGAGTTTCTTCAGTGCAGATTACAAGAATACAAGAATTCTCTCAAATACAAGTACTCTCTCTCTCTAGAAAATTAGAATCCGAATCAAAAAGTCCCCTTTATGATGCCATAAGCCTTGTATTTATAGGCTTAGGATCGTACAGATGATATCCCCCATAATCGGGATATTTTATTATTCTCCTTATATTTAAATTACATTAATATTCAAAACGTAACAATATACTATAATCGTGGGATAAATGAGAGATTCCCGTGTATGCCAAGACCGATTCTTGTTGAAGTCGTTTCTTGGAATCTTGACATAGTCCTCCTCTATCTGGTCGAACACACCTTCACTGGGCAGTCACGCACTTGACTGGGCAGTCATGCACTTGACTGGGCAGACATGCACTTAGCTGGGCAGACATGCACTTGACTGGTCGAACATGGTCATGACTGATCGGCCAAGTTCATGCCTGGTCGGACAAAGTCATGCCTGGGCAGGCAAGGTCATTCCTGGGCAGACAAGGCCACTCCTGGGCAGACAAGGTCACTCCTGGGCAGACAAGGTCACTCCTGGGCAGACAAGGTCATGCCTGGGCAGACAAACACGTGACTGGTCGGACAAGGTCATGCCTGGTCGGTCATGACACTTCTCAAGCCAGTCAAAATTCTTCATCAGTCTACCGGGTCACTTTATCACAACTTTGAGGAGCCAATATATTTATTGACTATTAATGTATCATTTACGGACCATGTACTGCCACTTGTCACCTCTATTGCCACGTCATCGATCTCCAATTTTTTGGGGATAACAATACTAAAATTTGTATTCTTATTTTATCTTTAAATGATACTATAGTTTATTCTAAACAACATAAATTTATTTAAAAACATTACAAGTATCTTTTTTAAAATAGATTCTTTAGGATATTGTTTGGTAACTTTTAAATAGAATATAAAAAAGACTATTTTTGATAACTCACTAAGTTTGTTGGTTACTTTAAATTTGTGGCATACTAAAAAAATTAGTCATATATCAAATGGTAATCAATTGATATCGTAAATGATTTATAAAAGTGAAAATTACATATAATATTGATTTTTTTCATTTTATTTACACTTTTGCCATCGCGACCTGCTCTTGAAGGTGATCATTTTGGTATATGACAAGCATGAGTTTCTTGACGTCGCTGGAGAAAATGATGGGGATGGGGTAGTTTTTGTGTTGTATTTGAAAAATAACGTTTAAGTTTCTTTTTAGCTTTGTTTATTAAAAAAAATGGAAAAGTTTCTTAAAAATTGAAATAAGTAATTTCTGTGTTGTATTTAAAAAGTAACTATGTAGTTATTTTTTATTTTGATAAAATAAAACGTAATAATAAAATACCGAAATGTGTATTTATTATTATAATTCGAAAGTAACTTTTAAGTTTATTTTTTGTTTGATTAATAAAAAAACACTATTACACCCATATAAATTACATTAGTGACTAAAAAGTGAATTAAAACTTTTCATAAAAAAAATTACTATATAGTATACTAAAAGTAACTTTTAATAATTAGCTATATAGTAATTTGTTATATTTTATTGTAACTCATTAGTTTCTAAAAAGTTACTAATTGGCAAATTAAAGTATCTTAAGTAATAAGACACTATAATATAACTTTAAAAGGACTAATCAGTGTCTTGAGATAAAAAAAGTTTCAAAAAATAAGTATTGGAGGTAACCAAAATGTATATAAAATAATATGCTATAAAAATAATTTTTTTCATGAAAAAAGTAACTAATTGGTAACTTATTAACATTTTAAGTAACCAAAATGTTACTTTTTTAAACCCAGAAAAACGGGAATGTGAGTATACTTGAAATAGTTTTTGGCTTTGAGGAATTAGCTTGAAATTATTTGGATATGCTTTTCTATTCTTGATTTTTGGGTATACTTGTTGTGAAATGCGAAGTTGTTAGGATCTTATGTATGAGTATTTGCTTAATCTCTAATAAATGGTGTGAAGCATGCTAAGATTTATGTATATGTATATTGCCTTGGTGTTAATATGATTGTTACCTTTGCATTTTTGGTTAAAGGATATTTAGACATACATTTATAAAATGAAGGTTTTTTGTTGTTACTTTTTTTTTTATGTTATAAGCATGGTGAATATTTGTGTAATAGAAAAGATAATAGGGTATATGTTCTATATATATATAAATATAAATATATAAATGAGCTAGAATTTGTGATAGTTTTGTATCGTGAATTTATTTAGAAGCATGGTAGCTTGGGCCTATTATAATAATATATGATATGTGCTTTATAAATCTAAGAACATGACAATTATTATTATTATTATTATTGTAATTTTATTCTTTAAGGAACATGCTAGGTTGTTGATTTATGATTTATATGCTATGTGATGATTTTGTGTAATGAAAATGAGTAGAAAGAATGATTATGGCTTTGATTTATAGTTCATGATTTTATGTGATTAAATGTGCAAGAAAAATAGAAACATGCCGAATATTTTGATTAATTCTTTTAGCAAACATGAATCAAGCCAATATCTTAGCTTTGTCTTATGAATTTATGAGCATAAATAAATGTTTGAGTCTTTATTCATATTAGACCATGTATTATCTTACGTGTCAAGTATTATTTTAAGTGGTATATATTTTATGAAAGTAATGAATATAGTAACATGCTAGGTTTGAATGTTTATTTGTATCTAAGTGATAAATGTTAAAGCTTGCTAATGATATATGTGGTTTAGGAAATTGAGTTATTATTTCGTGGGATAAAATTTCATGTTGTTAGTATGCCATGTGTTTTGGCCTACACTTATTTTTTTAGATTGAAGTTTGTTTAAAGTTGTTTGATAATAGTGTAAAAAAATGAACTTTTATATATAAAAAAAGACACATGGTAAAATCTTTAGTTCCATTTTTAGGATTTAAAGTGAGAATTTTAAAGGGCCTACAAGGTTTCGATCAAGATTGTTTTCAATGTTTAAAAATTGTTTTGGTATTGGTAATGAGATCCAAGTAATTTTGTTTGATACTAAGGTGTTTGAATGTTTGTAATCATGCTTTATAAACTTGTTGGGAGGAGCTTAGAGTTTTCGGCCTAGTGGTATTATTAAGAATATTTTGACGAATCATGTGTTTTCTATAACATGTCTAAAAGGACTAAGAAAGGTACTTTTGAATGAATGGCACATTTTCATGGACCATGAAAATGTAAATGTAGTTTTGTGTAATTATGTATGAATTATGTGAAATTAAAACAAGATGTATGTTTTCAATTCTAGGCTCTTTGGGAAGCAGTGTTGATATTTATGTGCTTAGACTTGAGGTAAGGAAGTTAGATATATTTTCTTTCATTATGTTGATGTTATATTTAGCTTTTCCTTGAGTTTTATGCTTGTTGTTTGCAACTAGAAAATGCTACAACATTATGATTATTATTTCCGAGTTATATGATGCTGTCAGGATGCTACAACATCCACTGTTTGTTATTTCTGAATTATATGTTGCTGCCAGAATGCTACAACATTGACTGATTATTGGTTTTGGAATAAATGTTACTAATTTGATGCTACATCATCGAACAATTTGATTTTTGGAATTAGAAGTTCCTGAATTTAAACGCTACTGTATTTTATATGTTGATGAATATGAATGCTACAACATAATTTTATGTGTTATGATAAGTTTATGATTTGTGACTATGTTGTGTATTGGCATGCTACTAAGGTATGACGCAGCATTAAAACAGAAATGTTACTAAGGTATGACGTAACATTTGTGCTACTAAGGTATGACGTAGTACTAGAAATAGAAGTGTTACTAAGGTATGACGTAACACTAGGGCAGACGTGCCCACAAATGTTGCCTGAGGGAAGGCCAATAGGGGACAAGTCCCACAAATGTTATGAATGTTCTTTGAATGTTATGTATGTGTTATGATAAAGCTATGATGAATATGAATAATATATATGGAGTTTTCTATTTATGATACTGATGATATGTCTGTTGGGAATTGTGCCCTTAAATCAATTGTAGTTTACAATGGTTTTAATGAAATAAATGAATGAATTGAATTGTTGTATATATGTAGCTTATGCACTATATTATTGTTAATAATATTAAGTAAATATCATAAAATTCCCAAGTTCATCTATGTGGTCTCAATATCATATTGGTATGAGAAGATCGAGATTGAGATAATGGACTTAAATAGTTCACAGTAAAATAAAGTTATGGAATCTTTAGATTAGTTACTGCTAGTACAATCCACTAGTATTATGAATACATGTGAACTAGACCCGGGTTACTAGTGTAGTAGGACACTTTAGTGGATGTACTTTGCACACTGAGAGTATGTAGAACTGGACCAGATATGATTTAATAATACTTGTTTGAATACCGTTTTGTAGTATCATAAAACACATCAACTGATGATCATATACAAACTAGTCTTAATCCTGAAGTTACTATGAACTCCTATATATTTCATTTGATCCTTTGATTCATGTGTTACAGTTTGTCAAAATGATCAGGCTAAGAACTATTGTTTTGAGGACTCAATGATGTATATGGCTGGGGACATTGCTTAACAGATATGGAATCTATACCCTCTTATAGATTGAATGATGGTTCCCTATTGGGTTGGCTTTTGGAACTGAAAAGGTTATTGACGTCAAATTCATAATCATGTTATGAATTAACCTTCACTAGTAAAGTCAATGGTCCACTAGGAATCAAGATATAATTAAAAGGGTAAAACAGTAATTTATTCCCACTTAATTATGAATCATCAATGGATGATTAATTTGTATGTAATGATTATATCAATTGACACTTTATGGTTTCAATAAAGTACTCGGTAAATATATGTCTTTAATTCTCAAGAGTATAGTCTCATATTTATAGTGAAGTAATCATGAGATTAATAAATATGATTATTAAATCAAAGAGTTTTGGTTAATAATCTTTTATTTATTGGAGCTTGGAATTATTGGTTCATTGGTCCCTAGGGAGGCTCTATCAACACTATTCAAGGTAAAAGTTGATACAAGGGTTAAACTGTGAATGAGTTATTTGAGAGAATATTTATTCTTCAGAATAAATATATAATTATGTGATAATTGAAGTTTCACAATTTATTATTGCATTTATGCAATATTTGAAATTGTATAGAAATAAAAGAAGTTAATTTTAATCAATTCTTTTATTTAAGTGTGAAATGATAAATATGGATAGTCAAAATTGATTTTGATTATTATATTTATTTAATTAATAATAAGATGATAATGGAAATTCAAATTTTGAATTTTGAAATTTAAGTTGTTATATATTTCTTAAAAAGATGATACCTTATTTAAAAATTTAATTATTAATTAATTAAAATAAAATGCATGAAAAATCAAATCCCCTTATTTTAGGGAAGTGTTACACGCATAGGACTTCTTGGACTGCCTTATGCGTGTACAACTACTGATAGTGATCAGTTATTGGTTTTTTATTTAATTTAATTAATTAATTAAATATTTTGAAAACGAGGTTTAAAATGGAATGTAAGACTTTGTCTTTAATTATCATTTATTATTATTATTATTATTATCAATTTTATTTGATTATTATTATGAAAATAATATCTATATATATTCTATATGATAGAAAATAGGAATATAACAGTTTTATAAGAGAAATAAAAAAAAATTGATCATTTTTTTCTCACAAAAGATAAACCTTTCTCTCTAGCCTATAATCAAGAGTCTCATGTGTTGAGAATACTTTTGATTCACAAAATTTGATTCTTGTTCTCTATGTGCCGATCCACATCTTAAGATGTAGAGAACGTCTTGGAAGTTCTTGCTATGAGTACTTTGGCGAGGGTAGGAATATCGAAATATATATGAAAAGATTAAATGATTCTTGATAGGCTGCAAGAGGTAAATCATTTCGTATTATTTTTACATATACATATTTTGATGATCAACATATTGCATATTAGAGGATCCACATATAACGTTTTTTATATGAATTTTTTTTTGTTATATCCAATGCTACCATTACCGCAATTTTCATTGCGCACTAGAAACTGTTCCTAACAATGTCAAGTGGCGACAATGATAAGGCTATGGTAGACAACTACAAATGTTTATGATTATATATATATATATATGTCCTGGGCTCTTCTGTTTGGCAGGTTCAAATGTTGTTGTATATGTTGATCTGATTGTCAACGAACATAAGTAAATGATTAGAATGAGTTGTGTTTTCTCTTGTTTAGATTATGTTTATGATACGTTATGATATGCCTGTTATGAATGTATATGTACGTTATAGATGAGCTATGTACGTAGGAACTCTTTGATCTTATATGTTGTATGTTATTTGTTGTACTTCCTTACTGAGCATTTTAGCTCATCTCCATTACTTTTCCCCTGCATGTATCTACTTAGAAATGTTTGATTTTATATGTGGAGCACGATGTGGCAGGACTAACCCACTGTGAAAGTGTGTACTACTATGAGGGGCCATACTACCGAAGAAAAGATCTTGGAACGCCATACTTTTTATGTTTTTAGTTTTAAGCTTTGTATTATTCAAGAGAGTTATAAATTGTTTTGTACAGTTTAATTTATTTTCCAACGTGTATTTTGTTTTAAAAAATCGGGATCTCGCCCAAATGTTATTTTAGAACTTTTATTTTAATAAATTTTCAAGTACAATTTTCCTAGATATTGCAACACTTTAAGCCAAGAAGTTTAGGGCGTTACACTCTGGGACCTCGAATTCTACTAAAGCGAGTAGTAGAATCCTTCCCGATCCCTTAGCTTTGAGTCCCCGCAACTCAAAACCTCATTTGGGAATTTTCCCCTATTTGAGCCGCAATGCCCCCTACCCTAGCGCCTCTAAGTTCATGTGGGTCGCAGCGCTCCAAGAACAGGGCCACGACGCAACCCTGCAAACCCAGAATTCCAACGATTTTACGAATCGCCCAACCTCCGAAAATCATCCCAACACCTGATTTTACTCATAATTGACCATAAAAATGGTTTCAACAGCGCAGAACATAAAAACCAACCTCCAAACTCAACCAAAACATCATAGAAACTAAAAATTAAGAAATAACTTTTAGAACTCAAAACTTTAATAATTCAAAACTCAAATTTACCTCTATTGGGAATCGTTCCTACCAGTTTCCTTAAGCTTATAAGCTTCCACTTCTAACTACAGCTCCAATTCCCACCAAAACTTGCCCTTAAAACTCAAAGAATCAAAGCTTTTCTTCAAAGTTCAAGTGAACTTCACTAAGGATAGAAAGAGAGAGAAAATGAGAAAGAGAGTGTGTGTGTGTGTGTGTGTATTTTTAAAAAAAAATATGAGTTGATAAACTTAGCTGATTAAGACAACCCTTGGTCCAAATGACCATAATGCCCTCACTCCCTTAAACCCCTCCCAAAACCCCTAAATGGCAAAAATGTCATTTTGACTCTCTAATCCTGCTCTATACTCAAAACTTCCAGATAATTCTGCTAAACCTGGAATATCACTATTTGTTTTCCCAAAATATGACGCATACTCCAAGAGTCCCGATAACTCACCAGATTACCAAAGTACCCCTTGGCTCGACCTGAGTCGAGTATAAATCTCTGCTGTGACTAAACCACTAATTTTCTCACTAGGGTCTTCTCATGCCGAATAACTCAAATATATCCACATAATAATGTGGTCTAAATCACAAAACACATATATTTACATATACACCCTCTGTAACGGCCCAACGAATATAAGACCAAAAACATGCGGAAATTTAAACTTTTACTTCAAATCATTGTACCAAAAATCCATATAAAAAAACTTTTAAGAAAAGATTGTGTGCGCACACTTTTAGTTTAGCAAATGGAATTACAACTACTCTTCCATAGACTTATAGCAAAACAAATGTCATAAAAGAAATAACAAGCCCCCGTCTTTTTCTTTTCAAAATGGTGTTCCATAAAAAACCTCCCCAGGTCGGCCCACATGTATATATCTGCAAGGAGACTTCGGCGCTCACTGCTCCACTTTGCTTTTGCACTTACCTACAACATGAATAACTAGGTAAGCGACAATGCTTAGTAAGAATAGCCTTACACACACAAGTATACTAAAACCCAGCAATGGGTCGACCCAAGGTACATATAACTATCGATCACTAAGGTATGGGATAAATCTCAACCCTACCATACAATTTTGCAAGTAATAAACATAACAGATATCAACACTTTGGTTGCACTCAACAACCAATTTGTTACATAACATAAATAACCTGGACTCAGAAAATTCCCAGAACATTCAATATAGATAACCATATCCGAATAATAACTTTGGTTGTTTCTAACAATCAAGTTCACACATAACACAATAACCTGCACTCAGAAAATTCCCAGAGCATACAATATAGCATTCATATCATAATTGTATTGCCCTAAAATTCTTAATGTGATTTAAGGGTTGGATTAGTAGGTCGGGAGGGCCATAATTGATTTATTATGCCATTAAATGATTACATGCATGTTTATGTGAATTATATTATAATATGATGTTAAATGCATGCATGTTGGTGATCTATTGTTGAGGCCACATTATAATGTGGATTTTTTCGAGCCATTCGACATGAGATGATCTTTGAGTGCAAGTTAGCAGTTTGGTCATAGCGGGATTAAGTTCGGGGCTCGGGGTGAGTCTCGGGGTAATTTGGCGATTAGAACATTACCAGGAATTAAATGGTAATGGAATATGATTTATTGGTATTTGAGAATTTTGGGAATAAGGGGAATTGGAGGGTGTTAATTATGATTAACGAAATAGACAAGAAATGACAATTTTGCCCTTGGAGGCTGCTTAGAGTTTTAATTAGGCTTAGGGGCAATAAGGTCTTTTCACCCTAAGGATATATATTAGCCATTGAAGGCTGTAGAACCTTGTAAGAAATAAAGCACCATTTTCTTCTCTTCCGTACATCTTTTCTTCTCATTTTCTTCTTGGATTTTTTAGCTTAATTTGAGGAACCAAGCTAAGGAAGTGGACCTTGAGGGCTTAGGATTGTGTTCCACCATTGAAGAGGGTTCTAAAATGAGCTTGAGGTAAGGTTCTAGCCATTAAAACTCTGGTTTGCTCTTTTTTTTCTATTGGATTTCTAGATTGGATAATGGGAATTGATGGGAGTTTTTGGCTAGGGTTACTTGGGTTATGATGCCTAGGACATGTGTAAATTGTTTTTGGGTTCATTTGGTACTTTAAATGAGGTTTGGAAGCTGGTTTTTCAAGTTGGAAATGGTGGTGTCGAAGGATGGGAAAACCAGGGTTGAAAACCCTGGTTGTAGCGCTACAGTGCCCATCACTGGGTGCTACAACTCTAGCCAGAGGGTTTTCTATTCTGCCAATAGCTCTGGGGCACTAGGGGGGTAACACTACAACACTACCCTGCTTTTCCAGATTCTTGTTTTAGGCACTTTTGAGGGTTTTTGGCTCGGGGTTTCAATTCATAAGGCTCGGGATCGAATCTACTCACCGTTTGGGTACAATTCGGGGTCCCGGGAGTGAGGTTTAGGTCAAGAATCTTATATGGTTTATTTTCATTAATGGAGGTTATAATTCGTTATGACTAGGTGACCGCTAAGGAATCAAAGGGCTGATCGTTCTCGAGGGTCGTTCTTGTATTAAGTCTCGCTCGAACCAAAGGTAAGAAAACTGCACCCCATATGTGACATGCATGGTTATTATTGAGGCATGTTGAGTGTTTAAATGTGGACATTAATTGCATATCAAGTGCTTAGCAAATCTTTCTTACTTGTGTATGGCACTGACTCATTAGTCAGAATCAGCAATGGTGTCAGTATTAACTGTGAAGTTGTGATTCATTAGTCAAGTTCGGCAGTAGTACTGAGCACTGGTCGTATGATATTGACTCATATGTCAAGAATGGTCTTAGCATGTTTAACGCAAGCCGAAAAGATTGGATCTAATCGACATCAGCATTGAATGACTCATCATGAGCATAATGTCGGACAGACCTCAAGTTCGATGAAAAACAAAAGTGTTTGTCTAGCCTATGGCTAGTTACTTAAAGCTAGGGCCAGAAGGTCCAGGTGACTGCATCGTCACATGGCTATGGGTGCTGAGCCCACATTAGTGACTCACTCATCAGTCACTCATTTGATTCATGTTAGTGACTTGCTCATCAGTCACTCATCTGATTAGGTCTATAAGCCCCATCATGGTTAACAGAACCTCAAAGTGTTATTCACTCATTTGTTTAGGGCTATAAGCTCTGTGTGATTATCATGATCATCATTTGATATTATATACATGCAGTAATGATTTTTCTTGCTGGGCTTTGGCTCATGGGTGCTATGTGGTGTAGGTAAAGGGAAAGAAAAGCTCACCCAGCCTTGAGTGGAGAGCTTAGGTGGTGATGTGTACATATGCAGCCGCTTGACCACCACGGCCAAGGAGTTTCTCAGAGGAACTAGAGGGTTAACCCTATTTTTGCCACTTAGGTCGGCGGGTTGTAATTTTTACACTGTAATGACTGTTTTGGATTGTAAATAACTTGTAAACGTTTTTATGGGCCCGTGAACAGTTTTATGTTTTAAATAAAATATATCATTTCCTTTTGATTGAGTTTTTCATCTTAGCCTGTTAATAATACCTAGATGCACGTTTATAACCAAAGAACTCGATTAGCGAGTTAAGCACAGTTCAAAGCTCACAGTAACAGTATTGGAATAACCAGGGCGTTACTGCAACAGGCTCTCCATGCTGTGCATTTTAATATTCTTTAAATAAAGAACTCTCTTATCGGATAACTCGTATTTTGGTTTTTAGAAAAAATGAGTTTTAAACAACTCTTATCTTTAGAAAAATACCAACTTTTCGCTCTCTTACGAAATTTTACCGTTAATAATCATTTACCAAAATACCGCTCTCCGACCCTTTAACTTATAATATCTGACAACGTTACCCCTTTCTCTTAAAGGTTCTACAAAACCTAAACTCCCATTTTTACCATTTTTATCCATAACCTAAGATCTCATTTTATGTTATTTTTTAAAAGAAGGGCAATTGGACCCTTAACTTATAAAATGGTAAAAATCAAATTTAATTAACTTAAGCTGATTTGGAGATTAGTTAAATCTCCAAATCCTTAGTTATATTTGCAAGGAACTATTTCTTTTCATTTCCAAAACCTTACTTCCATTATTTAAATTTAAAGTGGTAAAGTCTCATTTTTAAACTTTTGCTCTAAGTTGAGTTTTTGGCAAAAATCCTTAAACTATCATTCGCGTGTTCTGTATCATAAGGGCAGGAACTAGGTGAAAGCCTCGCGTCAAAACTTGTTTTAGGTTAAGAGAACTAACCTCCCAAAAATCACTTTTCGTTAAGGTTCAAAAAAACTACTTTTCAGAGTTTAGGGCAAACTTAGAAAAATCATTTCTCTTGAACCGTGACATAGTTTTTTCTACAATTGTATAGGAGACCTTATACACATCGTAACTAATTTCCTTCAAAATTTCAGAATTTTTGGGATGGAAAAACACATTCAAATACTAAAAGCAATCTAGGCAGTGCCTACTGCCCAGAAGTTTTTCCAAGATTTTAAGGTAACTTTGAAATTTTATTTCTCTTACACCGTAGCCTAATTCTTTCTAAAATATTATAGGGATATTTATACATGTATAATTACCTTCTTTCCAAATTTCATAGCTTTTATATTAGTAAAACTCATTCAAAAGTGAAAACAATTTGGGCAGTGCATGCTGCCCAGAAATTTTCCAGATTTACATCTAAATGCCAAAAAGTGCATAACTTGGGTTTAAAAATACCTTTTTACAATTTTCCAAAGCCTAACCTCAAGTACTCACAAAGAACTATGAAACTACACAATTTATTTTTACAAACAGAGGCAGTAGAGTTCGATCTGACCCGTTGGAAGCCAGACCACGAATTTTGGCAGCATGAATTTTTACACAAACTTAACAACAACAAGCATTTCTAGTATAAGCCTAGCCACATGCATGCA
This sequence comes from Humulus lupulus, assembly GCF_963169125.1. Taxonomy (NCBI): domain Eukaryota; kingdom Viridiplantae; phylum Streptophyta; class Magnoliopsida; order Rosales; family Cannabaceae; genus Humulus; species Humulus lupulus. The sequence goes on from NC_084797.1 coordinate 29,983,569, forward strand.
TGCAAATGATCAAATCACACAATCTCAACCTTAAGCATAAAATAAGCTCCAAAAACTATTAAAATCACATATACAACCAGATCTATAAACATTAACACAAAACTCAAAGAATAACCATAGATTTCTACCTTTTGAAAGTTTTAGCTTGGATATGTGTTTCCTTAGCTTCTCAAAACTCCCCCTTGTGCTCTACACTCTCAAAACGAGCCCCAAAGTCCCACATGCAGATTTTTAAGAAAAAATTAGGGTAGAAAGACTTACATGAGGGACAAGAACATGAAACTTACAAAGATCTCTTACCTTGATTTTACTTGATCACCAAAGTGCTCAACCTTTGAGATCCAACTAGTACAAGCTTCCCTTGAACCATATGCTATATTATTTTATAATATAATGTTTTAGATTAAATAAATGTGACAAAGAGTGTCACATATTGTAACATATAAAAGAGAGTTACAATATTTGGATATATGTGAATATTCAAATATGTAACATATTTGGTGTTACAAATTCAGTTACAAATTTGTAACTTCCAAATATTCCCCATTATTTTGTAAATTTGTTGTTACACAATTTTGAGTTGAATTTCTTAAAGCCATAAGTGAAATGGCTGTTAGAGATATGATTTAAACCCCAATAATGTGTTTGGGGTTACAAAATCAATTAGGAGTGATTTGGAATCGTTTGGAAAAACAGCACAAAATTATGTGCTGAAAATGGCCAGTGGCTGCAGCCAAAGATATTGGTGGTCGCAGCCTGGTGGACAGAGACCAGTGGCAGCGGCCACTGATACTCCTGGTCGCGGCCAGTGTGGCTGACAACCAAAATGGTTTTTCAATTTTTTTCCAGTTTGAATGGTTCTAACATTCAAAGTAACTCCCAAATCTCAATTTTAATTCCATAAACATCCAATTAAACATTGGTAACAACCATGGGGATTGATGAAATTTGAAATTCAAAGGGTGTCTCTAAACTCTATAAATAGGAGCCTATTGTAAGACACAATTTTTCTATCCATTAGAGCACTTGGCTAGAAAACACCTAAAGACTTGATAATTCCAGAAAGCTATTTCCAAAATTGTGAGAGTTCCCTTAGTGCTTGAGTTAAGGGGAAATAAATTTTTGGACAAAGGTTTCAAACCTTGTTCAAGTTGGTGACCCCCATCTCTCTTCACTTTGGTTGTGTGAGTGAGAGTTTCTTGTTCTTTGTTCTTGTTCTTATTTTTTCTACTATTGCATTTCTTCTTATTCTTCTTGTCTTATTTACTTGTATTTCTTGTTTAAGAGTTGTAATCTTTTATTTCTTTTTGTTTCAAACATTATTACTTTATTTGTATCTTTTGTTTTGAGTTGTAATTTTCTATTCTCTTCTTCTACTTCTTCTTATTCTATTTGTATTTTTTCAGTCATAGAGTTGTAACATTATTTAATCAATTTTAGTTTATTTGTATTATTTTTTCTAGAGTTATAATAGTTTTTACCATTTCCATTGAAGCAATATATATTTTCCTAGCTTACCCCTTGTTTGTTTCAATAGAAGGCGAGACTATCAAAATCATGAACCAAAACCTAGTGAGGATGGATAGGTTTGATGGATCCAATTGAACAAGGTGGTAAGGTAAGGTAAGTGTAAATGTATACAATAATTTATATAATAGTGATGAAATTTTATTTCATGTATTAGCATGTTTTCAAATGTTGATATATGAATAATTGTGTAAATGTTAACATGTTGATACAATATGAGATACATTGTAACATAGTTGACACATCTATTTGTGAAAGTTAATGTGTAATCCATAGAAGTGAACTTTTGACAAGCTCTGCATAATCCAGGGATTGGTAATCTTATGTATGCTATATGTGAGATAGTAGTACATATATTGACATGAAATTCTGTTTTGAGAATTTATAATGCATGATAATTAGGTAGTTTTTGACATGCCTATATATTGATTTTGTGAATCAACATAATATATCAATATGTGGATATGTGAATTATTGTATGATATTTGTGATATACTTACAATATAATTATGAGATTCACAACTATCTCACTTGCAAACATATTTGGGCAGGATTAAATATATGACGGGGTTGCCTGATATTGTAATAATCATTGATCAGCAAGAAGAATATACGACTCTTCGAGAATGTATCACTTTGGGAATTCCAAAGATTTGTTTAATCGATGCAAATTGTGACCCGGATTTAGCAGCTATTTCGATTCTAGCGAATGATAACGCTATAACTTCAATCCGATTAATTCTTAACAAATTAGTATTTGCGATTTTTGAGGGTCATTCTAGCTATATACGAAATTCTTGATTAAATATAAGATAAGGAAATTATTTTGGGAATCCATGCTAATATGATGGATATATGTTGAAAAATTATGTGAAATTTCTTTGAGACATAATTATGTTAATATATAAAAGTATATTGATATATACATGAGAATTATCATGATTATTATGGTGTGCCATATAATATGATTATTAAGTTGATAATAGTATAAATATGTTTTATCCTATATTATTGCAATGTGATGAGTTACCATTTATTTGGTAAATAAAGAGACTTATTTGAGAAATTAAATTTCTCATTTAAGTGTTGACCATCTCAACTTATGAGATAAGAAAAGATGAACCTAAGGGGGTTACATTTTTTGATAATTGTCTTGCTATTGCAAGAAAAATGGATTAAGGGGATCCAAAATTATGGGATGACATATTGACCTATAGGCTTGGAGTCTAAAGAGTGGTCAAAAGAGAAAATTTGAGAATTATTTAGTGACAATAATTCCTAAATATTCAATGTCTCAATGAGGAGACATTAAAAAATTAGAGAAGCAATTTTGAATCTTTACACCAATGGTGAATAATATTGAAGAGAATTTTGTTCATTTTTGAAATTCCGTTTTTAGTAATTACCAAATTAATTAAACCATGAATTAATTAAAATGTGAAATGGTAATTAATTGTTTACACAGATAGCAGATCTGTCGGAACAGAATCTGAACTTGTCACGACAGAACTGAACACAAGAAATAGATAGTGCAAAAATTAAAGAGCACAATGATTTTTTACAAGGTTCAGAAACCCTTTCGGATAACCTACTCCTTGGGGCCACGCCCAGAGAATAAACCAATTAGTAAAGAAACAAAGTGTACAAAAGCATTGACTTAAACAATGTAAGACTCCCTCTTAAACTATTGTCACAATCTTGTTGTACTCTTCTCTACGAATCTAGTTTGATGAAACGCTGATTCTCTTGAACTCCCTTCAAAGAATAGCGAGTGCACACTTCCTCCCGAAGTGAGACTTAGATAGAATCCTCCCCCGAAGATCCTAATGAACACGTTCACAATAGACACTATCTGATTACAATGGAGTAGATAGATATCCACAAGTACACTCAGCACTCTCACAAAGATTAAGGTGAAGAAACTTAATCTCTACAAATAAACACACTCTTCAAAATAACGTAATGTTTACAAATATTTAAAATGGAAGAGGTGAAAAATCCAAAGGCCTTGGCAAGGTATTTATAGGCAGGGAAATCGTCCAAGGCCATGATTTTCTGGTATCTTTGAAATCAATTTGCGAATTCCTTTGATTTAGGAAATCAGCAAGCCAGATGCATTCTGTGTCGACAGAAAAGGAAACTGATGAGTCAGAAACGAAATCAGTCTCATCTGGCAAAACGAACATGGTCATTTCTTTTGACCATGTTCATTTTCGACATCAACTTAATTCCATAATAGACATAATCCCACATAATCCCTGAAAATAATCTTAAGATATTTGCACAATATATTTTTACCAAAAATTGATTATTTGAGATAAATAAGGCAACAAATATATTCACACTTAAAGATCTTTTCACATTACAAAATCAGCTGAAAATATTGCTAATAAAACCGAAAATCAATATGGAGATATGCTACTAATTTTTCTTTTAAACAATTTAAAATATTTTGTCTAAATTAACGTTTAGCCGAAAAAGGATTTTACAATCTCCCCCTTTGGCAACTTGATAGACAAGAATATTTTAAGTGTTTATTTTGAGAAAAAACCTGCAAAGACAAAACAGGTTAGAGCAAATAGCAAAATAGCAATAGATTCCTCCCCTTCCGAAAATTATCACAAATGTAACAAGGATAAAAAATTATAGTATGACTCCCCCTGCGAAAAGCATCTCAAATGTAACAAGAATCAACAGTTTGAAACAGGATAAACTGATCAAAATGAACCATTTACTCCCCCTTGTTGTCTTGCAATAAGCCAAAGGAGTAACACAAAAACAAAAAGACACTAAAACAACGTTCTTTTACAATTTATTGAAAACGAAAAAAGTGCAAAATAAAATAAAACCAAATGGACTCAGTTGGAAGGACCCGCTGCAAAGTGAGACATCATGGTTGAGAGACAACTCTTGAGACTGAACACTTCTGTTTGAACAGATTCCAAAGTGGCCTTGACACCAGCAAGTTCAGTAGCAACAGAATCAACATCGCCAGCCTTGAGAGCAATTCCTTTAGTTGCCTTAAACGGATGATGGTTCCTTCTTGAGTTTGTAGGCTGCACCGGCAGTGGGAGGAGTCAAGATTTCATATTCCAATCGAAGAGACTTTTGGGAATCAAGCAACTTGTAGATAAAATGAGGAAACACCAAATATTGGCCTTTCTTTTTGGCATTTCCTAAGGCAGTGATCTGGTCAAAAATGAGAGAGGCAAGATCAACTTGGAGACCAGTTCCGACTTTGTACAGAAAGAAGGCCGTGTCAAAAGTAATGGTGGAGGTATGAGTAGTGGGAATCCAATTGTTGATGGCAAATTTGTGAAGCACGGCATAGTAATGAGTAAGGTCGGTTACTTTGAGAACCGAGTGAGGTTCCCAAACCATATTCTGTCCTACCAACTCCGAAAGCACCTTATCTTTGTTGAAATCCATAGCAACATTGTCAACAGAAGGTGGCAAATTGAGAACCTTGGCAATTTCAGTAGTGCTAACCAAATACCAATTCCCTCGGACATAAACTTGACCAAACATAAAAGACTTCCTATCAAACAGATCATCATCGAGATTGGCATAGAATTCTTGAACAACTCTAGGAACAAAACCATCCAGCCCGGTTAAAGAACCTAACCACCCCGATCCTCAATATTTTTAATGACCCCAAACACTCGATGGGCAGAAAACGAAAAAAATTTCTCACAGATAAAATCACCATGCACATAATGCTTCATATTTTTCTCATTGTCATTGAAACAAAAATTCAAGGAGTGAGCCTTAAAGGAAGAACCTGGAGAGACTTTGGGACCCAAAGGAGAAGTGGTGCGAATCTCAGGAATTTTCACAGATTTCTTGCCCTTTGGTGAAACAGGAGGGTCCTCTGATGGGTCAGATTCTTCTTCAGAGCCAACATTTTCTTCAAGAGAGGGGTCGTCATCAAGGGGATCTTCATCAGAGGGAACACAATCTGAAGAAAGGTCAATTTCAGAAGAAGAACAAGGTGGAGGAATTTTCTTTACCTTCGACCGAAACTTGGAACGTGGAGTGGAACCCACGAGAGACGAAGCCTTTGGCGTGGAATCAGAAGGATTAGGCCTTTTGGAACAAGGATATTTTCAAGAATAAGAGACCTGGAACCAACCTTTGCTTTTCTTCTTGGGTGCACGCACATCAGGTGACTCTGAGGAATCAGAATGGGGTTTGGCAGGATCACGGTCATGATCAGAGACATTCTCTGATGGAGAAGCTCGGCCCCTTTTGGAAGACCCAGAGACAGAGGCGAGCGGAGCCGCCGATGATGGAGGTTCAGACGTAACTTTAGGGGCTTCAAGGTCCGGAATGACCACGGCTTTGCTCATGGTGATGGAACCGTCAATGTGGATGGGATGAGACAAGGTACTCTTCCGAGCCTTCTTCTTGGTGAGGGATGGAGAAGCAGTCATTGAACTAGCCACTGCCTTGACAGACCGAGAGCCACTTCCTATGGTTCTCACCATGGTTGCACACGGATGAAAAACTGTCAAGGAAAAATAAGAAACCAAAAAAAAGTGAAGGATGGAGATGGTTGAAGTATTGGGCCCAAGGTTATCTGGATAAATAAAGAAATGGAAAGGTAGGGATTTGATCCTTAATTCCTTTATTTGAATATTAAAAGGGATAAACACTTTTGGAAAGTACCAACCAAATATCTCAATAATAACTGCCAACAATAGTGCACGACACAAAATTGGGAAACAAGCCAAAAATGGAAACTTTTGATCTTAATAAAATATGAGATAAGGACAAAAACAATCAAGATACAACCTACCCTTTTTGACAAACTCATATTCGATTTCCCTAAAAAAGAAATATATATATATTAGTATTATTTTTTTATTATTATATTAAGTAATATAACCGAATGTACCAAAAAAAAATATCCCATTTTTTATTAGTGCTCATTGTCTTCATGCCCTTGCATGTGGAGAAAGAAACAATCATTACATCAAAACACATCTTTACTATAAGGTTTAGAAAATATATTTAATATAAATCATGCTTTTATTTTTCAAAATAAAATATCACAAAACATTTACTCCAATCACAAAAAATATTTCACTCAAATCAATCAGTGTGTATGAGACTTACAAATTTTGTCCAACAGTATATCTTAAGCATTTGTGTGTGATTGTGAAAGCAGAGATCATTGCCCTGTATGGAAATTTTTTAGCCTTTTTCAGGGACATTGCCCTATGTGGCAATTTTTAGCCTTTTTCTCAATGAGTACCCAAATTAGACGCTTTCACACTACACTGAAGGCTGTTTTTAACAGTGGTAGAGTATCTTCTACATAATTGTTAGTTACATAGTTCCAACTTACTCAAGGTTAAGCAATTTACACAACAGTGTAGGTAGCTCTATTCTAAGATGGAGCTTGAAATACTTTTCAAGGATCAAATGCTCACACACAAAAACACAGATTGAATTGAAGGAATATTAATTGGAGGGACTATTTGTTTTTTGAATTTTATTTTAAAGAAAAATAGCATGAAATATATTAACTATAATTTCTAACCTAAAGTAACAATATATTTTGACATAATGATTGGGACTTTTTCGGTGAGCAAGGTACAACACAAACCAAATTAAATGGGACAAACCCCCAAGGATTTCCTGAGGGAATCAAACCTGACTGTATCAAGGGCTTTTGTAAAAATATCTGCAATCTGTCTGTCAGTCTCAATATATTCTAAGATCAAAGTTTTATTTTCAACGAGTTCCCTAATAAAATGATGACGAATGTCAATGTGTTTAGTGCGAGAGTGTTGAACAGGATTTTTTGAGATATTAATAGCACTAGTGTTATCACAGAAAATAGTCAAAGTTTTAAGATCAAACCCATAATCTGTCATCATTTGTTTCATCCACAATAATTGCGTACAACAGCTTCTTGCAACTATGTACTCGGCCTCAGCAGTAGACAGAGAGATTGAATTTTGTTTCTTGTTATGCCAAGAAATCAGATTGTAACCCAGGTAAAAATATCCACTACTTGTACTTTTTCAGTCATCTGCATTGCCTGCCCAATCAGCATCACTAAAACAAACAAGGTTAGAGTTTGTTTCCTTTGAGTACCAAATTCCATATTCCTGAGTACCATTTACATAACGAATGATTCGCTTTACAGCTGTCACATGTGATTCCATAGGATCGCCTTGATATCGAGCACATACCCCCACACTGTAGCTTATATCAGGATGACTGGCTGTGAGATACAGAAGACTTCCAATCATGCTTCTGTACAATGTTGGATCTACTTTAACACCATTTTCATCCTTGGTTAGTTTGACTGTGGTTCCCATTGGTGTTCTGGCGTGTTTGGCAGACTCCATCCCAAATTTCTTGACCAGATTTTTTGCATACTTACTTTGAGAAATGAAGGTTCCATCTTCTGATTGTTTGACTTGCAAACCTAGAAAATAGGTTAACTCACCTACCATGCTCATTTCAAACTCATTCGTCATTTGTTTGACAAATTCCTGCACTAAAGTGTTAGAAGTAGAGCCAAAAACAATATCATCAACATAGATTTGAGCAATAACAATATTAGAATCAACATTTTTTATGAAAAGAGTTTTATCTACTCCTCCTCTTTTATACCCATTTGAAACAAGGAATTGAGTCAATCTTTCATACCAAGCTCTAGGAGCCTGTTTCAGACCATAGAGAGCCTTTTTAAGTTGAAAAACATGATTTGGATTATGTGGATCTTCAAATCCTTTTGGTTGTTCAACAAATGCTTCCTCATTCAAATTTCCATTTAAAAATGCAGATTTAACATCCATTTGAAAAAGTTTGAATCCAACAACACAAGCAGCAGCCAACAACAATCTTATTGACTCAAGTCTTGCGACGGGGGCAAAAGTTTCATCAAAATCAACTCCTTCAATTTGAGTATAACCCTGCGCAACTAGCCTAGCTTTATTTCTTATTATTGTACCAAATTCATCAGTTTTATTTTTGAAAATCCATTTGGTACCAATAACATTTGTATGATTTGGCCTAGGAACAAGAGTCCATACCTCATTTCTTGTGAATTATTCCAATTCTTCTTGCATTGTTTTTATCCATGACTCATCATTCAAGGCTTCTTTCACATTTTTTGGTTCAAAGCTGGATGTAAAGCAAACGAATTGAACCAAATTCACATACCTTTTTCTTGTTACCATGCTTTCTTCAATATCACCAAGAATAAGATCTGAAGGATGATTCTTTTTTATTCTGGCAGAAGGTTCTCTCTGTATTGAATCTGTGATGATTTCTAGCCCTTCCTTTGTTGATCGATCGGATGATGTTGGAACAGATTCAGCTTCTGTTGTAATAGATTCGGTATGAGAGGGCACAACTTCATCTATTTTCACTGCAGGAGATTCTGTCTGAGAGGTTTCTGCAATAAACCTATCAATTTCTTCTTCATTGGAATATTCAGAAAAATCTTTTAAATCATCAACAACAACATTGGATGATTCCATTACAGTTTGAGTTCTCATGTTAAAAACACGATAAGCTCTACTATTCATAGAATATCCAAGAAACACTCATATATCACTTTTTGAATCAAATTTTCCAATATTCTCACGATCTCTAAGAATATAGCATATGCATCCAAAAACATGAAAATAACTTACATTGGGCTTTTTACCTTTCCAAATTTCGTAGGGAGTTTTGAAAGTACCTGTCCTAAGAAAAACATGATTGATTGTGTAGCAAGCAGTGAATATTGCTTCTGCTCACAATCGTTTGGAGAGTTTTTTACTGTTTAGCATTACTCTGGCCATCTCCTGCAAGGTTCTATTTTTTCTCTCAACAACCCCATTTTGTTCAGGAGTCTTGGGAGCTGAGAACTCATGATAGATCCCTAGAGATTTACAGAAATCATCATAAACAGTATTCTTAAATTCTTTACCATGATCACTTCTAATTCTCACAATCTTTCCTATATTGCAATCTTTTTTCGACTCTCAATTTAATGCACAAATTTTTGAAGGCATCAAACGTGTCTGATTTTTCCCTTAAGAAGTCAACCCAAGTAAAACGATAAAAATCATCAACATTCACAAAGATATACCTTTTTCCATTAATACTTTCAACTTGAATGGGACCCATGAGATCCATGTGCAAAAGTTCAAGAACTTTTGAAGTATTGATTCCCGTGACAGTTGTGTCGGAGTTTTTTAATTGTTTCCCTAACTGACATGGTTCACATTTACCTGCAGATTCTCTACCCAACTTGGGTAAACCATGAACTAATCCTGCACTTGCAATCTTTTTTAAACTTTTGAAATTTATATGACCCAGTTTCTCATGCCATAAATCAGTGGTATTACTTATATCCGAGTGACATGTGAGAGTTGGCGAAAGAGTATAGCAATTATCAATGGATCTATATCCTTTCAATATACTTACGCCATTTTGATCAACAACATTGCAATCATCACGAGAAAAATTTACTGTGAAGCCTTGATCACAAATTTGACTTATACTAATTAAATTAGCCTTAAGTCCTTCAACAAGTAAAACATTTCTCAATTTTGGTAAACCATCAAGACTTAGAGTGCCCTTTCCAATACTATTACCTGACATACCATCACCAAAAGTTACTCCACCACATTTCATAGATTTGAAATTGGTGAGTATATTTGCATCACCTGTCATATGTCTAGAGCATCCACTATCAAAATACCAACAATTAGAGGCACGAGATTTATGACAAGTAAAAGCAGCAAGACAAGTTTTTCTTGCTTTTTCAACCCAAACACATTTTGAAGGTTTTCTGACAACATGTTTTGTTTTACTATAATGATTTAAATAATTTTTTTTGAAAAAATTCATCATAGTAAAACATCTGGGCCGGATGTGCCCTTTCACTCCACAAAAATGACATATTGGAATGAACCGTTCTGTGTTGGTTCTTTTGAGAAAATTGGTCTGTTTAACAGATGTGGAAACAAATTTTCTTTTTGTCGAATCAACTGTTTGAGATGTACCTGCAGAAACGTTAGCGAATGCAACAAAATGTATTCCAGATTTCACAAAAATTGTTTTTCCTTTTGATTTAAAACCATTAGATCCTAATCCAGAAAAATTACCAGCTTTTTGACCTGCATCAATAACATCATCCAAAATCCTGGAATTTGGATTAAGCATTTTAACATCTTTAATCATGTGATTAATTTCATTTGCTAATCTCTTAATTTCACAATCTTTTGCAATAATTTTTTCTTCAAGATTCTTCACAGTGTTTACAAGATCATCATTCTTTTCCTGTAAGAATTTATTATTGCTTGCCATTAAGCGATTATCAGAACAAACCCTTAACCATTGATCATACATATCTTTGTATGATTCTTTCAGGGAATCCTCGTCTAGATCAGACTCACTAGATTCACAATCAGAATTATCTTCCTGTATAGCATTGTTCAGACAAACAACCCTTTTATTATCCTGCAAATTCAATGTTAATCCAGAAACAATAGAGGTTAAGGCATGATTCAAGTTATCTTCCTCATCACTACTTTCAGAGTCTTGATCACTCCAAGTAGCTGCCATTACCTTTTTATTTTTCTTCAGTGTGTTGGCACATTTAGATTGAATGTGACCAAATCCTTCACATTCCCTGCATTGCACGCCTATTTTATTGTTATTGTCAAAAGGTCTAGAAAATTGATTACCTTTGAAAGATTTGAATGAGGATTTTTTGTTACCAATATTTTTCATGTATTTTTGAAAATTTTTGGTCAACAAGGCCATTTCGTCTTCACCATCATTTTCTTCAGAATCTTTTATTTTTGATGATTTGAGAGCAACTGATTTTTCTTTGGGAGCACTTGGATTTTCCTTTTGGCGAATTTGTTGATTGAGTTCAAACGTTCGCAATGAACCCATCAATTCCTCTACTTTCATTGTGTCGAGATCTTTGGCTTCTTCAATTGCTGTGAGCTTTGTTTGAAACCTGTTAGGAAGCACTCTAACAATTTTTCGAACTAACACATTATTTTCCAATTTTTCTCCCAATGCAAAATATTCATTAGCTATATCAGACAGTCTTTCATAGAATTCTGTGAGAGACTCAGTCTCTGTCATTCTAAGATTTTCAAATCTAGTAGTTAACATAACAAGCCTAGAACGTTTTACATCAGCAATTCCTTCAAATTGAGTTTGAAGGATTTCCCAAGCTTCTTTGGTAGATTCACACGAAGATATTAATTTTATGTAACCTTCACCAACGCCATTAAAGATAGCATGCAAGGCTTTGTTGTTATAACTGGATAATTTATCTTCAGCATCAGTCCAGTTAATTTCAGATTTTACCTTTGTGACATCATCGGATTCAGACGGAGGTGTCCAACCAGTTAAGATTGATCTCCACGCCTTTTCTTCTTGAGATTTAATAAAGGCTCTCATCATAACCTTCCAATAAGGATAGTTGGAATCATTCAACAAAGGAGGACGAGTTATAGATCCACCTTCTACAAAGAAAGACATTTCACAAGGCACAAAACAAATGGAAAAATACAAGATCGCACTAAGAGTTTAGTGACCCGCTCTGATACCAATTGAAATTCCATTTTTAGTAATTACCAAATTAATTAAACCATGAATTAATTAAAATGCGAAATGGTAATTAATTGTTTACACAGATAGCAGATCTGTCGGAACAGAATCCGAACTTGTCACGACAGAACTGAATACAATAAATAGACAGTGCAAAAATTAAAGAACACAATGAATTTTTACAAGGTTCAGAAACCCTTTCGGATAACTTACTCCTTGGGGCCACGCCCAGAGAATAAACCAATTAGTAAAGAAACAAAGTGTACAAAAGCATTGACTTAAACAATGTAAGACTCCCTCTTAAACTATTGTCGCAATCTTGTTGTACTATTCTCTACGAATCTGGTTTGATGAAACGCTAATTCTCTTGAACTCCCTTCAAAGAATAGTGAGTGCACACTTCCTCTCGAAGTGAGACTTAGATAGAATCCTCTCCCGAAGATCCTTATGAACACGTTCACAATAGACACTATCTGATTACAATGGAGTATATAGATATCCATAAGTACACTCAGCACTCTCAGAAAGATTAAGGTGAACAAACTTAATCTCTACAAATAAACACACTCTTCAGAATAATGTAATGTTACAAATATTCAAAATGGAAGAGGTGAAAAATCCAAAGGCCTTGGCAAGGTATTTATAGGCAGGGAAATCGTCCAAGGCCATGATTTTCTGGTATCTTTGAAATCAATTTGCGAATTCCTTTGATTTAGGAAATCAGCCAGCCAAATGCATTCTGTGTCGACAGAAAAGGAAACTGATGAGTCAACAACAAAATTAGTCTCATCTGGAAAAACGAACATGGTCATTTCTTTTGACCATGTTCATTTTCGACATCAACTTAATTCCATAATAGACATAATCCCACATAATCCCTGAAAATAATCTTAAGATATTTGCACAATATATTTTTACAAAAAATTGATTATTTGAGATAAATAAGGCAACAAATATATTCACACTTAAAGATCTTTTCACATTACAAAATCAGCTGAAAATATTGCTAATAAAACCGAAAATCATTATGGAGATATGCTACTAATTTTTCTTTTAAACAATTTAAAATATTTTGTCTAAATTAAAGTTTAGCCGAAAAAGGATTTTACAATTTTGTTAAAAAATGGTGATATGTTTAAATTAATCTCAATGAGATAATTTTAAACTAATACATGAGAAAGCAAAGTGTTTAAATAAATCAATGATGGTTTATTTTCTTTGATTCAAGTGTTTAAAAAAATTGACTTCTTCAAATTTGATTTTGATGAGAAAATCAATGGATGTCAAAGTTGTGTTTTCAAAGGAATCTCAAAGAGAGTCTTAGAAAATACACAAAAGCTGTTTAAGTGATTTAAGATTATTTAGATAACTAAAAGTGATAATTAGTGATTATTTGCATGAGAAATTTTCACATGGTATTTATATCTCCATATGAGTTATGGAAAGCAAGAAAACCCAACACAGTGTACTTCAAAGTGTGGGGGTGTCTTGCATATTGCAAGAACAATGAACCTAATAGAACAAAGTTAGGTTCAAGAGACATAGACTGTGCTTTTGTTGGTTATGCCAACAATAGTAAAGCTTATAGGCTATTATACTTAGAGTCTAATGTTGTGATTGAATCTAGAGAAGTTGAATTCCTTGAGAACATGTTATGTGAAAAAAATTCTCAAGCTTCAACATCTCTAAAGGAGAATTTGTTATATGAGAACAATTCTCAAGCATCTACATCCAAAAATGATTCTCAAGAGGATACATCTCAAAGGAATGTAGAGCAACCCATAGAACTTAGAAGAAGTCAAAGGGTTAGAAAGGAGAAAAGTCTAGGATTGGATGAGATAGATTCTTAATGAATTTCTTTCTACATGGTAGATGAAATAGAGAGGAAGTCATTAGGAAAATTCCTATTGTACTTGTTGTTGAGGATGATCCTAAGACTTATAGAGAAGTCATGCAATCAAGAGATAGTGCATTTTGGAAAGAAGCCATCAATGATGAGATGGATTCTATTCTTTCCAACAATACTTGGGAATTGGTAGACCTCCCACCAGGGTCTAAGACAATTGGGTGTAAGTGGGTATTTAGGAGAAAATATCACACTGACGGCACTATCCAAACCTTTAAAAATAGATTAGCAGCTAAAGGGTTTAGGCAAAAAGAGGGTATTGATTATTTCAATACCTATGTGCATGTTGCAAGAACAACTTCTATAAGAATTTTATTCACTTTAGCCTCTATACAGAACTTGTATGTTCATAAAATGGATATCAAGAAGGCATTCCTTAATGGTGACCTCAATGAGGAGGTCTATATGGAACAACCCGAAGGGTTTGTCCTACCAAGGTATGATCATAAAGTATGTGACTTGTAAAATCCTTATATGGATTGAAACAAGCTCCTAAGCAATGGCATAAGAAATTTGATCAAGCCATCATATCTAATAGGTTTAGGCATAACCATGGAGACAAGTGTTTGTATTCCAAAAGTTGTAAGGGATTTGTGATCATTGTTTGCTTATATGTGGATGACATGTTATTCTAAGTGATAACATGAAAGGGATAGAAGAAATGAAGATGTTTCTACCATCAACCTTCAAGATGAAAGATCTTGGAGAAGTTGACACCATATTTGGTATCAAAGAGAAGAAACATAGTGGGGGTTTTGTGTTAAGGCAAGCCAACTATATTGAGAAAGTATTGAACAAATTTAACCATCTCAAGGTTAAAGCCAATACTCCATTAGATCATAGTATAAAACTAGAGAAGAATGAAGGAAGAGTGGTGGCTCAATTGGAGTACGCAAGTGCTATAGCGAGTCTTATGTACACTACCCAATGTACTAGACCTGATATAACATTTGCGGTAAGTAAACTTAGTAGGTTTACAAGTAATCCAAGTGTGGATCACTGGAAGGCTATTGGGAGAGTCCTAGGTTATCTCAAGAAAACCAAGGGACTAAGCCTTAACTACTCCAAATTTCCTTCAATATTAGAAGGATATACAGATACAAGCTGGATATCCAATCTTAAGGACAACTTGTCCACCACTGGTTAGGTATTTACACTTGGTGGGGGTGCAATTTTTTGGGGTTCCAAGAAACAAACTTGTATATCTCATTCCACTATGGAAGCAGAGTTCATAGCTCTAGCTACTACCCCACAAAGAGATGGAATGGTTAAGGGATATTTTGATGGAGATACCCCTAATCAAAGAGAATGTATCCACTATATCGATACATTGTGATAGTCAAGAAAAAATGGCTAGAGCATACAACAGAGTGTATAATGGGAAGTCTAGACACATTAGTCTAAGACATGGATAGGTAAGATAATTGATTCAAAGAGGAGTCATCTCAATATCCTATGTGAGAATAAGTGAAAACTTGGCGAATCCTTTCACTAAGCCACTAACGAGAGATTTATTGGCTACATCATCTCAAGGGATGGGACTTAAACTCCCTAAAGAGATTCACGATTGATGGTATCCTATCTTAACACTAGTTATTTAACTAGTGTTAGGTTCAATAGGTAATAACAAGTCAATCAAGTGGATATTAGTTGTACTCAAAACAGTCCCATCTGAGATGTTGAGTACTTGTGAGTTACCAAATTGAGGGTTAAAACTGAGAGGTTTTTTAATAGAATTCAGTCCTGTGAAGACAAGTATTTTCGGTAACAAAATACTGTAAGAGTTCTACCTATATGGACCTAGGGGTGGCGCCACCTATCATGATAATTGGGAGTATTCTCAAGAACGTCCATGAATGGAAAGTTCACATGGCCATTAATGGTGCAAAGTGAGACATAGAGGTCTAAAGTGAACATGGCAAAGGTGTGTGTGTCATCATCGATTTGTTATCATGGAAAGATGGTTCAATGCCTAGTACAACTAAATTTTCAACAAATTTTGTGATAATTACACTATATTAAAGTTCAAGTTGAAAAAACACTTTACTTTATGCACCGATGCAATGACTTTTATAAGAGAGAGTTATTATTTAATCAAGTGGGGGATATGTTATATTTTAGAATATAATGTTGATTGATTAAATAAGTGTTACAATGAATAACTATTTAATCTAGTGGGGGAATTTTATATTATTTTATAATATAATGTTTTAGAATAAATAAATGTGATAAAGAGTGTCACATATTGTAACATATAAAAGAGAGTTACAATATTTGGATATATGTGAATATTCAAGTATGTAACATATTTGGGGTTACAAATTCAGTTACAAATTTGTGACTTCCAAATATTGTCCATTATTGTGTAAATTTGTTGTTACACAATTTTTAGGTTAACTTCTTAAAGTCATAAGTGAAATGGTTGTGGCCGTTGTCAGAGGTATTGGTGGCCACGGCCACTAATACTCCTGGCCGCAGCCAGTGTGGCTGACAGCCATAATGGTTTTTCAGTTTTTTCCAATTTGAATGGTTTTAACCTTCTAAGTAAGTCCAAAATCTATATTTTAATTCTATAAACATCAAATTAAACATTGGTAACAACCATGTGGGTTGGTGGAATTTGAAATTCAAAGGGTGTCTCTAAACTCTATAAATAGGAGCCTATTGCTCACTTGTAAGACATAATTTTTCTATCCATTAGAGCACTTGGCTAGAAACACCTAGAGGCTTGATAATTACAAAAAGTTGTTTCCAAAATTGTGAGAGTTCCCTTAGTGCTTGAGTTAGGGGGAAATAAGCTTTTGGACAAAGGTTTCAAACCTTGTTCAAGTTGGTGATCCCCAACACTCTTCACTTTGGTTGTGTGAGTGAGAGTTTCTTGTTCTTTGTTCTTGTTCTTATTTTTTCTACTATTGCTTTTCTTCTTATTCTTCTTGTCTTATTTACTTATATTTCTTATTTAAGAGTTGTAATATTTTATTTCTTTTTGTTTCAAACACTATTGTTGACGGTGAGAATTCGTCAATGATATTGGATCAGAAAATCAAAATGTATTGCAAAAAATATGTAGGAAGAAGATAGAAAGAACTTGAAGGAGAAAAATACAGAACTACAATGGAGCAGAAAACGTATATTCCTTAATTGTCTAAGCATACAAAGAATTTTTCAACCCCCTAGTTTGAGGGGTAGAAGCCTTTTTATAGAGGAGCTCTAATGGCCCTTGATACAAGGTGGTCCCAGGGGACAAGATCGTACGTAGATACATTGTCAGGGTAGTGGTGCAGGACGTTGTGGTTTTGTACATGTTCAGGGATTCTCAGGTAGTGCCTCCACTCTTTGTACGGGTTCGTACCACCACTGCATGTCGGACACAGATGTCTTGGTCATGCCTCTATCCATCTCAGGGTTGTACACCCCGTGCTCGTACATGTATTTCATGCCTGGTGGTCCCCCTTACCTTTCCAAAGTAAGTATTTTATCCAGACTTCTTTATATTTTGGTAAGTGTCGAACCAAACTTCTTTTCTCTAGGCCCTATTTCTAGGTGTAACGCCTGGAAATAGGCATGTACGAGGCTTGGAGATGCGTTTGACTTGAGCATTCATGAGGCTCAGGGATGGGTCTCACTATGCGAGACCCTTGGTGCCTCGGCGGGTGCATACATGTGATGGGCCTCGCTATGCGAGGCCCTTAGGTCTTTAGGGTCCATGCAGAATGGCTAGGAGGGACATGTGCATGCTTGGGTATTCATGAGGCTCGGGGATGGGCCTCACTATACGAGACCCTTGGTGCCTCAACGGGTGTATACGCATGATGGGCCTTGCTATGCAAGGCCCTTAGGTCTCTAGGGTCCATGCAGAGTGACTAAGAGGGACATGTGCACGCTTGGGTATTCACGAGGCTCAGGGATGGGTCTCACTATGCGAGACCCTTGGTTCCTCGGCGGGTGCATACGTGTGACGGCCCTCGCATAGCAAGGCCCTTGGTGCCTCACCAGGTGTATACGCGTGACAGCCCTCGCATAGCGAGGCCCTTAGTGCCTCTAGGGTCCAGACAAAGTGGCTTTGAGGAAGTGCCTCGCATAGTGAGGCCCATGTATCTTGACACTTAGTCGCTCACGGATGCCCCTCTTAGACTTCTGTCAAGGAGACCTTTCTTCCTTGAGGTCCAACTTAGCGTCTTGGTTCATGGTGATTGAGGGGAAAATTATTCCATATTCACATATGCTATGCTATGTGAGTTTCCATACGTATGCGAGGCCCTCTTCTCGGGTGCCTTGCTTCTTCAATGAATTTCCCACTTTCACACTTGCCCCCAAGTCTATAAATATACTTTCAAGTGTTCTTGTAGACTCTTTAACATGTATTATGTATGATAAGTATGGCACCCATGCTTCGCCCTTTCTTGAAGGGGCATGGAAGACTAACCTTTCGAATGATATCTTGGAATGAATGGGGAAACACAAAATGGGCATTGGTGGTGTGTTTCTTTGTAATTCATAAAGAAACACAAAAACCAACTAATTTTGGTTGTGATCCAAGTATGCCCTTATGATGTGATAAGAGCCAATCATTTCCAAGCGCGGATCCCAAGGTTTCCAAGGCTCTTAATCTCCACCATCCATCTAAATTTGATCCAATGGCTAGAAAGCCTTGACTTTCCTTATAAATATCCCAAGACTTGAACCCACTTCTTCACACCAATCCTGACATCGACCTGTCTCCCTTTGGAGACTATGCAATTGGGAAAATATCTGAGTGGAAAGGTCAGGGTGGAAACCCGTAGATCCCTCTTCAAGGTTTATTTGCATACATATATGTTGCTGCCATGTAATCCTCCATATTGTTTTCCTTTTTTTTTTGAACTCCTCATAAATCTTTAATGGTGTGTGGAACTCTTGATTTGTATGTCCTTGTTTGTTTTTTATATAGACTATGGGGATGCATTGGCCTTTCTAGCCTTTGTCTTTACTTTTTATTATTAAACTTAAGGGGCTTTGGTAAGTCCCTCTTATTATTTTTTTGATGAATTATTTATCTCTTCCTTGGTCTGATGATGATAGTCTTTTTGGTGCACCTTGACTATACATGTAAGGCCATGTTAACCCCTTGGGTTCTCGGTATCCTTTCATTCTTTGTGCGCGCTTGTTATTTCTTACGAGAAACGTCCTTCTCGTCATTATGCATGGTACTATTTTTACAAAGGTCTCTTTTAGGACCCTTTTTGGCTAGACGGCTTGGCGGCCGCTCTAGGTGTAATATCCAACATTTTCATTATACATTTTTTTTTATTATAAATCAGAGTTTTAATACATAAAATGTACAAGTTTACAAATTTAAGAAATAGTAATGGAAAAATAGTGTTTAAAATATGATTTTATGTTTTTAATGAATTAAAGAAAGAGAAACTTGAGTAGTCAAGTATTGGACCCAAATGTCATATAATTTTAATTGGAGATTTTTATAAAATTAAGAAAGTTTGGCTAAATGGCTTATTTGAAAAGAATTTTAGTATTTTGGGTCCAAGTGTAATTTTTAAAAATAAATAAATAAATAAATAAAATAAAATAAAAGGCTTCAGCCTTTCTTTTTACCCGAACCCCTCTCTCTCTCTCCCTCTCTCTCTCTCTGCGTGTTACTGTTGCCGACGACGCAGGAGTACTTTCCGGCCACCACTTTTAGCCACGCGCCGGACCGTTGGATTCAGAGGCCTCCGAACTATCGATCCACGCGAGAATCTAGAGCTCACTCGCCGATTAAACGCCTCAACCACTCGATTTAAGTTCGGCCACCCCGCGACTTCAAAGTTGCGATTCGGCCACCTCGGGCATCCGTTTGCCGATCCGTCACCACCATCGTGCTCCTCGTGTTGTGGGCTTCAAAACCCAATAACTTGTTCTTACATCTACCATAGTTGGGTGGTGGGCCCACCACGAGCCACCGCGATCCACCGTAGACCGACGGTCGAAACTTAGTGTTCGAAGTTTCGAAGTACGTTTTGAGTTTCAGAAAATCATCGTTTGACTTGTTGTGGAACCCGATCATTTTGGTATAATTTCTTTAACCTATATATTGTGATTTAATTGTGATTGATTAGAGTAATTGTTATTATGTGTATTTATAGTATATAATTATACTGGCTGTCTGGGATTATATATATTTTTTATACAGGTTTTGATTTTGGAATTGTCCACTTTATAGTCGTTGTGCTGTCCAATTTTCTAGAAAATATTAGATATTAAATAAAGTATAAAAATACATATTTAATTGATTTTATATTAATATGGAAATTATTATGATTAAGTAATTTTAATTATTATTGTTATTATTTTGTTAAGTAAATCAAGAATACAGATTCATATATATATATATGAAAAGTATGATTTATAGTAAACCTATTATCTAACCATTATTATTGTATATTAATATTTTATTAATATTTGAATATTAAAATAATATCAAATATTAGTTTCTTACAGTTATTGATATTTGTAAGACCAGTGAATTTTGGAGAAAGTATATTTATTATATCATTGGAATTGATATTATGACTAATTAATAATAATATAAATATAAATATTTATATTTATATTATTATCATTATATTGATTATTACAACTTTATGTTAAAAATATGATTTCTTTTATAAAATGACTATTTGAATATATACATCCATATACGTATTGCTATTGAAGTATTTTGTTATTAATATCGAAATAAGTTTAATTATAGACGATAATTATTATTGTTGTTAGGATTATAATTATTATTATCATTTATATAGTTTCTGGTATGATTAATATACACTATCAATAGTGTATATTTACGGATTAGATAGAATTTAATAAATTATGTGCCTTGAATAGGATTTGTATGGATTTGATTGATTGACTCTTGGTGAGCCGTTTTAAAATAAGCTAAGGACCTAAGGTAAGTAAATCTCACCTTTTGTGCTTAAGTGTAAGATGCATGACTACATTGATTGTGTACATCTGATGAGTTAAGTATGGTATGATGATGATGCATATGATAAGTATGTGAAGAATGGTTATATGAACACCATAAGGGTGTTGTGTGATATGTAATTGATGAATTCTGTGATATGTGAAAGATGTCTTACTTGGTTAAGAATGATATGAATTATGTGCAAGTATGTGTTCTTATGTTGATGGATATGTGGATTACTCTATGTTCATGATTTGTTATATGTTATGATATATGAAGCGTTTAAGTTTTTAGGCTGGAAACCTTAGACCTGAGCCATAGCTCTACGTTAAGGTATAACAACACCACCAACCCAAAGCTTCATGTATTATGACTAAAGATGTTTTGAGTTATATGAGATGTGATACAATGCCTTGATTGAATACCATCAACATGAATCATGAACATGAACATTGGCATTTCAGCATCAGCATGTATGCATGGCATGTACAGTTATGTGATACATTATTATGTGATATAAGACCATGCATATGAATATGAGAAAAGTTATGAAATGCCTTGAAAAAGTCTTTTGTAAAGTTAAACATTTTAATGACACAAGGCTTAAGCAAAGTGATAATAAGATGTTAAAAAGGGTGCCACTGTTTCGATGAAGCAATTAAGTAAGTGTAATGAAGAAGACGGAGGTCTATAAGACTTATAGTGGCTGCCCACTAGTGTGGGCTAGGTCAGAGTTGACCATTCAGATATGTTTGCCATGTTTCCGTCTTTCTCCTCCATATGTGTAATAAGTATGGCAGCTATGGCAACGATGAAATGAGTATTATGATGAGCCTAGCTGCGATGATGGCTAGCCGGAGGAGAACCCATGGGATTCTATATGATATGTGTAACAAGCCCTGCAGGCATTGGCTTAATCAAACAGTGTGCACAAGTGATATTGGGCCCATAAAAATGTGAAACTAAAAGAAAGAGCATAAAAGTAAAGTTTGAAAGTGCTTGAGCAATAAATGAAATGCATAAGTATATAAGTCAGCATATTAGTATATGTGCACTACAAACCCACGACATTCATGTGTATGTGTATGCATGAGATTTGCTTACTGAGCGTTAGCTCATTATGTTATTTTCCAACATTTTTCCAGGTGTGGCTTTAGCTGTTGAGCAACTTGTGGAGCACGGACTCAGTAGCAATGCAATAATGGTTTAGAATTTTAATATGGCTGCCTTAAATTTAAAGTATTCATACGTGTAATAATTTCTACTAATAAGTTTATATAAAAGTTTTAAATTTTTCTGTATTTCTTCGTATCATTTTATTTAATTCTTTTGGTCAAGTGCCTTACATACTCGTAAACCCTAGAATTACGAGTATGTGGCAGACGTACCCTACCTTAGGGACGTTACACTAGGCTTATTGGTGGATGCTCTTCCTGAGGCCTTTCCTCTCGTGGAGGTATCAACCTTTATTAGGAGGCTCTTCCTGCAGGACCTTTTGACCCTCTTGATGTTCATAAGGGTAGCTAATCCTCATGAACTCAAGAGATGCATTGCAAGGTTTTCTTCCTTATTTCCCTGCAGAGTACATAGGTATCTATGGCAACATTATTCTTACTACATATCAAGACATCTAGGTTACCTCTCTAATTCATAGCTGCTTTTAAGGGGAGGACTCACAACTATGTTTGGGGGCTAACTATGGTAACCCTTTTGATTTAGTGTACTAAAAGTGGCGCTTTACATGATGCTCCCTTCCAGGCACGTATGCCCACCCATCGGTTCTTATCTCCTCAGTAACTTTGGGGTTGAACTCACGTGGGAGAGGTTCTGGCAATTTCATGACTATGCGGAGGGACATGTTATAACATTCCTTTGCTTCTTTTTGTTCCCATTTTACACTCGCTACTCCCCCAGGATTTAGGAATTTTATGGCCAAGTGGTATACCGAGGTAATCGCCTTCAATTCTCTCAGGGAGGGTCTCCCTAACACCGCGTTGAAGGCCGAGGAACAACTTACTACAACAAAATTTTTCATTACAGTGGTCTGTCTAGGTAGCTCTCCCATGGTGAGGGCCAACTCGATTGTGCCCAGGGGCTGTATCGAGTCTCCTGTGAACCCATACAGGGAGGTGTTGCAGGATTTTAAGTTCCTGATGCCCAATCCCATCTTCTCTAAGGCCGGGTGATATAGGATGTCTACAGAGCTCCCATTGTCTACCAGAACCTGATGTACCTTCATGTTGGCCAGCTGTACACTTAACACCAAGGGGTCATTGTGTGGAAAATGCACATCCCGTACGTCTTCTTCGGTGAAGGTTATTGAGTCGTTTTCCCCTTTAAAGTTTTTTGGGGTCGTTGTTCTAAGCTTAGCATGCATGGGGTGGACTTCGTCTAGCTTCCTTGGCATATCTATCTCTCCCCTTTCTTGATTCTCCTTCGAATCCTAGTCATCCAAAGATCGTCCTCACCTCTCCTTGCACCTCTGGGGCTACATCTCGTGCTTGCGGCGAGGGTGTTCTATCATCTGGTCTTTCACTTTCTCTTCGGACGTATCTACCCAAGTTCCCCCTGCGTATGAGTTCCTCAATTTCCACCTTTAAATGAGTGCATTCCGTTGTGGTATGGCCAATGTCTTTATGATACTGGCAGTACTTTCTAGGGTCTTTCTTTGACCAATCTCTCTTCATTGGTAGGGGTCTCCTGAAGGGGACCTGATTCTTGTTCGCTACAAAGATATGCTCCCTAGTATGTGTTAGGTCAGTGTAGAAGGTGTGGGTTGTTTGCCTAGGATTACCTCCATGTTTGTGCTTCCTCTGGTGGTCATCTCTTGGGCCTTCATACACCCTTTCCTTTTTTGCATCATTTGAACCTTTAGAGGCTGAGGGCTTGACAAGTGATGCCTTCAGGTTCTCATGGCCGTCTTTGACACGAATGTACTTCTGTGCCCATTTGTAGAAATCGTCTAAGTCAGTGACCTCCCTTTTGAGCATATTATCCCAAATTTTACTGCCTGGGCGCACTCCAGCTGATTGCCATCTTGAGTTCTCCCCCGGTCAGGCTTCCTACTTTAACCACCTCCATGTTGAACCTATGGATGTAGATCTTCAAGATTTCTCCTTTTCCTTGATTTATATTAGCGAGGCTAGTGCTTGGCAGGGTATAATCATGTATGGCATGATGTTGTTGGAGAAACTAGTTAAAAAATTGTTACCATGACCTAATGGTCCCCGGCCTCAGCCTCTTGAACCACTTGTATGCAGGCCCCTTCAGCGTGACCGCGAAACAGTGACACCTTGCTCTGCTATTGATCCCTCCCAGCTTCATTAAATCGTTAAAGGCGTCCAAGTGGTACTTGGGGTCTAAGGTGCCCTCATATGGGGTCTTATGAGGTTCTTTAAAGTTAGCCGGGAGCCGTTCCAACTAGATTTCTCGCGTGAAGGGTGACTCATAGTCAAACTCTTCATCAGTAATGTGCCCCCCAGACACCGTGACGATCTTGCTTCGGAGGCTCCTCATCTCGGTGTTTAGCTCCTGTCGCCTCCTATTCAAGGACTCCCTCAACTCGGTATGGTTTTCCTTTCTCTTCTCTCTACCCTTCGGAGGGGCCATAGGAGGTGTCCTCCCTACTTCTGACCTCCTTCCATTGAGCTTTTGTCTTAGGTCAAGTGGTGCCTCCTTGGAGGTGACTTCGGCTTCGTTCTTACGACCAGCGTCGTCCCTCCGCCTTTGCTCCTGGGGGTATTTCTTCGGCCTAGGTCGCTCATGGTACTTTGCTTGGGGAGTGTTGATCGTGGAAAGTCAAGTTCTCCCATCATCTATGGGGACAGTGGTTTCCCCTCTTTCACACTCTTTCTCTTTATGCTTCGGAAGGGGTATGCTTGACTTTCCTTGCAGAATGCCATTTAAAACCTCTACCATGTTCTCTATTGTGGTTTCCAGCTTTCGATTCTTTTTGGGTAACTCATGAATCTCATCCTCATAGAAGCGAGTCCTTGAGCTAAACTCACTGAGTGTCCTCGGGGACTCTTGTCAGGCCTGCGTGTCGAGGGACCCGGGTCCCGGTTGCTAGAGTGTGGTGCCATCGGGGGCCTAGGATGTGTGTGCGCTGGTGGCTCTGGACGACCTTTGTCTGGCCGAACAGCCGGGGATGATGCTTCCTTCTAGGGTCTTTCCTGGAGGCCCTCCGTTGTTCTTCGTCCAGGTGAACCTCAACATCCTGTAGTTGTCGTAAGCATTTTGAACGCCTTGGCCTTTTTCCTTGTTGGAAGTGATGAGAGAACGTTGGCTTGATGCTTGTTCTTCCCACAGACGGCGCTGAACTGTTGATGGTGAGAAATCGTCAACGATATAGGATCAGAAAACTCAAAATGTATTGCAAAAAATATGTAGGAAGAAGATAGAAAGAACTTGAAGGAGAAAAATGCAAAACTACAATGGAGCAAAAATCGTATATTCCTTAATTGTCCGAGCATACAAAGAACTTTCTGACCCCTTAGTTTGAAGGGTCGAAGCCTATTTATAGAGGAGCTCTAATGGCCCCTCATACAAGGTGGTCCCAGGGGACAAGATCGTACGTAGGTACATTGTCAGGGTAGTGGTGCAGGACGTTGTGGTGTCGGCTCTGGTACATGGTCGGGGGTTCTCAGGTAGTGCCTCCACGCTTTGTACGGGTTCGTACCACCACTGCTTGTCAGACACAGATGTCAGGGTCATTCCTCTGTCCTTCTCAGGGTTGTACACCCCGTGCTCATACATGTATTTCATGCCTGGTGGTCCCCTTTACCTTTCCAAAGTAAGTATTTTCTCCAAACTTCTTTATATTTTGGTAAGTGTCAAACCATCCTTCTTTTCTCCATGCCCTATTTCCAGGTGTAGGGCCTTGAAATAGGCATGTACGAGGCTTGGAGATGTGTTTGACTTGGGCATTCACAAGGCTCAGGGATGGGTCTCACTATGCAAGACCCTTGGTGCCTCGGCGGGTGCGAGGCCCTTGGGTCTTTAGGGTCCATGCAGAGCGGCTAGGAGGGACATGTGCATGCTTGGGTATTCATGAGGCTCGGGGATGGGTCTCACTATACGAGACCCTTGGTGCCTCAGCGGGTGCATACGCATGATGGGCCTCGCTATGCAAGGCCCTTGAGTCTCTAGGGTCTATGCGGAGCGACTAGGAGGGATATGTGCACGCTTGGGTATTCACGAGGCTCGGGGATGGGTCTCACTATGCGAGACCCTTGGTGCCTCAGCGGGTGTATATGCGAGATGGCCATCGCATAGCGAGGCCCTTGGTGCCTCACCAGGTGCATACGCGTGACGGCCCTCGCATAGCGAGGCCCTTGGTGCCTCACAGGGTGCATAACCATGACAACCCTCGCATAGCGAGGCCCTTGGTGCCTCTAGGGTCCGGACGGAGCGGCTTTGAGGAAGTGCCTCGCATAGTGAGGCCCATGTATCTCGACACTTTGTCGCTAGCGAATGCCCCTCTTAGACTTTTGTCAGGGAGGCCTTTCTTCCTTGAGGTACAACTTAGCGTCTTGGCTCGTGGTGATTAAGGGGAAAATTATTCCATATTCACATACGCTATGCTATGCGAGGCTCCATACGTATGCGAGGCTATCTTCTCGGGTGCCTTGCTTCTTCAACGAATTTTACACATTCACAACTATTACTGTAACGAGCCAAAGTTTGCTAATAGGGCTTAGTGCCTTGATTAGCGTGTCGGGGGGGGGGGGCATAATTGGATATATGTGTGTGTTTAATTGGTTAAATGCATGACTATGTGGCATGCATGACTAATATGATTGTATGAATATGTTATATGCATGTTTATGAGTATTAAATATGCATGTGGGCCATTTTTTGTTTATAAGGACATATTTGTAATTTGGCCCGTTGAGGGCATAAATGTGATTTTATGTGATAAATGGGTGAGACCACATTGTTATGTGGATATATTTCTAGGATATGGCTCGAGACGGTCCTAGTGAGCGGATAAGAGCTATAGTCACATCGGGGTTTAATACCCGACTCGGGAGGAGCCTAGGGGTATTTTTGGGAATTTAGAGAATATTTTGGGATTTATTAGATATTTAATAAGTATTAGGTAATTAATTGGACATGACAAGATTAATTGGTTAATAGTAGGAACACTTGAGGAATTAGCGGGAACTGGGGGAAAATGACTATTATACCCTTATGGGCAAGGAGGGGTTGAATTAGTCTAAGGGGAAATTTAGTTTTTGAGGTTAAAGAATATACTCTGTGGGGACTCTATACTTAGCCAGAAACCACCCCAAGAGTTCTGAAAACTAAACCTTCTCTCTCTCCCTCATACACGATTTCCCTACCTCTCTCTTGTCCTTGAAGAAGTTTTGAGGAACTAAAGCATTGAACCATGGAATTCAGCTGGGAAACATGGGAATTTAAGCTCAAGGATTGAAGGTTTAAAGCTGAGGGTTTAGCTTCCATTGAGGTAAGAATTTTGTCTAGTTTCAGTTAGGAATTCAGGTCATATGATCAATTGATCTAGGTTCTTGAGTAATAGTTAATTGATAATTTGGGATGGTAAGTTCATAAGGATTTTGGGTGTTTTTATGCTTAAGGTGTGTGACTAAGAGTTCTAGACTCATATATGAACCTGGTTTTGGCTAGAATACAAGTTAAGGTTGGAATCTGGATTGGAAGTTGGGAGAAACATGCTGGAAACCCAGGGATTTTTGGGTACGGGGGGGAGGGGCGCGGCAACCCAGCTCATGGAAGAATAGTGTTTTCCAAGATAGACCTCCGATTAGGTTACCATCAGTTAAGGATTAACGAGGAGGACATACCAAAGACCGCTTTCCGAACGAGGTATGGACATTATGAATTTCTGGTTATGTCCTTTGGATTAACCAATGCCCCAGCAGCCTTTATGGACATGATGAATAGGGTTTTCAAGGATTATTTGGATAAGTTTGTAATTGTGTTCATCGATGATATCTTGGTGTATTCTCAGTCAGAGACAAAGCACGAGATGCATCTGCGGTTGGTTCTACAGCGGTTGAGGGAGCATAAGTTATATGCTAAGTTCAGTAAGTGTGAGTTCTGGTTGCCACAAGTTACATTTCTGGGCCATGTTATCAGTAAGGAGGGGATTTTGGTTGACCTAAGTAAGATTGAGGCGGTGAAAGATTGGCCTAGACCGAACAATGTTCCTGAAGTGAGAAGTTTCTTAGGCTTAGCAGGGTACTATCGGCGGTTCGTAGAAGGGTTCTCCAGAATAGCTACGCCATTGACAGAACTGACAAAAAAGAAGACAAGGTATGTCTGGACGGATAGGTGTGAGAACAGTTTCAAGGAGTTGAAGCAACGATTGATTACCGCGTCGGTGTTAAGTTTGCCGACAAACAATGAAAAGTTTGTGGTTTAATACGATGCATTCAGACAGGGTTTGGGGTGTGTGCTGATGCAAGCCAGTAAGGTGATAGCCTATGCCTCGAGACAGTTAAAGGAGTATGAGCAGAGATACCCCATGCATGACTTGGAGTTGGCAGCGGTGGTGTTCACACTTAAGAGTTGGAGACATTATCTCTATGGTGAGAAGTGCGAGATATACACCGACCATAAGAGCCTAAAGTATTTCTTTACTCAGAAGGACCTGAATATGTGCCAGAGGCGGTGGCTATAATTGGTTAAGGATTATGATTGTGATATCCTATACCATCCTGGGAAGGCTAATGTGGTGGCTGATGCATTGAGTCGGAAAGGCCCGAGACAATTGTTTAGTTCGAGGCAGATATATGATAAGCTAGCTATGGAGATGACCAGAGCAAGTATAGAGTTGGTGGTCGGTCAGTTGGCCAACATCACTCTTCAGTCTACACTTCTTGAGAGGATCAAGGAGGCGCAGAGGAAAGATTCCCATTTGAGAGGTCATAGAGAGAATGTCTTAGTCGGAGCGACTAAGGACTTCTCTATTTCAGAGATGGGATTACTGAAGTATAAGGGTCGGATCTATGTGCCGATGAATTCTGATATCCGGCGGGAGATCTTAGATGAATCGCACACTACTCCCTATTCTTTGCACCCGGGTACAACGAAGATGTACCAGGACTTAAGAGCTTTGTATTGGTGGTCTGGCATGAAGAGGGATGTGGTGGATTATGTGGCCAAGTGTTTAACATGTCAGCAGGTCAAGGCTGAGCACCAGAGGCCAGGGGGGTTGCTGCAGCGTCTGGGGATCCCAGAATGGAAGTGGGAAGATATCACCATGGACTTTGTGGTTGGTTTGCCGAGGATCGTGGGACAGCATGACTCGGTGTGGGTAATTGTGGATAAGTATACCAAGTCTGCCCACTTTTTGCCTGTTAGGACAACTTACACTGTGGAGCAGTATGCTGAGCTGTATGTGAAGGAGATTGTTCGACTTCATGGGGCTCCGAGGTCGATAGTATCCGACAGAGCCCCCACCTTCGTTTCCAAGCTTTGGGAGAGTCTGCAGAAGGCCATGGGCACGCAGTAACGGTTTAGTACCACTTATCATCCTCAGACAGATGGACAGTCTGAGAGGACGATTCAGATATTGGAGGACATGTTGCGAGCCTGTGTGCTAGATTTTGGGGGATTGTGAAGTAAATATCTCCCTTTGATTGAGTTCTCGTATAACAACAGCTATCAAGCGACCATCGGAGTGGCTTCGTATGAAATTTTATATGGAAGGAAGTGTAGGTCGCCTATTCATTGGGATGAGACAGGTGAGAGGAGATATTTGGGACCAGAGATGGTTCAGAGAACCAATGAGGCGATTGAGAAGATTAGAGTGTGAATGCTCGCCTCCCAGAGCCGTCAGAAGAGTTATTCAGACCTGAAACGCAGGGGCGTGGAATTTCAGGTTGGTGACCATGTGTTTCTTAGAGTTTCACCTTTGAGGGGAGTGAAATGGTTCGGTGTTCGGGGCAAGTTGAGCCCTAGGTTTGTTGGCCCCTTCGAGGTTCTGGAACGGGTTGGAGAGGTAGCTTATAGACTAGCGATGCGTCCAGCTTTATCAAGGGTTCATAATGTTTTCCATGTATCCATGCTCCGAAAGTATGTGTCAGATTCAACGCACGTTCTAAGTTATGAGAATCTGGAGCTTGATCAGGATTTGTCCTATGAGGAGAAGCCGGTTTAGGTTCTTGACCGAAAAGATAAAGTCTTGTGGAGCAAGACCATCGCCTTGGTGAAAGTGTTGTGGAGGAACAGCAAGGTTGAGGAGGCGACGTGGGAACTTGAGTCAGAGATGAGGGAGCAGTATCCCATGTTGTTGAGGTAATTTCGAGGATGAAATTTCTTTAAGGAGGGGATGGTTGTAACGACCCAAATTTGCTAATAGGGCTTGGGGCCTTGATTAGCGTGCTTGGAGGGCAATAAATGAATTAATATGCTAATATGTGAATTTATGTGAACATATGATAAAGTTGCATGTTTAGTTGAGTTAAATGCGCATGTGGGCCCCGTTTGGATAGTAGGGGTATAACTGTGATAAATGCGATATGTGTGTGATTTATCTGTGTAGCACGACCCAAGACAGTCCTGGGGAGCGGTTAGCCAGAAGTCACAACGGGGTTGAGAATCCGACTCAGGGCGAGTCGAGGGGTAATTTGGGCATTAGTTATTATATTGAGTTATCAGGGTATGGAAATAAATATTTGGAGATATATTTGAGGATAGAATGTCTAGGAGGGAATATTGGGGAAATTTACCATTTTGCCCTCGGGGACGTTTTGGTACCCCGAGCCTTGAGGTAACCTTAAAGCTTAAGTTAAATAAAACAAAGTTTAGGAAGCTAGTGGAGACTTAGAAACCGACATTCACCTTTCCTTCCCAGCTGAAGATAATTTCTCATCTCTCTCTCTTTCACTCTCTAAGACAAACTCAAGGGAATTAAGCTTTGGGTGGCCATTAGCCAAGAACTAAGGATTGAAGCTGAGCTTGGGATTTAGAGAATATGCACAGAAGTATAATTCATCAAGGTAAGTTCTTAATATGTTGATTTGGGCCAATTTTGTAGTTGGTTTAAGGTTGTATATTGAAGTTGCATGTGGGCTAAGTTTGAATTGGGATTTGATTGTTGGGCTAAGTTTTGGGGGCTAGTTCTTGATAGGTTTTGATGTTAAAACTAGGCTAGAACCTTTGTGATAATTATCTAGGATTGCTAGTTTGGTTTTGGGTGAATTGGTTTGAAGAAAATACAGGAAAAGGATGAAGATTTCTGGGTTGGAGGCCTAGGGCCGCAGCCCTAGGAGGGGCATGTCGCGGCCCGTGCGCGCGTGCGGCTGTTGGGTTTTATGCCCTTATAAAACCATGTTGGACATGTAGCACAATTTCATATTATCAATAGAAGTAGTATAAATCATTTAGTTTGAAAACTGTGTTGCTTGCTTGTTTTGTTACATGATTATTGAAACAATACAAACATTTATAAAATCCCGAACATATGGATAGTTACAATTATAGTGACTAGGTCACAGTGGATTATAGTTGTAATTATATGTTCAAAAGAATGAGTCCTAAGATTAGATCAGTGCATTGGATTTTCACTGATTAGGCAATCTACGATATGATCTACTTACACATTCAAGGTGTGATGTCTTGTCCAAGGCATTGACCAAGTAGATAAGATCGAATGTATTTAGTTACATCGGACTAGGACCGATATTGATTATTGATTGATAAATAAGTATCGTTGTTACCAAATCTAATCAATGTCACAACGTTGACCATATATTAAGCCGATCTTAATTTTGAGTGATAATATTCTGCTAGTTATATTATTTAAATCTTTTGACTTGTTCGTTACCAGCTTACCCTACGGTCTAGCCCATACTTACATCTTGGAGATTTATTAGTGTAATTGAGTGGGAGTATTATTCATAGATACGAAATCTATAACTTCTGTATGAGAAGTGAAAAGATGATTTCCTTAATTGCTTTGTTCAAAAGGTTAAATGATTGAGATCTCATTTCTGTGATTAAGTTCACGGAAATATCATTTATAAGGAACTTAGTGGGAGTTAAGGATAAAATACTGATGAGGGGTAAAACGGTAATTTGCACCCAGCTCGTTAGTAAGTCATCGATAGAGGATTGACTGATTGTAATGGTTATAACAATGGATAACGTATTTATGGTTTTGAAAATACATTCTATGAATTCAAGAGTTCAATTCCGAGTCTATAGTGGAGTCACGAGGAATTAATAAGGTAGTGAAATTATTCGTAAATAAATTCACGGTAACTTGTTGGAGCTTGATTTCATGGATCCATGGTCCCCGCATCACCTTTGAGTAAATCATCTAGAATGTCTCAATTAATTGATTTAATTATCAATTAGGATTTTTAAAGTTAACTAGGTCAATTTTGGAAAATTTATAGAGATATGAGATTTAGATAATAAAAGAGAATCTTTGGGTAAATTTATTAATATTGATAAATTGGTATTAATATAAATAAATAATATTAAATTAAGTTTCAAATTATAATTAGTTAATTTGAATAAGGATTTAATTAATTAATTAAAGAATAAATAAATAAAAGGTTTTGAATTTAGGCCTAGTTGGGATTTAAATTCAAAACAAAGAGATTTGACCCAAGTCCATTTATGGCAGCCCAATGCTTTTATTTTTTTTTATTATTTTTAATTAATTTAAATTTAAATAAATCCCATTAAGTTTCCTATATAAGGAATATGATATATAGGGTTTTAAAAAAGCAAGTCAGTCTCAGTTGATTTGGGTAAGTGAAAACCTAGACACTCTAATCCTTTCTTAGCCACAATCTCTTCTTCTTTTCTAGATCTCTATCTCATGTGTTGAGAACCAGCCCACACTAGTTCTAGGTTGATCAAAGGATTGGTGAGGAAGACTGTGTTGCTGATCTTTTTCAATCTCTTGATAATACTCTGCTACAGAAAGGAATCAAGGGTTAGAGAGATTGAAGGATGGAGTTGTTCCAGTTCCGCTGCGTAATGTAAGTTTTTACTTTACTTTGTATTTGTATCAATTTCATAGGAGCATGTTCTAGGAATTTACATGTTTGTTTGATAATATGTAAATTGCATGAAAATAAATAAAGATCCTGCAATGAGTTTTTCCTATAGCGGCCATGGGAGGCCAAGAAGCTTGAGGGAAGTGGTTGGTGATGCGCGTCGCGGCCCGTGTGTGTTTCAGGGAAGTGCTAGCCTCTGTTTCGAGGCTAGCCGCGGCGCTTGTGGGTAAGGCCGCAGCTCTTAGTGCCAGTTTGTGTATTAATGTGTGTTTAGGCTTGAGAACTCAAAGGTCTAGGCTCGGGATGGATTTTATCACCCGGATTGATGGAATTCAATGTCCCAGAGATTATAATTATGGTTCAAAGTTATTTAATGGATTAGAACTTGATGGATGAGTACTGTTAATGTGTTGTGACTAGGGTTTCGGCGAAGCTCAAGCTAAAGGGTTGTGCTCTGGATATCAGTGCTCGGAGAGCTCGGGACGCAGGTAAGAGAACCCTTGTTCCCATAGAGCTTGTATGCGGGGCTGAGCCCAATATGTCTGATTTGCAGGGCGTATCCCTTTGATTGAATTTGTTAGTGTTCAGTATTTGTTTATTATGCTATGAATGCTATGGTGTGAATGTTCGGCAGAGCCGGGAACGGCACAGGCCGGGATCGGCGGGGGCCGAGAACGGCAAAGGGCCGGGAGCAGCGTTGAGCACGTGGAGTGCGAATTGCTAGGGCGAGACCCTAAATGATACCTGGGATATCCTCACGGTGTGGACCGCAAACCCAGGGCCTGGTAAAGCGCCTGAGACGGCTTGGCCGTATGTGTTTAGCCTATTGATGGCCTGTTTATATGCTATGGGTTGATTTTTGCATATGTTATCTGTTTGTGGGTTTGTTTGCTGGGCTTCGACTCACGGGTGCTCTGTGGTGCAGGTAAAGGCAAGGAGAAAGCCAACCAACCATGAGTGTAGCAAGCATGAGCCGGCGTGTACATGTTTGGCCTGCCTGGCTGCCACAGCCAGTGGATTTTGGGAGATGGTTGTTATAAAACCTAGATTTTGTCGTTTAGCCGACTTGGTTGTATTTATATGTTGTAAATATTTCTAAACTGTATTTTGGGATCCCAGGTGTTAAACTTTTATGATTTTCAATGAAATAGGGTTATTTCTAAAATTTCTACTTTGTTTATGACTTAATTACACTTTTGCTTTAAAAGCCTCGATTAGCGAGTGATTGCACATTTCTAAACTCGCTTGGTAATGGCTCTAAGGTAGTAGGGCGTTACATTTACTGTATACATTGGGATCCCAAAAATATAATTTAAAAGTTTATTACAACAAAATAATTACAACCAACCGATCTAAGTGGCAAATAGGGTTTAACCCTAGTTCCTCTTTCAAACCTCAGCTGTGGTGGTCGAGCAGCTGCATATGTACACATTGTCACCTAAGCTCTCCAACTCATGGATGGTCCAACTTTCTTTTGCCTTTACCTGCATCACATATCACCCGTGAGCCGAAGCCCATCAAGAAAACTCAATATGCTCATGAACAGTCATATGATGGCATCAATTCATATCTGGCATGCCTAGCAAATATAGCTCTATTCAAGCATGCAAATAAATTAAGACAATGCTGGGGAATCTAGGATAAGAAATTCTGCCCTCCTAATTGGATGACTATCAAGTCAATCCTAATTAGATGAGTGATTTAACACTTGAGGTACTGGTAAACCATACTGAGTGACTGACAAGCAAGTCACCACGTGGCTCAACACCCACAGCCATGCCAATGATGATCATCATGATCATACAGAGCTTATATCCCTGAGTAGATGAGTGAATATCACTTTGAGGTTCTGTTAAACCATAATGAGTGACTGACGAGCAAGTCACTATGGGGCTCAGCACCCACAGTCGTATAACGAAACCGTCACCTAGGCTTTCTGGCAATGGCTCTAATTAGATGAGTGATTTCACACTTGAGGTTTTGGTAAACCATAACGAGTGACTAATGGGTAAGTCACTAGGTTAAACAGATGAGTGACTGATGGGTAAGTCACTAGCTTAAACAGACGAGTGACTGATGGGTAAGTCACACTGGGCTCGGCACCCATAGCCATGTGACTAAACAGTCACTGGGCTTGTTTGCCCTGGCTCTAAATGAATCGCCTTTGGCTAGACAAGCGCTTTTAGTTTTCATCAAACTTGAGGTCGGTTCGACATTAATGCTCATTTGAGTCATTCAATGCAGATGTCGATTAGATCTAATCTTTTATCGGCTTGCATTAAACACGCCGTCCTTGGCTTTTTACTCAATACTAGGTCACCAGTGCTCAGTACTACTGCGAACTTGACAAGTAGGTCACTGTAACGTCCTACGTTTTTGGGTACCTTTAAACGACTCGGGTCGGGATTTTTCCCCCGGGTTAAGAATATTATTTTAAATAATATTATATTTTGTTTGTAAGTATTCCATGAGTTATTGCTAGCCAAAATATGAATTTTGTGATTTTAAAAGTCAAGATAAGACTTTCGGTCCTGGACCGACACAAAAACCCTGATCGGGTAAAAATCTCGGAAAATAAAATGAAAAATCATGGCAATTATATTTTGGGCATAAAATACATTCATAAAAGTTAAAGTTTGGTCAAAAATAATAAACCTAAAAGAAAATGGAAATTTTAAGGCATTTTGTGGTAAATGCCTAATTTTGCCGAAATGGGGAATTTTATTCCATGAATGGACCTTAGGTTAAATTTTATTTTGTGGTTAATTAAATTAAATATGAGAGACATTTAATTTAATTAATTAATAGTAAGTTTGGTGATTAAAACTTAATGAGAGTGAAAAAGGTGTAAGAAGTCAAGTGGGCAAGTGGGTAGAAAAGCACTCAAGTGTTTTGTGATATTTTGAAGAGTTGTGTGAGCCATTCTAACCCCCAAATCCGACCACTCTCCCTCCCTCATTCACTCTCATCTGATTTTTGAAGACTCTCTCAAGTGTTCTCTCCATTTGCAACCCCAAGAACACCAAAGAAACTTGGAAGCTAAGTCTTGGTCTAGGAAGGGTTTTCCCTAAGGTAAAGTTTCATTAATCTAGACTTTTGTAAAGTTTTAA
This sequence comes from Humulus lupulus, assembly GCF_963169125.1. Taxonomy (NCBI): domain Eukaryota; kingdom Viridiplantae; phylum Streptophyta; class Magnoliopsida; order Rosales; family Cannabaceae; genus Humulus; species Humulus lupulus. Next base: position 30,019,638 of record NC_084797.1, read on the forward strand.
GCATAGAGTTTCAAATAGCTAATTGACTATGTTGTTGGGGGAAGTTTGTTAGGGTTTTTGAAAGGTTTTGAAGGAGTCGAAGCTTATAGGAAGGTCCAAACCTTAAGTAAGAACACCAAAGAGGTAAAAAGTTTACTTTTGATGATTTTGTTGTAGGGTTTTTAGTTTTAAGCATTATTTTGTATATCTAATGCTTAGAGTTTCTTGTTGATGATGTAATAAGGTTATGGTAGTTTTTTAATAATTTTTATGATGCATGAGTATTGATTTTTGAAAATGGGAACCAAAACCCCCAAGGGTTTTGTAGGATACCCTAAAACAAAACATGTTTTGAGCTGTGACTTCCAAGGGGTCAAGCAGCCACTGTATATTGTTTTTGTAAAATTAAATTGTATTGTGATGTTTTTGAGATTGAGTACATAAAATTGAGCTTTTGAAACACAAAAAAATGTTTAGAAATGAGTAAGTTATGCTATTTCAAAGATTAGGTAAAAAACTGTTTTTTCGTATTCTTATTTTTGGAACCAAGTTTGGACAGCCACTGTATAGGTCAAATGAACCCAGTTTTTTCTAAAATTTTGTGGACATATTACTTGCATAACCTATTATTCCACTGTAAAATTTGGTAAGAAAATATTGAACGGTTTGAAATTTATTAACTGTCAAAGTTTGGAAAAAATAAGGACTTGAAAATAATGTCATTTTTACCTCATTGTTGGAAAATGATTTCACCAATCAAAAATGCTCATTTTGACCTAAGATTTTTCAAAGACCTAAATGGCATAACAAAAATGGAATTGGGAAATTTTGGTAACAATTGGGTAAGTAAATTTCAAGTTATGAACTAACGAAGTATGTAGTTAAAAATGTGAAAATTAGGTTTTTCACACTTAGTGTAAAAATGAGATTTTGGAACATAAGGTAAAAAGTAAAATTTTGTTTATTTCAAGATATAAAATGGTAAGTCTTGAAATCATATTTTCACTAAAATTTACCCTTTGAGTTTAAATGAATTATTTTTATTAAAGAGTTTTTATTCTTTCTAAAAATAAGAGATTTAATTTATTAATAGTTAATAAATTAAAAGGGGATTAAAACCCTATATTTTGAGAAAAATAATTAAATAAATTATTTTTCTAGTAAGTAAAATTGATTAATTGCTTTTGGAAAATTAATTAGTCAAGATGAGAAATTTATAACGGTTTTCCTAATTAAGACAAATTAGGCAATTTTCTTAAAACGGTTTTTAGATATTAAAACCTTAAGAAAAATAAAAGGAAAATTTAAAGAGTTTATTTTCTTTTAAAATAATTAAGGAATTTATTTGTATTTTCTGGATATAATACCAGCTAAAATCTTACATATTTTAACCGACTAGTCGAAAGTGCGGGTTAATAGCGATACCTGGAAAGAATAAGATTTTTAGCGGATTGTGGGAAATACCATTGTGATACCCGAGCCTAGGTATCGAGACCTTAGGATAGGTCTCCCCGAGACTTAAGGTTTAGTCTCGAATATTTTGTATAACTTTCCTTAATAAGTTTAAAACCAAATAAGGATTGTAAATCCTTACAAATGACTTTTATTAAAATGACCAAACTGCCCAAAATAATAATAATGAATTATGAGTGCCATAATTAATCCGAGTATACTGTATGGATAACTACAGTATTGGCTAAGCGTAACTGGACTGAACGTTGGAGGGTGAAAACTTGCTGAGCGCTAAGGACTCCAAGTAAGTCAACTTATATTGTATGGCTGCAACATGAAATGATTATTGTCTTGTATGTTAGTATAGGGATACATGCATATACATTGGCTGTCATAGAAAGTTGCTTAGAGACGTTAGTCTAGTGAGTGCTGATTTAGAAAATATGAACGGTAGAAGTCCGCCATATCCTAGACGGTTGACCCCCGTCACACTGCTTGATTTTATTTATGTCCGGTTCATTACCGAGACGAGTGGCCATGAGATGAGGATAAGCTGGTTAAACCTAGGGGTGCCAAGATAAATGGGACCTAGGGGCCCTCATGCTTACTTAATCATTGGACGGTTAGAATCCGAGCAAGTGCTCTGATAAGTTATTCCCGGATAGCAGCCGTGAATATTGGCCATTCCGTGAGAGTGCCAGAGATACTAGGGGTTTCCAAGATAGAGTGAGGTTGAACACCCTAGGGGCAGCTACTCACCATCACCACTGATTAACATAGAAGTCTCCATAAAACCGTGTAAATTGGATTACACTCTTGAATATGTAGCGATGCCCTAAGTAACACGATAGTTACCCTTGATGAGAATATTTATTGGCTAGATCTTAGTGTGGGGACTCAGTTCTCTTTTACAGATTAGCAATTATGTTGGAGGGCGCGTTACGCGTGAATTGTTGGAAATTGTCGAGCGTTGGTCTCGAATTATTTGGTGATATAATATATATGCTTGCTCTGGGATTTTCTGAGTGCAGGGATAAAATTGTTGATAAGATATAGTTGTGATATAATATATCTGCTTGCTCTGGGATTTTCTGAGTGCAGGGATATAATTGTTGATAAGATATAGTTGTGATATAATATATCTGCTTGCTCTGGGATTTTCTGAGTGCAGGGATATAATTGTTGATAAGATATAGTTGTGATATAATATATCTGCTTGTTCTGGGATTTTTCTGAGTGCAGGATTTTTATCTAGTTACGAATTAATTTATCATTGGTTATCAGGCATGACCATAAGTTTTCCAGGACGCTTTAGCGTTCTTGAAATTGATTGTTTAGGGTCCGGATGGGTCCGGAACCCTAATTCTCTACATGCTTTGTTTGAAAGTTGATCTTACTAAGCGTTTTCGCTTACCTAGTTGTTTCATGTTGTAGGTAAGAGCAAGGGCAAGGCAGAGCAGTGAGCGCTGGAGTCTTCCTTGCAAATGTACATGTGGACCGACCTTTTGGGAAGCCATTTTATTTTTGGAAATGTTGTGTAATTTTCCTAAACTAGGCTCACTCTACTCTTTATAAAATATGTTGAAACTAAATGTTAAGTATGGCCATACGACTTTTTAAAAAGTTTTTTTTTTATACGGGTTTTTGAGACATTTTGTTAAATGAAAACATTTATATTTCCGCATTATCGAGTCTTGAAAATCCGGGTCGTTACAGTCACAGCTTGTAGAGTCCAAGAACTTTACATAGCTAGTTAGATAGTAGTATTATAGTATTTATAGTATTATCTTTGTAACTGTGGATTTTTGGTTCAGACCGGAAATTATTTGGACACTCATAGTAGTACTTATAGATTTTCTAAGTTTAACCTATAGTTTAAGAATATTAATTTTAACCTAAGGTTTGATTATATGACTGATATTAAGAATAATATTTATTATACCATAAGGTTTAGATAAGGACCAATAGGATTTTAGGCACATGTTATGAATGGGTGATTAAAGATTAAGTATTTTGAGGATTAAATTTAATAAGGGTAAAAGTTTGAATGCTATAAGGTCAGTCAACAGCTTTGAATACGTTGAGGGCTTAGTCAAGGTTGTTTACTCCATTCAAACTTAGCTAAAAATGTGTAATTTCGTGTTTAATTAATCAACGTGTGCCGATATATCGCAGCACATAGATACGGAAAACACGAGACGATGCCCGACAGCCTCGGGCATACTGACCCAGGCGATATATCGCCTACAGGGGGCGATATATCGCCTCCTTCAATATATTTCAAAAGTTTTTGAATTCTTTTTCCTTTCAGCCATTCAACCTCTTGATAAGTCCAGCACCTTTTTGAACGAGTCTACAGCCTCTACTGAACGATTATTCAAATTATTTTCACCTAAAAAGCTATTATTTTTATTCAAGTAAAATTTAGATCCTTTCATTCCTAAACTCTATAAATAGGACCTAGTACCCAGCCATTATTCATCTTTTGCTCTAAGTTCAGAGGCTGCAAGTGCTAAGTGAGTGTGAGAGTGTAAACACCTGGGTTGGGGAATCATAAGCTTGATCATTATAAGCTTATCAAACACTTGGGGAAGTAAGGTTTAATAGTATTTCGGTTCGAGGTTTAGATTGGTCTACAAGTCTTCAAGGTATTTCTATACCCTAGTTCATTGGTATTATGTTATTTTCTTTCTCATAGTCTTCTACTCATTCTTCTAACCTTATTCTTATTTTGGTTAGGAAATCTAAGAGCTTACACATAAGTTTTTGGTGAGTATGTTTCTCAAAGGTTTAGTCATTCCATTCCTTCCATTCTTTTCATTACTTTTTCTTCAATCTACTCACCCTGTTATATATAGTTTTAGGAGTGTTCCAAAAGTCTCAACGCTGTCCTCTTAGCCCGGTAACTTTGGTAAGGAAAATAGGATAGAAATGCATATGTTATATGTTCTATATGTTATCTTATGTTTCTTATGTTATGACAAGTGTTATGATATGTAGGTTTGTAGGCTTGGGCATATGACCCATATGACTAACAAGACCCCAAATAGATTATGGGCATATGACCTACTTAGCTAGTAGGACCCCACTAATCTCATGGGCATATGACTTGTTTAGTCTATGGGACCCCAAGTAATAATGGCCATTATAGTATGTGTATGTAATAAGTGTTATGTTATGTCTTTATGTTTATTATGAAATTTATGTATATGAAGTATGTGTTAGATTTTCCTTGCTGGGCATTAGGCTCATTCCTTTTTATTTTATGTGCAGGAAAATAGCTTTAGTGGCGGTAAGGTTCGTGGGTGCTTGGGATTGTGTATCGGCAGTGAATGGATTCAAGGAGTCGAGAGTTCGATTTTCGAGGATGTAGTCTTATTTTATGATCTTTACATGTATTTTCCGCACTTCTTATGTAATTCCTTTCATTTGAAATCATGTTTTGTTTTAAAGACAATGGGATCCCATATCCTACTTATTTTATGAGAGTAACTTTTATTTTTATGGTATTTTCGCAAATGTAAGTTTTATTAAGGATTTGTATGTATAGTTTCGTTAATGGTCCAAAAGTCTAGAGTAGTGGGTCATTACACAGCTTCACAGCTAATACTGACACCATTGCCAATTCTGACTAGTTAGTCAAAGCCACGCACAAGTAAGCAATGCTACCAGGCATATATCATATGTCAAATATTCAAAAGTAGGGCATTCAACATGCTTACTTAACAGCTGCTAGCATAATTATGATCATGCACAAACACAGAGACTCAAGCTCTGATCAATCTCATATTCAATATTCATGGCATGCCCTATTCACATGTTTCTTATGCATCACATGCTTCACATTTAAACATCCAACATGCATCAAGAATAACCATGCATGTCACACATGGGGTGCAGTTGTCTTACCTCTGGTCCAAGCACGGGTTACCAATAAATGAGCCACACGCACGATCCTGATTACAAGCCTCTAGTGATAACCTAGTCACAACCACAAATGGTGATCCAATAAGTTCAAGTTCTAAAACCAATCCCGGAACCAAGACCTAGCCTCCGAGACATTGAATTCCACTAAACTGGGTAGTAGGAACGATCCCGAGGCCTAAGGTTTGAGTTCCCATGATCAAAACATCACTTCAGCCGTAAACAGCACCAAGCATCGCGGCCCCAACTCACTGAGTCACGGCCCCCAGCCAAAACAGAAGTACCAACATCAGGCATCAACACCAAGCGACGCTGCGCCACTATTCAAGCGCTGCGGCCCCCAGACCCCTTTAGCAACCTTCACCTGCTTCATCGAGCCTGGGCCGCGACGCCCAAGAACAGGGTCGCGGACCAACCTCGAACCAGCCATTTTTCCCCGATTTCTCCATTTTAAAACCTTCCAAAAACCTATCCAAACATCTCCAAACTCAAAAATCAAAGTTCCTAAACATCCCCATGATCCAAAACCCATAAAACCCAAGCTTCAATTCAATCAAAAACTCATCAAAACACAAAATCCAATTCAAGCTTAAAATCTTTAAAAAACTTAGAACTTAAAACTTGGATTACCTCTGATTGAGTTGTTGCCAACTAAATCCTCCGGATAATAAGCTTCTAATCTTTCCTAGGATCGTTATGGCTCAATCCTCGCTTGAATCCAAGTCCTAGAACTCAAGTTTCCTTCAAAAATGTGATCGGGAGACGAAAGTGGAACTTAGAGGGAGAGAGAACTTACTGAACGTTCTTTTTATTTCTTAAAAGGTTACTTCAAGCTTAAGTAGCCTCAAACAAATCCTAACGCCCAGGGTCTTGAAAACACCCCCAGGGACAAAATAGTCAAAACCTCCTGAATTTCCCCCTGATCTTACTAACTCCCAATTTATCATCAAATATTTATTCCCATTACCCAATAACTCGGTAATTCTAAATACCCCTTGACTCACTTCGAGTCAAGAATAAATCCCATTGTGACTTTCCCACTATCTTACCTCCTAGGATCGTCTCGTGCTTAATAACCCTAGCGTAATCAAATAATAATAAAGCACCACACACACATGCCACATATATGCCAAATATGTTGAAATGGCCAAAATATGAAAATCACCCAATTAATCATAAATGGGTTCACATGCATATTTAATACACCTAAACATGCATATAATCGTTTAATAACGTAATAAATCAATTATGGCCCTCCCATCCTCCTAATCAAGGTCCTAAACATTATTAGGAAATTTGGGGCATTACAAATACAAACTCAATCAATAGGGCTACGCTCTACAACACAATCACATAGGGTCATGCCATGCAATACAAACTATAACGCCTCGCCCTGCTTTATGGGTATAATAGTTTTCTTACTTGTGTCCCAACCTACCCGAGCACCGCGATCACGAGCACAATCCTCAAACCCGAACCTTGAAGAAATCCTAGTCACAACGCTTGAATAAAATCACCTATCAAGTTCTAACTCATTAAATAGCTTTAAGACATAACTCTAGCCTCCGGGACCTTGGTTTCTACCAAACTGGGTATTGAAAACCTTCCCGAGCCTTAACGTTCAAGTTCCCGAGCTAAAAACCCTCAATTTGCCAAAATTCCTCTTTTGGGCAGCGGCCCAGCCCCTCTTAAGGGCCGCGACGTGCCCCAAAACAAAGGCAAAATGCCTCCCATCTGACAGACTCGGGCTACGCCTGTGCAATTTCCTGAAGTCCCTCTGGCTTAAAAACTCAAGCGGGTCACGGTGCTGATGAACAGGGCCGCGACGCGAGCCCGAAACCCATAAATCCTGTGCAAATTTGACGAGCTAACTTCCCTCAAAATCATTCCAAATGCACCCCAACACCAGACTTGCGACCCATAATCAAACTAATATACTTTAAGCGGCTCTTGAATCACAGAAACTAACTAACTCATCCCAATTCACACCAACCTCAATCTTAAGCTCAAAACTGAACTAAACTCGATTTAAGCATAATTGATCCTCAAAAACTTGAAATAAACTTTACCTCAGTGAAGATTTCAAATTTAATTCAGCTCTCCAGCACCCTAGGCTTATCCTCCCCAAGTCCCAAGCTTAGTTCTGAATTTCTCCTTCAAAACTTAAAAATCCACCAAGTCCTCTAAAGGGAGAGAGAGAACCGAGAGAAATTTAGAGAGAAAGAAAGTTTATGTGTATGTGTTTTCTTCCTTCTGATTCCTTCTACATAACCCAGGAATCACAGCTGTCTATGTGATCAAAATCCCCTCCTAAACAAAAGGTCCAAATTACCCCTTGAGCTTATTTAAATCCTTAAGTTCCACCAAGGGAAATTTAGTCATTTTCCATATCCCGCTAAGTCTCCGATTATTCCTATAAATCTCTGTTTAATCCCAACATGTCCAAATCATTACTAGGCTACTACCTGTTCCTCGATAAATCTCGTACACATATATTATTCCCAAAATACCCCTAGCCTCCTCCCGAGCTAGGTAATCGACCCCGTTGTGACTTCCTAGCTAAACCGCTCCTTAGGACTGTCTCAAATTGTGCATCACAAATATATCACCACTTACATGTGTAAAGATCACAATAATCACAAATATTGCATTTATGCCCTCAATGGGCTAAAAATTACAAACATGCCCCTAATAACCAAATGGGGCCCACATGCATATTTAATTCACCTAAACATGCATTTCTAATCACATACTCATAAAATTCACACATTAATATAATAAATCACTTATTGCCCTACGGGCACGCTAATCAAGGCCCTAAGTCTTATTAACAAATTTGGGACGCTACAACTATCCCCTCCTTACATAAATTTCACCCTTGAAATTACCTGAATAACTCGGAATACCACTCCCGCATATCTGATTCAAGTTCCCACGTCGCCTCCTCAACCCTGTTGTTTCTCCATAGCACTTTCACCAAGGCAATGGTCTTGCTCTGCAAGACTTTATCCTTCCGGTCGAGAATCTGAACCAACTTCTCCTCATATGATAAATCCTGGTCCAGCTCCAAGTTCTCATAACTCAGTACATGCGTAGAATCTAATACGTACTTCTGGAGCATGGACACGTGAAATACATCATGAACCCCTGATAAAGCTAGAGGCATCACCAATCTGTAAACTACCTCTCCAACCCGTTCCAGGATCTCAAAGGGGCCAATAAACCTAGGGCTCAGCTTTCCCCAAACACCAAACTGTTTCACTCCTCTCAAGGGTGAAACCCTAAGGAACACATGGTCACCGACTTGAAACTCCACACTCCTACATTTCAAGTCCGAGTAACTCTTCTGGAGACTCTAGGAGGCGAGCATTTGAGCTCTAATCTTTTCAATCGCCTCATTGGTTCTTTGAACCATCTCAGGACCCAAGTATTTCCTCTCATCCGTCTCATCCCAATGGATAGGTGATCTGCACTTCCTCCCATATAGCATCTCATATGAAGCCACTTCGATAATCGCTTGGTAACTATTATTGTACGAAAACTCAATCAAAGGGAGATACTTACTCCAAGATCCCCCAAAATCCAGCACACAGGCTCGCAACATATCTTCCAATATCTTAATCATCCCCTCAGACTGTCCATCTGTTTGAGGATGATAAGCGGTAATAAACTGCAACTGCGTGCCCATAGCCTTCTACAGACTCTCCCAAAACTTGGAGGTGAAGGTGGGTCCTTGTTGGATACTATCAACCTCAGAGCCCCATGAAGTCGAACAATTTCTTTCACATACAACTCAGCATACTGCTCCACAGTATAAGTCGTCCTGACAGGTAAAAAGTGGGCAGACTTGGTATTCCTATCCACAATCACCCACACTGAATCATGCTGTTCCACGGTCTTCGACAAACCAACCACGAAGTCCATGGTGATATCCTCCCACTTCCACTCTGGAATCCCTAGAGGCTACAATAACCCTGCTGGCCTCTAATGTTCAACCTTTACCTGCTGACAAGTTAAGCACTTAGCCACATAATCCACCACGTCCCTCTTCATTCCTGACCGCCAATACAAGGTTCTCAAGTCTTGGTACATCTTCATCGTACCTGGATGTAAAGAATAGGGAGTGGTATAAGATTCATCCAAGATCTCTCACCGGATACCAGAATCCATTGGAACATAGATCCGACCTTTGTGCTTCAGTAGTCCCATCTCCGAGACAGAGAAGTCCTTAGCCGCTCCAACCAAGACACTCTCTCTAAGCCCTCTCAACTGGGGATCCTCCCCTTGCGCTTCCTTGATCCTCTCAAGGAGTGTAGACTCAAGAGCAATGTTGGCTAACCGACCAACCACTAACTCTATACCCGCTCTAGTCATCTCCTCAGGTAACTTATCAGATATCTGCCTCAAACTGAACAATTGTCCTGGGCCCTTCCGACTCAATGCATCAGCCACTACATTAGCCTTCCCATGATGGTATAGGATATCATAATCATATATCCTTCACCGATTCCTGCCACCATCTCTGGCACATATTCAGATCCTTCTGAGTAAAGAAGTACTTCAAACTCTTATGGTCGTTGTATATCTCACAATTCTCACCATATAGATAATGTCTCCAAACCTTAAGTGCAAATACCACCACTGCCAACTCCAGATCATGCGTGGGATATCTCTGCTCATACTCCTTTAACTGTCTTGATGTGCAGGCTATCACCTTTATGGCTTGCATCAGCACACACCCTAAACCCTGCTTGGAAGCATCACAATAAACCACAAACTTCTCATTGTCTGATGGCAAACTCAATACTGGAGCGGTGATCAGTCGCCGCTTCAATTCCTTGAAACTATTCTCACATCTATCTGTCCACACATACTTGGTCTTCTTTCTCGTTAATTCAGTCAACGGTGTGGCTATCCTAGAGAACCCCTCAATGAACCACCGATAATACGCTGCCAATCCTATAAAGCTTCTAACTTCTGGTACACTGCTCGGTCTAGGCCAATCTCTCACTGCCTCTATCTTACTTGATTCAACTAGAATCCCCTCCTTACTGACAATATGGCCCAAAAATGTGACTTGCAGTAGCCAAAACTCACACTTACTGAACTTAGCATATAACCTATGCTCTCTCAATCGCTGCAATACCAGGTGTAAATGTTGCTCATGCTTTGTCTCTGACTAAGAGTACACCAATATGTCGTCAATAAACACAATCACAAACTTGTCCAAATAGTCCTTGAAAACCCTATTCATCATGTCCATAAAAGTTGCTGAGGCGTTGGTTAATCAAAGGACATAACCATGAATTCATAATGTCCATATCTCGTGCGGAAAGTGGTCTTTGGTATGTCCTCCTCTTTAATCCTTAGCTGATGATAACCTGACCGGAGATCAATCTTGGAACACTGTCTTTCCCTGTAGCTGGTCAAATAAATTATCAATCCTAGGTAGTGGGTACTTGCTCTTAATGGTCAACTTGTTCAACTCCCTGTAGCCAATACACATCCTAAGAGATCCATCCTTCTTCTTAACAAACAATATTGGAGCACGCCATGGCGAGAAACTCGGTCTGATGAACCCCGAATCTAGTAACTCCTGGAATTGAATCTTGAGTTCCTTCAACTCTGTCGGAGCCATTCTATAAGGTGTCCTAGATACAGGCTCCGCCCCTGGCGCGAACTCTATAACAAACTTGATCTTCCGCTGTGGCGGCAACCGTAGCAAATCTGCTGGAAATAAATCTGGAAACTCACATACCAATCTGGTCTTACTCGGTCAAACCGACACAACCCTAGAGGTATCCACAATGTTTGCTAGGAATCCTATGCAGCCTTCCTACATCAGGTCTCTAGCCTTTAGTGCTGAAATCATAGGTACTCGCAGTCCACTAATTGTCCCCACAAATACAAAGGGTATCTTCCCTTCTAGTTCAAAAGTCACCATCCTGCGCTTGTAGTCAATCATCGCCCCAAACCCTGATAACGAACCCACCCCTAGAATCAAATCAAAGTCATCCATATCTAACTCAATCAGATCAACAGACAACTCTCTACCATCTATCTTTACTGCAATGCTTTAATCCATCTCCTAGAGACTACCAGTTCCCCAGTCGGCAACAAAGTCTGAAATCCCCTAGCATACAAATCACTAGGTCTACATAGCCGATCTATCACTCTAGTAGACACAAATGAATGGGTAACCCCTGAATTAATCAATGTAGTATAAGAAGAACCAGCACTAGAATTCTGACATGTCACAACTGAGGGGCTAGCCTCAGCCTCAGTCTGAGTCAAGGTGAATACTCTGGCAGGAGCGAGACTGTCGCTCTACTTCGGCTCCCATTTCCTGGCTTGTGGGTAGTCCTTCTTTAAATGATTGATACTCCCACAAATAAAGCAGGCCCTGATCTTGCACTCCCCCTGATATCCTTGTCTGCATCAAGGACACACTGGGAAACTCCTCCAATTGTAACCCCCGCCCTGACAGCCACTAAAAGCACCTCGTGCCCTCCTATCTAAGCTAGGAGGAACGAAATAATCTAGGGCCTTTCTCTTCTGCTCACTAGGGCCACTACCTGTACTGGATCCAGTAAAAGGAGGCACTGTTCTCTTGGCATCGCGCCTAGCAGCACCCTCTCTCCAAATCTGATCCTCGGCCCCCTCAGCTATAAGGGCCTTGTCTACTACCTGAGCATATGTAGTAGTCTCTGGATCCAAAGTAATCTTCACACCATAGGGGATCATAACATTCAACCCCCGCGCAAACCTATCCCTTCTTGCTGCATCAATTGGCACCAAATCTGGTGCGAACTTTGCCAACCGGTCAAATCTCAAGGCGTACTCAGTAACTGTCAACCGGTTATGAGTCAAGTTGATAAAATTTTAACCTTCGCAGCTCAGACTGCAACACTATAATACTTCTAATTGAAAATATTTCTGAACTCTTCCCAGGTCATAACCGCAACATTTCTTCTCTGAGTCACTACATCCCACCAAATGCGGGCATCCTCTCTAAACATGTAGCTGGCACAAGCTATCCTCTCGTTCCCTACCACCCTCATAAAATCCAGGATGCAAGAAATCATATTCATCCACTGCTCTGCCTGCAGTGGGTCTGGTCCACCCTCGAAGGTGGGAGGATGCTTCTTCCTGAACCTCTCGTACAAAGGTTCCCACCTATTCTCCATAACAGGCTGAACCGGCACTGGCACCACAGCCTCCTGAACTTGTAACCCAGTGCCATGAGGAGGGGTTTGTTGTCTCAGCTATCGAAGCTTTTCTTCTGTTCAGTGAAGTCTAGCTTCCATCTCAGCAAAAAACTGTTGCCAATTCTGTGGGGTAGGTTGAGGGTCCTGACCCTGGTTGTCATCCTTGGCCCTATTGCTGCGGAGTCTAGATGATTGTCGAGGCATCTCAATAATATGCATGCAATCAACGACGCCGCTCATCAGGCATGATAACAACATCCAAAACCACCTCCCAATCCACATCAACCAACCATAACAGAAATCCACAGCACACAAATAGCATACAAAACTCAAGGGGCCATGCCCTGGCATTATGCATACGTTAACACATTCATCATGCTCTATATAAAATAACCAGGCAAACAGGGCATTTAAGCACATAATCAAGCATAAAATTCAATCATTACCAACCAACCCTGAGTCAAGCTTGTCACTAACAGCGAGCGTACATGTTTGGTCAATCTCCAGGAACCATAAACCTTGGCTCGCTCTGGTACCAAGTGGTAATGCCCTACTTCCTTAGAGTCGTTACTAAGTGAGTTTAAAACGTGCAATTAACTTGCTAATTGAGGTTTTAGGTTAAAAATGTGGCTAAACTGTAATAAAAAACATACATTTTGAAAATGTAATCATTCATTGAAATTATAAAGCGTTATACATTTGGGATCCCAAAATACTGTTTAGAAATATTTACATCTCAAAATATGATTAAAGTCGACTAAACGACAAATTTCAGATTAATAGATAACATCTCCCAAAAATACCCCTGGCCATGACAGCCAGGCAGGCTGAACATGTACACGCCGCTTCACGCTCTCTATACTCATGGTTGATCTACCTTTCCCTTGCCCTTACCTACACCATAGAGCACCTGTGAACCAAAGCCCAACAAGAAAACTCCACACAAGCAATCAACATATGCATAACTATCAATCAGCATATAACAAAGCAGCCAACAAGCAAAACACATAACGGCCATGTCGTCCCAAGCGCTTTACTAGGCCCTGGGTTCGCGGTCTACACCGTGAGGATGTCCTAGGCATTCGAGAAGGGTCTCACCCTAGCGACTTGCACTCTGCATGCTTAACACCGCTCCCGGCCCCTTGCCGTACTTAGCCTTGCCGTTCCCAGCCATTGCCGTTCATTCACAAATATGCAACACACATCATAAATTTAACAAATACTTAAACAAATACAAACTCAATCAATATGGCTACGCCCTGCCACACAATCACATAGGGTCGTGCCATGCAATACAAACTATAGGGCCTCACCCTACTCTATGGGTACAACAGTTTTCTTACCTGTGTCCCAAGCTACCCCAGCACCGCGATCATGAGCACAGTCCTAAAACCCAAGCCTTGAAGAAATCCTAGTCACAACGCAAGAATAAAATCACCTATCAAGTTCTAACTCACTAAATAGTTTTAAGACATAACTCTAGCCTCCGGGACCTTGGTTTCTACCAAACTAGGTATTGGAAACCTTCCCGAGCCTTAACGTTCAAGTTCCCAAGCTAAAAACCCTCAATTTGCAAAAATTCCTCTTTTGGGCCGCGACCCAACCCCCCTTAAGGGCCGCGACGCGCCCCAAAACAGAGGCAAAATGCCTCCCATTTGACAGACTCGGGCCACGACGCCCAAACTTGCACCGCGGCACCTGGGCAATTCCCTGAGGTCCCCCTGGCCTAAAAATCCAAGCGAGCTGCAGCGCTGATGAACAGGGCCGCGGCGCGAGGCCAAAACTCAGAAATCCCATGCAAATTTTACGAGCTAACTTCCCTAAAAATCATTCCAAACGCACCCCAACACCAAAATTGCATCCCATAATCAACCTAATATACTTTATGAAACTCTAGAATCCGAGAAACTAACTAACTCATCCCAATTCACACCAATCTTAATCTTAAGCTCAAAACTCAACTAAACTCAATTTAAGCAGAATTGATCCTCAAAAACTTGAAAGAAACTTTACCTCAGTGAAGATTTCAAATTTAATTCAGCTCTCCAGCGCCCTAGGCTTATCCTCCCCAAGTCCCAAGCTTAATTCTGAATTTCTCCTTCAAGACTTCAAAATCCACCAAGTCCCCTAAAGGGAGAGAGACAACCGAGAGAAATATAGAGAGAAAGAGAGTTTCTATATTTGTGTTTTCTTCCTTCTGATTCCTTCTACATAACCCAGGAATCACAGCTGTCTATGTGATCAAAATCCCCTCCTAAACAAAAGGTACAAATCACCCATTGAGATGATTTAAATCCTTAAGTGCCACCAAGGGCAATTTAGTCATTTGCCATATCCCGCTAAGTCCCCGATTATTCCTATAAATCTTCGTTTAATCTCGACATGTCCAAATCATTACTAGGTTACTACCCATTACTCGATAAATCCCGTACACATATAATTTTCCCAAAATACCCCTAGGCTCCTCCCGAGCCGGGTATTCAACCTCGTTGTGACTTCCTAACTAAACTGCTCCCTAGGATTGTCTCAGATCCTGCATCATAAATATATCACCACTTACACATGGTAAAGATCACAATAATCACAAATATTGCATTTATGCCCTCAACGGGCTAAAAATTACAAACATGCCCCTAATAACCAAAAGAGGCCCACATGCATATTTAATTCACCTAAACATGCTTTTCTAATCACATACTCATCAAATTCACACATTAATATACTAAATCACTTATTTCCCTCCAGGCACGCTAATCAAGGCCCTAAGCCTTATTAGCAAATTTGGGATGCTACACTTAAGGCTAGGTCGCGGCCCACCTAGGGAACTTTGGCCTAGGTTAGTTTTAGGCTTGGGAAAGCTCGGGGGTTCGAACCTAAGCGCTCGGGGCAATTTCTACTACCCATTTTAGTAGAATTCGAGGTTCTGGAGTATTGTCTATTGTTTCCTAAACATTTATTTGGGTTTTGAATTGATAGTTACCCATTGATACTGTGACTAGGTTTATTGCTAAGGCTCGGGACTGAGGATCATGCTCGGGACCGTTCTTAATTCTTCGCTCGGGATTTGAGGTAAGAAAACTGCACCCATGTGGTTGTGTTCAGGACTAAGGTTCCCTGCATCTGGAGATATGTGTTATGTAACTGTATTATTATTATGTGAAATGTGAAAGTATGGCCTTAGGGAGCCGGGGCTGACGATTAGCGCATTGGACGCGGCTCGACCACTGTGAGTCAAGGTCAGCTAAATAAATAGTGGACGCAGCCTAAGCGAGCCGGGGTCAGCTTAGTAAGAAGAGGGCTCGGCCTAAGGGCGCCGACCCTGAGCATTTGTATTACTGGTTAAAATATGTTCTTGAAAATACATGTTTACTATTATAGCTTGATGCTTATAATCTGTTGAGTTTCTGAATGACTCTTTTAAGATTTATTGGATGCTGCTACTGTTTATGTGTTTGTTGTTTATGGTTTCTTACTAGGCCTTGGCTCATAGGTGCTACGTGGTGCAGGTAAAGGCAAAGGAAAACTGGACCAACCATGAGTTGGAGAGCTCTGGGGGCGAAGTGTACATAGTCAGCTACTCGTCTGCCACGGCCGAGGGGAAGTTCAGGGACAGGGCCCTAGAACTTGTATTTTTCCATTAGAGTGGCTTTTGGTTGTACTATCTTTTGGAGGTTGTAAATTATCACTTATACCCTGTTTTTGGGATCCCATGTATTAAACATCCATTTTAATGAAAATTAACCATTTATAATCAAAATCTTTTAACCCTAACCGGATAGTTGACTTTAGGATCACATTATTATTCAAACGAGATGATTAGCAAGTCTTGCACTATTTTAAAATACACAGTGTAACGGTCTTGGTTATCAAGGGCGTTACAATTACTTTATTTGTATCTTTTGTTTAGAGTTGTAATTTTCTATTCTTTTCTTCTACATCTTCTTATTCTATTTGTATTTTTCAGTCATAGAGTTGTAACATTATTAATCAATTTTAATTTATTTGTATTATTTTGTCTAGAGTTGTAATATTTTTTACCATTTCCATTGAAGCAATATATATTTTCCTAACACCCTAGAACACAAGAACAATGCCATGCATGGCTATTAGATTACATGCATGCATAATAAACCCTTAGGATTTCAGATTTGAAGAGGAAAATCGAAGTTAAGATGAATGAGGTTTCGAAACTTACACTAGAGAAGGTTTCTCTTGAGCTTCTCCCTTCTTCAATGGAGGGATGAGTGTAGTTCGCTTATGGGGAAAAAGTTGCAACAATGGAGGTTGTATAGCTTAGGGTTTCGGGTTTGGGAGAGAAAAATGGAAGAGAGAGTGGTTTTTTTTTTTAGAGAAAAGAAATTTTGTGAGAGAAAATGATTAGGTCTTTACTTGTGAGTGGGGTAAGACTCTTACTCTTCCCCTAGGGTATGTGTCCTAGGCTCTTGAGAGCCCTAGGACCTAGCCTTGCTGCCCACCACTCTCTTTCTCTCCTCCCTTGGAAAAGACCTTTATGCCCTTGCTCATTTTTACCTCTCTCTTAAGACACTTAAGAGCACTTTGGTAATTTTGCTTATCTAAAATTCCCTAAATTTTTACCCTATACTTTTTAAATCTCCAAGCTTAATTAATTAAACTAAATGTGACCCCAAAAATAAAAAATTTCACATATCACATAATTTTGACAATTTTATCAAATTGACCAAGAAGATCTTAGAGGCCCGAGCAAGAAATTTTTATTCTTAGGCCCAGTTGATTAGAATTCAAACCTCAATCATTTTTCTTAAATTTTTTGGCTCGGCTATAAAGTCACAGTTGCCAAAATATTTTTATGCCATAGTATTCCCTATTTTACCAAATCCGAAATTTTTCCACTGTTAGGGTTTGCCCTTTAGTCCGAGACCAATTTTTCTTTGCATAAGCTTAAATCCTTTACCATATCATCATAACGACTACAAAATTCACGAAATAACACAATTTCATATAATATTATTTATCAAAATAATATTCCATACAATTCTTCACCGGCTTGAACAGGCTACTAACAAGTGTTGAAAACTCGGGATGTCACACCCTCAACGGGTCAAAATTACGAAAATACCTTTCTAATAAGAAACGGGCCCACATGCATACTTAATACACCTAAATATGCTACAATAGTCATATCATAATATAACTCACATAATTCATATAATCATGCATAAAATCATAAAATGCACATAATATCCATTTATGCCCTCCCAGCACACTAATCAAGGCACTAAGCGTGATTAGCAAATTTAGGACGTTACATTAACTAAAAGATAATCTAGTAATCCCTTAACTTATTGACTGAAAAGTCTTATTTGGTTAAAATTCCTAAAATGAATGGATTGACTATTTGAATATTTTAGCTAGTGCTATAACTAACATGAGATACATGCGACAAAAGTACCTAAATTATTATGTTTGTAGCATCTAAGTACCCAAGTTATTTTTTCAGCAGCGAAAATACCTTCTACCTGTGTCTTAATGTAGTTACTTGTAACACCGTTAAGTCTGTTTATGTGGCATCAAATTTTCTTATAACTTGGATATTTTCACCATAAATATCCCTTTAGTTGGGTATTTTTTGATATGATTGGTTAAATACAAAAAGATAAGTATTAAAATACAAGATATGTGTACCCACTTAGTAAATTTCACATAGTGAAGATGTGAAATTTGAGCTTCAATTGTAGGCACTTTAAAATTTTGTTTTTGGGTCCAAAGTGATGCATGAAGGTATCTAAGGGTTCCCAAAAAGTTTGGTCGCATTTGGAGAAATTTTAGGACCTTTGGAAGTATCCAAAAACAGAAAAGGTGGCGATGCGTCGCCACCCAAGTGGCGTAGAATCGCCTGATGCTAAGAGTTTCAAAAAATCCTAGCAAGTGATGCATCACCTGCATGTAGGCGACGCGTCGCCTATTGGAGTTTGCACAAGTTACATAAATTGCTCCAAATGACGTCTTTTACAAGTCTAATCCTATTGGTTAGACCTAATGACAGTGCCTACTCTATATAAGGGTCAAAATAGAGTTTTGGAAGACTTGATCACTCTCTCCAATCTCTCTCTACCCTCTCTCTCTCTCTAGCTCCAAGAATCTCAAGTTTTCTCCAAGAACTCATAAAGAAAGTGCTTGACTTTGTGAGTTTAAGGCTTGTTCAATCTCAGATCTCATTTCCTCCTAGAAATGGCCTCAAGCATCAATGGTGGCTAGGAAATAGAGTATTAGGACAGCATCAAAATGTGTATCAGCACTGGATTTGTGGTTTTTCTTTGCTCAAGGATTTACTCAAAGTGGTGGTTCTACAAGGGTTTTGAAGGTTCATCAAGGTTGAAGAAGATCATTCACCAACTTGGGTTTTCATAATCTTTCCCAATCTTTATTTAGTCTCTATCAATCCATTTTTTGTGTAGATTATAAATTTTGAGGTGGTGTTTTCTCACTTTTTCCCCCAACATTCTAATACTCTATAATCTGAGATAGCATATCATGGAAGAACCTAACTCATTTTCGACATTGAAATTCATGACTCAAGGCTTTGTAAGATTGGATAGGTTAGATGGGACTAACTTTGTTCGTTGACAAGACAAGATTAGATTCTTGCTCACTGCTTTGAAGGTTTTCTACATCTTGGACAAAGACCTAAAAGCCTTGGGAGATCCCAAAGAAGATGATACTCAAGAAGTTGTCAAAGAAAGGAAGAAGCGTGATAAGATGAATTGATATGTAGGGGTCACATCCTCAATGCTCTTTCAGATAGGCTCTATGATCTCTACACCAACACCAAGAACGCCAAGGAGATTTGAGAGGCCTTGGAAAAGAAGTACAAAGCAGAAGAAGAAGGTACAAAGAAATTCCTTATTACTCAATATATGGAATTTAAAGTTCATGATAATAAACCCCTTCTCCCTCAAATTCATGAGTTGCAAATTGTTGTGAATAAATTTTCTACACTCAATATTGTATTGCCAAAACAATTCCTTGCTGGTGCCATTATAGCCAAGTTACCTCTTTCTTGGAGAGGATATAGGAAGGAAATTCTCCATATGAATGAGGAGATTTCATTGGAGGAAATTCTCAAACACTTGAGAATTGAGGAGGAATCTCGTTCTAGAGAAAAGAATGAGGAAGAGTCCAATGGAGACTTCCAAGGCCAATGTGGTGGCTGACCCTCCTAACAAGAGCAAAGGAATTGGTAAAAACAAGGGCAAGGGTCAAAAACCCTTAGAGCCCAAGAAGAATGAGCAACAATTCAAAAGTTCCAAGGGACCTTGCTTTGTGTGTGGCAAGAATGACCACTTTGCTATAGATTTTAGGTTCAAGAGGAACAAAAACAATGAGGCAAAAGTCAATTCTACCTAAGATGAGATAGTGTCAACACTAAGTGAAGTTAATGACATTCATGGAAAGGTGAGTGGATGGTGGTATGATACTTGTGCCATCATTCATGTTACCTATGATAAAACTCTTTTCAAGACCTTTGAATCTTCAAAGGAAGGTCATGAGATACAAATGGGCAATGAGAAAAGGTGCAAGGTTGAAGGCAAGGGAACTATTGATTTGTTCTTCACATCCGACAAGAAGGTTCTACTCACCAATGTTTTGTATGTACCGAAAATGATTAGAAACCTTGTGAGTGGCAATTTTCTTGGCAAATCGAGAATCAAGGTTGTGATAGATTCCGGCAAGCTTATTTTGTATAAGGATAATGTATTTGTGGGAAAGGGATATGCTTGTGATGGCATGTTCAAAATTTGTACTTCAATTGACAATATGAACAATAAAGTTTCTTCTTGTTGTTATATGCTTGACTCAAATTTTATTAATTTGTGGCATGTTAGACTTGCACATATATGATTTAACACAATTAAAAGATCTATCAAATGTGGATTAATTGATTGTGATAATTTTTAGCATGATAAATGTGAACTATGTGTTAAATCTAAAATGGTAAAGAAACTTTGTCCAAGTGTTGAAAGAAACTCTAAGTTGTTTGATTTGATACATAGTGACTTATGTGAACTCAATGGAATGTTGACTAGAGGAGGAAGTAGATATTTTATTACTTTCACTGATGATTGTTCTAGGTTCACATATGTATATTTGCTTAAGAATAGACATGAAGCATTTGATGTGTTTAAAGTTTATAAAGCGAAAGTTGAAAATCAACTTGAAAGGAAAATTAAAGTGCTTAGAAGTGATAGGGGTGGTGAAAATTAAAGCATTTGATGTGTTTAAAGTTTATTTTGTAAAGAGCATGGAATAATTCATGAATGTACATCCACTTATACTCCACAACAAAATGGTATAGCAGAAAGGAAAAAATAGAACATTTATTGAGATGATTAATGCTATGCTATTACATTCTAAATATAATTTTAGTTTGTGGGGTGAAGCCTTGCTATCTGCTTGTCATATTTTGAATTGTATTCCCATGAAGAAAAACAATATCTTTCCATATGAGTTATGGAAAGAAAAGAAACCAAACATCGGTTATCTTAATGTGTGGGGGTGTCTTGCTTATTACAAGAGCACAAATCCTAAAAGGACCAAGTTGGGTCCAAGGGCTATAGATTGTGGGTTATTCCCAAAATAGCAAAGCTTATATATTATTATACTTGGAGTCTAATGTAATAATTGAATCAAGAGAGGTTGAGTTCTTTGAGAACATGTCATGTCATGATAATAAGTTAGAGCCAACTTGTAACGACCCAACTATTCTAGACTTTGGACCATTAATAACTACTATACTAATCTTAAGAAAATATACATATGAAATAACCATAACTTTATTTAAAAACTGTAAAGTAAAGGTTAAATACATAAAAATTCATTTAGGATATGGGATCTCATTGTTTTGAAAATAAAACAAAACATAACTTAAATAAATTGGTTACAAAATTAAGTGCGGAAAAAAAAAACATAGAAATCATAACTAAAAGACTTAAAAACTTCATCCTCGAATCATACGCACAGTCCACCGATTCCATCCTGCCTTAATACACATCGCCAAGCTGCCAAGAAATTTTTCTGGCACATATAAAACATAAAGGAATGAGCCTAATGCCCAGCAAGGAAAGTCTACTACAAGCATAAAACATATACTTACACATAAACTATAAACTATAAACTATAATCATATGACTATATAAATACAACATCTATTATAATGGCCATCATACTTCTTGGGACTTGCTAGCTAAGCAATCATATGCCCATAAATTTACGGGGCTAGTTATCTAAACAAGTCACATAAATTTATGGGGCTTGTTATCTAAACAATCATATGCCCAAGGAATCTACTATTGGGACTTGTTATCTAAACAAGTTATATATTTTTTATCTAAACAATTCATATACTAAAACAACTAAAAACATATCATACTTATAACATAGACATATATCAACAACATAAAAGCATACAAATCTACCCTATTTTCCTTACCAAAAACCGAAATGTGAGAACAAGATTGGGACTTTGTAACACTCCTAAAAACCATAATAGAGAGGTGAGTATTCTAAAGAAAAGAGATGAAAAGAATGAACTACAAAGATACTTACCAATCAAGAAACCTCAAGTTCGAAGAACTTAGATGCTTAACCAAGAATAGAGAAGATGAGTTAGGAATTAAGTAGAGAAAACTATAAGAACTTAATGAAACAATACTGAAAGGAACTAAGAATAGGAATACCTTGAATGCTTCTATGACCGAACTACACCTCGAAACCGAAATATACTATAAACCTTACTTCCCAAGTGTTTAGTAAGCTTATAATGATAAAGCTTATAACCCCAACCCAAGTGTTTAACACTCTAAAGTAATCTTAGCAGCTTGTAGACTCTGAACTCAGCTTGATGAATGAAGAAATGGCTGGGTACTATGTCCTATTTATAGAGTTCAAGAATGAAAAGATCTTCATTTAGCTTGAATAAAATAATGGCTTTTTAATTGAAAAACATTTGAATAATCGTTCAGTAGAGGCTGAAGACTCAGTCAAAAAGATTCTGGACTTATCAAGAGGTTAAGGATTAAAATGAGCTCGGTTTCAAAACCATTCAAAAACATGCACCGCAGCCAATATATTGCCCATGCTAGGAGATATATCGCCTGGACTGATGCTCCTGAGGCTCATTGTCGTGTGAAGCTACGTGTTTTTTGTATCCCCGTATGGTGATATATCGCCTCCTAGAGCTGCGATATATCGGCATACGCTGAAATATTATACACGTAATTACACTTTTTCAACCTAATTTGAATTAAGTAAAAAACCTTGACTAAGTCCTTTAATGATTTCAAAACTGCTGGCAGACTCTAGGATTTCAATATTACTCTTAATAAACTTATTCCTCAAAAATACTTAATTTCTCATTAAACATACTCATGGCAAGTGTTAATATCTTATTGGGTCTATCTAAACCTTATAGTATAATAATAATCATCTTCATAATCAGTCATATTAATCAAACCTTAGGTTATAATTAATATTCTTAAACTATAGGTTAAACTTATAAAATCTACAAGTGTTACTACAAGTGTCCAACTAAGTCCCGGCTTGAACCAAAATCCATAGTTATAAAAAAACTACAACTATTACTAGCTATTACTATTACTACTACTATCTAACTAGCTAAGTAAAGTTCTTGGACTCTACAATTCTCCCCTACTAAAAAGAATTTCATCCTCGAAATTTACTTACCAAATAATTCTGGATACCTGCCTTGCATGTCCTCCTCCAACTCCCACGTTGCCTCTCGTTCAGAACTATTACTCCATAGGACTTTGACTATTGGAATACTCTTGGACCATAACTGCTTCATCCCTCTATCTAGGATACTAACTAGTCGTTCCTCATAACTCAAGTCTTTCTGGAGTACTATTGTATCGTACTTGAGGACGTGAGATGGGTCTGACACATACTTGCGTTGCATTGAGATGTGGAACATGTTGTGACTATTTGGTAGGGCTGGTGGTAGGCCTAGTCTATATGCAACTGCTCCCACTTTGTCCAATATCTCAAAAAGACCTATAAATCGAGGACTAAGTTTCCCTTTCTTCCCAAATTGCTTCACACCTTTCATAGGAGATATCTTCAGGAAGACTTGATCTCCGACTTTGAATTCCACATCGCGTCGCTTGGCATCCGTATAGCTTTTCTTTTGGGTTTGAGCAGCAAGCATACGCTATCTAATTAGCGCTACTGCTTCTTGAGCTTTTCTAACAGCGTGAGGACCGAGAAGCTGCCTTTCTCCTACCTCATCCCAATGCAACGATGATCGGCACCTTCTCCCATAAAGTAACTCATAAGGTGCCATGCCAATTGTTGACTGGTAGATATTGTTGTAGGAGAACTCTATCAGCGGCAAGTACTTATTCCATGATCCTCCAAAATCAAGTACACAAGCGCGCAACATATCCTCTAAAATCTGAATCGTACGCTCGGACTGCCCGTCTGTCTGAGGATGAAAAGCTGTACTAAGACTTAACTTAGTACCCATGGCTTGCTGTAAACTTCCTCAAAATCTTGATGTAAACACTGATCCTCTATCTGACACTATTGTCTTGGGGATTCCATGCAACCGCACTATCTCTTGGACATATATGTCTGCATATTGGTCTGTCGTGTATGAAGTCTTAGCAGGTAGGAAATGAGCGGACTTGGTTACTCTATCTATTACCACCCAAGCTGAATCATGCTGCTTACTTGTTCGTGGCAAACCTGTCACGAAATCCATAGCTATATCGTCCCACTTCCATTCTGATACGCTAAGCAATTGCAATAAGCCTGCAGGCCGCTGATGTTCTGCTTTCACTTGCTGGCATACTAGACACTTAGACACAAATTCCTCTATGTCCTTTTTCATCCCTAGCCACCAATATATTTCCTTGATGTCGTGCGTCATCTTGGTCGACCCTGGGTGAACTGAGTACGGGGTACTGTGTGCTTCTTCTAGAATCGTCATCTTAATCATTTGATCATTTGACACGCATACCCGATCCTTATATCTCAATAATCTTTTACTTGATATTGAGAAATATGTGGTCTTGCCTTCTCTGACTGCATCCATATGTGCCGCTAGTGTGTCGTCATGCCTTTTCCCAATCCGTATATCTTCTAGCAGATTTGAATGGATGGACAAGTTAGCCAGCTTGCCGATAACTACTTCTATTCCGGCATTGATCAGCTCCTGCTGCAGTGGCTTTTCTATTCTTGCTAGTGTTGCTAAACTTCCATAACTCTTCCTACTTAGCGCATCGACAACTACATTTTCCTTTCCCGGGTTGTATAGGATTTCGCAGTCGTAATCCTTCACTAGCTCTAACCACCTACGTTGCCTCATATTGAGCTCCTTCTGAGTAAAGAAGTACTTTAAACTTTTGTGGTCCGTATAAATCTCACACCGTTCTCTGAAATGATAATGGCGCCAGATTTTAAACGCAAAGACCACTGCTGCCAACTCCATATCGTGAGTTGGGTAGCGTTGCTCGTACTCCTTCAGCTGTCGTGAGGCGTAGGCTATCACCTTGTCATTCTGCATCAGAACACAACCCAACCCTTGCTTTGACGCATCGCAGTAAACTACAAACTTGTCATTGGATGTCAGTACACAGAGTACTGGTGCTGAGCACAGCTTGTCCTTAAGCAACTGGAAGCTTTCTTCACATCTATCATTCCAGTTGAATTTTTGCTGTTTCTGGGTCAGGTTGGTAAGTGGAGTGGCTATCTTAGAAAATCCCTCTACAACCCTCCTATAATAACCTGCTAATCCTAGAAAGCTTCTTACTTCAGATGCGCTCTTCGGTCTTGGCCAATCCTTCACGACCTCTACCTTTGATGGGTCTACTACAAATCCATCCTTGGATATAATGTGCCCGAGGAACGCCACTTGCGAAAGCCAAAACTCGCATTTCTTAAACTTGGCGTAGAGTAGATGCCACTTTAGTCATGACAAAATCAATCTCAAATGTTCCTCATGCTCTACTTCATCCTTGGAGTATACTAAGATGTCGTCGATGAACACTACGACGAATTTATCTAAGTAGTCCTTGAAGACCCTATTCATTAAGTCCATAAACGCGACTGGTGTATTTGTAAGACCAAAAGACATAACTAAGAACTCGCAATGCCCATAACGAGTTCTAAAAGATGTCTTAGGAATATCCTCTCCCCGCACCTTGAGCTGATGGTACCCGGACTGTAAATCAATCTTTGAAAATACAGTCGCACCTCGGAGTTGATCAAACAAGTCGTTAATCTGAGGCAGCGGGTACTTATTCTTAATCGTTACCTTATTCAGCTCACAGTAGTCTATGCACATCTGCATGCTTCCGTCCTTCTTCTTCACAAACAGAACCGGTGCTCCCCATGGTGAATGGCATGGTCTAATGAAGCCCAAGTCTAGAAGTTCTTGTAGCTGCGTCTTTAACTCCTTAAGTTCCATAGGTTCCATCTGGTATGGTGCCTTGGAGATAGGCTCGGTGCCCAGTGCTAATTCTATTGTGAATTTCCTGAGTCGCGCGGCAATCCTGGTAAATCATTGGGAAATACTTCCAGAAATTCTCTTACAATGCGGACGTCTCCAACCTTAAGTGGTGTTTCCTTTACCACATCCGTGATGCTGGCTAAGAATGCTTGACACCCTTTTTCTATCATTCTTTGGGCTTTGAGAGATGATACTAGCGGGGTGCGTAGTCCGGAGACTTGTCCCATGAAGCATAGTCTCTGGCTGTCAGGAGTATCGAACGTCACTTTCTTGCGTTTGCAGTCGATGGTTGCGCCATGTCGTGCTAGCCAATTCATGCCTAGTATCACGTCGAAGTCCTTGATCTCTAGTTCTATCAGGTCTCCTTCTAGTTCTACGTCCTTAATCTTGATCGGTGTGCCTCGTACTATCTGTGATGATAGAACTACTTTGCCCGAAGGCAACTCGGTTACAAACCTAGTTCTAAATCTTTCAAAAGGTTTGTCTAGTTTTTCTATCATTCTTAACGAGATATGTGAATGAGTGGCTCCTGAATCAAATAATACATAACATATATTATTGAAGATAGAAACCTGACCTGTGACCACCTTATTGCTAACATCAGCCTCTCATTGGGTTAAGGCAAAAACCCTGGTAGGAACCATCTTATCCTCCTTCTTCCCTTCTGACTTGAGCTGAGGACATTCTTTCTTTCAGTGTCCCTCTTGACCACAGTTGTAACATCCTTTGGTGTTTGCCCGACATTCTCCAGGATATTTCCTTTGGAATTTAGCACATGGCGGGTACTCTACATAACCTAGCCTACTACCTCCATTATTTGTTCGTGCCCTCTTATCATTGTCGGACTGCTTATTGTCAGGATGCCTTCTTTTCTGACCGTTTTTGTTGTTGTTGCTGGACTGATTGTGGTTGTTGTGGTTGTTGTTCCGACTTGTCTGAGATTGACCCTGCTGTCTATGCTCAGGCTTACTGGCTTCTTCTTTACTAACGTTAGCCCGCAGCCTTTCTACTTCTATTGTCGTCTCTAGAATGTCGGCATAAGTAGTATTTCCTGGGTTCGCTAGCTTAACCCCTAGCTCGATCTTTGGTCGAAGTCCTCTAATGAACTTAAACACCCTCAGATAGTCAGTTGGAACCATTTCCGGTGCGAACTTAGCCAAACGGTCAAACTGCCGAGCATACTCTGCCACTGATAAATTTCCTTGCTTCAAGCCAACGAACTCCTCAACTCTTGAAGCGAGTACAGCCGAATTATAGTACTTTTTGTGGAACAGCTCCACAAATCGAGTCCAAGTCATGATGGCAACATCATGCGTCTGCTGGACTAAGTCCCACCATATCCTGGCATCTTTCTTAAGCAAGGACGAAGTGCAGGATATGCGATCTACGTTGCTGGGTTCATGTGTGTCAGGATTGGCTCCACGTTCCTTAGCCACTCTTCTACCTCGAAAGGGTCTGTAGTCCCTTCAAAGTTCAGAGCGTGCTGCTTACAAAACTGCTCATAAACTGACTCCATGTGCTATATTGGATACGGTGCATAATTCGACACTGGCCATCCCCCATATGGACCAACTTGTTGGGGTGCTGAGGCCATTTGTTGTGGTTGTGGCTGTGGCTGTGGCTGTGGCTGCGGCGGAGGCTGAGTCTGGGGTTGAGCCTATGTCGTTGTTGCTATAATAGTTCCTCGACTTGTTGTCGCAGTCTGGCAATCTCTGTAGCATTGTCAACTAGCTGTGCAGTGCGTTGCAGCTGGCAGTAGCACGCACTCCCCTTCTGTGAACTGGAGGGGCTTCATTGTTCACCAGAGCAGCGTTGGAGGCGTTTCTGTTGGTGCGAGCAGATCTTCGGAGTGACATCCTAGCAGAGTTCTAACATTTGAGAGAAACATGTCAGAACTTTACCCTAATAGGCTCTAAGGAAAAAACTTAATCTAAACAAACATAACTCGGACTTATTGATTATGACTTCTTATGAGAATTATATAAGTCTCCTTTATTATTAGAGTGGGTTTCTATACTTTAGAAAAACAAGCCATCTTTATTTTCTAAGTCTGTTTCTAATCATCCTATATGACTTAATTCTCAGGCTCGAAACTCATCTTTGTTCCAAAGTTAACCATATTGAGGGAGGGCTGGGATCAGTAAAATCGTCCCACTACTATGGCCCCCTAACTCTCAATATAGAAACTTGGTTCATTGATTTGTATCCACCCTCACTGAACTTAGTCATTATTCATTTTATTTATTATTTATTATGATTGCAAAAGAAAAATCAAACTCATACATGATAACAAAATAATCATCAAATTAATTTGGAAAAGAAAGTTTTCACTATTTACAACCATAAAAGAAAACAAATAATAAATAAAAATAAACAATGAAACTAATCTTATTCTAAAAATTGGGATCTTCGATATCCGATCCTTCATCTAGCATATCATCATTTAACTCCTCATAGTCCTCATTATCATGTGCCTCAAAATGCCCTCGAGGAAGGTTCTTAAAAATTCTATGCTTTTGCTCATTTGTAAACTGAAATTCCATTTTTGAAGTGAACCTAATTAAGAGAAAATAATATCTCATTGCTACCGGCAATTCATCTTCATTATCCATTGTCTCCCATGTCTCCTCTAAGGTTGCAATTATGGTACGATAATCTCAAAATAGTCTTATTACTAAAATGTATTGCTCCGTTGCTCTCATCATGATCTGCTTAGATTCTTGGAGGTGACCTATTTCTCTGTGGAACAAAACCGGCCTCTGAGTGATTCTTTCTAGCACTCCTACGGTGTTTCTCGGTTCTCTAATTCTTTTCAAAACCTTAATGGCTCGGATATCCTCATATTTTAATGCTCCATTCATTCTTAACTGAAACATAAAGACTAAAATCGTTAGCTATACTTATAAGCATAATAACTATAACTTAAACACTTACTTGGCGGTCAAATTCGGAGCTTTGAGTGTGTGTATCGAGGAGAACTTTATGCGGATGAACCGTGTCACTGATACCAACTGTAACGACCCAACTATTCTAGACTTTGGACCATTAATAACTACTATTTTCCTTACCAAAAGCATACAAATCTACCCTATTTTCCTTACCAAAAACCAGAATGTGAGAACAAGATCGGGACTTTGGAACACTCCTAAAAACCCTAATAGAGAGGTGAGTATTCTAAAGAAAAGAGATGAAAAGAATGAACTACACCATCAAAAAGATACGTACCAATCAAGAAATCTCAAGTTCGAAGAACTTAGATGCCTAACCAAGAATAGAGAAGATGAGTTAGGAATTGAGTAGAAAAAACTATAAGAACTTAATGAAACAATACTGAAAGGAACTAAGAATAGGAATACCTTGAATGCTTCTATGACCGAACTACACCTCGAAATTGAAATATACTATAAACCTTACTTCCCAAGTGTTAAGTAAGCTTATAATGATAAAGCGTATAACCCCAACCCAAGTGTTTAACACTATAAAGTAATCCTAGCAGCTTGTAGACTCTGAACTCAGCTTGATGAATGAAGAAATGGCTGGGTACTAGTTCCTATTTATAGAGTTCAAGAATGAAAAGATCTTCATTTAGCTTGAATAAAATAATGGCTTTTTAATTGAAAAACATTTGAATAATCGTTCAGCAGAGGCTGAAGACTCGGTCAAAAAGATCCTGGACTTATCAAGAGGTTAAGGATTAAAATGAGCTCGGTTTCAAAATCATTCAAAAACATGCACAACAGTCGATATATCGCCCATGCTAGGCGATATATCGCCTGGACTGATGCTCCCGAGGCTCGTCGAGGTTGTCGTGCGAAGCTACATGTTTTTCATATCTCTGTATGGCGATATATCGCCCCCTAGAGCTGTGATATATCGGCATACGCTGAAATATTATACACGTAATTACACTTTTTCAGCCTAATTTGAATTGAGTAAACAACCTTGACTAAGTTCTTTAACGATTTCAAAGCTGCTGGCAGACTCTAGGATTTCAATATTACTCTTAATAAACTTATTCCTCAAAAATACTTAATTTCTCATTAAACATACTCATGACAAGTGTTAATATCTTATTGGGTCTATCTAAACCTTATAGTATAATAATAATCATCTTCATAATCAATCATATTAATCAAACCTTAGGTTATAATTAATATTCTTAAACTATAGGTTAAACTTATAAAATCTACAAGTGTTACTATGAGTGTCCAACTAAGTCCCGGCTTGAACCCAAATCCACAGTCATAAAAATACTACAACTATTTCTAGCTATTACTATTACTACTACTATCTAACTAGCTAAGTAAAGTTCTTGGACTCTACACAACTCACACTAGAGAGCCTCAAGAGGAAATTCCTAGAATAGTTGGTAAGCAACTTCAATTGCCATGAAGGAGCCAAAGGCTCAAAAATTTGTAATCAAGTGAGAAATGTTCTCAAATAGAGACACTATACTTTGTTGAAGGTTATAATAAGGAAGTTACTTGGAAACATCCAATAGTACTTCAAATAGAAGATGATCCCAAAACTTTCAAAGAAGCAATGTCCTCAAGAGACTCTTCTTTTTGGAAGGATGCAATTGATGATGAAATTGATTCAATTATGTCTAGCCACACTTGGGAATTGGTTGACCTTCCAAAAGGGTCTAAACCAATTGGGTGAAAATGGGTATTTTGAAAGAAATACCATACCGATGGCACCATACAACCTTCAAGGCCAGGTTAGTAGCCAAAGGATTAAAAGAAAGGGAGGGAATAGACTACTTTGACACATATGCACTGGTAGCAAGAACTAATTCTATAAGATTGTTGTTTGTCTTATCATCTATATAACCTTTATATTCACCAAATGGATGTCAAAATGACATTCCTAAATGGGGATCTCAAGGAGGAGGTCTATATGGAACAACCAGAGGATTTTGTTCTTCAAGGAAATGAACATAAAGCGTGTAGACTTGTCAAATCATTATATGGTTTGAAACAAGCTCCAAAACAATGGAATGAGAAGTTTGATAAAGTCATTGTTTCTAATGGATTTAGACACAACAATGCGGACAAGTGCTTATACTCTAAGACTTGTAGTGACTATGTGATACTAGTGTGTCTATATGTAGATGATATGTTGATTTTGAGTAATGACATGAAAGGAATAATCAAAACGAAGAGGTTTCTATCTTCTAACTTTAAAATGAAAGATCTTGGAAAGGTGGATACCATTCTAGGTATCAAAGTTAGAAAGAATAATGGGGGTTTTGTGTTGAGTCAAACCCTCTATGTTGAGAAAGTGCTTGACAAATTTAATCATCTCAAAATAAAAGAGGCACATACACCATTTGATTCAAACATGAAGTTTGAAAAGAATGAAGGAAGAGCGGTGGCTCAATTATAATATGCAAGTGCTATAGGAAGCCTAATGTACGTCTCTCATTGCACAAGAACGGATATTGTATATGCGGTTAGTAAACTTAGTAGGTTTACTAGCAATCCAAGTATCAAGCATTGGAAAGATATTGAGAGAGTTATTGGTTATTTTAAGGGTACCAAAGAATATAGTCTTCATTGTACAAACTTTCCAAAGATACTTGAAGGATATTCCGATGCTAATTGGATATCGGGAGTTGGAGATATTTTCTCCACCATCGGTTGGGTGTTTACTCTTGGAGGAGCTGCAATATCATGGGGCTCAAAGAAGAAAACTTGTATATCACACTCATCCATGGAAGTGGAGTTTATATCTTTAGCAGGAACCAGCAAAGAGGTCGATTGGCTTAGGAATCTCATGATGCATATTCCTTTAACCGCGGATATGGTATAAACAATTTCAACACATTGTGATAGCCAATCTGCACTTGCTAGAGTATATAATAATGTGTATAATAGAAATTCTAGACATATTAGTCTAAGACATGAATATGTGAGACAATTGATTCAAGGAGGAATCATATCGATCTCATATGTTAAGACAAGTGAGAACTTAGCGGATCCATTTATAAAACCTCTTGTGAGAATGTTAGTAAGTTCCACTTCAAAAGGGATGGGATTGAAACTCCTAGAATAATAGATTAACCAATGATGGCAACCCAACTCTTAACTTTTACAAATCAAGGGAAAGTGTTCAATGGGTAAGAACAAGTCATTGATAAGTGAATAGTTTCAACACTAACACTTATGGTGTGTTCCATCTGAGATGGTTAGTGTTGGTTGCTACCGAGTTAGGGTTAAACCTAGGGCTTTTAATAAAGTTCAGTTGAGTGTAACAAGCATCTATAAAGGTATCAAATATGTTGTAAGAACTTCACTTATGTGGACTTAGAGGTGGTGCCGCCTCTCATGGGAGTTGGAGTTTCTCCCCAGAAAGTTCATGAAGAGATGAGCACATGGTCATAATAGTACTAAGCGAGAAAGTGGGAAAACAAAAGATGTGGTGGAGGTGTGTGAAGTATCACTGGTTTTATCATATGGAATACTTGGTTCGAGCTTTTAAGCAACTAATGATTTTGATAGGACTCTATGTTATTTTCACTAAAGTAAAGTTCAAACCAAAAAATACTTTATTTTATGCACCAAAACTGTTTAAGCTAGAGAATGAGGCTTGTATTTAACCAACTAGAGGATTGTTATGATTGCTTAAATACAAAAAGATAAGTGTTAAAATACAAGCTAGGTATAAACACTTAGTAAATTTCACATAGTGAATATGTGAAATTTGAGCTTCAATTGTAGGCACTTTAAAAATATGTTTTTGGGTCCAAAGAGATGCATGAAGGTATCTAAGGGTTCCTAAAAATTTTGGTAGCATTTGGAGTAATTTTAGGACCTTTGGAAGTGTCCAAAAACAGAGGGGGTGGTGATGCGTCGCCACCTAAGTGGCGTAGCATTGCCTAAGGGTTTCAAAAAACCCTACCAGGCGATGCATCTCCTGCATATAGGTGACGTATCGCCTGGCAGGCGACGCGTCACCTATTAGAGTTCGTACAAGTTATGTAAATTGCTCTAAATGACGTGTTTTACAAGTCTAATCCTAATGGTTAGACCTAATGACGGTGCCTACACTTTACAATTATGTATTAAGCGTGTTTAAGTTATATATTAAGTTTTAAAGACTGTGTGGATGTTACAAAAGAAATAATGGAAATATATAAGAAAAATTACATAGTTTATTAAACAAAAATCGAATTTTTTCTCGATTTCAATATTTTTTCCAACAATTTTATACAAAATTAAGCCTGCCCAAAGCCTAAGAACCACTTTCCAACTCCCCAAACAAGTTTTGTTTATAGGAAAATCTCTATTTTCCCAAGAAAATTCTAAATTTCCTACTATTCCCTCAAGAACACGAAGAACACAGAAGTCATGTTCAGAATTTACAGCAAAATTTTGCAAGGGAAAAAGTAAAAAATTACAGGGATCTGATTGAGAACTTACTTGAAAGAAGATTTTGTGGGTGGGTTTGTAAGAAAAGTTTCACAGAATTTGTGGATCAAGCAAATGAGCTTTGGGTTTCATGAGAGTTCTTGGAGGAAAGAGAAAAATAGAGATGATGAAAGAGAAAAAGTAGAATAAAAATGGGGAAAAGAATGGCTATATATAGTAGGCCTGCACATCAGGCTCGACACACTTGACTGTCCGAAGAACCCGCCTAACCTAATAGGTCCAAACCCATTGATAAGGGAATTTATGGTATTATATTTTTTATCCTTTCACACTTAGATAATGTTAATTTCTATTGTTTTTTTGGTGTTCTTAGCTTTGTTTTATGACTCCTAGATTCTTAGGCCATAAGATATTTTATGAGAGTTTATCGATGAACTTTATGTTTGTGGCTAGGTATTTACGAGCGACAATAGGACTCGAGAAATTGAAGTTTGGGATAAGTTTGAAGTGTTTTAGAAGTTCCTAAACCCGAGGTTCGATCTTAAAATCGAAATTTTTTGAAGAAAATGCACACAAGCTAAAAACGAACTCTGACTGCGACCAACCTTATTCCAGGTCGTGACTTGGGGGTTAGTGAGTGACGGTCGCAACTGCACATATACCCTAGGCACTGCTGGAGTTCGATACTTGCGCAGAAAGATCCCGTGTTCGCGGTCGATGATTAGATTTTTCTTTAATTTTTTTTAAATGTATTTTTAATGGGCTATAAGAGGAATTCGAGTTAAATTTTAGAATAACTTTGGAGTGCGAATTTTAGAGTCTAGAGCGGCAGAGGAGAAGAAAATACATCGTCATCTATATTCTTTCTTTCTTCTCAAAACTTCTTTATTTTAATTGAATATTTATGCTTGTGAATATGAATTTGATTATGGAGTAGTTTTCTTTTTAGGTTAAGGGATATTTCAATGCCCTAGACATGATTATCATTAATTAATAGTAGTTCAATTTCTTTCATTCGGATTCATTAAATTTTTCATATGTTTATGCTATGATTGTTTATGATTATTACTTGTATCTTGTTTGGACAACCACTAAATAGGATAGTGTAACGCCCTGGGTAGCCAAGACCGTTACACTGTGTGTTTATAGAAGACTTGCTAATCAAGTAATTTAGTTCGAAACGTGTCACTGAAACTATAATTGAACTAGGGTTAGAAGATTTTGGTCATGAAAGATACATTTTATTTAAATAAACATTTTGTACATGGGATCCCAAAAGAAATAGAGTTCAAAGGACAGTTTACAAAATTCCAGGATATATACAACTACTGGCCACTCTAAGGGCAAAATAGACATTTAAAGTTCTCCTATTCATATCCATCCCTCGACCGTGGCGGCCGAGCAGCTGACTATGTACATTCTACCTCTAGAGCTCTCCAAATCAGGGTTGATCAAGCTTACCCTTGCCTTTACCTGCACCATGTAGCACCCGTGAGCCAAGGCCCAACAAGAAAACCATAATATCACAGCATGATCAATGACAATAATTAGATAATTCATAAGGCATAACCATATACTCAGCAATCCATAGCATTCATACAATCATACATTCAGCATAACAAATTCATCAAATCAACATCAATAACCAAGTCATATAACGATCAGGGTCGACGCCCTTAGGTCACACCCTCTGTTTACCCCCACTGACTCCGGTCCACTTAAACCGAGCTCAGTGAATATTAAGATGTCCTCAGCTACTAGTGGCTGAGGCACACCCTGTGCGCCAATATTAACTTCGGCACTCTTAGGCCATTTGTTTCATATTCACATGGCATAATACCATCATACAATAATGCATACAAGTATAGGGAACCCTTAGTCCCATCATAAACTCACTACTGGATGCAGTTTTCTTACCTTTAATTCGAAGCGTTCTGATTACGAGAAATGACCCTTGAGCACGATCCCCTATTTCAAGCCCTAGTGTACACCAAGTCACAACCAAGATAAGGGATTCCATCAATAATAATTGAGTAAAGCTTTTCGGTCCAAGTTCTAGCCTTCGGAACATCGAATTCCACCAAACACGGTAGTGAAATCGATCCCGAGCACCCTAGGTTAGGTTCCCGCACCTAAAACCTCCTTAAAGCCAAAAATGCCCTTAAGAGTCACAGCCCTAAGCCCCCTATGATGCGGCCCGCCTCCAACCAAAGGCCCAGCCTCCCCAAACAACAGACACGGGCTGCGGCCCAGCACTCCCCATACCGCGGCCCACCCTTCACTTCAGCTCCCACCTGTTCTAAAGGGTCGCGGCACACCAAGAACAGGGTCGCAGCCTGGCACCTTCGAACCCAGAAAATTCATCATTTCTAGCAGCCAAACCTCACTTAATTACCCAAAACCATCCCAATAACATACTTTAATTATCACAATAGTTCTAATATACTCCCAGCAACAAAACCCATAGAAAAAACTAGCTTAAAAGCTCATCAAAATCACACTTCAATCCTTGAAACCCAAAAGCTCATAAACCTCCTAAAACAACCATAAATTCATAGAATTCAAGTGCTAAACCATAATTAGAAACTTACCTTTACTTAAGAATAAATCCACCAAGTAATTGTTGAGCTAATTCCCAAGTCATTAGCCTCAATTCAATCTTCAATATCAAGAATCCAAGAACACTTAAAGCCCAGGAAAAACTACAGAATTTAGACTGCTAAAATCATAATTCAATGCTTACCTAAGTTCCTGTCTGAACCTTCAAATTGCTACTAAGATATTCCCCAAGATTCCAGCTCAAATCCTTGAGTTTCTAGCCAAATCTTCCTTTGGTTTCCAATGGTTTTCTTGGGAGAGAGTTTTGAGAAAAAGATGAGTGATCTGAGAGGAAGAGGTGGGTCGGTTTGGCAGAGTTCTAGCTATTTCCTTTGTTTTGTTTTATCTTACTTAAGTTAATCTCA
This sequence comes from Humulus lupulus, assembly GCF_963169125.1. Lineage (NCBI taxonomy): Eukaryota > Viridiplantae > Streptophyta > Magnoliopsida > Rosales > Cannabaceae > Humulus > Humulus lupulus. The sequence continues at coordinate 30,056,044 of NC_084797.1, forward strand.
AGGCTCGGGGTACCAAAAACGTCCCCGATGGCAAAATGGTAAATTTCCCCAATATTCCCTCCTAAACTCTCTAACTTCAAATGTATCTCCAATTATTTATTTTCATAACCCAATAACCCAAATAAATATCTAATACCTAAAATACCCCTTGACTCGCCCCGAGTCAAGTATTAGGTCCCGTTGTGACTTTCCCGCTAACTGGCTCCCTAGGATCGCCTCGAGCCGCATGCTACAAGTATATCCACATAATAATGTGGTCTCCACAATTATAACATTTAATCACATTTATGCCCTCAACGGGCCAAGATTACTTATATGCCCCTCTAAGCTAAGCAAGGCCTACATGCATACTAATACTCATAGACATGCATTTCATATATCCATATAATCATATAAGCATGCTTATCATAGAATCATGCATTAAAATCATTTAAATCACATATAAACCAATTATGCCCTCTCGGCACACTAATCAAGGCCCTTAAGCCTTATTAGTGATTTTGGGCCGTTACAGATAGAGTTTGAATTGATTGCCATTTTAGAATTACTATTCACCTAATAGTCTAGGGTTCCAAATGTTTGTGGTAACTTTAAAATTATTAATCATGTCAAAATCATTTTTAATTGTGATGAAACATGTGACCTAGGTTGAATAAGTTATGCTTGTTAGCTTGTTATCTAGAATAATCTATCTCTATCAATTTTAATGTTTTTACTAGGTTGAACCTTAGGTGTTTTTCCTTAGGTTATTTAGTAGAAAGAGTTAGTCAATAGCGCTTACCTTTGATTAATTTGCATATGAAATATTGGGGTAATTACTGCTTTTGTGTTATCTACGATTGGTAATTATGATGATGGAATGAATCATTGGACTTTGTTAATTAATGGTATGAATGTCTAGCAGTAGTGAATTCTTAACTATCTTTTATAAATATTAAATTTAATCTTGCAAGTTTTGTTTTGTGATTTTATTTTAGATAATCAAAATTCATTTTTAACTCTTTGGAATAATAAATGGAGTGATAGTCCTTGTGGGTTCAACTCGTAGTTTATTGCTATAATGAAGTAGTGATGAAATATAAATGCAAATAATTGTTAAATTTGATGCGGTTAACGACACGCATCAAGTTTTTGGTGTCAATGCCCGGGACTATTTCAATTACATTTATTATTCATTTGTTTTGTCTTTAATTATATTGGTTTATTGGTTGCTTGTCTCTCAGGTGTTTATGTCTGGTGACGATACTCAAGACAGACTATAGGCTATAAAATAGTATCTTGAGACATCATCGTCCCGCTCTTCCCGTACCATCACTGATAATCTGCTTTTTCAACCTTTAACAAGGAAAGTGAATCCTATACAAGTGACATTACCTTCTGACGATGATTCTGACTCAGATTCATCAATTAAGTCTCAGATGGTGGCTCAAGATAGGATGTTGAAAAAGTTAGCAGCACCAGATCTTGATCACCAACCACTTTGTATTCGTTATCCAGCTCTGGATGATAATTTTGAGCTGAAGTCTGGTCTCATCCATTTGTTGCCTTAATTCCATGGGCTACCTAGTGAGGATCCAAATAAACATCTGAAGGAGTTCCATATAGTATGATGTAGTATGAAACCTGCTGCAGTAAGTGAAGAACATATCAAGTTGCGAGATTTTCCTTTCTCTATAAAGGATTATGCTAAGGAATGGTTGTACTATCTCCCATCGGTTACCATAGATATTTGGAATGAAATGAAGATGATGTTCTTGTAATGATATTTTCCTGCATCTAAAGTTTGAAGTATCAAGAAAGAAATTTGTGGTATCCGTCAATATAATGGCGAATCACTATATGAGTATTGGGAAAGCTTTAAGAGATTATTTGCTAGCTGCCTACAACATCAGATAAGTGAACAACTCCTCATCCAGTACTTTTAGGAAAGGCTATTATCATTGGATAGAAGTGTGATCGATGCAGCAAGCATGTGAGCCTTAGTTGACAAAAACCTTACAGCAACGATAAACTTGATCTCAAACATGGCTGCCAATTCCCAACAATTTCGTATTCGTCAGGATCCTACTCCACCACCTAAGAAAGTGAATGAAGTGTGTACTACTGTTGAACAACAATTGGCTCAGTTGACTTCTATGGTACAACAACTAGCTTTGGGCCAACAGGTGAAGTCGTGTAGGACATGTCAAATAGTGGGGCATGCTACTGATACTTGCCCTACTCTATATGAAGGACAGTCTAAAGAAGCAAATGCCATGAGCGAGTTCCTAGGTTAACCAAGACAAAGGTATGACCCCTACTCAAACACATACAATGAGGGGTGGTGTGATCACCTATATCTTCGGTATGGGAACCAACCACCTGCACATCCAGGACCCATTAAACCACCAGGGTTTAACTATCAACAGAGGCCTCCACAAAATTTTTCACCTCGACCTCAACAAGCAGCCCCTACTGCACCACAGGGCAAAGGTTCATCCATTGAAGATTTAATAAAGGCTCTAGCAAGTAACACAATTCAGTTTCAGCAGCAAACTCAAGTGTCATTGAAGAATTTAGATAACATAATGGGGAAAGTTGTTACATCTCTAGGCCGAGGTGAGCCTCAGAATTATGGCAAGCTCCCATCACAACCTAAGAAGAATCCAAGAGAGAATGCTAGCGCGGTAATGTTGAGGTACAACATATTCTCCACCTAGTGCATCACCATTATAACGTCCCAAATTCACTAATAAGGCTTAATGCCTTGATTAGCGTGTCAGGAGGGCATAATTAGATTTACATGTGAATTTAATTGAATATATGTGTGATTATGTTAAATATATGAGTTATATTAAGATATGACTATTTATGCATGTTTATGGGTCTTAAACGTGATTGAAGGCCCGTTTTTGTGTGCAAATGGGCATTTTCATAGTTTTGACTCGTTAAGGGTATAATTCTAATTATATGTGTTATGTGATTGAGACCACATTATTATGTGGATATATTTGCGATAACTGGCTTAAGTCGATCCTTTGGAGAGATTTGGCGGAAAAGTCTCAACGGGGATTTATACCCAGCTCGGGGGGAGCCAAGGGGATATTTTGGTAATTTTGTGTAGGTTGGGAATTATTGGAGCATTATTGAGGAAATATTCATATTTGTAGGGTTAATAATTTAATTAGGAAATTAGGGGTGTAAATTGAGGTTTAGTGGGATTGGTGGAAAAATGAATGATTTTCCCTTGGGGATGCTTTGAATAGGATTATAGAGTAAGGGTATTATGGTCATTTGACCTATACAATAGAGCAATGGGAAGCAGCCCTTGGGAATATACTTGCACATTTTTTCCTCTTCCTTGGTTCTCTATTGAAGTGCTTTTGGGTGCTAAGGAAAAGGTCTTGAGTTTGAAAAGAATTGAGGAGATTTAAGGAAGCTTGAAGAGAAATTTAGCATCAAGGAAAGGTTCAGCAATAGCTAGGACTTGTTTCTATCATTGGAATTCAAGTATTTCACCCCTAAGGTAAATTATTTTGGTGTTCTTCAGCTATGTTTATGTGTTCTTGATTGAGTTTAATTTCAAGAAAATTAGGGTGCTAGGTTGTTTAAGTGTGTATATTGATGGTGGGAATGTATTTATAACCTTGTGTAAACTTTGAATTTGGGTTACAAACCAGGGTATTGGATTGAGTTGTTGGATTATGAGCTGAAAGTTTGAGTTTGAAACTCAAACTTATGAATAGTGATTCTAAAGTATGTTTAACATTTTTAATGATGTTATGCTGGTGTTTTGATGTTGTAGTATTGGTTTGTGGATTGTTTTGTGGCCAAAACCTGTTGGAAGTCAGTTTTGGGTCATTTTTCTCATTCTGGTATTCAGGGGATCGCAGGGGCTCAGTTTGGGGAAGAACACAAGAACTTGGGCTCGTTTTCAGGTTTCTGGCAACCTAGCGCGACCAGGTCATGATCGCGCTAGTGTCTTAGGGAGTGGGGATTTTGAACTCAATTTTGGGTTTGAGAAATAGTGATGCGACCGTGCCCGTACTCCAGAAAGCCTAAACTTTCTATGGGCGCGACCACGCTAGGTGCCTCGAAAAGCGTTTTTGTTGATTTTATGATTAGGGCTCGGGGAGTTCAAAAATCTATTGGTGGCCCACTTGGGAGCTCGAGGGATGTTTCTAACGTCCCAACAACTGGGAATAGTAATCTTAAGAATAGTGTATGGGGTGAGGCTCGGGATTTGGAGTCAATCCCTAATAAGAGTATGTTTATGTTATGACTATATTACTGCAAGGCTTGGAATCAAGATCGTACTTGAGGTCGTATCATGTATCGCACAGAACTTGAGGTAAGAAAACTACACCCTTGTTGAAATTAGGGCTTGAGCCCCTGTGATTTAACTAGCTGTCACTCTGTCTTGAACTATTTGTTTAAGTGTGATTAATTATGCTTTACATATTTGAGTTATGTATGCATTGTATGTTTGTTCATATTGGGAAGTGCATTACGCACTAGTACAACCCTATGGCTGCTTGAAAAGAGATTGCAGTGTGAGTTACGCCTATCCAACTTTATTTATGTATGAACGAAACAAGTGTGGTGCGCATTTGGGTGGCCCTATGGTCGCATAAATAAATTGAACATAGTTGATCGTTGTTTATAATTATCAAGTTGTTTATACTTGTAATATGTTAATTGTCTGTATGCTTAATTGAGTTTTCGTGTTGGGCTTGGCTCATGGGTGCTACGTGGTGCAGGTAAGGGCAAGGGGAAGTTGGACCAACAATGAGTTGGAGAGCTTTAGGGGCAGCGTGTACATAGGTAGCCTGCTCGATCGCTAGGGTCGAGATTTCTTTTGGAAAGCTAAGGTTTAGTGGTTTTGCCACTTAGGATGACTGCTATGTACCTTGTTTACTTTTCCCTTTTACAAACTTTAAACTCTTTTTATGGGATCCCATGTATATATACTAAATCTTTTAATGAAAAGTAGCAAAGTTTTAACCAAAAACTTTTATACCAAATTTTAACTAACCCTAACTACATATTTTAGTCCAAATGACTCGCTTAACGAGTTGAGCACAATTTTAATTACACAGTGTAACGGTCCTAGTTTAGTAGGGCATTACAATCATCGCCCACTGTATCAGTCCCTAATCAAATAACATAACCAGAGGTAAAAAAAACTCCTAAATCAACACAGTTGCCTAAGCCTACCGCCCCTACATATGTCACTACTCCACCATTCCTAAGTAGATTGATGAAGTCAAAGAAAGAAGAAGCTAATAAGGAAATCTTTGAAACCTTTCAAAAGTTTGAAGTGAACATTCTGTTATTGGAAGCAATCAAACAAGTGCCTAGATATGCCAAATTCTTAAAAGAGTTGTGCAGTAATAAGAAGAATTTGAAGGGTGTTGAGAAGGTGAGCATGGGAGAAAATGTTTTAGCGGTACTCCAAAAGAAGCTTCCTCCCAAATGTAAGGATCCTGGAACATTCACGATTCCTTGCACAATTGGGAACAAGAGAATAGGTCGTTGCATGTTAGATTTGGGAGTATCCATTAATGTGATGCCTTATTTTACCTATGTCTCCTTGAACCTTGGAACATTTGAAGAAACAGGCATTACCATTCAATTGTTCAATCGGTCCAATGCTTATCCAAAGGGGTTATAGAAGATGTGTTGGTGCAAGTTAACGAATTAGTCTTTCCAACTGATTTCTGCATCTTGGATATGGAAGATGATTCTTTGTCTTCTTCTACTCCGGTTTTATTGGGACGACCCTTCTTGAAAACAACCCATACTAAAATCGATGTTCATGAAGGCTCTTTAACAATGGAGTTTGATGGTGAGGTCATTCGCTTCAATTTCTTTGAAGCCATGAGGTACCCTAGTGACGTTCATTCTATATGTTCTATTGATGTGGTGGATTTATTATCTCAATGTTTCTTTGATTTATATGGTGATGATGAGTTGAATGTCATTATAAGGGAACATCTGGATTGGGGGTTTCTAAGGAGATTCCTTGGGAATTATTGGTGCAAGAAGATATTGAGGAGTTGGTGACCTCATTAACAGTGATGCCTACTAAGTCTTTTGGGGAGGTTTCATATGTTGATTTACCTATTATCAAAGAAAAACTCTTGCCATCCATTTTTCAAGCACCGACACTTAAGATGAAGGAACTCCCAAATCATTTGAAGTATGCTTATTTGGGGGAGAATGAAATGTTACCGATCATTATTTCTTCTAATCTTTCCAAACTACAAAAAGAAAGGCTCATAAGGGTGCTTAGGGAGTATAAGACCGTTATTGGACGGACTATAACAGATATAAAAGAAATAAGACCAACAATGTGTATGCATAGAATACTTCTTGAGGAGGGATCTAAACCTACAAGAGAGGCTCAAAGAAGGTTGAATCCACCTATGATGGAAGTGGTGAAGAAGGAAATACTCAAGCTCTTAAATGTGGGTGTGATTTATCCCATCTCTGATTGCAAGTGGGTGAGTCCAATTGAAGTGGCACTATAGAAATCTGGGGTTACAATGGTGAAAAATGAAGACAATGAACTAGTTCCAACAAGAGTCTAAACTGGTTGGAGAGTTTGCATTGACTACCGCAAGCTCAACTCGACAACGAGAAATTATCACTTTCCCTTGCCCTTTATTGATCAAATGTTGGAAAGGTTGGTTGGTCATTCTTTCTATTGTTTCTTGGATGGATATTTAGGGTATAATCAAATTGTAATTACATCGGAAGATCAAGAGAAAACCACCTTTACATGTCCCTTTAGAAATTTCACATTCTGTCGTAGGCCTTTCGATCTATGCAATGCTCCTGCAACATTTCAGTGGTGTATGGTTAGTATCTTTTCAAATTATGTGGAAAACATCATTGAAGTGTTTGTGGATGACTTTAGCATATATGGAGACTCGTTTGAAAAATACTTGACCAATCTTGTAACGTCCCAAATCTGCTAATAAGGCTTAGTGCCCTGATTAGTATGTCGGGAGGGCAATAATTGATTTAATTATATTTATGTGATTAATCATGATATATGTGAATTATAATTTGATTGCTTGGGTTATGATATGATGTGACTAGATATGCATGTTAAGGTGTATTAAATGTGCATGTGGGCCCATTCTGTTTAAAAAGGGAATATTTGTAATTTTTGACCCATTGAGGGTATACATATGTGTTATATTTGCGATATGAGTACGACCACATTATTGTGCAGATATATTTGAGATGGGCGGTCCGAGGCGGTCCTAGGGAGCGGATTAGCAGAATAGTCACAACGGGGTCAGATACCCAGCTTTGGGTGAGCCTAGGGGTATTTTTGGGAGTTAGTGTGTGTTCAGGATTTACTGGGTAACGGGTAGTTATTTAGTGATTTTTTGGGTATGCTGGGATTAATTGTGGATTTAAAGGAATACCCGAGGAATTAGCGGGAATAGGGAAAATGACGGGTTTTCCCTTGGAGGCGTTAAAGAGCTAAGGGTAAGTCTAGGGGCATTTTGGTCATTCTCTAAGCCAAAGGATAGACTTGGTTGGACTAGACCTCAGCAGAATACTTAGGAAAGAAGAAGAAACACTCTCAGCTTTCTCACTTTTTCTCTCTCTCTCTCTCGTGTAACCCTCTTTCTCTCCAAGGCTATGGAAACTTTTATTTTTGAAGGAGAAGCTCTGGAATTTGAAGGCTTGAAGTGTTTAGGGATTTAGCTTGGGTTGAAATCATCTCTAAGGTAAGGTTTCTCTAATCTTTGGTGATTTTTCTGTTGTAATTTAGGGGTTTTCTTGAGGTTTAAACCTTAGGCTGATTTTTGGATTTTGGTGAGAGTATGGAGTAGTTTTTGGGGTTATTACAATGATTAGGCTGTGTTGATATGAGTTCTAGACGTGATTCTGGGTTTAGGTATTGATTAGGGTGAATTTCAATGGAATTGGCTCGAGAAAACACATGGGAGTTTAGGGTTTCGAGCTCGAGCCGCGGCGCTGTTCTTCAAGCACCGTGACCTGTGTGCGTGAGAGGGCTCTGAAGGGCCTCTGAAATTGCCAAGGCATTGCGGCATAGGTTAGGGCGCGTCGCGGCCCATGTCCCACAAGTGAGAGCCTCGAGCTCTCCGACTTGTAGAGGGTTGCGGTGCCTCTGAGGAGGGTCGCAACTCAAATAGAAAATATTGGCCAATTGGGGTTTTTGGGCTCGAGAACTGAAACTTGGGGGCTCGAGAAGGATCCCGCTACCCAGTTTAGTAGAATTCGAGGTCCCGGAGGCTAGAATATTATTCCAAAGTTTTTAATTGGTTTAGGGTTTGATGGATATTTATTATTACTATGTTGTGACTAGGTTTTGCCGCTAAGGCTCGAGATTAGGGATTGTGCTCGGGATCTCCCTATTCTGTTAGCTCGGGACTCAGGTAAGAAAAATGTTGTGCCCGTAGAGCAAGGCATGGCCTGATTATCTGTGTTTATTATTATGTCTGAATGTAATGACCCAAATTTCCTAATAAGGCTTAGGACCTTCATTAGGAGGTCGGGAGGGCCATGATTTATTTATTGTGTCATTAAATGAGTACATGCATGATTATGTGAGTTATGTTATTATATGATGATAAATGCATGCATGTGGGTCCACTTTTCATTATAAGGGCATTTTGGTAATTTGGCCCGTTGAGGGCATATTTGTATATTTTCATGCATGTTGGTGAATTATGGATAAGGCCACATTATAATGTGGATTTGTTCGAGCTATTCGGTATGAGACGATCTTTGAATGCAAGTTAGCGGTTTGGTCATAACGGGGTTATTTACGGGGCTCGGGGTGAGTCTCGGGGTAATTTGATGTTTAGTGCATTACCAGGAATGAAAGGGTAATGTGATATGGATTATTATTATTCGAGAATATTGGGAATAACGGGAGTTAGAGGACGTTAATTATGATTAATGGGATAAGTGGGAAATGTCATATTTACCCTTGGGGGCTGTTAAGAAAAGAAGATAGGCTTGAGGGCATTTTGGTCATTTGACTTGGGATCCGATGGACACTGGGATTAAATAGGAGATTCTGGATGAATCTTATATTACCCTCTTATGCTCTTCATCCAGGCATCATGGAAGATGTAACAGAGTTTGAAAGCTTTATATTGGTGGCCTGGGATGGAGAGGGACATGACTGAATACGTGGCAAAGTTCTTAACTTGTTAGCAGGTCAAAACAGAGTATCAGAAATTTGCAGCTTTTGATTATTTCATAGTGAAAGTAAAGAAACATCGTGATAGGTTTCGCGATGGGGCTGCCTAAGAGAGTGGGTCAGCATGAGTTGGTTTAGGTCATTATGGACCAGTATTTAAAGTGAGCCCACTTTTATCAGTAAGAACGAGTAATACCTTTGATCAGTTTGCAAACCTCTATGGGAGAGAGGTAGTACACCATCATGGAATTCGAGGTCTATCTTATTAGATGAGGACTTTGTTATTACTTCCAAGTCTTGAGAAATATTACAGAAGGCAATGAGTATACAGTTGGAGTTTAGTACAGTTTGTTATCCTCAGGCTGATGATAAATCAGAGAGAGAGTTATCCAGTTATTGGAGGGGCACCTTATGAGATGAGTGAGATGTTATATCTGGATTTTGAGGTAGTTCAGAGGATCATTGAGGTTATTGAAAAGGTTAGAGCTTGTAGGCCTACTTCTCAGAGTAAATGGAAAAGTTATGTTGATTTGAAATGCAGGAACATGGAGTCCAAGTGGAAGAATGTATCTTCCTTAGAGTATCACCCTGGAATGGGGTGAGGAGATAAGGGCAGGTTGAGCCTTAGATTGGTAGGACCATTGGAAATCCTGGATAGGATCAGTCAGGTTGCCTTTGGATTGGCCTCAGCTTTGGTACTGTCGGCCGTATACAGTGTATTTCATATTTCCATGTTGAGGAAACATGTGTTAGATGAGACTCATGTGTTGAGTCATGAGAATTTGGAGATTGAGGCTAAGTTATCCTATCAGGAATAGCCAGTTCAGATTTTAACAGAAAGAATAAGGTTTTGAGAGAAAAAGTTATAACTTTAGTTAAGGTATGATACAGAAACAGTGAGGATGAGGGAGCGACCTAGGAACTGGAATCAGATATGCGGAATTTATATTCTGAGTGGTTTAGATAAATTTTGACAAAATTTTTGTAAGGAGGGGATAGTTGTAATGACCCAAATTTCATAATAAGGCTTAGGACCTTCATTAGGAGGACGGGAGGGCAATAATTGATTTATTGTGTCATTAAACGATTACATACATGATTATGTGAGTTATGTTATTATATGATGATAAATGCATGCATGTGGGTCCACTTTTCATTATAAGGGAATTTTGGTAATTTGGCCCGTTAAGGAAATATTTGTATATTTTTATGCATGTTGGTGAATTATGGATAAGGCCACATTATAATGTGGATTTGTTTGAGCTATTCGGCATGAGACGATCTTTGAATGCATGTTAGCGGTTTGATCATAACGGGGTTATTTACTGGGCTCGGGGTGAATCTCGGGGTAATTTGATGTTTAGTGTATTACCGAGAATTAAAGGGTAATGGGATATGGATTATTATTATTTGAGAATATTGGGAATAACGGGAATAGGAGGACGTTAATTATGATTAGTGGGATAAGTGGGAAATGACATTTTTGCCCTTGGGGGCTGTTAAGAAAAGAAGATAGGCTTGGGGGAACTTTGGTCATTTGACCAAGGGATATATGTTAACTTAAGGATGGTTGTAGAAACCTTAGAAGCAAAACAGAGCACTGCTTTCCCTCACCCACGATCATCTTCTTCTCTCTTCTCCCTTTGAAATTTTGAAGCTTAAATTGAGGATTCAAGCTAAGAAATTAGAGCTTGAGGTTCTAGGCTTATGTTCAGCCATTGAAAGGGATTCAAACCTGCGTTTGAGGTAAGGTTCTTTAGCTTGAATTCTGAGTTTTACTCTGTCTTTGGTTTGGTTGAAAGATTGAGAGTTTTGATTATAGAGTTGAGTATTTGGTGTGGTTTTATATGGTTTAAAGCTTGGGTTTTGTGGTTAAACTAGTGGACATGATGTGTTAATGTTTGGTTGGGAATTTTGGAGATGTTTGGATAGGTTTTTGGAAGGTTTTAAATGGGAGAAAATAAGGAAAAATGGCTGGGTTGAGGTCGGGCCGCGGCCATGTTCCAGGGCAGCGTGGCCCAAACTTGATGAAGAGGATGAGGTTGGCTGATGGTCAGGTAGGGCCACGGTGCAAGGTTGGTATGTCGCGGCGCAAGGTGCAGACAGAGAAGAGGTTGGCGCCTTTGTTTGGGAGGTAGATCGCAGCTCAGTGGGGTGGGGTCGTGGCTCTTAAGGGCCTTTTTGGCCAAAATGGTGTTTTTATCATGGGAACTTAAACCTTAGGCCTTGGGATCGTTCCTACTACTCGGTTTAGTAGGATTCGATGTCCCAGAGGCTAGGTCTTGGTCCAGGAACCTTTTATTGATTGATTTTATTGATGGAATCCCATATTTGGTTATGACTAGGTAACTGCTAAGGAACTCAAAGGATTGATCGTTCTCAAGGGTAGTTCTTTTATTATTTCTCGCTCGAACCAAAGGTAAGAAAACTACACCCAATATGTGATGCATGTGATGCATAAGATGTAACAACCCAAATTTCCTAATAAGGTTTAGGACTTTGATTAGGAGGCCGGGAGGGCCATAATTGATTTACTGTGTTATTATATGATTACATGCATGATTATGTGGGTCATATTATTATATGATGATAAAGGCATGCATGGGGCTATATACTCTGTTGTGAGGGTAATATGGTAATTTGGCTCATTGAGAGCATAATTGCATACTTGTGTATATATTGGTAAGCTAAAGTTAAGACCACATTATTATGTGGATATATCTGTGATCTGCGACTTGAGACGATCCTAGTGAGCAAATTAGCGAAAAAGTCATGGCGGGGATTTATACCCGGCTCGGGGTGAGCCTAGGGGTATAAACGGGAATTTAGTGAGCATATTGGAGTCTATTTTTAACATCGAGGAATATATTTAGAGATTAGTTAGGTATCGGGAATTAAGCGGGAATTGGGTAAAATGACTAAAATGCCCCTAAGTGGATTATAGGGTTAGAAATAAAAGGGAGGGCATTAAGGTCATTTGGCTTTCTAAAGATAGGTATTACTGAGGCTTTTATGTTGGTGGGATTTGTAGAATATTGGAGAAGTCTGAAAAGGAAGGAAAAAGAAGGGAAAAGAAAGAGAGAAAAACAGAGGGAGTTTCTCTCAGTCGGTTTACATTTCATTCACTTGTTTCTTGAGGATTTTTGGGGTTAAGCTCAGAGGAGAGCTGGGATAATTAAGCATCAAGAATCCTAGTCTAAGATTGAGGAATTGGCAGAGGTTAAGCAAGGATTCATCAGCACTTGAGGTAAGTTTTAAGGTTTCCTTATGTGATTTTTTGGGTTTTAATGAGATAGTTTCTAAGTTTGAGTTTTGGATGGAATAAAGGGATATGAACCTGAGGAGTTGAAGGGCTTGAGGCTGGTTGGATGCTAGAAACGATTCTACAGCTGAGGTAAGGATTAATTTGAAGTTTGATGGTTGAATTTGAGAGTTTTCATGGCTGGTTTTGAGTTCTGTGGGTTTGAAATTTCAGAGGTTGGAATTGGGATTTTGGTGAGTCTTAGGCTGGATTTTTGGTTGGGTTATGTTGTTTAAATCATTCTAATGTTGTTGTTATTAATTGGTTTTGAGTTGGGGGCTTTAGGATGGCTTTAGGTGAGGTTTAGAGATTGAAAATGGTGGTTTTTTCTGGGTTCGAAGGGTCGGGTCGCGGCATGGTTCTTGGTGAGCCGCGACCCTTCGAAGTTGTCACATGCTGAGGAAGGAGGGCGGGCCGCGGCATGGCCCAAGCAATGTCGCGGCCCTTACCTGTTTTTGTACCTTTGGAGGTTCTGTTTGGGGGCCATGCCGCGGCATGGGTGGCCTATGCCGCGGCGCTTAAGGGATTTTGGGATTTTGAGATTTTAGGCTTGGGAATTTAACCTAGGGTGCTCGAGGTTGAGTCTTTTACCATATTTGGTGAAGTTCAATGTTCCAAGGACTAGAACTTGGTTTAGAAGTTCATTTAAGATTCTTAATGGTATCCTTTATCTTGGTTGTGACTAGGTGCTAAGCTAGGGCTCGGGGATCGGATCGCGCTCAAGGAACACTGCTTATAACTAGCTCGTTTGAAAGCCAAAGGTAAGAAAGCTGCACCTGATTATGTGGCTAGGTTGGGACTAAGTGTTCCCTATGTTTGTATGCATTGTTATGTGAATGTGATTAACCATGTGAACACGATGGGACTAAGAGCTCCCTACATCTGTATATCATGTCATGAGATGGTATTATTATGCCATGGGACATGCGATAACCGGCCTAAGAGTGTCGGAATCATTACTTGCGCACAGGGCGCGGCTCAGCCACTGGTAGCTGAGGCAGCTTATTTATCACTGAGCTCGGTTAAGCTGGCCGGAGTCAGTGAGTATTACACTGGGGGCGGCCCAAGAAAGCCGAAGACAGTGTGTTAAATAGAGGGTGCGACTAAGGGCGCTAACCCTGAATATCATGTGATGATGTGATAAACTGTTGATTTTTATCGTGAGTATTGTGCTATGAACATGATTTGTTGGCTGTTTGGATGACAAACTATGAATCTATTGTATGTTATCACTGATTAGATAAATGTTATGAAATGCTGAATTCTTGGCTGTGCATTGTGGGATATTTGATAAATGATGTTGATCTTGCTATATTATCATACTTTCTTGCTGGGCCTCGGCTCACGGGTGCTACGTGGTGCAGGTAAAAGCAAGGGTAGGCTGAGTCAACCATGAGTTGGAGAGCTCTGGGGGTGAGGTGTACATTGTCAGCTGCTCGGCCGCCACGGTCGAGGGATTGTACAGGGACGGAAACCTAAAATGTGTCTTTTGTCATTAGAGTGGCTTGAATTATTTGTGACTCTAGAAATTTGTTGTAATTAAGTCATCTAAACCTTGTTTTAAGTTTCTATGTATTAAACTGTCATTTTTAAATGAAAACAGCCTGTTTGTGACCAAAACCTTTTATTCCTAATCTGTTGATGATGTTGGATTCACGTTTTGTCTAAATGACTTGATTCGCAAGTCTTGCACTATTTAAAACACACAGTGTAACGGTCTTGGTTATCCAGGGCGTTACATAAGATACGTGAGATTAGGGCATGGCAGGAGTGTTGAATATGAGATTGATCAGAGCTTGAGTCTCTGTATTTGTGCATGATTATAATTATGCTTATGATTATTGATTAAGCATGTTGAATGCCTTATATCTGTATATTTGACATATGATATATGTTTGTTTGCATTGCCTCATTGAGGAAGCACTGAGTTATTAGTCAGGGATCGGCATTGGTGTCAGTATTGATTGTGAAATTGTGACTTATCAGTCAAGATCAGCAGTAGTACTGAGCACTGGTCATATGGTATAAGCTTATGAGTCAAGAACAGTATAGCGTGTTTAACGCAAGCCGAAAAGATTAGATCTAATCGACATAAGCATTATCGTCATAAGCATAAAATGCTTGACCGACCTTAAGTTCGATGAAAACTAAAAGTGCTTGTCTAGTCTAAAGGCTAGTTACATAAAGCCAGAGTTATAAGCTCAGGTGACTGAAACGTCACAATGCTAGGAGGGCATGGGACCTCGGAGATAGACTTATTAGTCATCTATACAGAGATAGACTTATTAGTCATCTACATAAGGATAGACTTATTAGTCATCTACATAGAGATAGACTTATTAGTCATCTATACAGAGATAGACTTATCAGTCATCTACATAAGGATAGACTTATAAGTCATCTACACAGAGATAGACTTATCAATCATCAAAACAGAGATGGACTTATCAGTCATCTACTCAGAGATAGACTTATCAGTCATTTATACAGAGATAGACTTATCAGTCATCTAAATAGAGATAGACTTAACAGTCATCTTAACAGAGTATGAATTATTAGTCATCTATTCAGAGAGAGACTTATTAGTCGTCTACCTCAGAGAGACTTATTAGTCATCTACCTCAGAGTGAGAGACTTACTAGTCATCTACTGAGAGCACAGAACTCCACAAATATTTATTTGTACCTGTATGCATGCATGAGTAGGGTTATTACTACTAGGCATGCCTATTATGATTTAGTAACATGTTATTACCGGTTAATGAGCATATTGAGTTTTCTTGCTAAGCTTCGACTCACGGGTGCTATGTGGTGTAGGTAAAGGCAAAAGAAAGCTGGACCATCCTTGAGTTAGAGAGCTTAGGTGACGATGTGTACATATGTGGCTGCTCGACCACCACGATTGAGGGTTTAAAGAGGAACTAGGGTTAAACCCTATTTTGCCGCTTAGGTCGGCTGGTTGTAAATATTTTATTATAATTAACCTTTAAATTATATTTTGGGATCCCAATGTATACAGTAAATGTTTTAGTGAAATGTTATATCATTAACCAAAATTTTTAACCATAAACCGTTAATCACATTTAGTTACAAGATTATGGCCAAATGACTCGTCTAGCGAGTTTAGCACTATTTAAAATGCACACAGTAATGGTCCCTGGGTAGTAGGGCGTTACACTGAATGTCTGTAATTGTTATGTCATGCATATGTGTTTGTGACTGATTGGCAAAGGTCAGGATTGGCAAGGGCCAGAAACGGCAATAAGCATGTTGAATGTAGGCTGCCATGGCATGGCCATCTAGGGTGTTGTATTCACCCGCTCGGTTGGAACTGTGAAACTGGTGCCTGGTAACGCACCTTGGTCGGCTTAGGCCGTTGATTTGAATTGTCGATTATATTTGTTTAGTTATTTATTTACTGAAATTAATTGTCATATTCTATGTTTGTGGAGTTTTCTTGCTGGGCCTTGGCTAACGGGTGCTCTATGGTGCAGGTAAGGGCAAGGGAAAGGCCGACCAAGCATGAGTTGGAGGGCATGGAGCAGTGCGTACATGTTTAGCCTACCTGGACGCCACGGGTTGGGTAGTTTGAGGAACGTTGTACGAATGATCGATTTTGTCGCCTAGGTTGACTATGTAATAAATTTTGAGTTGTAATTATGTTTTAAACAATGTTTTAGGGATCCCAATGTAACACTTTTATGTTCTTAATGAATGTCCAAACCTTTTCTATTAAAGTTTCATTAAATGAGTCTTCACCTTAATTTAATCACGCTTTTTGGTCTAAGACCTCGATTAGCGAGTTAATTGCACATTTTAAAATCACATGGTAACAACTCTAGGGTAGTAGGGCGTTACAACTTGGTATCAGAGCATGTCAAGGTTTATGATTCCTGGAGATTGACCGAACATGTACGCTCGCTGCCAAAGATAAGCTCGACTCAGGGTTGGTCGGTATTAAGTGAACTATCTGTTTAATTGCTTATCTGAATTTCCATGTTTGCCTGATTGATATATGTAGAGCATGATGAGTTAATATAATGCTAGGGCATTGCCCCTTTGATTGTTATATGATTATGTTGTGTGTGCATTGTGCTGGTTTGATATTTGTATTTGACTGGTTGAACTGGGAGGTGGTTTCTTTGGATGTTGTTATCGTGCCTGATGTGCGGCGTCAATGATTGCAGGCATATTGAAGTTATGCCTCGATGATCAACTAGATTCCGCGGTAATATGGCCGAAGATAACAACCAAAGTTAGGACCCTCCACCTGCCCCACAGAATTGGAAAAAGATGTTTGCAGAAATGCAAACCAGACTTCAAAGGACTGAAGATGAACTCCAAGAGCTGAGAGAGCAGGCTCCTCCTCGGGATGTTGGATTACAGGTCCCACGGGCTGTGGCACCAGTGCCAGCCCAGCCTGTGATCGAGAATAAGTGGGATCCTCTGTATGAGAGGTTCAGAAAGAAACACCCTCCCACCTTTGAGGGCGGTCCAGACCCACTGCGGGCAAAGCAGTGGATGAACATGACTTCTTCTATACTGGATTTCATGAGGGTGGAAGGAAATGAGAAGGTGGCTTGTGCCAGCTATATGCTAAGGGACGATGCCCGCATCTGGTGGGAAGTTGTGTCTCAGAGGAGAGATGTGACCACCATGACTTGAGATGAGTTCAGGGATATTTTTAATGAATTGGGATGAGTTCGAGCTGCAAAGGTGGATGAATTCACCAACCTAACTCATAACATAATGATTGTTCTGAGTTATTTAGTGGTTATTTGGTTATGCCAAGATTAATTGGGGATTTAAAGGAATACTCGAGGAATTAGCGAGAATGGGGCAAATGACGGGTTTTCCCTTGGAGGCGTTAAAGGGTTAAGGATAAGTCTAGGGGCATTTTGGTCATTCTCTAAGCAAAAGGACAGACTTGGTTGGACTAGACCTCAACAGAATACTTAGGAAAGAAGAAGAAACACTCTCAGCTCTCTCACTTTTTCTCTCTCTCTCTCGTGTAACCCTCTCTCACTCTCTAAGGTTGTGGAAACTTTGATTTTTGAAGAAGAAGCTCTGGAATTTGAAGGCTTGAAGTGTTTGGGTATTTATCTTGGGTCAAAATCATCTCTAAGGTAAGGTTTACTCTAATCTTTGGTGGTTTTTCTGCTGTAATTTAGGGGTTTTCTTGAGGTTTAAACCTTAGGCTGATTTTTGGATTTTGGTGAGAGTATGGAGTAGTTTTTGGGGTTATTATAATGATTAGGTTGTGTTGATATGAGTTCTAGACGTGATTCTGGGTTTAGGTATTGATTAGGGTGAATTTCAATGGAATTGGCTCGAGAAAATGCAGGGGAGTTCTGGGTTTTGAGCTCGAGCCACGGCGCTGTTCTTCAAGCACCTCAACCCGTGTGCATGAGAGGTCCTTGAAGGGTCTCTGAAATCTCTCAGGCACCGCGGGAGGTTGGGGCGCGTCGTGCCCGTGTCCCCCAAGTGAGAGCCTTAAGCTCTTTGACTTGTAGAGGGTCGTTGTGCATCTGAGGAGGGTCGCAACTCAAATAGAAAATATTTGCCAATTAGGGTTTTTGGGCTCGAGAACTCAAACTTAGGGGCTCGGGAAGGATCCTACTACCCGATTTAGTAGAATTCGAGGTCTCGGAGGCTAGAACATTATTTCAAAGTTTTTAATTGGTTTAGGGTTTGATGGATATATATTGTTATTATGTTGTGATTAGGTTTTACTACTAAGGTTTGGGATTAGGGATCGTGCTCGGGATCGCCCTATTCGGCCAGCTCAGAACTTAGGTAAGAAAACTGTTTGTGCCCATAGAGCAGGGCATGGCCTGATTATCTGTGCTTAGTATTATGTCTGAATGTCTATAATTGTTATGTTATGTATATGTGTTTATGACTGATCGGCAAAGGTCGAGATTGGCAAGGGCCTGAAACGACAATAAGCATGCTGAATGCAGGCCACCATGGCATGGCCATCTAGGGTGATGTATTCACCCGCTCGGTTGGAACTGTGAAAGTGGTGCCTGGTAATGCACCTTGGTCAGCTTAGGCCGTTGATGTGAATTGTCGGTTATGTTTGTTTAGTTATGTATTTACTGAAATGAATTGTCATATGCTATGCTTGTGAAGTTTTCTAGGTGGGCCTTGGCTCACGAGTGCTCTATGGTGCAGATAAGGGCAAGGGAGAGGTCGACCAAGCATGAGCTTGAGGGCATGGAGCAGCGCATACATGTTTGGCCTACCTGGCCGCCACGGCTGGGGTAGTTTGAAGGAACGTTATACGAATGACCAATTTTGTCGCCTAAGTCAACTATGTAATAACTTTTGAGTTGTAACTATATTTTAAACAATGTTTTGGGGATCCTAATGTAACAATTTTTATGTTCTTATTCAATGTCCAAACATTTTCTATTAAAGTTTGATTAATGAGTCTTCACCTTAATTTAATCACGCTTTTGGTCTAAAACCTCGATTAGCAAGTTAATTACACATTTTAAAATCACATGGTAACGGCTCTAGGGTAGTAGGGCGTTACAAATCTTACTCTTGTGTTACAAAGATGTGTCAACACAATTTAGTTTTGAGTTGGGAAAAATGCCATTTTGTGGTGACTCAAGGGATAGTGTTGGAGCATGTCATCTCAGAAAAGGGGATTGAAGTGGACAAAACAAAAATTTATCTTATCCGATCTCTTCCACCTATAACAAGTGTGAGAGAAATACGATCTTTTCTTTGGCACGATGATTTTTATCGTCGCTTCATCAAAGATTTTTCACAAATAGCCACGCATTTGTGTAAACTTCTCCAGAAAGTATGCTTTTTGAGTTCGATGGTAAATTCTTGGAAACCTTTCACAAGCTTAAAGGATTATTGACTACAACCCCTGTTATCCAGCAACCTAATTGGGAACTTCCTTTTGAGCTTATGTGTGAAGTGAGCGATTATGCGGTAGGGGCTGTTCTTGGGCAACGAGTTGGGAATGTACATCATGCTATTTATTACGCTTCTCGTGCTCTCAATGATGCCCAACTTAATTATTCCACCATAGAGAAGGAGCTCTTAGCGATAATCTTCACCTTGGAGAAATTTCGATCTTATTTTATCGAAACTCATGTCATTGTCTATATTGATCATTCCTCTTTGAAGTATTTATTCACAAAGAAAGATGTGAAGCCTTGATTGATAAGATGGATTCTTCTCCTTCAAGAGTTTGATTTGGAGATTAAAGATAAAAGGGGTGCTGAAAATCTAGTAGTGGATCATCTTAGTCGAAGTGTACAAGAAGATGAACCATTACCTTTATGTGACAAATTTCCGGATGAGCAACTTATTGCACTAAAAGAAGTGCTCCCATGGTACGTGGATATTGTGAACTTTTTAACAACAAGAGAGTTTACAAGTGATTTTACTCAAGCCCAAAAGAATAAGCTCAAGCACGATGCTAAGCATTATATTTGGTGATGATCCATATCTATGGAAGTATTGTGCTAACCAAATAATTCGAAGATGCGTGGCTGAAGAAGAGTTCAAGATATCCTCACATTCTCCCAGTCTTACGTGTGTGGAGGATATTCAGACCAAAACGGAAAGCTCAAAAGGTACTTGATAGCGGCTTCTTTTGCCCTACTATTTTTAAAGACTCTTATCTCTTTTTCAAGGCATGTGATCATTGTTAAAGGGTGGGGAATATTTCAGCATGAAACCAAATGCCCCGAATATCGATTCTAGCGATTGAGACATTTGATTTATGGGGTATGGATTTCATGGGGCCTTTCCCAACATCGTTCGGATTTGAGTATATTCTCCTTGCAGTGTATTATGTATCCAAATGGGTGGAAGCCATGGCAACTAAGAATGATAATTCAAAAATTGTAGTTGATTTTGTGAAGTCTCATCTCTTTGTACGGTTTGGCACACCAAAACCAGTGATAAGCGATCGTGGCACTCACTTTTGCAATAAATAGATTGAAGCACTTTTCAAGCGCTACCATATAACTCATAAGGTGTCCACATCCTTTTGCAATAAATAGATCGTGGTCCTCACTTTTGCAATAAATAGATTGAAGCACTTTTCAAGTGCTACCATATAACTCATAAGGTGTCCACATCCTATCACACACAACTGAATGGGCAAGCGGAAGTATCGAATAGAGACGTAAAGTCAATTCTTGAGAATACAGTGAATCCGAGTTGAAAACATTGGAGTACACGTCTTGATGAAGCACTATGGGCATATAGAACGGCATACAAAACACCTATAGGAATGTCTCCTTATAGGTTGGTATATGGAAAACCATACCATCTTCTTGTTGAACTTGAGCACAAGGCATGGTGGGCAATTAAGCAATGAAATATGCACAAGGATGTAGCAGGAGAGCAAATAAAATTGCAATTGCAAGAGCTCGAAGAAATAAGAAATGAGGCATATGAGAGCTCTAAAATCTACAAAGACCAAACTAAGGAGTTTCATGACAAGAACATCAATGTAATGAATTTTAGAGTGGGACAAAAAGTTCTATTGTATCACTCTCATCTCCATCTGTTTCCTGGAAAGTTACACTCTTGGTGGATTGGACCATTTATAGTGTCCAATATTTTTTCCCATGGAGCTGTGGAATTCTTAAGCGTGATAATAAGAAAGGTATTCAAGGTGAATGGTCAATGACTCAAGCCATATTATGAGTCACTTGAAGAGAACGAAGTACAGGGGATTTATCTTGCCGAGCCAGAATATGTCGAGGCTTGAGTAGCAGTGCTTCGTCGAGCTAGCGACATGAAACTTAGCAATTGTATTTTATTTTTATTTTATTTTTAGACATTTTTCATTCATTTTATTTTTCCTTGTAATTTTTCTTTTTAAAATTAGTTTTAATTTTTTATGTTATCAAAAACCGTGAAAATCATGAAAAAAAAAATGAGCAAAAGCCTAGTGTTCGTGGCCTGGAGAATAGAAGGTCGCGGCCGCCAAGAAGTTCTGGTCGCGGCCACTGCACAAAAAAATCAGTTTTTTTTTTAAAAGCCCCCAATTTATTTTTTTTCCCTTTCCACACAAAAAAAAATAATAAAAAATAAGCCTCCAATACCAAAGCCTCTCTCTTATTTTCGCCAAAATCCATCCATTTTCTTCATTTCTCACCCAATTTCTTCTCCAAAACCACTACAAATCCACCACTTAATCTTCCTTTTCTCATATTCAAACCCATCTTCACCCAATCACCATTGAACCCAACTATTTCCCATTACAAAACTTAAACCCCAAATTCCAAAAATTTAAAGATTGAAGCTCATCCAATCCATTCAAGGTGCTTCATTGGCACTTTCAAGCTTTGGGAAGTTCACATTGTCTTCAACAAGTAAGTAGTTTGTGTACTTTTTAGGTTTTGAAGATTCAAGAGCAAGATTTGGGGCATTTTCGATTTTATGATTTTTGGTGGTTGATTTGTTATTCTATTGTGATTATTGGCTTTGGTTTAGTATTAGTGCTTTAGTATTGGTGATTATTTGAATTTTGGGGAGATTGGATTACAGGAACACCATTTTCAAAGCTTGGTTTAACCAATACCTACCAAGTGTTCGATAAAAGGTATAAGAGAAGTGTGGTTGAGTTTTTTGTGGAATTGGTTGGAAATTTTTGCAGAGGAAGACCTTATTTACTTAATAGATACTTTTTTTGTGTTGTGAGAGGAGTTTAGGTTGGTATTCTTTGGGTGTTTTGAATTGATCTGTTAGTGATTGTTGTGGTTCAAAGGAAGTTTTCTAGTGAGTTTTGAAGTGAAGTATGGCAGTAAAGAGAGTTAGAAAGAATGTTAAACATGCATCCTCATCTGGGGTTCAATTTTATGCAAACAAATTTATTTGTGAGGAGGCGTTTAAGCGCTATCAAGATGCGGTATTAAGACAGAAAACAATGATTGAAGAAAGGGGGTTTGACTTGGAAAATCGTCATGGGTACCCATCAATTGTGGAACAGATTGAAAAGAGACAATGGAAGAAATTTTGTTCACAATCTGATGTTGTTGTGATCGCTATAGTGAGGGAGTTTTATGCCAACGAAATTTCTCAAGTCACATCTATGGCTATAGTGAGAGGGGTAGATGTGAACTTCTCAAAGACAACAATTTATAGGTTTTATGGGTTGCCTGATATAGAAGATGATGAGTATAACCAAATAGTGGATAATCCCATTCTTGATGAGATCATCCAATTTCTGTGCAAACTGAACACTTCATGGATCACAAATGACGTTGGTTATCCTATTAAGTTCAAGAGGGATGCAATGGGAGTAGTTGAAAAAACATGGTACAAGTTTATCAATGCAAAACTACTCCCAACTAAGCATGTAAGTGAGGTTAATGTGGATACTTCCATACTACTATATGCCATCTTGAAAGGTAAATCAATGGATGTGGGCAGCATAATCAAGTCATCCATCCAAAACAGCTTCAGACATGTGTCTAAGGAGTTCTGTCATCCCCATCTCATTACCACCATGTGTGCCAAAGCTAGTGTGACATGGGATCCTTCTAAGCCCTTGTTGCAGCTAATGCATGTGTTGAACTGATCTTCCATCACTCGCTTCAAGCTCACTAACAGTGCTGGGGCGAGCTCTTCTTCTCAAACTCAAGCTAGGCCACGACCATTGACCAAGAACGTGACATTGGAAGATCGTATGAATATTGTGGAGGAATCTTTGTACAATACCTCTCAAGAGTTGCATGCTCACCGCACTGAATTCCAAGCACACCAACAGTTGATGATTAAGTGGGCAAACTACTAGGATGTCTGTTTCAGGATGAAATTCATGCACCTTGGTATGGATATGGAGAATTATCCACCTGCACCGCAATGGCTTCAACCGTATCACCCACCTATTCCTATGATGCAAGATGATGAAAATGAGGAGGAAGCTGAAGATGATCAAACATATATGCGATGAGTGAGCGGTTACTTCGGTTGAGGGAGTTTTTCATTTTCTTTATCTTTTCTTTTTATTTTTCATTAGGGACAATGTACTGTTTAAGTGTGGGGGAAGGGAAAAAATGCCTTGTTTTTATTTTTATTATGTGTTGTTTAGTTGCTTTTATGTCATTTTTTTCATTTTTAGTTTGAATTTAGGTTGTCATAAGCATGGTTATGTTGAAAGTCGTCTGTCAATGATGAAACTTCTGATTGAGATGAGAACATGTGTAGAGTCCAAGAACTTTACTTAGCTAGTTAGATAGTAGTATAATAGTAATAGTAGTAGTATTTTTATGACTATGGACTTTGGTTCAGACCGGGATTTATTTGGACACTCATTGTAACACTTGTAGATTTTCTAAGTTTAACCTATAGTTTAAGAATATTAGTTTTAACCTAAGGATTGATTAATATGGCTGATATTGATGGTGATATTTATTATATTATAAGGTTTAGATAGACCCAATAAGAAAGTAACACTTGTCATTTGTATGTTTAATGATAATTAAGTATTTTAAGGAATAAGTTTATTAAGAGTAATATTTGAATATCCTAGGGTCTGTCAGTAGGTTTGAAAACGTTAGAGGGCTTAGTCAAGGCTGTTTACTCAATTCAAATTAAGCTAAAATTGTGTAATTTCGTGTTTAAATATTCAGCGTATGCCGATATATCGCAGCTATAGGGGGCGATATATCGCAATACGGGGATATGAAAAACATGAAACTTCGCACGATTGCCTCGGGCATGCTAGCCCAGGCGATATATCACCTACAGGGGGCAATATATCGCCTCCTTCAGTGTATTTTTGAAAGTTTTCAAAAACGTTCTCATTCAAATCCTTAACCTCTTGATAAGTCCAGCATCTTTCTGAACGAGTTTTCAGCCTCTGCTGAACGATAATTCAAACATTTTTCACTTAAAAAGCCATTATTTTTATTCAAGTTAAATGACGATCTTTTCATTCATAAACTCTATAAATAGGACCTAGTACCCAACCATTTATTCATTCATCAAGCTAAGTTCAGAGGCTGCAAGTTGCTAGGTTATTGTGAGAGTGTAAACACTTGGGTTGGGAATTATAAGCTTAATCATTTTAAGCTTACGAAACACTTGGGAAGTAAGGTTTATAACACATTTCAGTTCAAGGTTTAGATTGGTCATAAAAGCATTCAAGGTATTCCAAAACTCTAGTTCATTTGGTATTATTTTCTTCAAGTTCTTATAGTTTTCTACTCAGCCCCTAACTTTATTCTTTATTCTTGGATAGGAAATCTAAGTTCTTGAACATAAGGTTTTTGGTAAGTATATTCTTGATGGTATAGTTCTTTCATCACTTTCATCTCATTCTCTTTAGTATACTCACCCTTCCATTTATGTTTTTAGGAGTGTTCCAAAGTCCCAAATCTGTTCTCATATCTCGGTATGTTTGGTAAGTAAAATAGGATAGGATTTATGTGTTATGTGATATGATTTATATGATAAATGTTATCTTATGATTATGTGTTATGTAATATGCTATAATATGTATAATTGTAGACTTGGGCATATGACCCGTACAACTAACAAGCCCCAATAAATTATGGGCATATGACTTGCTTAGCTAGCAAGCCCCACTAATCTAATGGGCATATGACTTGTTTAGTTTATGGAACCCCAAGTAATAATGGCCATTATAGTATATGTGACATATGTTATGATATGTTTTATGTTACATTATGAAATTTATGTATATGGTTTATGTTTTAGATTTTCCTTGCTGGGCATTAGGCTCACTCCTTTTATGTTTATATGTGCAGGAAAATAGCTTTGGTGGTGGGAAAGGTTCTTGGTAGTTTGGGCATGTGTATTGAGGCGGAATGGAATCGAAGGGCCGAGAGTTCAATTCAAGGATGAAGTTTCTTTACTTATGGTTTATATGTATTTATTTCTGCATTTTACTATGTAATCAATTATGTTATGTTTTTCTTTTAAAACAATGGGATCCCATATCCTACTTTAAATTTTATGTAACTTTAACATTTATTTTTACAAGTTTTTTTTTTAATAAAGTTATGATCATTTAACTTGTAAGTTTTATTAAGGATTAGTGTCTATGTATAGTTTTCTTTAATGGTCCAAAGTCTAGAGTAGTTGGGTCATTACAACATGTCTAAGAACTTGATGAATTCTGCATGAATTGTGTGCTTAACTCTTGTGTTGGTTGTCATTTAAGCTTAACCTTTGATTATTAAACATAATGTTTACAATTATATTTACATTTTCACTATTGTTTGGAGATATTTATGCATGCTATTATCTATTTATATATAGTCTCAACCACTCTAGAAATCATTGATTAATTGTTTGAGGCAAAATCATAAGTACACATAATTAGGAAGATGATTAAGGCATGTTCTTTAGATCGTTTGAGTCTTTCAAGCTTACCTATGAAATTTAATACCTTAGTTTCCCATTTTTGATCCAAAATGACTAATCTTTTTCTTTTATAAAGCCAACTTCTAAACCTTTGCAGCTTAAAATTTTTATCCTTTTTTGTGACCCATTACACCATAGTTTTATATGAATGTTTGATTTTGTGGATTGGGGTTATGAAATGTAAGAAATGGACAATCTATATTGGTTTTTTGGATTGTAATGTGAATGTATAAGATATACTATTTCTCCCAATGAAATTGAAATAAATAAAAAAGAAGAAAAAAAATTATGCATTGAAAAAAAAAAGTTTGCAAAAGTATAAGTGTGGGGGAAATAGTATGATCAATGTGAAAGAAAAAAAGGAAAGGTTATGTATTTTCTTGAATTGTATAGGAAATTTGTGGGAAGATCTAGAGAAAAAAAAAATATAGGCTATGGTGTGATGTAAGCTTAAATATTCTTTTTTCATCTACCTTCAACCCTTATCCTTACATTACAAGCTTTTAAAGACATTTTGATTCTTGATTATGTGTGTTTACATTAGTGGAGAATAATTGGTTAATGTATATGGAGTGGATGCTTTTCATGAAAATATTTAATATACAGGAGACTTTGAAACATACTTTGGCTTCTATAAATTGATTTGAATGCTTGTGTTTTGGTAAGTTTGATTGTGCATAATCATAAAGAGATCGAGTTTAAGTGGTGACTGGCATTGAGTTGAAATTATGAGGAATGTGGAATTCGGATTTTTCTTATGACGTATTTGTTTGATCAATTTTTGAGACAACTAACGCTTTCAACAAAACCATTGCTTATGTTTTATTTGTTTTTGTTTTTAGTTTTTATTAGTTGTTTTGCTAAGGGACTAGCAAAGTCTATGTGTTGGGGAATTTGATAAGGGAATTTTGGTTATTATATATGTTATCCTTTCACACTTAGATAATGTTAATTTATAGTGTTTTTAGGTGTTCTTAGCTTTGTTTTACGAGTTCTAGATTTTAAGGCCATAAGATATTTTATGAGAGTTTATTGATGAAATTTATGTATTTTGTGGCTAGGCATTTACGAGCAACAGGACTCAAGAAAATGAAGTTTGTGATAAGTTTGAAGTGTTTTAGAAGTCCCTCAACCCAGGTTCAAGCTTAAAATCGAAGATTTCGAAGCGAACGATGGACGTGGCCAGCCTTATTCCAGGCCACATGCTGGTGGTCAATGAGTAACGGTCATGGTCGCACATATACTCGGGTCGCGGCTAGAGTTCGATACTTGCCCAGAAAGGTCTCATGGCCGCAGCCACCAAGAATCATTGGTCGCGGTTGGCGATTAGATTTTTCTTTAATTTTTTATTTAAATGTAATTTTTAAGGGGCTATAAAAGAAATTAGGGTTAACTTTTAGAACAACTTTGGTTTTGCGAATTTTAGAGTCTATAGCGGTAGAGGAGAAGAAAATACATCGTCATCTATATTCTTTCTTTCTTCTCAAAACTTATTTATCTTCATTGAATATGTATGTTTGTGAATATAAATTTGATTATGGAGTAGTTTTCTTTTTAGGTTAAGGGCTATTTGAATGCCCTAGACATGATTATCATTAATTAATAGTAGTTCGATTTCTTTCATTCTGATTCATTAAATTGTTCATATGTTTCTGCTATAATTGTTTATGATTATTACTTGTATCTTGTTTGGATGATCGCTGAATGGGATAGAGTTTTAATTGATTGCCCTTTTAGAATTACTATTCACCTAATAGCCTAGGGTTCTAAATGTTTGTGGTAACTTTAAAATTATTAATCATGTCAAAATTGTTTTTAATTGTGATGAAACATGTGACCTAGGTTGAATAAGTTACGCTTGTTAGCTTGTTATCTAGAACAATCAGCAATCTATCTCTATCAATTCTAATGATTTTACTAGGTTGAACCTTAGGTGTTTTTCCTTAGGTTATTTAGTAGAAAGAGTTAGTCAATAGCGCTTCCGTTTTATTAATTTGCATATGAGAGATTGGGGTAATTACTGCTTTTGTGTTATCTATGATTGTTAATTATGATGATGGAATGAATCATTGGACTTTGTTAATAAATGGTATGAATGTCTAGCAGTAGTAAATTAGTTCTTAACTATCTTTTATAATTATTAAATTTAATCTTGCAAGTTTTGTTTTGTGATTTTATTTTAGATAATCAAAATTCTTTTTTAACTCCTTGGAATAATAAATGGAGTGATAGTCATTGTGGGTTCAACTTGTACTTTATCGCTATACTGAAGTAGTGGTGAAATATAAATATAAATAATTGTTAAATTTGATACGGTTAACGACATGCATCAACTATCACCCGAAATCTGAAGCCCAATTCGAATTTAGCCCACCCAATCCGAATACATTTCGGATCAGGTTTCAATAGAACTTATGAAATTTTTCAAATTTTGGGTGAAACCCAAACCCAATTTTTACATATATATATATTTGTCTAAAAAATTTAGTGTCCCCCATTCCCTCTCTTCTCTTCTTGTTCTCTATCACTACCCACACCCAGTCGACGGCCCGACACACCACACCACCACCCTCTCTTGCACGCCTCTCTCCTCTTTCACTCCAACAGCAACCACCACCCTCTCTTTCACACCACCACCCTCTCTTGCACGCCTCTCTCCTCTTTCACTCCAACGGCAACCACCGCCCTCTCTTTCACACCTCCGTCATTCTGTTTCACTCCAGTGGGGCCTGCAACCACCATGGCACCACCCTCACGCCTCACTCCTTCTCTTTCACTCCAACGGCGACCACCACCCACCCATCTTGAGTCCGACCTTCTCCCCTCATTCTCTATCATGCTATCTCAACCTTCTCCTCTCCATCTCTCTAGCGGCAGCACTGCAACTCTTGTCCAGAGCCATTGAATATTGAAGCTTTTTTAAGATTTGGATTTCAGCCCAATCCAACAAAACTGATCCGCTTACACCCGATCCAAACCCGAGCCTCATTCGAGACTCTTCGAGACAGGTTCGGTATTCATTTATTCAAATTTGAACCCGACAAACCCAAATATGAACACCCGAAACCCGCAAAACCCACCTGATGTGCAGCCTTATTATACAGCCTTGCATGAACGCGAGCAAGCATGATGTCACCACGCATGCTAAAAGTTATCAATACCTTAGCTGACATGACGCCAGCGTGCATTGGGAACTAAAAATCCATTAATTGGATTATCAAAAAAAAGTCATGATTGCTCCAAATTAATGGTTTTCATTTTTCCAATGTGTTAGAATATGAAAAGATTCTAGGCTAGTCGAAGAATGGAAGTATATCCAGTGTTGGTCGCACTGTGATAAACTTGGGGGGCAAGTGTTTATCCAAAAAATAGAATTGGGGATGTGACATGACGAAATGACACATGGCAACAAGAACATTAATTTTACTAGCCCTGGTCGAAGAGGCTCGACCAAAAGATGAAGAGTTGCCTCCTCGAGTTCATCTGAATTTGTCTAAGGTTGCTAATCAAAGAAGTGCAAGTCGACTATATGCAACCTACTCGAAGGAACGGTGGTCGTATGAAGATCTGAGAATCAGCTCTAACGACCAGATCAATATGCATTTCACGAGATATTTGTTTAACTATAATTTGAATGTATTTTATATATTCTTTTATTAAGCAATCATTTTAGGGGACTTGTTTAACGCCAAAAATGTGACATTCTCTAGTGGTTTGTAGCTTACATGGGCGGTCAATTCCACAAGGAGATAAATAATAAAAAAAAGATTAGTAGAAAAACAAACACAAAAAGTTAGTGAAAAACAATAGAAATGGACATGGATTTATGGTTTTTTTTTTATTAAGAATTTGATGGTAAACTAATGCATGTAGGTGGCTAGGACTGTTTGGAGTGCTGAAAATGGCTCGCACAGAGACCGAGGTGAACACAAAAGTAGATGTAGCAGCTGGCGCATCAGGCTGGCAAGTGTGCAGCCAATTACAGAGTACCATTTGGCGCATGGGAGCAGAGGGAGAAGGCGCTAGGAAAGCAGGTTAGGCGAGCAGACTGGGTCGAGCACGTGGGTCGCAGGCAGGTCGGTCCAGGCTAGGGGAACACGTGGTGAGCGGTTCAGGCAGGTAGGCAGGATGCGTGGTGCGTTGCAGTCGCGCCAAGTGGCAGGGATGGCAGGAGAGAGAAAGGAGGGAGATGCTGGGCCGAATTTTGGCTTGGGCAATTTCTCTTGGGCTTTGTACTTCTAAAAAATCCATTTTCCCATTTCTTTTTCAGATTTAATTCTTTCTTTCTTCTGTCTTTTTATTTATGCCCAAATGCATTTTAGTTCCTGAAAATTAAATAAATTAAATTAAAATTAATATTTTAAATTATAAAATATATTACAATAAATCCATGAAAATATTAATTAAAACTTAAATTATTTTAAACTCTAAAACTAATAAAATCACATTTTTGAGCGCTAATCACAACCCCCAACCAGCTTATTGCTAGTCCCTAGCAATTCAAGCGGATAAGAAAATTATCAAGTTGAATAATCAAGTCAAACCATCTAAAACATTTTCAATGTATTAGCAAGAAGTCAAAAATTACTATCAAAGCTACTTCAGTTGAAATTCCAGAGTTATGTGTGTGTGCATCAAACCATATTCATTTTTATTGCAAGTTATAACACAAATAGCATTGGAAAATATCAAAAGTATAAAGATCTCAACTCCAAATTCCTCACAGGTATTAAAAATATTTTTATGGAAAGAATAATACTCTTGGAGTTTGGAAATGTAACAATCAACGCTCAAATGAGAAAAGATAAACTTTTTGGGACGAACAATTTGAACAAGTATTGATCACAAGATAGGCAAATCAAAAAATTAGAATTCATATGACAAACAATATTTGGGATTTACAAGAGTGAACTCAAAGAATAAAGATTCAACCAACTAGAAATGATAAATAAGAAAATGAAACTATTAATAATTTGTTTTAATATTTTATAATTTTTTTTATATAATATATTTTTTTATTCATAACTATATTTACACAAAACAATAAAATAATAATAGAAATATTTTTTTAATACAAAATTACAAAATAATAAGAGAAAGTGCTGCTCTTGTTCTTTTTTTCTTTTCTTTTTTTGTACTTTACCCTTTTTATATATTTATACACTTTTTAGTTTAACAAGAGGCAACACATAAATAAAAATTAAAATAAAATAAAATAAATAAAACACAAATTAAAAATTATTACAAAGACTCATTCTATCTTGAAAATTATCCCTCTAGTAAATGACATGTTTTAAATTCCAAAAATGTGACTTTACCAACTCAAATGATCAATAAAAGTTCAAAAAGTTGTTTTCTCAACTCTCACAACTCACCAAGACATGAAAAACTTTAAACTTAAAATTGTTCTCAACTATTTGTGTTAACAACCATTTTTTACCACATTTTGGAAAGTGTACAAAAGAATTCTGGAAATCACTTCTTAATAGCTAAACATAGTAAAAACTGACTCAAACTGACAAGTTGTACTCATTCTAGGATAATTTTGACAAAATTTGACTTAAAAATTCAACAAGGCAATATGATTCTCCAAATGAATGTTAATGAATGCTCACCACCCCTAACTGAAAACCACACATTGTCCTTAATGTCAAAATGGATATTCAATAAAAAATATAGGGAAAGAGAACACCTGAAAGATGACAATGTCCATGAGGCGATAGCGAAAATAACCTAATAACAATATCTCGAAAACAAACAAAATACAAAAACACACAAAAAAATAAGCAAAACAGAAAAAATAAAATAAAAACAAACAAACCATTCAGAGTGTATAAACTAGGTCCTGAAGAAGGACCTCTTCAATGTGCCTCACACTCTCAATGTAATGCTTCAGTCTCTGGCCATTGACTCTAAAAATTCTCCCATCGGTTGGGCCCTCAATCTCAACAAAGTTGTTGGATAATACTTGTTTCACTACAAATGGACCAGTCCACTACAATCTTAGTTTATTGCAGTGCAAGTGCAAGCGGGAATCATACAAATGCACTTTCTGATTTGGCTCAAAGTTTTTTCGTAGGATCTATTTATCCTGAGCGACTTTCAACTTTGCTTTTATAGATCCTGGAATTGTCATATGCATCATTTCTCAACTCCTCAATTTCTAACAATTGGAGTTTTTGATTGATACTTGCGGCATTAAGATCAAAGTTGAAGGCTTTGATAGCCCAATAAGCCTTATGCTCAAGCTCGATAGGTAAATGACAGGCTTTTCCAAAGACAAGTTGATAGGGAGACATTCGAAGAGGGGATTCGAAAGCAATGTGGTATGCCCAAAGAGCATCTAGAAGACGTGTAGATCAATCGTTGATGTCGGATTTACTATCTTTTCCAGAATGTGTTTTATCTCCTTATTGACTAACTCAGCTTACCCATTAGCCTGTGGATGATAGGCCTTTGCAACTTTATGAAGTACATCATACTTACGCATAAGAGCCTCAAAAGATTTGTTGCAAAAATGAGTGTCTTGATCACTAATGATAGTGCAAAGAGTACCAAACCTTGATAATACATTTTCTTTCAAGAATTTGACAATTGTAGTGATATCATTGGTTCAACAGGGTACAACCTAAACCCATTTTGAAACATAATCCACAACTAGAAGAATGAAAAGGTAGCCAAAAGAATGTGGAATGGTCCCATAAAGTATATCCCCCAACAATCAAATATTTTGATAACAAGAATTGGGTTCAAGGGCATCATGTGCCGATGAGACAAGGAACTTAACTTTTGGCACCTTATACAGGAACAACAGAAATCATTGGTGTCTTTAAACAAAGTGGACCAGTAAATACTGCACTGTAAGATTTTTGCAACGGTTTTCTTCACAAAGAAGTGACCACCACAAGCATCATTGTGGCAAAAATTCAGCACACTAGACACCTCATCATTGTGGATGCATCTTTGTATGATTTGGTCGGGGCAATACTTGAATAAGTATGGGTCATCCTAAAAGAAATTGTGCACCTCAACCAAAAATTTGCGTTTATCTTGTGAACTCCACTCAGAAGGAAGTTCACTTGTTACTAAGTATTTAACAATGTGTGCATACCACAACAACTTAGTAACAAAAAGAAATTTTTCTTCGGGGAAATCATCATGAATAGGTGGACCATTAGTGGGATCGCTGAATTCAAGTCAGGACAAGTGGTCCACGATGATGTTTTCAACACCTTTCTTGTCTTCAATAGTTATATCAAATTCTTGCAAGAGAAGGATTCACCATATTAATCGCACCTTAGAATCTTTTTTGGAAATGAGGTACTTAAGGTCTAAGTATATGAAGATTGTAATAGGGGACCCAATCAGATAAGCTTGTGATTTGTCAAGAGAAAAGACCACTGCAAGCAACTCTTTTTCAGTAGTAGAATAGATCATTTGAGCACTATTGAGAGTTCGGCTTGCCTAAAAGACAACAAGGGGTTTCCCCTCCCTTCGTTGTCCCAACATGGATCCTACAGCAAAGTTGTTGGCATCACACATGATTTCAAAAGGAAGACTCTAATCGGGTGACTGAATGATGGGAGTAGAAGTGAGTGAGGTCACAAGTGTTCA
Source organism: Humulus lupulus (assembly GCF_963169125.1). NCBI lineage: Eukaryota > Viridiplantae > Streptophyta > Magnoliopsida > Rosales > Cannabaceae > Humulus > Humulus lupulus. The sequence continues at coordinate 30,089,513 of NC_084797.1, forward strand.
GAACGAATCTTCACACTTTGGTGTCCACTCAAAAACGACATCCTTGGCTAGGAGGTTACATAAAGGACGAGAAATCATTGAGAAGTTTTGTATGAACCTTTGATAAAAACCAGCATGACCAATGAATGACCTAATGTCTTTGATAGTCTTAGGGGTAGGCAATTTCGAGTTAATGTCAATTTTAGATTCATCAACCTTAATCCCTCTTTCAGAAACAATGTGGCCTAAGACTATGCTGGAAAATACCATGAAATGGCACTTCTCCCAATTAAGCACAAGGCCTTTCTCAATGCATCATTTTAAAACGGCTTCAAGGTTGAGAAGGCAAGTATCAAAATATTTTCCAAAGACAGTTAAGTCATCCATGAATACTTCCATAGATTTTTCAATCATGTCACTGAAGATACTCATCATGCATCTTTAGAAAGTAGCTGGTGCATTACACAGCCCAAATGGCATACATTGGAAAGCATAAGTGCCAAAAGGACAAGTGAAAGTGGTCTTATCTTGAACTTCTAATGCAATCTCAATTTGATAATAGCCTAAATAACCATCAAGAAAGCAATCATAAGGATGACCAACTACATGCTTAAGGATTTCATCAATGGATGGGAGCAGAAAATGATCTTTGTGGGAGGCGGTGTTTAATTTTCTATAATTAATGCACATGCACCATCCCTTCACAATTCTTGTGGGGACAAGGGTCCCTTTTTCATTTTGAACAACGGTGACACCCAATTTTTTGGGTACTACTTGAGTTGGACTAACCCATTTGTTGTCGACCACTGGATAGAAGATACCAGCGTCTAGCAATTTCAGTACTTCATTTTTCACGACTTCTTTCATTGCACAGTTTAGTCACCTTTGAGGATCCCTTCAAGGAATAGTCTCGTCCCCAGATTGATTCGATGAGAGCAAATTAAAAGGCTAATAACTTTGATATCAGCAAGCGTCCAACCTATCATAGATTTATACATTCACAGTAGCTCAAGTAACTCCAATTCTTGAGAATTTTAAATGTTGGATGAGATGATAACTAGAAAGGTTTCACCGTCTCCTAAGATCACATGTTTTAAACCCTTAAGTAGTTGGATCAATTGAACGGTTGGAACCTCTTCAGCTGAAGTTTTTTGTTGTGCCCTCTCATGAGGTAGCTCTTCAAAGCGAGGCTGCCAAAATTTTGTCTATATGTTTTGTGAGTCTTTATGATCAGAAATTCCAAGATTGGACTCAACAAGGTCGAGACTTTCATACTCAGATAGATGGAGGAGTATATCACGATTATCACAACTGCTTCGCAATTGAATCTCCTCAGGAATTAGAATGTCAATCATAAAAGTTTGGTAACATTCATCATCCTCTCGGGGTTGTTTTCCAATTTGGAAAATATTTACCTCTAGCGTCATATTTCCAAACGATATCTTCATTAGACCATTTCGACAATTGATTAAAGCATTTGCAGTAGCAAGGAATGGTCTTCTAAGGATAATAGGAATTTTTTACTCCATATTTACCACTAATTGGGTATTAAGAACAAGAAAGTCCATGGGATAATAGAATTTTTTAATTTGAACTAGAACATCCTTAACAATACCCCGATGCTTTTTGATGGAGCGGTCAACAAGTTGTAGCCAAGAGATGTTGGCTTCATTTCTCCAAGACCAAGTTGCGAGTACACAGAGTAAGGCATGAGATTTACACTATAGAAAAGGTCAAGTAAAGCTTGGCTGACTTCATGAGTCCCAATTTGGCAAGAAACGATGGGACAACCAAGAACTTTGTATTTCGGCAGTCTCTTTTGTTCAATCACCACACTCACTTGTTCAGTCAAGAAAGCAGTTTTCTTGACATGATACTTGTTTTTTGCAGTGCAGAGAACCTTGATGATTTTGGCATTATTCGGCACTTGTTTTATGATGTGAAGCAAAGGAAGATTAATCTTCACTTGTGTCAAGTGCTACAGGATTTCATCTCGGTTATCAAGAATTTTCCCTATAGGTCTCAAAGCCTGGGGAAATAAAACTTTTGGCAAAGCATTGGGTGGTGCACTCGCAGGATTAACATTTGCAGTGCTTGAAGTAGTGGTTCTTATGAATGGATCTTCTAAAGTTTTACCACTTCTAGTTGTGATGGCATTGACCTCTTTAAGGTTTTGATCATTAGATTTGAAGGATTGGACCATATGGTGCCCTTATGCATTGAAATGAGGTTGAGAAGGAATTTTTCCTTTTTCAGAAATATCCAAGGATCCAGTCAATTTTGAAAATTGACTTTTCATTTCCTTGATTTCTTCCATCATTTGGCAATTTATTTTGGTTTGTTCCTCTATGAATGCATGAAGGGTATTCTCAAGAGAAATCATTTGTGGGTGAGCATTGTATTGAAGCACAGAATATGCCTTTGGTGGTTGAGCTTGATGCTCATTTCTCCATTGGCTTTCGGACAATTGAGCTTGGTTAGAATCTCTCAAACTGAAATTAGGGTGATTTCTCCAACCTGGGTTGTACGTATGGGAGAATGGCTTGTTATAAGCCCTTAAGGCATTACATTGCTCCTCATCAACCCCTCTCATTTCACTATAAGCTAAGCAGTCCTAAGCTAAATGCTTTGTCCCTCCACAAACCAAACAAGGCTCTTGTGGTTCCACTTGAGCAATCATGAGCAATTTTCGGCCACTTTTCCTCATTAAGATCTCAAACTGCTTTTTCAAGGCTTCGAGTTGGGCCTTAACACTATCCTCTTCTCAAAGTTGATAGATTCTAGATGGTTTATGTTAGTTGGTGCTATCATTAGCACTTGGACAAGTCCAAGTGTTAGATTTTTTTACAGTTTCTTCAAGATATTCAAGAGCATCGTCTGGCTCTTTTTCGAGGAATTAACCATTGCATATCATTTCTACAAATTGGCGTTCACGCCTTATGAGCTCTTCATAAAAGTAACTGACTAAACGTTAGTTTTCATAGCCATGGTGAGGGTACTGATTTAACAAATATTTGAATCTTTCCCAAACTTGATAGAATGTTTCATTCTCTTTTGGGGAAAATGTGGAAATTTTTCGTTTTAGATTGTTGGTCTTGTGGCTAGGGAAATGTTTCAGAAAGAAAGATTTGGTCATTTTCTCCCATGTTCCAATAGACCTAGGTCTCAAAGAGTATAACCCGCCCTTAGCTTTGTCCTTCAAGGAGAATGGGAAGAATTGTAACGTCCTCCTAATCCAGGATTGTTACATTATGTAATTAAATAGTGCTTATGTAACGCCCTGGATAGCCAAGACCGTTACACTGTGTGTTTATTAAGTGCCAGACTTGCTAATCAAGTCATTTAATTGAAATCGTGTTGCAGTAGATACAAAGGTACTAGGGTTAAAAGAGTTTTGGTCTCAAAAGCCACATTTTTCATTAAGAAACATTATCTGGTTACACGGGATCCCAGAAATACAAGTTTGAAGATCGTTTACAAAAGTTGTAAGACTCAGATACAATAACCAGCTATACAAAGGCAAAACAAGCGGTTAGGTAATCCCTGTCCTGGACCACTTCTCGACCATGGTGATCGAACAGCTGGCTATGTACATTACACCTCGGAGCTCTCCACCTCAGGCTTGGTCCAGCTTGCCCTTGCCTTTACCTGCACCACGTAGCACCCGTGAGCCAAGGCCCAGCAAGAAAACACAACAACAACAGAGCAAAAGCATTTAACACTCAAGTTAATGTCTCACATTGCATCACATAGCCTCGGTCAAATAACCACTCAATACAATCAGGTATTCCACATGTTAAGCATATCAATTCATAACATGCACAGTTAATAACAATAACCAGGGCTAGCGGTCACAGGCTGCTCCCTCTGCTATCCCAGTGTTCATGGCTCCCAGTGGTCGAATCACGCTCTGTCCGCTAATAGTAAGTACGACACTCTTAGGCCGCTTTTACATGTCCCATGGCGTAATACCAACATTAACACGATACAATTCTCGGGAGCACTTAGTCCCATCACAAACATATAACCGGGTGCAGTTTTCTTACCTTTCAATTCAATAGCTTTGATCCCTCGACACCTTGAGCACGATCCCCCTCGAGCCCTAGCGCTCACCTAAACACAATCATGGCCAAAGTCATCATCAACCCTCAAGTTCAAAACCTAGCCCCGGGGCCAATCCCGAGCTCCCGGGAAGTCCTAGTTCCACCAAACAAGGTGGTGGAACCAAACCCCAAGCCTTAGGTCAAAAACCCTTGCAAATAACCCTAAAATCCCCTTCAGAAGGCAGGGTAGCGCTACAGCGCTCTTGGGAGGGCGCTACAGTGCTACAAACAGAAGCCAAAAACCCTTCAGCAAAATGGCCTAGCGCTACAATGCCCAAAGGCTAGCGCTGTAGCGCTAGTCACAGACAGCCCTGCACTGATTTTTCCCTTTTTGCGATTTCTTCGAACCAACCTCAACCAAACCTCTTCCAACTCTTACCCAAACTCAAAAACAACCTCATAACCACACTCCACTCATCCCAAACACCCCAAAAATCTAAAACCTAAGCACATGCATCAACAAACTCAGAATTCACCATAGCCACCTCTAAACTCTAAAACTCAGTAAAAACCAGTTGAACATCAAAGTTTAGAGTTTAGACTTTATACCTTTGATAGAATTTCGACCACAAGCTGCTTCTATACCCCTTTGGCTTGCTCCTCCTCAACCTCAAGTCTGAATTCCCTAAGGTTCCACCCAATTTCAACTTAAGCACCACAACTCAAAAACCAGAAACTGAAACTGAAGAATTCTAAGTCTTACCTCAAGTGTTGATGAACCCTTGCTAAACCTTTGTCAATTCCTCAGTCTTAGGTTAGGATTCTTGATGCCTAGTTAATCCCAGCTCTCCTCTGAGCTTTACTCCAGAAATCCTCAAGAAACAAGTGAAGGAAGCACAAACTGACCTAGAGAATTCCCTCTGTTTTCTCTCTTTTCTTTTCCTTTCCTTTTCTTCCTTTTTCAAACTTCTGTAATATTCTACAAATCCCACTAACATAAAGCCCCAGTAATACCCATCCTTAAAAGCCAAATGACCATTATGCCCTCCCTATTAATTCTAATCCTTTAGTCCACTTAAGGGCTTTTAGTCATTTTACCCAATTCCCGCTAATTCCTCGAGTGTCTCTAATATTTCCCGCTTAATTCCCGATACCTAATTAATCACCAGTAACATCCCTCAATAACAAAATAGACCCCAGTATATTCACTAAATTCCCATTTATACCCCTGAGCTTACCCCGAGCCGGGTATAAATCCCCGCTATGACTTTTCCGCTACTTTGCTCACTAGGATCGTCTCGAGTCACAGATCACATATATATCCACATAATAATGTGGTCTCGACAATTATCACATATATCAAAGCAGTTATGCCCATAATGGCCAAAATTACGATTATGCCCTTCTAACCTAATCTGGGCCTACATGCATACTAACACACATAGTCATGCATCTCAAATACTCAAGTAATCATATAACATGTTTTAAATCATAATCATACATCTAAATCATTAAAACCACACATAATTCCCATTATGCCCTCCAGGCACACTAATCAAGGCCCTTAAGCCTTATTAGCGAATTTGAGTCGTTACAGCTTAACTCGCTAATGATTCATTTGGACTTAAAACGTGTAATTGAAACTAACCACAGGTTTAGGTACTAAATTTTTTTGTCAAAAGTCAAACATTTCAATAAAAGAGTTTGAGTTCAATACATGGGATCCCAACAGAGTTTAAAACTATTACAAACTCAAAATGAATACAAAATCCAACCTAAGCAGCAACATTAGGGTCCAACCCTAGTTCCAACTGATTCCCTCGGTCATGGCAGTCGAGTAGACCGCATATGTACACCCTGCCCCTAAAGCTCTCCAACTCATAGCTGGTCCAACTTTTCTTTTCCTTTACCCGAAAAATTTAGCACCCGTGAGTCGAGGCTCAACAAGAAAACATAATCATGCTCATAAGCAATAAATCATCAAATCACATAATCATAATTAGCATGCCTAGCAGTGATAACCTTACTCATGCATGCATTTGATCCAGATAAGTGACTATAGAGCCACGCCAGGGCTCATTGCCCAATTCCCTGTATAACCAGCCTTAGAGCTGGCCAAGGTACCTAGCGCTTATTATTTCAGGCAGCCATTGTAACGCCCCGTGTTTAGGGCACCAGGTAGAATTCGAGTTTACGGGAAATTTTATTCTCATAAATTTTATTTCCAAGTATTTTGATACTTGTAATAAATATGGTATGTCTTGTATGTACGTTGGGTGTTTAAATATTAGTTATTAAATGTTAAGTTTGGTTATGCAATCAAACTAAGATTGCGGTCGTAGACCAAGTCAAAATCCCTAATCGGGTGAAAATCTCAGATCTAAAATATTATCCAATAATTATGGCAAAAGGAAAATTAAGTTGAGCATAAAATAATTATGAATAAGAGAAACACAAATAATTTTAATGAATTTTCTAGGAAAATCCAATATGAGCAAGCTATGGGAAAATACTTAATCCTACTTAAGGTGGAATTAAGACCAAAGAAAATTACATAAGAAAAATTATGTAATATGTATTTAGTAAGACTAATGTCATCAAATAATTTTGGTATGGCATTCAATTAAATAAAAAATCCTAAGTTCCTTTAGTTGAAAACTAAAGGAAATTACATTTTTACAAAAGTACCATTCTAGCCTTGGTGAATAAGTAGTTTTATTTAAAAGCTTGGCTTGGAGAGAAAAAAATGGGAGGACATTTTGGTCTTTATATAGGGGCAACCACAAGGGAATTGAAGATTCTATTGTATTATTTTTATTTATTTAATTGTGTAATCATTACACACATTTTCTTAACTCTCATGTCAAACTTGAGAACTCAAAAGCCCCTCTTCTACTCATTTATGTTCTTCTCTCTCTCTCTCTCTCTCTCTCTCTCTCTCTCTCTCTCTCTCTCTCTCTCTCTCTCTCTCTCTCTCTCTCTCTCTCTCTCTCTCTCCAATTACAAAAGTCAGACCCTTTTTCTCTCCATTATCTCTCAAAATTTCGTGCTCCCTCTCTCTCTAAGGAAAGGAAAAGCCTCCATTGAAGCTCCTAGGCTTATCTTGAAGAAACAAGTCACTAAAGAGGTAAGGTTCATGAAATTTTATTTTTGTCTCCCTATGCTGAACCTAGGGCTCTCTTTTTCCCTATCTGCTTATGAGTTTCCACTCTTAAAAATACTCTTTGATCATTGATATAGAACCTACGAGTGTTGCATGCAAGATCTAAGAGCTTCTATGGCATATTTGGAGCTTTGAACATTAATAAGGTAAGTTTTTGTAGGGTTTTCAAATTTTAGTGTTTCCTCTATTTTCCTTCTTTTTATTGAATAAAACCTGATCTTGAAGAGGTATTTGGGAGTTGTTAGACGTTGGAAAGTATTTGAGAAGCTTAGAGCCAAACCCTAGAAGCCAAACTCAAAGCTTGAATACAAAGATAAAAATCTTGATTCTTTACCTTAAATCTTTTTGAGTGATCCTACAATCTAAGTTTTCGGGTCATGTTTGGTGTTAAAACAAGTGATTTGATGTGTATTAATATTTTTATGGCTGTTTTGTTTGCAAGCATGTAAGTTATGGTTGTTTGGTAGTGGAAACCCAAAGTTTCCATAGGCTTTGTTGAAATTAGCTTGCTGCCGAAAACGTTGCAGTAGCTTCAAACGAGTTTTACAGTACCTAAATGACCTATTTTATAAATGGGGTTTTCACTAATGAATTATTTAGAAAGAGTGCATGATTTTAGCATCTTTAACCACTGAAAAATATTTTGTATAACTCAAGTTATGATCATTTTGCATGTGCAATCTGAAATGTTGACTGTTAATTTTAATACTGGGATTTTGAGCAACGATTTGAATGGGTTAAACTAATTATTTGTGGCTAAAATTTTAACTGGACATTCGTATATTTAATATTAAACCTATGAAATATTTTTTTTAAATTCACTATATTTTGTGAGTTATAAATTTTTAACTTAGATACTCAAAATTGTTTGCTGCTAAGATGATGTTGTTACAGTGGCTTCCAATAGGTCAAACACTAGTTTATTAATCAAATTTTCAAATGGGACTTTTCTCATTTTATTATTTATAAAAAGTAATTGATTTTAGCATTTTGAAACACTAAAAAATGTTATATCTAGGTCAAGTTATAAGCTTTTTGTGATTGATGTACAAGTTGGAGTGAAAAACTGACAGCTTGAAGAGTGCATGTTTGAAAAATGTTTTGGCAAGTTTAAAATCAACATTTTTAGCTGGTTTTATTTATTTAGAATCTTTTTATATTAATTAAAATACATGCAAGAGTTGAGTAAGAAATACCCTATAGATTGTGAGTTTTGATTTTTCTAAAAAGGTTGTCAAATCAAGTTATGTTTTGGACAGATTTGGTTTTTAAACTTTAAGTCGTAATTCACTAGTCAAATCATGTTTTTTTTCTTAGTAAATAGAAGATAATTTTCTATTAATTAAGGGTTAAGATTTAAATGGCTTAAAATATAATGAGGTTTTATATTTTATTGAAAATTATTAAGATAGTACTCTTGTGTGAGTTAGGACTTTATTTATTTTTCACAAAAATAATTATCACTTATGACTAAAATTTGTTATATGGTTATTTGAGAAAATAAAATCTTTTTGGATAATAAACTTATGGGTTTCTTAATTTACTGAAAATGGACTTTTTTAAATTAAAAGATTAGTAAAATAAAAATCTATTTTTCAAACTTGGTAATTCTAATTTTAGAACGCTTTCCTTTACAATTTTAATAAACCAGGAGATAGTGTTTAATACTTTTATTTTATAAGAAAAATAAGAAAGCGTTAATGGAAGTTTTCTTTAGGCTTAAGAATGTGGTCTCTTTATGCAATTGGGAATTTATTTCCAAATTTACGGCACCATTATTTATAGGCATGTTTTTATGAATAATGTGATAAGGCTATAAATTCAAGGGTTTAGTCTAAGCTTTAAGATTTAAGAGCAAATGCTTTTAAAGTATTGAAAATTAGTTAAGTTAAGTGTCTCCCTAATCGCTCAACTTATAGACATAAACTTAATTAGTCAAATACCATAATTAATCTGATTCACTGTATGAATTCCATTACATTGTTATTTGCACAGGAAAACTCATTTCTGGACTCAGGAATCTCACTTATCCGCTAAGGACAACTGGTAAGACAACTTATGAATGTTTAGCTACAACATGTGTAACGACCCAAAATTGCTAATAAGGCTTAGGAGGCCTTGATTAGTGTGCCTGGAGAGCATAATTGGTATTTATGTGAATAAATTATTTAACGCGTGATTGTGTGGCATGCATGACTATATGATTACGTGGAGCTGATTAAGTGCATGTTTATGAGTATTAAATATGCATGTGGGCCATGTTTTGCTTATAAGGGCATATTTGTAATTTTGGCCCATAGAGGGCATAAATGTAATTATATGTGATAAATTTTTGAGACCACATTATTATGTGGATATATTTGCAGCATGTGGCTCGAGACAGTCCTAATGAGCGGATTGGCGAAATAGTCACGGCGGGGATTTATACCCGGCTAGGGAAAGCCTGGGGGTGTTTTCGGGAATTTAAAAAATATATCGGGGATTATTAGACATTGGGTAAATAATTGGTGATTAATTGGATGACGGGATTTAAGTGGTAAATATTAGGAACACTCGAGGAATTAGCGGGAATTGGGAACAAATGACTATTTTACCCCTAGGTTGAGTAAAGGATTAGTTTTATTTGGGAGGGCAAAAAGGTCTTTTGGTTATTAGAGGATATATTCTAATTTCTTTTAGGTTATAACAGAAAGTTGTGGAAACATTGAAGGAAAGAAAGAAAAAGGAAAATTCTCTTTGCTTACTCCCTCTCATCTCTCACGATTCTCCCTCTCTCTCTCACTTGTGTTTTGAAGTTAAGGGAAAGAAAAAGGCTGAGTGAAGGTTTGAGTTTAAGGAATTTCTGCTGGGATTCTTGAGGAATTGAGACCTCTGTTCAAGAAGTTCAGCTTAGGAGCTTGGGGAAATTAAGCTGGAAGTGGAGTTGGGAAACAGGGGAAAAATTCAAGGAAGTTGGCTGCGTTGGTGTGAGGTTTCTGCTGGAAAGTTGGGCCACAATTTGAGGTAAGGATCTTGCTTTAGTCTCTGTGTTTTGCTGAGTAGTTGAGGTTGAATTTGAGCTTTAACCTCTGAAATTTATGAGTTCTTATCCTATTTTTATGGTGTTTGGGTTTGAGAGTTTGAATATGGGTTTTGGGGATTGGTTGGAGTTTTTGGGAAAAACTTGGTTAGGTTTTGTTGCCTATGATGAGTATAGTGTGGTTCTATAGTTAATTTTGGGTTTGGAGGTTTTGAGGGTTGAATTTTTTGGAGCTTTGGCTCGGGGAGATTCGAAGGAGAAACCCAGAAAATATGCATTTTCTGGTTGCAGCGCTGTAGCGCTAGGTTAGGAGCGCTACAGCACTAGGCTGTGAGTTTGGGGGGCTAGAGTCTCTGACTCTAGTGCTGTAGCGCCCATCAGGTAGCGCTGTAGTGCTACTCAGCTTTCAGAACATGGTTTTTGGGTACTTTTTAGGGTTTTTGTTTGGGGGCTCGGGAGACGGTTTCACCACTTCGTTTGGTGGAATTGGAGGTCCCGAGAGCGCAAGTTTGGTCCCGGGATTGTCCTTTGTAATTTAAACTCTTCGAAGTACCATTTATGGATTATGACTAGGTTTATCGCCAAGGCTTAGAGCTATGGATCATGCTCGAAACCATTTCACCATCTCCGCTCGAAAATTAAAGGTAGGAAAATTGCACCCTTTTGTGTGGCTATGATGGGACTAAGGGCTCCCTATATCTGAATATAATTGTTGTATGATTATGATATGCCATGTGAGCATGAAATAAATGGCCTAAGAGTGCCGGAACTGATATTTGCACATAGGACGCGGCTCGGCCATTGGTAGCTGAGGACAGCTAAATAATCACTGAGTTCGACTTAAGCGGGTCGGAGTCAGTGGGTTAAACACTGGGCTCGACCTAAGTGAGTCGGAGACAATGGATTAAATAGAGGGTGTGGCCTAAGGGCATCGACCCTGATTATTGTATGATGAATATTGATATGTTATCATTGTTGTCTGTTGTTTATAGCTTGTTTAATACTAAGATGAATGGCTTATGAATAATTGATTGACCTTTCTGATTAGATTACTATTATGGTTTGTTGAAAACCTGGATAATAGACTAATGATTCTTTGTTTGTCATCACTGATTTTGTGCCTGTTATGGCCTGCTAAAATATTTGGTTAATATCTTATGAATTATTTCATTGTCTTGATTGTTTATGCTATGCTATATAGTTTTCTTGTTGGGCCTCGGATCACAGGTGCTATGTGGTGCAGGTAATGGCAAGGGGTAAGTTGGTTCAACCATGAGTTGGAGAGCTCTGGGGGTGAGTGTACATTGTCAGCTGCTCATCCACCACGGTCGAGGGATTGTACAGGGATGGAAACCTAAAACGTGTATTTTTCCATTAGAGTGGCCTTGATTGTATATAACTTTTGGAATTTTGTAAATCTGTTCATTAAACCCTGTTTTTGGGATCCCATGTACTAAATATTTATTTTAATGAAAATTATTTGTTTATGACCAAAATCTTTTAAACCTAACTTGTTTATGACTTTAGGATTACACTTTCATTTAACTGACTTGATTATCAAGTCTTGCAAGATTTTAAACACACAGTGTAACGGTCTTGGTTATCCATGGCGTTACAACATGACATGACTATTTTTAATTTAAGACTCAAGTACATAGTTGAAAACTAGTTCTAGAAGGTTACTTAAGACCGTTGTCCTAAGGAGGTTCACATAATCGTAATTAAGGTAAGTAGTTATGATTATGACATCCGGCTAACTACCGGTAAGTAAGCAAGCATTGGACGCCTCCAGTGACTTTGTAAGTAAACTCGGTTGGCCACCATTATAAATAAGACGTCTGGTTTAACACTCGCGACATAAGAGTCTGGTTAAACTCCGTGACATGTACGTGAGACGTCTAGTTTAACACCCGTGACATAAGAGTCCGGTTAAACTCTGTGGCATGTAGGTAAGACGTCCAATTTAACACCCGCAACATAAGAGTCCGATTAACTCCGTGACACATATGTAAGATGATTCTAGAATCAAGCCATTATGATTATGAGAGTATGTTGAATTCTCCTAGGAGTCTTAGTATAAATACACCTGTGTTTGTGCTGAGTAAGTTAAGTAAGATGAGTAAGTTAAGTAAGTTGAGTAAGGTGAGTAAGTTAAGTAAGTTAAGATGATAAGTACGATATGTAAGTTAAGTATGATAAGATGATAAGTATGATATGTATTATATGCATGTTAAGTATGATAAGATGATAAGTACGATATGTATTGTAACGACCCAAAATTGCTAATAAGGCTTAAGGGCCTTGATTAGTGTGTCAGGAGGGCATTAGTGGAATAATTGTGATTAAATGAGTAATTATATGTTTATTAAAGTTTATATGATAATTGATGGTATTTTGTGGTAATGTGATATGAGATAAATATGTGATATATGTGAGAACCACATTATTATGTGGACAGGTTCGCTGAGCACGACTCAAGACGATTCTAGGGTCAGATAGCGGGAAAAGTCACAATGGGGCTTAAGATATGACTTTGGATAAGTCGGGGGTACTTTTAGATAGCAGGTAGCGATTTGGATTATCGGATCATGGAAATAAATATATGGAGATATATTTGAGGTTAGGATGTCTAGGCGGGAATATTGGGGGATTTAACCTCGGGGACGGTTCCGGCACCCCGAACCTCGGGATTAACTTAACAGGTAAGTTAGACATAAGGAAGCTTTTAGAAGAAAAACACAAACCGACTAAACACTCTTGTCTCAGCTCTCTCTCACGCTTAAGGGAAAACAAAGGAAAGAAAACACAGAAAACAGGGGAACAAGCTGGAATTTCTGAGATTGGTGGTGAGGGTTAGGAGGTTTAGCTCAGGAGTAAATCAAGAACTAAAACAGGGATTAAGGTAAGCATCTGACCTTCTTTTATGTGGTTGAATTCTGAGTTCTAGCTGGGTTTTGGTTAAATGTTGAAAAAAATATGGTTTTGATGTTCTAAGGCAGAATTAAGAAGGAAATTTGGGAACTTAGCTTGGCTATGGCTTGGTGGAGTGATTCAACAACAAAGGTAAGCTTCAACTCATGGTTTAGAGGTCTTAAATTGGGTTTGAATGGCTGGTTTGAGTAGTTTTAACTCTTGAGTTTCAGAAATTGAAAAGAGAAGATTAGTGTGTGCTATGCTGTGTTTTCTGTGGAATTATGTTGTTTAGATCATGCTAAAGGAGTTGGGATTAATTGGTTAGGAGTTGGGGAACTTTGGGATGGTTTTAGGTGAGGTTTCAGACGTAGAAATGGTGTAAATTCTGGGTTCGAAGGGGAGGGTCGCGGCTCTGTTCTAGAGCGCTGCGGCCCTAGCATGCAAAAGAGCCAAGAAGGCTTGGCCAATGGAGAGCGCCGCGGTGCCCAAGGCAAGGGCCACAGCGCGTGTGTGGTTCAGCGTAGGTGTTGGCTCTGTTTTGGGGAAGGGTCGCAGCCCTTGGTTGCACACATGAGTTTTTGAGGGTTTTATGGTGTAAATTCTGGGTTCGAAGGGGAGGGTCGCGGCTTTGTTCTAGAGCGCTGCGGCCCTAGCATGCAAAAGAGCCAAGAAGGCTCGGCCAATGGAGAGCGCCGCGGCGCCCAAGGTAAGGGCCATAGCGCGTGTGTGGTTCAGCGTGGGTGTTGGCTCTATTTTGGGGAAGGGCCGCAGCCCTTGGTTGCACACATGAGTTTTTGAGGGTTTTAGGCACGGGAAGGTGGTCTAGTGTGCTCGGGTTTGTTTCACCACCGTGCTTGGTGGAATTTGGAATCCCGAGAGTTAGTTTTGTAATTGGAAACCTATATTGGAGTATTAATGGAAACCTATACTTTGGTTGTGACTAGGTGATAAAGACTTAGGCTCGGGAACGGATCGTGCTTGAGAGGCGTTGCTCGTAATTCAACAACTGCACAGACTAAAGGTAAGAAAACTGCACTTGGCTGAATATATGTGACGGGACTAAGGGCTCCCAATTGTAAATGCTTGAAAAGATGGTATTATGCCATGCAAGCCATTTGGTGAACCAACGGCCTAAGGGTGCCAAGGTTTACACTAGCGCACAAGGCGCGACTCGGCCACTGGTAGCCGAGGACAGCTTATTATGCACTGAGCTCGGTTTAAGCGGGTCGGAGTCAGTGGATTAAACAGAGGGTGCGACCTAAGTCGTCGGCCCTGAATATTATGTGATATGAGTATTATATGTGGTAGAATGTATCTTGAATTGGATTGTATATGTTGAATACCTGTTGAGGATTATCTTATTGGAATACATGCGTATTGAATTATTTGCCTGTTAGTATTGTTTGAGTTGTTTATGATGTTTTCTTGTTGGGCCTTGGCTCACGGCTGCTACCTAGTGTAGGTAAAGGCAATGGAAAAATAGATCAGCCCTGATTGGAGAGCTCAGCGAGCTGAATGTACATAGCCAGGTGCTCGGCCGCCACGGTTGAGATCTAAGCAAGGACATGGAACCTAAAGACTGTCTGTTTTGCCTTAGTATGGCTAGTTGATATTCATGTATTTTTGGGAATTTGTAAACTTGTTCCAACTTTGTTTTCATATGGGATCCCATGTTTACTACAATTTAATTATATGAAATGAGTCTTTTGAGACCAAAACCCTTTTTAACCTTAGCTTTTACATGTTTAGTGACACGTTTTCAAATTAATGACTTGATTAGCAAGTCCTGCACCTTTATAAGTACACAGTGTAACGGTCTTGGCTATCCAGGGCGTTACATGTATGATATGATGATAAGTACGATATGTGTGATATGTAAGTTAAGTATGATAAGATGATAAGTGTAACGCCCTGGTTAGCCAAGACCATTACACTGTGTGTTTTAAATCGTTCTTAACTTTCTAAAATGAGTCATTAGGCCATAAACGTGCATCTAAAGGTAATTAATGGTCCAAGGTTAAAAATTTTGGTCAAAGGGAATGGATATTTCATTAAAAACATTAAACTGTACATGTGATCCCATAATAACGTTTACAAAGTTGTTTACAGTTCCAAAATGGTCATTACAACTCAAAAGTTACAATTCGCCGACCTAAGCGGCAAAAATAGGGTTAAACCCTAGTTTCTCTGAGAAACCTTGGACGTGGTGGTCAAGCGGCTGCATATGTACATGTCGCTGCCAAAGCTCTCCAACTCATGGCTGGTCTAGCTTTTTTTTTCCTTTACCTGCACCACATAGCACCTGTGAGCCAAGGCTCAGCAAGAAAACTTAATATAAGTGCATGAACAATATAAACGGATTCAGATGTATATCTAGCATACCCAGTAGTAATAACCTACTCATGCTGCATACAGGTACCAATAAATGATTATAGAATCATTATGGGGCTCGCAGCCCTAATCAGATGACCATAGAGTCAACCTAGGGCCTTTTTCCCCTGAATAGATGACCATAGAGTCAACCTGGGGCCCTTTTCCCTAGCTATGTGACCATAGGGTCAACTTGGGTCCTTTGCCCTAGCTTTGAGTAACTAGCCATAGAGCTAGTCAAGCACTTTAGTTTTCTCGAACATTGGGTCAAACGAGCGTATAATGCTCTCCTGATTAGATCTAATCATATCGAACAATGCTCAATGCGCTATTGGCGCCCTTGACTCATAAGGCAATGCTTTACGACCAGCGCTCAGCGCTATTGCCATCCTTGACTGATAAGTCAATGTTTTTCTCAAGTATATAATGCAAACAAGCATTCATCATATAACAAATATCCATGTATAGAGCACTTAACATGCTTCATCAATAATCACACACATAATCATAATCATGCACATTTACAGGGGTCAATGCCCAATCAAAACCACATTCAACATTCGGGCCAAGCCCTAATCATGTATGTCACATAATGGGTGCAGTTTTCTTACCTCATGTCTGAGTGTAAAATAAATTAAGAACGACCTTCGAGCACGATCCTGATCTTGAGCCCTTAGCAGTAACCTAGTCATATTCAAATATAAAATCCCATCAATAATGAACAATTAAAGGCTTTCGGACCAAGTCCTAGCCTCCAGGACCTCGAATTCAACCAAACCAGGTAGCAGATTCGATCTCAAGTCTTAAGGTTTGAAAACCCAGACAGATCCCCCACCTAGGCTCTGGGGTTCGCACAGGTCACGGCGCCCAAGAACACAACCGCAACTTGACCCTGCGAACCCAGCACCCCTGTTTTTCCTTCAGCCCAAACTCAACCAAAATCATAACAAATCCTTCCCAAAGCCAAAACTAAAACCCCCAACCATCATCAACACACGACCAGCATCAAAACCCATGCTTTAACACATTCAAAACACCACCAAAAACCCAATCACAACCTAAAACTTTCAAGCTTAATAACAGCCAAAACGATAGAGAAAACTAACAAAACAGAGTTTATAAATCCCTACCTCAATTATGAATTGAAGCCTCTTAGCTGCAGCAATTAAATCTCAAACCCCAAGCTTGAATTCTCCAACTTTGCCCCAAAATCAAACTGAAAGAGAGAGGGGAAGAATGATCGATGGAGAGAAGAGAGAGAGCTAAGAGTTTGAGTGTTTCATTCTACTAGGTTCTGTATAAATGCCCCCCCCCCCCGGCTAGGCTAGGAAATGACCACTATACCCCTAAGGTCACATCTCTCACTCAAAGCCCCTTAAGAACAACTTGGTCTTTTACCATTTTCCCGTTAATCATAATTAACGACTCACAATTATCGTCACTCCCAATAACCTCAAATAATTACCAAACAATTTCCCATTACCCTCTAAGTCCCAGTAATGTACTAAGTACCAAATTACCCTTAGGCTCACCTCGAGCTCGATATTTGACCTCGTTATGACTAAACCGCTAACTTGTCTTCTAGTATCGCCTCGTGCCGAGTAACTCAAATATATCCACATAATAATGTGGTCCCACACATGTATCACATATATGCACATAAATATACAAATATGCCATCAATAGGCCAAAATTACAGAAATGTCCTTCTAATAATAAACGGGCCTACATGCATGCAATTACAACCATATAATAATATAACTCACATAATCATGCATATAATCACATAAAAATACAATAAACCAATTATTGACCTCCTGGCCCCCTAATCAAGGCACTAAGCCACATAAGGGAATTTGGGACGTTACAATAAGTACGATATGTATGATATACATGTTAAGTATGATAAGATGATAAGTACGATATGTATGATATGCATGTTAAGTTTGACAAGTAGGTCATAAGTTAAGATCATATGTATATATACACCTACTTTGGGATTTTTTTCTTGCAGGTTTACTTAGTTACAAAATCTGGTTATTAGGCATGACCATAAGTTTACCAGGACGTTCACACGTTCTTGAATTGTATGTTAGGGTTCGGTCGTCCGAAACCCTATTTATGGTTGAGTATCTGTATAATCACTGTTAGGGCTTTCTGGTTGTCTTCTTTATGCTATGTATGTTAAGTTGTTCTTACTAAGCATTTCACTTACCTAGTTGTTTCATGTTCTAGGTAAGCAAAAATGCAAGACGGATCAGTGAGCATTGGAGTTTGTCATGCGGAATGTACATGTGGCCTGAATGTGGAAGTCATTACGCTTTTGTCAAGTTTTAAGTTGTTTTTAAGCTATGTAAAAAATTTATGTTGTTTATGTTTAGGTTGTTTTAAAGTTTCAAATACTGTAATCTTATTTTAAGCATGCGTATGTTTCTAAACTAAGTATTAAAAGTTTTTTTATACGGATTTTTGGGTGTTTTAATTAAACGAAAGTAAGATGTTTTCCGCAAATGATGTATGTTTTCCGCAATTATGTTGGTCATTTTTATTGGGTCGTTACAGCCATAGGGTCGTTCAAGAGTATATCACGCTTCCGGGTTAGCTTAACCACATCAGTCGGCATTCAGCATGCTATTGTCGCCCCTCGACTTATAAGTCAAATCTTTAAACTCTCGACTTATGAGCCTAGCCTTGTAAACCCTCTACTTATAAGTCGAGTCTTTTAACCAAATATATCCTTGACTAATAAGCCAAGCTTTTAATCAGATACCATAGACAGGTCCTCGACTTATAAGCTGAGCTTTTGATCAGATACAATGGATAAATCCTCGACTTATAAGCCGAGTTTTTCAGTCAAATATAATCTATAACCCTCGACTTATAAGTTGAGCATTTCAATCAGATATAATAGATAACCCTCGACTTATACGTTGATCCTTTCAATCAGATATAACATATAACCCTTGACTTATAAGTCAAGCTTTTCAATCAGGCATAACAGACAGGTAGTCATTACTTAACACAAGTATATATAGTGCAATCAACATGTTTAATAAAACATTCTAAGCATGGTTATAACCATGTGTCTATAACCAGACCCATGCCCTAAACATAGACCAGGCGCTGTTTTCTTACCTCAGGTCCTGAATAAATAGTGTATGACGAACCCGAGTACGGTCCTTTCCTCCCGAGCCTAATGGTTCACCCTAGTCACAACCATATCAAGGAATAATTATCAAGATAGTAACTAATAAAGGCTTCCAGACCAAGTCGTAGCCTCCAGGACCCTGAATTCTACTAACCTGGTTAGTAGAACTATTCCCAAGCCCTTAGGTTTGGGTTCCCATAACCCAAAACCAAATTTCCAATTTTTTCCCCAATTAAAGCCACGACGCCCCCCCCCCCCCCACTAAGGGTTGCGGCGCTCATCGAGTCAGAGAGTCCGAGCCCAAAAATCACTGGACATGCACCGCTGTAACACCCTGGTTACTCCAAGACCATTACCGTGGACTTTAAACAGTGTTTAACTCGCTAAACGAGTCATTTGGTTATAAATGGGCATCTAGGTGTCATTAATAGGCTAAGGTGAAAAATCTTGATCAAAAGGAATGGATATATTTTATTTAAAACATAAAACTATACATGGGCCCATAAAAACATTTACAAGTTATTTACAATCCAAAATGGTCATTACAATGTAAAAATTACAACCCGCCGACCTAAGCAGCAAAAATAGGGTTAACCCCAAGTTCCTTTGAGAAACACCTTGACTGTGGTGGTCAAGCGGCCGCATATGTACACATCACCACCTAAGCTCTCCACTCAAGGTTGGGTGAGCTTTTCTTTCCTTTTACCTGCACCACATAGCACCAGTGAGCCAAGGCTTAGCAAGAAAGCTCACTCACAAATTCCAAACCTCAAATGCTAACCCCAAACCTCAACCAAACTCACAAATGAACCGAAAAACCAATTATACATGTCTTAGGCATCAAAACCCAATCAAACTTTCCCAAAAACCTCATTGAATTCCCAACTATTCAATCCAAGATTTCAACTAAAACCAGCTGAAAAACAGGGCATAAACCAGAAATTCATGGTTGAAACCTTACCTCAAGCTCAAGATTGAATCCCCCTTAATGGTTGAACATAATCCTAAACTCCCAAGCTTTGATTCCGTAGCTTGGATCCTCAATTGGAGCTTCAAAATTTTAAAGGAAAAAGAAGAAAAGGATGATCGGGAGGAAGAGGAAGATGAGCTCTATTTTTGGTTAATTTTATTTCTTCCACAGCGTTCTAGTTCACATATAACCTAAGGTCAAATGACAAAAATGCCCCTAGGTTAAATAATTTCCTTTCAAGGCTAGCAGTGGCAAAATCATCATTTCCCGTCGATCTCGTTTATTATAATTAACGTCCTCGAATTTCCGTTATTCCCAATATTCTCAAATAATAAAAAATCATATCCCATTACCCTATAATTCCCGGTAATGTACTAATCATCAAATTACCCCGAGACTCACCCTGAGCCTGGAAAATAACCCAGTTATGACCAAACTGCTAACTTGCATTCTAGGATTGTCTCATGCCGAAAAGCTCGAACATATCCACATTATAATGTGGCTTCATTCAAATCTCACCAACATGCATGAAAATATACAAATATGCCCTCAACGGGCCAAATTACCAAAATACCCTTACAATGAAAAGTGGACCCACATGCATGCATTTATCATCATATAATAATATAACTCGCATAATCATGCATATAATCATTTAATGGCATAATAAATCAATTATGGAACTCTTGGCCTCCTAATCCAACCATAAACCTCATTAGGGATTTTGGGGCATTACAATCGCGGCGCTAAGGCGATTTGAGGCACACCCCTGTTCTCTGAGTTCATGAGGGTCGCAGCGCGACCCTGCGAACCCAGAAAACCAATGATTTTAAGAGTCGCCAACTTCCCAAAAATCATCCCAAACCATGATTTTATCTAGTTTCGACCATAATAATGGTCCCAGCAGCTCAGAAACATTGAACCCAATCTTAAAACTTAATCAAAATCCATTAAACTTAGAATTCAATAAAACTTAAAAAAAAACTTAAAAACTAAAACTCAGGTAATTGAGTTACCTCTAATAGAGTTCGATTCCAACTAGGTTCCCTAAGCTCATAAGCTTTCAATTCCACCAACCCTTGCCTCAAAACTCAAGGATCAAGAATTCTTTAGAAATTTTCAATCACAAAGAGAGAGAGAGAGAGAGAGTTCTGTTTCTATTTGATTAAACTAAGCTAATAAGCTTCAGCTAACTAAGACAACCCATTGTCCAAATGATCGTAATGCCCCCAAGGCAATTATTTCCTCTCAATGCGCCTCAAGGACAAAATTGTCATTTTACCCTCCTGTCTCACAATACACTTAAAATTCCCAGTTAATTTCGCCAATCCTGGAATCTCACTATTTTTCCCAAAATATGACTCATACTTTAGTGAGTTCTGGTAACTCACCGAATTACCGAAATACCCCTTGGCTCACCCCGAGCCGGGTATAAGTCCCCGTTGTGACTAAACTGCTATATTGCTCAAAAGGACAGACTCCTGTCGAATATCTCAAATATATCCACACAATAATGTGGTCTCAATCATATAATCACAATTAGACCCTCAATGGGTCAAAATTACACATGCCCCTTTAAATAAAAGCAGGCATGTTTCGCACATTTAATACACTTAAACATGCATAATCAATCATATAATAATATAACTCATGCAATCCACATAATCACATAAATATTCAATTAATTCACATATAAACACATAATATTCCAATAATGCCCTCCTGGCCCCCTAATCAAGGCACTAAGCCTTATTAGGAATTTGGAACGTTACAAGAACTTTAACCGCACAGAATCGGCGTTTTCAACTCGGTTATATAACGTGGCTACTACCTCCTCAAATTCTCTAATATGCACATATGGGTTTTCATTTTCCATTCCATGATGTGCGGGCAAGAGCTTAATCATGTCAAGTTTAAAGTCCAATGTGGGCATATTATGAGGGAATATAATGCATGATGGCGTGGAGGTGCAAGTAGGATGGAGTTAGTCATTGAGAGTTCTTGATTGGATTTCATCATTGTGAGCCATTGCAAACAAATTAATACCAATTAAGGTGTATGGAGAAGGAGTGGTTGAAGGAGTTCCAGAAGGAGTAGTGGATAAATTTGAAGAAGTATCACTAAAAGTTTCGTGACGATTCATCCACTCTTGAAAATGAGAATTAATTTTTTTTTTTTGTTAAACTTATTCCCATGTAGATTTTGAGGTTTTAAGGTGATCTCCAATGCCTTACTAGAACTCCCCGAAGTTATTGAGTAAGTATGGAGGATCACAATTTAAATATTTTCGACCAAATAACCTTTAAGAAGAGTAAAATTGCTTATTTTGACAGAATAAGCTTGGTTTTCTCATAGTAATAAGTTAAAAAATGTAATAGTGCAAATGTATTAACACGAAATGTTCCCAAGTCGATTGGGGAGGTTGGACACACACTGCCTTAGACAGAACTCCCTGAGGTTCCCAGATAAGTGTGGAGGGTAACGATATCACAAACCTTATTTAACAACAAATCTTTCTAGACAAAATAATATCGATTTTTACCATTTGTAATATTACACAATTGTTCTCAATACTAAGTGTTTTATGATTGAAATTTTATGAACTATTTTATGCAAAAAAAAAAAATTCAAGGAAGACCTAAATTTTAAGGAAACTAAGGCAAAGTGAAAGAAAAGTCTAAACTAGGAAACCTAAAGCAACAAAATAATCACAATATGTCAACACAAAAATAAAGTAAAAAATAAAATAAAAATAAAGAAAAGGGATCAAACTGCTAAAAAATTATTTATCAAGGAAGATGTAAATTTTTTTTTTGGTAATTTCTAATGAAATAAAGTTGAAATAACAACCCCACAAATTTTTTAAGTTTACAAATATTCACTAAACTAAAAAAAATTAATTAACAAAAGGATAAAAAATTAATTAACAAAAGAGAATTTTTTTTAAAATATATATAACCAAAAAAAAGGAAGAAGAAGAATTTTTTTAAAATATATATTTACTTTTTTTTGTTTTTCTCTATTTTTTTTATTTATATATATATATATATGTGTGTGCATATATATATTATTTTTTAAACTGAAAAAGAAAAACAAAATTCAAATATATAAATAATTTTTTTAAATATTCAAATTAAGCAAAACTAGCAAATAAAAAAAAAATACATCACACATAAGAAGAAGAACATTATGCTAACATGTTACGACCCAACTATTCTAGACTTTAGACCATTAATAACTACTATACATAAACACTAATCTTAAGGAAAACATACCTATGAAATAACCATAACTTTATTATAAATTGTAAAGCAAATGTTAAATACATGAAAATTCATTTAGGATATGGGATCCCATTGTTTGAAAATAAAATAGAACATAACTTAAATCTTAAAATTTGTTACAAAACAAAATGCGGAAGAATACATATAAAGCATAATTTTAAAAGACTTAAACAACTTCATCCTCGAATCGTTCACGCAGTCCACCGATTTCCATTCTCCCTCAATACACATTCTCAAGCTGCCAAGAACCTTCCCGTCGCCATAACTATTTTCTTACACATATAAAACATAAAGGAATGAGCCTGATGCTCAGTAAGGAAAATCTACTACAAGCATGAAACATAATCATACACATAAACTATGAACATATATCATATACTATAACACATATCATAATTCTAACCCATGTATATGGTGACTATTAGGGTTTGCTAACTAAGCAACTATAAGCCTCGTACTATAATGAGGTTTGCTAGTTAAGCAACTATAAGCCCCAAAAACATAAAAGTGTTGGGGTTTGCTATATAGCAACTATAAGCCCCAAAACATAAATGTGATAGGGTTTGCTATATAACAACTATAAGCCCCACACATATATATATCATAACACATAAAGTCATACTATAGCATAATCATAACACTTTTATATAAATATAGCACATATCACATAAGAACTATCCTATTTTCCTTACTAAAATACCGGGATGATGAGAACAAGGTCGGGATTTTGGAACACTCCTAAAAACCATTAATAGAGAGGTGAGTATTCTAAAAGAAAAGAGATGAAAAGAATGAACTAAACCATCGAGAAGATACTTACCAACAAGAACCTCAAGTTCAAAGACCTTAGATGCCTAATAAAGAATAAAGTAGAGAAAAACTATAAGAACTAATGAAACAATACTGAAAGGAACTAAGAATAGGAATACCTTTGAATACTTCTATGACCGAACTACACCTCGAAACTGAAATACACTATAAACCTTACTTCCCAAGTGTTTGATAAGCTTATAATGATAAAGCTTATAACCCCAACCCAAGTGTTTAGCACTCCAAAGTAAACCTAGCAGCTTGTAGGCTCTGAACTCAACTTGATGAATGAAGAAATGGCTGGGTAATAGGTCTTATTTATAGAGTTCAAGAATGAAAAGATCTTCATTTAGCTTGAATAAAATAATGGCCTTTTAATTGAAAAACATTTGAATAATCATTCAGCAGAGGCTGAAGACTCGGCCAAAAAGATTATGGACTTATCAAGAGGTTAAGGATTAAAATGAGCTCGATTTCAAAATTATTCAAAAATCATGTACTGCAGCCGATATATCGCCCATGCTAGGCGATATATCGCCTGGACTGATATTCCCAAGGCTTGTCGAAGTTGTCGTGCGAAGTTACGTGTTTTTCGTATCCCCGTGTGGCGATATATCGCCCCCTAGAGCTGCAATATATCGGCATACGCTGAAATATTATACACGTAATTACACTTTTTCAGCCTATTTTGAATTGAGTAAACAGCCTTGACTAAGTCCTTTAATGATTTCAAAGCTGCTGGGAGACTCTGGGATTTTCAAATATTACTCTTATTCCTCAAAAATACTTAGTTTCTCATTAAACATACACATGACAAGTGTTAATATCTTATTGGGTCTATCTAAACCTTATAGTATAATAAATATCATCTTCATAATCAGTCATATTAATCAAACCTTAGGTTATAATTAATATTCTTAAACTATAGGTTAAACTTATAAAATCTACAAGTGTTGCTACGAGTGTCCAACTAAGTCCCAGCTTGAACCAAAATCCACAATAATAAACATACTATAACTACTACTAACTATTACTATTACTACTATCTAACTAGCTAAGTAAAGTTCTTGGACTCTACATAACACAATATTAATACCACAAAAATACAACTAAAGTTACTAACATCTTGATAAAATTTGACGTCAAAATTTGTTTAACGCCCAAAATGTAATATTCACTAGCGGTAATTGTAGCTTAGATGGGTGGTCGATTCTACAAGGAGGTAACTAAGAAAAAAAGATTAGTAGAAAAATAAACACAAAAAGTTAGTGAAAAACAACATAAATGGACATGGATTTATGATTTTTTTTGTTTTAAGAATTTGATGGTAAAATAAATCAAATAAAAATAAGAGGTGATCAAAGATTAGATAATAGAAAAGTATCAAGAGTCACCCATATGCATTGTTTAATTATTTAGCTTTTTTATTCACAAAATTACACAAACAGCTCACATCTCAACTACTTATTTGGAGGATTTAACAATAAAGTGTATGTATGTTTCACAAAAGTGTATTTGAGTACTTATGTTATTACTTTGGAAGCAATATATTAATCTTATGAAAAATCTAAAAATGACACTATACCATTAGGCCATGATGAAATAAAATATTGAACATAAAACTAAGCATCAATATTATTTATACTAACTTTAAATACATATAAAAAAAAACATGACTAATTCTATATATAATATTAGCAAAAATAAATAAAGATAAAGAGGATGATAGAAAACATAAATTACTCAAATGTATAAACTTTAAAGACATATATATTGAATCAAAAATATAAATAATATCACTTTGCATATAAGATTATCTCTAACCTTCCAAGGAAGATTAGGATATTATGCACATCATTCTCACAAAAATTCTATAAAGAAATATAAGAAGAAAAGTGATAGGAAATTTTGCTATAGTTTCTTTACTCTAAAATTATATATCCAAACTAAGAAAATAAGCTCCTATTTATAATGTCTCAAAAGGAGTTAAAATACAATTTGTAACGCCCTGGATAGCCAAGACCGTTACACGGTATGTTTATAAAGGTGCTAGACTTGCTAATCAAGTCATTTAATCAAAAACGTGTTATTGAAACTATAGTGGAACTAGGTGTTGACTGCGTTTTTAGCCAACGACGTGAGAACGTCAAATACGACAAACCTTCAAGAGAAATAAAAACAACACAGACGGTTTAAATAGGAAAAATAAATAACACAGGAGATTTTTATAGTGGTTCAGCCCCGATTGTCGGTAATAGTCTAATCCACTTAGAGTTGTGATTTATTGATCCGTACTCAAGATCAGATGGACTGAGCCAACTGAGTTTCTTCAGTACAGATTGCAAAAATACAAGAATTCTCTCAAATGCCAGCACTTTCTCTCTCTAGAATACTCAGACCCAAATTTTCTCTCTCTAGAATACTCAGACCCAAATTTTCTCTCTCTAGAAAGAAGAAGCAGAAGAAGCCCCTCTCTCATCCCATAAGCCCTCTATTTATAGGCTTAGGGTCATACATACGGTCTCCCCTAGAACCGGGATATTTTATTATATTTATTACATTTAAATTACAAAGAAACATTCAAAATTCAAAATGTAACAAACCCACCATTTGTGGGAAGAATGAGAGATTCCCGCATATCTTGTTGAAGTTGTTTCTGGGAATCTTGACTTAGCCCTCCTCTAGCTAGTTGATCCACCTCTCCTACTGACCACTCATGCAAGTGCTGGTCGGACATGTGCATGGTGGTAGGACATACACTTGTTGGTCGGACGTGCATGGTGGTAGGACATGCACTTCTCTCCTCATCCTTGGGGTCTCCTAGGTCCACTCTCTTGAGTTCTCCTCGGACCAAGGTCTCTTGGGCTCTCCTCCTCTGACCTCATCCTTGGGGTCTCCTAGGATCACTCTCTTGGGGTCTCCTAGGACCACATCCTTGGGGTCTCCTAGGACCACTCTCTTGAGTTCTCCTCGATGCACTCTCCTTAGCTCTCCTAGGATGCACTTTCCTTAGCTCTCCTAGAATGCATTCTCCTTAGCCTCCTAGGATGCACTCTCCTTAGCTTTCCTCGGACCAAGGTGCACTTGGCTTGGTTATGACATCTTTCAAGCAGTCCAAATTCTTCTACCGGGTCACTTTCTCACAACTCTGAGGAGTCAATGTATTTATTGACTATTTAATGTGTCTTTTACGGACCATGTACTGCCATTTGTCACCTCTATTGCCACGTCATCAATCTCCATTTTTGGGGATAACACTAGGGTTAAAAGATTTTGGTCTCAAAAACCACATTTCTTATTAGTAAACATTTTCTGTTTACACGGGATCCCAAAAATATTACGATTAAAGTCATTTACAAAGATCCAAGATTTAAATATAGTAATTAGCCACTCTAAGGCAAACAGACTGATAGGCATTCCCTGTCCTGATCCACTCCTCGGCCATGGCGGCCGAACAGCTGACTATGTACATTCAGCCCCGCAGCTCTCCATCTTAGGATTGGTCTAACTTGCCTTTGCCTTTACCTGCACCCGTGAGCCAAGGCCCAGCAAGAAAACACAATAACAGAGCATAAACAATCAACAGACAATCCAATATTTCATATCACATAAACATGTTCTCAACAATTTAAGCATCCATGATAACCAAGTATCCAGCATACTAAACAGACCATTTCATAACAATAATCAATTCACAAGTGATAACTAGGGTTAGCACCCTTAGGTCGCACCCTCTGTTTATCCCACTGACTTCGGCCTGCTTAAACCGAGCTCAGTGAATATTAAGCTGTCCTCGACTACCAGTGGCCGAGCCACGCCCTGTGCGCAAATATTGTATACGGCACCCTTAGGTCGTTTATCACATGTCCCATGGCATAATACCATCTATGACATTATACAGATATCGGGAGCACTTAGTCCCATCACAAACATATAATCGGGTGCAGTTTTCTTACCTTTAAATTCGCTAGCCTCGTTCACTTTGATCCTTGAGCACGATCCCTCTTGAGCCCTAGCGCACACCTAGTCACAACCATAGGTCAGAATCATCACCAAACCTCAAGTCCAAAAACTAACCTCAGGACCAATCCCGAGGCCTCAGGAAGCCCCAATTCCACCAAACGGGGTGGTAGAATCGAACCCTCGGGCAAAAACCCTTGAAAATAACTCAAAAACCCTTTTCTGGAAACAGGGTAGCGCTACAGCGCTCTAAGGAGGGCGCTACATCGCTAAAAACAGAGCCCAAACTCGCCCAGAACACTTGGCCTAGCGCTACAGCGCCCAAAGGCTAGCGCTGTAGCGCTAGTCACAGAACAGCAAATGTTGTTTCTCCCTCCTTCGATTTTCCCTGAGCCAAACCTTACCAAAACTTCTCCAAACTTCCACCAAACTTAGAATCAAGCTTATTAACATGTCTAACTCATCCCAAGCTTCCCAACCATACAAAACTTAAACACATGCACCCCTAATCCAAGATTTCTCCATAGCTGAACCTAAAACTCAGAAACTCAGCAAAACCATAGAAATCACAGAGCTTGAAACTAAAGTTCCTTACCTCTAATGAATGAGCTTAGCTTAGGTTATCTCCCACTCTTGCTTAGCCTTCACCTCCTCAAATCCCCAGCTTCAACTTCCTAAGATTCTCACAGAACCTTGCTTAGAAAACTAGCTCAACACCAACACTAAAAACTGAAGAAAACCTCAAACTCTTACCTCAAGTGGATGAATTGCTCTGCCAATTCCTCAAGCTAGAATAAGGATCCTAGCTTCTAGCTCTTGCTCAAACTCCTCCTGAGTTTCTGCTCCAAAAGACCTCAAGAACTGATGGGGAAAAATGCCAAACCGACTTTGGAAACACCCTGCTCTTCTTTCCCTTTTCTTTCCCTTCTTTTTCTTTCTTTTCTTTCCTTCAGACTTATATTTCTTTCTACAAGTTCCCACTAAGTATAAAGCCTCAGTTATACCTATCCTTTATAAGTCAAATGACCACAATACCCTCCCCTTTAATTCTAAATCTTTTAATCCACCTAGGGACATTTTGGTCATTTCACCAAATTCCCGCTAATTCCTCGAGTGTCTCTATTATTTTTCGCTTACTTCCCGATACCTAATTAATCACCAATTATATTCCTCAATATCAAAATAGACCCCAATATATTCTCTAAATTCCCATATATACCCCCAGGCTCGCCCCAAGCCGGGTATAAATCCCCGCCGTGACTTTTTCGCTAACCCACTCACTAGGATCGTCTCGAATCACAAATCACAAATATATCCACATAATAATGTGGTCTCAACAATTATCACATGTATATACAGTTATGCCCTCAACGTGCCAAAATTACAATTATGTCATTTCTAACCTAATCAGGGCCTACATGCATACTAATACACATAGTCATGCATCTCAGATATTCAAATAGTCATATAGCATACTTTTAATCATTAAATCACATATATTCTAATTATGCCCTCCCAGCACACTTATCAAGGCCCTTAAGCCTTATTAGTAAATTTGGGTCGTTACACAATTTAAACTAAAATTAGGGTTTACAAAAGAATACTAAAATATTAATAAAAATTGACTTAGAAATAAAAATTATTATTATTATTATTAATATTATTTTTATTGTTATCATTACTATTATGTTGTAGACTAATGCATGCATGTGGCTCACACGACTTGGAGTGTTGAAAATGGCTCGCATGAAGACCGAAGTGCACACAAAAGTAGCTGCAGTAGCTGGTTCGTCAGGCTAGCATGTGGCAGGGACGTCTGGCAAGTGTGTAACCAATTGCAAAGTGCCATTTGGCACGTGGGAGTTGAGGGAGAAGGTGCCATGCAGGCGGGTTAGGCGAGCAGACTGGGTCGGGCACGCGAGTCGCAGGTGGGTTGGTCTGGGCTGGGGGGACACATGGCAAGCGGCTAGGGTAGGTAGGTGAGACGCGTGGCGCACTACAGTCGCACCAGGTGGCAGGGACGGCAAGAGAGAGAAAGGAGGGAGATGTCGGGCCGAATTCGGGCTTGGGAAATTTCTCTTGGGCTTTGGACTTCAAAAATGCCATTTTTCCCATTTCTTTTTCATATTTAATTCTTTCTTTTTATTTATGCCCAAATGCATTTTAGTTCCTGAAAATTAACTCAATTTAAATTAAAATCAATATTTTCAATTATAAAATATATTACAATAAATCCATGAAAATATTAATTAAAACTTAAATTATTTTAAACTTTAAAACTAATAAAATGACATTTTTGAGCACTAATCAAGACTGGAATCTTCACTCTAGATTACACACTTACATACAGAAACTCTGTCGTATTGTATTTTTTATTAGGTTTAAGAAACTCATTTGAATTTTGTTCTTCTGATCTTGAGTCTAAGACCTTTTGTGATTAATAAAAGTGCAAGTGGATGTAGGCATTACCAACTCTTGGGGTCGAACTACTATAAAATTTATGTGTTGTCTACTTCAGTTCAACTCTTTTATCATTTATTGTCGTTTAATTTGACTCAGCATAGGTTGATCAAATTGGTGGTCAACAAGATTATAGCCAAACTCTTGTTTAATTATGATGAAAAATATAACTTAGGTTAAATGAATTAAATGCACACTTGTTGGATTTGTTGCTTAGATTAGCTCATCTCCATGAAAATTAATGATTTTTCTAGGTTAAATCTAAGTATATTAGGTTATTTAGTAAAAAGAGTATATTAAGAGCACTTTGCTTTGATGAAATATATTAGGGAGATTTATGATAATGATTGCTTGTGTTATCTGCGAGGTTAATAATTTAATTTGGAAATAGGGTGGAATAATTTAATTTATGAATAATTCAAAGCGTGTTTTGTGGTAGAGAATGAACTCTTGACTATCAATCCTTGAATGTATCTTCATTTATTTTATTATCTATTTTTATTTTCTTTAATTTTAAATTTTAAAATCTCTTTTCTATTAACTTTTGTTTTTGAATAATAAATTGAATTAATAGTCATCGTGGGATCGACCCTTACGACCACTTTACTAATAATTTAATGAGTAATAAGGAATAAAAATAATTAAATTTGGTACAGCTAACGACATGTATCAGTGGGTCGTGTTCGTGTCCGTGTTTTCTTAACTTTTTGTGTCACAGGTCGTGTTCGTTTCAACAGTTTTTCAGTAAATTTAAGACCTTGGGACAAAATGATGACACGAATTTCCACCCTTAAATAAAATAATAAGCAAGCTGCCTAGACCATGTATAATGGGTGAATAGTTGTAATAGGCGAACAAGACCGTAACACCAACAACGACTAGACCATTGGTGACCAGACTCATTTTCAGTCTTAGTTAGAGTTATTTTGGCTACGTCATTATGCCAAAAATAGGTATTACAATTTGAAATGTTATCATATAGCTTACTAGCAAAGGTAATTTTTAGGGTTCTATATGGCAGCTTTTCATTGTAAAATAAAAATATACTTTTTAGTACCTCATTAAATATACGTTTAAATTGTAGTGAATTCTCACTCCAGCTTGTACATCAATCACAAAAAACTTATAACGTGACCTAGACATAACGTTTTTTAGTGTTTCAAAATGTTAAAATCAAGTACTCTTCCTAAATAATGAAATGCTGAAAGTCCCATTTGAGAAGGGAAATTTCATGTTCTATGCATGATAACTTAGTGAGATTTTTTAATATGCCAACATAAGTTACTACTATCCCAAATATGTGACAATTTCAATTTTTGGACAAAAATACCCCTAACATTCAATCACTCTTTTGCTCTCCCAGTCTGAACTCTCTCTCTCTCTCTCTCTCTCTCTCTCTCTCTCTCTCTCTATTTCTCTCTCTAACGTTTCTCATTCTCTCACTCACTCTCTCTCTATCTCTCTCTCTAACGTCTCTCATTCTCTCACTCACTCTCTCTCTATCTCTCTCTATCTCTCTCTCTAATGTCTCTCATTCTCTCACTCACTCTCTCTCATTCTACTCTTGTAGATCTCGAAAAAATACCAAAATTAAAAAAAAAAATCATCTGAAACGGACATTTGAGTGAAAAAATATGAACCTCCAGAGTTTTCGTCAAATTTCAGTGCAAAGCAGTGAAATTGCATCAAAATTGCATCGAAAAAGCATTGTTTTGGCAAAAAATTAAGTAAATCGATGGTGTTTCAATGTTCTTGCGATGCAATCATGAAAACTTGATTTTTGGCCAAAAAGATGTTTTTTCGATGCAAAATCAATGCAGTTTCAATGCTCTTGCGATGCAATTATGAAACTTGATTTTGGCCAAAATGATGCTTTTTCGATGCAAAATCGATGAAATTTCAATGCAAAATCGATGGTGTTTCGATGTTTTTGCGATGCAATCATGAAAACTTATTTTTTGGGCACAACGATGTTTTTTCGATGCTTTTGCGATTCAATCATGAAAACTTAATTTTTGGCCAAAACGATGCTTCGATGCTCTGCACTTAAGTTTGACGAAAATTTTGGGGGTTCATATTTTTTCACTCAAATGTCTGTTTTAGGTGATTTTTTTTTTAATTTTTATATTTTTTCGAGATCTACAAGATTAGAATGAGAGATAGAGACAGTGAGAGAATGAGAGACGTTAGAGAAAGAGAGATAGTTTGGGCTGAAAGAGAAAATGAGTGTTTGAATGTTAGGGGTATTTTTGTCCAAAAAATTGAAATTGTTATATATTAGGAACAGTAACTTATGTTGGCATATTAAAAAATTTCACAAAGTTATCATGCATATAACATAAAATTTTCATTTGAAAATTTGATCAATAACCTAGTGTTTGGCCCATTGGAAGCCACTGTAACAACACCATATTGGCAACAAACAGTTTTGAGCATCTAAGTTAGAAAATTCATAACTCCCAAACCATAGTGAATTTTTTTTAAATGTGTCATAGGTTTAATATTCAATATACCAGGAATTTCCAGTTAAAATTTCCGCCACAAATAATTAGTTTAACCCATCCAAATAGTTGCTCAAAGTCCCAATATTAAACTGCCATTCAACATTTCAGATTGCACATGCAATCCTAAAATGCTCATAACTTGAATTATACAAAACGTTTTTCAGTCGTTAAAGAGCTAAAATCATGTACTCTTCCAAAATAATGCATTAGTGAAAACTCTCATTTATAAACTAGGTCATTTAGACACTGTAAAACTCGTTGGAAGCTACTATAACATTTTTGGCACCAAGCTATTTTCAACAAAGCCTATGGAAGCTTTGGATTTCCACTACCAAATAACCACAACTTACATGCATGCAAACCAAAAAGCCATAACAATAATAATACACATCAACTCACTTGTTTTAACACAAAACATGACAAAAACTCAAATTATAGGATCACTCAAAAAGATTTATGGTAAAGAATCAAGATTTTACCTTTGTATTCAAGCTTTGAGTTTGGCTTCTAGGGTTGGGCTCTAAGCTTCCCAAATATTTCCCAACTTCTAACCTCTCCCCAATACCTCTTTAAGATCAGATTTTATTCAATAAAAAGATGGAAAAGAAAAGAAACACTAAAATTTCAAAACCCTACAAAAACTTACCTTGTTAATGTTCAAAGCTCCAAATATGACATAGAAGCTCTTGGATCTTTCATGCAACACTCCTAGGTTCTATATCAAAAATCAAATAGTATTTTTAAGAGTGGAAACTCATAAACAAATAGGGAAAAAGAGAGCCCTTGGTTCGGCACAAGAGAGACGAAAAGAAAATTTCATGAACTTTATCTCTTTTGTGACTTGTTTCTTCAAAATGGAGGCTTTTCCTTTCCTTAGAGAGAGAGAGAGAGAGAGCACAAAATTTTGAGAGAAAAAGGGTCTGACTTTTGTAATTGGAATGAGAGAGAGAGGAAGAAGAAAAAGAAGAGAAATGAGTAGAAGAGAGACTTTTGAGTTAAGAAAATGTGTGTAATGATTACATAATTGAATAAATAAAAAAAATAATACAATAAACTCTTCAATGATTATCAAAATGCCCTCCCATTTTTTTTCTCTCCAAGCCAAGCTTTTAAATAAAGCTACTTTTACACTAAGGCCAGAATGATAGTTTTGTAAAAAAAGTAATTTCCTATAGTTTTCAACTAAGGAACTTAGGATTTTTAATTTAATTGAATGTCATACCAAAAATATTTGATGACATTAGTCTTACTAAATACATATTACATAATTTTTCTTATGTAATTTTCTTTGGTCTTAACTCCACCTTAAGTAGGATTAGGTATTTTCCCATAGCTTGCTCATATTGAATATTCCCGAAAAATTCATCAAAATTATTTATTATCCCTTATTCATAATTATTTTATGCTCAACTTAATTTTTCTTTCTCCATAAATATTGGAGAATATTTTAGATCTGAGATTTTCACCCTATAAGGGATTTTGACTTGGTCTGCAGCTGCAATCTTAGTTTGATTGCATAACCAAACTTAACATATAATAACTAATATTTAAATACATAACTTACATACAAGACATACCATATTTCTTACAAGTATCAAAATACTTGGAAATAAAATTTTCGAGAATAAATTTCCCGTAAATCTGAATTCTACCTAGTGCCCTATGTTGGGAATATATGGCTTTACTCTTTGCCAATCAACAATGAATAATGATAATAATGCAATATTTCAAACCCTAGATGTTAATCAAGGTTCAAATTTAAAGTATGAG
This sequence comes from Humulus lupulus, assembly GCF_963169125.1. Taxonomy (NCBI): domain Eukaryota; kingdom Viridiplantae; phylum Streptophyta; class Magnoliopsida; order Rosales; family Cannabaceae; genus Humulus; species Humulus lupulus. The sequence continues at coordinate 30,123,906 of NC_084797.1, forward strand.
TGCAATTCTTGATAATCAAATAAGCATGCTCATGATATGAATGTTAATCTTGAATATAAGAAACTAAATGATTAAATTATGATAAGATAAACTTAGATACATTTAATCATCTATACCAACAATGAAAAACATAATAAAGTGACAAAATACAAGATTAGGGTTAGAGAGATACAACATTTGTATTGAGCAACTTGAATTAATCTTCAAACTTGGAGAACTTATAAGACTTATACACAATATGAATATTGTTGTCCAAAATCTCTATTCCAAGCCTTCCCAATTGCTTGAAGCTTCAACTAAGTAGAACGAGATTTGAGATTGAACAAACCTTGAAACTCATGCAAGTCAAGGAAGCTTGATGAGTTTCTTGGAGAAAACATTGGTCTTATAAAGCTAGCATAAGAGAATGAGTTTTAGAGAGAGAGTTGGAAAGTGTGATCAAGACTTTTCAACTCTAATAACCCATATATATAATGTAGGCATCATCATTAGTCTAACAAATAGGATTAGAACATTTAAAACACATCATCTGGAGCATTTTACGTAAATTGTATGACCTTAAAAGACCGCCCAGGCGATGTATCGCCTGTCAGGCAGGCGATACGTCGTCTACTAGTAGGAGATGCATCGTCTGCTAGGATTTTTGAAGCCCTTGGCATTTTGGCAATGCTACGCCACTTAGGGGGCGACGCATCGCCACCCTCTCTAACTTTGGACCCTTCCAATGGTCCTAAAATTGCTCCAAATGCTACCGAACTTTTTGGGAATGTTTGGATACCTCATTGTATCACTTTAGACCCACAAAAGTAACTTTTAGATGTCTTTTACACAATCTCATGTTTTCACTTCTCTTTAAGTAAAAATCGTTAAGTGTTTTGCACCTTAACGTGTAAATATCTTAACCATTATATATAACCAATTTCAACACCCTAAACGCGGGGCGTTACAAAAAATACCTTCAACTAAATCATTTACACAAATATCAGTGCCACGTCAGCATAACATACTGGATTTTTAAAAAAAATTTGGGAAATCCTGCTTTCCTAATTTTTTAATTTTTCTGGGTTGTAAAAAGTTACCTTTTAGTTATTTACGATACCGATAAGATACCAATTGGTCACTTTTTTTATTAAAAGATTTATTTTTATATCATATTGTTTCAGTTGTTTTTGGTTACCTCCAAAACTCATTTCTAGACATCTTATTATATCAGTTAATTATTTTTATGTTATATTATGGTATCTTGCTATTTAAGATACATTTTGGTAACCTTCAAGTTTATTTAAGAAACTAATTAATTGTCATATAATGTAATAAGTTACCATATGGTTTATTAAAAAAATTAATTTAGTATACTACACAACAACTTTTAATAGACTTTTTTAGTCCCTCGTGTAATTTACATGTCTTATTATTAATATCTTTTTACGTTACATCCAAGTCTTTCTTAAAAACTAATCAGTTATCATATAGTATAAAAAATTACTCTTATAATTCCAAGTTATCACAAATAGTTCAAAGTTACAAACTTAGTGAGTTACCAAAAAGAGTATTCTTATGTTTTATTTAAAAGTTACTAAACAATATCCTAAAGAATCTATTTTAAAAAAGTTACTTGAAATATTTTTGAATAACGGTGAAGTTATTTAGAATACCATGTGGTATATTTTTAATGTAAAATAAGAATACAAATTTTAGCATATTAAATTTTGTTTAAATTTAAAATTTAGTTATTTTTTAGTTAACATAATATATAAAAGAAACTAAAATGTTCATTTTTATTCTGGTCATCTTCTCTGACGACGACGAAAAAACATATGTTTCTCACATATCAAAATAATCACCTTGAAGAGTAGATCGTGATGGTGCCACTCTTGAACACAACCGACTAGCAGTATGACCGGAAAATATTTTTGAAATTAAGGGGAAGAGAGAGAATGTAAGAAACTTAGAAAGAAAGAAAAAAGAGAAAGAAACAAGGAGAAGAGAAAGAAAGAGAGACTTTACCGTAAAACAAAAAAAAAAAGAAAAAAAAAGCTCACAATGGTACTACATTAACAATATTTATGTAAATTAAATTATGTATGGTACTTTTGTAAGTTGTAAAAAATGGTGAAGAAAAAGTTGTAAAAAATGGTGAAGAATGTAAATTTCACTTTTAGAATTGTTATTGTTTTGGGTCATGTAATTTCTTTTTACAAAATTCTATCAATTTTCAAAGTGTAGCCAACCCGGCCCATTACCCTCAATGGACCGAATCCTAAGTAGTGGATACTGATAGTCCGACCAATAACATTTTAAAAAGCGGGTCAAATTGTTATCTTTTGTTTGTTCAGTTCCACTTCCACCCATACCCTAACTACCAGCACGTGCGAGCTGTACACATTCTTTGATAGGCTCACGTGCGGGACACAACCGCCCACAGACACACTCACAAGCCAAATCGCAATATTGCGAAATATTACACAGAGATAGATAGAGAATTAAAAAAAATAAAAATTTTAAAATTGCAATAACAAAAGAAAAAAAAAAAACTAAAAACAAGAAAGGAAAGAAAGAACAAAACCAGTCCTTTTAGAAACCCTAATTCCAGCTTCCCGCAAATTTCACTGTCAAAAATCTCTCTGCATTTTATCCCATTTTATAGGTACGCGAAGCTCCATTTCCTTCATCTTCTTTCTTTTTCTGTGGCTAGTGTTTATATATGCATATTATATGCATGTGTTTAATTATATAATTTGTTGTTGAGTGTATTGTTCTATAAGGATGTATTTGTATTGATGTTTTTGCTTCGTTTGTTGGATGAAAAGCTGGATTAGGATTGAAATTTGAAGTTTTAATTATTTATCGAAAATGGGGGTAGTCTTAGACTGTTTGTTCTGGGTTCTTACTTTGCTCCCAGCTCGAGCTGCAGTGTGTACGGTTCCCATCTTCTCCCCCAAACCCCTGGAGTCGTTATTGGCCCATTGTTGTTATATATTGTTTATTTAGTTATTCTCTTGTCTGAATGAATCATTTTGTATGGGGGTTGTAAAGTTCGGTTATGTCAAGATTACGAATGGGAACAATTCTTTTTTTTATATCTATGTTAAACCTCACTCAATTTTTTAAATTTATAATTGAAGAAAATGCCTATTGATGCGGGGTTAAATACTGTCTCATTTGGGTCTGTGTATTTCTGTGTGGATAAGGACTCTATTTTTTTTTTATTTTTACAAAGAAAAAGGTGGTGGGGATTCAAACTTCAAATGCATCCTTGAGGGACCAAGTGTTGGATATGTTTCTTGCGCATATGGTCCTAGTTTTTGTGTGAAGATATTTGAAAAGTTGTTAGTTTCTCGTTATTTTAGTTTCTCCAATTAGCTTGTGTATAGTGATCTGAATATAAGAATCAATGGAATACGTTTACCCATGAGGTTCTTTGTAAATTTCCTTATCGTGTAGCTCCTCTTCTAGCAGAAGATTATTACGTACTTTTTAAAAACTAAATTAGGTTTGTTTGTCGTTTTCAATTTTTGTTTTTTAAAAAATGCTTTTCTTTGTTTCAAGATATTTAATGCATAATTATTTATGGTTTTAATCTCTCTCTCTCTCTCTCTCTCTCTTGTTCTGACTGGGTTATTGTTTTCAGTTTGTTCCCCATTTTGCTTTCTGGTACATTAACAAACTCAATTTACATGCTTTTCATTTCTTTGTTCTTTGTTCTTTTCTTTGTTATGTTTGCGGCTGCTTTGATTTATCATTATGAAGGCAGTGATTTTGAAGTTACAACTAACAAGTGAAATTATCTTAAATTTCCAGGCACATTTCATTGTTTTATCTCCTGTTTGCTTTGTTGCTTCCCATCTGAATAAGGCAAGAACCTGGGAAGGCTCCAATAAGAATGCCGATTCCCTTGTTTCTGGGATTCAGCATTGTATCAATTTGGAAGTTGTTGTTAAACTATTCATCTCTATTAAAAAAATCTATGCCTATAGAAGAGGAATTTTTTTCCCTTGCTTCTTAACTTTCTTCATTTTTTTGAAAGTTGAAGGGTATTGTATATAGTGATTTGTTGTTTTAAAGATCCTAATAAGTTATTGTAGTGTCATCATCAAATGTCAGAAGGTGTTATGGCGGTAGTAAAACCTGAGGTATGAAAAATTGTTTTACTTCCATTTTTCTATTTTAAAACAATTTATTTGGATTAGTGTCTCCATCAGTTAGTAATTTAAATTTGAGAACTTTTCTTGTTCTCTTTATTAGTTATTTTGACCTAGGTAATTCTATATGTTCCCTTTGTATAAGAGGCTAGAGTTTCAGATTTTTTGAGATGGATATTGTTGAAAGGTACTTTTATATTAACTGAAGTTATTTATGGTATGCCTCTTTTAGAGATAGGAGGTTTAATGCCAAAATGACAATAGCACTAATTTGTTAGATTATTGGCTTATGGTTTAAGTACGGTTTTTATGCATGAAAATAGAGGGAGACGGATTGGGGGTTTCTTTGGTTTATAGATGGGCAAAGATAGAGAATTATTTACTCACGTGGATGGTTTTGTGAGTTTTAAAGTGTGATTTAGGGATTTTGTAAATAAACTTTAATGGTGGGAAAAGTTTGTGTGTTTAAAAAGGGTTTGGCTTATCGTTCAGTTCTTGTTCTTATACTGTTCCCTTGCTAAATTTTGATTATGTTCTGTGCATTAGATGAAGTCTTACATCTGGCTTCAGACTGCCGACGGTTCAATTCAACAAGTAGAAGAGGAGGTTGCTATGTTTTGTCCTATGATATGTCGAGAAGTAATTAATACAGGGATGGGATCTTCCAAAAATTATGCAATATCACTTCCACAACGGGTTAACCCTGCTATCTTGGGATTAATACTTGATTATTGCCGGTTTCATCAAGTACCAGGTCGTTCTAATAAGGTAAGTCTTTTTATTTTTTTTGTTTATTTTTATAGATTTGTATGTTATTTTTCTCATTATAATATTTATGCTTTCCGTCTGTCCTTTCCCCCTATCCATAATCTTCATTATGAACTTGATGCAAACTAGAGAAATATAAACTTAAAATTCCCTTCTTCCTTGGGAGGCCTTCATTTTTTAATGAGATTATTTTCCATATCTTTATTTGGCAACATTTCATCATATCAGCATGTATGCTATGTTTCTTATTTGGTACCATAGGACATACATAGTCACAGTTAAGTTTTAGATGACTTAGCAATTAGTTCTTATCTTCAGGAACGCAAAACTTATGATGAGAAATTTATTCGAATGGATACGAAGAAATTGTGTGAGTTGACATCAGCTGCTGACAGTCTCCAATTGAAGCCATTAGTTGATCTCACAAGCAGAGCACTTGCACGAATTATTGAAGGAAAAACACCGGAGGAGATACGAGAGACCTTTCATTTACCTGATGACCTAACAGAGGTTTGTTTTTTTCTTTTTTGCAAAAAGTTGATGTTCTTTATTTTTACTTTTGGCTTGGGTTTTATGGTTTTTTTATGTAGATTGGGTTTTTTTTTAGGAGGAGAAGTTGGAGCCTCTGCGAAACATAACTGATGATCCCCGTATTCGCCTTCTAAATCGATTGTATGCAAGGAAGAGGAAAGAATTAAAAGAAAGAGAGAAATTGAAGGTGCTTACTCTTACTTGAAGAGTTTGAAGCCTTTAGCATATGTTGAATGCAGTTTTTTGTGGTAAATCTATATTTTGAGAAGCATGTTAATTTGGAAATGCATACAAAGTAGCTACAGTAATGAAATTAAAGTACTCCAGCTTGCATATGCTTGTTTGCACTAGCACTGAATGGTCTATTTATTGTAGAATATTGAGGTTGAAGAGGAGCGTGTGGACGAGCGCTCAGTTGAAGATCTATTGACATTCATAAATGGTGGAGATGGAGGTATCTGTGAGAAGTTATTCTTTCATTCTTTCTGCAATTTTTGTTTTCACCTATGCTACATGTGAGCTTCCCACACTGCTACAGGAATTTTAAGTTAAATTTTATTGTGCATTTTAGTTTGATTATGTTTTTTTTCACCAATAGATTTTGTTGGTTAGGTGTGTTCATTCATTCTTTTATGTAACGTAATGGCTTGTAAACTTCTTTCTGTAATCAGACTAAAAGCTAAGACGTGGTTGGAAAATCTGATTGCAAACTGTTAATTTCTGTTATTTGTAAAGAAATCACAAGCTGCTTGGAACAATATTGTTTTTTCTCATGAATATAATTTTACATGCCGTGTGCTTAGCCCTTTATAATGTATATCTTTTTTACAATAAAATCCCTGCACTCCTTGCCCATTTTGGTTGGATTCAGGACCTGTTTTGTTTTTAATTTCTGACACTGTCATGTGAGGGGTTGTTTCAAATGTTACTAGTAATTCTGGAAATATTATCGGTACTTCCCATCCAACATGGTTTAATGAGTGAACTGGTAGCAACTTATCCAAGGATGCTACAGATCTTACATTCAGATTCATAAATTTGATCGAATACGGGTCCATAATAATTCTGCATTATTTCAATATTCCCATTCTTGTTCAAACTCTACAAAGACATCTCTAGTTTTTGAATGGTCCACACTTGATTAAGTTGTAATTGTCTGTTGTATATGCTATGCTTCTCATGTTAAGCTACTACAGGAGATAATGTTACTGGAATGGGTTATGGTTTTTGACCATTGCTGATTTTTTTCTGCATTTGCATTTTAACATGCATGTCTGGTCATTTGAGCTACCCCTGCTTGTGTGCTTTTCATTGAGGTTCTGAATATAATAGAAACAGAATCTGTACCCATAACACTTGATAAAACTTTCAAATTAGTGCTGCTATAAATATGTTTGTGTGTATCTTTTTAAAGTTCTTAAACTTGTACTTATTCCGCTTACAGAGTCAAAAGGGGCTAGAAGCAATAAGGGCAAGAAGAAAAATCGGAGAAGAAAGGATCAAATAAAGAATTCTTCAAATGATATAAATGGAAACCATAATAAGGTTTGTTCCTAAGTATCTGGGCTTGGTTGAGGAAGGGTTGATGTGGTTGTGTGTGTTAATCTGTTGATGCATGGTTTTTTTTTCCTGGGTTTTCAAACGTTTCTATGGGATTTTTGCCATAGTTTCATTAAAGGTCTTGATGCTTTTCTCATGAATGTTGTCATTTTCTGTGACGTAGGAATCGGATGATCTTTCTTTTCACAATGGCAGTGTTAATAATATGGCATCTCCAAGTAAAACATCCAAGTTGCAAGATTCTACAACTGTTTCTTATTCCTCAAAGCTTGATTTTGATGATGTTGATATTGATGATGATTTAGATCCAGCCATGAAGGAGGAGCTTGACAGGTAACAGGGATTACATAATTGATTTATTAGTTTAACTCTGGTTTTTGGCAAAAATGATGGATATTGATTTTATTAAATTAAAACAATATATATATATATATGTTTTCCAATAGTGTTACAATATCTATAGTTATTTTAATCGTGCTTCCCATTCCTGGATGGCGAGTACGTATTGGCCTTTGTTAATTGATGATGGTAGCTCAATGCACTGTAACTTTTCTATGCAGAGAAGTCGAGGACTTTGCACGTAGGTTGAATTCAGATTGGCCAGAAAGAATGCAGGAAATATTATCCTTAGGCCAAGAAAGAAGGCTTGTACCAGTGTCAAATGGCAATGGTTCCCGGAGATATAACAGTACGTTCTTTCTACCTTGTTGTTTTAATGCTGGCTTTCCTTTACATAAAACAACCAAATACTGGCAAGGGGGCAGTTTGGGAAGAATTTATAGTTAAGTTGTTTCTGCGCTAGTGCTGTGTTTCTTGGTGGGGTGGGTTGACAGTGTGTTCTTCTGTCAAAGGACCCTGCAAATTTTGATAGCTCTATTTTAATAATGTATTTCTCCAACTCTGTTCTGTTCTATTTGTTTCAACAAAAAATTTATCATTAACATTATAGCAATCAATTTTTGTGATCTTTAATAAATTGTGAGATTTCAGTTTTAATTTAGCTAAATTTGTTGAATTTTTGTTATGTAAACACTAAACAGGTTTGGATCAGAGATAGTGGTATACTATGTTAGAATATTTTATTTAAAGATCACCCAGCAGCAGCGTTGAGCGAATTGGAAAGATGCTAACGTGCAGTTTGCGGCAACCAAAGCTGTGGAAAAGTCTGAAATATTTTTGCTGCAGCGTAGCTCGTGAGTATATTTGTTTGTTTTAACATCATCCAAATGCAATTTTTCATCTGAGGAATCGATGTGTTGGAGACACAAAAACATGTTGGGAAAGAGTTTCATAAAAGAAATAGAGAATGCATTTCCAAGGGTGACAAATAGCAGAGCAAATATGCTACTCATTTGTTTATCCTTGTTCTGTTGTTGCTGTTCCTTAGTTTCAGCCATGGATGGCAGCTAGCTCATGTACTGTACTTTTTGGCTCGTCTTGTTTTTGCAAATGTTCTTTTTTTCTTTCTTTCTTTTTCCCGTTCTCATAGGCCGCATTTGGCTTTGTTAAGTTTTACGAGAAGTTGTAAGTACTTGCAGTGAAGTAATGAATTGGGGGGGAAATTATCTCAAGTTGTGTCTGTCTGGATTGTGAATGTTAGCAGTAACTTGTTTTTGTTTTGGAGATGAAACCAGAACGGATGGCCTTTAGTTGCCAACGTTTTAAAACATGAACGAAAAATGGCCAAACTGACATTGTAATAAACATGAAATATCTAAGCGGAATGTCTTCCAAAAGAGTAAAATCACAGCAATTTCATTCGTACTGGGAAGCTGAAACACATGCTGATCACACGTTACATTACATTACATTAGTTTTGATCTTAATCTTTAACCTTGTAAGCGGAGTAATATCTTTTGAAAGCTCTAGGAAGATATACAGGCAATAAGAAACAGAAAAGATTGAAGCACCAAAAGGCCATGCTAGCAATAGCAAGGCCTCTTCCGATGTAAAGTCTCCGAGTAGAGCCACCATATCCTTCATTCACTTTGGAAAATTCATTTCTCAGCCAATCTATGATGCTAAAAATCCTCCTAGAATTGTAAAAAATGGGCACGAAAACCTGAATCGGAATCGAAAACCATGCCGAAAAGACAACTCCTTCCATGAAAACTTGGCTGCAGAGGAGGAAAAGATGGGGTGCAGCTGCTTTTATTCCTTCCCTGTCTCCCTCAAAAATTCCATCCAAAATGTATGCTATAGGGAGAAGCAGGCCAATTACTGCTCCAGTGTAAAGATAGATGAGAAAATTCTTGGTTTGACTGAAAACTGGTGGCTCCGGTGAAGACAGGAGCTTAGGAAAAGCAAACTTGAATAGGAAGTACGAGTAAACAATGGAGAAGAGGACGAAAAGCCAGTCTTGGGGGCTAACCATGCCACTGGCTGAGAGTACAAGAGCCACAGCGAGGGCACTAAGATGCCGGAAAGAGAGAAACATGATCTTTTTAGGAGTTGAGTGTCGTTTCCCATTGAAGCTGGCTTGAGCTCTTGAGCTCTTGTTCTCTTGTTCTCTTGGTAGGTTTACATCGTTGTAAGTTGGACCAACCCCACCTGACATTTCTGTGGTTTGCAATAGTTTTTGGCCAAGGGTTTTCACCTGAACAAAACTTGTGTGCAAATAATGAGACTGAAAATGGAGATTCTTAAGTTGGGTTTTGCTTCTTTTTTTCTTGGTTGGATTTATCTTACGAGAGGTGGGAGTTAGGACACGTGGCTTGTTCAAGTGTGAGGAGTAGATAATGTATTATGTATATATAAATATAAATTGTGGACACCAAGTTAGTAAAATCTTTTTTTTTTTTTTTGGGAAATGTCATCATTATTATATATGTCTCCATAATTACTTATCCCCAAAAATATGTTATTTTATAATTATTGGACTCAATTGCCTCTCCCATTAACATCCTCAATTTCTCTCTCTAAATTGTAGAAAAATACCAAAAATTAAAAAAATAAAATAAAATCATTTGAAACGGACATTTAAATGAAAAGATATGAACCTCTACAATTTTCGTCACATTTTCAGCGCAGAGCATCGTTTTGGCTAAAAATCAAGTTTTCATGATTGCATCGCAAGAGCATCGAAACAACATCGATTTTGCATCGAAAAAACATCGTTTTGGCAACAAAAAAAAATCAAAATTTCATTATTGGATTGCAAGAGCATTGATTTTGTATCGAAAAAGCATATTTCTGGCCAAAAAATCAAGTTTTCATGATTGCATTGAAACAACATTGAAAAAGCATCGTTTTGGCCAAAAATCAAGATTTCATGATTGCATCGAAACAACATCGATTTTGCATCGTTTGATTTTTGGCCAAAACGATGTTTTTTCAATGCAAAACCGATGTTGTTTCGATACTCTTGCGATCCAATCATGGAAACTTGATTTTTTTTTTGTTGCCAAAACGATATTTTTTCTATGCAAATCGATGCTGTTTCGATGCTCTTGCAATCCAATCATGAAAAGTTGATTTTTTTTGCCAAAACGATGATTTTTTGATGCCAAATCGATGTTGTTTCGATGCTCTTGTGATGTAATCATGAAAACTTGATTTTTGGCCAAAACGATTAAAAATCGATGCTCTGCGCTGAAATTTGATGAAAACTTTGGAGGTTCATATTTTTTTACTTAAATGTCTATTTCAGATGAGTTTTTTTTTTTTTTTTTAAACTTTAGTATTTTTTCGAGATCTACAAGATTAGATCATATAAATTTTTTAAATTTATATGTAGAACATATAATTTAGAGAGAAATGAGATATGTCAATGGGAGGGGAAACTAGGTCTAATAATTACAAAATGACATATTTTGGGGATAGGTAGTTATGAGGGCATATATAATAATTAGTAGGTATTATTATGTATAAGGTTATTTGCGGCGAAAGTACCCAAGTTATTACATTTGTAGCACTTAAGTACCCAAATTATTTTTTTGGCAGCAAAAATACCTTCCATCCAGGCGTGGTCCTGTGCCTAGGGCCCCCACATAATGAGGCCCAATTTTTTTTTTAAAATACCATTTTTTTACATATACAAAGGTCCCCAAAAATTTGAAAAATATAATTTTATATATAAATTTTTTAAAAATAACAAATTTTGTATAGGACCCTCTACCACTCAAGCCCGGCCTTGCTTACGTCCATGTTTTGGTGCAGTATGATATAACCGTCAATTCTCACCATTAAATTCGTATGTAAAACGTAGGCAAAAATACACAAGTAAATGGATATTTGTGGCGAAAATACCCAATTTAAAAGATGTTAGTGACAAAAATATTCAATTTAAGAGATGTTTGCGGTGAAAGTACTCAAGTTCTAAGAAAATTTCACACCATGTAGGCAGACTTAACAACGAAACAGACAACTGCACTAAACTGCACCAAAGCATCAACAGAATGTACTTTCGCTGCAAAAAAAAAATAACTTGAGTACTTAAATGCTACAAATGCAATAATTTAAGTACTTTCGTCACAAATATACCTTATGTATAATATGTGATATTTCCCAATCGGGTCTGAGCTTACTTTACCCGATATGCTCTAGTAACTGGAAGCGACTGGACTGATAGTGACTCCTACTTAGACAAAGAATTGGAACCTAACCCATAATAGTAAGGGTTAATTACATCATTCAACATGATTTGAATTTTATTTTAAAAAATCACATATAAATAATTATTTACACATAATATATACCTTAAAACAAGCTAATTTTTTTTTTCTCTTTCTTCAAATTTATACATTTCTCTTTTCTCTCTCTTCTCCAAAACTTAAAAATAAAATTCCAGCCACACCGCTAGTTGGTTGGGCTCAAAAGTGGTATCATCGCGACCTACTCTTCAAGATGATCATTTTGATATGTGGGAAGCATATATTTATTGGTCGTCGCCGAAGAAGATGACCAGGATAAAAAATAGCATTTTAGTTTCTTTTTTATATTGTGTTGACAAAAAAAAAACTAAATTTTAAACTTGATCAAAATTTAATATACTGAAATTTGTATTCTTATTTTACATTTAAAAGATATTATATTGTATTCTAAACAACTTAAATTTATTTAAAAATATTCCAAGTAACTTTTTTAAAATAGATTTTTTAGGATATTGTTTGGTAACTTTTAAATATAATATGAAAAAAATTATTGTATAGTATACTAAAAGTAACTTTTAATAATAAGCTATATAGTAATTTGCTATATTTTATTGTAACTCATTAGTTTCTAAAAAAATCACTAATTAGCAACGTAAAAATATCTTAAGTAATAAGACACCATAATATAACTTCAAAATGACTAATCAATGTCTTAAGATAAAAAAAAATTCAGAAAATAAGTATTGGTGGCAACCAAAATGTATATAAAATAATATGCTATAAATATAATTTTTTTCATGAAAAAAGTAACTAATTGGTAACTTATTAACATTTTAAGTAACCAAAAGGTTACTTGTAAAAACCTAAAAATGCTAATAGAGTTTAGTGCCTTGATTAGCGTGTTGGGAGGGCATAATTGGATATGTGTGTGATTAATTGATTAAATGCGTGACTATGTGGCATGCTTGATATATATGATGATATGAATATACTTGTATGCATGTTTATAAGTATTAGATATGCATGTGGGCTGTTGAGTCTAGTTTTTATCATGTTTTGGTGATGTTTTTAGTAGTCTTTTATTTTGTTTTTCTTTCATTTAGTGCGGGTTTATGCTTTGTTTGTCTGTCTTTGTGAATATCAGGAAGAATTGAGCACTTGGAAGAAAATGTCAAAGAAATGGAAGAAATAACCAAGTTTTTCATCATATTTCGAGGAAGAATGGTTCTCAACATAATTTGGAAGTGTTGGTGAATTTTTGGGATGAAAACTCGAAAAATTGAGAAATCCCTTAAGAGCCACGGCATGAGCAAAGTAGAGCCGCGACTAGGTGGGAAACAGAACCAATGTTTTGAAGGAAATCCTAGGGCCGCGGCATGGCTAGAGAGGGCCGCGGCATTGAAGGGCATCAACCCAGATTTCGTCGATGCGGGCCGCGGCATGGCTGACTAATGCCGCGGCATGGAGAGGACCTTTTGCCCAGGAAATTGGATACGGGCCGCGGCATAGTGTATGTAGAGCCGCGGCCCGCCCCTTTAAAATTTGAGTCCTAGGTTTTAATATGGCGAAAAAGAGAAGAGAAAGGGGGACGTACGGATTGGGGATGAGAGCTGGTTTTGAAGGCTGAAGACTTAGAGTATTTCTACATGTTTTTCTTCTTCTTCCTGATGTTATCTTTAATTTTTGTTGTGATTAGCATTATGACTATGAACTAATTTTCTGTTTAGGATGTTTAATTGAATCACTTGAATCCCTGTTATGAACTAATGCAATCTCAATTTTCTTCTTCTTCAATCTTCTTCAATTCCATATAACCTGTTTTTATAGATTGATTATTGATTGGCCATCTATAGTCAAATACATATGTTTTTAAGTCAAAATCTGAGAAGTGAGATTTAAATCTGCTGTGGTTGTATTGGACATAATTCTAATTTAGAACGAAAGTATCTGAATTAATTGTGTAACTGTTTATTAAGTTGTCGAGATTAATGCTACCTGTGTGGTTCAATTTACCATAGAAATATAGGAAATTGTCACCTAGGTTGAGTTTATAATTCATAGTATGATTATAGGCTGCTGTATCAACTTGTTAATTGAATTAGGTAAAAAGAAGAAGAATTCACACTTTGCATTAGGGAATAATAGGGAGGATAGTTGATGAGATTGAATATCTTAATTGTTTCTTCAGTGATTACATTAAAAGTTTTACTATTAGTTGTTATCTCATTTAATTTTCAATTATTGTTTCTACACTTTATAGTTTCTTTTGCTGTATTTACAAAAATCAAGAATTTCAATTCATCAAATAGAACAAGAAATTAATTGACTGGTAATTGATAAATCAGTCCTTGAGGACGATACTTGGTTTTACCATTTTATTACGAATTGCGACTGTGTGCACTTGCATAGCAAAAATATCGCAACATGGGCCCGTTATGGTTTATAAGGGCATATCTATAATCTTGGCCCGTTAAGGACATAAATGTGATTATATGTGTTAAATGGTTGAGACCACATTATTATGTGAATATATTTGCAGTATACGGCTCGAGACGATCCTAGTGAGCGAATTGGCGGAATAGTCACAGCGGGGAATAATACCCGGCTCGGGGTGAGCTTGGGGTATTTTTGGAAGTTCAGTGTATATTTGGGATTTATTTAGTAACGGGTAGGTATTTGGTGATTAATTGGGCATGCCGCGATTAATTGGGAATTGGTAAGAATACTCGAGGACTTAGCGAGATGTGGCATATGACGAAATTGCCCTTAGTGGCACTTGAGGATTTAGATTCACTTAAGGGGTAATTTGGACATTTGGGCTAAGGGATATACTTAGTTTTGGGTGCTGAGACTTTAGGAAGAAGCCAGAAGGAAGGAAACCACAAGAACCTCTCAGCACATTCTCTCCCTCTCACTCACATACTCTCTCTCCCTCTCCTCCCTTTCTTGTGCCTTGAAGCTAAGGGAAAATCTGAAGGAAAAGCCAGGGAACTAGGCTGGGATTTGAGCTGGGAGAGCCTGGGGAATCAAAGTTAGGATCAGACAAGAGTTTCTGAGGAGAATAGGCTATCAATTGGGGTAGGAATCTAACTTCTAATTGTTGAATTCTACTGAATTATGGTTAGAACTTAGAGCTTGCATGAAAGTGGTTTCCAAAACTGATTTTGGGTGTTTGATAAGTGTAAGGAATGGTTATAGGTTGGTTATGATGTTTAGGCTATAAGGATAAGGATTCTAGACTTAATTTTGAGTTTAGCTGATGATTGGGGTATGAATTTGAGGTTTAGGTTCGAGGAAAAACGCAGGAAAAAGGCTGGTTTTCTGGGTTTGGGGGCTCGGGCCGCGGACCTGTTCTTCAGGCGTCGCGGCCCATGTGCTTGAGGAGGCTGGAAGGCCTCTGTTCTGTCTAGGCACACCGTGGCGCAAGGTGTAGTGCACCGCGGCGCAAGGTGTAGCGCGCTGCAGCCCGTGTCATTCAACAAAGAGGCTTTTTGCCTCTGACTTGAGCGCGTCGTGGCCCTTAAGGGGCTGGCCCCGGCTCAAATGCAAAACCAAGGCTGTTTGAGGGTTTTAAGCTTGGGAACCCAAATGTTAAGGCTTGGGAAGGATCCTACCACCTGGTTTGGTAGAATCCAAGGTCCTAGAGGTTAGATTAATATTTCGAAGTTGATTATTGGATTGGGATTTAATAGTTTTCCATTATTACTTGTGACTAGGATTACCGTTAAGGCTCAGGACCGAGGATCGTGCTCGAGACCGCTCTTTATCTATCGCTCGAGACTCGAGGTAAGAAAAATGCACCCATGTGGTTATTTTTAGGACTGAGGTTCCCTGTAATTAAACGTATGTATTGTGTAATTGTATGGATGTTGTATGCAATATGAAAGTACGACCTAAGGGTGTTGGTGTGACGACCCTAAGGTAGGGTACGTCCGCCACATACTTGTAATTCAAGGGTTTACGAGTATGTTAGGCACTTGACCAAATGAATTTAAATAAAATGATTCGAAGAAATACAGAAATTTTTTGAACTTTTATATAAACTTATTAATGGGAAATTATTACACGGATGAATACTCTAAATTTAGTGTAGTCATATGAAAACCCTAAACCACTATTGCATTGCTACTGAGTTCGTGCTCCACAAGTTGCTCAACATCTAAAGCCACACTTGGAAAAATGTTGGAAAATAACATAATGAGCTAACGCTCAGTAAGTAAATCTCATGCATACACATACACATGAATGTCGTGAGTTTGAAGTACACATATACTAATATCTGACTTATAACTTATGCATTACATTTATTGCTCATGCACTTTCAAACTTTACTTTTATGCTCTTTCTTTTACTTTCACATTTTTATAGGCCCGATTTCACTTGTGCACACTGTTTGATTCGGCCAATGCCTGCAGGGCTTGTTACACATATCATATAGAATCCCATGGGTTCTCCTCCGGCTAGCCATCATCGCAGCTAGGCTCATCATAACACTCATTTCATCGTTGCCATAGCTGCCATACTTATTACACATATGGAGGAGAAAGACGGGAACATGGCAAACATATCTGAATGGTCAACTCTGACCTAGCCCACACTAGTGAGCAGCCACTATAAGCCTTATAGACCTCCGTCTTCTTTACTGAACTTACTTAATTGCTTCATCAAAACAGTGGCACCATTTTTAAACATCTTATTATCACTTTGCTTAAGCCTTGTGTCATTAAAATGTTTAACTTTACATAAGACTTTTCAAGGAATTTCATAACTTTTCTCATATTCTTATGCATGGTCTTATATCACATAATAATGTATCACGTAACTTTACATGTCATGCATACATGTAGATGCTGAAATGCCAATGTTCATGTTCATGATTCATGTTTGATGGTATTCAATCAAGGCATTGTATCACATCTCATATAACTCAAAAACATCTTTAGTCATAATACATGAAGCTTTGGGTTGGTGGCGTTGTAATACCTTAACGTAGAGCTATGGCTCAGGTCTAAGGTTTCCAGCCTAAAAACTTAAATGCTTCATATATCATAAAATATCACAAAATCATGAACATAAAAGTAATCCACATATTCATCAACATAAGAACATATACTTGCACATAATTCATATCAATCTTAACCAAGTAAGACATCTTTCACATATCACGAAATTCATCAATTACATATCACACAACACCATTATGATATTCATATAACCACTCTTCACATACTTATCATATGCATCATCATCATCCCATACTTAACTAATCAAATATACACAATCAATGTAGTCATGCATCTTACACTCAAGCATAAAAGGTGAGATTTACTTACCTTAGGTCCTTAGCTTATTTTAAAACTGCTCACCAAGAGTCAATCAATCAAATCCATACAAATCCTATTCAAGGCACATCATTTATTAAATTCTATCAAAATCGTAAATATACACTATTGATAGTGTATATTAACAATACCAGAAGCTATATAAATGATAATAATAATTATTATCATCATAATGCAAATAACTCTTCATATAAAAACCATGCTTTAAACCTTGCTCATAAGATAATGTACTCTTATGATAATAATAACAACAACAACAATAATAATAATAAAAATCACAACAACAATAATAATTATCGTCTATAAATAAACTTATTTCAATATTAATAACAAAATACTTCAATAGCAATACGTATATGAATGTATATATTCAAATAGTCATTTTATAAAAGAAATTATATTTTTAACATAAAATTGTAATAATCGATATTGTGATAATAATATAATTATAAATATTTATATTATTATTAATTAGTCATAACATCAATTTTAGGGATATAATAAATATACTTTCTCCAAAATTCACTGATCTTACAAATATCAATAACTGTAAGAAACTAATATTTGATATTATTTTAATATTCAAATATTAACAAACTATTAATATATAAGAATAATTGTTAAATAATATGTTTACTATAAATCACACTTTTCATATATATATATATATAAAACTATATTCTTGATTTACTTAACAAAATAATAACAATAATAATTAAAATTACTTAATCATAATAATTTCCATATTAATAGAAAATCAATTAAATATGTATTTTTTATAATTTATTTAATATCTAATATTTTCTAGAAAATTGGACAGCACAACGGCTATAAAATGGACAAACCCAAAATCAAAACCTGTATCAGAAATACATATAATCCCAGACAGCCAGTATAATTACAGAAAAATATTCAATATATCAAGAATATATAATTATATACTATAAATACATATAATAACAATTACTCTAATCAATAACAATATAGGTCAAAGAATTTATACCACAATGATCGGGTTCCACAACAAGTCAAACGATGATTTTCTGAGACTCAAAACGTACTTCAAAACCTCGAACACTAAGTTATGACCGTCGGTCTACGGTGGATCGCGGTGGCTCGTGGTGGGCCCACCACCCAACTATGGCAGATGTAGGAACAAGTTATTGGGTTTTGAAGCCCACAACACGAGGAACACGATGGTGGTGACAGATCGGCAAACGGATGCCCGAGGTGGCCGAACTTAAATCGACCAGTTGAGGTGTTTAATCGGCGAGTGAGCTCTAGATTCCCGCGTGGTCGATAGTTCGAAGGCCTCTGAATCCAACGGTCCAGCGCGTGGCTATAAGTGGTGACCGCCGGTGGATGTTCAGTGGTCGAGCAGACACACGCACGCGAGAGAGAGAGAGAGAGAGAGGCTCGGTTAAAAGGCTGAAGCCTTTTCTTTTTTTTCTTTTTTTTCTTTTTTTTTAAAATTACACTTGGACCCAAAATACTAAAATTCTTTTCAAATAAGTCCTTTAGCAAAACTTTCTTAATTTTATAAAAATCTCCAATTAAAATTATATGACATTTGGGTCCAATACTTGACTACTCAAGTTTCTCTCTCTTTAATCTCATTAAAAACATAAAATCATATTTTAAACACTATTTTTCCATTACTATTTCTTAAATTTGTAAACTTATACATTTTATGTATTAAAACTCTGATTTATAATAAAAAAATGTATTATGAAAATGTTGGATATTACAGTCGGGGCTGATGATAAGCGTACTAAACGCAGTTTGGCCTAAGTGAGTCGGGATCAGCAAAATAACCAGAGGGCTCGGCCTAAGGGTGCCGATACCTAATTACTTGTATTATTGATCAAAATATATGTTGAAAGTATATGTTTATCGTTGTCTAGCTTTATAACTGTATTTTGCTGATTAGTTGAACTGATTGGATTGAAGTTGATTATATGCTCTTGTTGCTATCTATGCTTGTTGTTTATGGTTTTCTTGCTGGGTCTTGGCTCACAAGTGCTACGTGGTGTAGGTAAAGGCAAAGGAAAGTTGGACCAACCATGAGTTGGAGAGCTTTGGGGGCGGAGTGTACATCGCTAGCTGCTCGACCGCACGGCCGAGGGAATTTATAGGAATTAGAGCTCTAAACTGTATTTTGCCATTTAGACTGGCTTTTTGCTGTACCAACTTTTGAGGGTTGTTTTTCCGCCATGTAAATACTATTTTTGGGATCCCATGTATCAAACACTTGTTTTAATAAAAATTAACCGTTTACGATCAAAATCTTTTAACCCTAACGTGTCAGTTGACTTTAGAAAACACATTTATGTTCAAATGACTTGATTAGCAAGTCTTGCACTATTTTAAACACACAGTGTAACGGTCTTGGTTATCCAGGGCGTTACATTATTGTTGTCCGTTTTTTCACCTCCAACACATGGCAACCCCTAGTGACTGGCTCGGAGGTTCATAGACATCATCGGGGCATGTTGCTGGCCAAGGCTTTTAGTCAGAGCAAGGGTACTCCTAGGTGAGGCTTTTCCTTTGACAGTGGGTCGTGGGTGCCTTAGTAGAATACTTCTCAAGGTTTGTCCTCAGAGCTGGAGGTTCTCCAACTCGAGAAATTAAGGCAAAGGCTCTCATCCCCCAGTCGTCTCCCAGGTCCGAGGTTCTTGTTCTCGAACCTAAGATAAGACACAACGTGTCAGCAAATGCGGGTTTTCAGAGCCAGAGGATCGTGTGACAATCTTTATAGGCGATCCGCCAACAGTGTTGTCAAGTGTACGACTCGACAATTCGCACACCCACTACACCGTGTGACATGGAGGTACTTACAGCGCACCCTGATAGTACATGTGGCATGTTCCCTATAAAGTAGGTGCTTTCCTGCAGTGGGCCCCGTAGATCTCGCTTGGGTCGTGGTCTCTATTCAATGTAGCCCAATGCATTGAGTTGGTATGAATCCCCCAATAATGGAAAGAATGTGTATTAATTACTTATGATTAGTATTAACGACCTCAACCTCTATAAATAGGGATGGAGGTCTCATTGTAAAGGGTTCAGTTTCTTAGAGAGAAAACACCCAGTACTCAGAGCAATCTAAACGCTGCCTGAGAATACACCATTGAAGCTTGCCCTCACAAGTTTCCAATCCTCTTAATACCAGAGACTCGTGGACTAGGATTCTTTTATAACCTAAACCACGTAAAAATTCTTGTGTTCTTTCGCTT
Source organism: Humulus lupulus (assembly GCF_963169125.1). Taxonomy (NCBI): domain Eukaryota; kingdom Viridiplantae; phylum Streptophyta; class Magnoliopsida; order Rosales; family Cannabaceae; genus Humulus; species Humulus lupulus. The sequence goes on from NC_084797.1 coordinate 30,144,074, forward strand.
ATTTTCTTTAATCTCTCTTCTTACGGTTGATAGCGAAAAAGGCAGTCAACATTTTGGTGCTTTCATTGAGAGTTTAAAGAAAGAATTTGAAACATTCATAGCCATGGTAACTACACGAAGAAATGTTACAAAAGACGTACTCCCTCCTACCGGAGTTGAAGGAGGAGAACCCAGTCGGCAACCACCCAAGGATGTGCCTGAGATGATGGAGGACTATGACGAATACGCCGAGTATGACGGCGAAGATAATGGTGTCGATCAGGGGTATTATGAGGAAGAATACCCTCAGCCCATGGACGTAGAAGAGACATCGAAGGTGGTGGTGCTCCGTGAGTAGGTGGCCACCCAGCAACAAAAGATTAACACTCATTAGGGTAATATCTACGCCCTACATGAGATGTTACTTTCCATGAAGGCCACTCTTGCAACCCAGGGGCTACGAGTGGACCCCAATGACAACGTACCTGTTAGGCACCCAACTGGCATGCTACCTGCGCAACCCGTGGGAGTGCCACCTGTCAATGTCACTGAAGTGCCTCTCGAACTCCCGATTGTAGAGGCTTGAGATCCGCCAGCTGAGGTGCCCGCCGAGCACCCAGCAGGAGTTGGAACCCTGATGCAACCGCAGGACCGAGGTAAGGGAAAAGCTGATGATAATCCTACTCCAATGCAGAAGAGGGCTCATCAAGAACCCAGGAGCCACCAGGTTCATCAGCAGGCTGGTAGAGGTAATGACCTAGGGCCTCGAGGGCACCGCCAGGCAATTAGCGCCCATGGAGCTCAGGGCATTCCGCCCCAACGCGCCCATACAGAACAAGCAAGGCCTGGAGTTAGTGTTCCCTTGAGACTCAACCAACCCTGTAGGAGTAACGATCCAGGGATCTGCCCGAGGAATGCCCCACAAAACCGAGAACGTGGCATCAGTATCTCGGTAAACAAAAATGTCGATTTCGATGGAGAGACCGAAGTGGCTCGTCCCGAGGATAACAGTGCGTTTCGAGGACAAGCTGACCTACAAGACAACCTTATTGCCTGGAGATGCAATAAGGTAGGAGGACGCTTGCCCGTTAGGATAGGCCTGTCAGATCTCCGAGATAATCTCAACACTCGGAGAAAAGATAACCCGGCTCAGAGCGTCAACCGGGATATTGACTCGCTCCGTGCGGGGTTAGAAAGTCTAAAGCAGATAATGCTCAGGATGGCCAGGCGACAAGGCCATGAATTTGACTTGGAGGACGAAGAGGTGGAGCCATGTGCCCCTCACCTTGTTGAGGCCCCACTACCACTAGGCTTCAAAATGTCATCCATACTGCCCTATGACGGTAGTTAGGATCCCAAGGACCACATGTCTAAGTTCAACAGGTTAATGTCGGTGCATCGTGTCTCTGACGACGCTAAGTGTCATGTGTTCCCGATCACCCTGACGGGGCCAATATATGAATGGTTCAAAAAGCTCCGACCAGGGTCCATTCAATCATGGCACCAATTATCATCTGCTTTTCGAAGACAATTCATAGGAGTTCGGAAGGTAAGCTTTGAGGTCAATGCCTTGGCCAACGTAAAGCAAGGGTCCTTCAAGACCCTCAAGGCCTACATCAAGCGCTTCAAGGAGGAAGTAGCGAGAACCAAAAGGGTCGATGATGGCCAGAAGTTGATGGCGTTACAAGCTGGCATCCACGCAGGGTCCCCACTTGGGGATGATCTACAACGAAGGGGATGCCAGCGTCTCGATGACTTCATTCGTCGAGCACAAGAATACATCACCTGGGAGGATGCCTAGATCGGGGCATTCGGAGCATTTGCCATTTTCCCTACATCGGCCGCGCCTGGCCCCGTGGCGTCGGGGATCCAATATTCCCCCTATGTTCTCGTCCAATAGAGCTCAGGGGGAGTCCAACTCAGCCAAAGCGCCACACCTTCCGGTTATAGGGTCATGTTCGCTCCTAGATTTGGTATGTCTCCAGCAGGGTTTGAGGCAACACCCACTGAATATAGTGCTTTTCAGCCTGCATTCAGTGCTGGAGTTGTTGCCCCCTCTCAGCCTGCTGAATCCAATCGAGCTCCTAACGGCAGTAGGCGTGGAGGGAAAGTAAGGGTCAGAAACCCAGGGGGAGCGAAACCACACAACCCAAACAAGGAGTCACATCAGGCGAGAAGTATGTCTCGCAATATTCTGAGTACACCGACTTGGTAGACTCCCAAGAGAATAACTTCATGGCCACGACACAACACGTTCATTATAGGAAGGTTCAGCTCATTTAAAGAGATAGGAATAGGCGGGACCTTGGGTCGTTTCCACAACGACATAGGGCACCACACCAATAAGTGTCGTCAACTCAAGGACGAGATTGAGAATCTCATCAAGCTAGGACACCTCCACCAGTATGCCAAGGGTGGAGCGCGTCCAACACACCCTGTCGTGATAGGAACAGTGGTACCACTTGTTGCACCATAAGTCCCAGCAGTAGCTCTTGTAGCCCCCCAGCATCTAGTGGCCCAAGGACCTCCTCCGGTAAACGGGCGGGTAGGAACCATCTCAGGAGGGCCTCACGTGGGGGCACTTCACGAAGCTCGTAGAACATGTATGCGCGAGCTTTGAATCACGATGATGAGGTCATGGCTTTGGCCCAGTTGCCTGCCCAAATGCCATGAATGACTAACCAAGTCATAACATTCTCCGAAGATGACACTCGAAGAGTACATTTCCCACATCACGACCCGTTGGTGATTGAGAGCCAAATCTCCAACAAAATGGTGGCGCGGAACAGGAGTTCGATGAACATCCTGTTTAAGTCAACCTTCGAGGAGATAGAGCTGACCACGACAAACTTGTACCCATGCACCTAGACACCCTACGGATTCTCGAGGGAAGCCCTCATCCTGATAGGGCAGATAAAGCTCCCTGTGACGCTTGGAGGGTACTGTTCACCGTGGCCACAGTTGCGCGTATGGATTGCTTCTGGTTGCGTGCGAAGGGGAGCTGTCTTCCGAGGGTGCACGTGCAGAGGTGGATAAATGCGCGCATGCGCACGCGCGGCTAGGATGACGCACGCAGGTCGGCAGCCAAGTAAAATAAATATCGAAAAAAAATTTGTGCAATTTTTCAAACCAAAATCGTTTTCTAATTAATTTTTACCATGTTTTACACAAAATAAAGCATTTATAAAAATTAATGGCATATAAAACACAACAAAATAACCTAAAATTGCTAATAATCACATAAAATTCAATATGCTTCATAAAAACATGAAATCCATCCAATTGCTCAACACATCAAATAATTCAATTTTTAACATGTTAATGCATGAAAATAAATGAACATAAAGATTATCAAAGGCTTTGAGGCCAGTTGTTAGGAAAACTTATACAAGATCTTGTTTATTTTCATGTAAACCATATATTAAACATATTAATATAAGATAACCTAGATTTTAAAGTTGAATTCATACAGAGATAATGATAAGAATACTTACATTATAGTGCAGCAGAATAATTGAGTCCTTCCTTCAGTTTTCTCTAACTCTTGTATCCTTTTTGTCGCAGAGTATCACCAAGAAACTGAACCGTTCTTCAATTTTCTTCACAGCCTTCCAAAGTATCCTTAGAATCACCTAGACTAGGGTGGGAAATTCTCAACACATGAGATAGATACAAAGAGAAAAGAATATTGAGGCTTAGAAAATGACTTATGTTGTAGAGAGAATCTAAAACCTAGAGCATCAAGACTAGATCTTTTGATCTTCTAATAAACTTGTCTTTTCATCTCTCACTTAGCATTCCTTTTATAGGCTCAATTAGGTCACTTATTTAATTAAAAAATCAATAAAATAATAGCCAATAATCAGCCCTAGGTCGAAATTATCATGGGCTTTAGGCCCGTGAAATTTCTCATTTAATTATAAGCTCACTGGACTTAAAATCAAGGCATGTATTATTTTCTATTGATTAATTAATTATTTAAATCCAAATAAATTATTTATAATTTGAACCTTGATTTAAACTTATTTATTAATTTAGACACCAACTTATATTAATTAATAAATCTGCCCTAATTTCTCTTTTATTCTCAAAATTACATAACTCTGTGAAACTATCAAAAATTGATCTGGTCAACTTTGATAATTCTAATTATAATTAAATCAATTAATCGAGACTATCTAGATGATTTTATCCAAGGTACAGTGGGGACTATGGGCCTATGAAATCAAGCTCCAAAAAGTTATCATAAATCTAACAAATAAATTTAATAACTTATTAATTCCCCGTGACTCCATTAAAGACTCAGAATCGCACTCTTGAATTCATAGAACGGTCTATAACAAATATAGATACGCTACTAATTATCCATTGTTACAACCATAATTGTCACTCAATCATCTATAGACGGTCTACAATGAGATGGGATAAAAATACTGTTTTACCCCTCATTGTATTTTATCCTTAAAACACTTAGTTCCTTGTAAATGATATTTCAGTAAACTAATATTAATTACTAAAATGAGATCTCCATCATTTAACACCTTGAACCAAACTAAAAGGAAATCATCGTTTCACTTCTTCATCAGAAGCTATAGATGTTCATATCTATGATTAACACTCCCACTCAATTATACTACCGAGTTCCCAAGATGTAAGTATGGGCTAGTCCGTAGGGTATGCTAGTAACGAACAAGTCAAAGAACTCAAATAATACAATCAATTAGAATACTAACCACTAAGAATTGAGATTGAATTGACCTATGGTCAACTATATGATATGACTAGAATAGATAATAACGGTATGTTTACTTATCTTATCAATTATCAATATCGGTCCAGTCCGATGTAACAAATACATCTTATCTTATCTACTTTGCGAATGTTCTGGAAAGAACATAACACCACAATGTGTAAGTAGATAATATCGTAGATTGGCATGTCAGTGTAAATCCTGTGCACTGACTAACTTATTTTGAACCTATAATCATATTTATATTCCACTGTGATTACGTCACTATAAATATGATTACCTTTATGCTCGAGATTTAATATAAGTTTATATTAAACAAATAATCATGAAAATAAAACATGTGAGCAAAGTGATTGACCAAGTCAAAAAATGATTTCTATTCTTTTATTGATAATAAATGAGATTACAAAGAAATTGAGTTTTAATTATGGCATAAAACCCCAATAGGTTTTTGCGGAGATCACGCTAGGGGGTAGAGCCTCTCCAAGAAAATTTTAAGGCAAGGGTATTTTTGGCCCACCATGAATGGAGATGTAATGGCTTACGTTAAGAAATGCGACAAGTGTCAACGTTTCACCAATATCCCCCAAGAGCCTCCAAATGAGCTTACACAGATGACCAGACAATGGCCTTTTGCTATTTGGGGCATCGACCTTATCGGGTCCCTGCCTACAGGGAAGGGAAGGGTGAAATATGCCATAGTGGTCGTCGACTACTTCACGAAGTGGGTTGAGTCCGAGCCACTCACTACACTCACCTCCAAAAAGGATTTGGATTTCATCATTAAAAACATTGTTTGCCGGTATGGGCTTCCGAGGAAGAGAGTCTCCGACAACGGATTGCAGTTCGACAGTGAAGTGTTCACGGACTTCTTTCAACGACATGGTATCGTCAAGAGCTTCTCTTCCGTGGCCCATCCTCAAGCCAATGGCCAAGTGGAAGTAGTTAACAAGATACTCAAGTTCACCTTGAAGAAAAGGCTGGAGCATGCAAAAGGAGCTTTCCCTGAGGAGCTTCCTAGGGCATTATGGAGCTACCGCACCACTGCCCGGACCTCCACTGGCCATTCTCCCTTCTTGATGGCCTACGGGTATGAGGCTATGCTCCCAGTTGAAGCAGCAATCTCCACACACCGACGAGATAAATATGTCCCGACCACGAACCGTGCTTTACTTCGAGAGTCCCTGGACCTCGTGGAGGAGATACACAAAGCTTCTCAGCTTCAAGTAGCGTCCTACCAATAGAGAATGGACAGGTATTTTAACTCCAAAGTGAAAGATAGAAAATTTGGGGTCGGAGACCTGGTGTTGCGAAGAGTCTTCTTAGCCTCCCGAGACCCCGGTGCAGGAGTGTTGGGGCCCAACTAGGAGGGCCCATACCAAGTCGAGAGCGTTGTGTGTCCGGGAACATACAAATTAGCCTGACTAAGTGGGGAGCTGATTCCTCACACCTGGAATGTTGAGCATCTTCATCGGTATTACCAGTAATATGAGCTGCAAACATTGTCTATTTCTGTAATACCCTTCGGGCACATGTAATGGAAACTGGGTATATAAAACACGGTAATAAATTTATTGTCTGCTTATATTCTTTGGCTTCCTTTATATTCTATTAATGCTATATAAGAGCACCCGCTCGCCTAGACAAGTGACCGCAGACTAGTCTCCGATCACTTGGGGGGCATTGAGTTAGAGAAACACTACGCCTCACAAGGAACAACCAAGGAAACTAAACTTGTCAATTATCAAGAGGAGTGAGCCTAGCGTCGCCATCCCGAGAATATAAAATCCTAGGAAACTAGTTAGGTCTAGCCTAGAAGGTAGCTTGTTCCAGGCATAACTAAGCTTAGAACCTAGGAGCTAGATAACCCAAGTAGCGTGAGAATACGTTATTGTCACCTCATGTGGACACCGAGCTCGAGGAAATCTGACCAAGTCTCTTGATCTCGAGATGCGAACGGAAGGCCGAGTACCCCGTACTTGGCCTTGGGAAATCCGTGACATGGGGAGCTTGGCTAGTCGACGAGAGAAGCGCCCTTAATGTCACTATATCTCATAGTTAGAAAACCCAGTATAATGCAGACTTAAGAAATTTAGGTTACCTCTCGAGGGCAACGCGCGCCCATAGAGCAATAACCAAATCCTAATCTGCGAGATACGGGTGGATACCCAGGCAGCCTATGATTGAGCGCCTCATTAACATCGCCTTCCGAGGAGGTGCGAGATGGTATGGAAGTGACGAAATATGCACTTGGAGAGCGATGTTGAAACCCCTGGCCGACCTCCCGAGTAGTCCATACTCGGGGGGCAGGTGGTTTCACGTGCTAGGCCTCTGAAAGCCTGAGCGAGGACCAATGGTAAATTTCACGTCAAAGTTAATTTTAGGACTATGAGCCTACAAGGGACTAATCGCGGGAACCACCTGTAAAATGGTTTGAATTCTTGTTCTCGTGACATTCGTGTTACGGTTAATTTACAGAACCAATTGTTCAAAATAGATGTGAGTTCTTGTTCTCGTGACATTTGTGTTATGTTGAATTTATAGAACCAAGTGTTTAAAACGGTTTGAGTTCTTGTTCTCGTGACATTCATGTTACATTGAATTTACAGAATCAACTTTTCAAAAGAGATGTGAGTTCTTGTTCTCGTGACATTTGTGTTATGTTGAATTTATAGATTCAAGTGTTTAAAACGGTTTGAGTTCCTGTTCATGTGACATTCGTGTTACGTTGAATTTATAGAACCAACTATTCAAAACAGATGTGAGCTCTTGTTCTCGTGACATTCGTGTTACGTTGAATTTATAGAACCAAATGTTTAAAACGGTGTGAGTTCTTGTTCTCGTGACATTCGTGTTACGTTGAATTTATAGAACCAAGTGTTTAAAACAGTTTGAGTTCTTGTTCTCGTGACATTCGTGTTACACTAAATTTATAGAACCAAGTTGTTATCCAGATTTCCGGATAGCGTTTAGATTGATGACCTCGGGGAAGCAGAATTATCGATGTCTTTCACGGAGGGTGACCAGAGCTTGCGGATGGACAGAAAGGCTTCGCCTCTCCTGTCTAGTATCCGGATTACTCTTCCAAACAAGCACAACACGGAAGCTCGTCAACTCTCCCGGACTCCCGAAGGATACCCCTCGGGGAGGCCCCTTCCAGGAGAGGCTCTTTGAGTGGTCTCCGCGGAAACAGTTCCGTGCCCCGCACAGAACAAAACCGAACGGTCGAGTCCGGGAGAAGGCATATTTGGAATGATATCCGTCTGACACAGGATCCCGCCTGACACGCCCGTCAGGTCAAAGCCGCACACATCCCAGCACGCCTAAGGGTACCTTTTCGCCTACTGTTCCGCTGACAACTTGGAAAAGACGGCTGACTTTGTGTGTTCCCCATACTTTCACGTAAATATACCCACATAGAGTCTGGTAGCCATGCTACTACAGTAATTGTATCCCCTATTTATGGCTGGTGTAATTAAGACTCATGTACGTAGAGAAAAACCCTAATCCGAAACCCTAGCTATAAAGACTCCTTCCTTTTACAAGAAGGGGGGGAGAGATCAGATAGAAAAAACTCTACCAAAATCTCTCTAGCTTCATCTTCTTCAAGAGAACCCGAGAGAAACATTGTGAGTGTGTGAAGTTCTTATGCACCAGCCATCTTACTGTAATCTTTTCCAAGTATAATAACATCGACTCGTGGACTAGGGCTTGTTAACGCCTGAACCACGTAAAAACACTGTTTGTTTAGTTACATTTCAGTATTTCTACAGTTCTTATCTTTTTATTATTCTGTTAGTTATTCGTTTCCGAAAAACTCGGTAAACATTTTGGTGCTTTCATTGAGAGCTGTAGGAAGTTGTTAGTCAGCTCTTTTTCTGTGTACGTTTTTTGTATTCACTTCGTACTAAAGAGATGGTGACTACGCGAAAATCCGCTGTTGACAAAAATGCTACGGTCAACCCCGATACCGTGATGGAAGATGTGGTGCAGAGCGAACCCTTAGACTACCGAGGTGAAGACCCGACATCCCGCCAGGATCAGGTCAGTACCGAAGATACAACATACTTAGAAGACGAAGAAGAGTATGTCCAAGACGGTTATTACAAGGACGGCTGCTACTATGAGAAGGACCCAGAACTGGTCCAAGTAGCCGAAGAACTGGTGGCCACTAAGGCCAAGCTTGCTGAGCAGGAGCGCGTCTCCGAAAGAATGCAACGCATGATGGAACGCCTCCAAAGTAGGTTCAGAGATCTAGGCGACTCGGACGAGGATACCTCTGTTCGAGGTGGTGCTGATGCCCCCATGCCGGATCCAGCCGCTGCTGGACCATCCAAAGCCGCCCCTAACAAGGGCAAAGAAAAAGTTGGAGAGCCTGTGCGCGCTGACGCCCCTGCACCTCCTAAAGGCGAGAATCACCAGGCCGACTGCCCCCCCCGCGCGCAGAAGGTCTCTGGCGCTCCTAAGCCCAGACGCCCTTCAGCCCCAAGGGGGCACTCTGTGCCTAAAGGGCCCGGTGCTAAGGCACCCAGGCCTAGGGGAAGGAACAACCGCCCCAGTGATTCCGTCAATCAGGACGGTCGGGCTGCGAACTCGCACTCCGAAGATAGCTGGTCCACGGTGGACCTAAGAAGAAGGTTGGAGGCCAAGTATGAGAAGGCCAAAGGGGAAAAAGCCCGGCCTCGCGGAGATGACCTCCGAAATCATATTAATGACAAGCTCCGGGGACGTGACCTCCCGGAAAGTGATACGAAGAGGCTCGAGGAACAGATTGCTGCCATGACCAAGCTGGTCCGGAAGCAAAGTGGGGCCCTGTCAGATTCTGAGGAGGAAGACCCGGAACCATGTATTAGGAGGATCGCGGAAACGTCCCTCCCGGATAACTTCAAAATGCCTCACATAGAATTATATGATGGGAGGACAGACCCGCGTACCCACCTAGCTAAATACAATAAAATGATGCAAGTGGCGCGCGTCAGTGAGGACGCCAAATGCATGTGCTTCTCACTCACCCTTACCAAGTCTGCGGAGGACTGGTGGAAAAGATTAGCTCCCGGATCAATCCACAGTTGGAAGGAGCTACAGTCCGCGTTTAGGAGGCAGTTTATTGCTGCCCGCGACCACGACATGGAGGTTGGTTCCTTAACCAACATCAAACAGCAACCCACTGAGAACCTCAAAGCTTTCATTCAGAGAATGATGGAAGCTGCTGCAAAAACCAAGGTCAGCGATGACATGAAGCTGATCGCCCTTCAATCGGGCCTTACTGTCGGCTCCCTGCTATGGGGGGAAATGCAAAGGAGACGGGCAGAAACCCTGTCCGAATTCATGTCAAAAGCTCAGGGAATCATCAACCTTGAGGATGCCTACCAGCAAGCCTTTGGAGTTCCCCCGGCTCCAACCCCTTCCGTGACTGCGCCGAGCTTTGCTTCGCAAGCTCCCGCACCAGTCCTCACGCTTCCAGGAGCCCGATTCACTCCGAGTGTGTATGGGCCTTCCGCGTCTGCTCAGACGCCGGGTCAAACCCATTTCTCTGGGTATGGAGCGGTACAAACCGGATGTAGTATCGCTCCTAGCATGCCGCAGCCGCAAGCGGAAGCCCCGGAACGAAGTTTGAGCCAATCGCGGAGCAAACGAAGCGGAAAAAACTCCAACCGGGGAGACCATTCAAAGAAACCCCGAAAGGATTATGAGCCCAAGTTCACGGAATATACCAGTTTGATAGACTCGCGAGAGAATGTCTATCGGGCGACCTGTAATATGGTCAACTACAGGAAGCCCCCGAAAGTGTCTCACGGAGGAAGGCGTCCGCGAGACTCCAATAAGAGGTGTGAGTTCCACGGAGACGTGGGGCACACCACGAATGAGTGCCTTCAGCTGAAGGATGAGATCGAGTCCCTGGCAAGAGCGGGACACCTCGGTCAGTGGGTGAGAATACCCATAATCTATCCCGGACAGGGGGTAGTTCACGGAGCTGCATATTCACCGGGACAGAGGGGGGCCGCTAGCGCTCCTGGAGCCGGTCACCCCCAAGCTCCCGGGTCTCAGTTCCCAGCACTTCCTCCTCCACCTGCTCCGGCGCCCATTGCCTTGTTGGCTCCAGGGCCAGGCAACCCATATCCGCCCGGCCTTGCTCCGCCACCCGTTGACGGACACGTCGCCACCATTTCCGGAGGACCACACCTTGCCGGAAGCACCCGCAATTCCCAGAAGAGGTACTTGAGGGAGTTAGAGCACGCCGAGGAGATGTGCGCCTTGGTCCAATCACCTGCTCAACGTCCCCGAATGATGGATCTTCCCATCACCTTCACGGAGGACGATGCTCGACATGTGCACTTCCCCCACAACGATCCCCTCGTGGTGGAAGCCCAGATTGCCAATAAGAAGGTCTCACGGGTCTTGATCGATAACGGAAGCTCCGTGAACATCCTCTTCAAAGCGGCCTTCCACGCGATCAGATTGACCGAGACGGACCTGGCCCCATGCCCCATCCAGCTTCAAGGTTTCAATGGGGACGCACTCATGCCATTAGGCAAAATTCAACTTCCGGTCACCCTCAGAGGAGAAAGCGACGCTTGTGCCTTCAAGCATAGCACATTCGTGGTGGTCGACTGCCCCACGGCGTATAATGCCATCTTAGGCCGACCGGTCCTGATCGATTGTGGGGCCATAACCTCGATACGTCACTTATGCTTGAAGTTTCCCTGCGACGATGGGCGTATTGGCACCCTCCGAGGAGACCAGAGAAGTGCACGGAGCTGTTATAACGTCTCCGTCCGAGCCGTCTACACGGTCCGAGAGACGTTTGCTGCCATTCCTTTGGCGGAAGTATTGCCAGAAACTAGGGATGCTCAGGAGGCATACTTTGACGAACTCGACCCAAGAGTGGGAATCAAGAAAGCAATAGAGCCGATGGAGGAAGTCGAAGAGGTGATCCTCAATCCGGGAGAACCCACCAAGGTCATTCAGGTGGGGAAAAACCTGCCGTCGGCCGTTCGAGATAAGATCGTGGCCACTGTGAAGGATAATCAGGATATCCTGGCATGGTGCCACGCCGATATGATGGGGATTAATCCCAATGTTGCGTGCCACGCACTCAACATAGACCCAGCTGCAACTCCAATTCGCCAAAAGAGGAGGCCGCTGGACCCAGTGAGAGCCGAAGCCGTCAAAGCTGAAGTGGACAAATTGATGTCCATAGGCTTTCTCCAGGAGTCGCACTATCCCGTGTGGTTGGCCAACCCAGTTCTGGTCCCGAAACCCGATGGGTCCTGGAGAATGTGCATTGACTTCACGGACCTAAACAGGGCCTGCCCGAAAGATTGTTTCCCTCTCCCGCGAATCGATCAGATGGTGGACGCTACTTCTGGGTACGAACTCTTATCCTTCATGGATGCGTACTCCGGATACAACCAGATCAAGATGCATGTCGCGGACCAGGAACACACCAGCTTCCTCACGGATAAGGGTGTCTACTGTTACGTGGTCATGCCTTTCGGTTTGAAGAATGCTGGGGCGACTTACCAGCGTCTGGTAAACAGAATGTTCAAGGACCAACTGGGGAGGAACATGGAGGTGTACGTGGACGACATGTTGGTAAAGTCCAAGACCTCCGGGGACCACAGTAACGACCTTAAGGAAGCTTTCGCCGTGATCCAAAAGTACGGGATGAAACTAAATCCAAAGAAATGTACTTTCGGGGTCTCGTCTGGGAAGTTCCTCGGTTTTATTGTCAGCTCCCGCGGCGTGGAAGCCAACCCTGAGAAAATAAAGGCGTTCATAGATATGCCTTCCCCCCGGAAGCATAAGGATGTCCAAAGCGTTACCGGAAGGATAGCTGCTCTCAGTCGCTTCGTATCCAAGGCCACCGACAAGTGTATCCCCTTCTTCAATGTTCTGCGAGGGAACAAGAAGTTCGAGTGGACCCCCGAATGCGAAGCGGCCTTCCAACACCTCAAAGAACATCTAACCCGAGCCCCCATTCTGTCCAAGCCGGTCGAAGGAGAGGCGTTGTTCTTATACCTAGCTGTGACTGAGCACGCAGTAAGTGCCGCTCTCGTCCGGGAAGATGGCCGTATCCAGCTCCCTGTGTATTACGTAAGCAAGAGGTTATTGGACGCCGAGTCCAGATATTCGATGATCGAGAAACTCTCCCTCTGCTTGCTGATCGCTTCACGGAAGCTGAGGCCATATTTCCAGGCGCACACCATCAAAGTACTCACCAACCACCCTCTCCGACAAGTCCTGCAGAAGCCCGAGTCTTCTGGCAGATTACTTAAGTGGGCCATGGAACTAAGCCAGTTCGACGTCCACTACCAACCACGTGTTTCCATAAAAGGTCAAGCTCTCGCGGACTTTATTGTGGAGTGCTCGGGAATGAATGACCTCCCAGAAGATCCTGTCCCGGAACTTCCCACCTGGAAGGTCTACGTAGACGGAGCCTCAAATGAAAAAGGAGCTGGAGCGGGGGTTATCCTAATATCTCCCCAAGGGCATCAGCTCCAGAGCGCCATCCGTTTCGCATTCCCAGCATCCAACAACGAGGCAGAACACGAAGCCATGTTAGCTGGGTTACGACTGGCCAGAGAAGTCGGAGCCCAAAAAATCGAAGTGTACAGCGACTCCCTACTTGTGGTAAACCAAATATCCGGGGAATACCAGACGAAAGGCGAAAGGATGGCTGCCTACGTGTCTCTCTCCCGCGACCTACTGCAGCATTTCAAAGGCTACAAAATCCGCCAGGTCCCCCGGGACCAGAACTCACTTGCGGACACGCTGGCCAAGCTTGCAACGGACCCGGAGATTGAACAGTATGGCTTAGTCCCCATCGGGCACTTAGAAGCCCCCAGTACTGAGACGCGAAGGATAAACGCCATCATCGACCATTCCCACTCCTGGATAGGACCCATCCTCAGATTTCTCACCACCGGAGAACTCCCCACCGATAAAGCTGACGCAAGGAAGCTCCAGTATCAAGCTCCCCGATACGTGGTTATGGATGGAAAGCTTTACCGCAGGGGGTTGTCCATACCCTTCCTTAGGTGTGTTGCCGGAACCGAAGTCAGCACCATCATCCATGAGATTCACGGAGGCTTCTGTGGCAATCATACCTCCGGGCTGAGCCTCTCCAAAAAAATCCTTCGACAAGGATACTTCTGGCCCACCATGAAGAAGGATTGTGTGGATTATGTCAGGAAGTGTGAGCAGTGCCAGAGGTACGCCAAGGTTCCGCGAGCACCGCCTACGGAAATTACCCTAATGACCAGCCCCTGGCCGTTCGCCGTTTGGGGCATTGACCTAGTAGGTTCCCTCCCCACTGGAAAGGGTGGAGTGAAGTACGCCATAGTCGCGGTAGACTACTTCACCAAATGGGCTGAAGCTGAACCTATGAACACGGTCACATCTAAAAAAGCACTGGATTTTGTCATTAGGAATATAGTGTGTCGTTTTGGGCTTCCACGGAAAATTGTGTCCGACAACGGAAAGCAGTTTGACAGTGAACACTTCACGAACTTCTGTGCTTCGCATGGAATTATCAAAAGCTTTTCCGCAGTCGCCAGACCCCAGGCTAATGGACAAGTGGAAGCTGTAAACAAAATATTAAAGACCACGTTGAAGAAAAAACTCCAAGCCTGCAAGGCTCACTGGCCGGAAGAACTTCCGCGAGTACTTTGGGCTTATTGCACAACAGAGAGAACTTCGACGGGGCACACGCCTTATTCCATGACCTTCGGTTGCGAGGCCGTCATCCCAGTAGAAGTTATGATCCCCTCTCACAGGCAAGACACCTACGATCCTACCCGGAACCATGCCCTCCTCCAGGAGTCCTTAGACATGATCGAAGAGCTCCGGGAGCAGTCGCAGGTCCAACTAAAAATGTACCAAGGCAAGATAGCCCGACACTTTAACACGAGAGTCCAGAGCCGTGCATTCGAAGTTGGGGACCTTGTCCTACGGAGAGTATTTCCTGCTACGCAGGATCCGGGAGTAGGAGTCCTCGGACCCAACTGGGAAGGCCCCTACGAAGTCCAAGAAAAAGTGGGCCATGGGACGTATCACTTAAAGAGACTCGACGGATCTAAAGTCCCGCGCGCCTGGAACGCGGAGCACCTCCGCCGTTACTACCAGTAGGCCCCGGACCATCCAGTCGGAAGTCCTTGGTGAAAATAACAAAAGTGAAAAATGCGGAAATAATCCTCCCTGTTGTAAAACTAACGCCTAGCAGGCTATTTTAATGAAACACGGAGGGATTCACTCCGCTTTTACTGCACTTTTTATCCCTATGTTCAAAGCTGCGTTTTAACAAGTGACCACGCGGTCCGGAGACGTCCGGACCCCACGCTCACTTGGGGGGTATACATGGCTAAGGCTTAGCCATACGCCCCTTGAACAAAACGTACACAGAACACCACTTATGTGCTAGCATTGTGTTTGAAGTTTTTAAATTGTTTTGCTCTAATTGTTAAGCTTAGGTTTATTTGTTGCCATGAACATGCTTGCATTACGTGTCATATGTGCATTATGTGCTTAAGTGAAAATTGCCACAGAAATGCCTGCCATTATGTATCATGAGAATTATCTCTTGTGTAGCCCAGCTCCTTGACAAGTCCTTTGCAGAATTCTCCGCGAGCTCTGTAGAGCTTTGCTTCGCAAGCTCCAGCTCCGGGTCCCGCAAGGCGAAAGATGGCAAGATCCGCGAGCGCTGAAGAGCTTTGCTTTGCAAGCTCCAGCTCCGGGTCCCGCAAGACAAAAGATGGCAAGATCCGCGAGCGCTGAAGAGCTTTGCTTCGCAAGCTCCAGCTCCGGGTCCCGCAAGGCGAAAGATGGCAAGATCCGCGAGCGCTGAAGAGCTTTGCTTTGCAAGCTCCAGCTCCGGGTCCCGCAAGACAAAAGATGGCAAGATCCGCGAGCGCTGAAGAGCTTTGCTTCGCAAGCTCCAGCTCCGGGTCCCGCAAGACAAAAGATGGCAAGATCCGCGAGCGCTGTAAAGCTTTGCTTCGCATGCTCCAGCTCCGGATCCCGCAAGGCAAAAGATGGCAAGATCCGCGAGCGCTCTAAAGCTTTGCTTCGCGCGGATCTAGCCTCGCAGGGCTCCATGCCAGGTCCGTGAAGCCAGCCACCATGAGGTTCGCAACAACAGTTAGTTTTGCTTCGCAAAGATCTAACCTTAAGTCTAGCAACGCTCACCAAAAGAACTCCCGTTCCAAACAATAGAACGACTCACCTTAGCAATCCCAGCGAACAGTATAACTACAAGTCCCGGGATTGGCTATTTGCCTCAAGAAAGATAAAGTACGGTGAAAGGAGCCTGGCCGTTGGAACCAGAAAACCTTCGTAACCTAGAAACTACGTGGGGAAAGACATCATCCGTTAAAGCTTCAACTGGGAAGTGCATAAGTTTTGGCCGTTGGAACCAAAACCCCATACGCCCCTACAACAGTTTCTACCGTATAAATGTCTACCCTAAGCGCAAAGATAAATAAAGAACTCGGCAGAAAAAGAAAGGAGAATGCTATGATTATGGCAAAATTGTCCGCAATGAAAAACTCAAAATGAAAAACAATTAAAGATAAAACCCCTTCAAGCATTGGGGGTAACTACAGCGTCCACGACCGCAGCTTCGGGGGCATCTGTTTCAGCTGAGGCTGGCGGAGTCGGCTCATTGGAAGGAGGGATTTGGTCATGAGAAGGTTCAGAGGTCCCCGCCTCTCCGGGATCTCCCGCCTCAGGAGCTTCAGCACGTTCGTCAATGTTATAAGTTTGGACGTACGCCTCTGGGCCCTGATCCCACACGAGTAGCTTCTCCCTCATGGCTTCGGCATCATCTCCCAGATAGCCTAACACCTCCGGGTTCACTTTCCAGAGTTGATGCATGAGGACCACATGCGATATATTAATAGTCCTGTTCAGTATCACCTCAGCATCCTCCTTCTCCTTCAACCGCTCCGCCTCGGAGGTTGGCAGCTGTGCTTCCGCGGCAGTTAGTTGGGCCCTCAATTTTTCCATTTCGGCCTTGGAGGCATCCCGCTCCCCCTTAAGAGAATCAATCGCCTTGCGCTGCTCCCTATTTTGGTTCAGCACGGATTGCTTCTCGGTCACATGCCCCCTGGCAGTGAATTGCAAAGCCCCAATCTCTTTATCCTTCTCGGCGAGCCCCAACTGAAGCATAGACACGAGATCCCTGCTCCTCTTATGGAGTTGCTCCTCGTCGTGCAGCTTACTCTGAAGAGTGGAATATTCCTCTTGCCGCTTAAGGAGGAGATCGTTCTTTGATTGCAAGCGGGCTTCCAGGGTATCTTTCTCCACCTTGGCTTGGGACAGCTCTTCCCGGAGCTTGGAGTTTTCGGTCTTAATCCCATCCGACCGCTGTCTAAACTCATTCTCTGCCTTGGCCCGGTACTCTTGATATTTGGCAAGATATTTCTTCTCCGCCTCTTCTTCAGCCGTGCGCCGGGCCTGATCAATCTTCTCCGAAGCCCCCAAGGCCTGTTGGGTCAGTTTCTGTTTCTCCGCTTCCAAGGCCTGGCGAGCCAGTTGGCTCTCCTCCAGCTGAACCAGAGCTGCACCAACCTCCCGGAACGAGCGTTCCGCGATCATAGAGGCCTGCAAGGAAAGACAACAGAATGAGCTAAAGCAGGACCAAAAGACAGGTGGTCCCAAAAAAAAATAATAACAACTGACGGCTTACCCCGGACAGTTGCTGCTTCACAGCGTGTGTCAGCAACAGCGGATCCTTGCTGCTGCTGATGGCCCATTTCTCAGAATTGAGCTCGCATAAGCTCAGGGCCATGTCCTCCATCATCTCAGCTCCGAACGGCGCCAATGCACGTCCGAGCCTAGGCACCAGCCTCTTCTCCAAGGATGGACCATCCAGAACCGCTCCGGCCGGGTGAGGAGATCTCACCCCCTCGGCCAGCTCAGCCCTCTTCACGGCAGACAAGTTATCTGCCCTTCCCTGAGTAACGGCCTTCTCCGCCTCTAGCCGCCTCTTCAAAAAACTATCGGCCCGTCTTACACCCTCCAGGAGGGCAGCGGGAAAACTGGTCGGCTTCCGCGGAAAGTGGAACTTCAGGCCAGGCAGGGGAAGATTGGTTGTCTGAGAAGACGGAGACCCCGGAAGGGTGGACCCCCTTTGGGCTGGAGGAGGAGGCAGCCGGGGTATTAAGGCCCCGGTCTGTTGCTTTTGCAGCTGCGGTAGCAGAAGTAATTACCCTTGTTGCTGCTGCTGGTTTGGATGTTGCTGTTGCTGCTGCTGCGGCGTTGGTGATTGTCTCTCTTGTTCCTGTTGCTGCTGTTGTTGTAGTTGTGATTGCTGTCGTTGCTGTTGTTGTTGCCTTCGACCGGGAGAAGAGTGTCTAAGGCGTTTGTTCTTAGCACCCTCAGCATCTTCTCCGGGACGCTTGCTCACCCCAGTTGTCCTCACGGGGAACACAAGCCCTTCCCCGTCGCTACTGCTACTCGAGACCATCATAGTCTCGGAAGGCCCTTCAGCAGGGGACTTCTCTACCCTCGGAGACGCTTGCGCCTCGCCACTTGTCTTCTTGGGGGAGGCAGCCTTACCTCCCCTACCAGCCTTGGTCTTCCGTCCTTTCCCCGTGGGCGGGTCTTGGCTGGTGGCAGCCTTCTTAATAAGCAAAGTAACCTTCCCCAACATCTTGGCTTCGGGATACTCTGCAAGAAACGTACAAAGCAAGGTTAACGAACCAACAAGAAATGAGAAAGAAGATAAGCGGAAGACAAGACAATCAGCAACATAAAAGTATAAGCAAGCCCGCCAGCAGGGAACAAGAAACAAGAAAAAGAAAAGTTTGAAAGGGACGACCATGCACGAGAAACGTGGATGGCCTTCCCCGAGCAAAACAAAACATCGCTTCCTGCTCCAGGAAGCTCCCGTACTCCTTGAAGTCCGGGAAGAACATGCTGAGAGAAGAAGGGTCAACCATGATGACACCTTCTGGCAGACTACCATCACTCAGACACCAGAGGAGCTCATCTACCCTATCACAGTACCTGTCGAAAGGTATCCTACGCGGATCTAGCCTAAGGAAACGAGGATCAAACCCCATCTGAGAGGTTTGGGTAACTTCAGACAGGCTGGGGGTGTGGATCAATCGAAAACTAGTCTTACCTCTCCCGGAGGAACTAGCCCCCGGAGCCCCTTCGTTAGGGTAAGCCGCGGCGTGGCGAGCCTCGATCTCCTCTCCCTCCGGCTGGGGGTCGGGGAACCTCTCCGCCCAACTAGGAGATAGAGTATTTTCGTCCCGAGCGGCTTGGGTGATCACCTTAGACAGCTCCAGGGCAATCTGCTCCCGGATGTCAGCCGACACCTGAGTCTGCCCCCTACCACTTACTGGCTCGATATTTTGGAAGGAGGCGAGTAACCCATACTCCCTCAACGATTCGGAGGTCACAAGTCCCTCCACTCTCAACTCTTCCTCAGAAAGCCCTTCGTAGAACTTGGACCTCCTTATCATCTCCGCGCAGCGAGGTGTCCGCGGAACGACTTCTGCAAAAATCAAATACAAGCGTTAGAGATCCTCCCAAAAGGCAAATCAAACACAAAGAAACAAAGTTGAAAAGGAAAAGAGGAAACACTTACCAGGGGTTTTGAAGTCCAAAGATAGAGCTGGCACCCTCTTCAGCGGGAAGCCAGTCGTCAGGAACCAGTATTCCCGGAGGTCTGGAACCCTCGCGGTATGACAAGTGGGGCACATCACATCCGGGTGCCTTTCTAGCCTGTAAAACCCCACCTTGTCTGAGTGACCCCTCATAGGCTGAGACTTCAACCCATAAAAGTACAGCACCTCCTCCGGGGTAGGAGCTTCCAGTCTCCGGGACTTGCAAAAGATGAACCACCCCGCTAAGAGCTTGTAGCTGGGAGGAATTAACTGGAAGGGGGCAATCCCCGCCTTCACACAGAAATTGGCGAAGTAACTCCTTAGGGGCAAGTGCGCTCCGCACACTATGTGTGCCCAGCTCCAGGCACCAAAGCCCTCGTGGCTCTGGCTAGCTGACTCGCCCAGCACCGACAGACGGTGCCACATCAGACCTGGGATGTTCTTCAGGCCTGCCTCAGAGGAATACAGCTCCAGCATGCCATAATTCCTGAAAAGGTTCGGTTTTTGGTCCATCTCCCAGATGGAACTATTGGAGGTTGGTGGGCTAGCCGCGACCGCTTTCGCCTTTCCTTTCCCCTTTCCACCAGCGATAGGAGAGCCCTTCTCTTGGGCAGATTCAGCCTCCCCCGCAGCAAGGAGTTGTTCCTTCGAGATGTTCGTCACTGGACAAAAGAAAAGAAAGAAGAAAACACTCTAAGCAGTCAGCACCCTTGTCATACCCTAGTGGTATCAAAGGCGTCGGGGAGACCCTCCCCGAAAACTGCTTGGAGAGGCTCCCACCGAGCTTGCCGAGGGATTGGCACCATGCCACCCGAAGGACAGCAAGGAACCAGACTCAGACCCCGAGCCTAAGCCCACCAAAAGAAGTGTTTTTCCAGAGAAAGACACCCTAAAGGCGTTCATGCTTATGCCCTAAAACAGCAAAACAAGGGACGACTTTCCAAACGCAAATCGCCAAAACACGCAGAAAAGGCTACTTATCGACTCACAATCAATCACATGCCTACCAAAGCCCTATTCACACATGCACATAAGCAATAATGGCAGAAACCTCTACTCTAACAACTACCAACAACCTAAGGTTTGGGAGGAAAGAGCAAAGTAGAAATACTTACTGATATTCGGGTAGGTGGAGGTTGAAGGAGTAACTGGATCACTGCACAGCACGATCGCGAGAAGTAAAAGCTGCAAAGATGAACGGCGATTCAAACCAGGAACTTCGGGGAATAAACCCACTGCCAAATCAAAAAGATAAGTTTCCAGATACTTACCAAAAGAAATGGCAAGTTCGGAGGAACGTAAGCTGGGAAGCCTGAGAGTTCGAAGGTTTGGAAATCTGAAAATCCTAAAGATGGAGAATCTGAAAGCGTAAAGAGGAAGAAAGGTCCTTTCCCTCGTTTTTATAGCAGGGAAGAAGCCGTTTCGAATTCCTCGAGTGGACGGTCCCGATCTTCCCATTCCATGTGCGTCGGATCCAACGGCTGGAGAGGAAGCGACGATCCTATTTATGACTCCTCGGATGGGAATAAAGTATTTATTTCCCATCATTACACCACCTCGGGCCCTGAGTACCATTAAAAACCGTCAAATAGTCAGATGACTGACGCACGCATCCTCAACCAGTCGCCTCACGCACACGTCTTGGTCTCAGAACCATTCCCAGAATGACACGTGATCCTTGCCGCACTTGAGTACTTGATCTCAAACAGAAGAAATTCCTTTTTCTCTTTCATACTAATACTCAGGCGGGAAAAAGGAACCCTTCCGGGAACACAGAAGGTGCCCCCTCGCCTAGTCTAAGAAACCGATTGTACAAGCTCCCGGATCTCTCAAAGCTCCGCGACCTTGGGGGGTAAATGTTATCCAGATTTCCGGATAGCGTTTAGATTGATGACCTCGAGGAAGCAGAATTATCGATGTCTTTCACGGAGGGTGACCAGAGCTTGCGGATGGACAGAAAGGCTTCGCCTCTCCTGTCTAGTATCCGGATTACTCTTCCAAACAAGCACAACACGGAAGCTCGTCAACTCTCCCGGACTCCCGAAGGATACCCCTCGGGGAGGCCCCTTCCAGGAGAGGCTCTTCGAGTGGTCTCCGCGGAAACAGTTCCGTGCCCCGCACAGAACAAAACCGAACGGTCGAGTCCGGGAGAAGGCATATTTGGAATGATATCCGTCTGACACAGGATCCCGCCTGACACGCCCGTCAGGTCAAAGCCGCACACATCCCAGCACGCCTAAGGGTACCTTTTCGCCTACTGTTCCGCTGACAACTTGGAAAAGACGGCTGACTTTGTGTGTTCCCCATACTTTCACGTAAATATACCCACATAGAGTCTGGTAGCCATGCTACTACAGTAATTGTATCCCCTATTTATGGCTGGTGTAATTAAGACTCATGTACGTAGAGAAAAACCCTAATCCGAAACCCTAGCTATAAAGACTCCTTCCTTTTACAAGAAGGGGGGGAGAGATCAGATAGAAAAAACTCTACCAAAATCTCTCTAGCTTCATCTTCTTCAAGAGAACCCGAGAGAAACATTGTGAGTGTGTGAAGTTCTTATGCACCAGCCATCTTACTGTAATCTTTTCCAAGTATAATAACATCGACTCGTGGACTAGGGCTTATTAACGCCTGAACCACGTAAAAACACTGTTTGTTTAGTTACATTTCAGTATTTCTACAGTTCTTATCTTTTTATTATTCTGTTAGTTATTCGTTTCCGAAAAACTCGGTAAACACAAGTGTATAAAACGGTTTGAGTGCTTATTCTTGTGGAAATTTAAGTTATGGTGAATTCATAGAACCAAACCAAATAAAAATCAAGGCAAGCTACATAAATCTTAAACAAACTAATAATTACAACTATGCTCAGGGGCTCGAGTGATTGTTTGTCTGTACCAAAAAAAAAAAGTTTATGGCACGCAGGCCTAAGTGTAAAAATTATGATAAGTCTTTGGGAACCTTCGCCACCAGCTCAATGATCAGATCTCCACTTGGGGCACCCCTGCCTGGGCTATTTCAGCAGCTGGGGTTTCCTCAACTAGTTGAGCGGCCTCGACAGATGGAGTCACCTTGGCCATTGGATCCACTTGGGTCCCTTCGGCAACTTGGGTAGCTTGGAGGCGCTCGTTGAGAAGGATTCTATACTTCTCGGGCTCCCTAGTGAAGTCCAAGCTCATATCTTGGTTGTGATACCATGCCACGTAGAAGGCGTCCTCAGTGATATTCTCAGTCTCTCTTTCAAGCTTCTCCACTTGACGTCGAGTAGACTTATTCAACTCCATGGCTTGGAGAGCCTTCTCTCTGCTAGCTCAGCCTGGTCGATGGCCTTCTTAGCCTGCTCCTGAAGTTGGGAGTTCTCCAGGACCACTCGGGCGACCTCAGCTGTGGCTTTCTTAGCCTCCTCCTGGGCTCGTTGCATGCCCTCAATGGCTGCCTTCGTCTCCTCTTTGGCCTGCTGCATGTCCTCGGCAGCCTTCTGGACAACTTCCTCAAGCTCCAGAAAGCATTTTCGCTCGGCTTCGAGGGCAGCCTTAGCTCGGGAAAGTTTTTCCCGAAGGCCTTTCATTTTTTCCTTAAGGGAGGAAATTTTTTCCTGGGACTTCTGGAGTGCGTATGATTTCTCCATCATAATGTCTCCCAGGCACTGACAGGCCAAGGAAGACTGCAAAACAAGAAAGTAAAAAAGAGGGAAAGTGTTAGCCCAATAAAACCTTGTTGAGTTAAATTCAAGCACAGGAATGATTATCTTACCCAAAAAGAGGCGTACCGACATGAGGCCACGAGAGAAACCTTGTTACTATCACTGAGTTGGGAGAAGCTTCGGGCAATCAACTCGCACATGGTGGAGTTGACCCCCTGAAGGAGCTCGGCAGCGAGGGGAGCAACGATCACCCCTAGCTTGGTGGAGAACAAATTCTCCAGCTTGGCTCGAGCAATTAGAGGGATGATGGGCCTTTCTCGAGGTGGCTTGAGCTGACGAGGGGCCTCGGCTGTCTCGTGCAAAGCTTTGTTGCCTTATTCTAGCCTTGCTTCAAAGTGTTGAAGCATCTTCTTGTACTACTCC
Organism: Humulus lupulus; assembly: GCF_963169125.1. NCBI lineage: Eukaryota > Viridiplantae > Streptophyta > Magnoliopsida > Rosales > Cannabaceae > Humulus > Humulus lupulus. The sequence goes on from NC_084797.1 coordinate 30,167,490, forward strand.
AGCAAGGCCCCCTCATACTTCTCGGGGTACACCAGAAGAAGGATTTGGGGTGGCACCGATTCCTGCTCCGAGTCTTGAACCGACCCTTGATCTAGTTCTGGGACCACCTCCTTCCTTGGCTCTTAAACCGCCTCGTCTAACCCAAGCGAGGAACGGATCCCCACCATCGAGGGCAAGTCGACTGCAGGGACCTCCGCAGGGGGAGTGGAGACTCTCTGCCTCTTGGCCGGAGGAGAGGGTTCTAGTTGCTCTCGAGGATGCGACGACCCCTCTCCTGCCGAAGAGCTGGGGGGCACTCCTAACCTTAGCGCAGACCGAGTAATGTCCGCCAGTCCCATGTGAGCTGCAGGAACAAATTAAATAGTTAGCGTACATTCTACACAAGGATAATGCAATAACATAAGCTACTCGGAGGCCCACCATAAGTTGAGCCTCGGTGCAAACAGTGAGGGTGTTTTATCCTATTCCCGACCTCACAACTAATGTTGGTACCATATTGGTAAAACCAGCTCGAGTTGAAAGACATCACTCGGTCTAGGGGTACGAAACCTCGAGAAGTTGATTGCCTCCTCGGGCAGTGGACATACATGTCTATTAAATCTAGGTAATCCTGGAGTTCTTCCGTAGTCCAGCGCCGATGTGAAATTTGACCACAATGGAGGAGGGCAGGAGAAGCCCAAACGTGCTCGGGACTTATCCTATCACCTACTCGGGAAGCATAAGTCAAAGCGAGAGGTGATTTACTTGGGTCAAGGTGGGAAGCTTCCATCTCTGCCTGAAGTTTTTCCTTGAGCTCTCAATCCTCTTGTGCCTCTCGGGCCTTCTCTGCAGCGCACGCGTTCGCCACCCTCTCCTCCGCCAGCCGTTTCTGTAACGCCCTTTTGGCCAGCCAGTCTATGTAATTGATGTGACGAGGTGCCAAACGTAGCACCCACATTATTTTGATATAATATAGCCAATAATCACATGATTGCATTACATTACATATCATACAATATGTATAATTTGAGCATATACATATTCTTATAAGTGTTTTCATGTATAAGTATAAAAGTTGTGTATGTGATGTCTATATGTATGCTCAATATTATTAACCTTGTGGCATTTGAGTTGTCTTTTATGGGTGTTTGATGTGCTCAAGAGATAAGAAATTATGAAAAATATGGACAAGGCATGGAATTAAGTGGTGAAAGTGAGATATAGAAGGCAAAATAGGTTAAGTAGTGAAAAATAGTACAATGTCGATTACTAGTATTTCAGTGTAAAATTGAGTATTTATGGATTTACCAAATGTAATCGAGGTATGATTAAGGTCTCATTGATGATGTAAAAATGTTTTTAGAACCATTAGATCAATTCTTGATGGGAGGTATACATAATCAGTGGTATTGATGCAAAGTCAAAATGAGCTTAGCATAAGTGCGCTATGCTCGATCGGGTAAGCATAACTATTGGGTATGAAGTCATATGGACCTAAGGTTTGGTGTGAGTATTTTACACATAAGGATAATAGGCCTAGCAGATGATTAAATCGAAATTATTGAAGTGATAAGGTTTTCATAAGTCAAAAGGTGAAATGATGAGATGAAAGGTGTCAAATTTTGATACAATAAGGCTAAATCATTGAAAATAAGGAATTTTCATCAAACTTATCACTTTGCACGACCATTACTCTGAAAAACAGAGAGAAAAGAAAACCAAAAACCATTTCTTGGCTGGTTTGAAGAAATTCTAAGGAGATCCAAGTGAAAGCAAAGCCAAAGAAGTAGATTAAACTTAGTTCTAGCCTTTCTATGGTAAGTTCTTGTACTTGGAAGTTAAACCATGTTTTTGAATTTTGCTGAGAGCTTATATATGGTATTTTATCTTTTCTAAGATATTTCTTGGTGGTTTCCAAGTGGTTTGAGGTTTAGAAAAGCTTGAAGAGATTGTTTTCGCTGAAAGTTGCTCGGTAAGTGAAATTTTGTGTTTTATGAGGTTTTTGGGGTTCTTGGAGTACAAGCTGATTTTTGGTTATTTGATTGAGTTTATAAGAGAGTATATATGTTTATAAAGGTTTGAATAGATGTGGAGAATCATTTAATTTAGGTGATGATCTAGGAAATTAGAATTTTATCAAAATCGGTATATGATGAATTATGTTGGTATTTGGGATATATATGGTTATGGCAGGTTATTTGATGTTGATTATTGGTTGATTTTGATATTTTAGGATAGCTAAAATTAAGGGGAAACTCTGTCAAAATTTCTCCAAATGTCTAAGATAAATCTAATGCTCGATCTAGGTGGTTTAAGGCATTTTAGGCATGTTTTGGGTATGAAATTTGATATGATATTTTATGGGTATTTTTAAATGAGAGTTCAATGTATTACTGCCATCATTATGATGAGAAATCCATGCCATTGTCAGGATAAGCACATCAATACCTAAGACATCACTTGGTACACGGTGAAATATATTTTGGACAAAAGGTAAGTAAAGTACTCAACTACAACACAAGAATTACATGTTATGTGAAAGTATGCATTATATGAATATTTTGTGAGTAAGTGGTATTAACATACATTGACACTTCATCATAAATTTGTATGCATGGCATAATAGTGATATGGTAAATTATTATATGATATAAGACCATGCATGATATTATGATGATTAATTATATGATGCCTTTGCAAGTTTTGTGCAACATAAAAGAAAGTTGTAATAAGAAGTTTAAGTTCAGTGCCACTGTTTTGAAAAGGCAAATGAAAGTGTTAATAAGTGTAAACGGAGGCCTATAGTAGGCTTATAGTGGCTGCCCAATAATTTGGGTTAGGTTTTAGTGAACCAATTATTGTTTGTCATGTTCCGTTTTATTTCTCCTCCATATGAGTTATTGTTATATGTATTGACACCATAGTGTGTGGCCGCCTTAACTCTTGAGCCCGACGGGGCAACGATGGAATCAGGTTTTTGTAACGCCCTGGCTACCCCAGAACAGTTACGGTGAACGGTGGACCGGAAATTTGACTCGTTACCTGAGTCCTTTGGTCAAAAACGTGCTCTAAGTGTAATTAATGGGTTAAGGTATAAAACAAATAAAAAGGAAATGGAGATTTTATTTCAAACTGCTCTGCAGAGCTAAACGAAACGTTTACAAGCTGTTCTCAGTACAAAATGGTCACTACTGTTGTAAAGTTACAATCCCGCCGACCTAAGCGGCAAAAATAGGGTAAACCCCCTAGTTCCTCTGAGAACACCTTGACCGTGGTGGTCAAGCGGCTGCATATGTACACACCACCACATCAGCTCTCCACTCAAGGCTAGGTGAGCTTCTCTTTCCCTTTACCTGCACCACATAGCACCCATGAGCCAAGGCCCAGCAAGAAAACATAACACTTTATATAAACATTATCAAATGATTATCATTATAATCACACTGAGCATAAAGCTTTCAAACAAATGAGTAAGCACCACATGAGGTCCTGATAAACCACACTGAGTGACTGGCAAACAAGTCACTAATTCAGATGGAAGAGTGGCTGATAGGTAAGCCACTAGCCTTCAACAGGTTCTGGTAACCGTACTGAGTGACTGCCATGCATGTCACTAATTCAGGTAGGAGAGTGGCTGCTAAGTAAGCCACTAGCCTCCAAGCGCTTATTTCATTCATCGACCCTCGGGGTCGGTCTGGCATTAATGCTCTTTGAGCCATTCAATGCTGATAATCGATCAGACCAAATCTTGTTGGCTTGCGTGACACACGCTAAGGCCGTCCTGACTAATAAGCCAGCTCAACGTGATCAGTGCCCAGTACCACCGCCGAACCTGACTAATAAGTCACAGCTTCACAGTTGATACTAACACCCTTGCCAAACCTGACTAATACGTCAGTACCATGCACAAATGAGCAAAATATGCTAAGCATTCTATATTAAATCCATGTCCATATTCTCACAATCACATGCCTCATGAGTATCCACGCATGTCACATTTGGGGTGCAGTTTTCTTACCTCTGGTCCGAGCTAGAACAAATAAAAGAGTGACCCTGAGAACGATCGACCTTTTTGGTCCTTTAGCGGTTACCTGGTCATAACCAAAACATGGGATTCCGTCAATAAAATGAATAATAAAAGGTTCCCAAACCAAAACCTAACCTCCGGGACCTCAAACACTACTCATCCGGGTAGTAGGTTCAATCCCGAGGCCTTAGGCTTGCATCCCCGAGCCAAAAACTAATTCTGGCCAAAAATGCCTTAAGCGCCGCGGCCCTCCTTGGCCATGCCGCGGCCCGCCCCTCAAACAGAGGCGCCTAAACCCAGCAGCTCCCAAGGGCCGCGGCACACCCTGGCCATGCCGCGGCGCAACGCCCATTTCAGCCAAAACCCATGTTTTTCTTCCCTTGCGTTTTCCCTTGAAACCAACCCTTCAAACCCAATTTAAACACCACCCAAACCTCTCTCAAACACCCATTTAAACCTCCAAACATCACCCATAACTATCCCTCATCATAACCCAAGTAATACATCCCAAGAACTCCCCTTAATTCCAACTTTCCACACCAAAATCAAGAGCTGAAAACTATCTTTAAAACAGGGCAAAACCAGAAAAGTAATGATCAAAGCTTACCTCAAACTTGGTATTGAACCCTCTCCAATGGCTGAACTAGTTCCACAACCTTAGCCCCTTGATTTCCTAGCTTAGCTCCACACTTGAGCTCAAAATTCCAAAGAAGAAAAACTATGGAGAAGGAGAAGAAGGGAACTCTGTTTTGGGTTCTGTTTTACAGCCATCTATACATCATATATATCCAAATACCAAAAGACCATTATACCCCTAGGTATAATAAAGCTTCTAAAACCACTCAAGGGTAATTTTGACACTTTCCACTAATCCCGTTAATCATAACTAACGCTTCCCAATTCCTGTTAATCTCAATATCCTCAAACACCAATATTTCACCTCCCGTTACCCTTTAATGCCCGGTAAGACTCTAATCATTAAAACACCCCGAGACTCACCCCGAGCCCCGAGCTTAATCCCGTTATGACCAAACTGATATCAACATTCCTTGATCGTCTAATGTCAAATGGCTCGAACAAACCCACATCATAATGTGGTCTCAAATTATATCACCAACATGCGAATAAATAATCAATTTACCCTCAACGGGCCAAATTACCATCACACCCCTGTAATAACAAATATGGACTCACATGCATGCATTTCACATCATATCATAATATAATCAACATATACATGCATTTTATCAATTAATAACATAATTAAGCAAGTACGGCCCTCCCGGCCTACTGTTCACGCCGTTAAACACAACGGAGAATTCGGGGCATTACAGTTTTTAATGTGCCCTACTGTGGTGATGGCTAGCCGGAGGAGAACCCATGGGATTTTGTATTATATGTGTAACAAGCCCTGCAGGCATTGACCAATTCAAACAGTGTGCACAATATTAAGGGGCCCAAAATTTAAAAAGAAGTTGTGTATGTCCATTGATATTGGGTAATCATTAGCATTGCATGCATTACTTTGCTTACTGAGCTTTAGGCTCACAATTGTCTTGTGTTGCAGGTAGAGAAAGAAATGTGTGAATGACATGAGGAGAACTGAAGCATGGTCCTGACCCTGATTTGTACATATGAACATATCGACCTTTTTGTGGGTTATTTCAGTTATCAGTGTGATGTTTGTAATAAAGTGTGAAGTTATGTTTTGAAAACAAATTGGGTTATTTAATACTTATGTATAATATGTTTGAGACACACTTTATGTTTAATGTAAATAATGTGAAATAAGTTTTCAAGTTTAAAAAAAAAAAAAAATGTGTCCAGACTTTTGCAGTAATAAATTATGATATAGTTTTAAAACGTAACACCTCAAATATGGTTTTAACTAAAATAAGTGAGGGTGTTACACCAAATCCCTAGACTTTTTGGACTGGCGGTATTTGGTCAGCTCCAGGTTGCTGATTCGTTGTTCTATGCTGAGGAGCCCCGACCTAATGAGGTTTGCTTCTGTTACCAGGACGCTAAGGTCCAAATCTCGGTCGGGGAGAGCCTTCATTTCCTGGAGATGATCCTCGAAGAGCTGGACATAGTGGGTTCGGCAAAAAGGACCTATTCAAAAGGAATTGACTGAGTTGAATACAGAAAAGTCCTAATACAGTAAAGGATAGCACGTTCGGGAAGATACTCACCAACTCGGACGAAGTCAAGAATCAAGGTTGGGTTGCTACGGGTTGGGAAGCCGTCTGTGAAGAAGAAGGTGTCCTTGTAGTCTCAATAGTGATTCTCATTATGGTGAGGAGCCTTATAGTCGAGCAATGACGCTGCGTACTTCACCAGGGCATAATAACTACCTTGCTTGGAGCTCTTCTTCCGAGGAGTGGTGAGGAAGCTATAGAAGTAAAGGATCTCCGCCGGCGAAGGCTCGGGCCATTTTTGCTTCCAATACAAAAATGTACATCCCTGCGAGCACTCTGTAGCAGTTGGGGGAAAGCTGGAAAGGGGCTATCCCCACGGACTTCAAGAAGTTCACGAAGTATTGTTTGAGGGGCAAGGTAGCCCCTGCCATCAGGTGAGCCTGGCTTCAGGCGCCCAGGACATTGACGCTACGATGCACCCTCTTGGACTCCCGACAAAGATGGATGAGGCACTTGTAGGAAAAAGCTTACACAGGATCTTTATTTATTTTCATGTATATCTAATATTAAACAAATTAATACGAGATAGCCTAAAACATGTTTCTAAAATTGAATTCAAAGAGAAACAAATAATATAATACTTACAGTATACGTAGCGGAATTAAGAGTCCTTCCTTCAGTTTCTCTAACTCTTGTATCCTTTCTGTCGCAGAGTATTATCAAGAAACTGAACCGATCTTCTATTTTCTTCACGATCTTCCAATGTATCCTTAGAACCACCTAGACTAGTGTGGGAAATTCTCAACACATGAGATAGATATAGAGAGAAGAAGAGAAAATAACAAAGTGGCTTAGAAAAGGACTTGTGTTTAGAGAGAATATAAAACTATCAGAAAATCTGACTTGTGACTTATCTGTCGTCCCTAAAATCTTCTCTATAAGCACACATTTTATAGACTCAATTAGGCCATTTAATTTAATTAAAAAATCAATAAAATAACAGCCATTTTGAAGCCCTAGGTCGAAATTATCATGGGCTATAGGCCCGTGAAATTTCCCATTTGATTATAAGCCCATTGGACTTAAAATCAAGGCCTGTATTATTTTCTATTGATTTAATTAATTAAATAATTATTTAAATCTTTTATCAAATTAATTATTTATAATTTGAACCTTGATTTAAATTTATTTATTAATTTAGATACTAATTTATCTTAATTAATAAATCTGCCATAATTTCTCTTTTCTTCTCAAAATTACACAACTCTGTGAAACTATCCAAAATTGACCTGGTCAACTTTGATAATTTTAATTGATGATTAAATCAATTAATTGAGACTATCTATATGATTTTATCCAAGGTACAATGGGGACCATGGGCCTATGAAATCAAGCTCCAATAAGTTATCATAAATCTAACAAATAAATTTACTAACTTATTAATTCCTTGTGACTCCACTATAGACTTGGAATTGCACTCTTGAATTCATAGAACGCTCTATAACAAATATATATACGCTATTAATTATCCATTGTTACAACCATAATTGTCACTCAATCCTCTATAGACGGTGTACAATGAGATAGGACTAAAATACCGTTTTACCCCTCATTGTATTTTATCCTTAAAACACTTAGTTCCTTGTAAATGATATTTCAGTAAACTAATTTAATTACTGAAATGAGATCTCTATCATTTAACACCTTGAACCAAACTAAAAGGAAACCATCGTTTCACTTCTTCATCAGAAGCTATAGATGTTCATATCTATGATTAACACTCCCACTCAATTATACTACCGAGTTCCCAAGATGTAAGTATGGGCTAGTCCGTAGGGTAAGCTGGTAACGAACAAGTCAAAGAACTCAAATAATACAATCAGTTAGAATACTAACCACTCAGAATTGAGATTGAATTGACCTATGGTCAACTATATGATATGACTAGAATAGATAGTAACGGTATGTTTACTTATCTTATCAACTGTCAATATCGGTCCTGTCCGATGTAACAAATACATCTGATCTTATCTACTTTGCTAATGTTCTGGAAAGAACATAACATTGTAATGTGTAAGTAGATCATATCGTAGATTGGCAAGTCAGTGTAAATCCGATGCACTGACTAATCTTAGGACTAACTTATTTTGAACATATAATCATATTTATATTCCACTGTGATTACGTCACTATAAATAAGATTAGCTATATGCTCGGGATTTAATAGAAGTTTATATTAAACAAATAATCATGAAAATAAAACATGTGAGCAAAGTGATTGACCAAGTCAAAAAATGATTTCTATTCTTTTATTGATAATAAAATGAGATTACAAAGAATTTGGGTTTTAATTAGGGCATAAAACCCCAACAGCACTTGTCTCCGGCCGAGTAATACCTCATGATCGCGTCGATGGCATCGGGGTGTTGAAGCAGAGTGTGATAATCCTCTGCTTCGAACGCGTCACCCTCGTACTTTTAGGTAGGATGTGGGAGAGGGGCCCTGTTAACCTCCTCCACAGTTAGGCCCCTGTCTTTGGGCCTCACCGCCACTCGGATGTCGAGACGAACGACTAGCTCCCCAGCTGGCTCTTGGTTTCCCGTCCTTATATTGCCTTCGGAGGCATCTTGTGCTCGGGCCATATCAGAGATCTCCTGGTCGAAGAGATAAAACCTGTGTTCGTGTAATTGTTGGAGTTCCTCGGACATCTGAGACAAAAAGTCAAGCAGTTAGTATTATGACTAAAGGAAAGATGGTTATCGTATGAGGCTGAAAATGATTTTCCTAAGCTTTTATACACTAAAAAACTTATGAGGGAAGCAACTTCTCCCCGATCGTCGAATGGCTTGCCCTGGTGATCGTCAAATGGCTTGCCCTGATCGTCGAATGGCTTGCCCTGGAGATCATGAGAGTGATCCAACGGTCAGGGTTCAAAATGTGCGAATCGCAATCATTGTATTTCTTTGGGAAAAGACGCCTCGGGTGCAAAGCGGATGTTTGGGGTCCAAGAGTTGACCCCTAATTATATGCACAGACTAATGGGCCTAGCAATGGGGCGTTGACATGTGGGTTTTCTTTTCAGAGTGACGTCAGAGGAAAGCCCAAGCGTTTTTTCCCTCCATTTTCAAATCACCTTTAAGTTAAGTCTCCACTGCCCAAGAGCGAGTAGAGACTTGGGGGGGCAAATGTTGTCCGTTTTTTCACCTCCAACACGTGGCAACCCGCAGTGACTGGCTCGGAGGTTCATAGACATCATTGGGGCATGTTACTGCCCGAGGCTTCTAGTCGGAGCAAGGGTACTCCTAGGTGAGACTTTTCCTTTGACAGTGGGCTATGGGTGCCTTAGTAGAATACTTCCCAAGGTTCGTCCTCGGAGCTAGAGGTTCTCCAGCTCGGGAAATTAAGGTGAAAGCTCTCGTCCCCCAGTCGTCTCCCAGGTCCGAGGTTCTGGTTCCCAGACTTAAGATAAGGCGCAATGTGTCAGCAAATGCGGGTTTTCGGAGCCAGAGGATCGTCTAACAACCTTTATGGGCGATCCATCAATAGTGTTGTCGAGTATACGACTCGACAATTCACACACCCACTACGTCGTATGACATGGAGGTACTTACAGCGCGCCCTGACAGTACCTGGGCATGTTACCTATATAAAGTAGGTGCTTTCTTGCAGTAGGTCCCATAAATCTCGCTTGGGTTGTGGTCTCTATTCAATATAGCCTAATGCATTGAATTGGTATTAATCCCCCAATAATGGGAAGAATGTGTATTAATTACTTATGATTAGTATTAATGACTCCAACCTCTAAATAAGGTTGGAGGTCTCATTGTAAAGTGTTCGATTTTTTAGAGAGAAAACACTATACTCAGAGCAATCTAAACGCTACATGAGAATACACCATTGAAACTTGCCCTCACAAGTTTCCAATCCTTTTAATACCAGAGACTCGTGGACTAGAATTCTTTTACAACCTGAACCACGTAAAATTTCTTGTGTTCTATTCGCTTATTTTCTTTAATCTCTCTTCTTACGGTTGATAACAAAAAACGTAGTCAACAATTACTTTTTTAAACCCAAAGAACGGAAAAACTGGAATTTTGGAAAAATTTTAAATTCAGGTAGAATTTGGTATTTTTTGATGACATGGCAAGGCATTTTCGTAAATAAAATTTTATGTGATTTTTATAATTATTTTATATTATAGATATATAATTGTAAATATCCCAAACAGTAAACCCTGGCCCAATAAAGATGGAGGGCACTTCCCATTTCATGCTACGTGGCAGAGTATTGAAGCCAGAGGCCCATACCAGAGCTAACTTGAAGGTTTTAGAGAAAAAGCAAAAAAAAATTGAAAGATCTCTTTGCAACAGTTGAAATAACAAAATTCATTACAGACAAAGTTTTGACAATGAAGTCACTAACCCCCCCAAAAAAAGTATTAATGAGGCTATAGCAATTAAAGAAAAAAGGACGGAACTAATAAAACAATTTCCGGAAAATCTTTCTTCTTTTTGTTTCTTTTTTCTTTTCTTTTTTTGACAGAAGACCATCTGTAAAATTGGAACCTCTGCTAAGAATTAACAGTGGGTGGTGTGGCGGAGGTTGCACCCCCATCGATAAAACTCTGCACAATTGTATAAAGATTAAAAAAATAATAACAATAATAATAAAAAAAAAATTCCTTGCTAGGTTGGACTGGTTCTCTGTTTGGAAATGTCCTTTATCTTGGCCTTGGCAGTTGAAGATCCAAGAATGTCAACATTTACTAGCTGGTTTTTGGCATCGCCAAGAACACAACGTCTATGCAATTTGAATGTTCGAGATGCTGTTTCTTGAGTATCATTTTCATCTGGAGGAAAAAAATCTGAGGTTATAACGAGCTTCACATGGTCTGCAGCAATAGCCTCCTTCCATCCTGCATGCATTAAGGGTTAAAAATTCATTAAAACTTGTATTTCGCCAGACAAAACCATAAAATAGAGTTGGGAAACTAAACTTACTCTGGGCAAGAAAAACTTGTGCAGCATGGCTAGAGAATTCTGAGTTTCCACTTGACAAGGATTCTGTGTGTCCCTTTTCTGCATTGGCATTGGCATTGGCTTCAGCTTCAATTTCCCTATCACGGTCCTCAACTGAATTTGGGACTTTGGTTCCATTCTGGCTCACTGGTCTCCAATGCTTAACTGTCGACCTGCTTGTGCCACTCCGAACTGGATTGGATTTGTTGGGTTTAACCTGAACACTGTTCTTTGGCAACTGATGCTCTGTCAGGCATGTATCACACGCTTCCGAGAGATTATTTCCCTCCTCACTGCAATTTCCAAGTGTGACAGATATGGAACCTATCAAAACCTCACTGTATTTAATTTGATCAAGTTCATTTAATTCCTCCTTTTTTACTCCGGCTTTCAAAGCATCTACATTGGTTTCTGGTTTAGACTTTCGGCTCCATACTTTATGACCAGTCACACCTGTCCTTGAATCCTTGTGAGTTCCACGATTCTGCTGGACCCCGAGCTTTGATGATTGAGAGCTCTGAGCTGCATGAAACCGTGACTTTGGTGACATTTGCCACCGTTTCCAACGACCACTTCCTTGCACAATTCGCCTTTCAACACAAGAATTACTACCTAAATCAATATGTCCGCAATCAGAACCAATCAGAAAATCTGAATCCAGATTTCCATCAGAGTTGAAGTGATCAACAATAGACAACGGAATATGATTTGGCAAGTCCAGGTTGTCTCTACTGTTATCACATTCCACTAGACTGGATGCTTCTACTTGGGCCATTGCTTCCAGCACTTGGTCAATGCTTTCATCATTATCTGCCTTCTCCCCATGTCTTCGTTCCTTTGCCTTCTGTTCTTTCTGCCTGAGCTTCTTCTGTTTTTTCCTTTCCAAGAGCTCAGCTTGCCTATAAAAATGCAACAGTAAAAAACACATTAACAGGTAATTTAACCTCCATTTTCAGCTAGATTCTTGAGGAGTAACACTCCAAGTCAAATTCCAGCTAAGGCAGAGCTGAAAGTAAGTGAGTTTCTGACTGGTCCTAAGTAGTTTCGAATGAATTTCATGGTTTTAAAATTCGAACAATGCATCTCAAAAGTGTAGGAGAAAAGTCAGTACAGCTATGTCATCACTTTTCAGGCCATATCTACAAAATTCTTTAACATCTGTGACTATGTTATACAGAACGGCAACAATTAAACAAGTCAGGGTAAGTTATTGTAGATGTAACATAGTAATCACAAGCACACAAGTATTGTACATGAACACCAAGTGGACCTTCTTTCTATTCTTTCTGCAAATTTATGCCCTCAGAAATTTAAAAAAATTTACCCCTTGAGTTTGGGAGGAGGCTTTTATCATTTGATAGGTTTTTTTAAAAAAGTAAAATAAAAATCTGGAAAACCAAGCCTCTTATCAAAATTCTCCAAGAATACGGAAAAGATAGTGTACCTTTTCTGAGCTGCTTCTTCTTCTTCCACTAGTAGTTTCTGGAATCTTAATGCTTCAGCGTCCTTTTCAGCAAGCCATGCTTTGACCTAAAGAAATACATGTACATATATGTTTAACATAAAAACCATCACCTCCATAAAATCAAAATCCTAGAGATAAGAGCAGTCAATATTTCAGAATTTGCAAGCTCGAGCACAGCCACAAGTCACTTATTAGGGGATGCTCAATGTACTAATTATGAATATGCAGAACAAAACATGTGAAGAGAAAGAGAATTCGAAATTTCTAATAAAGAACAACTTCGTCGATAATTGGAAGAAGAAGAAAAAAAATTACCAGTTTCTGCTCCAACAAAAAACTAGTACAGGCAACAAGGTTTTTTGTTTCAAGACCTATCTTCCCAGCCTCCCCATCGAAAACATATCTTTGCATAGATATAGCCGGTCCAGATAGGAAAGTTTTCTCACTAGCAATATCAAGGACATTAAATAATTCCTGGGAAGATATCGGAAACCTAGAAGGTCTACCTTGAACAATGTCCTGGAGAAAAAATAAATGTCACAAACCTGATAATAAAAAATAAAAATAGAAATAAAAAGCAGTCTTTAAAAAGAATGTTGGGGGAGTGGGGGAGGTTGGAGTACAATAACTGAAAAACATGATATCCTCTTACCAAAAGCTCAGAACCAGCCTTCAAATAAGGATGTGGTGGAGAAGAAAACACTGATTTCCGAACATGAGATGACAATGCTTTTATGATTGAAGACCCTGGAGCTTCCTAGAAAGCATTGTTAATTAGGAACTGTCCTCAAAATTAGTTACACAAACTAAACAAATGATAACTCAAGATTTTAGACAAAAAATATAAAATCCAAGCAAGTCAAGGTATCTCCAACTGAATATAAAACAACCAATAGAAAAAATGCCTTTTGCACCCCGGGTTAAACAAATTATTATGCATTATAATAAAATATTAATCAAGGTACCAGCCACACTTTACCAACCAAATGCCCAATAAGTAGATGGATAAATAAGAGCAATATTATGCACGGATCATGGAGGCTTTGGTATCAGGTATATTAATCAGCATAACTGTAAACTACTAAATCAGCATAAATGTGTAAAAAAACAAGTAAAAAAGACAGCAGGCTTACCTCTACATTCTTGAATGATACAACCTCCATTGCATCTTCTAAAGGAAGCTACGAGTAGAACGAAATGTTAGCACAATATAAAAGACATTTACTCAAAAAAAAAAAGTGATGACAGGGGGAAAAAATACCTTATCCCAAAATGCCCCTAGCATGTCTCTACTTTTAGCAGAATCCTACAAGATATAAACACTATCAGGCACCATGAAGCCAACAGAAGTAATAGGAACAACAATTATAATAGCATATATCAAGAGAAAAACTATCTCTACCAAAGTCATGCTTATTAAGAAACAAGAGACAGTCCAGCTCCAATAACACAGTCAAATGTTAAAAACATGAGAACAAATAAAAGCAATTATGGAAACCTTATCAAGCTTTTTTAAGCGATGGTGCACTCGAATGTGCCTTCTATAGTTAATAAGCGAACAAAATTCCCGTGAACATTTGTCACACTTCTGCATCTGCATCTTCGTTGGGGAGACCAAAGACCAACTTTGGCGGTGGTCTGCAAAAAGTAACAGGAGTGGCTTAAAACCAAAAAACACACGCTTACAATTATTCATATTAGGGTTGTGTTTGCCCTCGGCAGTGGTAAGCCAAGAAGATTTTAAGCATCCGCAAACTTCCAAAATCTGTTAAGATCACCATAATTACATGGTTCAAGTGACTCTCAACTTCAACCTGAGAGGTTGGTAGAGTATAAGCTTTTGATCTATTCAATAGTTCAATTTCTGAGGAGTGAAGGATGCCTACCTGATAAATAACTATGTGCTTCATGCTTCCCAAAGATCGTAGGGGTTGACAGGGACTCCATTCTTGAACTTGACCCTGCTAAGCCGATTTTTTAAAAAAAAAGGTTATCAAAAAAAGTAAAACAATGGATTAATAATACTCAACTTGAAATAATGACCTTAAATGCAACTTGAGACCGTTGAAAGCCTCAAAAGGCTTCCCCTCACATATATAATGTTGAACATCTTTGCAATTTAAATTTTTTACCTTGCTGCTCTAAAGCGTGAAGTAATTGAATAAACTGGGCTGAACTATCCCCAGCCCTAGAGAAATTAAGAAAAGACTCCTTTCCAATGGCTTGTTTGATGATAGCATCAAGAGAATCATTTCCCTCCTCTGGTTTCATCACATCAGGGATATTAGCGGCCTTGAGTTTTGCAATTGGCATCTACGCGTCCTGAAAGTAGACATGCAAGTGCAAAAGAAAATACTCAAGAACAGCCAACATAACTCATTAATGAAACGACTGACTGGAAAAACGAAGCATGAAACAGATGCTATTATATTATACCTAAAAATTACAAAGCTTCATCAATAACAACTGCACAGAAGTAAATGTAGCAGCAGCACATCAGCGAAAAAGAGGCAATCACGTCACTCTGTTAATATTTCATAATCCAGAAATCTACTTATCAAAACTACTAAAACAAAATTGGTTATCTTATTAAAATTAAGATTCACCATCAGAAGAAGAAAAGGCAAAAGGGCTTCCTTTTAATCCTTTCAACTGGTCTTTCCCAGATAACTTAAGAGAGGCTACTCCAAGCTACCACCACCCAGAAGTTACAATAATTGCAAAATTATATAAGAAACTAAGAGGGCCTTGAATATGTATGTACATTGATATCAAGATCATGCATTATATACACCTAGCAAAACACAGATCCCCTAAATCTGAAAAGGAAGCGCTACAAAAGTTGGTTCAAAGAAAATTAAATAAATAAATAAAACATTTGCTCCAACAAATTTAGGTAAAAAAATATTGGGAGATTTCGCAAACAAATAGTAATCAGTTACCAACTAATATTGAGAGAGAGAGAGTTAATAAGGAAGATTAAAAATGCATAATTTTCTTAAATCACATTAAATAGTAATCAAAACGTAACCCCAAAAATCTGTTTAGGTGTAAAACAAAGAAGAATACAGAGAAAATGAAATTTTGAATATGTTCTCATCCACCAAACAAATAAATATCCAATGAACTAAACCAAACAGAAGTATTCAGCTAAGTTCCTCAATTAAAATTACTAACGATAACATTAAAATAAATTAACTTTATCACATCGCCTAATATACTGAACAGTTTCTAGAGTAACCAAACTGAGGAACCAAAAAAATTCAATAAAACAAAGCAAGTCAAGGTTTCGAAACGCGTGATCCGCCATCGATATATGATACCATATAAATTCAAACCTAATTAAATGAGAAAGAAAAAGGGACTTGAGAGAGGTGTTTGGTTAGGTACCAGTAGATGGAATAGAAGACTGAGCGATCGGTTCTTAGAGAGAGACTAATCGTAAGCGATCTACGGGATTCAAAGGTCGCCGGGAAGATATGAGGAATCGCCGGAACTGAGAATCGGAGAAAATGCGCGAAAAAAAATCGGCCGAAAAAGGAGAGCGAAGAGGAGAGAGTTTACAGAGTTTGTTTATGTATATATGAGAGTTCGTACGGAGAAAATATAAAGGCGAGAAATTGAAATGGAAGATGGAACCCTCTGTACTAAGTAAATATAAATATAAATTTTTGTACGCGCTGCTGGAGCGCGTGACGATTTGTATTTGGATATGGAAGATGGGTTTGGGCTTTCTTTATAGTTGGGCTTTCTTTATCCGGGTTTATCTCAACTAAGGAATTGTTTGAGGATATGAAATTTTTAAGATAGTTTACAAAAATAGGGCTTTTAAAAAAAAAAGTTAATCTATGATATTATTTTTAATAATTTTGTTGGTTTATTTTCCCATCTTTTTATATAAAAGTTGTTTTATGTCATAGGTTTACTCTTAATCAAATTTTATTAATTTGGAAGGGTATGTTTATAATTTGATTATTATTTTTTTTAGTTTATTTGTTTTTTATATTATTTTTATATTACTAATTTTATATAAAAAAAAAATTGTTGTTTTGTAAAATTCTTTTTTTTTTTGTAACATGAATCGTGTTTAAAATTATTTTTTATTTATTATAAACATTTTTTTCATTTTTTTAGATTGTGCGTTTATTTTTTCAAATCCTGGGTAAGGTAATCAGTTACTTTATTGATCTTTGACAGTTATGTAAAAAAAATCCTAGAGCTAGGTTAAATAATATGTATCAGGAGGGGTAGCCAGTTATCTTAAGAGGAGTAACTTTCTGCCATAAGAGGGGTAACCAGTTACCATAAGAGATGTGACGGGTTACTCATATTAAATATGAAAAGAAACATCAAATTTGAAAGAAAAAAAAAAGGAAGAACACTTCATTAAAAAAGAAGTAACTATGATTTTAGTAACATAGGTAATCAATTACCATAAAAGAACCCAGAAATATACACGCGTCAGAACGTGAAGGCAACCAGTTATCCCCATAAATATACACACAAAGAACGTGAAGGTAATCAGTTACCCCCAGAAATATACACACAAAGAACGAGAAGGTAACTTGTTGACGCGGTTCTTCGCCGACAGGTAATTAAGAAATTAAGAGGATGGGATTAGTGCTATGTAATGAACCGAAATAGATAAATGATCTTAAAATGTACTGATGATTCCGATACTTTTTTTAGGTGGTTCAAAGGTTAAAATCATTCTACTCCACCAGCCAATATTATTGCTATATTTCTAGTATTCTTTACAGGGTATTTCTTTACACAATGGAATCCAACCCTTTGTCAACTCCCAGGGTCTCCATATTTATAGGGGAGGACACCTGGGGGTCGGCAAGGGGGTCATCCCGTGACCTCCTTACCCATCATGTCATTCATGTGACATTCATGATTAATTCATAAAACCTGACAAATGAAGTGTGGTCTAATCAATAGGTAAGGGGGATAATGGGCCGCATGGCCCAATCCAGTCGTAGGTGCCTGAACACGCACGTTTATGCTGCGTGTCCGAGAATTCAGGGATATATCAGACACGTGATGTCTGATATATGCACGTTTACATTGCGTGGTTGACTTTATAAAGGGTCATGGCTTCCAACTCAAGCTCGGCCTCGAGCTGGATGCCTTCTTAACTCGCGATCTTCATACCTCTGACTCGAATCCTTAGCGATCTTAATAAACCTTTGGTCACCTCGAGCTAAAGAGGTAGGACCTGACAACAGCAGCTCCGGGCATGTGGCATCCACGTGGCTGAGATAATTGTGCCATATCTCAGCTCGCTAATAGCCCGTGGAAAATTAAGGCGTACATAACCAATTACCACAGATCTAAAGATAGAAAAACAAATCAGATCCACCCCATTTCCCTTCTCTCCCATCTTCTTCATATAATTTTTTTTTCTAGATTTGAATATTCTCATCAGGGTAACTGGTTACCCATTCACGTTTTCATATTTTTATTAGTTTTCTTTCCAAATTTTGGTGTTCCTATAAGGGTTACAGTAAAAAGAAACTGCTGAAAAAATGAATTTGAATTTTTTTACATATAGTGCAAAAAACTATAAAAAAAAATTACAATTATAAAAGATAATAAATAAAAAATAGTAAAATAATTGTGTAATGTTAAAATATGTGTGAAAAAAAGGAAAAAAATAAAATGGAATGAGAAAATAATAAGTACAGAAAATTAAGAAAAAAGAAGGAAAAAAACTTATGAGAGAAAACTAAAAAAATATGAAAAAAAACAAAATAAATGATGAAGGAAAAAAATAGATGAATGAATAAAAATGAGAAGAAGAAGAAGAAAAATAATGGAAAAGTATAAATAAAATAAATATGAATGAAAAATTGGTGGGAAAAAAAGGAAAAAAAAAAGAAAAATAGAAGAAGAAGTAGAAGAAGAATAAGAAAAAAACTCATATGTATGAAAAAAAATAGAAGGAGAAAATAATAAATACAAAAATGAAGAAAAAATAGAAGGAAAAAAAGGAAAGAAAACTTAAAAAATATAAAATAAAAAAACAATACAAATGAAAGAAAAAGAAGAATAATGGAAAAATGGAAAGAAAAAAATGATGAAGGAAAAAATTGGTAGAAAAAAAAAAGAAAAAAGAAAAAATAAGTAAGGAAAAAATAAAAAAAATAACTGAAAAAATAATTAAAAAATGAAGAAAAAAATAAAATAAAATAACCTTCAAAATCAAAGAAAACATAACTATGATAAAAATGTGGCATTTCCGTATTTTAATTAGCTACTAATTATGTTTCTCATACTTTAATTTATTATTTAATAAATTTTCTCATACAAATTAAGAAAAGTATAATTCTTATATTTTTTCACATTGATGATATAAAAGCCATATTTAAAAAAAAAATAGTGAAAAATTTACACAAATACCTTAAAAATGCAAATTTGTTCCAAAAATACCTTAAAACAACTTATTTACACATATATCGTGCCACATAAGCATAGTATACAGGATTTTGAAAAAAAAAATTGGGAAACCCCACTTCTCGATTTTTTTTTATAAAAAGTTACATTTTGGTTGCTTACGATACTGATAAGATACCAATTGATTACTTTTTTTTTTATAAAAAACTTTATTTTTAGATCATATTATTTCATATACCTTTTGATTTTTTTTAAACATCTTAATGTATCAATTATTTATTTTTAGGTTATATTATGATATTTTATTATTTAAGATACATTTTGGTAACTTTCAAGCTTATTTCAGAAACTAATGAGTTGTCATATAATCTAACAAGTTACCGTATAGTTTATTAATAAAAATTAATTTAGTATACTGATAACTCTACAAAATAGAGTTATTTGACCACTTTTTATGTGCTAATTGTTGCTTAATTCTTGAGTTTTTAATTGATTTATTAAGTTTTTAAGTAATTTTGCATTTATTAGTCTTAGTGTAATTTTCTAGATTTTTATATGTTTTTATAGATATTTTATTGTTTTATGTTGTAATTTAATTAGTTGAAATTAGTGTTGTTAGTTGAATGCTAAAAATATGATTTTATTGAAATTAAATGTTATGTAAATTAAATTTTAATTAATATTTTCATAGAAGTTATATGATATATTTTATTAGTGAAAATATTTAATTTTAATTTAGTTTATGATTTTTTTTTGTAGGAAACAATGTTGCATTTTGGTACTTTGAAAAGAAGAAGAAAAAAGAGTTAAAGCTGAAAAAAGAAAAGCAAAATATGGCATTTTTGAGAGGAAAAATTCCCAGCCCAGCCTTTGGGCCCGCTCCTCACCAGCCTAGGCCCATTCTGAAACCTCCTGCCCAGCCACACGGATCCAGCTCAATTCCACAAGCTGCTGCCCAATTTCTCCTCCCGTCAGCTGCCAATCAAGCCCAGCCGAAGACACTCCCAATTCCTGATGCAACTTGCCTCCAACAGCACCTCCAAGCAATCCGCATGCTCCCAGCCAGCTGAAAACAGCCACCAACCAGCTTCTTTATTCCATTTTTTTGAGCCCATAAAAATGCCACAATGTACTCTTGTCCCCTATGTTCAAAAATGTCACTTTTATCCCATTTTCTACACATTTTACCCCAAAACATCATTATTATATCTTATAATTTACCCATATTTGTCATATTATAATTAATTTAATTAATTTAAGCAATTTAATTAATTTAAATTGATTATTTTAATACCTCATGTTTTGGCTATAAATAAGGGATTGGGGTGTCAATTTTGGGAGGGAGAGGTTACCATACCATAATTTCTACACATTCAAAACCTCTCAATTCTCTTCATCTTTTTCTTCTTTTTGGTTATTTTTCTATGTGTTTTTAGAAGAAAAATTTGGGGGTTTCTCCTCCAAATTTTCCTATTTATGTTTGTAATTTTTTTGTTTGTAATTTCTATTCTAGTTATAAGTTTCTAATATTTTTAAGATTATTAAGGTGATGATGAAACAATATGTAACTAGATAGTATTTATTTTGTATGTTGATTTCTCATTTTGTGCAACAAAGTTTATGGAATTTTCTTCTTCAAATATCTTCTTTCATCTTAAATATAATGTATTTTGGATTGTTAGCACATATTTACACTTTGTTCTTCATTAGTGCAAAAACATAATATTCTTTGTGTAAGATGTGTCATTAAATTGTACACATCTATGCTCAGAACAAAAATATTATGTTTTGTCTTATAAATAATGTTCATTGATTTATTTGTTATTTCATTAGATTGATTTACACTAAATGCTTTGAAATTATAAATTTTAAAAGTGAAGAGAAATCCTATATTTTTATGAAAACTTGTGCTTAAATAGAATATCTAGTTTGAATAAGTGATGGTTTGATTAATTTATACTATTACTAAAACTTGGGAATCAATGTACTTTTAAATATTATTGAACTTATATTTTTGTGGATTCTATTATCTTAATAATCTTTCTTTTACCATCTTAATTTTTACTTTTAATCTATTTTTATATATTGTCTTTAATTTCTTTATTATTATCTTTAATTTTATTTTTATTATACAAAAATCTCATCAATCTTTGGGGTTAGGTTAGAATTTATTAATTTTAGTTTAAAATAGTTTCCTTTTTGATTTTAGACAACTCCTTTGGGTTCGACTTCGTGCTTACACGAACACTATTCTATAAATATGATTCGTGCGCTTGCGAGTTATAAATATTTAAAACATACTCGTTTTGGGTCCATCAAGTTTTTGGCGCCGTTGCCGGGGATCGAACCCAGGTCAGCCGCGTGACAGGCGGGAATACTTACCACTATAATTGTCATCTTAATAAAAAAAAAATAGTTTGTCACCTGGTTTTTTCCATATGGATCATTTTAATTATAGTTGGAATTCTGAGTACAACTATTATGAGAACTCAAATTTAAATTATGGAGAAACTAATGATATGCATGATTATGGTGAATCCTTTGATATCCCATTTTCCCCCACCTATAATCCAAATTTTTTATGGAGCCATACTCAATCTATAATGAATCAAGAGCATGAATTCAACATACCTAATCAAAATCATGCCCAATCCGACCTATCATACCCATTGAACAAGAAACGAGCCCATCTTTAGAGGATACCCTACAACAGTTCATGCAATCAACCTACCAAATCTTACTAGCTCAATCTCATTCAATCTCAAAAATTGAAACAATAGTAGGACAACTTGCAACTGTTATAGAGTCGGAAAAACAAGTTTACCCCAACCAACACATTCTCAATCCAAATAGTCAAATTGAAAATGAAAAGGAGAATGAAGTTGTTGAAGAACTTGTAATATGCATCCAACCCCCTAATAAAACCAAAGAGTTGGATGAGATAATTTTCGAGGCTCATGAGGAAAATGAAAAAGATATAATTATATTTCATGAACCCATAATTGAACAAATTTGTATATTTACTCAAAATGAAAATGAGTCTAATATAGATATGCAATTTTCTTATTTTATTGATATTCCCTTAAAATTGCATATTTCTAATTTTCTTGTAGGTGTGATGTTATCAATTATTATTTATGGCATTTGCACCAAAGTCATAACTCACCCTACAAATGACATTTTACACCATCGATTGGGTGTAGGTTGAAAAAAAAAATTATAGTCGAGCTAAAGACTATAAACTAAAGCGCTTTGTGGGAGGCAACCCATACTTTAATGTTTCATTTTATATTTCACTTGTTGTGTGTTTTTTGTTTCATGTTTTTCAATTTCCAAAAAGCTTGAAGGAAACTTCTTGCCCAAAAAGAAAAGAAGAGAAGAAAACGAAAGAGCCAAATCAAGGAAGCATTTATCAGGGAGTAGTTCTTAATTTTTTCCATTTTATTAAACATTGAGGACAATGTTTCATTGAAGTTTGGGGGTAATGTGTATGTATTTTTCTTGGTGTTTATGTGTTTTTCTTTGTGTTTATGCATGTTTTTCATTTGTTGTAAAATTTAAAAAAAATTATTTCTTTATTTGTTTTTCTTTTTGTTTTTATGTGTTTTTCATTTGTTATAAAAAAAAATTATTTTCTTTGTTTTGTTTGAAAAAAAATATATTGATGAATTTTCATTTTCTAATGATAAGAATTATGATTGAAATTGTTCTTCGAAAAATATAAATAATTATTAAGATTTACTTTTAATTTTTAAGTTAGTTTTGTTTAAATATATATTTTTCATAATATGTCACTTTTCTATTATATTCGAATTTGTGATATTTGGATGTAGTTTATTTAAGCATTAAATTTTTTAAATCTCTAAAAAATTTTTTTTTTTGAAAAATCCTAGAATTTGCTTGATTATCTCTTGAGATTTAATTTATTTTTGTTTGCATAAGCTTATCTAAATGTTCACATGATGATTTTTGTGTTTGCATGTTAAATATTTATTTTGAAAACAATTTTAACTTTTCAAATTAATTACATAAGCTTTACTTTTATTTGTGATTTTCTTTGAACTATTTCCAATATGTAATTTTTGAGTTAAACATTAGACATCACCAATTTAAAAAAAAAAAAAAGTGTGTGTTTTTAATTTTTCTTTTGCTCGAGGACTAGCAAAATATTAAGTTTACATAGTAACTTGCAAACGAAAACTTTTAATAGAATTTTTTAGTCATTCGTGTAATTTACATGTCTTATTATTTAAGATATTTTTACGTTACATTCGAATCTATTTTATAAACTAATTAGTTATCATATAATATGAAAATATACTCCTATAATTCCAAGTTACCATCAATAACTTATTAGAAAATGATACTATTTAGTATATTTCATTGTTACTTTTAAAACTTATATTTTCGTTGCTTTTAAATTCATTTAAGATATCAATTGGTTGTCTTTTATTATATAACTAAATTTTTAGGTATGTCACAAATCTAAAGCAACCAACGAATGTACCAAAAAGAATATTCTTATATTCTATTTAAAAGTTACCAAACAATATCTTAAAATAACATTTTTAAAAAGTTACTTGAATTGTTTCTAAAATAGAGCTAAAGTTGTTTAGAGTACAATATGTATATGTGGTATCTTTTAAATATAAAATAAATTTTGTTTAAGTTTAAAATATAGTTACTTTTTTGTCAACAAAATATAAAAAAGAAACTTAAATGTTGTTTTTTTTTTCTAGTTATCATTTTCAATGACAATGAAAAACATATGTTTCCCACATACCAAAATGATCACCTTGAAGAGTAGGTCACAACAAACCACTCTTGAGCCAATCCGACCAGAGGTGTAGCCGAAAAAGATTTTTGAAATTAAGGAAAAGAGAGAGAAAGAGAAAACGTAAAATAACAGTATGGCATAAATAACAGTATAAGGGTAAATAAAATAACTCAAGTCATTATTGGAATTAATATGATAACAAACTTTTTGAAAAGTAAATTTTCCATTTTAAAGTGGAAATTATATAGAATAGTATTTTTTTATTTTAAAATTTTACGTAATTTATGGTATTTTATCTAACATAAGCTAATTATGTAGAAAAATACTTCCAATTTTATTAAGGTTATTTGTGTAATTGCATTATTTTAATTTTTTAAAAGAATAAATTTAAAAAAAAAAAGTTTAGTAGCTTTACTCTTTCGTGTTCCCTCATTTCCTCATTTTATTTCCTTCTTCATTTATCTTGCTTGCCAAAGTTAAAATCATGTCATTTCTCCACTGACTTCGCCAGTGCTGAGATATTGTCGTCGATCATCCACCATTTTTTTCTTCTGGTTTTATCTTTGTTTTTTGATCAGTTCAAAGTAACTTGGTAAGTATTTATATCCATTTTTTTTCCAATTTTATTATTGGAGTCACCTTCATCTGATTAGATTGTCATTAGTAGTAGCGTCTTTCTTTCTTTGGGCATTAAGGAGTAGGAGGATAATTTTTTTCTTTTTGCATTAATTGTTTATCTTTAGATTGTGTGTAACATTAAAAGAATGAGAGAAAATATAGTAATGTTCACTTCACAATACTGGATAATGATGAGTCTATCTTCTTCTTTTTAATTTTACCTTTATGTCTTGCTGTTATTGATGAATAAAGAGGAAGTATAATGATATAGTGCAGCAATCTCAGACCATAATGTAGTGCTCACAGTGAATAAATCATGAGTATTTAGGTTTTTTTTTAAATTTTTTCAGGTCATTGATTAATAATATCATTGTTTGATTTTGAGTCTTCTGTGAAGAAATCTTCTCCAAGTGGAAATATAGATTCTCCTTCTACTAGTCGTGGGTTTAAAAATCAAGTCCATGAATTTGAATACTCTTAAGGGATACTCATCAACTCAAATGGTATGCCTATGTTGTTTTTTTTTCTTCCATTGTTGGTTCTTATATTATTGCAAAGTACCTAGTCACTTTGTTTTGTTGTCTTTGTCATGTGTTTAACCGTGTTAGGGTACTGTTTTTGATATCCAAAAAGTACATGTCTCTTTTATTACATGTTTAGTTGTTACATTTAGGGGTGACAATTTGAGTCACAACACGATGACACGAAAATAAATGGGTTTGGGTGATACTTTTAATACTCGTGTTCATGTTTGAGTTTTTGACACGTTTAATAATCGTGTCGTGTTTGTGTTTACCTTAATCGTGTTGACCCGTTTAATAATCGTGTCGTGTCATAATCGTGTCAACACGATAACACGAATAATTAGCATAGGTTTTATGATTTTTCATATAGTTATGATTAATTGTGTCAATTTCATGTTGTGTCATGACACATTAATTGTGTCATAATCGTGTTGTCGTGTCGTGTTGACCCGTTTAATAATCATGTCGTGTTCGTATTTTTGACACGTTTAATAATTGTGTCGTCTTCGTGTTTACCTTAATCGTGTTGTATCATAATCGTGTCGGTACGAATTTGACACGTTTACATGAATTTTCAGCCCTAGTTCCAAGTTATTTTGATTTCCATAACGTTCTTAATTACTTTTTCATGTTTTTCAGTTGCATTGAAAAAAACAGGCTACTTTATGTGTATTGTGTTTAGAAAGTCTAAGGTTACCTTTATGATTCCCAAAAAATACCATGTTACTTTTTTTGTTCTATTTATTACAAAGTATTAGGGCAACTTGATACCTTTAATTATATGCTTAACTTGTGTTATTTCTATGTTCTACTACCAAGTTACTTTTAATAGTATAGTTATTAAACTTTTAACGTCCTAATGATCTGTTAGATTGTAACCTAGTTCATTTTATACTTTTTGATGCAACATAGCTATTACGTGATTACCCAAACCAAGAGATTTGGTAGCAAAGTTTAGTCTAAGAAATAGGAGGAATTGATTATGTTAACCCATTTTGAACATTTCTTATGAGTTCAAACAATTACCTTTCCAACTCAATTGGTTCAACGTATAATGTGTTTTTCCAAGCATGCTATGAAGAAGCAAGTGGATAGTTATAATACTAATGAAAAAAAATTCTGGAAGGCCCAACAAGAAGAAAAAGACGAAGTTGTAGTCTTTATGTTTTCTATTAACAATGTTTTTCTTGTTTTTTTTTTTGAGGAGTTGGATGTTTACATAGATTTTTCATTTTGGACAATTTATTTTTTATAGTTTCTATTCATTTTGTTATCAGTTGTAACTAACAAGGTAGTAGTATGATGTTGATTTTTAACAATTTCATTTTGTTGTATATTAAGGTGCTAGTTTTTATATAGCTCTTTCACTTTTTGTAAAATTAACTGAGGCTCGTTAGGTTCCAAGTTACTTTATTAAGCTAAAAACAATGCAAAAAAATCAAGGAACCAAGAGTTAGATTACTTTTTTCCCTACAAGGTTACATTTATGCTATTAAAAAATGGTTTATACATTTTTAGACCCTGTATTTTATCCTATTACCTATTTGAACCATGTGTTTTGACAAGTTACTTTTTGGACCCTATATTTTTTAAAATGGTTCAAATAGACCCCTAAATCCGATTTTGATCAAAGTTTTTTTAATTAAAATCACAAATAATTCACCAAACTAACAACTCATAATAAAAGTACAATAATTCTACTTAAAAATTGTGTTGTTATATTCAAATTTTTGTTCAATAAAATTGAGTTTAGGGTTCTATTTGAACTATTTTACAAAAAATGGAATCTAAAAAATAATTTGTCAAGACACAGGGTCCAAACATGTAATGAGACAAAACACAGAGTCCAAAAAAGCATAAACCCATTAAAATAAATAACCTGGCATCTAACAAATCAAGTCAATTATAATAGGTTACTTTTATGATATTAAAAAAAGTTGAATTATACTATGTTACTTTTATGATATTAAAAAAAGTAACATGCTATCTAACTAATCAAATTTATCATACTAGGTATAACGCCCTACTAGTACATTACTGTTACACTGTGTATTTAAATTAGTGCTTAACTCGTTAAACGAGTCATTTGGACGCAAAAATGTGATCAAAATTAATAAATGTTTAGGTATAAATTTTTTTGGCCAAATGATATAAACTTTTCATTAAACCTTATATATTTAAAAGGGATCCCAAAAAGAGTTAATTAAAACATAATTACAAAAAAAGTTTACAAAGTAGTCGACCTAAGCGACAAAATTGGACTTATACTCTAAGTCTCTCAAAATAACTCAATCATGGTGGTCGAGCATGCCGAACATGTAAGCACCACTCTAAAGCCCTCTAACTCATGGATGGTCGACCTTTCATTTGCCCTTACCTACACCACAGAGCACCCTGAGCCAAGACCCAATAAGAAAATCATCATGGCATCATAGATACTAAATTAAACATAACCAACAACTAGTATGTATCAAAGATGATAAACAATTCATATCAGCATATAAATCATTTACACGACTTGTACCAAGCCAATGGGTACAACACCCTCTTGGTGGCCCCGCCATCACAACATGCATTCCACATGTTTATTGCCGAACACGGCCTATGCCGATCAATCACAGATAATTACAAGGCAATCAGATTCAACAAATTCAATTATAAAACAAGGGTACACACCCCTAAACATATATAATGCACGGTTATAACTGCCTCAGATAACAGGGCCTGTAACGCCCTACTACCCTAGAGCCTTTACCATGTGTATTTGACTCGCTAATCGAGGTGTTAGACTCAAAAGTGTGATTAAATTAATGTAGAGACTCATTTAATGAAACTTTAATATAGAAGATTTAGACATCCATTAAGATCATAAAAATGTTACATTGGGATCCCAAAAAATTGTTTAAAACATGTTTACAACTCAAAAGTCAGTATACAGTCGACCTAGGCAACAAAATCAGACATATATGTAGCATTCTTCAAACCTACCCCAACTGTGGCGGCCAGGTAGGTCGAACATGTACACACCGCTCCATGCCATCCAACTCATGCTTGGTCGGCCATTCCCTTGCCCTTACCTGCACCATAGAGCACCCGTGAGCCAATGCCCAATAAGAAAACTCCACAAACATAGCATATAACAATTCATTTAAGTAAATGCATAACTAAACGAATACAACAGACAATTCACAACAATGGCCTAAGCCGATCAAGGTGTGTTACCAGGCACTAGGTTCATGGTCCTAACCAAGCGGGTGAGTACAACACCTTAGATGACCATGCCATGGAGGCTTGCATTCAGCATGCTCATCACCGATTCAGGCCCTTGTCGATCCTAGCCCTTGCCGCTCAATCACATCACATATATGACATAACAATTACAGAAATTTACACATACACTAAGAACAAATAATCGAGCCATTCGCTGCTCTACGGGCACAAAAAATTTTCTTACCTTGAGTCCCGAGCTGACAGTACAAGGCGATCTCGAGCACGAACCCTAATCTCGAGCCTTAGCGGTAAAACCTAGTCACAACGTAATAATAATAAATAAACATCACAACTTAAACCAATTAAAAACTTTAGAATAATATACTAGCCTCTGAGACCTCGAATTCCACTAAACCGGGTAGTAGATTCCTTCCTGAGCCCTTAAGTTTAAGTTCCTGAGCTTAAAAATATGTTTTGGCTATTTTCCTTAATTTGAGCACGGCTCAGCCCATAGGGCCACGGCGAGTCAGAGAGCCCAAGGCTCTCACTTGGGAGACACAGGTCGCGACGCACTCCAACCCACGCCGCGACGCTTAGGTAATTTCAGAGAACCTTCAAGGCCCTCTCACGCACACTGGTCACGGCGCTTGAAGAACAGCGTCGTGGCTCGAGCTCGAAACCCATAATTCCCCAGCGTTTACCTGTTACCCGGTAAATCCCGAATACACGCTAAGTTCCCAAAATACTCCTAGGCTTACCCCAAGTCGGGTATTTGACCTCGTTGTGACTATTCCGCTAATCTACCCACTAGGGCTGCCTCGAGCCCAATATCGCGAATAGACCCAATCATAACACACACATAATTACATTTAAGCCTTTAATGGGCCAAAATTACAAATATGCCTTTATTAACAAAAACGGGCCCACATGCATATTTAATACACCTAAACATGCATATATATTCACATTATAATATAACTCAAGTAATCAAGTAATGATACACATATATCACAATTAATTCACCTAATAGTGCAATTAAACCATTTATTGCCCTCTCGCACACTAATCAAGGCACTAAGTCTTATTAGCAAATTTGAGACGTTATAGGGCCAATGCCCAACCTGAGGTGCATATGCCAATTTTCTTACCTTGTGTCAGAAGCGAGAATCACAAAGACTTTGAGTGCGATCCTTTCACGAGCTGATGGACCCAAAACGGGTATGTTTTAAATATTTATACTCGCAAGCGCACGAATCGTATATGGAATATAGTGTTCGTGTAAGCACGAGATCGAACCCAAATGAGTTGTCTAAAATAAAAAAGAAAACTATTTTAAATCAAAAGTAATAAATTCTAACCTAGCTCCAAAGATTGATGAGTTTTAATATTATGAACATGAAATAAAAGATTGAAAAATAAAGTTATTTAAGATAATAAAAATAAACCAATACTGATTTGAAAATAAGTGTTAAAAGAAAAGATTATTAAGATACTAGAATCCACAAAATGTAAGTTTAATAATATTTATTAGTATATTAATTCCCAAGTTTTAGTAATAGTTAAAATAATTCAAACTATCATTTTCCAAATAGATTTATAATTTTAAGCACAAATTACTTCTAAAAAGATAGGATTTTTCTTCACTTTTCAAAATTATAATTTCAAAGCATTTAATGTAAATCAATCTAATGAAATAACATATAAATCAATGAACATTATTTATAAGGCAAAACATAATATTTTTGTTCTAAGCATGGATGTGTACAATTTAATGACACATCTTATAAAAAGAATATTATGTTTTTGCACTAATGAAGAACAAAGTGTAAATATGTGCTAACAATCCAAAATACATGACATTTAAGATGAAAGAAGATATTTGAAGAAGAAAAATCCATAAACTTTGTTGCATTACAAGGGAAATCAACATACAACATAAATATTACCTAGTTACAAGTTGCTTCATCATGATCTTAATAATCTTATGAAAAAGATTAGAAGCACATAACTAGAGTAGAAATTACAAAATAAATGACATACATACTTGCAAATGCTCTTGAAAAACACAAAATGGAAGAGAGGATGGTAGAGAGAAAATGGGAGAAAAGAAGATGGTAACTAAAAATTAAGCATCCTAAAATGGTCTTAAAACTCCATATTTATAGCCAAAGTGAGGCTATTAATATAATCAATTTAAATTAATTAAATTGATTAGATTAATTAAATAAAATAAATATGGTATGTAGAGGTAAATTATAGGGTGTAATGATGATGTTATGGTGAAAAATGTGTAGGAAAATGGGTAAAAAGTGTGGCATTTTTAGACAAAAGGGACAAAAAGTACATTGTGGGCTCAAGAATTGGTGGCTTTGGTTATTGGGCGGCTGTAATAGGCTCATGGTAGTCTTGGGCGTGTGGGCCTTGCTGCTGAGGAGGAAGCCCAAGCGCAGAAGCTGCTGGAGCTGTGGTGTGCTAGGCGGTTGACAGCTAGCTGGGTGATGTTGGTGAGGGAGCTTCGGCTGGGGGCAAGAGCCAGGCAGTTGGAGAGGCTGCTGAAGGGCTGAAGGCAGGAGGGAGCTGGATCCGACCGTGGGCCTGGGCTGGGCGGATTGGGCCGTGGGCCTTGTTGCTGAAATGTTGATTTCAGCTTTGCCATTTTTTTCCTTTCTTTCCATGAAAATGCCATCTCTTTTCTTTCATTTTTCTTGCTTTTCAAGAGCTCAAAAACAACATTCTTCCCTACAAAATAATCACAAACTAAATTAAAATTGAATATTTTCACTAATAAAATATACCATATAACTTCCATGAAAATATTAATTAAAATTTAATTTACTTAAACATTTAAACTCAAAATTGCATCTTTTTACTCCTAACTTAAAATTATTAATTTTAAATAATTAAATTATAACATTTTACAATAATATAACTATAAAAATACACAAAAATATATAAAATCAAAATAAACCCAATAAATTCAAAATTACTTTAAAACTTAATAAATCAATTAAAAACTCAAGATTTAAGCAACAATTAGCACATAAAAAGTGGTAAAATGACTCTATTTTGTAGAGTTATCATGAGCCTCTCGGAAACCCTAGTCACAACAATAAGGTGTATGTTTAGTTTCCCTTAAACCACAACCCGTCATAATTTCTTTATAAACTTCACTAGGATCAAAATACACTTTAAACATGCCCCATAATGTCCTAGGAACCTTAGCTTATGATTCCCCAAGGTTACTTTAACGTCCTGAATTCCCTAATATGGCTTAGTGCCTTGATTAGGGGGTCAGGAGGGCAATAATTAGTTTATTGTATTATTATGTGATAATATGCATGATTATGTGAGTTGTATTATTATATGGCTGTATTTGCATGCATGTGGGCTCATTTCTTATTAGAATGACATTTTTGTAATTTTGGCCTGTTGATGACATATTTGTATATTTGTGTGTATATGGATTGAAACCACATTATTATGTGGATATATTTGGATTGTTTGGCACGAGACGATCCTAGCGAGCAAAGTAGCAATTTAGTCATAACGAGGTCAAATACCCGGCTCGGGGCGAGCCTAGGGATATTTGGTAATTTAGTACATTACTGGGATTGATCGGGTAATGGGAAATTGTTTGGTAATTATTTGAGGATATTGGAATTAATGAGAATTATATGGCGTTAATTAGGATTAATAGGGTATATGGCTAATGACAAAATTGCCCTAAGGGCTTTGAGAGAATGATTTGGTCCTAGGGGCAATTAGGTCTTTTTGTGCCAAAGCTAGTGACTTAGTCACTCTTTCCTTTGGCTAAAGGAAACCAAAAAAAAAAAAAAAAACTGAGTAAGCATACCATCTTCACTCTCTCAGTCGTGCAGCACGTTTTCTCTCTCTCTCTCTCTCTCTTAGCTTTGAGGTTTTATTGAGTTTTGAGGAAGAAAGCTTAGAAGTTTGAGGCTTAAGCTGGGGACTTGGTTAGGAGAGCTTAAAGATTGGATTCCATCACTGAGGTAAGCTCTAACCCCTCTTTTGATTCAAGATTTTTCTGGGTTTAAGGGTGTTCTTGAGCTTCAAAGCTCAAGTATGGAATTTTCTGTGTTGATGGGTTTTTGATCAAGTGTAAACTTGGGTTTTATCGAGGTTAGTGTATTGATGAGGTTCTGAGGTTAAATTGTGAGTTTGGATTGTGTTTAGATGAGGTTTTGGTGACTTGAATTCATGGGAAAACGCAGGGGATTTTGGGTTCGTAGGTTGGCGCCCCAACGCTGGTTTTGGGCGCCCCAGCGTTAGGCAAGGGAAGCCAAAGGGGTGCTCTCTGACTTGGCTGGTGCCCCAGCGCCATCCTTGGGTGCCCCAGTGCTATACCTATTTCAGCAGAGCTCATATTTAGAGCTTGGGAGAACTTGGGGGGCTTGGGGGATGGTTCCACCACCCCGTTGGGTGGGATTGGAAGTCCCGAGAGCGTGGGAGTGGTCCCGAAGTTTGTTTTTAGAGATTGAATCTTAATGAGATTATTATTTATGGTTGTGACTAGGTTACCACTAGAGCTCGGGACAAGATCGTGCTCAAGGGTCGTGTATATTTAACTTGTGCCCAGACCAAAGGTAAGAAAACTGCACCCAATATATGATGTACATGATTAGGGCTTGGCCTGAATGTTGAATATAGATTTGATTAAGGCTTGGACCCTTGTAAATGCGCATGATTATGATTATGCCTGTGATTGTTGATCAATCATGTTGAATGCTCTATATCTGGATATTTTGTATATGATATATGCTTGTTTGCATTATCTGATTGAGAAAAGCATTGACTTATAAGTCAAGGACAGCAATAGCGCTGAGTGCTGGTCGAAAAACATTGACTTATGAGTCAA
This sequence comes from Humulus lupulus, assembly GCF_963169125.1. NCBI lineage: Eukaryota > Viridiplantae > Streptophyta > Magnoliopsida > Rosales > Cannabaceae > Humulus > Humulus lupulus. The sequence continues at coordinate 30,200,521 of NC_084797.1, forward strand.
GGACGACAATAACACTGGTTGAAAAGCATTGACTTATAAGTCAAGGGCGACAATAGCGCTCTGAGCGCTGGTCGATATGGTTAGACCTAATCAGGAGCGCATTATACGCTTGTCCGACCCATTGGTCATGGAAAATTAAGCGCCAGGTATGCTGGGCCAGCTCTAAGGCTGGTTATACAGAGGATAGGGCAATGGACCCCGGGGTGACTTATTAGTCCCATGTCCTAGGGTGATGAAGCCCCGATATGATTTATAAATCATATGATTTTGGCACTGGGCCCCAGTATGATTCATTAATCATGTAATTAGGGCATCTGGCCCCATATGACATTGTAGTCATTTATATGAACAGTATGCATGCATAAGTAGGGTTATTACTACTAGTCATGCTTATTATGATTTGGTAATGTGTTATTAACTGCTTATGAGCATGTTTAAGTTTTCTTGTTGGGTCTTGGCTCACGGGTACTATGTGGTGCTAGTGACGTGTATATATGCGACCGCTTGATCACCACGACCAAGGTTTCTCAGAGGAACTAGGGTTAAACCCTATTTTTTCCGCTTAGGTCGGCGGGTTGAAACTTTGAGTTGTAGTTACCCTTTTGGAATTGTAAACAACTTTGTAAACGTTTATTATGGGATCCCATGTACAGTTTAACATTTTGATGAAATATCTATCCCTTTTGACCAAAATTTTTAACCCTGGACTGTCAATCACATTTAGTTGCACGATTATGGCTAAATGACTCGTTTAGCGAGTTTAGCACTATTTAAAATACACAGTGTAATTGTCTTGGCTAACTAGGGCGTTACAGTCACCCATCGAAAGCCATTTAAAATAACCCTAAAACATGGTTGTCAGCATGGGCAGGTCGACCGCCTAGCCAAAAATGGCCAAGCCTGCCAAAACTGTAGGCCGATCGACCGGGTGCCCTAAGCTAGTCGACCGACGCAAGTTAGAGAACAAAACCTGCATTTTTTCATATTTTCAAACTTACCCAATTTCGATCCAAACCTGTTTTCAGCAGGTTACAAGCATAATTTTCACCTTAAATCAGATATACAACATCAAACACATGACTTAGGCACCTTATAAACCTCAAATTTCAAATTCTAAGCAAGAATTGAAATTCTAGGGTTCTAAACCCAATTTTTCCCCAATCCGAAATATCAACCTAAATTAATGGATTCCATTATGAAATCGAGCTTTAGAACAACTAATGAACATGTTTATAATCTCCATATGCCACCCAAACCAGCTAAAGCCAACAAGTTATGAAAATTGAACCAAATCCTCAAAATTTCTCAAGAAAAAGAGAAGAACTAGGTGAAAAACAAGGAGAATAATTCTTACCCCTTCTCTAAATTTCAAAATCCCCAAGTGTGGTGATGATCTAGGCAGCCTCTTGTCCCTTCCTTTGATGTTAAATTCCCTTCTAGAATCCTCAAAAATTCAATGATCAAGAACCAAGCCTTGGTGTCTTAGTGTTTGAGAACTTTCAAAAGAACCAAGAAAGAAGAGGAAAAACGGTCTAGAATGTACAAGGGAAGTGCTTCAGAATTTAGTCAAAATTTGTCTCATCATTGGTCAAATGACCATTTTTCTCTCACACTCTCTTAACCTTAAAGCTAACCCCCAATGGAATTTTAGCCATTTGCCTAGAAACCTTATTACACCACTAATCTCCAAATTACCATCTAATCCATCAAATACAACTATTTCACCAATTTATTTCATTACCAATAAATCTCAAAATATTAATATTCCCAAAATACCCCTTGGCTCAACCCGAGCCTAGGGGTGAACATTTGACCCGCAATACTCGACCAACCCACCCTACCCAAGTTTGAGAAACCCATTTTTTTAAAACCTGAAAAATTTGGGTTAAACCCGATCCAATCTGAGTATATGTCGGGTCGGGTCGGGTTCAGGTTTGTGTATTGATATATGTTCGGGTTTGGGTTAAACCCAAAACCCGATTATAATCCAAATAAAAAAAAGAAGAACTAAACCTAAGCTTCTAAACATTTCTAACCCTAAACCTAAAATTGATAAGTGCTTTCCTCTCTCTCTTTCTCTCTCTTTTCTCTTTCTCTTCGCCGACTCCGAGTCGCAATACCCCAAAACCAACCCTTCCCCCTCTCGATCGATTGATCCAAGTTCGTCCCCTTCCTCTCATCGGCCGATGACAGTAATAATGAAGAGACCCCATCCTGTCTCTCGAATATGTTTTATGAATTAAGCTTTTAGGGATTTTTGTTTCATAATTTTCATATGAATCGTATGAATGACTTTAGTATATGAATTAATATCATGTTTCAATAATTTTTGCTTCAAAATTTGTTTTAAAATTAAGCTTTTAGGATTTTTGTTTCATAATTTTCATATGGAATTATGGATGATAAAACATGATAATTTTAACCAAAAATATTGAACAAATTGGCTTTTACAAGTTTCTCTCAAGTTATTTTTGGTGAAAAAAACATGTCAAAAGTAAAAAATAATTATAAAAAATTGGCATTTTTGAATTTTTTTTTTTTATCAAAACATAAAAAATCCCAAATCTAAAATAGGCCCAACAAAGCCTGAAACCCACACACACCCGACCCGTTCAAACCAGAAATCAGAAAATGTACAAAATCTGAAAAACCATCAGATCAGGTTCGATATCTTCCCACATCCGAAACCCGTAAAACTCGAACCAGATACATCCGAAACTCGCAAATCCGACCCATGTGTAGCCTTACCCGAGCTAAGATTTATCCCCATTGTGACTTTTCCACTAAAATGCTCGAAAGGATCCACTCATGTCGAACATCACATGTATATCCACATAATAATGTGGTCTCAAGCACATAACACATAATAGTTACATGTATACCCTCAATGAGTCAAAATTATGAAAAATGTCCATTTTAACAAAAACAAGTCTTTAAACACATTTAATACACATATTCATGCAAAACAATCATATAATAATGCAACTCATATAAAATACCCCACGTGCCCTTCAGATACGCTAATCAAAGTACTAAACCTCATTAGGAGTTTTTGGATGCTACACCAAGGTACTTCTATGATATTAAATAAAGTAACATGCTATATACCAAATCAAAATTTTCAAATCTCATTTTATTATTTGGTTCCAGGTTACTTTCAAGTGATTTTGTTTTTGTTTTTCATGTATGTTTTTTTTTTTTTTAGATATTAGGTTACATTTTTCACTTCCAATTTTTTTTTTTTTTTTGCGAAATTAGTTGAGGCTCACTAGGTTCCAGGTTACTTTATTAAGTTAAAAAATGAAAAAAAAAATCAAGAAATCGAGTGAAGTGAGCAATTGGGTGGAATTAGAACTCCAACAAATTTTTAATTTGAGTAATTATTGTTTTCATCACATTTTCCCTCATAATGAATTAATACTTTAATGAAATACATTCATGAAACATAGAAAATATTAAATAAATAAGAAATTGTAGGTACCATGATACTTAATTGAGCAAAACAATGCATAAAAACGACTGATATGGTACTGTTGTCCGTGTTTTTGCCACACGACACATGGCAATTAGGAGTAATTAGCGATAAGTCATGAAGTTCTCAGAGTGTGAGCTCTTCCAAGAAATCCAATTCAGCCAAGTTGTGGATGTCTCCAAGTAAGGCCATGCCCCGAGGTCTGCCCTCGAGGCGAGAATGTCTCCAGGTGAGGCCACGCCTCGAGCCAATCTCCAAATCATGGATGTCTTTGAGTGAGGCCACACATCGAGGCTTGTCCTCAAGGCAAGGATGTCTTCAGGTGAGGTCATGTCCTCTGAGGCTCTCTTCACTCGCCCATCTCTTAGGTCCAGTATCTGGTCCTCAGACCTGTAGTTGATGTCAGGTGTCAGTCACTGCGGGTATAGGCCACCAGAGGATCATCTGACAACTTTTGTTGAGCCTCGATTAGTGGTGTCGAGTTTGTACCCTCGATAATCGTCATTTCCCACAATACCGCCTGACACGGGCAAACATGTGTCGCACCTTGACAGTCAGAGATATGTTCCCCATAAAGTTGGTAGGCGACTTTCTGCAATGGGCCCCGTGCAATCCGCCTAGGTCATAGTCTTTATTTAGTACAACTCATTTTGTATTAATTTAGTATTAATACCCCCGAATGTAGGAATTTGTATTAATGATATATGATTAACATTAATGACCCCAACCTCTATAAATAGGACTGGGGTATCTCCTTGTAAATGGTTCAGATTTTTAGAGAGAGAAACTCTATAACTCAGTGCAATATATACGCTGCCTGAGAACCACCATTGAAGCTTGCTAAAACAATCTTCAAGCTCACTAAATACCATAGACTCGTGGACTAGGACTCTTTTGTAGCCTGAAACCCATAAAACCCTTGTGTTCTTTTGTATTATTTTCTTTATACTCTTAAATTTAGTTGATGGAAAAAAAGGCAGTCAACATTTTGGTACTTTCGTTGAGAGCTTGGAGAAGCTTGAAGAACATAGTCATGGTGACCACTCAGAGAAACGCACCAGACGATGTAGCTCCTCTTGCCGGAGTCAAGGGAGGAGAAATCAGCCTTCCACCACCGCAGGACCTCCCTGAGATGGTGGAAGACTACGATAAAAATGTCGAATACGACGACATGGATGACGAGTATTATGAGGAGGAATACCACCAGCCCATGGACGTGGAGGAGATGCCAGAAGTGGTAACGCTCCGTGACTAGGTGGCCACTCAGCAGTGAAAACTCGACACCCATGAGGGTAATATCGGCGCCCTACAGGAGATGTGTTAACGCCATGAGGGCTACTCTGGCGGTCCAAGGGCTGCAAGTGGACCTCCCTGGCAAAGTACCATCTAGGAAGCTAGTTGGTGTGCCACTTGTGCACCCAGATGAAGTGCTACCTGTCGACCTAGCTAGTGTGCCTCTAGAGCACCCGACTGATGTAGCGCAAGATTCGCTAGCTGGTGTGCCCCTCATGCACCCAGCTGGAATTGGAGCCCCACCGATGCCACATGATCGTGGCAAGGGTAAGATCGAAAACAACCCTGCTCCCAAGAAAAAGAAGGCTCGTCAGAATCCCGAAGACAACCAAGCCCCGAAGCCAACTAGTAAGGGTAAAGGCCTAGGTGCCCGAGGACATCGCCAGGCCGTTAGTGCCCGTGGTGTTGGTATTAAAAGAGCAAATCAAAGATACGCAATGGGAAATGGGCCCTTTTTGAATAGTTATTAATACCTGTTAAGATCATACACACACACACACACACATATATATATATATATATTACATCACATACAATCAGATTAGAGATTACCTCTCCTAGCCTATCAAGTATCATTGAATCTTTTTGTATAAAATCAACGATCTTCCTATCCAAGTTCTGAAAGCTCACACCTTGATCTTCAAGACCAATCCTCAAACACACAAGGACATGTGTGGGCACGTAGGATTCAAAAGGTTGATTTATGACTCTTTAGATGTACTCAGCACATGAGATCTAGAGATGTTTGACAGAGAGAAGAGGAATTGAATAGTTTTTAAGTTTAGGAAAGCTATCGCTACTGCCTTAAAGAAAGAGTTTGACAGTATATGAAAACAATAATCTTGAAAAGTATCACTTCTTTTCAGGTTTATAAAGATAATTAACTAATTTAATTAATCTTTGTTTTATTAAAATAAAACTGATCAATTACAACCTTATTTAATTATTTAATTTAAATCATATTTAAAAATAATAATTAAATATAAATAAATAAATAAAACAAATTATTTAAAATTCAAATTTCAAATCCCAGGGATAGGAAATCCCTGTGTTGTGCCACACTCACTGTACAGTGAGTGTGTCGACCACACCATTTGGGTTAGCCCTAATTGTTGACGCCATTTTTCATCAACTTAAATTTGAAGAGCACTAAACAATATATCAGAAAAGAAGAAAAGAACAATAGGATTTTTACGTGGTTCAGCAGTTAAAATCTGCCTAGTCCACGAGTTAATATTATTGATTCATAATACTCTCTCAAACTTTCTTAGAGCAATTCAACAAAGTATTCCCAGTACCCTTTTTTCCCTCCATACAAATGAAAACTACCAGGCTATTTATAGACCTGGTAAGGAGAATATCTTCCACTAATTCAGGGAAGTTACAATCAATCAAATTTGAAATAAATGTAAATATATACATTAATTACATAATATCCCATGATAATTGAGATTTAATATCTGATAACAACGAATCCCTAAGGAATAGGGATTTCCTAACTGTCATGCGCAAAACACGTTGCTGATCTCAAATGCAAGGTCAACGCGCCTTCGAGATCAACCAAGAATTCGAGCTCGTTATTTCAATCAGCCTCTCCTCACCTTGTGGTTTCTTCGAACTCAGTCTTCGGAGACCAATGCCTTCGAGCTTGCAACTAAGGCTCGAATAGCACCCACATGCTCTAGAGAGGATTCTTTCTTTCGAGTTTGAAACTTAAGCTCGAACCTTTCAACTTGTGCTCGATCACCAACAACAACAGATCATGAATCACCTATTTATACTTGTTCATCCAATGCTTGTTATTTTCGAGCTTACACTTTTCTAGCCTACATTTTGAGGCTCATTTGTTCATTCTTGAAATTTGGATGTAACATTTTGTCCCCCCAAAAGTGTTGGTTCGAATCCTATGAGAAGGAAACTTTTGAACTTCACTTTCAAACAACGTGCCCACCTATCTCACTCAAGTGCGGACATGTGTCGCTTGGGGATTGCATACTAAGTGTACTCGAGTACCTTCCTATTTTGCACACGTTCTTTCCTAAGACCTTTTTGCCGCCAGTTTCCATAATTAAATATGATCCTTTGGATCATCTTTTAATCCAAATCAATAGCCCAGATCCTTTCAACCTTTGACATCCCCACTGGGGTATATATATATATACACCCTCTTCATCTTCATCACTCTCATTTTCACTCCTCAGAAAGCACGAACCAGAGAGAAAAAAGAAAAAAACCAAGATTTTCTTTGCATGTTCTCTAAGCCAAAGAAGCAAAGAAATCCCAGTACCTTCGACTTTGTGGGATCATTCCTGCTTCCCATTCTTCAGTGATGATCTCCTCATTCTCGCGAACAAATTTGTGTAAGCTTTCTGATCATTATATATATTTTCCTATCCTTTTTTTTTATTTTATGCGTTTCATTTGTTTCTGATAATGGCCTTTTGGTTTTTACCAGATTTTTAAGGATTCACCCTTGCATTAGACAAGTTTGTGATTTAGGTAGATTTGGAGTGATTAGAATCACAGTTTAGACCACAAATTTTTTTGGTAGAAACATGTAAAAATGGAGTTTTTTAGGTAATGGGGTACTTTGGTCATGGGTTTCGTGTGGCTTAAAAAATAAGGTTTTGGTTTAGGGTTTTAATGAACGAATCCCGAAAACATCTCATTTTCGGGTAACTACCAACTTTTTCCCTGGAAATCTGGGATTCTTTTAAACTGGTAGTAACTGCCCCACTCTCGCGTGGGTGCACTCTTGATGCCTCGTACTTTACAATAGTTCGGGGTGGTCATTTGAATTAACCTCGCTCTTTCGAGCCTTCAAGCTCGATTGAGGCAATCTCATTATCTCGAGCTTGCAAACTTGAGTTATCAAGATAAATTTTCCATTTTTTTTAAAATTATGGGCCCTCACCTTTTTATTTCTTGTTAGACGTCGCAGTCTTCAGAGAATTGGTGGGGTCCTGAGCTTTCCATCCCTTACCATCCCTCAACCCCCGGACCTAAATCACCTTTCACATGAAATCAGCGATTGATTCGCGAGTACAAGGAACAGTGTGAGCAAGAAGACATGTGAGCTCACTTCCGATGTCAAATCGACGAGGTCGGGAAAGAAAATGGAAAAGACTCCGAGTTGCAACCTATTACGACCAGGATCCCGAAGTCCGGCCTATTCCATTAGACCCCAAACTCAAGTCACCATAGCCTTTTCACCTGGTGAGCTCTTATTCACTCTGATGGAAAAATACTTCAAAATAACCATCCACCTCCCAGACCCTCTCAATCCCTACCTCGAAGGAGGATTTTTTTCGAGGTTGAGCACTACCGGAGCTCAGTTACCTTCACCAACCACATCTCTGAGCTGCTGGCCTACCATGGCCTTAAACTATCTGGTACGCTGATGTATCTCTTGCAACCTCCAACGAAAGAAGTTACTACGCCCTGGGAGATGGAAATCTTGATCGGAAGGTCAAGCTTGCCGCCTGGAGCCGCGAGCACATGAGGGTTAGGGCCCTGCTGCCCCTAAAGGATTACTTTAGGAATTTTTTGGATTATGTAGGCATCGCCCCCTTCCAACTCCAAATCAACTTTTTCAGAGTTTTATTAGCTCTGAGGTCGTTGTACCATGAGATGAAGTGGGACGGGCCGTCAGCTCAAAAGATCTTATATCTTTTTTTCCTAACCTCTCTCGAGCTCATGGAGGAGAATGGTTTTCCTATTTATCGAGCTACCCGAAGGAGAAGTAGTTGTTCGAGGACATCCCAAAAAATCCTCCCAATTTCAAGACGATATTTTTCTAGACAGATGGGCTCGCTCCTTCCCAGTACTACTCCTTCCAACACATTCGTAAGTAATTCAACACTCGTTTTTTTTCTTCTATTTTCCTTTGAATTGTTGGGGTCGAAATATTTATTCCACTCTTGCTTGCAGCCACCTATCACCGGCCTACTCCAACAAAAGCCATGAAAGAACACATGGCGACAATTCTTCAGCTCCCATATGGTTTAAAATCCCTCACCTATCTCCTCCATGAAGACAAGCTTTGAGCTTGTGGCCTCTTAGGTGAAGGCGAGTCCACAGACGACTCAGGGATTCGCAAGTACTCAAGGTGAGAAGACGTGCCAATCCCTACCGCCAAACTTCCCCCAGGAGGAGGCCTTCAGGCTCGCAAGCCCGTGCCACCGCCTCCCATCTACATGAGCGACCAATCTCTAGCAATGAAGCCCACGATGAGGCCTCAACGAGCTCGATGGATGGAGGTAAAGTAGTGTTGGATCATTCCATGTGGTCTCCATCATTACTTAAGCACGAGCCTGACGTAATGATCCTCTTTGAGTACCGCAGGGATAACTTCTTAGCATGGCTGAGGGTAGACCTTAGAGTCCGTAGGTTTGATAGTTGGCTAGGAAAATACCAGACCACGTATAGTATAAATGAGGTCTGCGATGGGGTAGTTGTACAATATGGGACCAACATTTATAGGGACCTATCGATACTATCCCCCACCTATAGAGAGGGGACCGCCTTAGAGTCATCAGTGTTGGAAATGTGCCCTGAAAGCATATGTAGTAGACATTGTTTTATGAAATAAATAAATAAATTGAATTTGTTATGCATATATTTTATGGACTATATTATTCTGTGATAATATTATGTAAATATCAGGAAAATTCCTACGTTCATATATGTGATCTCAAACATGTATTGGTACGAGAGGATTGTGTTTGAGATAAATGAACTTGAATAGTTCGCAGTAAAATAAAGTTATGGAATCTTTAGATTAATTACTGCAAGTACGGTCTACTAGTATTATGAATACATGTGATCTAGATCCGGATCACTAGTGTGGTAGGACACTTTAGTGGAGGTGCTTTATATATTATGAAATATATAGAACTGGACCAGATATGTTTATTAATACTTAGTTAAATACTATTTCGAAGTATTAATTAAATATATCAACTGATGATCATATACAAATAGATCTTAATCTTGAAGTTACTATGAACTCCTGTTTATGTTATATGAGTTCTTTGATTCACTTGTTAGGGTCTGTCAGAATGATCAGGCTAGAAACTTTTGTTTTGGGAACTCATTAATATAGATGGCTAGGGACATAGTATACAGATATGGAATCTATGCCTTCTCACAAGAGATTGAATGATGGTTCTCTTAAGGGTTGACTTTTGGGACTGAAAGGTTATTGGGCTCAAATTCATAATTTAGTTATGAATTAACCTTCACTAGTAGAGTCAATGGTACTTAAGGAAACAAGAGATAATTAAAAGGGTAAAATGGTAATTTTATTCTCGATTAATTATGAACCATTATTAGAGGGTCAAGTTGTATGCAATGAATATATCAATGGACGCTTTATGATTATAAAGTACTCAGTAAATGAAATGTCTATAATTACAAGAGTGCAGTCTCATATTTATAGTGGAATAATCATGAGATTAATAAATTAAGATTATTTAATTAAAGAGTTTAATTAATAATCTCAAATTTATTGGAGCTTGGAATTATAGGTCCATAGGTCCCCATAGCGGCTCTATCAACACTGTTCAAGGTAAGAGTTGATATGAAGGGAAAATAGTTTAAAGACATATTTAAGAAGAAATTTGTTCTTCAGGCCAAATATGCAATTATATGATAATAGTGATTAATTAATTAATTACAAATTAGTTGTAGTTAACAAAATTAATTAATGTTTAATTATTGTATAATTTTTGAAATTATATTAAATAATTAAATTAATTTCTAAATTTAATTAAATAATTAATTAATTAATTATAATTTTCGAAATTATAATAAATTAAATATTTATTTTCGAAAATTTTGGATTTAATTAATTGGTAGAATTAATTAAATATCTTTACTTGAGTGGGAGATAATAATCTGATAAGTTCAAATTGAATTTGAATTTAAAAGATTAATATTTATTCAAATAATTAATTATATTTGATAATTAATTTGAATTCAAATTTGAATTAGTTATCAGGTTGTTAGATCTTATCTGACAAAGTAGTTTGAATAAATAATTAAATAAAAATTGAAAAACCAACATCCCTAAAAATTAGGAAGGCTACACGTTCACACACAGTCCGACTGTGTGTGGCGTGTAGGGCAATTTTCAGGGATGAGATTTTCATTTTTATTTATTAATTAATGGATAATTCAAAAATTGGTTTTTGGATTTTTTCATTAATAGAATAATTAATTAATTAAAAAGTAAATTATAAAATGGTTACAGATTTTTTTTTTTAAATTTGAATATTTTCTTTTAAGTATGACTAATCAGAAAAATATTCAGATATGTGTGTGTGAGACAACTCTGAACATTCGCTCTGTGAAAAATAGAACGATAGTTTTCTCTCCCTGAAAATAAAGAACCAATTCTCAGGCCTATTCTCTTGATCTCATGAGTTGAGTACATCAAGTAGAATCACAAATAAACTATCCTTCATTCTCTAAGTGCCCACACATTTCTTGAGGTGTAGAGAACGCTTTGGAAGATCTTGGTGTGAGTACGTGGGAGCGGCTTGGATAGGAAGATCGTTCTAAATACGAAAAGATAGCAAGGACACTTGATAGGCTTCAAGAGGTATGGTTTCTATTATTATCTTGCTTATGATTAATGTATGTATATTAATGGATCCGCATATTTAAAGGTAGTTTAAATATGTTACAAAATTTTTGTTGTACATTGGGCCAACCACACCACCATTCCACTGCGTATTAGGAAACTCGTTCCTAACAATCAGAAGACAAGGGATTTCTTAGTCCCTGAGCTCAAGCTTGGCCGAAATGACCAGTTAGGTTTCTTTTATCTTGGAGTCTCGCTTCTTATGACAACCTTGTTCGATTGCTTACATACTATCCTTTCCCTTTCTCAGGTGACAGGATTCAGACTTAGACAACGTTCTTAACAAGCCTGTGGCCTTGAGGGAAAACAAACGCCAACAGGTGTCCCAGAAGGGAGGTCGCCCCTCCAAACTCACCAAGAAAACCGAAGTGGTCCCCTCGGCCCAAGTGCCGTTAGACCCAGGCCAGGTTGCTGAGCTCACAGCGCCCTCCGAGGTTGTGCCTCCCCTGTAGCTCAACCAAATCAAGCCCAAGCTCCTACCTGAGACCGCTTCCTGTCGATCTCGACTTATGTGCCCGAGTTTGTAGTAGACAGCGCTGCTGGAACCCCTTGGGTCAACCTCGGTTCTGATGCTTTGACCCGTGTGGGTCAAAGTTCCAGCAACCTCGGGGCCCCTCCGTGGGAATTTCTGACCTCCTGCTGAGATGCCAACACTCTTTTCGAAAAGAGTGGCGAGCTGTTTTCCACGGTTAGTTATTTTTGCCTAGCCCCCTACTCCTGTACTAATTTTGATTTGTGATTTTTTGACTTTTACCTTTTTTTTTTTTGTAGGCATTCATATCCTTTGTTCAACATAATTTCATGCTGAATAGCGAGGTTATAGCGAGCAAAGCACTTGCCTAGGAGGCCCGAGATGCCCAGCTGAGGCTCGAAGATGACCTTAAGAAAGCCTGGTTCGAAATTGAAGCGAGGGATGCGGAGATCAAAAGGATTCCCGAGCTTGAGTCCAAGCTGGATGCAACCTCGAGGGAGGTCCAGGCCAGGGACTCCGAGATCAGGAAGAGTCGGGAGCTCAATGCCAAGCTGGAAGAGGAGAAGAAGATGACCTTTGAGGTTATCGAGGGTGAGAAGGCTCGTCTTCTCGAGAAGTTTAAGACCAAAAAAGATTGCGCCGTAGACATGGCAATGTATCAGATTTGGGCTAACAAGCCTGACCTTGATAGTTGATACTGGCTTCCTTGCTGGCCTGGAGACCAGATTTATTGCCAAATGGCAGGCTCGACTCAAGAAGGAAGAGGCCAGGCTCGATGCTGAAGAGGTGGTGGAGGCTTCCGGGTAATGTGGCTGAGGAGACACATAATCCTTGAAGTCCAAGTCATGGGATGCGACCCATTTTTGTTTTTCATTGTAACTATATTTTTTGTGCCCTTGGGGCAAAGGAAATTTACAGCTCGAGTCTGAGATATTTTGATTATCTTATGACTGTTTATATTTTAATAGTAGTTTTTATGCTTTCAACTTTCTAGCTTGAAAATCTTTTTACACATTATCTACCTTTAGCTTTTTGCCTTAAAATTATACATCATATCTTTGGGTCAAAATATTTCAAGCATCCTATTATTAAGGACCTGCTTTAAACTTGTTTATTTGCACAAATATATGTTGGGTTTAAGTTCAAATTTCAATACATTCATGCATAGTTTATTCGAAATTCCCATGCTCGACTTCGTTATTGTCAAGGTCAAACTTTACTTTTACCACGTATTTAAAAAAAAAATACTCAAATGGTATGTAACCTTGTTAGTCTAGTTATATTTTGTTTTTCTAGTTACTTTTCCTCATCCTCGAGTATGACCTCGAGGTTGCAAGGTAAAAACTTATTTGCAAAAATTTCCAGCCCTATTCTCGACTTATGTTTCTTGGTTGGTTTATCTAGAATTCCAACTTTTGATTGTGTCGATTAGGTCTTCCTGGTTTGTTCAAGACTTGTTTAATTCGTGTTTGGTTAACAATCCATACATTGCTATTTAGAGTTTATTTCTACTTATGTTATATTTTATCAAGTCTATGGTATGATTGTATACCACTTATGCCCCCTTAGTATCCTAAGATTGTAATCTTAGGTTATTGAATTTTGAGGGCTTGCAAAAAAGTATAACAATAAAAATACAACATTTGAATGAAATTTAGTACTTTATTGACAAAAAGCAAAAATCAAATACACGCTTGGTTAATGTAATGCCCCGAATTCTCCGATGTGTTTAATGGCAGGAATAGTAGGCTGGGAGGACCATACTTGTTTAATTATGCCATTAATTGATAGAATGCATGTATATGTGAATTATATTATAATATGATGTTAAATGCATGCATGTGGGTCCATATTTTAATTACAGGGGTGTGATGATAATTTGGCCCGTTGAGGGTATAATTGTATGCATGTCGGTGATATGTTGTTGAGACCACATTATAATGTGGGTTTGTTCGAGCTATTCGGCATGAGACGATCTTAGAATATTGATTAGCGGTCTGGTCATAACGGGTTTAAGTTCGAGGCTCGGGATGAGTCTCGGGGTGATTTTAATGATTAGAGCGTTACCGGGAATCAAAGGGTAACGGGACATGAATTATTGGCGTTTGAGATTATCGAGAATAGCGGGAATTGGAGAGCGTTAATTATGATTAACGAGATAGGTTGGAAAGGACAATTTTTCCCTTGGGAGACTTTAGAAACCCTTAATTGACCTAGGGGTATAATGGTCTTTTTACCCCTAGGATAGATATAAACCCTTTAGGCTGTGAAACAGGGGGAAAACAGAGCAAGTCTTGAAGCTTACCCGTACCTTCCTCCTCCTTCATCTTATTTGTGATTTTTGGTGATCTTGTTGAGGATTCTAGCTTGGGAAGTAGACCTTGGGAGTTTGGGAGAGTGTTCCACCATTGAAGAGCATCACAACCTGAGTTTGAGGTAAGTTTCCAGCCATTAGTTTTCTGGTATGCTCTATTTTGGCTTTAGTTTTCAGCTTGTGATTTCTTTGTGGATAGTTGAAATTAATGAAAGTTTTGGTTGGGGTTTAACTTGGGTTTTGATGAGGAAGTGTTATAGATCAAGTTTAGGGGTTGTATTGGATGTTTGAGTGGTGTTTGAGCTTGGTTTGAAAGGTTGGTTTCAAGGGAAATTGCAAGGGAAGAAAATCCACGGTATTGGCTGAACTGGGGGTTGGGCCGTGGCATGGCCAGGGAGGGCCGCGACCCTTGAAGGGATGCTGAAGGAGGCTACCTCTGTTTGAGGGGTGGGCCGCGGCATGGCCAAGGAGGGCCGCGACCCTTAGTGGCTTTTTGGCCAGAAATGGGTTTTTGGCTCGGGGATGCTAGCCTTAGGCCTCGGGGTCGATCCTACTACCCGGTTTAGTAGTGTTCGATGTCTCGGAGGCTAGGTTTTGGTTTAGGAACCCTTTGTTATTCATTTTATTGATGGAATCCCATAATTGGTTATGACCACGTAACCGTTAAAGGACCAAAAGGTTGATCGTTCTCAAGGGTCGTTCTTATTATTAATTCTCGCTCGAACAGGAGGTAAGAAAACTGCACCCTGTGTAAATATGATATGCGTGATTGTTATTGAGGCATGTTGATTGATAAATGTGGATGTGGATTGCTTGTTAAATACTAGCGAATTTTGATTACTTGTATATGTACTGACTAGTCAGGGATACTGACCTAAGAGTCAGAAATGGCATAACGTCATGAACGCCGAGCCAAATGAAGATTAGATCTAATCGATATCAGCGTTGTGTGTCATTGGTCAAGGTTGAGGCCTCGGGCCTGGCACCTACCATGAATTTGAATTACTTTTGAAATTTCTTAGCCAATTGATCCCAAGATGAGATCGAATTTCTTCTGAATTTATCGAACCCGTTTTTTGTTGGTCCTGTCAGAGTAGTTGGAAATAACATGCACCTGAGCTCATAGCTAATGTTTCTGGCTTGCATGATGGTGTTAAACGTGCTCAGATGGCTGTATAGGTCTGAGTTCCCGTCAAAAGGAGCTACATGGGGTATCTTGAACCTATAAGGGAATGGTGTGTTTGAAATATGTGGAGTGAAAGGCACAAGCTCCTCATTGGAGTCGTTGGCCTTGTCCTTGTTCCTTTCCTCTTGAAGGAACTTGAATGCTCTTTCGAGCTGATTGATTCTCTCCTGGACCAAGTCCATTGGAGGTTGAGCTTGTGCTTGGGGTAGCTGGTTATTGTTTATTAAAACTCCAGCTCCCTGTTTCGGTATAGGGTTATAATTGTTCCCATATATTGGTTGCGCAGGTTCCTTTCGGCTGTTCAAATGTTCACGTAAATCGGGGTTCAGGAGATTAGCTTGCCCCCAGTTCTGGTTCAAATGATCTCGAAGATTAGGATTATTGTTATAATTCCCAGTATTCTTGGGTTCGGTATTATATACGCTTGTATACCTAGTGAGGTTTAAGCTCCCACTCATAAAATTAACGTTTCGTTTTGGTTGAGAGGCTCGATACAAGGTGGATTTTCCACCGACCCTCTTCCTCCAGTTGTTTATGATCTCAACATGTGGTTTCCGGTTGGTTGGGCGACCATATGTCCTCGGGTTGCCTCTCGCTCGGCCCCGTGTCTGGGTCAAGTTCGACGGTTCCCGTCTCGGCTACCACTTCGAGATGGCCTTTGTGGTGCATGCTTCCCTGCCCGATTCCTATTAGGAGCTGGATGGGGTGCCTCTTGAAGTGGTGAGGGGTGTCTTATAGGAGACGATGGATTTCTTATAGGCGATGGTGGTGGTCTTCCATTGTTGGGCCAGGAAGGTCCATAATTGGCCTGAACTAGTTCTAGGTTATTTTTGACAGATTCAGGGTTAGTGCTCCAAGCAACTGGGGGAGCTCGGTTATTCCCTGTTCCCGCAGTTACCTCCACCGTTGGATTGCCAGCAGTATTAGCTTGAGTATTCCTTCCAGGGAGATCATCGCCAATGTTTGCCCTGGGCCTTGGCTGGGTCTGCTGGGCCCCTTGTTCGGTCCTCCTGGCAGCCGTGCTCCCGCAGGGACGCCCTCTGGGCCTCCGAGGTGGCGCTTGGACCTCAGCGTCCTACCTAGCAAATTCTTCATTGCGCCTTGTGGCTTTTGCCAATTGCTGACGCAGTTGGCGATTATCAAATTCCACGATGGGAATGTACCTCTCAGGATTATAATAGAGGTCCTCTTTGGGCCTAGGAGCAGGCGGCTCCCTGAGTCAGATGATGCACTCCACTCGTCTGGGTCGTGGTCTGTTATTGGTTGCTTCCCAGACCTCTGGGGATAATTCTCAATTTGAGGAGTTTGTTCCTCAAGTATTTGGGGCAATGGTCGCTCACCAGCTCTTGGGTTGTTCGCGGTGGCCATTGGCAATGCAGGAGGTTTGTGATTAAACAATACAAATATTTGCTTAATGCTCTCAATGAAAGCACCATTGTTGACGCCGTTTTTCATCAACTTAAATTTGAAGAGCACTAAACAATATATCAGAAAAGAAAAAAAGAACAGTAGGATTTTTACGTGGTTCAACTATTAAAATCTGCCTAGTCCACGAGTCAATATTATTGATTCGTAATACTCTCTCAAAGCTTTCTCGGAGCAATTCAGCAGAGTATTCTCAGTACCAGTTTTTCCCTTCATACAAATGAAAAATATCGGACTATTTATAGACCTGGTTAGGAGACTATCTTCCACTGATTCAGGGAAGTTACGATCAATTATTCAAATTTGAAATAATGTAAATATATACATTCATTACATAATATCCCATGATAATTGGGATTTAATATCTGATAACAACGAATCCCTAAGGAATAGGGATTTCCTAACTGTCACGTGCAAAACGCGTTGCCGATCTCGAATGCAAGGTTAATGCTCTTTCGAGATCGACCAAGACTTCGAGCTCATTATTTTAATCAGCCTCCTCCTCACCTTGTGGTTTCTTCGAACTCAGTCTTTGGAGACCAACGCCTTCGAGCTTGCAACTAAGGCTCGAATAATACCCACATGCTCCAGAGAAGATTCTTTCTTTCGAGTTTGAAACTTAAGCTTGAACCTTTCAACTTGTGCTTGATCGCCAACAACAACAGATCAATAATCACATATTTATACGTGTTCAGCCAATGCTTGTTATTTTCGAGCTTACACTTTTCGAGCCTACATTTCGAGGCTCATTCTCGAAAATTGGATGTAACACTAATTTTCTCATTTGTTTATTTAATTAATATTTAAGATAATATATTTATCCCAAAATAAATATTTGTTAATTCAACATTAACTTTATCTTAAAATATCAGTTTAAAATAAATAAATATCTTATTCTAAATAAGATGATTATTAATCTCTCTTTATACATTATTCCAAACAAGATTAATATTTATTTTAACCTATAATTTTTCAAAATAAAAACTATATAGTTAAATAATTAATCAATTGCCTATAATTATCACATAATTATTTCCTTGCCCTGGAAAACTAATTCATTTTCAATTAAGTCATCTCTACAAACTTTTCTTTTGACATCCATACCCTTGACAATGTAGGGCAGAGGTGATCTGGAGACCATGGACCTATAATATGAAGCTCCAATAAACCAGATTATTAATTAAACTATTTAATCCAATAATCTTATTTATTAATTACAGAGTTTTCTCTTGTTGTCCATTGATATAATCAATAAATGTAATTATGTCCTCCATTTATTCGTTCGTTAATTAGAGCTGGTCAAGATTGTCGTTTTAACCTTCTAATTACCTCTTGATCCTTAAGTACCATTAATTCACTAGTGAATAATTAATCTATAATCAAATTATAGATTTGAGCTCAATAACTATTCGGTTCCAGAATTAACCTTTAAGGGAACCAATATTCGATATGTTAGGAAGGTATGAATTCCATTATTGTAATTCATGTTCCCAACTATTCATGATATTGAATCTCCAAGAAAAAAGTCATCAGCCTCATTATACTAAGAAACCTTAACGAGTGAATCAAAAGATCCAATAAACACAAACAGGAGTTCATGAATACTTATGATTTAGACTGAACTACAAATGATCATCTATTATGATAAGAATCAAATCTTTATATCAAACAGAAAGTTTATAAAGATAATTAATTCTTATCGGTCCAGTCATATATAATCTCTATTATATACAACACCTTTACTAAGATGTCTATCCACATTAGTAATCCGAATCTAGATCACTTGCATCCTGTATGCTTAGTAAACCACACTAGTACCCATTCATTAAAGATTTCATACTTTAATATGTTACTAACTATTTTATTCATTATATATGATCTTAATTCTCTGGTACTAATATAAGGAATTTTCTTGATATTATATAATCAATTCAAACAATACTTATAATATTCAAATATAATAAAATGGTTATTTTATTTAATTCAATAAAATGTCTTTACATGCTTTTAGGGCATTAATCCTAACACATGGAGCCCAAGGCGTTCCACCTAGGTGCGCCAATATGTATTGCACAAGGCTCGAAGGTGGTGTCCCCTTAGCACCTCACCATCATCACAGGAATAACGACCAAGGAGCCAACAGACCAAACACCTCCGTTAACCGAGATCGCAGCATCAACATCTAGGTTAACAATGAAAACGTTGAGTCCGACAGAGAAACAAAAGTAGCATACCCTGAGGGCAGTGGTGCATTCTGAGGCCAAACTGACCTACGAGAAGGCTCTAACGCTCATAGGTGTAGCAAGGCTTTCGGGCGCGAACTCAAGAGGAAGGACCAGTCAGACCTCCAGGACAACCTCAATTCCCAAAAGAGGGATATAACTTGGCACAAAGTGCCAACCATGACCATGACCCCCTCCGTTTAGAGTTAGAGAACTTTAAGAGGATAGTGCTCAGAATGGCCCGACGTCAGGGCCATGACTCTTACTCGGAGGACGAGGACGAGGAGCCATGTGCTCCTTACATTGTAGAAGCCCCGCTACTACGAGGTTTTAAGATGCTTGACATCACGTCCTATGATGGTAGCACAGATCCCACCGACCACCTTTTGAAGTTCAATAGGTTGATGTCGGTGCATTGCGTTTCTGAAGACGCCAAGTGTCATGTGTTCCCGATAACCTTGACAGGACCAGCAGATGAATGGTTCAAGAAGCATAGGCCGGGATCCATTCATTCGTGGCACCAGCTGTCATCTTCATTTTAAAGACAATTCATAGCAGATTGGAAGGTGAGCTTTGAGATCAATGCTTTGGCCAACATAAATCAAGGACCCATCGAGACCCTCAAAGCTTACATCAAGCACTTCAAGGAGGAAGCTGAGAGGACCAAAAGGGTTGATGATGGCCAGTAGCTAATGGCCTTACATGCCGATAACTGTGTGGGGTCCCCGTTGTGGGATGACCTCCAACGGAGAGGGTATCGAAGGCTCGACAACTTCATCCGTCGAGCACAAGAATATATCAGCTGGGAAGACGCCCAAATCAGAGCATTTGGGGGGCTAGTCGCCTTTCCCACTCCGACAACCCCTGGCCTCGTGGCTTTGCGGACCCAGTATCCACCCTACGCTCTTGTCCAACCAAGTATAATGGGAGCCCAATCCAGTCCAAGCATCCCGCCAGCTGGCTTTAGTGCCATGCCACCCACTGGTTTCAGTGCAGCTCTGACGGGATATGGAGCAGCGCCCACTGAATATAGTGCTTATCAGCATGTATTCAGTGTTGGAGTTTCTGCTCCATCCCAATCCTCCATACCGAGCTAAACCCTCAACAATAGTAGACGCGATGGTAAAGGCAAGGGCAGAAAGACCAAGGGAAATGGGACAGTGCAGACAGGACAAGGAACTACCCCTGACGAGAAGTACGTCTCACAGTACTCCGAGTGTACTGACATAATGGACTCTCAGAAGAACATCTTTGTGGCCATAGAACAACACATTTATTACTGGAAGCCACAACCCATTTGGATAGACAGGGAAAAGCGAGATCCCAACAAGTTTTGCCGTTTTCATAACGACTTGGGGCACCACACAAATGAGTGTCGCCAACTCAAGGATGAGATCATAAACCTCATCAAACTGGGACACCTCCGTTAGTATGCTTGAGATGGAGCACGCTAGGCCTAGGCCCCGGCCGTGGTAACTCCCGCACAGCCCACAACCCCCCAAGTTCTGGGTACGATGCCCGTAGCTCTGCAGCATCAGATAGTCCACTGATCTCCCCCCAGTGAATGGGCGAGAGGGGACCATCTTTGGAGGACCCCACTTGGGGGGCACTTCCCGAGGCTTGCAGAATAAGTATGTGTAGGCCTTGAACCATGACGATGAGGTGTTGGCGTTAGCCCAATTTCCAGCTCACATACGAAGGATGATCGACCAAGTCATCACATTCTCTGAGGATGATGCTCGGAGAGTGCACTTTCCACACCACGATCCTTTGGTGATCGAGAGCTAGGTTTCCAATAAGATGGTGGCTCGAATCCTGGTGGACAACGAGAGACTAGTGAACATCCTGTTCAAGTCAGCCTACGAGAAAATCGGGTTGACCACAAGCGACTTGTCCTCGTGCACCTCAACTCTATATGGGTTCTCAGGGGAAGGTCTTATACCGATGGCCTAGATCAAGCTACCCGTGACACTTGGAGAGGTGTCACGCCAAGATTTTAAGTACTACACCTTCGTAGTAGTGGATTGCTTCTCGGCATATAACGCCAACTTGGGGCGTTCGACCTTGGTGGAGTTCGGGGCAGTTACCTCCATTCGACATCTGTGCATAAAGTTCCCCACAGACTCAGGGATTGGCATAGTCTGAGGAGACCAAAAAAAAAGATGAGGCAATGCTACAATGTGTCCCTCAGGAAACCAATAATGGTGGTCGAGGCATTGGCTCTCGAGCAGCCTTTTCCCGAGGAGGTGGAGGTGCAAGCCGTTGAGTTTTATGAAACCAACGAGTTGGACCCGCGAGTTCAGGAAGAGAGGGCTCCCGAGCCTATGGAGGGAGTCTAGGAAGTGGCCTTAGATGCCTCCATCCTCGAAAAGAAGACCAAGGTCAGAAAGAAGCTGAAGGCAGAAGTCCGAGAAGCATTGGTGGGCTTTCTCCGTGAAAATCATGATGTTTTTGCCTGGTCTCACTCCGACCTGATTGGCATTGACCCAAATATCATTTGTCATGCCTTGAATGTCGATCTGAACATCCCTCCGATTCAGAAAAAGTGGAGAACGTTTAACCGGACTAGGGCGGAAGCCTTAAAGGCGGAGGTATACAAGCTACTAGGAAAAAAATTCACTTGGGATGCCCAATGCCCTAAGTGGGTATCCAATTCAGTCCTCATACCCAAGCCAAATGGCACATGGAGGACATGCATAGACTTCTCTGACCTCAACAAGGCTTGCCCTAAAGACTATTTCCTGCTGCCAAAAATTGATCAGATGGTCAACGCCACCTCCGGGTATGAGCTCTTGTCCTTCATGGACGTGTACTCGGGCTATAACTAAATTTATGTGCATGTCGCGGATGAAGAACCTACCAACTTCTGAATTGATAAAGGAGTTTACTGCTATAAAGTGATGTCCCTCGGGTTGAAGAATGTTGGTGCTACCTACCAATGGCTCATGAACCGTATGTTCAAGGAACAGTTGGGATAGAGCATGGAGGTTTATGTAGACGACATGTTGATCAAGTCTAGAACAACTTCCGACCACGTAAAGGGCCTGGTAGAAGTGTTTTTAATACTTCACAGGTTTGGGATGAAACTAAATCCCCAGAAGTGCACTTTTGGGGTTGCCTCTGAGAAGTTCCTGGGATTTATTGTAATGCACGAGGGATAGAGGCAAACCCCGAGAAGATCAAAGCCTTGGTAGATATGCCATCCCCTCAAAAGCATAAGGATGTTCAGAACCTCACCGGGAGGATCGCTGCCCTGAGGCACTTTGTTTCTAAGGCCACTGACAAGTGCATCCCATTCTTTAACATACTTTGAGGAGGTTAGAGGTTTGAATGGATGGAGGAATGCGAACAGGAATTCCAACAGCTGAAGGCGTACATGGAAAACCCACCTATCTTGTCAAAGCCCATATATGGAGAGCCCCTCTTGCTTTACATGGTTGTCTCAAAAAATGTCATCAGTGCTGCCATAGTACGCGAGGAAGGCCGCGTCCAACACCCCATGTACTATGTGAGCAAGAGACTCCTCGGAACGGAGTCCAGATACCCGCTAATGGGGAAGCTGACCATTTTCCTAATGGTAGCTTCTCGGAAGCTAAGGCCCTATTTCAAGGCGCATCCCATCAAGGTCCTCTCGAACCATCCCCTAGGGCATATCCTCAAAAATCCAAAGTCATCTGGAAGACTCCTCAAGTGGTCGGTCGAACTTAGTCAGTTTGACATCATTTATCACCCGAGGACTATCATAAAGGAGCAAGCGTTGGCAGATTTCATCGCCAAATGCACGGGAAACCACGAGAGGCCTTGGGACACCCTGGTAATTGGGCCCACATGGAAGCTATACGTAGATGGATCGTTGAATGAAAATGGTGCCGGAGCAGGCCTCATTTTGGTATCCTCCGAGGGGCACAGAGTGTTGAGTTTGGTTAAATATAATGGTTAAGATGTTTACACGTTGAGGTGTAAAACACTTAATGGTTTACACTTAAAGAAAAATAAAAATATGAGATTGTGTAGAAGGCATCTAAAAGGGACTTTTGTGGGTCTAAAGTGATACAATGAGGTATCCAAACATTCCCAAAAAGTTCGGTAGCATTTGGAGAAATTTTAGGACCATTTGAAGGGTCCAAAGTCAAAGAGGGTGGTGATATGTCTCCCCCTAAGTGGCGTAGCATCGCCAAAATGCGAAGGGCTTCAAAAGTCCTAGTAGGCGATGCATCGCCTGCTAGTAGGCGATGCATCGCCTGCTAGTAGGCGACGTATCGCCTTATGTAAAATGCTCAAAATGATGTGTTTTAAATGTTCTAATCCTATTAGTTAAACTAATGATGATTCCTACACTATATATATGGGTTATTAGAGTTGAAAAGCCTTGATCACACTTTCCAACTCTCTCTCTCTCTCTCTAGCTTTCTAAGACCAAAGTTTTTCCAAAAAACTCATCAAGTTTTGCTTGACTTGCATAAGCCTTAAGGCTTGTTCAATCCAAAATCTCATTCTACTTAGTTGAAGCTTCAAGCAATTGGAAAGGCTTGGAATAGAGATTTTGGACAACAATATTCATATTGTGTATAAGCCTTAGAAGCTCCCCAAGTTTGAAGATTCAAGTTGCTCAATACAAATGTTGTATCTCTCTAACTCTAATCTTGTATTTTGTCATTATACACGTTCAAGAATACATGAAAGAACCATTAATATACAATATTATTAATCATGCAACATGTATATATACATGCCCATACATGTAGATATATACATAGATATACACACAACTATATATTACATGCACACGTATACAAATATTTAAGGACATAAATATTTACCTATTGAAACCTATCAAGTGTCCTCGAGTCTTTTCATATAAATAATGATCTTCCTATCCAACGCTTTGAGTACTTAAACCACGATCTTTCAAAGTGTTCTCTACACCTCAAGATGTGGGTGGGCACATAGAGAACAAATGTTGTAATTTAGAAATCATAAGTTTATCTTAACACATGAGAACTTGGATTATGGCTTGAGAAATGTTGGAATAATAAGAGAAGAAGATGAAGAATTTATTGTCAAACAATGGTTTTCTGAATCGTTCTCTCTTTTATTTATTATCATATATT
The DNA here is from genome assembly GCF_963169125.1 of Humulus lupulus. Taxonomy (NCBI): domain Eukaryota; kingdom Viridiplantae; phylum Streptophyta; class Magnoliopsida; order Rosales; family Cannabaceae; genus Humulus; species Humulus lupulus. The sequence goes on from NC_084797.1 coordinate 30,224,662, forward strand.
ATATATATAAGCTGTATATTACACTATTATTCATAATAATAATAATATAATAATGATGATAGGAATAAGTTTAGGTAGTATCTAACTTACCAAATTTGAAAAATCTATTTTCAAATTAATTATAAAAAATATGAAAAAGCCAATATTGATACTTTATCAGTATCACACGCACACATGGCACAATCCTTGGGCTATGTCATCCGTGTAGCCTTATTCTCATACAAGGAATTTTGCCTTTTTCCTATATTCTTTTATTTATTTAGATAAATCCCTCCCATAAAATATGGTATCATCTTTTTAAGGAAAAATCATAACTATAATTCAAATTTAAATTTTAAATTCAAAATTCAAATTATTGATCATCATTGTTATCCTCTTTTAAAAAATTAATAAATCAAAACTATATTGACTTACCCTTTTTAGTTTCTCTTACTCAAATAAAATAATTAATTTAAAAAATTAATTAATTTATTATTACATATATTTAAAAATTTTAATATTTAAATAAATAAATAAAATTTCAAAATTTAATAATTAATTCCAAATTAATTATTCATCCTCAATTATCATATAATTGTATATTTGACCCGAAGAATAAAAATCTTCTCAAGTTTCCAAATAATAGTTTTAACCTTGTATCAACTCTTACATTGATATAATGTTGATAGAGCCACTTTGGGGACCTATGAACCGATAATTTCAAGCTTCAATAAATATTAGATATTTAATCAAAGCTCTTTGATTAAATAATTATATTTATTTATCTCATGATTACCCCACTATAAATATGAGATTGAACTCTTGATAAATATAGACATATATTTACAGAGCTCTTTATTAAAGAATAAAGTGTCCATTGATATAATGATCACATACAATGTTAATCCTCTATTAATGGTTCATAATAAAAAAATGAATAAATTACCATTTTACCCTTTTAACTATATCTAGTTCCTAGTGTACCATTGACTTTACTAATGAAGGTTGTGTCACAACAAGTTTGCGACGTGAGCACTCATAACCTTTTTAGTTCCAAAAATCAACCCAATAGGGACCCATTATTCAATCTATAAGAAGGTATAGATTCCATATCTATTAAACTATGTCCCTAGCCATATATATCATTAAGTTCCCAAAATAATTGTTCTTAGCTGGATCATTCTGACAAACCTTAGCGCATAAATCAAAGGATAAGATGACATATATAGGAGTTCATAGTAACCTCAAGATTAAGATCATCGTGTATATGATCATGGTTTAATGTGTTTGATTAATACTATGAAAAGATGTTTAAACAAGTATTAACAAATCACATCTCGTCCAGTTCTATATATCACTATATTTAAAGTACATTCACTAAAGTGTCATACTACACTAGTGACCCGGATCTAGGTCACTTGTATTCATAATACTAGTGAACCGTACTAGCAGTAATTAATCTAAAGATTCCATAACTTTATTTTACTGTGAATTATTTCAAGTTCATTATCTCAATCACGATCCTCTCATACTAATATGAGATTAAGACCACATATATGAACTTTGGAATTTTATGATATTTACTTAATATTATCAACATAATATCGGACATAGTCTATATATATACAATAATTTAATTCAATTATTTATTTCATTTAAAATATTTGTCAACTACAATTGCTTTAAGGGCACTATTCCCAACAACTAAGCTTGTCAAAAGCGAAGTAAGCCAAGTGTTAATACCCCGAGAATAGAAAAACCTAGCAAACTAAGAAGTCTTGAGTCCGTGACCTAAGAAACTAAATTTGTTCAAAGCAGAGCAGGCTTAGCGTCTAGAGAGAAAATACTAAGAATCCTAGTAGCGCACGAACAGACTTAGGTCACTTCCCGTGGACGTTGCGCCCGAGGAGCACTGACCAAGTCCCTAGATCTCGAGATGCGAACAGAAGACCAAGCCCCTTGAGGCATGGACTTGGATTACCTCCCATGGAAATTGAGCCCGAGGAGCATTGACCAAGTCCCTGGTAAGCTGCAAGCAAAAATATCAACGGGAAGTCGATGACTTGGGAAGCTAAGCTAGTGATGAGTGAAGCGTCCTAATGTCATAAGACCTTATTGCTAACTAGCCGGTGAAATACTTAGTGCCAAAGAGACCCAAGTAAATGATATTGGATTTAGCATATTTTCTTGAGGATGGCGCGCACCCGGGGAGTGATAGCCAAATCCCAATCCTCGATATATGGACGTAAGCCCGAGTCGTCCATACTCGGGCACGAGCCTAAGTCACCTATGACTTAAGTAGAATACTCTGTGGAAGCTTGCACTGTTTTCCCCAAAATAGTGCGAGAATGGACTTAGGGTTACCTTCTATGGATTCCGTGCCCGAGAAGTAATAACCAAGTCCCTCGATCTCGAGGTGTGAATTGGGGCCCGAGTCGCTTGAACTCGGAGTCAGGAGTCGACGCTAAAAGTAAAAAACACAGGTTGCATGAGAACGAACTTAGTTCACCTCCCGTGGACATTGTGCCCAATGATCATTGACCTATTCATACAATCTCGAGATGCGAGCGGAAGCCTGGGTCAATTGAACTCGAAGCTAGACCTCAAGTGCTAAAACTCGAGTAACAAAAAGACCTAGTCTAAGGATGGGGAACTCAATTACCTGAACCAAGAATGATGAGTTCATGACTTCCACATGATTAGGTCTCAAGTTGTGTACTCAGGGGGCATATCAAAAAACCCAAGTTGACCCACCGGTGACCACGTACCCGGAGGCAGGTAGCTTAGTGTGAATGACCTCTTTGGGACCCGAGTCATTGGGACTCAGTAACACATGAAGACATTAAAGCTAATTTTAAGGAAATCGAGCCTGGAAGTCAACATTAAATGTCCTAAGCGTCAAGCACTAAGACGAAACCCTATAGTACGAGATCTCCTAAAAGCCCGAGTTGTTAAAACTCGAAGGCGTAGGATAGCCAAGTGCCCTCACTTGACACCACATCAAAGTTATGTTAGGAACGAGTTTCCTAATAAGCAACTGAATGGTGGTGGGTTGGCCCAGTGTGCAACAAAAATTTTGTAACATATTTAAACTACCTTTAAATATGTGGATCCATTAATATACATACATTAATCATAAGCAATAAAAGAATAGAAAACATACCTCTTGATGCCTATCAAGTGTCCTTGCTATCTTTTCGTAATGTGAACAAGCTTCCTATCCAAGCTGCTCCCAGGTACTCACACCAAGATCTTCCACAACGTTCTCTACACCTCAAGAAGTGTGTGGGCACTTAGAGAATAAATGATAGTTAATTTATGATTCTACTTGATGTACTCAACACATGAGATCAAGAGAATAGGCCTGAGACTGGTTCTTTATCTTTTTTAGGGAGAGACAGAAAAGTATCATTCTTTTCTTTTAGAGTGGATAATAGAGTGTCTTCTTATTTTCTGATAAGTCTAACTTAAATAGAAAATATTTAAATTTAAAAAATAAATCTGTAACCAATTTACAATTTATATTTTAATTAATGAATTATCTCATTAATGAAAATATCCAAAAACAAACTTTTGAATTTTCCATTAATTAATTAAATAAAATTGAAAAATATATCCCTGAAAAATGTGTAGTTGACTGTGTGTGTCGTGTACCATCCTATATTTTAGGGATATTTGATTTTTCCATAATTATTTAATTATTTATTCAAACTACCTTATCAGATAAAAATCCAACAACCTTTGAATTAATTATTTTTTTAACTAATTATCAAATATAATTAATTATTTAAATAAATATCAATCTTTTAAATTCAAATCTAATTTGAACTTATCAAATTATTATCTCTCACTCAAATAAAGATATTTAATTAATTCTACCAATTAATTAAAACCAATTTAAATTAAATAATAATTTTAAAATTAAATATTTAATTTATTATAATTTCAAAAATTATAATTAATTAATTATTTAATATAATTTCGAAAATAAATTTAATTATTTAATATGATTTCGAAAATTACATAATAATTAAATATTAATTAATTTTGTTAATTACAACTAATTTGTAATCAATTAATTAATCACTATTATCACAGAATTGCATATTTGGCCTGAAGAACAAATTTTTTCTTAAATATGTCTTTTAACCATTTTTCCCTCTATATCAACTCTTGCCTTGAATAGTGTTGATAGAGCCACTGTGGGGACCTATGGACCTATAATTCTAAGCTCCAATAAACTTGAGATTATTAATTAAACTCTTTAATTAAATAATCTTAATTTATTAATCTCATGATTACTCCACTATAAATATGAGACTGCACTCTTGTAATTATAGACATTTCATTTATTGAGTACTTTATAAAATAAAGCATCCATTGATATAATCATTACATACAAATTAACCCTCTAATACTGGTTCATAATTAATCGGGAATAAAATTATTGTTTTAACCTTTTAATTATATCTTGTTTCCTTAAGTACCATTGACTTTACTAGTGAAGGTTAATTCATAACTAAATTATGAATTTTGAGCTTAATAACCTTTCAGTCCCAAAAGTCAACCCTTAAGAGAACCATTATTCAATCTCTTACGAGAAGGTATAGGATCAATATCTGTCTACTATGTCCCCAACCATTTACATTAATGAGTTTCCAAAACAAAAGTTTCTAGCCTGATCATTATGACAGACCCTAACGAGTGAATCAAAGAACTCATATAACATAAACAAGAGTTCATAGTAATTTCAGGATTAAAATCCATTTGTATATGATCATCAATTGATATATTTAATTAATACTTCAAAACAGTATTTAACTAAGTATTAATGAACATATATGGTCCAATTCTTTATATTCTCTAATATATAAAGTACATCCACTAAAGTGTCCTACTACACTAGTGATAATGTCATTTTTGTATTAATATTTGATAAGTTTCTCCATGCTTAGATGGTGTTATGATAGCATTTTTTTAGTAGTTTTAACTTAGTTTCGTGAATCTACAACATATTTTCTACATTGCATTTTATGATGATAAATCTGACATTTTGATGGCAAGTGTAGGTTATGAATCATAGGTTGAAAAAAAAAGATTCGCTGAGATGAGGTTAAAATGAAGTTTTAGGAGCATTCCAGGCTTTCGGGATTGAAATGTTGAAGTGGCGGCAGCGTACAAGCTATCTAAGGTTGAGAATTGAAGAAATTAAAGATAGGTCGCGACCCATAAAATTTAGGTCGCAACACTTTAATTGGAATTGACGTTTCAGATTTTATATTTCAGACGGGTCGTTGCCCAGATTTTTCAGGCCGCTGCCTACTGTGAAGAAAAATTGAAGTTGGGCCGCTGGCCAATTTTTTTAGGCCGTGGCCTGCGTGACCAATTTTGCACATATTTTGTTTTAGGCCGCGACACGCATTTTTTAGGCCGCGGCCTGTGATGCTGTTTTCATAATTTTAATTACATTTTAAATATAATTTAAAGGATACTATAAAAGATGATTAGGGTTAATTTGAGATAAATTTTTTATTACGGTTTTTTAGAGAAAAAGACTCAGAAAGGGCTGGAGAGAAGACTACAACACTATCGTTCATCAATCTAGTTTCTTTTCTTCCCTTAATCTCTTTAATTTTAATTATAATTATGTTTGTGATTATGAGTACTATTATGGAGTAGGTTCATTTTAGGTTAAGGTTTAATTCAAAACCCAAGACAAGAATTCTTGATTGTTGATAATGAGTATTATTCTTTAATTTCTATCAATATTAAATTGTTTCTATTTTTCCAATTGAATGTTATGAATTTTGTGATTTATTGTTAGGTGGCTAACTAATTAAGGTTTTACATTGTTCAATTTTCATCTTAGAATTACTACTCACCTAATAGTTTAGGATTCTAAGTGATAAATTGCAATTGATAGTGATGTCATAAGAATTGTTGATTGTGATGAAAATTAGAACCTAGGTTAAATGAATTATATGCTTCATTAATTTATTGCCTAGATTAACTTGTCTCCATAGGACTTAATGCTTTATCTAAGTTAAATAGATTGTATGCTTCATAGATTTATTGCTTAGCTAAAAGAGTTAATTATTGAGCGCTTCATCTTGATTACTTGTAATAGGGAGACTGGGATAATTGACTGCTCCATCGTTATCTGCGCGGTTAATAGTTTAATTGAAAAATTGGAATAATACTTATTATTAGTGATTGGGAATGATTGTTGACGGTGGAGATTAACCTTTAACTGTTTCTTAATATCGTAATATAAATCTTTATTTGCTTTCTAGTATATGTTATTTAATTTTGAGTTCAAAATCTAAATCCCCTTTTAAGTCTTAGTGATAATTATTGAATAATAAAGTGAACAATAGTCCTCGTGGGTTCGACTTGTGCTTGCTATTATACTAAAATAATTAGAAGTATTGAAAGAAAAATAATTGTTAAATTTGTTGTGGTATACGACATGCATCAACTAGTAATTCAGATTTATATTACATGTATTCATAATACTAGTGGACCGTACTTGTAGTAATTAATCTAAAGATTCCTTAACTTTATTTTACTGCGAACTATTCAAATTCATTTATCTCAAACACAATCCTCCTGTACCAATACATGGTTGAGATCACATATATGAATGAACTTAGGAATTTTTCTGATATTTACTTAATATTATCACAGAATAATATAGTCCATAAAATATATGCATAAAAAATTCAATTTATTTATTAAAACAATGTCTACTACATATGCTTTCAGGGCACAATTCCTAACAAGTTACTCTTAGGACCACGATCCTAAGAAGAAACACTAAATCCATAAGAATCTAGACACTGGCAGGAAGATCCTCAAGCTTTAAGTACCGCAGACAGGCCCCGTCCTGAATCATTGGATCTCGAGGACGCAGGGCCGCGTCAAGTATCACTTGACTTCGCATTATAGTTACTCTCGAGGACCATGAGCCTCATAGCAACACTAAATGCCTAAAAATTGTCTAAGTACTAAGAGAAGTCGATCAAGACTCGAATCTTCGAGACTCGAGCACAAGACCTAAGTTGGCAACTTGGAACTCTCGTGAGTTAAGTTATGTTTAGCTAAATTAACAAAGTCCAAGTTGCCTATTTACTAAGTGTCAATTCGATGATAAGAGTGCAATCATGACAATAAAGTAGTGCAAGCAACATACGTTTAAAAGGAAAAATATGTATAATAATTCTCTGGGGCTTTAGCGTTAATTGTTTATACCCCAAAAAACTAAGGCACGCATGACTACTTAGCTAAAAATTTGGTATACAGGACTAAATTACTAGGGCCCTTGGCCTGAAGGAACCTCTGCCACCAGCTCAATCACAGGATCGGCCTCGGGGATGCGACCTGCTGCTGCAACTTCCCTCTATTGAGCCGCCCTGGCCTCCTATGCCTTAAGCCATGCCTCGAGCATTGTCCTCATATTGGGCTCCTTGTTGAACGAGAGATCCATGTCTCTATTGCTTAACCACACAACAAAGAGTGTATCGTCGATTATCACGTCAAAGTCCTTTTCTAGTTCCTCTGCTTGGAGACAGAGGTCTTCGGCCTCCCTCGCGCTACTTCGGCACGAGTGGCTGCACGTGCAGCGTCTTCCTTAGCCCTGATTAGCTCCTTGGTGCCGGTCAAAGACTCCACCCAACCCAGCTAGAGCTCTTCACGGGCCTTAGCCAGCTCCTCCTCCACTGCACAGATGCGACCCGCGATGTCTTCTAATAACTTGGAGGAAGTGTCCTCCAGAGTGGATATCTTTGATCGCTCGGTGGCCAGCATAGTCTCCATCTCATGGACACGGGCCCTCATGTCCTCCACTTCCTTTTGGAGTCGCGAGTGCTCCTCTAGTGGGATCGCAGTTTCCTACAACTGCTTTAGCTCTTCCCGAGCCTCCATCAGCTCAAAGGGCCACATTGTTACGATGTCTCCGAGCTATTGATTGAAAATTGCAGTCTGCCAAGTTAAAATATCAAATTAGTAAAAATGAGACGATGAAATAAATTATACTGAGATAAACACTTGAATACTTACCCTTATGGTGGAGTGGCGGCAGACGACTATCAATGAAAATTTGTTGTCGCTGCTGCAACAAGCGAAGCTGTGAGATAGCATCTCGCACAAGGACCCCGCTATCCCTTGAAGGAGCTCCATGGAAAGCAGAGCAGTCTTTCTTCCTACTCTCGACACGAGGAGAGGCTTCAGCTCCTCGTGGCTGGGAGGAGCAACAAAATCCTGTAGTCGGTCCTTGCACAGGAACTCAACAAGGAGTTTGAAGTCCTCGCTGCCCTCGTCAACAACGACCCCCTTGTGCTTCTCGAAATCTTCCTCGTCATAATGCACCGGGATGATTACCAATTGAGGTGCCCTGACCAGAGGAGAGCCAGACACCTTCGTAGGGACTTCCTTACCCTTCTTAGAAGAGGATCCCCCGTCTTGTCGGGGGGAGACCTTGAGGTCAATGACCTTACCAAGAACCACTGTCCTTGGGGTGAGGATCCGTGGAGTAGCTACAGGAGCTATTGGGGCCACCGAGGGTGGAGGCGCAAAGGCTGGAAGTATAGACGTTGTGGTTGGCGCCACTTGGAGGCCTATCTGAGAGGTCCCGTCACCCTCTGACACTTCGACCTGACCAATTCAGACAGGCCCATGATTTGTACAAAAAGGAAACAAACCGTTTTAACCCTCAGAAGGGAAGGAAATCAATGAAAACAAATAAAAATGCATGCAAGAATAAGTATAAATCTCCTTGGGGGCCCCACCGCAATCAGGCTCCTACGAGTGGAGGACGGAATGGGCGAATTCGTGGATGAGTCGACCCATCTCCTACGTCAGATTGGTATCGTACTGACAAAACCAAGTGGTATACATAGTCGTCATCTCACCCAGAGGCACAAAACCTTGGGGGTGTCTCTTCCTCCTCGGGTGGCGGAGGAATACATCGATGAGGTCCTGATAGTCTTGGTTCTCCTCCTCAGACCAACGACATCCCGAGATTTTCCCACACTCATGGAGTGAAGGCAAAAATAAAGAATGGTCGGGACTAGTTCCCTGCCCTACATGCTTAGCATAATGAAGAACAATTGGGGATTTACCTTGGGGAATGGAAGATGACCTGATCCCCGCCTCGAGCTCCGCCTCGAGCTCTTCATCTTCCTTTGCCTCAGCAGTGACCTTGATGGCGAGGACGCTCTCTAAATGCTCTTTGCTAAGGCGTTGCGTATATTTGAATTGTGCCTTAGCCGCCATGTATTCCGTGTGGAGCCTCGCCTCGTGACGCGACTACTTCGAGTCCTGAAATCTGAGAGGACCACCGAGCTTATACTCTGCCCCTTTCGCTATAGCCCATACTGCTAGATATGGGCATCAATGATGAGGAAGGTGAGGTCCAACTCCTCATCAAAAGAATCCTCGAAAGGTGTACGATAGAAAGGACCTGAAATGAGATGTTTCTAGACTAAGGATTAGTTACGGGCGGAACACTGTTATACGAAATGACTCGATGACAAAAGAGCTTACCAACTCTAGCGAAGTCCAGGAGTAGAGTGGGATTGGTCCTCATCAAGAAGTCAATCTCCCAAAAGAAGTGATCCTTGTAGTCCCGAGTGTGATTCTCATTTTCGCTTGGAGCCTTGTAAATTGTCCCGGGGATTGTGTGCTTCATCAAGGTGTAGTACCCATCCTAGTCCCCTTTCTTTAGACACTTCCGAAAGCTATAGATATATATGTCTCAGCTGAGGAAGGAGTCAGCCAATTTTGTCTCCTATATAGAACATAAAGCCCTACAAACACCCGATATACATTCTGGGACAGCGGGAAGGGGGCTATACCGATGAACTTGAGGAAGTTGACATAGTACTGGTCCAATGGCAGGGTTGCACCAACCTAGAGATGAGAGGCACTCCAAGGACTGATCCCATGGATGTTCTCATGCGCCCTCTCGTCCTCCCGAGACAAGCGCACCAACATCTTATGGGTGTCCACTCCGTAGTGTGTAAGAATCTTCTCCAAAGCACCTCGGTGCTGGAGCTTGCTGGGGATGGCCTCCGCTTCGAATCCTTCAGCGGTGTATGGTTTGTCTGTTGGCATTGACCCTCATTTTTTGCTTCCTCCAAGATGCCAACTTGAAGGGGTATTTTTGCCACCGAGGCAGGATCCTATCGTACCACGATGGATTGATTGCTGCTGGCCATTCGCTTCCTTTTCCTGGGGTGTTGCTCAACTTCTTGAGCCCTTTGCAGAATTTCGGTGTCGAAGGCGTAGAACCCTTGTGTGTGTATTTGGTGGAGCTCCTTAGACATCTAAAATAACAAACCAAGCAGTTAGCGCCTTGTCCCAAAGAAAGATGGGTCAAAATGAGGATCCCTAAGACAACTACTCGGGGAGAAGAGAGAAGAAATTCTAAGGATGCAGGGTGTCCTCGAGGCCAAATAATCGACACCAGAGAACGCAACTGGAAATTATGAACACCGCCAGAATCTAGGAATTTTCCAAATTCCGATCGAATGTCTAGAAAGGCAAAAGTTGCCTAAGGTGTGAAGTGAGCCATTTTGACCACTTCTAACACCAAAATGTGCCTAAAAAGACGCATAGAAGGTCAAAACAAATCCTCAAATACCACAAAAGCATGTTCCTAACACATACATCTAAACTCTCAAATTAAACTCAATGCAAACACAAAACCAATAAATACTTACTCAGATGTAGTGCCGGTAGGTGCTGAAATGAGTTCGAATGCTAAAGAATCACTTGTCGTTCGCCCAAAAGTTAAACGATTCTCGCCAACCGTCCAGAATTGCAGAGGGAGATCAGGGATGGATGAAGGTCTGGGAAGCTTGGGAGAAGAGAGCATTTTTGAGGTTTTGAATTTCAAATGGTTAAAGTGCATAATGAGAGGCGGTTCTCGAGTTTTTATACTCACAGAACCTAGGGTGGAAGCAATCTCACCTTAACCGTCAAATTACCTACGACATAGGTACTCAAGAATGATCCAATGGTCAGAATCTAAAAGGCATGAATCATGATCATTAGCATTGGAAAAGGACATCTTAGGCACAAAGCGAGAGGATGCTTGGGGTACGGATTGGATGTTTTGGGTCGTGGAGTTGACCCTTCATTAATTGCACTGGTTGATTGGCCCAGGAATAGGGAGTCAACATGTGGCGTGACTTTCTAGAGTGACGTCAAGGGAAGCCCAAATTTCTCTCCCCCCCCCCCCCCCCCGAAGTCCTTTTCTAATTACTCCTTAGTCTAAGTCTCCACTGTCAGAGGACAAGTGAAGACTTGAGGGCAAATGTTGTCCGTGTTTTCGCCACACGACTTGTGGCAATTAGGAGTAATTAACGAAAAGTCATGAAGTTCTCGGAGTGTGAGCTCTTCCAGGAAATCCAGTTCGGCCAAGTCGTGAATGTCTCCAAGTGAGGCCATGCCCCGAGGTCTGCCCTCGAGGCGAGGATGTCTCCAGGTGAGGCCACGTTTCAAGCCAATCTCCAAGTCATGGATGTCTCTGAGTGAGGCCACGCCCCATGGATTTTCCTTGTGGCAAGGATGTACCCAGGTGAGGTCATGTCATGTGAGGCGGTTCTCTTCACTCGTCCATCTCTCAGGTCCAAGATTCTGATCCTCGGAGCTATAGTTGATGCCATGTGTCAGTCACTGCGGGTATGGGCCACCAGAGGATCATCTGACAACTTTTGGTGAGCCTCGATTAGTGGTGTTGAGTTTGTACCCTCGACAATCGACATTTCCAACAATGTTGCTTGACACGGTTAAACGTACGCTGCACCCTGACAGTCAAAGATATGATCCCCAAAAAGTTGGTATGAGACTTTCTGCAATGGCCCCCGTGCAATCTGCCTGGGCTGTAGTCTTTATTTAGTGCAGCCCTTTTTGTATTAATTCAGCATTAATACCCCCAGATGGGGGAATTCATATTAATGATAGATGATTAACATTAATGACCTAGTCTCTATAAATAGGGTTGGGGTATCTCCTTGTAAGGGGTTTAGATTTTTAGAGAGAGAAACTTTGTAACTCAGTGTAATATATATGCTGCCTGAGAACCACAATTGAAGCTTGCTAAGCAAGCTTCAAGCTCACTAAATACCATAGACTTGTGGACTAGGGCTTTTTTATAGCCTAAACCCCGTAAAACCCTTGTGTTCTTTTGTATTATTTCTTTATACTCTCAAATTTAGTTGATAGCGAAAAAGGCAGTCAACATGTACTTTTTTTGCAATACCTGGTTACTTTTTTCAAAACCAATTTGTAACGCACTAGATAGCCAAGACCATTACACTATGTATTTTAAATAGTGATGGACTTGCTAATCAAGTCATTTAGACATAAACGTGTAACTAGAAGTAATTAACGGATTATGGTAAAACAAATTGGTTAAAGGAATATTTACTTTCATTAAAAGCTTAAGTTCATACATAAGATTTCAAAATAAACATTTAAAAAATCATTTACAATCCAAAAGGGTGATTATAACACAAGTCGACCTAAGCAGAAAAATTAGGGTTTAACCCTAATTCCTTTGTGAATCCCTAGCCGTGGTAGTCGAATAAGCTGCATATGTACATGCCGTTCTCCAACTTATGGCTGGTCTAGCTTCCATCTTCCCTTACTTGCACCACATAGCACCTGCGAGCCAAGGCTCAGTAAGAAAACTTAAACATACTCATAGGCATTTAATAACATAGTACATAATCATAATTAGCATGCCTAGCAGTAATAACCCTACTTATGCATGCATTCAATCCAGATAAGTGACTATAGAGTCACACCAGGGCCTGTTGCCCTAGGATAGGTGACTGTAGATTCACCCTGGGGCCCATTTCCTTATCCTCTATATAACCAGCCTTAGAGCTGGCCAAGCGTGGCTGACGCTTTATTTTCTAAGTGACCATAGTATCGGTCAAGTGTATACCGCGCTCCTGGATATGCCTAACCATCTCGGTCAGCGCGCTATTGTCTCCCTTGACTCATAAGTCAAGCATTTCAATCAAGTAAAACAGATAAACATACATTATATATTGCAAGTATTCACAATACAATTACATGTCTAATAAAATAGTCCAAGCATGGTCATACCATGTTCAATAATCGGGCCAAGCCCTAATCACATACTGGGTGCAGTTTTCTTATCTCTGGTCCGAGCGCTAGATAGATAGAAATGACCCTCAAGCACGATCTTCTCCTGAGCCTTAGCGGTAGCCTAGTCACAACCCAAAAATAACATCCTCATTAAGGTTCAATTCCATAAACGAATTCTGGGACCAATCCCATACTCTCGGGACCTCTAATTCCACCAAACGGGGCGGTGAAATCATCCTCCGAGCCCTTGGGCCTATGCCCTAAAAAGTGAAATTTGGACCCCTAAAATTAAGCCTAGCATCGCGACGCCCACTGGGCTGCGCCGCGGCGTGAATAAACTACCCATGCCAAACTTCAACCTAGCGTTGTGGAGCGCTAGAACAGCGCCTCGGCGCGCCTTCGCAAACCTAGAATTTATGGGGTTTTCCACCATTTTCTTCGAGCCAAATCTCTCCTAAACTCCTCCCAAAGTTCTACCAAGGTCCCAAATGAGTCTAAGACTCTCAATAACACATCATAAGCAACATAAACACCCAAAAAATCAAGTCAAATCCCTAACCCAAATCAAAACCCAACCATAAGTTTAAGACTCAACCAAAACTTAAACCACATCAAAATTTCACCAAAACAAAGCATAGGATCTTACCTCATCTGAGAAATCACGACCCTAAGCTGCCCTTAAACCAATCCCTAGCACCAAGCTTCAAGTTCCCAAGCCTTTCTTCCTCAAAAATTCAAAAGTTTCCCTAAGTGTTTTCAAGAGAGAAAGAGAGCAACGAGAGAGAGACAGAGCGAGAGTGCGTGGGAGCTGAGTTTTTTTGGTCTTTGGTTTCTTCTGAGAAATTCTAGTAAGCTTAAATCATTCCTTGGCATGGAAAAACCAAAGTACCCTTTGGTTAAGCCTTACTCCTTTAATGCCCTCAAGGGAAAAAATCGTCATTTGCCACATTTCCCACTAATCCTCAAATTACACCTAATTTCCCAATAATTTATAATATCTCCAAATAATCACCAAATAAATTCACATTACCTAAAAAACCCCGATAATGTACTAAATTACTAACATACCTCTAGGCTCAACCTAAGGTGGGTATTTAATCCCATTGTGACTTTCTTGCTAACTCACTTACTAGGATCACCTCATGCCGAATAACTCAAATATATCCACATAATAATGTGGTCTCAACTATAAAACACATATATTTACAATTATACCCTTAACAGTTCAATATTACGAAAATACTCTTCTAATAAGAAATTGACCCACATGCATATTTAATACACTAAAATATACATAAACAGTCATATCATAAATATAACTCATGGAATTCACATAATCATACATATATAATCACAAAATACACATAATATACATTTATGCCCTCCCGACACACTAATCAAGACATTAAACCTGATTAGCAAATTTGGGATGTTACATAATTAATGCTCCCTAACTTCAATAAATATAAATAGCAAGTTCATACCAGGTTACTTCAGTAAGCTAAAATAATGCAAAAAAGAAAAAAAAATCAAGTGAGAGGTTACTTTTTAAAAAATGAATTAATGATCACAAAGTTCAATCAATTGAAATTGCAAGTACTTCCCAGGTTACTTCATTAAGCTAATAAAATGCTAAAAAAATCAAGTGACATGTTACTTTTTTTACTACTAGGTTACTTTTTCCAAAATCAATTAATCCTCACATTATATAATCAATAAAAATTGTAGGTACCAAGTTACTTCTTACAACAAATATAGAAAAGAATAAAGTGACAAATAAGTTTTTAACCCTTGTTGGACAAACAATTTATCTCCAAGTAACATGATTCATTTTTTAACTAGAATTAATGCTCATCATATTTGATCAATGCCACTTGCAATTACCAGGTTACTTAGAGCAATAGACATAAAACCAAAGGAATGTTGATATTATAAACAACAAATGAACTGTGAAATCAAGCTAAATTAAATCAACATAGAAAACATCAAATCCATATAATTTATAGTTCAAATTAAATCTAACTTGTACAAAATTGTAATTTCAATTTTTCTTACCTTTTCTTATACTCCTAATCAGCCCCAATCAGAGAAGAGGAATGCAAATCATTTTCTCCGGCAACATGTACCTGCTGCAGCAAAGATCACCATCGGAAAAAATGGAGGATTTTGGCTAGGAAAAAACTGGAGGTCTCAGCTTCACAACGTAATTCTTTTCCCAATTTGGTTGGCAATCCATATCGATTGCTTGAGGAGTAAAATCTAGAGATTCTCTTTTACACCCCATTCAAATATTTCCATATTTTGTATCTTTTTACTATTATTCCAGATTTAAAAAAATTTCCTTTTTATTCCATATTTTTGTAAAATGCTTTTAAAAAAATCCCAATTTTTAAAGAAGCTAGTATTAGCACCAAAATAACTAAAATCATGGAATTTAGTTTATCTTGAAAAATATGGTATTTTTCTCACCTTTCTCACGATAAAGTTATGTTTTCTCTTCTTTTTTCCCCTTATGACGAATAATAGTAGCTCCACCCTTCAACGATCTCCAATGACACACCTTCCATGGTCATATTGTTAAGGTTTATGTCCTGAAAGCATATGTGAAGACATTTTATTCTGAAAGTTAATAAAAATGCATTTTTCTTATAATTGAATATCTGGATTGTTGTTTGAATAATTAATATAAATATTAGAAAACCTCATATTCATTTATGAGGGTATGATTTTGTATGCCTACGTGAGAATTAAGATCATAAATAATGAATAAAATAGTTAACAACATATTAAAATAAGAAATCTTTAATGAATGGTTGTTCGTACGGTTCGCTAAGCATTCATTGAATGCATATGATTTAGATCCGGATTATTGATGTGGATAGGCATCTTAGTGAATATATAATTAGATTATATATGACAAGAATGATGTGAATTAATTTATTTATAAAAATATTGTTTGCCATAAAGATTTAATTCATATCAACATGATGATCAGTCTGAATCGTAGTTATGAACTCTTATTCATGTCTATTGAGTCTTTTGATTCACTCGTTAAGGTTTGTTTGTATATCAGACTAATAACTTTAATTTTTGAGATTCAGTGGCATGGATGGTTGGAAACATGTTTGTAACGCTCTGGATAGCCAAGACCGTTACACTGTGTGTTTATTAAGTGCTAGACTTGCTAATCAAGTCATTTAATTAAAATCGTGTTACTGAAACTATAGAGGAACTAGGGTTAAAATGTTTTGGTCTCAAAAGTCACACTTTCATTTAAGAAACTTCATCTGTTTACACAGGATCCCAAAAATATTAAATTTAAAGACCGTTTACAAAAGACGCAAGGTTTATAGACAATATCAAGCCATATTAAGGCAAAACAGACAGTTAGGCAATCCCTGTCTTGACCCACTCCTTGATCATGGCGATCGAATAGCTGGCTATGTACATTCAACCCCGCAGCTCTCCACCTCAGGATTGGTCAAACTTGCCCTTGCCTTTACCTGCACCACGTAGCACCCGTGAGCCAATGCCCAACAAGAAAACACAACAACAGAGCATAAGCAATCAACAGATAAATCAATATCCCATACTGCATCACATAATTTCAACCATATAATCATCCAGTATAATCAAGTATTCAACATACTAAACATAACAACTCATATCATATATCACTGCACAAATGATAACTAGGGCTAGCGCTCTTAGGCTGCTCCCTTCGTTATCCCACTGACTCCGGCCCGCTTAAACCGAGCTTAGTGAATATTCAGCTGTCCTCGGCTACCAGTGGCCAAGCCGCGCCCTGTGCGCAAATATTATGTACGACACTCTTAGGCCGCTTTTACATGTCTCATGGCATAATACCATCATTGACACGATACAAATATCGGGAGCACTTAGTCCCATCACAAACATATAACCGGGTGCCGTTTTCTTGCCTTTCAATTCACTAGCTTTGATCCCTCGACTCCTTGAGCACGATCCCCCCCGAGCCCTAGCGCTCACCTAAACACAACCATGGCCAAAGTCATAATCAATCCTCAAGTCCAAAACCTATCCTCAGGACCAATCCCGAGCCCCCAGGAAGTCCTAGTTCCACCAAAAAAGGTGGTGGAATCAAACCCCAAACCCTAGGTCAAAAGTCCTTACAAACAACCCTAAAATCCCCTTCAGAAGACAGGGTAGCGCTACAGCGCTAATGGGAGGGCGCTACAGCGCTCATGGGAGGGCGCTACAGTGCTACAAACAAAAGCAAAACCCCATCAGCAAGCTTGGCCTAGCGCTACAGCGCCCAAAGGCTAGCGCTGTAGCGCTAGTCACAGGCAGACTAACACTAGTTTTTCCCTCCTGCGATTTCCTCGAACCAACCTCAACCAAAACTCCTCCAAATCTTTCCCAAACTCAAAAACAAACTTATGACCATACTCCACTCATCCCAAGCACCCCAAATACCTAGAACTCAAGCACATGCATCCCCAAACTCAAAATTCACCATGGCCACTTCTAGACACTAAAACTCAGCAGAAACCAGTTGAACAACAAAGTTAGAGCTTAGAATTTATACCTTTGATGGGATTTCGACCACAAGTTTCTTCTAGACTTCCTTGGCTTGCTCCTCCTCAGCCTTAGGCCTAAATTCCCTAAAGTTTCCATCCAATTCAACTTAAACACCATAGCTCAAAAACCAGAAACAGAAACTGAAGAACTCTAAAGTCTTACCTCAAGTGTTAGTGAATCCTTGCTAAACCTCTGCCACTTCCCCAAACTTAGCTTAAAATCCTTGATGCTTAGTTTATCCCAGCTCTCCTCTGAGCTTGCTCCAGAAATCCTCAAGAAACTGATGAAGGAAATATAAACCGACCTAGAAAACTCTCTCTGTTTTTTCCCCTTTCTTTTCCCTTCCTTTTCCTTCTTTTTCAGACTTCTACACTTCTCTACAATTCCCACTAACATAAAGTCTCAGTAATTCCCATATTTAGAAAGCCAAATGACCTTAATGCCCTCCCCTTTATTTCTAATCCTTTAATCCACTTAAGGGCATTCTAGTCATTTTACCCAATTCCCGCTAACACCTCGAGTGTCTCTAATATTTCCCGCTTAACTCCCGATACCTAACTAATCACCAATAATATTCCTCAATATCAAGGTAGACCCCAGTATACTCACTAAATTCCCATTTATACCCCTAAGCTCACCCCGAGCCGGGTATAAATCCCCGCCATGACTTTTTCGCTACTTTGCTCACTAGGATCGTCTCGAGTCACAGACCACAGATATATCCACATA
Source organism: Humulus lupulus (assembly GCF_963169125.1). Lineage (NCBI taxonomy): Eukaryota > Viridiplantae > Streptophyta > Magnoliopsida > Rosales > Cannabaceae > Humulus > Humulus lupulus. The sequence continues at coordinate 30,243,052 of NC_084797.1, forward strand.
ATAATGTGGTCTCGACAATTATCACATATATCAAAGCAGATATGCCCATAATGGCCAAAATTACGGTTATGCCCTTCTAACCTAGTCAGGGCCTACATGCATACGAATACACATAGTCATGCATCTCAAATATTCAAATAGTCATATAACATGCTTTAAATCATAATCATGCATCTTAATTATTAAAGTCACACATAATTCCCATTATGCCCTTCAGGCACACTAATCAAGGCCCTTAAAGCCTTATTAGCAAATTTGGGTCGTTACAATGTTCTTACAAGATTTGGAATCTAACCTTTTCTAATAGATCATATATTGGTTCCCATAAGAGTTAATTATGGAACTAAATAGTTATTGAGATCAAATTTATAATATGATTATAAAATAATTATTCACTAATGAATTAATGGTACTTAAGGAATAATAGGTAATTAGAGGGGTAAAATGGTAATTTTGACCAACTTTAATTTATGAGCTAATAATTGGAGGACAGAACTACATGAAGGGATTATATCAATGAATTACTCGAGATAATTATGTAAATGTAATTCTATAATTACTAAGAGTGAAATTCCATATTTATAATGGAGCAATAATAGAATTAATAAATAAAATTATTTAATTAAAGAGTTTAATTAATAATTTAGTTTATTGCACTTAGAATTATAGGTCTATGGTCCCCAACTCACATCTATCCTACACAATCTATGGTGTGAATGCTAGTGACAAATTAAAAGGGGAATGACTAATTTGCAAGAGAATTAATTTTCCAGGGCAATATAATTATTAGATAATTATATGTAATTAATTAATTAAATTGACTAAGATTTTTTATTTGAAAACTATATATTAGTTAAAAATAATATTGATTGATTTTAAGTTAAATAATATTGAAAGAGAATATTAATTTATTATATGATAATAATTTAATTAGTATTTATAAGATAAAGTTAATTTTGAATTAACTCATATTTATGCATATTTGAAATAAGATATTATTTTATATACATTGATATTTTATTTTATAAATTAAATAATAAATGACAAAAGTGGGAGTGATCTTACGGTGCCACAAGCCCAGTGCAGTGCACAGTGACTGTAACGCCCTACTAATCCAGGACCGTTACATTGTGTGCTTAAGTCGTTAAGTGAGTCATTTGGACTTAAACATATAATTAAAGTTAATTAAAGGGTTAGGTATTAAAAATTTTGGCCAAAAGAATATTACTTTTCATTAAAAAGCTTCAATATGTACATGAGATCCCAGAAAAAAGTTTATAAATAGATACAAAAGTAAACTAGGTACAAAATGGCCGACCTAAGCGGAAAAATAGACTGAAACCCTAGATCCTCAAAAGAAGTCTCGACTGTAGCAGTCGAGCAGGCCGCATATGTACACATCTCCCTAGAAGCTCTCCAACTCATGGCTAGTCTAGCTTCTCTATGCCTTTACCTGTACCACGTAGCACCCGTGAGCCAAGGCCCAACAAGAAAACCCAACTTAGCATAACATATAATCAACATAGTATAAATCATAAACAACATGCTTAGCAGTTATAGTCAAACTCAAGCAAGCACTCAATTTAGTTGTGCGATCATAGAGCCGGACGAGCGCATATTGCACTCCAAGATTGGCCCAGCCATAATGGCCTGCATTCCACATGCTAATGCCGACCATGGCGTATAAGCCGAAATTTCCAAACAAATACAAATAGATGTGCATCTCAAATACCATACAATTATACATAGCCCAAAGCATTCACATTTAAACATGCATTCAAAGCGTGATTATAACTATGTTCAATAACTGGGGTCCAAGCCCTAATCTTAGTCTAGGTGCTAGTTTTCTTACCTCGAGTCCTCCGCGATTTAATAAGGCGACCCCGGGTACGATCCTTTCCTCCCGAGCTTAGAGGAAATCCCTAGTCACAACACATTGAGAAATTCCATCAAGAACTAAAACCAATAAAGAGCTTCAAGACCAAGCCCTAGCCCTCAGGACCTCAGATTCCACTAAACCAAGTAGCGAAATCGTTCCCGAGCCCTCTGATTTGGTTCCCCAAAACCTGAACTCAAGATATTTTAAAATCACATTTAGCGACGCGACACCCCTAGTTGCGTTGTGACCCCATAATAGGCTGGGAAGCCTCTCAGAATTCATAAGCACTAAGGGTCATGGCGCCCCATTGGTCGAGAGTTTGACCCAAAATTTCTTCCCATTTTGAGCCAAGACGCTCCTACCAAGCACCACAGTGCACCGTGAGAAACCCAAAAATTGCAATTTCATAAATGTCAAACCAAACCAAATCACCCCAAAATAGGGTTCTAACCAGTTTCAAGCATAATCCCGACCACATTGTAGTAATACAACCCACAAACACCATAATTGACACCAACACATACCCAAAACTCATCAAAATTCCCCATTTGCTCAAGAATTTCCCAAAACCCGGATAACACAAAAGAAAGAAACAACTAACCTTTAATTCCTATAATACTTCAGGTCCCCTAGCTGATGGTGCCCCTAGCAGCTTCCAATCCTCAACCACTAGCTTAAATTCCCACTTAGATCACTTCTAGGTTTAGAATTCTATAGTTTCTCTTCAAAGACTAAGGAGAGAAATTTACTTCGGGGGAGAGAGAGAGTATGGGACAGAGAAAAAATGCTCAACACTTAGCTCATTCTCAGCTTAATAGCCCAAAAATACCATACTATCCCTTTTCCATGACCTTGACCTTAAAGCCCCACAAGGGCAAAATGGTCATTTTGCTTAAATTCCCACTAAACCTCAATTTCACCACAAATACCCAATTAATCCACTAATCCTCCAAATACTAATATTTTTCTCAAATATATCCCATATCCCAATAATTCTCAATAATTCATCAAATTACCAAAATACTCCTAGGCTCACCCCGAGTCAGGTATTTATCCCTGTTGACCCTGATTTTGGTCAACTGACACGGAGTCAAAACGCTTGATGTGGACGGATGTGTTGGAATGGATATAATGACAAAAACAGTAAAGAACACAATGAATTATAGTGGTTCGGCCCCAGGAGTTGGTAATGACCTACGTCCACTTAAGCTATTATTGATATGAGATCTCAAAGGAGTGATCTAAGAACTAGGGTTCTCTGAGTTTCACAAACCTGAGAGAGATAAACAGTACAATCGTAATACAATAGCTCTAATTCTCTCGTAAGTTTCTAACTTCAATTAAACAAAAGCCAAAAGTCCCCATCCTTGAGCTATCCTTATCTATTTATAGGCTCAAGGAGGATTACATGAATCAGTTACAAGTATTATTTCCTAACTAACCGGATATTCAGGAAATCATGGGATACAATCTTGGATATGATCATAACTGCACAAGATCTTCTTCCAAATATACGGAGTACACGACCACGCTGGTCGTATACAAAGTTTGAATGTTAAGCCTGGAAATCTCTCTGGTCGATGGTCGAGCAGGTCTTCTGCCAGGTGTCAGCCACGTGTTTAAAAGCGTCTGCCACATCACCCGTGCCTGATTTTTGGATAACATTTGCCCCCCAAGTTTATTTATTGTGATCAGCAATAAGTAAACTTAGGAAAACAACTTTTCATATGCCCCACGAAATCTGTCAGAGCCCTCGCGCGTTTTTGGAAATCGTGACCTAATTATGTCTAATCAAGCCTTTTCAATTTTCAAGAAACTACCCTGATGGCTTATACACTTCCCCATGCTTCGAAAAAGGGAAAGTCATGATTGCCACTTTTTATTACATTTCGATTTCTTTAAATAACCCTCTCCTTCACCTTTTAACCTCTTATTCGCCACTTTCCGTCAAGAACTTTCAAGAACCATACTCCGGAGCCCAAAACATCGAAACTTTCAGACGCCCTGCCGAGGATCTTTCTAACCCAAAGCTTTCACTTTTCTAAATCTCCAGCCTTCGCTCAGGTAATTTCTTAGTCTTTTAAACTCTTGGAGATGCCATGGATGCTGCTACTATGCTCTGAAATTTTTTGCGTTCTTGAGTAGAAATTTGTGAGGATTTTGTATAAACCGCTTGATGCTTGATAGGGTAGTGTATTTTTGCTTTATATAAGTTAGGAGTTAGTTTGATAGTAAGGATCATAGAATTAGGGCGTAAAATCAACGTAAAAATTCAATTTTTAGGCTAGTTGAAAAACTGGGTTTTTCCCGCCCCTTAGGAGTTGACAAAGCTTCTTTTCAGAAAACTGGGTTTTTCACTAGGTGTTTTTCTGCCACAATGTCTTGAATTTTCAATGTGTTTCAGGCCCATGGTTACGACCAATCCCAACTCCAGGGATGGAGTCAAGGGCGACATTCTTAGCCAGCATGCCCAATGCTGATAAGAGTATCAAAAATTTAGTTACGGAGGCTAACCTTAGGTTGGCTGGCCTCTGGAATCCCCAAACAGCGACGAGTGGACCTTCGACAGAAGACGCCCATGCCAAAGTGGAACCCGAGCAGCAGCCCTAAGCATCTCCTCCACGGAGTAGAACGACTGGGGTTACAATTAGGGAACATGCCACCACTCACCGATCAGAGAGGCCCTTGGCCCCTAAGGGAAAAGGAAAACAAAAGGCTGTCGAGCCTACCGAACTCTCTGAAGACTCATCGGATGATAACGGTATATTAATTTCGCTTTTAAACCATTTGCCAATTCCCTGTCATCTATTTGATGGGGACGACAACTTTAAGAATGCTCCCTCCTTAAATTCAGATTTCTTCCAGGCAATAGGTAGTTCAGTAAATAATGTAGCGACCAATAGTTGTAGTGCGGGTACTTTACTTGTAATCCATTTACTTTTATTCTTTTACCCTGCGTGACTTTTTAGTCTTACTGTTCGCGTTGTTTCATTTTGTGCAGATATGGACTCCGATGATGTCTTTGAGCATTACAAGGCTGCTGCTACCTCTTCTGGCCAAAAGAAAGATAACAAGAGGGTTCGGGGGGAGAGCAGTAAGAATCCCTCGAAGAAGGCTCGAATTGACAATCCTTCAACCCTTACCCCCTCAAAGGAGAACTCACCACCTCCACCTTTTTCTGAGCAGCCGACCTACACTCCCGCCGACCAACAGGCTTCTCCTAAGGCTCCTAGTAAGGAGGCACTAAACACCCAGCCCGAAGGCTCCCTGCCCAGCCTCGTGGTTAGCTCTGCTAGGGAGAGGATATACAAACTCTCCAAGCATAAACGCAGCCAGGCAGCTATTACTAACACCGCCACTATGGAGGCTGACCAAGTCCTCAATAGAGGGCTGAATGAGATAGTTAGCGTAAGTCAATTCCTGCTGCTGTAACATTTATTTTTTATTTCCCTTCTTTACTTCATACATCCTTTCTTATCTTTTTACAGGGGCTGCTGACCCTAACTGCTGGCTGGTGCCGTACTGGGGTGCTGGTGTCTCACGGAAGGAACTTTGATTCCAGGCTTGCCGAGACTAAGCAAGCATTCGAGGCTGCAAACATCGAGCTTGCAAAATAGAATGGCGAGCTGCTCGAGGAGAAGACGGAGTTGTCCAAGAAGAAAGATCAACTGCTCGAGGACAAAGCTAATCTGACTCAGGAGCTGCTGGCTACCTGGGACACCTTGAAGAAAGCCAACGAGACCAAGGAAAAGTTCAAGGAAAGCGCCAAGCTCAACTATCAAGAGTCTGTGCAGCTCGAGCTTGATTTAGTTGCCAGTAGGCAGGAAGCGGAGGAGCTCGGAAACCGAGTGCGGGAGCTCGAGGAGGCCGGGGCCAGGGATTTGAAGAAGTACAAGGAAGCCACTCATCTCTGCTTCTACGAATTCTAGAAGCACAACCGAGAGACTAACTTCAACTATCTTTCCGAGCGCCTGAGGAGGACTCTCCTGACGCAGTGCGCCATTCGTTTGGAAGAAGAAGAGAGGGAAAGAGTGCCTACTTCCCCTGAGATTTCCCTGGCAGCAGGGATAGACGGTGCAGATGCTGAAGCTAACCCTGCCGTCGACCAAGGCGCTCCTCAAGACCCCCCCGCTCCTTAATCTTTTTTCTTTTTTCTCAACTACACGACCCACAGGTCGTACTGTAAAGACAATTTATTTTTTATTTGATTTTGCTGCACGGGTAGCTATTTTACTTTTACTTGAACAATTACATCCAAGCAGTACTACTCGTGGTGTAAAAGAATTCCCTTTGATATTATAATATTTTTGCTTATTATAACATCTGTTCGCATGACCAAACTTAGCATAGTACTTTGGCTTGATTCAACAAAATATAGATTTTGAAAAATACTCTAAGTACCGTAGCATGCTTTCACTTATTTTGTTCATGTGTTTACATACCTCTTGGTATGCTTTGCTATCGATGTTCCTTATATGCCCCCCAAGTGACTGAGGGGCTTTAGGTCCTTGGTCACTTGCCTTGACCACGACCTGTACGAACATTACTGCTCGGTATAAAATGCAACACTTATAATACAGCAAAACAACACACGTAATGAACAAATACTTGTAAATTTTTTTTTATAAAGGTTTGGCAAGAATGACTGGCTGCGCACAGTCCCTTATAATTCTCGTATTAAAATGGACTAAACATGTCTTTACGAGTGATCTTTTAAAAAGATCTTACATTTATAAGCGATTAGCCATATAACATGACTAACCCTTTTTCAAAACTTGTAAAAAGTAAAAATTAATACAAGCCAGTCCTTTAAGAAGGACTGTTTATTGATAATACTTGTGTAGGTGCTCTCCGTTCCAATAGCGCGGAACGAGATCTCCATTTAAGCGTGCAAGTTTGTATGTGCCTGGATGAAGGACTTCTTCAATCTGGTAAGGTCCTTCCCAGTTTGGTTTGAGTACTCCAGCAGCTGGGTCGCGGGTTTTTAAGAAAACTCATCGAAGTACTAGGTCTCCGATGTTGAACTTTCTTTCTTTTACTTTTGAGTTAATATACTGAGTGACTTTTTGCTGGTACGCAGCTACTCGGAGTTGGGCTTTTTCTCGTTTCTCCTCAAGCGAGTCTAGGGACTCCATCAACAGTTGGCTATTCTGGTCTTGGTCGTATGTGATTCTTCGATGTGAGGACGGATCTAACTCGACTGGCAACATAGCCTCATACCCGTATGCTAAGGAAAACGGGGTATGACCTGTTTTTGTTCAATGAGAAGTTCTATACGCCAGAGTACTTCAGGCAGTTATTCTAGCCATGCTCCTTTAGCTTGTTCGAGCCTTTTCTTCAGGGTATCCTTAAGTGTTTTATTCACTACTTTGACTTGCCCATTTTCTTGTGGATGCGCGACTGAAGAAAAGCTTTTGACGATTCCATGCCTTTCGCAGAAGTCTGTGAATAGGTCGCTGTCAAACTGGGTGTCGTTGTCTAAGACAATCTTCCGAGGCAATCCATATCGATAAACAATGTTCTTGATGACGAAGTCAAGAACTTTCTTTGTCGTTATGGTAGCGAGTGGCTCAGCTTCGGCCCATTTGGTGAAGTAGTCGACTGCCACAACCGCGTATTTTACTCCACCTTTTCCCGTTGGCAAGGACCCAATTAAATTGATACCCCATATTGCAAAGGGCCATGGACTTTGCATCTGCTTTAACTCGTTGGGAGCTACGCGTGGGATCTTGGAAAACCTCTGACACTTATCACATTTTTGTACAAACTCTATTGAGTCTTCGTTCATAGTCGGCCAAAAATAACCCTGCCTCAGAATCTTCTTCGATAAGCTCTACCCCCCAGTGTGATCCCCACAGAAGCCTTCATGTACCTCCTTCATCAGCTCTTTGGCCTTTTCTAGTGTAATGCATCTGAGCAATGGCATGGAGTACCCTCTTCGGTACAGAACACCATCGACTAGTATATACCTAGCAGCCTGTCTCTATAGAGTCCTTGCTTTGTTTCTATCTGCTGGTAGTACACCATTCGTGAGATACTCCAAGTACGGTGCCATCCATGTATCTTCTATCCGGATCTCCATACTGGTTTCATTTACTCTTATGCTCGGTTCGCGTAGCCGTTCAATTGGCACTATATTTAAAGTGTCAGCATCCTTCGCACTCGCGAGTTTGGCTAAGGCATCTGCGTTTGAATTTTGATCTCAAGGTATTTGCTGGAGAGTATATTTCTCGAATTGTGCCAACAGATCTTTGGTTTTGTTTAGATAGGCCACCATTTTCAGACCTCGCACTTGATATTCCCCTAAGACCTGATTCACTACCAGCTGTGAATCACTGTAAATATCTAGCACTTTTATACTCATGTCTTTGGCCAACCTTAGCCCAGCGAGGAGTGCTTCATACTCAGCTTCATTGTTTGATGTGGTGAAATCGAACCTAATAGCGCAGTGAAATCGATGCCCTTCTGGCATTATCAATATCACTCCTGCTCTTGCGTGAGATTCGTTGGACGATCCGTCTGTGAATAACTTCCACGAAGGAGCTTCAACTTGGGGCTCAAGCGCACTAGGTTTTTCGCAGTGCTCGTTGTCGGGGAGCTCAGTGAATTCGATGATAAGATCAGCCAAGACTTGTCCCTTTACTGCTGCTCGCGGTGAATATGTGATATCGAATTGCCCGAGTTCGACTGCCCATTTTAACAAACGTCCAGCCGCCTCCGGTTTTTGTGGAACTTGTCGAAGGGGCTGGTCAGTTAAGACTGTGATGGGATGGGCTTGGAAGTAAGGACGTAACTTCCTTGAGGCCAAAATTAAGCAATAGGCTAATCCTTCAATGGGAGGATACCTCAATTCGGCACCCATTAACCTCTTGCTAACATAATAAACTGCCTTTTGTATGCCTTCTTCTTCTCGTACTAGCACCGCACTAGCAGCATATTCGGTGATCGCCAGATAAATGAACAAAGTTTGTCCATCTATAGGCTTTGATAAAACAGGAGGTTGTGCCATGTGGGCTTTTAAGGCTTGGAAAGCCTGTTCGCAGTCTCCACTCCACTCAAACTTTTTGTTGCCTCTAAGTAGATTAAAGAAAGGGATGCATTTATCCGTCGACTTTGAAATAAATCTACTGAGTGCGGCAATCCTTCCAGTTAAACTTTGCACATCCTTGATTTTCACCGGCGATTTCATGTCAATCAGGGCTTTGATCTTTTCGGGGTTGGCCTCGATTCCTCTTGAATTAACAATGAACCCCAAAAATTTCCCTGATCCTACTCCGAAGGAACATTTGAGAGGATTTAGCTTCATCTGATATTTGTTCAAAACATTGAAACATTCCTGTAAATCCTTCACATGTCCTTCTGCCTTTTTTTACTTTACTAGCATGTCGTCCATGTACACCTCCATGTTTACTCCGATCAACTCCTTTAACATGTGGTTAACCAATCGCTGGTAAGTCGCACCAGCGTTTTTCAGTCCGAAGGGCATTACTTTATAATAGTATAACCCTGTGTCGGTCTGAAAGCTAGTGTGATCCTCGTCAGGGGGATGCATACTGATCTGATTGTATCCTGAGTATGCATCCATGAAAGAGAAGATCTCATGTCCTGCAGTTGCATCGACCAGCTGGTCGAACCTTGGGAGTGGGAAGCAATCTTTTGGGCAGGCTTTATTAAGGTCTGTGAAATCCACACAGGTTTGCCATTTTTCGTTAGGCTTGGGAATGAGTACTGGATTAGTTACCCACGATGGATAAAACGCCACCCTGATGAACCCATTCTCCTTCAGTCTTTCAACTTCCTCTTTTAAGGCTTTCGATCTATCCTTATCGAGCAGCCTTCTTTTTTGTTACACGGGTGGAAAACTCTTGTCAACGTTCAGGACATGGCTGATAACTGCAGGATCTATCCCAGCCATGTCTTTATGTGACCAGGCAAAAACTTCCTGGTTCTTTCTCAAAAATTTCACCAGTGCGTGCTTCGTTGTTGCTTCTAAATTTTTACCGACCTTTACAACTCTGGTCGGATCTTTTTCGTCAAGTAGGACCTCTTCAAGGTCCTCGACGGGTCCAACATCTTCCTCAAAATCCCCAAAGCGAGGATCTAAATCACTATCCTCCCTTTGGGCAACAACCTATTTGGTGACTCCATCACCGGATTGGGCTTGTGTATCAATGGCCATCTGCAACCTCTCTGGGGGAGTGCTCTTCAACGTCCCTTCTTTGCCTTCATGATCAAGGCATTGTAGCACTCCCTTGCTTCCCTCTGATTTCCCAACACGCGTCCTACCCTTGCATCTGTTGGGAATTTCATCACCAAGTGCCATACTGAGGTGACGGCCCGAAGGTCAACCAGTATGGGTCTTCCGATTACAGCATTGTACGCCGAAGGACAATCGACTACTATGAAAGTGGCGAGTAATGTCCTTGTAGTAGGCGATGTACCTGCTGTTACCGGAAGTCTGATTGACCCCGCTGGGGCGAGTCCCTCACCAGAGAAGCTGTAAATTGTTTGGTTGCAGGGCTCCAAATCCTTGACGAAAAACTTCATGCGTTCCAGCGAAGACTTGTACAGGATGTTTACTGAACTTCCTATATCGACTAGCACTCTCTTCACCATCATGTTGGCAATTTGAACATCCACGACCAGCGGATCGGAATGTGGGAACCGGACATGCTGGGCGTCACTATCAGAGAAGGTTATTTCACTGTCCTCTGACCGAGCCTTCTTTGATGCCCGGTCCTCCACAGTCATCATCTCGATGTCCTGGTCGTGGCGTAGGGTTCGAGCATATCTTTCCCTTGCCTTTCCGCTGCTTCCCGCAAGGTGCGGGCCTCCACAAATGGTGAGTAAAGTGCCAGCTACGGGATCAGGCTGCAAAGGTGGCGAGCATTGGCGTGCGGGCGCTTGCTCGTTGCCACCTGGAGGCTCTCGTTGGGAAGTTCCCGAGGCCCGTACGTATCTCCTCAAGTGTCCTTGTCTGATAAGGAACTCGATTTCATCCTTTAGCTGGTTGAACTCGTTTGTATCGTGTCCGTAGTCGTTATGATAACGACAGAACTTGGTAGTATTTCTCTTCGAAATATCCTTTCGAATGGGAGTGGGTCTTTTGTAAGGCACACTAAAACTCGTGGCCTGATACACCTCTCCTCGAGACTCGACAAGGGCAGTGTAGTTAGTGAACCGCGGTTCATAACGATTGCTCTTAGCGCATTTGTTTTCAGAGGTGGAAGGTTCATTATGAGACCGTTTCCCCCCATTCTTGCCATTGCCATTGCCGTTCTCGTTGCCTTTGCCGTTGCCGTTGGGTTTTGACCCATTAGCGGCTTTGGCTGGCTCAGCAGACCCCTTATCTTTGCCTGGGGGCTTTTCCTCGCTGGCGATGGCATCCTCGAGCTTGATGTATCGATCAGTTCGATCCAAGAATTCTTGAGTAGTCTTAATTCCATGCTTTCTGAGGCTACTCCACAAAGGCGTGCGACACCCAACTCCTGCAGTTAGGGCCATCATCTTACCCTCATCTTCCACTGTTTTAGCTCCAGCCGCTGCTCGCATGAAGCGCTGGACGTAATCCTTCAGTGGCTCTCCTTCTTGCTGGCGTATCTCCACCAGCTGATTCGCCTCGGTTGGGTGCACACGACCCGCATAGAATTGTCCATAAAATTCCTTTACGAACATCTCCCAAGAAACAATACTTGCAGGAGGGAATTTGAAAAACCACTCCTGTGCAGCATCAGAAAGTGTTGTAGGAAAGATCCTGCACCGAGCGTCTTTGGACACTTTCTGAATGTCCATCTGTATCTCAAATTTGTTGACATGAGATACCGGGTCACCATACCCGTCAAAGTTCGGAAGCGTGGGCATCTTAAACTTGCTGGGAGTTTCTGCCACAGCTATCCTTTGAACGAAAGGAGTGCCCCTTCTCCTGTCATACTCGATATGAGACGTCCTTCCCCCGACCAGCTGTTGTACTGCCTGGTTCAGGGCATCTATTTGGGCTTGCACGACGTCAGGAATCACCGAAGCCTCTGCTGTTGGGGGAATGTACTCATCATGTCGTTCCCGACGGTCGTTGAGTACATCTCTTAAGTCTTCATCTCTTCGCCGTTTCTCGCTTGCTCCGAGCTGGTTAAAGACGTTATTTTGTCTGGGCTGCCCCCCAGCGTTACGTCTCTTGAGTTGGTCTTCCCTAGGTGGTGGGCTTCTGCCCCCACCTCTCTCTTCATTTCTCTGACCGGCATTTCCTCTGCCTGATTCGGCCTCATTGTAACCATGGCCATCTCTGAACCTCGATTGGCTATGGTGGGATTGACTGTCCCCTCGGTTGCCTCCTCGGGCCGGAACTTCCCGAGCGTTAAAGGGTGGCCTACGTTTGTCGGTAGGTCCCCGTGCATTATCATGCCGTGGGGGCCCCCAGACCGTAGAGCTTATCTCTGAGTTCCTTCTGTTTCCAGAAGGACGCTGCCCCCTGCTCGGTGGGTTTGGCTCTTCGCCTCTATGGTGTCTAGGACTACGGGGCTGCTGCCTGGCCCTATTCTGCCTTAGCTGCGGGGGATTGCCTCAACCAGCCTGGGATGGAGGCTGCACTTCAGGATCCCTTGGTGGAACATCATCCTGAGGCATTGGTGGCTGCTCGGGCCTTTGGGGGCTCGACGGCTGGATCGACGGGCTAGGATTGGGACCCCTTTGGGGTGGCCCATTTGCGGGTTGATCAGGTTGTGAGGCAGGTACAGCCTGATTCCTAGCCATCTGTAGGGCTGCTTCGAGGGCTGCCATGGCCTCCCTCTGATGACGGTCCATCTCCGCCTGTTTTTCACTTAGCTCCTGGCGCTGTTGCTCTATCTCTTGTTGCTGCTGCGCCATAATCTCCACAACACTTTCTTGGCTGGCCCTCAGATTGGCTAGTTCATCCTGAAATACCCCCAGGGTATTTCTCAGCATCTCAGAATCTAGTTCTTCCTCATTAAATTCCAAATGTGGCTCATTTTCAGCCATGTTTGGAGGAGGAGGCGGTTGAGATGGTGCAGCGCCAGCCGTCTGCCCAGTTTTCTTTGTTGTTTTCGCCATTACTGCTTCAACAATTTCGCACCAGAATGTTGACCCTGATTTTGGTCAACTGACACGGAGTCAAAACGCTTGATGTGGACGGATGTGTTGGAATGGATATAATGACAAAAACAGTAAAGAACACAATGAATTATAGTGGTTCGGCCCCAGGAACTGGTAATGACCTACGTCCACTTAAGCTATTATTGATATGAGATCTCAAAGGAGTGATCTAAGAACTAGGGTTCTCTGAGTTTCACAAACCTGAGAGAGATAAACAGTACAATCGTAATACAATAGCTCTAATTCTCTCGTAAGTGTCTAACTTCAATTAAACAAAAGCCAAAAGTCCCCATCCTTGAGCTATCTTTCTCTATTTATAGGCTCAAGAAGGATTACATGAATCAGTTACAGATATTATTTCCTAACTAATCGGATATTCAGGAAATCATGGGAGACAATCTCGGATATGATCATAACTGCACAAGAACTTCTTCCAAATATACGGAGTACACGACCACGCTGGTCATATACAAAGTTCGAATGTTAAGCCTGGAAATCTCTCTGGTCGATGGTCGAGCAGGTCTTCTGATAGGTGTCAGCCACGTGTTTAAAAACGTCCGCCACGTCACCCGTGCCTGATTTTTGGATAACAATCCCCATTGTGACTTTTCTTCTAACTTGCTCAAAAGAACCGACTCGTGCCAAATATCTCAAATATATCCACAAAATAATGTGGTCTCAAACACATAGTACATAAAATTAAAATTATACTCTCAACAGGTCAAAATTACGAAAATGCCTCTTTTTGACAAAAGAGAGCATTTAAACATATTTAATACACCTAAACATGCATAGGCAGTCATATCATAATATAACCCATATAATTCACATAATCAAACATGTAGTACCTCAGAATTTACTTAGCTAGATAATAGTAGTAGTAGTAACTAGTAGTAGCTTGTAGTATGTTAGTTTCCGTGGATTTTGGTTCAAGTCGGGATTTAGTTGGAAACTCATAGCAACAGTTATGGATTTTATAATTTTAACCTATAGCTTAGAAATATTAATTATACATAAGGTTTGATTAATATTGTTGGTCCTAGAAATATTGTTTATTATAACCTAAGGTTTAGATAGAATTAATAAGAACATGACACTTGTCACAAGCATGTTTACTAAGGATTTAAGTATTTTTTATGAAAGTTTAATTAAAAGAAAGATCTAGAAGCTCTAGAACCTTCCAGCAGCTGTTAGGATCACATTTTTACTCAGTCAAAGCTGTTTAATCAATTCAAAATATGCTGAAAGAGTGCAAATACGTGTTTGATATATCAACGTATGCCGATATATCGCAACTATAGGGGCTGATATATCGCCTACGGGAGATACGGAAAACATGCCGACTTCGCACGAACAAAAGCACGAAGGCTTGGGGTATAGGGACAGGAAATATATCGCCCAGAGTAGGCGATATATCGCATCTGGGAGACATTTTTGAAACTTGAGGATTTAAATTTAAAAACAGCCTTAACCACTTGGACTTGCTCTTGAACGATTTTGACCGAGTTTTGGGCATCTGTTGAACGATGTTTACCCAAAATAGATTTACCTGATGACATGGCAGAATTAACGTGCACGTGGGATGTACATGACCGTTTAAGTGAGTACGATCTATTCGACCATCGACCAGAAGTGAATTCACTCAGCAGACGACATATTTTATGGGCGACCAGTCTGGTCACAACATTTCAGATATTTTCCACAAATATGCAATTTCACATTTATGTAATAATTGTGATTTCCATTATTATTTAGATACGCTTGTATTAAATATAATTAAGGCCCATCGGCCCATGAAGAACCCCTTGAGCCTATAAATAAGACTCAAAGGGCTCAAGGGAGGGGATTTTTTTGGATTTTTAGAGATAAATATAGTGTTTTTATCCGCCAAATTTGTATTCATCTCCAAGCTTGTGAAACTCGTGAACTCTAGTTCATTGATCACAATTTTTGGAGTTCTACATTGAAAAGAACACTAAGTGGATGTAGGTTATTACCATCATTTGGGGTCGAACCACTCTAAAACTTTGGTGTCATTTATCTTTTTGTCTTGAATTAATCTTGTTTTTGCCATTTTACTTGACTCCGTGTCGTTGACCAAATTGAGGGTCAACATTTTGGTGCTTTCACTGAGAGTTGAACTCAAGACCTCCAAGAAGAACAAATGGCAAAAACAGCTAGGAAGACTGGGCAAACCTTTGGTACTGCGCCAACCCAACCTCCTCCACATAATGTGGCTGAGGATGAGCCACAAGTGGAGTTGGAAGAGGAGGAGATGGATTCTGAAACTTTGAGGACGACTCTAATTGTGTTGCAAGAGGAATTAGCCAATCTGAGGGCTAATCAAGAAAATGTGGCTGAAACAATGGCGCTGCAACAGAAGGAGATTGATAGGCAACGCCAAGAGTTGAATGAGCAGCAAGTCGACATGGACCACTGGTAGAGGGATGCCACTGCTGCTCAGGAGGCAATCATTCAGTTGGCCTGAGGACAGCCTGCACCTACCTCCCAACTGGATCAGCCACCTAGTGCGCACCCACAACAAGTTCCACAATCGGATCACCCCCAACATCACCACACTCTGCATCAACCAACAAACCCTCAGAGGCTGGAGCAACCCCCTGCTGTTCAACGGGATAGGTTGTTCCATGATCCTGAGCAGCAATCACCCTCTTTGTCGAGATAATCCCCAGCAGCAAAGGCAGAATAGGGCTGGCCAGTATCCTCGGAGCCCTAGACGCCAGACTGCCGAGGAGCCAAACCCACCAAACAGGGGACAACATCCTTCTGCAAGTAGAAGGCATGTTGAATCAGGCTCTATGGTCAGGGGTCCTCCACGACATAATAATGCCTGTGGACCTACTGACCAACGTAGGCCTCAGCCTGTCAGTTGGGACATGCCAGCAAGAGGAGGGGGAAATAGTGCGAACAGCAGGTCGCACCATAATCGGTCACAATTTAGAGATGGCCATGACTATGATGAGGCAGATTCTGGCAGAGGAAATGTTGGTCGATGGCAAGAAGAGAGGGGTGGAGAACAGAACCCTCCGCCAAGAGAGAACATACCGATGAGCCAGAATGCTGGGGGGCAGCCTAGACAGCCCAAAGTCTTTGATTGACTGGGCGCGAGCGAGAAAAGACGTAGAGAAGAAGATTTGAGAGATGTTCTCAATGACAGAAGAGAAAAACACGATGAGTATGCACCTACAGCACCAGTCGCTCCAATAGTGCCAGACATTGTATAGGCCCAACTCGATGCTTTAAATCAGGTCGTCCAGCAACTAGTGGGGAACCGGACATCCAACATTGAATTCGACCGAAGAAAGGGTACTCTATTTGTGTAGAGAATCACAATGGCCGAGACTCCAGGAAAATTTAAGATGTCGGTCTTGCCCAACTACGCTGGATTAGAAGATCCTATATCTCACGTGAATAAATTTGAGATATAAATGGACATCCAAAAGATGTCAGACGACGCTCGGTGCAGAATCTTTCCAGCCACCTTGTCCGAGTGTAATGCCCTGGATAACCAAGACCGTTACACTATGTGTTTGAAATAGTGCAAGACTTGCTAATCAAGTCATTTAAATAAAAATGTGAATCTAACAACACAAACAGATTAGGTTTAAAAGATTTTGGTTATAAACGATCTTGTTGTGCACCCTATCCTTTAGATGTTCTTTAGTAGCTTCTCTGTGGTTTCAGATCAAATCTCTTCATACTTGTCCCCTCTTCTTCATGTAGCATTATTCTGAATACCCCTGGTGAGACTAAACTGACACTTCATGGAGCTTTACCTGTGACCCTTCTGATGAGGACACCAAGACTAAAGATCCAAGTCTAGTTCCAGTTGGTCTGGTGACGAGGGCGCGAGCCAAAAGACTCAGTTTAGGAGCTTGATGAGTCTTTTTGTATTTTGTCATCTTGTATTTTTTTATTTAGTCTTTGTTTTTTTTGTGAAAAGTCAAACACTTGACTTGTGTGAGTCCAAGAATCCTTTTTGTCTTTATTTTTCGGTTTTCATTAGGAAGACAAAAGGGTTGTCTTTAAATTTCAGTTTTCATTAGGATGACAAAAGGTTGTCTTTATTTTTCGGTTTTTAGGAAGACAAAGGGGCTTGTCTTGATGTATTTTTCGGCTATATAAGGCCTTGAAAACATTTGGAAAAATCAAATTTTGATGAAATGAAAATTTGTGAGTTTTCTTCTTGAGTTCTTGAAGAAACTTTTGAACTTATCAAGGAGATTCCTTGTGGCGTTCATCCTGACTTATCAAACGGATTCCATCCCCGTTTGTGGCGTCTTCCTCATACCAAGGTTCGTGCTTGGCTAAGCATTGGGTCGCGGTTCCATTCCAATCTCGTATGTTCTTGGTGGCTGTTCCATATTTGGTGTCGGGTTTCATCACAATGTTGGTGTGGTTCGTATCAGTTGGTATCAGAGCTTAGGATCATTCGGTTTGGCCTATCCTTTTTTTTTTCTTTCATTTGTGTTTCTATTCTATTCGTATTTCAATTTTAGGGTTTCTGAAATAAAAAAAAAAAAATCTATCTATTCGTGTTCTTGATTTTCTTAGTCTTTGTTCTTGTTTTCCTTCTAAAAATCTGAAACCATTATAGTTAATCTCTTTATTCCAGATTGTTTCTTTGTTCAAATTGTGTTCTTATTTCCTTGTTTACATTAGTTCTTTGTGAAATCCCTTGAAATCCGAAACTAATCAACTGAAATTGTTATTGAGTTTGTGAAAATCCTTGTTTCCTTTGTGAAAAATCTGAGATTGTTATTGAGTCAATTGCTTACTTTGTTATAGTGCCACTGATTGAAATTTTGTTTCCCTTTATTTGGGAGAAATTCAAGATTGTTATAGTGCTACAAGTCTATTTGGGTTTTCTGTAATTGGGATTGTTTTTTGGTATTCTGTTTTGGGTGAATCACCGATTGATTTTTATGTTATTGGGGAAGTGTTCTTGAATCACAGATTGTATTGGGAGTATTGGTTTTCACAGATTGGTTTGTTCTTGAATCTGTGTTAGTAACTCAGATTGTTTGATTTCGGGTTGACTCTTTGGTATTCATTTTTTTTTCTCCTTTTCAGAAATTCGTATCTGGTTTCTCAAATTTGAGAGGTTAAAAAAAAAAAAAAAAAGGAAAGGAAAGGAAAAGGGAAGGGGATCCGAGAGCAAAAAAAAAAAAAAAAAAAGTCTGGAAACCCTTCTTAATTTTTTTTTTCTATTCTTGTTCCTTATGGTCTAGAGGCCTTTTGGCCAAAACCCCACACAAGTGTTCCAAAAATCATCATTTTTAGTCATTTTTCACCAGTTTTCGTCGGTGTTCGTTTGGTTTGTTTGGTTGGATTTGCTGCTTGAATACTCCATATTACCGTTGGATTAGTTTTGAAAGAACTTAAAGAAGAATACGAGTGGAAAAAGGCAGAGGTGTGAGCCTATTTGAGGGTAAAAGCCATTGAAATTGAGTGAAACACGAGGGGATTTGAGTGAAAATATTGTTCGAGCGAAACACGTGAGGGAGTGTGGTGAGGTCTTTTCTCCATATTATTCTAACCTTATTTTGCAGATTTCCATCATGGCACAATATCCAGAGAAAGATGCAAGCAATGATATTCCGCCACCTGAGGTTCCGAATCTACAAATGCAAGCATTAATTGGGGAGATGCGAAGGATGATGAGGGCGGAGTGTGAGCAGATACATGAGAGGTTGGATAGGGTAGAAGAGGGAACGCAATGGAGGGCACGGAGGAACAGGGTGCAACAACGGGATGTTGAGGGTGAAAGAGAGTATGATGGGGGCGATTTAGAGGAAGAATATGATGGGATGTCAGAGGGTAACCATAGGAGGTATAGCCGAGATAGAGAAGCTAGGAACTGGGTAGACAATAATTTGGGAAATATCAAGATGAGAATCCCCACCTTTCAAGGCAAGAGTGATCCTGAGGCATACCTTGAGTGGGAGAAGAAGATGGAGTTGGTTTTCGATTGTCACAACTACTCTGACATGAAGAAGGTAAAACTAGCTGTCATTGAATTTACTGATTATGCTATTGTTTGGTGGGATCAGTTGTGCATCAATAGGAGGCGAAATGGAGATCGTGCCATTGACACTTGGGAGGCTATGAAGAGGGTGATGAGGCGACGGTTTGTACCATCTCATTATTATCGAGATCTATACCTTAAGTTGCAGGGTCTTCGTCAAGGTTCCAAGAGTGTTGAGGAGTATTACAAGGAGATGGAGATGGCTATGATTAGAGCCAATGTGGAAGAGGATTGGGAGGCAACAATGGCAAGGTTTTTTAATGGGTTGAACCGAGAGATTGCTAATCCAATTGAGCTACACCATTATGTGGAATTGGAAGATTTGGTGCATATGGCAATCAAAGTTGAGAGGCAGCTCAAGAGGGGTAGTACAAGTGCAACACCTTGGCGGTCGAACTATCCAAAGAAGGAAGAAGACCAACCTACTTCATCCTTTACACCAAAACCAGCCACAACCCCTCAAGGTAAAACAGTCCCTACTTCGTCCCGTTCTAGTGAGATAAAGTGTTTCAAATGTCAGGGGCGAGGACACATAGCTAGCCAATGTCCAAACAAGAGAGTTATGGTGATTCGAGAAAGTGGCGAGCTCGATTCTGAAGATGAAGATCTTGCTGACATGCCACCATTGGAAGATGTTTCTATCGATGATGAGGAGTTTGGGGAAGAATCTGGTGAGATGCTTGCACTAGTCACACGACGAGCCTTAAATTTGCAAGCAAAAGAAGAGGAAGAAGAGGTGCAGCGGGAGAACATCTTTCACACTCGTTGTCATGTGAAAGACAAGGTATGCAGTGTTATTATTGATGGTGGTAGTTGCACTAACGTTGCTAGTTCTTCCATGGTTGAAAAGCTAGGGCTCCCAACGCTTAAACATCCTCGTCCATACAAGTTGCAGTGGTTGAATGATAGTGGTGAAGTGAGGGTTACAACACAGGTGCTGGTATCATTTCGAATTGGCAAGTATGAGGATGAGGTATTGTGCGATGTGGTTCCCATGCAAGCTGGACACCTCCTTCTAGGACGGCCCTGGCTATTTGATCGGCGAGTCCAGCATGATGGCTTCACCAACAAGTACTCATTCACGTTCTGTCAACGAACAATCACTCTAGCTCCATTGACGCCAAAGCAAGTATATGAAGACCAAGTGAGGTTGCAAAAATTAAGTGATAAAAAAAAATTGAGTGAGCAAAAGAAGGAGAGTGAAAAGATGAATGAGAGTGAGAAAAAAGAGAGACAAAGAGAGAAAAGGGTCGAATCAAGTGAGAGAGAAAAGAAAGAGAAGAGTTCGATCAATGAGGGAAAATTAGAGAGAAAACAAAATAATTTTTATGCAAAAAAAAGTGAGGTTAAGGAGGCTCTTTTAAACACTAACCAACTTGATGCTAACAAGGGTCGTCACAAGCAGGTTTTTGACCCCGGTGATTGGGTATGGTTACACATGAGGAAAGAGCGATTCCCAGCACAAAGATGTTCCAAATTGCTACCTCGAGGAGATGGTCCGTTTCAAGTGCTAGAAAGGATCAATGACAATGCCTACAAACTCGATTTACCAGGTGAGTATACTGTTAGTGCTACTTTTAATGTTTCTGATTTGAGTCCTTTTGATGCAGGTGAAGATTTGAGGACAAATTCTTCTCAAGAGGGGGGGAATGATGAGGACACCAAGACTAAAGATCCAAGTCTAGTTCCAGTTGGTCTGGTGACGAGGGCGCGAGCCAAAAGACTCAGTTTAGGAGCTTGATGAGTCTTTTTGTATTTTGTCATCTTGTATTTTTTTATTTAGTCTTTGTTTTTTTTGTGAAAAGTCAAACACTTGACTTGTGTGAGTCCAAGAGTCCTTTTTGTCTTTATTTTTCAGTTTTCATTAGGAAGACAAAAGGGTTGTCTTTAAATTTCAGTTTTCATTAGGAAGACAAAAGGTTGTCTTTATTTTTCGGTTTTTAGGAAGACAAAGGGGCTTGTCTTGATGTATTTTTCGGCTATATAAGGCCTTGAAAACATTTGGAAAAATCAGATTTTGATGAAATGAAAATTTGTGAGTTTTCTTCTTGAGTTCTTGAAGAAACTTTTGAACTTATCAAGGAGATTCCTTGTGGCGTTCATCCTGACTTATCAAACGGATTCCATCCCCATTTGTGGCGTCTTCCTCATACCAAGGTTCATGCTTGGCTAAGCATTGGGTCGCGGTTCCATTCCAATCTCGTATGTTCTTGGTGGCTGTTCCATATTTGGTGTCGGGTTTCATCACAATGTTGGTGTGGTTCGTATCACCTTCTTCCTTAGTAATAACATCAACAACGTAGTAATCGTTCGCATTCCATTTCTAACTAGAGAGTAGTCCAACATACCGCTAATAGACCCGAAGGTGACTTATCCACACTATTCCTGTAACGCCCTAAACTCTAGGGACCGTTATGGTGTGCCTTGTAAACAATGCTAAACTCATTAATTGAGTCATTTGGCCAAAATCATGTACTAAGTATGATTAGTGGTTTAGGGATTAAATTTTTTGGATAAGATATAACGTTTCACTAGAACGTTTAATATATATATATATGTTGGGATCCCAAAATTATAAATTCAGAGTCTACTACAAGAAAATATTTACAACAGGCCGTTCTATGCGGCAAAACAGGGTTTAACCCTAGTTCCTTCTCAACCTCGGCCGTGGTGGACGAGCAGCTGCATATGTACACCTCATTACCTAAGCTCTCCAACTCAAGGATGGTCCAACTTTCTTTTGCCACTGCCTGCACCACATAGCACCCGTGAGCTGAAGCCCAGCAAGAAAACACAATATAACATGATATAATATCAACAATATTCATAACAGTCACTCAAGACTTTCAGTCTGAACAAATAGGTGACAATCTCAAAAGTCACTAATATGGGGACAGCACCCTTTAGCCATGTGACGATAGGATCACCAGGGCTTAACAGATAGGTGAGCATCTCACTAGATTTAGCAGGATAGGTGCATGGTGATTAGTCACCAACATAACCTTCCTCATGACTCTAGAGTCATAACTATGGAACATTGTTCCCTAGCCATGTGACAAGCAGTCACCTGGGCCATATGCCCTGGCTCTGAATAACTAGTCTTAGACTAGACAAGCACTTATAATTTTCGTCGACCTTCTGGTCGGTCCAACATTAATACCCCATATGAGTAATTCATCGCTGATATCGATTAGATCTAATCTTCATTTGGCTCGGCGTTCGTGACGCTATGCCATTTCTGACTCTTAGGTCAGTAAAACACGACCAGTGTTCAACTCATTGTGAACTTGACTAGTAAATCAAAGCTTCACAGATGGATCTAACACCGTTGCCGATTCTGACTAATAAGTCAGTGCCACACACACAAGTAAGCCATGCCACCAAACATGTATCACATATCCAATATCCATAACAAGGTATTCAGCATGCTTACCTAACAAGTACTAGTACAATTAGGACTATGCACGAACACAGAGGCTCAAGCTCTGAACAACATCATACTCAATGTGTAAAGCATGTCCTATTCACATGTTTCTTGTGCTTCATATGCATTATATTCAACAATCCAACATGCACCAATAATAGCCATGCATGTCATACTTAATAATCAACCAACATGCATCAAGACTAGCCATGCATGTCACATATACACAGGGTGCAGTTTTCTTACACTGTTTCCTTACCTCAGATTCGAGCTAGAACCAATATAAGGACGACCCTTGAGAACGATCAACCTTTAAGCCCTTAGCGGTCACCTAATCATAACCAAATATGGGACACCATCAATAAAATGATCAACATAGGTTACCAAACCAAAATCTAGCCTCCGGGACAACAATCCAAACTAATCCAAGTAGTAGGAACACTCCTGAGGCCTATAGCTAAGTTCCCGGGGTCAAAACGAGCAAACGGGGTGAAATAGGGCAAGGGTTGTGGCCCTAGCACCATGGGCCGTGGCCCCCAGAATTTCCTGAAGCAAGCGCCACGGCGCCCAACACCAAGGGCCACGGCCCCCAACCCTGAGCCATTCCCAAACGTGTTTTCAACTTCTCAAAGCTTCCAAAATCATACTCAAACATTCCCCAATCATCAAAACAAAGTTCCCAAGCTTCCTAAAGCTCCATAACCCTCAAAACCCAAGGTTCAAACCAACCAAAAACTCAACAATTCACAAAGTCCAATTCTAAGCTTAAAAACTTTAGAAACTCAAAACTTCAAACTTAGATTACCTTTGATTAGGTTGTTTTTCGTCAAATCCTTCGGTTAAGAAGCTTCTAATCTTTCATAGGATCGCTATGCCTCGACCCTCGCTTGATTCCGACTCCTAGAACTCGAAATTCCTTTAAGAAAGCTTCGAATGGTAAAATAGGCTATCGGGAAGAGAGAGAGATTTTCTAACGTACGTTCTTATCTGACAAGCTACTTCAAGCTTAAGTAACCTCAAATAAAAACCTAGGGCTCAGGGTCCCGAAAACACCCCCGGGTACATTATAGTCAAAACTTCTAGAATTCCATCCTGATCTCAAATACTCCCAATTTATCATCAAATAAACATTTCTATTACCCCAAACTTGACCCCGTTATGACAAAACCACTAACTCATAATCTATGATCGTCTCATGCCGAATAGCTCGAATATATCTCCATAATAATAAAATCTCATTCACAAATTACAACATGCACCCAATTTACAAATATGCCCTCAACAGGCCAAATTACCAAAATGCCCTTATCATTATAAATACACCCATATGCATGCATTTATCATCATATGATAATATAATTCACATTAACACGCATATGATCATTTAATGCCATGATAAATCAATTATGGCCCTCCCGACCTCCTAATCAAGGTCCTAACCCTTACTAGGAAATTCAGGGCATTACAGTTCCTATATTTTCTGCTTGTAGAACTTACCTGTGTTGCTGAAGCTTGAATCAATTAAGAATCTTTGGTCACCAATTCATCACACCCTGCTTGGTACAAGTAATAATTCCTGAAATGTCTCTTTCCATGATCCCCAGCTGGTAATAACCAGATCGTAGATCAATTCCTGAAGACATTGTCCTATCTTGTAACCGGCATTTAAACTCTTCATCCTTAACAAATGATGCCAACAATTCCCACAATACGATGCTCTATCTGATTCACCTCGAGGTCAAACTTCTTCGACTGCTTTAGTAATTCTTTCTGTCAAACCAGTACCATCTTCCATAATGTCCCTGACACCGAACCTACCTGTAGCCCGATCCTGAAGCATGCCCAATCTTTCGTTGTATATCCATCTGAATTCCTACTGGTTAGCTCAATTTCCATTCAGTCTAATTAATATTCTCCAAGTGATATCCCCGACGATCCATGGTTGTCTCTTAACAAATTAACTCTCACTATGAACCCCTTTATTACTTATATCCCAATTCCTCTGCCAGAAGTTTCTAATTCCTCCTCAACAAATACTAATATCTTCAGCCCCTCGCACAGTACCCTTAAGGTATATTCTCTATGTCTGAATCTTTCTTGGGACATTCTCAACACCAAACCCTTCTAGCTCGTTATATAACAAAAAATGCGAACTATCCAGTTAACTGATCATCTTCGAGGAACTAGCCTCGGCTTCAAATGTAACAAGGCATTCCAGTCTTCCATTCCCTAACCATGGAAAATCCATCCTAACATATCAAATCATTCCATATAGAAGTTGTTCCCTCACCTGACATCCTTCCAAGTGGCGTCTCCTGCCTCGGGTGCATACTAAATAACCTCACTGGTTCCCATCACTGTCCTGACGGCTATCTTGTAAATCAAACCCCTTCCCATCAAAACCAGGTGCCATAGCACTGTCTGGGGTTCTTCTGCTTCGATTACCGAGATTCTGTCCTTACTAAATTCCACCAATGGAAACACTGTCATTTGTATCTCTTGCCCTACGACATTCATACTCTATACCTTATTCCACAAATCTCAAACAACATGGCCCTCTCTGATGCCTAAATACAGATGAAGATCTCATACATCGAAGTAGCCCTGATGCTCTAGACTATTCCAGAGTTTAATCCTTAAATGGGTTATCATTTCTAGCTACATTCGCTTGTATCAATTTTTCCCAAAATGAATTACTCAACTCACAAAACTCAATGACATACAATGTCGTGACCTTATCATTCCAAATCAAGCTTATAAGCCTATTAGTCTCCGCAGCTCAAACTATGTCTTTATAACCTCTTTTATCAAATCACCATCTGAGTTCTCTCCAACCTATCATGCCAATATCTCGGTCTGAGTACCACTCCCAGGCACCCCTCTGCCACAAATACTTAGCGCAACTCTATAGTCGTAAACTCTCATCTCCATATCCAGAGATGGAATTAGCTTTGCCCATCCACTGACCAATTCTTAGGCAAACCCGAACTTTCCTCAAAACCGGAGGATAACACCTTTTAAGCCTTCTATATAATACTCTTGTCTATATGCATCCTCATATTAAACCAACACTGATAACCCTACTGTAAAAGTATACAAAGCAGCTCTTTCCCCAGAAAAGTCTGCTATTCTGCCATCAATTCTCAGCTATTAAACCCCACAGCTTACTCACATACTAGCGAACATCTGCTGCGACTTTTAGGGGCAGATGGAGGTTTCCAATCCTGACTATCATCTGCAACCCCCTATAATACAATGCCAAGTCCACTTAACCATTCTGGGTGCAAACAATTTGAATTCATCCACCACTGCTGAGTAAACTCCTCAGCTCTGAGGTTCACACTCCGAACCAATCCACACCCAGGTCCAAATAACCACAATAATCATACACACATAAAGCATAAATAAACACCAATCCATAATCCTACGCATTTAACTACCAAATTTTATTGCTACCACGTATATCCACACTTTACCATGCTTCCTACATACCGATAGACAGATACAACATATAAATTCAATTTAGGTAGTTAGCCACATACAATCAGTATGCAAACCATTATCCAAAGATTCATTCACATTCAATAGCAATGCTAATCAGCACGCCTCAATCTTATCATACAATAGTCAAGGGCCAGGCCCTATCAGTTTCTCATGCTCCCTATAGTCATACAACATAATACATTCATCTTTCAATCAAGAACTTAAACACATAATCTCATATAGTCAATTACAAAACCCTGAGTCGAGCTTGTCTTTAGCGGCGAATGTACATGTCCAGCCAATCTTCAGGAACCCTTAAACCTAGGATGCTCTGATACCAAGTTGTAACGCCCTGGATAACCAAGACCGTTACACTGTGTGTTTGAAATAGTGCGAGACTTGCTAATCAAGTCATTTAAATAAAAATGTGAATCTAACAACAAAAACAGATTAGGTTTAAAAGATCTTGGTTATAAATGAGTAATTTTCATTAAAATAAATGTTTGGTACATGGGATCCTAAATCAAGGTTTAAATAGCATGATTACAGAATTTCCAAATCTTATAAATAATCAAGCCACTCTAATGGCAAAATACACGTTTTAGGTTTCCGTCTCTATACAATCCCTCGACCGTGGCGGCCGAGCAGCTGATAATATACACCTCGCCCCCAGAGCTCTTCAACTCATGGTTAACTCATCTTACCCTTGCCTTTACCTGCACCACGTAGCACCCGTGAGCCGAAGCACAGTAAGAAAACATAATATCATAGCACAACCAATATCAATAACTAAGTAGTTCACACAGCATAACCAAATCATTTACAAGACATTAATCAATTACCCAGCAAGCCATAGCATTCATCCAATCCAGGACATCAATCAATAACCAATAATCTAGCTTCCAAAAATTCAGATATCATATACATCAAATTAGCAATAGTATACATGTCAAGCAACAACTAGGGTTGACGCCCATAGGCCGCACCCTCTATTTAACCCACTGTCTTTGGCTCGCTTAGGCCAAGCCCAGTGTTCACCAGACTGACTCCGGCCTGAGCCACGCCCTGTGCGCAAGTATTGATTCTGGCACTCTTAGGCCGTTTGTCACATGTCCCCATGGCATAATACCACCTCATGACACTCATACAATTATAGGGAACTCTTAGTCCCAACATATTCACATGGTTTATCACAATTATATAACAGTGCATACAAATATAGGGAACACTTAGTCCCATCCTATCCACATAAATGGGTGTAGTTTTCTTACCTTTAATTCCAACTGTTTTGATTAAGAAGGACGACCCCCGAGCACGATCCTGCCTCGAGCCCAAGCATACACCTAGTTACAACCATGATAAAGAATATCATCAATAATTGTATAAGGGTTTCCGGTTAAAGTTCTAACCTTTGGGACATCGAATTCCACCAAACACGGTAGTGGGATTGATCCCGAGCACACTAGGTTAGGTTCCCGCGCTTAAAAACTCCAAAAGGCCAAAAATGCCCTTAAAAAACTCCTAGTTATATTCCTTAGCTTCTACTGAGTTAATCTTCCAAAACCTCTACTCAATTCACTGAGTTCCAGCCAAGTTCCCTTAGTTTTTTCTGTAGTTTCCCTTGAGAGAGTGAGAAAAGAGAGAGAGAAGGGTCGGTTGGCCTTGTTCTACCACTTTCTGAGTTTTACTTAGTCTACCCTTAAGCAATTAAGTCAATCCCGAAGCTCGGGGTACCAAAAACGTCCCAGAGGGCAAAATGGTAAAATTCCCCAGTATTCCCACCTAGGCTTCCTAACATCAAATATATCTCCAATTATTTATTTTCATAACCCGGTAATCCAAATAACCATCTAATACCTGAAACACTCCTTGACTTGCCCCAAGTCAAGTATCGAGTCCCGTTGTGACTTTCCCGCTACTTCCTCCCTAGGATCGCCTCGTGCCGAAAGCTGCAAATACATATATCCACATAATAATATGGTCTCAACAGTTATCACAAATAATCACGTTTATGCCCTAACGGGCCAAAATTACAATTATGCCCTTACAGACTAAACAGGTACCGCATGCTTATCTTATACTCATAAACATGCATTCCACATATCCATATAATCATGCATTTTCACCATTAATTCACATAACTTCCAATTATGCCCTCCCGAAATACTAATCAAGGCCCTTAAGCCTTAATAGCAATGTTGACCACGATTTTGGCCAACGACGAGTAGACGTCAAAATTACGACACCATAATTTTATAGTGGTTTAGCCCAAATTTATTGGTAATAGCCTAATCCACTTGGAGTTGTGATATATATATATATCCTACACTTAAGATCAGATGAACTTGAGTCAACTGAGTTTCTTAAGTGTAAGTAGAAAAATACAGAGTTTCTGTCTCTAGAGAATACAATATTTCTCTCTCTAAGCTCTCTCAGAAAATGCCCCAAGAATGCCCAAAGTAACAGTCCTAAGTTCTCAAAACCAGAGAGCTCTTTTTTTCTTTCAAAAGACCCCATCCCCTTAAATGATGCCATGAGCCATTTATTTATAGGCTCATGGATCGTACATCAGAAATATCCCTTTGACCGGGTCCTTGGTTCTTCCAACCAACTTTAATTAACTAAAATATAAATAAATTCAAATTATAGTAATATAGCTATTATTTTGGGATATCTGAGAGATTCCCGCGGCAGTTGCAAATGATTCGGGTTGAAGCCGTTACTGAAGCTTTACTGAAGAGTTACTAGACGGTAACTTCTGAGATTCTGATCCGTGGACCGACCAAATCCATCCTCAAAGTGACTGGTCGGCCAAGACAACTCACCGGTCGACATAGGCAAGCACCTTCTAGTACACCTCTGGTCGGTATAGGCAAAGCACTCCTCTAGCACACCTCTGGTCTAACATGACACATCTCTGGTCTAGCATGACACATCTCTGGTCTAGCATGACACATTTCTAGTCTAGTAAAACACTTTACTGGTCTAGCAAAACACTTTACTGGTCTAGCAAAAAACTTTACTCTGAAGTGATTGGTCGGACATAATTTTTTACTGGTCGATCAAGAACCTTACTGGTCGGACAAAAACTTTACCTGGTCGGTCAAATTACTTTCTGACCAGGTAAATTCATATCTCGACCAGTAATATCACAACTCCATAGGTCAACTTCCAACCTTTGCACTTCCTTGGTCAACACATTTATTAACTATTAATGTGTCATTTACTGACCATGCATTGCCACTTATCCCTTTTGATTGCCACATCATCGAATTGAAATTTTGGGGATAACAAGCAATTTTGGGTCGTTACACTGAGACTGCTCAGGAGTGGTTTTTCAAATTCCCTCCGGCCAGCATAGTGTCTTTGGAAATGTTCATGAAGGAGTTCTATGGACAGTTTTATGTTGGTCGAGTACATCCGACCGAGGCCAATCAGCTAGTTGAGATATGCCAAAAGGAGGGAGAAACCCTGAAAGGGTATGTTCAACGATTCATGTGAGCTGCTACTGGGGCTAAGACGGTTGGTGATGAAGGAAAAATGATGGCTCTCACTGCTAGAGTACGACACCATTCATCCCTTTGGAGTAGTTTGCGAAAGAATGGGGTCAAGAGCACCCAAGAATTTCTGGACCGGGCAGACATGTACATCAAGCTCGAGGAGGCCATTGCAAATGAAGGGAAGTCACCCACGGATGACTAGGGTCTGAAAGAAGATCCCGCTAAAGCCTCCAATGGGTTTGGGAAACCCAATGGAAACAACAAGAATAATGGGAAAACGGAGGAAAAAGAGCGAACCACGAGCCATCAACGTCTGAGAACAAGCGCCCTAAAAGTAACAGATACGAGCCGAGGTTCACTAATTACACGACCCTAGTCGATAGTAGAGCAGAAGTGTACCAGGCCACAAACACCATTGTTCCCTTCAGGCGACCATCCCCAATCAGGAAAGATATCTCCAAGAGAGATACTACTAAGTTTTGTTGTTTTCACAATGACTATGGTCATGACACCAACGAGTGAAACCAGCTTAAAGATGAGATTGATATCCTTATCAGACAAGCACACCTGAGGAGATATGTACGAGCCGTTGGAGGTTCTCAGCGAGAGGCTCAAGGAGGCAACGAGCAGGCACCTATACGCCAACGCTCGCCCCTTTACAGCCAGCTTCAGTTGCTGGTACATTGCTGACCATTTGCGGTGGCCCACACCTAGCGGGTGATAATGGGAAGGCGAGGGAAAGGTACGCCCGAACCTTACGTCACGACCAGGACATTGAAATGTTGAACGTAGAGGAGAGAACTCCAAAAAAAGCTTGAACAGAGGAAGAATCGATAACTTTCTCTGAGCTTGACGCTCAGCATGTTCGATTCCCCCATTCAAATCCCCTAGTTGTGGATGTCCAGATCGTTAATATGATGGTCAAGCGAGTATTGGTGGATACAGGAAGCTTAGTCAACATTCTGTACAAATCTTCACTGGAGAGGATGAAGTTATCAGTGCAAGATTTGGAACCATGAAACCAAACCATTTATGGTTTTTCAGGCGAAGGGTTCATACCAACTGGGTCGATCAGACTTCCAGTCACAGCAAGAGTGGCACCTGTGAACAGGACATTACTCGCTACTTTCATAGTAGTTGATTGCCCTTCTACGTATAATGCTGTGATTGGAAGGCCTATTCTGGTCGACTTGCGGCCGTGACCTCGGTCTAGCACTTGGCCATGAAATTTCCAACTGACGCAGAAGTGGGATGCGTGTTGGGAAACCAACGTAAAGTGTAGGAATATTGTAATTCCTCTATTACCAAGGCAAAAAGAGGCGGATCGGGGGGAAAAGTCGAAAAAGGTTGTTGTTGGCAAATGAAGTACAAGCCCAATCAAGTGAACAGGTCACCAAATAGGGTGTTGCCCAAAGTGAGGATAGAGATTTATATCCTTGCTTTGGGGATTTTGAAGAAAATATGGGACCCATGGAGGACCTCGAGGAGGTCCAACTAGAAGAGGCAGATCCGACCAGGGTTGTGAAAGTCGGTAAAAACTCAGAGACAACAACAAAGAAAAAACTACAGGAATTTTTTAAGGAGAACCAGAATGTGTTTGCCTGGTCTCATAAAGATATGGTTGGAATTGATCCAACAATTATCAGCCATGTCTTAAATATAGACAAAAAATTTCCACCAGTGCAACAAAAAAGGAGGTTGCTCGACAAAGATAGATCGAAGGCGTTAAAAGATGAAGTCGAGAAGCTGAAGGAGTGCGAATTCATTAGGGTGGTGTTTTATCCATCTTGGGTCTCTAATCCTGTACTGGTTCCCAAGCCGAATGGCAAGTGGAGGACATGCGTGGATTTTACAGACCTCAATAAAGCCTGCCCGAAGGATTGTTTCCCACTCCCAAGGTTCGACCAGCTGGTCGATGCTACATCAGGGCATGAGATTTTATCATTCATGGACGCATACTCTGGGTACAATCAAATCAGTATGCATCCACCTGATGAGGATCACACTAGCTTTCGAACAGATACATGGCTCTACTGTTATAAAGTAATGCCCTTCGGTTTGAAAAACGCTGGTGCGACTTACCAACGACTGGTCAATCATATGTTCTTAGAGATGATCAGTGTTAACATGGAAGTATATGTCGATGACATGCTGGTTAAGTCGAAGAAGGCCGAAGAGCACATCGAGGACCTGGGAGAATGCTTCAACATCTTGAACAAATATCAGATGAAGCTGAACCCCCTCAAGTGTTCCTTTGTTGTTGGATCATGAAAGTTTTTGGGATTCATAGTAAACTCGCGAGGAATCAAAGCTAATCCTGAAAATATCAAGGCCCTAATCGAGCTGCAGTCACCTGCCAAGATTAAAGATGTTCAAAGCCTAACCGGGAGGATCGCTGTCCTGAGTAGATTCATATCCAAGTCGACGAACAAGTGTTTTCCATTTTTTAATCTACTCAGGGACAACAAGAAGTTCAAGTGGACAGAAGAGTGCGAACAGGCTTTCTAGGAGCTAAAGGCCCATATGTCGTAACCACCAATCTTGTTCAAGCCAGTCGAAAAAGAAACTTTGTTCATCTACTTGGCAGTCACAGAGTATGCTGCTAGCGCTGTTTTGATCAGAGATGAGGACCATGTTCAAAAAGTTGTGTACTATGTAAGCAAGAGGCAAGTAGGAGCAGAGTTGCGGTATCGGCCCATTGAGAAGTTAGCCTATTGCTTGATTCTGGCCTCCAGAAAGCTGCGACCATACTTTCAAGCTCACCCCATCGTGGTACTCACCGACCAGCCATCACGGAAAGTTTTGCAAAAATCGGAAGCCGCTGGACGATTATTAAAATGGGCAGTCGAACTTGGGTAGTTTGATATTTCTTATTCTCCATGATCAGCTGTGAAAGGACAGGCTGTAGCAGATTTTTTCGCAGAATTCACTAGGATCCAGAATATCGAACTGATAGAGGATACTGGGCTCCAAAGTCACACTCCTTCCTGGAAGCTGTACGTAGACGACTCTTGCAACGAGCACAACGCAGGGGCAGGTTTGATCTTGATTACCCTAGAAGGACATCGGTTCCATTGTGCAATCAGGTTCGACTTTACTGCATCCAATAATGAAGCTCTGCTGCAGAATTAAGATTAGCCAAGGACATGGATATAAAGTCACTTGAGATTTACAGTGACTCCTAGCTACTGGTTAATCAAATTATAGGAGAATATCAAGCTCAGGGTCTCAAGATGGTTGCTTATTTGAAAAAAAACAAAAGACTTATTGACACAGTTCGAAAAGTATACCCTTCAGCAAGTACCTCACGATCAAAACTCAAATGCCGATGCCTTGGCCAAGTTAACAAGGACAAAGGATGCTGACACCTTGAACATAGTGCCAGTTGAGCATTTGTCGGCACAAAGCATTCGAGCAGAAAAGTCTTCACTGGTGATCCAAGCGACAAACACATGGATGACGCCCATCATTAAATACCTTGAGCAAGGAATGCTGCCAGTGGAAAGAAACAAAGCAAGGACTCTCTAGAGGCAGTCGGCTCGATTTATTCTGGTCGATGGAATTTTATATAGAAGAGGGTACTCGATGTCTCTGTTAAGATGTGTTTCTATGGAAAAGGCCAAGGAATTGATGAAAGAATTCCATGAAGGTTTTTGTGGAGATCATGCTGGGGGGCAGAGTTTGTCAAAAAAGATCCTAAGGCAAGGATATTTCTGGCCTACCATGAATGAGGACTCTATGGACTTCGTTCGAAAGTGTGACAAGTGTCAAAGATTCTCCAAGATACATCAAGCAGCCCCAAATGATCTTAAACAAATGTAAAGCCCGTGGACATTCACAGTATGGGGGATTGATTTGATCGGGTCTTTACCCACAGGAAAAAGGAATGTCAGGTATGCAGTAGTTGCTGTTGACTACTTCACAAAATGGGCCGAGGCTGAGCCACTTGCAATAATAACGACCAAGAAGGTATTAGACTTTGTTGTCAAGAACATTGTATGTCGATATGGGTTGCCAAGGAAGATTGTCTCTGATAATGGTACACAATTGGCAGTGATATTTTTACTGACTTTTGTGAGAGACACGGGATTATCAAGAGTTTTTCATCGGTAGCTCATCTGCAAGCAAATAGATAGGTTGAAGCTATCAACAAGACCCTGAAGGACACCCTGAAGAAAAGGCTTGAAGAAGAAAATGGGTCATGGCCAGAACAACTACCCAAAGTCCTTTGGTCGTATAGAACATCCCATCAAACAGCAACAGGCCATACTCCATTTTCTTTGGCCTATGGGTATGAGGCCATGTTGCCTTTTGAGCTAGACCCACCATCACATAGAAGGTTGACATATGATCAGAGTACTAACGATCAGTTATTGATGGAGTCTTTGGACTTGGTCGATGAAAGGCGCGAGCAAGCTCAACTTCGAGTGGTGGCTTATCAGCAAAAGGTGGCTTGATATTTTAACTCTAAAGTATGAGAAAGAAAGTTTAAATGTGGGAGATATAGTACTTAGAAGAGTTTTTCTCAACAATCGCGATCAAGCTACCGGAGTGCTCGGACCTAACTGGGAGGGTGCGTATCAGATTGAAGAAGTCCTTCAACCAGGCACATATAAACTTGCTCGCTTGAATGGAGATCTCATTCCTCGCTATTGGAATGGAGAACACTTGCGCAAGTATTATCAATGAACAGTTCTTTTTAAAGAATTGGCTTGTATTAATTTCACTTTTTACAAGTTTATGAATAAGGGCTGGTCCAATATATGACTGGCCACTTATAAGTGCAAGATCAATTTTTGATCACTCGTACTGACACAATTTTGTCCATTTATTACGAGAAATAAAAGAAACTATGCGCAGCCAGTTATGCTTGCCAATTATTGTATTTATTACAAGTATTTGCTCATTACGTGTGTTGTTTTGCTATATTATCGTTTTAATTACTAGTGTGCGAGCAGTAATGTTCGAACATGACTTGTTCATGGCAAGTGACTGAGGACCTTGAGCTCCTCAATCACTTGGGGGTCATATAAGGTACTAAGCGAGCAAAGCATATCAACAAGCATATGTAAACACACGAGCAAAATAAGGGAAAGCATACTATGACACTTAGAGTATTTTTCAAAATTTTACTATTTTGTAAGAAAACAAAGTGTTATTCTAAGTTTGCTCATACGAGAAGATGTTATAATAAAAGCAAATATTATAATATCCAATTGAAATGTTTTACATCACGAGTAGTTCCTGCTCGGATGTAATTAGTGATTAAAAGGAAGTTGCCCTACGCAGCAAAAAATTGTCTTGACATTATGAACCGTAGTTCGTATGTCCCAGTTACAAAATATATATAATATAAACAAAAAAACAAATAAATAAATCATTGAGCAGTAGGAGGATCTGGCTAGGATTTTGTCGACCGTGGTCCCCGCTTCCTCTTCAACGCCCTCGATGCCTGTTGCCAAGGAGATTTTAGGAGATTCCCGGGCTTTCTCCTCTTCTAGGCGAGCAGCACATCTCGTCAGCTTGATTTTCCTTGCATGCTCAGGAAGGTAGTCGAATTTCTCTTCTGGATTGTTCTTCCAGAAGAGGTAGAAGCAGTTGAAAGTTTCTCCTTTGAACTTCTCCAAGTTCCGAGCATTTTTTTCCTCAAGCTGCTTTACTCGCCCCTCCAGCTCGGTGACTTCCTGCCGGCTTGCCACCAGCTCATTCTAAAGTTTGGTTGCTTCTTTGAAGTTAATCTCTGAAGCTTCCTTGAACTGGTTTTTGCTAGCAGTAATCTTGACCACTGCTTCTTGGCTTTTTCTCAGCTCTTCGCTTAGACAGGCGACCTGCTCCTCGCATGCTTTGGCCTTCTCTTCGCATGCTTGGCATCAATCTCCTCAGACCGACGCCAACCAATACTCATGGTTAGAACACCCTGTGATCAGAGAAAAGGTAACATTATTAGTATCAGTAAAAGGGCGAGCTAGACAGCTAAAACACATCAAGGGTTGTAACTTACATTGAGTATTTCATTCAATGCGCGGCTGAGAATCTGGTTGGTCTTCATGGTGGATATGTTGCTGAAAGCTTCCTGACTACGACAGTGTCTTGACAATTTCTTCAGCTTGTCGTTAGCTGAACTATATGCAGTGTTCAGGATATCCTCGGCCTGAGTTTTTCCTGACTGCTCAGGAGGAGTTGTGTCGCGAGGAGCTGGAGGAGTTGGGTTGAGGGGAGCTAGGGGATGGGTCGTGTCCTTGGAGGGTGGTGGTGCTGGGGGATCCTCTGATTGAACCCTTTTCTTGGAGGGGTCGCTACTGCTCTCCCCAGGGTGTCGCCTGCTTCCTCTCATGCTGCTCGCAAGAGCTTCGGCATTGATGTTGGTGTAGATTTTTAAGGCTTCTTCGGAAGGCATGACTACAAAACAGAAACAAATGATCAGACAAGGAAGTTAAAGAAGCAATAAAATAATAGAGGGAAATTCTAAGTAGTATAGCTAAGCTATTATTACTGGTCGCTATATTATCTATGGAACTACAACTACACACTCTTTGCCTCGAAGAAGTCCGAATTAAAATTTTTGGTTGTAAAATTAAAATTGCCATCCCTATCGAATAGATGATAAGGGATGGGCAAGCTATCTAAAAGCGAGAGATCTATACCGTTCTCGTCTGAGGATTCAGATATAGCGCCAGTGTATTCCGAAAATTTTAGTTTCCCCCTCCCATGTGGGGTAGGGACAGCAGCAGCTCGAGTGTTGCCGGATGGTTCTCGGATGTCACTCTCGTTGGTCGTCGCCTTTGGGATTGTGACACATCTTGCTGTTGCTCGGGGATTTCTGGACCGGTACCCTCTCCAGTGGCACTCCCCGTAGTGGACGCCCTCACTTCCTGGTGAGGTGCCAGAAGGTCTGTCAGCCTAAGGTTGCTTTCAATTACCAGCTCCTTGACGCTTTTTTCGACGTTCGTCATGCTGGCTAGTGCAGCAGCCCTGATCTCTATCTCTGGAGTGGGGTCTGGTCGGTACCATGGGCCTATATACAACACTAATGCTCTAAGGATGGTGAAGGAAAAACCGATAAGAAAGCACACGACCAGAAATTGAGAAATTTACCTCTTCGCGTGAAGGCCAGGTTGTCAGCGACCAAGTCTGTCGTGAGGACGTAATCCTATAAGTATTTTCCCACATTGTATTTGTGGGTAACATCACTCAGGAACACTCGGTCAGTTTCCTGGTGGCAGAAATGGAAGAACCCTGTATTATTCTGGTTGGGGGTAGATTTGAGATCAAAGAGGTAATTGATCTCATGAGGTGTTGGCACAGTCCATTTTTTGTGGCTGTAAGGATATAGAGTGCTGATAGCACTCTAGATATTTTGTCACCGTCCTAGCTGATATGACACTAGGAGGTGCAAGGTACCACTCGACTTCGTCTTCTACTCGAGGGCTGTCGCGAGGCCTGGCTTTGGGTTGAATGTCAGGCAGTGCAAAGTTTATAGGCTAAGGATTAGTTGAAGGGTCCTCAGCACGGGTGGCAGGCTGGTTAGAAGGCAAGTTGGTTGTTTTCTTCTTTCTACTGGCAGTGTATTTTACACGACCCATGTCAGGTTAACTAGTCGGAGGACTGGTCAGTGGGTTTTGCTATGAAGATTGGAATTCAGAGAACGAAAGTGGCAGCTGTTCTTGGTCCTCGAATAGCAGTGCGAGAAGGTCATCTTCTATTGGCCTCTCATCTCCCCAAGGATCGTACATGAAGATCTGAGAAGAATAAAGGGAAAATGAGAATCTACGACCAATAGGTAAAAGAAGAAATATTGGGATAACGTTGCTCGTGTATAAAAGTTAGGCTTTTATACGACCAGCAACATCCTAATATAAACAATCTAAATATGCGAGCAATGTGGAAAAACAGATTAAAAAGTGGAAATGAAAAGTTTTTTCAAAAAAACTTTTCGACTCCGAAAACAGGCGGGGAAAACCCAGATTTTTCCGAAAGCATAAAAATCGAATTTTTACTTTGATTTTGAGCCCTAAAACGATATTCCTACTTCCCACATCGATTTCTAAGCATCACTTAATATTTTTATTACTTAAAATTTCTATCCTATCATGTTTCTGCATATGAGCCCGATTACCCCAAAAGAATTCTCCTCAAGAACATTCAAAACTCACACCAGAAAACTCGTGAAATTCATTTTTCATGGTATAACAGAGACAAGAAGTTCAAAAGCTTACTTGGATTACAGATTGTGAAGGAGTCACAGGTGTCGTTGCTCGGGGTTGGTCAGACACGTCTCGCATCACCGAAGTTTTCTGGGTTTCCCTTGAGAGTTCTTCTGAGTTATTGAGAAAGAGGGATTTGGTAAAAGGTAAAAAGTGGGGAAAGTGACTTATTTATATTGATCGTGACACAGTTAAAGAGGTAACGATGGGGGTAAGTTTTTGATGCATGGGAAATCGTGTTAGCCGTTGAAATAATTTTGGAAAACTGCAACAATCATGATTATTTACTTCTTCGAAAAGGTCCTGACAGCGTGACAGGTCAGATGGAAGGCTGGTCGATTAAGTTTATTATATGCTGGTCATAGTAAAATAAACTTGGGGGGCAAATGTTTACCCAAAATAGATTTACCTGATGACATGGAAGAATTAACATGCACGTGGGATACACGTGACCGTTTAAGTGAGTACGATATGTTTGACCATCGACCAGAAGAGAATTCACTCAACAGACGGCATATTTTATGGGCGACCAGTCTGGTCACAGCATTTTAGATATTTTCCACAGATATGCAATTTCGCATTTATGTAATAATTGTGATTTCCATTATTATTTAGATACGCTTGTATTAAATGTAATTAAGGCTCATCGGCTCATGAAAAACCCCTTGAGCCTATAAATAAGACTCAAAGGGCTCAAGGGAGAGGATTAAAGATAGATATAGTGTTTTTATCTACCAAATTTGTATTCATCTCCAAGCTTGTGAAACTCGTGAACCCTAGTTCATTGATCATAATTTTTGGAGTTCTGTATTAAAAAAAGCATTAAGTGGACGTAGGTTATTACCATCATTTGGGGCCGAACCACTCTAAAACTTTGGTGTCGTTTATCTTTTTGTCTTGAATTAATCTTGTTTTTGCCGTTTTACTTGACTCTGTGTCGCTGACCAAATCGAGAGTCAACAAACGAAAATTCAAATCTTTTTCATTTTATATTCATTTTAAAAGGGGTTAGTTTCACTCCTTGAACTCTATAAATAAGACCTAGTACTTAGCCATTTCACTCATCATTCAAAGCATTGTTAAGAGCCTCCAAGCTGCTAAGGTTACTATAGAGAGAAACACTTGGGTTTTGGGTTAAAAGCTTTTCCAATCTGAGCTTTTCTAAACACTTGGGAAGTAAGATAGAGTGTTATTTTGGTATCGAGGCGTAGATCAAAGTCATAGTTCATTCAAGGTATCCTTATCCTTAAGTTCAGTTCTTCATGGTTCTTTAGTTTTCTTTTGTTTTCATTCAGATTCTAACTCTTTGTTATGATTCTTGGTTAGGTGTTTAAGTTCTTTGAAACTGAAGGTTTTTCGATAAGTTTCTATCTTGATGGTTTAGTTCTCTTTTTCATATCCATTTCTTTAGAAAACTCATGGTTTTTACTGTTGATTTTAGGAGTGTTCCAATCCTGTTCTTGTCTCCATATCCAGGTTTTTGGTAAGGAAAATAGGTTAGATTATATGTGTTTATATATTTATGTTATGATATGTTTTATGCTATAATATGATATGTGATGTGATATATGTTTTGTAGTCACTTGGGCATATGACTTGCTTAGATAGCAAGCCCCACGAATTTTTATCATTTTCGTGGTTTAGAGTTATGATTTACCCTACCTCGATTAGTAAAAAGAGGACCTAGATGGGTTATCATATACTATAGTTGTGATCTGACATACCTCGATTAGTAGACTAAGGACCTAGATGGTTTTATCACATACCACGTTAATGAGTTAACGGCCATTAATATTGTAGTCCTATATGATATACGTTTTTATAGTCATATGTTTTATAGTATATGTTTTATGATATAGTCTTATGTTTTATGATTTATGACATATATGTTTTTTTTTAAGTAGATTTTCCTTGCTGGGCATTAGGCTCATTCCTTTCTTTTTAGATGATGTAGGAAAATGAGCATGGAAGGCGGGAAGGATTCGTGGCAGCTTGGCATGTGTGTTGAGGATGAATGGATTGAATGGACTGTTGGAAGATCAAGGATGACGTTGTTTTTAAGTCTTTTGATTTATGTTTTTATGTATTTCCGCACTTATTTTTTTTTAACAATTTATTCAAGTTATGTTTTTATGTTTTATGTACTAAACAATGGGTACCCATACCGTATTTTGTATTTCGTACGATATTTCAGGTTTTAAATAAAGTTATGTATTTTTTATGTATGTATTCCAAATAGTAGCTATGTTTAGTAGTTTTTAATGGTTTGGGGTCTAGAATTAGTTGGGACATTACAACACATTTATTCAATTAATTTCACATAATTACTCCAAGTACCCTTTAGACACGCTTATCCATGCATTTATTGTATTGGGGATTTCGAGGTGTTACAGTGACTAGAGCAAGCCCTAGGGTGGGACCCAATTTGAATGTTCAATTTGTATCTATTACAATTTGAATAATTCATTTATATTTAATTATTTATTTGATATTTTAATTGGATTAAAATATTAATTAAATAAATAAAACATATCCCTAATTAGATTTGACTTAGACTATATATAGATTTTTTCTACATTGTCTGACATAAGTTTCAGGAGCCTGAAAAACACATCGATATTTTTTCTCATTCTCTCAAAAAAAAAATTCCTTCTCCAAATCTCTAGATCTCATGTGTTGAGTACATCTAAAGATAGATTTTTATCTTTTCTCATTCTATATGCCCACACACGTCCTAGTGTGTTGATGATTGGCTTGGAACATTATGATGTGGATCTCACTATCACTCACGTGGATTGGATGTTCGTTATTAATTACTAAAATATAGTGAGGACACTTGATAAGCTACAAAGAAGTATTAGATCTAATTTTTGTATGCTTTGATTTAATATATTTATATATAGGGTAAATATCACTTGGGGTCCCCAAGCTTTACCACTTGTATCACTTAGGTCCCCAACTTTTTTTTTTTTTTTTGCAGCAATTAAATCCCCAACCTTTATATTTTGGCTCACAAAGGTCCCCAAAGCTATATTGTATTAAATAAAACCTAATTTATAAGGGTAAAAATTATATTTTTTTTAGAAAAAAATGTAGCACCCATTTGTTTTTTCTTGTTAACCAAATTAATTAATTAATTATTATCACATATATTATTTTGGTAAATTGACTTAAATATTCTTATCAAATATTAAAAAAATCTTTTCTATTATACCTCTATTATATTTAAAATCACTTATATATTATTTACAAAGAGTTTAAATAGAAATGTTTGTAGTGAGAAAAAAATGATGTTATAGATAGAAGTGCTCTTAATTAATCGCATGCTTCTTAAACTTAAAGAAAGGAATATACCAGTTT
Source organism: Humulus lupulus (assembly GCF_963169125.1). NCBI lineage: Eukaryota > Viridiplantae > Streptophyta > Magnoliopsida > Rosales > Cannabaceae > Humulus > Humulus lupulus. The sequence goes on from NC_084797.1 coordinate 30,284,057, forward strand.
AGCACCTGTACCCGTATTTTTCCCAAATTTGCAATAGGTCTTTGTGTTTTGTTAAATGACAATTCGGATCTTATGTTTTACAAAATGGATCAAAATAGTACCTTATACCTAATTTTGGTAAAAAAAATTCAAATATAATATTTCATTCTCAGCTCCTCGACCACTTTCTTCACTTCTCTGAACCCATCGCATCACTAATGACCCGAGAATTGATCTTATAATTGAAAATATTTTGACCAAAATCGGTTCTATGGTACTATTTTGATCCATTTTGTAAAACACGTAGCCTGAATTGTCATTTAACAAAACACAGCGGCCAATTGCATATTCGAGAAAAATACAAGGGCCAAAATGGTATTTTCCCTTTAAAGAATATACATTTTTTTTTATTATTATTTCTTAATATTTCAAGAGAATATTTAAGTCAATTACCAAAATAATATATTTCGTAATAATTAATTTATTAAGAAGGGTTTAAAGAGAGAAAAAATGGGTACTATATATATATATATTTTTTTTTGTTAAAATCCTATCTTACATTTATAAATTAGAATTTATTTAATAAAATATAACATTGGAGACTTATGTGAGCCTAAAAGCAAATGTTGAGGACCTAAGTGATACAGGTGGTAAAACTTGAGAACTTCGAGAGCTATTTACCCTTATATATATTTATATATTTATATATATATATATATGAGATCCTGACTTTGTATTGACGAAAAATATATTTTTTAAAACGCACTTAATATGCTCTTTTCATACCAACACATATTTTCTTCCCCGTGTAAACCTAACTCCTCATTTTTCAAATCCCATTCAAGTATATCCCCTCAGATCTTACTAGTTGAAATTCTGTCCTGGTTATGCATGGTGCTAATCTTCTTCATTCAATCTTCAGCGAAGACATCGTCTATTACTAAAATCAAGCACATAAATGAGTTATTATATTTAGGGATATTTGCGGCATAAGTACCAAATGTTTGGATTTTGTACGCGGTATAGAGCCAATGTTTATTTTTAGTGGCAATAGTACCCAAAGTCAGTAAAAGTGTAATTCTGTTAGTCTCCTCCATTAGGTCTCCGTTTCGTGATGACTTGACCAACACGTGTCACTCCATGATTGTTCCAGCTCAATAATATTTTAAAAATAATTATGATTTAGACCAATAAAAATGTGACACGTGTCTGCCTAATCAGTTCATTAACAGACCTAACGGATGAGACTAACGGAATTACACTTTTACTAACTTTAGGTACTATTGCCACTAAAAATAAACATTGGGTCTATGCCGCGTACAAAACCCAAACATTAGGTACTTATGCCGCAATTATCCCTTATATTTAATTAGAGTACAATCTTTCATTGGATAAACTTCGAAGACCGCCAAAGATGATGAAATGTAGTCACTAAAAAATTACACAATTTGAAACTTCTCCAAATCAATTCAATTATTCTAGGTGACAATGAGCCATGTTCCCACCATCTTGAGATTTCCCACAACATGTGTTTCAAAACCCTATTCTTCACTTCCACAACATGTATTTAATTTACTTGATGAAATTGATATGCATACAAAAAAGGAAGAAATGCTTTTTTCACCCCAAACTATATCACTTGTACACTTTTGCCCCTCGATTTTTTCACTTGGCAAAAATCCCCCCTAATTATAATACTTATAGATTTTTGCTCCTTTCGTCCAAAATAGTAACAGTTTGATGACATGGCAGTTAAAAAAGTATTAAAAAATTATTTTTATCAATTAATTGAATTTAAATTAGAAAAAGTAAATAAAAATCATTTTTAAAAATAAAAAATTAATAACAACTTATTTTTAATTTATTAAATTATATAAAATACAATAAATAAAAAATCAATAAATATATATTTTTTCAATCCATATAATTTAAAAAAACTAAAACCTATATTTCTAAACTAAATTAAAATATTTAAATTAAAATAAAAATTCAACCAAATCTATATTTCAAATGTAGATAATTAAACATATTTAGAAAAAAAATCAAGAAAAAAATTAAAGATTTTAATTTAGTTTAGTTCAAAGTATAATTTAATTTAGAAATATTGAGTTTAGTTTTTTTTTTAAAATTATATTTGGATTAAAAATTATTTATGTTTATTGAATTTTTATTTATTAGATTTTATATAATTTAATAAATTTAAAAATAATTTATTATTAATTTGTTATTTTTAAAATATATTTTTTCTATAAGTATTATAGTTCGGAGAGGAAAAAAGTATTTTGTTCTAAAAATATCAAATGTTACGAGTTACGCATCAAGGATTATAATTTACTTATTGTTTACAAAACTTAATAGTAACCCATTTTCACTAATTTACTTCCCTAAAACAATGCATAACTCATGACTAATGTCATTGATTCTGAAAAAACACCTTGTAGTGAAAAAAACCTAAGCATAATCCAATAATAAACAAAGATTGCCAACACATTTGCCCAAAAATCATAATGTAACATTTCCTTACCCATTTCTTTATTCACAAATTAGTAGCACACTGTAACCTGAAAACTAAAATGTAACATTTATTCTTTATTCGTCTCTTTTCTTCTACATGGCCAACAATGGTAGTTCCACCATTCAATGACCATTGGTCACACACACTCCATCCATGGTCGTTCACCTCTTGCCCATATGAGCCTTACCCTTCCAATCCCATGGATCAAAACCTTGTTGTGGTTGTGTGTGGTGTTTCTGTCTTTTAGTTGATCTTCTTTAATTTACTTTAGCAAGAATTGTTCAAAAGTATGTCACCATGGGTGATGCTCTATGAAGAGGTAAAAATAAGTTCACCTTAAACACAAAAAATGCAGACAATGATATAACATGTTTTTTATAAATCATACAAATTTATTAAGGTAAAATAGTGTGGTTTAAAACACGTCACCTTATTGTGTGTATTTTGTATGTGTAAAAAGTGGGTGTGCTTAACCTTACTTATACAATAAGATACTACATTTTCATTTAAAAAAACAGCAATTATTTGGTCCAGTCATTTTTCCCATAGTATGCCATATAAAACTTACTTCTATTCTATTTTTTTAAAATTAATATATATATATATCCAATCTAATTTTGCACAACAAGCATTAAGTAAAGGGGTTTTTTTTTTGTCCTTCTCTTTATATATCATTCCTGTTATTAGTGGATTTTAATTTCTTTTGGAAAAATTGTATCTTCCTTATAAAAAGGAATTATCATTTTTCAAAACTAAGGGTGATAATAGTGTTTTTTTCATGTGAAAAACAAAGTACTCTCATCTTTTAGTGGAAATTAGATCTTATATCCATTTTAAATAATCTACTTTAATTTTTACCTACTATTTTTAACTTTTATTTTAGTACCCAAATTTTCAATTAATGTACACATTATACTCTTTCAATTACATGCACTACAATTAGAATGTATCTAGTCTAGGTGGGATTGAGTATACAAAAAATTACAAGTATCTAGTCATGCTAATATTTTGTTTGAACTCCCCTTTAGATTAATGTTTCGACTCCAATGGTAAATAGGTAACTTTAATATGAACACAAATTACAAATTATATATACATAGTGGCAGTTACTTAAAATGGGTGGTCGAATTGATAAAAAAAAAAAGACCATAATGACCCAAAATTCATAGGTTATTTCCTATATAAGTGTTACGGCACCATGAAGTGGCACTTATGGTTGGTTAACGATATCCCATAATATTTATTAAATTTAAATGGATAAGACCTGATATTGAATTACACTAATAACAGTATGTAACTTTCTTGTATTGTTGGGCACCATGGTAATATATATATATATATATTTATATCATTGTTGTAGCTGCCATTCTTGAATTGCATTCTGAAGTGCATAGTTGGGAACCAGATTCAAGTGTTCAAGTTTGAGGTTTGTCATGGGAGAAGTATCATGACCACTATGAAGCCATCCTCTTATTGCTTCTTCTTCATATGTAAAACCATCTGCAGCTATTTGTGGATCTTCCATGATTTCCTGCAAATCCAACCAGCAATTCATGTCAAAAACACCTATAACGGGGGCTTGGGTTAGTGTCAAGTGATAAAGTATTATGACTTAATGCAGTCATGGCCTAGTTCTACACACTAATCGGAACTCTTTGTATAAGACAGATTACCAAAGTGGTAATTAGATTTCAAAATGGTGACAGAAGGAAGACTAACAGTATCAATCCTTGTGTTATTACTAATACAATAGTTGAGGTTTGAAACATACTGTGAAATGTATTACCTGAAGAATGGGACACGTGAAATGGGAGGGAATCCGTTGACGTTTCTTGGAAACTAAGGATGAAGCTGAAGCAAGACATGAAGTTCTCATTGGCTCAAGAACACCCCAGCCTACTGACACAAGATCTGGTCGATCCTGCCAGTTTCTCTGGCAACACCTCAATGCCAACTGAGCCAACTGTTTGGCTTGCTCAAGTGGCCAATCACCAGCTGAAATGTCCAACACTGCACTGATGTTATTATTGTCCAGAGCACATTGAACATCCTTCACAAGCCCATCAGGTGGCCGAGCACTTAATAGTTGTAGAAGAAGTACGCCGAATGAGTAGACATCTGATTCTGGTCTAAGCTCTCCAGTCTCAAGGTACTCTGGATCCATGTATACAGAGCCATCATCTGGTTTATTAGATACTTTGGTTGAGTTGGCCAGATCTTCATTTTTCTGAATAAGAAAGCCAACACCTAAGTCCCCTAGTTTGCTAACATAGTTGGCATCTAGAAGAATGTTACTCGGTTTCACATTTCCATGTATGATGCTAGGTTTATTTGAGTGAAGAAAGATAAGGGCTGAGCACAATTCAGTAGCAATGCAAGTACGGATTTGCCAAGGAATGGTTTTGTCTTTCCGGCTGAGGCAGTCTTCAAGGCTGCCATTTTTTAGGTACTCATACACTATTGACCTAGATTCTGGACACATTCCAATTAATGTTTCCACGTTTGGATGCCTTACCCTGCTTATAATCTCCACCTAATGAAATTCAATTGACAAGAAAAAGTACATCAGTTTTAAAGAACCCAAGTATTAATTCGTGTATAATCTCAGTTGACTTTGTTTGAACATGCTATCAGTAGAATTAGATTTCTAGCTTATGTAAATGCATAATTGCATAATGCATGTTACTCTTATTTAACTGGTTTTCGGATGAAAATATCAGTACTGGGTCATTAAAGTAAACTTACCTCGTGTTGGAAATCTGACTGACTCTTAGAGCCATAGGAGGGCAACATCTTTATAGCAACATGCATTTGGCGAAGAATCCCTTTGTAGACAGTTCCATATTTTCCTTCAGAAATTTTCCAGGATGGATCAAAATCACTAGTTGCCTCATTAATTTCTAGGAAAGAGAAAATTGGGAGTTGTGGCTTGCAAAGGCTTGAAGTTTCCCCTTTCATCAATCTTCTTAGCCATGCAACTTCTCTTACTGCACTCCCATGCTCTACTCGTAATTTATCCCGTTTTTCTCTAAAACTTATCAAAAGTTCAACAGCTGAGATGATCTTCTCTTCCAATTCCTTAATTTCATCTTCGGACTTTGCTAATTGGCTCTCTAGCACTAGGTTCTCCTTCTGAACCATCCGAAGTTCTTTCATGAACTCATCACGCTCATCTTTCATCCTTTCCAGTTCTTGTTTTACTCCTGCTAGCATTTCTTCACTCTCTTTTATTAGGCTAATCTCCTTAATATATAACTTTTGAAATGCCTTTGCCTGTAAGACGGTAGATAATCAACGTATTAAGGGAGATGAAATTCATTTAGATAAGGCAGCTGAACAAAACCATGGAAGATGAACGCTTTATGTGATTTGAGCATAGAGTGATTTTAAAGTTATTTCTAACCTAAATAAGAAGAGGCAGAAACAACAAGAAATAATCTGTAATATAGACTATAAAACTTGACCTTGAACTAAGGATCTGGAAATCTGTGTAATTGGAAGGAAGCCAGCAACTAATGAACACAATATATTATACGTTAAGCCATATGTTTCCTACATTGTGTTCAGGTGAAACACGTAAAATAATTAATTTATGCCAGATGATATGGATTGGGATGCAGAACACATCTCTTCATTTTTTTTCAAATAAATTTCTGGAATAATGCTTTTTACTCTAATCTCAAACATAAGTGTAGAAATATAACATATTACATGAAAGATACCAGTTCAAAGAAATAAAAGAAAGATTGACTAAGGAAGAGCCCTACCTTGCATTTAGCCTCCACAATGTCTTCGTCATCTTTCCATCGCTTTACTGCTTCTTCAAAATCTTTCCACTTCGATTCTTTAGTGTCCTCAATGGCTTGTTCTAGACTATAACAGCTCTCTTTATCTGCTTGTTCTTCCACTTTCTGCTCCTTTAAAATTCAAAGAAGGATCAAAGAACTTAAATTTTACACTGAAAAGGCATGCTCCAATGACTTGATTGAAAACAAAAAGTTAAATAACATTACTAAACAAACAAATCACTTTCATGATTCTTTGAGGCAAGGAATTTTTTTATTATCTTCTCAATATCAGACCAATGTCACATAAAACCAACAAGTAACAAATTATAACTTCCAGAGTTTAGAATCCTTATTTTCACAATATTTTTCTATTCTTTGTTGAAACAAGGGTTTACAAAGAGAACATAACTATCATGATACAAAAAGTTTGCAACATACAAGTAAATGTCTGTAACAGAAAGCGGATGGGGAATTGGAAACTAAAGGTAATGTTAGCAACCTCTCTCACCTCATCTCCCAGCAACAGGGTTAACGTTGAATTATCAACAACTTCGTTTGAAGACAAACTTGAATCTACTGTACAATGGCTAAACAACCTATCTGATATTTCATCCAATTTATTGGTATCTTCCCAAAAATCTGCACGCCACTGTAACAAAGTTACTTATCCAAGCTCAAATATATTCTTGCTGAAGGAAAAAAAAACAATCAGGCTTAGTATTTTGTAGAGTGAGCTTACCTAGATTGCTCAGCTGATGAGGGGACGCCAATATTATTTCCTGGGATTGATTGGTTTCAGTAGGGAAATTCATTAGATGCAACGGAAAGACATTTTCTTTTTCTGATCTTTCTTGACTGTGGACCCTGTTTTAAGTTCTATTGATGTCAATAATAACAATAAATTTAACTCTAGAAACAATAACTGGAAGAATTATAGTATACACTTGCATGGGAAAACAAATTTGGAACCATAACATGCACACACAAGAAATTGTGAAACAATACAGACACAAATAATAAATCAGATGCAAAAAGAAACTTTCAGGATTTTCGTGGCAGTGAGGCAAACAATTAGAGTCTAGAGTTGATATTTTCTAGAGATTGGATAACCATGGAGAAGCCACCTTTGCCATGAAGGAAGCCAGAAGGAAACATAACAACCAAAAGAATTAAAATTTTCATATAGTTTTCCTATTTTCCAGAAATAATACTTTTTAGTTAAACAGTTAAATTAGCAAATATTCTCTGTGAACAAGACAAGATGAGGTTAGTCATGTTCTTGACCACTGATACTATGATTGAATGCCTTCCAAGTTCCAGTCATCTTTTCTTAGCAAATGATAGCTAGAACCATGTTTCTTCAAGGTGGGAAAACATTAAATAAAAGAGTATTCAGAAGTTGCTTCAATGCATCCTCAAGTGCAATAATTCAATTAAATATATAAATAAATGCTTGCTTTATCAATACTAAAACATTAAATTTCTGTAATGACCAACTAGTTATCAAGACTCAAATCCTTAGTTATCAGGGAAACCATTATAACAGAGAACAGCCAATTCATTCCAAAACTACCTGGTATATATGAGATGACCCTTGCAAATAAACCATATATGACAAGAACTTGCTGCTTGTTGGCTTACAAAAACTGCTTTCTTGGACTTTAGGTCTGCCAGTGTCCTTCAATTTCAGAAAGAATCAGTCAGTTATAATGAAAGCATGTGTGTTTTTCCTTTAGTTTTCACTCATCAAAGAATTTGACAAAAGAGCTATGGAAATTCCAGAATGTTAAGAGAAACAAGTTCCCGGAAGCAATTAATTCAAAAACAGTAAACTACATAAAAGAAGCCTGTAAGAGACATTCTTGCATAAATGTGCCAGTGAAATTACACGTGTATTCATACTCATTATAATATTCATCGGCAGCAGCTCCCATGATAAGCCATCTAACATCATGCCGAGCAATGATTTCTATAATCCCTTTCTCAATATTATCTGCTTCAATCCATACTTCATATGCCTTCACCTGGAAAACAAAAGTTCCTCAATGAGCTAGGTCAATTCAGCCATATGGATGAGCTCTAAGGGGTATACGTTCATCAGCACATGGTTAAAATTTTCAAACATTCACATAATCTTATACTAGTTCATTCACAACCCAAAATTGAATATCAACTGAAGAAAAATAATAGACCGTGCTTTACATTCTACCTTAAGGCATACATCAACAAGATAACAATCAATTGTTAGCACGATACCTCACAGTGACAAATTTATCAAGTAAAGGGTGAGAAAAGTGATACATACCCCTCCTCGTGAAAGAATAAGTAGGTAGTTGTCTAGAAGTACTCTTAAATTTTTCCGTTCAAGATGCTGACATGCTTTAACCATATACTGCTTCAGTTTATTGGCAGGAGTACTTCCTTCTGCTGCAAATCATAAACAAATCATGAATTTACTAAAATACTCAATAAATGCAAAAAGTCTATATTTCTATGTTGCTATTCTAATAAAATGGTTCGTGATAAGGAAAGCTACAACGACTATGGTTCAGAAAACTGTGCAACATATCGAACTGAATGTACACACATAAACTAATTTTCAGAAGTCCCCATAAAACAATAAATAGTTAAAAAGGAAAAAAAGAAAAGCAACCCTGTCTTTTTATACTCATTTTGATCTTTTTTTTAATCAATAAACGCCAATGTGTTCATACCATATTAATTGAAATACAGGCAGGAGTGAGCAATTTCTCATAATAGTTTCAAGAGCACTCTCAAATTTCAATCAAAACATAGCTGCTTCACATTGTTTTAAGAAAAAAAAAACATAAATATATGAGAGTGAGACACTGTCCTAACACTCCCACTTTTCAAATTAATCAACCAAACAGAATACAGATCTTTATCTACTGTAATAGGCATCAGACTAGTGATTCCCAATTCCTCCAATTTTTGCTGCCAAAAAGAGGTGAGGGAATAAACACTAATCTATTGAAAGTTAGATGCCCAAGCGAGCATCATTCTCTTCCATCTTCAAATCGAATGAACCATAATTGTAAACAAAATTCAAAACCCAATTACGAAAGAAGCACAATAAGTCAGACCCAGAAATCCAAAAGCCATTGTCTCTCATTAATCTTCACAAACAAGTGGGACCTTAAAAAAGAAAACAAGCATTCATTAAAGACAATTCACAAACTCACTCGTTGAAAACAGACGCGATGGTGTGTGAACATGAAGCAAGCAAATCTTCATCCCTGAAAAGTTATGGAGCGCCCATAACAGCGCCCTCTCGCTCTGCTGAACTCGCTTCCCCACCGCCACAAAGATAGTCTCTTCCACATCGAACACTCGCTCTTCTTCAGCTACCACAACGCTTCCCATCTATACAGTATAGTGATACATATACACCGAAATGTATGAACTTGGGTGGAGGAGCTTGATCACTCTTGACTCGATTCGAGCTCCAGGTCCCGTTGAAACAGAGTCTCTCGAAACCAACCAAACAGGCTTTTCACTTTTCCTTTCTTTTTGTGCCTTGAAAGCCAAAGCACAGATCAACAACAAAGCAAGACAATAAAGATAAAAATAAAATGAATAATAATATAGTAAAAGATTCCTTAATTTTTTTAAAATAATATGGTAAAAGAAGCTAAGAAAGTTCCTACAATAAGACAAGTGTAATGTCTACGTGGCATAAGAATCAAAATGAATTTAAGCAAGTAAAGTAAAATAATTAAAGAGTTTAAGTTAGTGACTTAGTGTACATAATTACAATTTTTTTTGCAGTCATTATTACAATAATTTTAAGTTACCAATACTAGCTTAATATAACAGTTTTTAATACAAGCTTTCAAAAATACCTTTAAAAAAAAACACAAGCTTAATTTAAGAGATTTTAATAGTTTTTTTTTCTTGGTCTCTTTCTATAGTTCTATGTTTCATTTTCCATCAAAATAACTTATTTTAAAATTTTTGTATAAATTCGTGGTATTTATTCAATTTTTCTATGTAAGTTGCATAGACTTGACTTGAATCTATTATGGTTTAGAATATTAGTGTGTAAACAAGAAACAACGACCCCATTGATTAAGATTTTAATTGAAAAGGTCTTAGTTAAGTTAATAAGTTATCATTCTTTTGTTTTTAATTCTTTTTTTACTTTATTAAATAAACCCCGATATGATATTTTATTGTTAAAAGTTGGCACCAACTTACCAACTTTTTTTTTGTTTATACATTTTTGGATCCTGTGTTTTGTCTCATTACTTGTTTGGACTCTGTATTTTGACAAATTATTTTTTGGACTTTATGTTTTGTAAAATGGTTAAAATAGAACCCTAAACTCAATTTTGATTAAGAAAAAATTGAATATAACAATATAGTTTTTAAGCATAATTATTTTATTTTTGTTCTGAATTGTTAGTTTGGTAAATTATTTGTAATTTTAATTGAGAAATTATTGATCAAAATCGGATTTAGGGTTCTATTTTAACCATTTTACAAAATACTGAGTCCAAAAAATAATTTATCAAAACACAAAGTCCAAACAAATAATGAAACAAAACACATGGTCAAAAAAATATAAACCTTTTTTTTTTCCTATCATTTTTCTTGATAATAAAGCTATTTTACATTATCTTTCACGTAGAAAAGAAAATTAACCGTACGAAAAGGAAAAAAAACAATATTATAAGCTACCATTGTTAGGTCTAGGGGTGGTCTTTATTTGTTTAATTTATTATTAACATTGACTTGTGTTACGTAGGTACTACACCTTAACAAAGTCATTTGTGCACTTATATTAATGTCTTTTAGCCATGTTCACATCTCGATGAGTACAAAGCGTAATAACTTAATGTCTTTTAGCCATGTTCACATCTCGATGAGTACAAAGCTTAATAACAGAAAATAGAAAAAGAAAAAGAAAACATATTTCATTGAAAGAGACCAAAGCAAAAGGAAAAGAAGCCTTTTATGTGAGGGTTGTTACAAGTAATTGCAACCCTAAAATTCAATGGGCTTCGAATACATAGTAGGCCTATTTTATAAACTCTATTACTACCAGGGTGGTAGATATTATGAAGACCCATTTTGGAAATTATTTCTTGAAAAATAGTGGGATAGAGAGCTTTAGTGAGTATATTAGCTAGTTTTGACTTGAAACACGTAGAGTTTTCATAATGCCTTCACTAATTTTGTCTCAAATTAGGTGACAATATATCTAGGTATATATTGTTCACTTACGGAAAACCGGATTAGATGAGATATGCAAGGCAACTTACTATCAAAGTATAAAAGAGCTGGTTTGGTTGGGGAAAAGCCAAGCTCTTTCATAAGGCAAGTGAGCCAAACAAACTCAGTGGTGGCATTGGACATGGAGAGATATTCCCCCTTTGCTAAAGAACGACAAGTAGTTTGCTGCTTCTTGGATTTCCAAGAGACAAGAGAGTTGTTGAGGAAAACACAAAAATCGGTGATGGATCTGTTAGAGTTTATGCCCTAAAAATATGTGAAAAGACATTTTATTAATTTAAATAAAAGTACAAATTTTATTATATTTGAATGTTGTAACTATTGTTTGAATAATTTGTATAAATATCAGAAAATTCTATATTCATTTATGATAATATGATCTTGTATGCGTATAAGAGAATTAAAATCATATATAATGAATAAAATAATCATCAACATATTAAAGTAAAAAATCTTTAATGAATGGTTGCTAGTACAGTTTATGTTATTGAGCATATGTGATGCAAGTAATCTAAATTCATATTATTGATGTGGATACACATCTTGGTAAATGTTTTGTGTATAATAGTGATTATATATGACAAGACTGATATGAATTAATTATCTTTATAAACTTACCGTTTGTCATAAAGATTTAATTCATATCATAATAGATGATCATTATATTAGTCTAAATCATGAGTAATCATGAACTCATGCTTATGTTTATTGGATCTTTTGATTCATTCGTTAATGTCTCTTGATATAATGTAAGTAATGACTTTTGTTTTGGAGATTCAATATCATGAATGGCTGAGAATATGATTTTACAATAATGAAATTCATGTTTTCCTAACAGATCAAATATTGGTTCCCTTGAATAGTTATTGAGTTATGTTGTCTGCCTTTTTCGTTATCAACGTAATAAAACAGAACATCAAAGAAATGCAGTAAATAGTAAGAGCTTTTGCGTGGTTCATGTTATTAATTGGTACCCTGTAATTTGAAATAGTACATACTTGGTACCCTGGACTCAAATTTGATAAGTAAAATTTTATCAATGTGACAAAACTACCCTCAATTATATGTAATTAAATAATTAAATTTGAATTTAAAATTCATAGAATTGAGGGCAGTTTGGTCATATTTAAAAAATTTATTGACCAAATTTGGGCCCAGGGTAGCAAGTATGTATGATTTCAAATTACAGGGTGTCAGATGAGTATTATTGAAAATATAGGGTACCAAGATTGTATTTCGATAAAACACAGGGTACCAAATGAGTATTTACCCTTGTTTATTTAATTATATTTAATTATTCTTTTTCAATATGATTTAAATTAAATAATTCAATAGATGTAATTGATCAGTTTTATTTTAAGTAATATAAAGATTAATTAAATTAGTTAATTATCCTTATAAACTTAAAAAGAAGAGATGCTTTAAAGAAATTGAATTAAGCAGTTAATTATTAGACTCTCTCTCAAGAAAAGAAACAATAGAATTTCTTAAACCTGAAATTCTAATTTCAATAGCCTCTCTCTTCTCAAACATCTATGATCTCATGTGTTGAGTACATCTAGATAGTCTAAATCAACATTTTGAATCATACGTGCTCACACACGTCCTTGTGTATTTGATTATTGGTCTGGATGATCAAGGTGTGAGCTTTCAGAATAAGGATAGGAAGATCGTTGATTTATACAAAAAGATTTGTGGATTCTTGATAGGCTACAAGAGGTAATATCTAATCAATTTGTGTATGATTTAATATATATATATATGTATGTATGATTCTGGCTGGTATTAATAAAATTTTTAAAAGATCCATTCTGATGAGTATCCTGATTTATCATATTTAATACCAATAATTGGTACCATAGTAGTCTACTTATATTTATATATTAAATGTTGTGTGTCTTTCTTGCATTTGTTAAATGTATGTTGATATGTATATTGAATGGATGAATGTATTTTTTAATGTATGGTTGAATGATGGATCGTTAATTATATGGTGCTATTGGGTTAGGAATTTCAATTTCTAGATCTTGAGTAAGCCAAAAAGGGCATAGAATACTTGTAAATTTATTTTTGAAATTTGAGTTTAAAAAAATCTATACACAAGAAAAGAAGAAAGGGACTTGATCCATTCACCAAGGAGGCACACGGCCCGAGCCCCTCGGCCCATTCGCACGCACCAGGCCAGCGCCCAGCCTTGCAACCCTTGTGCACCTGCGCTGGGCGTACAACCACCAGCACCCAGGCCCGTGGCCTTGCGCCCACAACCCTATGCGCCTGCCTGCGGCCTTAGCCCCTGCTCCCGTGCGACTGCCCTGGCCGAGCCCTTGCTCCACGTGTGCGCTGCCTCCTACGCCCTATCTAGCCGCAACCACCTAGTAGCTGCCACCCGAGCCATTGGCTCATCTCTCAGTCGCCGACCTTAGTGATCTAGGGCACCAATCTTGGTGCCCAAGCTAGATCCTAATTTTGTGCAAATATCTTTCATTTAATTAAAATTTTAAATTATTTGAATTTAAGAGATTAATTATCTTATTTTATTTTTTGTTAGAAAAATAAAATATCTTTTAGTTGGTTAAGATCTTATCTTAAGTTTAAATAATTATTAGAATTTGATTATTTAATTATTTAAATTCAACTAAATTGAAAAGATGACCAAAATTGTTATTTAATTAAAAGTTAGTTTTAATTAAATAAATTAGTTAGAAAGTTAGTTTCTAATTAATTAGTTTGGCCTAACAAAATCCTAAACATTATAAAGGAAGCTTAAAAGAAAGGGGAATCATTCTTGGAGTCTTGCAAACAACTAAAAGCCTATTTTATAATTTTATTTCTATTTTTTCAAAGGGTAGTAAATTTAGTGTAAAACGCACCCTAATTCTATTACTTATAAAAACGTCACTGAACTCACAAGTATTAGAAAAAAAACTATTTTAAGGAAAAGCTCAGTGGGGCCTTGAAAAAACATGCAAATTGAGCTCAATAGTTTAAAATAAAATAATGTGTTTTTATGCAATATTCAGAAAATTAAATAAAATTGTAAGTCCCACTGATGTAATTGGAATAAAAATCATAACATAAGTTCTTTTATACTTGGCACTCAACTTGATCTTTATTCGTTCATAGGACACCCGACGCCATACATACTCCGGCGTCGAAACTCCCCACATCAGTGGGCGTGCCAAGGAGAAACCCTATTGTTTACCTGAAAGGGGGAAAGTAAGGGGGTGAGCTAAAAACCCAATAAGGAAATACAACAAATACAACAAAATCAAAGAAAACGCAAGAAGAGCATGTTTCTTAACTCAGGGCAAAACATACCATCTTCATACTCATGGTTTATAATCATAATCTTAATCATAGTCATACATCACAATCACACATCATAATCATACTCTTTGTGATCATGACACCCCTATTGTCCATGTCACATCTTGAGGTAATCAGTAAAAACATAAACTGGTAAGACCTCATCTATGAGGTAAACAGGATCTCAGGTCCTTGAATAATCTCAGCGCGCCCGCCCTTTGAGTTACGTCATATCCTTAGTAACTTCTTTGTTGCGTCACGTTCAGCGGGCTAGCAACTTTTTTCTTTCATTCATCATACAAACACATGCGTCACAGTTCACATCAAAACATAGAAATTACACTTTCCATAGCACTTGACTTATCATAACATATCAAAACATAGAATTTACACTTTTCATAACACTTGACTTATCATGACATATCAAAACACAGAGTTTACACTTTTCATAGCACTTGATTATCACAACATATGCTTTCCATAACACTCTAAATCTTGCAACATAACAAGTCATACCTTTTATAGCATAATACAAAGAAAATTCTAACTAACTTCCTTACCTCAGGTCCAAGCAAAGTAAAGTGTGAATACGTCACAACGAGCTTATAATCATAATCAAATGTTCATCTTTAAAATCATGTGAGAATACACATGCCCCACGTGTGCATGAGACATGCACACATGACACAAGTTACACTACAATTATAAACATACAATAATTCCACATAAAATCATAAAAGAATAATACTAATTTCACCAATCAATCCTTCATAGTTACAAAATAAAAACCATATGTTTAAATAATAGGCGTATGTTTGAACGTAAAAATACACTTGCATATAACATGCATACATGGGAGTATTCTTAAAATTTAACATTTAAAGTCGATAATTTATACATGCTAATTTCATTGCATTTTCTTAAAAATTCAGCAAGCATAAATAATTTACCACTTAATTATTACTTCATCATTCCTTTTAACCACATATTTTCCATTCATAAACTTTATTGCAAAAATTTAATTTACTAAATAATTCATTAGCTTTTAGTTTCTCATAAAATAATAATCTCATTTATTATAAAATAACAATTAAAAGAATGTGACAAAATTTGTAGTTATTTATAATTACTAAATGAATTTCTTGATCCCCTTTAGAAAATAAGTTTACTTATATAAAAAAGATTGCATAATTATTAACGAGAAAATACATATTTAAAGTGTGGAAAAATCATATTTAATACATATAAAATCTAAGACTTAATTCATTTGAGCACATGTTTTACTTGTCTCATTTAAATGAAATTTTCCTTAATAAATCAAAAATTCCAGCAACCATTTTATTTAAATAAAACCACATAATTGAATTAAAAGCATATTTTTCTATCACAAAATGAAAGAAAAAAAAACTGCATGTGCTTATTTTGAATAAAAGTCTATTATCATGTGAAATAAAATGACTCTTGTTTATATAAAATCAAAACATCATTTTGAGGTTTCTCTTATGCATTTTAAAATCATTTAATATCATCACACCAACTAAATAAAAAAAAAACAGCAAGTTTATATTTATCAAAATTGCACATTTAATCATGCTAACACATAACCTAACATGTTTCTACACTTGAACAATTTAAGAATACATTTAATCATGCAAAACCAACATCAAAAATCAAAACAAACTTATACCATAATGTATGCATCATTTCGAATTTTATACAACCTAATAAAATGAAATATCCCAATCAACAATATGCTCATTAACCCAAAATAGTAGAGTAAAGTTAAGAAAACCAGCAAGGTTCATAACCCTTTTATTAAAGCACTAGGTCGAAACCTACAACATATTTTCTCTTGTTGTTTCCGAACCCAAAACAAAACCTAGCATACTCTTATGATCACGAATGACAACATGCAATACAAATGCTAAAAAAATATAACCCAACATGCAAAAGGACCCCTAGGCCAAAACCCTATACTCATGGTCAAACAACTCAAATCGTTTTGCTTGCTTACAAGAATATAAAAGAAAACAACATAAACCCTAAAACATACACTTAGGCTGAAACATACATCAAATCTCATTCTTGTTTCTATTTTTCAATTAAAACCCAACATGCCTCTATTCAAAATATCTTACCAATACATGTGTTCTTCATAGCAACATCAATGAAATATATACTAGAACCTATACACATGCTTGGCTGAAACTTAGCATCAAAACAACCCATCAAAACTACCAAGAACAACATCTTCTCAATAACAACATCAATCCACACATATCACCATATATTATAATTATATCTTCTCAATAAGAACATCAATCCACACATATCAAGAATTAGAATAAAGCCAAAACAATAACAATCCATCAAGACTACCAACAAACCAATGACAAGGCTAGAGATCAACTACCTCCTTTGATAGCAATCAAACTCACAAGGTTGATGCACCCTTCGGCACCTATGATTTTCGAACATCACAAAGAGAAAGAAAAAAACACGCTTAGGATTAAGGAGAAGATCTAGACTTAAGAATCAAACCAAAAGAACATACAAGGCCATACCTATAGAGAGATTTGGACCCCTTTCTTTTCTTTTCCTTCTTTTTCTTTGTTCTTTTCCTCTCCTCCTAGCCTCACGAGCCATTCTCTCCTCCTTCGCTCTCTAGGTTTCGGCAACCACAAAGCAAATGAGTCTTCCAGCTCATGCTTTTTCCTTTTATTTACCCTAATTGTCTAACCTTAACCTCCTAATGTGAATGGGTAACTTTCCCAATCCCTTTTCCCATAATTTTGCTTAAAATCAAATAATAATAAAATAATAAATCAATTAGGATAATGGTATTAATTAAGGGGAAAATGTCATCATAAAAAAAGGAAACTCACTCCTTGATTCCCTCACTCCCCTTGACCTAACCCATCAT
Organism: Humulus lupulus; assembly: GCF_963169125.1. NCBI lineage: Eukaryota > Viridiplantae > Streptophyta > Magnoliopsida > Rosales > Cannabaceae > Humulus > Humulus lupulus. The sequence goes on from NC_084797.1 coordinate 30,301,824, forward strand.
TCCCTCTCCTTCTATACTCGGCCAAAGATGGCCTTTCACACTTCATCACTCAAATTCTAACTTTCCCAAAATTGCTACAAATCATTACCACTTAATTTTCTCATTTCTTCTTTTAATTAAAATAAATAAATTGGGAAAACACATGATAGTCTATGGCATGCTCACCATGCATACCATGCACATGCACATACACAAGTGCTCAAATGCATCTCTACTAACCATGCACCTTGGTGCACCCAACCAAAACTCAAGAAAGCTCTTAAAATAGATTAATTAAATAAAAAATAATAAAATTAAATTCACATAATTTCTACCAAACAATTAAAAATAATTTCCTAACACTTAACAATTAATAATAAAAATAAAGCACAAAATTAATTAAAATAAAAAAAATTGGTGCGCTACATTTAGAAATACCCAATAATACTTGGTTCATCATTTATTGTTTATTTATTTATTTATTGTATTTATTTAAATAAATATTAATTAATAATATGATCATGCATTAGTCAATTACATGTCATTCATGAAACCCCACACAGTTTTTATTAATCATGCATCTTTTAGAAACATGATTAATTATGATTGTCCTAATTGTTTATATGAATTGTTTTGGATAAATCAATTGCATATAAACTGCTAAGTCTTAAATTAGTTAAAACTTGGTAAGTCACACCATAATAAAGGCAATAGTTTTTATAGGCCTTTAAGATAACCAACTTTATTTAAATGTGTTTTAGTAAAATTAGAAGAATGTAATGGGTAATTATTTATACCACATTAATTGTAGAAACAGACTTTTTTATAATTAAATATATTTTGCAATTAATTACACACATAGGGTTATCAATAAATTAGTAATTAATTTAGAATTAATTAATTAGTTTTAATAAACACATTTATTCTAAAATAGTAAGTGGGAGAATGTAAACATCTCAATGTGACATATTGTCTCCATTATTAGTAAAACATCGTGAGATATGAATAGGGCATCGGGCGGCTTTGTTTCCGTCCCCCTAAGGAAGATTTCTAAACATATTAATACCAATGTTGGCTTCCTGCAAAGATAGGAAAGAGTGATGTATTTTAGGCTTGACCGACCCTAAGGCGACACTCTCTAAGTTAAGTCATGAATTCTTAAATAATGGGTTGCACTTATAAAGATGAAATTAAGCTTTTGCGGTGGATAATTGCATCTTGACCAAACAAGTGGTACTTTATTTTTAAAAGAGTAAACAAAAGAGTTATTTTAAGTTTTAAATAATACAGATAAGGCTGTCTTATAAATTATCTGAATTTAACTTGACCGACCCTAAGGTGGCTTTTTATTTGTTGGGCAGTTTTATCGTGGAATAGTAAATGTTAGTTTATGTGTTTTAAATCGCTGCATTCATGCATCATATTTACTTTCCGAATTATTGATATTTTTTCAAATAGTAATATTATTGTATTTTATTTCTTTCTGTTAAATTGTCTCAAAATGATTGCAATGTAGTGATTGAACTTAATGATGAAAATATAGTATTTTGGAGACATGATATTGATATATTATTGCTAAGAGAGAATTTGATGGAAGCTGTTAAAACACCACCAATAGAAGCTTCAGTGAATAATCAGTTTGAGTATGCCAAGTGGTTGAGAATAAATCATATGGCAATGTATTATTTTCTCGAATCAGTAAATATAGAGACCAAAAATACTCTACAAAGCCTTAAATCTGCATATGATATATGGGAAGTCATTCATGTTACATATGGACACATATATGATAAGTGGTTTTATGAGAATGAAATCCTATCGGCAGAGCGTGAAATAATCGTTGAAATGATGAAGAATAAGAAAGGTAAATATGATTTATTTATTCTAATAACTAAGTGGAAAAAGATCTGTCATCCTGAATTTTACACTTAGAGTTCACTAATAATGTTTATTCTTCTATGTAGATAGTTGAATCTTACGATTCAAAGAAAGTTGCTGATGATGTTCATGAAGTCAGAGAGAGAAAGCATCTAGTTCAAGAAAATGTTGAAGAGAGTCCATTTATTTTAAAGTTATTTAGTTTTATTAAAAGGAAAAACTTTATTGTTGTTTGAACAATATTTTAGTTTGTTTCTTTTAGTATTTTGAATTTTATTGCATGTATTAAGTTTAGAATATTTTATTTATAATTTGATTATTCTTAATTTTTCTTTAGACATGCAAATGAATATTCGGACTTTAACGCTTTCATTAATTGAACAATAGCTATATAACTTGGAACTATTTAAAGTAGCTAAGTCGAAAGGATACAAAAGACAAAAAGTTTCAAATGAGGATGACACATATCTTTGACATCTTAGACTTGGTCATATAGGACTAGACATAATAAATTGGTTAAGAAAAGATGGACCTTTAAGAGAACTAAGAGTTGGAACTCTTCCGGTTTGTGAATCTTGTCTAGAAGGCAAAATGATCAAACGTCATTTCTCAGCGAAAGGCAATAGAGCTAAAGAACCTTTGGAGCTTGTACACAGCGATATCTGTGGTCCAATCAATGTACAAGCAAGAGGTGGGTATGAGTACTTTGTCACTTTTATTGACGATTACTCAAGATATGGTCATACTTATCTAATGCTTAGGAAATTTGAAACCTTTGGTTAGTTTCAAGAATTCAAAGCTGAGGCTGAGAAGCAATTATGTCAAACTGTTGAAACACTTCAATCAGATTGACGTGGTGAATATTTGGATTTAAAATTCAAAGATTTCATGCTGGAGCATGGTATTCTATCCCAACTCACAGCACCTGGAACGCCACAACAAAATGATGTTTCAGAAAGAAGAAACGAGACCTTGTTGGACATGGTCAGGTCTATGTTAAGCTACTCTTCTCTTTCTCTCTCATTCTGGGGATATGGACTTCAAACAGCGACTTACATTTTGAATGTGGTCCCATCTAAGACCACAAAACGTCACTCGAACTTTGGAATGGAAACAAACCTAGTTTGCACCATTTCCGCATTTGGGGCTATCCTGCTCATGTTCTTAGACCTAAATCAGGGAAACTTGATTCGAGGTCTGAAGTATGTATTTTTGTGGGCTATGCTCTAGAAACAAGAGGTGGTTACTTCTATAGTCCCAAGGACCAAAATGTATTTGTTTCAACAAATGTGAGGTTCCTTGAACATGACTATATGAATAACTATAAACCTCGGAGCAAAGTAGTTTTGGAGGAACTCACAACTGATAAGATTCCATCACCTTCATTATTATCATTAAATGATAAACCGAGAAACCACTATTCTTAAAAAGGAAACCCCAGTGCAATGTCATAGTAGGAGGATTGTGAGACAACCTGTTCACTGCAATCATGAGGCACATGTCCTTATTTCTGATACAGACGATCCATTGACCTTTAAAGAGGCTATGGATGATCTTGAAAATGAGAAACAACAAGAAGCCATGAACCAAGAAATGGAATCCATGTATTCCAATTCGGTCTGGGAACTTGTTGACCCACATGAAGATGTCAGGCCATAGGGTGCAAATGGATCTACAAGAAGAAAATAGGTGTAGATGGGAAAGTGGAGACTTTCAAAGCAAGGCTAGTAGCCAAATGTTACACTCAGAGAGAAGGTTTTGATTATGAAGAAACATTTTCTCCTGTGGCCATACTGAAATCCATTCGCATCCTCTTATCCATAGCTACCACGTATGATTATGAGATATGGCAGATGGACGTTAAGACAACCTTCCTCAATGGCTATCTTGATGAAAGTATCTATATGGTACAACCAGAAGGATTCATCGAGAATAGGGAAGATGAGAAGGTGTGTAAGTTGCTGAAGTCCATTTATGGATTAAAGCAAGCATCTAGATCTTGGAATATCACCTTTGATGAAACAATTAAAATGATGGCTTCAAACAGAATGTCGATGAAGCATGTGTATATAAATATATCAAAGGAAAGGTGGTGGTTTTCCTGGTTCTTTACGTGGATGACATTCTCATCATTGGCAACGATGTAGAGACACTGTCAAACGTAAAGAAGTGGTTAGCTGAAAAGTTCCAAATGAAAGATTTGGGTGAGGTGAGCTATGTTCTGGGAATCCAAATCCTAAGGGATAGGAAGAATAAGCGCTTGGTACTTTCTCAAGCTAATTATATATATAAGGTGCTTGAAAGGTTCTCTATGGAGAATTCCAAGAAAGGTCAATTACTGACCATACATGGAATTACTCTTTCCAAAGAGCAATGTCTAGAGACACCTCAGGAGGAAGATGACATGAGAAAGTATCACTATGCTTTAATAGTTGGGAGTCTTATGTATGCTATATTGTGTACTAGGCCTGACATATGCTATGCAGTAGGGATTGTGAGTCGTTATCAATCAAATCATGGTTTGGAACATTGAAATACAGTAAGGCACATTCTCAAGTATCTTAGGAGAACGAGCGATTATATGCTTGTATATTCAGGGGGTGAGTTAACCCCTACTGAATACATTGATTATGAATTCTAATCAGACAAAGACAGTAGTAAGTCGATGTAACGCCCTGGGTAACCAAGACCATTACACGGTGTGGTTTAAATAGTGCAAGACTTGCTAATCAAGTCGTTTGAACATAAATGTGTTTCCTAAAGTCAACTAACATGTTAGGGTTAAGAGATTTTGATCGTAAATAATTAACTTTCATTGAAACAAGTGTTTGATACATGGGATCCCAAAAATAGTATTTACATGGCGGAAAAACAACCCTCAAAAGTTGGTACAACAAAAAGCCAGTCTAAAAGTTGGTACAGTTTTGAACTTCAGTTCCTGCATTTCCCTCGGTCGTGGCGGTCGAGCAGCTACCAATGTACACTCTGCCCCCAAAGCTCTCCAACTCATGGTTGGTCCAACTTTCCCTTGCCTTTACATGCACCACGTAGCACCCGTGAAAGAAAACCATAATCAACAAGCATAAACAGCAACAAGAGCATTTAATAAACTTCAAATCAATTAGTTCGATTAATCAATAGAATACAAGTATTAAGCTAGGCAACGATTAACATATACTTTCACTCATAACTCATACTATAATATGAATACTTAGGTGTCGGCACCCTTAGGCCGAGCCTTCTAGTTATTTAGCTGACTCTGGCTCGCTTAGGCTGAGTCCTCTAATTATTTAGTTGACCCCGACTCGCTTAGGCCGAGCAGCGTTCAATACACTTATCATTAGCCCTGATACCCTTAGATCGTACTTTTATATCCCACATAACAGATATATAACTCACATAACACAAATATTCAATTACATGGAATCTTAGTGTAACGCCCTGGTTACCCCAAGACCGTTACGGTGAACGTTGAACCGTGAATTTAACTCGATACCCGAGTTCTTTGGTTAAAAACGTGCTTCTAGGTGTTATTAATAGGTTAATGTGGAAAACCAATCAAAAGGGAAGGATATATTTTATTTAAAACATAAAACTATTCATGGGCCCATAAAAAAACATTTACAAGTAATTTACAACTCAAAATGGTCATTACAGTCTAAATATATAACCCGCCGACCTAAGCGGCAAAAATAGGGTAAACCCCTAGTTCCTCTAAGAACTCCTTGGCCGTGGTGGTCAAGCAGACGCATATGTACACAACACCACCTAAGCTATCCACTCAAGGCTGGGTGAGCTTTTCTTTTCCTTTACCTGCACCACATAACACCCATGAGCCAAAGCCCAGCAAGAAAACACAATAATGCAAGCATATAATATCAAATGATGATTATGATAATCATACAGAGCTTATAGCTCTGAACAGATGAGTGAATATCACTTTGTGGTTACATTAACCATGAAGGAGCTTATAGCTCTTAATCAGACGAGTGGTTTAACACTTGAGGTTCAGGTAAACCATAATGAGTGACTGACGAGCAAGTCACTAGCTTAAACAGATGAGTGACTGATGAGTAAGCCACTAGCTTAAACAGATGAGTGACTGCTAGGTAAGTCACTAGCTTAAACAGATGATTGACTGATGAGTAAGTCACTAGCTTAAACAGATGAGTGACTGATGAGTAAGTCACACGAGGCTCGGCACCCACAACCATGTGACTAAATAGTCATTGTGGCTCTAAGTAACTAGCCTTTGGCCAGACAAGCGCTTATAGTATTCATCAAAATTGAGGTCGGTCTGGCATTAATGCTCTTCTGAGTCATTTAATGCAGATGTCGATTATATCTAATCTTTGTTGGCTTGCATTGAACACGCTAAGGCCATTCCTGACTTATGAGTCAGCACTGTGTGACCAGTGCCCAGTACCACTGCCGAACTTGACTAATGAGTCACAACTTCACAGTTGATACTGACACTATTGCCAATTCTGACTATTCATTCAGTGCCATACACAAGTGAGCAAGATTTGCTAAGCATTCAATATCCAAATCATGTCCACATTTAAACATTCAACATGCCTCATGAATAACCCTGCATGTCACATATGGGGTGCAGTTTTCTTACCTCTGGTTTGAGCGATAATTAATATAAGAATGACCCTTGAGAACGATCAACATTTTAATTCCTTGACGGTCACCTGGTCATAACTAAATATGGGATTCCATCAATAAAATGAATAACAAAGGTTCTTGAACCAAAACCTAGCCTCCGGGACATCGAATCCTACTAAACCGGGTAGTAGGATCGATCCCGAGGCCAAAATGCCACTAAGGGCCGCAGCCCTCCCTGGCCATGTCGTGGCCCGCCCCTCAAACAGAGGTGGCCTCCCTTCAGCTCCCAGCACTGGTCGCGGCCCTCCGACCCTTCAGCCTCTTCCTCTCATTTTCTTAAGCTTGGGCCGCGGCGCTCTAGAACAGAGTCGCGACCCCACCTGAAACTCAGTCAAAAACCTTGTTTTCCTCTAGAACTCAATCCAAAACCTCATTAAAACTCCCCCAACATCACCAAGCAAAGCCCCCAATTTCTACCACAACATACCCACCATACAAGCATCAAAACCCAAGTGAACTTCCTCCAAAAACTTCCATTAATTCTCAACTTAACACCTTACATTTCACAACTGAAAACCATAAGAAAAATAGAGCATAACTAAGGTTTCATGGATAGATTCTTACCTCAAGCTGGATTTAAGTCCTCGTCAATGGTTGAACTAAACTCCTAAGCTCCAAACTTTGATTCCTTAGCTTAGTTCTTCTAAGTGGAATTAAAATCTCCAAAGGAAGCAAGAGGAAGATGATGAACGTGAGGGAGGTAACCAAACTCTATTTTGGTTCTATTTTCTACAGCCTTCAGCCCATATATCAATCCTAGGGGTAAAAAGACTAAAATGCCCCTAGGTCAAATAAAAGTTTCTAAAGACTCCCATGGGCAAAACCGTCATTTCCCCATCTATTTCGTTAATCATAATTAACACCCTTCAATTCCCTCTATTCTCAATATTCTCAAATACTAATAATTCATATCCCGTTACCCTTTAATTCCCGGTAACGCTCTAATCACCGAAACACCCCGAGACTCACCTCGAGCCCCGACGTTAAGCCTATTATGACCAAACCGATAGTTAATATTCAAAGATCGTCTCATACCGAATAGCTCGAAAAAATCCACATTATAATGTGGCCTCAACAATTAATCATAAACATGCACCAAAATATACAAATATGCCCTCAATGGGCCATATTACCAAAATACCCTTATGATGAAATGTGGACCCACATGCATGCATTTAACATCATATTATAATATGATTCACATAAACATGCATATAACATTTTAATGGCATAATAAATCAATTATGGCCCTCCCGGCCTACTAATCCGACCATTAAACCACATTAGGGATTTCAGGGCATTACAACTATCCCCTCCTTACAGAAATTTCGTCCTCGAAATTTACCTGAATAGCTCGGGATACTGATTCTGCATATTTGACTCCAGCTCCCATGTCGCTTCCTCGACCTTGCTATTCCCCCACAATACCTTAACCAAAGGTATTGTCTTATTCCTGAGGACCTTGTCCTTTCTGTCAAGTATCTGGACTGGCTGCTCCTCAAAGGAGAGATCTGCCTCAAGCTCCAGATCTTCATAGCTCAAAATATGAGTCACATCAGATACATACCTCCGAAGAGCTGAAACATGAAACACATTATGCACGGCTGACAATGCCGGAAGTAAGGCCAACATGTAAGCCACCTGACCAATCCTCTCCAGGATCTCAAATGGACCTACAAACCTAGGGCTCAGCTTACCCTTTTTCCCAAACCTTCTCACCCCTTTCCATGGTGAGACTCTAAGGAAGACATAGTCTCCCACTTGGAACTCCACGTTCCTACGCTTGGGATCTGCGTAGCTCTTTTGTCTACTCTAAGAAGCGAGCATCCGATCTCTAATCTTCTCAATGGCTTCACTGGTCCTCTGAACTGCCTCAGGACCCAAGTATCTCCTTTCACCTGTCTCATCCCAATGAATGGGAGATCTGCACTTCCTACCATACAACATCTCATAAGGTGCAACTCCAATGGCAGACTGATAATTGTTGTTGTAGGAAAACTCTATCAAAGGTAGATACTTACTCCAAGATCCACCAAAGTCCTGCACACATGCTCGCAACATGTCTTCCAAAATCTGGATCGTCCTCTCAGATTTCCCATTTGTCTGAGGATGATAAGCAGTACTGAACTTCAACTGTGTTCCCATGGCTTTCTGTAAACTTCCCCATAACTTATAAGTAAAAGTAGGGTCACGATCTGACACGATCGACCTCGGTGCTCCATGAAGGCGCACAATCTCTCTTACATAGTGTTGACGCGGTTCTTCGCCAACAAGTAATTAAGAAAATAAGAGGAAGGGATCAGTGCTTATGTTGAACCGAAATAGATGAATGATCTTTTGAGAATGGGCTGGTGACACAAATATGTTTTTAGGTGGTTCAAAGGTTAAAATCTTTCTACTCCACCAGTCAATATTATTTCTATTTGCTTGGTATTCTTTACATGGTGTTTCTTACACAATCGAATCCAACCCTTTGTAACTCCCAGGGTCTCCATATTTATAGGAGAAGGCACCTGGGAGTTGGTAAGAAGGTCATCCCGTGAACTTCTTACCTATCATGTCAACTCTGTGACATTCATGATTAATTCCTAAACCTGACACATAAGTGTGGTCAAATCAATAGGTAAGGGGATAATGGGCCGCACGGCCCAACCCAGTCGTGGGTGTCTGAACACGCACGTTCACGCTGCGTGTCTGAGAAGTCAGGGATATATCAGACACGTGATGTCTGATATATGCACGTTTACCTTGCGTGGTTGAATTTATAAGGGGTCATAGCCTCCAATCCCAGCTCGTACCACGATCTGGATGCTTCCCTCGACCTGTGACCTTCAGAGTCCAACTCAGTTTAACCTTGGCGAACCCTTAGGCTACCTCGAGCTGAGGAGGTAGGATCTTTCGATGGCAGCTCCGGTCTGTGGGGATGTCCACGTGGCTGATACAGTTCAGGCCGTATCTCAGCTCGCTAATAGCCCGTGGGAAAATCAGGGCGTACATTTGCCCCCCAAGCCCCTGCTCGTGGTACACGACGTCGCATAGGGCCACAGTAGGGGCTTTTAGGCTTCCCCATGAACTCTTCATATTCCATATTTTACGCAGGCGCCGAATATGTGGAACATCGTGGTTGGTGACGGTACGTCTTCCGAGAACCGCATTTAATGGCCTAGCCTATACTCAGCCGTCGTTTCGTCTTTCGAGTGGAGAGCCTTGGATCCCACATCAGGGCCATCCAACGGCCATCCTCACGTGGCCTTTCATGTATTTAAAAAGGGTGGCCACCTTACGCATGGGCCAACCGTTCATTTGAAATTTTTCAGAAATTTTCTTCCTCTTCTCTCTTCATTTCAAAAGAAAAAACCCTTTTCTTTCCGGCTGCCATTTCTAGCGCTCAAGAAGTTCATGTGCAAGGGCCCCCTTGAAGCTTTGGAATCAACTGATCCGACGAAGCCCCTACCTAGGCGATCCCTTCATCCTCTTCTCAACCAAAACATACTGTAAGTCTCCTGACTGTGCATGTTTTGAAATTATTTTTCACTGTAGCTTAGGTAAATATTTACTGTAGCCTCATGCAAGGTTTTGCTGGTTTTTTGTGGGCATGAAGGGTGAAAGCCTTTTAGGTTAGGGTATCTTTGCAGTAGAGAACCATTTAGGAGCATGGTTTATAGGGTGCGTTTTCTGGGGAAAATTTCTGGGTAGGATTTTTGGGATGCTGGTTTAAAGTATTCAGTATTTTGGGTGCAAAATCGGGTAGCTTAGGGGACATGCTTCACAGGCGGTTTTGCCTTTCTTGCCTACTGAAACTTTCCTTCGAAGGCAAATTCTATCCTGACCCTCCTGACACACGAATTCCGAGTAATCGGGGATCTGTTGGGAGCACAGGCGCGTGTTCATAGAACTGCGTGGTCTCACTCTCCACAGGCTGGGCTTACCTGAGCTCGTGTCAAGGAAACACATTCAGATTCTTCTCCATTTTTAGGTCGCCTTTTTCTAAAATTTCTTCTTTTTGTTCGCTAGGTGACCAGATGGGACCCAAGAAGAACGCTCCCAAGAAGTCCGTAGGCAGCTCGTCCTCCCAACAAGACAAGGGAAAGGAGGTGATGGCTGAATCCCCGATTTTTTAACTTCGGGCCAACAGTGGAACGGGAGCTCGAGGTGGCCCCCGACGCGTTCTTTGAGGCGGAGAGGATTGTCTCAAAGATTACTGACCAGGCGAGAGTAAACAAAATATTCCTATCCCATAAGATCGAGCTGGGGAGAGGATCCGTGATTGCCCGACCTCCCGCAGAAGGCGAGCGGAGCTGCGCGCCGCTTGATGAGGCATTCTCGACCTGGAGCGACGAACATTTCAAGGCGGGGGCCTTCCTCCCGTTGGACCAGTACTTCACCGATTTCCTCAACTTTGTGAGGTTGGCCCCATTCTAGCTCCCCCCCAACTCTTACTGTTTGTTGGCGGGGTTAAGATACTTGTTCTTGAAACAGGAGTGGGAGGTCCCCACTCCTGCGGAAATCTTGTATTTCTTCTGCCTCAAGGCCAGCCCGGAGCAGTAGGGGCGAGGTGACAGGTTTTATTACTTAACCCGGTTCCCCAACACGACTGCGGTCATCGAGCTGCCCAGCCACCCCAACGACTTCAAAGATCAATTCTTTATGTCGACGGGGTTCCGAAACTGCGAGCTGAACTACTTCAATCATCCTCGTAAGTTCCTTTCAACCTTAGCTCGTAAGTTAAGTATCGGTTAGCTTCCCCTATATCCATTTCTGACTTAGGATAATTCTGCAGCTATCTTCGCGAGGATAGAGAAGTCTGTGATCCTCGACAGCCAGTACGAGACACTGGCGGGCTTGCCCCCCAGTGAAAAGGACTATCGTCAGCTCGTGACAGACGAGACGATGCTGGCCTGTAAGCTGATCTCCCTAAGCCAGACTCTGAACCTGAGGAGGCCCCGGGTGCTTCCCCCAGCTTGCGATATGAGGCCTATCATCGTGGAGGAGGTCGCGGGGGATGAAGATGAGGAGGACGAGGAGGACGAAGTGCCCCTCCTGAGGACGAGGAAGCGGGTGCTAGAGGTCGCCCAAAGAATGAACGAGGAGAGGATCCGGTCCGGAGCAGCCGCAGGTCCTTCTGGCCAAGGTAACCCATACATGTTTAGGAACTTAGATAGGGCCACTGCCGACCCCCGGCTAGCTAGGTTCAATCCCAGACAGATCGTCCAACACCATCGAAGTGACCCAGACTTAGATGAAACCCTACTCCACTGCGTCGACCTGCTCGTGCTGGACTACGAAAGTAGCCACCCTAGGGGGACCATAGCTGTAGACATCACCCTAGCTTTTAGGTCGGTCCTATTCGAGGAGTATGGGACTAACCTTCGTTCATGGCCATCACTCCGGGAGGGCACCGTAGCTCCGGGTCTTAGGTAATACGTAGAAGAGTCTAGTCCTGAGATAGCCTCGGATCCAGAACCTGCGCCAGCTCGAGAAATAATTGCCTTAGATTCCCCTGTGGAAGCTCCGGGGCCGATGGTCGTAACCATAGATTCTTCTTCTAGCTCGGGGGGTAGGATTCCCTTTAGTATATATACATACTTGAATTTTGCTTTTTTTCCTTTGTTTTTGCATGACTGCTAACTTGTGTACTAACCATGTCTTTGTTTTGCCAGAGGAGGTGTCTCAGCCCAGGGGAAAAAATATGCGGTCTGTGTTCACTGGAGGGAACTCCTCCGCTGGGGCCTCTGGGCCCAAAATGAAAAAGCTCCGGATGTCGAAGAAAGCCGCTGGGACCCCAACCAAGTATCTTGCAAAGGAGAAAGAGCAACCCCCAGCCACCCAGATCGAGGAAAATGCACCTCCTACTGCAGGGGGGAGCATGCCCCCACCCCCTCCGTGAGCTCCGGCCTTCATCCGGGACACAGGAGCGGAGCCCAAGGCTTCGGTGATTGCGCCTCCCGAGGTGCGCATCCCGGTGGACCCCCAGGACCTGGAGAAAATTCCAGACGCCTTTCGGGGGACGGTGTATGAGACGGCGAACTACGCCGTCAGCCACTTCTACAAATTCAACGAGAGGGAGCTCAGGGCCATCGAAACAAGGAGCCCAGTGGGCGTGCTGGAATCTTCATTGGGCATGGCCCTAATGGTAAGCCAACCTTACCCTTTTATGATTTTTGATTATCATGCCTTGCCCTGTTTTTCCTTTCTTTCATCTCTTTTTTTTTCTTTCTCTAAGGTAGTTGCCTCTCCGTTTTTGCAGAGCGCCTTGGCCCTTCACCGGAGCATAGCCCGGACCAAGGCCCAGCTCAAGGATATGAGGAGCGAGCATCAGACAGTTATGGCCACCCACCAAACTTCCCTGCAGATGGCCAAGGATGCCCTGGTGGCCGCGCAGGCCGAGCTGGAAGAAGCCTGTCCTAAGCTTCAGGAGGTCGAGGCAACCATAGCCGCCCTCGCCGCTGCGCGGATAGAGCTAGACACTGCGAAGGCTGAGGTCGAGGAGGCCAAGGCCGCCCTGGAAGTCGAGAAGGCAGCTTCAGTCACCGCCATGGAGGACATGTTCTACCATTGCTGGGCCTATAACCCGGACGACGACTTCTCCTTCTTGGGAGCGGACGTCTGGGAGCCCTTGCTGGAAGGGTTTAAAGCTCGCCTCGAGAAAGAAGCACCTTCCGAGACCGGAGAAGTCTCCGGCGCAGCTGAGCAGGGCGAGACGGCGACCTCCACGGGGCAGCCTGGCGGAGCTTAGGGCCTTCCTTTTTCGCACCTTTTCCTTTAATATTCTCAATTTTTTTTGTGTAACTTTTGCATGAGGTGTTTCCACCTCGAGACAATCTAATTATCAATTTTATTCTTAATTGACTTATTTCTTTTTGTCTTTATGCACTTTAGTTACTATTTTGAAAAACTTAGTTCGCGTTAATTTTTATCAATATCTCATGCTTTTTAAGAAAAAACAACGATCAATCGATTTAAATTAACTTCTAAGTTTTATGACCTGGTTATATCCAGGAACTTAATTTAAAAACTTAGTTCGCGTTAATTTTTATCAATATCTCGTGCTCTTTAGGAAGAACAACGATCAATCGATTTAAATTAACTTCTAAGTTTTATGACCTGGTTATATCCAGGAACTTAATTTGAAAACTTAGTTCGCGTTAATTTTTATCAATATCTCGTGCTCTTTAGGAAGAACAATGATCAATCGATTTAAATTAACTTCTAAGTTTTATGACCTGGTTATATCCAGGAACTTAATTTGAAAACTTAGTTCGTGTTAATTTTTATCAATATCTCGTGTTCTTTAGGAAGAACAACGATCAATCGATTTAAATTAACTTCTAAGTTTTATGACCTGGTTATATCCAGGAACTTAATTTGAAAACTTAGTTCGTGTTAATGTTTATCAATATCTCGTGTTCTTTAGGAAGAACAATGATCGATCGATTTAAATTAACTTCTAAGTTTTATGACCTGGTTATATCCAGGAACTTAATTTGAAAACTTAGTTCGTGTTTAATTTTTATCAATATCTCGTTCTCTTTTAGGAAGAACAACGATCAATCGATTTAAATTAACTTCTAAGTTTTATGACCTGGTTGTATCCAGGAACTTAGTTTGTGTTAATTTTTATCAATATCTCGTGCTCTTTAAGAAAAACAACGATCAATCGATTTAAATTAACTTCTAAGTTTTGAGGCGACCTGGTTAAATCCAGAATAGGACTTATTTCGCGTTAACCCCTTATCAATATCTCGCATTTTTTAAGAAAAACAACGATCAATCGATATGAATCAACTTCTAAGTCTTTAAGGCGACCTGGTTAAATCCAGGATAGGACTTAGTTCGCATTAACCCCTTATCAATATCTCGCGTTTTTTAAGAAAAACAACGATCAATCGATATGAATCAACTTCTAAGTCTTTAAGCTGACCTGGTTATATCCAGGTACCATATGCTCCCCAAGTAACTGGGAAAGGGTCTTTCGTGGTTACTTTAGATTACACTTGTAAATATGTACAATCATAAACGAAAAGTTAATTCTCATTGCGTAATACATAAAAAATGGCCTTTTAGGCCTTACAAGGGAATCATTGATAATATCTCTTCAAATGGATGGCGTTCCAAGTTCGTGGGACTGCCCCTCCATCTAGCTGAGCTAATTTGTAAGTTCCCTCTTTAATGACCTCGATGACTTGATATGGCCCTTCCTAGTTCGGTCCCAATACTCCATCTTTGGGATCCTTACCGGCTAAGAAAACCCTTCTGAGGACCAGGTCGCCAACGCTAAAGGCGCGCTTTTTGACTTTTGAGTTGAAATAGCGAGTGATTTTTTGCTGGTAATGTGCGAGTTGGAGTTGCGAATCTTCTCGTCTTTCATCAACCAAGTCAAGGGAAGTGCAAAGTAGCTCGTGGTTGCGGTCCTGGTCATATGCCTGGACCCTATGCGAAAGTACCTTAATCTCCACAGGGAGGACTGCCTCACTCCCAAAGGTCAGTGAGAAAGGAGTATGACCCGTAGGAGTCCTATGCGAGGTCCGGTATGCCAGAGAACCTGGGGGAGCTGTTCTGGCCAGACCCCCTTCGCCTCGTCTAGTCTCTTCTTGAGGCTCGCCTTTAAAATCTTGTTGACGGCCTCGTCCTGGCCATTCGTCTGAGGATAGGACACGGAGGAGAAACTTTTCACAATTCCGTACCTTTCGCAAAACTCGGTGAATAGGTCGCTGTCGAACTGAGTCCCATTGTCAGAAACAATTTTCTTGGGCAGCCCGAATCGGCAGATAATGCTCTTAACCACGAAGTCGAGGACTTTTTTGGAAGTTATCGTTGCCAAAGGTTCTGCCTCAGCCCACTTTGTAAAGTAGTCGATGGCATCCACGGCGTAACGGTCCCCGCCTTTTCCAGTAGGGAGGGCGCCAACCAAGTCGATCCCCCAAACTGCAAACGACCATGGGGACGAGATCATTCCCAGCTCGACCGGGGGAGCTCGGGCGATGGTGGCGAATCTCTGGCACTTGTCGCACTTCTTGACATATGAGATCGAATCCTTGGACAGAGTGGGCCAGTAATATCCTTGCCTCAGGACCTTTAGGGCCAAGCTTTGCCCCCCAGTGTGATCTCCGCAAAAACCCTCATGCACTTCCTGCAGGATGGCCTTTGCTTCGCCTGGAAGAAAACATCGTAGGAGAGGTAGGGAGTGTCCACGTCGCTACAGTATCCCATCCACCATCGTATACCTGGGAGCCTGATACAGCACTCGCCGCACATCATTACGTCCCTCAGGTAGTTTCCCCTCGGTGAGATACTCAAGGATAGGGGTCATCCAGGTCGTCCTAGCGTCGATCATCTCGACCTTCGTCCGTACTTCTTCTATACTTGGTTTTTCCAAGAATTCTACCGGCACTAACCCCAAGGTCTCCGTCTCCCCAGAGGTGGCGAGCTTAGCAAGAGCGTCTGCGTTAGCATTTTGCTCCCGAGGTATTTGCTCGATTGAGCCTTGCCCAAATGCGGACAGCTCAGCTTTTACCTTTGCTAGGTAGGCAGCCATCTTGGGTCCTCATGCTTGATATTCGCCCAGAACCTGGTTTACCATGAGCTGTGAATCACTGAAACACTGAACAGAGCTCGCCTTCAGCTCCTGGGCTATCCTCAGCCCGGCCAGCAAAGCTTCGTATTCGACCTCGTTATTGGAGGCCTTGAATCTGAATCTCAGTGCCGAGTGGAATCTATGTCCCTCAGGAGATATCAAAATGATTCCAGCTCCAGAGCCGTTCTCGTTGGATGAACCATCCACGAAGATCTTCCACGACGCCTGGGCCGAGGTGACCTAGGGTAAGTCTTCTGCAGGATCCTCCCGGAATCCTGTGCACTCCGCCACAAAATCGACCAGGGCCTGAATTTTTATAGCAGTTCGTGGGGTGTACAAAATCTCGAACTGACTGAGTTCGATAGCCCGCTTTAACAGACGTCCCGATGCTTCAGGTTTTTGCAAAACCTGCCTTAAAGGCTGATCGGTCATGACGTGTATTGAGTGGGACTGGAAGTACAGCCTAAGCTTTTGAGAGGCTATGATGAGGCAGAACGCCAATTTCTCCATCAACGGGTACCGGGATTCAGCTCTGAGAAGTCTCTTACTGATGTAGTAGACAGGTCTCTGAACCCGGTCTTCTTCTAGGACCAACACGGCACTAGCTACATCCTCTGTGACAGCTAGGTAGAGAAAAAGAGGCTCTCCTGCTTTTGGTTTGGATAATACGGGTGGCTCGGCCAGATGTGCCTTCAGGTCGAGGAAAGCGCTTTCGCACTCTTCTGTCCATTCGAACTTCTTATTTCCTTAGAGCAGGTTGTAGAATGGCAAGCACTATTCGGTCGATTTTGAAATAAACCGATTTGAGGGCTACCACCCTTCATGTCAGGCCTTGGACATTTTTGCGTGACTTGGGGAGGGAAGCTCGAGCAATGATCTGATCTTGTTGGGGTTTGCCTCGATTCCTCGGGTATTGACGATGAAACCTAGGAACTTTCCCGATGCGACTCCAAAAGTGCATTTCTGTGGATTAAGCCTCATGCCATACTCCCATAGGATCTTGAAGCATTCTTCTAGGTCGGAAACATGGTTATCGGCAGTCTTTGACTTGTCTAGCATGTCATCAACGTACACTTCTATGTTCTTCCCGATTTGGTTTGCGAACATTCTATTTACTAACCTTTGGTACGTAGCACCGGCGTTCTTCAGCCCAAAAGGCATGACCTTGTAACAATAAACGTTAGTCGGGGTCATGAAGCTGGTGTGCTCCTGGTCCGCCGGATTCATGGAAATCTGATTGTAGCCTGAGTACGCATCCATAAAGGACATGAGCTCGTGCCTCACCGTGGCATCCACCAATTGGTCAATCCTTGGTAATGGAAAACAATCCTTGGGGCAGGCTTTATTCAGGTCGGAGAAGTCGATGCAGGTCCGCCACTTCCCGTTGGGCTTCGGGACCAGCACGGGGTTGGCGACCCAAATCGGAAACTTGGCTTCACGGATAAAGCCGCATTTCTTGAGCCGGGCTACTTCTTCTTCTAAGGCTTCAACCCGGGTTGTTCCAAGGCGCCTCTACTTCTGGGCCTTTGAAGGAACGCTTTTATCCAGATGAAGGGTGTGCATGATGACACTTTGGGCTGATCCCCACCATGTCCTCGTGTGACCACGCAAACACATCCAGGTTGTCCTGCAGAAATTTAGTCAGCTCCGCCTTCCTCTCGCTACAGAGGTTTTTCCCGAGCTTGACCATCCTTGAAGGGTTCTGCGGATCGATGCTTATTTCCTCGAGCTCCTCAATAGCCTGGAGCTTAGACCTGTCCTCGCCTACTCGGGGGTCAATATCCTCACTTAAGACGATATTTTCCCCTTCAGCGATCTGAGGTTTTTCAATCTCAGGATCAGCTAAGGGTTCCTGAGATTCCTCTCCACCACCTTGGATGGCCATTTCTAGCTGCCCGGGTTTCGATTTTCCCTTCATGGAAATGCTGTAGCATTCCCTGGCAGCGAGCTGATCGCCACGGACAGTGCATATTCCCGTGGAAGTAGGTAATTTCATCGCGAGGTGGCGAATGGAAGTGACGGCCTCAAAGGCTATGAGCGTGGGTCGTCCCAAAATTGCGTTGTACGCAGCGGAGCAGTCGATGACTACGAACTCAAGGAGTTTGGAGACTGTCCGAGGTCCTTATTCTAGGGTGATCACCAGCTCAATAGTCCCTATAGCCGCCGAACCTTCTCCCGAAAAACCATACAGCATCATGGAGGTCGCCTTCAGCTCGACGACAGTCAAACCCATCTTCTCCAATGTTGACCGGAATAGGAGGTTTACCGAGCTCCCGTTGTCGATCAGCACCCTCCTAACCCTCCGATTAGCGAGCTGAACTGCTACGACCAGAGGGTCGTTATGAGGGAACTGGACATGGCCCGCATCTTCTTATGCAAAAATGATCGGTTGCCTCTCTAATCGCTGCTGCTTTGGCAGACGTTGCTCCGAGACGAACTCTACTCCATTATGCGCCTTGAGTTCGTTTACGTACCTCTTCTGGGCAGCCCTGCTCATGCTAGCCATATGCGGACCTCCAGATATTGTGGACATCTCTCCTCCTATCATGGGAGGAGGGACGTCCTGATCTACCCGAGACCCGGGCTGACTGACTGGGACTTCCAGAGCAGGTCGACTTGCTGAAACCCTGTTCCGCGCGTACTAGGCCAAGGGGCCGGCTTGGATGAGAGTCTCGATCTCATCTTTCAAATGCCTACAATCATTGGTATTGTGGCCAACATCGTTGTGAAAACGGCAAAACTTGGAGGTGTCTCTCTTCCCTTTCTGGTGCTTCAACGGCTCTGGCCTCTTCTAGGGGAGGCGAGTAGAGTTAGCTAGGAAGATGTTCTCCCTAGAGTGGTTGAGCTCTGTATAAGTCGCGTAGACGGGCTTAAACTTGTCTACGTATTTATTCTTCTTTGGGCCGTGCTGGCTGCCCTCGCCGTTCCCCTTTCTTTTGCCTCCACCAAGCTGGTTATTCTGTGTGACATTTTGGGTCGCTGCCACGACCTCCGTCCCCACTCCAGCGGGCTGCTCAGGGACTTGGCTGGTTCCTGCAGCTGAGGCTTCGGCCTCCTCCAAGTTGATCCATTCCTGGGCCCTGTTAAGGAATTCGTTCACTGAGCTAACTCCCTTCCTTTGTATATCTTTCCAGAGTTCTCCTCCGACGAGGATTCCAGTTCTCAAGGCCATGAGCTTGGAGCTGTCATCCACGTCTCTTGCCCGAGCAGCGACGTTTGCGAACCTGCTCAGGTAGGCCTTCAGAGTTTCGTCGGCTGCTGCCTCACATTAGCCAGAGAGTCGGCCTTGGCGCGGGCAGCCTTGGAGGCTCGGAATGCCCTTTTGAAATCAGCCGAGAAAGTTTTCCAGGAGCTGATTGACTGTCTTTTTCTTTGCTTGAACCACTGCCTGGCTGGTCCAGTCAGTGTGGAAGGAAAGATTAGAAACCTCAGCTCAGGGCCAATGTTGTGGGCCATCATCAGGGTGTTGAACATCCCCAGATGATCCGACGGGTCTCCGTCTCCATTGAACTTGGACAGGTGTGGCATACGGAAACTGGGTGGGTAAGCCGTTGCTGCTATGCTAGGGGCGAAGAGCTCCATCTCGTCCCCCAAATCATATTCATCTTTCTCTTTCTCCGACAGGAGCTTCCTCATCAGCTCCTCCATCTGAGCCAGGCGCTCGAGGGTTTTGTCCTGATTTCCTTGGTTATTCCGGGGCTGTTCAACAGCTCCGGATCCATTGTACATATTTGGTGGGTTATTGCCCCTCCTATCTTGAGATAGGTTATTTGGGGCATTCCCGCCGTTACGTACTTCGGACAGGGCTCCCCCCGAGTGAGCATGGCTGTCACCTCCTACTTGTTTCCCTCTATGAGAGTTATGGCGTTCTCGCAGGTCGCCCCCTGGGTGGTTTGAGGACTTTGTGCCAAACTTAAACGCTGACGCAGGTCTCCTCCAGAAAGGTCACTCCGGCGACTGCCGGTCCAGTAGCTCCTGTTAGAGAGGCTCGGAGTCCGCCTTTGGCGGTGAGGATCCGGGCTTTCTCTCGGCTCCCTGCTACGTCGGGAAGGTCCTGCAGATGGCGGGTTTCTCCTGCTACTTTCGTAGGCTAGAATATCTCGGATGGGCCGAGGAGGAGATGGATATCTTATTGGAGACGGAGGATGCCTGACCGGAGAGGTGATCCTGGTTCCGTCAGGGCGGATCAAGTTAGGTAAGGGCCTTTCGGCCCTGCCAACCTGCGGGTCCCACGCTTGGCGATCTGGAGAAGGCACAGGACGGCTGGTGGGGACAAGGTGATGCTGCGAGCCCTCCCCGGATCTCCTTCTGGAATTTCCTCGAGCTCTCCTGGGGGCACTCGAGGCTGGTTGGGAGCTGGGAGTCGAAGTTCGGACTGAATGGTTGTACTGTTGTTGTTCGGCTCTAGGCATTTCTCCGAAGTTTGCCTCTCAGTGGTGCGATGAGGGAATAGAGTTGGCTGTCGGAAGTCTGTCCGAGCGGCTATGCCTGGACCGATTACCCCGGTGGGACTTATGAGACTCGCCTTGCCTCTTTCCGACGTTAGCGTCGGTTGTAAAAGGGGGTAGTCGGGCCAACACATCCTTGATCTGCTGATTAGTCGTTGCTAGCTGGCTCCTCAGCTGAGCATTCTCCATCTCCACCGCAATGTAATAACCTGGGTTTGGATTAGGTGGCCGGGGCGCCGAACTTCCAGTGTCATCTTGGCCCACCGGCTGCTTGCCCGGCTGCTGTTGGACCTCAGGAATTTGTTCGCCGGGGATGGAGATATGATGAGCCTCCTGCCCATCATGTTGTTCCGTCTCGTTACCGTGTCGGGATCGAGTGGTCACCATAGTGGATGTTTGCGACAGCACCAATCTAACTTGCTCTCAACAAAAGCACCAAACTGTTGACGCGGTTCTTCGCCAACAGGTAATTAAGAAAATAAGAGAAAGGGATTAGTGCTTATGTTGAACCGAAATAGATGAATGATCTTTTAAGAATGGGTTGGTGACACAAATATGTTTTTAGGTGGTTCAAAGGTTAAAATCCTTCTACTCCACCAGTCAATATTATTGCTATTTGCTTGGTATTCTTTTACAGGGTGTTTCTTACACAATCGAATCCAACCCTTTGTAACTCCCAGGGTCTCCATATTTATAGGAGAAGGCACCTGGGAGTTGGTAAGAAGGTCATCCCATGACCTTCTTACCTATCATGTCAACTCTGTGACATTCATGATTAATTCCTAAACCTGACACATAAGTGTGGTCAAATCAATAGGTAAGGGGATAATGGGCCGCACGGCCCAACCCAGTCGTGGGTGTCTTAACACGCACGTTCACGCTGCGTGTCTGAGAAGTCAAGGACATATCAGACACGTGATGTCTGATATATGCACATTTACCTTGCGTGGTTGACTTTATAAGGGGTCATAGCCTCCAACCCCAGCTCGTACCATGATCTGGATGCTTCCCTCGACCTGTGACCTTCAGAGTCCAACTCAGTCTAACCTTGGCGAACCCTTAGAGTACCTCGAGCTGAGGAGGTAGGATCTTTCGATGGCAGCTCCGGTCTGTGGGGATGTCTACATGGCTGATACAGTTCAGGCCGTATCTCAGCTCGCTAATAGCCCGTGGGAAAATCAGAGCGTACACATTGAGATCTGCATACTGATCAACTGTATATGTAGTCCTCACTGGCAGGAAGTGAGTTGATTTGGTATAGCGAGATCCATCGTGATGTCCTCCCACTTCCACTTTGAGATATCCAAAGGCTGCAATAACCCTGCCGGCCTCTGATGATCAGCCTTGACCTACTGACATGTCAAGCATTTAACCACATATTCCACTACATCCCTCTTCATCCTCGACCACTAATACAACGATCTCACATCCTGATATATCTTCGTGGTGCCTGGATGCAAAGAGTAAGGTGTAGTATGAGATTCATCCAGAATCTCTCATCTCAGAGCAGTGTTTAACGGAACACATATCCGCCCCTTGTATCTCAACAAGCCCAAATCAGACACTGTATAATCTCTGGATGCTCCAGCCAAAACATCCACTTTGATCTTAATCAGTTGTAGATCACTCAACTGACCCATGAGCACGCGGGAACGCTCCAGACCCTCATCCTCGACCGTAAGCTCTGAGCTTCTCTAATGGAAGTTATTGGACGGAGGATCGTCGGAGTGGTATAACCAGCACAGATTTGAGGAATCAGATGAGCTCAGCTCAAAACCCTCGGGTTGATCCACATATCGATCTGCGAGATCGCCTAAACTCACAAGGACCAACCCGACTCGCAATGGAGTTAGCGGCTCTCGCCACGAGGGAAGTCCTTCCAAGGTACGTGACAACGAGAATGCCCCACCAAACCAAGCTTGAGCTTGGAGGGACAATAACCCGTCAAATATGAGTTTTTGAACAGCCCCAGGGAACCAAGGACCCAACCCTTGAGAGGCTGGCCCAGATGGAGAAACTGATGAAAAGACTCCTATCAGAAAAGGAAAAAGATAAATACGACTCAGGGGACGAGCTCGAGCTTTTCGCCCCCAACATCGCAACAACACCATACCCACCACGTTTCAGGATGCCCCATTTATCAAAGTTCGACGGAGATGGGGATCCATCCGACCACTTGGGGATGTTCAATACCCTAATGATGGCCCATAACATCGGACCCGAGTTAAGATGCTTAGTATTCCCTTCGACTTTAGTCGAACCAGCCATGCAATGGTTCAAGCAATACAAGAAGCACTCTATCAGCTCGTGGAAGAGTTTCTCTGCTGACTTCAAGAGGGCATTCTGTGTTAGAGAATATATATTAATACTCAATGGAAATATGGAAAAACCAAATACAACTCTATGCAAAATACAATGGACAAGATAATATTGATTAAATTACAACTCAATTGCTCAAAATACAAGTAAATAGAAATAAGATGTAGAGGAAGAAGATTACAAACTCAATACTATAATAATACAAATAAATAAGAAGAACAAGAGGAACAAAAGAATGAAAACATAAACAAACTCTCACACAACCAAAGTGTAGAGTAGTGGGGATCACCAACTTGAACAAGGTTCAAGACCTTTGTCCAAAAGCTTATTTCCCCCTATTCTCTAAGCACTAAGGGATCTCTCTAGGAAATAGCTCTCTGGAATAATCAAGCCTCAAGGTGTATTTTTCAGCCAAGTGCTTTGTGGATGAAAAAATGGTTTGTCATACAAGTGAGCATTAGGCTCCTATTTATAGAGTTTTAGATACCCTTTGGATTTCAAATTCCACCAACCCCCATGGCCGTTACCAATGTTTAATTGGATTAATATGGAATTAAAATTGAGATTTGGGAGTTATTTGGGTTTTTAGAACCGTTCAACACATTTGGAAAAAACTGAAAATTTGGCCTGAAATGCACCTGTGGCCGCGGCCAGGGACATCAGTGGCCGCGGCCACTGTTCTCTGTCCCCCAGGCCATGGCCACAGCCCATTTTCAGCACTTGAAAATGTGTTGTTTTTTCAAATGGTTCCAAACCCTCCCAAATGATTTTGTAACTCCAAAAACACATTATTGGGGTTAAAATCATATCTCCAACAACCATATTTCATAATGGCTTTATGAAATCCAATCTCAAATGTGTAACATATAATATACACATTATTGGGTAATATTTGGGAGTTACAAATTTGTAACTGATTTGTAACTCCAAAATATGTCACATTTGGGCACACACATGTGTCTAATTTTGTGACTCTCAATAATATGTTACAAGGTGTGACTAATCACATTTTGTCACATTATTTAATCTAATATTATATTATATGAAATAATATAACATTCCGAGCTTCTCAAGCAGCTCGAATAAAGGCAGACTCCCTGGCAAACGTAAAGCAGTAGCCCGGACAGCCTCTGAAAGCTTACTTGAGTAGGTTTTCCAACATTGCCGCGTGAGCTAGAGATGCAGATGAAAGCTCCAGGCTTATGGCGATGAGAATAGGAATCCTTGTCGGAGGTGACCTGTGGAAAGAGATCCAGAGAAAAAGCGTCAACACGGTGGACGAGTTCCTGAACAAGGCTCAGAGATGGATCAACCTGGAAGAGGCACGAGCTTCGGTCGCAGGAACCAGCCAAGTCCCTGCCCAGCCCGTTGGAGAGGTAACGGACGTGGCAGCTACGGCTCAAACTGTTACCCAGAATAACCATGGGGGAGGAAGCAAGAGGAAGGGAAATGGCGAAGGCGGCCATAATGGTTCAAAGAAAAATAAGCCCGTAGAAAAATTCAAGCCGATCTATGCGACTTATGCCGATCTCACGGATACCAGGGAGCGTGTCTTCTTAGCGAACTATGCCCGCCTCCCATGGAAGAAGCCCGAGCCTTTAAAAAATCAAAGGGTGAAGAGAGACCCGTCGAAATTTTGTCGATTCCACAATGACATCGGTCACAACACCGATGATTGCAGGCATTTGAAATATGAGATCGAGATGCTCATCAGGGACGGGGCCCTAGCTCAATATGCCCAGAATCGAGTCATCCCTAATCAGCCCGCTGGGCAAAACGTTCAGTCAGCTCCGGAAGTTCCTGTAAATCAGATCGGATCCCAGGTGGGTCAGGACACCCCTCCTCCGATAATAGGAGGAGAAATAACCACCATCTCTGGAGGCCCTCATCTGGCAGGCACGAGCAGAAATGCCCAGAAAGAGGTATGCCAATGAGTTGAGGTCCCACAATGGAGTAAAGTTCTTCCCGGAGTAGCGTTTGTCTAAACAACAAAGATTGGAAAAACAACCGATCAGTTTTACTGAAGAAGACGCTAGTCATGTCCAGTTCCCGCATAACGACTCTCTAGTCATAACCGTCCAGCTCACCAATCGGAGAGTTAGGCGGGCCTTGGTCGACAACGGGAGCTCTGTGAACCTGCTATTTAGGTCCACATTGGAGAAAATGGGATTGTTTTTAGTCGAGCTAAAGGCAACCTCAATGATGTTGTACGGGTTTTCTGGAGAAGGTTTGACAGCTATCGGAATGATCGAGTTGGTAATAACCTTGGGCAAAGGACCATGAACTGTTTCTAAGCTATTTGAGTTTGTGGTCATGGATTGTCCGACCGCGTACAATGCAATCTTGGGTAGGCCAACATTGATGGCATTCGAAGCTATAGCTTCCGTCCGCCACCTCGTGATCAAATTCCCTTCATCAATGGGAATATGTACTGTCTGAGGCGATTAGCTCGCTGCTAGGGAATGCTATAGCATTTCCATGAAGGGAAAATCTCAACCCGGGCAGCAGACTATGGCCGTGCAGGATCAGGGAGAGGAATCCCAAGAAGTCAGAGATAATCTTGGGATGGAAGAACCTCAGCAGGTCAGTTGCAGGGGAATCAGCCCGAGTGAGGATATTGATACCCGGATGGGTGATGATAGATCCGAGCTCCAGGCTATCGAAGACCTCAAAGAAGTAAGCATTGATCCCAGAGGTGCTTCAAGGGTCGTTAAGCTCGGGAAAAATCTTGACGCCGACAGAAAGGCAGAACTAATTACATTTTTACAAGAAAACCTAGAAGTTTTTGCTTGGTCCCATGAAGACATGATAGGAATCAACCCGAGTGTCATCATGCATGCGCTAAATTTGGACAAAAGCATGCCTGCAAAGTCCCAAAAACAGAGGTGTCTGGGTACGACTCGAGTTGAGGCACTGGAGGAAGAAGTAGCTAGGCTTTTGAAGTGCGGCTTCATCCGCAAGGCTAAGTATCTGATCTGGGTCGCCAATCCTGTCCTGGTCCCAAAACCAAATGGAAAATGGCGGACCTGCATCGATTTCTCCAATATGAATAAAGTTTGTCCCAAGGATTGCTTCCCCTTGCCAAGGATTGACCAGTTGGTGGACACCATCGCAGGGTACGAGCTCATGTCCTTCATGGATGCATACTCTAGATATAACCAGATTGCCATGAACCCTACAGACCAGGAACACACTAGCTTCATGACTCCAACCAATGTGTACTGCTATAAAGTCACGCCCTTCGGGCTGAAAAATGCTGGGGCGACCTACCAGAGGTTGGTTAACAGAATGTTCGCAGATCAGATCGGAAAAAACATGGAAGTGTATGTTGATGATATGTTAGTCAACTCAAAGACTGCCAATAACCATGTCTCTAATCTGAAGGAATGCTTTGGAATTCTAAGGAAGTATAATATGAGGCTAAACCCCTAGAAATGTACTTTCGTAGTGGCGTCAGGGAAATTCCTAGGATTCATAGTCAACACCAGGGGGATAGAGGCGAACCCGAACAAAATCAGATCGTTACTAGAGATGCCTTCGCCCAGGTCGCATAAAGATGTCCAGAGTCTGACGGGAAGAGTGGCGGCCCTCAGTCGGTTATTTCTAAATCCACCGATAAGTGTTTGCCATTCTACAGCCTGCTTCGGGGGAACAAAAATTTTGAGTGGACTGAGGAGTGCGAGCAGGCTTTCATCAACCTAAAGACACATTTGGCCAAGCCATCAGTATTGTCTAAACCAAAGGCAGGAAAGCGCCTTTTCCCTATTTAGCTGTGACCGAAAATGCGGCCAGCGCCGTGTTGGTCCGAGAGGAGGACCAGGTTCAAAAGCCAGTATATTATATAAGCAAGAGACTTCTCGGAGCAAAATATCGATATCCTCTAATGGAAAAGCTGGTGTTCTACCTTATTACGGCTTCCGAAAAACTTAGGTCATATTTCCAATCTCATTCAATCCATGTCATGACTAATCAGCCTTTAAAGCAGGTGCTGCAGAAACCTGAGACATCGGGACATTTGTTGAAATGGGCGGTTGAGCTTAGCCAGTTTGAGATACTGTATGTACCCCGAACTACGATAAAAAGCCAAGCCTTGGCTGATTTCATGGCTGAATGCACTGGATTCCAGGAAGAGCCCTTGAGAGAACCAGTGCAGGAATTATGGAGAATCTTCGTAGACGGGTCATCTAATGAGAACGGGTCTGGAGCTGGAATCATCCTAATATCCCTGGAAGGGCACCATTTCCAATCCGCGCTACGGTTCGGGTTCGTGGCATCCAACAATGAAGCCGAATACGAGGCCCTTTTGGCCAGGGTTAGGGTGGCGAAGGAATTGAAGGCCAAGGTCGTCCACTGCTACAACAATTCCCAGCTCGTGGTAAACCAAGTATCTGGGGAATATCAAGCTCGAGGGGCCCAAATAGCAGCTTACTTGGCCAAGGTCAAGACGGAGCTATCCGAGTTTGAGTATAGCTTAGTCGAGCAGATTCCTCACGAGCAGAACGCCAATGCTAACGCCCTGGCTAGACTCGCTACCTCCATAGAAGCCGAGACTCTAAGCATAGTACCAGTAGAATTCTTAGAAAGTCTGAGCGTGGCAGAAAGTGCGGTGGAGGTCAAGATGATCAATACCAGACCGACCTGGATGACTCCCATAATAGAGTATCTTACGACAGGAAAATTTCCTGACGAGCGGAAAGACGCGAGGAGAATACTCTATCAAGCTCCAAGGTACACAATCATAGACGGGACGCTGTACCGACGCGGACACTCCTTGCCTCTACTATGGTGTGTTCTACCAGAGAAAGCCAAAACTATTTTGCAAGAGGTGCATGAAGGCTTCTGTGGGGATCACGCTGGGGGGCAAAGCCTGGCCTTGAAAATATTACGGCAGGGGTATTTTTGGCCCACGCTATCGAAGGACTCCATCTCCTATGTCAAAAAGTGTGATAAGTGCCAGCAGTTTGCCACCATTGCTCGAGCTCCTCTGGTTGAGCTAAAAATGATATCATCCCCCTGGCCATTTGCAGTATGGGGAATCGATTTAATTGGAGCCCTGCCCACGAGGAAGGGAGGAGTTCGCTATGCAGCAGTGGCTATCGATTATTTTACAAAATGGGCAGAGGCGGAGACCCTGGCTACAATCACTGCAAAGAGAGTCCTCGACTTCGTGGTCAAGAATATTGTTTGTCGATTCAAACTTCCAAGAAAGAATGTGTCAGACAATGGGACGTAGTTCGATAGCGATCTCTTCACTGAGTTTTGTAAAAGGCACGGCGTAATCAAAAGCTTCTCCTCGGTGGCCTACCCGCAGGCCAACGGACAGGTTGAGGTTGTAAACAAAACCCTCAAAGCAAGCCTTAAAAAAAGGTTGGACAAGGCCAAGGGAGTATGGCCCGAGCAGCTCCCCCAGGTGTTGTGGGCTTACCAGACCTCCCACCGAACTTTCATGGGGCACACCCCTTTCTCCTTAACTTTCGGCAGTGAGGTCGTCCTCCCTGTCGAAAAAAAGGTAGACACGCATAGGCTCCAGACCTTTAGACCGAAGCGAAATGACGAACTACTCAGTGCATCCCTCGATCTAATTGATGAGAAACAAGAAGATTCACAGCTATGGCTCACGCATTATCAGCAAAGAATCACTCGCTATTTTAATTCAAAGGTCAAAAAGTGTGTCTTTGGTTTAGGAGACTTGGTACTCCGAAGGGTATTTTTAGCAGGCAAGGACCCCAAAGATGGTGCCTTAGGCCCGAGCTGGGAAGGGCCCTATCAGATAGTTGAAATCGTACAGGAAGGTACTTTTAAATTGGCCCGACTTAGTGGAGAAACGGTACCACGGACCTGGAATGCTATACATTTGAAAAAGTATTATCAGTGATCAAACCACCTATCTATGTAAGGCTTGAATATAAAAGCCATTTTATTTTAGAAATATATAAAATAAAAAGAGGGGGGTTTAGGGTATATTTGTATCTTCGTACGGTTTCATAATGTTAGTTCAAAGTAACCCAGAAAGTCCACTTCCTGATTACTTGGGGGGCCACAACCCAAGGACCAGGTTTCGAAACTTAGAAGTTGGTTAATTGATTGAGTGTTTTTATAAAAAATGAGAGGTGTCAATAAAATTAACGCGAACTAAGTTTTTAATTAAATATCCTGGACACGAACAGGTTCCGAAACTTAGAAGTTGGTTAAATTGATTGAGTGTTTTGCTAAAAAACACGAGGTGTCAATAAAACTGACGCGAACTAAGTTTTTAATTAATTAAATATCCTGGACACGACCAGGTTCCGAAACTTAGAAGTTGGTTAAATTGATTAAGTGTTTTTCTAAAAAACGCAAGGTGTCAATAAAACTAACGCGAACTAAGTTTTTAATTAAATATCATGGACACGACCAGGTTCCGAAACTTAGAAGTTGGTTAAATTGATTAACTGTGTTTTTCAAATAAATGCGAGGTGTCAATAATTCTAACGCAAACTAAGTTTTTAATTAAATATCCTGGACACGACCAGGTTCCAAAACTTGGAAGTTAGTTAAATCGATTAACAGTGTTTTTCTAAAAAGACGTGAGGTATCAATCAAACTAACGCGAACTAAGTTTCTACCGAGCACATCATAAAGCATGAGAAAGAGATCGGAGAATGATTAAAACTTAGATAACTAAAATTAATATATAAAAAAAAAAGTTTTGTCTCAAGGTGAATAACCTCGTGCTTAGCATTTACAAAGGAAAAATACATAAGTACAAACAAAAAAAATATAAGACCCCCCAGGCCACTCTGAGGACGTCACCTCCTCGGTCTCTTTCTAGCCAACAATAGATGCCTCCCTGGTCTCAGACTGCAGCTCCTGTTGTAGCCAAGCCTTGAACTTCTTGAGGTAGTGCCCCCACACGTCGGAAACCATGAAGGAGAAGTTGTCATCCTGATTGAAGGACCAGCAGTGGTACAACATGCTCTCCATGGAGGATGTCGATGCTTTATTCTCCTCCTAGATGGCCGCTTCGACCTCCAACTACTTGGCCTTGGCCCCCTCGAGCTCGGCTTGAAGGGCTACCGAGGCAGCCTTCGCCGCCTGCTCGCCTTCTTGAGCAGTGGTTAAGGCAGCCTTCGCCGCCCGTTCACCCGCTTAGGCCACCGCCAAAGCAGCCTTGGCGCCCTATTCGCTCTGTTGAGAGGCGGCGAGAGCATCTTGGGCCGCAGTCAGCTCGGCTTTGAGTTCCTCATTCCTGGCCCTGGCCTGAGATATGATGTGGTGCTAAGCCAAGACCACCTACAAAAAGCAAAGAAACAGTTAGGCACATACCAGGGAAAAATAATAAAAGTCAGGTCAGGGAAAATGCTTACTGTGAGGTTCATCCCCAAGGTAGACTCCATGACATTCTCCGGGCTCCTCTCCTCGATCGTCCTCAGGTCGTTGGGCTTGGCCTTGTAGAAATGCTCCACTGAGTAGTTTTCCATCTCGTAGACGATCCCCCGGAAAGTGTTTGGAATCAGCTCCAGATCCTGGGGATTGATGGGGATGCAAATAGTGGCGGCAGGGACCATTGGAGCTGGGGGACTAACTGGTGCTACCGGATCCCGAGCAGGAGGTGGGGGAAAGCAAGGAGGGGGTGCAGCTGGACCTCTCTTCTCTGGGGCTGTGGTGGGCTGAGCTCCCGAGCCCGAGCCCGAGCCCGAGCCTTAGCTGGGGATTTAGAAGTAGTCACGGTCGAGGGGGGCATTTTCTTCGACGTGGGCTGAAGTTTTTGGACTAAGGGACCCTCGCTGGATCTCCCCTCCTGGAACATCGAGCGGATGCCAGGTTCCCCTCGCTGTACCATCTCCTCACCTGAAAAAGAATGGGAAATGTGCTAAGCATGCATATACGTTCATCAATTTACCAAGAAAATGCATATAAAGTAACAAAAATCCTACCCTCTGGGCTAAAGGAGTCTATTTCCACGACCTCCGGCCTCGGAACTGCTATAGGGGAAGGAGAGTCTAAGTCAACCACTTCTTGGATTAAGGGAGGTTCCGGATCCGGCTCTACCTCAGGAATGGAATCCTCTACGTATTGCCTAAGTCCAGGAGCTACAACACCCTGGAGAAGGGATGGCCACAACCTAAGATTGGTTCCATACTTCTCAAAGAAGGCCGACCTAAAAGACAAGGTGTTATCTACTACTACGGTGCCCCTAGGGCGGCCCATGTCGTGACGTAATACTAATTGATCGACGCATTGGAGTAAGGTTATATTACGGTCAGGGTCGTTTTGGTGACGATGCACGAGCTGTTTTGGGTTAAACCTAACTAGCCTAAGGTCTGCGGTTGCCCTATCTAGGTCCCGAAAAAGGTATGGGTTACCTTGGCCGGAGGGGCCGGCTGCTGCCCCCGATTGAGCTCGATCCACATTAGGTTCCCGACCGATTTCAGTAGCTCGCATCTTTCACACAAGTGGCACCTCGGGCTCCTCTTCCTGCTCGTCACTGTCGACGACCGCGGCACCTCCCTCAGGGATGGGTGCCAGCTCGCGAGCTATTGTGTAAGTAGCCCGCGTCCTCCTCAGGGCCAAAGTTTGGCCTTCAGAAATTAATTTACATGCCAACATCATGTCATCAGACACGAGCTGGCGGTAGTCCTTCTCACTAGGCAGAAGCCCCGCTAGGGTATCAAATTGACCACCGAGGGTCACTGATTTGGCCGTCCTCGCAAAAATGGCTGCACGATGATGCTCCAATCAGTATACATGCGAAAAATCTAAGAATACAAAATAATGATAATGTCACGAGCTGAGAATAGGAAGGAAACTTACGAGGATGGTTGAAGTAATGGTATTCGCAATTGCGAAACCCATTCGACATGAAAAATTGGTATTTGAATTTGTTGGGATGACTGGGCAGCTCGATGACCGAAGGCGAGTTCGGGAACCGGGTCAAGTAGTAGAACCCGTCACCTCGCCCCCTTTCGTCCGGGCTAGCTTTGAGGCAGAAGAAGTAAAGGATATCTGGTGGAGTGGGGACCTACCACATCTGCTTCAGGAAGAGATACCTCAGCCCGGCCAGTAGACGATAGGAGTTCAGTGGAAGTTGAAACGGCGCCAACCTCACATAGTTGAGGAAGTCCGCGAAGTATTGGTCAAGGGGGAGGAAGGCCCCAGCCTTTAAGTGTTCATCACTCCAGGCCGCGAAATCGTCTTGGAGTGGTGTGCAGCTTTGCTCCCCCTCGTAGGGAGGTCGGGCGATGAGAGCCCCTGTCCCAGCCTCAATGTTATGGGACAACAGGATCTTGTTGACCCTCCCTTGGGCCGTTATCATCGAGACAATCCTTTCGGCCTCGAAAAAGGCATCAGGAGCGACCGTGACCTCCTTCTCCACCACGGGACTGAACTCAAGCAAGGGGAATTAGGGACGACCTCCTTTCCCTTGTGAGATTGCTGGAACAACGAGCCAACTATGTTCTTCTTGGATACGCCTTTCTTGGGTGCCATTAGCTCGCCTATCGAATAAAAACGACGGAGTTTTTAGTGGGTGACATAGAATCTTTTTGAACAACAGAAATAACAAAGGCGAGAGGTCCTAACACACGAGCTGATGCAATATCAGCCCGTGTGATGCCACGCGTTGCCTATGCCATGCGCCTAGGTTTTCCAACAAACCCCTGATATTCAGGGATCCGTGTGTCAAGCGAGTCAGGCCACTACTTGCCTTGGGAAAAGGGTTTTAAAGAAAAACCGCCTAAGAAACGTGACCCCTAAGCTACCCGTTTTTTATACCCTAAAAACCTCTCGTCTTCCATATCCCGAATGGGTATTTCCTAAATTTACCCAGAAATTTACCCAAAGATCACCCAAAAATTACCTAGTTATGAAAATCACAATCCTAGACATGTTTTAGGATCTACTCAATACACCTAAAATCGAAACCTATGCACCAAAGTTATTCAGGAACAACCTACTATTGGTGACTATGAAATGCAGATTCACATGACAAAGAAGAAGGAAGAAAATCAAAACACACGAAAAATAGGAAACTTACAGTACGTTCCCCACGCGAAAGTTGCAAGCAACGTAGATGAAGGAGTCCTGGAGAAATCCTTAAGACTGGACTTCCGAGGGGTTTTTGTGGCGAGATTATGGGGATTCCTGGGATTTTAATCAAAAGAAGAAGAAGAGTTTTTGAAACTCGGAAGAGAGAAAATGAAGAAACATTTCAAATGAAAGGTGATGAGTACTGAAAATTGCCAGCCCTATTTATACGTAAAAGGCATAAGGAAACGAGGACCGTTCGATCAAGCTAATACGAGATACGAGGGTCATGATTTGAAAGATGAAACGACGGAAAAAAGGTGGCCAAGCCATTTAATGCAATCCTTGAAACCAGAACAGACGCCAATCACGGCGTTCCACGTGTCCAGTACTCAAATGATGGGCATGTAAGGAAAAGCTTATACAGGATCTTTATTTATTTTCATGTATATTTAATTGTTATACCCAAAGATTGGAGATCAATAACGTGGCAATAAAGGTAACAAGTGGCAGTGCATGATCAGTAAAAGACACATTAATAGTCAATAAATACATTGACTCCTCAGAGTTGTGATAAAGGGACCCGGTAGACTGACGAAGAATTTGGACTGCTTGAAAGATGTCATAACCAAGCCAAGTGCACCTTGGTCCGAGGAAAGCTAAGGAAAGTGCATCCTAGGAGGCTAAGGAGAATGCATCCTAGGAGAGCTAAGGAGAGTGCATCCTAGGAGGCTAAGGAGAATGCATCCTAGGAGGCTAAGGAGAATGCATCCTAGGAGAGCTAAGGAGAGTGCATCCGAGGAGAACTCAAGAGAGTGGTCCTAGGAGACCCCAAGAGAGTGGTCCTAAGAGACCCCAAGGATTTGGTCCGAGGAGAAACATGGCATGCTAGAGGAGAGTGCCATGTTAGAGGAGAGAAGTGCATGTCCTACCACCATGCATGTCCTACCACCATGCACGTTCGACCAACAAATGTTTGTCCTACCACCATGCACATGTCCGACCAGCACTTGCATGAGTGGTCAGTAGGAGAGGTGGATCAACTAGCTAGAGGAGGACTAAGTCAAGATTCCCAGAAACAGCTTCAACAAGATACGCGGGAATCTCTCATTCTTCCCACAAATGGGGGGTTTGGTTACATTTTGAATGTTTTTTGTAATTTAAATGTAATAAATATAATAAAATATCCCGATTCTAAGGGATATCAGTTGTATGACCCTAAGCCTATAAATAGAGGGCTTATGGGATTAGAGAGGGGCTTCTTCTGCTTCTTCTTTCTAGAGAGAGAAATTTGGGTCTGAGTATTCTAGAGAGAGAAAGTGCTGAAATAAGAGAGAATTCTTGTATTTTTGCAATCTGTACTGAAGAAACTCAGTTGGCTCAGTCCATCTGATCTTGAGTACGGATCAATAAATCACAACTCTAAGTGGATTAGGCTATTACCGACAATCGGGGCTGAACCACTATAAAAATCTCCTGTGTTATTTACTTTTCCTGTTTAAAACTGTCTGTGTCGTTTTTATTTCTCTTGAAGGTTTGTCGTATTTGACGTTCTCACGTCGTTGGCTAAAAACGCAGTCAACACTAATATTAAACAAATTAATACGAGATAGCCTAAAACATGTTTCTAAAATTGAATTCAAAGAGAAACAATGAATATAATACTTACATTATACGCAGCGGAATGAAATAATCCTTCCTTCAGTTTCTCTAACTCTTGTATCCTCTCTGTCGCAGAGTATTATCAAGAAACTAAACCGATCTTCTATTTTCTTCACAATCTTCCAATGTATCATTAGAACCACCTAGACTAGTGTGGGCAATTCTCAACACATGAGATAGATATAGAGAGAAGAAGATAAAATAACAAAGAGGCTTAGAAAAGGACTTGTGTTTGGAGAGAATCTACAACTATCAGAAAACCAGTGATTAAACTTATGTTTTGACTTCTCTCTAAGCACTCCTTTTTTAGACTCAATTAGGCCATTTAATTTAATTAAAAAATCAATAAAATAATAGCCATTTTGAAGCCCTAGGTCGAAATTATCATGGGCTTTAGGCTCGTGAAATTTCTCATTTGATTATAAGCCCATTAGACTTAAAATCAAGGCCTGTATTATTTTCTATTGATTTAATTAATTAAATAATTATTTAAATACTTTATCAAATTAATTATTTATAATTTGAACCTTGATTTAAAATTATTTATTAATTTACATACCAATTTATCTTAATTAATAAATCTGCCATAATTTCTCTTTTCTTCTCAAAATTACACAACTCTGTGAAACTATCCAAAATTGACCTGGTCAACTTTGATAATTCTAATTGATGATTAAATTAATTAATTGAGAATATCTTGATGATTTTATCCAAGGTGCAATGGGGACCATGGGCCTATGAAATCAAGCTCCAATAAGTTATCATAAATCTAACAAATAAATTTACTAACTTATTAATTCCTCGTGACTCCACTATAGACTTGGAATTGCACTCTTGAATTCATAGAACGCTCTATAACAAATATAGATACGCTATTAATTATCCATTGTTACAACCATAATTGTCACTCAATCCTCTATAAACGGTCTACAATGAGATAGGACTAAAATACAATTTTACCCCTCATTGTATTTTATCCTTAAAACACTTAGTTCCTTGTAAATGATATTTCAGTAAACTAATTTAATAACTGAAATGAGATCTCTATCATTTAACACCTTGAACCAAACTAAAAGGAAACCATCGTTTCACTTCTTCATCAGAAGTTATAGATGTTCATATCTATGATTAACACTCCCACTCAATTATACTACCGAGTTCCCAAGATGTAAGTATGGGCTAGTTCGTAGGGTAAGCTAGTAACGAACAAGTCAAAGAACTCAAATAATATAATCAGTTAGAATACTAACCACTCAGAATTGAGATTGAATTGACCTATAGTCAACTATATGATATGACTAGAATAGATAATAACGGTATGTTTACTTATCTTATCAACTGTCAATATCGGTCCTGTCAGATGTAACAAATACATCCGATCTTATCTACTTTGCTAATGTTCTGGATAGAACATAACACTGTAATGTGTAAGTAGATCATATCGTAGATTGGCAAGTCAGTGTAAATCTTGTGCAATGACTAATCTTAGGGCTAACTTATTTTGAACATATAATCATATTTATATTCCACTGTGATTATGTCACTATAAATAAGATTAGCTATATGCTCTGGATTTAATAGAAGCTTATATTAAACAAATAATCATGAAAATAAAACATCTAAGCAAAGTGATTGACCAAGTCAAAAAATGATTTCTATTCTTTTATTGATAATAAAATGAGATTACAAAGAATTTGGGTTTTAATCATAGATGGCAGCTATGGATAAAAGTATGCGAATGGATTTAAGCATGGCCACAGGAGAAAATGTTTCTTCATAGTCTATACCCTCTCTCTGTGTGTAGCCTTTGGCCATAAGCCTTGCTTTATAGGTCTCTACCTTTCCATCTGCACCCATTTTCTTCTTGTAGATCCATTTGCATCCAATGGCATTTACATTGTCAGGCAGATCTACAAGTTCCCAGACTGAATTGGAATACATTGATTCCATTTCTTGATTCATGGCATCTTGCCACTTATCAACATCAGGGTCTTCCATTGCTTCTTTAAAAGTCAATGGATCGTCCTTTTCAGTATCTGATACAAGAACGTGTGCCTCATGTTCGTAGCAAATAGGTTGTCTCACAATCCTCCCACTACGACGTTGCACTGGTTTTTCCTTTTCAGGAATTGTGGTTTCTTTGGTTGTTTTATCATTAATTGCTGCTGGTGACTTTGCGAATTTATTTGAGACCATCTCCTCCAGTACAACCTTACTGCGAGGTTTGTGGTTATTAACATATTCATATTCAAGAAAAGTTGCATTTGTCAATACAAATGTTTTATTTTCTTTTGGACTATAGAAAATTCCACCTCTAGTCTCTTTGAAATATCCCATAAACATACACACTTCAGAGTGCGTTTCCAACTTCTCGGTCTTCCTTTTAAGCACGTATGCATGGCACCCCCAAATTCTAAAATGGTGTAAACTAAGTTTACAACCATTCCATAATTCTATGGATGTCTTTTGGATAGACTTAGGTGGAACATCATTCAATGTGTATAGAACACATTGAATCGTATAGCCCCTGAATGACAGTGGTAATAATGAGAAACTCATCATTCATCTAACCATATCTAATAACGTTATATTCCGACTTTCTGAAAACACCATTTTACTGTGTTGTTTCAGGTGTAGGGAGTTGGAATTGAATGCCATGCTCACGTTGATGGTTCTTGAATTCACAGTCCAAGTACTCTCTTCCTCGATTAGATCGAAGTGCTTTTTAGTGATTTACCTAATTGCTTTTTAGCCTCTGCTTGAAATTCTTTGAACTTTCTAAAAGTCTCAGATTTTCTTTGCATTAAGTGTAGGTAACCATATCTTGAATAATCGTCAATGAAAGTGACGAAATATTCATAACCTCCTCTTGCTTGTACATTAAGTGGATTGCAACATCCATATGTACTAGCTGAAGTGGTTCTGTGACTCTTGAACCTTTAGCAGAGAATGGTCTCTTGGTCATTTTGCCTTCTAGACAGGATTTTCAAATAGGGAGAGATCCAATAGATGGTTCTCTTAAAGGATTATCCTTTACAAGCCTATTTATTCCGTCTAGACCAATATGGCCCAATCTCAAGTGCTACAGATATGTTTCACTATCAGAATCAGTTTAATAGATTTAGGATTAGCTGTTTTTGAATAATTCAAAATTATAAAAAATTTTGTCATTCATTATAAGTATGTAAACTTTGTTTATCCCAAAGCATTTGCATAACAAGTAAATAGATAATTTCTTTAAATAATAACCACTTTATTAATAAAAGAAATAAATATTATGCAAAAATAGAAATAAGTTTCCAAACATTAATAATCAAAATTACTAACAATAAACTAAATTTCTAGACTGTAGTTTTCTTTGTTTAAAGAAATCTAAAATTTCTAAAACAAAATAAAGAAATTTAAATTGTTCAACTAAGAATAAAAATTACTAAATAAAACTACTCTCCAACTTCTCCATCTCTTTACTTGCTATTCAAATCTTCATCAGTCTCTTCCTCCTTTTCAGGGTTCTGATTCTGCAAAAGGAAAAACAAAAAAGAAAAATAGATTAGTGGCATATAATTTTTGAATCTACTATCCAAAAATTTGAATATGATATTCATAGTATTTGAATCTACTATTCAAAGTTGAAAAAATATATGTAAATCTTATTTACCTTTTTCGTTTGATATAAACGATGACACTCAGCAAAGACTTCCTATATCATTGCTCGCCACATCTCATGTGCTGAGTCATAGTGTATATATTTTTCCTTTGTTTCGTCAGGCATGGTTGAAAGTATGCAATAAGGTGCCAACCGATCGGGTTTCATCCAATTTTCATATTTTTCTTCTGCTTCATAGCTAGTAGCCAGAGGTGGTTCTGTTGGAGGTTTTTCACAGACTATTGACATCATCTTCTTATAAGAAAAAATGGTCAACATGCCTTGAAACCAGTGTTGCATATTTTTAGGTTAAAAAACCAAGGATTTGAGAAAGGCATCGGTGTGTAATTCACCAATAGACATTTTGCTGGTAATAAATAAATACAAATAAATATTATTATATTTAGAAAAATAAATATCAAAGTTTCAGAAATTAAACGTGATGCATGAGCACGTTTAAAACACATAAAATAAAGATTAATTTCCACGATAAAATTTTCTAACAATTAAAGTGCTGCCTTTGGGTCGGTCAAATTAATTTTAGAGAATTTATAACACATTCTTATCTTTATTGTTTAATACTTAAAATAACTCTTTATTTTCTCTTTTAAACATTAAAGTACCGCTTAGTTTTGTCAAGTTATGATTATCCACTGCACGAGCTTAATTATAACTTTGTGAGTGTAACCCATTATTTCGGAGTTCATGTAGAGTCCAAGAACTTTACTTAGCTAAGTTAGATAGTAGTATTAGAGTAATTATAGTATTATCTTTATGACTGTGGATTTTTGGTTCAGACCGGGAATTATTTGGACACTCATAGTAGTACTTGTAGATTTTCTAAGTTTAACCTATAGTTTAAGAATATTAATTTTAACCTAAGGTTTGATTAATATGACTGATATTGAGGATAATATTTATTATACTATAAGGTTTAGATAAGAATCAATGGGATTTTAGCACATGTTATGTATGGGTTATTAATGATTAAGTATTTTGAGGATTTAATTTAATAAGGGTAAAATTTGAATGCTCTAAGGTCAGTCAGTAGCTTTGAAAACGTTTAAGGGCTTAGTCAAGGCTGTTTACTCAATTCAAATTAAGCTAAAAATGTGTAATTTCGTGTTTAAATAATCAGCGTATGCCGATATATCGCAGCTATAGGAGGCGATATATCGCAGCACGTAGATACGGAAAACACGAAACGATGCACGTTTGCCTCGGGCATAATGGTCCAGGCGATATATCGCCTATAGGGGGCGATATATCGCCTCCTTCAGCATATTTTGAATGTTTTTGAAATCATTTTCCATTCAACCCTTCAACCTCTTGATAAGTCCAGCACCTTTCTGAACGAGTCTTCAGCCTCTGCTGAACGATAATTCAAATTATTTTCACTTAAAAAGCCATTATTTTTATTCAAGTTAAATTAAGATCATTTCATTCCTAAACTCTATAAATAGGACCTAGTACCCAGCCATTATTCATCTTTTGCTCTAAGTTCAGAGGCTGCAAGTTGCTAGGTGAGTGTGAGAGTGTAAACACTTGGGTTGGGAATCATAAGCTTGATCATCATAAGCTTATCAAACACTTGGGGAAGTAAGGTTTTATAGTATTTCGGTTCGAGGTTTAGATTGGTCTTACAAGTCTTCAAGGTATTTCCACACCTTAGTTCATTGGTATTATTTTATTTTAAGTTCTCGTAGTCTTCTACTCAGCCTTCTAACCGTTTCTTATTTTGGTTAGGAAATCTAAGAACTTGCACATAAGTTTTTGGTAAGTATTTTCTCAATGGTTTAGTCCTTCCATTCCTTTCATTTCTCTTCTTCACTATACTCACTCTTTTTCAAATGGTTCTTAGGAGTGTTCCAAAGTCCCAACTCTGTCCTCTTATCCCGGTATTTTGGTAAGGAAAATAGGATAGAATTCATATGTTATATGTTTTATATGTTATCTTATGTTTTTTTTTATGTTATGTGTTATGTTATGTATGTATGTAGGCTTGGGCATATGACCCATATGACTAACAAGCCCCAAATGGATTATGGGCATATGACCTGCTTAGCTAGTAGGACCCCACTAATCTAATGGGCATATGACTTGTTTAGTCTATGGGACCCCAAGTAATAATGGCCATTATAGTATGTGTATGATATAAGTGTTATGTTATGTTTTTATGTTTCTTATGAAATTTATGTATATGAACTATGTGGTAGATTTTCCTTGCTGGGCATTAGGCTCATTCCTTTTTGTTTATATGTGCAGGGAAATAGCTATAGTGGCGGGTAAGATTCGTGGATGCTTGGGGAATGTGTATCGGTGATGAATGGATTCAAGGAGTCGAGAGTTCGATTTCGAGGATGTAGTCTTTTATTTATGGTTATGTGTATTTTTCCGCACCTATTTATGTAATCTCTTTTCATTTCAATTAAGATATGTTTTCTTTTTAAAACAATGGGATCCCATATCCTGCTTTGAGTTTATGTAAGTTTAAACATTGGTTTTTACAAGTATTTAATAAAGTATGATCTTTTTCACTTGTAAGTTCTATTAAAGATTAGGGTCTATGTATAGTTTTCGTTAATGGTCCAAAGTCTAGAGTAGTTGGGTCATTACAGTTCATGACTTAACTTAGGACATGCCGCCTTAGGGTCGGTCAAGCCTAAAATACATCATTAGTTCCTATATATGTAAGAAATACAACCTTGCTATTGATATGTCTAGACACCTTCCTTAGGGGGACGAAAACAAAGCCGCCGCGAGGCGCTATTCATATCTCACGGTGTTATATTAATAATGGAGACCATGAGTTATGTTTGAGATATAAACCATCTCCCACTCACTATTTTGAAATAAGTGTTTTTGACCTAATTAATTATAACATCTTTAAACCTTATGAACATAATTAAAATTGGAAAGAAAGCGAGTTTCTAGGTCCATATCCAATTTTAAATTACCAATCATGTTCATCTAAACTTTACTTAAAAAACACTTTTACAATAAAGTTGGTTTAAAGAAAATAAGTCATAAAGACTTAAAAATTGGTGTGATATTTGACCAAGTTTTCAAAATAAAACTAAGTAATTTACATGCAATTGATTTCACAAAAGAATTCATATAAACATATAGGACAATCCTAATAATCATGTTTCTACAAATGAGAGGCATGATTATGACTGTGTGAGTTTTTATGTATGGCATACAATGCATGAACATGTTATCAATCACATCAATCAGATGAAAATAATTATTTAAATAAATAAACAATAAATGTTGAACTGGGTGCTTTTGGGTATTTCTAATTTTACAATCACTTTATAAAATTAAAAAAATAAAATAAAATAAAAACGCCTTGATCTCCATCGGGCTTCTTTACTTTACTGTCGGTAGGATATGTGCCATTGTTGGTCCAGAATAATAATAAGAAAACAATTTTCTAATTATTTTGATTAATTAAAACAAACTTTCAAATAATTATTATTTTATTTTTCATTTTTATTAAAACAAATTTTAATTAAAATTAGAAACTGAAATAATTAAATAAAATCTATTATATTTAAAATTAAAATTTGAAATTAGATTTTTAAAAAAATGTTTGTTAGGATAACAAAATTATCACATTATTTAAATATCAAATTTCTAATAAATATGATATTTAACATTTAATTTTTTTTTTTAAATAATAGAATAATTTTAGAAAATAAAAAAAAAATTATGGACAAGCAGGACGGGGACACGTGGCGTCAAACGGAGTTGCCGGGGCTGGGTTGTACGGACGTCCGTACAACGTCCCGGCAGCAGCTCGGAGGTCGGCCTCGGAGGAGCGGTGGCTGAATTCTGAATCCCGGGCTCCGTTCTGACTTTTGTGTGATAGGAATTACAATTTTATGGTGTCAAAAACCAAATAAAATTACATAAATCTTATGCCCTTTAATGGCTTACACAATGATCTAATCATAAACAAATCCTAACCCAAAACCACCATACAATTAACGATTCAACATTCCCATGCATTCAATCACACTAAGCCATCTATTCATTCATCAAAATAAATAAATGCATAAAAGTAAACCCACACAGATTCAATATATATATATATGTGAAGATGGATCTGGTACCATTTGTTAG
Organism: Humulus lupulus; assembly: GCF_963169125.1. Taxonomy (NCBI): domain Eukaryota; kingdom Viridiplantae; phylum Streptophyta; class Magnoliopsida; order Rosales; family Cannabaceae; genus Humulus; species Humulus lupulus. The sequence continues at coordinate 30,344,134 of NC_084797.1, forward strand.
TTTTTATTGATCAAATCAGAGATTATACGCAGCGGAACAACAATCAAATTGTTAATTTAATCCCATAAGATTTCTAGATCTACTTCTTCACATGCATATATATATTGAATCAAGGACATGAATAGAAAAATTACCTCAGGTCCTTCCTTGCTGCTATCTTTTTGTATGGCTAAATCCTTGAGATATCACACCAAGATCTTCCAAAATGTTCTTAGCACACAAAGAACGAGTGTGGGCTCGCTATACAAACAATAGGCAAAAAACTATTTATCAGATGTTCTCAACACATGAGATCTGATAAAGTTTGGACCTAGGTTTTGTGAAGAACAATGACTTTTGTTTGTATCACTGTTCTCTTTCTCTGAGAGAGATTTCTAGATATTTTTCTATCCCTGAAAAGTTACGTTCTGAAAAAACCGATATCCTATATTTAATATATCCAATATATTAAAAATAAAATCTTAGTTATTTTAAACAATTTGAAAATAACTAATCAATTATCAGATTTTTGTTTAAATAATAATATTTTAATCAAATTACAATATCTCATTATTTATTTAATATTTAAATAACTAAAATTGTGGAACCTAGAAACTGATTATAGTCTCTTATGCGTGTAGCACAGTGACTGTGCACTGTGTTACATGTGTACCACATGCCAATGATGGCATGTGATTTTTCCCAATTTTTATTATTATTTAAATACCAAAAATCCCAAAATAAATTAATTCAAAATTAATTATATTTTTGTTAAATCAAATAATTAATTAATTACACTTAATTAAACAATAATTATGTTTGATACATAGAAAAATATTTTACTTATCACATAAGTCATTTTTGCTCATTTTTGTGTTTACCTTTGTCAGTGATTGTTTGAGTCATTTCGGGGACCATGGACCTATAACATTAAGCTCCAATAAATAAACTAAATAATTAAACTCTTTAATTATAATAGTTAATTTATTAATTCTGATATTACTCCACTATAAATTCATAATTGCACTCTTTATGTTATAGATATGCTTTTACAGAAATCTTTTCTTAAGTCGTCTATTGATATAACCATCTTACAATAGTTCAACCCTCTAATTAATTAGTTCATAAATTAGAATGGAAGAATTGCCATTTTACCTTTCTAATTTACTTCTTATTCCTTAAGTACCATTAATTCACTAGTGAATAATTAATTTATAATCTAATTATAGATTTGAGCTCAAAATCATTCAGTTCCAGCATTAACTCTTAAGGGAACTAATATACGATCCGTTAGGAAAGATTAGATTCAGTATTGTTGATACATGTTCCCAGCCATCCATGATATTAAATCTCCAAAACAAAAGTCATTAGCCTCATTCTTTGAAGAGACTTTAACGAATGAATCAAAAGATTTAATAAACATGAACAGGAGTTCATGAACACTCAGGATTTAGATTGATCTATAAATGATCATCAGTTATGATATGAATTACAAGTCTTTATTGTTAAATGGTTTTTGGATAAAGACTTTAATTCACTTCGGTCCATGTCATATATAATCATATTATATAAAGCACCTTTACCGAGATGTCATACCACATCAATAATCCGAATCTAGATTATTTGTATCATTATGATACTTAATAAACCGTACTTACAACTCCAATTAAAGAATTCCATAACTTTAATTTGTTGTTGTTGACTATTTTTATTCATTCATGTGATCTTAATTATCTCGTACTAATACAAGATCACATCCTCAATAATGAATATGGAATTTTTCTGATATTTACAAAATTATTCAAACAATAATTTAACAATCTAAATATAACAATAATAATAAACCATTGTATTTATTTATTCACAGAATAAACAAATGTCTTTACATGCTTTTAGGACACACTCCTAACACTCTTTGGGTATAACCCTTTGCCACTAATTGAGCTTTATAAGTCTCGATATTTCCATCAACGCCTCATTTCTTCTTGTAGATCCACTTGCACCCAATGGCCCTAAAGTCACTAGATGCTTCCACAAGATCCTAGACGGAATTTGTGTACATGGACTCCATTTCCTGTTTCATGGCTTCGAGCCATAGTTCCTTTTCAGGGCTTGCCATTGCCTATTTGAAAGACAACAGATCATCATCACTAGTGTCACCAACAACCATATTGGTTTCACCATCCAAACCATAGCGAACTGGGTTTTCCCATTACGACGAGGCTCCGTGACTGTTTGCTCAGGAATAATGGTACTTTCTTCATTTAAATCGACTTGCGTCGGTTGGACGTGAAGAGTGGGAATATCATCATCAACTCGCATTGATGACGATGGAACATTGGTTGGAGTCAATTCTTTAACCATCTCCTCTAAAACTACTTTGCTGCGAGGTTTAAAGTTCTGGACATAGTCATTTTCCAGAAATGTAGCATTTGTAGAAGTAAACACTTTCTTTTCTGAATGACTATAGAAAAGTCCACCTCGAGTACCTTTAGGATAGCCAACAAACATGAAAACTTCAGTTCGTGGTTCTAGCTTTCCCTCCTTTTTCCTCAGGGCGTGAGCGGGACACCCCAAGATTCTATAATGGCGTAAACTAGGTTCACGACCATTCCAGCATTCTAAAGGTGTTTTGGGGATTGATTTTGACAGCACGACATTGAGAATGTCATTCGCAGTTTCAATTGCATGTCCCCAGAACGAAGTTGGTAGAGTTGAGTAACTAAGCATGCATCTAACTATTTCCAATAAAGTTCTGTTTCGGCGTTCCGCTACACCATTTTGTTGCGAAGTACCTGGGGCCATAAGTTGTGATAAAATCCCAAGTTCAGTTAAATGATCTTGGAACTACATATCCAAATATTCTCCACCCCTATCAGATCGCAAGATCTTTAATGTTTTACCTAATTGGTTCTGAGCCATTGTTAAGAATTCCTGAAATTTTGTGTTTATCCAAAAAAACAACTGTTGATGACGTGGCAAGAATTTTCGACACGTGGCAGAGATGTTGTAATGCCCCGGAATCCCTAATATGGTTTAATGGTTGGATTAGTAGGCTGGGAGGGCCATAACTGTTTAATTATGCCATTAAATGAATTTATGCATGTTTATGAGAATTATATTATAATATGATGTTAAATGCATGCATGTAGGTCCACATTTGTTTACAGAGGTGCTTTAGTAATTTGGCCCGTTGAGGGCATAATTGAATATTTGTTTGCATGTCAATGATATATTGTGAGGCCACATTATAATGTGGATGGGTTCGAGTTATTCGGCATGAGACGATCTTTAAATATAATTTATCGGTTTGGTCATAACAGGCTTAAGCTCGGGGCTCGGGGTGAGTCTCGGGGTGTTTTTAATGATTAGAGCGTTATCGGGAATTATAGGGTAACGGGATATGAATTATTGGTGTTTGAGAATATTGAGATTAGCGAGAATTGTAGAGCGTTAATTATGATTAACGAGATAGGTGGAAAGTACCAATTTTACCCTTGGGATGACTTTAGAAACCTTAAGTGACCTAGGGGCATTTAGGTCATTTGGTTTGGATGTATATGAAACTTTAGATGGCTGTAGAAAATAGAACAAAAATAGAGCTTTACTTCTCCTTCCCGTACATCATTCCCTCACAATTCATCTTTGGAGTTTTTGAGCTCAAATTGAGGAATCAAGCTAGGAAATCAAGGGGTTGAGTTCTTAGAGTTGGTTCAGCCATTGAAGAGGATTTAATCTCAAGTTTGAGGTAAGTTTCAGCCATAAGTTTCTGGTTTTACTCTGTTTTAGTTTAAGATTTCAGTTTGTGATTTTGTTAAGGATAATTTGGATTAATGGAAGTTTTGATTGATGTTAAACTTGGGTTTTGATGAGGGTTTGATATAGGTGATGTTTAGGGGTTGGATTGAGTGTTTGGAAGAGGTTTGGAATTGGTTTGAAGGTTTGGTTTCGAGGGAAAACGCAGGGGAAAGCAAGCTGGTGCTTGCTGGTTTGGGTAAAGGGCCGCGACATGGCTATGGTGAGCCGCGGCCTACGTTGGTTCCTGGGGTAGAAATGGCTCTGTCAGAGGTGTGAGCCGCGGCATGGCTCTGGTGAGCCATGACCCATAAGGGCATTTTTGGCCAGAAATGTGTTTTTAGCTTGGGGATTCAAGCCTTGGGCCTCGGGATCGCTCCTACTACCCGGTTTAGAAGGATTCGATGTCTCAGAGGCTAGCTTTTGGTTTGGGAACCTTTGCTTATCATTTTCATTGATGAATCCTATATTTTGGTTATGACCAGGTAACCGCCAGGGAATTAAAAGATTGATCGTTCTCAGGGGTCGTTCTTATAATAATTTTCACTCGAACCAGAGGTAAGAAAACAGTGTATGAATATAGTTGCACCCTGTATATGTATATGACATGCGTGGTTTGCTATTGAGGCGTGTTGATTGATATATGTGGACATGGATTGCATGTTAAATGTTAGTGAATGTTGATTACTTGTATATGTCACTAACTAGTCAGGGACACTAACCTAAAGGTCAGAAACGGCATAAGCATTCTAAACGCAGGTCTGAATAAAGATTAGATCTAATCTATATCAGCATTGAATGGCTCTATGGCATTAATGCTGGACCGACCCTAAGGTCGATGAACTAATAAGCGCTTGGCTAGTCTAAGACTAGTACTCAGAGCCAGGGCATAAGGCCCCGGTGAGTGTTGTCACATGGCTAGGGAACGATGTTCCAGGGTTATGACTTTATGGTCATGAGGAAGGTTATGTTGATGACTATTCACCATACACCTATCCTGTTCAAACTTATGAAAGGTTCACTAATCAATTAAGCCCGAGTGACCCTATCGTCACATGGCTAGAGGGAGCTGTACCCACTTTTGTGACTTTTGCTACTGTCACCTATCTGTCTTGGACTGATAGTCCTGAATGATTATTATGATCATTGTTGATATTATATCATGCTTTATTGTGTTTTCTTGCTGGGCCTTGGCTCATGGGTGCTATGCGGTGCAGGTAAAGGGAAAGAGAAGCTCACCCAACCTTGAGTGGAGAGCTTAGGTGGTGTTGTGTACATATGCAATTGCTTGACCACCACGGCCAAGGAGTTCTCAGAGGGACTAGGGGGTTTACCCTATTTTTGCCGCTTAGGTCGGCGGGGATTGTAAATTTGAAACAGTAGCGACCATTTTGTACTATAAATAACTTGTAAACGTTTTGAATGGCTCATGAGCAGTTTACATACTTAATGAAATATATCCTTTCCTTTTTACTGGTTTTTCACCTTAACCTGATAATAACACTTAGATCACGTTTTTAACCAAAGGACTTGGGTAGCGGGTCAAATTTTCGGTTCACTGTTCACCGTAACTGTTCTGGGGTAACCAGGGCGTTAGAGATGCTGCTCGCCAATCAACCAGAGATACTTCCATATGCTGAGTTCAAGTTTTATATACGACCAGCCTGGTCATATACTCTGTATATTTATGAATAAATATGTACAGTTGTAATGATATCCGAGAATATCTCTTCATTATAACTTGAAGATCTGTTTATTAAGGGAAAATATGATTAATTGACTCATGTAACCCACCTTGAGCCTATAAATATACAAGAAATAGCTCAAGGGGGGATCTTTTTCTCTTTTTCCGAATTGTATTACTATTATCCATCATTTGTATTGTTTCTCCTTCTAAGGTCTGTGAAATTCAGGAATCCTAGTTCTTTGATCACACCTTTGAAGCTCAATATTAATAATAGTATCAAGTGGACATAGGTCATTACCAATCACTGAGGCTGAACCACTATAATTCTTTTTGTCCTTTACTTTCCATTAGATTGTTTTCTCAAGCATCGTACTAATCTCTTGTTGTTTATTTGACTCCGTGCCGTTGACCAAAATGAGGGTCAACATTCTGGAGCTTTCATTGAGAGCTTGACAAAGAATCTAATGGAAAAACTACCAAGAATACTGGACAGGCTACTGCCACTGCATCATCCCAGCCTCCTCCCCCAAATGTGGCTGAAGATGAACCTCATTTGGATTTTGATGAGGAGGAGTTGGATTCTGAGACCCTGAAGGCAACACTGGGGGTGTTGCAAGATGAGTTGGCCAATCTGAGGGCCAATCAAGAGAATGCTGCTGAGATAATGGAGTCGCAGTAGAGGGAGATAGAGCGCCAGCGTCAGGAGCTAAGCGAGCAGCAGGCGGAGATGGACTGTCGACAGAGGGATGCCATGGCAGCCCTTGAAACAGCCGTCCAGCTGGCTAGGAATCAGGCTGCGCCAGCCTCCCAGCCAGATCAGCCACTAAACGGGCCACCTCAAAGGGGTCCCAATCCTAGTCCTCCGCTCCAGCCAGTAAGCACTCAGAGGCCGAAGCAGACTCCTATGCCTCAGGATGATGTCCCACCTAGGGATCCTGAGCAACAGCCTCTGTCTCAGGCTGGTCGAGGCAATCCCCCACACCCGAGGGAGAATAGGACCAGGCAACAGCCCCGTACCCCTAGACACCCAGGGGATGAAGAGCCGCATCCACCGAGCAGGGGGCAGCGTCCTTCTGCCAACAGGAGGAACTCAAAGACAGGCTCTGCAGTCAGGGCCCTCCCACGGCATGACAATGCACGGGGACCCACCGACCAGCGCAGGCCTCCCCCTAACACTCGGGAAATGCCAGCCCAAGGAGGCAAAAAATGGAATAGTCGGTCGCACCATAGCCAGCCACGGTTCAGAGATGGCCACGGCTACAATGAAGCCGACTCTGGTAGAGGAAATGCTGGTCGGAGGAACAAAGATAGAGGTGGAGACAGGAGTCCCCTACCTAGAGAAGACCGACCAGCAGGTCATAACGCTGGGGGGCAGCCCAGGCAGAATAACGCCTTTAGTCGGCTCGGAGCCAGCGAACAACAGCAAAGAGATGATGATTTGAGGGATGTACTCAATGACCGCCGAGAAAGGCACGATGATTACATTCCCCCGGCACTAGAGGCCCCAGCAATCCCAAAAGTTGTTTAGGCTCAAATCGATGCCCTGAAATAGGCTGTGCAGCGGCTGGTCGAGGGGCGAACATCACACATTGAGTACGATCGGAGGAGAGGCACCCCTTTCGTACAGAGGATTGTTGTGGTAGAAACCCCCAGGAAGTTCAAGATGCCAACACTACCAAATTTCGACGGGTATGGAGCCCAGTATCTCATGTCAACAAGTTTGAGATACAAATGGACATTCAGAAAGTCTCTGAAGATGCTCGCTGCAGGATCTTCCCAGCGACACTTTCTGATGCCGCCCAGGAGTGGTTCTTTAAGTTCCCTCCTGCGAGTATAGTATCCTGGGAGATGTTTGTGAAGGAGTTTTACTGACAGTTCTATGCGAGTCGTGTGCACCCCACTGAGGCGAACCAACTGGTCGAGATATGCCAGAAAGAGGGAGAGCCCCTGTAGGAGTATGTTTAGCGCTTCATGCGAGCTGCAAATGGAGCCAAGACTGTGGGCGATGGAGGCAAGATGATGGCCCTAACTGCTGGGGTTAGGCACCATTCACCCCTCTGGAGTAGCCTCAGAAAGCATGGGGTTAAAAGTACCCAGGAGTTCTTAGATCGAGCTAATCAGTACATCAAGCTCAAGGACGCGATTGCCAATGAAGGGAACTCGCCAGCAAAAGATAAGGGGCCCAAGGAAGAACCCGCCAAAATTGCCAACGGGTCGAAGCCCAATGGCAACGACAAAGGAAACGGGAATGGCAATGGTAAGAATGGTGGAAAGCGGGCGAGCAACGAGCCCTCGACCTCTGAGAGTAAGCGCCCCAAAGGTAATCAGTATGAACCGAGATTCACCAACTACACTGCCCTTGTTGAAAGCCGAGCTAAAGTCTACCAGGCGACTAGCTCAAGCGTGCCCTACAAACGACCCGCACCTATAAGAAAAGATATCTCCAAGAGAGATTCAACAAAGTTCTGTCGTTTTCATAACGACTACAGGCACGACACTAATGAATGTAACCAGCTGAAGGACGAAATTGAGTTCCTGATAAGACAAGGATATTTAAGAAGATATGTACGAGCCGCGGGAGGTTCTCATCGAGAGGCTTAAGGTGGCAACGAATCGGCACCTGCACGCCAACGCTCGCAACCTTTACAGCCAGCTCCCGTGGCGGGTACCCTACTCACCATCTGCGAAGGCCCACATCTAGCAGGAGATAGTGGAAAAGCAAGGGAACGATATGCTCGAACCCTGCGCCACAACCAGGACATTGAGATGATGAGTGTTAAGGATCGAGCACCAAAAAAGGATCGAACAGAGGAGGAACTGATCACCTTCTTTGCGACGATGCCCAGCATGTGCGATTCCCACACTCCGATCCGCTGGTCATGGACGTGCAGTTCGCGAACATGATGGTGAAAAGGGTGTTGGTCGATACAGGAAGTTCGGTCAACATCCTATACAAGTCCTCACTGGAAAGGATGAAGTTGTCCATGAAAGACCTGGAGCCATGCAACCAAACCATTTATGGTTTTTCCGGAGAAGGGCTCGCCCCAACAGGGTCGATTAGACTCCCAGTCACAGCAGGCACTACACCTGCTAACAGGACATTACTCACTACTTTTATAGTAGTTGATTGTCCTTCAGCGTACAACGCTGTGATTGGGAGACCAATTATGGTCGACCTGCGAGCCGTCACCTCTATATGGCACCTCGCTATGAAATTCCCAACGGACGCAGGGGTAGGATGCGTGTTGGGAAACCAAAGGGAAGCAAGGGAGTGCTACAATGCCTCGATCACCAAGGCAAAGAAGGATGTATCGAGAGATGCCACCGGAAAGGAGTTGCATATGGTGACTGATGCTCAGGCCCACTCAGGTGATAATCTCACCAAATAGAGCATTGCCTAAAGTGAGGATAGGGACTTAGATCCTCACTTTGGGGATTTTGAAGAAGAAGTGGGACCCATCGAGGACCTTGAAGATGTCCAACTCGATGAGGAAAATCCGACCAGAGTTGTGAAAGTCGGTAAAAACTTAGAGACAACAACAAAACAAGCACTGGTGGAGTTCTTAAGGAGGAATCAGGAGGTCTTCGCCTGGTCGCATAAATACATGGTCGGGATAGATACTGTAGTCATAAGCCATGTCCTAAACATCGACAAAAGCTTTCCACCAGTGCAACAAAAAAGAAGGCTGCTCGACAAAGATAGATCAAAGGCCTTGAAAGAGGAAGTCGAGAAGCTGAAGTAGAATGGGTTCATCAGGGTGGCGTTTTATCCATCGTGGGTCTCTAATCCCGTACTAGTGCCCAAGCTGAATGGCAAGTGGCGTACGTGCATGGATTTTACAGACCTAAATAAAGCCTGCCCCAAAGACTGTTTCCCACTCCCGAGGATCGACCAGCTGGTCGATGCCACTGCAGGATATGAGATCCTCTCATTCATGGATGCATACTAGTGTATAATCAAATAAGTATGCATCCCCCTGATGAGGATCACACTAGTTTTCGAACAGATACAGGGCTCTACTATTACAAGGTGATGCTCTTCGGTTTGAAAAACACTGGTGCGACTTACCAGAGACTCGTCAACCACATGTTCAAGAAGTTTATCGGCACAAACATGGAGGTTTATGTCGACGACATGCTGGTTAAGTCGAAGAAAGCAGAAGGGCATGTAAGGGATTTGCAGGAATGCTTCAACGTCCTAAATAAATATCGGATGAAGTTAAATCCCCTTAAATGTTCCTTCGGAGTAAGATCAGGGAAGTTCTTGGGATTTATAGTTAACTCAAGAGGAATTGAAGCTAATCCCGAGAAGATTAAAGCCCTGATCGAGATGAAATCGCCAGTAAAGATTAAAGATGTTCCAAGCCTAACCGGGAGGATTGCTATCCTCAGTAGATTCATTTCGAAATCAACAAACAAGTGTGTCCCATTTTTCAATCTAATAAGAGGCAATAAGAAATTTGAATGGACAGATGAGTGCGAATAGGCCTTTCAAGCACTAAAAACGCATATGGTACAACCACCCATCCTGTCAAAGTCGGTCGATAAAGAGACTTTGTTCATCTACCTGGCAATCACGAATTACGCTGCTAGTGTTGTTCTAGTAAGAGAAGAAGAAGGTGTGCAGAAGGTTATCTATTATGTAAGCAAAAGGTTGATCGGAGCAGAGTTGAGGTATCCCCCCATCAAAAGGTTAGCCTATTGTTTAGTTTTGGCCTCTAGGAAGCTGCAGCCTTACTTCCAAGCTCATCCAATTACGGTATTGACCAACCAGCCTCTTCGGCAAGTCCTGCAAAAGCCAAAGGTTGCAGGAAGATTACTAAAGTGGGCAGTCAAACTTGGGCAGTTCAACATATCTTACTTGCCGCGAGCAGCGATAAAAGGACAAGCCTTGGCTGACTTCATCACCTAATTCATAGAGCTCGTGGGTGGCGAGCAAACTGAAGAACCCATCGAGCCTGAGTGTCAAATCCAAGCACCCTCATGGAAATTGTTCACAGACGGTTCATCCAACGAATCCCACGCAGGAGCAGGAGTGATATTGATAACGCCAGAAGGGCATCGATTTCATTGTGCAATTAGATTTGACTTCACTGCTTCTAACAATGAGGTTGAATATGAAGCATTACTCGCTGGATTACGGTTAGCCAAAGATATGAATATAAAAGTGCTTGACATCTATAGTGATTCTCAGCTGGTGGTGAATCAGGTCTTGGGAGAGTACCAAGCGTGAGGTTTGAAGATGGTTGCCTATCTGAACAAAACAAAGGATCTGTTAGCCCAGTTCGACAGGTACAGTCTCCAGCAAGTACCTCATAATCAAAATTCCAACGCGGACGCTTTGGCAAAGTTGGCAAGTGCGAAGGATGTTGATACTTTTAACATAGTGCCAGCCGAACGACTATCAGTACCAAGCATCCAAGCGGCAGAAACCACTCTGGTAATCCAGATGGCGGATACGTGGATGGCACCGTATGTAGAGTATCTGTCAAGCGGCGTGCTACCAGCGGACAGAAATAAAGCCAGGACCCTTCAGTGGCAAACTGCTAGGTATATCCTGGTCGATGCGATCCTGTACCGAAGGGGATACTCCATGCCACTCCTCAGATGTATTACCAAGGAGAAAGCCAAAGATTGATGAAAGAGGTGCACGAGGGTTTTTGCGGGGACCACGCTGGGGGGCAAAGTCTGTCAAAAAAGATCCTAAGGCAAGGCTATTTCTAGCCAACCATGAATGAAGACTCAATGGAGTTTGTGCGGAGATGTGACAAGTGTCAGAGATTTTCTAAAATCCCACGAGCAGCTCCCAACGAGTTAAAGCAAATGCAGAGTCCATGGCCCTTCGCAGTTTGGGGAATAGATCTAATCGGATCTTTGCCTACAGGAAAAGGTGGTGTAAAGTATGCAGTGGTTGTCATTGACTACTTCACCAAATGGGCCGAGGCTGAGCCACTCGCAACCATAACGACCAAGAAAGTGCTTGACTTTGTAGTCAAGAACATCATTTGTTGCTATGGATTACCGAGGAAGATAGTCTCGGATAACGGCACCCAGTTTGACAGTGATCTATTTACGGACTTCTGCAAATGGCATGATATTATCAAAAGCTTTTCTTCAGTCGCTCATCCCCAAGAGAATGGGCAAGTCAAAGCAGTTAACAAAATGCTGAACCCTAAAGAAAAGACTTGAAGAAGCTAAGGGAGCATGGCCAGAGCAGTTGCCTAAAGTTCTTTGGGCGTACAAAACTTCCCAGCGAACAACAACAGGTCATACCCCGTTTTCCTTGGCGTATGGGTATGAAGTTATGCTACCTGTCAAGTTAGATCCACCTTCGCACCACAGATTAACATACGACCAAGAATCTAACAGCCAGCTATTGATGGAATCCCTGGACTCAATCGATGAGAAGTATGAACAAGCTCAGCTCCGAGTAGCTGCGTACCAGCAAAAGGTCGCCCGGTATTTCAACTCTAAAGTGTGAGAAAGAAAATTCAGTGTTGGAGACCTTGTACTCCGAAGAGTTTTTCTAAACACCCGCGACCAAGCTGCTGGAGTACTCGAGCCTAACTGGGAAGGGCCATACCAAATTGATGAGGTCCTTCACCCAGGCACTTATAAACTTGCACGCTTAAATGGAGATCTCGTTCCTTGCTATTGGAATGGAGAACACCTGCGCAAGTATTACCAATGAACAATTCTTCTTAAAGAATTGGCTTGTATTAATTTTACTTTTTACAAGTTTTGAAAAAAGGTTGGTCATTTTATGTGACTAATCACTTATAAATGTAAGATCTTATTGATCACTTGTACGGACATGTTTAGTCCATTTATTACGAGAAATAAAATGGATTGTGCGCAGCCAGTCATTTCTTGCCAACTATTGTATTTATTACAAGTATTTGCTCATTACGTGTGTTGTTTTGCTGTATTATAATGCTAATCATATTGCTACGAGCAGTAATGTTCGAACAGGTTCTGGTCAAGGCAAATGACCAAGGACCTAAAGCTCCTCGATCACTTGGGGGGCATATAAGGTACAAGTAAGCAAAGCATATCGCTAAAAGGTATGTAAACACATGAGCAAAATAAGTGAAAGCATGCTAGAGCACTTAGAGTATTTTTCAAAATTTTGTTATTTTGTTAAATCAAACCAAAGTGCTATGCTAAGTTCGGTCATGCGAACATATGTTATAATAATATGCAAATATATTATAATGTCAAAATGTATCCTTTTACACCGCGAGCAGTCACTACTCGGATGTAATTGTTCAAATAAAAGTAAAGTTGCCCATGCAGCAACAAAAAATATATTGTCTTTACATCACGACCCGTAGGTCGTGTAGTTAAAAAGATAAAATATAAATAGAAAAAGCTTAAGGAGCCAGAGGATCTTGAGGAGGGCCTTGATCGACGACGTCTACAGCCTCATTATCAGCCCCGTCCATCCCAGCGGCCAGCGAGATCTCAGGGGAAGCAGGAATCCTCGCCCTTTCTTCCTCTGCCAGTTGAGCGGTACAGCGAGCAAGCTCGGCGTTCCTTGCATTCTCAGGAAGGTAATTGAAGTCGGCACCCTGGTTGTGCTTCTAGAAATCATAGAAGCATCGGAGAGTGGCATTCTTATACCTTTCCAAGTTGTTGGCATTGGCTTTCTAGAGCTCCTCGATCCGGCCCTCCAGGGTAGTATTCTCCTGTCTACTCGCAACTAGTTCCTCCTAGAGTTGTTTGGCTGCGCAAAAATTGAAGCAGTTATACTCCTTGAACTAGTCCCTCTGATCAATGGCCTTGTCTAGAGACTTTTGCTTCTCCTTCAACTCCTCCGCCAGCTTATTCTTCTCCTCGAGCACCACTGCAAGCTATTCGGCATATTGTGCTTCGGCAGCTTTAAGTTCATCAGCGTGCCTTTGCTCCAAAGATTTGGCCTCCTCGGAAACAGCACCCGAGCGGAGGCGGCTGGCGGTAAGGGTCAGCATTGCCTATGGTCAGAGCAGAAGTTAGACTAACTGTAAAGCATAGAAGAGTTGTCTCCGCAGAAAAAGATGACTTACACTGGTAAACTCGTTCAAGGCACGGTTTAAGATCAGGTCGACGTCCATTGCTTCGGTCGCGACCATCGCCTTTCAGCAGCGGTCATGCTTTATAATATTTATGACCCTGTCCTTGACCAATTTGAAGACACGACCAGTTATATCGCCCCCAATCAAAGCAGGACTGGCCTACTGAGTCTGGTCGGTTGGGGCCGCTGGAGGTGGAGTCGATCCGGCTAGAGCAGGAGGAGTCTGCTGCTCGCGAGGAGGGGGTGGAGTTGCATTGGCTGAGGGCCCGTCCTCCGGGGGGGGCTGCATTGCGAGCCTTCTTAGCCTGAGGGGCTTTGCTGCTTTCCCCATGGTGCCTCTTGCTTTCCTTCTTTTTGCTCGAGGGAGCTGCGACAGCCTTGGGAGTGCTGTAAATGTCGAACACGTTCACAGAGTCCATGTCTGGAAAGGAAGCAAAATGTCAAACAGTGAGATAGCATAAATGACTAAGTATATAACATCAGGAAAAGAAATAAAGAAAGATTGCAAAACCAAATACCCGAGCTATTATTACTGGTCGCTATACTATAGATTCTACTAGTCTTATACTCACTCTCTGACATGAAGAAGTTTGGACCTAAATTTGGAGCATATTTAAAATTGTCGTCCCCGTCGAATAGATGACAGGGAATTGGAAAGCTATCTAAAAGTGAAATAATTGTACCATTCTTGTCTGAAGACTCGTCCGAGTGTTCAACAGGCTTGGTGGCCTTCTTTTTACCCTTCCCAAGGGGGACAGAGGGCCTCTCTGCTGGAGGTGTGCCAACAGGTTCCCTGATCGTGACCCCGGTTAGTCTCCTTCGCGGAGGCGACGCTGGTGGTTGCTGCTCGGGTTCCTCCTCAGTTGTGGCACTCCCTGAAGTTGACTCCCTCATGTCCTGATGAGGGGCCAAGAGGCCAACCAGCCTAAGATTTGCCTCTGTGACCAGATGTTTGACGCTTTTTTCTACGTTAATCATGCTGGCCAAGAGGGCTGACCTCAACTCCATGTCTGGAGTTGGGTCTGGTCGCATCCATGGGCCTGGAGGACATTAAAAGTTTAAGAGATGGTGGAGAAGAACACTAAACAAATATCAGTAGCCAGTGGTACGAAAAGTTTTACCTCCTTGAGCGAAGGCCACATTATCCGCGATCATGTCGGTTGTGAAGAAGTACTCCTGGTAGTACCTCCCCACATATGATATATGGGTGGTGTCAGTCAGGAAGGTGCACCCGGTTTCCTGATGATAGAAGTGAAAAACCCCCGTGCCTTCTTGGTTGGGGTTAGACTTGAGGTCGAACAAGTAGTTGACCTCATGAGGAGTTGGCACAGGCCATTTCTTGTGGCTGGAAAAACCCAGTTTTTCAACTAGTCTAAAAATCGAATTTTCACTTCGATTTTACGCCCTAAACGTACGATCTTGACTATAAAACTGGCTCCTAACTCCTACAGAGCAAAACTACACTACCCTATCCAGCATCAGTCAATATTCCCACAATCCTCATGCATTTCTACCCAAGAACATGAAAATTTTCAGAACTCAAAATAGGCGTATAACAGTATGCATGGCATGTCAAAGGGCTTGAAAGTTGAAAAAATTTACCTAAATGAAGATCGGAAGTCCTGAAATGAAGTGACTTTGGGCGTGCGAACAAAGGATCTTTAGAGCAAAGCGATGGAAGATCTTCGAAATTTTTGAGCTCTGAGATGGATTTCTTGAGGGTTCTTGGCAAGAAAATGGCAAGTAAAAAGTTAAAAGGTAAATTTGGGGATTATTTATAATGGCTGAGATATGATAAAAATGGGTAATCATGAGTTACCTTTTTCAAGACATGGGGGAGTGTAATAGCCGTCAGAGGGATTAGTTGGAGACCGAAAATGAGTGATTGGACGTGATTAGGTCACAGTTTTCGAGAACGCACGAGGGACTCTGACAGATTTCGTGGGGCATACAAAAAGTTAGTTTCCTAAGTTTACTTATTGTTGGTCACAATAAATAAACTTGGGGGCAAATGTTTATCCAAAAAAAAGATGTTGATGACGTGGCAAGAATTTTCGACACGTGGCAGAGATGCTGCTCGCCAATCGACCAGAAATACTTCCATATGCTGAGTTCAAGTTTTATATACGACCAGCCTGGTCGTATACTCCGTATATTTATGAATAAATCTGTACAGTTGTAATGATATCCGAGAATATCTCTTCATTATAACATGAAGATCCATTTATTAAGGAAAGATATGATTAATTGACTCATGTAACCCACCTTGAGCCTATAAATATACAAGAAATAGCTCAAGGGGGGATCTTTTGATCTTTTTCCGAATTGTATTACTATTATCCATCGTTTGTATTGTTTCTCCTTCTAAGGTCTGTGAAACTCAAGAATCCTAATTTTTTTATCACACCTTTGAAGCTCAATATTAATAATAGTATCAAGTGGATGTAGGTCATTACCAATCACTGGAGCCGAACCACTATAATTATTTGTGTCCTTTACTTTCCATTAGATTGTTTTCTCAAGCATCGTACTAATCTCCTGTTGTTTATTTGACTCTGTGTCGTTGACCAAAATGAGGGTCAACACTTTGAAAATGTTTTTGATTTCCTATGCATTAGGTAAAGACATGAGTATCTAGAGTAATCGTCAATGAAAGTGACGAAATACTCAAAACCACCCCTGGCTTGTACATTCAAAGGTCCACAAATATCTTAATGCACAAGACCAAGTGGTTCTTTGGCCCTATCACCCTTTGCAGAGAATGGACACTTGGTCAGTTTGCCTTCTAGACAAGATTCACAGACAGGTAATTCACCTAAGATGAGTTCCCTCAAAGGTCCGTCCTTTGTAAGTCTTTGAATCCTATCATAGCCAATGTGACCTAGTCTCAAGAGCCATAAATACGTCATATTATTGTTATCGGTCTTTTGACGTTTAAATGTCCTAGGTTTAGCTACGTTGAATAAATCATTATTAAGAGCGAGGGGTTCGTAAGGTCGCAGAATATAAAGCCCGTTTTCCAAACATGCAATACACAATTGTGATCCACTGAAAGAAATATATATATTAAAACTTGTGAAAGTCATAACAAATCGTTCTAATTGCAACATGGAAACTGAAATTAAATTTCTACTAAAATCCGGAATAAAAAATACATCTTTTAAAATTAAAAATTTATTTCCGAACTTCAGACGAGCTCTTCCTCTAGCTTGGACCGCAACGAACGCTCCGTTCCCAACTCTAAGCTTTAAGCCGCCTTCATTCACTTCCTCCCATGATTCAAGAAGCTATAAAGAGTTACAAACATGGTTAGTAGATCCAGAATCAATAATCCAAACAGAGTTATCATTCTCTAAAACACATGTTTCCAAGATAAATGAACTATAATCATTACCTTTGTTTTTTTCTGCTAGAAACTTGGGGCAATCTTGTTTCCAATGCCCCTTCTCTTTGCAGTGAAAACATTTACCTTTACCTTTCTTGTTTTTCTTGTTTTTCCCCTTAGGCGTTTGTGCACTTGGTTGTGCACTCGCCTTTGCAGCCTTTGCAGGCTTGGGGTTGTTGTTTTGCCCACATTTCCTCTTGTTTCCAGCTTTTAAAGACGAAGCTTGGTTAGCTTCAGCCTTAGCTGGATCAGCAGCAGCAGTAGTAGTTGTCTTCTTTTCTCCTCCCTTACTAGGTCCACCCATGATAGACTCAAAAGTCTGAAGCTCATTCATGAGCTGCGTTAGACCATTGTTGAGTTTATTCAACACATAGTTGGTGGTGAATGGAAGGAAAGCTGGAGAAAGACTGTTGAGGGTTAAGCCAACTTGAGTTTCCTCATCTATTATGGCTCCGTGCAGTTCAGCTTCCTGAAAGTAGTTTGTCATCTTGATCAGGTGATCACAAACATGTTGAGAAGGTGCCATTCGAGCATTGGCATATTTCTTGGTGGCCTCAAAACGAGTCTGCGCTGACTTGGCACCAAACATGTCTTGGAGCTGATCCATGATTTCGTAGGCTGTCTCGACATTCTCCATCTTTGTCTTGAGAGTGTAGACCATACTAGTCAACATGTAGTACCGCGCCTTGTTGTTAGCCGCCTGCCAACGCTCATGCTTGTCCCTCACAGACTTGGTAGCTCCTTCAGCTGGAACTTCCGGGGATTCCTCAGTCATGACGAACTTGGAGTTGTCACCTATCAACACAATGTTGATGTTTTGCTTCCATTTAAGGAAGTTTTCTCCAGTAAGTTTCTCCATCGAAAGTTGAGAAAGGATGGGAGTAGACATAGCCATAACTCAAAACTACAAATTACCAATAAAATAGAAATCAATCACATTTGCTCAATAAAACTTCTATTCACACAAATTTCAAGAAATAGCACAACATATACCAAAAATATGTAAGATATGAGAAAAAATACAAAAAACAATCATATCTCTATTTCTTTAGGTTTTTAACTAATCTATGATATCCTTGTCCCGGTTGGCGAGAGTCAAAAATACTACTAGTTAAATAGAATTGCAAACTCATTTAATAATGGACACCACTATTAAAAACCTACTATTCGATCAAAATAAGAAAACAAAATCTCTTATTTTATGAGCTAGACCCACGGTTTCAATAATCATAGATTTAGTCCTAGTAGTCACCGTAGGGGTGAGTCTAGTAGAATTTGACCTATAATTATCAATCTTTCGAAATCTAACCTTGTCAAAATAACTAATGAACACCTTCCGTAGGGGGACAAATCAAAGTGCATCGAGGCCCCATTAAGCTATTGACTATGTTAAACCAACGGTGGAGATCGAATAAAATTCTTAAAATATGCTCATTATAAAATTAAAAATAGTATTTTTATTATTTATTATTAGAAAATTAATGACTATGGTTTTCCCAAAAAAATTAAACAGATTAAAATTTTTAAAACCAAAGTCCTATAATTTCTTATTAATTCTAAAGTGTCACATTGAAACAAATTCAATTAATTTGTTGCTAATCAATATTTAGGTTTAACTAATATAAAGAACCTATACAATTAAGTCCAACTCAGGTAAATGGGTCTTAACAATTGGGCTTGTATGGAGGAGGGTTGGGTCCAGTATGTCGTTCCCACTACAAAGGCCCCCTATCTTCCATACAAGGTCCAAAAGACAGGAATTTAAACCTTCGTTTTATTAATTGTTATTAATTGATTAGATCCACTATAGTCATGCAAAGCAAATGGGCCTTCACAAGTGGAATCACCAACAAGTGAGGAATTTAAACTTTACATTTTCTAATAGGCCCAAATAAAACCTATCATTTTATGAATATTTTATTTGGCAAAATACCATATATCTAACAAACATATGGACCACTATATGCATCTAAGCTCAATTGCAAAAATACCACATATAGTGCAAACAGACATGTTATAATTGAATGGGCCTAATCATGTTACTATATGAGCAATTCTATGAATTTATGCAAAAATACCACAATTTATTTCATTTGCAAAAATACCACAATTAATTATCTAGAATTTATCAAAAAATTCAAATTAATTAAATTTGTAGGAAGATTAAGTCGATTTAAATGAAATTTATCAACAACTAACAATAGTTAATTTAAATTTCATTTAGCAACAATCAACTTGGTTTAGGTTAATTTGAAAAAAAATATTAATTTAATTTAAATAGGATTTATCTACAATTAACCAAAGTTAATTTAAATCCCATTTATTAAAAAAAATATTTTATTAATTGGCTGAAAAAAATGATATTTTTCAAAATTTAACCAATTTTAAATTTTAAAATCAATATCTAAACTATTTTCCAAAAATATCTTGTGTTGTTACAACTATTAGCTAATATTTTAACCATTTAAAAAAATAAAATATAAATAGTTATAACAACCCTAAAATATCTCAAAATAGTTAAACAAATTCAAATATCCATAAAAATATCTAACTAACAATATTCAAATTTCAAATAATTTGAATATTAAAAACTATAGAATAAAAAGATATTTATATTTTCAAAAAAATCAAGAATTTAAATGAAAATATCTCAAATATTTGATATCTTAATTCTAATATTTTAATATATTAAAATATTTAAAATTCAGTTGCTAGTCTATTTTTAAATTTGAATTTGAATCTTTGTAGAAAATATCTAATTATTTAAATCTCAACTAACAAAAATATCTTATTTTAAAAAAAAAAATTTAATACAAAACAAATCTGATATTTTTGGCTTGTATTATAAATAATAATTTTTCACAATTCTTAATTTTCTTTAATATAAAAAAAAAATTGATGAACAGTACCTGTCCGTACGGGTACTGTTCACTGGCTGGGCTGCTAGGCTTGTGTGCGCGGGCAGGCGTGTGGCGCGTGGTGTGCGCACGCATGGCAACCAATGCAAAAAAAAATTCGAAATTTTTTTTTGTGCAATTTTTCTAACCAAAACTATTTTCTAATTAATTTTTAACATGTTTTACACAAAATAAAGCATATATAAAATTAATGGCATAGAAAACACAACAAAATAACCTAAAAAATTGCTAAAAATCACATAAAATCAATATGCTTCATAAAAACATGAAAACCATCCAATTTTTCAAACATATCATATAATCCAATTTTAAACATGTTCATGCATGAAAATAAAGATTACCAAAGGCTTTGAGGCCAGTTGTTGGATTAGCTTATACATGATCTTTATTTATTTTCATGTATATCTAATATTAAACAAATTAATACGAGATAGCCTAAAACATGTTTCTAAAATTGAATTCAAAGAGAAACAATGAATATAATACTTACATTATACGCAGCGGAATGAAACAATCATTCATTCAGTTTCTCTAACTCTTGTATCCTCTTTGTCGCAGAGTATTATATAACACCTAGACTAGTGTGGGCAATTCTCAACACATGAGATAGATATAGAGAGAAGAAGAGAAAATAACAAAGAGGCTTAGAAAAGGACTTGTGTTTAGAGAGAATCTAAAACTATCAGAAAACCAATGATTAAACTTATGTTTTGACTTCTCTCTAAGCACTCCTTTTATAGACTCAATTAGGCCATTTAATTTAATTAAAAAATCAATAAAATAATAGCCATTTTGAAGCCCTAGGTCGAAATTATCATAGGCTTTAGGCCCGTGAAATTTCTCATTTGATTATAAGCCCATTGGATTTTAAATCAAGGCCTGTATTATTTTCTATTGATTTTATTAATTAAATAATTATTTAAATCCTTTATCAAATTAATTATTTATAATTTGAACCTTGATTTAAAATTATTTATTAATTTAGATACCAATTTATCTTAATTAATAAATCTGCCATAATTTCTCTTTTCTTCTCAAAATTACACAACTCTGTGAAACTATCCAAAATTGACCTGGTCAACTTTGATAATTCTAATTGATGATTAAATTAATTAATTGAGAATATCTTGATGATTTTATCCAAGGTGCAATGGGGACCATGGGCCTATGAAATCAAGCTCCAATAAGTTATCATAAATCTAACAAATAAATTTACTAACTTATTAATTCCTCGTGACTCCACTATAGACTTGGAATTGCACTCTTGAATTCATAGAACGCTCTATAACAAATATAGATACGCTATTAATTATCCATTGTTACAACCATAATTGTCACTCAATCCTCTATAAACGGTCTACAATGAGATAGGACTAAAATACAATTTTACCCCTCATTGTATTTTATCCTTAAAACACTTAGTTCCTTGTAAATGATATTTCAGTAAACTAATTTAATAACTGAAATGAGATCTCTATCATTTAACACCTTGAACCAAACTAAAAGGAAACCATCGTTTCACTTCTTCATCAGAAGTTATAGATGTTCATATCTATAATTAACACTCCCACTCAATTATACTACCGAGTTCCCAAGATGTAAGTATGGGCTAGTTCGTAGGGTAAGCTAGTAACGAACAAGTCAAAGAACTCAAATAATATAATCAGTTAGAATACTAACCACTCAGAATTGAGATTGAATTGACCTATAGTCAACTATATGATATGACTAGAATAGATAATAACGGTATGTTTACTTATCTTATCAACTGTCAATATCGGTCCTGTCGGATGTAACAAATACATCCGATCTTATCTACTTTGCTAATGTTCTGGATAGAACATAACACTGTAATGTGTAAGTAGATCATATCGTAGATTGGCAAGTCAGTGTAAATCTTGTGCAATGACTAATCTTAGGGCTAACTTATTTTGAACATATAATCATATTTATATTCCACTGTGATTACGTCACTATAAATAAGATTTGCTATATGCTCGGGATTTAATAGAAGTTTATATTAAATAAATAATCATGAAAATAAAACATGTGAGCAAAGTGATTGACCAAGTCAAAAAATAATTTCTATTCTTTTATTGATAATAAAATGAGATTACAAAGAATTTGGGTTTTAATTAGGGCATAAAACCCCAACAGGGCAGGGCTTGGATAATCGCAATGGAAGTTTAAAAGTCCCTGTCGTGAATGACAGAAGTAACGTCATAGAACACGAGCAGGGTCTTAGGGGGCAAATGTACGCCCTGAAAATTCGCACGTATCTTTTTAGGCAGCTCGGGTACAACTGGCTAGCAAAAAGCTATAATCGATGTTCCACGTGTTCACTTTTTATCCGGGGGAATTTAGCATGATTCCCTAGACAAATAGCTCGAGCTGATGATTTATTTAGCAACTTACTACCTGACCATTTGTGTAATATAGCATCAAAAGGCACAAGCTGACATTACGCTAAGCTCGTGGTATGCCAGAGGTCTGACGTACCCCAAAATCTTTATAAAGTTGACCATGCAATATAAACGTGCGTAAACAGACATCACATGTCTGTTTACTCCCGAATTCCTGGATACGCAATATAAACGTGCATGATCAGACATCACACGCCTGATTTAGGCCATGCGACCCATTACCCATTTTACCTATTGATTAGACCACACTTCAATATAAAATTTAGATATTAACCATTAATGTCATAGAGATGATGCGAAGGATCAAGGGATCACGGGATGACCCCAACACCTACCCAGTGATCATTCTCCTATAAATACCAAGACCCTGGGTAGTGCAAATGGTTGGATTCTTTCTGTAGTGCAAATACTCTGTAAAAATAGAAAGAGATATACAACAATAATATTGACTAGTGGACTAGGGGGATTTTAACCTCTGAGCCACGTAAAAAGGAGCGAGTATTCTTACTATATCATTTTAAGTACCTTAAAGAGTGATTATTCTCATTACAGTTTATCCTTAAGCACTAGTTCATTCCCGCTAATTTTCGTAATACACTGTTGGCGAAAAATCGTGTCAACACATATAAAAAGGAAATACCATCTGGTTAGAGAGATTGTGCATCGAGGTGATGTGACTGTTATGAAGATAGCGTCGGAACAGAACCTGGCAGACCTGTTTACCAAGACGCTTCCTGTAAAGTCGTTTATGGGCCATGTATGCAACATGTGATTAAGGGAGATGCCTCACTTGCTTTGAGGTCAAGTGGAAGATTGTTAGGATTAATGCCCTAAAAGCATGTAAAAACATTTTATTGAATTAAATAAAAGTACAATTTTATTATATTTGAATATTATAATTATTGTTTAAATTAATTATATAATAATATCAAGAAAATTACATATTCATTCATGAGAATATGAACTTGTATTAGTACGGGATAATTAAGATCATATGTATAATTAATAAAATAGTCAGTAACATATTAAAGTAAGGAATCTTTGATGAATGGTTACGAGTGTGGTTTACTAAGCATACGAGATGCAAGTGATCTAGATTCAGATTACTGATGTGAATAGACATCTTGGTAAATGTACTATATATAATAGAGATTATACATGACAGGACCAAAATGAATTAATTATCTTTATAAACTTATCGTTTGCCATAAATATTTAATTCTTATCATAATAAATCATCATTTGTAGATTAGCCTAATTCCCGAGTAGTCATGAACTCTTGTTTGTGCTTATTGGATGTTTTGATTTACTCGTTAAGGTTTCTTAGTATAATGAGACTAATGAATTTTGTTTTAGAGATTCAATATCATGAATGGCTGGGAACATGATTTACAATAATCGAATCCATACTCTCCTAATATATCGAATATTGGTTCCCTTTAGGGTTAATTCTAGAACTGAATAGTTATTGAGCTCAAATCTATAATTTGATTATAGATTAATTATTCGCTAGTGAATTAATAGTACTTAAGGATCAAGAGGTAATTAAAAGGATAAAATGGTGATTTTGACAAGCTCTAATTAACGAACCAATAAATGGAGGACAAAACTACATTTATTGATTATATCACTGGACTACAAGAGAAAACTCTGTAAATATAATTCTATAAATACATAGAGTACAATTCCATATTTATAGTGGAGCAATCATGGAACTAATAAATAAGATTGTTATATTAAAGAGTTTAATTAATAATTTGGTTTATTGGAACTTTGTATTATAGGTCCATGGTCCCCAGATCACCTTTGTCCTACAATGTCAAGAGTAAGGATGTCAAAAGAAAGATTTGTAGAGAGAATGACTTATTAGCAAATGAATAAATTTTCTAAGGCAAGGAAATAATAATGTGATAATTATAGGCAATTGATTAATGTTATATTATTTTATAATATAATGTTTTAGATTAAATAAATGTGACAAAGAGTGTCACATATTGTAACATATATTAGAGAGTTACAATATTTAGATATATGGGATATATCCAAATAATGTAACATATTTGGTGTTACAAATTTATAACTTCCAAATATTATCCTTTATTGTGTAAATTTGGTGTTACAGAATATTGAGATGAATTTCATAAAGCCATTTGAGAAATGGCTGTTAGAGATATGATTTTAACCCAAATAATGTGTTTTGGGGGTTACAAAATCATTTGGGAGGGTTTGGAACCGTTTGGAAAAACAGCACAATTTTAAGTGCTGAAAATGGTCAGTGGCCGCGGCCACTGAATGTTGGTGGCCACGGCCTGTGGGACAGAGACTAATGGCCGCGGCCACAAGCCAAAAACTGACCATTTTTTCAGTTTTTTCAATCTTTGTTGAACGGCTCAAAAAACCCAAATAACTCCCAAATCTCATTTTTAATTCCATATTAATCCAATTAAACATTGGTAACAGCCATGGGGGTTGGTGGAATTTGAAATTCAAAGGGTGTCTCTAAACTCTATAAATAGGAGCCAATAGCTCACTTGTAAGACACAACATTTTCTATCCATTAGAGCACTTGGCTAGAAACACCTTGAGGCTTAATAATTCCAGAAAGCATTTCCTATAATCAATGAGAGATCCCTTAGTGCTTGAGTTAGGGGGAAATAAGCTTTTGGACAAAGGTTTCAAACCTTGTTCAAGTTGGTGATCCCCAACACTCTTCACTTTGGTAGTGTGAGTGAGAGTTGCTTCTATTTATTTTGTTTGTTCTTTCTTTCTATTCTATTTCTCTTCATCTTCATATTCTTCTCTTTTGTTTATTTGTATTTCTTATTTTGAGTTGTAATCTTCTGTTCTTTATTTCAAACATTTTACTTTACTTGTAACATTTTGCTTTGAGTTGTATTTTCACTATTCTATTCTTCTTCCCTTCTTCTTGTTTTTTAGTTTATTTGTATTTTCAGTTATAGAGTTGTAACCTTATTCAATCAATCAATATTTATTTGTAATATATTGTCTAGAGTAGTAATATTATTATCAATTTCCATTGGGGAAAAATAATTTTTCCTAACATTCAAAAGCTTATCCATTGTTTGTTTCAATGGAAGGTGAGACCATCAAGATAATGAATCAAGACCTAGTGAGGTTGGACAAGTTTGATGGATCCAATTTCACTAGGTGGCAAGTCAAGGTGAGATTCCTTTTTACCACTCTCAAAATCGCCTACATTCTAGAATCCACTCTAGAACCTCTCCCAACACCATCCGACAAGGACACTCCCGAGGAGGTGGAGAAAAGAAGGAAGAGGGAGGAGGATAATCTCCTTTGTAGGGGTCATATCCTCAATGCCCTTTCTGATAGGCTCTATGACCTCTACACCAAAACCAAATCGGCCAAGGAGATATGGGATGCACTTGAGAAAAAGTTTAAGGCGGAAGAGGAAGGTACCAAAAAGTTCTTGATATCTCAATACTTCGATTTCAAAAATTTTGGTGATAAACCTATTCTTCCTCAAATTCATGAATTGCAAATAATTGTTAACAAATTGAAAGTGTTAAAGATTGAGCTTCCCGAGGCCTTTCAAGTGGGTGCTATAGTGGTTAAATTACCACCAACTTGGAAGAGCTATAGGAAAAGAATCTTTCATAAAAATGAGGATTATTCTTTGGAGGAGATCCAAAAGCATATTCGAATCGAAGAGGAATCGATATGTAGAGATAAACTTGTGGAGGGGTCTAATGGAGAGACTTCCAAAGCAAATGCGGTGTCACAACCAAAACATCCCAAAAACAAAGGGAAAAAGGGTAATGAGAAACCTTTGGGTCCAAAAACCAACCCAAGCAAGTTTAAGGGTGAGAAAGGTCCTTGCTTTGTGTGTGGGAAAAAGGGTCACAATGCTAGAGAGTGTAGGCATAGAAAACACCAACAAGGACCTAAGGTGAACGCAACTCAAGAGGAAAACATAGTTGCTACCCTTAGTGAGGTGAATGTGGTCCAAGGCAAGGTGAAAGGGTGGTGGTATGATACATGTGCCACCGTTCATGTCACCTATGACAAATCATTGTTCAAGACCTTTGAAGAGTCAAAGGGCAACCATGAGATACAAATGGGCAATGAGGGCAAATCCAAGGTACTTGGAAAAGGTACTATTGAAGTCTACTTCACCTCCGGCAAGAAAGTTACATTAATGAATGTACTTTATGTTCCCGAAATGAGTAGAAACTTGGTAAGTGGTGATTTGCTTGGCAAGCCCGGCATTAAAGCCGTTTTTTAGTCCGGTAAACTTATACTTACCAAATCAAATGTATTCTTGGGAAAATGGTACTCTTGTGAGGGAATGGTTAAATTGTGCACCAATGATATAACTTTCAATGTTATCAATAAAAATGCGAATTCCGCCTATATTGTTGAGTATGATTCTTTATTTTTGTAGCATCTTAGACTATCGCATATAGGTTTTTCAACCATGAAAAGAGTAGTAAAATGTTGTATGATTGCATGCAATATTAAAAACTATGGTAAATGTGAAACATGTGTTAAGACAAAAATGATTAAGAAACCATTTCCTAGTGTAGAAAGATCATCTAATTTACTAGATTTAATCTATAGTGATCTTTGTGAATTAAATGGTATTTTAACTAGAGGTGGTAAAAGGTATTTTCTTACTTTTATAGATGATTTTAGTAGATATGCCTATGTGTTTCTTTTAAAGCATAAAGATGAAACTTTTGATGCTTTTAAATTGTATAAATTAGAAGTTGAAAATCAACTAAATAAAAAGATTAAGGTACTAAGAAGTGATAGAGGAGGAGAGTACTTCTCTAATGAATTCATTACATTTTGTGAAGAAAATAGTATAATTCATGAGTGCGCTGCACCTTATACACCACAACACAATGGTATTGCCGAAAGGAAAAATAGGACTTATCAAGAGATGATAAATTCTATGTTGGTGTTTTCCAAGTTGAACTTCAACTTATGGGGTGAAGCGCTTTTAGCCGCTTGTCACATTCTTAATCGAATACCGATGAATAAAAATGAGATATCTCCATATGATTTATGGAAAGTAAGAAAACCCAACATAGGGTACTTTAAAGTGTGGGGGTGTCTTGCATATTGCAAGAAAAACGAACCTAATAGAACAAAGTTAGGTTCAAGAGCCATAAAGTGTGCTTTTGTTGGTTATGCCAACAATAGTAAATCTTATAGGCTATTATACTTAGAGTCTAATATTGTGATTGAATCTAGAGAAGTTGATTTTTTTTAGAATATATTATGTGACAACAATTCTCAAGCTTCAACATCTCTAAAGGAGAATTTGTTATATGAGAACAATTCTCAAGCTTCTACATCCAAAGTTGATTCTCAAGAGGAGAATTCTCAAAAGGATGTAAAGCAACCCTTTGAACCTAGAAGAAGTCAAAGGCTTAAAAATCATAAAAGTCTAGTAGTGGATGAGATAGATTCTCAATGAATTTCGTTCTACATGGTAGAAGGAAATAGAGAGGAAGTTATTAGGAAAATTCCTATTGTACTTCTCGTTGAGGATGATCCTAAGACTTATAGAGAAGCTATGCAATCAAGAGATAGTGCATTTTGGAAAGAAGCCATCAATGATGAGATGGATTCCATTCTTTCCAATAACACTTGGGAATTGGTGGACCTCCCACCAGGGTCTAAGCCAATTGGGTGTAAGTGGGTATTTAGGAGAAAATACCACTTTGACGGCACTATCCAAACCTTTAAAGCTAGATTAGTAGCTAAAGGGTTTAGGCAAAAAGAGGGTATCGATTATTTTGATACTTATGCGCCTGTTGCAAGAACAACTTATATAAGAATTTTGTTCGCTTTAGCTTCTATACACAACTTGTATGTTCATAAAATGGATGTCAAAACGGCATTTCTTAATGGTGACCTCAATGAGGAGGTCTATATGGAACAACCCGAAGGGTTTGTTTTACCAAAATATGAACATAAAGTTTGTAGACTTGTAAAATCCTTATATGGATTGAAACAAGCTCCTATGCAATGGCATGAGAAATTTGATCAAGCCATAATGTCTAATGGGTTTAAACATAACAATGGAGACAAGTGTTTGTATTCCAAAACTTGTAAGGGATATGTGATCATTGTTTGCTTATACGTGGATGACATGCTTATTCTAAGTAATAGCATGAAAGGGATAGAAGAAACGAAGAGGCTTCTATCATCAACCTTCAAGATGAAAGATCTTGGAGAAGTTGACACCATACTTGGTATCAAATTAAAGAAACATAGTGGGGGTTTTGCGTTAGGGCAAGCCCACTATGTTGAGAAAGTATTGAACAAATTTAACCATCTCAAGGTTAAAGATGCCAATACTCAATTCGATCATAGTGTAAAACTAGAGAAGAATGAAGGAAGAGCAGTGGCTCAATTGGAGTACACTAGTGCTATAGGGAGTCTAATGTACAGAAATCTTTCTGGTCGATGGTCGAACAAGACTTATGCCAGGTGTCAGCCACGTGTACCAAACGTCTGTCATGTCATCCATGCCTGTTTTTTGGATAACATTTGCCCCCCAAATTTGTTTAATGCGACCAGCAATAAAGAAACTTTAGGGAAACAACCGTTCATATGTCCCACGAAATCTGTCAGAGTCTTCGTGCATTTTTTAAAACCGTGACATAATTATGTCTAATCAAGCCTTTTCAGTTTTCAAGAAATCAATTTGATGACTTATACACTCCCCCACATTTTGAAAATGGGAAAGTCATGATTGCCACTTTTTGCTATACTTCAGCCTCTATAAGTAACCTTTTTACCTCTCTTACAATCCTTTACTCACCATTTCAATCAAGAACTTTCAAGAACCTTGCTCTGGAGCCCAGAATTTTGAAACAATTCAGACGTCCTGCCGAAGATCTTTCCGACTCGAAATTTCTATTTTTCTGAATCTCCACCCTCTGCCCAGGTAATCTTTCGGTCTTTCAAACTTTTCGTGATGCCATGCATGTAGTTACTGTACTCTGTGATTTCCTGCGTTCTTGAGTAGGAATTTATGAGGATTTTATATAAGTTATCTGATGCTTGGTAAGAGAGTGTATCTCTGCTTTATATAAGTTAGGAGCTAGTTCGATAGTAAGGATCATAGATTTAGGGCGTAAGATCGACGTAAAAATTCGATCTTTAAGCTAGTTGAAAAAACTGGGTTTTTTCCCGCCCTTTAGGAGTTGAAAAAGTTTCTTTTCAGAAAACATTTTATTTCCTTTTTGATCCGTTTTTCAAACTGCTAGCACCAAACTTAGTGTATGGGTAGGATGCTGCTGGTCAATAGACGCGAGCAACGTTATCCCAATCTCCCACGTAACTCCCCAGCCTATGTGTCTTATCTCATCCTTTGTCTGTTTGCAGTTCATATGCAAGACCCTTGGGGAGGAGAAAGACCCATTGAAGACGACCTCCTAGCTTAGCTGCTTGAAGGCGAAGAAAACCCCTCTACTCTGATACCAGATATCCCTTTCTCTCACCTTAGCCCAAACACTTCTCCAGTTCCAACCCAAAGAATGGCTCGAACAAAAACTAAAGCTCAAAAAAGGAAAATCCCTAACTCCTCATGCCAGCCTACTGCTGATGCTCCATCGACCAGTGGTCGAGGCGAAAAGGTTCCTGATGCCAATGTACAAAGGCATGCCCGTCCTCGACACGCTGCTCAGCCGGATGTCGAGTGGCATGTTGTTCCCCAGAGTAGAGTGACGATTAGGATGATCGCCAACTACTTAAATAAGTATAAACTGACAGGGGTGACCCTGGTTAAACCTTCCCTCGACCAGAGGGCCAACCTGTCAGGCGGGGCCTACAGCGCCTGGTCGCGGTTTCATATTGAGGCAGGTGCCACTTTGCCTCTTCACTCATTCTTTCAGGGGGTGGCAAATTACTTTGGTGTAGCCCCCTTTCAAATCACCCCAAATGGATATAGAATGATGGCCGCACTCTATATCCTTTACAAACTCAAAAAAAATGGCTAGAGCCCACTCCCCACGAGGTCAACTTTCTTTTTGACCTTAAGTCCAACCCTAACCAAGAAGGCACGGGGTTCTTCCACTTTTGTCATCAAGAAACCGGGTGCATTTTCTTGCCCGACACTACTCACATCTCCAATGTGGGGAGGTATCACCAGGAATACTTCCTTACTCCCGACTTAGGCGCAGACAACTTGGCCTTCACCCGAGGAGGTAAAAATTCTTACGTCACTAGCTTCTTCGCTTAGTGTTTTTCTGCCACAATGTCCTGACATTTCACTGTGTTCCAGGCCCATGGTTACATCCAATCCCAACTCCAGGGATGGAGTCAAGGGCGGCACTCTTAGCCAGCATATCGAATGCTAATAAGAGTGTCAAAAATTTAGTTACTGAGGCTAACCTTAGGCTGGTCGGCCTCTGGAATCCCCAACCAGCGACGAGTGAACCTTCGGCGGAAAATGCCCAAGCCGAAGTGGAACCCGAGCAGCAACCCCAAGCGTCTCCTCTGCGGAGGAGACCAACTGGGGTTACGATCAAGGAACATGCCGTCCCTCGTCGAGTAGAGAAACCCTTGGCCCCCGACGGCAAAGGAAAACAAAAGGCTGAAAACGGTATAATAATCTCGCTTTTAAATCATTTGCCAATTCCCTCTCATCTATTTGATGGGGATGGCAACTTTAAGAATGCTCCCTCCTTAAATCCAGATTTCTTCCAGGAACTAGTAGTTCAGTAAATAATGTAACGACCAGTAGTTGTAGCGCGGGTACTTTACTTGTAATCCTTTTACTTTCATTCTTTTATCCTGCATGACCATTTAGTCTTACTGCTTGCGTTGCTTCCTTTTGTGCAGGTATGGACTCTGAGGATGTTTTTGAGCACTACCAGGCTGCCGCTGCCTCTTCTGTCCCGAAGAAGGATAGCAAGAGGGCTCGAGGGGAAAGCAGCAAGACTCCTTCGAAGAAGGCTCGAATAGACGATGTTCCAGCCACTGCCCCCTCCAAGGAGAACTCACCACCTCCACCCTCCTCCGGGCAGACGACTCCCACTCCTACTGATTCATAGCCTTCTTCCAAGGCTCCTGACAGGGAGGCATTGAACACCTCGCCCGAAGGCTCCCTGCCCAGCTTCATGGTCAGCTCAGCCAGGGAGAGGATATATAAGCTCTCAAAGCACAGAGGCAGCCAGGCAGCCATTACTAAAACTGTCTCCATGGAGGCTGATCAGGTCATCAACAGAGGGATGAATGAGATAGTTAGCGTAAGTTATCTCTTGTTACTTTATCATTTATTTATGATTTCTTGTCCTCACTTTATCTTATTCTCTATCTTCAGGGGCTGCTAACTTTAACTGCTGGCTGGCGCCGTGTTGGGACGTTGGTCTCTCGGGGAAAGAACTTTGACTCCAGGCTTGCCGAGACTAAGCAAGCATTTGAGGCTGACAACAACAAGCTGCTCGAGGAGAATAGGGAGCTGTCCAAACAGAAGGAACAATTGTGCGAGGACAAAGCTACTCTCACCAAGGAGCTTCTGGACGCCCAGGATGCCCTGAAGAAAGCCAACGAATCCCGGGTTAAATTCAGGGAAAGTGCCAGGCTCAACACTCAAGCATGTGTTCAGCTTGAGCTTGATTTGATCGCCAGCAGGCAGGAGATGGGGGAGCTTGAAAAACGAGTGCAGGAGCTCGAGGAGGTCGGGGCCAAGAATTTGAAGAAGTACAAGGAGACCACTCACCTCTGCTTCTATGAATTCTGGAAGCATAACTTGGAGGCTAACTTCTACCACCTGTCAGAACATTTGAAGAGGACTCTGATGGCGCAGTGCGCCATCCGGCTGGAAGAAGAAGAAAAGGCCAAAGTGCCTGCCTCTCCAGAGATCTCCCTAGCAGGGGGGATTGATGGTGCTGATGCTGAAGCTGGTCCTTCGGCTGACCAAGGCACTCCTCCTAACCCTCAGGACCCTCTAGCTCCTTAAGATTTTTTCTCTTTTTTTTTCGTTTTCATGGCCCACGGGTCGTATTGTAAAGACAATTTGTTTTTGTTGCTGCAAGGGCAACTTTTTACTTTTAATTAAACAATTACATCCGAGCAGTACTGCTCGCGGTGCAAGAGAATTCCTTTTGATATTATAATATCTCTGTCTATTATAACATCTGTTCGCATGACCGAACTTAGCATAGTACTTTGGCTTGATTTAACAAAATATAAAATTTGAAAAATACTCTAAGTACCGTAGCATGCTTTCACTTATTTTGTTCATGTGTTTACATACCTCTTGGTATGCTTTGCTATCGATGTACCTTATATGCCCCCCAAGTGATCGAGGAGCTTTAGGTCCTTGGTCACTTGCCTTGACCACGACCTGTGCGAACATTACTGCTCGGTAGGAAATGTAACACTTATAATACAGCAAAACAACACACGTAATGAACAAATACTTGTAAAAATAAATTTACAAAGGTTGGCAAGAATGACTGGCTGTGCACAGTGCCTTATAATTCTCGTATTAAAAATGGACTAAACATGTCTTTACGAGTGATCTTAAAAAGATCTTACACTTATAAGCGATTAGCCATACAACGTGGCTAACCCTTTTTCAAAACTTGTAAAAAGTAAAAATTAATACAAGCCAGTCCTTTAAAAAGGACTGTTTATTGGTAATACTTGCGCAGGTGTTCTCCGTTCCAATAGCGTGGAACGAGATCTCCATTTAAGCGTGCAAGCTTGTAGGTGCCTGGATGAAGGACTTCTTCAATCTGGTAAGGTCCTTCCCAGTTTGGTCCGAGTACTCCAGCAGTTGGGTCGCGGGTGTTTAAGAAAACTCGTCAAAGTACTAGATCTCCGACGTTTAACTTTCTTTCTTTCACCTTTGAGTTAAAATACTGGGCAACCTTTTGCTGGTACGCAGCTACTCGGAGTTGGGCTCTTTCCCGTTTCTCTTCAAGTGAGTCTAGGGACTCCATCATCAGTTGGCTATTCTGGTCCTGGTCGCATGTAATTCGTCGATGTGAGGGCAGATCTAACTCGACGGGCAACATAGCTTCATACCCGTACGCTACGGAAAACGGGGTATGACCTGTCGCTGTTCGATGAGAAGTTCTATACGACTAGAGTACTTCAGGCAGCTGTTCTGGCCATGCTCCTTTAGCGTCTTCAAGCCTTTTCTTCAGGGTATCTTTAAGTGTTTTATTCACTACTTCAACTTTCCCATTTGCTTGTGGATGTGCAACTGAAGAAAAGCTTTTGACGATTCCATGTCTCTCGCAGAAGTCTGTGAATAAGTCGCTGTTAAACTGGGTGTCGTTGTCTGAGACAATTTTTCGAGGCAAACCATATCGGCAAACAATGTTCTTGATGACAAAGTCAAGAACTTTCTTGGTCGTTATGGTAGCGAGCGGCTCAGCTTCGACCCATTTGGTGAAGTAGTCGACCGCTACGACTGCGTATTTCACTCCACCTTTTCCCGTTGGCAGGGATCCAATCAAATCTATACCCCATACTGCGAAAGGCCAAGGACTCTACATCTGCTTTAACTCGTTGGGAGCTACGCGTGGGATCTTGGAAAATCTTTTACACTTATCGCATTTTTGCACAAACTCCATTGAGTCTTTGTTCATAGTCGGCCAGAAGTAACCCTACCTCAGAATCTTTTTTGACAAGCTCCGCCTTCCAGCATGGTCCCCACAAAAGCCTTCATGTACTTCCCTCATGAGTTCTTTAGCCTTTTCCGGTGTAATACATCTGAGCAATGGCATGGAATATCCTCTTCGGTAAAGGACACCATCGACTAGTATATACCTAGCAGCCTGTCTTTGAAGAGTTCTGCCTTTGTTTCTATCTGCTAGTAGTACACCATTTGTGAGATACTCCAAGTATGGTGCCATCCATGTATCCTTCATCCGGATTTCCATATTGGTTTCGTCTGCTCGTATGCTCGGTTCGCATAATCTTTCTACTGGCACAATATTCAAAGTGTTAGCGTCTTTCGCACTTGCGAGTTTGGCTAAAGCATCTGCATTTGAATTCTGATCTCGGGGAATTTGCTGGAGGGTATACTTCTCGAATTGCACCAACAAATCTCTAGTTTTGTTTAAGTAGGCCACCATTTTGAGGCCCCGTGCTTGATACTCCCCTAAGACCTGATTCACTACCAGCTGTGAATCACTGTAGATATCAAGCACTTTTATACTCATGTCTTTGGCTAACCTTAGTCCTGCGATGAGTGCTTCATACTCAGCCTCATTGTTTGATGCGGTGAAATCGAACCTAATAGCGCAGTGAAATCGATGCCCTTCTGGCGTTATCAATATCACTCCTGCTCCTGCGTGAGATTCGTTGGACGATCCGTCCGTGAATAACTTCCATGAAGGAGCTCTGACTTGGGGCTCAGGCGCACTAGTTTTTTCGCAGTGCTCGCCGTCTGGGAGCTCAGTGAATTCAGAGATGAGGTCAGCCAAGACTTGTCCTTTTACTGCTGCTCGCGGTGAATATGTGATATCAAACTGCCCGAGTTCGACTGCCCATTTTAATAAGCGTCCAGCCGCCTCTGGCTTTTGCAGAACTTGCCGAAGGGGCTGGTCAGTTAAGACTGTGATGGGATGGGCTTGGAAGTAAGGACGTAACTTCCTTGAGGCCAAGATTAAGCAATAGGCTAATCTTTCGATGGGAGGATACCTCAATTCGGCTCCGATTAACCTTTTTCTTACGTAGTAAACCGCCTTTTGTACGCCTTCTTCCTCTCATACTAGCATCGCACTGGCAGCAAATTCGGTGATCGCCAAGTAGATGAATAAAGTTTCTCTATCCATGGGTTTTGATAAAACAGGAGGCTGTGCCATGTGGGCCTTTAAGGCCTGGAAAGCCTACTCGCAGTCTCCTTTCCATTCGAATTTCTTGTTGCCTCTAAGTAGATTGAAAAAAGGGACGCATTTATCTGTCGACTTGGAAATGAATCTACTTAGTGCGGCAATTCTTCCAGTTAAACTTTGCACATCCTTGATTTTCATTAGCGATTTCATGTCGATCAGGGCTTTTATCTTGTCGGGGTTGGCCTCGATTCCTCTTGAATTAACAATGAACCCCAAAAAATTTCCCTAATCCTACTCCGAAGGAACATTTGAGAGGATTTAATTTCATCTGATATTTGTTCAGAATGTTGAAACACTCTTATAAATCCTTCACATGTCCTTCTGCCTTTTTTGACTTTACCAGCATGTTGTCCACGTACACCTCCATGTTTACTCCAATCAACTCCTTAAACATGTGGTTAACCAATCGTTGGTAAGTCGCACCAGCGTTTTTCAGTCCGAAGGGCATTACTTTATAACAATATAACCCTGTATCGGTCCGAAAGCTAGTGTGATCCTCGTCAGGGGGATGCATACTGATCTGATTGTATCCTGAGTATGCATCCATGAAGGAGAGGATCTCATGTCCTGCAGTTGCATCGACCAGCTGGTCGATCCTTGGGAGTGGGAAGCAATCCTTTGGGCAGACTTTATTGAGGTCTGTGAAATCCACACAGGTTCGCCATTTGCCGTTAGGCTTGGGAACCAGTACTAGATTAGAGACCCACGATGGATCAAACGCCACCCTGATGAACCCATTCTCCTTCAGTCTCTCGACTTCCTCCTTTAAGGCTTTCGATCTATCCTTATCGAGCAGCCTTCTTTTCTATTGCACGGGTGGAAAATTCTTGTCAACGTTCAGGACATGGCTGATAACTGCAGGATCTATCCCAGCCATGTCTTTGTGTGACCAAGCAAAGACTTCCTGGTTTTTCGCAAAAATTCCACCAGTGCATGCTTCGTGGTTGCTTCTAAGTTTTTCCCGACCTTTACAACTCTGGTCGGGTCTTTTTCGTCAAGTTGGACCTCTTCCAAGTCCTCGACGGGTCCAACATCTTCCTCAAAATCCCCAAAGCGAGGATCTAAATCCCTATCCTCACTTTGGGCAACACCCTATTTGGTGACTCCATCACCAGATTGGGCTTGTGTATCAATTGCCATCTGCAACCTATCTGGGGGAGTGCCTTTCGACGTTCCTTTCTTCGCCTTTGTAACTGAGGTGTTGTAGCACTCCCTTGCTTCTCTCTGATTTCCCAACACGCGTCCTGCCCCTGCGTCTGTCGGGAATTTCATGGCCAAGTGCCATACTGAGGTGATGACCCAAAGATCAACCAGTATGGGCCTTCCAATGACAGCATTGTACGCTGAAGGACAATCGACTACTATAAAAGTAGCGAGTAATGTCTTGGTAGCAGGCGATGTACCTGCTGTGACTGGAAGTCTGATTGACCCTACTGGGGCGAGTCCCTCGCCTGAGAAGCCGTAAATTATTTGGTTGCAGGGCACCAAGTCCTTGACGGACAGCTTCATGCGTTCCAGCGAAGATTTGCACAGGATGTTTACTAAACTTCCTGTATCAACTAATACTCTTTTCACCATCATGTTGGCGATTTGAACGTCCATGACCAGCGGATCGGAATATGGGAACCGGACATGCTGGGCGTCGCTATCAGAGAAGGCTATCTCACCATCCTCTGACCGAGCCTTCTTTGATGCCCTGTCCTCCACAGTCATCATCTCGATGTCCTGGTCATGGTGTAGGGTCCGAGCATATCATTCCCTCGCCTTTCCACTGCTTCCCGCGAGGTGCGGACCTCCACAGATGGTGAGTAAAGTGCCAGCTACGGGGTCAGGCTGCCAAGGTGGCGAGCGTTGGCGTGAGGGCGCATGCTCGTTGCCACCTGGAGCCTCTCGTTGGGAATTTCCCGAGGCCCGTACATATCTTCTCAAGTGTCCTTGTCTAATAAGGAACTCGATTTCGTCCTTCAGCTGGTTGCATTCATTTGTATCATGTCTGTAGTCGTTATGATAACGACAGAACTTGGTCGTGTCTCTCTTCGAAATATCCTTTCGAATGGGAGCAGGTTTTTTATAAGGCACACTAGAACTCGTGGCCTGATATACCTCTCCCCGAGACTCGATAAGGGCAGTGTAGTTAGTGAACCGCGGTTCATAACGATTGCCCTTGGCTCGTTTATTATCAGAGGTGGAAGGCTCATTATGCGGTCGTTTCCCCCTGTTCTTGCCATTGCCATTGCCATTCTCGTTGCCTTTGCCGTTGGGTTTTGACCCATTGGCGGCTTTGGCGGTATCGGCAGTCCCCTTATCCTTGCCTGGGGGTTTCCCTTCGCTGGCGATGGCATCTTCGAGCTTGATGTAACGATCAGCTCGATCTAAAAATTCTTGAGTAGTCTTGACTCCATGCTTTATGAGGCTACTCTACAAAGGCGTGCGGCACCTAAATCCCGCAGTTAGGGCCATCATCTTGCCCTCATCTCCCACTATTTTGGCTCCAGCCGCTGCTCGCATGAAGCGTTGGACGTAATCCT
Source organism: Humulus lupulus (assembly GCF_963169125.1). Lineage (NCBI taxonomy): Eukaryota > Viridiplantae > Streptophyta > Magnoliopsida > Rosales > Cannabaceae > Humulus > Humulus lupulus. The sequence goes on from NC_084797.1 coordinate 30,381,756, forward strand.
TCATTGGTTCTCCTTCTTGCTGGCATATCTCGACCAGCTGATTCGCCTCAGTTGGGTGCACACGACCCGCATAGAATTGTCCGTAAAATTCCTTCACGAACATCTCCCAAGAAACTATACTTGCAGGAAGGAACTTGAAAAACCACTCCTATGCAGCATCAGAAAGTGTTGCAGGAAAGATCCTGCACCGAGCGTCTTCAGACACTTTCTGAATGTCCATCTGTATCTCAAACTTATTGACATGAGATACCGGGTCACCATACCCGTCAAATTTTGGAAGCGTAGGCATCTTAAACTTGCTAGGAGTCTCTGCCATGGCTATCTTTGAACGAAAGGAGTGCCTCTTCTCCTATCGTATTCGATGTGAGACGTCCTTCCCCCGACCAGTTGTTGTACTGCCTGGTTCAGACATCTATTTGGGCTTGCACGACTTCGGGAATTGCTGGGGCCTCTGGTGCTGGGGGAATGTACTCGTCGTGCCATTCCCGGCGATCGTTGAGTACGTCTCTTAAATCCTTGTCTCTTCTCCGCTGCTCGCTAGCTCCGAGCCGGTTAAAGACGTTATTTTGTCTGGGCTGCCCCCCAGCGTCACGTCTCTCAGGTTGGTCCCCTCTAGGTGGCGGGCTTCTGCCCCAACCTCTATCTTCATTTCTCCGACCGGCATTTCCTCTGCCTGAGTCGGCCTCATTGTAACCATGGCCATCTCTAAATCTCGACTGGCTATGGTGGGATCGACTGTTCCCTCGGTTGCCTTCCCGGGCTGGAACCTCCCGAGCGTTAGAGGGTGGCCTGCGTTGGTCGGTAGGTCCCCGTGCATTATCATGTCGTGGGGGACCCCGGACCGCAGAGCTTATCTCTGAGTTCCTTCTGTTACCAGAAGGACGCTGCCCTCTACTCGGTGGGTTTGGCTCTTTGCCCTTATGGCGTCTAGGACTGCGGGGCGGCTGCCCGGCCCTATTCTGCCTTGGCTGTGGGGGAATGTCGCGACCAGCCTGGGATGGAGGCTATGCCTCAGGGTCCCTCAGCGGGACATCGTCCTGAGGCATCGGTGGCTGTTCGGGCCTTTGGGGGCTCGAGGGCTGGATCGGCGGGCTAGGATTAGGACCCCTTTGAGGCGGCCCATTTATAGGTTGATCAGGCTACGAGGCAGGTACAGCTTGATTCCTAGCCAACTATAAGGCTGCTTTGAGGGCTGCCACGGCCTCCCTCTGACGGCGGTCCATCTCCGCCTGTCTTTCACTTAATTCCTGGCGCTGTCGTTCGATCTCTTGTTGTTGCCGCGCCATAATCTCAGCAGCACTCTCCTGGCTAGCCCTCAGATTGGCCAGTTCATCCTGCAATACCCCCAGAGTATTCCTCAGGGTCTCGGAATCCAGTTCTTCCTCATGGTGCAGCGCTAGCCGCCTATCCAGACTTCTTTGTTGTTTTTGCCATTGATACTTCAACAATATTATATCAAGCTCTCAATGAAAGCACCAGAATGTTGACCCTGATTTTGGTCAACTGACACGGAGTCAAAAATGCTTGATGTGGACAAATATGTTGAAATGGAGATAATGACAAAAACTAGTAAAGCACACAAGAATTTATAGTGGTTCAGCCCCAGAATCTGGTAATAACCTACGTCCACTTGAGCTATTATTGATATAAGATTTCAAAGGAGTGATCAAAGAACTAGGGTTCAATGAGTTTCACCAACCTCTAAAGAACAAAATAGTATATCGAATGTGATAGCTCTAATTCACTCGTAAATCTCTAATCTCCAGTAATTAGAAAGCAAAAAGTTCAAATCGAAGGTCCCTTCCTTGAGCCATTTTTCTCTATTTATAGGCTCAAGGGGGATTACATGAATCAGTTACAGATATTCTTTCCTAAATAATCGGATACTCAGGAAATCATGGGAGATAATCTCGAAAATGATCATAACTGCACAAGATTTTCTCCAAATATAACGAGTATATGACCAAGCTGGTTGTATATAACGATTGAGCGTTGCACCACGGAAATCTTTCTGGTCGATGGTCGAACAAGACTTCCGCCAGGTGTCAGCCACGTGTACCAAACGTTTGCCATGTCATCCATGCCTGTTTTTTGGATAACAGGTCATATAAGGTTCTTTAAAGTTAGCCGGGAACCGTTCCAACTGGATTTCTCGCGTGAAGGGTGACTCGTAGTCAAAATATTCATCAATAATGTGCCCCCCAGACACTGCAACGATCTTTCTCTGAAGGCTCCTCATCTCGGTGTCTAGCTCCTGTCGCCTCCTCTTCAAGGAGTCCCTTAGCTTGATAGGGTTGGCCTTTCTCTTCTCTCTGCCCTTCGAAGGGGCCACAGGAGGTATTGTCCTTACTTCTGACCTCCTTCCATTGAGCTTTTCTCTTAGGTCAGGTGGCACCTCCTTAGAGGTGACTTTGACTTCGTTATGAGGGTTAGCATTGTTCTTCTGCTCTGGCCTTTGGGGCTGCTTTGCCTGTCTGGGACGTTCACGCTACTTCGTCAGTCGAGTCCTCCCATCATCGACAGGGACTATGGTTTCTACTCCATCTTGGCCTTTCTCATTTCATTTAGGAAGAGGCATGCTTGATTTTCCCTATAGCAAGTCATTCAGTACCTCTTGCATATTCTCTAAGGTGGTTTCTAGCCTTTGGTTCTTTCAATGTAACTCGCGTATCTTCTCTTCGTAAAATTGAGACCTAGAGCTTGAGCTTATGGAATGCACTCAGGGACTCTTGTTTGGCTGGTGCGTTGATGGACCCGAATCTTGCCAACCAGAGTTCGGCACCTGCGGTGGCCTTGGGGGCGGAAACTCTCTGGCATCTTTCGCGGGAGCAACCGATGGTCTCGGATGGTTCTCATCAGGCTGGACATCTGGTGACGAAGCCTCCCTTTCATCTCTAGGAACCATGGGCTCCTTTGGTGCATTCACATTCTCAGGTGGCGGAGGATTCTTCATGGAGGCCTTCAGCTAATCTTCGTTGAGGTGGACCTCCACCTCTCGTGGTTCTCTCAGTCGCTTAGAGCGTCTTAGCATCTCTCTCTGCCAGAATCAATGGAAGAATAGTGGCTTGGCACTTATCCTTCCCACAGACGATGCCAAACTGTTGACGGTAGGAACTCGTCAACTAAGTTAGATCAAGAACTTTTGGAGTTACAAAAAAAGTGAACTTTAAACTCACTAAACTTCAAGTAAACTTCCTTATGATTTCAAGAAAATCAAATGTAAATGCTGGAACTCTAAAATGAAGAATGGAGAGAATGTTGAATGTCGCCTTTCATTAGTAATAACTGGTTACAAAATACTTCCAAAAAATCCCCCCTTCTCAGATGAAGGGAGGTCATATTTATAGTAGAGCTCTAATGACTCTTAGTACATTGTGGTCCCTGGGGACACGACTTTGCATATGCAGTTTACAGGTGGTAGTGGTGCCAGGAGCATGGTGGTTGGCTCTAGTACATGTCGAGAGTTTGTTGGAGCACCTCCACTTCAGTACCTGGATGTACCTCCACCACGTGTTTAGTACGAGTGTCAAAGATTGGCTGATGAGGACCACATCAGGTACCTTACTCATACGACCACTACTTGTCTGGCATGTACATCGTGTCTGTACTCCAACTCCTCTTGGTTTGTAGGTGCATTTCGTACCTGTACAACCTCCTCGAGTCATACATAGGCTTTTACCCACACAAGGTACCTTATTCTTTAAGTATTGAAATCCCTATACGTTGTCATGGATGACACGGTCCCAATATGCCTGGGAGGCAAGGACCTCGCATGATGGCCCTATGAAAAGGATACGTAATGGGCCTTTCATGCCTTAGGTGTGATATTGTTGGCACTAGGTACAACATGGTAGGTGAGACATGCACCTTGCAAGTACTTCGGCGCAAGATGTGATGCCATATGCGAAGGCTGACCTCACAACACCACCCTTGGTGCGAGATGTGATGCTCTGCAGGCGAGGCATATGCCTCGCAAGACCTTCATGGTATGAGATGGTGCACACGGGGTGTCCTCGCGAGACGCTCCATGCGAGGCAAGGCTCCGCGCTCGGGGCGTATCCTGGCGCACGTGCGAGGCCATTGGTGCGAGACTGTGGTGCGAGGCCCTTGGCGCAAGACTGTGGTGCGAGGCCATTGGTGAGATGCTCGGTGTGAGGTGAGGCTCCGCACACAAGGCCATGGTGTGAGGCCCTTGGCGCGAGACTATGGTGCAAGGCCTTTGGAGCGAGGCCCTTGGCGTAAGACCGTGGTGCGAGGCCATTGGTGAGACACTCAGTGCGAGGCGAGGCTCTGCGCGGGAGGCCGTGGTGCGAGGCCATTGGTACAAGACATTCTGGTGTTCAGCGAGGCGGTGGCTTCGCAAGGGTGCTGGCACCTGGGCGCGAGAGGTTCTAGTCTTCAGCGAGGCACAAGGGTGCGTGGCACCTGGGCGCAAGGCGATTTGGTCTTCAACGAGGTGGAGGCCTCATGAGCCGCAGGGAGCATGACTCCTAAGAGCTTGGCACTCAGGCCTCCAACCAGGCAATGGTCTCGTGAGGCACATGGATGCTTGACACATGGGCGCGAGGTGGGGGCCTCGCAAGGCCTAGGGGCGCGAGACACACAAGGGTGTCATGAGCCTTCGAATCTTCAACAAGGCAGAAACCTGCGAGGCACTTGGGAGTGTTAGCTAGAACGTGGTCTTGTGAGACCTATAGGCGTGAGCCCGCTAGCATGACTAAGTGACCCTTAGCCATGTATTTCAACCAGGGATCAGAGATTTTTTCCTTGGTGGATTTTTGGCATCTACATTAACTATTAAGAATAAGTATCCACTGCCCAAGATTGATGACTTATTTGATCAACTACCGAGGAAGACGGTGTTCTCTAAGATCGACCTTCAGTCTGGGTACCATCAGTTGGGGATTGAGGAGGAGGACATACCTAAGACCGCGTTCCATACGAGGTATGGAGGGGGAGGTCATAAGCGTCTATACCGTAATATAGATTTTCGACAGACTTTAGCAGGATTATTGATAGAGATCAATCGTTTATTTCCGGATGCATTGATATTCCTTTTTTTTTCATTATGAATTCCTGGTCATGTCCTTTGGATTAACCAATGCCCCAGCAGCCTTCATGGACTTGATGAATATGGTCTTCAGGGATTACCTGGATAAGTTCATGATCATATTCATCGATGATATACTGGTGTACTCCCAGTCAGAGATAGAGCACGAGCAACATCTTTGTTTGGTACTACAACGGTTGAGAGAGCATAGGCTACATGCTAAGTTTAGTAAATGCAAGTTTTGGTTACCTCAAGTAACATTTCTGGGCCACATTGTGAGTAAGGAGGGGATTCTAATGGACCCAGCCAAGATTGAGGCAGTGAGAGATTGGTCGAGGCCGAGCAGTGTACCAGAGGTTAGGAGCTTTTTGGGATTAGCAGGGAACTATCAGTGTTTTGTTGAGGGATTCTTCAGAATAGCCACACCGTTGACTTAGCTCACATGTAAGAAGACCAAGTACAGCTAGATAGATAGGTGTGAGAACAGTTTCAAGGAGTTGAAGCGGCGACTGATCACCGCTCTGGTACTGAGTCTTCCATCAAACAAAGAGAAGTTTGTGGTCTACTGTGATGCTTCAAGGTAGGGTTTGGGTTGCGTACTAATGCAAGCTGGGAAGGTGATAGCCTACGCGTCTAGACAACTAAAAGAGTATGAGCAAAGGTATCCCACTCACGATCTGGAACTAGCAACAGTGGTGTTCGCACTGAAGGTATGGAGGCATTATCTGTATGGAGAGAAGACCAAAATATACACCGACCATAAAAGTTTAAGTATTTCTTTACTCTTAAGGACTTGAATATGCGCCAAAGGCGTTGGCTGGAATTGGTAAAGGACTACGACTGTGATATTTTGTATCATCCAGGGAAGCCCAATGTGGTGGCCGATGCATTGAGTTGGAGGGGCCCAAGGCAGTTATTCAGTTCGAGACAGATATCAGAAAAGTTAGTTGAAGAGATGACCATAGCGGGAATTGAATTGGTAGTTGGTCAGCTAGCCAATATCACTCTTCAGTCCATGCTCCTTGAGATGATCAAAGAAGCACATAAGGAGGATCCTCAGTTGAGGAAACACAGAGAGGATGTCTTAGCTGGGGTGGCTAGAGACTTTTCTATTTCTGAGTTTGATCTACTGAGGTATAAAAGTCGAATTTGCGTTCCGATGGAGTCCGGTATCAGACGAGAGATTATGGATGAGTCTTATACCACTCCCTACTCTCTACATTCGGGTACGACGAAGATGTACCAAGACGTGAGGACTCTGTATTGGTGGCCAGGGATGAAGAAGGACGTAGTGGATTATGTGGCCAAGTGTTTAACCTGTCAGTAGGGGAAGGCTGAACATTGAAGGCCAGCAGGGTTGCTGCAGCCTTTACAAATTTCAGAGTGGAAGTGGGAGGATATCACCATGGACTTCGTGGTTGGGTTGCCAAAGACAGTGGCCAACATGATTCAGTGTTTGTGATTGTGGATAGGTACACCAAATCAGCCCACTTTTTGCCTGTTAGAACAACTCATACGGTGGAGCAATATGTTAAGTTGTATGTGAAGGAGATTGTACGACTTCATGGGGCTCCAAGGTCAATTGTATTCGACAGGGACCCCACCTTCACCTCTAAGTTTTGGGAGAGCCTGTAGAATGCTATGGGCACACAGTTGCGGTTCAGTATCGCCTATCATCCTCAGATGAATGGACAGTTTGAGAGGATGATTCAGATACTAGAGGATATGTTATGGGCCTGTGCACTGGATTTTGGGGGATCTTGGAGTAAGTATCTCCCTTTGATTGAGTTTTCATATAATAACAGCTATCAGGTAACTATCAGGGTGGCTCCGTATGAAATGTTGTATGGGAGGAAGTAAAGATCGCCCATTCATTGGGATGAGACGGGTGAGAGGAAGTACTTAGGTCTTGAGGTCGTTCAGAGGACTAACGAGGCGATTGAAAAGATTAGAGCTTTGATGCTCGCCTCCTAAAGTCGATAGAAGAGTTACTCAAACTTGAAACACAAGAGTGTAGAGTTTCAAGTCAATGATCATGTGTTTCTCAGAGTTTCTCCTTTGAGAGGAGTGAAACGATTTGGAGCGAAAGGCAAGTTAAGTCCTAGGTTTGTTGGCCCCTTCGAGATTCTGGAATAAGTTGGAGAGGTAGCTTACAGATTGGCTATGCCTTCTGCTTTGTCAGGGGTTCACAACGTATTTCATGTGTCCATGCTTTGGAAGTACGTATCAAATTCTACGCATGTGTTGAGTATGGAAAACCTGGAGCTAGATCAAGATTTGTCCTATGAGAAGAGGTCGGTTCAGATCCTAGACCAGAAAGATAAAGTCTTGCGAAAAAATACCATTGACTTGGTGAAAGTTCTGTGGAGAAACAACAAGATAGAAGAGGCAACTTGGGAGCTTGAGCCTAATATGCAGGATCGATATCTCGAGCTATTCACGTAAATTTTGAGGACGAAATTTTTGTAAGGAGGGGATAGTTGTAACGTCCCAAATTTGCTAATAAGGCTTAGTGCTTTGATTAGCATGCTGAGAGGGTAATAACTTATTTAAATATGTTATTACGTGGTTAAGTGCAATATATTTGTATCAGTGTGTGATTACCTGAATTAAATGATTATATGATTAGATATGCATGTTTAGGTGAATTAAATATGCATGTGGGCCCATTCTTGTTAAAAAGGCGTACTTGTAATTTTGGCTCGTTGAGGGCATAAATGTGATTATATGTGTGTTGTGCTTGAGACCACAGGATTGTGGAGATATAATTGAGATGTGTGGTCCGAGACGGTCTTAGGGAGCGAATTAATGGAAGAGTCACAACGGAGTCGAATACCCGGCTCGGGGTGAGCCTAAGGGTATTTTGGGGATATAGTATGTGTTCAGGATTTACTGGGTAACGAGTAGCTATTTAGCGGTTATTTAAGTATGTCGGGGTTAATTGAGGATTTATAAATTACTCGAGGAATTAGCGGGATGTGGCAAATGACGGGATTGCCCTTGGAGGCATTAAAGGGCTAAGGATTTACTTAGGGGAATTTTGGTCATTTTGAGGCATATGATAGACTTGGATAACCATTAGGAAGTGACCAGAACACCAAAAGAAACATTTAGACCTTTCTCTCAGCCTTTTCTCTCTCTCTCTCTCCCTCGAAGAATTCTTGGGGAAATTGGCTGAAGATTTGAGGGACTTGAAGCTTGAAGTAATTGGGGCATAGCTAAGGGTCAAATTCCCTAATTGAGGTTTTACCGCCAAGGCTCGGGTTTAGGGGATCGTGCTCGCGATCACACTAGTCATTCAACTCAGGACACAGGTAAGAAAACTGTTTGTACCCGTATATTAGAGCGTGGCCCAATTATTTGTGTTTAATGCTATGTACGAATATTTGAAATTGTTATGCCATGTTTGTGTGATTATGACTGTACGGCGAAGGTTGGGAATGACGAAGGTCGGGAATGGCAAAGGCCGGGGTCGGCGAAGGTCGAGATCGGCGAAGGTCGGGAACAATGATAAGCATGTTGAATGCAAGCCGAACGGCAACAAGCATGCTGAATGCAGGCCGCCATGACATGGCCATCTAGGGTGTTGTACTCACCCGGTCGGTGAAGACCGTGAACCGAGTGCCTGGTAAAGCACCTAGGTCGGCATAGGTCGTTATGTGAATAGTTTGTTATCTATTTAAGTTGTGCTTTTACTGGATTGAATTGTCATATGCTATGTGTGGAGTTTTCTTACTGGGCCTTGGCTCATGGGTGCTCTATGGTGCAGGTAAGGGCAAAGGAAGGGTCGGCCAAGCATGAGTTGGAGGGCATGGATCGACGCATACATGTTCAGCCTACCTGGCCGCCACGGCCAGGGTTGTTTTGAGGGACATGTTGTAGACATTTGATTTTGTCGCTTAGGTCGACTGTACCTTAACGTTTGAATTGTAAATACATTTTGAAACAATACTTGGGATCCCAATGTTTCACTTTTATAGCTTTAATGCATGTCCAAACCTTTTATGCTTAATTTCCATTAAATGAGTCTTTATTCTGATTTAATCACACTTTTCAGTCTAAAACCTCGATTAGCGAGTTAGTGTCACATTTTAAAATCACATGGTAACGACTGTAAGGTAGTAGGGTGTTACAATTACTTTCTCTCTTTTCTCAAATCTTAACTTGGTATCACAGCCATTCGATCTACAACCTTGTTTGCCTTAATTTTTTTTCGAGCTTTCTTTGGCTCTCCCATGGCGATCTCACCATCATCAGAATAATCTTCCTCTCCATCCTCTACAAACTTCGGTCTTACAGTTCCACAACGAGAATTCTTGGCTCTCTCTCATTCCTTAAATCACTCCCTTTCTGTCAAATTGGACAGAACCAACTTCCTTCTCTGGCGCGCACAAATGGAGAATATCATCTATGTAAACGGTATAGATGACTTTCTTGAAGGCACCAATCAAGCTCCAGCGTAGACGGTCTCCGACTCCACTGCTCTTAACCCCGAGTTTGTCCAATGGTGCAAGAAAGATCGATTGATTTTTTTCTTGGATCTACTTCTCTCTGTCTCCTGAGATCATGACCCAAATCGTTGGGCACACAACGAGCCACACTGCTTGGACTGCCTTACAACAAATTTACTTATCCTCATCCAATGCACGCATTATGCAACTCTACTTGCAACTTCAGACGATCAAGAAAGGATCAATGACAATGATGGACTACATTCTCAAAGTGAAGAACCTCACGGATCAACTTGTAGCAATTTCAAAGAAAATCTCTGTTTGTGATCAGGTTCTTTACCTCTTAGCTGGTCTCAGTTTTGATTATCACCCATTTGTTGTTTCTGTCACTTCCAAAAGTCCTATATAGTTCGAACAAGCCTCCAGTCTTCTTCTTGCTCATGAATCCAGACTCGAGCAACAAAACTCCATTGATGAATCAACTACGATTGCGGCTAATGCTGCCTATAGACAACAATCAAATTCAAGAAACCAACTCTGGACTCGTCCCCCACCTAGTCGAGGAAATGCCTCACTCAATTCTTCTACTGGTCATGGCTCTTCTGCAGGTCGAGGCTCCTCCAACAATTCTCGCATTATATGCCAACTCTGTATGAAGCTAGGTCACAATGCCTTCTAGTGCTATCACAGGTTCGATCCCAATCTACCTGCTCCCTCTGCTGCCCCAGCTTCAGCTCCATCAATGCAAGCCATGGTTGCCAGCTCAAGCACTGTTGCAAATGATTCCTGGTTGCTGGATTCAGGGGATTCCCATTTCCTTACCCCAAACACAAACTAGCTTGACACCTTCAACCCTTACTTCAGATCCGATATGGTAACCATGGGTAATGGTCACAAACTCTCTATTTCCTCTACTGGTAATTCTACTATTCATACATCTCAACGTAACTTCAAACTCAATAAAGTCTTTCATATTCCAAATCTCTCTGCCAATTTATTTTCAGTTTCTAAGTTCTGTCTTGACAATAATATCTTTATTGAATTTCATTCTCATGGTTTCTTCATAAATAACCTTTAATAGAAGAGAATTTTGCACCAAGGTGCCCTTGATCGTGGCCTTTACACTCTCAACACATTCAAGCCACTTCAAGATTCCTCTCATTCTGTCCAAAATGCAGCTCATTCGACAACCTTCCCATCAACCTTTTCATCTCTTGCTCAGTTTCAATCTTTTACTTCTACTAAAGTTGTCATTTGGCATGCTAGATTAGGACATGTTCATTCTCAAATTGTAAATCAAGTGCTACAAAAATGTAATCTCAAATTTTCATATAATAAAGATGTGATTTGTTCTTCTTGTCAATTGGCTAAAAGTCACCTCTTGCCTTTTTCATTTTCCCAATCTCATGCCTATTCTCCTCTTCAACTAATTCATACTGGTCTATGGGGTGCTTCCCCTATTCCAGCAGTAGATGGATCCAAATATTTCATTCTTTTTCTTGATGATTTTTCATGTTTCACGTGGATCTATCCCTTACACTCCAAAGATCAATCTTTACTTGCTTTTAAAAAGTTTAAATTACTAATTGAAAATCAATTTTCTACGTCAATTAAAGAGTCGCAATCTGATAATGGAGGGGAATTCAAATCTTTCTTACCCTTCCTTGAGGCCCATGGCATCAACCATCGTTTCTCTTGTCCTTAAACCTCTACCCAAAATGGCAGAGTAGAGCGTAAACATAGACATGTTGTTGAGACTGGTCTACCTCTTCTTGCTCATGCTAAACTCCAACTCAAATACTGGTTGTTTGCCTTTCGTACAGCCGTATATTATCAATCTTTTATCCACTCAAATTCTCAAGAACTTATCTCCATATCAAGTTCTGTAATCTAAGTTTCCAGATTATTCAATTTTTCAAACATTTGGTTGTTTGTGCTTTCCTTGTCTTCGTCCTTACAACAAACACAAACTCCAATTTCGTTCAACACCTTGCATCTTTCTTGGTTACATCACTCAACATAAAGGTTACCTATGTCTTGAACCATCATCTCATAAACTCTATACTAGTCGCCATGTTGTGTTTGATGAGTCTACTTTCCCCTCTGTCTCAACTCCCTCTCTCTCACCACTTGTTTCTGCCTCTTTTCAATCCACCCTTGCCCTTTTACCCTTCCTTTTCGCTCTTCCAAACACTTCACCACCCATAACCTCTTCCTCAAACACTAGTCCTTCCCCACCACCAGCTGACCTTCCTTCCCCGTCATCTCTTAATCCTACAACCTCACCTCCTAGACCCACTTCCCAAGCTACTGCTACCCCACCTCCTAATCCAACCTCTCAACCCCCACCTCCGACCCCTTTACCCCAGTTCAACAACGTGCCACAAACATTGACCCCATGCTCACTCGAGCTAAATGTGGCATTCATAAACCCAAAGCTCTTGTGGCTACTACATCAACTGATGTCTCTATAATCCCAAGGTCTTACAAGCAAGCTCTTGCTTCTTCACCTTGGAAAGCTGCTATCGAAACTGAGTTATCTGCTCTTACTAAGAATGGAACCTAGACCCTTGTTGCTGCCCCTTCTGGTGCACACATCATTGAATGTAAGTGGCTGTTTAAAATTAAATATCATGCTGATGGCACTCTTGACAGACACAAGGTCTGTTTAGTTGCAAGAGGGTTCATTCAAACCCAAAGAGTTGATTATTTTGACACATACAGTCCAATCCTGAAGCCTGATACTATTAGAGTTGTCCTTGCTATTGCTTTGTCCGAAAATTGGGTTCTTTGACAAATGGATGTTCATAATGCATTCTTAAATGGGGATATCACTGAAAACATATACATGTCTCTGCCCCCTGGCTTCACTAATACTCAGTTTCCCTCTCATGTATGCAAGTTGTCCAAAGCTCTATATGTCCTAAAACAGGCTCCTCAGGCTTGGTTCTCTAAGCTTAGCTCTGCTCTACTTGGATGGGGTTTTATCTACTCCAAAGCTGACAATTCCCTTTTTACTCTTCATTCAGCATATCATATTCTCTACCTCTTGATTTATGTCGATGATATCATCGTTACATGCAATAGTTATAAAGTTGTTGACAGTTTCATCAAGATTTTACACACTCGGTTTGATCTTCGTGACCTTGAAAAACTTCATTACTTTCTCAGTATTGAAGTTACATACAACTAAGGACAACTTCACTTGTGCCAACATAAGTATATCAGGGACCTTTTACTACACACAGACATGTTGGAGTGTAAGGCTGCTCCAACTCTAGGCTCGGTCAGTAAACCCCTCTCTCAATTTGATGGAACACCTCTCGTTGACCCTACTGAGTACAAACGTGTTGTAGGCTCTCTTCAATACATCACCATGACTCACCCTGATATTAACCTTGCGGTCAACAAGGCTTGTCAATTTATGCACACTCCGTCCACATTTCACTGGCTTTTGTTTAACCCAAAACGACATCCATTAAGCGGTGGTTGTGGTATAGTTCAGGTGGTCGATTACACAAGGAGGCAAAGAATTAAAGTTAATCAATAAATAAAGTTTAGAGATAAATAATATGAGGAAAATATAACAAGTGATATTTTTGTTGTTTTTGAGATTTAAAGATTAGAGATCAAGATAAACTAAAGTGTGATGTAACAATAGGTATGATTCCTATGGTCGACTCTTGCAAAGTCACAATAACATTCATCATAATATACATTGGGAACCTCGTAACTTTCTCTTTCAAACTTAGTTTCTAAGACCTCAAGTTCTCGGTACTCTCTTACACTAAGTTTGTGTGCACCTCTAAAACGGCTAGTACCCTCAGTAACACTAGAATTATGATTGTTTCTGAATGAAGAATAATACATTGGAAAATACATCTCGAAACATTTCTTTTCTTCTTCATTCATTATGTTTTTTAATTTGTCTTTTTCTTTTGTGATTTTTTTATTTTTGATTTTTTTTATATATATTTTTTGTTTCACTTGTTTCCAGGTCGATTTGAGGTTTTTAGAACAGTCCCACTTAAGACCCACACTTTATCTAGAGCTCCCCGAGGTTCATAGATAATTGTGGAGGGGTCATAATTCATAAAAACGGTCTTCTTACAACCAATACTTACTAGAACTACCCGGTGTTACTAAGCAAGCATGGATGGAACTTTACTCAAATTGGCCTTTAAGCAAAAACTGCTTTTGTTGACAAAACAAGCTTTGTTTTTATTATTTTATTATTATTATTTTGTATTTTATGATTTTTTTTAAGATTTAAAACCTAAAATTAAAAAAAAAACTAATAACAAAAAAAAATAAAGATACAAATCTAACAATAGAAAATAAAAAATATATATTTAAACAAAAGAAATAAGATGCTCACAAAACCGAAAAAGAAATTTTAGGAAAAGAAAAACACTAATAAATTCTAAGAAAGTAACATTTTTTTTTCAAGGATGAGGAAAGACTAACTAAGTAACCAAAAAAAAATTAAAGTAATCCTACAAACATATAAAAAAATAGCACAAAAGTAAGATAGAGAAAAAAATGTAACAAATCCTAAACACAAATAATTAAAATAAAAAAAATAAATGAAAACTAAACTAGCAAAAGATAAGCATCCAATTTTTTTTTTTTAAGTTTTTTTTGTACAACAATAATAAATAAAAAGAGAGAAAAAAATAACAAAAGGAACAATAACAAATCCTAGAAAAGAAAGGATAACAAATTTTTTTATATTTTTTTTAGCACAACAATGACATAAAAAAAACTAACAAAAAAAAGGAACAACAACAAAAAATGATAGTAACTTTTTTTTAAAAAAAAAAAAGAAAGAAGAAACAATAGTAAATAAGGGAGATTTAAAAAAAAAATAATTTCTAGAGAAATATACACACAAAAAAATGATAGAATTACTTACCTCTTTTGCAAAATTTATTGAAAAACTTTTTTTTTTCACTATTACCTCCCCGGCAACAGTGCCAAAATTTGTTTGACGCCCAAAACGTGCATCCACTAAGCAGTGGTTGTAGTATAGATCGGGCGGTTGATTCTACAACGAGGCGAAGAATTAAAGTTAATCAATAAATAAAGTTTAGAGATAAATAATATGAGGAAAATAAAATAAGTGATATTTTTGTTATTTTTTAGATTTAAAGATTAGAGATAAAGATAGACTAAAGTGTGATGTAACAAGTATGAAAGAGCAAGAGTCACCAATATGCATACTTATTTATTTTGATCTTTGATTCACAAAAATTACATAAATGGATAGTTCACATCCCAACTATTCATTTGGAAGATTTAACATTGAAGCATAAATATATTTCACAAAATGTATTATAGTGATTACTATTTTTTACCATGGAAGGATGAGATAAATTTTATGAGAAATCTAAAAATAACATTATACCATTGGCAATAATGCAATAAAAGATTGGACATAAAACCTAACACAAATATTACTTTTACTATTTATAAAGTGCATAGAAAGAGCATGAATAATTCTATATAGATTTAGCAAAAGCAAATATACATGAATGAGATGAAGAAAATGATAAAGATATTATCTATATTATTTTCACTAATTTGATTATACATAGAAAGTGTTTGACAAAATCTATATACTATTAGTAAACATAAATAAAG
The DNA here is from genome assembly GCF_963169125.1 of Humulus lupulus. Lineage (NCBI taxonomy): Eukaryota > Viridiplantae > Streptophyta > Magnoliopsida > Rosales > Cannabaceae > Humulus > Humulus lupulus. The sequence goes on from NC_084797.1 coordinate 30,396,900, forward strand.
ACAACAAGTTGAAGAAATAAAGATAAAAGAAAATAAATCACTCAAATATATAAACTTTAAGCACATGGTGAATAAAAAATACCAAACAAAGTCATAGTGCATATAGGATCATCTTAACCTTCCTAAGAATGTTGGCCTATTATGCTAGACATTCTCATGAAATTCTAGAAAGAAAATATGAGATATGAGAATAAAATTTGGTAGAGTTTTGCTACCTAAAAATTACATGGTAAATGTGAAATGAGAGTCCCTATTTATAGCAAGGAGAAAATGACTAAAAAAAAATTAAACAACAAAATAGGGTTTACAAAATAAATCTGAAATATTAATAATAAAATATGATTTTGAAAAATTAAATCTTACTATTAATATTAATCTAGCTATTTTTGTGAATGGTCATTTTGCCATTTTTCTAAAATATTACAAAATATGAGCTTTAAAGCTCAAAAAGGAAAGGTGCAATGCCCAAAATGCATAGGAGAGTGGGCTGGTGGCACTATGGTAGTTGGTGGGTTTTTTTTTACTAATTCGCAGCCAATAATGGCATGCCACGTGGACAGTTGGCTGAAGGGAGAGGCAAGGCAACAGACGGGTCGGGTTGGGGCTCCAGGCGAGTCGCACAGGTCGCTCGCGGGTCAGGCGCTGGGTGGCTGAGACTAGTGGCATGAGGGAGAAGCGCCACTTGGCGCGCTGAGCTGAAAGGAAACCAGGCAGGCCTGGGGTGCTATTGGGCTTCCTTCTTGGGCTTGGATTTCAAAAATACCATTTTTTTCAATTCTTTTTCAGCTTGAAATCTTTATTTCTTCTTTCTATGCCAAAATGCAAATTTAATTCCTACAAAATAACAATAAATTAAATCATAATAAAAAAATTCATTTATAAAATAAATCATATTAATTCCATGAAAATATTAATTAAAACTTAATTTATTTTTACTATTAAAATCAATAGATGTGTATTTTTCACCACTAATCAGCTTGCTGTGAAGAGAATTCTTCGATATCTTCGAGGTACTTAGCACTATGGCATCACCATGTCTGCTACTCTCTAGCTGCATCTATCCACCTTTACAGATGCAGATTGGGCCTCCATCCCCAACAACAGACGTAGTACCAGTGGGTTTTATGTTTTCCTTGGTAATTGCCTGATTTCCTGGTCATCCTCTAAGCAGAAGGTGGTCTCCCGTAGCAGTGTTGAATACGAGTACAGAGGTCTCGCCAATGTAGCAGCTAAATTGGCTTGGCTAAAACACCTCTTCTCTGAGCTCAAGCTTCACCTTGCTTCGATTCCAACAGTTTGGTGCAATAACATAAGTGCCACGCATCTTGCAGCAAATCCAATGTTCCACGTATGCACCAAACATATCGAGATTGACTTCTATTTTATTAGAGATATGGTGACCAGAAAAGAGATATCAGTGAATTTCGTCTCCTTTGAAGAAGAGTTTGCTGACATACTCACCAAACATCTCCTAAACACTCAGTTCCAGACTTTATGCAACAAATTGACTGTGCTCAATTGCCCCATCAATTTGAAGGGGGTGTTAACCATTGTAATTAGGAGAGTGTTATTAGTTAACTAATTCTGTTAATTAATTAGTTTGTTGTACCTATTTTCTTGCTTTTCCCGCTTCTATTTTCTTTTTATACTCTTGTATTCCTATCTCTATAAATAGAAGCTCAACTGATGTCTCTGATCACAATTTTTTGATCAACACCATTACTTTCTCTCTTTTCTCAATTCTTAACTTGATACACTATCATTATATAAACTAATTAAACTCACTCTATATGTGCTTGTTTGGTAATTAAGGTCTTATTAAAAATACAACAAAAGATGGGAAGATTGTTGTGGAAAAAATCTTCAGTTCTCTCAAGTAAGTCATATATGTAAGTGAAAAGTTGTTATATAAAAAATATTTGCAGGTCTACTCGAGTCCACACATGCCTAGCATATAAATATTGCCTACCATACTATTTTAGCAAAAAAAAAAACCTAATAATAATTGTAAGACACCTTCACTTACTTTTAAACATAAAGAGTGTCCCCATAACTTTGTTACTTCCTGTCTTGCCTATAAATGTTTTAGTAGAATTCATTGAAGACTTTTATCAAATACATGGCAATCACTCTAAAATACAATTAGGAAGTGTTTGGTATGAGGGTTTAGTTTGGTGGGAATGAGAATAGGAATATTAAATCTAACTCATGCTTTGTAAATTTATTTTTAATAGCTTGAGGGTTTGTGTTTCCCAGTAAGTCCTATTTTTTAGCTTGATTTAAGGGTAATCTTAACCCCTTTAAACACTTGAGTTTCACATTTCTTTAATCTAAACCCCCTCTAACTCTACTCCCACAAACTCAAACCTCATACCGAACACCTCCTAAGAGTATTTAATAACTTTGTTAGATATCTAAAACCATTCCCTAGAAAGAGATTTGAAAAATGAGCATTGTAAAATTAAAAGAAAAGCTCATAACATTAGAAATTTAAAACAGAAGATACCAAATGTGACCCTTTCAAAGAGGTTAAATAAACTTACCACATAAATAAATAATATTAAATCAAGTTTCAAATTATAATTAGGTAATTTGAATATGGATCATTGTTTAATTAATTAATTAATTAAAAGACAAATAAATAAAATGTTTTGAATTTGGCCCAATTGATATTTAAATTCTAGAAAAAGAGATTAGACCGAACTAGTTATGTGGGGCACCCAAGCTCTTTATTTTTAGTTTATTATTTTAATTAAACTAATTAAAATAAAGCTAATTTAGTTGCCTATATAAAGAATGTGATATCTAGGTTTTCAGTTCATTTTATTCTTTTGGTAAGTGAAAGAAAAATAAAACCTAAACATTCTTCTCCTTGTTTGGCAGCCCATCACACTCTCTTTCTCCCTCTGAAATTTTGTCTCGTGTGTTGAGAACTTGCCCACTCTTTAGTAGAGATAGGCACGAAAGACTTTGGTATCGTTCTAAGCAGTTTAGATTCTTGACTATTCCTAACTTTTATAAAGGACAAAATGATAGAGAATCTAAGGGAATGAGACATTGTTTCGCTACGCACTTTGTAATTATTTTATGTATTTATGAATTTATTCATATGTGAGCATGTTGTGGTGTTTTCTATTTTATATTATGTATATGAAAATAGGAAGCATGCATCTAGATGAGTATTTTGAGATCCTACAATTGACCTCAGAGCTAGGTTAATTGTCTATTTGTATAAATATGTTTGCTTGTGAATTTTTACATGTTTGATTGTTAACTGGATGGTTGCATATTTATAAGCATGTGTTAGTGTTGACCACGTTTTTGGCCAACGACGTGAGAACATCAAAAACGATAAAACCTTCAAGAGAAATTAAACGACACAGACAATCTTATAAAGAAAGTAAATAACACACGCAATTTTTATAGTGGTTCAGCCCCAATATGTTGGTAATAGCCTAATCCACTTAGAGTTGTGATTATAGATCTGTACTCAAGATCGAATGAAGCTGAGTCAACTGAGTTTCTTTAGTACAGATTACAAGAATACAAGAATACAAGAATTCTTTCAGATACAAGCACCTTCTCTCTCTAGAAAATTCAGACCCAAAATTTCCCAAAAAGTCCTTTTCTGATCCCACAAGCCATATATTTATAGGCTTAGGATCATACATCTGATATCCCCTAGAATCGGGATATTTTATTATATTTATTACATTTAAATTACAAAAATATTCAAAATGTAACAGAACACCAAATCTGTGGGAAGAATGAGAGATTCCTGCGTATGCCAAGACCGATTCTTGTTGAAGCTGTTTCTAGGAACCTTAACTTAGTCTGTTCTATCTAGTTGATGAACATCACCTTCTGGTCGGTCATTCCTCTACTGGGCAGTTATGCTCTTGACTGGGCAGTCATGCACACGACTGGTAGGACATGCACTTGGCTGGTAGGACATGCACTTGGTTGGTAGGACATACACTTAACTGGTAAGACATGCACTTCTCTGGTCTAACATGACACATCTCTGGTCTAACATGGCACATCTCTGATCTAGCATGACATTTCTCTGGTCTAACATGGCACATCTCTGGTCTATCATGACACTTCTCAAGCCAGTCAAAATTCTTCAATGGCCTACTCGGCTACTCCTAAGCCAAATCACTTTATCACAACTCTGAGGAGCCAATATATTTATTGACTTATTAATGTGTCTTTTACGGACCATGTACTGCCACTTGTCACCTCTATTGCCATGTCATCGATCTCCAATTTTTGGGGATAACAGTTAGGTTTTATGTATGTTAATTTGCTAAAAAATTGAGTGTTTAAAGTTTTTTTGTATGTTTGAGAATTTGTATGAGTTATACTATTTTGTATAAGACCGATAAAAATTATGTACAAAAAATGAATAGTAAAAATTACACAAAATTTATTTTCTTGAATTTTTTTCCTGAAACCCTACACACCCGAGCGCGCCACCCCGACACCCCTTCACATTTGTGCGTGTGCCTTTGTGCATTTGTTTTGGGCAATTACCTTTTTTGTGCTATTAGGGTTTGTTTTGGGCCGTTACGTTTTTTATGCTATTAGGGTTTGTTTTAGGCAATTACCTTTTTTTTGTGCTATTAGGGTTTATTACCAGTTTTAATTTTTGACCTAATTGGATTTTGTTGAAAAAGAAATCGGTAATTAATTTTATGTTAAAACAAGCAGATTTAATTAATTAATTATAATTTTGCTTAATAAATTCTTGGGGGGTAAGATATACTTTTTATAACATACTCAAGTAAACTTATTATAACATAAATCATTAATTGTTATCTTCAAAATAAGAGTAACTAAGATTGAGACTCAAATAGTCGACATGCTCTAAAGTTAAATTATAGCAATAACACCATTTGGCTAAAAAGCTGAAAATAAATTATTTTTTAAAAAATAAAAAGTTAAAAAAAATCATATTCCGTGTAATTTCTATTAAAAAAATAAAATTCAATGGTCATCTCGCCATTTTCATCCCAAACATTGAACTAAAAAACAAAAGGGAAATTTCATACTTTATGCATAATAATACACACTAATTCCAAAATATGACAAAATTGTGTGGCATCACAAAAACATGCTTTTTATAAACATTTTAAATAATGTTTTGTTATTTTTTTATTTTATATGTATTTTAATTAATTCTAGATTTTAGTTTTTGTATTTATATTATTTTAATATTTAAAATGTTTTATATTTATTTTCTATTTTAAATTAAAATTTTAAAAATATTATGAATTAGGCCAATTAGGAGATGCCAGGTGTATACTCGGTTAGATTTTACCTGAGCTATTATGGTGGATACCGACGAAGACCAACGGAAATCGACATTAGGTACTTTTCCACAAACAAAAAAAAAAGTTAGGTACTAAATCACAAATTTTTAAAAAGAATGAGTACTTTTGCCACTAATATCCCAATGAGAAGTTTACATAAATATGGGAAAAATAAACATAGATCTTATGGGAAAAAAAATAATTATACAAAATATGGTAAGTTTTGAAAAAAAAAGTTTAGAATATGGTAATTCCATGGAATATAAAAAATAGATTACTATAATCACAAATGCACAAAACCCTCTCCCACTTTCTTCTTTCTCTCCCTTATGATATCTCTCTCTCATTTCTCATTTCTTCCTCTCTTCTCCCCCATTTGGTTCTCTCATCTCAGCCCTCCACCGACGGTGCTACCTCCGCCCTCGACGATGACGACGCACCTCCGCCCCAACTCCTGACGGCGACGTACCTCCGCCCCTCTGGTTCTTCTTCTTCTCTAGTTTTATTTATAGAATATTTGTTATTCTTCTTCTTTTTCACATCTGGTTTTGTCATTTCAAATATGATTTTGCACTTCATATTTAATTTTTTCCTTCTAAACGTAACTGTAACCGGTTACAGTCACGATCTGTTCTGATTTCTGGGTTTTTTTTCTTCAGATCTGTTTAAGTAACCAGGTACAATGATGTCTGATTCTTTTTGTTAATTTATGATTTTTTTTTAGATCTACCTGTAACCATTTACAATAACGATTAGTTTAGATTTGTTTGCTTAAATCTGATTTTGTTTTCACACCTGACTAAGTAAACAAGTTTCATAACAATTGGTTTTTTAGATCTGAATCGGTAACCAGTTACGATTGTGACTAGTTTGGCTTTTTTGTTTGTGATCCTATTTGTTTCCAAGTCTGGCAAAGTAACCGGTTACCATCGCAACTGATTTTTTTTCATATCTATTTTGTTTTTTGGACATAGCTGTACCCAGTTACCTTCACGATCAATTTAGTTTATTTTTTTCATATTCGTTTTTTTTTTCAAATCTCACTAAGTAACCAATTACAATTCAATTGATATTTTGATAAAGGTACTGTTGACGCGGTTCTTCGCCAACAGGTAATTAAGAAAATAAGAGGAAGGGATTAGTGCTTATGTTGAACCGAAATAGATGAATGATCTTTTGAGAATGGGCTGGTGACACACATACGTTTTTAGGTGGTTCAAAGGTTAAAATCCTTTTACTCCACCAGTCAATATTATTGCTATATGCTTGGTATTCTTTTACAGAGTATTTCTTACACCATAGAATCCAACCCTTTGTAACTCCCAGGGTCCCCATATTTATAGGAGAAGGCACCTGGGAGTTGGTAAGAAGGTCATCCCGTGACCTTTTTACCTATCATGTCAACCCTGTGACATTCATGATTAATTCCTAAACCTGACACATAAGTGTGGTCAAATCAATAGGTAAGGGGGATAATGGGCCGCATGGCCCAACCCAGTCGTGGGTGTCTGAATATGCACGTTCACGCTGCGTGTCCGAGAAGTCAGGGATATATCAGACACGTGATGTCTGATATGTGCACGTTTACCTTGCGTGGTTGACTTTATAAGGGGTCATAGCTTCCAACTCTAGCTCGTACCACGAGCTGAATGCTTCCCTCGACCTGTGACCTTCAGAGTCCAACTCAGTCTAACCTTGGAAAACCCTTAGGCTACCTCGAGCTGAGGAGGTAGGATCTTTCGATGGCAGCTCCGGTCTGTGGGGATGTCCACGTGGCTGATATAGTTTAGGCCGTATCTCAGCTCGCTAATAGCCCGTGGGAAAATCAGGGCGTACATTTGCCCCCAAGCCCCTGCTCGTGGCACACAACGTCGCATAGGGCCACAGTAGGGGCTTTTAGGCTTCCCCATGAACTCTTCATATTCCATATTTTACGCAGGCGCCGAATACGTGGAACATCCTGGTTGGTGACGGTACGTCTTCCGAGAACCGCATTTAATGGCCTAGCCTATACTCAGCTGTCGTTTCGTTTTTCGAGTGGAGAGCCTTGGATCCCACATCAGGGCAATCCAACGGCCCTCCTCACGTGGCCTTTCACGTATATAAAAGGGGTGACCACCTTACGCATGGGCCACCCGTTCATTTGAAATTTTTCAGAAATTTTCTTCTTCTTCTCTCTTCATTTTCAAAAGAAAAACCCTCTTCTTTCCGACCGCCATTCCTAACGCTCAAGAAGTTCAGGTGCAAGGGTTCCTTTGAAGCTTTGGAACCAACTACTCCGACGAAGCCCCTACCTAGGTGATCCCTTCATCCTCTTCTCAACCAACACATACTGTAAGTCTCCTGACTGTGCATGTTTTGAAACTATTTTTCACTGTAGCTTAGGTAAATATTTACTGTAGCCACATGCAAGGTTTTGTTAGTTTTTTGTGGGCATGAAGGGTGAAAGCCTTTTAGGTTAGGGTATCTTTGCAGTAGAGAACCATTTAGGAGCATGGTTTATAGGGTGCGTTTTCTGGGGAAAATTTCTGGGTAGGATTTTTGGGATGCTGGTTTAAAGTATTCAGTATTTTGGGTGCAAAACCGGGTAGCTTAGGGGACACGCTTCACAGGCGGTTTTGCCTCTCTTGCCTACTGAAACTTTCCTTCCAAGGAAAATTCTATCCTGACCCTCCTGACACACGAATTCCGAGTAATCGGGGATCTGTTGGGAGCACAGGCACGTGTTCATAGAACCGCGTGGTCTCACTCTCCACGGGCTGGGCTTACCTCAGCTCGTGTCAAGGAAACACATTCAGATTCTTCTCCATTTTTAGGTCGCCTTTTTCTAAAATTTCTTCTTTTTGTTCGCTAGGCGACCAGATGGGACCCAAGAGGAACGCTCCCAAGAAGTCCGTAGGCAGCTCGTCCTCCCAACAAGACAAGGGAAAGGAGGTGATGGCTGAATCCCCGATTCCCAACTTCGGGCCAGCAGTGGAACGGGAGCTCGAGGTGGCCCCCGACGCGTTCTTTGAGGCGGAGAGGATCGTCTCAAAGATTACTGACCAGGCGAGGGTAAACAAAATATTCCTCTCCCATAACATCGAGCTGGGGAGAGGATTCGTAATTGCCCGACCTCCCACAGAAGGCGAGCGGAGCTGCGCGCCGCTTGATGAGGCGTTCTCGGCCTGGAGCGACGAACATTTCAAGGCGGGGGCCTTCCTCCCGTTAGACCAGCACTTCGCTGATTTCCTCAATTACGTGAGGTTGGCCCCCTTCCAGCTCCCCCCCAATTCATACCGTTTGTTGGCGGGGTTAAGATACTTGTTCTTGAAACAGGAGTGGGAGGTCCCCACTCCTGCGGACATCCTGTATTTCTTCTGCCTCAAGGCCAGCCCGGAGCAGCGGGGGCGAGGTGACGGGTTTTATTACTTAATCCGGTTCCCCAACACGACTGCGGTCATCGAGCTGCCCAGCCACCCCAACGACTTCAAAGATCAATTCTTTATGTCGACGGGATTCCGAAACTGTGAGCTGCACTACTTCAATCGTCCTCGTAAGTGCCTTTCAACTTTAGCTCGTTAGTTAAGTATCAGTTAGCTTTCCCTATATCCATTTTTGACTTAGGATAATTCTGCAGCTATCTTCGCGAGGACAGAGAAGTCTGTGACCCTCGGGAGCCAGTACGAGACACTGGCGGGCTTGCCCCCCAGTGAAAAGGACTATTGTCAGCTCGTGACAGACGAGATGATGCTGGCCTGTAAGCTGTTCTCCCCATGCCAGACTCTGAACCTGAGGAGGCCCCGAGCGCTTCCCCCAACTCGCGATACTAGGCCTATCATCGTGGAGGAAGCCGTGGGGGATGAAGATGAGGAGGACGAAGTGCCTCTCGTGAGGATGAGGAAGCGGGCGCTGGAGGTCGCCCAAAGAACGGAGGAGGAGAGGATCCGGTCCGGAGCAGCCGCAGGTCCCTCTGGCCAAGGTAACCCATACATGTTTAGGAACTTAGATAGGGCCACGGCCGACCCCCGGCTAGCTAGGTACAATCCCAAACAGATCGTCCAACGCCATCGAAGTGACCCAGACTTAGAAGAAACCCTGCTCTACTGCGTCGACCAGCTCGTGTTGGATTACGAAAGTAGTCATCCTAGGGGTACCATAGTTGTAGACAACACCCTAGCCTTTAGGTCGGTCCTATTCGAGGAGTATGGGACTAACCTTCGTTCATGGCCATCACTCCGGGAAGGCACTGTAGCTCCGGGTCTTAGGCAATATGTAGAAGTGTCTAGTCCTGAGACAGCCTCGGATCCGGAACCTGCGCCAGCTCGAGAAGTAATTGCCTTAGATTCCCCTGTGGAAGCTTAGGGGCCGATGGTCGTAATCATAGATTCTTCTTCTAGCTCGGGGGGTAGGATTCCCTTTAGTATATATACATACTTGAATTTTGCTTTTTTCCCCTTTGTTTTTGCATGACTGTTAACTTGTGTACTAACCATGTCTTTGTTTTGACAGAAGAGATGTCTCAGCCCGGAGGAAAGAACCTGCGATCTGTGTTCGCCGGGGGGAACTCCTCAGCCGGGGCCTCTGGGCCCAAAATGAAAAAGCTCTGGACGTTGAAGAAAGTCGCCGAAGCCCCAACCAAGTCTCCTGCAAAGGAGAAAAAGCAGCCCCCAGCTGCCCAGGTCGATGAAACTATTCCTCCTGCTGCAAGGGGAGCATGCCCCCACCCCCTCTGCGAGCTCTGGCCTTCGTCCGGGACACAAGAGCGGAGCTCAGGGCTTCGGCGATTGCGCCTCTCGAGGTGCGAATCCCAGTGGACCCCCAGGACCTAGAGAAAATTCCAAACGCCTTTCGGGGGACGGTGTATGAGACGGTAAACTACGCTGTCAGCCACTTCTACAAATTCAACGAGAGGGAGCTCAGAGCCATCGAAACAAGGAGCCCGGTGGGCGTGCTGGAATCTTCATTGGGCATGGCCCTAACGGTAAGCTGACCTCACCCTTTTATGGTTTTTGATTATCATGCCTTGCCCTGTTTTTCCTTTCTCCCTTCTCTTTTTTTTTTCTAAGGCAGTTGTCTCTCCGTTTTTGCAGAGCGCCCTGGCCCTTCACCGGAACATAGCCCAGACCAAGGCCCAGCTCGAGGAGATGAGGAGAGAGCACCAGGCGGTTATGGCCACTCACCAAACTTCCCTGCAGACAGCAAAGGATGCCCTGGCGCCCGCGCAGGCAAGCTGGAAGAGGCCCGTCCCAAGCTTCAGGAGGTCGAGGCAACCAAAGCCACCCTTGCCGCCGCTCAGGCAGAGCTAGACACTGCGAGGGCTGGGGCCGAGGAGGCCAAGGCCACCCTGGAAGCCGAGAAGGTAGCTTCAGTCACCGCCATGGAGGACATGTTATACCATTGTTGGGCCTACAACCCGGACGGCGACTTCTCCTTCTTGGGAGCAGATGTCTGGTAGCCCTTGCTGGAGGGGTTTAAAGCTCGCCTCGAGAAAGAAGCTCCTTCCGAGACCGGGGAAGTCTCCGGCGCAGTTGAGCAGGGTGAGACGGCGACCTCCACGGGGCAACCTGGCGGAGCTTAGGGGCCTTCCTTTAATATTCTCAAATTTTTTTGTGTAACTTTTGCATGAGGTGTTTCCACCTCGAGACAATATAATTATCAATTTTATTATTAATTGACTTATTTCCTTGTGTCTTTATGCACTTTAGTTACTATTTTGAAAAACTTAGTTCGCGTTAATTTTTATCAATATCTCGTGCTTTTTAAGAGAAAACAACAATCAATCAATTTAAATTAACTTCTAAGTTTTATGACCTGGTTATATCCAGGAACTTAATTTGAAAACTTAGTTCGTGTTAACTTTTATCAATATCTCGTGCTCTTTAAGAAAAACAACGATCAATTGATTTAAATTAACTTCTAAGTTTTATGACCTGGTTATATCCAGGAACTTAACTTGAAAACTTAGTTCGTGTTAACTTTTATCAATATCTCATGCTTTTTAAGAAAAACAACGATCAATCGATTTAAATTAACTTCTAAGTTTTATGACCTGGTTATGTCCAGGAACTTAATTTGAAAACTTAGTTCGTGTTAACTTTTATCAATATCTCGTGCTTTTTAAGAAAAACAACGATCAATCGATTTAAATTAACTTCTAAGTTTTATGACCTGGTTATGTCCAGGAACTTAATTTGAAAACTTAGTTCGTGTTAACTTTTATCAATATCTCGTGCTTTTTAAGAAAAACAACGATCAATCGATTTAAATTAACTTCTAAGTTTTATGACCTGGTTGAATCCAGGATAGGACTTAGTTCGCGTTAATTTTTATCAATATCTCATGTCTTTTAAGAAAGACAACGATCAATCGATTTGAATTAACTTCTAAGTCTTTAAGGCGACCTGGTTATATCCAGGTATCATATGCCCCCCAAGTAACTGGGAAAGGGTCTTTCGTGGTTACTTTAGATTACACTTGTAAATATGTACAATCATAAACGAAAAGTTAATTCTTATTGCGTAATACATAAAAAATGACCTTTTAGGCCTTACAAGGGAATCATTGATAATATCTCTTCAAATGGATGGCGTTCCAAGTTCGTGGGACTGCCCCTCCATCTAGCCGAGCTAGTTTGTAAGTTCCCTCTTTAATGACCTCGATGACTTGATATGGTCCTTCCCAGTTCGGTCTCAATACTCCATCTTTGGGATCCTTACCGGCTAAGAAAACCCTCCTGAGGACCAGGTCGCCAACGCTAAAGGCGCGCTTTTTGACTTTTGAGTTGAAATAGCGAGTGATTTTTTGCTGGTAATGTGCGAGCTGGAGTTGCGAATCTTCTCGTCTTTCATCAACCAAGTCAAGGGAAGTGCAAAGTAGCTCGTGGTTGTGGTCCTGGTCATATGCTTGGACCTTATGCGAAAGTACCTTAATCTCCACAGGGAGGACTGCCTCACTCCCAAAGGTCAGTGAGAAAGGAGTATGACCCGTAGGAGTCCGATGCGAGGTCCGGTATGCCCAGAGAACCTGGGGGAGCTGTTTCGGCCAGACCCCCTTCGCCTCGTCCAGTCTCTTCTTGAGGCTTGCCTTTAACGTCTTGTTGGCAGCCTCGACCTGACCATTCGCCTGAGGATAGGCCACGGAGGAGAAAATTTTCACGATTCCGTACCTTTCGCAAAACTCGGTGAATAGGTTGCTGTCGAACTGAGTCCCATTGTCGGAAACGATTTTCTTGGGCAGCCCGAATCAGCAGATAATGCTCTTAACCACGAAGTCGAGGAATTTTTTGGAAGTTATCGTTTCCAAAGGTTTTGCCTCAGCCCACTTCGTAAAGTAGTCGATGGCCACCACGGCGTGACGGACCCCGCCTTTTCCAGTAGAGAGGGTGCCAACCAAGTCGATCCCCCAAACTGCAAACGGCCATGGGGACGAGATCATCTTCAGCTCGACTGGGGGAGCTCAGGCAACTGTGGCGAATCTCTGGCACTTGTCGCACTTCTTGACATATGAGATCGAATCCCTGGACAGAGTGGGCCAGTAATATCCTTGCCTCAGGACCTTTAGGGCCAAGCTTTGCCTCCCAGTGTGATCTCCGCAAAAACCCTCGTGCACTTCCTACAGGATGGCCTTTGCTTCGCCTGGAAGAACACATCGTAGGAGAGGTAGGGAGTGTCCACGTCGGTACAGTATCCCATCCACCATCGTATACCTGGGAGCCTGATACAGCACTCGCCGCGCATCATTACGTCCCTCAGGTAGTTTACCCTCGATGAGATACTTAAGGATGGGGGTCATCCAGGTCGGCCTAGCGTCGATCATCTTGACCTCCGTCCTTACTTCTTCTATACTTGGTTTCTCCAAGAATTCTATCGGCACTAACCCCAAGGTCTCCGTCTCCCCAGAGGTGGCGAGCTTGGCAAGAGCGTCTGCGTTAGCGTTCTGCTCCCGCGGTATCTGCTCGATTGAGCCTCACCCAAATGCGGGCAGCTCGACTTTTACCTTTGCCAGGTAGGCAGCCATCTTGGGTCCTCGTGCTTCATATTCGCCCAGAACTTGGTTTACCATGAGCTGCGAATCACTGAAACACTGAACGAAGCTCGCCTTCAGCTCCTGGGCTATCCTCAGCCCGGACAGCAAGGCTTCGTATTCGGCCTCGTTATTGGAGGCCTTGAATCCGAATCTCAGCACCGAGTGGAATCTATGTCCCTCAGGGGATATCAAAATGATTCCAGCTCCGGAGCCGTTCTCGTTGGATGAACCATCCACGAAGATCCTCCACGACACCTGGGCCGAGGTGACCTGGGGTAAGTCTTCTGCAGGATCCTCCCGGAACCCTGTGCACTCCGCCACAAAATCGGCCAGGGCCTGACTTTTTATAGCAGCTCGTGGGGTGTACAAAATCTTGAACTGACTGAGTTCGATAGCCCACTTTAACAGATGTCCCGATGCTTCAGGTTTTATCAAAACCTGCCTTAAAGGCTGATCAGTCATGACGTGTATTGAGTGGGACTGGAAGTACGGCCTGAGCTTTCGAGAGGCCGTGATAAGGCAGAATGCCAATTTCTCCATCAACGGGCACTGGGATTCAGCTCTGAGAAGTCTCTTGCTGATGTAATAGACAGGTCTCTGAACCCGGTCTTCTTCTCAGACCAGTACGACACTAGCTGCATCCTCTGTGACAGCTAGGTAGAGAAAAAGAGGCTCTCCTGCTTTTGGTTTGGATAATACGGGTGGCTCGGCCAGATGTGCCTTCAGGTCGAGGAAAGCGCTTTCACACTCTTCGTCCATTCGAACTTCTTATTTCCTCGGAGCAGGTTGTAGAATGACAAGCACTTATCGGTGGATTTTGAAATAAACCGGTTGAGGGCTGCCACCCTTCCTGTCAGGCCTTGGACATCTTTGCGTGACCTGGGTGAGGGAAGCTCGAGCAATGATCTGATCTTGTCGGGGTTTGCCTCGATTCCTCAGGTATTGACGATGAAACCCAGGAACTTTCCTGATGCGACTCCAAAAGTGCACTTCTGTGGATTAAGCCTCATGCCATACTCCCGTAGGATCTTGAAGCATTCTTCCAGGTCGGGAACGTGGTTATCGGCAGTCTTTCACTTGACTAGCATGTCATCAACGTACACTTCCATGTTCTTCCCGATCTGGTTTGTGAACATTCTATTTACTAACCTTTGGTACGTAGCACCGGCGTTCTTCAGCCCGAAAGGCATGACCTTGTAACAATAAATGTTAGTCGGGGTCATGAAGCTGGTGTGCTCCTGGTTCGCCGGACTCATGGCGATCTGATTGTAGCCTGAGTACGCATCCATAAAGGACATGAGCTCGTGCCCCGCCGTGGCATCCACCAATTGGTCAATCCTCGGCAATGGAAAACAATCCTTGGGGTAGGCTTTATTTAGGTCGGAGAAGTCGATGCAGGTCCGCCACTTCTCGTTGGGCTTCGGAACCAGCACGGGGTTGGCGACCCAAATCGAAAACTTGGCTTCACGGATAAAGCCGCATTTCTTGAGCGGCTACTTCTTCTTCTAAGGCTTCAGCCCGGGTTGTTCCAAGGCGCCTCTACTTCTGGGCCTTTGAAGGAACGCTTTTATCCAGATGAAGGGTGTGCATGATGACACTCAGGCTGATTCCCACCATGTCCTCGTGTGACCACGCAAACACATGCAGGTTGTCCTGCAGAAATTTAGTCAGCTCCGCCTTCCTCTCGCTAGAGAGGTTTTTCCCGAGCCTGACCATCCGTGAAGGGTTCTGCGGATCGATGCTTACTTCCTCGAGCTCCTCAATAGCCTGGAGCTCGGACCTATCCTCACCTACTCGGGGGTCAATATCCTCACTTAAGACGATATTTTTCCCTTCGGCGCTCTGAGGATTTTCAATCTTAGGATCAACTAAGGGTTCCTGAGATTCCTCTCCACCACCTTGGATGGCCATTGCTAGTTTCCCGGGTTTCGATTTTCCCTTCATGGAAATGCTGTAGCATTCCCTGGCAGCGAGCTGATCGCCACAGACAGTGCATATTCCCGTGGAAGTAGGGAATTTCATCGCGAGGTGGCGAATGGAAGTGACTGCCTCAAAGGCTATGAGCGTGGGTCGTCCCAAAATTGCGTTGTACGCAGCGAGCAGTCGACGACCACGAACTCGAGGAGTTTGGAGATTGTCCGAGGTCCTTCTCCTAGGGTGATCACCAGCTCGATAGTCCCTATAGCCGCTGAACCTTCTCCCGAAAAACCATACAGCATCATGGAGGTCGCCCTCAGCTCGGCGACAATCAAACCCATCTTCTCCAATGTTGACCGGAATAGGAGGTTTACCGAGCTCCCGTTGTCGATCAGCACCCTCCTAACCCTCTGATTAGCGAGCTGAACTGCTACGACCAGAGGGTCTTTGTGAGGGAACTGGACATGGCCCGCATCTTCTTCCGTAAAAATGATCGGTGGCCTCTCCAATCGCTGCTGCTTTGGCAGACGCTTCTCTGGGACGAACTCTACTCCATTATGCGCCTTGAGTTCGTTTACGTACCTCTTCTGGGCGTCCCTGCTCGTGCCAGCCATATGCGGACCTCCAGATATTGTGGATATCTCTCCTCCTATCACGGGAGGAGGGACGTCCTGATCTACCCGAGACCCGGGCTGACTGACCGGGGCTTCTGGAGCAGGTCGACTTGCTGGAACCCTGTTCCGCGCGTACTGAGCCAAGGGGCCGGCTCGGATGAGAGTCTCGATCTCATCTTTCAAATGCCTACAATCATCGATATTGTGGCCAACATCGTTGTGAAAACGGCAAAACTTGGAGGTGTCTCTTTTCCCCTTTTGGTGCTTCAACGGCTCTGGCCTCTTCTAGGGGAGGCGAGTAGAGTTAGCTAGGAAGATGTTCTCCCTAGAGTGGGTGAGCTCTGTATAAGTCACGTAGACGGGCTTAAACTTGTCTATGGACTTATTCTTCTTTGGGCCATGCTGGCTGCCCTCACCATTCCCCTTTCTTTTGCCTCCACTGAGTTGGTTGTTCCGTGTAACTTTTTGGGTCGCTGCCACGACCTCCGTCCCCACTCCAGCGGGCTGCTCGGGGGCCTGGCTGGTCCCTGCAGCTGAGGCTTCGGCCTCCTCCAAATTGATCAATTCCTGGGCCCTATTTAGGAACTCGTTCACCGAGCTAACTCCCTTCCTTTGTATATCTTTCCAGAGTTCCCCTCCGACGAGGATTCCAGTCCTCAGGGCCATGAGCTTGGAGCTGTCATCTGCGTCTCTGGCCCGAGCAGTGACGTTTGCGAACCTGCTCAGGTAGGCCTTCAGAGTTTCATCGGGCTACTGCCTCACGTTAGCCAGAGAGTCGGCCTTGATGCGGGCGGCCTGGGAGGCTCGGAATGCCCTTTTGAAATCAGCCGAGAAAGTTTTCCAGGAGCTGATTGACTATCTTTTGCTTTGCTTGAACCACTGCCTGGCTGGTCCAGTCAGTGCGGAAGGAAAGATTAGACACCTCAGCTCAGGGCCAATGTTGTGGGCCATCATCAGGGTGTTGAACATCCCCAAAAGATTCGACGGGTCTCCGTCTCCATTGAACTTGGACAGGTGCGGCATATGGAAACCGGGTGGGTAAGCCGTTGCTGCTATGCTGGGGGCGAAGAGCTCCATCTCGTCCCCCGAATGATATTCATCTTTCTCTTTCTCCGATAGGAGCTTCCTCATCAGCTCCTCCATCTAGGCCAGGCGCTCGAGGGTTTTGTCCTGATTTCCTTGGTTATTCCGGGGCTGTTCAACAGCTCCGGATCCATTATACATATTTGGTGGGTTATTGCCCCTCCTATCTTGAGATAGGTTATTTGGGGCATTCCCGCCGTTACGTACTTCGGACAGGGCTCCCCCTAAGCGAGCATGGTTGTCACCTCCTACTTGTTCCCCTCTATGAGAGTTAAGGCGATCTCGCAGGTCACCCCCCTGGGTGGTTTGAGGACTTTGTGCCGAACTCAAACGCTGACGCAGGTCTCCGCCAAAAAGGTCACTCCGGCGGCTGCCGGTCCAGAAGCTCCTGTTAGAGAGGCTCGGAGTCCGCCTTTGGCGGTGAGGATCCTGGCTTTCTCTCGGCGCCCTGCTACGTCGGGAAGGCCCTGCGGATGGCGGGTTTCTCCTGCTACTTCCGTAGGCTAGAATATCTCGAACGGGCCGAGGAGGAGATGGATATCTTATTGGAGAGGGAGGATGCCTGACCGGAGAGGCGATCCTGGTTCCGTCAGGGCGGATCAAGTTAGGTGGGGGCCTTTCGGCCCTGCCAACCTGCGGGTCCCGCGCTTGGTGATCTGGACGAGGCGCAGGACGGCTGGTGGGGACGGGCTGATGCTGCGAGCCCTCCCCGGATCTCCTTCTGGAATTTCCTCGAGCTCTCCTGGGCACGCTCGAGGCTGGTTGGGAGCTGGGAGTCGAAGTTCTGACCGAACGGTTGTACTGTTGTTGTTCGGCTCTAGGCATTTCTTCGAAGTTTGCCTCTCGATGGTGCGATGAGGGAATAGAGTTGGATGTCGGAGGTCTGTACGAGCGGCTACGCCTGGACCGATTACCCCGGCGGGACTTATGAGTCTCGCCTTGCCTCTTTCTGACGTTAGCGTCAGTTGTAAGAGGGGGTAGTCGGGCCAACACATCCTTGATCTGCTGATTAGTCGTTGCTAGCTGGCTCCTCAGCTGAGCATTCTCCATCTCCACCGTAGTGTAATAACCTGGGTTTGGATTAGGCGGCCGGGGCGCCGAACTTCCAGTGTCATCTTGGCGTACCGGCTGTTTGCCCGGCCGCTGTTGGACCTCAAGAATTTGTTCATCGGGGATGGCGATATGATGAGCCTCCTGCCCATCATGTTGCTCCGTCTCGTTACCGTGTCTGGATCGAGTGGTCACCATAGTTGGATGTTTGCGACAACACCAATCTAACTTGCTCTCAATGAAAGCACCAAACTGTTTACGCGGTTCTTCGCCAACAGATAATTAAGAAAATAAGAGGAAGGGATTAGTGCTTATGTTGAACCGAAATAGATGAATGATCTTTTGAGAATGGGCTGGTGACACACATACGTTTTTAGGTGGTTCAAAGGTTAAAATCCTTCTACTCCACCAGTCAATATTATTGCTATATGCTTGGTATTCTTTTACAGAGTATTTCTTACACCATAGAATCCAACCCTTTGTAACTCCCAGGGTCCCCATATTTATAGGAGAAGGCACCTGGGAGTTGGTAAGAAGGCTATCCCATGACCTTCTTACCTATCATGTCAACCCTGTGACATTCATGATTAATTCCTAAACCTGACACATAAGTGTGGTCAAATCAATAGGTAAGGGGGATAATGGGCCGCACGGCCCAACCCAGTCGTGGGTGTCTGAATACGCACGTTCACGCTGCGTGTCCGAGAAGTCAGGGATATATCAGACACGTGATGTCTGATATGTGCACGTTTACCTTGCGTGGTTGACTTTATAAGGGGTCATAGCTTCCAACTCTAGCTCGTACCACGAGCTAGATGCTTCCCTCGACCTGTGACCTTCAGAGTCCAACTTAGTCTAACCTTGGCGAACCCTTAGGCTACCTCAAGCTGAGGAGGTAGGATCTTTCGATGGCAGCTCCGGTCTGTGGGGATGTCCACGTGGCTGATACAGTTTAAGCCGTATCTCAACTCGCTAATAGCCCGTGGGAAAATCAGGGCGTACAGGTACATTACTAAAAAAATTCAAAATTATTTTTTTAGTTTTAACTAATTACTACAACACCACTTAGAAAATAAAACTGATTTTTGTTGTCATAACTAGTTACCACACATCACTACAAAAAAATTGACAGTGACACATGATTACTATCACAAAAAATTTTGTTTGATAGTAGTACCCAGTTACTACGGATAAAAATGTTGATTGAAGAAGATAAAATATGGAAGAAAAGAAGAAATGAGAATAAAAAGTATGGTGATGAATGTCTCATATTTACAAAGAATTTTTATAAAAAAAATATTTTATAAAATATGAATGATAAAAAATAATACAAATAAATTAAAATTATAAAAATAATCTCAAAACATATAAAAACTAACTACTAAAAATGTATAAATGATAAAATATGGTATATAAATAAAATTTTATATAGAAAAAAAAAATCCCATAAAAATGTAAACAAAAAAAAAAATCATAAAAAACTTAAGGACAAAAAATTGCCATATTTTTCAAAATTTAAGAATGAATTCCATATTTGGTGTAATTTCTTCACTCTCCATTTCTAAGGGATTTTTTCATAAATATGGCTTTTTAGCCATTAATATGCAAAAATATGTCATAAAAGGGAATACAAGTTTTAAAAATCCATAAAATAATACTTGTAAAAAAAAACCATATTTTTTAAAACTTAATTAAAAAAACCCATATAAAATGTAATTTTCACCATTTCTAATGCAAGGACTCACTATGATTTCTTTTGGCTGGGCTGGGCTGTGTTTTATTTACAAAAATACCATTGGCTGACAGAGTTTGTTTAGCGGCCCAATACTACAACGACCCACCTCAAAAACCAACTAGGTCTTCTAATATAGATATTTATATTTATATATATATAAATATATATATATATGTATATATTCGTTAGGGTTTTACTCGGCCGTCTGTGTTCTTCGCCATTATTTCCTTCGCCTTTGCCACTGGTTTCTGGTTGCAGAAGCAAAATTGTAAGAGGTATTGGCAATTGTTTATTTGTCTTATTTCAATATTCAGATATCAATTAGAATTTGTTGATTGGGTTTCGATCGTCAATTTTTTGGGCTTTTAATATAATTGAAATGCTTACCTTTGAGGATTGTGATGGTGTTCATGGTTTTTGGGGTGGTTTCTATTCTTAATTCCAATGTTCATTTCCCACATTTTTGTTTCTGAAACTTGAGATGTGTCTTCTTTTGAACATTTAAGAGACCCCTTTATGGTGTTCATGGTTTTTGAGGTGGTGTCTATTCTTAATTCCAATACCCATTTCCCACATATTTGTTTCTGAAACTTGAGATGTGTCTTCTTCTTTTTTTGGATATTTGAAGCATTCCTTTATGGTTTCTGCTGTAATTTTTAGAGTCTCCTGGATTAGTTAGGTAGGCGTTGCTTTTATTGTCGTAAAGTCTTGCATTGTCGCTTATCTTTTGAAAATACGCTTCCTTGTATTATATTATGAATTCAAATATTGCATATGATCAGTTTCAGGTTGCAGAAGTAAAATCGTAATAGGTACTTTCGATTTTGCTTCTGCAAACAGAACCTTATTGTTTAGTAAATTTTTGTTCAATGATAAGCTGAAATGAATTGATGGGAGTTGTTAGTAATTATAGCTTGATTGTATTGATCAAGGTAATGGCTCCTAAGCAGCCCAATACGGGCCTCTTTGTGGGTTTGAACAGAGGACATGTTGTGACCAAGAAGGAATTAGCTCCAAGGCCCTCTGACCGCAAAGGGGTAAGTCTATTATGTGTTATGCACAGTATGCTTATTTCTAGATTGTTAATGTTTTGAGGCCTTAACGTGTGAATCTTGATATTACATTTCATATGATGCCATTAAAATTATGTCAAGAGTATTTTTCAATTGGTTTTGTTTTCTGGTGTAGAAAACCAGTAAGAGGGTACATTTCGTCAGAAACTTGATTAGGGAAGTCGCTGGATTTGCACCATATGAGAAGAGGATTACTGAGCTTCTGAAAGTTGGAAAGGACAAGCGGGCTCTGAAAGTGGCGAAGAGGAAGCTTGGAACCCACAAGAGGGCGAAGAAGAAGCGTGAAGAGATGTCCAATGTTCTCCGCAAGATGAGGTAATTCCGAATGAACTTGATTAGTAGAATAATTGTGATTCTTCACTTGAGTAGGTTTATGATCTTCAAATAATCATTACACTAATAATATAATTCTGTTGTGGTTTTTCATCAAGTCATGTCAAGGGTTGTTAATGTTTTTTTATTGGCTTCCCAAAACTTGAATTTGTGACATGATTCAGTTGTGCATTATGTAGAGTAGTACGGATTGATTGTGGTTTTAATTCCTGTCTTATTTTCTTTTGTGATTTGCTTGCAGAGCTGGTGGAGGTGCTGAGAAGAAGAAATGAGAATTCTTTTTCTAGTTGTATTTGTGTTAGCCTTAGAATCCAAGTTCCTTTGAGATTTTGATCTTAGACGATACTTCATTTCAAATATTTGTTTGTTAAAGCGACATTAACTCTGGAAATTATGAAATGTGGCCTTTATTTTTGGTTTTATGATAGCGTTTTTTTTTTTGACAATTATGTTGTGTGGCCAAGTTTGGTCTACATGTTAGTTTTGAATTTAGACAATGTCTTTACTTTATCAATTGTGTCTCTAGTTAATGAACGTTTTAATGAGGCAGTTTAAACTTTAATTGGGTAATTTTTTGAGCTTGTACGATGATATATAGTGTGGATAAATTTTACCAAATCTTCGTATTATTGGACTATAGAAACAGTTACAATCAACATTGTAAAGCATATCTAAAGCTGATGCATCAGATTTATTTAAATCAAAACTATAATGGATATTTGGACAATTAATGTAACCATAAATCTGCTACTTTTTTCAATTAAGGATTTTCTAATGTTCAAAATTTGTTGGTATTCAGTTTGATGCTTTCTTTCCCAGTCTACAGTATTTTCAGCATTCATCTTTTTAAGTTCATCAATCATAGAGAATCACTTAAGATTAATTGTCTGAAACTATGTGCATTAGGTTGGCATTCTGAAACCAGAATTAGAGAAAACAAAGGCTGCTTTGGACATATAAAATGGCAAACTAAAACTGAAAGAAAAGTCCTTACAGCAGGGCTGCCTGAGTTATCCAGGCAATTAGAAGAAGCAGAAACTCGAGAGCGACATAATCGTAGGGTGAGACATATATGTTGGCCATGGCGAGTCCTCAAAACCAATGCAACTAACAATGTAAATAATAGAGTGCGAGATGTTCGGCGCATGATACCAGAAATGCAAGCATTTCTTCATTAAAATGTTTAATTCATATCGAGATCTTCAAATGTTTAGCTACCTTCTCTTCTTTTATTTATTTGTTCATTATTCATTTTTACCATTGTCTCATTCTCCTGTTAGTAACACAATTGCTTTATAGTAATTATCTCTACTAAAAAAAGGGAATCAGTACAAAATTTACTGCATGATAAACTCTTGGGCGAACTGAACATATAATGCATTAGATACATAAAAAATGTATAATTAGTTCAAACCAATTTTGCAACTACAGATTATACAATAAGTACATAGAGCAAGGTGATGGTTTCAAGGCAACTTTATATTACCTCGATCTCTTTTGTGACAAAGAAGATCCAATAAACTGATCAAAAGACAAAATACATACTTTTATTACATTCTCTTTTCAACTGGTTAATCAAAATGTTTTACAAATTCTTTCATAATGACCTTGATCTACATTAAAACAAAAACAAACATCAACTTAATAAGCAATTATAACTGTTATCCCCAAAAATAGAGATTGATGACGTGGCAAGCTTGACACTTGGAAATTTTTTTTGGGTCCCACTTGTTGGATTAAGTCTCGTGAGGGACTAAAAAATTTGCCTATATGTATACAAATATATAATTAAAAGAGCACACAACAATAACCATTACCTTAAATCTATTCAATTCCTCCCTATTATTAAGGAAAAGCACAAGGATAAAAAGATATTAGTTATAATAGTATTGTATTACTATTGTTATTAATTATCGATTAAAATTATATATATGTTTAATTATTTATTAATATTATCAAATTAAAAAAAGGACTATATAGTCAATTCAATAGATATTAATATTATTCTCTCACTTCTCACTCTCACGCCGCCTCACACATATACGGATTCCCTGTCATCTTTCTCAATTGAGACTTTCACATAAATTTTATGGATCCCTCTCTGCCGCTACTCACTCTCCCTCACTTGGCCGCCCACTACCTCTACCTGGGTCGATTTCCTCAGTCACACACTCGGCCTCTCCAAATCTCTAACTCCCTCTATATCTCTCTCACCACTCACCCCTCTCACGGTCTCGCCTCCCTCCCTCTCAGTCTCTATATAGTCGACAACTTCACGACGCCGGCAGCAAGGAAGGAGGTGAAGTGACACAAGTGGCATCTCTCATCTAATCGTCTCTGTCAAGTTCCACGACTCCACTATTTCTAGTGAATCACTGAGTCATTTCATCCTAAGCCGGTGCATCTCCATTCCTCAAGTTAAGTGGTATTAATCAAATCTTTATTTCTTGTTTATCTATCTCATCATATATTTATTTTGTTATTGCAAAATCAGATATTGTTTTTGAAAATCTGTTTTTAATAATTACCAAATTAATTGAATCAACAAGTTTAATTAAAATGCGAAATTTTTACAAGGTTCGGAAAGCCTTTCGGATAACCTACTCCTTGGGTACCATGCCCAGAGAATAAAACCAATTAGTAAAGAATCACAAGTACACAAATATTGACTTAAACAAAACAAGACTCCATCTTGAGATTTGTCGCAACTATGTTGTACTTCTATTCACAAATCTGGTTTTGGTTGAAACACTTAACCACTTAAATTTCCTTCAATGATTAGCGAGTGCTTGCTTCCTCCCGAAGCAAGGCTTGAAGAAGTCTCCTCCCGAAGACCTTAAGAGTTGTGTTCAAAATACAATCTATATCCAAAACATGAGTGTGATATAGACACACCAAAAAACTAAACACTCGGTTTATTACAAGATCACATGAACAAGGTGATCTTGTATAAAGACAAAGAACTCTAAAAAATATTACAATTCACTCAAAACAGTACACCAAAGAGTTCAACCATTCTCAAAGCCCTAGCATCCTATTTATAGAGACCATTTCATGCTAAGAAAGGTTGAGAGAGGATCCACAATAAATGCAAGAATATTTTAATTTACAGATTTTGTTATGACCGTCACAAAATCTGAGGGGACAACTTATACTTGTGTCATAACAGAATTTCCTAAAATAGAATAAGTGCAATAAACTCCCAAGGATATTATTTCCTGTAGTAAACAAACCTTGGACAGTAAGAAAAATATTACAAGAAAATCCAGAAATGAATTTAGTTAATCACAAAATATTTTTCTCATAAAAACAAGATATAAATTCAATTTTAAAGATATTGTGAAGATAAAAGAATGAATGAAGAATATTTGCAAATCCCACAAAATATTCCAAGGTAGTAAAACCAAATATCACAATATAAAAGAATTTAAATCAGTTTTTTTAAATAAAATAAGATATTTCCATAAATTTGTCAATTTAGGATTTTACAATTTCTCAATTTGGCAGTTTTATAGACAAGGCATATCTTTTTTTTTTTAAGAAAAACCTGCTAATTACATGTTAGTATTCAATCCAACAAACATGATTAAGAGACACACAAAGACTCCCCCTGTCAAACATAAACAGAGCGCACAAATAACGAGCAACCAACATAGTTCAACTAAAAAAGGAGATAACAAAAAAAAAATAAAGTACGCTCTCTCCCCCTCATTATCTAGAAAAAATGCCAAAGAAGAATAAAGAAACCAAGAGAAAGACACTTTTAGTGTTCGGTTACATTTATTAAAAGCATATAAAAATAAAGAGAGAGGAACTGAAACCGTGACAATTTGATCAAAAATCACAGATGCAGGATCAATAGATATACCTGTCCCAAATTTGAAAAGAAAGAAGGCCATGTCTTGAGTGATGGTTGAGGAGTGTGTGGTGGGAAGCCAATTTCTCATAGCAAATTTGAAAAGGACCGCATAAAAATGCATGAGGCCAGAGACTTTGAGTGAAGTGTTTGGTTCCCACACCATAGTTTGGCCAACCAATTCAGACATAACTTGATCTTTAGCAAATTCAATAGAATCATCATCGCCTATATGGATTAGATTGAGAACTCTAGCATTTTCAGCAGGGCTGAAATTATAACAATGCCCTCTGATACACCTTTTGAAACATAAAAGACTTAGGATCAAACAATTCATCATTCAAGTTTGTGTAGAATTCTTGTACCACCCGAGGAACATATCCATCAAAACAGATAAGGAGCGTAACCAACCCCGTTCTTCTATTGTTAGCAATACCCCAAAAACCCAACGAGGACCAAAAACATAATTTTTTTCACTAATGAAATCCCCATGCTAATATTTCATATTATTCTCATTACTATTAAAATAGTAATGAGTCCTTTAAGAGAACTATCTATTGGATCTCTCCCTGTTTGTGAATCTTGTCTAGAAAGCAAAATGACCAAGAGACATTTCTCTGCTAAAGGTTCAAGAGCCACAGAACCACTTCAGCTAGTACATACGGATGTTTGCAATCCACTTAATGTACAAGCAAGAGGAGGTTATGAATATTTCGTTACTTTCATTGACGATTATTCAAGATATGGTTACCTATACTTGATGCAAAGAAAATCTGAAACTTTTGGAAAGTTCAAAGAATTTCAAGCACAGGCTGAAAAGCAATTAGGTAAATCACTAAAAGCTCTTCGATCTAATTGAGGAGGAGAGTACTTGGATTGTGAATTCAAGGACCATTTGCGTGAGCATGGCATTCAATCCCAACTCACTACACCTGGAACGCCACAGCAAAATGGTGTTTCAGAAAGGCGGAATAGAGCGTTATTAGATATGGTTAGATCAATGATGAGTTTCTCATCATTACCACTGTCATTCTGGGGCTATGCGATTCAATGTGTTCTATACATATTGAATGATGTTCCATCTAAGTCTATCCAAAAGACACCCATAGAATTAAGGAATGGTTGTAAACCTAGTTTACACCATTTTTTGAATTTGGGGGTGTCCTGCACACGTGCTTAAAGGAAAGACCGAGAAGTTGGAAACACGCTCTGAAGTGTGCATGTTTGTGGGATATTCCAAAGAGACTACAGTTTGATTTTTCTATAGTCCAAAAGAAGATAAAAAATTTGTATTGACAAATGCAACTTTTCTTGAATATGACTATCTTAATAACCACAAATGTCGTAGTAAGGTTGTACTGGAGGAGATGGTCTCGAATGAAGTTGCAAAGTCACCAGCAATAACCAATGAAAAATGGCAAGAGAAACTGCTAGTTCTAGTCAGAATAGTAGAGAACTTCATCGTAGTGGGAGGGTTAGTAAGCAACCCACGCACTATGAACACGAAGTTCAAATGCTTGTGCCTGACACAAACAAAGATGATCCATTGACATTTAAAGATGCAATGAATGATTCTGACAAGGAAAAATGGCAAGAAGCCATGAACCAAGAAATGGAATTGATGTATTCCAATTCTGTCTGGGTTCTTGAAGATCCACCTGAGAATATCAAACCCATTGATTGCAAGTGGATATTCAAGAAGAAAAGAGGAGCGGGTGGGAAAGTAGAGACTTTCAAAGCAAGGCCTGTAGCCAAAGGTTACACACAAAAAGAAGGGGTTGACTATGAAGAAACATTTTCTCCTATAGCCATGCTAAAATCCATTCGTATACTCTTGTCCATAGCTACGTGCATGGATGACGAGATTTGGCAAATGGATGTCAGAAAAACTTTTCTGAATGGCTACCTTGATGAAACCATTTACATGTCTCAAGCAGAAGGGTTCAAATTAAAAAGATCAAGAGCAAAAGGTTTGCAAGCTTCTTAGGTCCATTCATGGACTCAAACAAGCTTCTAGATCTTGGAATCTCAGATTTGATGACACAAGTAAAACATTTGGTTGTTGAACAAAATGTTGACGAACCTTGTGTCTATAAACAAATCAAAGATGGTATAGTAGTATTCCTCGTTCTTTACATAGATGGTATATTACTGTTGGATATGACGTAACATCATTATCAAGGGTAAAGAACTGATTAGCTGAACAATTCCAAATGTAAGATTTAGGAGAAGCCAAGTATGTTCTGGGAATTAAGATTCTTAGAGAAAGATAGAACAAAACTTTGGCACTGTCTCAAGCAACTTATATTGATAAGGTACTAGAACGCTTTAATATGCAAAACTCCAAAAGGGTGATATGCCAACCCATTCTGGAGTATTCCTTTCCAAGGAGCAGTGTCCCAAAACACCCCAGGAAGAGGAAGACATGAGATAGTATCCCTATGCCTCAGCAGTAGGCAGTCTGATATACGCCATGTTGTGTACAAGACCTGACATTTGTTATGCAGTAGAGATAGTCAGTCGTTATCAATCCAATCCTGGATTGAGTCATTGGATTACAGTGAATAATATTCTCAAGTATCTTAGAAATACTAGAGATTATATGCTTGTATATTCAGGTGGAGACCTGAACCCCACTGGTTACACTGATTCTGATTTTCAATCAGACAGAGATAGTCAGAAATCGACTTCTGGATCAGTGTTTATTCTTGGAGGAGGAGCATTAGTCTGGCAATGTATTAAACAAACCAGCATTGCAGACTCCACCATGGAATCCAAGTATATAGCGGCTTGTGAAGCAGCTAAGGAGGCTTCGTGGCTCAAAAAGTTCTACTATGATCTGGAAGTTATACCAGAAGTGGAGAAACCACTTGTTCTTTATAGTGACAACAGTGGAGCAGTGGCTAATTCTAAAGAACCAAGAAGCCACAAGAGGGGAAAACATATAGAGCGCAAATACCACTTAGTCAGAGAAATCATACATAGAGGAGATGTGTCCATTCTGAAAATCGCATCAGAACACAACCTAGCAGACCCGTTCACGAAGACGCTTCCTACAAAGCAATTCGAGGGTCATGTACGTAATATGGGATTTAGAGAAATGCCCTACTTGCTTTAAGTACAAGTGGGAGATTCTTAGGAGTATGTCCTAAAAGCATGTAAAAGACATTTATTATTTCGATGAATAAATAAATACAATGGTTTATTATTGTTATATTTAGATTATTAAATTATTGTTTGAATAATTTTGTAAATATCAGAAAAATTCCATAGTCATTATTGAGGATGTGATCTTGTATTAGTAAGAGAGAATTAATATCACATGAATGAATAAAAATACTCAACAACAAAAAATTGAAGTTATTGAATTATTTAATTGGGATTGTAAGTACGGTTTGTTGAGTATCATGTTGTTACAAATAATCTAGATTCAGATTATTGATGTGGTAAGGCATCTCGGTAAAGGTGCTTTATATAATATGATTATATATGACATGGACCGATATGAATAAAAGTCTTTATCCAAAAACCATTTAATAATAAAGACTTGTAATTCATATCATAACTGATGATCATTTATAGATTAACCTAAATCCTGAGTGTTCATGAACTCTTGTTCATGTTTATTAAGTCTTTTGATTCATTCGTTAAGGTCTCTTCATAGAATGAGGCTAATGACTTTTGTTTTAGAGATTTAATATCATGGCTGGCTGGGAACATGTATCAACAATACGAAATCTAATCTTTCCTAATGGATCGTATATTAGTTCCCTTAAGGATTAATTCTGGAACTGAATGATTTTGAGCTCAAAACTATAATTAGATTATAGATTAATTATTCACTAGTGAATTAATGGTACTTATGGAATAAGAAGTAAATTAGAAAGGTAAAATGGTAATTGTTCCATTCTAATTTATGAACTAATTAATTAGAGGGTTGAACTATTGTAAGATAGTTATATCAATGGACATATTAGAATAAGATTTATGTAAAAGTATATCTATAATATAAAGAGTGCAATTCTGAATTTATAGTGGAGACATATCATAATTAATAAATCAACTATTATAATTAAAGAGTTTAATTATTTAGTTACAATTTATTGGAGCTTAATGTTATAGGTCCATGGTCCCCGAAATGGCTCAAACAAACACTGACAAAGGTAAATACAAAAATGGGCAAAATGACTTATTTGATAAGTAAAATATTTTTCTATGCACTAAACATAATTATTGTATAATTATGTGTAATTAATTAATTGAGAATTAATTAATTATTTGATTTAACAAAAATATAATTAATTTTGAATTAATTTATTTTTGGGATTATTGGTATTTAAATAATAAGAAAAAAATTGAGAAAAATCACATGCCTTCCTTGGCATGTGGTACACGTGTAGCACAGTGCTTAGTCACTGTGCTACACGCATAAGAAGCTCTTTGTAGTTTCTTGGTTCCACAATTTTAGTTATTTAAATATTAAATAAATAATGAGATATGGTAATATGATTAAAATATTATTCTTTAATCAAAATCTGATAACTGATTAGTTATTTTCAAATTGTTTAAAATAACTAATATTTTATTTTTAATATATTGGATATATTAAATATAGGATATCAGTTTTTCAGAACGATACTTTTCAGGGATAGAAAATATATCGTGAAATTCCTCTGAGAGAAAGAGAACAGTGATACAAGCATAGGTCACTGTCCTTCACAAACTTAGGTCCAAACTTTATCAGATCTCATGTGTTGAGAACATTTGATAAATAGATTTTGCCTATTATTTTGTATAGCGAGCCCACACTCGTTCTTTGTGTGCTGAGAACATTTTGGAAGATCTTGGTGTGAGATCTCAAGGATTTTTTCCATACAAAAAGATAGCAGCAAAGAAGGACTTGAGGTAATTTTCTATTCATATCTTTGATTCAATATATATATATATGTGAAGAAGTAGATCTAGAAATCATGTGGGGTTAAATTAACAATTTTGATTGTTATTCCGCTGCGTATAATCTCTAATTTGACCTATAAAAACCAACAAATCTGCCCAAGGACCCTAAGGGCGGTCGACTTGACCTCAACCCCTAGGGTGGTCGGCCTAAGCAGGCCCAAGAGCCAACTGGGTGGTCGGCCCACCCTATCTTTCATGGGGTGGTCGGCCTAAACCCCCAAGTACACTTCACTGAGAAATAATCACTCTCGTTCAAACTGAGATCAGTAGACCTAGCACCCCGAAGATCAACAGGCCTAACACCCAGAAGAACAACAGGTACAACACCCAGAAGGTCACAGGTCCAGCACCCAAGCTTTATTCGTCGCGCCTAGCACCTAGTCTCATATACCGACAAAGACTTAACATTTTCCTAGAAGTTTCAATCATGCGTTGTCTACCACGATCTAAAGAAATAAAGAGAAGACCCACGATCTCATGATCATGGGGAGGTGGACACGTATCTCCATTACCTGATAATCGTGTGCCAAACCATGATCCCAGTATGACTAGTCATGTAACAGCCCCTGGGTACTATAAATAAAGGACCCAGGGCTTCATTTAAAGGGACTTTTTTTGGACTCTCTTTTCTGGATCTGATCTCTTTCTCTGGAGTTTTGGGAGAAAAATCTTACTGACGAGTGAACTCACCAGTTTGTACTTGTAATTGTCGAATGACTCAATACTAAAAGCTAATTGGATTAGGTTATTACTGTTCATCTTAACGGGGCTGAACTACTATACAATTCATGTATGTTTATTTAAGATAATCGTACTTTGTCATTTATTTCAATTATTTTGTTCAAAAGGCGTCGTATACTGTACATACGACCGTTGGCCAATTTCACAGGTCAACATTTTGGTGCTTTCATTGAGAGTATGAAATCCAGAAACACATTTTCATCATTTTTATGATGCCTCCAAAACCCAGTCAGACAAAGAAGACTGCTCCCAGGGATCCCCCCACCCAGGATCCCATAGATCCCGTTAACGAACCTCAGGTGGAGGTAGGAGATCAACCTGATGTAGAAGATCCATAGGACGCTCACCAGGAGAAGATGGTGCAATTTCTGGCGAGGCAGGAGGCCTTTGCTACAGAAATTTCCCATCAGAGGACGACTGTGGAACGACAATGATGGGAGATTGATGAGCAGGTCCAGAGGATGATCCAGAGGGAGTAGGAGGCTGGCCGGAAGCACCAGGAGGCCGATGTGGCCTTGGAGGCGGCTACTCAGTTAGCCCAAGCTAACACTGAAGCTACTTCTCAGGCGGTGAGGGAGGCTCAGGCCAAAGCAGCAGGAATGCAAGACAAAAGTAACAGAGAGTCCCAGGGGAGGAGTAGGACCCCAAGGATACTCTCAGAACCACTTTCCCAAAGACAAAATGAAGAGGCACAGTCCAAGACTGCCTCCTCCATGACTAAGAAGAATAACACTCCATCTTGGAGTAGGAGTATTACCAACCCGAAGGCCCCCTCCCAGGGGGACCAACAAAACAACGTAGGAGAAGAGGGTCAAACATCTAAAAGGCGTGACAAGAATGGAAATGGCCGCTCAAAGTCTCAAAGTCATATAGGAGGAGAGGCTCGGGGGTAGGGTCGCACCGACAAGGGCAAGGCGGACCTACCACCCCTACACCCTCAGTCTCGCAAGGGAAAAGAACCAATGAATAACACAATTACTGTGTTCGATAGGCTGGGGAAAGATGCGCAACCTCAGGATTTGAGGGAGGTCATCAACAGGAGGATCAATGCTCAAGAGGGGGTACCAATGACATCCTCTGTAGTGTCCCAAATTTGCTAATAAGGCTTAGGGCCTTGATTAGCGTGCTTGGAGGGAAATAAGTGGTTTATTATGTTAATGTGTGAATTTGATGATAATGTGATTAGAAATGCATGTTTAGGTGAATTAAATATGCATGTGGGCCCCATTTGGTTGTTAGGGGCATTTTTGTAATTTTAGCCCGTTGAGGGCATAAATGCAATATTTGTGATTATTGTGAATATTGTGATATATTTGTGTTGCGCGATTCGAGACAGTCCAAGGGAGCGGTTTAGCTAGAAAGTCACAACGGGGTCGAATACCCGACTCGAGGCGAGTCGAGGGGTATTTCGAGCATTAGACATTTTATGGGGTTATCGGGTTATAAAAATTTTTTTGGAGATATATTTGAAGTTAGAACGTTTAGGAGGGAATATTAGGGAAATTTACCATTTTTCCCTCGGGGACGTTTTTCGTACCCTGAGCCTTGGAGGTAACTTAAGAGACTTAAGTTAAGTAAGACAAAACTAAGGAAATGTTCAGAAATTAGGAAACCGACCCAAAACATCTCTCTATCTCTCTCTCTCTCTCCTTCGATTCTTTCCCTTCTCCCTCTTGTGTTTGAGGACTTTGATGAGTTAAAGAATTGGCAAGCTTAGTTCTTAAGGAATTGAAGCTGGTTGTGGTTGAGGATTAGCTCAAGGGCAAAGCTATCAGTTGAGGTAAGGATTCTAGCACTTAATTAACTTAATTATGTTGAGTTTTGTTGGTGTTTCAAAGTTATGCATGTGAGTTAGGTGGTGGATCACTCTTGAGTATCTAGATGAGGTTTGGGGTTAATTCTTGTTAGGTTTTGTTGCTGAGATTATAGTAGAACTTTTGTGGTCAATGAATTGGATTGTTAGATTGATTTTGGGGTAAATTGGCTTGGTTTTGGTGGTGAAAATGGAGGATTTTTCTAGGTTCGAAGGGTCGGGCTGCGACATTGTTTTTGCTGAGCCACGACCCTCTAGAATAATTGGGAGGGCAGGAAGAAGGGTGGGCCGCGGCACACCATAGATTGGGCCACAATGCGCATGGACTGTTTTGGGGGTTGGGGTTTCTGGTTGAGGCGGGCCGTGGCATGGGATCTTGGGGCCATGACACTTAGTGAGTTTTTAGACCCCAAGGAGGTTTTAGGCTCAGGAATCCAAAAGTTAAGGCTCAGGATGGATTTTATCACCCAAATTGATAGAATTCAAAGTTCTGAAGACTAGAATTATAACCCAAAGTTATTTAATGGAATAGAACTTGATGGATGGATGTTGTTGATGCGTTGTGACTAGGTTTTCCGCATGGCTCGAACTAGGGGACTGTGCTCGGGATATCGGTGTTTGGAAAGCTCGGGACATAGGTAAGAAAACTGTTGTACCCATAGAGCAGGGCGTGGCCCTATAGTTTGTCTTGCAGGGCACGACCCTATGTGATTGTGATGCAAGGCGTAGCCCCATTGATTATGTTTAGTATTTGTTAAATTATGCTATGTGTGCATATTTGTGAATGAATGGCAAGGGCTGGGAACGGTGAAGGCCGAGAACGGTAAAGGCCGAGTACGACGAGGGGCCGGGTGCAGCATTAAGCACGCAGAGTGCGAGTTGCTAGGGTGAGACCCCTATTGGATACCTGGGATATCCTCACGGTGTAGACCGCGAACCCAGGGCCTGGTAAAGCGCCTAGGACGGCATGGCCGTTATGTGTTTAGCCTGTTGGCGATTTTTTATTATATGCTGAGTGATAGATATGCATATGTTGATTGCTTGTGTGGAGTTTTCTTGCTGGGCTTCAGCTCACGGGTGCTCTATGGTGTAGGTAAGGGCAAGGGGAAGGTCGACCAACCATGAGTACGGAGAGCGTGAAGTGACGTGTACATGTTTGGCCTGCCTGGCTGCCACGGCCATTGGTATTTTTGGGAGTGTTATACCCAAAAATTGGAGAATGCATCCTAGGAGGCTAAGGAGAATGCATCTAGGAGAGTGCCTCCTAGGAGAGCTAAGGGGAGTGGTCCTAGGAGACTCCAAGGAGAATGTGGTCCTAGGAGACCCCAAGGAGGGTGTGGTCCTAGGAGACCCCAAGGGTGTGTAGGAGGCAAGCCTCCCAAGGTTTTCTAAGTGTTGGCTCGAACGTGTCCAAGGTAAATAGCTAAGGAGGAGGAGTCTCATGCAAGAGAATGGAGACTTAGACTTTCATAAGGAAAGTCTATACAATGTTCGATCGGACATGTTCAGGAGATGCTAGAGAAGGTTGCCTCAATGTTGTCCAAGGTGAGGTTCCCTCAATGTTGTCCAAGGTGAGGTGCCAAGGAGGTTGCCTCGGACCACCTTGGTCCGAGGAGAACCATGCACGTTCAACCCACCAAAAGCATATCCTACCACCATGCATATCCTACTACCATGCATGTTCAACCAGCACTTGCATGGGTAGTGAGTAGGAGGTGGACCAACTAGCTAGAGGAGACTAAGTCAGACACAACTTCAACAATATGCGCGGGAATCTCTCATTCTTCCCACAAATGGGGAGTTTGTTACATTTTGAATTTTGAATGCTTATTTGTAATATAAATGTAATAAATATAATAAAATATCCCTATTATAAGGGGATATCAGTTGAGGATCCCATCTCTATAAATAGAGAGCTTATGAGATGAGAGGGGGCTTCCTTCTGCTTCTTCTTTCTAGAGAGATAAAATTGGGTCTGTCTATTCTAGAGAGAGAAAGTGCTGAAATTAGAGAGAATTCTTGTATTTTCACAATTTATACTGAAGAAACTCAGTTGGCATAGTCCATCTGATCTTGAGTATAGATATTTTGTATTTGTCCGAATTTTGTCGTTTAGTCGACATTAATCATATCTTTGAGTTGTACATATTTCCAAACAGTATTTTGGGATCCCAAATGTTTAATGCTTTATAATTTTCGGTGAATGACTACATTTTCATGTTATATGACTTTTATTACAGTTTAGCTACACTTTTAACCTAAAACCCTTGGTTAGCGAGTTAATTGCATGTTTTAAACTCACTTAGTAACGGCTCTAAGGCAGTAGGGTGTTACATCCTCCCCACATGGAGTAGCGGTCCCACCAGCAGTACAGGCTCAAATAGATGCACTCATTATGGCTATTCAGGGTCTAACAAAGAAACCTTCAGATATCGAGTTGGCTCATAGAAGTGGGAGTCCTTTCAGTGCCAAGATCCAAGCTGCCCAACCACCACCGAAATACAAGACCTCAAAACTTCCTACATACACTGGGAAGGAGGACCCGGTACGACACATTAGGAAGTTCGAGGATCAGATGGAATTACTCGGTGTGGAGCATAATTATAGGTGCAGGGTATTCCTTACCACTCTCTTTGACTCAGCTTAGGAATGGTATTGGAAGTTAAAACCTGGATCCATCACTTCCTGGGAGCAGTTCAGGAAGGAATTCTGCAAGGTCTTTAGTGTCAGGCGGATTCAACCGGTTTATGCCAATCAGTTAGCTGACATCAAGCAAGGAAAAGGTGAATCCCTGAAAGAATACATTCCAAGATTCATGAGAGAGGCAAACCGAGCGGCCACGGTAGGAGATGAAGGGAAGTTCGTTGCCACCTCGACAGGAATAATTTATCATAGTCCCTTGTGGGATAGTATACACAGGAACCCCATCAACACCTTGCAAGAGTTCCTAGACCGAGCCGACAAATACATGAAGCTAGATGACACTATCATGAAGGAAGAAAAGGTATAAACCATCCGACCACTGTCAAGGTGGATAAAAATGGCACGAACCCTCAGGGTGGCAGTGGGGGCTCCGGTAAGAAGAGGAATGCCTTAGGGGCCGAGCAGGGTGGAGAAAAGAAAGCTAAGTTAGCACCCGCCGACAAACAAGCTAAGCATCAACCCTACCAGCCTAGGTTCACCATTTATACCATCCTGACCACATCGAGGGCTGAGATTTACTTGGAAACATACCAAAAGGTACCATACCAAAAGCCACCACCCTTGCATTCAGAAGGAAAGAAGGACAAGAATAAGTTTTTTCATTTCCATAATGATTATGGGCACGACACAAACGAGTGCAAACAATTGAAGGATGAGACAGAGTTTCTTCTCTGATCAGGAAACTCTTGAGGTACTGAGGCAAGACTGAGACCCCAAGCAGGAATCCAGAATTCCGATGGCAGGGGAATCCACCACTAGAGTCGGCGGCTGTAGACTTCACACTGGATACCATATGTGGAGGGCTCCACATAGCAGGTAACAATAACAATGCTCGTGAGCGATATGCAAGGACCCTCAGGCATGAGGTAGGGGAGTCTTCCCACTGTATGGCGATCGAGGAGCGGTCTCCAAAAAATCCAAAGTATGAAAGTGAAACACTCACTTTTACAGAGGATGATGCTAGACACGTGAGGTACCCCCACAATGACCCTTTAGTCCTTACCATTCAAATCGCCAATGCCCGAGTGAAGATATGCTTGGTGGATACGAGAAGATTGGTAGATATCATCTACAAATCATCCCTCGAGATGAAGCTCACGGTCAAGAACCTGACACCGTGTTCCCAAGTGATATATGGGTTCACGGGAGAATGCCTAGCACCAGCAGGAACTATCAAACTACCGGTCACAGTGGGGGATGCCCCTAAGCACGAGACTGTGATGACAGAGTTCCTGGTGGTAGATTTCTCATTGGCTTACAATGTAGTACTCAGGAGACCCCTCCTGATGGCATTACACATAGCAGTATCTATCTGGCATCTATCTCTAAAGTTCCTCACCAGCGCAGGGCAAGAATGCGTACAGGGTAACCAAAGGAAAGCACGAGAATGCTATAATGTGTCAGTGGTGAAGGCAAAGAAAGGACCATGCGTAAACAACATGATAGTAACCTACTGCGAAAAGAGTGAAGGAACCGATGAGATTTTCAATATGGAAGTTGACGTTGAAAGAAACATTCTACTGGTGCTGGGGGCTCCTTTTAACGAAGATTTGTTGTTATAGCAAGTTTCCCAAAGCGTGGGAAATGACATTGATCCTCGCTTTGGGGATGACTTCATGGGGGTAAGACCAGTCGAAGATCTTGATGAAATCCTACTAGATGAGGAGGATCCGACTAGAGTAATCAAAGTCGAGAAGGAGTTAAAGGTGGAAATTAAAGCACGATTGGTGGAATTCTTGAAGAAAAACTAGGACGTCTTTGCCTGGTCACATAAGGACATGGTTGGAATTTCTCCATCTATAATAAGTCATGTCCTCAATAGAGACTGCTTGATAAAGACTAATCTCAAGCCCTGAAGGAGGAGGTCGAGCGACTCAAGGAAAACAATTTTATAAAGGAGGCCTACTACCCTAGTTGGGTATCAAACCCCGTGTTGGTCCCAAAACCAAACGGGAAGTGGAGAACATGTGTGGACTTCATAGATTTGAACAAGGCCTACCCCAAAGATTGCTTCCCACTACCCAGAATAGACCAACTGGTCGATGCAACAACAGGACATAAAATACTTTCATTCATGGATGCGTATTCTGGGTATAATCACATAAGTATGCACCCTCCCGATGAGGAACATACCAGCTTCCGAACAGACAAGGGATTATACTGTTATAAGGTGATGCCATTCGGCTTAAAGAACACAGGAGCCACCTACCAATGTTTAGTGAATGGCATGTTTCAAGACTTGATCGGAAAAAATATGAAGGTATACATCGATGACATGTTGGTCAAGTCCAAAGAAGCTGGAGGGCATGTTCAAGACTTGGAGGAATGCTTTGCAATACTTATAAAATATAGCATGAAGCTAATTCCTCTAAAGTGCTTGTTTGGAGTTGGTTCTGGTAAGTTTCTCGGATACATAGTCAATTCACGTGGAATCAAGGCTAACCCCGAGAAGATCAAAGCATTGATCGACATGAAGTCCCCTACCACAATCAAAGAAGTGCAAAGCTTAGCCGGGAGAGTAGCTGCCGTCAGTAGGTTCATATCAAAGTCTACTGACAAGTGTGTCCTTTTCTTTAACTTACTGAGGGGCAGCAAGAAGATCCAATGGACCGAGAAGTGTGAGGAGGCTTTCCAAGCCCTGAAGGAACACCTTGCCCAACCTCTCATCCTAGCAAAACCAATATATGGGGAAGTACTATTCATCTATTTGGCAATCACCGAGCATGCAATCAGTGCTGCTTTGATAAAGGAAGAGAATAGGGTACCACACCCTATATACTATATCAATAAAAGGCTAGTAGGTACAGAGTCTAGGTATCCTCCTCTTAAAAAACTAGCCTACTGTTTAGTAATCGCCTCTCGAAAGCTGCATCCATATTTCCAAGCTCACTCGATCCGAGTCCTGACCGATCAACCACTGAGGCAGGTTCTTCAGAAACCAGAGGCCTCGGGACGATTACTCAAGTGGGCAGTGAAATTGGGATAGTTTGATATCACTTATCATTCGAGGACAGCGATAAAAGGATAAGCATTGACGGACTTCATAGTCGAAGGCACCAACCTTGAAGACCCTTCCTACCAATCGGAGAATGGAGATACCGAGAAGGAAGGAGATACTTCTGTATGGAAGCTATATGTTGATGGAGCATCCAATGAACATAACTTAGGTGCAGGAATCATATTGATCACTCTAGAGAATCATCGAATCCATTGCGCTCTCAGATTTGGATTCAACACTTCAAACAATGAGGCTGAGTACGAGGCATTATTAGTTGGATTACGCTTGTCTCGAGATGTACATGCAAAGTCCCTGGAGATATTCAGCGATTCCCAGCTAGTGGTGTACCAAGGTGCTGGGGGAGTATCAAGCCAAGGGAATGGTGCAGTACCCGAATAAGGTGAAGGACTTGTTGACACAGTTCAAGAGATACTCAATTACACAAGTCCTGAGGGAGCAGAATGCCAATGCTGATGCCTTAGCCAAGCTTCCCAGTGCCAAAGATGCAGACACCTGAATGTCGTTCCCATCGAATCCTTGGCAGAAAGAAGCATAGCCGAGCATAAGACAAATGTATTATTTTTGAATAATCTATGTAACAGCCATTGTGCTTCAGTGAATGAATTTCATTTCTAAAGTTTCTCTTAGTTCTTTAAATTTCATTCAACGAAGGACTTGTCCTGTAGATCCGTCAACCCCATCGGATCATGTTCGATTCTAGTCCCTGAGGGACCTATTGACCCATACAATCCAAAAGAGAGACTAGTCCCAGGACCTTGTCGCCAACTATTTGATCATGTTCGATCCTGGTTCTTGAGGAACCTATCAACCCACATGATCAACAAAAGAGATAGGTCCTAGGACCTTGTCGCCAAATTAATGGATCATGTTCGATCTTGGTTCTTGAGGAGCCTATCAACCCATACGATCCAAACAAGAGACTGGTTCAAGGACCTTGTCACCAATTATTTGATCATGTTTGATCCTAGTTCTTGAGGAACCTATCGACCCGCACAGTCAACAAAAGAGACAGGTCCTAGGACCTTGTCACCAAATTAATGGATAATGTTCGATCTTGGTTCTTGAGGAGCCTATCGACACATAAGATCCAAATGAGAGACTGCTCTGAGGACCTTGTCGCCAACTTATTTGATCACACTCGATTCGGTTCTTAAGGAACCTATCAGCCTATACGATCAAAAAACAAGAGACTGGTCTGAGGATTAGTTGCCATCATTGGATCATAATCGAATCTGGTCCTTGAGGGACCAATCCATAATTTGATCTAAGACTCGTTACAAGCTCGATTATCCCACCTAGACCCGATTGGTCCAACTTAGACACTTCTGTCTACAACCATTATAACGAGTACACGAGAGATTACGTAGATTGTGATCGACACTCGCTACACAATATGCATCCATGTATAGGTATCATTACTACTGAGTATGAAACCATCACCCGACTACCAATGAGGGACAAGCATTTGTTGTTTGCATCATTGGGTGAAAAGGATAGGACTATGTGTCAAAATGCTTGAAGCAAGGCATGGTCAAGTAGCAAGTGACCAAGGCTCTTAAAACCCATGATCACTTAGGGGGCATATAGTACATACTGATCGGGGTATACATGAGCAATGAGGGTATGACCTTAAGTACTAAGCAAGCTCAAGTTTTTCTAGGACATTTGTTCAACATATGTTCTGAAAGTGCAAAAAACAAAAACAAAAAAGGTATTGGTAGGGAGATTCCTAGCCATGTCCCTTATGGGGTGGTCGGCCAGTCCATCAACCTTATAGGCTGGTCGGCCTATCACCCATGGGGTGGTCGACCTAACCGTTTTGTTCATGGTACTTGGTGAAGTATCGTACTGCTCACATTACCATGGTTGTTAGCATGAAAAACATAAAAGAGTAAGGTTAGTATGGCACACAAAATACATGTGTTCAGAGTATACTGATACCTGAACCAATGAGGGTTGTGAGTTGATATACTTAGTAAGCATTGGAAATAAAAAATTTCAATCAATACACTGAGTACTCATAACAAAAAAGCATAAAGGCATAAAATGCCATATGTAAAAATTGTCAAGTACAAGGTGCCCCACCAATGGCATGAAAGGAAAGACAGAATAACAGACCAAGAGAAGACTAACTAGGGCAAGGAGTATCATCCGAAAGACCACCCTGTGCCTCAGCAGCCTCACGAGCCAGACACTTCTTAAGCTCCTTCGCTCACGTCTTCTCGGGAAATAAATCAAGTTTAGATCTTTGTTGGACTTCCAGATCAAGTAGAAGCAAGAGAAAGTTGTCTCTGAATACTCCTCTCGAGTCTTGTCCCAGACAACCTTGACCTCTTGCTCCTTCTCAACAAGAGCATCCTTCCGCAGTTGGTCCATGTCAGCAATCAGCTTCTCTTTCTCAGCTTCAGACTGTTGGAGCTAATCGGCAAGTTTCCCCTCCATCTGGGTTAACCTGAGAGTCAACTTGTTCACTTCTTACTGTTTGAGCTCCACGGTACTGCTAAGAGTGTTGATCTTTCCATCTTTCAAAGCAATGTCTGCATCCCTAGAGCCAAGAACTCGCCTAAGGTTGACTCCGCTGAGATGTGCCTTGGGAGTCGCGGGGCGTATTAAGCTGAGAATAAATCTGAGAAGAGCCCGGCGAGGAGCCCTAAGTGATATGCTTGGCAATCTGAGGATCTTCTTTAGAGGGTTGCCGAGTTTTCTGTTTCACTCTCGCCATTGGACAATACCTCTTTAAGAAATCTTCCTCATTGAATAAGTATAAAGCAGAACGAGGGAGAATCCTTTTCAACCTTTCCAGAAACTCCTGGGGAGTACGCTCACGTACTGACTTGTCTGATGAAGAGGAGCTGGACATCTGCAATAGAAGAAAAATAGAGATTTAAGTTAGTAAATGAGCATAATGAAGCCAATAGCTAGGGCCATGTTCATGAACTAAAGAGTAAAAATGAAGAAATTAGGAGCAAAATTCTATAGAGGGGGTCGATCCAGTGAGCCTAAGCATGGGCTGACTACCCCAAGGAAGTAAGCTTCAGAAAATTGCCTGAGGACCATTCAAGTCTCCTGAATATTTTTTAGGATCCCAGGTGGTCAGCTTATACTTGGCCGACCACCCTGAATCCCTGGAAATCGCCTAAGGGAAGGAAAGGGAGTGCTCAGCCTATGAATCTAAGGGAGTACTCGGCCCAAACCTGAGCCTATCCCTGGAAATCGCCAAAGGGAAGGAAAGGGAGTGCTCGACCTATGAATCTAAGGGAGTACTCAGCCCATGCCAAGGAGGCACTCGACCCATGCCAAGGAGGTGCTTGGCCCAAACCTGAGCCTATCCCTGGAAATCACCTAAGGGAAGGAAAGGTAGTGCTCGGCCTATGTATCTAAGGGAGTACTCGGCCCATGCCAAGGAGGCACTCGACCCATGCCAAGGTGGCACTTGGCCCATGCCAAGGAGGTGCTTGGCCCAAACCTGGGCCTATCCCTGGAAATCGCCTAAGGAAGAAAAGAGACTGCTTGGCCTATGAAACTCTAAGGGAGTGCTCGACCCATGCCAAGGAGGTGCTCGGCCCAAACTGGGCCTATCCCTAGAAATCACAGGCACCAGGTTTGGAGTCCCAAAAATCGCCAGGACTATTGAGTGTTCGGCCTAGGGTCTTGCATCCCTAGAAATCGCCCAGACTAAGGACTTTTAAAGATAAATCTTGATTCAAGAAGGTCAATTATTTTTTATCAGGATACAACAGAGCAAGAAGATTCAGACAAAAATTCCTCAAAAATACAAAGTGTTTCTTATGAATCTAAGCACATTTAAATTAAACGATGTGAGGATTAGAAGAAAGTACTTACCAAAGATCTGAGTTTGATGAGGAACTGGAGAAATCAGACTTGGATTTGTTTAAAAGTGGTGCATGGAGCAGGAATGAGGAAGAGGATCTACTTATAACCTCTCAGGCAGATAATATATTTTTAGGAATTCAAATTTCCTTGAAAAATATCTAATATGGTTAAAATTTAAATTCCTTGAAATTTTTATTTTTATTTTTATTTTTAGGAATTAATATCCTTGAAAAATATATTATATTTTTAGGACCTTAAAACTCCTTGAAAAATATGTTATATTTTTATGATTTCAAATTTCCTTGAAAAATATATTAGATCTTTAGAAATTAATTTTCCTTGAAAAAACTAATTATTTTTAGGAATTACTAATTGTCCCTGAAAAATTCGTACCGAGTAAAGTATCGATAGTTAAAAAAGTACTATGTAATGTCCCAAGGGATTTGACTATTTGAGTACTACTACGATATGCTTCTCGGACTAGGATCAAGTTTATCGTAATGTTGAAAACATTGCAATAAAATTCGGGGGAAAATGTTATTCCTAAAAAATACAAGGATGACGTGGTGAATGAGAATGAGACACGTGACATCACCAATCAGGGAAAAACGACAAAGTATTGAGAAAAGACCGATAGGCAAAATAGATAGGTCCAGGACCTAGGAAAGTCGACCAATCCTAAACCCCCTAGGGGTGGTCGGCCTGACCCCTACCCCTAGGGGTGGTCAGCCTGACCCCTACCCCGGGGGTGGTCAACCCCAGCATGCACAAGGACCCCTAGGGGTGGTTAGCCTGGCCCCAACCCCTAGGGTAGTCGGCCCCAATCTTCCCAAGGACCCCTAGGGGCAGTCGGCCTGACCTCAACCCCTAGGGTGGTCAGCCTAAGCAGGCCCAAGAGCCAACTGGGTGGTCGGCCCACCCTATCTTTCATGGGGTGGTCGGCCTAAACCCCCAAGTACACTTCACTGAGAAATAATCACTCTCGTTCAAACTGAGATCAATAGGCCTAGCACCCCGAAGATCAACAGGCCTAGCACCCAGAGGATCAACAGGTCCAGCACCCAGAAGGTCGCAGGTCCAGCATCCAAGCTTTAGTCGTCGGGCCTAGCACCTAAGTCTCATATACCGACAGAGACTTAACATTTTCCCAGAATTTTCAATCGTGCATTTTCTACCACGATCTAAAGAAACAACAAGAAGACCCACAATCTCATGATCATGG
This sequence comes from Humulus lupulus, assembly GCF_963169125.1. NCBI lineage: Eukaryota > Viridiplantae > Streptophyta > Magnoliopsida > Rosales > Cannabaceae > Humulus > Humulus lupulus. Next base: position 30,440,171 of record NC_084797.1, read on the forward strand.
GGAGGTGGACACGTATCTCCACTACCTGATAATCGTGTGCCAAACCACGATTCCAGTATGACTGGTCATGTAACAGCCCCTGGGTACTATAAATAAAGGACCCAGGGCTTCATTTAAAGGGAATTTTTTTTGGACTCTCTTTTCTGGATCTAATCTCTTTCTCTGGAATTTTGGGAGAAAAATCTTACTGACGAGTGAACTCACCAGTTTGTACTTGTAATTGTCGAGTGACTCAATACTAAAAGCTAAGTGGATTAGGTTATTACTATTCATCTGAACAGGGCTGAACCACTATAAAATTCCTGTGTGTTTATTTAAGATAATCGTACTCTGTCATTTATTTCAATTATTTCATTCAAAAGGTGTCGTAGACTGTACATACAACTGTTGGCCAATTTCACAAGTCAACACCAGTCACAAAATATATTTTAATCAAACTAATATGTGTATGAGACTTACAACAATTCTTACACAGTTTCTACAACATAAATTTGTGTGTGTATGTGTAAGCAATGAACATTGTGATGTTTCTTTTTAGCCTTTTGCTGCTAGGGTCATTGCCCATGTTTGGCAATGTTAGCCTTTTTCTATTTGTACCCAATATGGAGGCTATTACTCTATACTGATGGTAGCCCTTTTCACTGGTAGAGTATCCTCCATATAAGTGCTAATTACCTGGTATCAACTTACTCAATGCTGGCTTTCACACATCAGTATAGGTAGCATTATTCCAGAATGGAACTTGAAGAAGAAAACTTAATGAATGCTCATACAAGAAAACATATTAATTTGATCAAATATAAATTAGAGGGTCTAAAAAAATTTCGCCTATAATTTCCATACCACAAAGTATAAAAATTATAAAGTTCACTCTCCTAATAAAAATACATTTTAGAATATAATGGTTAACATATTTCTTTCAAACAGGACAAGAGAATTACACACACATATACATGGAAAAAATTCAATTATTGGCAATTTAAAGAAAACAAACCCCCAAGGATTTCCTGAGGGAATCAAATCTGACCGTGTCTAGAGCTCTGGTAAAAATATCTTCAATTTATTTGTTAGTCTCAACATATTCTAAAACCAAAGTTTCATTTTCAACAAGTTCTCTGATAAAGTGATGATGAATGTCAATATGTTTGGTGCGAGAATGCTCAACAAGATTTTTGGAGATATTAATAGCACTTGTATCATCACAAAAAATGGTTAAAGTTTTAAGGTCAAACTCGTAGTAAGCCAACATTTGTTTCATCCATAACAGTTGAGTACAACAACTACCAGCAACTATGTACTCAGCCTAAGCAGTTGACAAGGAGATGGAGTTTTTATTTTTACTACGCCAGGAAACCAAATTGTTCCCTAGATAGAAGCATCCACCACTAGTACTTTTGTGATCATTAGTGTTTCCTGCCCAATCTGCATCACTATAGCACATAAGATTAAAGTTTGTTTCTTTGGAGTGCCATATACCAAAATCAAGTGTATTATTCACATAATGAATAATTCTTTTTATAACAGTCACATAAGACTCCATTAGGTTTCCTTGAAACCTAGCGCAAAATCCAACACTGCAACTGATGTCTGGGCGACTAGCAGTTAAATACAGAAGACTCCCAACCATGCTCCTGTAAAGGGTTGGATCCACCTTGGTCCCATTCTCATCTTTGGACAGTTTGACCGTGGTCCCCATGGGTGTTTTGGCAGGTTCGGCTGTCTCGAGCCCAAATCTCTTTACTAGATTCTTGGCATACTTGTTTTAGGAAATGAAGATTCCTTTATCGAACTACTTAACTTGTAGCCCCAAGAAATAATTGAGCTCTCCCACCATGCTTATCTCGGACTCTTCCTGCATTTGTGTTAACAAATTCGTGCACTTGAGAAATGTTAGTAGACCCAAAGACTATGTCATCGACATATATATGGGCAATCATGATATTTGTTTCAACCTTTTTTTATGAAAAGAGTCTTGTCTACTCCCCCTCTCTTGTACCCTTTTGAGACAAAAAATTGGGTCAATCTTTCATACCAAGCTCGAGGAGCTTATTTCAACCAATATAAGGCTTTTTGCAACTTAAAGACATGATTATAAAAATGAGGATTCTAAAATCCTTTAGGTTGCTCAACATAAGCCTCTTCATTCAAAATCCCATTTAAAAATGAAGATTTAACATCCATTTGGTACAATTTAAAACCAATGACACAAGAAATAGCTAACAATAATCTTATGGATTCAAGTCTTGCGACATGGGCAAAGGTTTCATCAAAATCAATACCTTTAATTTGAGTGTACCCTTAAGAAACAAGCCTAGCTTTATTCCTTATTATGGTACCAAATTCATCAGTTTTGTTTTTAAAGATCCATTTGGTACCAATAACATTTGTATGACTCGGTCTAGGGACAAGAATCCATACCTCATTCCTTGTGAATTGTTCTAGCTCCTCTTGCATTACACTAATTTATGATTCGTCATTCAAAGCTTCCTTCATGCTTTTGGCTCAAACGTAGAAGTGAAGCAAACAAATTGAACCAGATTAACATACCTTCTTCTCGTGACCATGCTTTCTTCAAGATTCTCCAAAATAAGTTAAGGGTGATTATTTTTTACTCGGGTTGAAGGTTCACTTTGAACTAAATTAGAGATAATGATTGGTGTCTCTTTCTTTGATTGTCCAGAAGTTGTTGCATCAGATTCCGTTTCTGTCACAAAATTTTCGGATGTTGTAGCCACAGAATGGCCTTCCGTCGAATCTAGTGTTCCTTTTTGATGTTGAGCATCAATGAACCTGTCAATTTCTTCCTTATTGGAATACTCAAAAAAATCCTTCAGATCATCAACAACCATGTTAGTAGATTCCATAACAGTTTGGGTTCTCATGTTATAAACATGATAAGCCCTATTGTTATTGGAATAACTAAGAAAAACCCCTAGATCGCTTTTGGCATCAAACTTGCCAAGATTTTCACGATCTTTGAGAACATAGCAAAGGCATCCAAAAACATGGAAATAATTAACATTGGATTTTTTACCTTTCCAGATCTCATGAGGAGTTTTATTTGTACTTGGCTATAGGAAAAATAAGATTAATTGTGTAGCAGGCAGTGTTAATTGCCTCAGTGCACAATTTCTTTGAGAGTTTTTTGCTATTTAGCATAACTCTAGCCATTTCCTGCAAAGTACAGTTTTTCTGTTCCACTACCCCATTTTGTTATGGGGTTTTGGGAGCAGAAAATTCATGCAAAATTACAAAAGATTTACAATATTCATCATACAAAGAATTTTCAAACTCCTTACCATGATCACTTCAGATTCTTACAATTTTCCCAATGTTACAGTCTTTTTCAACTCTAAGCCTCGTACAGAGAGTTTTAAAAGACTCAAATGTGTTCGATTTTTCTCTTAAAAATTCAACCCATGTAAATCTAGAGAAATCATCCACACAATCAAAAATGTATCTCTTACCATTAATACTTTCTACCTGTATTAGACCCATGAGATCCATATTGTAACGCCCTGGATAACCAAGACCGTTACACTGTGTGTTTAAAGTAGTGCAAGACTTGCTAATCAAGTCATTTAAATGAAAATGTGGTTCTAAAGTCGTAAACAAGTTACGTTTAAAAGATTTTAGCCATAAATGGATAATTCTCATTAAAATAAACGTTTAGTACATGGGATCCCAAAAACAGGGTTTAAAGAACATATTTACAAGATTTCCAAAAGTTATAAACAATCGAGGCCACTCTAATGACAAAATACACATTTTAGGCTTCCGTCCCTGTACAATCCCTCGACTGTGGCAGCCGAGCAACTAACAATGTACACCTCGCCCCTAGAGCTCTCCAACCCATGTGTGATTTTAATGATTAAGATGCATGACTATGATTTAAAGCATGTTATATGACTATGTGTATTATGTTATGTGATAATTATGCTATGTGATTTGTACCACGTGGGTGTGGTGATATCAATGTGATGCACGTGCCAAGACGGTCCTAGAAAGCTAGATAATGGTAACTGGTAAAATGGTAACTTGTGTAACTGTTAGTAACTATAGAGAGTAACAGGTTTTGTTGGAAAAGTGGTAAAATTGTAAAGTTAGTAAAAGGACAAGTGTGCCCTTGAGGTTTAGTTAGAAAGGGATATTTGTGGAGGGATAAAGTGGTCTTTTGGCAATGGTTTAGATAAGTTTCAGCTAAGGAAAATGCAATCACGTATAACACTTTGGGAAATTGGTTTATGCTGAATTTTGAAGACCTAGATATAGAGCAGAAGAAAAAGAGAAGAAGGAAGCTGAATTTGGCTCTTAGAAGGAGAATCAAGGGGTTTAGAGTTATCAAATCAAGCCTAGGCCAAGAATACTCAGAGGTAAGGATTTATCTAAGATTTGTTTAAGCTTCAAGTCTAGTTTTTAGAGGATGGGCATGAATTGAAGCAAGTTGGTGGCTGGTTGCATGAATTCAGAGTTGGAATAATCAAAAGAGAAGGTGATTTGAAGCTAGAGTTGAGGAGAATTCAAGCTGGGTTCTTGACTGAGGTAAGAGTGTATCATGTTTAATTTTCGTAGCTGTTATGGTTTAGGAATCTAAAGGGGCTGGTTTACACTTTTCTCAAGCTTTGGCTCAAGGGTTTGAATCTGAAATTTAAGTGTGAATTCTGTGGGTGGTTGTGTAATTGAGCTAGATTATAATGTTTATAGGTTGTTGATTGGTCTATGTGGGGTTTTAAATTGGTTTTGGGGCTTAGGTATGAATTTGGGATGGTTTGGAGTTATTTGGGTTCAGGAAAAACGTAAGGAAAAACCCAGAAATCTGGGTTCGCGAAGGAGCGCCGCGGCCCTGTTCTTGGGCGCCGCAGCGCGAGGCCGTTTCTGGGCAGAGCAAGCTCTCTGACTTGCTGGGCGCCGCGGCCCTATAGGGCTACGCCGCGACACTAGGCCAATTTCAGGACATGGGATTTTGCAATTTTGAGCCTTTGCTCCGGGGGTTCGGGGGATGCCTTCGGTGCATTGTTTTAGGGATTTAGGGGTTCCGAGAGTGTGGGATTGGTTCCGGGAAGTAGTTTTGGATTGGTTAATGACAAAGGATGTTTCATTTGTGTTGTGATTAGGTCTTTGGAGAGGCTCGGGGTAGTGGGTCGTGCTCGCGGCTTCGTGGCATCAGAAACTAGTGTATTGAAAGGTAAGAAAACTGCACCCGGTTGTACGGTTGTGATGGGACTAAGTGCTCCTGAAAGTTATATTGTGTCAATGTTGGTATTACGCCATGGGACATGTAATAGCGGTCTAAGAGTGCCGTACATGATTTTAGCGAATAGAGCGCGAATTGGACACTGGGAGCCAAGAACAACGGGATAATGGAGGGAGCAGCCCGAGGGCGCTAGCCCTGGTTATCATTTGTGAATTGTGTATGTTATGAACTGATATGCCTAGTATGTGGAATACTTGATTATACTGACTCATGATATATCTGAGTTTATGTGAAGCAATGTGAGATGTTGACTTGTCTGCTAGTTGTTCATGCTCTATTGTTGTTGTGTTTTCTTGCTGGGCCTTGGCTCACGGGTGCTATGTGGTGCAGGTAAAGGCAAGGGCAAGCTGGACCAAGCCTGAGGTGGAGAGCCCCGAGGTGGAATGTACATAACCAGCGGTTCGACCGTCGCGGTCGAGGAGTGGACCAGGACAGGGAGATCACCTAACTACTTGTTTTGCCTTAGCATGGCCGGTTGTTGTATATAAACCTTGAGTCTTTTGTACACGGTCTTTAAACTTAATATTTTTGGGATCCCATGTAACAGATGATACTTTTTAATGAAGATGTGGCTTTTGAGACCAAAACGCTTTTAACCCTAGTTCCTTTTTAGTTTCAATGACACGATTTTATTTAAATGACATGATTAGCAAGTCTGGCACTTTATAAACACACAGTGTAACGGTCTTGGCTATCCAGGGCGTTACATTTGAAATTGGTGAGTATGTTAGTATTACCTGTCATATGCCTAGAGCATCCACTATCAAAGTACCACGAACTAGATGCATGTGTTTTATGACAAGTAAAAGCAACCAAACATACAGAATAATTTTTCTTGACCCATATTTTCTTATTTTGGATTGCTTTTGGTGAAGAATTGATTCATGCTACCAAAGTGTTTAATATAATTATTTTTCAACAAATCCAATAGAGAAAAACACTTTGACCTAATATGGACTTCCATACAACAGAAATGACAAATTGGTACAAATTGTCCAATTTTTGACTTCGGAGAAATTTTGGTCAGTTGCAGATCTGTTGTAACAAATGACAACTTTGTTTCCTTCGAAGAACCACTTGTTCATGCTAATTTTACAAAAACTGTTTTTCTTGAGGATCTGGATCCATTAGATCCTAATCCCCTGAAATCACCAGCTCTTTTTCTTGTAGAAAGAACATCATCCAAAACTCAAAATTTTGGATTAAGCATTTTGACATCTTTTCTCATATGATCAATTTCTTTGCTAAAAAATTTAATTTTATTATCTTTGGAAGCAATAATCAACACAAGCTCTTTAAATTTTTCCAAAGATTTCTTGTTATTACTAGCCATTAATCGATTCTCATAGCAAACTTTCAGCCATTGACCATACATTTTTTTGTAAGATTCTTTCAATGAATCTTCATCTAAGTTAGATTCATAAGAGTAAATGTCAGAATCTTCACTATTCTGAACACAATTATTAAAACATACCAAGTTCTTGGTATCAAGCGAAAAGAAAACCATACCTTTGTGAACAGAGTTTAAGGCAACATTGTTGTTTTCCTCATCACTCTATTCAGAGTCTTGATCACTCCATGTAGCTGCTATGACTTTCTTTTTCTTTAAGGTATTGCCATGACTTCACATTCCCTGAACTAAATACCCTTCTTGTTAGATTCAAAGGGTTAGAAAAACTACCTTTTGAGGTTTTGAGCATGGCCTTTTTGTTTCCCAGTTTTTTTTATTATGTATTTTTGGAAATTCTTCGTTAATAAGGTCATCTCATCGTCCTCATCATTCGAACTTTCCTTCTTTTCCTTATTCTCCTCAAAAGATTTCAAGGCAATGGATTTTTCCTTGATTTCTTCTATATTACCTTTCTGTCGGATTTGTTGGTTTGGCTCAAAGGTTCGAAGTGAACCCATTAATTCTGCTACCTTTATTTTGTCCAGATCTTTTGCTTCCTCAATTGCAGTGAACTTAGTCTGAAACCTGTCAGGAAGAACTCTAACACTTTTTTGAACTAACACACTTTCTTCAAGTTTTTCACCAAGAGCAAAATATTTGTTAGCAATATCAGATAGTTTTCATAAAATTCGGTGAGTGTTTCATTTTCATTCATTTCCAAATTTGTTGTAAACATAACAAGCCTAGAGCACTTGACATCAGTATTTTCTTCAAACTGAGTTTGAAAAATTTTCCAAGCCTCTTTGGCCGAAACACATGAGGAGATTAATTTAATATAACCATCACCAACATCATTAAAAATAGCATGCAGAGCTTTATTATTGTAATTGGACAGATTATCTTCAGCATCCGTCCAATCCAGTTCATATTTTTCCTTAGTTATGTCATCGCTTTTTGCGGGAGGAGTCCAACCAGTTAAGATTGATCTCCATGCCTTCTCATCTTGAGACTTGATGAAAACTCTCATTCTAACCTTCCAATAAGGATAGTTAAAGTCATTGAGCAAAGGGGGGCGAGTTATGGAACCTCATTCTGTGTAAAATGACATTGCAATAACACAGCAAAACAAAACAAACAGAATATACCAAGATCACACTTAGAAATAAGTGTCATGCTCTGATACCAATTGAAACTCCATTTTGTAATAATTACCAAATTAATTAAATCAACAAGTTTAATTAATATACGAAATGGTAATTGAATGTTAAAATAGATTTAAGCTCTGTCGTGATAGAATGAGGATTGGTCGCGACAAAAATTGAACATAATGAAAAATGTGCATAAGAGATAAAGAACACAATCAATTTTTACAAGGTTCAAAAAGCCTTTCGGATAACCTACTCCTTGGGGACCATGCCCAGAGAATAAAACCAATTAGTAAGTGTAGATCACCTATCCATTGGGATGAGACGGGTGAGAGAAGGTACTTAGGTCCTGAGATGGTTCAGAGGACCAATGAGGTAATTGAAAAGATTAGAGCTCGAATGCTCTCCTCCCAGAGTCGCCAGAAGAGTTACTCGGACTTGAAACGCAGAAGCGTAGACTTTCAAGTCGGTGACCATGTGTTCCTTAGGGTTTCACCTTTGAGGGGAGTGAAACGGTTTGGTGTTCGGGGCAAGCTGAGCCATAGGTTTGTTGGCCCCTTTGAAATTTTGGAACGGGTTGGAGAGGTAGCTTACAGATTGGCGATCCCACCATCCTTATCAAGGGCTCATGATGTGTTTCACGTATCCATGCTCCAGAAGTATGTATCAAATTCTTCACACGTGTTGAGTTATGAGAACTTGGAGCAAGATCAGGATTTGTCATATGAGGAGAAGCCGGTTCAGAGTCTCGATCGAAAGGACAAAGTCTTACGAAGCAAGACTATCGCCTTGGTGAAGGTGTTGTGGAGGAACATCAAGGTTGAGGAGGCGACATGGGAACTTGAATCAGATATGCGGGAGCGGTATCCCGAGTTGTTCAGGTAATTTCAAAGACGAAATTTCTGTAAGGAGGGGACAGTTGTAGCGTCCCAAAATTTGCTAATAAGACTTAGGGCCTTGATTAGCATGCCTGGAGGGCAATAATTGATTTATGTTGTTAATATGTGAATTTGATAAGTATGTGATTAGAAATGCATGTTTAGGTGAATTAAATATGCATGTGGGCCCCATTTGGTTGCTAGGGGCATATTTGTAATTTTAGACCGCTGAGGGCATAAATGCAATATTTGTATATATTGTGATTAATACCATGTGTGAGTGGTGATATAATTGTGTTGCACGATCCGAGACAGTCCTAGGGAGCAATTTAGCCAGATAGTCACTGGTGGGAATAATTAGTGGTTAGTGGCATTTTGGTAACTTGGGTAACTATAGGTAGCTTTTGAGGATAGTTGTTATAAGTGGGAATATGGCATTCTTGCAAGAGGTTAACGAAAAGTCTAGGCTGCCCGTGAGGATTAGCTAGAATCTAAGTTAGAAGGGAGGGCAATTGGGTCATTTGGCTTTAGTAGTAGATAGGCTTTGGCTGAGGAAAGGTTTGGTACGTTTCTCTCATTTTTCTGGCTTATACATGGGTTATTTTTGGGAGCTCTAGAGAAAACCAGAAACCAAAAAGGAAGGACTTCTGATTTTGTGGGATCAAGTGGGGAATCAAACCAAGGAAGCCAGAGGTTGTTCTACATATTTGAGGTAAGAATTTTAAGTGGCTATCTTGTGGAATTCAACCAAGAATGTTATGATTTGAGAGTTGAATTGTGTTTTATCTTGTAGATCATTGGAATGAAGACTTGGCAAGGTTTAGCGTGGGGTTAGTGGATTTGAGTTTGGAATTGGATTGGGAAAGCAGCTCAGGGTCGAATTTCTACTTGAGGTAAGAGTTCCATGCATCTCTGAAGTTTATTTGCTGGTGTGGTTTAAGTTTTCTGAAGTTTGGTTTAAGTTTTTGTGAATTTTGAACCACTAGGTGATTCTTGAGTTTGATTGTGTGTTTGAGTGTGTTTCTGGTGTTTATGGGTTGCTATACTGTTTATTTGGGGTTTTAGGCCAAATTGGGGCTTGGGTGTACTTTGGTGATGATTTGGATGAATTTTGGCTCGGGAGAAATGTTGGGAAAAACCCAGTTTTCTGGGTTCGCGTATGAGCATCGCAACCCTGTTCTTCCGTGTCACAGCACTGGGTTGAATCAAGACAGGGGAGACTTGCTAGGAGCTGCGGCCCCTATAGGGCTGTGCCGCGGCGCTAGGCCAATTTCAAGAGATGAGATTTTGTGTTTTTAGGGTTTTGGTTCAGGGGGCTCGGGGGACACTTTCGCTACCTTGTGTGGGGAAATGGGAGGTCCCGAGAGCACGGGATTGGTTCTGGGGTACAATTGTGAATTGGTTAGTAATGGGAGTGCTACTTGTACGTTGTAACTAGGTTTTCAGCGAGGCTCAAACTAGGGGACTGTGCTCGGGATGTCGGTGCTCAAGAAGCTTGGAACACAGGTAAGAAAACTGTTGTACCCACAGAGCAGGGCGAGGCCCAATAGTTTGTGTTGTAGGGCACGACCCTATATGATTGTGTTGCAGGGCGTAGCCCCATTGAATATGTTTATACATGTTTAAGTATTTGTTTAATTATGCTATGTGTGCATATATGTGAATGAACGACAAAGAGCCGGGAACGGCAAGGGCCGAGAATGGCGAAGGCCAAGAACGGCAAGGGGCCGGGAGCAGCATTTATCATGCAGAGTGCGAGTTGCCAGGGTAAGACCCTAAAGGATACCTGGGATATCCTCACGGTGTAGACCGCGAACCCAGGGCCCGGTAAAGCGCCTGGGACGGCATGGCCGTATGTGTTTAGCCTGTTGGCAGATTTGTTATATGTTGAATGATTGATATGCATATGTTATTTATTTGTGTGGAGTTTTCTTGCTGGGCTTCGGCTCACGGGTGCTCTGTGGTGCAGGTAAGGGCAAGGGGAAATTCGACCAACCATGAGTACGGAGAGCGTGAAGCGACGTGTACATGTTTGGCCTGCTTGGCTGCCACGGCCAGGGGTATTTTTGGGAGATGATTTGTACTAAATCTTATTTTGTCGTTTAGTCGACCTTAATCATATTTTGAGTTGTAAATATTTAAAAATAGTATTTTGGGATCCCGAATGTTAAATGCTTTATAATTTTCAATGAAGGACTATATTTTCAAATTATTTGATTTTATTACAGTTTAGTTACACTTTTGACCCAAATTCTTGCTTAGCAAGTTAAATACACATTTTAAACTCACTTAGTAATGACTCTAAGGTAGTAGGACGTTACAGAGGATCCACAATAAATGCAAGAATATTTTGATGAAGATTTGTCAATCTACAGATTCTATTCTGACAGCCACGAAATCTGCGGAGACAGCTTATACCTGTTTCATAACAGAATTTCCTAAAATAGAATGAGTACAATAAACACCCAAGGATATTATTTCCTGTAGTAAACCAACCTTTGAGAGTACGAAAAATATTACAAGAAAATCCATAAATGAATTAAGTTAATCATAAAATATTTTCCTCATAAAAAAGATATAAATTTATTTTTAAAGATATTGTGAAGATAAAGGAATGAATGAAGAATATTTGCAAATCCCACCAAATATTCCAAGGTAGTAAAACCTAGGGCTGCACAAAATTGAAGTTGGGCCAAAGAACCCGACTAACCCAGCTCGTTAATAAGGTTGTTGGGTTGTAATTATAGTAGGCAAAGCCCACCTAACTACCAAAAGTACAAGCCGAGACTTGTAAATTCAATCAACCATTACGTGGTAATGTGTTGAGAATTTTATGACCTAAACCAGCTCAATCAACCCAGTATTGTTCATTTATACTTTTTTTTAAGAAATGATTTCATTAACAAGGCTAAGTATCAGCCAAAACAACGTTTATAATAGAATTGGGGTAGCCAGGCCACCAAATTCGCTCAGAGTCCCAAAAGAAAGCTAATTTTTCAATAGAGTGGGGCACTCCATTAGCTTCCCTTGGGCAATGGCTATAACTAATATTGCTAAATACATTACATTTGACATGAATATCCTTATCTACCAAACCGTGATAAGAGTCATCAAAACCTTTATATTACATGTGGTTAATTTCATTGAGACAGTCTCACTCTAAAACAATTGATGTATACCAAAATCTCATAGCCAGAGTCACCCCTTTTAGTAAAGCTTTGAGCTCAAAAATCAAAGGGTCAAACATAGCCTTCATTGGGCATCCTGCAAATGCCAAGACAACTCTGCTACTATCTCTGCAAACTATCCTCATACCCACTATACCGTGGGATGACATAATAGATGCATTGGTATTAACTTTGATGCACGAATCAGGTGGAGGGGACCACTTCGCGGTTGGCCTTGGAGTTGTAGTATGACTTCTTGCGTTGGCATTTGCTTTTTGATATTTGTCTAGATAGTCTCTAGCCCAATCTACCACCATTACATCAGACATGTAACTCTCATCATGAATGAGCTTGTTTCTCCTATACCATATACGCCAAGAAAGAACCACCATATGCTCAAGATCTGTGGTACTAATTGTGTCAAGGTTATCTGCAAAGAAATTACCCCATTTTTTCTGATGAGGTAGATTACCGAAAAATTTGGGCAGCAATGAATTGCAAATTGCACCCAACGAAGGGCAGTCCTAGAGAACGTGAAAGGTGGATTCATCAGCCATGGAACAGACATGACAAATTCTCTCAATTTGCATACCATGTGAGACTAAATTTAACCTATAAGGGAGCCAGTCCCAAAGAGTTTTCCAACAGAAGTGTTTGATTTTTCCAGGAATATTTAGGTCCCAATTTTTTTTCCAACAAGAAGGCCTCCCATTAGAAGATGAAGCTTGGCCAAAACCAGCTTTTCTAGTGGCAATCCAGTAGCCACTCTTGATAGTGTATATGCCTGAGTTAGTATGATGCCATATGAGTCTATCCCCGCCTAGACAATCAAAAAGAGGAATAGATAAAATAGCATCAGCCTCTTGTTTAGAGAAAGAGTCACAGATGAGGTCTTGGTTCCACCCTCCATGGTGATCTTTCAACGACTCAACAAGAGAGTGAGATTGGAGAGTCTTGGTGGAGGATGCTAAAATACATTCACCTCGCGAAATCCACTTGTCAAAATACACTGAGATGTTTGCTTCCGTGCCCACTTGCCAACAGGCTCCCTCCATCATAAGAAAATAGATGAATGAAGTAAAAGTGGAAGAAAATGGAGCTACTTTGGAGAAGATCGAGTCGTCCTGGAAGAAAAAGGAGTCTGAGATATGCTACTATGAATAGTGCCCTAGCGCTAGCATGATAGCGCTACAACGCTATCTGGTTGTTTTGAAGGCTTTTGTCTATGTAACTAGCGCTACAACGCTACAAAACTAGCACTACAACGCTAGTTGATTTTAATTTGGAAACCTGATGGTAGCGCTACAGCGCTAGTTCGCGAATTTTCATATGACTTCGATTCTGTAAATACCGCTACATCGCCCAAAACCTATCGCTACAACGCTATCGATGCGATTTTGAAAATTTAAGCCATTTTTAGAAGGACAAAATGATCTTTTCACTTGGGAGCATTGAAAAACATTTAAGTGACATTATTCTGCAAATGTGAGGGGGCTGGATAGTTTTGTAAACCTTAGATTAAGAAAAAAACTGCTAGTTTATTATTTTCTAGATTTCTTCTGCTGGCTTATTGTTTTCTAGATTTCTTCTTCATCTTAATTCTTTATGTTATTTTCTGTGAACAATTATTTGAATGTTATGGTTATTACGTATGATATGAACTAAATCCTCTATCCAGGGGTTAATGTAGTCGCTTGGATTTCTATTTAATTTTATTATGATGTTCTATTAATTCTTCTTCTTTATTCTAATCTGTATAATGTTTGCCTAATGCTAGTAAATACTTGATCAATATTTGCTTGATTTATGATTTTGATTCAAAATTCGAAAGATGCGAATTGAATATGCTATCATTATATAGACATAGGTTACATATTGGATGAGAGTACTTGTATGACTTGTGTAGCAATTGGGTTTCTACGCTTAATGCCTGTTATGTGCTTAAGTTTATCACAGAGATGTAGAAAACTTGCATATAGATTGAGATCTTATATCTTGAAAAATAATAGGAATCGATTTTTGTTAACCTGCTATTAGAATAGGAAGAAGAGATTTATAATTGATTAGTAAAATTAATAGAATGAAAAGTTGATGAAGTTAATACCCTAGGTTTTTAATTATTAAATCAATCTTTATTATTATTGCAAAGTTTATTTCAATTTTAAGTCTTAGTTTAAAAATCACTCTATTTTCGACAGCCAAATAGAAATTTAAAAGCAATTATTGGTAATTAGTTGATAGTCCTTGTGGGAATGAAACTTTACTTACTATTTTATTACTTGAATCGATTGTGTATACTGTTGGGGTTTTATGCTCTAACTAAAATCCAATTTCTTTGTAATCTCATTTATTATCAATAAAAGAATAGAAATTATTTTTTGACTTGGTCAATCACTTTGCTCACATGTTTTATTTTCATGATTATTTGTTTAATATAAACTTCTATTAAATCCCGAGCATATAGCTAATCGTATCTATACTCACGTAATCATAGTGGAATATAAATATGATTATATGTTCAGAATAAGTTAGTCCTAAGATTAGTCAGTGCACATGATTTACACTGACTTACCAATCTACGATATAATCTACTTACACATCGCAGTGTTATGTTCTTTCTAGAACATTAGAAAAGTATATAAGAACGGATGTATTTGTTACATCGGACTAGACAGATATTGACAGTAGATAGGATAAGTAAACATATCGTTATTATCTATTCTAGTCATATCATATAGTTGACCATAGGTCAATTCAATCTCAATTCTGGGTGGTTGATATTCTAATTGATTGTATCATTTAAGTTCTTTGACTTTTTCGTTACCAGCTTACCCTACGGACTAGCCCATACTTACATCTTGAGAAATCGGTAGTATAATTGAGTGGGAGTGTTAATCATAGATATGAATATCTACAGCTTCTGATGAAGAAGTAAAATGATGGTTTCCTTTTAGTTTAGCAATCCAAGTATCAAACATTGGAAGGTTGTGAAAAGAGTATTTGGATACCTCAAAAGTACCAAAGAGTTATGCATCCAATATTCTAAGTTTCCTAAGATACTTGAAGGATATTCCAACGCAAGTTGGATATCCGGTGTAGAAGATAATCTCTCCACAACCGGTTGGGTGTTCACCCTTAGAGGGGGTGTTGTTTCTTGGGGATCTAAGAAAAAAACGTGTATATGTCACTCAACCATGGAATCCGAGTTTGTAGTTCTAGGGGCAACCGGCAAAGAGGCCAAGTGGCTAAGAGATCTCACGATGGAGATACCAAAAATCGCAGTTGATGTATTAACAATTTTGATACATTGTGATAACTAAGACACTATGATTAGAGCTTACAGTAAGTTATACAATGGGAAGTCTAGACATATAAGTCTAAGACATGACTATGTGAGAGAATTGATTGATAAGAGTATCATATTAATTTTGTATGTCAAATCTTGTGAGAACTTAGCGGATTCATTTACCAAACCTCTATGAAGATATTTGGTGAGCTATACATATAAAGGGATGAGACTAAAACTCATTTAACAATAGATTCCCCAATAATGGCAACCCAACTCAAAACTTGTATACATTAAGTGTAGAGTTTAATGGGTAAGAATAAGTTGTTGATAAGGGAATAGTTACAACATTAACAACTTAAAGAGTCCCATCTAGGATGGGTTAATGTGTAATGACCCAACTAATTCTAAGACTTTGGACCATTAAAACTACCATACATAGACACTTTAAGAAAACATACATACGAAACATTCATAACTTTATTAAAAATTATAATGTTGAATTCATAAATTCGGGGTATGGGATCCCATTGTTTGAAAAAAAAAACATAACTTTAACTTAATTAAAATTGTTTACAAAACCAAGTGCGGAAAATACATAGAAACATAATTAAAAAGACTGAAAATAACGTTGTCCTCGAATCGTTCACGCAGCCCAACGAATCCATTCTTCCTCAATACACAACCCCAAGCTGCCATGAATCATTCCGCTGCCATAACTATTTTCCTGCATACATAAAAAATAAAGGAATGAGCCTAATGCCCAGCAAGGAAAATCTACTAAAAAACATAAAACATACACATAAACTATATCATGAACATATACTACAAACATATGCCATATACTACTACAATGGCCATTATACTACTTGGGGCTTGTTAACTAAACAAGTCATATGCCCAATAGATTTGTGGGGCTTGCTAGCTAAGCAAGTCATGTGCCCATAAATTATTGGGGCTTGTTAGCTATACAAGTCATATGCCCAAGGTCTATCAACATACATAATATAACATTACATAACATAACATAAGATAACACGTAAACATATCATATAAACATATAAAATTCGATCATATTTTCCTTACCAAAACCGGGATGTGAGAACAAGGACGGGATTTGGAACACTCCTAAAACCAACAATAAAAAATGTGAGTATTTCTAATGAAAGAGATGATCAAGAAATGAACTAAACCACCAAGATGAAACTTACCGAAAAGAAACCTTAAGTTCAAAGAACTTAAATACATAACCAAGAGTGGAAAACAGCGAGTTAGGATTTGAGTAAAGAAAACTAATGGAAACTAAAGAATCATACAGAAATGAACATAAGATTAGGAATACCTTTGGATGTACTAGAACCGAACTACACCTCAATATAGAAAAACACACTATTTATCTTACTTCCCAAGTGTTTATAAAGCTTAAATTGATAAAGCTTATAACCCAACCCAAGTGTTTAACACTATATAGTAATCCTAGCAGCTTGAAGGCTCTGAACACAGCTTGAAGAATGAGAGAAATGGCTGGGTACTAGGTCCTATTTATAGAGTTCAAGGAGTGAAAAGATCTTCTTTTAGCTTGAATAAAAATAATGAATATTACTTGAAAAATATTTGAATATTCGTTCAGCAGAGGCTTAAGACTCGGTCAAAACGTTCAGAGGCTTGCTAAGAGGTTAAGGAATAAAATGAGCTCGGTTTCAAAAATGTTTGAAAAACTTTCCCTAGGGCCGATATATCGCCCATTGTAGGGGATATATCGCCTGGGCTTATGCCCCGAGTGTTCGTCGATGTGTTTGTACGAAGTTCACGTGTTTTTGTATTCCCTGTGTGGCGATATATCGGCATACACTGAAATATTATACACGTAATTGCACTTTTTCAGCTTAATTTGAATTGGGTAAACAACTTTGACTGAGCCATATAACGTTTTTAAAGCTGTTGGCAGGTTCTAGCGTTCTTAAATATTTCTCTTATAAAACTATTCATAAAAAATGCTTAATTTCTCAATAAACATGCACCCGACAAGTGTCATGATCTTATTGGTTCTATCTAAACCTTATAGTATAATAAATGACATCTTTATAATCAGCTATATTAATCAAACCTTATGTTATAATGAATATTCTGAAACCATAGGTTAAACTTATTAAATCTGTAAGTGTTGCTACGAGTGTTCAACTAAGTCCCGACTTGAACCAAAATCCATAGTAATAAACATATTATAACTACTACTAGCTATTACTACTACTACTACTACTACTACTACTACTACTACTACTACTACTAATTAACTAGCTAAGTAAATTCTGGGACTCTACATAATGTTGGTTGCTATCGGACGTGAGGGTTAAGCCATAGGCTTTTAATGAAATTCAATTGAAGAGCAACAAGCATCTCTAAAGGTAGCAAATATGTTGTAAGAATTTCACCTATGTGAACCTAGAGGTGGTGCCGTCTCTCAAGAGAATAGGAGTTTTCTCTCTGGATGGTTCATGAATGGATAAGTGCATGGCCATAAAAGTGCTAAGCGTGAAAAGTGAGAAATACATGAGTAATCAAATAGAAGTGTTGGAAACATTAACGATTTTTATCACGAGGAATGTTGGGTTCAATATTTTAAGAATACTTTAGCATTTCGGTAGAAGCTTCGTAATGTTTTCACTAAGATAAAGTTCAAAACCAAAATGTACTTTATTTTATGCACTAATATCATTCAGGCTAGAGGATTGAGGGTGTATTTAACCAAGTAGATGATTTTTATGATTGGTTAAATATATAGTGAAATCGGTTAGTCATGAAGTGGGGCAAAAACCATAATGGTTTCACTAAAGTCAACATATGAGAGTTGACTTTTAGTATGGACTTTTATAAATCATCTTTTTGGGTCCAAAGTGTTACTGTGGAGTATATAAGAGTGCCCAAAAATTTTGGGAGCATTTGGGGATATTTTGAGACAACTTTTGGATTGCCAAGTCAGTGGGACCTGTGTTGCATCGACTCTGGTCCCATGAAGGACTAAATAGGCAACACATCGCGTGCATAGTGGTGATGCATCACTTGGGCAGTCCGTACATGACCGTACAATGACATGTTTTTGGCCCCAAAATTCAAATCAAAATATTCTAATCTCATTGATTGAGTCTAATAAGGGTTCATGTACTATTTCAAGGGATCATCTAAGTTAATTGGTGATTTGACCACTCACCTCTCTCTAGCTCTCAAGATTACTAGTTTTCTCCAAGATCTTCATCAAGAAAGCTTGACTTCCATGAAGATTCAAGGCTTGTGAATCTCAATCTCATTCCATTGTAGTAGCTTCAAGCAATCTCAAGGAGGAGGCTAGGAATAGAGATTTTTGGACAACAAATCTTCATTTGTGTCAAGCCTTTGTTACATTTTGTAAGTCACATAAAATCATAGACTTGTGATTTTATGTAGCAAGGTTCTTCAACCCAAAAGTCAATTCTACCACTCATTTTACTAATGTTATGTTCTTTGTATTATTCTTCCATTAGAGTATAGATTATCATTGTTTAATTCTTTGAATTGTAATATACAAAGCTTGGTTTATAACCTCAATCCCAACATTATATGCTCTAGAAAGAGTAACTTGACTATCACAATGTATCGAGATCATCGATACCATATCCGCGGTAAAATTGATATCCAACATAAGATCCTTAAGCCACTCCGCTTCTTTGTTGGTTGCCGCTAGAGCTATAAACTATGCTTCCATGGTTGAGTGTGATATACAAGTTTGTTTCTTGGAACCCCAAGAGATATCACCTCTTGCTAAGCGTGAACACCCAACCGGTGGTGGAAAGATTGTCTCCCACTCCCAATGTCCAACTAGCGTCGAAATATCATTCAAGTATCCTAGGAAAATATGAGTAGTTAAGGCTATATTCTTTGTTTACTCTTAAGGTATCCTTGAATCTTAGACTTCCAATGCTTGATACTTGGCTTGCTAGTAAACCTACTAAGTTTACTATTCCCTGTTTGCCAAGCCAATTTTCACTCACAAGGTCTACTCATTTCTGGTACATATAAAACATTGGTGGTATAACCTTATTACCAGAGGTGAAGAATAGATCAATTGTTCTCTTGCCCTTAATTGATCTCATTGCCCATTTGGATTCCATGTCCTCAATTGTTCTCATTGCACATTTGGATTCCATGCCCTTCCTTTTAAGTCTCAAAGGTCTTGAATAAAGATCTACCATAAGTAACATGGATAGTAGCACAAATATCATAGCACCATCCATTTACCTTTCCATGTATGACATTAATCTCACTTAGTGTTGCCACTAATAGGGGTGCACATGAGTCAGATTTTCGGGTTTGAATAATTAATACCGAACCCGAATTTTCGGATTTCAGATTTTAGTATTTTTCGGGTTTCAGATTTTCTCGAATCAGACTTAGTCAGATTACAGGTATTAATGGGCCAAATTTCGGGTTTGGGCCTTGGTCACAGATTTTGAAAAAGGTCATTTTTTATTACTTTTTTTAGTTTATTCTACTTTTAATAATTTTTTCAAAAAAATATATGAGAATTATTTTTTTATATATTTTGTTTGATTGTTTTTAATAATGAATTATAAAACTTAATTTTAATTCACGTACTTTTAAAAATGTCATTTTTTGTTAATTACTTTTACTTTTAAAATTTAAAAAAAATATATGAGAATTGTTTTGTATATATTTTGTTTAATAATTTTAAATTGAATTATGAAACAAAAATTATAAAAGATAATTTTAATTCATACAACAAAAAAGAACTTAGTTGGAGAAAATCACAATGTCCATAAATCCAAAATACAACCATATGATAAAAAAAAAAGTTAGAAAAACCATAATGTTTAATATCCATAAGTCCAAAATGCAAAATACAAATATAAATTATTCATAAAATTCAAATTACACCATAAAATCTTATAAATGCCTATGAAGTCCAAAAAAGAAACCGCAACATAATCTAAAGTTCTAAAATACAAATTATAATAACATAATTTTTTTCTATATCCTTCCTTACCTTTCTTCCAAATTTCCAATCTCCAAATCCAAACCTTTTAAAATTAAGAACCCTGTCACTAAAAATTCAGCATGCAAAATAATTTTTATTAATTCTCTCACTAGTTGACATAATTTTACAAGTAACACCATCCATATGTGTCATACTCAACAAATATAAATATATAATTTTATATAATATACCGTATAAGTTAAGTTAATATAAAGATCATATATGTATTGTTTACTAAAGTGTAAAACAAAACACTTAATAAAAAAATGCTTTTTTAAAATAATAGTCTTTTACACACAAATAAGAACAAGTTCAATCCTTCAATACTAACTCTGAATGTAACGTCCTCCTAATCAAGGACTGTTACACTGTGTACTTGAAATAGTGACAGACTTGCTAATCAAGTCCCTTAGTTATAAACGTGTAACTAAGGTTAGTAACAAGGGTTAGCGTTACAAATTTTGGTCAAAGAGAACGTTGACTTTTCATTAAAAATATTTGCGTTCATACATGGGGTCCCAAAATAATATAAACTGAAGTTTAAAAGTCTACTACACTTCAAAAGTTACAACCAGTCGACTTAGGCAGCAAAATAAGGGATTACAACCCTAGTTCCTCTGAGATACCCTCGGCCGTAGTGGTCGAGCAGCCGCATATGTACACGCCACCACCGAAGCTCTCCAACTCGTGGCTGGTCCAGCTTCCCTTTCCCTTTACCTGCACCACATAGAACCCGTGAGCCAAGGCTCATCAAGAAAACTTAAACATGTCTATGAACAGTAAATACAAAATCCATATGCATATCTAGCATGCCCAGCAGTAATAACCTACTCATGCATGCATACAATTACAAATAAATGACTACCATGTCATAACGAGGCCTGCTGCCCTAACTAAACAATTAATAAGTAATATTGGGGACTCAGCGCCCTAGGATGTGGGACTAATGAGCCACCCCCGGGCTCGTGCCCTATCCTCTGTATAACCAGCTTTAGAGCTGGCCCAGCGTACCTGGCGCTTTAATTTTCCACAACCATTGGGTCAGATAAGCGTATAATGCGCTCCTGATTAGGCCTAACTATATCAACCAGCGCTCAGCGCTATTGCCGCCTTTGACTTATGAGTCAAGGCTTTTCAATTAGAAAATGCAACAAGGATACATCTTCTAACAATTACCCCAAAACAGAGCATTCAAGCATGCTTAATCAATTAATCACAGACATAATCATGTTCATTCTCAGGGGCCCGAGCCCTATTCATAATCACATTAAACAATCAGATAAATAGATAACCAGTTACTGCTAAGCATACTTTAGATAATACAAGTATGGATACATATTAATCATATATCCCAGCCAATTAAATACAAACACAGTAATGACCATGTTTCTTGACGGGGCCAAGCCCTAACCACGCATATAATCACATTTAACATGTACTGGGTGCAATTTTCTTACCGTTTGTCCAAGCATAGGTTAAAAATGAACAACCCTCAAGCACGATCTATTCCCGAGCCCTAGCAGTATCCTAGTCACAACCATAATAAATGATATTCATTAATATCGAGTAAATAAAGGCTTCCGGACTAAGTCCTAGCCTCCAGAGCCTCGAATTCTACTAAATCGGGTAGTAGAATCCTTTCCGAGCCGTTAGGTTTGAGTTCCCGTCACTCAAAACTCAGCTTGGCCAAAACTGCCTATGCGTGCCACGGCGCCCCCTGTTGGGTCGCGGCGTGTCTCAAACCTGAGAGAATCCCCTGCCTTAGTCTGAGGGACACACGTCGCGACTTGGCTCTGAGGGTCGCAATGCGCCTCCGCCAAACAGAACCCCCTGGGCCCTAGTGATAACTTCATTTTAGGGTCATTTTAGAAAGTGTTTTTGTGGTAATCTTGAGTGTTTATGTGTGTTTTGTGCAAGATTACGTTTTTTTTTGTCTTTGTTGTAGGTTGGTGTGATGAATCACGAGAAAAATTCAAAAAGAAGCTAAATGGTGGAAAAACGAGGCTTTTGGCGGTTATTGGACTAAAAATGATACCAGGGATGCTTAAAGGACGGATTTTGATGAAGAGATGAGCTGAACGATCAAATCTGAGAAAAAATTTAATTAATGTTGCGACTTGGACTTATGAATCGTGACTTGAGGTGAAGTTAGAGGCGCATATGTTTGCTGGAAAGAGTTAGTGTCGCGACTTGGGCTTGCAAGTCGCGACTCAAGAGGAAACAGAGGCCTAGCTAAGGGGAAATGTAGACACGGGCCGTGACTTGAGAATCTTAAGTCGCGGCGCCTGAAGCTATTATACGAGAAGAAAAAGGGCCAAAATAGACACGGGCCGCGACCCAAAAAAGGCCAAGTTACGGCCCGCATAAGGAAAAAACTCAGCTTTTAATTTTTTACTATAAATTCGTGTTTAGGGTTAAATTAAGTCATGAGATCAATTTTTAATTACGTTTTTAGAGACTAATTGTGGTTCTTAGGTTAAAAATTCTGCAGTTTCATATTTTTATTTCTTCTTCAAGTTTATGAATCTTATGTTTTTGAATAATTATTTTGTTGATTTAGTCATGTTTGATATGAACTAAATAATTTTTATCTAGGGTTTAATGTAGTCACTTGAATTTCTATCTAATTGAATTAGAATGTTCTTTTGATTTTTCTTCTCTATTCTAATCTATATAATGTGTGTTTAATGCTAGTAAATACTTTATCACTATTTTGCTTGATTTAATGATTTTGATTCAAAATTCAAAAGAAGATAATTGAATATGCTATCATTATATACACATAGGTTGCATATTGGACGAAAGTACATGTATGACTTGTGTAGTAATTAGGTTTCCATGTTTAATGCATTCTATATGTTTAAGTTTATCACAGAGATGTAGAAAACCTGCATATAGACTGAGATCTTATATCTTGAAAAAGAATAGGAATCGATTTATGTATTTGACCCCGTTATGACTAAACTGCTAGCTTGCTCCGTAGGATCGCCTTGTGCTGAATAACTCAAATATATTCACATAATAATGTGGTCTCAATCAATATACAGACAAATATACAAATATGCCAACAACAGGCCAAAATTACTAAAATGTCATTCTATTAAGAAACGAGCCCACATGCATGCAAATACAGTTATATAATAATATAACTCACATAATCATGCATACAACTACATAATAATGTAATTAATCAGTTATTGCTCTCCTGGCCCTCTAATCAAGGCACTAAGCCTCATTAGGGAATTTGAGACGTTACACCGAATCTCACCAAGATCATCACTCACTCAGAATCTATCTCTTGTACAAACAAACATACACATACATATATTTATACTAGATAAACGCAATATACAAGGCATGTTTGCTTGGTTTTATTTAGAAAATGTATTAATTTATTTAATTATATTTTAAATAAATAAACAATGTCATATATTATAAAGGAATAACATAAATATATTAAAAAAAATTAAGCCAAAACATATTGTCTATAGTTTTAAAAAATGATAATTTTTAATTTATTTTTAAAAAATTTGTTAACCAAGAATCCAGTAGATAAACATTTTTTACATATAAAGATATGGTGCAATCTAATTTTAAAGTTAATTATTTGATGTTGTTTATTAGTTTAAAATTTAGTGTTCATAATAATTTAAATTTTGGTATTTTTTATGCTTTGATTTATATATTATATATGGTGATTCTAGTTTTAAAATTAGATACTTTTTTTTATTTTTTATTTTTTGAAAAAATATTCAGTTGAATAAAATATTCAAAAATTCTAAATTAAAACTATGAATATAAAAAATTTATTTGATCAAATTTTAATTATTTAATTTAAAAAAAAATTAAAGCCCACAAAAAACTATATATAAGTATATATTATTTAATTAATGGATAAAGCACTTAAAATAAGTAATTTCTCATAAAAAAAATTAAATGACAAAAATAAGAAATATGTGTATTTATGTCTTATGTCACTATTACATATATGTTTGGATAACAAAAAATACATTAAATGAGAAAATAAATAATTAAAAAAGAAAGAAAATAATAAATTTAATCACATAAATATTTTTTCTTTTATAGTTTTGAAAATATAATTGATATAGTAATTTAAATACTTTAATATGAAGTTTTAAAATATGTGATGAGAAATAATTATAGCTCATTTATCACCTTTTATTTTTATTTTTAATTGGTTTACCTAATTTAGATTATTTTATTAGTTGTTAAAATTTATTTACCTTATTTAGATGACTTTGAAACTAACAGTGTTAGAAAACAATAAAAAAATGTTAAATCTAACGGAAACCAACAATTTTCGTTAAACTCACATTTATAATATATTAAGATATACTCTCTACTAATAGTAAAATAAGACATATATATATATATTTTTCTTATTTTGTCATTTAGATTTTTTAATGATAATTTACTTATTTTAATTGCTCTAGCCATGAATTAATTATTATACATTTATATATAACTTTTTGTTGGCTTTAAAAAAATTTTAATTAAAAAAAATAAAATTTGATCAAATAAACTTTTTAAATTCATAGTTTTAATCTAGAATTTTTCTAATATTTTATTAGAATGAAATTCATAAGTATTTTTTCTAAATAAAAATTATAAAAAAAATATATAATTTTAAAACTAAAATACATCATATTCGTAAATATAAAAAGTGTGTATATAACAGATCCTTGGTTTAACAATTTTTTATTTAAAAAAATGATCTTATTTTTTATTTTTCTAAAACTATAGACAATATCTTGATTTAATTTTTATATATATCTCTTTTATATAATAAGTGTGTAGATAACAGAAATTCTTGCTTTTAATGGTTTTTTTATTTTTTTAATGTTAATTTAAAAAGAATATTCTTATATTTAACAGAATATTCTTATATTTAACGGTAGTTTCTAAACACTTAAACTTAAATAAAATAAAATAAAAAATTAAAATATGATATTGTTGAGATATTTTATAATGATAATTATTTAAAAATAATAAATAAGTAAACAAATTAAAATAGGATATTTTTCAGATATTTTACAATTATTTTATTTTAAAATAATAAATAATTAAACAAAATATGATATTTTTGAGATATTTTACAATGATAATTATTTAAAAATAATAAAATCATACGTTTTATAGTTTAATTGAACTTAAACTCATTTATTAGAACAATATCATATTAAACATATAAAATAATCTACTGTGATTTAGCAACAAAATATTTTTTTATAAAAAACTAGCAAGAAACTTAAATTTAAAATCCACATATAATATTTAATATTATATTAAACATATAATATATAATCTCTTGTTGTCACTCCCAAATTCAAAAACTATAACAAACATCTTAAACAAAAATAAATAAATTATTTAATTAAAATAGGATATTTATTTCAAAATTTATATGACATTAATATAAATTTAATAAGAATAATTAATAAATTCTACAAATAAAACTAAGCAAACGTGCATACGCTGCTTGTATCTAGTATATATATATATTTGTCATTATTTTATAATGTATGACATTGTTTATTTAATAAAAAATTATATGTCAATTAAAAAAATATAAATTAATGCATTTTCTATAAATAAAACTAAGTAAATGTGCATTACACATTGCTCTTACCTAGTATATATATATATATGTGTGTGTGTGTGTGTGTGTGCGCGCGTGTTTGTTAGAAAAAAAAAAAAAAATACAAAGGCACAACATAGGCACGAGAAGTCAATAATGAAATATTTCTTCTCAAGATATAAGATAAAATAAACCAAAGAGAGAAAACACTTACTTGAGGTCAAGATGCATACATATCAGCGAAAAATCGCATTCCTTACAAGAGAAACAAAGAGGAAGTCTCAAATTTGTTACTATGGCTCCGCGAATGGGGGTAAAGGAATCATCGACCGATTGAGTCCCGAGAGAGCGACGGATAGACGAGTTGCTAGAGAGACACAAAGACATGGAAGAGGGAAGGGAACATATGAGAAGACGAGAGGGAAGGGATATGGAGTGGGGGGTGATGCGGCTGAGCGAGAGAATCACATATTTAGGTTTAGGTTTAAAGGTTAATATTTTTATATATAATTTATTTTTTAATTTAAATAACTTTATTTCAAATTTTATCAGGTTTTCGGGTTTAAACCTGAAATCTGAAAATACAAATATTAAAACCCAAACCCGATTTTTATTGAGTCGGATTTGGATTTGGCCTATCAGATGCGGGTTTTCTAAATTTTTAGATTTTTCGGGTTTGGATCGGGCGGGCTTGACGGGTTTTCAGGCTAAATGTTCACCCCTAGCCACTAACTCTTCTTTAGTTGAATTAACCCTTGCCTCATTTTTGTGGTTCCTTTTGAACCTACAATCCCTTGCAAAATGGTCACTCTTGCCACACACAAAGCAAGATCCTTTGGAACTCTTGAATTGACATTCATTCTTCTTAGCCCCCAAGAGTTTGTAACCCTATAGAGTCCAAGAACTTTACTTAGCTAGTTAGATAGTAGTATTATAGTATTTATAGTATTATCTTTGTAACTGTGGATTTTTGGTTCAGACCGGGTATTATTTGGACACTCATAGTAGTACTTATAGATTTTCTAAGTTTAACCTATAGTTTAAGAATATTAATGTTAACCTAAGGTTTGATTATATGACTGATATTAAGGATAATATTTATTATACTATAAGGTTTAGATAAGGACCAATAG
Source organism: Humulus lupulus (assembly GCF_963169125.1). Lineage (NCBI taxonomy): Eukaryota > Viridiplantae > Streptophyta > Magnoliopsida > Rosales > Cannabaceae > Humulus > Humulus lupulus. The sequence continues at coordinate 30,467,052 of NC_084797.1, forward strand.
GATTTTAAGCACATGTTATGTATGGATGATTAAGGATTAAGTATTTTGAGGATTAAATTTAATAAGGGTTAAAGTTTGAATGCTATAAGGTCAGTCAGCAGCTTTGAATACGTTGAGGGCTTAGTCAAGGCTGTTTACTCCATTCAAACTTAGCTAAAAATGTGTAATTTCGTGTTTAATTAATCAGCGTGTGCCGATATATCGCAGCTATAGGGGGCGATATATCGCAGCACGTAGATACGAAAAACACGAGACGATGCATGACAGCCTCGGGCATACTGGCCCAGGAGATATATCGCCTACAGGGGGCGATATATCGCCTCCTTCAGCATATTTCAAAAGTTTTTGAATTCTTTTTCCTTTCAGCCATTCAACCTCTTGATAAGTCCAGCATCTTTTTGAACGAGTCTTCAGCCTCTGCTGAACGATTATTCAAATTATTTTCACCTAAAAAGCTATTATTTTTATTCAAGTAAAACTTAGATCTTTTCATTCCTAAACTCTATAAATAGGACCTAGTACCCAGCCATTATTCATCTTTTGCTCTAAGTTCAGAGGCTGCAAGTGCTAAGTGAGTGTGAGAGTGTAAACACCCGGGTTGGGGAATCATAAGCTTGATCACCATAAGCTTATCAAACACTTTGGGAAGTAAGGTTCTATAGCATTTCGGTTCGAGGTTTAGATTGGTCTACAAGTCCTCAAGGTATTTCCACACTCTAGTTCATTGGTTTTATGTTATTTTCTTTCTCATAGTCTTCTATTCAGTCTTCTAACCTCATTCTTATTTTGGTTAGGAAATCTAAGAACTTGCACATAAGTTTTTGGTAGGTATGTTTCTCAAAGGTTTACTCATTCCATTCCTTCCATTCTTTTCATTACTTTTTCTTTAATCAACTCACCCTGTTATATATGGTTTTAGGAGTGTTCCAAAAGTCCCAACGCTGTCCTCTTATCCCGGTAACTTTGGTAAGGAAAATAGGATAGAAATGCATATGTTATATGTTATATATGTTATCTTATGTTTCTTATGTTATGATAAGTGTTATGATATGTACGTTTGTAGGCTTGGGCATATGACCCATATGACTAACAAGACCCCAAATAGATTATGGGCATATGACCTACTTAGCTAGTAGGACCCCACTAATCTCATGGGCATATGACTTGTTTAGTCTATGGGACCCCAAGTAATAATGGCCATTATAGTATGTGTATGATAAAGTGTTATGTTAAGTTTTTATGTTTCTTATGAAATTATGTATATGAACTATGTGTTAGATTTTTCCTTGCTGGGCATTAGGCTCATTCCTTTTTGTTTTATGTGCAGGAAAATAGCTTTAGTGGCGGTAAGGTTCGTGGATGCTTGGGATTGTGTATCGGTGGTGAATGGATTCAAGGAGTCGAGAGTTCAATTTTTGAGGATGTAGTCTTTTTTTTTTTTTTTATGATCTTTACATGTATTTTCCGCACTTCTTATGTAATTCCTTTCATTTTTAAATCATGTTTTGTTTTTAAAGACAATGGGATCCCATATCCTACTTATTTTATGAGAGTAACTTTTATTTCTACAAGTTTCTAATAAATTTATGGTATTTTTGCAAATGTAAGTTTTATTAAGGATTTGTATGTATAGTTTCGTTAATGGTCCAAAAGTCTAGAGTAGTGGGTCATTACAAACCCTTACCTTTATTCTTCTCAATTCCTTGGCCTTTGTTGTTGTTGGGAAGATTAGTCACCACATTAGCTTTAGAAGTCTCTCCATTAGACTCTTCCACGTTCTTATCTCTTGAATGAGATTCCTCATAAATCCTCAAGTGTTTGAGAATTTCCTCCAAGGAAATCTCCTCATTCTTATGGAGGATTTTTCTATCTATAGCCCCTCCAATATGGAGGCAACTTGGATATTATGACACCAACAATGAATTGCTCCAGCAATACAATATTTAGGGTAGATAGCTTATTTGCAATAATTTATGATTCATGAATTTCTGGTAAAAGGTGCTTCACATCATAAAACTTAAATTCCATATATTGAGTAATAAAGAGCTTCTTTGTTCTTTCTTCTATCACTTTGTACTTATTCTCTAATGCTTCCCAAATCTCTTTAGCGGTCTTTGTGTTGGTGTAGAGATCATACAACTGATTTGATAGAGCATTAAGAATGTGACATCTACATATGAGTTCAACTTCTTCACGTTTCTTGCTTTCTTTGATGACTTCTTGAGTGTCATCCTCCTTAGCAGGTTATATGGCCTTTAGAGCCTTGTCCAAGATGTAGAACACCTTGAGAGTGTTTAGAAAAAACCTAATATTGGCTTGCCAACAAACAAAGTTAGTTCCGTCAAATCTATCCAATCTAACGAAGTCTTGTGTCATGAATTTCAAAGCCGAAATCAAAGATGATTCTTCTATGATGATGTATCTCAGATAATAGAGAATTTGAATGTTGCGAGAGAGTGAGATTACACCATTACAATAGCAGGAATCTACACACAATTATCTTTGATAGAGACCAATAAAAGATTGAGATAGAGAATGCAAACTTGGATCTTCTTGAAAGCTTCAAACCCTTGTTAGAACACCATTTGAAATTTCTTCTTCTTTGACATGAATCAAAATCAAGACTTATACATGAGGAGTATCGTTGTCCAAATTCTCTATTTCCTAGCCCTTAATGGATACTTGAGGCTTTTCTAGTAGGATATGTGAATTGGGATTGAACAAGTTTTTAAATTCACAATGACAAACACTTTTTTTTTATGAATTTCTTGGAGAAAACTTGTGATCTTAAGAGCTAGAAAGATAGAGGTTAGAGAGAGATTTAAGAGTGTGATCAAGATATCAAAAATCTAAGAGAACCTTTTTAATTTTTATAGTGTAGGAACCATCATCATGTTTAACCAATAAGATTACATCTTTTAAACATACAATTTTAAGCTTAACATACATGTCTGTACAGACACGTCATGCGACGCATCACCTGCCTATAGGTGATGCATCGCCTACCAAGTGATGCGTTGCCTATCCGTTGCCTGCTAGACATCACCAAAACCCTATGGTTTTAAGCGATGCAACACCTTCTAGGTGGCGACGCAACGCCACCTAGGCAGGTCAAAACTCTCAAAATTGACCTTAAACACCTTTAAATGTTCCCAAACTTTTTAGGCATCCTTAGATAGCTCAATGTATCACTTTAGACCCAAAAAAACACAATTTATAAATGCCTGCAATGGAAACTCAAATTTTACATCTTCACTATGTGAAACCATTTAGTGTTTTATACCTAGCTTGTGTAAAAACACTTAATTTTGTATTTTAATCAATCCTAAATGTATAAGCAAAAATAATAAAATATCTAAATACATGTAGAAAACAACTATTAAGCTAAAATTTCATTCAAATAGATGCTTATCTAAATATTTGGATGATTTTAGAAGGAAAATAATTTATGTGTATATATAAACAAAAACAAAGACGAAATTAGACAATAAAAAAATTTAGAGTTACCTTGCTGAAACATAAAGAATTCTCTTAACACTAGGACAATGGTATTAGAAGGAGTGATTATAGAATCCAGCTAGTGTAACATTGATCTTTCAATGTAGCATCCAAAGATAGTTAATGTAGCATTCCATTGAAAACAATGGGTGGATCATTCCATGGCAAACAAGGCATTTCTTGCGACTATGGTGAATAAGAATGTACTTAGAAGGATGAAGGATCTTACTGCTGGGAATTATTTATATAGGATCTTATTTATTTTTATGTAAATCATATATTAAACAAATTAATATAAGAGAAACTAGAATATGTTTCTATAATTGAATTAAACAGATATAATGATAAGAACACTTACATTATATGCAGCGGAATTAATAAGTCATTCATTTAGTTTTTCTAACCCTTGTATCCTTTTTCTCGCAGGGTATTACCAAGAAACTGAATCGATCTTCAAATTTCTTCACAGTCTTCCATAGTATCCTTAGAATCACCTAGACTAGAGTGAGCAATTCTCAACACATGAGATAGATACACAGAGAAGAAGAGAAGGAAATATAGAGGCATAGAAAATGACATTTGTTGTAGAGAGAGTCTAAAACCCTAAAGTATCAAAACTAGATGTTGTGTTCACTCGTTTTCAACTCTCGCTTAGCATTCTTTTTATAGGCTCAATCAAGTCACTTATTTAATTAAAAAATCAATAAAATAATAGGTAAATTCAGCCATTAGGTCAAAATTCTCATGGGGTATAGACCCATGAAATTTCTCATTTAATTATATGCCTACTGGACTTAAATTTAAGGCCTACATTATTTTCTATTGATTAATTAATTAAATAATTATTTAAATCCTTTATCAAATTAATTATTTCTAATTTGAACCTTGATTTAAATTTATTTATTAATATAGACACCATTTTGTCTTAATTAATACATTTGCCCTAAAATCTCGTTTCTTCTCTAAATTGCATAACTCTGTGAAATTATCCAAAAATGACCTGGTCAACTTTGATAATTTTAATTGATAATTAATTCAATTAATTGAGAATATCTAGATGATTTTATCCAAGGCACTGTGGGGACCATGTGCTTATAAAATCAAGCTATAATAATTTATCATAAATTTAACAAATAAATTTACTAACTTATTAATTCCTCGTGACTCCACTAAAGACTCAGAATTGCACTCTTGAATTCATAGAACGCTCTATAAGCAATATAGATACATTATTAGTTATCCATTGTTACAACCATAATTATCACTCAATCCTCTATAGACGGTCTACAATGAAATGAGACTAAAATACTGTTTTACCCCTCATTGTATTTTTTCCTGAAAACACTTAGTTCCTTGTAAATGATATTTCAGTAAACTAATATTAATTACTGAAATGAGATCTCTATCATTTAGCACCTCGAACTAAGCTAAAAGGAAACCATCGTTTTACTTCTTCATCAAGAGCTATAAATGTTCAGATCTATGATTAACAATCTCACTCAATTATATTACTGAGTTCCCAAGATGTAATTATGGGGTAGTCCGTAGGGTAAGCTGGTAACAAACAAGTCAAAGAACTCAAATAATATAACCAGTTAGAATACTAACCACTCAGAATTAAGATTGAATTGACATATGATTAACTATATAATATGACTAGAATATATCATAACTGTAACGACCCAAATTTCCTAATAAGGGTTAGGACCTTGATTAGGAGGTCGGGAGGGCCATAATTGATTTACTGTGCTATTATATGATTATATGCATGATTATGTGGGTCATATTATTATATGATGATAAAGGCATGCATGGGGCTATATACTCTGCTATGAGGGTATTTTGGTAATTTGGCTCATTGAGAGCGTAATTGTGTACCTATGTGTATATTGGTAGGATAATGTTGAGACCACATTATTATGTGGAAATATATATATATATGTGTGTGTGATCTGTGACTCGAGACGATCCTAGTGAGCAGATTAGCGAAAAAAGTCATGGCGGGGATTTATACCCGGCTCGGGGTGAGCCTAGGGGTATAAATGGGAATTTAGTGAGTATATTGGGGTCTATTTTGATATCGAGGAATATAATTGGAGATTAGTTAGGTATCGGGAATTAAGCGGGTAAATATTAGAGACACTCGAGGAGTTAGCGGGAATTGGGTAAAATGACTAAAATGCCCCTAAGTGGATTAGAGGGTTTAGACTTAATAGGGAGGGAATTACGGTCATTTGGCTTGCAAGGGATAGATATGCTGAGGCTTTATGTTAGTGGGAATTGTAGAAAGTAATAGAAGTCTGGAAAGAAAGAAAAGAAAGAAAAGAGAAAAGGAAGGGAAAACAGAGTTGTATTCTCTTGGGTCGGTTTGTGGTTCTCTCACCACTTTCCTGGGGTTTTCTTGGAGCAAAGCTCAGAGGAGAGCTGGTTTGGGCTAAGCATCAAGAATCCTAAGCTAGGATTGGAGAATTGGCAGAGGTTTAGCAGGAACACCCTAACACTTGAGGTAAGGTTCTATAGTTTCTTCAGTTTCTGGTTTTGGTTTTTTGAACTATGGTGCATAAGCTGAGTTTGGTGGGAACTTTAGGGAATTCAGGTCAAAGGGTGAGGAAGAGCAAGCTAGGGAGGTGTAGAGGCTGTCTTGAAATCGAAACTCCATTAAAGGTATGAATTCTAAGCCTCCAACTCTGATGTTTTGACTGGTTTTGCTGAGTTTTTGAGCTTAGGGACAGCTATGGTGAATTCTGGGATTAGAGATGCATGTGATTGGGTTTTGAGTTTTTGGGGTGCTTGGGATGAGTGGAGTATGTTTATAAGGTTCTTTTTTAAGTTGGCAAAGGTTTGGAGAAGTTTTGGTTGAGTTTGGTTCGAGGAAATCGCAGGAAGAGAAATTTGGAATTGGCCCGTCTGTGACTAGCGCTACAGCGCTAGCCTTTGGGCGCTGTAGCGCTAACCAAGCTTTCTGGGGGAATTTGGTTCTACTTGTAGCGCTGTAGCACCCTCCTAAGAGCGCTGTAGTGCTGCCCTGTTTTCAGAAAGGGATTTTAGGGTTATTTGCAAGGGTTTTTGACCAAGGGTTTGGGGTTTGGTTCCATCACCTTGTTTGGTGGAACTATAACTTCCCGGGGGCTCGGGATTGGTCCCGAGGCTAGGTTTTGGACTTGAGGTTTGGTGATGACTTTGACCTATGATTGTGTTTAGGTGTGCGCTAAGGCTCGAGAGGGATCGTGCTCAAGGAGTCAAGTGATCAAAGCTAGCGAATTGAAAGGTAAGAAAGCTGCACCTGAGTATGTGGTTAGGTTGGGACTAAGTGTTCCCTATGTATGTATGCATTGTTATGTGAATGTGAATAACCATGTGGACACGATGGGACTAAGAGCTCCCTATATTTGTATATCATGTCATGAGATGGTATTATTATGCCATGGGACATGCGATAACCGGCCTAAGGGTGTCTGAATCAATATTTGCGCACAGGGCGTGGCTCAGCCACTGGTAGTTGAGGCAGCTTATTTATCACTGAGCTTGGTTAAGCTGGCCGGAGTCAGTGAGCATTCCACTGGGGGCGGCCCAAGTGAGCCGAAGACAGTGTGTTAAATGGAGGGTGCGACTAAGGGCGCTGACCCTGAATATTATTTGATGAATGTGATAAATTGTTGATTATGATCGTGAATATTGTGTTATGAACATGATTTGGTGGCTGTCTGGATGACAAACTGTAATGCCCCAAATTTCCTAATAGGGTTTAGGACCTTGACTAGGAGGCCGGGAGGGCCATAATTGATTTATTATAGTATTTAATGATTATATGCATGTTTACGTGAATTATATTATTATATGATGGTGGATGCATGCATATGGGAGAATTTATTATTGTCAGGGTATTTTGGTAATTTGGCCACTGTGGGCGTAATTGTATATTTTGGGTGCATGATTGTGATTAATTAATATAGCCACATTATAAGGTGGATTGGTTCGAGCTTATCGACATGAGACGATCATGGGGTGTAAGTGTTCGGTCTAGTCATAACGGGTTTAAGCTCGGGGCTCGGGGTGAGTCTTGGGGTGATACTAATTGTTTACCGAGTTTTTCGGAAACGAATACAAACAGAATAATAAAAAGATAAGAACTGTAAAAGTGCTGAAATGTAACTAAACAAACAGTGTTTTTACGTGGTTCAGGCGTTAACGAGCCCTAGTCCACGAGTCGATGTTATTATACTTGGAAAGGATTACAGTAAGATGGCTGGTGTACAAGAACTTCACACACTCACAGTGTTTCTCTCGGGTTCTCTTGAAGAAGATGAAGCTAGAGAGATTTTTGTAGAGTTTTTGCTATGTGATCTGTTGGCCGTCCCTCTTCTTGTAAAATGAAGGGGTCTTTATAGCTAGGGTTTCAGATTAGGGTTTTTCTCTACGTACATGAGTCTTAATTACACCAGCCATAAATAGGGGATACAATTACTGTAGTAGCATGGCTACAAGACTCTATATGGGTATATTTACGTGAAAGTATGGGGAACACACAAAGTCAGCCGTCCTTTCCAAGTTGTCAGCGGAACAGTAGGCGAAAAGGTACCCTTAAGCGTGCTGGGATGTGTGTGGCTTTGACCTGACGGGCGTGTCAGGCAGGATCCTGTGTCAGGTGGATATCATTCCAAATACGCCTCCTCCATGACTCGACTGCTTGGTTTTGTTCCGTGCGAGGCACGGAACTGTTTCCGCGGAGACCACTCGAAGAGCTTCTCCTGGAAGGGGCTTCCCCGAAGGATACCCCCTCGGGAGTCCGGGAGAGTTGACGAGTTTTCCGTGTCGTGTTTGCCTGGAAGAGTAACCCGGACACTAAACGGGAGAGGCGAAGCCTTTTTGTCCATCCGCGAGCTCTGGTCACCTACCGTGAAAGACATCGATAATTCTGCTTCCCCGAGGACATCAATCTAAACGCCATCCGGAAATCTGGATAACACTAATGATTATAGCGTTACCGGGGATTTTAGGGTAACGGGATATGAATTATTGGTTTGAGGATATTGAGAATAGCGGGAATTGGAGAGCGTTAATTATAATTAACGAGATAGGCGGGAAATGACGATTTTACCCTTGGAAGCCTTTAAAGGGGTTTATTTGTCTTAGGGGCATTATGGTCTTTTGACCCTAAGGATATATATGACATGAAGGCTGTAGAAAATACAGAGTTAAAACAGAGCCATCCTCATCCTCTCTTCCTCTCTCTCCCGTACAAACTCTCCTCCATCTCTCTTCCAAATTTTGAGAGCCACTTTGGGGCTTTGAGCTAGGAAATCAAAGGTGGCAGCTAGGGGACTTGTTTCAACCATTAAAGGGGATTCAAAACAGGTTCCAAGGTGAGTTTTAGACTTTGATTTCAGGTGTTGCTCTGTTTTCGTTTTAGTTTTCAGCTCATGATTTTTGATGTAGAAAGTGGGAATCAAAGGGGGTTTTTGTGTTGGTTTGATTGGGGTTTGATGAGGGTGAGCTATGGGTGTTATTTGGGAGTTTAATTGTATGATTGGAGGAGGTTTGGAGTTGATTTGAGAGGCTGGTTTGAGAGGGAAAATGTAGGGTTGAATTTCTGGTGCGTGTGGCCGTGTTGCTGGTCTGGGCTGGGCGCTGCGGCGCAGCAGGGGTGCGCCGCGGCCCTTGGCATCTGGCAGAGGGAGAGCCCTCTCTGTTTGAGGGCGCGCCGCGGCGCAGTAGGGGAGGGCCGCGGCCCTTAAGGTCAATTTTTCCAAAAACATGTTTTTAGCTTGGGGATTCAAGCTTTAGGCCTCGGGGTTGTACCTAGTACCCGGTTAAGTGGGGGATTGATGTCCCGGAGGCTAGATATTGGTTTGGGAACCTGTGTTGATCATTTTTATTGATGATACCTTATATTTGGTTATGACTAGGTGACCGCTAAAGGATTAAAAGTTGATCGTTCTTAAGGGTCGTTCTTTTAATCGTTCTAGCTCGACATTGAGGTAAGAAAACTGCACCCTGTGTATATGTGACATGCGTGGTTATTATTGATGCATGTCAGTTGATTATTATGTATGACATGCATGGCTATTATGTCGCATGTCGGTTGATTATTGAGTATGACATGCGTGGTTATTATTGATGCATGTCGGTTGATTATTATAGATGACATGCATGGCTATTCTTGATGCATGTTGATTGACTATTAAACGTGACATGCATGACTGTTATTGGTGCATGTTGGATTGCTGGATATATTGCATATGATGTATGAGAAACATGTGATTGGGACATGCTTTATATACTGAGTATGATATCGTTCAGAGCTTGAGTCTCTGTGTTGATGCATGGCCTAATAGTACTAATACCTGTTTAGTAAGCATGCTAAATACCTCGTTTGTGGATATGGAATATGTGATACGTGATTGGTGGCATGTCTTACTAGTGAAAGACACTGACTAGTCAGGGACCGACTCTAAAGTCGAGAATCACTCATTGAATGGCTCTATGGCATTAATGCTAGACCGACCCTAAAGTCGAAGAACTTATAAGCGCTTGCCTGGTCTACGACCAGATGACTATAGCCAAGGTATATGACCCCGGTGACCGTTTGTCACATGGCTAAGGGACGTTGTCCATAGTTTCGACTCTAGAGTCGTGAGGAAGGTTATGTTCGTGACTAATCACCTTGCACCTGTCCTAATCAAATTTAAGGAAGAATCACTTATCGGTTAAGCCCTGGTGACCCTATCGTCACATGGCTAGAGAGAGCGATGCTCATTATTGTGACTTTTGGCTATTGTCACCTATTTGCTTGGACTGATAGTCCTGAATGGTTATTATGATCGTTGTTGATATTATATCATGCTTTACTGTGTTTTCTTGCTGGGCTTCGGCTCACGGGTGCTACGTGGTGCAGGTAAAGGCAAGAGGAAGCTGGGCCATCCTTGAGTTGGAGAGCTTGGGTGATGACGTGTACATATGCAGCTGCTCGTCCGCCACGGCCGAGGTTTAAAGTGGAACAAGGGTTGAACCCTGTTTTTCCGCTTAGAACAGCCTGTTGTAAATATTTTCTGTAATAAACTCTGAAATTATATTTTCGGGATCCCAGTGTATATATTAAACGTTCTAGTGAAACGTTACGTCTTAACCAAAATGTTTAATCCCTAAACCGCTAATCATACTTAGTTCACGATTTTGGCCAAATGACTCGATTAGCGAGTTTAGCACTGTTTACAAGGCACACCGTAACGGTCCCTGGAGTTGGGGTGTTACACAAACTGTTAATCTATCGTGTGTTGTCACTGATTGGATAAATGCCATGAAATGCTGAATTCCTGGTTGTGCATTGTGGAATATTTGATAAATGATGTTGAACTTGCTATGTTATCATGCTTTCTTGCTGGGCCTCGGCTCACGGGTGCTACATGGTGCAGGTAAAGGCAAGGGTAGGCTGAGTCAACCATGAGTTGGAGAGCTCTAGGGGCGAGATGTCCATTGTCAGCTGCTCGGTCGCCACGGTTGAGGAATTGTACAGGGACGGAAACCTAAAATGTATATTTTTCCATTAGAGTGGCTTGAATTATTTGTAACTCTTGGAATTGGTTGTAACTAAGACGTCTAAACCCTGTTTTGAGTTTCCATGTATTAAACTGTCATTTTTAATGAAAATAGCCTGTTTGTGACCAAAATCTTTTATTCCTAATCCGTTGATGACATTGAATTCACACTTTGTTTAAATGACTTGATTGGCAAGTCTTGCACTATTTTAAATACACAGTGTAACGGTCTTGGTTATCCAGGGCGTTACAATAACGGTATGTCTTCTTATCTTATCTACTGTCAATATCGGTCTAGTCCGATGTAACAAATATATCTGATCTTATCTACTTTGCTAATGTTCTGGAAAGAACATAACACTGTAATGTGTAAGTAGATCTTATCATAGATTGGCAAGTCAGTGTAAATCTTGTGCACTGACTAATCTTAGGACAACTTATTTTTTAACATATAATCATATTTATATTTCACTGTGATTACGTCACTATAAATATGATTAGCTATATGCTCGGGATTTAATAGAAGTTTATATTAAACAAATAATCATGAAAATAAAACATATGAGCAAAGTGATTGACTAAGACAAAAATAATTTCTATTCTTTTATTGATAATAAAATGAAATTACAATGAAATTGGGTTTTAATTAGGGCATAAAACCTCAACACTTACAAGCTCTGCTCAAATATGATTTTGTAACATTCTTATTGCAATCCATTTGAGGAAATAGAGCAAAAAAAAAAATCAAGTCAGACTCTAAATAACCTCACAGAATTGATCCAATCGATTGAGCTGAGTAAGTTGTATATTTATTTATATATAGATATATTATATGTAATGGACTAATTTTTATAACTATAAATATTAATTAATATTCATATAAATAGCTTAAAACATGCTTTGGACATCATTCATTTTATAATAGACTTTATTGAAAACGTGCATAGTATTCAGATTTGAGTTTAAAACTAAAATAATAATTTGCATGAATTATAAAATTGTCTTACAACCGAAAAACATAACTTAAAACATAAACATCAATCCTTAAAATATATATGGCGTTCCTTGATTGCTTCTCGTCCATGAGTCGCTCACATGATACACACACTTTTCTAGAAAATATCTCAGTTCACTATGCCACCAAAACACATTCATTTTTTGCCTGCATAGGAAAAAGTAAGGGTGATCTAAATGCTCAACAAGGAAGCAGACAACAACATAGCAACATTTCACAATCTCAGAACACATTAAAATCATAAACCATAGCATGAAACTTTCACCATCATATCCATAAACATACAACCACACATCAACTGCCAAATATCTTATCTTCTCAAATACTTGTGCCTGAAAACATTAGCATACGACATTCAACATAAACTCGGGAAAACAAAGCCCAACTTCCCTACCTTGGTGTGAGTGACCATGAGAGAAAAATGGAGCGAGAACTTTACGTCCAAAACCTTATAAACACCAAATAACCTCTATGAATATCCATCAAATAGTTAAACTCGACTCTTAAAATAACATCCAAAACCCTAGATCAAAAGTAGAAACATCTCTCAAAATACCATTTTTTGTATTCTAGCATAAATATAAAAATAATAAACAAAAAAACCCCCAAATAGTTACCTTTCTTATGGTGGCCGAAACCTCAATAAGGCCTCCTCTCTTGGTGTATTTCAAAAACCTTAACCACCAATGTTACCTCTTGAAACCCATAAAGATGAAAAGAATGAAAACCACTAATGGAGAAAGTTTACCTCTAAACCTTGCTTCTCCTTTCTCCTTTCCCATTTCTCTTTCTTTCTTTTTTTCTCTCTTTCCTTCTCAAATTTTTGCTCCTCTCCTATCCTCTCTATGTGTATTTCAGCCTAGGCCTTACACACTCTATTTATAGGCTCCAAAATTCTCCAACAAAATCTCCCTCAACTTCCATATAAAACCTAATTGATTCAAATATTTCCATTCACATGTAAATCAAACATAATCAAATCATATCTTCCTATGATCTTTTCCTAAATCCTGTATCTAGAAAAAATTCCTACTAAGTTCATTCCACCAAACCCTATCATCTATAGATTTTGAAATTTCCTATCCATCTCCTTTGTTTTTCAAAAATCATGTATAAAAGCTAAATTATGTCTAGGTTCATGTAACGCCCTGGTTACCCCAGAACAGTTACGGTGATCGGTGAACCGGAAATTTGACCCGCTACCCGAGTCATTTGGTTAAAAACGTGTTCTAAGTGCTATTAATAGGTTAAGGTGGAAAAACAATAAAGAGGAAATGATATATTTTATTAAGTATATAAATTTCTCATGAGCTATTCAAAACATTTACAAGTTGTTCATTATACAAAATGGCCACTACTATTTTAAAATATACAACCCCGCCGGCCTAAGCGGCAAAAATAGGGTAAACCCCCTAGTTCCTCTGAGAACTCCTTGGCAGTGATGGTCAAGCGGCCGCATATGTACACATCACCACCTAAGCTCTCCATTCAAGGCTGGATGAGCTTTTCTTTCCCTTTACCTGCACCACATAGCACCCATGAGCCAAGGCCCATCAAGAAAACACAATAAAGCATGATATAATATCAACAATGATCATAATAATCATTCAAGACTATCAATCCAAAACAGATAGGTGACAGTCGCAAGAGTCACTAATTTGGGGACAACTCCCTTCAGCCTTGTGACGATAGGGTCACCGGGGCTCAACAGGTAAGTAAACCTTTCGTTAGCTTAACCAGGATAGGTGCATGGTGACTGGTCACCAACATAACCTTCCTCATGACCATAGAGTCATAACCCTGGAACCTCGTTCCCTAGCCATGTGACAAGCAGTCACCTGGGCCTTATGCCCTGGCTCTCAGTAACTAGTCTTAGACTAGCCAAGCGCTTATAAGTTCATCGACCTTAGGGTCGGTCCAGTGTTAATGCCTTAGAGCCATTCAACACTGATATCGATTAGATCTAATCTTCATTCGGCCCTGCGTTCAGGACGCTTATGCCGTTTCTGACTCTTAGGTCAGTGTCCCTGACTAGTCAGTGCCATGTACAGATAATCAATATTCACTAGCATTTAATATGCAATCCATGTCCACATTTATCAATCAACATGCCTTAGTACAATCACGCATGTCACATATACACAGGGTTCAATTTTCTTACCTCAGGTTCGAGCGAGAAATACAATAAGGACGACCCTGAGAACGATCGATCTTTTGGTTCCTTAGCGGTTACCTAATCACAACCAATTATAACCTCCATTAATGAAAATCAACATAGATAGGGTCTTAACCTAAGCACCACTCTCGGGACCTCGAAACATGCCCACACGGTGAGTAGATTCGATCCCGAGCCTTAAGGATTGAAACCCCAAGTCAAAAACCCTTAAAAACACTCAAAACGAGACTTTGAAGGAACAGGGTAGCGCTACAGCGCTAATCCCTAGCGCCCCAACGCTATTGTCAGAACCTCCAACACGCCCAAATGCCCCCTGAGTAGCACTGTAGCGCCCTAGGGTGGGCGCTATAGCGCTACCTCCAGACCAGGAACCCCCTGAAATGACCTTCTTCATCTCCTTCGATTCCAACCTGATTCCAAAGCTTCCAAATCCTATTTTTGATGCCAAATGAACCCAAAAACCATTCCAACATACCCTAAACATTACAACCATAGGAACCTTAGCCAAAACTCCCAACAAAACCAAGATCTCAACCTAGAAATCACAACTGTAAACACAGAACTAAAACAGGGCAAACCAGGGAATTCTATGGTTAGAAACTTACCCAAAGCTCAGCTTATGATGCTCTTCAATGGAGGAACACACTCCCAAACTCCCAAGGCTTGCTTCCCAAGCTTGAATCCTCAAGAATGGTTCAAAAATCACAAAGAAAACTGAAGGAGAAAGAAGATACGGGAGAAGCTTCAAGTTACTCTGTTCTGCTCTCTTCTTTCACAGCCAAAATGGTTATATCTATCCTAGGGGTGAAATGACCATTATACCCCTAGGTCAATTTAAAGTTTCTAAAGGCTCCCAAGGGCAAAATTGGTATTTTCCACCTATCTCGTTAATCATAATTAACGCTCTCCAATTTCTGCTAATCTCAAACACCAATAATTCATATCCCGTTACCCATTAATTTCCGGTAACGCTCTAATCATTAAAATCACCCCGAGACTCGCCCCGAGCCCCGAACTTAAACCTGTTGTGACTAGACCGCTAATCAATAATCCAAGATCGTCTCATGCCGAATAGCTCGAACAAACCCACATTATAATGTGGTCTCAACATATATCCCCGACATGCATACAAATATACAATTATACCCTCAACGGGTCAAATTACCATCACACCCCGTAATTAAAATGCGGACCCACATGCATGCATTTAACATCATATTATAATATAATTCGCATATACATGTATATTATCATTTAATGGCATAATTAAACAAGTATGACCCTCCCGGCCTACTAACAATCTTGGTAATTCCATTTACCATTTTGATGACAAATAAAATATTTAAATTACTTTCTTAAAATGATTAACAAATCCCTTTAGAATCATAGACAATATTACCACATATCCTTACAAAAAATATTTATATTTTCCAAATGTAGTAACTTTTAAGATCCTTCCTCTTGATCTAAATCAAGACCATCACCATCATCTTTTCCTCTATGCCACACCCCCAAGGCTCTTTATCACACACACACACCACACACACATATTCACACAAAAAAGAAAAAAAATTACAACATTAAAATAAAATAGGAAAAATAAATAAACTAACAAATAAATAAATAAGTAAACAAATAAATAATTAAATATATAAAATGGATAAATAATAAATAAAACTAAATTAATAAAACAAACAAGAAATTCCAAGCTATGTGTACCAGATACTACATTATATATAATATATACTAATTTTCTTTTAAACCCATACAAAAATGAAAACCTTTTTTTTTAATATTGCCAAAATTTTGTAAATTGTTTGGGTTTGTCATCTTTAGATTGTTACCTAATAAAAACGAGAATCAAGTTCTAATACCAATTATTAGCCCAAGAGGGATGAATTAATTATGGACAATTTCCGGAAACTTTAAAACTTAACTTTTTTACTTTATGCAACATGACAATTCTAGCATCCAAGTAGGTAAACAATAATGAAATACTAATAAGAACACAAATATAAATGAGTTTAGGAATAAAGCAAGAAAACTCTCAATTTTACAAGCTTCAATGAAACTAGTCACCTACATTCTTGGTCTTCAAAGGCAACCAACATTGAGTTTATTATCGGATCAACATTGTGGACTTAATCAATCCCTTCTACTATTGAGGAACTTTTCACCAAGTTGTATCCTAAACCTTTCATATTAAACTTTCCCATAAGGCTCTATCTTACCACCTTACTCATAATGTTGTTCCTAAGGTATCAATCTTACCTAAATTGAGTTGTAACCAGTGCCAATCTCACCTCAATATAGGATGGAAGAGTATAAGAACACGTTGGCAAACTCGCTCTAAAGATATAAATACAATTTCAGATCCTAGAGAGATATGCACATAGTCAAATGAATAAATCAAAATTTGGCTCAAGTATGTGAAAAGTATTTTTGAAATATTTGAAATATATGTAGGCTTTAACACTTAAGAGAGGATGAATGAAATCTTGTCTATACAATGCTTAGAAAATGGCCTATGTATAGAGAAATCCCAAAACTAGCCCTTTAAGACTGTTATAAGGCTCTTTGGTTTGCATTGGGCGAGGCATTGATCAACTGATGTACTAGCCGTTGACTGCCATTGGAGACACACTCACTGGGGAAATTGGACGCCATGTTGGTCGACCAGCATGTGTAATTTTTGCACATTTTAGCCACTTGCATTTTTACTTCAAAAAATGTGTTTCTAACTTTATTTTTATGTTTTGAAAAATACATTTTGATTCCTAGTCTATTGCAAAACATATAACATTGTTTTTCTTTGAAAAATAATTTTGTTTATATTTTTTTAAATAATTTTTAATAAAAAAATTATTGGAACAATAAATGATTAAATCATGAATGATACATGCAAATCAATTTACAAAACTAAAATGAATATTTAAACCTTAATTATACTAGCCTTAAATTCTTTGATGTTCCCTTCAAGATTTAGTCTTCAAATCATTTCTTCATTTTTATGCAAACTTGAATCTATCTTGTTCTTGTTATGCTTGACTGTTTCTTGAGCTTTAAGATATACTTTTTACCTACTAGTAAACTTAACATAAATCAATGCTTATTAACTTCAAAATAAGAGTAACTAAGATTAAGACTCGAATAGCCAACATGTTCTTAATTAAAATTGTAGCAATAACACCATTCGGCTAAAAAGTTACAAATACATTATTTTTGTAAAAAAGTTAAAAGAATTATTTCACATAATTTCCATCCAAAAAATCAAATTCAAGTGTCATCTCGCAATTTTCATCCCCAACATTGAATTAAAAAACAAAATTAAAGAAAATAATAGAAAAACCTAATAATTTTCATATGTATCATGTAATTCACCACAATATATTTCTAATGCAAGGACTAACTATGATTTCTTTTGGCTGGGCTGGGCTGTGTTTTATTTACAAAAATACCGTTGACATTGACAGAATTTGTATAGCAGCCCAATACTACAACGACCCACTCAAAAACCAACTAGGGCTTCTAATATATATATAAATATATATATGTATTTATTCGTTAGGGTTTTACTCGGCCGTCTGTGTTCTTCGCCATTATTTCCTTCGCCTTTGCCACTGGTTTCTGGTTGCAGAAGCAAAATTGTAAGAGGTATTGGCAATTGGTTATTTGTCTTATTTCAATATTCAGATATCAATTAGAATTTGTTAATTGGGTTTCGATCGTCAATTTTTTGGGCTTTTGATATAATTGAAATGCTTACCTTTGAGGATTGTGATGGTGTTCATGGTTTTTGAGGTGGTTTCTATTCTTAATTCCAATGTTCATTTCCCACATTTTTGTTTCTGAAACTTGAGATGTGTCTTCTTTTGAACATCTAAAGGACCCCTTTATGGTGTTCATGGTTTTTAAGGTGGTATCTATTCTTAATTACAATACCCATTTCCCACATATTTGTTTCTGAAACTTGATATGTGTCTTTTTTTCTAATATTTAAAGCATTCCTTTATGGTTTCTGCTGTAATTTTTAGAGTCTCCTGGATTAGTTAGGTAGGCGTTGCTTTTATTGTCGTAATAGTCTTGCATTGTCGCTTATCTTTTGAAAATACGCTTCCTTGTATTATATTATGAATTCAAATATTGCATATGATCAGTTTCAGGTCGCAGAAGTAAAATCGTAATAGGTACTTTCGATTTTGCTTCTGCAAACAGAACCTTATTGTTTAGCAAATTTTTGTTCAATGATAAGCTGAAATGAATTGATGGGAGTTGTTAGTAATTATAGCTTGATTGTATTGATCAAGGTAATGGCTCCTAAGCAGCCCAATACGGGCCTCTTTGTGGGTTTGAACAGAGGACATGTTGTGACCAAGAAGGAATTAGCTCCAAGGCCCTCTGACCGCAAAGGGGTAAGTCTATTATGTGTTATGCACAGTATGCTTATGTCTAGATTGTTAATGTTTTGAGGCCTTAACGTGTGAATCTTGATTTTACATTTCATATGATGCCAGTAAAATTATGTCAAGAGTATTTTTCAATTGGTTTTGTTTTCTGGTGTAGAAAACCAGTAAGAGGGTACATTTCGTCAGAAACTTGATTAGGGAAGTCGCTGGATTTGCACCATATGAGAAGAGGATTACTGAGCTTCTGAAAGTTGGAAAGGACAAGCGTGCTCTGAAAGTGGCTAAGAGGAAGCTTGGAACCCACAAGAGGGCGAAGAAGAAGCGTGAGGAGATGTCCAATGTTCTCCGCAAGATGAGGTAATTCCGAATGAACTTGATTAGTAGAATAATTGTGATTCTTCAATTGAGTAAG
Source organism: Humulus lupulus (assembly GCF_963169125.1). NCBI lineage: Eukaryota > Viridiplantae > Streptophyta > Magnoliopsida > Rosales > Cannabaceae > Humulus > Humulus lupulus. Next base: position 30,486,094 of record NC_084797.1, read on the forward strand.
TTTATGATCTTCAAATAATCATTACACTAATAATATAATTCTGTTGTGGTTTTTCATCAAGTCATGTCAAGGGTTGTTAATGTTTTTTTTTGTGTTGGCTTCCCAAAACTTGAATTTGTAACATGATTCAATTGTGCATTATGTAGAGTACGGATTGATTGTGGTTTTAATTCCTGTCATATTTTCTCTTGCGATTTGCTTGCAGAGCTGGTGGAGGTGCTGAGAAGAAGAAATGAGAATTATTTTTCTGGTTGTATTTGTGTTAGCCTTAGAATCCAAGTTCCTTTGAGATTTTGATCTGAGACGAGACTTCATTTCAAATATTTGTTTGTTAAAGCGACATTAACTCTGGAAATTATGAAATGTGGCCTTTATTTTTGGTTTTATGATAGCGCTTTTTTTTTTGACAATTATGTGTGGCCAAGTTTGGTCTTTACATGTTCTAGTTTTGAATTTAGACAATGTCTTTACAATTATCAATTGTGTCTCTAGTTAATGAATCTTGCGACGTTAGTTCAACTACTATAATATTCAAAAGTTCAAAATGTGTCAGGCGGGATGTTACTCAAATTCGCGTTGTGGGTTAAAAGTTTATCTACAATATTCAAATGAGCCAGTTTTAAACTATCATTGAGTAATTTTTAGAGCTTGTACGATGATATATAGTGTGGATAAAGTTTACCAAATCTTCGTATTATTGGACTAGAGAAACAGTTCCAATCAACATTGTAAAGCATGTTTGAAGCCGTTACATCACATTCATTTAAATCAAAACTATAATAGATATTTGGACAATATAAATGTAACCACAAATCTGCGATTTTTTTAATTAAGGATTTTCTAATGCTTGAAACCAAGCCAGGAGGCTGAAAGTCCAAGTTAAAATAGCACATATAATTATTATGTTTTGAAAAAATTGAAAATATTATTTTACTTACCTACCTGATTATCCTTCCTACCATTGCTTTTAGTTGACTGGTAGTTTTGAAACTCTCAATACCCTTACCATGAACTTCCCCACACATCTAATGGTCTCAGTCATGGAGAATCCCAAACTAACATTCCCAGAAGCCCAGGAAGAGGATGATGACCAAAATTCACGCACTTCCACAGAAATCTGTACTCATCTTCATGCCGAGACTGAATCTCTTCACCTATCTAAGTCGTTGGCCAAGGAAGAAAGTCTGACTCTTCTCCAGAATGAAAGAAATGTGGCAGTCACTCGCTATTCAAATTCAATCAAACTCATTGCTGAACTTTCCAGCGAAAGGGGTTCTCTCCAGAAGAGAATTCAAGAGTTCGAAGCTTCCACAAGAGAGAAGGAAGCTGATTTTGCAATAAGAATGGAAGAAGAAGTGAGTGAAAGAAAAAAACTTGAAAAGGAAGTTGAAATTTTCAGGGAGAGAATTGAAGACATGGAAATGAAGAGAGAGCAAAGCAATGAGATTTTGTCTAAATGCTTGGAGTCTCTTCCATCAGCAAATGTGAGCTTGGAAAGGATCATAAAAAATGTGGCTGTAGAAAAAACTGATGATGATGATGATGATGGCAAGTTCATTAAAGGCATAGAAAAGAGTGATTCAATGCGTTTGGAATGGGAATTGACTGAAGAGCTATTGGTAGTTACAAGACTTGCTTCTGAGGCTGAAGAGAAGGTGAATGAGTACAAAGAATTGAGGAAGAAGGAGAAGAGGGAGTTGGAGAATAGTGTGGTGAGTTTGACAGAGGAGAATAGAGATATCAACAGTTTGCTGAGAGCAGCCTTGTTGGAGAAGGAAGCTGTGGAGAAGAGGTTGAAGGTGAATAGCGAGCAGAAGAGAGTTGCCCTTTTGCAGATTGCGGAGCGAGGTTTGCAGAGAGTTGGTTTTGGGTTTATGATGGGAAGTGGTAACACTGAGCAATCACTAGAGAGTTTTTCAGGAACCAAGTCAGATAGCAGTGAGTGTGAAGAGGAGGTAGTAAGCCTGGTATGTATGTACTAAGATTACCTTACTTTAGTTGATTAAGAATGGCCAACACCAGTTTCATTATTAGCCTGAAACTGGAACTAGATGATTGGCCTTTGAGAATTGGACAAATGTTAAAACTATCTAATTACTGTCATTTTGAAATTTTCTTATTAGGCATCAACTGTGGAGAGGATAATGAAGAATTTACGGCTTGAGATAACTAAGTTGAGGCGTTCTTTGGAAGAATCCAGGTATACCCTTTACCATTCAATTACTAAAGAGAAAACCACAACATTTTTAAAAACAATTCTATCTGTTCACATCTTTCTATGCCCCTTGGAGTTTCTTTTTGGTGTTTTCTATTACTTAACATCAGCACTATGCCCAGGTCAGACACCGAGCGATTGCAGAGTCTTACAGAGAAACAAGCTCAAACTATTGAAGAAAACAAGTTATACATCAAGGAGTTAGAGGAAAGAGAGAGGGTGTTGACTCAAAATGTAGTTTCTTGATTGGTTAAAATTTGTTATGGGTTTTTGCTCTACAATCATAAAACATGCACTTTTCTATACTAACTTGTTTCTCATTTTCTATGGCTGGAATAAAAAGGTTGAGGAATTCCTGTTGGAAATTAAGGAAACAGAAGCAGAGGTAGCTAGATGGAGAGAAGCTTGTGAATTAGAAGTTGAAGCTGGGAAAGCTGAGATTCAAGAACGCGACAAAGTGGTAAAATTTCATTCCTTTCAGTTTGATGCTTTCTTTCCAGGTATATAGTATTTTCAGAATTTATCTTTTCAAGTTCATCAGTCATAGAGAATCACTGAGATTAATTGTCTTAAACTATGGCATTAGATTGGCATTCTGAAACAAGAATTAGAAAAAACAAAGGGTGCTTTGGACATATCAAGTGGCAAACTAAAGCTGAAAGAAGAACTTGCTGCTGCAGCCATGGCTGCACAGGCTGCAGCAGAGAAGTCCTTACAGCTAGCTGACAGCAGGGCTGCAGGGTTCCGTGAGAGGATAGAGGACTTATCCAGGCAATTAGAAGAAGCAGAAACTCGAGAGCGACATAATCGTAGGGTGAGACATATATGTTGGCCATGGCGAGTCCTCAAAACCAATGCAACTAACAATGTAAATAATAGAGTGCGAGATGTTCGACGCATGATACCAGAAATGCAAGCATTTCTTCATTAAAATGTTAAATTCATATTGAATTTATTTCATATCGAGATCTTCATATGTTTAGCTACCTTCTCTTCTTTTATTTATTTGTTCATTATTCATTTTTACCATTCTCTCATTCTCCTGTTAGTAACACAATTGCTTTAATAGTAATTACCTCTACTAGAAAAAGGGAATCAATACAAAAATTTACTGCATGATAAACTCTTGGGCGAACTGAACATATAATGCATTAGATACATAAAAAATGTATAATTAGTTCAAACCAATTTTGCAAACACAGATTATACAATAAGTACATAGAGCAAAATACATATACATTTATGTTGATCTAATAAACTGATCAAAAGGCAAAATACATACTTTTCTTACATTCTCTTTTCAACTGATTAATCAAAAAGCTTTCCAAGTTCTTCTTTCATAATGACCTTGATCTACATTAAAACAAAAACAAACGTCAACTTAATACAAATACATATTTAAATAAATTCTAACAATTTTAAAGCAATTATAACAATCTAAACAAAATTTTACGAGTACATAAAAAGAACCTGCTTAGCTGAAAGTCCAATATCTTTCAAGTCATCAAGCTGAAACAAAATATTAGCATATTAGTTACCGCATCGAATTCTTTTATTTGTATTATATATACACGTGTGTACATTATAATTGCACAATTGAAGGGCTTACACTCTTGAACGGCTCTGGAGACTCTTCACGAAGTTCAAGAATATATGTTGATCGTTTCTCTCCAATCCCCTAAAAAAATATATACATTTATGTAAATTATTATTAGAATGAACAAAAAAATAATAAATATATATATAAATATATAAATAAAAGAGCACACAGCAATAACCGTTACCTTAAATCTTTTCAATTCCTCCCTGTTGATAAGAAAAAGCACAAGGAAAAAAAAAACATATTAGTTATAACATTATTGTATTACTATTGTTGGTAATTATCGATTAAAATTATATATGTGTAGTTAGAAATTTAGTTCGAATGCTTACTTGTCAGCTGTATTTAAAATTCTTAAACATTCTTGAACAACAGAATTCTGCATAACAAAACAACATTAAACTAAAGGAGATATACTTTAACAAAATAACTAAATTCTGCCTAAAAAAATACAAAGTAGATCAGATTACCTTCACTTCAGAATTGTGCACGCTAAGTGTTTGCCACGGGCTATTGAAGTTTTTGACATCCTTTGTACTCTGTTCAATAAGTGGAGTTTTTGGCTCCGCAACCTCAGATGGGACTAGAGCACAAGATATAGTATCGTTTGTTTCTATTGTCTTCGCAGAAAATGGAGTTCCAGAACATAATGCCTTTAGATTATTTGATAGTTCCCGTAATCTTGCACTTATAGGTGGTGATTTATCCTGATCAACCATTGAAATATTATTTTCTCTTTCAACGTCTTGATCTGCAACAATGAATGAAATAACTGAAATCACATAAATTAACATATTAATAGGAACTCTCAACTAAGATTCACATCATATAATCAAACCTTCTTTGACAAGTGATAAAGATAGTGTGTTTGTGCTGCCCTGAACATAGTGACTAACGTCTTCTGGTTGACCCTCACCATGCTCAGCAACCCCCTAGATAAGCAAGCCACAAGGTCATTTGTCTTCTGCCATGAACACTATGACTTTCATTCCTTTTGTTCAGCAGTTTTTTTCTTACCTTTTCTAATGCAGTCAATTGCACAAGTTGAAATTCGGTTGATTGATTAGCCTGCATAAAAAACCAGTTCAACTGAGTAAAAGAACTTCCAAGTATAGTCTATCATTTACACCTAAGAAAACAATTTTTCGAAAGTGTTATATTTGTTGCAAAATATCCATTACCTTTTCCCCCATAGAAGTAGGTTCTATACACTCAAGAGCAGCTGGAAATGAATTATCCTGCAACAAATATTATCTCAGTGACACCTTTTAAATTAAGGTACCATAATATAAAGAACATTTAGAAGTATATATCCAATTACATTTCCTAAATACAGGCTCATATCCTCGACATTTGCAACAGGCTTGCCCTGAGAAAAGAGACAGCAGTGTTGCTGGATTATGCTATTGGAATTAAATTAAACCCAAAAAATAAAAATGTGACTTCACCTCTTCCTCTTCTTTGGTCTCAATACTTGTAACACTATCCAACACTGAATTTTCCTGCATTAATATTTCACTAAGTCAGGAAATAAAAACAAACTTTGCCACTTTTTATTAGAACTTGAATAACAAAAAATTTAATACCTTATCAGACAGAGTCAATTGAATTGCTTCGTCAAAAAGTTTCCTTCAAACAAAAGATTAACTTTTCTAAATATGGATATCAATCTTATAAAAAAAGAAGGAAAAAAAAATTTATTTGAAACTGAAATAAATTTTTGACATACCTTCCCTTCACAGCAACGGACTTACCACCATTTGCTTTCTTTTCAGAGAGTGGCACTCTGGAGCTAGGTTGTTTCTTTGTTGTAGCATAAACAGTCTTAGGTATCTGGCTTTTCTTCGATGAAAACATTACTGATTTTGTTAAGCTATGAACTTTCTTGGTTGAGTCTACAACAGCTCTATTGATCTTTTGACAAGAGCGAGAAGCCAACTTCACCATGGATATGGAATCTTGGCAAAATGTGGGGTTCTACATATATATTTTCAAAACAAAAGAAAAAATATAAATAATGTGAATATTGCACATGCTTATTTAAACAGCTTTATATCACAATAATTTTTAATTATTTATTTTAAAAGAAAGACTCACCAAACAAGTGATCATCAAAACTTTGTTAACCCCTCCTAGAGAATCTTGCAGTATTCGTGTTAGCTTGCTTTCACGATAAGGTACATGACTTTCATTGGCACTCAATGCATGTAGAACATTTGAAAAAGCATATATAGATTGGTTAATCTTACTCTGCTCAACAAGATTAAGGCCATCATTGCCCTTTTTTCGAACATCCTCATAAGCTGAAAAAACAAATTCAACCAAGACAAACTTTAGTTTATCCAATAAAGCATCAGAAAAAATATTCCAAAAAAATGCAAGAAACTGTGTGATGTGGTTTAAAGACACTACCAGCTAACTCAACAAAATTCATCTTGCACGTTTGAAGAGTATCTAGATTGTCATGGGGAGATGATACATGCACTATCAAACCCTTGTGGCCTCTACGAGGAAGTTCAGATGCCATCTTTTGTGTTGGTTTACGCGAACTGAAACCAACATATAATTTTTGAAAATCTGAAATTGATTTCAAGGGTATCTGAAAATTGGATAACATAAAACGCCAAAAAGAAAAATGTAAGAAGGATGGTACTATCATATTTTATAACCCAACAAAAAATTACACCAAATAACTTACCCTAGAAAGGCCCTTGAGTTGAATTTTTCCTTGCTTATCTTCCAATACAAAAACTGCTGACTGCTTTGAATCCAAAAGATCACAAACACGATCCTGTTGAACCTCATAGAATGATAAAGCTACTGAATTACCATTTAACTCTGCCATTGAAAGAAATTCGTTCACAGCAAGTGCTGCCAATCCAGGCTTATCACAAGAACCCTTCAAAATGCAATGGTGTTGTCAGTAAAAGTACATTTGACTCCAAAGGAAAACAATAGTAATTTGTAAATAAAATTAGTCATAGTCACATGAACCCACCTGAATCACAGAAGTCTTTCCTGTGTTTTTTGCTCCATAGGCAATCACAGTAGCATTGCAACCACTAAAAACTCCTGAAATTAGAGGTTTTACTTCCCGTGAAAAAATTAGCTCGTTATCTTCATTTTGCTCATAACAATAGTCCAATTCGTAGGAATCTTTACGGCTGCAGTGGCCAAAAAACAACAATTTTTTGTTAAATAAAATATAAACTAACCATATTTTGAAAGCTCTATATCTATCGATGGGAAAAAAAGAAGCAGCAAAATTCTAAAACTAATTCCTATTCAATTTTTTCTAATTTTCTCGGAAACCAAACAAAACGATAAGTTTCTCATTGTAATTATGAATTTACAACAAATCAAAAGCAAAATTCAAGAGTACCTTGCTAATTGATCTCCGAAATAAATGGTGACAGTGTCCGAAGCCTCTCCGTTGGGCTTTTTCACCGAGATCCAAGAAATGCCGCTAGATAATTCAGCTTCCTGATCTGTTAAGCCCCTGAGTTTGGCTACAACTCGAACCTTTTTTGATGGGTTAAAACCCATAGTAGTGTTGATGGAGGGTTCGATGAGATTGGAGGAAGAAAATAAAGCCAGGAGAAGCTTAGAGCTCAGATGTTTGAGTTGTTGAAGCCAAGAAGTTTCAAATTTCAGTTATAAAGATTTCAATGGAGAGAATTCTTGCAGAGTACGATTGATAATTCCATAGAGATTGAGAAGTTTCGACTCTAATTTTTGAGAGGGTAAGTAGCCGTTAGGGCTTTGAGAGGGATTTTCAAATTTTTCTTTCCTTACCTGACGCTCCATGAAAGGGAAGTAAATGTTAATGGGCCAGGCCCAGCCCAAAATCGTCCCAATAAACTCATCCAATGTTGTCCTAATTCACAGGCTCTCTATGAACCACATGGCAGAACAGAATTAATAAACAAATCAACTGCAATAATAGAATTAATAAACATAAATAAAAATAAAATAACGTAAATTATTATCATATGATATTTATATTTTTTTTCATAAGAAATTAGGAGAATTTTTTTATTTAATTTTTTTCTTTTATGTGAGCTTTATTACATGGGAAATTTTACTTTCTTCTTTGCCTAACGGTGTATCCTAATTAATTAAAAAAAATCAGCTACTATTCACTTTTCCATTTGATGCTATTGATTTTCCAGCTTCCCAAAATACTCATTCCATTATCTTTGTATCACATCTCTTTTCTTTCTCTCTCTTCTCTCTCTCTCTCACGAAACTTAGGGTCTCCCTCACCCAAACCCACGGTTTGCACTAGAATACCACAATCACAGTCACATTTTGTTGTAAAATCGTTAAAAGTCATCTCCATTATGGCTATAAATATCCCAATATCACATGTAACATCCATTTTTTGGATTTTGGAGGAGAAAACTATGGGTAAGAAGATTGTTCATTTTTTTGTGTTGGGTATTCTTTATTTACTTTTTTTTTGTTGCTATTTCGAACAAATCTAAGTATAGGTTGGTGTGTTTTTTTGGTTTGTTTGAGAGATTGCTTGATCTGAGATTTTCTGGGTTTTTTCTGCGTTTCTGCAACTTTTTTGCTCGATAGGGGCTCGATAAGATGTAAATGACAAATTATGTTATGGAGCTCGATAGGTGCTTAATTGTGGCTCGATAAGTATACTTATGTTATCTCGATAGTAGCTCGATATATATTTATTTGCTCGATAGGGTTCGATTAGAACATAGAATTTTTGGTTTAGTAGTTTCTCGATAGCTACTTGATGATTGCTCGATAGGAGCTCGATGAAAATACTTGGTCAGGGGTCGGGGTGGGTGAATTTTTCTTGTTGTATTTCTTGCTCGATGTGGGCTCGATATAAGCTTGATAACTTTTCGATATAGGCTCGATAGGATTCTTTGTTAAACCTGAAAAAAAAAATTACAATTTTTTTGACAATTCCTTATTTTTTTTCATCACAGGTTCCATTGTTTACGTTTTTGTATCTTACAATGGTGTTTGAGAAATGGATGGGAGGAAGTGGATTTTCAAGGATGCTCAATGTACAGTGATACTGATGGAGAATGATGTAACGTACTTGCAACTTCTTGACATATTCACAAGGTACTTCATGTTGATAAAGAGTTGTATGAGTTGAAATTGGAGGTACCTTACACATGCGCCGACCAACCAATTACACTTGTTCATGTTGAAAGTGATCTTGATGTCGTGCACTCTTAAGAATAACATCGCAAGAAAAGATTACCTTGTGTGTCCCTCATGTTAAGAAGATTGTCATTGCAGATCCATCTACCACTCCCAGTCCCACTGTTAACAAAATTCATAGTGAGGTAGGCATTTTTGTTCCAAAAAGAGATCATATGGGTATTGTTGATGTTGATATCCCAACTGGTAGGGCTGTTCATCAAACCGCCCAAACCGCCCGCACCGCACCACACCGCAAAAAAAATGTGGTTTGAAATTCTTCGCGGTGCGGTCGCGGTTTGAATTTTCACTAAACCGCGCGGTGCGGTGCGGTTTGCGGTTTTGAATTATTAAAATGCGGTTCAAACCGCACCGCACCGCATATTATAAAAATACTATTTTTTTATATTTATTTAAGTCTAATATGTTAAAGCCCAACCCAAAGCCCACTAATTCTATTGCTGAAAGTATTTTAGTTGTATCTTTCATATTGATGTTGGAATTTAATTAGTCTCAAGTTTGTTCTATGTTGTTTTAGGTGTGTTGCTGAAACTTTATTAAGATTATTGACTTATAGTTGTTGTTGTTGTAACTTTATTAGTCTCAAGTTTGTTGTATTTTCTTAGGTGTTTTGTTGAGCCATTATTAAGATTATTGTATTGTTGAAAGTTTTCTTATTTTTTATTTTCAAGCTTTAGGTGTTGCTGAAATATTAATATGATTATTTATGATAGTTTAATTATTTGGCGGTAGTCCAAACCACCCAAACCGCACCATTTTTTTGCGGTGCGGTTTCTGCGATTTTTTAGTTTCGCGGTGCGGGTGCGGTTTGGAAAATTAGAAAAACCGCATGCGCGGGTTGGTTTGAAAAAATGGTCAAAAACCGCACCACCCGCACCGCGTATAGCCCTACCAACTGGAGGTCCTATTGGTTTCCTGAAGGACAACCTGTATGAGTATGATCCCTATGTGAACGACAATCCAATTGCTGAATTTGATGAAGACAATGATGAGGGATCAAGGGACGATTCAGAGGCAGATTATAGTGCAGAAGTGTCGATTGATGGGTTTGATGATTTACAAGTCAAACAGGTACAAAAATAGTCAGTACCTCATATTGTACGGGCACACCTACCAAGTCAAGGACACCAAACACCTGGCACAAGCTCTAGTCGTCCTACTGAAACAGAAGATAACAGTACAGGGAAAGTTCCAATATTTTCAACAGAAGATCACACAAGATTGAGTGCTCCCATGTTTACGAAATAAGATATTATGGCCTCTGGTCGATCATAGACCTCATCATCCGGTGCACCACTGGGAGAAATACATCTTGGGAAGACTTTTGACGACAAGATGAATTTGAAAACCAAATCGGCTCTCTTCACAATGAAGAATAATTTTGAGTTTGTGGTGAATAAGTCTGGTACTGATGTGTGGTATATCACTTACAAAGATCCTTATTGTGGTTGGAAATTAATGGGACAAAAAACTAGCGCGGTCTTCCATGTTTGAGATCATTGTTTACAATAGTGTACATACGTGCTCACTAGAAGTATGATAGAAAGACCACCATTAAGCAACACCTTAGATCGTTGGGAACCTTATCAAGAACAAATATGCTACTGATGACACTAGCTACATGGAAAACAACATAAAGGAGGATATGAATAAATCTTTTGGGATCGATATGAGTTATATGAAGGCATGGATATGTCAAGAGAAGGCGCTCATGTATGTTAGGGGGATACCTAAAGACTCCTACTCCAAGCTACCTTCTTACTTGCACATGTTGCAGCAAAAGAATTCAGGTACAATAACCGATTTTTCACAAATGATGATCGCTTTCTCTATTGCTTCTTCTCACTTGGATTTTGTACAAGAGGATTTAGATCATGTCGTCCTGTGATATGTGTGGATGACACTTTCTTGAAGATGAGGTATGGTGCCACCCCCAAACTTAAAGTTTTGCTAGTCCTCAAGCAAAAGAAAAAATAAAACACACATTTTTTTATTGGTGATATAAAAATGATTTTCTCAAAAATTGCACAATGAAAATAATTCTAAAAAATTATTATGAATAAAAGCTAAGCTTATGTAACTAATTAAATTGTCAATTTTGCTTTTAGAAAATAGGTTTTCATTTAAAATTATTTTCCACTTAAACTTATAGGAAATAAGAATGTTTTTGTTATGAAAAATGTAATTTTTGTTACAAGCAAAATTGACTCTATAATTAAAAACAAAGCTTAAAAATTATTCATATTTTTAAGAGAATTAAATTCAAACTCAATCAGGATTTTTATCATTGAAAATGAAAAATATCACCAAAATTTTTATTTTATTTTTTTTTTATAAAAATGAACAAATTAAAAAAAATTACAAAACAACAACATAAATTTTTTTTTTTTTTTCAAACAAACATGACTAACATAAATAAAACACAAAACATTAAAATTAATACAAAGTAAACATAAATAACATAAATAAAACACAAAACAAACACAATAAAACTTGATACCCCCAAACTTAATTTAAGCATTATCCTCAATGTGTCAAAATAGAAATATAAATTAAAATTGACAAGAGTGCAAAGTTTAGAATGGTCGTACCTCGATATTGTGCATTGCGAAGAGAGAACAAGATACAACCAACAAAAATTAAATCACACATAAAACAACAATACAAATAAAACACAAGTTATCAAGATCACACAGGAATCAAAGAGCATGGTAAACAGGGTCCTCAAGGAGTATCTCATCCACTTCATCAGTTTTTAATTCTAAAAATGGTTTTAATTTTTGTCCATTAACTTTAAATATATCACCATTTTTAGGATTTTCAATTTCAATAGCTCCATGTGGAAAAACAATACGAACTATGTAAGGACCGGACCACCTAGAGCGTAACTTTCCCGGGAATAAATGCAAACGAGAGTTGTATAAAAGGACTTTCTGACCTGGATAAAAATCTTTTCTCAAAATATTTTTATCATGGTAAAATTTCATGCGATCCTTATACTTTTTTGAATAGTCATATGCATCATTCCTAATTTCGTCTAGTTCATTTATTTGAAGTTTTCGTTTCTCACCTGCCTTGTCTAAAGAAAAGTTTAACTGCTTAATTGCCCAAAAGGCTCTATGTTCTAACTCAACAGGTAAATGGCACGCCTTCCCATACACAAGTCTGTAGGGTGACATGCCAATGGGCGTTTTGTACGCGGTACGATACGCCCATAATGCATCAGTGAGTCTTAAGGACCAATCTTTCCTAGTTGAATTCACAGTTTTTTCTAAAATGTGCTTAACTTCCCTATTAGACACTTCAACTTGACCACTAGTTTGTGGGTGATATGGTGTTGAGACTTTATGCGTAATGCCATATTGTTTCATCAAATGTTCAAATGGCCTATTACAAAAGTGTGTACCGTTATCACTAATTATAGCACGTGGTGAACCAAAACGGGAAAATATATTTTCTTTTAAAAACCGAAGCACAACTTTGTGGTCATTAGTGTGGCATGCAATAGCTTCAACCCATTTAGACACATAATCAACTCCAACAAGAATATAAAGATTACCAAAAGAGTTAGGAAATGGTCCCATAAAATCAATGCCCCAAACATCAAATATGTCAATAATAAGAATAGGATTTAAAGGCATCATATTTCTTTTAGTTAAACTTCCTAACTTTTGGCAACGTTCACAAGCTTTACAATAAACATATGTATCATGAAAGATAGTTGGCCAATAAAAACCACATTGTAAAACTTTAGCAGCTGTTTTCTTACCACTAAAATGTCCTCCACATGCTTGATCATGACAAAAAGATATGATTTTAGATTGATCACAATTTGGAATGCATCTTCTAATTATTTGATCAGGGCAGTATTTAAACAAGTAAGGATCATCCCAAATAAAAATTTTCACCTCAGAATAAAATTTTGATTTATCATGCTTAGACCAATGAGATGGTATTTCTTTAGTGACCAAATAATTAACAATATCAGCATACCAAGGCAAGGAAGAAACATGCATCAATTGTTCATCAGGAAAAGTTTCAGTAATAGGAGTGGAATCATGTATAGTTTCAACAACTAGTCTAGATAAATGATCAGCAACAATATTTTCAGATCCTTTTTTATCACGTATTTCTAAGTCAAATTCTTGTAAAAGCAGGATCCAACGGATCAAACGAGACTTAGCATCTTTTTTTGACAAGAGATATTTTAATGCAGCATGATCAGAATAAACAATAATTTTAGATCCTAACAAATAAGATCTAAATTTCTCCAATGCAAAAACAACAGCAAGCAATTTTTTTTCGGTTGTGGAATAATTTAATTGAGCATCATTTAAAGTTTTGCTAGCATAGTAAATTACATGAGGTATTTTTTCAAGTCCTTGTCCTAAGACAGCACCTATAGCATAATCAGAAGCATCACACATTATTTCAAAAGGTATTTTCCAATCAGGAGGTCGAATAATGGGTGCAGTAGTTAACAGATTTTTTAATTTTTCAAAGGCAACATGACAATTATTATCAAAGACAAAAGCATTTTCTTTTCCAAGTAAATGGCATAAAGGCCGAGAAATTTTGCTAAAGTCTTTTATAAATCTTCTATAAAAACCGGCATGGCCTAAAAATGATCTAATTTCTTTCACAGTTTTAGGTGGGGGAAGTTTTGAAATAAGATCAACTTTAGCTTTATCAACTTCTATTCCATCAGATGAGATTACATGACCTAAAACAATTCCTTTTTTAACCATAAAATGACATTTTTCCCAGTTAAGCACAAGGTTTTTCTCTTTGCAACGAATTAAAACAAGTGAAAGATGATGCAGACATTCATCAAAGGAAGAACCAAACACAGAAAAATCATCCATAAATACTTCAAGAAATCTTTCAACCATGTCAGAAAAAATCGAAATCATACACCTTTGAAAAGTCGCAGGTGCATTACATAATCCAAAAGGCATGCGACGATAGGCAAAAGTCCCAAAAGGGCATGTAAATGTAGTCTTTTCTTGATCTTCTGGGGCAATGGGGATTTGGTTATATCCCGAATACCCATCAAGAAAGCAATAATATGCATGGCCAGCTAATCGTTCAAGCATTTGATCAATGAAAGGTAATGGAAAATGGTCTTTTCTAGTAACATTATTCAGCTTTCTATAGTCTATGCACACTCTCCACCCCGTTTGTACTCTAGTAGGGATTAATTCATTTTTCTCATTTTCAACAACCGTGATCCCAGACTTCTTAGGCACAACTTGAACAGGACTAACCCATTGACTATCAGAAATAGGATAAATGATACCTACATCTAACAATTTTATGACCTCTTCTCTAACTACTTCTTTCATATTTGGATTTAATCTTCTTTGACATTCCCGAGAGGTTTTAGCATTCTCTTCTAGATGGATTCTATGCATACATATGGATGGGCTAATTCCTTTAATGTCTCCAATGGTCCAACCTATGGCTTCTTTATGTTTTCTAAGGACATCTAACAATTTATCTTCTTGTTCTTTATCTAAAGCAGATGCTATGATAACAGGTAAGGTTTCAGATTCTCCTAGAAAAGCATATTTTAAATTTTCTGGTAAAGGTTTAAGGTCTAACTTTGGAGACTCATAAATTGATTGAACATGATCTAAGGGTGAAAAAGGTTCAACTTTGGTTTCATTTAAGGGTATAGGCTCTAGCAAAGCATTCACATCATCATTAAAGTCATCAACATGCAAGTTCATACCAAAGTATTTTTCACAAAAATCAAGTAAGTCATTTCCATCATCTTCACAAATACTATCTATCATGTTAACTTCATGTACTTCTTCACACTCAACAGATTTAACCACATTAAATACATTCAATTCAACAGTCATATTTCCAAAAGATAATTTCAAAACACCATTACGACAATTTATGATTGCATTAGATGTAGCTAAGAATGGTCTACCTAAAATGATAGGAATTTGAGCATGCATATTTTCCACAGGTTGAGTATCAAGAACAATGAAGTCAACAGGAAAATAAAATTTATCAACTTTTATTAAAACATCCTCTATAATGCCTCTAGGAATTTTCACAGAACGATCGGCTAATTGAAGAGTTATAGAGGTAGGTTTTAGCTCACCAAGACCAAGTTGCTTATAAACAGAATAAGGCAATAAATTCACACTAGCACCCAAATCAAGTAAAGCTTTGTTAATAAAATGATCACCAATAATGCATGAAATTGTGGGACACCCAGGATCTTTATATTTAACAAGACTCTTATATTGAATAATGGAACTAGCTTGTTCAGTTAAAAATGCCTTTTTAGGAACATTAGTGTTTCTTTTAACAGTACAAAGATCCTTTAAAAATTTGGAGTAGGCAGGAATTTGTTTAATGGCATCTAAGAAAGGGATATTGATACTAACTTGTTTAAAAACTTCTAAGATGTCATTATATTGGCCGCCTTTTTTAATTGGAAGTAATCTTTGTGGGAATGGGGCTTTTGGAATGAAAGGATGGATTGGAATTTCTTTGTTTGATGAGTCATTGAGATTAGAACTAGAAGGCTGACTCTTTTCTTTTTCTTTTTCATTTTCAACCTCGGGTATGTAATCGGGTTTGACAATTTTCTTTCCAGACCTAAGAGTTGAAATTGATTTGACTTCTCCATTATGACTAGACTTTCCTATCTCATATTGACCTTTTGGATTAGGGATAGGTTGACTAGGGAATGTTCCTTTCTCTCTATCAGCTAAAGCAGTGGCGAGTTGTCCTACTTGTGTCTCGAGTTTGGTAATAGATTGAGATTGATTTTGTAGGATTTGTTGGGTGGATTGCATAAATTGTTGTAAAGTATCTTCTAAGGAAGGTTTTCTTTGTTGTGGATATGGTTGATTTTGTGGGGCATGAGCTTGGTTTTGTGTGTTGTATTGGTGCCCTTGATTCATTTGGGGTTGGTTTTGTCTCCATGAAAAGTTCGGATGGTTTCTCCAATTTGGATTGTAGGTGGACGAAAATGGGCTATCATTTGGTTTCCCATAAGAATGAAGAGCATTGGCCTCCTCAGAAAAGGCTTCTTGGTAGGAAGGGCATGATTGGGTATTATGGCAAGGACTAGAACATATAGAACAAACATCTTTTCTAGGTTGAATTGGAGAGTTTATAGTTTGGCTTATGGCTAAAGCTTCTACTTTTCTCGCTAATTTGTCTAAGGATGTTCTTAAGTCTAATTCTTCTTTTACTTCATACATTCCTCCTCTTTTTGGTGAATTAGTTGACCTAGACCTAGGATCAAAATAATTCCATTGTTGTGAATTGACAGATAAATCTTCAAGGGCGTCCCACGCCTCTTGTCCTTGAAATTTTAAAAAATTTCCAGTATGCATAGATTGAATCATTTGACGATTAGAGGGAGTCAAACCATCATAAAAATATTTTACAAGTCTCCATTTTTCAAAACCATGATGAGGACATTTTAATAATAAATCTTTAAATCTTTCCCAACATTCATAAAACTCTTCATTATCTTTTTGAAAAAACTCGGAGATTTCTCTCCTTAGACTATCAGTTTTAGACATAGGAAAAAATTTCAGTAAGAATTTATTATAAAGTTGATCCCATGTAGTTATAGACCCCGTGGGAAGGGAATTTAACCAGGCTTTTGATTTGTCTTTTAATGAAAAAGGGAACAATCTTAGTTTGACCGACTCATCAGAAAAATTTTGAAATTTAAATGTTGAGCAAATTTCTAAGAAATCTTTGACATGCATGTAAGGATCCTCTCTATCTAACCCATAAAAAGATGGCAATAATTGAATGATTGCGGGTTTAAGCTCAAAATGAGTAGCAGAAGTAGTAGGTAAAACAATGCATGAAGGAGCATTAGATGAAATAGGTGCAAAATATTCAAGCAAAGTTTTTTCAGGCACAACAGTTTCATCAACAATATTAGCAATAGGTTCCATGATGCTCAAATTTTTACTAACACTTTCAATTTCAAATAGAGATAAACGTCTTTTTACTAATCGTTTTTTCGAATTACGTTCCCAATGATGCATAAAATTTTCACAAACAAGGCAACAATGATAATCTCAAACAAGCAATTTTCTGATGTGGAAGATCAGTTAAAACCGCAACCACAGAGCATACTTAGAATTTTTAGAGATTTCACAACAATAATTCTTATGGTTTACTTGTCCCCAGGCCTATTTGATTCCACTTACTCGCGCACTACTAACAACTCCCCGAGGTTAATTAGTAGAGGCGGATGGGAATTTTGGTCAAATTTCCTTTAAGCAAGAATTGCTTATGGTGAAAGGACAAGATTTAGGTTTCTCTTTTTTTTTTTTTTTTCAAGTATTTTTCACAATATTACACTAAAATATTAAAGAAGACAAAGAAAAATAAGGCAAAAATTAACTAAGACTAAAATTTAGGCAAGAGTAGGGAGGCATAGCATGCCATCAACCATAACAAAATTAAGGTAAAAACTAGGAGGCACAAGTGCCATCAACTTAAACATAAGATAGAGGACTAGGAGGCAAAAATTGCCATCAACTAGCTAGGAGGCAAAATTGCCATCAACTAGTAATTTGCGGAATTTAAATAAAATAAAAATACAACAAAATAAATAAAGAAAATTACACAAAGGTTAGGAGGCACAAGTGCCGTCAACTAACAAAGATATAAAAGAAATAAAATTACAACAAAATTAGGAGGCACAAGTGCCATCGACTATAAAAATTTAAAAGGATAGATAGGAGGCACAAGTGCCGTCACTAAAAAAAAACAATAAATATAGAAATATAAGTATATTTTTTATGGGTGGTTGAACCGTCCCAACTTTCTTTTTATCTTTTTTTTTAGTTTTTTTTTTTATAGATATATATTTTTTTAGGTTTTTTTATTTTATTTTTAAGTGCAAGAATTAAAATAACTAGTAGAAGAATTTACTAACCTTGAGATAATTTTTGTTTCTTTTCTCTTGCAACTCCCCGGCAACGGCGCCAAAAACTTGATGTACTCAAAACGGGTATGTTTAAAAATTTATATATCGCAAGCGCACGAATCATCCATATTGAATAGTGATCGTAAGCAAGGATGTCGAACCCAAAGGAGTTGTCTAAAATCGAAAATGAAACTATTTTAAATCAAAAGTAATAAATTCTAACCTAGTTCCAAAGATTGATAAGTTTTAATATTATGAACATAAAATAAAAGATTGAAAAATAAAGCTATTTAAGATAATGAAAATAAACCAATAATGAGTTGAAAATAAGTGTTAAAAGAAAAGATTATTAAGATACTAGAATCCACAAAATGTAAGTTTAATAATATTTATTAGTATATTGATTCCCAAGTGTTAGTGATAGTTAAAATAATTTAAACTATCCTTTTCCAAAAAGATTTATAATTTTAAACACAAATTTCTTATAAAAAGATAGGATTTTTCTTCACTTTTCAAAATTATAATTTCAAAGCATTTAGTGTAAATCAATCTAATGAAATAACAAATAAATCAATGAACATTATTTATAAGGCAAAACATAATATTTTTGTTCTAAGCATGGATGTGTACAATTTAATGACACATCTTACACAAAGAATATTATGTTTATGCACTAATGAAGTACAAAGTGTAAATATGTTCTAACAATCTAAAATACAAGATATTTAAGATGAAAGAAATATATGAAGAAGAAAAATCCATAGACTTTGTTGCATTACAAGGGAAATCAACATACAACATAAATATTACTTAGTTACAAGTTGCTTCATCATGATCTTAATAATCTTATGAAAAAGATTAGAAGCACATAACTAGAGTAGAAATTACAAAATAAAAGACATACATACTTGCAAAATGCTCTTGAAAAACCCAAATGGAAGAGAGAATGGTAGAGAGAAAATGAGAGAAAAAGATGGTAACCAAAAACATTAAGCACCCCAAAATGGTCTTCAAAACCCTTATTTATAGCCAAAATGAGATTATTAAAATAATCAATTTAAATTAAGTAAATTGATTAAATTAATAATAATATGGTAAATAGGGGTAAATTATAGGAGTGATGATGATTTTGGGGTAAAAAGTGTGTAGAAAAAATGGGTAAAAGGTTGGCATTTTTGTCATAGGGGACAAAATGCAATTTTATGGGCTCAAGAGGTGCTGTACGGCAGGGACATTGGAGGCTGTTGGGGACAGATGGCTGGGAACCGTGGGCCTAGCGTCTGGGCTTTTGGAGGCAGGCCGTGGGCTTGGACTGCTGAAAAAAGGCAGCTGGGAGCAGCTAGGCGGGCCGGGCCTGGTTGGGCTGCTGAAGGAGGAAGGCCCACGTTGGGCTGAGATGCTGGCAGATGCATATATGCATATATGCATATGCTTTGGTGATTGATGAAGGCTGAAGCCGTACGCCTGGAGAGGAGATAGAAGAGGCAGCTTGGAGGAGAGGCTTGAAGGCTGAAGAAGGCCACGCCTGGGCCTTGTTGCTGGGCCGGCTGAATGGAGTATATGGCCTTGTGCCAATATCTTTGCCTTCTTTTCATAAATGCCACTTCCATCATTGATTTCCTTTAAATAAAAATGCAAAAAATGCAAATTAATTTCTATAAAATAGTATAAATTAACTTCAAATAAATATTTTCAACATACAAATACATCTCATTAATTTAAAGAAAATATTAATTTAAACTTAATTTGTTTTGACACTTAAGTTGAATAAATATGCATTTATTTTTACCACTAAACACACAACAATAATTTAAATAATTAAATTACAACATATTACAATATAATAACTATAAAAACATAAAAAAAAATCTAGAAAACTACAAAAAGACTAATAAATTAAAAATTACATAAAAACTTAATAAGTTAATTAAAAACTCAAGAACTAAGCAATAATTAGCATATAAAATATGGTAAAATAACTCTATTTTGTAGAGTTATCATGGCCACATGCTATGTGATGTTGCATTGGATGCGAATAGTCACTTGTATCTAATTGCGTTCGGGTTGGTGGATAGTGAGAATCACAAAACTTGAAAGTATTTCATGATGAAATTGAAAGAAGCCATTAGTGATGTCGATAATCTGGATTTTGTATCAGACATGCATGCTAGCATTCATGCTCTTGAGGTCGTCTTCCCTAATGCCTACCACAGTATATGCTACCATCGTATAAGTATGAATGTAATCGCTAAGTTCAAGACTAATCACTGTCACAAGGAAAAGTGGACTGCGACCTATGCATTTCGAAAGACACAATTTCACAAGTACTTTGAAAATATAAAGCAAATGGATCTTGCCATAGGTGAATATCTCAAGGTTATTGGTTTCGATAAGTGGACTCGTACTTACTTTCATGGGAATCGATACAATATAATGACAAGCAACTATGCCAAAAGCTTCAACAACAACACCAGGGATGCAAGAACCTTTCCAGTCACTACTTTTGTGGAATTCATTCATTTCACACTTCAGTCATGGTTTGCTGAGTGGCATGATGAGGCTGAGAAGAGCACAGCCAAATTGTCACCACTAATGGAGAATGATTTGTCAGGAATTGCAGACAAAGCAAGGTTCTTGAATGTCCACGCTCTTGGATAGGTCGAATTTCATGTGGTGGACCCAGATGGTGATGGAGACGTGAATTTGATGACCAAATCATGCTCATGTGGCATGTTTCAGATTATAGGGATACCTTGTGTTCATGCAGTGGCTGCAGCCCTCGCCCGCGGTGCCAACATTTACTCACTGTGTTCCCTATTCTACACTATTGAGTCATGGAGGGAGTCGTATAAAAAAAAATTCACCCATGTGGCAACAAGGACGAGTGGAAAGTTCCTAAAAACATAAAGAATATGCAAGTTGGGGTACCTGTTGAGAAACAACCAGTTGGTTGGCCAAAGAAGAAAAAATTAGGAAGACCGAAGACAAAACGTTATCCATCGAATGCCGAAATTCTATTGAAAGAGCATAAGTGTAGTAGGTATGATGGTTTTGATCACATTAGGGCTTCATGTAAAGCTAGACAATAAACTCTTTGTATCAATCTGGACGCCTTTGTATTTTATTAACTTTGTTTTATTGGGTTTCCCTTGTTTTTTTATTCATCTCGGTTTCCAGGTTGTTTTTTGCTTGATGCATGCTTGATGTAGCTCGATGCATGCTCGACTACAGCTCGATACTTGCCCTATTAAATTTTAAAAGTTAATTCTGGATATGCTCGATTACGACTCGATGCATGCTCGATAATTTCCCTATTAAATTGATTTAAAAGTTGATTATGGATATGCTCGATTACAGCTCGATGCATGCTTGATTACAGCTTGATGCATGATCGATAATAACTTCATAATAAACATATAGCTCAATATAGCTTGATAATGCTCGATGCAAGATCGATTGTTCTTACAAAATGACAAAAAAATAAAAAGAAACAAAACATGTAATTTTTTTCCCTTAAAGAACCTGTACATATACAATTATCATAAAAAAATTAAGAGCCTATGTAACGACCCAAATTCACTAATAAGGCTTAAGGGCCTTGATTAGTGTGCCTGGAGGGCATAATAGGAATTTTATGTGACTTTAATTATTAAGATGCATGATTATGATTTAAAGCATGTTATATGACTATTTGAATATTTGAGATGCATGACTATGTGTATTAGTATGCATGTAGGCCTTGATTAGGTTAGAAGGGCATAATCGTAATTCTGGCCATTATGGGCATAACTGGTTTGATATATGTGATAATTGTCGAGACCACATTACTATGTGGATATATCTGTGATCTGTGACTCGAGACGATCCTAGTGAGCAAAGTAGCGAAAAAGTCATGGTGGGGATTTATACCCAGCTTAGGGTGAGCTTAGAGGTATAAATGGGAATTTAGTGAAAGTACTGGAGTCTATCTTGATATTGAGGAATATTATTGGTGGTTAGTTAGGTATCAGGAATTAAGCAGGAAATATTAGAGACACTCGAGGAGTTAGCGGGAATTGGGTAAAATGACTAAAATGCCCCTAAGTGGATTAAAGGGTTTAGACTTAATAGGGAGGGCATAATAGTCATTTGGCTTACAGGAGTTAAGTATTACCAAGGCTTTATGTTAGTGGGAATTGTAGAGAAGGGTAGAAGTCTGAAAAAGAAGGAAAAGGAAGGAAAAAGAAAGAGAGAAAAACAGAGAGAGTTCTCTAGGTCGGTTTATATTTCCTTCATCTGTTTCTTGAGGATTTCTGGAGTAAAGCTCAGAGGAGAGCTGTGATAAACTAAGCATCAAGGATCCTAATCTAGGATTGAGAAATTGGCAGAGGTTTAGCAAGGATTCATCAGCACCTGAGGTAAGACTTTAGAGTTCTTCAGTTTCTGTTTCTAGTTTTTGAGCTATGGTGTTTAAGATGAATTGGATGGAACTTTAGGGAATTCAGGCCTAAGGCTGAGGAGGAGCAAGCCAAGGAAGTCTAGAGGCAACTTGAGGTCGAAATTCCACCAGAGGTATAAACCCTTAACTCTAACTCTGATGTTCAACTGGTTTCTGCTGAGTTTTAGTATCTAGAAGTGGCCATGGTGGATTTTGAGTTTGGGGATGCATATGCTTGAGTTCTAGGTATTTGGGGTGCTTGGGATGAGTGGAGTATGGTCATAAGGTTGTTTTTGAGGTTAGGGAAGAGTTGGAAGAGTTTTGGTTGAGGATGGTTCGAGGAAATCGCAGAAGGGAAAAACTGGTGTTGGCCAGTCTGTGACTAGCGCTACAACGCTAGCCTTTGGGCGCTGTAGCGCTAGGCTAAGTTTGCTGATGGGTTTTTGCTTCTGTTTGTAGCGCTGTAGCGCCCTCCCATGAGCGATGTAGCGCTACCCTGTCTTCTGAAGGGGATTTTAGGGTTGTTTGCAAGGGCTTTTGACCTAGGGTTTGGGGTTTGTTTCCACCACCTTGTTTGGTGGAACTAGGACTTCCCGGGGGCTCGGGATTAGCCCCAAGGCTAGGTTTTGGACTTGAGGATTGATGATGATCTTGGCCTATGATTGTGTTTAGGTGAGCGCTAGGGCTCGAGGGGGATCGTGCTCAAGGAGTCGAGGGATCAAAGCTAGTGAATTGAAAGGTAAGAAAACTGCACCCGGTTATATGTTTGTGATGGGACTAAGTGCTCCCGATATTTGTATCGTGCCAATGATGGTATTATGCCATGGGACATGTAAAAGCGGTCTAAAAGCGCCGTACACTATATTTGCGCACAGGGCGCGGCTTGGCCACTGGTAACCAAGGACAGCTTAATATTCACTGAACTCGGTTTAAGCGAGCCGGAGTCAGTGGGATAACGGAGGGAGCAGCCTGAGGGCGCTAGCCCTAGTTATCATTTGTGAACTGTAAATGATATGAGTTGATATGTTTAGTATGTGGAATACTTGATTATACTGAATGGTTATATGGTTGAGATTATGTGATGTGATGTGAGATATTGATTTGTCTGTTGATTGCTTATGCTCTGTTGTTGTGTTTTCTTGCTGGGCCTTGGCTCACGGGTGCTACGTGGTGCAGGTAAAGGCAAGGGAAAACTGGACCAATCCTGAGGTGGAGAGCTGCGGGGTTGAATGTACATAGCCAGCTGTTCGATCGCCATGGTCGAGGAGTGGATCAGGACAGGGATTGCCTAACTGCCTGTTTTGCCTTAATATGGCTTGCTATTGTATCTAAACCTTATAACTTTTGTAAACGATCTTTAAACTTGTATCTTTTTGGGATCCCGTGTAAAGGATGATGTTCTTATGTTAAATGTGGCTTTTAAGACCAAAATGCTTTAACCCTAGTTCCTTTATAGTTTCAGTAACACGTTTTAAATTAAATGACTTGATTAGCAAGTCTAGCACTTTATAAACACACAGTGTAACGGTCTTGGCTTTCCAGGGCGTTACAGCCTAGCATACTCTTATAAAATATGTCCAATCAAAAAAATAAAAATATATTCTAGTATCGGATGGTTTCATATGGAGGCTCGTTAAGGTCGCACATTCTGATACCATAAGTCCGTCGTCCACTTGTTCCTGAACAACTCAATATTTTCATTGCAAATTGTGTCTAATCGAAGCCCGACCATGAGATGCTCGACATGCTTGATAGCATACACACCACAATCTCCACTATAAAAAACATAGAAACATTAAATGTACAATATTATAAATTTGCTTAGAAACTGAAATTTTATAATGTTGTTTACCTTCTCTTAGACTGAGGGAGCTCGTGTCGCTATATGCGCTGCCATTGGAACTCAGGTGGCCTCTTTCTTGTTGCAGGAATCTTCAACATCAAGTTTTCTTTGAACATTTTACTCATCAACAACAGAGAAGGAAAGAGGATGCACCATGGCCTCATAATTTCCTCCACGACTTTCTCACTAATCACTGACACATCTGAATCATATTGGTGAATATCCAACTAGAAATAGACGCCTCAATGGCAAGCCAACGAGACTGCTCATAGTTCTGACACCAATATACATCCTCAACTCCTACCCAAGACGCAAGAAACTATTTTGGGAGGTTGGTCAATAGCGATAAAATGTCATCATCCCAGAGGAACTTCTCCTTGGTTTTCTTGTATTGTTCATGTCTGGCAAGTATAACTTGTGAAAACATGATGTTCATCACAGTAACATTCTGGCGATATGTCTTGGGGTATAACTGGCGACGCCTATGAAGCATGTGCTATGCTGCATCAATACGATATAAAGAAAAGACAGAAGAAAATCGTTAAATCAACAAAAGTTATGCAAAAATTATGATAAATGGCTTAAATGTAATTATCGAACATGCATCGAGCTCCAGTTGAGCCCATATCAAGCTTCTATCGAGCCAGTTCAAGATCAAAATCTTCCAGATGCTAATTATTCTTATCGAGCTCCCATCGAGCTTATATCAAGCCAATTCAAGATCAAAATCTTCCAAATGCTAACTGTTCATATCGAGCTTCTAGTGAGCTCCCATCAAGCTCATATCGAGCCAATTCAAGATCAAAATCTTCCAAATGCTAACTGTTCATATCGAGCGCCTATCGAGCTCCCATCGAGCTCATATTGAGCCAGTTCAAGATCAAAATCTTCCAAAATGCTAACTATTCATATGGAGCTCATATCAAGCCAGTTCAAGATCAAAATCTTCCAAAATGCTAACTGCTCATATCGAGCTCCTATCGAGCTCTCATCGAGGTAATAATTGTTAGGAACGGTTCCTAGTGCACAGCGGAAGTTGCAGTAATGGTATACAATAAAAAATTTCATATAAACAACTTTATATGAGGATCCTTTAATATGCAATATGTTAATCAATATATATATAATATGTATATGAAAAATAATACGAAATGATTTACCTTATGTAGCCTATCAAGAATCTTTGAATATTTTCGTATGTATTTCGATATTCCTATCATTGCTTGAGTACTCACACCTAGATCTTCCAAGACGTTCTCTACACCTCAAGATGTAGGTGAGCACATAGAGAACAGGGATCAATTTTGTGAATCAAAAGTATTCTCAACTCATGAGACTTTTGATTATAGGCTTTAGAGAAAATGTAACGCCCTACTTCCTTGGAGTCGTTACTAAGTGAGTTTTAAACGTGCAATTAACTCGCTAATCGAGGTTTTAGGTTAAAAGTGTGGCTAAACTGTAATAAAAGTCATATAATTTGAAAATGTAACCATTCAATGAAACTATAAAGCATTTTACATTTGGGATCCCAAAATACTGTTTAGAAATATTTACAATTCAAAAATATGATTAAAGTCGACTAAGCGACAAAATTTGGATTAATACATAGCATCTCCCAAAAATACCCCTGGCTGTGGCAGCCAGGCAGGCCAAACATGTACACATCGCTTCATGCTCTCTGTACTCATGGTTGATCGACCTTTCCCTTACCCTTACCTGCACCATAGAGCACCCGTGAGCCAAAGCCCAGCAAGAAAACTCCACACAAGCAATCAACATATGCATAACTATCAATCAACATATAACAAAGCAGCCAACAGGCTATACACATAATGACCATGCCGTCCCAGGCACTTTACCAGGCTCTGGGTTCGCGGTCTACACCGTGAGGATGTCTCAAGCATCAGAGAAGGGTCTCACCCTAACGACTTGCACTCCGCGTGCTTAACGCTGCTCCCAGCCCCTTGCCGTACTCGGCCTTGTCGTTCTCGGCCTTCGCCGTTCCCGGTCCTTGCCGTTCTCGGCCCTCACCATTCCAGGCTCTCACCGTTCATTCACAAATATGCAACACATAGCATAAATTTAACAAATACTTAAACAAATACAAACTTAGTCAATAGGGCTACGCCCTGCAACACAATCACATAGGGTCGTGCCCTGCAATACAAACTATAAAGCCACGCTCTGCTCTACGGGTACAATAGTTTTCTTACCTGTGTCCCAAGTTTCCCGAGCACCGATATCCTGAGCACAGTCCCCTAGTCCGAGCCTCGCTGAAAACCTAGTCACAACGTATCAACAACATCCACCCATCAAGATCTAATCCATTAAATAACTTTGGGTTATAATTCTAGTTTCCGGGACCTTGAATTCTACCAATCCGGGTGATAAAATCCATCCTAAGCCTTAACAATTGGGCTCCCAAGCCAAAATCCTACAAAACAGCCAATACATTGAATTAGGGTCGTGGCGCGCCCCAAAACAGAGGCACAATGCCTCCCTGCTGGGAGATGCAGGTCGCGGCATGCCCTTCCTAGGGCCGCGGCGCGCCTCAAGAATAGAGGCCTCCCCAGGCCTCCACACACATGCGGGCCGCGGCATGCCAAGCCTTGGGCCGCGGCTCGACCCCCAAACCCAGAAAACCTCCATGCATTCCACGAGCTAACCTCCCTGAATTTCACCATTTCCAAGCCTAAATTCCAGAATTTTGCCTAGGACTCAATTCCAACCACAAAACCAGTTTGTTCACCCAAAAACTCCAACAACAAATCTCCAAAAACACTTCAATTCCATCACTTAAGTTCTAACTCCCAAACTCTAAAAAAATCAGAGAAAACCAAGCAGAAATTAAGCTTAGATCCGTACCTCAGAATTAGTTTTGGCCTATGCTTGACTCTAATTGCCCCAACTTCACTTCTCCCCAAGATCAGCTAACATAAAGCTTGAATTCCTATGCTTAATTTTCCTTCTAAGATCTTCAACTACCAAAGAGAGAGATGGAGAGAGAGAACCGGTTTTGCAAGAGGAAATGGCTAAGAAACTTCTATCTTTTTACTTTTGTTCCAGTGGTTTCTCAAGGTTCTAAGTGTATATCCATTAGCCAAAAAGACCAAATTTCCCCTAAGCCTATCCTCAACCCTTTAATGTCATCAAGGGCATTTCAGTCATTTGTTGCATCCCGCTAATCCCTCGAGTGTTCCTATGAATCCCTGTTTAACCCTGACATGATCAAATGGTTACTAAATTACTACCCGTTACTCCATAAATTCCAAACACACATTATATTCCCAAAATACCCTTAGGCTCCTCTCGAGCCGGGTATTTGACCCCGTTGTGACTTTCTATCTAAACCGCTCCCCAGGACTGTCTCGGATCGTGCATCACAAATATATCACCACTCGCACGTGGTAAGGATCACAATATACACAAATATTGCATTTATGCCCTCAACAAGCTAAAATTACAAACATGCTCCTAATAACCAAATGAGGCCCACATGCATATTTAATTCACCTAAACATGCATTTCTAATCACATACTCATCAAATTCACATATTAACATAATAAATCACTTATTGCCCTCCAGGCACGCTAATCAAGGCCCTAAGCCTTATTATCAAATTTGGGACGCTACAGAAAATGTTTTTGCTTTGTGAAAAAAATGATAGTTTTTCTTCTCTGTAAAAAACTTGTTATCACTTGTTGTTTCTATTTTCTATCATATATAATATATAGACATTATTACCATAATAAAAATAATAAAGAAAAATCAATCATCTTTTTATAATAATAATGATAAAAGACAAAGTCTAACATTCCATTTTAAAACCCATTTTAAAATATTTTATTAATTAATTAAAAATAAAAATAAAAAATCAACTTGTGATAACATCAGAAGTACCACACGCATAGAGCAGTCCAAGCCCTATGCATGTGGCATATCCCTGAAAAATGAGATTTTAAAATTTTCATATGTTTTTATTTTAATTAATTAATAATTAGATATCCAAATGATGTATCATCTTTTTAAGGAAAAGATAACAACTTAAATTTCAAAATTCAAAATTTATAATTTAAATTTCCATTATCATCATCTTATTAATTGAATGAATATAATGATCAAAACCAATTTTGACTATCTATATTTATTTATTCACACTTAAATAAAATAATTGATTAAAATCCATTTATTCTATTTCTACACAATTTCGAAAATTGCACAAATACAATAATAAAATTTGCAACTTCAATTATCAACATAATTGCACATTTATCCTTAATAATAAATCTCTCAAATAACTCATTCACAGTTTAACCCTTGTATCAACTCTTACCTTGATTAGTGTTGATAGAGTCGCCCCGGGGACCTATGGACCAATAATTCCAAGCTCCAATAAATAAAATATTATTAACCAAAACTCTTTAATTCAAAAATCATATTTATTAATCTCATGATTATTCCACTATAAATATGGGACTGAACTCTTGAGAATTAAAGACATATATTTACTGAGTACTTTATTGTAACCATAAAGTGTCCATTGATATAATCATTACATACAAATTAATTCTCTATTGATGATTCATAATTAAGTGGGAATAAAATTACTATTTTACCCTTTTAATTATATCTTGATTCCTAATGTACCATTGACTTTACTAGTGAAGGTTAATTCATAATCTGATTATGAATTTGACGTCAATAACTTTTTCAGTTCCAAAAGCCAACCCAATAAGGAATCATCATTTAATCTATAAGAATGTATTGATTCCATATCTGTTAAGCGATATCCCCAGCTATATACATCATTGAGTCCCCAAAACAATAGTTCTTAGCCTGATCGTTCTGACACACTATAGCGCATGATTCAAATGATTAAGTGACATATATAGGAGTTCAAAGTAACTTCAGGATTAAGATCGGTTTGTATATGATCATTAGTTGATGTGTTTTATAATACTATGAAATAGTATTTGAACAAGTATTATTAAATCACATCTGGTCCAGTTCTACACACTCTCAGCATGCAAAGCACCTCCACTAAAATGTCTTACTACACTAGTAACCCGGATCTAGGTCACATGTATTCATAATACTAGTGGACCATACAAGCAGTAATTAATCTAAAGATTTCATAACTTTATTTTACTGCGAACTATTTAAGTTCATTATCTCAATCTCGATCCTCTCATAAAAATATGAGATTGAGACCACATAGATGAACTTGAGAATTTTCTGATATTTACTTAATATTATTAGCAATAATATAGTACATAAGCTACAAATATACAATAATTCAATTCATTCATTTATTTCATCAAAACCATTGTCTACTACAATTTCTTTAAGGGTACAATTCCCAACAATCTCCCACTTGCCTTAAAGCAAATTAGGAATTTCCCTTAACCCCATGCTTCTTACATGACCCTGAAAATATTTAATAGATAATGTCTTTGTGAATGGATCTGCAAGATTATCTCCAGAGGCAATCTTTAAGATAGCAACATCTCCTCAATTGACTATCTCTCGGATCAAGTGATATTTCTTCTCGATGTGATTTCCCCTCTTGTGACTTTTGGGTTCCTTTGAATTAGCTACTGCCCCACTGTTATCACAATACAAAACAAGTGGTTGATCCATGTCTAGAACAACTTCCAGATTAATACAGAACTTCTTGAGCCACACAACCTCTTTAGCTGCTTCACAAGTTGCTATGTATACGACTTTCATGGTGGAGTCTGTAATATTGGATTGTTTAATACTTCTCTAAACTGCAACACCTCCTCCAAGTATGAAAATGGATCCAGATTTCGACTTTCGACTATCTTTGTCTGATTAAAAATCAGAATCAATATATCCAGTGGGGTTCAGGTCTCCACCCGAATACACAAGCATGTAATCTCTAGTATGTCTAAGATACTTGAGAATATTCTTTATTGGTGTCCAATGAATCAATCTAGGATTGGATTGATAATGGTTGACTATCCCTACTGCCTAACAGATGTCAGGTCTGGTGCATAACATTGAATACATTAGACTGCCTACTGCAGAAGCATAGGGATACGGTCTCATGTCCTCTTTTCCTGAGGTGTTTATGGACATTGTTCTTTCGACAATTTAACTCCTGACCGGGTAGGCATAGTGCCCTTCTTGGAGTTTTGCATGCCAAAGCGTTCTAGCACTTTATCAATATAAGTTGCTTGAGACAGTGCCAAAGTTTTGTTCTTTCGATCTCTACAAATCTGAATCCCAAAACATATTTGGCTTTTCCCAAATATTTCATTTGGAATTGCTCAGCTAACCATTTCTTTACTTTTGACAATTTCTATGTCATTCCCAATGAATAGAATATCATCAATGTAAAGAACAAGGAATACCACAATCTTATCTTTGATTTGTTTCTGAACACAAGGTTCGTCAACGTTTTGTTCAAAACCAAACGTTTTGATTGTTTCATCAAATCTAAGATTCCAAGATCTCGAAGCTTGTTTAAGTCCATAAATAGACTTAAGAATCTTGCAAACTTTTTGCTCTTGGCCTTTTACTTCAAACTCTTCTGGTTGAGACATGTAAATTATTTCATCAAGATAGCCATTCAGAAAAGTTGTTTTAACGTCCATTTGCCAAATCTCATAATCCATGCATGCAATTATGGACAAAAGTATTCGGATAGATTTAAGCATGGCCATAGGTGAAAAAGTTTATTCATAATCAACTCTTTCTCTCTGTGTGTAGCCATTTGCTACTAGCCTTGCTTTGAAAGTCTCTACTTTCCCATCTGCTCCTCTCTTCTTCTTGAATATCCATTTGCAACCAATAGGTTTAACATTCACGGTGGATCTTCAAGAGTCTAGACAGAATTGGAATATATCGATTCCATTTCAAGGTCCACGGCGTTTAGCCATTTTTCTTTGTCAGAATCTTCCATTGCATCATTATAAGTCAATGGATAATCTTTGTTTGTGTCAGACACAAGCATTTGAACTTTATGTTCATAGCGCATTGGTTGTTTACAAACTCTCCCACTACGACGAAGCTCTCTATTGTTCTGACTAGAACTAGCGATATCCTCTGGCCATTTTTCTCTTGCCATTGCTAGTGATTGGTCTTGTTTATTTGAGACCATTTCCTCAAGTACGACTTTACTTTGAGGTTTGTAGTTATTTATATAGTCATGCTCCAGAAAAGTTGCATTCGTAGATACAAATGTTTTGTTATCTTTAGGACTATAAAATATACCATCTTTTGCTTCTTTAGAATATCCTACAAACATGCACACTTCAGTGCGTGATTCCAACTTACCAATCTTTCTTTTAAGCACATGTGCAGGACAACCCCATATACGAAAATGGTATAAACTAGGTTTAGTACCATTCCATAATTCCAATGGTGTTTTATGAATAGACTTAGATGGAACAACATTGAGTATGTATAGAGCACATTTTATTGCATAACCCCAGAATGACAAAGGTAATGATGAGAAACTAATCATCGATCTAACCATATCCAATAAGGTTCTGTTCCGTCTTTTTGAAACACCATTTTGTTGCTGCGTTCCAGGTGCAGTGAGTAGGGATTGATTTCCATGCTCACACAAATGGTCCTCAAATTCATAATCTAAGTACTCTCCACCTCAATTTGATCAAAATAATTTTAGTGATTTACCTAATTGCTTTTAAGCTTCTACTCGAAATTCCCTAAATTTATCATAGGTTTCAAATTTCCTTTGCATTAGGTATAGGTAACCATATCTTGAATAATCGTCAATGAAAGTGGTGAAATATTCATAACTTCCTCTATCTTGGACATTTAGTGGACCACAAACGTCTGTATGTACAAGTTGAAGTGGTTCTGTGGCTCTTGAACCTTTAGTAGAGAAATGTCTTTTGGTCATTTTACCTTCTAGGAAGGATTCACAGTCTGGGAGAGAACCAATAGATAGTTCCCTTAAAGGACCATCCTTTAGTCTGTTAATTCTGTCTAGACCAATATGTCTCAATCTCAAATGCCACAGATATATTTCACTATCGGAATCTGTCTTTTGTCTTTTAATAAATCTAGGATTTGCAGTTTTAAATAATTCATAATTATAAACATGCTTGACATTGGACTCTAACTTGTAAAGTCCACCTTCAGACTTTGCAGAACAAATGTCAAAACCATATCTAGGAATAACAATCGAATTATTATTAAAAGAAACATTAAAACCTTGTTCATGCAATTTTAATAAGGAAATTAAATTTATAGTAAATCCATGAATAAAATAAACATTGTCCAACACAGTAAATTTATTATTATCAAAATCTAGGTGAGCTTTTCCAACTTCAGCAGCTGAGATCTCCTGTCCACTTCCAACTCTCATGGTCACCTCTCCATGAGCCAATTTCCTTGAAGCACTAAGAATCTGCGAAGGAAAACAAACATGGTTAGTGACTCCAGAATCAAATATCCAAGATGAAATTACCTTCCACTAAACAAGATTCTGAAATAAGTAAATCAAATTTACCCTTATTTCTGTCTTTCAATTCTGCCAGGTGCTTAGGACAATTCCTTTTCCAATGACTGTCAACTCCACAATGAAAGCATGCTCCTTTTGGTGCCTTCTTTTTGGAGTTCTTTGCAGAATTATTCTTCTTGGAAGACTTGTTGGTCTTCTCTGGTTGTTTGTCCTGTTTCTTGTCCTTTCCTTGGCCACCCTTCCTTTTCTTTGAATTACCATTTGAAGTGGAAGACATGGTTTCAACAACATTTGCCTCCTCAACCTTAGTGGAACTTTTGTTTAGAAACTCAAAAGTTTGCAACTCATTCAGCAGTTGGGTCATATTGTACTCCAACTTGTTCATAACATAGTTGGTAGTGAATGTCGCAAAAGCTGGTGTGAGAGATTCAAGTATCACACTTACTTGAGTTCTCTCATCAATGGTCACACCATGGATTTCTGCATCGTGCAATATGTTGATCATATCTATGACATGTTCTATGACAGAAACATTTTCTTCATTTTCATATTCATGAAGCTTCTAGTAGCATCATGTCTGCACTTATCAGATTGCTGGCCAAACATGCCTTGTAGAGATTCCCAAATCTCATAGGTTGTTTCAACAGTTTCAAACTTCTTTCTGAGCACATCACTCATACTAGCAAGCATATAAGATTTGGCCTTATTGTTAGATAATATCCAATTGTCATACTTCTCTCTATTAGTTTTGGCAGTAGTGAGGGCAGGAACCTCAGGACATTCCTCATTAAGGGCAAACATGTGATTTTCACATATCAAAACAATGGTCATGTTTGATTTCCATTTCATGTAGTTATCACCAGTCAATTTCTCATTAGCAAGTAAAGTAGTTATAGGGTTTGATTGGATATATTGTTGAAAAATAAATAAATAAAATATAATGAATTAATGCTATAATAAATATCAGTTTATATTTGGAATAGTAAATATGATGCAACACATAAAATAACACACAAAAAATTAATTACTAGTCCACGATAGATTAATTTGAAAAATTAATGGACCGTCTTAGGGTAGGTCAGACTAATCACAAATTAACCTTGAGACAAGATCCCAACTCCATAAGTGAAAACTTAAAAACTTCTTTTTCTCTTTTGACTTATGAATTACCGTTAGTTTGGTCAAGATGCACTAGTCGCGCTCGAAAGCCTAGATACACCTTAGGAGTGTAACCCATTATTTTTCGATCAATGACTTAACTCAAGAGTGTGCCTTAGGGTCAGTCAAACTTGAAATACATCACTATTCTTATTCTCATATGAGAAGTCAACCTTGAGATAAAATAAACATATTCGGAAGCCTTTCCTTAGGGAGGCCGCAAACGGAGGCGACATGAGGCCCTTCCTATGCCTCTCGGTGTTCAACCAATAATGGAGACCATGAGATTTATTGTCATAATTCCCTCTCCCACTCACTATTTAAAAATTATGTTTTTCTCAAAATCAATATTTTTCAATTAAGTTGTAAAACTAATCAAATTAATTTTACCAAATGATATTCTAATAAATATTAATCCAATTATGCAAAATAAATAATCGTCCCTAGATTTTATTTTGCCTTTTTAAATAGAATACCATTTTATTTAATAAAATAATTTTATTAAATAAGAAAATAAACAACTTTAAATTCTATTTAAAAACATATAATCAATCCTAAACATGTTTCTAAAAAAATGCATGCTTAATATGTACTATGTGGGTAATATGTATGACATGTTATTATGCATGATAAAGTATTAAACAATTTAATCATGTTCAAGCAAATAAATAAATAAATGTGGGTTGGGTGCTTTGGGTATTTCTAGAAAATTACAACACATGTAAAAAATACACAAAAATAATTAAACTAAGGCCTAATAAAGAGCAACTCCTTGATCTTGGACCTTCTCTTTTGGTCTTTTGGGCCATTGCTATTTTAATTAACCATTATGAGTTAAATAACCTTTTAATTATTAAAAAAAAATTAAAATAATTAAACTTTGAGTTTTAATACCCAACAAGTTATTGAGGCCCAATTGGAATTTGACCTCACCACAATTAACTAAAAATTTATAATTAATACGCTTCTAATTATATTGGGCTTAAACATGCCCAAATGGATAATTACACATCCATTAGGGTTTGCAAGACACAAACCCTAATGGGTGTGTCAATGGTGGTCGGCGGCTGGCAGGGGTGCAACTGGAGGTGCGCTGGGCCGCAGGGGTGCAGGCGCGGGTGCTGGGCGTTCAAAGGTGTGCAGGCGCGAGTGTGCTGGGCTGTAGGGTGCTGGGCGCGCAGGCTGCGAGTGCACAGTGGCGCTGAGGCCGAGAGTTGTGCATGACTGCAGGGGTAGCGACTCGAGCCTCGAGGTTTGTGCTCTGGTTTAGACCATTACATAATTTTTCCAGAATTTAAAAAACTTACAAAATTTCTATGCCCCAAAATGGCTTACAATTTTTGTATATCTAGAAAAAATTAAGAACTTTTCCTAACCCAAAAACACCACGAAAACCAACTCTTAAGAACATAAGCGATTCATACATAAACATCCATCCATTCATATATTACACATAATATAAAAATGCATATGATACCCACACAGTAAATAACATATGCAGGGATTAAAGATGACTCTGGTACCAATTGTTAGGAACGGTTCCTAGTGCGTAGCGGAAGTTGCGGTAATGGTATACAACAAAAATTTTCATATAAACAACTTTATATGAGGATCCTTTAATATGAAATATGTTAATCAATATATATAAATATGTATATGAAAAATAATACGAAACGATTTTCCTCTTGTAGCCTGTTAAGAATCCTTGAATCTATTTGTATGTATTCCGATCTTCCTATCCTTGCTTGAGTACTCACACCTAGATCTTCCAAGACGTTCTCTACACCTCAAGATGTGGGTGGACACATAAAGAACAATGATCAATTTTGTGAATAAAAAGTATTCTCAACTCATGAGACTTTTGATTATAGGCTAGAGAGAAAAAAGATTTTGCATTGTGAAAAAAAATGATAGTTTTTCTTCTCTGTAGGAAACTTGTTATCACTTGTTGTTTCTATTTTCTATCATATAGAATATATAGACATTATTACCATAATAATAATAATAATAAAGAAAAATCAATTATCTTTTTATAATAATAATAATGATAAAAGAAAAAGTCTAACATTCCATTTTAAAATCCCTTTTAAAATATTTTATTAATTAATTAAAAATAAAAATAAAAAATGAACTTCTAATAATATCATAAGTGCCACACGCATAGAGCAGTCCAAGCCCTATGCGTGTGGCTTATCCCTGAAAAATGGGATTTTGATTTTTTCATGTGTTTTTATTTTAATTAATTAATAATTAGATATCCAAATAATGTATCATCTTTTTAAGGAAAAGATAACAACTTAAATTTCAAAATTCAAAATTCAAAATTTGAATTTCCATTATCATCATCTTATTAATTAAATAAATATAATAATCAAAACCAATTTTGACTATCCATATTTATTTATTCACACTTAAATAAAATAATTGATTAAAATCAATTTATTCTATTTCTACACAATTTTGAAAATTGCACAAATGCAATAATAAATTGTGCAACTTCAATTATCACATAATTTTACATTTATCCCGAATAATAAATATTATCTCAAATAGCTCATTCACAGTTTAACCCTTGTATCAACTCTTACATTGATTAGTGTTGATAGAGCCGCCCTGAGGACCTATGGACCAATAATTCCAAGCTCCAATAAATAAAAGATTATTAACCAAAACCCTTTGAATCAGTAATCATATTTATTAATCTCATGATTATTCCACTATAAATATGAGACTGAACTCTTGAGAATTAAAGACATATATTTACTGAGTATTTTATTGTAACCATAAAGTGTCAATTGATATAATCATTACATACAAATTAATCCTCTATTGATGATTCATAATTAAGTGGAAATAAAATTACCATTTTACCCTTTTAATTATATCTTGATTCCTAATGTACCATTGACTTTACTAGTGAAGGTTGATTCATAATCTGATTATGAATTTGACGTCAATAACCTTTTTAGTTCCAAAAGTCAACCCAATAGGGAATCATCATTCAATCTATAAGAAGATATAGATTCCATATCTGTTAAGCCATGTACCCAGCCATATACATCATTGAGTCCCCAAAACAATAGTTCTTAGCCTGATCATTCTGACAAACCGTAACGCATGAATCAAAGGATCAAGTGACATATATAGGAGTTCATAGTAACTTCAAGATTAAGATCAGTTTGTATATGATCATCAATTGATGTATTTTATAATACTACGAAACAATATTTAAACAAGTATTATTAAATCACATTTGGTCCAATTCTACATACTCTCAGCATGCAAAGTACCTCCACTAAAGTGTCCTACTACACTAGTAACCCGGATCTAGGTCACATGTATTCATAATGTTAGTGGACCGTACTAGTAGTAATTAATTTAAAGATTCCATAACTTTATTTTAATGCGAACTATTTAAGTTCATTATCTCAATCTCGATCCTCTCATACCAATATGAGATTGAGACTACATAGATGAACTTGGGAATTTTCTGATATTTACTTAATATTATTAGCAATAATGTTGACTGCGTTTTTAGCCAACGACGTGAGAACGTCAAATATGACGAACCTTCAAGAGAATGTAAACGACAACAGACGGTATAAACAAGAAAAGTAAATAACACAGAATTTTTATAGTGGTTCAGCCCCGATTGTCGGTAATAGCCTAATCCACTTAGAGTTGTGATTTATAAATCTATACTCAAGATCAGATGGACTATGCCAACTGAGTTTCTTCAGTATAAATTGTGAAAATACAAGAATTCTCTCTAATTTCAGCACTTTCTCTCTCTAGAATAGACAGACCCAATTTTATCTCTCTAGAAAGAATAAGCAGAAGGGGGTTGCCTCAATGTTGTCCAAGGTGAGGTTCCCTCAATGTTGTCCAAGGTGAGGTTCCCTCAATGTTGTCCAAGGTGAGGTTGCCTCAATGTCGTTCAAGATGAGGTGCCAAGGAAGTTGCCTCGAACCACCTTGGTCCGAGGAGAAGCCAAGGAGATTGGTTCAAGGAGGAACATGGCATGCTAGAGGAGAGTACATGTTCGAGGAGAACCATGCACGTTCAACCCACCCAAAGCATGTCCTACCACCATGCATGTTTAACCAGCACTTGCATGGGTAGTGAGTAGGAGGTGGACCAACTAGCTAGAGGAGACTAAGTCAGACACAACTTCAACAACATGCGCGGGAATCTCTCATTCTTCCCACAAATGGGGAATTTGTTACATTTTGAATTTTGAATGTTTATTTGTAATATAAATGTAATAAATATAATAAAATATCCCTATTATAAGGGGATATCAGTTGAGGATCCCATCTCTATAAATAGAGAGCTTATGAGATGAGAGAGGGACCCCCTTCTGCTTATTCTTTCTAGAGAGATAAAATTGGGTCTGTCTATTCTAGAGAGAGAAAGTGCTGAAATTAGAGAGAATTCTTGTATTTTCACAATTTATACTGAAGAAACTCAGTTGGCATAGTCCATCTGATCTTGAGTATAGATTTATAAATCACAACTCTAAGTGGATTAGGCTATTACCGACAATCGGGGCTGAACCACTATAAAAATTCTGTGTTATTTACTTTTCTTGTTTATACCGTCTGTTGTCGTTTACATTCTCTTGAAGGTTCGTCATATTTGACGTTCTCACGTCGTTGGCTAAAAACGCAGTCAACAAATAATATAGTACATAAGCTACATATAT
Organism: Humulus lupulus; assembly: GCF_963169125.1. NCBI lineage: Eukaryota > Viridiplantae > Streptophyta > Magnoliopsida > Rosales > Cannabaceae > Humulus > Humulus lupulus. Next base: position 30,524,622 of record NC_084797.1, read on the forward strand.
ACAATAATTCAATTCAATCATTTATTTCATTAAACCCATTGTCTACTACAATTGCTTTAAGGGCACAATTCCCAACAATAACTTATGGAGCCAGTTAAATACCATATCGAGCTAACTTATCGACCAAGCATCGAGATGTCATCAAGCCAGTCAAATATTCTATTGAGCCACTAAAATCCAGTATCATGAAACTATCGAGCATGCATTGTGCTCGTATCAAGCCAGTGCTACTATCGAGCTAGTTCAAACAACATTAAAAATTATTAAACAAGACAAAAATTAAAAAAAAGAAATTTAAATAACTTACCCCATCATTGAGCCATGACTGGGGTGTCTTCAACGTCAGAAACCATGCCGGACCATGAGTCCCTGTCTTGACATCCCTTGGCTTCTTGTTGGGGATGTCTCCAATCAGCCACTTGGAAAGTGTCCTATATTGTTTGGTAGTTGGCTTCTTCAAAGGGTCGAGGACTGATGGCTCCTCTGTAGCAGCATCACCACGAGATCTCTTTCTCATTGGATTAGTGTAGTCTTGAAACCAATTGAGGCAGTGTCTTTTCCTCTTAAATTCAACCCAGCCACCTCCTGAAGGTTGACAGTAGCTACGCCCGGAGTCACAGTATCTGGTGTGACAACAATGGTCGGAGGAGTGGATGACTCATCAAATTCAAAATCATTAGGCATATTTAGTGACTCTAAGTCTAAATCTGCTGCATCGCCCCTAAAACCTCTCGGTTGCTCCTATATAAATGTTAGGATTTGACTGACTGTGTCCACAATGACAAACTGGTTCTTCAGGATGATCTCCTGTCGACCTTCTCTCAGTATTAAATAATGAAAAATCAAAATACGCAGCTAAAAGTATAGGGAGGGATTTTCAAAAAAATTATTAATACCACTCAGGGTCATACATATATAGATATAATAAATAACACATATATAGATTAGAGATTACCTCTCGTAGCCTATCAAGTGTCATTCAGTCTTTTTGTAAAATCAACGTTCTCCCTATCCTTATGAAGGTTCACACCTTAGTCTTCCAAGACGTTCCTTTAACACACAAGGACGTGTGTGGGCACATTGGATTCACATGTTGATTTTAGGCTCCTAGATGTACTCAGCACATGAGTGTTGGAAATATTTCCCTTAAAGAAATTGTAGTTGAAAAATATTTTAAATGAAATAAATAATTGAATTGAATTATTATATATATAGACTATGTTCGATATTATGTTTATAATATTAAGTAAATATCAGAAAATTCAAAAGTTTATCTATGTGGTCTTAATCTCATATTGGTATGAGAGGATCGAGATTAAGATAATAAACTTAAAATAGTTCACAGTAAAATAAAGTTATGAAGTCTTTAGATAAATTACTGTTAGTACGGTTCGCTAGCATTATGAATACAAGTACCTATATACGAGTCACTAGTGTAGTCGGACACTTTAGTGAAGGTACATTATATATAGTGATATATAGAACTTAATTATATGTGATTTGTTAATACTGCCTTAAACACTGTTTCATATTATTAATCAAACACATCAAACAATGAGCATATACACGATAATCTTAATCTTGAGGTTGCTATGAACTCCTATATATGTCATCTGATCATTTGATTCATGCGTTAAGGTTTGTCAGAATGATCAGGCTAAGAACAATTGTTTTGGGGACTCAATGATATATATGGCTGGGGATGTAGTTTAACAAATATGGAATATATACCTTCTTATAGGTTGAATATGGGTTGACTTTTGGAACTGAAAAGGTTATGAGCACTCACGTCGCAAACTCGTTGTGACACAACCTTCACTAGTAAAGTCAATGGTACTCTAGGAACAAGATATAACTAAAATGGTAAAGCAGTAATTTTATTCCCTTTTAATTATGAACCATTAATAGAGGATTAACGTTGTGTGTAATGATTATATCAATTGACATTTTATTCTTTAATAAAGTACTTAGTAAATTTATGTTTTATAATTATCAAGAGTTCAATCTCATATTTATAGTATGTAATCATGAGATTAATAAATATGATTATTTAATCAAAGTGCTTTGATTAATAATCTACTATTTATTGGAGTTTGATATTATAGGTCCATAGGTTCCCAGGGTGGCTCTATCAACACCATATCAAGGTAAGAGTTGATACAAGGGTAAAACTGTAATTTGAAAATTTGAGAAGAATTTTATTCTTTCATTCTTCGGGTCAAGTATGCAATTAAATGATAATTGATGTTGAATAATTAATTTAGAATTAATTATTAATTTTCAAAAATATATTTATTAATTTAAATACATAATTTTCGAAATTCATATATATAAATAAATAAATAAAATTTTGAAATTAGTTATTTTATTTGAGTGGGAGAAAATAAAATTGGTAAGTCAAAAATAGTTTTTAATTTATTGAATTTTAAAAGATGATGATAATGATGATCATCAATTTGAATTTTGAGTTTAAAATTTAAATTTTGAAATATGGTCGTCATCTTTTCCTTAAAAAGAAAAATACATTATTTTGTGGAAGATTGATTTTAGTTAAATAAATAAAAGAAAAATGCAATATCTCTGAAAAGGGAAATAGTAGTTCACGCATGACACAGTCCAAGGACTGTGCCATGCGTGTACTACTACACTGATATTGTATCAGTGTTATTTTTATTTTATTTATTTAATTAATTAATAATTTGAAAATAGTTTTTTTTTTCAAATTTGGTAAGTTAGATATTTACCTAAGTCAATTCCTATCACTATTATGATATTATTATTATTATATTACTATTATTATTAGGAATAATAAGGTAATAGAATAATCTCTATATATATGATATAGAATAATAATAAGAAGACATAACAACATAAATACATTTTCATAATAGGTTTAAGAATTTTTGTCAGACAAAAAGTTTATCATCTTCTTCTTTATTCTAACCATTCTCAGACCATAATCCAAGTTCTCATGTGTTGAGAAATACTTGTGATTCCTAAATTACAAACTTATGTTCTCTATGTGCACACACACTTCTTGAGGTGTAGAGAACACTTCGGAAGATCGTGGTTTGAGTGCTCAAAGCATTGGATAAGAAGATCGATGAATATACGAAAAGACTCAAGGACACTTGATATGCTTCAAGAGGTAAATTTTATGTTCTTGAATATTAATGTGTTTATATGTTATATATAAATATATTGTATATTTATATATATGTTGCATGATTAATAATATTGTATGTTAATGTTTCTGTCTGGATATTTTCTTGTTCATATAAACTTCTTATATGAGTGATGAAATTTTTTATTGTTCTAAACAATGGGCTCACCACGCCAATTCTCATGCGTACTCTGAATGTTTTTCCAACAATTGGTACCAGAGTAGGTCATTAATATATGCATATTATTAATTTCTTTGTGGGATTATATTCATTTTTATATTAATTGTGATATATGTTTGAACGGATGGATGTTTATTTTCACGATGATAGATTCTTAAGGGTTGTTTATAATAGTGTTTTTGGGTTTAGGAATTGTTCATAAAATTTCTAGATGAAACATGTAAGCCAATTTTGGGGCATAGGAATTTTGTAATTTATTTTAAAATTTTGGGTAAAATTCTGTTGTGGCCCGAGCCTTGAGCCCCAAGCCCGAGCCCGAGTGTAATGTCCCAAATTTCCTAATAAGGTTTAGGACCTTGATTAGGAGGCCGGGAGGGCCATAATTGATTTATTATGCTATTTAATGTTAATATGAATGTTTATGTGAATTATATTATTATATGATGATAAATATGCATATGGGTTCACATTTTGTTATAAGGGCATTTTGCAAATTTGGCCCGTTGAGGGCGTGATTGTGTATTTTCATGCATGTGGGTGAAATATAAATAATACCACATTATATGTGGATTGGTTCGAGCCATTCGGCATGAGACGATCATGGAATGCAAGTTATCGGTCTAGTCATAACGGGGCTAGTTTTGGGGCTCAGGGTGAGTCTCGGAGTAATTTGGTGATTAGAACGTTGCCGGGAATTAAAGGGTAACGGGATATGAATTATTGGTTTTTGAGTATATTGAGAATAACGAGAATTTGAGGTTGATAATTATAATTAACGAAATAGGCGGGAAATGACGGTTTTACCCTTGGAAGTCTTTAGAGGGATTTAATTGACCTATGGGTATTATGGTCATTTGACCAAGGGATTATATCACACTAGAAGGCTGTGGAATTGTAAAAACAGAGCATCATCATCATCCTCATCTCTCTCTCCCGTACACCATTTCCATTTCTCCTCCTTCTTCCTTTCAATTTATGAACACCATTTTGAGGATCCAAGCTAGGAGAGCAAGGCTTAAGAGCTTAGGACCTTGGTTCAACCATTGAAGGCGATCTAAATCAAGCTTGAGGTAAGGAATTCAGCCATGAAAATCTTTGGTTTATACCCTGTTTTTCTATTAGTTTCAGTTGAGGATTTTGAGGTGTAAAGTTGTGAGAATTCATGGAAGTTTTGAGTTTGGTTGCTTAGGTTTTGATGAGGGTGTGATATGTGTGAAGTTTAGGGGTTGAGTGGCATGTTTGGGTGATGTTTGGGGCTGGTTTGAAGGGTTGTTTCTCAGGAGAAGTCGCAAGGAAGTAAACCAGAAAGATTCTGGTCTGTGATTGGCGCAGCAGCGCTAGGCAGGGCAGAGAGCTGGGCCTCTCTGACTTGAAATAGTGCCTCAGCGCCATTTAAAAGGGCTGCAACGCTGGTCCATTTTCCAGCAAGCCTATTTTAGGGCTCGGGGATGGGTTCCTTTACCCCGTTTGGGTAGATTACGATTCCTGAGAGTGCGAGATTGATCCCAGAAGCGTGGTTTTAAATTATAAACCTTTTTATGATTTACTTTATTAATGAATTCCAATTGGTTATGACTAGGTGACTGCTAAGGGACTAAAAGGTCGATCATTCTCAAGGGTCGTTCGTATATTATTTCTCGCTCGAACCCGAGGTAAGAAAACTGCACCCCATATGTGACATGCATGGTTATTCTTGATGCATGTTGGATGTTTAAATGTGAACATTGATAGCATATTGAATGCTTAGCAATCTTACTCACTTGTATATGGTTATTATTGAGGCATGTTGGATGTTTAAGTGTGATGCATGTGATGCACAATAAACATATGTGTTGGACCCAAAACGGGTATGTTTTAAATATTTATAACTCGCAAGCGCACGAATCGTATATGGAATATAGTGTTTGTATAAGCACGAGATCGAACCCAAAGGAGTTGTCTAAAATCGAAAAGGAAACTATTTTAAACCAAAATTAACAAATTCTAACCTAGCTCCAAAGATTGAAGAGATTTTTGAATAATGAAAATAAAATAAAAGACAATAATATAGAAATTAAAGACAATATATATTACTAAATTAATAATTGTAAACAAGATGGTAAAATAAGATTATTAAGGATTAGAATCCACAAAATATAAGTTCAATAATATTTATAAGTATATTGATTCCCAAGTTTTAGTAATAGTTAAAATAAATCAAACTATCATTTTCCAAATAGATTTATTATTTTAAGCACAAATTACTTCTAAAAAGATAAGATTTTCTTCACTTTTCAAAATTATAATTTCAAAGCATTTAGTGTAAATCAATCTAATGAAATAACAAATAAATCAATGAACATTATTTATAAGTGTAATGACCCACTAATCTAGACTAATTGGACCATTATCGAAACTATACATAAAAACTTACATTTTACGAAAATACCATAATTTATTGAGTAACTTGAAAATAAGAGTTATTTACAAAGAAACGGAATACTAAGAAGGATTTTGGGATCCCATTGTCTTTAAAACAAAATAAGATTTAAAATAAAAGACATTACATAATAATGCGGAAAATACATGTAAAACCATAAAAAACATAAAAGGAGACTACATCCTCGAATCGATAACGCTCGGCCCCTTGACTCCATTCATCATCGATACACATCCTCCCAAGCATCACGAATCTTACCGCCTCTAAGCTTATTTTCCTGCACATAAACAGAAAGGAGTGAGCCTAATGCCCAGCAAGGAAAAACCTAACACATAGTCATATACACAATTGCATAAGAAAACATAAAGACTTAACATAATACATATAACATACACTTATTATAATGGCCATTATTACTTGGGGTCCCATAGACTAAACAAGCATATGCCCATGGGGTTAATGGGGTCCTACTAGCTAAGTAGGTCATATGCCCATAACCCATTTGGGGTCTTGTTAGTCATATGGGTCATATGCCCAAGCCTACATACACATATACATATCATAACACTTTTAATAACATAAACATATAGATAACATAAGCACATAACATATTAATTCTAGCCTATTTTCCTTACCAAAGTTACCGGGATAAAATGGACTGAGTTAGGACTTTTGGAACACTCCTAAAACCACAATGAACAAGGGTGAGTCTAAAGAAAGGAGATGAAATGAAAGAGAATAGGAAGACTAAACCATTAAACGAAAATATGCTTACCACCACTTAAGTGCTTAAGAACTTGGATTCCCTAACCAAAAATAAGAATAAGGTTAGGGGACTGAGTAGAAGGTTTTGAGAAAAGAAATAACATAGAATACAGAAAGGACTAGAGTTTTGGGTTTACCTCAAAGATTGCAAGATCAATCTAACATCCACCGAAATACTATAGCACTCACTTACTTCCCAAGTGTTTGATAAGCTTATGATGTTTAAGCTTATAGTTTTTCCCCAAACCAAGTGTTTACACTCTCTCACTCACTTAACACTAGCAGCCTCTGAACTTAGAGCAAATGGTGAATAATGGCTGGGTACTAGGTCCTATTTATAGAGTTTGGGAATGAAAATATCTTGATTTTACTTGAATAAAAATAATGGCTTTTTAGGTGAAAATCATTTGAATAATCGTTCAGCAGAGGCTGAAGACTCGTTCAGAAGATGCTGGACTGTTGAAGGAGTTTGAATGGCTGAAGGGAAAAGAATTCAAATGTATTTGAATTCATGCTGGTGGAGGCGATATATCGCCCCCTATAGGCGATATATCGCCTGGACCTTTGTTCCCGAGGCGACCGTGCATCGATTCGTGTTTTCCGTATCTACGTGCTGCGACATATCGCCCCCTATAGCTGCGATATATCGGCATACGCTGAATATTTAAACACGAATTTACACATTTTTAGCTGAGTTTGAATGGAGTAAACAGCCTTGACTAAGCCCTCAACGTGCTCAAAGCTGCTGACTGACCCTATACATTCAAACTTTTACCCTTATTTAATTTAATCCTCAAAAATACTAAATCCTTAATTACCATTCAAAACATGTGCTTAAAATCCTATTGGTTGATGTCTAAACCTTATAATATAATAATATATTCCTTAATATCAGACACATTAATCAAACCTTAGGTTATACTTAATATTCTTAAACTATAGGTTAAACTTAGAAAATCTATAAGTACTACTATGAGTGTCCAAATAACTCCCGGTCTGAACCAAAAATCCAAAGTAACAATGATAACACTAAACATACTATAATACTACTAAATAATTAGCTAAGTAAAGTTCTTGGACTCTACAATTCTCCCCTACTAAAAAGAATTTCGTCCTCGAAATTTACTTACCAAATAACTCCGGATACCGGCTCTGCATGTCCTCTTCCAACTCCCACGTTGCCTCGCGTTCAGAACTATTGCTCCATAGGACTTTAACTATAGGAAAGCTCTTGGACCGTAACTGCTTCATCCCCCTATCTAGGATGCTAACCGGTCGTTCCTCGTAACTTAAGTCTTTCTGGAGTGCTATGGTATCGTACTTGAGGACGTGAGATGGGTCTGACACATACTTGCGTAACATCGAGATGTGGAAGACGTTGTGACTATCGGCTAGTGCTGGCGGTAGGGCTAGTCTATACGCAACTGGTCCCACTTTGTCCAATATCTCAAAAGGACCTAAGAATCGGGGACTGAGCTTGCCTTTCTTCCCGAACCGCTTGACACCCTTCATAGGAGATATCTTCAGGAAGACTTGATCTCCAACTTGGAACTCCACATCGCGTCTCTTGGTATCTGCATAGCTTTTCTGTCGGCTTTGAGCAGCAAGCATACGCTGTCTAATAAGCGTTACTGCTTCTTGAGCTTGCCTAACAGCTTCGGGCCCTAGAAGCTGCCTTTCTCCTACCTCGTCCCAGTGCAACGGTGATCGGCACCTTCTTCCATATAGCAACTCATAAGGTGCCATCTCGATCGTCGACTGGTAGCTATTGTTGTACGAGAACTCGATCAGCGGTAAGTACTTGTTCCACGATCCTCCGAAGTCAAGTACACATGCGCGTAGCATATCCTCTAAAATCTGAATCGTACGCTCTGACTGCCCATCTGTCTGAGGATGGAAAGCTGTACTAAGACTTAACTTAGTACCCATGGCTTGCTGTAAGCTTCTCCAAAATCTTGACGTAAACACTGATCCTCTATCTGATACTATCGTCTTGGGGATTCCATGCAATCGTACAATCTCTTGTATGTAGATGTCTGCATATTGGTCTGCCGTATAAGAAGTCTTAACAGGCAGAAAATGAGCCGACTTGGTTAGTCTATCTATGACTATCCAAGCAGAATCATGCTGCTTATTTGTCTTTGGCAGACCCGTCACGAAGTCCATGGCTATATCGTCCCACTTCCACTCCGGTATGCTAAGCGGTTGCAATAATCCTGCAGGCCGCTGATGCTCCGCCTTCACTTGCTGGCATACCAGACACTTAGATACATATTCCGCTATGTCCTTCTTCATCCCTGGCCACCAATAGACTGCCTTGATGTCATGAGTCATCTTGGTAGACCCTGGATGAACCGAGTATGGGGTGTTGTGCGCTTCTTCTAGGATCGTCTTCTTAATACTTTGATCGTCTGGCACACATACCCGATCCTTATATCTCAATAAACCTTGACTGGATATTGAGAAATCTGTAGTCTTGCCTTCTCTGACTGCATCCATGTGCGTTGCTAGTGAATCATCATGTCTCTGACCATTCCGTATGTCTTCTAGCATATTCGATTGGATAGACAAGTTAGCCAACTTGTCTACAACCACTTCTATTCCGGCACTGATAAGCTCCTGCTGTAGTGGCTTTTCTATTCCGGATAAGGCTGCTAAGTTCCCATAACTTTTTCGGCTAAGTGCATCGGCAACTACGTTTGCCTTCCCCGGGTGGTATAGGATTTCGCAGTCGTAATCCTTTACTAATTCCAACCACCGGCGCTGCCACATGTTAAGCTCCTTCTGAGTAAAGAAGTATTTTAAACTTTTGTGGTCCGTATAAATCTCGCACCGTTCTCCGTAAAGATAATGGCGCCAGATTTTTAACGCAAAGACCACCGCTGCCAACTCCATATCGTGAGTTGGATAGCGTTGTTCATACTCCTTTAACTGACGTGACGCGTAGGCTATCACCTTGTCATTTTGCATCAGTACGCATCCCAATCCTAACTTTGATGCATCACAGTAGACAACGAACTTGTCGTTGGGTGTTGGGACACTAAGTACTGGTGTTGAGCAAAGCTTATCCTTAAGCAACTGGAAGCTTTCCTCACACTTATCATTCCAGTTAAACTTTTGTTGCTTCCGGGTCAGGTTGGTGAGTGGAGTGGCTATTTTAGAAAAGCCCTCTACAAACTTTCTATAGTAACCTGCTAGCCCTAAGAAGCTTCTTACTTCCGACGCGTTCTTTGGTCTAGGCCAATCTTTCACGGCCTCTACCTTCGATGGATCTACTGCAACTCCGTCTTTCGATATGATGTGCCCGAGGAACGCCACTTGTGAGAGCCAAAACTCGCATTTCTTGAACTTCGCGTAGAGTTGGTGCTCCTTCAATCGCGTCAAAATTATCCTCAAGTGTTCCTCGTGCTCCACTTCATCCTTGGAGTAAATTAAAATGTCGTCGATGAACACAACGACGAATTTATCCAAGTAGTCCTTGAAGACCCTATTCATTAAGTCCATAAACGCGGCTGGCGCGTTAGTAAGACCAAAAGACATAACCAAGAACTCGTAATGTCCATAACGAGTCCTAAAGGCTGTCTTAGGAATATCTTCCCCCTTTACCTTGAGCTGATGATACCCGGACCGTAAATCGATCTTAGAGAATACAGTCGTGCCTCGGAGTTGATCAAACAAATCATCAATCCGAGGTAGCGGGTATTTGTTCTTAATCGTTACTTTATTCAGCTCACGGTAGTCTATGCACATGCGCATACTTCCGTCCTTCTTTTTCACGAATAGTACCGGAGCTCCCCATGGTGAATGGCTTGGCCTAATGAAACCCAAGTCTAGGAGTTCTTGTAGCTGCGTCTTTAACTCCTTGAGTTCCGTAGGTGCCATCCGGTATGGTGCCTTAGAGATAGGCTCGGTGCCCGGTACTAATTCTATCGTGAAGTCTATTTCTCTAGTTGGCGGCAATCCTGGCAAGTCATCGGGGAAAACTTCTGGAAATTCTTGTATGACTCGAACATCTCCAACTTTGAGTGATGTCTCCTTCTCCACATTCGTGATGTTGGCTAAGAATGCTTGACATCCTTTCTCCATCATTCTCTGAGCTTTGAGAGATGATACTAACGGTGTGCGTAGTCCTGAAGCTTGTCCCATGAAGCACAGTTTCTGGCCGTCAGGAGTATCGAATGTCACCTTCTTGCGTCTGCAGTCGATCGTTGCGCCATGCCGTGCTAGCCAATCCATGCCTAGTATGACGTCGAAGTCTTTGATCACCAGCTCTATCAGGTCTCCTTCTAGTTCCTTGTCCTCAATCTTGATTGGTACGCCTCGTACAATTCGTGATGATAGAACTACTTTGCCCGAAGGCAACTCGGTTGCAAACCTAGTTCTAAATCTTTCACTAGGTTTGTCTAGTTTATCTATCATTCCTAACGAAATATACGAATGGGTGGCTCCCGAATCAAATAATACATGACATAATTTATTGAGGATGGAAACCTGACCTGTGACCACCTTGTTGCTAGCATCCGCCTCTCCTTGGGTTAAAGCAAAAACCCGAGCAGGAACCATCTTTTCGTCCTTCTTTCCTTCCGGCTTTTGCTGAGGACAGTCTCTTTTACGATGCCCTTCTTGACCACAGTTGAAACACTCCTTGGTGTTGGCACGGCATTCTCCGGGGTGCTTCTTCTGACATTTGGCACATGGCGGGTATTCCACGTAGCCCGACCTATTTCCCCCATTACTTGGTCGTGCCCTTTTATTGTTGTCGGCTTGCTTGTTGTCAGGATGCCTTCTCTTCTGTCCGTTACCGTTGTTGTTGGACTGACTGTTGCTGGACTGATTGTTGTTCCGACTGGCCTGAGGTTGGCTCTGCTGCCTAGGTTCCGGCTTGCTGGCTTCTTCTTTGCTCACGTTGGCTTGCAACCTTTCTACTTCAATTGCCGTCTCAAGAACGTCGGCATATGAAGTGTTTCCCGGGTTTGCTAGTTTAACCCCCATCTCGATCTTCGGGCGAAGTCCTCTAACAAACTTGTTCACCCTTAGATAGTCGGTTGGAACCAACTCTGCTGCGAACTTCGCTAAGCGATCGAACTGACGAGCATATTCCGCCACTGTTAAATTCCCTTGCTTCAGATTGGTGAACTCCTCAACTCTCGTAGCAAGCACTGCTGAATTGTAGTACTTCTTGTGGAAGAGCTCCACAAATCGGGTCCACGTCATGGTGGCAGCATCGTGGGATTGCTGGACCAAGTCCCACCATATCCTGGCATCTTTCTTGAGCAAAGATGAGACGCAGGATATGCGGTCTGCATTACTAAGGTTCATGTGGGCTAGGATCGGCTCCACATTCCTTAGCCATTCTTCTGCTTCAAAGGGGTCCGTAGTCCCTTCGAAGTTCGGAGCGTGCTGCTTGCGGAGCCTCTCGTACACTGGCTCCATGTGCTGAACAGGATAAGGAGCGTAGTTCGTCATAGGCCATCCCCCATACGGACCAACTTGTTGGGGTGCTGGGGCCATTGGCTGGGGCTGCGGCTGCGGCTGTGGTGGAGGCTGAGGCTGAGATTGAGCCTGTTGGCGTTGTTGCTGCAGAAGTTCCTCGACTTGCTGTCGTAGTCTGGCAATCTCTGCAGTGTTGTCAGCTGGCTGTGCCGGTGCGTTGCGGCGAGCAGTAACACGTACTCTCCTTCGGCGAACGGTAGGGACCGCATTGGTCGCTGGAACATCGTTGGAAGCGTTCCCGTTGGTGCGAGCAGATCTTCGGAGAGACATCGTAGCAGAGTTCTAACAGTTAAAAGAAACATGTTAGAACTTTTTCCTAATAGGCTCTAAGGCAAAAACTTATTCTAAAACAAACATATCTCGGACCTATTTATTATGACTTTTTATGAAAAATTATATAGGTCTTTATTTATTATTAGAGTGGGTTTCTATACTTAGAAAAACAAGTCATATTTATTTTCTAAGTGTGTTTCTAATCATCCTATATGACTTAATTCTCAGGCTCGAAACTTATCTTTGTTCCAAAGTTAACCATATTGAGGGAGGGCTGGGATCAGTAAAATCGTTCCCACTACTAAGGCCCCCTAACTCTCAACAAGGAAACCAGGTTCATTGATTCGTATCCACCCTCACCGAACTCAGTCATTATTCATTTTATTTAGTATTTATTATGATTGTGAAAAAAAATTTCAAACTCACACATGATATTCAAATAGCATGTTTATTCATTTGGAAAACAATTTCACTTATTACAATCATAACATAAAAGTAAATAAAACAAATAAAAACTACTAATCTAAAAATCGGGATCTTCTACATCCGATCCGTCATCTAACATATCATCATCTATAGCCTCATAGTCATCATTATCATGAGCATCAAAATGCCCTCTAGGAAGGTTTGTGAGAATCCTATTCTTTTGCTCCTTGGTGAATTGAAATTCAAATTTTGCGGTGAACCTAACTAAGAGGAAATAGTATCTCATTGCTAATGGTGATTCATCCTCATCATTCATTTCTTCCCATATTTCTTCTAAGGCTGCTATTACAGGATGGAAATCTTTAAACAACCTAATCACTAATACATATTGTTCTGTTGATCTTAGCATTATTTGTTTAGCCTCTTGAAGGCCACCTATTGCTTGGTGAAACAAAAGCAACCTTCGTGTAATCCTTTCTAAGGCTCCTACGGTGTTTCTTGGCTCCCTTATTCTTTTTAAGGCCTTAATGGCTCGGATATCTTGGTAGGTTAAAGCTCCATTCATTTTTAACTGAAACATAAACACTAAAGTTGTTAGCTATACACATAGACAAAGTAACTTGTAACTTGTAACTTAAACACTTACTTGGCGGTCCGATTCGGAGCTTTGAGCATGTGTATCGAGGAGAACTTCATGCGAAGGAACCGTTTTCTCTGATACCAACTGTAATGACCCACTAATCTAGACTAATTGGACCATTATCGAAACTATACATAAAAACTTACATTTTACGAAAATACCATAATTTATTGAGTAACTTGAAAATAAGAGTTATTTACAAAGAAACGGAATACTAAGAAGGATTTTGGGATCCCATTGTCTTTAAAACAAAATAAGATTTAAAATAAAAGACATTACATAATAATGCGGAAAATACATGTAAAACCATAAAAAACATAAAAGGAGACTACATCCTCGAATCGATAACGCTCGGCCCCTTGACTCCATTCATCATCGATACACATCCTCCCAAGCATCACGAATCTTACCGCCTCTAAGCTTATTTTCCTGCACATAAACAGAAAGGAGTGAGCCTAATGCCCAGCAAGGAAAAACCTAACACATAGTCATATACACAATTGCATAAGAAAACATAAAGACTTAACATAATACATATAACATACACTTATTATAATGGCCATTATTACTTGGGGTCCCATAGACTAAACAAGCATATGCCCATGGGGTTAATGGGGTCCTACTAGCTAAGTAGGTCATATGCCCATAACCCATTTGGGGTCTTGTTAGTCATATGGGTCATATGCCCAAGCCTACATACACATATACATATCATAACACTTTTAATAACATAAACATATAGATAACATAAGCACATAACATATTAATTCTAGCCTATTTTCCTTACCAAAGTTACCGGGATAAAATGGACTGAGTTAGGACTTTTGGAACACTCCTAAAACCACAATGAACAAGGGTGAGTCTAAAGAAAGGAGATGAAATGAAAGAGAATAGGAAGACTAAACCATTAAACGAAAATATGCTTACCACCACTTAAGTGCTTAAGAACTTGGATTCCCTAACCAAAAATAAGAATAAGGTTAGGGGACTGAGTAGAAGGTTTTGAGAAAAGAAATAACATAGAATACAGAAAGGACTAGAGTTTTGGGTTTACCTCAAAGATTGCAAGATCAATCTAACATCCACCGAAATACTATAGCACTCACTTACTTCCCAAGTGTTTGATAAGCTTATGATGTTTAAGCTTATAGTTTTTCCCCAAACCAAGTGTTTACACTCTCTCACTCACTTAACACTAGCAGCCTCTGAACTTAGAGCAAATGGTGAATAATGGCTGGGTACTAGGTCCTATTTATAGAGTTTGGGAATGAAAATATCTTGATTTTACTTGAATAAAAATAATGGCTTTTTAGGTGAAAATCATTTGAATAATCGTTCAGCAGAGGCTGAAGACTCGTTCAGAAGATGCTGGACTGTTGAAGGAGTTTGAATGGCTGAAGGGAAAAGAATTCAAATGTATTTGAATTCATGCTGGTGGAGGCGATATATCGCCCCCTATAGGCGATATATCGCCTGGACCTTTGTTCCCGAGGCGACCGTGCATCGATTCGTGTTTTCCGTATCTACGTGCTGCGACATATCGCCCCCTATAGCTGCGATATATCGGCATACGCTGAATATTTAAACACGAATTTACACATTTTTAGCTGAGTTTGAATGGAGTAAACAGCCTTGACTAAGCCCTCAACGTGCTCAAAGCTGCTGACTGACCCTATACATTCAAACTTTTACCCTTATTTAATTTAATCCTCAAAAATACTAAATCCTTAATTACCATTCAAAACATGTGCTTAAAATCCTATTGGTTGATGTCTAAACCTTATAATATAATAATATATTCCTTAATATCAGACACATTAATCAAACCTTAGGTTATACTTAATATTCTTAAACTATAGGTTAAACTTAGAAAATCTATAAGTACTACTATGAGTGTCCAAATAACTCCCGGTCTGAACCAAAAATCCAAAGTAACAATGATAACACTAAACATACTATAATACTACTAAATAATTAGCTAAGTAAAGTTCTTGGACTCTACAATTCTCCCCTACTAAAAAGAATTTCGTCCTCGAAATTTACTTACCAAATAACTCCGGATACCGGCTCTGCATGTCCTCTTCCAACTCCCACGTTGCCTCGCGTTCAGAACTATTGCTCCATAGGACTTTAACTATAGGAAAGCTCTTGGACCGTAACTGCTTCATCCCCCTATCTAGGATGCTAACCGGTCGTTCCTCGTAACTTAAGTCTTTCTGGAGTGCTATGGTATCGTACTTGAGGACGTGAGATGGGTCTGACACATACTTGCGTAACATCGAGATGTGGAAGACGTTGTGACTATCGGCTAGTGCTGGCGGTAGGGCTAGTCTATACGCAACTGGTCCCACTTTGTCCAATATCTCAAAAGGACCTAAGAATCGGGGACTGAGCTTGCCTTTCTTCCCGAACCGCTTGACACCCTTCATAGGAGATATCTTCAGGAAGACTTGATCTCCAACTTGGAACTCCACATCGCGTCTCTTGGTATCTGCATAGCTTTTCTGTCGGCTTTGAGCAGCAAGCATACGCTGTCTAATAAGCGTTACTGCTTCTTGAGCTTGCCTAACAGCTTCGGGCCCTAGAAGCTGCCTTTCTCCTACCTCGTCCCAGTGCAACGGTGATCGGCACCTTCTTCCATATAGCAACTCATAAGGTGCCATCTCGATCGTCGACTGGTAGCTATTGTTGTACGAGAACTCGATCAGCGGTAAGTACTTGTTCCACGATCCTCCGAAGTCAAGTACACATGCGCGTAGCATATCCTCTAAAATCTGAATCGTACGCTCTGACTGCCCATCTGTCTGAGGATGGAAAGCTGTACTAAGACTTAACTTAGTACCCATGGCTTGCTGTAAGCTTCTCCAAAATCTTGACGTAAACACTGATCCTCTATCTGATACTATCGTCTTGGGGATTCCATGCAATCGTACAATCTCTTGTATGTAGATGTCTGCATATTGGTCTGCCGTATAAGAAGTCTTAACAGGCAGAAAATGAGCCGACTTGGTTAGTCTATCTATGACTATCCAAGCAGAATCATGCTGCTTATTTGTCTTTGGCAGACCCGTCACGAAGTCCATGGCTATATCGTCCCACTTCCACTCCGGTATGCTAAGCGGTTGCAATAATCCTGCAGGCCGCTGATGCTCCGCCTTCACTTGCTGGCATACCAGACACTTAGATACATATTCCGCTATGTCCTTCTTCATCCCTGGCCACCAATAGACTGCCTTGATGTCATGAGTCATCTTGGTAGACCCTGGATGAACCGAGTATGGGGTGTTGTGCGCTTCTTCTAGGATCGTCTTCTTAATACTTTGATCGTCTGGCACACATACCCGATCCTTATATCTCAATAAACCTTGACTGGATATTGAGAAATCTGTAGTCTTGCCTTCTCTGACTGCATCCATGTGCGTTGCTAGTGAATCATCATGTCTCTGACCATTCCGTATGTCTTCTAGCATATTCGATTGGATAGACAAGTTAGCCAACTTGTCTACAACCACTTCTATTCCGGCACTGATAAGCTCCTGCTGTAGTGGCTTTTCTATTCCGGATAAGGCTGCTAAGTTCCCATAACTTTTTCGGCTAAGTGCATCGGCAACTACGTTTGCCTTCCCCGGGTGGTATAGGATTTCGCAGTCGTAATCCTTTACTAATTCCAACCACCGGCGCTGCCACATGTTAAGCTCCTTCTGAGTAAAGAAGTATTTTAAACTTTTGTGGTCCGTATAAATCTCGCACCGTTCTCCGTAAAGATAATGGCGCCAGATTTTTAACGCAAAGACCACCGCTGCCAACTCCATATCGTGAGTTGGATAGCGTTGTTCATACTCCTTTAACTGACGTGACGCGTAGGCTATCACCTTGTCATTTTGCATCAGTACGCATCCCAATCCTAACTTTGATGCATCACAGTAGACAACGAACTTGTCGTTGGGTGTTGGGACACTAAGTACTGGTGTTGAGCAAAGCTTATCCTTAAGCAACTGGAAGCTTTCCTCACACTTATCATTCCAGTTAAACTTTTGTTGCTTCCGGGTCAGGTTGGTGAGTGGAGTGGCTATTTTAGAAAAGCCCTCTACAAACTTTCTATAGTAACCTGCTAGCCCTAAGAAGCTTCTTACTTCCGACGCGTTCTTTGGTCTAGGCCAATCTTTCACGGCCTCTACCTTCGATGGATCTACTGCAACTCCGTCTTTCGATATGATGTGCCCGAGGAACGCCACTTGTGAGAGCCAAAACTCGCATTTCTTGAACTTCGCGTAGAGTTGGTGCTCCTTCAATCGCGTCAAAATTATCCTCAAGTGTTCCTCGTGCTCCACTTCATCCTTGGAGTAAATTAAAATGTCGTCGATGAACACAACGACGAATTTATCCAAGTAGTCCTTGAAGACCCTATTCATTAAGTCCATAAACGCGGCTGGCGCGTTAGTAAGACCAAAAGACATAACCAAGAACTCGTAATGTCCATAACGAGTCCTAAAGGCTGTCTTAGGAATATCTTCCCCCTTTACCTTGAGCTGATGATACCCGGACCGTAAATCGATCTTAGAGAATACAGTCGTGCCTCGGAGTTGATCAAACAAATCATCAATCCGAGGTAGCGGGTATTTGTTCTTAATCGTTACTTTATTCAGCTCACGGTAGTCTATGCACATGCGCATACTTCCGTCCTTCTTTTTCACGAATAGTACCGGAGCTCCCCATGGTGAATGGCTTGGCCTAATGAAACCCAAGTCTAGGAGTTCTTGTAGCTGCGTCTTTAACTCCTTGAGTTCCGTAGGTGCCATCCGGTATGGTGCCTTAGAGATAGGCTCGGTGCCCGGTACTAATTCTATCGTGAAGTCTATTTCTCTAGTTGGCGGCAATCCTGGCAAGTCATCGGGGAAAACTTCTGGAAATTCTTGTATGACTCGAACATCTCCAACTTTGAGTGATGTCTCCTTCTCCACATTCGTGATGTTGGCTAAGAATGCTTGACATCCTTTCTCCATCATTCTCTGAGCTTTGAGAGATGATACTAACGGTGTGCGTAGTCCTGAAGCTTGTCCCATGAAGCACAGTTTCTGGCCGTCAGGAGTATCGAATGTCACCTTCTTGCGTCTGCAGTCGATCGTTGCGCCATGCCGTGCTAGCCAATCCATGCCTAGTATGACGTCGAAGTCTTTGATCACCAGCTCTATCAGGTCTCCTTCTAGTTCCTTGTCCTCAATCTTGATTGGTACGCCTCGTACAATTCGTGATGATAGAACTACTTTGCCCGAAGGCAACTCGGTTGCAAACCTAGTTCTAAATCTTTCACTAGGTTTGTCTAGTTTATCTATCATTCCTAACGAAATATACGAATGGGTGGCTCCCGAATCAAATAATACATGACATAATTTATTGAGGATGGAAACCTGACCTGTGACCACCTTGTTGCTAGCATCCGCCTCTCCTTGGGTTAAAGCAAAAACCCGAGCAGGAACCATCTTTTCGTCCTTCTTTCCTTCCGGCTTTTGCTGAGGACAGTCTCTTTTACGATGCCCTTCTTGACCACAGTTGAAACACTCCTTGGTGTTGGCACGGCATTCTCCGGGGTGCTTCTTCTGACATTTGGCACATGGCGGGTATTCCACGTAGCCCGACCTATTTCCCCCATTACTTGGTCGTGCCCTTTTATTGTTGTCGGCTTGCTTGTTGTCAGGATGCCTTCTCTTCTGTCCGTTACCGTTGTTGTTGGACTGACTGTTGCTGGACTGATTGTTGTTCCGACTGGCCTGAGGTTGGCTCTGCTGCCTAGGTTCCGGCTTGCTGGCTTCTTCTTTGCTCACGTTGGCTTGCAACCTTTCTACTTCAATTGCCGTCTCAAGAACGTCGGCATATGAAGTGTTTCCCGGGTTTGCTAGTTTAACCCCCATCTCGATCTTCGGGCGAAGTCCTCTAACAAACTTGTTCACCCTTAGATAGTCGGTTGGAACCAACTCTGCTGCGAACTTCGCTAAGCGATCGAACTGACGAGCATATTCCGCCACTGTTAAATTCCCTTGCTTCAGATTGGTGAACTCCTCAACTCTCGTAGCAAGCACTGCTGAATTGTAGTACTTCTTGTGGAAGAGCTCCACAAATCGGGTCCACGTCATGGTGGCAGCATCGTGGGATTGCTGGACCAAGTCCCACCATATCCTGGCATCTTTCTTGAGCAAAGATGAGACGCAGGATATGCGGTCTGCATTACTAAGGTTCATGTGGGCTAGGATCGGCTCCACATTCCTTAGCCATTCTTCTGCTTCAAAGGGGTCCGTAGTCCCTTCGAAGTTCGGAGCGTGCTGCTTGCGGAGCCTCTCGTACACTGGCTCCATGTGCTGAACAGGATAAGGAGCGTAGTTCGTCATAGGCCATCCCCCATACGGACCAACTTGTTGGGGTGCTGGGGCCATTGGCTGGGGCTGCGGCTGCGGCTGTGGCGGAGGCTGAGGCTGAGATTGAGCCTGTTGGCGTTGTTGCTGCAGAAGTTCCTCGACTTGCTGTCGTAGTCTGGCAATCTCTGCAGTGTTGTCAGCTGGCTGTGCCGGTGCGTTGCGGCGAGCAGTAACACGTACTCTCCTTCGGCGAACGGTAGGGACCGCATTGGTCGCTGGAACATCGTTGGAAGCGTTCCCGTTGGTGCGAGCAGATCTTCGGAGAGACATCGTAGCAGAGTTCTAACAGTTAAAAGAAACATGTTAGAACTTTTTCCTAATAGGCTCTAAGGCAAAAACTTATTCTAAAACAAACATATCTCGGACCTATTTATTATGACTTTTTATGAAAAATTATATAGGTCTTTATTTATTATTAGAGTGGGTTTCTATACTTAGAAAAACAAGTCATATTTATTTTCTAAGTGTGTTTCTAATCATCCTATATGACTTAATTCTCAGGCTCGAAACTTATCTTTGTTCCAAAGTTAACCATATTGAGGGAGGGCTGGGATCAGTAAAATCGTTCCCACTACTAAGGCCCCCTAACTCTCAACAAGGAAACCAGGTTCATTGATTCGTATCCACCCTCACCGAACTCAGTCATTATTCATTTTATTTAGTATTTATTATGATTGTGAAAAAAAATTTCAAACTCACACATGATATTCAAATAGCATGTTTATTCATTTGGAAAACAATTTCACTTATTACAATCATAACATAAAAGTAAATAAAACAAATAAAAACTACTAATCTAAAAATCGGGATCTTCTACATCCGATCCGTCATCTAACATATCATCATCTATAGCCTCATAGTCATCATTATCATGAGCATCAAAATGCCCTCTAGGAAGGTTTGTGAGAATCCTATTCTTTTGCTCCTTGGTGAATTGAAATTCAAATTTTGCGGTGAACCTAACTAAGAGGAAATAGTATCTCATTGCTAATGGTGATTCATCCTCATCATTCATTTCTTCCCATATTTCTTCTAAGGCTGCTATTACAGGATGGAAATCTTTAAACAACCTAATCACTAATACATATTGTTCTGTTGATCTTAGCATTATTTGTTTAGCCTCTTGAAGGCCACCTATTGCTTGGTGAAACAAAAGCAACCTTCGTGTAATCCTTTCTAAGGCTCCTACGGTGTTTCTTGGCTCCCTTATTCTTTTTAAGGCCTTAATGGCTCGGATATCTTGGTAGGTTAAAGCTCCATTCATTTTTAACTGAAACATAAACACTAAAGTTGTTAGCTATACACATAGACAAAGTAACTTGTAACTTGTAACTTAAACACTTACTTGGCGGTCCGATTCGGAGCTTTGAGCATGTGTATCGAGGAGAACTTCATGCGAAGGAACCGTTTTCTCTGATACCAACTGTAATGACCCACTAATCTAGACTAATTGGACCATTATCGAAACTATACATAAAAACTTACATTTTACGAAAATACCATAATTTATTGAGTAACTTGAAAATAAGAGTTATTTACAAAGAAACGGAATACTAAGAAGGATTTTGGGATCCCATTGTCTTTAAAACAAAATAAGATTTAAAATAAAAGACATTACATAATAATGCGGAAAATACATGTAAAACCATAAAAAACATAAAAGGAGACTACATCCTCGAATCGATAACGCTCGGCCCCTTGACTCCATTCATCATCGATACACATCCTCCCAAGCATCACGAATCTTACCGCCTCTAAGCTTATTTTCCTGCACATAAACAGAAAGGAGTGAGCCTAATGCCCAGCAAGGAAAAACCTAACACATAGTCATATACACAATTGCATAAGAAAACATAAAGACTTAACATAATACATATAACATACACTTATTATAATGGCCATTATTACTTGGGGTCCCATAGACTAAACAAGCATATGCCCATGGGGTTAATGGGGTCCTACTAGCTAAGTAGGTCATATGCCCATAACCCATTTGGGGTCTTGTTAGTCATATGGGTCATATGCCCAAGCCTACATACACATATACATATCATAACACTTTTAATAACATAAACATATAGATAACATAAGCACATAACATATTAATTCTAGCCTATTTTCCTTACCAAAGTTACCGGGATAAAATGGACTGAGTTAGGACTTTTGGAACACTCCTAAAACCACAATGAACAAGGGTGAGTCTAAAGAAAGGAGATGAAATGAAAGAGAATAGGAAGACTAAACCATTAAACGAAAATATGCTTACCACCACTTAAGTGCTTAAGAACTTGGATTCCCTAACCAAAAATAAGAATAAGGTTAGGGGACTGAGTAGAAGGTTTTGAGAAAAGAAATAACATAGAATACAGAAAGGACTAGAGTTTTGGGTTTACCTCAAAGATTGCAAGATCAATCTAACATCCACCGAAATACTATAGCACTCACTTACTTCCCAAGTGTTTGATAAGCTTATGATGTTTAAGCTTATAGTTTTTCCCCAAACCAAGTGTTTACACTCTCTCACTCACTTAACACTAGCAGCCTCTGAACTTAGAGCAAATGGTGAATAATGGCTGGGTACTAGGTCCTATTTATAGAGTTTGGGAATGAAAATATCTTGATTTTACTTGAATAAAAATAATGGCTTTTTAGGTGAAAATCATTTGAATAATCGTTCAGCAGAGGCTGAAGACTCGTTCAGAAGATGCTGGACTGTTGAAGGAGTTTGAATGGCTGAAGGGAAAAGAATTCAAATGTATTTGAATTCATGCTGGTGGAGGCGATATATCGCCCCCTATAGGCGATATATCGCCTGGACCTTTGTTCCCGAGGCGACCGTGCATCGATTCGTGTTTTCCGTATCTACGTGCTGCGACATATCGCCCCCTATAGCTGCGATATATCGGCATACGCTGAATATTTAAACACGAATTTACACATTTTTAGCTGAGTTTGAATGGAGTAAACAGCCTTGACTAAGCCCTCAACGTGCTCAAAGCTGCTGACTGACCCTATACATTCAAACTTTTACCCTTATTTAATTTAATCCTCAAAAATACTAAATCCTTAATTACCATTCAAAACATGTGCTTAAAATCCTATTGGTTGATGTCTAAACCTTATAATATAATAATATATTCCTTAATATCAGACACATTAATCAAACCTTAGGTTATACTTAATATTCTTAAACTATAGGTTAAACTTAGAAAATCTATAAGTACTACTATGAGTGTCCAAATAACTCCCGGTCTGAACCAAAAATCCAAAGTAACAATGATAACACTAAACATACTATAATACTACTAAATAATTAGCTAAGTAAAGTTCTTGGACTCTACAATTCTCCCCTACTAAAAAGAATTTCGTCCTCGAAATTTACTTACCAAATAACTCCGGATACCGGCTCTGCATGTCCTCTTCCAACTCCCACGTTGCCTCGCGTTCAGAACTATTGCTCCATAGGACTTTAACTATAGGAAAGCTCTTGGACCGTAACTGCTTCATCCCCCTATCTAGGATGCTAACCGGTCGTTCCTCGTAACTTAAGTCTTTCTGGAGTGCTATGGTATCGTACTTGAGGACGTGAGATGGGTCTGACACATACTTGCGTAACATCGAGATGTGGAAGACGTTGTGACTATCGGCTAGTGCTGGCGGTAGGGCTAGTCTATACGCAACTGGTCCCACTTTGTCCAATATCTCAAAAGGACCTAAGAATCGGGGACTGAGCTTGCCTTTCTTCCCGAACCGCTTGACACCCTTCATAGGAGATATCTTCAGGAAGACTTGATCTCCAACTTGGAACTCCACATCGCGTCTCTTGGTATCTGCATAGCTTTTCTGTCGGCTTTGAGCAGCAAGCATACGCTGTCTAATAAGCGTTACTGCTTCTTGAGCTTGCCTAACAGCTTCGGGCCCTAGAAGCTGCCTTTCTCCTACCTCGTCCCAGTGCAACGGTGATCGGCACCTTCTTCCATATAGCAACTCATAAGGTGCCATCTCGATCGTCGACTGGTAGCTATTGTTGTACGAGAACTCGATCAGCGGTAAGTACTTGTTCCACGATCCTCCGAAGTCAAGTACACATGCGCGTAGCATATCCTCTAAAATCTGAATCGTACGCTCTGACTGCCCATCTGTCTGAGGATGGAAAGCTGTACTAAGACTTAACTTAGTACCCATGGCTTGCTGTAAGCTTCTCCAAAATCTTGACGTAAACACTGATCCTCTATCTGATACTATCGTCTTGGGGATTCCATGCAATCGTACAATCTCTTGTATGTAGATGTCTGCATATTGGTCTGCCGTATAAGAAGTCTTAACAGGCAGAAAATGAGCCGACTTGGTTAGTCTATCTATGACTATCCAAGCAGAATCATGCTGCTTATTTGTCTTTGGCAGACCCGTCACGAAGTCCATGGCTATATCGTCCCACTTCCACTCCGGTATGCTAAGCGGTTGCAATAATCCTGCAGGCCGCTGATGCTCCGCCTTCACTTGCTGGCATACCAGACACTTAGATACATATTCCGCTATGTCCTTCTTCATCCCTGGCCACCAATAGACTGCCTTGATGTCATGAGTCATCTTGGTAGACCCTGGATGAACCGAGTATGGGGTGTTGTGCGCTTCTTCTAGGATCGTCTTCTTAATACTTTGATCGTCTGGCACACATACCCGATCCTTATATCTCAATAAACCTTGACTGGATATTGAGAAATCTGTAGTCTTGCCTTCTCTGACTGCATCCATGTGCGTTGCTAGTGAATCATCATGTCTCTGACCATTCCGTATGTCTTCTAGCATATTCGATTGGATAGACAAGTTAGCCAACTTGTCTACAACCACTTCTATTCCGGCACTGATAAGCTCCTGCTGTAGTGGCTTTTCTATTCCGGATAAGGCTGCTAAGTTCCCATAACTTTTTCGGCTAAGTGCATCGGCAACTACGTTTGCCTTCCCCGGGTGGTATAGGATTTCGCAGTCGTAATCCTTTACTAATTCCAACCACCGGCGCTGCCACATGTTAAGCTCCTTCTGAGTAAAGAAGTATTTTAAACTTTTGTGGTCCGTATAAATCTCGCACCGTTCTCCGTAAAGATAATGGCGCCAGATTTTTAACGCAAAGACCACCGCTGCCAACTCCATATCGTGAGTTGGATAGCGTTGTTCATACTCCTTTAACTGACGTGACGCGTAGGCTATCACCTTGTCATTTTGCATCAGTACGCATCCCAATCCTAACTTTGATGCATCACAGTAGACAACGAACTTGTCGTTGGGTGTTGGGACACTAAGTACTGGTGTTGAGCAAAGCTTATCCTTAAGCAACTGGAAGCTTTCCTCACACTTATCATTCCAGTTAAACTTTTGTTGCTTCCGGGTCAGGTTGGTGAGTGGAGTGGCTATTTTAGAAAAGCCCTCTACAAACTTTCTATAGTAACCTGCTAGCCCTAAGAAGCTTCTTACTTCCGACGCGTTCTTTGGTCTAGGCCAATCTTTCACGGCCTCTACCTTCGATGGATCTACTGCAACTCCGTCTTTCGATATGATGTGCCCGAGGAACGCCACTTGTGAGAGCCAAAACTCGCATTTCTTGAACTTTGCGTAGAGTTGGTGCTCCTTCAATCGCGTCAAAATTATCCTCAAGTGTTCCTCGTGCTCCACTTCATCCTTGGAGTAAATTAAAATGTCGTCGATGAACACAACGACGAATTTATCCAAGTAGTCCTTGAAGACCCTATTCATTAAGTCCATAAACGCGGCTGGCGCGTTAGTAAGACCAAAAGACATAACCAAGAACTCGTAATGTCCATAACGAGTCCTAAAGGCTGTCTTAGGAATATCTTCCCCCTTTACCTTGAGCTGATGATACCCGGACCGTAAATCGATCTTAGAGAATACAGTCGTGCCTCGGAGTTGATCAAACAAATCATCAATCCGAGGTAGCGGGTATTTGTTCTTAATCGTTACTTTATTCAGCTCACGGTAGTCTATGCACATGCGCATACTTCCGTCCTTCTTTTTCACGAATAGTACCGGAGCTCCCCATGGTGAATGGCTTGGCCTAATGAAACCCAAGTCTAGGAGTTCTTGTAGCTGCGTCTTTAACTCCTTGAGTTCCGTAGGTGCCATCCGGTATGGTGCCTTAGAGATAGGCTCGGTGCCCGGTACTAATTCTATCGTGAAGTCTATTTCTCTAGTTGGCGGCAATCCTGGCAAGTCATCGGGGAAAACTTCTGGAAATTCTTGTATGACTCGAACATCTCCAACTTTGAGTGATGTCTCCTTCTCCACATTCGTGATGTTGGCTAAGAATGCTTGACATCCTTTCTCCATCATTCTCTGAGCTTTGAGAGATGATACTAACGGTGTGCGTAGTCCTGAAGCTTGTCCCATGAAGCACAGTTTCTGGCCGTCAGGAGTATCGAATGTCACCTTCTTGCGTCTGCAGTCGATCGTTGCGCCATGCCGTGCTAGCCAATCCATGCCTAGTATGACGTCGAAGTCTTTGATCACCAGCTCTATCAGGTCTCCTTCTAGTTCCTTGTCCTCAATCTTGATTGGTACGCCTCGTACAATTCGTGATGATAGAACTACTTTGCCCGAAGGCAACTCGGTTGCAAACCTAGTTCTAAATCTTTCACTAGGTTTGTCTAGTTTATCTATCATTCCTAACGAAATATACGAATGGGTGGCTCCCGAATCAAATAATACATGACATAATTTATTGAGGATGGAAACCTGACCTGTGACCACCTTGTTGCTAGCATCCGCCTCTCCTTGGGTTAAAGCAAAAACCCGAGCAGGAACCATCTTTTCGTCCTTCTTTCCTTCCGGCTTTTGCTGAGGACAGTCTCTTTTACGATGCCCTTCTTGACCACAGTTGAAACACTCCTTGGTGTTGGCACGGCATTCTCCGGGGTGCTTCTTCTGACATTTGGCACATGGCGGGTATTCCACGTAGCCCGACCTATTTCCCCCATTACTTGGTCGTGCCCTTTTATTGTTGTCGGCTTGCTTGTTGTCAGGATGCCTTCTCTTCTGTCCGTTACCGTTGTTGTTGGACTGACTGTTGCTGGACTGATTGTTGTTCCGACTGGCCTGAGGTTGGCTCTGCTGCCTAGGTTCCGGCTTGCTGGCTTCTTCTTTGCTCACGTTGGCTTGCAACCTTTCTACTTCAATTGCCGTCTCAAGAACGTCGGCATATGAAGTGTTTCCCGGGTTTGCTAGTTTAACCCCCATCTCGATCTTCGGGCGAAGTCCTCTAACAAACTTGTTCACCCTTAGATAGTCGGTTGGAACCAACTCTGCTGCGAACTTCGCTAAGCGATCGAACTGACGAGCATATTCCGCCACTGTTAAATTCCCTTGCTTCAGATTGGTGAACTCCTCAACTCTCGTAGCAAGCACTGCTGAATTGTAGTACTTCTTGTGGAAGAGCTCCACAAATCGGGTCCACGTCATGGTGGCAGCATCGTGGGATTGCTGGACCAAGTCCCACCATATCCTGGCATCTTTCTTGAGCAAAGATGAGACGCAGGATATGCGGTCTGCATTACTAAGGTTCATGTGGGCTAGGATCGGCTCCACATTCCTTAGCCATTCTTCTGCTTCAAAGGGGTCCGTAGTCCCTTCGAAGTTCGGAGCGTGCTGCTTGCGGAGCCTCTCGTACACTGGCTCCATGTGCTGAACAGGATAAGGAGCGTAGTTCGTCATAGGCCATCCCCCATACGGACCAACTTGTTGGGGTGCTGGGGCCATTGGCTGGGGCTGCGGCTGCGGCTGTGGTGGAGGCTGAGGCTGAGATTGAGCCTGTTGGCGTTGTTGCTGCAGAAGTTCCTCGACTTGCTGTCGTAGTCTGGCAATCTCTGCAGTGTTGTCAGCTGGCTGTGCCGGTGCGTTGCGGCGAGCAGTAACACGTACTCTCCTTCGGCGAACGGTAGGGACCGCATTGGTCGCTGGAACATCGTTGGAAGCGTTCCCGTTGGTGCGAGCAGATCTTCGGAGAGACATCGTAGCAGAGTTCTAACAGTTAAAAGAAACATGTTAGAACTTTTTCCTAATAGGCTCTAAGGCAAAAACTTATTCTAAAACAAACATATCTCGGACCTATTTATTATGACTTTTTATGAAAAATTATATAGGTCTTTATTTATTATTAGAGTGGGTTTCTATACTTAGAAAAACAAGTCATATTTATTTTCTAAGTGTGTTTCTAATCATCCTATATGACTTAATTCTCAGGCTCGAAACTTATCTTTGTTCCAAAGTTAACCATATTGAGGGAGGGCTGGGATCAGTAAAATCGTTCCCACTACTAAGGCCCCCTAACTCTCAACAAGGAAACCAGGTTCATTGATTCGTATCCACCCTCACCGAACTCAGTCATTATTCATTTTATTTAGTATTTATTATGATTGTGAAAAAAAATTTCAAACTCACACATGATATTCAAATAGCATGTTTATTCATTTGGAAAACAATTTCACTTATTACAATCATAACATAAAAGTAAATAAAACAAATAAAAACTACTAATCTAAAAATCGGGATCTTCTACATCCGATCCGTCATCTAACATATCATCATCTATAGCCTCATAGTCATCATTATCATGAGCATCAAAATGCCCTCTAGGAAGGTTTGTGAGAATCCTATTCTTTTGCTCCTTGGTGAATTGAAATTCAAATTTTGCGGTGAACCTAACTAAGAGGAAATAGTATCTCATTGCTAATGGTGATTCATCCTCATCATTCATTTCTTCCCATATTTCTTCTAAGGCTGCTATTACAGGATGGAAATCTTTAAACAACCTAATCACTAATACATATTGTTCTGTTGATCTTAGCATTATTTGTTTAGCCTCTTGAAGGCCACCTATTGCTTGGTGAAACAAAAGCAACCTTCGTGTAATCCTTTCTAAGGCTCCTACGGTGTTTCTTGGCTCCCTTATTCTTTTTAAGGCCTTAATGGCTCGGATATCTTGGTAGGTTAAAGCTCCATTCATTTTTAACTGAAACATAAACACTAAAGTTGTTAGCTATACACATAGACAAAGTAACTTGTAACTTGTAACTTAAACACTTACTTGGCGGTCCGATTCGGAGCTTTGAGCATGTGTATCGAGGAGAACTTCATGCGAAGGAACCGTTTTCTCTGATACCAACTGTAATGACCCACTAATCTAGACTAATTGGACCATTATCGAAACTATACATAAAAACTTACATTTTACGAAAATACCATAATTTATTGAGTAACTTGAAAATAAGAGTTATTTACAAAGAAACGGAATACTAAGAAGGATTTTGGGATCCCATTGTCTTTAAAACAAAATAAGATTTAAAATAAAAGACATTACATAATAATGCGGAAAATACATGTAAAACCATAAAAAACATAAAAGGAGACTACATCCTCGAATCGATAACGCTCGGCCCCTTGACTCCATTCATCATCGATACACATCCTCCCAAGCATCACGAATCTTACCGCCTCTAAGCTTATTTTCCTGCACATAAACAGAAAGGAGTGAGCCTAATGCCCAGCAAGGAAAAACCTAACACATAGTCATATACACAATTGCATAAGAAAACATAAAGACTTAACATAATACATATAACATACACTTATTATAATGGCCATTATTACTTGGGGTCCCATAGACTAAACAAGCATATGCCCATGGGGTTAATGGGGTCCTACTAGCTAAGTAGGTCATATGCCCATAACCCATTTGGGGTCTTGTTAGTCATATGGGTCATATGCCCAAGCCTACATACACATATACATATCATAACACTTTTAATAACATAAACATATAGATAACATAAGCACATAACATATTAATTCTAGCCTATTTTCCTTACCAAAGTTACCGGGATAAAATGGACTGAGTTAGGACTTTTGGAACACTCCTAAAACCACAATGAACAAGGGTGAGTCTAAAGAAAGGAGATGAAATGAAAGAGAATAGGAAGACTAAACCATTAAACGAAAATATGCTTACCACCACTTAAGTGCTTAAGAACTTGGATTCCCTAACCAAAAATAAGAATAAGGTTAGGGGACTGAGTAGAAGGTTTTGAGAAAAGAAATAACATAGAATACAGAAAGGACTAGAGTTTTGGGTTTACCTCAAAGATTGCAAGATCAATCTAACATCCACCGAAATACTATAGCACTCACTTACTTCCCAAGTGTTTGATAAGCTTATGATGTTTAAGCTTATAGTTTTTCCCCAAACCAAGTGTTTACACTCTCTCACTCACTTAACACTAGCAGCCTCTGAACTTAGAGCAAATGGTGAATAATGGCTGGGTACTAGGTCCTATTTATAGAGTTTGGGAATGAAAATATCTTGATTTTACTTGAATAAAAATAATGGCTTTTTAGGTGAAAATCATTTGAATAATCGTTCAGCAGAGGCTGAAGACTCGTTCAGAAGATGCTGGACTGTTGAAGGAGTTTGAATGGCTGAAGGGAAAAGAATTCAAATGTATTTGAATTCATGCTGGTGGAGGCGATATATCGCCCCCTATAGGCGATATATCGCCTGGACCTTTGTTCCCGAGGCGACCGTGCATCGATTCGTGTTTTCCGTATCTACGTGCTGCGACATATCGCCCCCTATAGCTGCGATATATCGGCATACGCTGAATATTTAAACACGAATTTACACATTTTTAGCTGAGTTTGAATGGAGTAAACAGCCTTGACTAAGCCCTCAACGTGCTCAAAGCTGCTGACTGACCCTATACATTCAAACTTTTACCCTTATTTAATTTAATCCTCAAAAATACTAAATCCTTAATTACCATTCAAAACATGTGCTTAAAATCCTATTGGTTGATGTCTAAACCTTATAATATAATAATATATTCCTTAATATCAGACACATTAATCAAACCTTAGGTTATACTTAATATTCTTAAACTATAGGTTAAACTTAGAAAATCTATAAGTACTACTATGAGTGTCCAAATAACTCCCGGTCTGAACCAAAAATCCAAAGTAACAATGATAACACTAAACATACTATAATACTACTAAATAATTAGCTAAGTAAAGTTCTTGGACTCTACAATTCTCCCCTACTAAAAAGAATTTCGTCCTCGAAATTTACTTACCAAATAACTCCGGATACCGGCTCTGCATGTCCTCTTCCAACTCCCACGTTGCCTCGCGTTCAGAACTATTGCTCCATAGGACTTTAACTATAGGAAAGCTCTTGGACCGTAACTGCTTCATCCCCCTATCTAGGATGCTAACCGGTCGTTCCTCGTAACTTAAGTCTTTCTGGAGTGCTATGGTATCGTACTTGAGGACGTGAGATGGGTCTGACACATACTTGCGTAACATCGAGATGTGGAAGACGTTGTGACTATCGGCTAGTGCTGGCGGTAGGGCTAGTCTATACGCAACTGGTCCCACTTTGTCCAATATCTCAAAAGGACCTAAGAATCGGGGACTGAGCTTGCCTTTCTTCCCGAACCGCTTGACACCCTTCATAGGAGATATCTTCAGGAAGACTTGATCTCCAACTTGGAACTCCACATCGCGTCTCTTGGTATCTGCATAGCTTTTCTGTCGGCTTTGAGCAGCAAGCATACGCTGTCTAATAAGCGTTACTGCTTCTTGAGCTTGCCTAACAGCTTCGGGCCCTAGAAGCTGCCTTTCTCCTACCTCGTCCCAGTGCAACGGTGATCGGCACCTTCTTCCATATAGCAACTCATAAGGTGCCATCTCGATCGTCGACTGGTAGCTATTGTTGTACGAGAACTCGATCAGCGGTAAGTACTTGTTCCACGATCCTCCGAAGTCAAGTACACATGCGCGTAGCATATCCTCTAAAATCTGAATCGTACGCTCTGACTGCCCATCTGTCTGAGGATGGAAAGCTGTACTAAGACTTAACTTAGTACCCATGGCTTGCTGTAAGCTTCTCCAAAATCTTGACGTAAACACTGATCCTCTATCTGATACTATCGTCTTGGGGATTCCATGCAATCGTACAATCTCTTGTATGTAGATGTCTGCATATTGGTCTGCCGTATAAGAAGTCTTAACAGGCAGAAAATGAGCCGACTTGGTTAGTCTATCTATGACTATCCAAGCAGAATCATGCTGCTTATTTGTCTTTGGCAGACCCGTCACGAAGTCCATGGCTATATCGTCCCACTTCCACTCCGGTATGCTAAGCGGTTGCAATAATCCTGCAGGCCGCTGATGCTCCGCCTTCACTTGCTGGCATACCAGACACTTAGATACATATTCCGCTATGTCCTTCTTCATCCCTGGCCACCAATAGACTGCCTTGATGTCATGAGTCATCTTGGTAGACCCTGGATGAACCGAGTATGGGGTGTTGTGCGCTTCTTCTAGGATCGTCTTCTTAATACTTTGATCGTCTGGCACACATACCCGATCCTTATATCTCAATAAACCTTGACTGGATATTGAGAAATCTGTAGTCTTGCCTTCTCTGACTGCATCCATGTGCGTTGCTAGTGAATCATCATGTCTCTGACCATTCCGTATGTCTTCTAGCATATTCGATTGGATAGACAAGTTAGCCAACTTGTCTACAACCACTTCTATTCCGGCACTGATAAGCTCCTGCTGTAGTGGCTTTTCTATTCCGGATAAGGCTGCTAAGTTCCCATAACTTTTTCGGCTAAGTGCATCGGCAACTACGTTTGCCTTCCCCGGGTGGTATAGGATTTCGCAGTCGTAATCCTTTACTAATTCCAACCACCGGCGCTGCCACATGTTAAGCTCCTTCTGAGTAAAGAAGTATTTTAAACTTTTGTGGTCCGTATAAATCTCGCACCGTTCTCCGTAAAGATAATGGCGCCAGATTTTTAACGCAAAGACCACCGCTGCCAACTCCATATCGTGAGTTGGATAGCGTTGTTCATACTCCTTTAACTGACGTGACGCGTAGGCTATCACCTTGTCATTTTGCATCAGTACGCATCCCAATCCTAACTTTGATGCATCACAGTAGACAACGAACTTGTCGTTGGGTGTTGGGACACTAAGTACTGGTGTTGAGCAAAGCTTATCCTTAAGCAACTGGAAGCTTTCCTCACACTTATCATTCCAGTTAAACTTTTGTTGCTTCCGGGTCAGGTTGGTGAGTGGAGTGGCTATTTTAGAAAAGCCCTCTACAAACTTTCTATAGTAACCTGCTAGCCCTAAGAAGCTTCTTACTTCCGACGCGTTCTTTGGTCTAGGCCAATCTTTCACGGCCTCTACCTTCGATGGATCTACTGCAACTCCGTCTTTCGATATGATGTGCCCGAGGAACGCCACTTGTGAGAGCCAAAACTCGCATTTCTTGAACTTCGCGTAGAGTTGGTGCTCCTTCAATCGCGTCAAAATTATCCTCAAGTGTTCCTCGTGCTCCACTTCATCCTTGGAGTAAATTAAAATGTCGTCGATGAACACAACGACGAATTTATCCAAGTAGTCCTTGAAGACCCTATTCATTAAGTCCATAAACGCGGCTGGCGCGTTAGTAAGACCAAAAGACATAACCAAGAACTCGTAATGTCCATAACGAGTCCTAAAGGCTGTCTTAGGAATATCTTCCCCCTTTACCTTGAGCTGATGATACCCGGACCGTAAATCGATCTTAGAGAATACAGTCGTGCCTCGGAGTTGATCAAACAAATCATCAATCCGAGGTAGCGGGTATTTGTTCTTAATCGTTACTTTATTCAGCTCACGGTAGTCTATGCACATGCGCATACTTCCGTCCTTCTTTTTCACGAATAGTACCGGAGCTCCCCATGGTGAATGGCTTGGCCTAATGAAACCCAAGTCTAGGAGTTCTTGTAGCTGCGTCTTTAACTCCTTGAGTTCCGTAGGTGCCATCCGGTATGGTGCCTTAGAGATAGGCTCGGTGCCCGGTACTAATTCTATCGTGAAGTCTATTTCTCTAGTTGGCGGCAATCCTGGCAAGTCATCGGGGAAAACTTCTGGAAATTCTTGTATGACTCGAACATCTCCAACTTTGAGTGATGTCTCCTTCTCCACATTCGTGATGTTGGCTAAGAATGCTTGACATCCTTTCTCCATCATTCTCTGAGCTTTGAGAGATGATACTAACGGTGTGCGTAGTCCTGAAGCTTGTCCCATGAAGCACAGTTTCTGGCCGTCAGGAGTATCGAATGTCACCTTCTTGCGTCTGCAGTCGATCGTTGCGCCATGCCGTGCTAGCCAATCCATGCCTAGTATGACGTCGAAGTCTTTGATCACCAGCTCTATCAGGTCTCCTTCTAGTTCCTTGTCCTCAATCTTGATTGGTACGCCTCGTACAATTCGTGATGATAGAACTACTTTGCCCGAAGGCAACTCGGTTGCAAACCTAGTTCTAAATCTTTCACTAGGTTTGTCTAGTTTATCTATCATTCCTAACGAAATATACGAATGGGTGGCTCCCGAATCAAATAATACATGACATAATTTATTGAGGATGGAAACCTGACCTGTGACCACCTTGTTGCTAGCATCCGCCTCTCCTTGGGTTAAAGCAAAAACCCGAGCAGGAACCATCTTTTCGTCCTTCTTTCCTTCCGGCTTTTGCTGAGGACAGTCTCTTTTACGATGCCCTTCTTGACCACAGTTGAAACACTCCTTGGTGTTGGCACGGCATTCTCCGGGGTGCTTCTTCTGACATTTGGCACATGGCGGGTATTCCACGTAGCCCGACCTATTTCCCCCATTACTTGGTCGTGCCCTTTTATTGTTGTCGGCTTGCTTGTTGTCAGGATGCCTTCTCTTCTGTCCGTTACCGTTGTTGTTGGACTGACTGTTGCTGGACTGATTGTTGTTCCGACTGGCCTGAGGTTGGCTCTGCTGCCTAGGTTCCGGCTTGCTGGCTTCTTCTTTGCTCACGTTGGCTTGCAACCTTTCTACTTCAATTGCCGTCTCAAGAACGTCGGCATATGAAGTGTTTCCCGGGTTTGCTAGTTTAACCCCCATCTCGATCTTCGGGCGAAGTCCTCTAACAAACTTGTTCACCCTTAGATAGTCGGTTGGAACCAACTCTGCTGCGAACTTCGCTAAGCGATCGAACTGACGAGCATATTCCGCCACTGTTAAATTCCCTTGCTTCAGATTGGTGAACTCCTCAACTCTCGTAGCAAGCACTGCTGAATTGTAGTACTTCTTGTGGAAGAGCTCCACAAATCGGGTCCACGTCATGGTGGCAGCATCGTGGGATTGCTGGACCAAGTCCCACCATATCCTGGCATCTTTCTTGAGCAAAGATGAGACGCAGGATATGCGGTCTGCATTACTAAGGTTCATGTGGGCTAGGATCGGCTCCACATTCCTTAGCCATTCTTCTGCTTCAAAGGGGTCCGTAGTCCCTTCGAAGTTCGGAGCGTGCTGCTTGCGGAGCCTCTCGTACACTGGCTCCATGTGCTGAACAGGATAAGGAGCGTAGTTCGTCATAGGCCATCCCCCATACGGACCAACTTGTTGGGGTGCTGGGGCCATTGGCTGGGGCTGCGGCTGCGGCTGTGGCGGAGGCTGAGGCTGAGATTGAGCCTGTTGGCGTTGTTGCTGCAGAAGTTCCTCGACTTGCTGTCGTAGTCTGGCAATCTCTGCAGTGTTGTCAGCTGGCTGTGCCGGTGCGTTGCGGCGAGCAGTAACACGTACTCTCCTTCGGCGAACGGTAGGGACCGCATTGGTCGCTGGAACATCGTTGGAAGCGTTCCCGTTGGTGCGAGCAGATCTTCGGAGAGACATCGTAGCAGAGTTCTAACAGTTAAAAGAAACATGTTAGAACTTTTTCCTAATAGGCTCTAAGGCAAAAACTTATTCTAAAACAAACATATCTCGGACCTATTTATTATGACTTTTTATGAAAAATTATATAGGTCTTTATTTATTATTAGAGTGGGTTTCTATACTTAGAAAAACAAGTCATATTTATTTTCTAAGTGTGTTTCTAATCATCCTATATGACTTAATTCTCAGGCTCGAAACTTATCTTTGTTCCAAAGTTAACCATATTGAGGGAGGGCTGGGATCAGTAAAATCGTTCCCACTACTAAGGCCCCCTAACTCTCAACAAGGAAACCAGGTTCATTGATTCGTATCCACCCTCACCGAACTCAGTCATTATTCATTTTATTTAGTATTTATTATGATTGTGAAAAAAAATTTCAAACTCACACATGATATTCAAATAGCATGTTTATTCATTTGGAAAACAATTTCACTTATTACAATCATAACATAAAAGTAAATAAAACAAATAAAAACTACTAATCTAAAAATCGGGATCTTCTACATCCGATCCGTCATCTAACATATCATCATCTATAGCCTCATAGTCATCATTATCATGAGCATCAAAATGCCCTCTAGGAAGGTTTGTGAGAATCCTATTCTTTTGCTCCTTGGTGAATTGAAATTCAAATTTTGCGGTGAACCTAACTAAGAGGAAATAGTATCTCATTGCTAATGGTGATTCATCCTCATCATTCATTTCTTCCCATATTTCTTCTAAGGCTGCTATTACAGGATGGAAATCTTTAAACAACCTAATCACTAATACATATTGTTCTGTTGATCTTAGCATTATTTGTTTAGCCTCTTGAAGGCCACCTATTGCTTGGTGAAACAAAAGCAACCTTCGTGTAATCCTTTCTAAGGCTCCTACGGTGTTTCTTGGCTCC
Organism: Humulus lupulus; assembly: GCF_963169125.1. Taxonomy (NCBI): domain Eukaryota; kingdom Viridiplantae; phylum Streptophyta; class Magnoliopsida; order Rosales; family Cannabaceae; genus Humulus; species Humulus lupulus. The sequence continues at coordinate 30,561,095 of NC_084797.1, forward strand.
CTTATTCTTTTTAAGGCCTTAATGGCTCGGATATCTTGGTAGGTTAAAGCTCCATTCATTTTTAACTGAAACATAAACACTAAAGTTGTTAGCTATACACATAGACAAAGTAACTTGTAACTTGTAACTTAAACACTTACTTGGCGGTCCGATTCGGAGCTTTGAGCATGTGTATCGAGGAGAACTTCATGCGAAGGAACCGTTTTCTCTGATACCAACTGTAATGACCCACTAATCTAGACTAATTGGACCATTATCGAAACTATACATAAAAACTTACATTTTACGAAAATACCATAATTTATTGAGTAACTTGAAAATAAGAGTTATTTACAAAGAAACGGAATACTAAGAAGGATTTTGGGATCCCATTGTCTTTAAAACAAAATAAGATTTAAAATAAAAGACATTACATAATAATGCGGAAAATACATGTAAAACCATAAAAAACATAAAAGGAGACTACATCCTCGAATCGATAACGCTCGGCCCCTTGACTCCATTCATCATCGATACACATCCTCCCAAGCATCACGAATCTTACCGCCTCTAAGCTTATTTTCCTGCACATAAACAGAAAGGAGTGAGCCTAATGCCCAGCAAGGAAAAACCTAACACATAGTCATATACACAATTGCATAAGAAAACATAAAGACTTAACATAATACATATAACATACACTTATTATAATGGCCATTATTACTTGGGGTCCCATAGACTAAACAAGCATATGCCCATGGGGTTAATGGGGTCCTACTAGCTAAGTAGGTCATATGCCCATAACCCATTTGGGGTCTTGTTAGTCATATGGGTCATATGCCCAAGCCTACATACACATATACATATCATAACACTTTTAATAACATAAACATATAGATAACATAAGCACATAACATATTAATTCTAGCCTATTTTCCTTACCAAAGTTACCGGGATAAAATGGACTGAGTTAGGACTTTTGGAACACTCCTAAAACCACAATGAACAAGGGTGAGTCTAAAGAAAGGAGATGAAATGAAAGAGAATAGGAAGACTAAACCATTAAACGAAAATATGCTTACCACCACTTAAGTGCTTAAGAACTTGGATTCCCTAACCAAAAATAAGAATAAGGTTAGGGGACTGAGTAGAAGGTTTTGAGAAAAGAAATAACATAGAATACAGAAAGGACTAGAGTTTTGGGTTTACCTCAAAGATTGCAAGATCAATCTAACATCCACCGAAATACTATAGCACTCACTTACTTCCCAAGTGTTTGATAAGCTTATGATGTTTAAGCTTATAGTTTTTCCCCAAACCAAGTGTTTACACTCTCTCACTCACTTAACACTAGCAGCCTCTGAACTTAGAGCAAATGGTGAATAATGGCTGGGTACTAGGTCCTATTTATAGAGTTTGGGAATGAAAATATCTTGATTTTACTTGAATAAAAATAATGGCTTCTTAGGTGAAAATCATTTGAATAATCGTTCAGCAGAGGCTGAAGACTCGTTCAGAAGATGCTGGACTGTTGAAGGAGTTTGAATGGCTGAAGGGAAAAGAATTCAAATGTATTTGAATTCATGCTGGTGGAGGCGATATATCGCCCCCTATAGGCGATATATCGCCTGGACCTTTGTTCCCGAGGCGACCGTGCATCGATTCGTGTTTTCCGTATCTACGTGCTGCGACATATCGCCCCCTATAGCTGCGATATATCGGCATACGCTGAATATTTAAACACGAATTTACACATTTTTAGCTGAGTTTGAATGGAGTAAACAGCCTTGACTAAGCCCTCAACGTGCTCAAAGCTGCTGACTGACCCTATACATTCAAACTTTTACCCTTATTTAATTTAATCCTCAAAAATACTAAATCCTTAATTACCATTCAAAACATGTGCTTAAAATCCTATTGGTTGATGTCTAAACCTTATAATATAATAATATATTCCTTAATATCAGACACATTAATCAAACCTTAGGTTATACTTAATATTCTTAAACTATAGGTTAAACTTAGAAAATCTATAAGTACTACTATGAGTGTCCAAATAACTCCCGGTCTGAACCAAAAATCCAAAGTAACAATGATAACACTAAACATACTATAATACTACTAAATAATTAGCTAAGTAAAGTTCTTGGACTCTACAATAAGGCAAAACATAATATTTTTGTTCTAAGCATGGATGTGTACAATTTAATGGCACATCTTACACAAAGAATATTGTGTTTTTTCACTAATGAAGAACAAAGTGTAAATATGTGCTAACAATCCAAAATACATGATATTTAAGATGAAAGAAGATATTTGAAGAAGAAAAATCCATAAACTTTGTTGCACAAAATGGGAAATCAATATACAAAATAAACACTATCTAGTTACATATTATTTCATCATCACCTTAATAATCTTAAAAAGATTAGAAACACATAACTAGAATAGCAAATACAAACTAAAAATTACAAACATAAATAGGAAAATTTGGAGGATGAACCCCCAAAATTTTCCTCTAAAAATACATAGAAAATAACCAAAAAGAATAAGAAGATGAAGAGAATAGAGAGGTTTTGAAGTGTGTAGAATTTTTGGTATGGTAACCTCCCTAAATAATGGACACAAACTCCTTTATTTATAGCCAAAAAAGTGTTTAAAATAATCAATTTAAATTAATTAAATTGATTAAATTAAATTTGAAATGATGAATAATATGACATATAGGGGTAAATTTGTAGGAGTGATGATGAGTTTGGGTAAAAATGTGTAGAAAGTGGGGTAAAAATATGGCATTTTTAGACACAAGGACAAAGAGACATTGTTGGGCTCAAGAATTTGAGGCATGCATGGGGTGGTGGCTGTTGGCAGTCTTGGGCGCATTGGTGGAGCTGGCTGGGGTGAGAGGCAGCTAAGGCAATGGGCCAGGCGGGCTGGGCCGAAGGGCCAGGCGGGCTGGGCCGAAGGGCCTGGGCTGCTTGAAGGCAATTGGAGGCAATGTCACTGCAGCTGATTGGGAATGAGGATTGAGCCGTGGATGGGAGGAGTTGCTTCAGGTGGTTTGCTGAAGAAGCTCCACGTGGCTGGATGGAAAGGAAGCAGCTGGGGAAGCTTGGACGTGCACGGCTGAATGGGTGAGGTGCTGAGGGATTGGGCCTGGAAGCTTGGGCGGGACCAGGAGGGCTGCTGAAATTTCATAAATGCCAATTTCCTTAGCTTTCTCCCAAAAAATACTACTTTTCTCTCATTTTTCTTGCTTTTTCAAGAGCAAAAATTGCAACAAATTCTCTACAAAAATCAACATAAATTAAATTAAAACTAAATATTTTCAATAATAAAATACACAACAAAAGTTCCATGAAAATATTAATTAAAATTTAATTTACTTAAACATTTAAGCTCAAAATTGCATCTTTTTACTCATAACTTAACAATATTAATTTTAAATAATTAAACTATAACATTTTACAATAATATAACTATTAAAATACACAAAAATCTATAAAATTAAAATAAACCTAATAAATTCAAAATTACTTAAAAACTTAATAAACCAATTAAAAACTCAAGAATTAAGCAACAATTAGCACATAAAAAGTGGTAAAATAACTCTATTTTGTAGAGTTATCAATATGATTAGGGCATGCCATGAATATTGAATGTGAGACTGTTCAGAGCTTGAGTCTCTGTGTTTATGCATGATTCCAATTATGCTAGCAATTGTTAAGTAAGCATGCTAAATGCCCTGCATTTGGATATTTGACATATGATATATGTTTGGTAGCATTGCTTACTTATGCATGGCCCTGATCATTCAGATTTGGCATTGGTCGTGTGTTACCGACCTGGGAGCCAGAAACGGCATAAGCGTCATGAATGCAGAGCCGATAAAAGATTAGATCTAATTGACATTTGCATTAGATGACTCAACAAGAGCATTAATGCCAGACTGACCTCAAGTTCGATGAAAACTAAAAGCACTTGTGTGACTTACCCATCAGTCACTCATCTGTTTAAGCTAGTGACTACCCATCGGTCACTCATCTATTTAAGCTAGTGACTACTCATCAGTCACTCATCTGTTTAGAGCCATTGCAGGAAAGCCCAGGTAACGGTTTCGTTACATGGCTATGGGCACCGAGCCCCATAGTGACTTGCTTGTCAGTCACTCATTATGGTTTAACAGAACCTCAAAGTGATATTCACTCATCTGTTCAGGGCTATAATGTAATGACCCAACTATTCTAGACTCTTGGACCATTAACGAAACTATACATACAAATTCTTACTAAAACTTACATTTGCGAAAATACCATAATTTTATTAGAAAACTTATAGAAATAAGAGTTACTTACATAAATACCAAGAAGGATATGGGATCCCATTGTTTGAAAAACAAAACATAACATGATTTATAAAATAAAGGGATTACATAGTAAGTGCGAAAAATACATATAAAGACCATAAACAAATGACTACATCCTCGAAATCGAACTCTCGACTCCTTGACTCCATTCATCATCGATACACAATCTCCAAGCATCCACGAACCTTACCGCCACTAATAGCTATTTTCCTGCACATTTAAACAAAAAGGAATGAGCCTAATGCCCAGCAAGGAAAAATCTAACACATACTTCACATACATAAATTTCATAATAAACATAAAGACATATCATAACACTTATTACATACACATACTATAATGGCCATTATTACTTGGGGTCCCATAGACTAAACAAGTCATATGCCCATGAGATTAGTGGGGTCCTACTAGCTAAGTAGGTCATATGCCCATAATCTATTTGGGGTCTTGTTAGTCATATGGGTCATATGCCCAAGCCTACAAACATACATATTCATAATATATTTTATAACATATTTCATAACATAAAACATAAGATAACACAAGCATATGACATATAGATTCTATTGAGAAACATACTTACCGAAACTTATGTGCTCAAGAACTTAGATTTCCTAACCAAAATAAGAATGAGGTTAGAAGACTGAGTAGAAGGCTATGAGAAAGAAAATAACATAAAACCAATGAACTAGAGTTTTGGGTTACCTTAAAGACTTGTAAGAGCAATCTACACCACAAACCGAAATACTATAGAACCTTACTTCCCAAAGTGTTTGATAAGCTTATGAGGATCAAGCTTATGATTTCCCCAAACCAAGTGTTTACACTCTCACACTCACTTAGCACTTGCAGCCTCTGAACTTAGAGCAAAAGATGAATAATGGCTGGGTACTAAGTCCTATTTATAGAGTTTAGGAATGAAAGGATCTTGATTTTACTTGAATAAAAATAATAGCTTTTTAGGTGAAAATAATTTGAATAATCGTTCAGCAGAGGCTGAAGACTCGTTCAAAAAGATGCTGGACTTATCAAGAGGTTGAATGGCTGAATGGAAAAAGAATTCAAAAACTTTCAAAACATATTGAAGGAGGCGATATATCGCCCCCTGTAGGCGATATATCTCCTGGGCCAGTATGCCCGAGGCAGTCGTGCATCGTCTCGTGTTTTCCGTATCTACATGCTGCGATATATCACCCCCTATAGCTGCGATATATCGGCACACGCTGATTAATTAAACACGAAATTACACATTTTTAGCTAAGTTTGAATGGAGTAAACAGCCTTGACTAAGCCCTCAACGTATTCAAAGCTGCTGACTGACCTTATAGCATTCAAACTTTTACCCTTATTAAATTAAATCCTCAAAATACTTAATCCTTAATCACCCATTCATAACATGTGCTTAAAATCCTATTGGTCCTTATCTAAACCTTATAGTATAATAAATATTATCCTTAATATCAGTCATATAATCAAACCTTAGGTTAACATTAATATTCTTAAACTATAGGTTAAACTTAGAAAATCTATAAGTACTACTATGAGTGTCCAAATAATTTCCGGTCTGAACCAAAAATCCACAGTTACAAAGATAATACTATACATACTATAATACTACTAAATAATTAGCTAAGTAAAGTTCTTGGACTCTACATATAAGCTCTGTATGATCATTCTGATCATCATTTGCATGGCTTTGGGTACTGAGCCTCGTGGTGACTTGCTTGTCAGTCACTCAGTATGGTTTACCAGAACCTCAAGTGTTAAATCACTCATCTGATTAGGATTGACTTGATAGTCATCCAATCAGGAGGGCAGGATTTATTATCCTAAATTCCCCAGCGTTATCTGAATTCATTTGCATGCTTGAATAGAGCTATGTTTTCTAGGCGTGCCAGATATGATTTGATATCATGATATGACTGTTTATGAGCATATTGAGTTTTCTTGCTGGGCTTCGGCTCACGGGTGCTATGTGGTGCAGGTAAAGGCAAAAGAAAGTTGGACCATCCTTGAGTTGGAGAGCTTAGGTGACGATGTGTACATATGCAGCTACTCGACCGCCACGGCCGAGGTTTGAAGGAGAGGAATTAGGGTTAAACCCTGTTTTGTCGCTTAGATCAGCTGGCTGTAAATATTTTGTTGTAATAAACATTTAAATTATATTTTTGGGATCCTAATGTATACGGTAAACATTCCAATGAAACATTATATCTTAACCAAAAATTTTAATCCCTAAACCGCTAATCATACTTAGTTACATAATTTTGGCCAAATGACTCGATTAGCGAGTTTAGCACTGTTTATAAGACACACCGTAACAGTCCCTGGTGCTAGGGAGTTACAATTTGGTATCAGAGCGAGCCAAGGTTTATGGTTCTTGAAGATAAGCTGGGCATGTACACTCTTCACTAAAGATAGCTTCACTCAGGGAATGGTAACTAATCCTGTAGTTATGTGCTTAACTGCTTAAATAGAATGTAAATGCTTTACCTGCACATTGTATTAGGGAGCATGAGATTCTAATAGAGTCTGACTCTTGACTATATGATTATATGCTTCGTGAATATATATATATGATTGTGATCATATGATTACCTGCTCCATGAATATAATTGTAATAATTGCATGCTGGAGTTGGAGGCATGGTATGAATGTAGGAAGAGCAGGGATTATGATGGGTGTATGAATGCCATGGGCTTGTTTATAGCACTGCAAGTGGTTTGTGAATGTGGTGTGGTACGATTGATTCCATGGGGAAAGCTCTTGATATGCTCATCATGATCAATGGGTCAAGTTATTGACTGTAGATTCAATCAGGAGGTTTATATCCAAGGCAGATAATGAGGCCTAGTGGTGGTTATACAGAGGCTGGGAGTTATAGCCAGGGTATTAGATCTTCACCCGCTCCTATGAATTTTCAGCAGATGTTCACAGATTTGCAATCAAGATTGCAGAGGCATGAGGAAGAGATCAGGTGTTTGAAGCAACAACAGATTCCGTTGGGGAGCACCTCTTCCTTGGTTATGCCAGGAGTGGCATCAGTTTTGGCTCAGCCTAGGGTTGAGAGCAGATGGGAGTTTCTCTGTGGAAGATTCCAGGAGTATTACCCTCCAGTCTTCGAGGGAGGCCTAGATCCATTCAGAGCTGAGCAATGGATGGGCATGATCAGTTCCATTCTGGATAGTATGGGTATGGTAGGTCACAATAGGGTGGCTTGTGCGACATTTGTATTGCAGGATGATGCCCTGGCGTGGTGGGAAGTAGTATCCCAGACACGAGACACAGCTGTGATGGATTGGAAAGAGTTTAGGCAACTGTTCAATGAAAAATATTATTGTGATGCAGCCAAGACTGCTAAAATGAATGAGTTTGTGAATCTCGTTCAGGGAAAAGCATCAGTAACCGAGTATTTTAACAAATTTAATGTTATATTATTTTATAATATTATATTATATTATAATATAATGTTTTAGATTAAATAAATGTGACAAAGAGTGTCACATATTGTAACATATAATAGAGAGTTACAATATTTAGATATATGAGAAATATCCAAATAATGTAACATATTTGATGTTACAAATTTGTAACTTCCAAATATTACCCTTTATTGTGTAAATTTTTTGTTACACAATATTGAGATGAATTTCATAAAGTCATATGGGATATGGCTGTTAGAGATATGATTTAAACCCCAATAATGTGTTTTGGGAGTTACAAAATCATTTGGGAGGGTTTGGAACTGTTTGGAAAAACAACACATTTTTTAGCGCTGAAAATGGTCGGTGGCCGCAGCCACTGAATGTTGGCGGCCGCGGCCTGTGGGACAGAGGCTAGTGGCCGCGGCCACAGGCCAAAAACTGACCATTTTTTCAGTTTTTTCAATCTTTGCTGAACGACTCAAAAAACCCAAATAACTCCCAAATCTCATTTTTAATTCCATATTATTCCAATTAAACATTGGTAACAGCCATGGGGGTTGGTGAAATTTGAAATTTAAAGGGTGTCTCTAAACTCTATAAATAGGAGCCTATAGCTCACTTGTAAGACACATCATTTCTATCCATTAGAGCACTTGGCTAGAAACACCTTGAGGCTTGATAATTCCAGAAAGCATTTCCTATAATCTGTGAGAGATCCCTTAGTGCTTGAGTTAGGGGGAAATAAGCTTTTGGACAAAGGTTTCAAACCTTGTTCAAGTTGGTGATCCCCAACACTCTTCACTTTGGTTGTGTGAGTGAGAGTTTATTGTTTTTGTTCTTGTTCTTATTTTCTTCTATTTTCTTTTCTACTATTTCTTCTTGTTCTATTTACTTGTACTTTTGTTTAAGAGTTGTAATCCTTTTATTTCCTTTTGTTCAAACACTTATAGTATATTTGTATCTTTTGTAATAGAGTTGTATTTTCTATTTCTATCATCTTACATCTCCTTCTCATTTTATTTGTAATTTTCAGTTATAGAGTTGTAACTCTTTTTAAATCAATCACTATTATTTGTAATATATTGCATAAAGTTGTAATTTCTTACCATTTCCATTGAGGCAAATATATATTTTCCTAACATTTGATGGGTTGGCCAAGTTTGCTTTTGACATGGTACCCACAGATGTAGCTCGGAAGGAAAGGTTTGTTTAGGGATTGAATCCTGGAATAGCTCGGGGCATTAGAGTTGCCCCAGTGCATGAAATCTCTACCTATGCTCAGGTGGTAGAGAAGGCTCTTGTTGTTGAGAGCATAAGAGATGAGAATAAGAGTGCTAGGGAGCACGGAGCTCAGATAGTGGTACCTCCACTTATTGGAGCGAGTAAGAATGGAAGCTGGAGGATTCGTCCAATGTGCACTCGGTGCAAGAGGCATCATCTGGGAGAATGTCGAGCAAAGGCATGTTTCTTATGTAGAATGGTTGGGCATTTCAAGAAGAATTGCCCAAGGGTAAGAGAGGATAAGCAAAAGGGGATGGACAGCTCGACTCCAGCTCGAGTATTCGTTCCGATGCAGTCTGAATTTGAGACTGAGACTAGTTCCTCAGGGGTGGCAGGTCAATTTTCTAGTTTTGATTTTTGAGTTATGCTGATTGGTTTTGGTGCCATGTTGTTCCTTTGTTTGTTGCATATAGAGAAACATAAGGTTATTATGCAGATTGCATGGTTATGTTATGAGGGGAAAAGTGATACTGTATTTGGTGATTTAAGGGATGAGGTGAATTATTGTGGAAAGCCTTGTGGTAGTTGGTAATATGCATAGATTCTGTATGCTGATGACATCTGTATTGAGAGCTAGAGTTTTATTGCAGGGAGATGCATGGAACTCTTAGCTAGAGTGGTGGATACCACTTAAATTGTGCCAGCGGGGTCAGGACAGACTGGGCTCGTCTGTGAGTTTCTGGATGTGCTTCTAGGGGATTTGTTAGGGTTTCCTTTATATAAAGAGATAGAATGGTAAATGGATTGGTGCCAGGAGTAGAAACAGCTTTTAGGGAACTGTTTTGAATGGCTCAGCGGAGTTGTAAGAATTAAAGGTTCAGCTAGTGAGTAAGATGGTATTCTCCAAGGTAGATCCTGATCTGGTTATTACCAGCTAGAGATCAGGGAGAAGGATATGTATAAGATTGTTTTATAACAGATAAGAGCACTGGGAGTGCTGAGTTATTTGAGAGTGTGACTAATGTTAAGTTGTCTTGATGAATCAAATGAACAGAGCATTCAAAGATTTATTTGAATGGGATTTGTGATTGTCTTGGACGATGGTATTGTGATGTATTTCTTGCGGATATTTGCCAAGGTCAAGAAACACCTTAGGGGTAGGAGTGTCCTTGGGTGGTGAGGATATTACAGGTGCCTTGGGAAATAGTTCTAAGTCTTCTTGCAGATCAGAACCAGATGGTAGGTTGTTATGACACCTCAGTAGCAGGAGAAGTGATTGCTTATGCAACATGTTGGTTAAAGTGTCTAACCAGAACTAGAGTAGAGTTTCTGGTGGGCCAGGTGGCCAGTTTTATGTTGAAATTATCATTTCAAAAAGGATTAGAAGGAAAGATGATTAAGTGAACCATGGATAAGAAAGAGTGAGGAGTAAGTCTTTGTAATGCCCCGAATTCTCCGATGTGGTTTAATGGCGGGATTAGCCGGCTGGGAGGGCCATACTTGTTTAATTATGCCATTAAATGATATTATGCATGTATATGTGAATTGTGTTATAATATGATGTTAAATGCATGCATGTGGGTCCACATTTGTTTACAGGGGTACTTTGGTATTTTGGCCCGTTGAGGGAATAATTGTATATTTGTTTGCATGTCAATGATATATTGTGAGGCCACATTATAATGTGGATTGGTTCGAGTTATTCGGCATGAGACGATCTTTAAATATAAATTATCGGTTTGGTCATAACAGGCTTAAGCTTGGGGCTCGAAGTGAGTCTCGGGGTGGTTTTAATGATTAGAGCATTACCGGGAATTATAGGGTAACAGGATATGAATTATTGGTATTGGAGATTATTGAGATTAGCGAGAATTGGAGAGCGTTAATTATAATTAACGGTATAGGTTGGAAAGGACAATTTTGCCCTTGGGAAGGCTTTAGAAACCTTAAGTGACCTAGGGGCATTTGGGTCATTTGGTTTGGATGTATATGAGACTTTAGATGCCTATAGAAAAACAGAACAAAAACAGAGCAAAGAACTTTCCTTCCCGTACATCCTTTTCTCTCATTTCACCTTTGGAGTTTTTGAGCCCAAATTGAGGAATCAAGCTAGGAAATCAAGGGGTTGAGTTCATAGAGTTGGTTCAGCCATTGAAGGGGATTCAATCTCAAGTTTGAGGTGAGTTTTAGCCATAATTTTTCTGGTTTTCCTCTGTTTTCTTTTAGTTTTCAGCCTATGATTTTGTTGGGGATAGTTTGGATTAATGGAAGTTTTGATTGATGCTTAACTTGGGTTTTGATGAGTGTTTGATATAGATGATGTTTAGGGGTTGGATTGAGTGTTGGGATGAAGTTTGGAACTGGTTTGAAGGTTTGGTTTCAAGGAAAAACGCAGGGGAAGAAAGTTGGTGTTTGCTGGTTTGCGTAAAGGGCCGCGGCATGGCTATGGTGAGACGCGGCCTATGTTGGCATTTTTGGGCAGAAATGCCTCTGTCAGAGAGGTGAGCCGCAGCATGGCCGTGGTGAGCCGCGATCCATAAGGGAATTTTTGACCAGAAATGTGTTTTTAGCTTGGGGATTCAAGCCTTAGGCCTCGGGATTGATCCTACTACCCGGTTTAGTAGGATTCGATGTCCCGGAGGCTAGGTTTTGGTTTGGTGTAGTGCACCAAATTTTTTTTTTTAGATTATTTAAATTTTGTGATTTATTTTATTTAAATGTTAAGTGTGATGAATTGTTTTATTTAAATGTTGTTTATTTTATTTAGTTGTTGTTTGTTTTATTTGATTGTTTGTTATTTTATTTAATTGTTAGAATTGTTTGGTATAATCTTTTTAAATTTGTTAATTGTTTGTTTGGTTAATTAATTTAATAAGTGAATAATTGTGTACCATGTTTATTTACTATTAGTGTTACATTTTTAATAAGTGTGACAATTGAGGTAATTATGTGAGTTATGGTTGAATGCACTAATGTGCATGGTAGATAGTGATGCAGCCTAGTGTTTTAGTGTGTGCTAGTATATGGTAATAGGGTGCACATGTGTAGATTTTCTACACACTCTTTCCTTTATTGGATTTATTTTAGTTAATTAAAAAAAAAAAAAAAAAAAAAGGGAAAGGAAGGTGCTTGGACGTGTAGTGTGTAGTGGGAAAGGGATTGATTTTTCCACTTATTTTTCTAAGGCAATAAAATCAAATATTGGAATAAACTATCTATTTTAGGATAGGATGTGATCACCCTTTATTCCTTATATCTATTATCATAAAAGAAAATAATAAGAAAATTAAGAGAAAATAAAATAGAAATAGGAAACTTACCATTTTGTGTTGGTGAGGCTTTATTGCGAGAGTTGAATAAAGGGGAAAGGAAGAGAAGAGGAGGGCATTTTTGTGTGGCTGCCGTGACCTAGAGAGAGAGGTAGAGAGAGAGAGAGTGTGTGGCATGTAGAGAGAGAAGGAGAAGAAGAAAGAAAGAAAGAAAGAAAGAAGAAGAAGGAGAAGAGAAACCAAGTTTAGAGTATGTTTTCTTGTATTTTTGTTTGTCCAATCTCTTTTCTTGATTATATGATTTTGACTTGTTTATTTGTTGTGTGTGATTGGATTTCTTTCTCCTCCTCATGGTGGATTTCAACAAAAAAACCCTAGGCTTGAACAAGGGGTGTGAAGTTTGGGTGTTGATCATATTGTATTCTTGATTTTACAATCAAGAGAGGTAATCGTCTTTCTTAGCCTATATATTGGTTTTGATGGGTTTATCTTTGAGGTTGTTGATGGTGATGCTAATGGTTTGATTATTGTAGGATTGATGATTATGATTTGTATTTTTAAGAGAATATGTTTTGTTTAAAAATGGCTCATGGGTATGATTGAGAAAAATGATTTGATAGGGTTTATATGAGGTTATATCTTATGTTTATATTGCTATGGTTATTTTTTTTTAAATCTTTGATTTATGTAAAATGGCAAATGATGATTTTAGAAATATGATAAGATGTATGTGATTTTTGTACTAATGAATCTTGATATGCATAAAAGGAGGAATGATAGAAATATGTTAGGGTTATTATAAAGGCATGTATATGAAATATGATGTTGTTGACGCGGTTATTCGGCAACAGGTAATTAAGAGAAAAAGAGGAAGGGATTAGTGCTCAATGTAGAACCGTAACAGATATAAGATCTTAGTGAATGAAATAGGTGACACCAGACACGTTTTTGAGTGGTTCAAAGGTTAAAATCCTTCTACTCCACTAGTCAATATTATTGATATATTCTGGGTATTTGGTTACAAAGTATATCTCTCCAGAGACTGTTGTTCCAACCCTTATCAACTCCCAGGGTCTCCATATTTATAGGAGAAGGCACCTGGAAGTTGGTAAGGAGGTCATCCCGTGACCTTCTTATTTGTCATATCAACTCTGTGACATTCATGATTAATTCCTAAACCTGACACATAAGTATGGTCAAATCGATAAATAAGGAGATAATGGGCCGCACGGCCCAACCCAGCCGTGGGTGTCTGAACACGCACGTTCCTGCAGCGTGTCTGAGAAGTCAGGGAGATATCGGACACGTGATGTCAGATATATGCACGTTTATCTTGCGTGTGTTGACTTTACAAAGGGTCATGGCCTCCATATCCAGCTCGTACCACGAGCTGTGCACCTGACCCGACCTTCGGCCTTTCGATTCCTTGCTCCAGTCTTGGGAGTCTTGGCGAGTCCTTGAGGATTCCTCGAGCTAAGGGGGTACGACCTCAAGACAGGATCTCCGACCTAGGGGATGTTTATGGACTAACCATGATTAGTCCGAAGCTCGGCCTGCTAATTAGCCCGTGGGAAAATCAGGGCGTACATCTGCCCCCCAAGCTCTTGCTCGTGGTATATGACGTCATATATAAGACCATAGTAGGGGCTTTTAGACTTCCCCACAACTCTTTGAATTCCACTCTTTAAGCAGGTGCCTGACACGTGGCACATCGTGGGTGGTGACGGTACGTCTTACGAGAACCGCATTTAATGGCCTAGCCCATGCCCAGCCGTCGTTTCGTATTTCGAGTGGAAGGCCTCGGATCCCTCATCAGGGCCATCCAAGAGCCTTCTACACGTGATCCTCCACGCATATAAAAGGGGGTGGCCACCCTACGCACGGGCCACCCTTTCATTCGAAATTTTTCAAACCCCTTTTCCTCTTTCCTCTCCATACTCCGGAAGAACGAAACCCTTGACTCAGTTGCTGCCATTTTCATCGTTCAAGAAGCTCAGGCGCACGGATTTCTCTGAAGCTTCGGAAGCTACTACACCGACGAAGCTCCTTTCAACGCAACACTCTCGTTTATTTCCCAGTCATACACAGTAAGTTTCCTGACCCTGCGTACTTTGAAAACATGCTACTGTAGCTTAGGCAAAAAAAATTACTGTAGCCGCATGCAAGGGCTTTTCTGGGTCTTGTGGATATGGAGGGTGACAGCCCTTTTTAGGTTAGGGCATATTTGTTGTAGGAAATCACTTTAGAATATGGGTTTCAGGATACTTTTTCTGGGGAAAATTTCTGGGTAGGAGTTTTGGGAATTTTGGGTGCAAAACCGGGTAGGTTAGGGAACACGCCTCATAAGCGGTTTCGTAATTTTCTGCCTATTAAAACTTTCCCCCCAAGGCAAATTCTATTTTGAACCCCCTGACACACGAATTCTGAGTAATCTGGGATCTGTTGGGAGCATACGCGCGTGTTCACTGAACCGCGTGGTCCCACTCTCCGCGAGCTGGGCTTACCTCAGCTCGTGCAAAAATAATTGCTTCTTCCTCCTGCTTGGGTCGCCTTTTCTAAAGTATTTTCTTTTGTTCGCTAGGCGACCAGATGGCTCCAAAAAAGAATCTCCCCCAGAAGAACGTTGGAAGCTCGGCCTCCCAGCAGGAAAAAGGAAAGGCGGTGATGCCTAGCTCCCCGATCCCCCGTTTCGGGCCGGCAGTGGAGAAGGAGGTCGAGGTGGCCCCTGACGCATTCTTTGAGGCGGAGAGAATCGTCTCAAAGATAACCGATCAGACGAAGATCAACAAACTCTTCCTCACTCACAACATCGCGCTGGGGAAAGCCTCCGTCATTGCTCGACCTGCTGCGGAGGGCGAGCGGAGCTGCTCGCCGCTCGAAGAGTCATTCGCGGCCTGGAGCGGCGAACACTTTAAAGCAGGGGCCTCCCTTCCCCTGGATCAGTACTTTGCTGATTTCTTGAACTTTGTGGGGTTGGCCTCATTTCAGCTCCCCCCCAACTCCTACCGTTTGCTGGCAGGGTTGAGGTACTTATTCCAGAAGCATGAGTGGGAGGTCCCCACTCCTGCGGATATTTTATATTTCTTTTGCCTCAAAGCCAGCCCGGACCAGCGGGAGCGAGGCGACGGGTTTTATTATTTAACCCGTTTTCCCAACACGGCGGCGGTCATCGAGCTGCCTAGCCATCCTAACGATTTCAAGGACTAATTCTTCATGTCGACTGGTTTCCAGAACTGCGAGCACCACTATTTCAATCGTCCTCGTAAGTTGCTCCTGTCCTTAGCTCGCCTTTTAAGCGTTATTTTAGCTCCTCCCATACTCCACTCTGACTCGAACTAATCTTGCAGCCATCTTCGCGAGGACCGAAAAGTCCGTGACCCTCGGGGGCCAATATGACATGCTGGCGGGCTTGCCCCCCAGCGAGAAGGATTATCGCGCGCTCGTGACAGACGAGACGATGGTGTTCTGCAAGCTGATTTTTCCAAATCAGACCTTGAACCTGAAGAGGCCCCGGGGACCGCCCCCAGCTCGGGACACCAGACCTGTCATCGTGGAGGAAGTCGCGGGCGCGGAGGACGAGGAGGCCGAAGTTCCACTCGTGAGGAGCAGGAAGAGGACCTTGGACGTCGTCCAGAGCATGGGCGAGGAGAGGATCCAATCCGGAGCAGCCGCGGGTCCTTCTGGCCAAGGTAACTCTTACTTGCTTAGGAGTCTAGATAGGGCCGCTGCAGACCCCCGGCTGGCTAGGTTCAATCCTAGGCAGATCGTCCATCGTCACAGGAGCGATCCGGACTTAAACACACTTCTGCTCCATTGTGTCGACCGGCTCGTGCTGGATCACCAAGAGAGCCGGCCTAGGGGCACCGTAGTAGTAGATAACACCCTAGCTTTTAGGTCGATCCTTTTCCAGGAGTATGGGACAAACCTACGAACATGATCATCACTCCAAAGGGGTATCTATGCTCCGGGGCTTAGGCAGTACGTAGGAGAATCTAGCCCGGAATCGGACCCGGAGCCAGAACCTGCGCCAGTTCAGGAAATAATCGTCTTAGGATCTTCCAGCTCGGGGGGTAGGGTTCCCTTTGGTATTCGTATACTTTTTTAGCGTTAACATTTTGTCTTTATCTCTATATGATTGTTAACTTGTAATAACCATGTTCTTTATTTGACAGAAGAGATGTCTCAGCCCGAGGGGAGCTTGCGATGCCCAGTCTTCGGGGGAAACCCCTCAGCCGGGCCAAGACTGAAGAGGCTCCGGGGGTCTAGGAGCACTGCTGGGACCTCCACCAAGTCCCCGACAAAGGAGAAGGAGAAAACCCCGCCAGCCCAGGATGCGGGAGCGATTCTTCTTGCTGCCGGAGCAGGCCAAATGCCTTCACCACCTCAGCGAACTCCAACCGTCATCCAGGACGCAGGGACGGAGCTCGGGACCCCGTCTGTGGTGGCCTCCGATGTACGCATCTCGCTCAATCCCCAGGACCTGGAGAAGATCCCAGAGGCCTTCCGGGGAACGGTGTACGAATCAGCGAACTACGCCGTTAGCCACATCTATAAATTCACCGAGAAGGAACTCCGGACTATTGAGACAATGAGTCCGGTTGACGTTATGGACTCTTCAATGAGCATGACCCTAACGGTAAGCTGCCCTATTCTTTTAAAGCTTTTACCATTACACTCCGCCTTATTTTTCCTCTGAGCCAGTTTATCTTTCATTCCTCGCAGGGTGTCGTCGCCCTTCACTGGAGCATCATCAGGGCCAGAACCCAGCTCGATGACATGAGGACCGAGCACCAGGCCACCCTTCAAGAGGTTAAGGCGACTAAGGATGCCCTAACGACCTCGAAGGTCGAGTTGGAGAAGACGCAGGTCGACTTGGAGAAGACCCGCTTAAAGGTCCAGGAGCTCGAGACATCCCTTGCCACCTCGCAGGCGAACCTCGAGGCGGCGAAGACTGAGGTCCAGGCTGCCCAGGCCGCCCTGGAAGCCGAACGGGCCACATCGGATCAGTCCCTGCAGGACCTGTTCTATCATTGCTGGGCTTTCAACCCGGAGGCTGACTTCTCCTTCATGTCACCGAGCCTTTGGGAGAACTTGGTGGTGAAGTTTCAAGCTCGCCTTGAGAAGGAGGCGCCGCCTTCGGAAACTGGGGAGGCCTCTGGCACGGCGGAGCAGGGTGAAACGGCGACCTCCAAAGGGCCAACTGATGGGGCCTAGGGCGCTTTTTCTTTCTGCCTTTGAGTATTTTTAAGTTCCCCTTTTTTTTTTTTTGTGTATGTAACCTTTGCATGAGGTGTTTTCACCTCGAGACAATTTGCTTTACACCTTTAACTTATATTTTTTCATGCTTTTGGCTACAATATATATCTTTTTGATAAACTTAGTTCGTGTTAACCGCTATTTATATCTCGAGCTCTTTGAAAAGAACAGCGAACGATAAATAGATTTACATCAACTTCTAAGTTTTATGACCCAGTTAAAACCAGGAACTTATTTAGAAAACTTAGTTCATGTTAACTTTATCCATATCTCAAGCTCTTTAAGAAGAACAAGGAGAAATAGATTTAAATCAACTTCTAAGTTTTATGACCCAGTTAAAACCAGGAGCTTATTTAGAAAACTTAGTTCGTGTTAACTTTATCTATATCTCAAGCTCTTTAAGAAGAACAAGGAGAAATAGATTTAAATCAACTTCTAAGTTTTATGACCCAGTTAAAACCAGGAGCTTATTTAGAAAACTTAGTTCGTGTCAACTTTATCTATATCTCAAGCTCTTTAAGAAGAACAAGGAGAAATAGATTTAAATCAACTTCTAAGTTTTATGACCCAGTTAAAACCAGGAGCTTATTTAGAAAACTTAGTTCGTGTCAACTTTATCTATATCTCAAGTTCTTTAAGAAGAACAAGGAGAAATAGATTTAAATCAACTTCTAAGTTTTATGACCCAATTAAAACCAGGATAGGACTTAGTTAGCGTTAACCCTTATCCATAGATAAGGATCAACATCTAAGTCGTTAAGGAGACCTGGTTATGTCCAGGTACCATATGCCCCTCAAGTAACTGGGAAAGAGTCTTTCGTGGTTACTTTAAGATTACAACTACAAATATGCGTAAAAAGCTGATTTT
This sequence comes from Humulus lupulus, assembly GCF_963169125.1. Lineage (NCBI taxonomy): Eukaryota > Viridiplantae > Streptophyta > Magnoliopsida > Rosales > Cannabaceae > Humulus > Humulus lupulus. The sequence goes on from NC_084797.1 coordinate 30,579,479, forward strand.
TATTAATACATAGAAAGTGGCTTTCCAGGCCTTACAAGTGGATCATTGATAATACTTCTTTAAGTGGATGGCGTTCCAAGTCCGTGGGACGGTCCCTCCATCAAGTCGAGATAACTTATAAGTTCCCTCCTTGATGACTTCAATGACCTGGTAGGGTCCTTCCCAGTTCGGCCCCAAGACTCCATCTTTGGGATCTTTTCCGGCCAGGAAAACTCTCCTTAGGACCAAGTCGCCAACGCTAAAGGCGCGTTTTCTGACCTTGGTGTTAAAGTAGCGAGTGATCTTCTGCTAATAATGGGCGAGCTGGAGTTGCGAATCCTCTCGCCTTTCATCAACTAGGTCTAGGGAATGGCATCGGAGCTCATGGTTCCGACCTTGGTCGTAGGACTGGACTCTATGCGACAGAATCTTAACTTCCACGGGGAGGACTGCTTCACTCCCGAAGGTTAGGGAGAAAGGAGTATGACTCGTAGGAGTCCGATGCGAGGTCCGGTATGCCCATAGGACCTGGGGGAGCTGTTCCGGCCAGACTCCCTTTGCTTCATCTAATCTTTTCTTGAGGCTTGCCTTTAGAGTCTTGTTGACAGCCTCGACCTGGCCGTTCGCCTGAGGATAGGCCACGGAAGAGAAGCTTTTCACAATTCCATGCTTGTCACAGAACTCAGTGAACAGGTCGCTGTCGAACTGAGTGCCGTTATCGGAGATGATCTTCTTGGGCAGGCCGAAGCGACAGATGATGCTTTTAATCACGAAGTCAAGCACCTTTTTAGACGTGATTGTTGCTAATGGCTCTGCCTCGGCCCACTTAGTGAAGTAGTCGATGGCGACCACGGCGTAACGGACCCCGCCCTTTCCAGTGGGCAGGGTGCCCACTAAGTCTATTCCCCAAACGGCAAACGGCCAAGGGGCCGAGATCATTTTTAGCTCGACCGGAGGAGCTCGGGCAACTGCAGTGAATCGCTGGCACTTGTCGCAATTTTTCACATATGAGATCGAGTCTTTGGACAGAGTCAGCCAGTAATAATCTTGCCTGAGAACCTTTAAGGCCAAGCTTTGCCCCCCAGTGTGGTCTCCGCAGAATCCTTCGTGAATTTCCTGCAGGATGGCCTTCGCTTCACTTGGAAGAACGCACCGGAGGAGCGGTAAAGAGTGCCCACGTCGGTACAACACTCCATCGAGTGTCGTATATCTCGGAGCTTGATATAGGACTCGTCGCGCGTCGTTACGTCCCTCGGGCAGCTTGCCCTCGACGAGATATTCAAGAATGGGGGTTATCTAGGTCGGCCTGGCGTCGATCATCTCGACCTCCACCCGATATCCTTCTATACATGGTTTTTCCAAGAATTCTATTGGCACCAGCCCCAGTGTCTCTTTCTCTCCCGAGGTGGCAAGCTTGGCAAGAGCATCTGCATTGGTGTTCTGTTCTCGAGGTATCTGTTCGATCGATCCTCGCCCAAACGCGGACAGCTCGGCTTTTACCTTTGCCAGATAGGCGGCCATCTTGGGTCCCCGTGCTTGATATTCGCCCAGAACCTGGTTAACCACGAGCTAGGAGTCACTGAAGCACTGGACGGAGCTCGCCTTTAACTCCCTGGCTATCCTTAGGCCGGCCGGCAAAGCTTCGTATTCTGCCTCGTTGTTGGAGGCCTTGAACCCGAACCTTAGCGCCGAGTGGAACCTATGTCCCTCGGGGGATATCAGAATGATTCCGGCCCCGGAGCCGTTTTCGTTGGATGAACCATCTACAAAGATCTTCCATAACGATTGGGGCGAGGTGAGCTGAGATGAGTCCTCCGCTGGATTCTCCTGGAATCCCGTGCATTCTGCCACAAAGTCGGCCAAGGCCTGACTCTTTATGGCAGTTCGTGGAGTATAGAAAATCTCGAACTGACTGAGTTCGATCGCCCACTTTAATAAACGTCCCGATGCTTCAGGCTTTTGCAAAACCTGCCTTAGAGGTTGATCGGTCATGACGTGTACCGAGTGAGATTGGAAGTACGGCCTGAGCTTTCGCGAGGCCGTAATTAGGCAGAACGCCAGTTTTTCCATCAGCGGGTATCGTGATTCTGCCCCGAGGAGTCTCTTGCTGATGTAGTAGACTGGCTTTTGAGCTTGGTCCTCTTCTCGTACCAGTACGACGTTAGCTGCATCCTGAGTGACAACTAGGTAGAGAAAAAGAGGCTCGCCGGCCTTGGGCTTGGATAGCACAGGCGGTTCAGCCAGATGCATCTTCAGGTCGAGGAATGCGCTTTCGCACTCTACTGTCCAGTCAAACTTCTTGTTTCCTCGGAGCAGGTTGTAGAAGGGCAAACACTTATCGGTTGACTTGGAAATGAACCGGTTCAGTGCGGCCACCCTTCCTGTCAAGCCCTGGACATCTTTCCGCGACCTAGGCCAAGGAAGCTCGAGCAATGACCTGATCTTGTCGGGGTTTGCTTCGATTCCTCGGGTATTAACTATGACCCCCAGGAATTTCCCAGATGCGACACCAAAAGTGCATTTCTGGGGATTGAGCCTCATGCCATATTCTCGTAGTATTTTAAAACATTCTCTCAGGTCGGAAACATGGTTGTCGGCAGTCTTTGACTTGACGAGCATGTCATCAACATACACTTCCATGTTCTTTCCGATCTGGTCCGCGAACATTTTGTTTACTAGCCTTTGGTAGGTAGCTCCGGCGTTCTTCAGACCGAACGGCATGACCTTGTAGCAATAGACATTAGTCGGGGTCATGAAGCTGGTGTGTTCCTGGTCCGCCGGATTCATCGCGATCTGATTGTAGCCTGAGTACGTGTCCATAAAGGACATGAGCTCGTGCCCCGCCGTGGCATCCACCAGCTGATCGATCCTTGGCAAAGGAAAACAATCCTTGGGGCAGGCTTTATTCAGATCGGAGAAGTCGATGTAGGTCCGCCACTTCCCGTTGGGCTTTGGAACTAACACGGGGTTAGCGACCCAAATAGGAAATTTGGCTTCACGGATAAAGCCACATTTTTTTGAGCCGGGCCACTTCTTCTTCAAGGGCTTCAGCCCGGGTTGTTCCTAAACGTCTTTGCTTTTGAGACTTGGGAGGAATGCTTTTGTTTAGATGGAGCTTGTGCATAATGACACTCGGGCTGATCCCTACCATGTCCTCGTGCGACCATGCGAATACATCTAAATTAGCTCGGAGAAACATAATCAACTCCGTCTTCCTCTTGTTACAGAGGTTTTTCCCGAGCTTGACCATCCGTGATGGATTTTGTGGATCAAGGTTCACCTCCTCGAGCTCCTCTATAGCCTGGAGCTCAGACCTGTCTTCGCCTATTCGGGGGTCAATGTCCTCACTAAGGGCGACACTTTCCCCTTTGGCGTTTTGAGGTTTTTCAATCTCAGGAGCCGCCAAGGGTTCCTGGGATTCCTCTTCACTCAGAATGGCCATAGCTAGCTGCCCGGTTTTAGATTTTCCCTTCATGGAAATGCTGTAGCATTCCCTGGCAGCGAGCTGATCGCCCTTGATGGTGCAGATTCCTATTGAAGTAAGGAATTTCATGGCGAGGTGTCGAATGGAAGTGATAGCCTTGAAAGCTATAAGCGTAGGTCGGCCCAAAATGGCGTTGTAGGCAGCGGAGCAGTCAATGACCACGAACTCGAGCAGTTTAGAGACTGTCCGAGACTCTTCTCCTAGGGTGATCACCAGCTCGATCGTCCCTATCGCTGCCGATCCTTCTCCCGATAAACCATACAGCATCATGGAGGTTGCCTTTAGATCAGCGACAGTCAGACCCATCTTCTCTAAGGTGGATTGGAATAATAGGTTCACCGAACTCCCGTTGTCTATCAGCACCCTTCTTACTTTCCGGTTGGCAAGCTGGACTGCTACAACCAAGGGATCATTGTGAGGGAACTGGACATGGCCTGCGTCTTCCTCCGTAAAAGTGATCGGTTGCTTCTCTAATCGTTGCTGTTTTGACTGACGCTGCTCCAGGACGAACTCCACTCCGTTGTGAGCTTTTAGTTCATTCACGTATCTCTTCTGGGCGCCTCTGCTCGTGCCAGCCATATGCGGACCTCCAGAGATGGTGGATATCTCTCCTCCGACCACGGGAGGAGGGACGTCCTGATCTATCCGAGACCCGGGCTGACTGGCTGGGGCTTCCGGAGCAGGTCATCTCGCTGGAACCCTGTTCCGTGAGTATTGAGCCAAGGGGCCGGCTCGGATGAGAGTCTCTATCTCATCTTTGAGATGCCTGCAATCGTCGGTATTGTGTCCGACGTCGTTATGAAAACGGCAGAATTTGGAAGTGTCTCTCTTTCCCTTATGGTGTTTCAATGGTTCCGGCCTCTTCCAGGGGACCCGAGTAGAGTTGGCCAGGAAAATACTTTCCCTTGACTGGGTGAGTTCGGTATATGTCGCGAACACGGGCTTGAACTTGTCTACAGACTTATTCTTCTTCTGGCCGTGCTGATTATTTTCGCCATTCCCCTTTCTTTTACCTCCACCGGGTTGGTTGTTCTGTGTGACGTCTGGGGTCGCTACCACGACCTCCGTCCCCACTCCAGCGGGCTGCTCGGGAACCTGGCTGGTTCCCGCGGCTGAGGCTTTAGCTTCTTCCAAGTTTATCCATTCTTGGGCCCTATTAAGGAATTCGTTGACCGAACTGACTCCCTTCTTTTGTATATCCTTCCAGAGATCTCCTCCGACAAGGATTCTGGTTCTCATAGCCATGAGCTTGGAGCTTTCATCCGCGTCCCTAGATCGGGCAACGAAGTTCGCGAATCTGCTCAGGTAGGCCTTCAGCGTCTCACTGGGCTGCTGTCTCACATTGGCCAGGGAGTCGGCCTGAACACGGGCGGCCTGGGAGGCGCGGAATGCCCTCTTGAAGTCAGCTGAGAAGGTCTTCCAGGAGCTGATTGACTGTCTTTTACTTTGTTTGAACCACTGTCTGGCAGGTCCGGTCAGTGTGGAGGGGAAGATCAAGCATCTCAGCTCCGGGCCAATGTTATGGGCCATCATTAGGGTGTTGAACATCCCTAAATGGTCCGACGGATCTCCGTCCCCGTTGAACTTTGATAAGTGAGGCATACGGAAACCAGATGGGTATGCCGTCACTGCTATGTTGGGGGCGAAGAGTTCCATCTCATCTCCCGAATCATATTCGTCTTTTTCCTTTTCTGACAGGAGCTTCCTCATCAGTTCCTCCATCTGAGTTAGGCGCTCGAGGGTTTGGTCCTGAGATCCTTAGTTATTCCGGGGCTGTTCAACAGCTCCGGATCCATTGTACATATTAGGTGGGTTATTGCCCCTCCTATCTTGAGATAGGTTGTTTGGGACATTCCCTCCATTACGTACTTCGGATCGCCCCCCCCCCCCCCCCCGAGCGAGCCTGACTACCATCTCTAGCTCGATCCTCTCTGTGAGAGTTGAGGTGATCTCGAAGGTCGCCTCCCTGGGTGGTCTGGTGGCTTTGTGCCGAACTTAGTCGCTGACGTAGGTCTCCTCCAGAGAGATCACTCCAGCGACTGCTGGTCCAATGACTCCTGCTAGATAGGCTCGGAGTCTGCCTTTGGTGGTGAGGACCTGAGCTTTCTTCCGGCGCCCTGCTACGCCGGGAAGGTCCCGCTGATGGTGGGTTTCTCCTACTACTCCCGTAAGCTGGGATGTCTCGGACGGGTCGAGGAGGAGACGGATATCTGATCGGAGATGGAGGATGCCTGACTGGAGAAGCGATCCTGGTTCCGTCTGGACGGATCAAATTTGGTGGGGGCCTTTCGGCCCTGCCAACTTGCTGGTCCCACGCCGGGCGATCTGGACGAGGCGCAGGACAGTCTTCGGGGACGGGCTGACGTCGTGGGCCCTCCCCGGATCTCCTCCAGGAATTTCCTCGAGCTCTCCTGGGCGTCCTCGAGGATGGTTGAGAGCTAGGAGTCGACGTCCTAACCGAACGGCTGTATTGCTGTTGTCCGGTCCCAGGCACTTCCCCGAGGTTTGCGTCTCGGTGGTGCGATGAAGGGGTGGAGTTGGCTGCTGGAAGTCTATCCGAACGGCTATGCCTGGACCGATTACCCCGACGAGACTTAGGAGCCTCACCTTGCCTCTCTCCAACGTTAACGTTGGTTGTGAGAGGGGGTAATCGGGCCAGGATATCCTGGATTTGCCGACTAGCAGTTGCTAAATGGCTCCTCAGCTGAGCGTTCTCCATCTCCACCGCAGTATAATAACACGGGTTCGAATTAGGTGGCCGGGGCGCCGAACTACCAGTATCGTCTTGTCCCGCCGGCTGCTTTCCTGGCCGCTGCTGGACTTCGGGAATTTGTTCATCAGGGATGGCGGTATGATGAGCCTCCTGCCCATCATGTTGTTCTGTCTCATTGCCATGCCTGGATCGAGTAGTCACCATAGTTGGATGTTTGTAGCAGCACTAATCGAACTTGCTCTCAATGAAAGCACCAAACTGTTGACGCGGTTCTTCGGCAACAGGTAATTAAGAGAAAAAGAGGAAGGGATTAGTGCTCAATGTAGAACCGTAACAGATATAAGATCTTAGTGAATGAAATAGGTGACACCAGACACGTTTTTGAGTGGTTCAAAGGTTAAAATCCTTCTACTCCACTAGTCAATATTATTGATATATTCTGGGTATTTGGTTACAAAGTATATCTCTCCAGAGACTGTTTGTTCCAACCCTTATCAACTCCCAGGGTCTCCATATTTATAGGAGAAGGCACCTGGAAGTTGGTAAGGAGGTCATCCCGTGACCTTCTTATTTGTCATATCAACTCTGTGACATTCATGATTAATTCCTAAACCTGACACATAAGTATGGTCAAATCGATAGATAAGGAGATAATGGGCCGCACGGCCCAACCCAGCCGTGGGTGTCTGAACACGCACGTTCCTACAGCGTGTCCGAGAAGTCAGGGAGATATCGGACACGTGATGTCAGATATATGCACGTTTATCTTGCGTGTGTTGACTTTACAAAGGGTCATGGCCTCCATATCCAGCTCGTACCACGAGCTGTGCACCTGACCCGACCTTCGGCCTTTCGATTCCTTGCTCCAGTCTTGGGAGTCTTGGCGAGTCCTTGAGGATTCCTCGAGCTAAGGGGGTACGACCTCAAGACAGGATCTCCGACCTAGGGGATGTTTATGGACTAACCATGATTAGTCCGAAGCTCGGCCTGCTAATCAGCCCGTGGGAAAATCAGGGCGTACAGATGTTTATGAATTAATGTATGTTATTGCCATTGTTATTGTTGTTGGATTTCATGTGTAGATTTAATGGAATAGAAAAAATGGGTTTTATAAGATTTCATGTGAATATGTTAGTAATATTCATAGATTATGTATATAATAAGAGTATGATGAGATTTTGGACATGTATGATTTTATGTGAAATTTTTGGGATAAAAGATGAATTTCATGAGAAATTAAGCTTGCTGATTTTTGTAAATAATTGGGTAAAAGTTTGATAAAAAAAATGATTTGCATGCATAAGTAATGTCCTTGATGTTATGTTAATTTTATGAAATTAAAAAGGGTATTTTAAATCCCATTAAAATGATATTTTACTCAAATAAATACCTACAGAATTTTTATTGAATTTTTAGAAAAATATGAGGTTTTAAATTGAATATAATGATTTTTAAAGATAAAATGGTTGCTGGAATTTTCGTAAGAAAATGTGAAGTGTGTTTCACTAAAATAAATTTGATGAGTTTTTGAAACAAAATTATTATCCTAAGTTATGGTAATATTAAAAATGGTATTTTAATATGGTATGAATGCATATTTTGATAAGTTATGATTTTCCTTCATTTTGATTGAGAAAAATATTTAGATTCTATTTATTTTGTGATTTTTAAAGAATTTAAATAGTGGCTGAAAGTTTGGTTTAAAAAGTTTAAAAATGATTATTTAATTATTACATATGGATTTATGTTACATAAAACTAAGTCTTAAATAATTTAAATAAAAATATATTTTTCCCACACTTAAAAATATATTTTTCTCACATCATTTATGTAACACAATTAACCAATGTTAAAATTTGCTTTTCTAAAGAAACATATTAAAATAGGTATTTTAATTAATTCCAAGTTTTTGGTTAATTCTTTGTAATTTGAGATTAATGAATGAAATTGTCACATATTTTATTTTTTTAAGCTAAATCAAATTATTTTATAAAATAAAATAATGTTTTGAGGAATTTAATCAACTTAGAAATTTCAAGAAAAAATAAAGCATGTTATATGTCTATTAATTTTAAAACAATAAAAGTAAGAAATGTAGAATTATCGTTTTTAAAACGTCTCTATTACGCAATGTTCTCACGTATGCATGTTACATGCAAATCCACTTTTACGTCCAAAATTATGTTGATTATTCAACTATGTGGTTTTTATAAAAAAGATCATGCATGTAAAACAGGTAAAATGAGCATTATTCTTTTATAGCTTTATGTGTAGTTAAGAATAATTGCGTGTTATGTGTAACTGTTATTATGTGTGCATGGCCCATGCACACATGAGTTGTATGGAAGGGAAAATAGTAATTTTATGAACCTAAGAAATGTTGTTTTGATTATGATATAGGCTCGTTGAAAGATTGTGAAAATTTCTTAGCTTGGACCTGAGGTAAGGAAGTTAGATAGATTCTTTGATTTTATGATATGAATGGTAAGACTGTTGTATGAATGAATTGTTATGAATTATGAATGCCATAATGTGATGATATGTTGAATATGATATGTGTACGGATGTTAGATACATCAAACAAGTTACGATGTTAGATACATTAAACAAGTTACGATGTTAGATACATCGAACGGGTTACTATAGCTAAAGACGTAACTCCTAGGGCGGACGCGCCGAGGTTATTCAAGGACCAGAGACTCTTGTTTACCTCATAGGGTGACATGGACAACTAGCGAGCCATGCTCATCATGTATGTTGTATGATTGTGATATGATGATATGTTACGATTACGTTATGATATGCAATGATGATATGTTACGATTATGTTATGATATGCCATGATGTTTTAGATGAACGTTAGTGTTTGTATTGTTCTATTCTTACTTGCTTATTGTTTGTACTTCCTTACTGGGCTTTTAGCTCACCTCCCTTACTTTCCTTCCAGGTAGTAAATAGGATCTCTTATGGCACGCGTGGTGACGTGAGGAGTTCTATCATCGTGGGGTGTATGGCGTGGGGTAATCCTATGGACGGAAAAACGATCATCGTAGAACACCATTTAAATTATGTTTTGTTTTTAAGAGACTTTCCTAAATTATCAGTGGGACTCAGTTATTTAATTTTTGTTTCTTTGAACTTTGCATAAAAATCTATGTTTTCTTTTAAAACTTATGGCGCCAACTTGCATGGTTTTAAGCAAGTCCCCACTGAGAGTTTGATAATGAGTGGTATTCTTTTATAAACTATGTTATGCGAATGTTTTGTAAGTATTATTCTAGGGCGTTCTTTACATTTGGGAACCCTTTGTTATCATTTTCATTGATGAATCCCATATTTTGGTTATGACCAGGTAACCGTGAGGGAGTTAAAAGATTGATCGTTCTCAGGGGTCGTTCTTATATTAATTTTCACTCGAACCAGAGGTAAGAAAACTGCACCCTGTGTATATGTGACATGCATGATTATTATTGAGGCATGTTGATTAATAAATGTGGAAGTGGATTGCCTATTAAATGCTAGCAAATGTTGAATACTTGTATATGTATTGATTAGTCAGGGACACTGACCTAAAGAGTCAGAAATGGCATAGCGTCATGAACGCCGAGCCAAATGAAGATTAGATCTAATCGATATCAGCAAAGAATGACTCATATGGGGTATTAATGCTGGACCGACCCTAAGGTCGATGAACTTATAAGCGCTTGTCTGGTCTAAGACCAGTTACTCAGAGCCAGGGCACATGGCCCCGGTGACTGTTTGTCACATGGCTAGGGAACGCTGTTCCAGGGTTATGACTCTAAGGTCATGAGGAAGGTTATGCTGGTGACTATTCACCATACACTTGTCCTGTTCAAACTTATGAAAGGCTCACTTATCTGTTAAGCCCTGGTGACCCTATCGTCACATGGCTGGAGGGTGCTGTCCCTGTATTAGTGACTCTTACGATAGTCACCTACTTGTTGGGACTGATAGTCCTGGATGATTATTATGATCATTGTTGATATTATATCATGCTTTATTGTGTTTTCTTACTGGGCCTTGGCTCATGGGTGCTATGTGGTGCAGGTAAAGGGAAAGAAAAGCTCACCCAGCCTTGAGTGGAGAGCTTAGGTGGTGATGTGTACATATGCGGCCGCTTGACCACCACAGCCAAGGCGTTCTCAAAGGAATTAGGGGGTTTACCCTATTTTTGCCGCTTAGGTCGGTGAGATTGTAAATTTGAAACTGTAATGACCGTTTTGTACTGAGAACAACTTGTAAATGTTTTGATTAGCTCTGCAGAGCAGTTTGTAATGAAAGTATCCATTTCCTTTTTATTAGTTTTCTACCTTAACCTGATAATTACACTTAGAGCACGTTTTTGACCAAAGGACTCGGGTAGCGGGTCAAATTTCCAGTCCACCGTTCACCGTAACTGTTCTGGGGTAACCAGGGCGTTACAGTCTTAGCTGGATTAGCTAAGGGTTCTGCAGTTTCAGTCTTGGGTTTATTGTGATATAAGGATCGGATTTGGGGATCCGATGGACATTGGGATTAATTGGAAGATTTGGATGAATCTCATGTTACTCTTTTATTCTCTTCATTCAGGCATCATGACAGTGTATTAGAGTTTGAAAGCCTTATAATGGTGGCCTGAGATGGAGAGGGGCATAATGGAATGGGTGATAAAGTTCTTAACATGTTAGCTGGTCAAGATAGGGTATCGAAAATCAGTGGGGCCATTGTAGCCTTTGAGTATTTTATAATGGAAATAAGAAAGCATCGCGATGGGTTTCGCGGTGGGATTGCCCAAGTTAGTTGGTCAGCGTGATTTGGATTGCGTCATTATGGACCAATATTTAAAGTGAGCCACTTCTATCAGTAAGGACAAGTAATTCAGCTGATCAGTATTCAGATCTCTTTGTGAGAAAGATAGTACGCCTTCATGGAATTCAAGGTCTATCTTATCAGATGAAGTCCCTATTGTTACTTCCAGGGCATGGAAGGGTTAAGGAAGGCGATGAGTGTATAGATGGAATTCAGTACAATTCATTGTCCTCAGACTGATGATAATTAGAGAGAGAGTTGTCCAATATTGGAAAGGTACCTTATAAGATAAGGTATGGTAGAGCATGCTTGTCACCCATTCATTGGAATGAGATGGGTAAGATGTTATATCTAGATCCTGAGGTGGTTCAGGGGATCATTGAGATTATTAGAGGTTAGAGCTTGGATGCTCACTTCTTAGAGTAAATGGTAAAGTTTTACTGAATTGAAAAGCAGGAACATGGAATTCCTAGCAGAAGATTGTATCTTCCTTAAAAGTATCACCATGGAAAGGGGTGAGGAGATAGGGGCAAGTTGAGCCCTAGACTGGTATAACAGTTTCAATCCTAGATAGAATTGGTCAGGTTGACTTTGGATCAACCTTATCTTTGGCACCGTTAGTTGTATACAGTGTAGTATGTATTTCCATGCTGAGGACATGGGTTAAAGGGAACTCATGAGTTGAGTTATGAGAATATGGAGATTGAGGCTAAGTTACCCTATAACGAATAGCCAGTCCAGATATGAGACAGAAAGAATAAGGTTCTGAGGAACAAAGTGTACCTTGGGTTAAGGTATGTGTACAGAGACAGTGAGGTCGAGGGAACGATCTGGGAAACTGGAATCAGTTGTGCAGAATTCTATTCCGAGCAAGTTAGATAAATTTCGAGGACGAAATTTCTGTAAGGAGGGGATAATTGTAATACCCCAAATTTCCTAATAAGGTTTAGGACCTTGATTAGGAGGCCGGGAGGGCCATAATTGATTTATTATGCTATTTAATGTTAATATGCATGTTTATGTGAATTATATTATTATATGATGATAAATGCATGCATATGGGTTCACATTTTGTTATAAGGGCATTTTGGTAATTTGGCCCGTTGAGGGCGTGATTGTGTATTTTCATGCATGTGGGTGAATTATAGATAATACCACATTATATGTGGATTGGTTCGAGCCATTCGGCATGAGACGATCATGGAATGCAAGTTATCGGTCTAGTCATAACAGGGCTAGTTTTGGGGCTCGGGGTGAGTCTCGGGGTAATTTGGTGATTAGAACGTTGTCGGGAATTAAAGGGTAACGGGATATGAATTATTTGTTTTTTAGAATAATGGGAATTGGAGGTTGTTAATTATAATTAACGAAATAGGCGGGAAATGACGGTTTTACCCTTGGAAGTCTTTAGAGGGATTTAATTGACCTGGGGGTATTATGGTCATTTGACCAAGGGATTATATCACACTAGAAAGCTGTGGAATTGTAAAAACAGAGCATCCTCATCTCTCTCTCCCGTACACCATTTCCATTTCTCCTCCTTCTTCCTTTCAATTTATGAACACCACTTTGAGTATCCAAGTTATGAGAGCAAGGCTTGAGGGCTTAGGACCTTGGTTCAACCATTGAAGGGGATCTAAATCAAGCTTGAGGTAAGGAATTCAGCCATGAAAATCTTTGTTTTATACCCTATTTTTCTATTAGTTTCAGTTGAGGATTTTGAGGTGTAAAGTTGTGAGAATTCATGGAAGTTTTGAGTTTGGTTGCTTAGGTTTTGATGAGGGTGTGATATGTATGAAGTTTAGAGGTTGAGTGGCATGTTTGGGTGATGTTTAGGGCTGGTTTGAAGGGTTGTTTTTCAGGAGAAGTCGTAAGGAAGGAAACCAGAAAGATTCTGGTCTGTGATTGGCGCAGCAATGCTAGGCAGGGTAGAGAGCTAGGCCTCTCTGACTTGAAATAACGCCTCAGCGCCATTTAATAGGGTTGCAGCGCTGGTCCATTTTCCAGCAAGCCTATTTCAGGGCTCGGGATGACTTTTAAGGCTCGGAGATGGGTTCCTTTACCTCGTTTGGGTAGATTAAGATTCCCGAGAGTGCGGGATTAATCCCGGAAGCGTGATTTTAGATTATAAACCATTTTATGATTTACTTTATTAATGAATTCCAATTGGTTATGACTAGGTGACCACTAAGGGACTAAAAGGTCGATCATTCTCAAGGGTTGTTCCTATATTATTTCTCGCTCGAACCCGAGGTAAGAAAACTGCACCCCATATGTGACATGCATGGTTATTCTTGATGCATGTTGGATGTTTAAATGTGAACATTGATAGCATATTGAATGCTTAGCAATCTTGCTCACTTGTATATGGTTATTATTGAGGCATGTTGGATGTTTAAGTGTGATGCATGTGATGCACGATAAACATATGATTAGGGCATGCCATGAATATTGAATGTGAGACTATTCAGAGCTTGAGTCTCTGTGTTTATGCGTGATTCCAATTATGCTAGCAATTGTTAAGTAAGCATGTTGAATGCCCAGTATTTGGATATTTGACATACGATATATGTTTGGTAGCATTGCTTACTTGTGCATGGCCTTGATCATTCAGATTTGGCATTGGTCGTGTGTTACCGACCTAGGAGACAGAAACGGCATAAGCGTCATGAACACAGAGTCGATAAAAGATTAGATTACATCGACATCTGCATTAGATGACTCAACAAGAGCATTAATGCCGGACCGACCTCAAGTTCGATGAAAACTAAAAGTGCTTGTGTGACTTACCCATCAGTCACTCATCTGTTTAAGCTAGTGACTACCCATCAGTCACTCATCTGTTTAGAGCCATTGCAGGAAAGCCCAGGTAACGGTTTCGTTACACGGCTATGGGCACCGAGCCCCATAGTGACCTACTTGTCAGTCACTCATTATGGTTTAACAGAACCTCAAAGTGATATTCACTCATCTGTTCAGGGATATAAGCTATGTATGATCATTCTGATCATCATTTGCATGGCTTTGGGTACTGAGCCCCATGGCGACTTGCTTGTCAGTCACTCAGTATGTTAAATCACTCATCTGATTAGGATTGACTTGATAGTCATCAAATCAGGAGGGCAGGATTTCTTATCCTAGATTCCCCAGCATTATTTGAATTCATTTGCATGCTTGAATAGAGCTATGTTTGCTAGGCTTGCCATATATGATTTGATATCATGATATGACTGTTTATGAGCATATTGAGTTTTCTTGCTGGGCTTCGGCTCACGGGTGCTATGTGGTGCATGTAAAGGCAAAAGAAAGCTGCACCATCCTTGAGTTGGAGAGCTTAGGTGACGATGTGTACATATGCAGCTGCTCGACCGCCACGGGCGAGGTTTGAAGGAGAGGAATTAGGGTTAAACCCTGTTTTGCCGCTTAGATCAGCTGGCTATAAATATTTTGTTGTAATAAACTTTTAAATTATATTTTTGGGATCCCAATGTATACGGTAAATGTTCTAATGAAACGTTATATCTTAACCAAAATTTTTAATCCCTAAACCGCTAATCATACTTAGTTACATGATTTTGGCCAAATGACTCGATTAGCGAGTTTAGCACTATTTATAAGGCACACCGTAACGGTCCCTGGTGCTAGGGAGTTACACCGAGCCTAGCCCCGAGTTGTTGTCTACGCCAGCCAGCCCGTGTGTGCCTGTCCTCCGCAGCCCTGCGCGCCTGTCTGCTGCCAGCCTGCGCCCCTGTGCGCATCACTGCCAGGCCCACGCCCAGTCAGACAAGTGTGCGCCCAACCCACCCAGCCATACACACCGCCGGACCACCCTCCAGCTGACACACCCTTGGTACACACCGTGTGTTGTTACCATAATTATTTTAATTATTCATTTAATTAAAAATCATAAATTGAATTAAAATGATTTTAATTTGGAAATTTCTTTTATTGAATTAATATTGATTATTTTCCTTAATTAAAAAGTTTTAATTGTTATCTTCCATAATTAAAATTGTTTTAATTAAAAATATCCAAAATTAAAATTATCTTGAATTTTAATTTATTAAAATTAAATTGTTTAATTTTATTTTTGAATTAAATTACCAAAATTCAAATTGGACCTTAGAAACTTTTGGGTGTTAAAACCCAAAGTTTAATTATTTTAAAAGTTTGTTTAAAATAATTAAAAAGTTGTATAATTCAAAATGGATATGGAAAAAAGGGTGGCATTGACTCAATAAGACTACATCTCAAGGTTCAAGATCAAAGTGCTCTTAATAAGGCCTTAGTTATTCTAGGTTACATTTCATGTATTTTTTGCAAGTGTTGTAATTTTTCTATAAATACCCAAAATTTACCATACCCGCTTTTATTTTCTTATTATAAATGTTTGAATGTGATTAAAATGTTTATTATTTTGTCATGCATTATAACATGTCATTCATATACCCACACAATATGCAATTAGCATGCATTACATTCGTGTAGAAACATGCTATTAGGAACGTCCTATATTTTGTTATATGCTTATATATGATAAATCATATAATAATAAATTTAGTCTTAATTAGTTAAGATGGTAAATCAAAATTAAAGTTGTTTAATTTGTTGTTTTAATGAAAAATGTTTTATTAAAATAAAAATGATATTCTCTTAGGCAGAGACTGAAGGACCACTCTGGGAGGCAAAAATGTGGTGATCAACTAGTTCTATCATTCTTTTTCTTTTTCTTCTTTTACTTTCTCTCGTAATGATGTTTATATTTAGTTTGATGGATTTGATTATGTTTAGCATGAACTAAATTTCTTATTTAGGGTGTTAATGGACTCTCTTGAAATATTATGATTATCTAATGCAGTTTTTATGAATCTCCCATCAATATTGTGAATTGTTTGACTTGTATTTAATTGATCACCATTTACATGATTTATATGATTTTAACTTGAGATCTGGAAAGTGAATGATAAATATGCTATAGTCAAATAATCATAGATTTATATTGGATGAGAGTACCCCATATGTTTTGTGTAGCTTAGGGATTACATGTTTAATGCCTACAATATGTTAGTTTACCACAGAGATGTAAGAGATTGCTTATTGTAGAGAATTATAACTCCTAGTAAGAATATAATTTAAAATTGTAATCCGCTAACACAATAGAGATATGTACTCTCAAATTCACATTAGAGAGGCATAGGTGGATAGTTGATGAAATTAATAACCATAATTCTTATTCCATTGAATTAATGTATTTATTGTTGAGTTCTCTATTGTTCTGATTAATTCTTTGTTTCTTTTAGTTTAGTAAATTCTCTGTTCATTATTCATCAAATCAATTAGAAATAAAGATTGATTCTTGGTAATTAGTAGCAGTCCTCGTGGGAACGATACTCTACTTACTATTTTATTACTTGTTACGATTGCATATACTTGCGTAGTTCAAAATTCTCACAACAACTTATCTTATCGAGCTCTCATTGAACATATCGAGCAAGTTTGACAAACCCAGATTCTCAAATCCCCATACCCAGACCACAAATTCTCAGATCATCCACAAAAAATCAATGAAACACATGCATTAATGCTAAAAAAAAATTTGGATCTGAGTTTTTACCTTTCCTCCACCGTCTATGGGTTTTAAGAGGAATGTGTGTGCTTCGTAAGCTGGAATGGTCACGATCGTGGGTGTGCTTTGTCGTCGAGGAGTTTCTTCCAAACGGTGATGGGTCACGGTGGACTGGGGTTGCGCCAGAGAACGATTTCGCCGAGAGAAAGAGAGAGTCGGGGTGAGGGTTTGGGGATTTTTGGTGATCTTCTTTGGGTCAGAGAGAGAGAGAGAGAGAGAGGAAGCCGCAATGAGAGAGAGTGAGGGAATTTTGGGGATTTTTTTATTTGGGGGGGGGGGGTGATAGGGGTATTTTCGTTAAGTGGGAATCATTAGCACTAAATTGAAAAGTGAATAGTGCATGACATTTTTTTAAGAATAAATAGCATTTTTGCCCCCTGAACTTTTGACACTACCAGGTTGTGCCTCCTAAAATATATGGTCTGTTAAAATTTCCCCCTAAGCTATTGATACTATCAGATTGTGCTCCATGTTACAATTTACATAAAATAATTAGTATTTTTGGCCCTCAAACTTTGACAACTACCAAATTGTGTCCCCTTCAATTATAAAAATCCATTTTTCTATTAGTTCTTAGAAAATTAAAGAAAAATTATTTTAAAAAACTCAATAAAAGACCAAAATTATTTCAAATTCCTTTTAAATACGTTTAAGTTTAAAAATATATATTTTTTAAAATAAATTGTTACAGATAAAAAAAAACATCTTCCCTTCTTCTTCTTCTTCTTAATTCAGAAAAAATACAGAGAAAATAAGAATAATGTTTGATTATAATGCTCAGCTCACAGAATAAAGAGCTGGATCGTTTTCATTTATAGGCAAAACAAAGAAAATAGTACAGAGAAAAAGGAGCCGTTAAGGCTCTAATACAGCTGTCAAAGGACAGATATCGTAATGGGAAATTGTGAGGAATATCCTAACAATAATATTCCTAATCACTGTAACTAACTTCGTTTGGGACCACAGGCAAAGAATTCCACAATTTGTTACAATGCACCAACACAGATGATTCATGCGAAGCAGATGATAAAATGTTATTTCTAAACATCCCCTCTCAAACAAAGGGGTGATCTTCTCAGCCCGAGTTTGTTAATGAGAAATTCAAATCTGGAGTGTGATAATCCTTTGGTCAGACAGTCGGCAACTTGATCGTGTGATGGTATGCATCTAACTTCAAGCATCTTTTGCAGTACCTTATCTCTCACATAGTGAATGTCTATCTCGATGTGCTTAGTTCGAGCACGGCACACTGGATTGGAAGCGAGGGCACTAGCACTAATGTTATCACACCACGTAATAGATGGAGATGGCAAGGGAAAATCCAAGCTATTTCTGCAGTAACTTGAGCCAACGCTCGATACTCTGATTCTGTGCTCGATCTTGACACCACTGCCTGCTTCTTTGAGGACCAAGACACCAGTGTTTCACCCAAATAAACACAATATCCAGCCACAGAACGTCTGTCATCCGGGAAGCATGCCCAATCGGCATCAGAGAAGCCAGTAATGCTTAGTTTATCATAGCAGCTGATGTGCAATCCAAGATTCAGTGTGCCTTTGAGATATCTCAATATTCGTTTTGCTCCATTCCAGTGGACTGTTGTTGGGGCTTGAATAAATTGGCTTAGCTTATTTACGGCATAAGCTATATCAGGTCTTGTATGGCAGAGATATTGTAAAGCCCCTATGATGCTTCTGTAAGCAATTGGATTTTGCATCAATACTCCTTCATGAAGGGACATTGGTTTCCCAGCAGCAACAGGAGTAGCACATGGTTTCACGTTTTCCATATTGGTTCTCTTCAGGAGATCTTCTATATATCTGGTCTGTGTCAAGTATAATCCTGTGATGTCTCGGTGTACCTCTATGCCAAGGAAGAAGTGCAGCGGTCCGAGGTCCTTCAGAGTGAAGGCTTTATTTAGTTCATCAATGAAACTCCCAAGCTTTTTGTTATTTTTTCCTGTTACAATGATATCATCGACATAAATTAGCACCAATATTATGTCTTTGGCAGTTTTGTAATAAAATAAAGAGGTGTCTGCTCTTGAGTGTTGAAACTGCCATTGCAACAATGTATTTTTAAGCCGATCAAACCAGGCACGAGGGGCCTGTTTTAAGCCGTATAAATAATTGTTGAGTTTGCATACGAAGTTCTCTTTGCCTCTTTCTTCAAATCCTTCGGGTTGTGCCATGTAAACATCTTCTTCTAACACTCCATTTAAAAATGCATTATTAATGTCTAGCTGCCTTATTTCCCAGCCTCTAGAGACATCGAGTGTGAGCACAACTCTCACAGTGGATGGCTTAATTACTGGGCTGAAAGTTTCACTGAAATCCACTCCTGGCCTTTGATGAAAACCTTTAGCAACGAGTCTTGCTTTAAACCTCTGAAAGGTGCCGTTAGGATTGAATTTCATTCTGAAAACCCACTTGTTTCCCACCAAGTTATGGGTCTGTGAAGGTGGAACAAGTGTCCATGTGTTGTTAGACTTTAGAGCAACATATTCAGCATTCATGGCTTATCTCCAACCATCATGCTGCAATGCTTCAGCTACTGTCTGAGGCTCATTGAATGAAGCTTCGAATTTTGAGTGGCTGAGGAATGTTTGGGGTTTAAAAATTCCAGCTTTGGCCCTGGTAACCATCGGGTGAATAGGCTGTAATGGAGCTGTTTGTGGTTGAGATATGGAAGTTTCTGGTTCTGTATTATTTGCAAAAGTGATGAATTCATAATCAGGTACCTGATAATTATATTCAAGAGTAGTGGTAGCAAACATTTCAGCAGTAGTATTTGTGGCATTTCCCCTCTCAAAACTGGAAACTGAACCAGAATTTAAGGATGTCGCAGGAGCAGGAGTTGTGCAAGGAGAGGTTGCTGCAGTGACAGGAGTGGTTGGCATTGTATCAGCTGAAGATGAAGGGAAAATAGGAACAGGAAGTGAAGACCACGTAGAACTATGAACAACAACTGGTGTGACAGGTTGATAATTATTTAGAAAACCTTGTTTGAATGGGAAATCAAGCTCATTAAAAACAACATTGCGAGAGATGTACACTTTCTCGGATGGAGTTAAGCATTTATAACCTTTACATGTTTCACTAAAACCAAGATTCACACACTTTATAGAATGGAACTGAAATTTATGAGAGTGATATGGGCGGAGGCAGGGAAAACAAGCTGAGCCAAATGTTTTAAGGAAGTCATAATCTGGTGAATGTGAGAACAACATTTCATAAGGTGATTTGTTGGATAAAACAGCAGTAGGTAACCTATTTATTAGGTACACTGTTGTGTGAAAAGCATCACACCAAAACTTGAGTGGCATATTTGCTTGAGCAAGCAATGTCAGTCCCATTTCAACTATATGCCTATGCTTTCGTTCAGCTCTACCATTTTGGGCTGATGTATGAGGACATGAGTGATGAAATTCAATGCCATGAGTGTTGACAAGATCAGAAAATGCTCTAAACTCACCACCCCATTCAGATCTAAGACATTTAATCTTCCTTTCAAATTTTGTTTCAGCAAGAGCTTTGAATTTAAGAAATGCATCAAGTGCCTCAGACTTAAATTTTAATAGATAAATCCATGTAAATATGCTAAAGTCATCTAAAAAGTGTATGTAATATCTATGGTTTACATTGGATGCCACTGGGGCTGGTCCCCACAGGTCCGTGTGAATCAAGTCCAAAACATTTTTAGCTCTATTGTGTGAGAGTTTGAATGGCAAAGCATGAGATTTCCCATATTGACATGCATCACAAAATGATTTCATTTCATTGGCAGAAATTTTTACATTGTTAGATTTTAAGACAAGACTTAAAACTTTTGAAGAAGGATGGCCAAGATGCCTATGCCATACATCTATTTTGGAATTTAAAGGACTGTCAGTACTAGAGTGTGTTACATGACTCCTACTGGCCATTGCTATACCAGAGAAAACACCTGATTTGTTGGAAGAAAAACGATGAAGAGTTGAAGAGAAAGAACACTCTGATGATGGTGAGGAAATTTTCTGGGGAGATGAGAGCTGATACAAGCCTTCCTTAAGCACTCCTTTGAGCAGAGCCTTCCTTGTTACCTTGTCCTTAAGTATACAACAATCAAGGTAAAACTCAATGAGCAAATCATTATCAGCAGCAAGTTTAGAAACACTTATGAGATTTTTAGCTATGTTAGGAACATGAAGCATTTCATTCAAACACAACAATCTTCCACAATTAGTTTGTAAATAGCCAGTGCCAATATGAGAGATAGCCAATTTATTACCATTTCCTACTGTAACAGTCTCCTTACCACCATATTCTTGTTTTTGACTCATGTTTGCAGCATCTGATGTGATGTGGTTGCTTGCCCCGCTGTCAGCAAACCAGGCGTCACTGTCCACAATTTCAGGAGTGGCTATGAATGCATTCGGATTTGCTTTAAACTGAGTCTGACTTCCACCTTGATCTGAGCCAGAAAAACTTTCATCATATCTATGATAGCAAATCGCAGCTGAATGACCAAATTTTCCACACACTTGGCATGTTGGCTTGTTTCCATTTATGCGTCCTCGACCATGAGATCGACTTCCATAGCCTCCTCGATTTCCATTGAATCTGCCACTACTTTGACCTGTGTTGAAATTATTGAAAGAGCCTCTACCTCGACCTGGAGTGTGTGGTTTTGTAACCATATTGGCCTGTGGACTTGCAGCAGGTGGGTTGAGAATTTTGTTGGTATTGGTTAAGGTTTGGAGGCGTTCAATCTTGCTGTCAAAACTTAACAGGATATCTTGAAGTTCCTGCCAGGTTGTCTTAGGCCTAGCTTCAATCTGAACCACTATAGAGATGTATTCAGCATCAAGTCCCGGTAGAACATTTGCTACCAAATGTGATTCTGGGTAAGGATCTCCTGCCAATGCCAGAATATCGGACCAGTTTTTCTTTTGCCGCAGGTACTCGGCCATGGTAGCTGATCCCTTTCTCGTGGTTTGGATTAGAGTCCTGAACTCATCCATTTTTGCTCTTGAGTATGCGCCATAAAGACTTTCGAGAGCTTGCCACAAACCAGCAGCTGTCGTAGCTCCCATTACTTCTGTTGCAATTGATTCACTCATCGAACTGTATAACCAACCCATGAGTAGTTGGTCATTAATGATCCAATGCTCAAACTCAGGATTTATTTGAATGACAGGAACCTCAGATCCATCTTCTCCAGTGGTTGTACCTGTAGAGAGAAATTCATTAAGATAGAGTTTGGTACCAGTCAAATAACCATCTAAACGATGGCCTTTAACAATGGTGGAAACCATTGTTTTCCAAAGAGTATAATTATTTCTGTCTAATTTGAGAGAAAAGGGTTGATTAAGTGTGCTGAAGTGTTGAGGATATGGGCTGGGAAGCTGAGAAGATGATGCCTCTTGTCTGCCAGCATTGTTTCCCATTACAGCAGAGCTATTTCCGTGGGAGCTTGCTGTATGAGTTGCTGCAGGGGTCTGATCACCATTGTCAGGGTTTGCCATGGGAGAACCTGGCTGTGATACCAAGACAAAATACAGAGAAAATAAGAATAATGTTTGATTATAATGCTCAGCTCACAGAATAAGGAGCTGGATCGTTTTCATTTATAGGCAAAACAAAGAAAATAGTACAGAGAAAAAGGAGCCGTTAAGGCTCTAATACAGCTGTCAAAGGACAAATATCGTAATGGGAAATTGTGAGGAATATCCTAACAATAATATTCCTAATCATTGTAACTAACTTCGTTTGGGACCACAGGCAAAGAATTCCACAGTTTGTTACAATGCACCAACACAGATGATTCATGCGAAGCAGATGATAAAATGCTATTTCTCAACATTTTTTAATAAATTTTCTAATTACTTTCTATATGATGTTCCATATGATGTTCTTTTCTAAACATCTTCCATATGAAGTTCTAAAAAATTAATATTTTGAAAGTTGAAAACTTTTGTAGATTATAAACAATCATGCTCTTTATTTCTACCTTATATCACGTTCACCTTTGTTCTTTTAGCTTACACAATAAATTATATAGTTATTGAGGTAATAAATTAATGTGTAACATTTTTTTTTTAAATTGCATATTAAATTACTGTATTATATAAATATTGCATCCATAATCCAAATATAATTTTTTTTGTCTTTCTACAAAATAGTTTATGTACTAATATTTTTATAGTGTATATTAGTTATTTTAATATATTTTTCATAATAATCAAGATTTAATAACCTACACTCAAATATTAATGATAGTGTGGAATGCATTGTTTAACTACTCTATTTTTTTGTTTGTTTAATACGACTCATCAGGTACATGTGTGGTTAAAAGAAGATAAATTATTACTGCAAAAAAAAAAGATGATAAATTATAAAGTATAATATATATATATTGACAAATTATTAAATATAATATTTAAGCTAGCATTACTTATATATATTTTATTGATTAGGTGTTAAACAATAATAAATCGTTTGAAGTGTTTATATTTAGTACTGCACTCAGTGCTCCACTGATCTATGTAATTGCTTATAATCTCCGTATACAAATTTCAGCCAAAATAAAGCCAAAGATTTTGTTAATTCGTTAGGAGGAATAAACGACATGTCGTTTAATCATATGATTTTTTTGTTTGGACGAACTGCCGGACTATATAATAAAATTCTTGTTCAAAGAGTTTGAGTAGTTTTCCTTTCTCCTTCCTCTCTGAACAGCTTCAATTCTGATCGATTATTTAATATTTATTGTGTTGGAAGCCACAATGGATTTGAAGGTGGAGTTGTCTACCGAAGGCCCTAAGAAGAAGATATCAGCTTGCGATGTTGAAGCCCTGAAGAAATGCTTAGAAGAGAACAATGGAGACTATTTCAAGTGTCAGGCACACGTAGAGGCCTTCAAATCTTCATGTACTTTGAAGAAACCCACCCAATCTCTACAATCTTCATCAAAGCTCAACGACGTTGCTTGATCTGTGATTTTTCCAGTTCGCATGTCGAGACCCATCACTGGAATGGTGATTGATTGTTCATGTTCTATTGTTCTTGATAAATTTTGAACTTTTAATCCAGTTGGGTTCTTTTTTTTTTTTTTTGGCTGCCTGAAATAGTGTTTAGATTTCTGATTTTGTTGGCTCATATATATATATGGAGTTTAAGCTGAAACTTAGAATGATAATGGATTTTAGATTTATTATATTAATTATGATATGAGAATAAAGGTTATGCTTTGACATTTTAAGTATTTGCCAATGCCATTAGAGCAATTATGATTTTGATTCAATTTCTAATATTATAATCTGCCATTGAATAGAAGGATGCTCCATTGTGATACTTTCAGTTGATTAAGTAAGATCTAAACCTTTGAGCAGTGATGTATTATTAATAGAAAGGCACTAGCTAAGAGACAAGAACTCCCAAGGTGAAAGAATTTTTATTATACTTCACACATTTATAGTGGAATAACTATCAATTCTGCTTGCTGTGAAAAAAAAACTATCTATTCTGCTTACCTGAGACAAGGGCTAATGGTTACTAGATCAGTTGCTCTAGGAAA
The DNA here is from genome assembly GCF_963169125.1 of Humulus lupulus. NCBI lineage: Eukaryota > Viridiplantae > Streptophyta > Magnoliopsida > Rosales > Cannabaceae > Humulus > Humulus lupulus. The sequence goes on from NC_084797.1 coordinate 30,603,647, forward strand.
ATGACAAGAATAAAGTTTATTGTGGAGTTTTATCCATCAACATGCATTACAACTCTTCCTACATGTACCATAGTAATCCAGGGAACCAACCATGAATACGGCGTTTTTCTTACATTCTCCCATGGCAGCCCACATAGGACAATCGTCATCTTCGTCAGTGCAGTCTTCATCACCCAACTCGGACGAGAGCTTTTCTTCAGCAATGAATTTTACCTGAAAGAATTTGATGGCAAACCACATTTCTCCCTCCAACACAGGGCATCTAGCATGGGAGCTGCTACCGTCAGTAGTTGAGTTAGGATAGATGTTGAAGAACAAAACTGCATTGCCCTTTATTGGTTTCAGGATGTCACGGCTACTACTATTCTTTGTACAATCAGACCAAATGTTGCCCTTCACCTGAGACAATGTCAAGTTTTAACATAATACTGGTGAAAAAAAGTATTTGCGTGCGATATTTGTAGTATGCTTTAAAGAGAGTTGTTCTCATCTGACCTCCGACTTTGGGAATATAATCTGACCACCATTGTTGACATCAGAGAGATACAAGACAACTGTTGCAATCAAAGGCTTACTTTGGTCTGGTAAGGAACTGTTGCCAAAATAATCCAACTTCATTCTAGAATCCTCATTCTCACAACGCAATATCTGCAAAGCCTTTCCGTTTTCTGAAGAAAAACAATAATGCACACAGAATCAGAAAGTGCACAAAATAAGCCAGCCAGTTCTTAAAAAGTAAGAAAAGAAACACCATTAGTACTGGCATTATTGGAAGATATACCTTTGGGAAGGAAGGTCCAAGCTGAAATTCTTTCCTCAATCCTGGAAACTACATCATCCTGGTATGATTTAAAGAAACCATTACAAGTGAAACCATGTCCGGGGAAAAACACAACACGGTTGAGCTGCAATCTCAGTATGTCAGCATGAACAACCTAAACACTACAATATGGATCTTAAAACCAGCTCATTCAAATTAAGCTTTATAAAACTTATGTAAATTATGTTAAATTGCCTTATAATCAGTTAAATACTTCTATATTGGACAGATCCAAAATATGGAAAAGAGAGTAAAGTTTACTTCTTTCAGTTGGGGAGTTTTTGAACTTTTTAGCAAATTTTTCTTTATGGTGTCTCCTGAAGCATCATCCTCCCTTGAAGATTTTTCTTTTGTTTTGTGTGCCTAAGCAAAAAATGTATATGTTTTAAAACTATCCAAGATTTAAGGATAGATATACAATATATTGAAAGCAAAACAGGAAGGGATTTACCAAAGAAATTAGGTGGTCACACTCTTCATCTGAAAGGAAGCCTTCATACAAGAAGACCCTATTCCAAGAAGAAGAAAAATATTCAGAATTATCAAACAAGATGCATTATATATATGCATAGATTCAGAGCAATCATTCTTCAGAAAGACTAATCTGAAAATGACTGACCCTTTTTGTATATAAAACTTAAAAAGACATTAATGATTAATCTTTAAACAGTGTCATCTTCCATTTAAGTAAAAAAACCCATCAAAGCTCATGGTTGTACCTGACCTTGGTCGCCAAGAGAGTTGGACCACCCTTGATGGGTCAATCCTGTCGGAATGAACAGAGCTGCGAAATTGTATGACCATTTCCTGCTTAAAATCGTCATCCCTTAATTCCTTTCTGCTACTGTAAAAACACGGACACAGATCAAAATAGGGATTATCAATAATAACAATAATTAAAAAGAAAAAGTGTTTAGCAAATAATATAGAAACAAAGAATCATTGTCAAAGGCATAAGGCATTAGACTTGGATTGTTTATCTATATACATTTTATACTACTTTTCTCTGGTTGAACCCAACAAAGGGTGTCACAAAGATTCGTACCCCAGACCTCATTGCAGCAAAAAACTCTGTCTAATACTCTGGCCTCATGGGTACATTAAACTTAAATTGCTCAATAGTTATACTCACTAACATGGGAATGGGATGAGATCCTTTTGGTTTTTACTTGGAACAGAACACAAAGGTGAAAAAGTTGCTGGCAGTAGAATAAACGACACTATCTACAGAACTCTAAACAGTAAAGATAAAACAAATGAGTAATGTCGAAACATTTATGAAAAAATTCAAGGCATTGTAATTAAGACTCAGATCAAGAACAATATGAAAAGATTCAAGGATACATAAGAAGAAAGCTGAAACAAAGAACAAATGATAAAAGGTGGAATGAGAGAAATAAATAAGAAATGGGTTTCTTACATTTGGGAAGAAGAGCAGAGAAAAGAAGAAGAAAACGTTAGAAGGAGCAAGATTGAGAGAAGAGAAGCCATTGTTTTCGTTGTTGATTACAGTTACAGAGAAGTGAGAGGAGAAATACAGAAAACGAGGCTTAAAAAAAGAAGAAGAAAAAACTGATTTAAAGGTTAGATACAAGTTAGGAAGGAGGTCCTCTGAACAAATAAGAGAATGCTTTTCTTCGTGATTTTTTTTTTTTGTTATCATAATTTTTAGTTGAAAAAAAAATTATTTGTTATTGCACTATCAGAATTTTTTTTACCTGTTAAAATGTTCTCATTCACCACTTCTTTTGCTACTTTTTTTTTATTGAATTTATTGATAAAATTGTAATTATAAACTTTAGAACTTGTTTTTATCATCGAAATTTTTTCTCAAGCAATTAGGTTATTAAATTTTAAGAAATAATTAATAATAATGCTAAATGATTAATTTTATAGTATGCATATTTTTTCTCTTATTAATAAGAAATTCAAAGATTATATGATAATTTCACACCAAATTTTAAACAAATATGTCAGTTGCCACTGTTTAACATAGATTTTATTTTTATTTTCAGTACATTACTTTCTGCGAAGTCCGAACCAAACATACCAATAGTACTTAATGAGAATTTATTTATACTTTTTGGTAATTCATTCTAAAGTTTTATTGTCTAATTTTCGAGTGACATAACTCTCTCATTCTCACAATATTTATGCTTAAAATGTCCTTAAGTTAGACAATAAACTTATTTGGATGGATGAAATTCCTCAACTTATTTGTATTATTTTTGCATTTCAATTATTTAATCAGTCTTTTCTGACAAAAATAAATAAATTTTCCATACTTAAATGGATTCAAATGTTCAAATATTTTATTTCAAGAATTAGGCTTCTCTGGTATTGAACTTCATCAAAATTTCTCACCAAAACTATATACAGATAACAACTTTATTATTTATCTATCAATATTCAGATCCCACCTCAAACTCAATACAAATAAATAAATACAAAAATGAATCAATGAATATGATTTTCCGCAAATTTATTACTCTTTTTCTCATGTTTTTAATTTTAACCTCAATAACAAATTACATTCAATCATCTATACGAGTCTTCTTTGGCAGAATATTCGTCAAAGGTTTCTGTGCTTCTGGTTCTCCTAACTGAACCAAAGGATGATTCCCCAGCTGACCCAGGTGAGCTCTCTACTCCCTCATCAAAAGTTCCATACTGGGAAGGTGTAAAAGCATGAGGCACAGCTAGTGTTACTGCTCTCTGCAATGCAGCCTTGTACTCCTCTTTCTTCTCTTTCAATAATGTCTCTTGCCGTTCCATTCTTTGTTTCGCCGGAATTTCCATGATAGGATCTTTCTTTAACATTAACTGTATAGTCAGGAAAAATAATGGAAAATTTGAGACGACGATATTGGTTTTCCGAACATTTGCAGAGTAAGAGATATCCCTTCTCTCCCATTATTCCTTCTCATATGTTCAAACAAATTCCTATCTTCTAATGGAAGAAAGGTGAAGTCTTTTTCTTTTTCTTTTCTTCTTCCTCTCCAGGAAGGAGAAAAGAATCAATGCTTTATAAAAATACAGATGTAGAGCAGATAATATAGCCAATCAACAAAAGGACACAACATTAAAGAGAGAATGAGATTAAAATCGAAACATGGTTAAATGAAGAGACTGAAAACGTACATCTAGAGCTCTTCGCGCTTCTCTCTCTATCCAAACAATGGCATGGTCAGAAGTGGCATTACATGAAAGTACTATGTGCTCAAATCTTCCATCCACTGGCACTGCTGTCCTTACTTCTGGAGGAAACCTTCCCATCCTGTAAAGAGAAGGAAACACACTCAGCAATTTCAACTCATAACTGGCCAGAACACAAGAAACTCACACATCTATGCTTATAATATTGCTACTGGTAGCACTCATGGATAGAACTTGTCCAGGTCAAGAAACATTTTAGTAAATTTTTAATTTTTCTTGATTACAAACAACTGAGCCAATAGATTATGAATTAACATCACCAAGACTAGAATAGGCTTCCCCAAATTTGAAGAATAAAAGAGCAAAGAAAACTGACATGTCTGTAAATAAGATAATTATAATGACATTTTTCTTTAATTTAACATGCATGCAAGATTTAGCAACTATGATACTAAAGCTCTTAAATTCAACATATTTACAAACAAATTGAATTTTCTTCAAGAGAAAAATAAAGGGAAAGACAAGACTTGTTTGGATTTTCATTTTTAAGATTTTAAGATTGGAAACTAAACATAAACTCCACTTCTCAAAAAATTACAAAATTATATGTTGATATTTTCTTCAACCTATAGGTTCTTCATAATTTAAAAACTAAGAGCAAAAACTAAACATGTTTACAATTGATAAAAAAAGGTAGAGGAAATCCTAAGGCTACATATTTCTTCTTCTTTTCCTTTTTTAATTTTTATTGAAAAAACATTGTTATTTTTTCTTTTTCTTTTATACTTGCACAGGGCTGGTGAGACAGTCTAAATAAGCACCATTAACTTTTGCAATCCCATGAACCCAAATCTCTAATACATAAATGTTATACCATAGCTTGAGAGAGAGAGAGAGAGAGAGAAGGATTGACCAATACAGAGAGTCAATAGGAAAAGAAAGTTGAATGACTATCAACATATGTCTACACACCTGAAAGGTTTTCTCTCCACAATGTGGTAGAGACGGCCAGGTGCATATAGCCTCCTTGGATCTTTAATCATCTTTTCTTCTGGTATACATGTATCTCTCATGCATCTCAGGCATAGTATGCACGGCAAACTGTTAAGTGGAAAGAACCCAGCTTTATTAAGAGGTTGAAATGAAATCCGACGTTGCTGTGTGTACTATCAAATACTTGAGAACTATTCAAACTTGAAGATACTTCTGTAGTTTTTTTCACAAAAACAAGAGCAACTCTTTTGGTCTCTAAGCCTCCCATTTGCAAAAAGGTGTTCTGTACTTTAGTCCATTTAGAATTATAGAGTTTTGTACTAAATGAGACGAATCAATCGATCAGTATAAGAAGACAAATAAATGGTATTTCTTCTCTGCCTCTGCAACCCAAATAATTTTAACAGCCTATCACATATAAACAAAGCTATGGTTGATAAGGAAGAGCAAAACCAACCGTACCAGAAAAGTGACTTGAATATGTCTTCCAAAGGTGTGGCTGTTCGTGGTAAGAAGTCATCCTGACTCATTTTAAAAATCACAATTAACTCTAAAAAAAACAAATTTGCAGCCAATTCTCAATAAAACAATATCTGATTAAAATAAGTAATTTCACAACAAAAATAAAATGAAACATGGATAGGAATTTTGATGCAGATCCATTGAGCCTAATCATCCAGAAACTATTTTCCTCACATTTAGCAACTGAGACGCTGCTATCACCATAAGAATAAATCTATTGACTAATAGAGCCTAATTAAAAGTATACTTCACACATCAATAAACAAGAACTTTTGGTTAATCCCCTTTCCAATCACTGCTCATATAAATCTGGGATTTCAGTATCTCCCACAAACATAAACAAGATACGTATCTTTCCAAAAAATAAAAGACCTTTAGATGCTTAAACAGAATTATGAATAGTGAAACAACGATACCAAACAAGCAATTGATTAAGAACTCGCCTGAAGCACAACAGAGTTGATGACATCCGCATATCTAACAGCTAAATTTAAGGAAATGCACCTTGCAGGGGCAATGGCGTAGCACCTGATTCTTCTCCGGTCAATGTTTCCCAATTTTTCCCGATTATGCACTGCTAACACAGCCAGCAGTGCTGCAACACCAGAACCCAGAGAATGTCCAGCAAAAGTCAAAGTATAATTTGGATACTTCATCACCAAGTTCTTCAAAGTATCAGATTCCATAAGCAACACGTGTTCTGCAGCTTTCAATAGCCCATTGTGAACATAACCACCATCAAATTTCCTCTGCCCCAGCTTATTATCCAATAAAACTGCATAGTCACTTTCCTTTGCCAAATTAAGGCCCCTAAAGGCAAGAACTATGTCGTCATGATCATGGTCGAGATACAATATGTAAGGAGGAGCTTGTCCATCAGTATCTTCATAGGATTTCTTATGTTCCAACCAATCTGGGTTGATTCCATAGCCTTCAGGAGGTTCCCAAAGAGGGTTCCGAAGATCATCTTCGTAAACAGCTAGAATATAGCAGCACATGCGAGGCACAGGCTCAAATTCTTCGGCAGTGGCAATACCCCAATTCTCACTGTCATGGCCTGCTGTGTGGAGACATCGTTTCCAAGCCCAGCGGGCACATGCCAAACAATAAACACACTCAAGAAGAGGGATGCCACATATAATTGACATCGGAGCCTCCTATCTAAGCATCTAAGATTGACCGAGACACATGAGTTTTAGCAGAATAGACAATTATCCATATCTATACTTAGTCTTATGATGGACAAGTTTCAACCGAGATTTAAGATTCAACTTGGACTAGATGAACATCCAACATAAGGTTGAAAGTAGTATAAAAAATTCGAGAAGAAACTTTTTCCAACCAAATAAGGGAAGGAACACTATTGAGGGAACTAAATTTTGGGTGCTTGAGACTTGAGATTCACAAAAGGTGCATAAGCTTGCAAAATAAAGAAATCAACTAAGAAATATGAATACCGAGTAGAGCTTTAAGTGATCAGGCCAAGAAAGTCAACGGACAGAGAGCAACCCGAGTAAAAGATTTAGAAATATAGCAGAGGACCTCCACTATTGAAGGAGAGAAACAAATACGAAAATCAACATAAATCACGAAATGGATACAACGAAGCAACTATTGAAAATCGATTTGGAATAAGAGGTATTGATTAGAGAAGACCCTTAAACTCAAAAAGGGTCTCTACCACTACGCTTCTTCTATACAAAGAAAGATCTTCAGCTACTGACGATGACAATGTCTCACACAAGAGGAACAAAGAGAAAGAAAATAACTGATACCCAGATACCAAAATTGAGTCTTTGATCAATAATTTGGACTTACAGCCTTGCAGGGGGATCAAATTCACGATTGGGAGAATGGACTTCCATAGTTGGAAGGGAAATAACTGAGGAACGGTTCTTCCTCTTCTTTTATTCTAAACTACAAGAAATGGGTTTGTTGTGATAATAGATAATAGAATAGAGGCCCTCGTCTCCACCTACAAGTCAAAATCCAATTGGGAAACTTCGATCGAGCTGTTTTGGTAAGCAACATCGATGAATTTGACAAGAAAAGGAAAGGCTGGATGAGAATTTATATAAAGAATATCCCATATTAAAATAAATATATATGTACTCGAACGGTAAATGGAGTTGTTGTACTGCTCTGTTTTGTTTACTTTCTGAAGTACCACTCTACCATTCTTCATTGTAGCACCACGTGACTCACGTTCTCCAGTTTTTTTGTTGTTGGTAAAAGCTTTTGTACTTTTAAACTTCTTTTTTTTTATTATTAGAATTGGACAATTAAACCATTTGCATTTAAAAAAGAGATTAAATCGAACCATTATAAGGATTTGGTAAGAATAAAAATTATAAATGATGACACGAACTTGGTCAATTTACATATTTATATGTTACGAAAATAGGAGAAATCATAATACTTAACCAATACAAAAGTAATATAAACTACTGACTACCTAAATATAATTACTGATCATTTGAAAGATGTTACACGTGTCTTTTTAAAGCCTCTCATATGAGGGTGTTCTCGGGCACATGGTCGACTTTACCACACATGTCACTATTGGAACTATTTTTGAGAAGCTCTGAACTTAAAATATTTACTCGGGTACTAGGCTTCATTGACAACTATTATATGTGTTTACACTAAGTGATACATGACATACTTTAAATGAGACTAAAGTTCCACTGAAGCTGGTGAAGTCTCCTAGAGCCCACTCTAGGCTTCCCGGAAGGTAAAACCCATCCTTCAACTTGAGTTCACCACCTTCCAAAGACCATGTTTCGAGATGGTCTTCCAAGTCTTACAAGACTGTCTCCTCCAGGTCCCCAAGGACCTTCTTCCGGCCTAAGGGAATGGTAGTCAGGTGTCAAGCACAATAACTTTGGACCACAGACAGCGTTCTGACACCTACTATCACATGGATCGTGGTGTCGAGTCCATACAAGCGACAAAATGGATACACCACAATGCCGCCTGACATGAGAAAATGTACAACTACCACTTTGACAGTGACAGAAATGTTTCCCCAAACAAAATAGTAGGCTAACATTCCCCCATAATGGGCCCATCAAGATACGCTAGAACCCACTAGCTCATTTACTACAAGAATGTGCATTTACTATGTAATAAATCCCTATTAAGGGAAAATAACCATAATCAGCTCCAATTAATGAGTTTAATTGCCTCAGCTGCTTATAAATAGAGCTAGGACACACATTGTACATGATCGATCTTTTGGTTTCAGAGTGAGCTCATACGCTGCCTGAAACCCCCAAGAGAACTTGAGCTTTGCAAGTTCTTCAAATCCTAATATAAGTGACCAGTAGACTAGGATTGATTCAAAACCTAAACCACATAAAATTTATGTGTCTAATCTTCATTTCTTTAAGCTTTGTTTTAATTAGTTGTTAGCAAAAAAGTTAGTCAACAACAACCAAACCACATAAAAAAATTTGTCTTGATTAAATTTAAGCTCTCTTAATCTCATTGGCGAAAAATGTCATCAACAAAAGATAATTAAAAAACTATTTAAGGAAATCACATGATTTAATATAATAATGTCCATCAATTTTCTCAATCGTTTTACTATCACTATTATGCTCCTGCAAGAAAAACTGGCTTAGAGAAAAGTCCAATCTTAATCCTGAGAGAAAGAAAGTAGTCGTTGGTTTCATCGATGATAATATTATTAAGTATTGATATCATAGTAGAAAAGGTGGAAGAAGGCATAATGTAGGTAATATAGATAAAGATGTAACAAACAATACAATATCAATATAAAGAGTGTCACGTTGTTTGGGTAGTGCCTTTTTTTCTTGGGAAAGATAATGTCCAGGCTTGTGACTTGTTAAAGATGGAACTCGTTTTTGCAGTAGATGTGTCTTGGGTTAAAGACGTGGAATTAGCAATGGGGTTGGTGTTCTTCTTGGAGCCATACCGTGGAGGAAAATCATGAAGGAAGTAGCATTTGTCCACCGAATGTTCAGGCTTGTGACAATTAGAGCAGTAGGGTCTGAGTTTCTTGTTTTTAAGTGGTTGAGAAGGATTGAAAGTGCTTGGTTGGGTAAGAGCACCAACAATTTGTGGTATTTGATTTTATTCTTGAAGAATCATGTTAAACACCTTTGAAATGGGTGGTAAAGGTTCCAGAAGTAAAAGTTGAGCACATACCTGATGAAAAGATTTATTGAGGCCGGTCAAGAATTGCAAAATGAATTCTTCATTGTAGTGATCTTGTAGTTCTTGCATAGCCCCACACTTGCACAGTGGGCAAGGTCGAAAATCACAGATTTAATCCCAAAGAGATTTATGTTTTGTGAAGTAGGTGCTAACGATGTGTTTGCGATGGTGTCTTAAAAATGATGCGCTTGCGATGGTGGCTTGAAAACATGTTTTTAGGCCAAAACTATCTAACAATGTTGTAGCGATAGTTTTTAAGCCACCCTCGCAAATGCATCGCTACAACATCGTTACTTGTAACGACCCGAATTTGCTAATCGGGCTTAGGGCCTTGATTAGTGTGCCTGGAGGGCAATAAATGATTTAATATGCTTATATGTGGATTTATGTGAATATATGATTATGATGCATGTTTAGTCGAGTTAAATGTGCATGTGGACCTCGTCTGGATATTAGGGGTATAAATGTGATAAATGTTATATATATGAGATATGTCTATGCAGCACGGTCCGAGACAGTCCTGGTGAGCGGATAGTCAGAATGTCACAACAGGGTTGAGATTCGGACTCGGGGCGAGTCGAGGGGTAATTTGGGTACTAGGTGTTATGGGGTTATTAGGACATGAAAATAAATATTTGGAGATATATTTGAGGATAGAATGTCTAGGCGGGAATATTGGGGAAATTTACCATTTTGCCCTCGGGGACGTTTTGGTACCCCGAGCCTTGAGGTAACCACATAGACTTAAGCTGAATAAAACAAAAAGGGAGAATTAATTAGAATCTTTGGGGAACCGACTTATACTTCCGTTTTCAGCTAAGGATAGCTCCTCACCATTCTTATCTCTCTCTTTCACTCTCTAAGAAACAACTCAAGGGAATTTGGTGTAAGCTAGCTTAAGCAAGGATTTGGGCTGAGGAAACTTAGGAGCTTGAAGCTTGGGGATTGAGGATCAACTTCAAGGATTGAATTCAGCAAGGGGTAAGTTTTAATTATAGGATTATGCTTAAATTTGTTGCTGGTTTGTAAGAGTTGCATGTTGGTTGAGTTTGATCTGTTTTAAGTGTTTTAGTTGAGCTTTGGAGTAGGATTCAATGGGGTTTTGGTGCTGTTATTGAGCTGAAATGATTGTGTTAATTATCTGGGCTTGTTAGATAAGTTTTGAGTGTGTTAGCTTGAGGAAAAATGCAAGAAAAGTGATGGAAATTCTGGGTTCGGTGGTGAGGGCCGCGGCCCATGCGCGCGCGGCCATGGGAGGCCGAGAGGATTCATGCGCGTGTGGGTGTCAGTGAGATGCTAGCCTCTGTTTTGAGGCTAGCCGCAGCGCTTGAGGGTAGAGCCGCGACCCTTAGTGCCAGCTTGTGTTTTTAAGGGTGTTTAGGCTTGGGAACTCAATGGTTAAGGCTCGGGATGGATTTTATCACCCGGATTGATAGAATTCAAGGTCCCGGAGGTTAGAGTTATGGCTCGAAGTTATTTAATGGATTAGAACTTGATGGATGGATATGGTTATTGTGTTGTGACTAGGGTTTCGGCGAGGCTCGAGCTAGAGGACTATGCTCGGGACATCGGTGCTCGGAGAGCTCGGGACTCAGGTAAGAAAACCCTTGTTCCCATAGAGCTTGTATGCAGGGCTGAGCCCAATGTGCTTAAATAGAACTGGTATGCAGGGCGGAGCACAATATGTTTGAATTGCAGGGCGTGACCCTTAGACTGTATCTGTTAGTATTTTGTACTTGTTTATTATGCTATGAGTGCTATTATGTGAATGATCGGCAAGAGCCGGGAACGGTGTAGGCCGAGATCGACAAGGGGGCCGGGAACGGCGTTAGGCACGTCGAGTGCAAGGCCGAGTACGGCAAGGGGCCGGGAGCAGCGTTGAGCACGTGGAGTGCGAGTTGCCAGGGCGAGTCCCTAAAAGGATACCTGGGATATCCTCACGGTGTGGACCGCGAGCCCAGGGCTTGGTAAACGCCTGGGACAGCTAGGCCGTATGTGTTTAGCCCATTGGTGGCCTGTTTATATGCTTGATATATGTGTTGCATATGTTATCTGTTTGTGGGTTTTCTTGCTGGGCTTCGGCTCACAGATGCTCTATGGTGCAGGTAAGGGTAAGGAGAAAGCCAACCAACCACGTGTGTAGCAGGCATGAAGCGATGTGTACATGTTTGGCCAGCCTGGCTGCCACAGCCAGTAGATTTTGGGAGATGTTTGTAAACAACCCTAGATTTTGTCGTTTAGTCGACTTGATTCAGTTTGTATGTTGTAAATATTTCTAAACTGTATTTTGGGATCCCAAGTATTAAACTTGTAAGATTTTCAATGAAATGAGTTTATTTCTAAAGTTTTTCCTCAGTTTATGGCTTAGTTACACTGTTTGATCTAAAACTTCGATTAGCGAGTTAAATGCACGTTTTAAACTCACTTAGTAACGACTCTAAGGAAGTAGGGTGTTACATTAATGCATTGTTAGATAGTTTTGGCCTAAAAACGTGTTTTCAAGCCACCATCGCAAACGCAATGTTAGGCATCGTTTTTAAGCCACCATCGTAAACGTATCGTTATCGTATCATTAGACATCGTTTTTGCCACTTATGCAAGGGCTTGGAATTGTAGCGTTATTAGTAAGGGTAAGTAGATTTGGTAAAACCAGGCACCAGTTTGGCATATGTTTATTTGTGCATCTTTTGTTATTAAAATAATATTTTTCATTTGGTAAAGCAAGCATCATTTCACTTGAAAAAAGAAAAAATGAAGGTCTATTTTGTTCGAGTGAGTGAAGAAGGTGAAATGATTTTTCTTTTCAGGAGAGAAGGATCAGCGAAGTTGGCTATGGATCTGCCAAATAGTGAAAACTATTTCGATGGTCAGAGTAAAACCAAATATCACTTGTGCTTTCTTTAAGAAAGTGAGATGTGACAGTGACGACACCAGGAGTGTGGAGAGGCTAGAAAGCTAACCATAGCCTTTCAGAATTTATTCTTTCAAACTTTTCTTCTTCTTCTAATGTTCTTAGTAGAAGACAGAACGATATCACTAACATGTTGGTGTTGCAACCAATAAGGCATATGTATCTTAGAATTATGAAGTGACCAAGTTTAAGACATTATAAAAAGAAAACTTGACCAATTATGCTTGTTGATATAATGCATCTTTTTCAACCTGTCAACTTTAATAATTCTTACATATGTATGTCACCAACTATTTTTTGGTCAAAAATACTCCTCCCATTAACTCATTTCTCTCTCTCTCTCAAACTCTCTTAATCCCTCTCACTTTCTCTACCGCCACAACAACACTACCACTTATCAATGACAGCAGAGCAAACCACCCCCACATGCTGCCACTGCCAATGACGCCTCCACCTCCCACCACCATTGAGCTCTTTCTTCATTTTTTTTTAAACTAACAATGAAAAATCCAATCCAAAACTTAAATTGAAGGAAAGATTGACATAGTACATTAATTTATGGATTTTGAACACTTGTGAACAAGAATATTTTGGTTTTGATTGCGTTTTTTTTTTTTTCAAATCTGAAACTTTAAAATTTGTAGAAAAACGATGTATAACAATGCTGTAACGAAAAATATAATAAATAAATACAAATTTTAATGATTTCAATACTCAGCAACCCCAATATTCGACACAATTGACATCCACCAACACACATAATATGTAACAAAAAAAGGAATTTAATGTGCCATAAAAGGATATGGCAATGAAAAAATGGGCCCATATAGCCCTCACATATCAAATTATGCATATAAAACTGTTGACTGGTGATTTACCAATGACACGAAGTCACCAAAAATGATAAATATTTGTAAGCTAAATTCACATAACTAAACAACCCAGGATTTATAGTTGCTCGGCCCCAGATATTGGTAATAACCTACTTCCACTTAGTGTTGTTATTTACGTATTATGAAACCTACGACCAACAAACTAGGGTTTACTGAGTTTCACAAGCTCCAAAAAATAATACAAAGGTCTTTCTATCAATAACACTGATTCTCCCCAAATACCAACTATTGTGTTCCCCCTTTCAAAGAGTCCCTTAAGTCCTATATAGGCTCAAGAATCTACCTATGAGCCGATGGGCTTTCATAAATGTTGATTTAAGCATATTTACGAAATAACAAAAAACATAATCTTTACATAAAAATCGAGTCAAATATCTTAGAAATATCTTACTTATAACCGTATTTGAAATATGGCTTCATTACCACGACCAGACTTGGTCACATATTCAACACATCTTATGTCGTACGATTAAGTATCGTTATTAAATCCATCGAGTAACACATCCTAATCATTGGTCGACCTAGATGTAATCACTAAATATTCACGTGCACACTAATCTTGCCATGTCAGCAAGTAGTATCTTTTAGGGTAAACATTTGCCCCCCCCCCCCCCAAGTTTATTTTAATGCAATCAACATTTAATAAACTTACTCGACCAGCTACCCGTCTGACCTGTCACATTTGTCAGTGCCTCTTCGAAAAAGCAAGCAATTATGACCCTTACAGTTTTCTAGAAATATTTTGGTGGTTATTGCAATTCCCCATACATAAAAATTCCACTCTCATCATTACTCTTTACTAACGTCTCAAGCAGTATAAATATAATCCCTTTCAGCCTTTTCATTTTTTACCAAAACATTCTCTCTCCTCAAGAACTCAGAAAAAACCTTCAAGAAAACTCATAAACTTCAGTGCATGCCGAGACGTATTCGACTAACTCCGAGTAAAATCTTTGTGATTTCTCCTTCAGCTCATACTTCAAGTAAGTTTTCGAATCCACCCTCTCATTTATATAGAATTTTTTATGTACTCTGGTCATGATTCACGAATTTTTGTATCTGTGTTTTAGCTATTCTTGAGAATTTTTTTTGGGTAATCGGGTTTAGGCTAACATACATAGAAAAAGTATGCTAGAATAGGGATTTTAGGCAATATAAAATACTAGAAAATGCATAAAAAAACAATGTGGGGTATAGGAATACGAATTTTGGGTCCAAAATCGAAGTAAAAATTCGATTTTGAGTCTTTCGGAAAAACTGGATTTTTCCCGCCTGTTCTCAGAGTTGAAAAGTTTTTCTAAAAAAAACTTTTCATTTTCACTTTTTGATATGTTTTTTCAAGCTGTTCGCACATTTCTTGTGTTTTTATTAGGATGTTGTTGGTCATATAAAAGCTTAAGTTTTATACACGAGCAACGTTATCCTTGCTTTTCTCTTTCTTCTATCTATTGGTCGTAGGTTCTCACTTCTCCTTTACTCTTCTCAAATATTCATGCATGATCTCTGGGGAGGTGAGAGATCAATAGATGATGATCTTCTCGCTTTATTGTTCAAGGACCAAGAACAACCTTCTTTGCCCTTTCCTGAGCCTTCATCTTCACAATCAAACCCTACGACCAGTCCTCCTCCCAACCAACCAAACAAGGGTCGTGTCAAATACACTGCTCGTAGGAAAAAGAAAACAATCGTTTCACCTTCTAACTGACCTGCAACCAATACCGAGGGTCCTTCAAACGACCCTCAACCTCTAAATTTTTCACCACCCGACATTCAGCCCAAAGCCTTTCCTCGCGATGACCCCCGAGCAAAAGTAGACTGGTATATCGCCTCTCCTAGTGTCATATTGACCAGGATGGTGGCAAAATACCCCAAGAAGTGTTGATCCCAAAAGAGGGTGTTTTAATATTTAAACTCGCAAGTGCACGAATCGTTTCGGAATATAATATTCATGTAAGTACGAGGTTGAACCCATGGGAGTTGACTAACATCAAAATAAACTATTTCAAACAAAGCAAGAATATTCTAACCTAGTTCCAAATATTTGATGAGATTTTTTTTTTAGAAAAATAAAAGATAAGTAATAAAAAGATTTAAGATTAAATAGAAAAATGGTTTTCAAATGAGATATGTAAAATAAGATTATTAAGATATTAGAATCTACAAAATGTAAGTTCAATAGTATTTGTAAGTATATTGATTCCCAAGTTTAGATATAGTTGAAATAAATCACACTATATTTTTTTCAAAATACATTTTCTATTCAAGCACAAGTTACTTTCAAAAAGGTAGGATTTTTCTTCACTTATATAAGATATAATTTCTAAGCATTAGTTGTGTTACAACCTAATGAAACTACAAAAAATCAAAGAGATTATGTTTAGGCAAAATATGATACTTATGCTCTAAGAATTAGATGTGAACAAATTAATGAAAAACATTTAATCAAAGAATATCATATTTTTGCATAATGAAGAACTAAGTGTAATATGCTTTAACAATCAACACTAGATGAAAAATGCATATCTTTGATAGAAAAATCCATAAACAATGTTATACAAATGGGAAATCAACATGCAACAAAAAAATACTATCTAGTTACATTTTGCTTCATCATCATCTTAATAACCTTTGAAAAAGATTAGAAGCTCATAACTAGATTGAAATAAAAATTAAAAAATAACATACTTGACATGCTCTTCAAAAGATGAAAATGGTAGAGAAAATAGTGAAAAGAAGAGAGAAAAATATGAAGTGTGGAAGAGGTTGAAAAGATGAAGAAGAGCCTCCCAAATGGTCTTAAAAGACTCTATTTATAGGCAAAATATGGAGATTAAATTAATCAAATTAAAATAAATAAATTGATTAATTTAATTGTGTTGGGAAGTGGTAGGATAAATAGGGTAAGTGTAAGAGTATTGGAAAGATGAAATGTTTGGTTGGGTAAAAGATTAGTGAAAAGCTAGGGTAAAAAAATGAATTAGGAATGTTTACTTAGGTAAAAAAAAATAGGGAAGAATGAATTGATATTTGAGTGAAAGGAAAAAAAACATTGGGAATAAAAACTTGATTTTTTGGTCTTTTTGTGGCTGTGGCAGGGTGGTTGACTTGGGCCGTTTGGGCCTTGTGCGTGATGGGCCATGGGGCTGAAGGAAGGCATTTGGCTGAAGCTGGGAAGTGCTGGGCCGAATTGGGCCACGGCTGGCCTTGCTGGAGCTTCAGGCAGTTAGGAGGCAGCATGTGATGTTGGGGAAGCTTGGCTGTTGGCTTGGAGATGCATCACTCGGCTGGGAGAGCTTCAGGATGTTTGTTGAAGGCTGGACGTTGATGGCTGGTGATGAGGGCAGGTGGGCCACGGCTAGGCTTGGGCCTGAAGCTTCTGGGCTTGTGGAGCACTGTTCTCAAAATTGCCATTTTCTTCATTTCTTTCTTGAAAATTGCCATAGCTCCTTCATTTTTCTTGCTTTTCAAGAGAAAATAAAATACAACAAATTCCCTACAAAACAATCATAAATTAAATATTTTCAATAATAAAATATACAACCAAAAGTTACATGAAAATATTAATTAAAACTTAATTTACTTAAACATTTAAGCTCAAAATTGCATCTTTTTACTCCTAACTTAACAATATTAATTTTAAATAATTAAACTATAATATTTTACAATAATATAACTATAAAAATACACAAAAATCTATCAAATTAAAATAAACCTAATAAATTCAAAATTACTTTAAAACTTAATAAATCAATTAAAAACTCAAGAATTAAGCAACAATTAGCACATAAAAAGTGGTAAAATAACTCTATTTTGTAAAGTTATCAAGAAGTACGGGCTTCCTGGGATTACCCTACATAAACCCACACCCGACCAAAGGGAAAACGTGCCCAGAGGCGCTTGCAGCGCCTGGTCGAGGTATTATATAGAGGTAGGGGCAATCTTTCCCTTGCATGACTTTTTCCAAGGGGTGGCCAATTATTTTGAGGTCGCCCCTTTCCAAATAAAACCCAACGGATATAGAGTACTTTCAACACTCTATATCCTATATAACCACAAAATATAGCCTGTTCCAACTCCGCATGAGATCATCTATCTGTTCGATCTCAAATCCATCCCCAATCAAAACAATATGAGGTTTTTCCACTTTTGCCACCAAGAATCTGCTCGCACGTTCCTGAGCGATGTTACTCACAAGTCCAACGTAGGAAAGTACTTCCAAGAGTACTTCCTTACTACTGACCTGGTCACTGATAACCTGGCCTTCACACGAGGAGGTAAACTTTCTAGCCTCTAATCGAGTCTTCTAGTTTTTTTTTTTTTGTCTTTTATTGTCCTTAGTCGTCTTGTGTTGCATCTAGGTCCATGGTATCGACCAGACCCCACTTCAGAGATGGAGATAAGAGTCGCATCCTTGGCTAGCATGACCAATGTAGCGACCCAAATTTGCTAATAAGGCTTAGGGCCTTGATTAGCGGACCTGGAGGGCAATAAGTGATTTAATGTGTTAATGTATGAATTTGATGAATATGTGATTAGAAATGCATGTTTAGGTGAATTGAATATGCATGTGGGCCCCGTTTAGTTAATAGGGGCATGTTTGTAATTTTAGCCCGTTGAGGGCATAAATGTGATTATTATGATATATTTGTGATATATCTGTGTTGCACGATCCGAGACAGTCATGGGGAGCGGTTAGATAGAAAGTCACAACGGGGTCGAAAACCTGACTCGGGGCGAGTCGAGGGGTATTTCGGGTATTGGACATTTTATCGGGTTATGGAAATAAATATTTGGAGATATATTTGAAGTCAGAATGTTTAGGAGGGAATATTGGGGAAATTTACCATTTTTCCCTCGGAGACGTTTTTGGCACCTCGAGCCTTTGAGATAACCTTAAGTTAAATAAAACAAAGTAAAGAAGCACTCAAAAACTAAGGGAAACCGACTCTTTTTCCTCTCTCTCTTGGAGTGTTCTCTCTTGGAAGTTTGGTGCATTTTGGTAAAATCTAGCCAAAGATTAAGGATTTAAAACTGGGATTTTAGGGGATTGAAGCTTGGAGCTTAGGAGATTAATTCAGAGACTTAATCAAGCAAAGGTAAGCTCTTAACTTGGTGAATTATATTGGTTTCCTGCTGGTATTTCAGAGGTTTGCATGTGGGATAGGTGAAGGATCATTCTAGAGTTTTAGATGGGATTTGGGGTTAACTCTTGTTAGGTTTTGTTGCTGAGATTGTGGTAGAACTTCTGTGATGATTAGTTTGAATTGTTGGATTGATTTTGGGGTAAATTGGCTTGGTTTTGAAGGTAAAAATAGAGGATTTTTCTGGGTTCAAAGGGTCGGGCCGCGGCATTGTTCTTGCTGAGCCGCGACCCTCTAGAACAGATTGGAGGCCAGGAAGAGGGGCGGGCCGCTGCATGCCCTAGCTTGGGCTGTGGCGCGCCTACCCTGTTTTGGGGTTGGAGGTCTCTGGTTGAGGTGGGTCACGGCATGGGCTCATGGGGCCATGGCACTTAGTGCATTTTTGGGCTTTAAAGAGGTTTTAGGCTCAGGAATCCAAAAGTTAAGGATCGGGATGGATTTTATCACCCGGACTGATAAAATTCAAGGTCCCGAAGACTAGAATTATGACCCAAAGTTATTTAATTTATTAGAACTTGATGGGTGGATGTTGTTGATACGTTGTGACTAGGGTTTCAACGAGGCTCGGACTAGGGGACTGTGCTCGGGGAATCGGTGCTTGGAAAGCTCGGGACACAGGTAAGAAAACTGCGGTACCCGTAGAGCAAGGCAAGGCCCTATAGCTTGTGTTGTAGGGCACGACCCTATTTGATTGTGTTGCAGGGCGTAGCCCCATTAAGTGTGTTTATACGTGTTTAAGTATTTGTTTAATTATGCTATGAGTGCATATATGTGAATGAATAGCAAGAGCCGGGAACGGCGAGGGTCGGGAACGGAAAAGGCCGAGAACGGCAAAGCCGAGTACGGCAAGGGGCCGGGAGCAGCGTTTAGCACGCAGAGTGCGAGTTTCCAGGGCAAGACCCTAAAGGATACCTGGGATATCCTCACAGTGTAGATCGCGAACCCAGGGCCTGATAAAGTGCCTGGGACGGCATGGCCGTATATGTTTAGCTTGTTGGTGACTTGATTATATGCTAAATGTTAAATATGTGTACGCTATCTGCTTGTGAGAGTTTTCTTGCTGGGCTTCGGCTCACGGGTGCTCTATGGTGCAGGTAAGGGCAAAGGGAAAGTCGACCAACCATGAGTACGGAGAGCGTGAAGCGGCGCGTACATGTTTGGCCTGCCTGGCTGCCACGGCCAGAGGTGTTTTAGGGAGATGATTGTATTAAACCTAGATTTTGTCGTTTAGCCGACATAAGTTATATTTTTGAGTTGTAAATATTTCTAAACAGTATTTTGGGATCCCAAATGTTAAACGCTTTATATTTTTCAATGGATGGAATTATTTTCAAAGTATAAGACTTTGTTTAAGGTTTAACTACACTTTTGTCTTAAAACCTCCATTAGTGAGTTAACTGCACGTTTTAAACTCACTTAGTAACGACTCTAAGGAAGTAGGGCGTTACAACCAATATAAAAAAAACGTCAAGGAGTTGGTCACGGAAAGCAATTTAAGGCTGGTCGGCCTTATGGAACCTCATCAAGAAGTGAGGGAATCCATTGCAGGGAGTGCCACTGGAGAGGACACCGAAGGACAAGAAATCCCCGAGCAGCAGCAGGATGTGTCACAACCTCAGAGACGATGATGAATAGGAATGACCATTTGAGAGCCAACCACCAACCCTCGAACTGCCAATACTCATGTCCATCATGGGAGGGGAAAACAAAAACTACCAAAATAGATCGGTCCTATACTCAAATCCTCATATGAGAACGGTATAGACTTCTCTCTTCTAAATAACTTCCCATCCCTTGTCATTTATTTGACAGGGATGTCAACTTTAAATTTACAACCAGTAATTTTAGCTTGGACTTCTTCGAGGTAGATAATGAGTGTACCAGTAGTTCTTTAGATAATATAATGAGCAGTAATAATAGTTCGGGTATACTACTTAGAATTTCTCTTTACATTTTTCCATTATTGCTCCAAACTATTTCTTAACACATCTGCTCGTTTGTTTTTGTTTGCAGTCATGCCATCTGACGATGCTTTTGATATGTACGCCTCTATAGACGCTCCTTCGAGCAGAAAACACCTCAGGGAGAGTAGTGGTGAGCCTTCCAAAAAAAGGACTCGACCAGAAGACCCTCCGGCTCCTGCTCCATCCAGAACTACAATGCCTCCTCCTCCTCGCATTACCCCTCCCTCCAAGCAGGCAGGAAGATCTTTGGCCGCTAATCTACTGAACAATGCCTTTAATTCCACTTACGAAAAGCTGCAAAAATTGTCCAAGCACCGTCGCAGCCAAGAAGCCTTTGCCAATCTTGCCCCATTGAAGCACAGCCAGGTTCTTAGTCGTGGGATTACTGAAGTCCTCAGCATAAGTTTCTTATGTATTATGTTTTAGTCGAACAACATTTCCTCTAATTGTCTCTGACAACTTCATTTTTTCCTTGTTCGCAGGGTATCCTGACCATGAGCAATGGATGGCGTCGTGCTGAGGAGATCGAGGCCATACACGCTGAGGAGATTAAGGCAGCTGAAGGCAAAGTTGCTAGTTTATCCGAGGAGCTAAAGAGGACCCAAGAAGAACTGGCCAAAACCATTGCTACCAAGGAGAAGTTCAAGGAAGCTTCGGAGAACAACTTCAAAGAAGCAGCCAAGCTTCAAGAAGATCTAGTGGCTAATATGAAGGAGGCTACTAGACTGGAGAAACAGGTCAAGTTGCTCGAGGAAACCAATTCCCAAAACCTGGAGAGGTTTAGAGGAGCTACCTTTAACTGCTTCTATCTGTTCTGGAAGAACAACCCAAAGGTGAATTTCGACTATCTTCCCGAGCAAATGAGGCAGGTCAAACTCGCGAAGTGCATTGCTCGCCAATAAGAGGAAAGGAATGCCCAGAATGCCTCAGACTCTCCTGAAATCTCTCTGGTGACAGGCATCGAAGGTGCTAAAGAAGATGCTAGAACATCAGTCGACCAGCAGTCTCAGCAAGACCCACCTCCAACTGCACAATAATAATTTTGTTTATGTAACTAGAACATACGAACAATAGTTCGTAATGTTAAGACAATTTTGCTGCCTAAGGCAGTTTTTTCCTTTTAATTATTTTAATTACATCTGAGCAGCAAGTGCTCGCAGTGTAAAGACATTTCATTGTGATATTATAATATACTCATTGTTATTATAACATCTGCTCGTACGACCGAACTTAGCATAACACTTTGTTAATATTTCACAAAATTAACTAAAATTTCGAAAATACTCTAAGTGTTGTAATATACTTTCCCTTATGTTGCTCGTGTGTTTACATATGCCTATTGATATGCTTTGCTTGCTTAGTATCTTATATGCCCCCAAGTGATCGAGGAGCTTAAGGTTCTCGGTCACTTGCCATGACCAAGTCCTATTTGAACATTACTGCTCGCGTACTTCATAAACAATTAATGATAATATAGCAAAACACACACGTAAATGAGCAAATACTTGTAATAAATACAATAATTGGCAAGAATAACTAGCTGCACACAATTCCTTTTATTTCTCGTAATAGAATGGACAAAATTGTGTCTGTACGAGTGATCAAAATTGATCTTACATTTATAAGCGACCAGTCATTAACTGAGCAGCCCTTGTTCACAAACTTGTAAAAAGTAAAATTAATACAAGCCAACTCTTTAAAAAGAATTGTTTATTGATAATATTTGCGTAGGTGTTCTCCATTCCAATAGCAAGGAACAAGATCTCCATTTAAGCGAGCAAGTTTATATGTGCCTGGTTGAAGGATTTCTTCAATTTGATAAGAGCCTTCCCAGTTTGGTCCAAGTACTCCAGCATGTTGGTCGCGAGTGTTGAGAAAAACTCTTCTAAGTAATGAATCTCTCACGTCAAACTTTCTTTCGCGTACTTTAGAGTTGAAATATCGAGCGACCTTTTGTTGGTAAGCTACAACTCGAAGTTGAGCCTGCTCTCGCCTTTCGTTAACCATGTCCAAAGACTCCATTAATAACTAGTTATTCGTGCTCTAGTCGTATGTTAGCCTTCTTTGTGATGGGGGATCTAACTCAACAGGCAACATGGCTTCATATCCATAGGCTAGGGAAAATGGCATATGGCCTGTTGCCGTTCGGTGAAATGTTCTATACGACCAGAGTACTTCTGGAAACTTTTTTGGCCACGCCCCCTTTGCTTCTTCGAGCCTTTTCTTCAGTGTGTCCTTTAGAGTTTTGTTAATGGCTTCAACCTGTTCATTAGCTTGTGGATGAGAAACTGATGAGAAGCTCTTTGTAATACCATGTTGTTCATAGAAGTTAGTGAAAAGATCGCTGTCAAATTGTGTGCCATTATCTGAGACAATTTTCCATGGTAACCCATACCAACATATAATATTTTTGACGACGAAATCCAATACTTTCTTGGTCGTGATTGTTGCGAGTGGCTCAGCTTCGGCCTACTTAGTAAAGTAGTCAACAACAACTACTGCATACTTGACATTCCCTTTCCCTATAGGCAAAGATCCGATCAGATCAATCCCCCAAACTGCGAACGTCCATGGGCTTTGTATCTTTTTGAGCTCATTTGGGTTTGCTCATGGTATCTTGGAGAATCTTAGGCACTTGTCACACTTTTTAATAATTTCCATAGAATCCTCGATCATGGTAGGCTAGAAATATCCTTGTCGTAGGATCTTTTTTGACAAACTTTGCCCCCCAGCGTGATCTCCACAGAAACCTTCATGCACTTCTTGCATCAAGCTCTAAGCTTTTTCCCTAGAGACACACCGTAGTAAAGGCATTGAGTATCCTCGTCTATACAAGATTCCATCAATCAAAATAAACCGAGTTGATTATCTTTGAAGCGTCCTCGCCTTGTTTCTTTTTGGCTGGTAATACTCCTTGTTTGAGGTATTTGATGATGGGCGTCATCCATGTGTCTGATGTTTGTATCATTAGCGAGGATTCTTTCACTTGAATGCTCGGTGCCAACAAATGTTCGACTGGTACTATGCTCAAGGCATCAGCATCTTTAGCGCTTGCTAACTTGGCTAAGGCATCAGCATTTGAATTCTGATCGCGAGGTACTTGCTGGAGAGTAAACTTCTCAAACTGTGCCAGTAAGTCCTTTGCTTTGTTCAAATAAGCCACCATCTTGAGACCCCTAGCCTGATATTCTCCCATAATTTGATTAACTACTTACTGAGAGTCACTATATACGTCTAGTGACTTTATATCCATATCCTTGGCTAGTCTTAATCCTGCGAGCAGAGCCTCGTACTCGGCTTCATTGTTGGAAGCCGCAAAGCTGAATCTAATCGCACAGTGAAACCGATGTCCCTCGGATGTGATTAAAATCAACCCTGCCCATGCGTTGTGCTCGTTGGAAGATCCGTGTACGAACAATTTCCAGGTAGGGGATTGATTTTGACCATCGGTCTCTACCATTGGTTCGCTGACAGGGAGTCCAGTGAATTCTGCAACGAAATTCGCTAGGGCTTGTCCTTTTATAGCTGCTCGTGGCGCATAGGAAATTTCGAACTGCCCTAATTTGACTGCCCATTTTAATAACCGACCGGTGGCTTCTGGTTTTTGTAATACTTGTCGTAGTGGTTAGTCGGTGAGTACAATGATGGGGTGAGCCTGAAAGTAGGGTTGCAGCTTTCTAGATGCAGAATCAAGCAATAAGCTAATTTCTCTATGGGCAGATATCGTAGTTCTGCTCCCACTAACCTTTTGCTTACGTAGTATACTGCTTTTTGAATGTTTTCTTCCTCTCTGATTAAAACAACACTAGTAGCGTACCCTGTTATTGCTAAGTAGATGTACAAAGTTTCTCCTTCGATCGGCTTGGACAATCGGTGGTTGCAACATGTGGGATTTTAGCGCCTGAAATGCATGTTCGCACTCCTCTGTCCATTCAAACTTTTTGTTGCCTCTGAGTAAATTAAAAAATGGAACACACTCATCTGTTGACTTAGATATGAATCTACTTAGGGCCATAATTCTTCTGGTTAGGCTTTGAACATCTTTAACTTTGGCAGGAGACTACATCTCGATCAGTGCTTGAATTTTTTCAAGATTAGCTTCGATTCCTCGTGAATTTACTATGAATCCCAAAAATTTCCCTGATCCAACACCAAAGGAACACTTAAGAGGGTTCAGCTTCATCTGATATTTGTTCAAGATGTTGAAGCATTCTTGTAGGTCCTTGATGTGTTCTTCGACTTTTCTCAACTTGACTAGCATATCGTTGACATAGACTTCCATGTTATTGCCGATCAACTCTTTGAACATATGGTTAACTAGTCGCTGGTAAGTCGCACAAACATTTTTCAAACCGAAGGTCATTACTTTATAGCAGTAAAGTCCTGCATCTGTTCGAAAGCTAGTGTGATCTTCATCAGGTGGATGCATACTAATTTGATTATAACCAGAATACACATCCATGAATGATAAAATTTCATGTCCTGATGTAGCATCGACCAGCTGGTCGATTCTTAGAAGTGGGAAACAATCCTTTGGGCAGGCTTTATTAAGGTCTGTGAAATCCACGCACGTCCTCCATTTACCATTTGGCTTGGGAATTAGTACGGGATTAGAGACCCAAGATGGATAAAACACTACCCTGATGAATCCATTTTCCTTCAGCTTCTCGACTTCTTCTTTTAAAGCTTTAGATCCATATTTGTTGAGCTTTTGATCTATCCCAATCATATCTTTGTGTGACCAGGCAAAGACCTCCTGGTGTTTTTTTCAAAAACTCTACCAACTTGTTTTTCGTTGTTGTCTCTAAGTTTTTATCGACTTTCACAACCCTAGTCGGTTCTTTCTCTTCTAACTGGACCTCTTCAAGGTCCTCCATGGGTCCAATGTTTTCTTCAAAATCCCCAAAGCGAGGATCTAAGTCCCTATCCTCACTTTGGGCAACACCCTATTTGGTGATTTGTTCACCTGATTGGGCATGTGTTTCATTTGCTACCAACAACCTTTTTTCAACTCTATCCCCCGATCTGCCTCTTCTTGCTTTTGTGATCAAGGAATTGTAACATTCTCTGGCTTCTCGCTGGTTTCCCAACATGCACCCAACTCCTGCGTTAGTCGGAAACTTTATGGCCAAATGCCAGATGAAGTTACGGCTCGCAGACCGACGAGTATAGGTCTTCCAATCACGAAATTATATGCAGAAGGACAATCAACTACTATAAAAGTAGCGAATAATGTCTTGTTCGCAGGTGCAGCTCTTGCTGTGACTGGGAGTCTAATCGACCCTGTTGGTGCGAGCCCTTCACCAGAAAAACCATAGATGGTTTGGTTGCATGGCTCTAAATCTTGCACTGATAATTTCATTCTTTCTAGTGAAGATTTATACACAATATTGACCGAGCTTCCTGTATCTACCAACACATGTTTTACCATCATGTTGGCGATCTGAACATCTACGACTAGAGGATCTGAGTGGGGAAACCGAACATGCTGAGCGTCCAGCTCAAAGAAAGTTATCAACTTTTCCTCTATTCGAGCTTTTTTGGGAGTTCGCTCCTCGACATTCAGCATTTCGATGTCTTGATCATGACGTAGGGTTCTAGCATATCTCTCCCTTACCTTACCACTCTCACCTGCTATGTGTGGTCCTCCGCAGATAGTCAACAATGTACCAGCGACCAGAGCTGGCTGTAAAGGAGGCAAACGTTGGCGTACAGGCGCCTGCTCGTTACCTTCATGAGCCTTCTGATGAGAACCTCCACCTACTCGTACATACCTCCTTATATGTCCTTTTCGTATAAGGAACTCGATCTCATCCTTGAGCTAGTTACACTCGTTGGTGTCATGGCCATAGTCGTTGTGAAAACGACAAAACTTGGTTGTGTCCCTTTTGGAGATATCTTTTCTAATCGGCGCTGGCCGCCTAAAGGGAACAGTGGTATGACTTGCTTTATATACTTTAGCTCGGCTATCGACTAGGGCAGTGTAATTGGCGAACCTTGGTTCGTATCTATTCTGTTTGGGGCGCTTGCTATCAGACGTTGTCGGCTCGTTGTTCACCATTTTCCCCCATTTTTTCCATTATTTTTACTGTTGGCGTTGGGTTTACCAGACCCATTGGCGGCTTTGGTGGGGTCTTCCTTCTTGCCCTGGTCGTCCATAGGAGACTTCCCTTCATTAGCGATAGCCTCCTCGAGCTTGATATACTTGTCTGATTGATCCAGAAATTCTTGAGTGCTCTTAACTCCATTCTTTTGCAAACTACTCTAGAGGGGAGAATGGCGTCCTACTCCAACCGTGAGCGCCATCATCTTTCCCTCATCTCCAATAGTATTGGCTCGAGCAGCTGCTCGCATGAATCACTGGATATACCCTTTTAGGGTTTCTCCCTCATTCTGTCGAATCTCGACTAGCTGATTGGCCTCTGTTGGGTGTATTCGACCAGCATAGAACTGTTCGTAAAACTCATTTACGAACATTTCCCAGGAAACTATACTGGCCGGAGGGAACTTGAAATACTATTTCTGAGCAGATTCAGATAAAGTTGCAGGAAAAATCCTGCACCAAGCATCATCTGACACCTTTTGGATGTCCATCTGTATCTCAAACTTGTTAACGTGAGATACAGGATCTTCCCCTCCTGTGAATTTGGGTAAAATTGGCATCTTGAATTTTCTTGGAGTCTCTGCCATAGTAATTCTATGAACAAATGAGGTGCCCTTCCTCCAATCAAATTCTATACGGGATGCTCTGTTCCCAACCAATTGTTGCACGACCTGATTTAAGGCATTTATTTGGGCTTGCACAACATCTGGTATTGATGGAGCAACTGGAGCTGGGGGGAAATGCTCATCATGTCTTTCCCTTCAATTATTGAGTATATCTCTCAGGTCTTCATCCATTCGCCTTTGCTCGCTTGCACCCAGTCGGTTAAAGACATTGGGCTGTTTAGGCTGTCCCCCAGCGTTTTGGCTTATCGGTCGGTTCTCCATCGACAGAGGATTTTGTCGTTCACCTCTCTCTTCCTGCTGTCGACCAGCGTTCCTCCTGCCAGAGTCCACCTCGTTATAATCATGGTCATCTCTAAATTGTGACCTGTGAGTGTGCGACCTGCTGTTCGCACTGTTTCCCTCTCTCCCTGTTGGTATGTCCCGATAAACAGGAGGAGGCATGTGTTGGTCGGTAGGTCCCCTGACATTACTATTTCGTGGGGGACCTCTGACCGCAGAGCCTGAATCCACCTGTCTTCTGCCTCCCGAGGGACATTGTCCCCTGCTAGGAGGGTTTTGCTCTCCAGTTTCCTGGCGTCTATGGCTTCTGGGATGCTGCTCGGCCCTATTATGCCTTTGTTGTTGGGTGTTATCTTGACCAGCTCAAGAGGGTGGTTGCTCTGGTCTTTGAGGATTCCTTGGTTGTGGTGGATTATGGTGATATTGGGGATGTTCTGAATATGGATTTTGTTGAGGATGAGTGCTGGGTGGCTGATCTGGTTGGGAGGCAGGTGCAAGCTATCCTCATGCCAATTGAATGGCCGCTTCCAAGGCCGCAGTGGCATCCCTCTGTCGGCGGTCGACTAGCTAATTCCTCTTGCAATACAATCAAAGTCGTTCACAAGGTTTCAGCATCCATCTCCTCCTCTTCCAACTCCACCTGTGGCTCATCTTCTGCTACATCTTGTGGAGGAGGTTGATTTGGCATATTCCCAGAAGTTTGTCTCGCTTTCCTGGTTTTTTTTTTCCATTTGATTTTCTTGAAGGTCTTGAGTTCAGCTCTCAATGAAAGCACCAAATGTTGACTGACGATTTAGCCAACGACACGGAGTCACCAAAAATGATAAATATTTGTAAGCTAAATGCAAATAACTAAACAAACCAGGATTTATAGGGGTTCGGCCCCAGATATTGGTAATAACCTACTTCCACTTAGTGTTGTTATTTATGTATTATGAAATCTGCGATCAGCAAACTAGGGTTTACTAAGTTTCACAAGCTCCAAAAAAAATACAAAGGTCTTTCTATCAATAACACTGATTCTCCCCAAATACCAATTATTACGTCCCCCCTTTCAAAGAGTCCCTTAAGTCCTATATATAGGCTCGAGAATCTACCTATGGGCCAATGGGCTTTACATAAATGTTGATTTAAGCATATTTACGAAATAACAAAAAACATAATCTTTATATAAATATCTTAGAAATATCTGGCTTATAATCGTATTTGAAATATGGCTTCGTTACCACGACCAGACCTGGTCTCATATTCAACACATCTTCTACTGTATGATTAAGTATCATTATTAAATCCATCGAGTAACACATCCTGATTGCTGGTCGACCTAGATGTAATCACTAAATAGTCACGTGCAAGCTACGTGCACACTAACTTGCCACGTCAGCAAGTAGTATCTTTTAGGGTAAACAAAAACTATACTACATACTCGTGATCATATCAAAATGTAATGAAAAAATGGCTCGAATTCACCATGATAATAACTTATACACATTGCAACTGATTTTTTTGCTGCATTGAAAAGAAAGAGCTAGCTAAAATAATTAATTTTCCAACATTTTTAAGCTAAAACTTTAACCCAAATGTTGAAGCAATCTACCACATGTGACCATATCAAGCTTAGTTTCACTCTCAATGAATAATGAGAATAAGAAAATATAATAACTTTGTGTGTAATCATATCAATAAATATAATGAACTTGCATACAGAAGCATAAAAAAAAAGAAATATATCTAGAAGCACAATAATATTTCTATATAATCAAAATGATTGTCAATGAGAACAAAGACACCACAACATGCTTGAAGCCACATTATCTCCATGAACATATTATCTCCAATTACATAGCAGTACTTCACCTTAACATTAATGATATCTCTCAATAAACTCCTAACCAGTCGCAGAAGTAATCGGGCTATGTCATATCCACAGAGAAGCAAACACAACTAAAGATTTGATTAATAAATAAAAGATAAAAATAAAGTAGAATTAAAAAAATGGATTTTGTGAAATTAAAATGATAGATTGGAGAAAGCGATCAGATAAAGAGCATGGCAAGGTAGAGATGCATTGCTGTAAAACCTATTATAATATTGATATTAATTCAAAACATAGTTGCAATTCTACACCATTAATTGCAACGAGAAGATGTATATGTTAAAAGCACAAATTAATTAATCTAGATTAAATTGAATCTAACTCCTAATTTCATAGCATACCATATTATATATCCAAGAGAGATAAAATACCACTGGAAGAATGCAGTAAAAGACATACCATATAACAAATATACTAAAATAAATTAACAATCTAAGTTACATAAGAAAAGCATGACTGAACTTATGTAAAAGAAGCTAAATAATTTTATAAAAGAAATTAGAAGAAGAGAAACAAAATAATTAATGACATATGGAAATGAAGCATAAGAAAAATCAATATCACTATTGAGAATGAGAAGTATAGCAACTACACTCTAACCTCACCAATATTTCTAAAATAGTTCATTCATTTTTGTCACCTAAAACAAGCAAAACTGAGCTAGAAATAAAAAAAATAAACAAAATAACAAAGTGTATTTTTTCCACTCTCAAATATGATGATGTTACACTAGTTTTGAATCCCTATTTATAGAGAAAATTTGCTCAAAGTTTGTATTTTCGTGTATTAAAAAGTGGTTGATGCAAAATGGAGCAAGTGGGACACGTGACTTGCGTTAATTGGCTATCAGAAAAATGCTGCTGGTGGAGTGGGAGACAGCAAGGTGACGTGGCACCTTTTGATTGGCTTAGTAGGGAGGCATGGTAGGTTGGCAGGCACGTCAGGCAGAGTTGCAGGCAGCGTCAGGCGCGACTGGCTGTGTGGCTTAACTTGGCTCTGTCAGGTGCTGGCAGCTGAAGGCTTTGGGCCTGGGCATAGCCTAGGCTTATTTGGGCCATTTCAAAAATGTCATTTTTTTTCATGATTTCTTCAATTCGAATTCTTTCTTTCTTCTTTTTTTTTTGTCAAAATATATTTTATTTCTTGAAAATTAAACACAAATTAAATTAAAATTAATATTTTCAAATATAAAATATATTACAATAAATCCATGAAGATATTAATTTAAAATTTTAAGACTAATAAAATGATATTTTGAGCACTAATTAATCAATTAACAAGGATGTAATTAGATATAATTAATAAATATGAATTCAATAAGGACCAAGGAAAATACTGTGTTTCCCCATTTTAAGAATTAATGTTAAACCAAGACTTTCTTTGACTTTATTCTGTCGAGTATATGAATATTCAATGTAAGTATTGTAGTTAGAACATTATTACAAACACATGGTGGGAACCAAGACTGCCATTAAAATAAAACAAATTTAGTAACTAAAATTCAAATTAGAAAAATATGGAATAATATTTTGTTTACAAATATAATCCAACAATGCGTTATATTATGTAATGATATTCTTATTTGTTCATTTTAAAAAAAACGAAAGTAATTTGTCTTTTTTATTTTGCAAAATTCAAAAACTGTATATAAATCTTAACATGGGCAAACAAAATATTTTTAATCGGAGTAAACAGTGAAATTATTACACATTAACAGATTTCCAAATACAGTGAGAAGATTTATAAAAAATTACCTTGGATGAAATCTCAACTATATCCCAAAATGGAGGAGAAATAGATGAAATAGAGGATTGAGATCTGAAAATCAAATGAAGAAGATGAAATGGAATGGAGAATGTGGTAATCCCTGCTAACACAATTAAACAGCAAGCACAACTACAAACTAATGCTAAATGTTAGCAATAATAAAACTGATGCACAAGAACACAGTAAAGCCAATCAAACAGTCGAATGATAAAGTATTGCTACAGCAATTCTCTCAGCAAAACAGAAAAGAAAATAAAGCAAGAAACACAAACAGTTTTATACTGGTTCGGCCAAATGGTAGTTCCTACTTCCAGTTTCTCCCCTTTATTGATCTTGATACAATGTGTATACAACTCTTGATTACAGCAGCTCAATCTCTCAATGATCAAAACACCATGATCATGAACAAATACAAAAAATACTCTCGGGAAAACTTTTGCCTCTCAAATCACTTGAGAACAAGAAAAGTGATTCTTGTTCAGACTTTAATCTCCTTAGCTATGATTCAGTATGAATCAATCTCACTAACTCATAATACTCTGTTCTCTAAAGAGTTCTAACCAACGGTTTAAATAGAGAGCAAAAGACTAAACTAACCCGAGACTATTAACTAACTTAACCACCTTAACTATATTAACATTAACTATCGTATAGTTAAGACTTCTTGATTATTTTATGTGGATTAAAAATACCACAAATTCCTCCTTAATCCACATAAAGAGAAATGTCTGACTGAGCTAGGGGAGAGTAATCGAAATCTTCAAACAGTTCCCATGTTCAGCAAGTTCAAACAATGTTGGAACTTGCTGACAGTTAATACCTTAGTACCAGCATCAGCAGGGTTATCTTCACTGGGAATTTTCTCAAGATTAACTTCACCTTCTTCAATCTTGTTTCGAATCCAAAAAAGTCTTATATCAATGTGTTTTGATCTTTCATGATACACTGGATTTCTGCTTAGGTGTATTGAAGACTGACTATCTGAATAGACTATAACTTTCCCTGAAAGCATCTTTATTTCATTCAGTATTCCTTTGAGCCACACTGCTTCTTTGAAAATCTCGGTTGTTGCCATGAATTCTGCTTCAGTAGTAGAGAGTGCAACAACTTGTTGCAGTTGAACCTTCCAACTAATGCAACAACCATTTAACTGAAAGCAGTAACTTGTAATTGATTTCCTAGTGTCTCGGTTTGAAGCATAATCAGCATCAACATACCCTTCTAGATGAGTCTTCGAGCCTGTTTTGTCAAATTTCAAACCAAGGTTACTTGTTTCCTTCAAGTACCTTAATAACCATTTAACACCCTTCCAATGTTCTTCTCCAGGATTTGCCATGTACCTGCTCAAAACACTGACAACATAAGCTATGTCAGGTCTTGTACTAATCATAGAGTACATTACACTACCTATAGCTTCTGCATATGGAATCTTTTCCATGTTCTTCCTTTCATTATCAGTTTTAGGGGCTTGATCAGTAGAAAATGTGAAGTGTCCTGCTAGTGGAATGTTTACTCCTTTAGAGTCTTCCATTTTAAACTTCTGAATCACTCTTTTTAAGTATTTTTCTTGACTTAGCAGCAGACTCCTTTTGATTCTATTTCTGATAATGTCTATGCCCAGTATTCTTCTAGCAGCTCCAAGATCCTTCATTTCAAACTCATTTCTTAGTATGCTCTTCAATCGATTTATCTGATCCATGTCCTTACTCATTATCAGCATATCATCTACATAGATGAGTAAGAACACTGCTGAATTCGAGTCTAAATTTGCAAAGTACAAGCATGTATCATAGTCTGACCTTGAGTAACCAACTTTGGTGACAACTGAGTCGAATTTCTTGTACCATTGTCTAGGAGATTGTCTAAGACCATACAGAGACCTTTTAAGTAAACAAACTAGCTCTGTGCTTCTTGATTCAGTTTTGAACCCCTCAGGTTGAGTCATGTATATTGTTTCTTCAAGTTGACCATTTAAAAATGCTGTCTTAACATCCATTTGTTCCACTTCCCAGTCATGTTGAATTGCCAATGCCAACATCATTCTAATTGTCTTCATCTTGACAACTGATGAAAATATTTCAGAATAATCGATTCCCTCAATTTGAGAAAATCCTTTTGCCACAAGTCTGGCTTTAAAAATCCTTGGTTCATTGTTAGCAATTCCTTCTTTGATTCTATAAATCCACTTGCAGCCAATTATCTTTTGCCTCTCTGGTTTTGGGACAAGAACCCAGGTATTGTTTTGCTTCAATGATGCAATCTCCTCCTTCATTGCATTAATCCAGTTGAGTGAGTCTTTACTATCAACAGCTTCCTTATATGTCTTTGGTTCATTTGGAGATCCAGAACTGATATTTAAAGCATATGCAATAATATCAGCTTCTTCATATCTGACAGGAGCCTTAATTTCCCTTCTGACTCGATCCCTTGCTAATTGATAATCACTGAGGTCTTCCTCCTGCATCTCAGTACCACTTTCAGGTTCACAGTCTTGACCATCTTGATATGGTTGTGTAGAATCGATCTCAATACTGACTTCATTTTTTCTTGGTGAGTTTTTACCTGCAAAATCAGAAACCATACCCTTCTCATTTCTTTTAAAAGGAAAATCATGCTCATTAAAGATAACATCTCTACTAATTATGATTTTGTTAGTTTCAAGTGAAAGCAGCCTATATCCTTTGACACCAACTTGGTATCCCATAAGCACACATTTAATTGATCTCTTTCCTAGTTTATCTTCAACATTATGAGCATAAGAGGCTGAACCAAATGTTCTTAGATGTGACATTGAGGGTGGTTTACCATTCCAAAGTTCTTCAGGAGTCTTAAGACCAATTACTCTACTTGGACTTCGATTTATTAAGTAGCATGCAGTATAAAGAGCTTCACCCCAGAATTTCTTAGGCATATTAGATTCAATAAGCAAGCACCTAACTTTGTTTAAAAGTGTCATATTCATCGTCTCAGCAACACCATTTTGCTGAGGGGTTTTTATAACAGTTCTATGCCTTTGAATGCCATTTTTCATACAAATATCATTGAATTCATCATTAATAAACTCTAAGCCATTGTCAGTTCTTAGAGTTTTTATCTTACAGCCTGTTTGAGTTTCAACATATATTTTCCAATTCTTGAATTTATCTAAGCATTCATTTTTAAACTTTAATAGGAAAACCCAAACCTTTCTACTGTAATCATCAATGATTGATAAGAAATACTGGTTACCTCCTGGAGTTTTAACTCTACTGGCTCCCCACAAATCTGCATGGATGTATTCCAGAACTTGTTTTGCTCAAAAACTGCTTTGAGTAAACTTGATTCTGGTTTGCTTTCCCTGCACACAAGTTTCACAGAAAGGGAGATTAGAATGTGTATAATTCTTGAGTAAGCCTTGCTTGGATAATTCCACCAAGCCTTGCTCACTTATATGACCCATTCTAGCATGCCATAACTTCGAATCGGCAATTATTTTGCTGACTGTTGCAGCCTGTGCAGGTAGCACAGTTTCACCATTTAAGAAATAGAGACCATGTCTCTTAATCCCTTTCATAACCAATAAAGAACCTTTAGTAATCCTTATGGTGCCTTTGCCAGATTTGTACTCATAACCCTCATCATCAAGTGTCCCTAGAGATATTAGATTTCTCTTCAAATCTGGAATATGCCTGACATTCTCTAGAGTCTTTATAGTGCCATCTGAGTTTCTGATTGTGATTGATCCAATGCCAGCAATCTTGCATTTATGGTCATTTCCCATAATTACATTCCCTTCATCAACTTTTGAATAATTCATAAACCATTTTCGATTTGGACTCATGTGGTATGTGCAGCCACTGTCCAAAATCCATTCTTCATCATCTCTTGTATTTGAACTGGTATAAGCCTTTCCACTTGAAAAATTCGAATCTGATGTGTGATCCATTATGGTGAACACATCACCATCTAAGCTGTATGGATCCTCAGTTACTGCATTAGATCCATTGTTCTTTTCCTCTTCTTCTTTTCCCTTCTTCTTCTTATTCTTTAATTCCCAGCAATATTTGATCAGATGTCCCACTTTACCACAATGGTGACACTTTCTTGTTTCTCTTGGCCTCGATCTTGATCTTGAGTTTGAATTCCATCGATTTCTTGAATTTCCTCTTCTGAATGGTCTTCCTCGAGCAACTAGAACTTCATCTGACTTTGATTCTTGTTTAGCAGCTTTTTGCCAATTCATTTCAGCATCTCGAGACCTCAATGTGCCCATAACATCTTCCAAAGTCAGAGTATCCCTGCTATACATTATCACTGTTTTCATTTCTTTAAACAGTTCAGGCAATGCATTTAAAATAATCACAGCTTGATCTTCTTCTTTTATGGTTTCACCCATGTTAGTTAAAGCTAGAACAATTTTGTTTAAGTCATCTAAATTTTGTTCTAATGAAACTGTTGCATTCATTTTAAAACCATAAAACTTCCCTTTCAAGAAGATCTTTGTGGCTGTAGACTTTGCCATGTATAGTTGATCGAGTTTGTTCCAAAGTCCCAATGCAGTCTTTTCTCCAATGACCTGCCTAAGTACATTATCAGCAAGATTCATCACTATTGCTGATCGAGCTTGTTTGATGATTGTGTCAGATTCTTTCTTCTTAGCAGCTTCTGGCTCTGACTTCTCAGTGGCTTCTTCCAGAGCTATATCAAGTTTTTGATAGATGAGAATCACCATCATCTTCTCCTTCCAGAGACTAAAGTCCCCTTTGCCATCAAATTTCTCCAGATCAAATCTGGTTGAGGAAGATGCCATCTCTTTCTTGATCTTTGAATTTGTTCAAAGAATCGGTTCTTGTGCGAACCTGTCTCTGATACCACTGTGGTAATCCCTGCTAACACAATTAAACAGCAAGCACAACTACAAACTAATGCTAAATGTTAGCAATAATAAAACTGATGCACAAGAACACAGTAAAGCCAATCAAACAGTCGAATGATAAAGTATTGCTACAGCAATTCTCTCAGCAAAACAGAAAAGAAAATAAAGCAAGAAACACAAACAGTTTTATACTGGTTCGGCCAAATGGTAGTTCCTACTTCCAGTTTCTCCCCTTTATTGATCTTGATACAATGTGTATACAACTCTTGATTACAGCAGCTCAATCTCTCAATGATCAAAACACCATGATCATGAACAAATACAAAAAATACTCTCGGGAAAACTTTTGCCTCTCAAATCACTTGAGAACAAGAAAAGTGATTCTTGTTCAGACTTTAATCTCCTTAGCTATGATTCAGTATGAATCAATCTCACTAACTCATAATACTCTGTTCTCTAAAGAGTTCTAACCAACGGTTTAAATAGAGAGCAAAAGACTAAACTAACCCGAGACTATTAACTAACTTAACCACCTTAACTATATTAACATTAACTATCGTATAGTTAAGACTTCTTGATTCTTTTATGTGGATTACAAATACCACAGAGAAGATGAAGATAAGTCTGTAACCAGCTTCCTTCTCCTATTGTGTCGATCGCAGACTCAATAACAATTACTTTAACAAATCAGCAAATTATTTTTAAAAAAAAATGGTACAATAAAACAAAGACCACATCCGTTAACCAGTTTTACCTAATCTAATTACCCCTACCACTTATTGTCAAAATCACAGCCATTGAACAAGTCAGCTACAGGTGGTAATTCAATCGTATAGTCATAACTCATAACTATGCTGAGGAGTGTGAAACCTCAAAAGTACATGTGGGACTGAATAATTTGCCATATATGAATGACTTTCAAAAATGCATTGCGCTCTCCCAATATCAGTTCTTTGGAACTGCTTTAAATACAGATCTCAGTATTCTGTTGGGGGCAATGCCACCTTACATAGGTAAATGGGTAAATAAAAAAAAGGAAATACAGAGAGCAATATCATACCTTAACTTGTTAGTATAGCTCATCGTCACCTCATTTTTAAATTATTAAAGGGGAAGCAAGAATGGAAAAGATACAACTAAATCTAAATTATTAAAATCATGTCTTGAACTTTTGGGTGAGTTTCTCCACCCCTTCCCTACAATCTCCCGCAACTCGCTTTGCACCATCTTTAATGACCAAGCCAAACTCGGAGGTGCTCTGCTGCAACTTTTGTGCTGATCCATTAGCCATAGAAATGGCACCATCCCTTAGATCTTCAGCCCTTCTTCCAGCTTTGCAGGCCCATTCCTTCAAATTTGATACCAACAAGGCTATTGTTTGTATGATTCTATCAAGTGTATCTCTGGATTTCTCTCTTACGCCTACTGCCATTGCCTTGAGCTTGTTCATCAAGTTTTCGGCCCTGCCAACAGTTTCATCAACCGAGAATTGCTTGCTGGCATCAACCCAGGTAGCTCCAGCAATGGACTCTTCACGGAGGTCATTGTCAACAACGACCTTGATGCCACGTTTCTCCCATCGATCTCTAGCCTCCTCAAGTACTTTAGCTTGTTCTCTTGCTCTTCTTGCCTCATCTTCAGCCCAAGCCCTGTAACATGAGAAAAAAGAGCATTCATGAAAGTCTTGCACAATGAACTTGTATATTTTGTTAGTAGTCTAATTCACTTGTTTTCTAATTTGAAGCCATCAAATAAATGCTAGCAGCAATTAGGATTTGTTGCTTCAATACCTGGCCATGGACAAAGCTTTTCTCTCAACCTCTAGATCATGTTGTAAGCGTACAATTTCCTCGCTTTCAACTTCTGCGTTTTTCCTCAGTTTGGTAATTCTTTCCTTCTCATATGATATTTCTACTTTGTTACTCATAAGGCTCTGCAACTGTTCCTCCACCTCATGTCTTAATCTTGACAACACTTCCATTTCTGATTCAATAGCTGCACGCTCCTTCAAAAGAGTAATATTGTCTTTCTCTCTCTCAGCTCTTAACCTTTCCAATTCACGTGTTGCTTCTTCTGCCATTTTCTCCACTGCATCTATCTTTTCCCTCTCTAGCAAAAGCTCTTTCTCAAAACTTGCATTAATATCCTTCTCAACTTCAGCTACTAAAGCTGTATGAGCAGATACAGCATTTTCTGCCATAGATTCTGCTTCGATACGAGCAAGCTCCTCACTGACTGTGTCAGAAGCTTCACCAGTAGCTAGAGCAATAGCAGCCTGGGCCTTTGTCACTGGCTTATCTGGCTGGAAAAGTCTTGTGTAGCCTATCCCAAGAGGAAAACAAACCAAAGAGAAGTTAGCTATCATATCTGCAAAGAGCTTGTAATGAAATTAGAAGAGGTTATGACTAACCAAATGAGAGAGCAATAATCCCCTGTTCTCCAGCAGACAGGTCAGCAACAAGGGCAGGACATGCATCTGGATGTATTTTATCAGTGTCTATAAATCCAGAAACTTGATAGAGTGCCTGTATAAGTGCATGATTGTTAAAACACAAACTGTAGGAATCAAATATAAAATAAAAGCAGGTAATATACAGAACTGAATTCAGACATCAAAATTATCGACCTTTCTGTCAGCTTCTGGCAGATGTCTTTTCTCTAGGGCCATCTTCCAACTTACAAGATCTTGACGAGATAAAGGGCTGAAGTATTTTCAACGCAGGAAATAAGATGTCAGAAAGAAAGAAAACCATTAACTCTGACGAATCTTAGCAGCAAAAAAGTTATACATGCAGATAACTTTATCTTGGAGCAATTTATAGATAATGCAAGGAAAAAGAAAAAAGAGAATGTTACAAAACTAGGGTAGAAGTGCAAATATCATAATTTAGTTGATGTCCTTTTGGCAAGAATGTGAATAGCAGTAATATGAGCTTTTCTCAAAGAGCAGACAAAATTTATAATAAGAACAAATCATCCAACTAGCACAAGTGTTTGAACAAAACAATTGTGAACACCTTTCAGGAGAGAAGAAGTATGGACTCTGGTCTTCATCTACAGAAGAAAGCATATCACCTCTAGAAAGCTTGCTTGATATAAGTCCAGCTTCTGCCAAACCTGAAAGATCAAAAACACTTAATAAAATTATATGAAACAAAGGAATCCAACAGAAATTTCAACGAAACAACAAAATTCATCACACTAACATGATAGCTTTTCAACCATGGTAACTAAACATTTAAAATCTTCTACACACCTTGGATGGATGCAAAATCAGGGTCTTGAGGGGTAATATCATCAAATGCAAGTTCAGTTACATTTTCTATGTACATTGCAGGATATACTTTAGAAATTGTGTTCCTGCATATACCATCTCACATAGTCAGTTCTAAACGGGAAAGAGTTCTATCATACCAAGTACAGAAATATGATTGATATGTACCTTGAGAGAGCATTACTAGCAGACACTAACCAACGAGCATATTCACGACGTGTACACAAATCACTAGGTTGAACATCAGCCTCAATGACCTGAAAAGAAGTAATATACTTTCTTAAAATATGATTTTAACTTCAGGTCATACATAAATCTCAAGTACCACATAAAAGCTTTATCAGAAATTATCAGTTCATGCTTAGACGTTATATGGTGCAGCTTTTAGCAAGAAACAGAAGCTGCGTATTCAACTTCTAATACTCAAGAGGACTAACAATACCCGAATAACAAAAGTGACTGCAGAAATGAGGGGATAAAGTACCTTTAACACTTGCAATGCTGCTAGTGCCTGCCCTTGAACCTGATCAACAACTGCAGGAACCAACACCTTTCCAGGAAGCACCTGTAGAGCTGAGAAAACCACAGATGGAGCAGGTATGCCAGCAGAAGAGAAGGAAGTCGTAGGTTTTGGTGATTCTGATGTGCTTCCATTAATTTCATTATGACCTTCATTTACGCTATGCATTCCCAAGATTAAACTATTTTCCTCAACTGAAACCTGAGAGATATCACTCAACTCAAAATTTTCATTGGTTGAAGATGAGGCTAAGGTAGCTATGTTGGATTTGGAAGCAGCATGCTGTTCCAAAATTGTGTTTGATTGAGAACCAAATGGCACATTAGGAGCCACGGGTTCAAATGGTACATGGCCAACTGAACTATGATCGAAAGTTTGATCATTGCTTGAACTAGGAATTGTATCCTTATCCAGGCTAAAGTTTGATGGAACATCATCGGAAACGAGAAAGTTGTTTGATTCGACATTGACCAGGTTCTCTTTGATATCAGAAATTGATTGTGCTATACCTACAGCAGCGTTACTGTCCAACTCATTAAAACCAGAAACGGTAGATGAATCATCGCCAATTTCAGATTCATACAGATTATATGAAGTTGGGACAGTGTCAGCATCAACTGACTTATCATTAGAAGTTGGGACAGTGTCAGCATCAACTGACTTATCATTAGAAGTTGATTCATGTTGAGAATCTTCTTGAATGGAAGAATTGTTGATGGTATCAATACCATCAGATGTGTTTTTTACATCATCTACAGACAAATCCCTGATAACAGAATCATCACCAACTCTATTTTCACTGGGAACATCAACAAGTTCAGAAGATGAAGGAAAATCCTTATAAGTACCTGTCCCACCCTCTGGACTACTTGCGTCTTGCTTCGTAGTGTCGTCTTCAATTTCATCTGCCAAACTGTTACCAAGTTTTTCATCAGCCAACAATGACAGTTCCTGCTCCGTTGTCAAGGGCTCCATGTGTTTTTCCCCTGTGTACAGCAACATATATCTCATTCCATTAAACAAATGGTCTCTTGAAAATTTGCAAAATAACCACAAACAACCTCAATGAGAGAGCATCCAATGAATTACTTTTACTTCCTCCGCACCCAGTTAGAGAAGCTTGATCATATCAAGAGGGAAAGAAAAGGATTGGATTACTCACTGGAAATGCTTCGTTTTCCCAAAGATAATGCTGAAAAAGTAAGCCCAGCAACAAGAACGACTCCCGCTAATCCTGCTCCCACTGCCCCTGAAATTCACACTACTTTCAAAATGTTAATCACTTCACATTCCACAAAAAACCCAATTCATAAAAGCAACGAATTACATAATAAAGACATCAACGCTACCATTACCTCCAAACCATTTCTTCTTATCCGAGTCAAGTGATTGTTCTCCAGCGTCAGTACCAGACCATCCCGAAAAGCCATCAACGCTAGAATCCGACCTGATCGACGAAATCCCATAACAACGTCGTTCAAGTCGAGTCCCACTCCTATCCCAAAGCAGGCAAGGCAAAGGACTCTGGTTCCATACATGGGTCCGTAGAAGAAGGACAGTAGGAGGGGGTCTCCTGGAGTTGCCGGGATTGAGAGCGAAGCGTAGCTGGAGCGAGCTGGGAGAGCACGTGGCAGTCATAGCCGGCATGAAAGGATAATGAGAAAAGAGAGGAAGCTAATTGAGTTGGTTATATACAACAAAATTGAAGGAACGGAGAGGAGAAATTCTAGGGTTTTGGGGGTAGTTACTAGTTGGTATGTGAATTTGATTGATGATCAGACAGACAAAGTTATGTATAAAATGCCTATCTTCTCTCCACAAAAATTATATACACGATCATGCTGGAGTCATTTGGATTTGGACCCGTATATATATACATATAATTAATATTTAATATTTAAATGAACTCACTGTTTGCCATAAAGGAAAATAAATAAATAAATACATTGGTGTACAAACAAAGATTCATAAATCAATATTCCTTTTTAGCTAGTTTCTAAAAGTTTCTTTTTTTTTATAAAAATATCATTTTTATTTCTCGATATTAGATTTTGTTTTTTTTTAATTTTATTTTTTGAGAAATTGTTTTTTCTTAATTTTGATGAAGATATTTGATTTTCTTACTTTTGTTTTATTATTTTTTTTTTTTGAAACTAAAATTAAATTAATTATTAAGGGAATTTAGTTGTTAAAATATTTAAGTTGTTATCACTCAAGCACTTAAATACTTAGAATATTATTTTACGGAAAAAACATCTAAAATATTATTTTAGGGAAAAAACATCTAACTTCAACAATTTTGTACTGATGTGACGTTAAATTTTCCTATAATTGTTGATGTTATAGTAATTAAATGGAATATTATCGACTAAAATATTTAAGTTGTTGTCGTACAAGCA
Source organism: Humulus lupulus (assembly GCF_963169125.1). NCBI lineage: Eukaryota > Viridiplantae > Streptophyta > Magnoliopsida > Rosales > Cannabaceae > Humulus > Humulus lupulus. The sequence continues at coordinate 30,645,928 of NC_084797.1, forward strand.
CTTAAATATTTAAAAAAATTACTAAAAAAAATCTTAACTTACAAAGTACAAAATTGTTAAAGTTATATGAGATTATTGTAGCACCCACATTATTTTGATATAATATAGCCAACAATCACATGATTGCATTACATTACATATCATACTGTATGTATAATTTGAGCATATGCATATTCTTATAAGTGTTTTCATATATAAGTATAAAAATTGTGTATATGATGTCTATGTGTATGTTCAATATTATTAACCTTGTGGCATTTGAGTTGTCTTTTATGGGTGTTTGACGCACTCAAGATATAAGAAATGATGAAAAATATGGACAAGGCATGAAATCAAGTGAGAAAAGTGAGATATAGAAGGCAAAATATGTTAAGCGGTGAAAAATAGTACAATGTCGATTATTAGTATTGCAATGTAAAATTGAGTATTAGTGGATTTACCACACATAATTGAGGTATGATTAAGGTCTCTTTGATGAAGTAAAAATGGTTTTAGAACCATTAGATCAAGTCTTGATGGGAGGTATACATAATCAGTGGTGTTGACGCAAAGTCAAAACGAGCTTAGCATAAGTGCGCTACACTCAATCGGGTAAGCATAACTATTGAGTATGAACTCATATGGACCTAAGGTTTGGTGTGAGTGTTTCACACATAAGGAGAATAGGCCTAGTAGATGATTACGTCGAAATTATTGAAGTGATAAGGTTTTCATAAGTCAAAAAGAGAAATAATAAGGTGAAAGTGTCAAATTTTAATACAATAAGGCCAAATCATTGAAAATAAAGGATTGTCGTCAACTTTATCACTTTTCCACAACCAAAGACTCTGAAAAACAGAGAGAAAAGAAAACCAAAAATATTTTTTGGCTGGCTTGAAGAGATTCTAAGGAGATCCAAGTGAAATCAAAGCCAAAGAAGTGGATTAAGCTTAGTTCCGACCTTTTTATGGTAAGTTCTTGTACTTGGAAGTTAAACAACGTTTTTGAATTTTTCTGAGAGCTTATCTATGGTGTTTTATCATTTTTAAGATATTTCTTGGTGGTTTCCAAGTGGTTTGATGTTTAGAAAAGCTAGAAGAGATTGTTTTCGTCGAAAAATTGCTCGGTAAGTGAAAGTTTGTGTCTTATAAGGTTTTTGTGGATCTTGGAGTACAAACTAATTTTTGGTTATTTGATTGAGTTTATAAGAGGGTATATATGTTTATACATGTTTGAATAGACATAGAGACTCATTTAATTTGGGTGATGATCTTGGAAATTGGAATTTTATCAAAATCGGTATGTGATAACTTTGTGATGAATTATGTTGGTATTTAGGATATGTGGTTATGGCAGGTTAATTGATGATAATTGCTGATTGATTTTGATATTTGGGGATAATTAAAATTAAGGGAAGCTCTGTCAAAATTTCTCCAAGTGTCTAAGATAAATCTAACACTCGATCTAAGTGGTTTAAGGCAATTTAGGCATGATTTGGATATGATGTTCTATGGATATTTTTAAATGATAGTTCAATGCCTTATTGCCATCATTATGATGTGAAATTCATGCCATTGTCAGGATAAGCACATCAACACCTAAGACACCAATTGTTACACGGTGAAATATATTTTGGACAGAAGGTAAGTAAAGTACTCAACTGTAACACAAGAATTACATGTTATGTGAAAGTATGCATTATATGAATATGTTGTGAGTAAGTGGTATTAACATACATTGACACTTCATCATAAATTTGTATGCATGGCATAATAGTGATATGGTGAATTATTGTATGATATAAGACCATGCATGATATTATGATGATTAATTATGTGATGCCTTAGCAAGTTTTATGTAACATAAAAGTAAGTTGTAATAAGAAGTTTAAGTTCAGTGCCACTGTTTTGAAAATGAAAATGAGAATGTAAATAAGTATAAACGGAGGCTTATAGTTATGCTCATAATGGCAGTCCAATAATTTGGGCTAGGTTTTAGTGAACCAATTATATTGTTTGTCATGTTCCCGTTTTTATTTCTCCTCCATATGAGTTATTGTTATATGTATTGACACCACAATGTGTGGCCGCCTTAACTCTTGAGCCCAACGGGGCAACGATAGAATAAGGTTTTTAATGTGCCCTACTGTGGTGATGGCTAGCCGGAGGGGAACCCATGGGATTTTATTTATATGTGTAACAAGCCCTGCAGACATTGGCCTAATTAAACAGTGTGCACAATATTAAGGGGCCCAAAATTTAAAAAGAAGTTGTGTATGTTCATTGACATTGGATAATCATTAGCATTGCATGCATTACTTTGCTTACTGAATTTTAGGCTCACAGTTGTCTTGTGTTGCAGGTAGAGAAAGAAATGAGTGAATGGCAAAGGAGAACTAAAACATGGTCCTGACCCTGATTTGTACATATGAACATATCGACATTTTGTGGGTTATTTCAGTTTATCAGTGTGTATGTTTGTAATAAAGTGTGAAGTTATGTTTTGAAAACAAATTGGGTTCTTTAATACTTATGTATAATATGTTTAAGACACACTTTATGTTTAATGTAAATAATGTGAAATAAGTTTTAAAAAAAATCTAGACTTCCGTTGAAAGTAATTATGATATAGTTTTAAAACGTAACACCTAAGATATGGTTTTAACTAATATAAGCGAGGGTGTTACAATTATACTCTTACATTGTATAGCATGTGAGTCTTTACTCTAGTTTTGTAAAATTTCGCAAGCTTATTTGTACAATTGGTTCCATCTTTTGTGTGTTGGCTTGGCTAGTTAATGTAAATAATGGTTTTTCTTGTATTTCATTAAGAGAAAAAGTTACAATATATAGAGTATTAGAAGCTAAAAATAGAATCCTAATTGATTACAAATCAATTCTAAATAATTTGTGTAAATCACTAATTGATTTATATAAAACTATTAAATTGATTTACATAAATCTTTAATTAATTTAGAAGATATTTCAACACTCTCCCTTAAATTGGTGCATAGGTGTCCATCATGCCCAACTTGTCCACAAATTTTTTAAAAATACGAATTGACAATGCTTTGGTGAAAATATCTGCTAGTTGTTTTTTTGATCGGATTTCTAGTAGCTCTAAACTTTTCTCCTATAATTTCTATTTGATGAAAAAATGATCAATCTCAACATGTTTTGTTTGATCATGATGAATTGGGTTATGTGCCATATCACGAGCTGACTAGTTATCACAATACAATTGGATAGGTGTATTTGATGAATAACCCAAAATTTGAAGGAGTAATTTTAGTCACAGTCCTTCCCAAACACCAAATAAATAATTTTAGCCAAGCATCCACCACTTTTTTAGATAGGTCCCGTAGCATACATTAATAAAATAATATGATAAATTAATATATATATATATGTGTGTGTGTGATATATTAAACTAATGGTTTATTTTCCTGACAGTAGGTACAAATTGTCAACTCAATTGTACTTGCATGTGAAACTTACCTGCTATAGCCAACTTTTATTACCGGTTGTGTTGGCGTCAAACTATTATATTAGATAATAGGTGGGCAATTTAGTCAATTCATGTTATATGTGTAGGGATAAAATTGTAATTTGAATATTCAAAAGCAAATGAAATACTTTATTGGGTGAATATGGACCTTCAGCAGGTAATTTACTTATATTTACACACAACAATATAAGTAAATTAATTAATGAGTTATATCCAGAGTAAACTTGATTATTACTCAAGTAATATTGTTTGTAGTAGAGTTCCACGTGAATGACTTAGTATTTTACATTGTAAATACTATACCACTTTAATATTATGACTTATTATTTTACATTATAAATTTTGTACCACTTTAATATTTGTTAATAGGTGGACAATTTAGTCCGATCATGTTATATGCATAGATGATATTATAATTAACTAATTTGTGGCATCCTTAATTTGATTGTTGTAAACAATTAACTCAAACTATTTCTCTATTACAAATATTGAAAAGGGTGTTACGTATCTGTTGAGAAAAAGATTTCAAAAAACTTAATAATGGCCTGTGAAAATAACAGTCAAGAGAATATAAACTAATTCTAGAAACTTCCAAATACAAAAGCAACTAAAGTGGTCACAGATGGTTGCATGTAGCTGTTGAGAAAAAAGTTTCAAAATATTGAATAATGGTCCATGAAAATAACAGTCAAGAGCATATAAACAAAATCCAGAATCTTGAAATAGGAAAATGAACTAAAGTGGTGACAAATGGTTGATGCAAGGCATACTAACTAGATTGGAAGGAGTCTTGTGTCGATAGAGCTAGAAATTTTGTGTCATTCCTTGTGTAAGATGATGTTCTTGTCCGAGTTGTAGAGGTCATTTCAGACCTCAAGTGACACGTTAGCCTATTATGATCCCGACCTCCGCAAAGTGCGCATTGCCGACCGCCTTGTACGCCATCATTTGGTCTTCTTTTAGAATTGTTTGGGGGTACCTGTGCCTTTCATCCTCACCCTAATATGATCTTGTACAATATTTGGATTATTATGATGTGTTCTAGTTGTTTTTTCGGTACATGTTTCAATACTTTGTCCCTGCTCGTAATCCTCTTTAAATATCGTCATCAATTTTGTGAGCTCATTCTTTGCCATTTGAAATGTTGTGTTGTTGTGTGATGCATAAAAACTCAATGACTGTGCTAAAGAATGTTATATTATTTTAAATAATATAATGTTAGATTAAATATTGTGACAAAATGTGATTTGTCAGAAAAATGTGATTTGCCATACCTTGAAACATATTATTGAGAGTTACAAAATTGAACACATGTGTGTGCCCATATGTAACATATTTTGGATTTACAAAATCAGTTACAAATTTGCAACTCCCAAATATTACCCAATAACCTGTAGATTGAGAGTTACACATTTGTGTTTGAATTTCATAAAACTATTATGAAATACGGTTGTTGAAGACATGTTTTTAACTCTCATTAGGTGTATGGAGGTTACAAAATCATGTGGAAAGAGATTGTGACGTTTTTGGAAAAAATAAAATATTGGGAAGCTGAAATGCATTGTGGCCGTGGCCATTGATTATCCCTGGCCGTGGCCTGGGGGGATAGAGGCCAGTGGCCGCGGCCACTGATACTCTTGGCTGCAGCCTGGGTCGTTGACAGCCTATAACAAAACACCAAAATATTTGGTTTTTTTTAAGGATGACTATACACGTTTAATATATGTCTTGCTTATGTAGTCTTGATTGACATTTGACATAGATCAACTCTTTGATAAATGTGTACATCCATGCAATTGATTATAGTACCTTGATTGTGTATTACAAAATAGTCATATGATGAACTCAACATAAAAAAAAACTCAACGTGGTGCATATGGCTAATATGTTTCATATATATTAAGTCAACTAATATTCAATGTTCAAGATTAAAGCAAACAAATAATATTAGTGTGAATAAACAATAAATAAAATATATATGATAAAAATATAGCAATGATATATATGGCAAAAGTACTAATTTATTAATAATTAATATATGAGTTTTTAAGATATAAACATAAAAATTTTTTTGGATCAATGATGTGTAGTACATGATACTATTATCATATGATTTTAAGATTAAAAAAATTATGAGTAAAAATTGTAATTATATATACGTACATATTATGAAAAGTAAGAAATATGATTGAACATGGGCTTGTTACTAAGTTGATAGTGACAATATGATTTAGATATTTTGAGGAAACATGATTTATAGAAACTTTGAAATTTATAGAGAAGCTTTTTTTTATTTGTTTTTTTAAAAAAAGAAATCATATATTGATTGTATGATGACATTTGCTACGTTTGGAATAACTCGGGCACCGCCCAACTATGTTAGGTGACCTCAAATGGAAGCCAAGGTGTAAGGTCGGACTCACTCTATAGAGCTTTGACCATAAGCACTTGTAGCGAATCCTAGAACACTATGACCTCCGCTACGTTTGAAATAGCTCGGGCACCTCCGGAGCCGTTCCTATGGTTTGAAATACCCCCCAATTGCGTTAGGTGACCTTAAATTGAAGCCAAGGTGCAAGGTCGGACCTTCTCTATAGTGCTTTGACTGCTTTGACCATAAGCACTCGTAGCGATTCCTAGAACACTATGACCTCCACTACGTTTGGAATAGCTCAGGCACCTCTAGAGTCATTCTTATGGTCTGAAATACCCCCCAATTACGTTAGGTGGCCTCAAATGGAAGCCAAGATGCAAGGTTGGACTCGCTCTATAGAGCTTTGACCGCTTTGACCATAAGCACTTGTAGCGAGTCCTAGAACTATGAACTATGCTATATTTAGAATAGCTCGAGCACCTCCAGAGTCATTCTTATGGTCCGAAATACCCCCCAATTACGTTAGGTGACCTCAAATGGAAGCCAAGGTGCAAGGTCGGACTCGCTCTATAAAGCTTTGACCACTTTGACCATAAGCACTTGTAGCGAGTCCTAGAACACTTATTTGGTAACTTTCTACTAATTGGGTTACTATGTATGATATTTTAAACATTTGACTATGTCTAGTGTCAGTAATTATACTAACATCGCTTAATATCCCACTTAGTCAATCAAAAGTACTACAATGAGGAAACCACATCATTTGTACTCATAATTCATAGCATCCAAGCCAATATCTCATAATTTGAGAAATAATTTGGTAACAATTCACTGATTAGGATACTAGTGTGAAACATTTGACTATATCTAGTGTCTCTAATTGTATTAATATACCTTAATATCATACTTAGTCAATCAAAATCCCATCCAATGAGAATACGAAATCATTTGTACTCATAAGTCGTAATCTCCAAGCTAATTTCTTGCAATTTGAAAACTAATTTGGTAATGATTAGGTTACGATAGACAAAATTTGGAACATTTGGCTATGTTTAGTATTACTAATTATACTAACATCCTCTAATATCCAACTCAACAACTTGACATCCCTACTAAAGAGGAAACAACATCATTTGTACTATAATAATTTACAACATCCAAGCTAATTTCTTTGAATTTGATAAATAATCTTGTAACCATCCATTGATTAGTTTACTAGGTATAAGATTTGAAACATTTGACTTAGTGTATTGTCATTAACTGTACTAACATTCTCTAATGTCCTACATAGCCACTCGGCATCCATACTAAAAAAGAATCCACGTCGTTTGTACTCATAATTAGCAACATCCCACCTAATCTTTCACAATTTGGTAACAATATACTAATTAGGTTACTAGGTATGAGTTTGAATCATTAAACTAGGTCTAGTGTCTCTAATTGTGTTAGCATCCCCCAATATCCAACTTAGTCAATCGAAAGCCTTACCAATGAAGATGCCAAATCATTTTGTACTCACAACCTAATTTTCACAATTTTAAAACTAATTTTGTAACCATTTACTAATTAGGTTACTAAGTGTTAGATTTGAAACATTTGACTATGTCTAGTGTTACTAATTGCACTAACTCAAGAACTAATTTAGTAACAATCCACTAATCAGGTTTCTAGTTGTGATATTTAGATAAATTTAGTGTGTTCAGTGTTACTAATAGTCACTTGGGTGCCCCACTAATGAGGAAACCAAATCATTTGTACTAAAATCAAAACCTCCAAGATAATCTTTCACAATTTGAGAATAATTTTGGTAATTGTAATGCCCTCCTAATCCAAGAACGTTACATTGTGTCATTCAAATAGTGCTTAACTCACTACAAAATTCATTTGGACTTAAAATGTGTAGTGGAAACTAACACAAGGTTTAGGTACTAAAATTTTTGGTCAAACAGTAATCATTTTACTAAAAAGGGTTTAAGTTTCATACATGCGATCCCAAAAGAGTTTAAAACTGTTACAGATCCAAAATGAATACAAAGGTCAACCTAAGCGGCAAAATCCAGGTCCAACCCTAGTTCCACGACTTATAAGCTGAGCTTCTATATTGGCCCTGCCATCTCGGCATGCGTTCTGCACGCTAATGTTGTCCACAGTTTATAAGCCAAGCTTCTATATTCCACATAAGTGACTATAGAGTCACATTGGGGCCCCATTACCCTGTTCCCTTCTAACCATCCTTAGAGCTAGCCCAGCGCATCTTGCACTTTATTTTCCTGGTGGCCATATGGGTCGTTCAAGCGTATATCACGCTTTTGGGTTAGTTTAACCACATCGGCATGTGTTCAGCACACTATTGCCGCCCTCAACTTATAAGTCGAGCTTTCAATCATATATAACAGATAACCCTCAACTTATAAGCCGAGCTTTTCAATAATATATAACAGATAACCCTCGACTTATAAGCCAATATTTTCAATCATATATAATAGATAAACGCTCGACTTATAAGCCGAGCTTTTCATCAGATATAATAGATAAACCCTCGACTTATAAGTCGAGCTTTTCAATCAGATATGACAGATAAACCCTCGACTTATAAGCCGAGCTTTTCAATAAGATATAACAGATAAACTCTTGACTTATAAGTCGAGCTTCTTGATTAGATATAACAGATAATCAGTGTTTAACGCCCAAATCGTGACAACCACTAAGCAGTGGTTGTAGTATAGATCGGACGGTTGATCCACAAGGAGGTAACCTAAAACCAAAGGATTAGCAGAAAATAACACAAAAAGTTAGTAACATGAAATAAATAAAAAATAGAAATGAAAAGAGATATGAGATTTTGGTATTGTCTTTTTGATGAAATGATAAAATGAGATAAGTGAAATAAAAGTAAGGGTAATCAAGAGTTTGAGAAATAGAAAGGTTTCAAGAATCATCCATATACTTGTTTAGTTACTTGGTTACTTGATTTACAAAAATGCACAAGTAAATAGTTCACATCCCAACATTTAATTGGAAAATCTAATATTAAAGTCCATATTATTTTCTAACAAAAGTCCATTTGAGTTATAAAGTTCTTTACTTTAAAAGCACAATGTTAATCTTATGAAAAATCTAAAAATGACAAAATACCCAAGGGCAATAATGCAATAGAAGATTGGACATAAAATTATGTATCAATATTACTTTTACTAATTAGAAGCACATAGAAAGAGCATGACTAATCCTATATACTATTAGTGAAGGAAATAAAGATAACAAAATAGAGATGAGGATGAAAGAACATAAATAACTCAAATACATTACATTAAGAACATAGTAAATCAAAGTAGCAAAATAACATCACTAGCATATGGAATCATCCCTAACCTTCCTAGGAAGATTAGGCCATTATGCTCATGATTCTCATAAAATTATAAGAAGAAAATATGAGAAGAAAGTAAGTAGAAATTTTGCTATAGTTTCTTTACTCTAAAAATTGCCTACCCATGTGAAAGAAAGAGTCCCTCTCTATTTATAGAGGGAGAAAATGGCTAAAAGAAAATTAAACAACAAATGGGAGTTACACAATAAATCTGAAATATTAATAATAAAATATGATTTAAAAAAAATCAAATCTTATTATTAATATTAACCTAGCTATTTTTGTGAATGGTCATTTTTTATTTTTCTAAAATACCACAAAAACATGAGCTTTAAAGCTCAAAAAGGAAAGGTGCAAGGCCTAAAATGCATATGGGGGTGGGCTTGGTGGCACTAAGGTAGCTGGTGGGTTTGACCCATTCCCAGCCAATGGGAGCGCGCCACGTAGGTGCTGGCTGGGGAAGAGGGGGACGAACCGAGTCGGGTAGCCAGGTGGGGCGCTGATGGGCTCGCGGGTCAAGGGACCAGGTCACTGGGTGGAGCGCTGATGGGCTCGCAGGCTGGGCCTTCAAGGATGCTGAGGAAGACTGAGGGGAGTACCAGGCATGGCAGGCTTGGGCTGGAAGTAGGGGTGTTCGTGGTGCGGGTGGTACAGTTTTTCTCTAATTTTTTGGACCGCACCGCATATGCGGTTTGAACAATTTTTCAAACCGCAACCCGCACCGCATAGACCTCAAATCGCATAAACTACACCACAAAAATGCGATGTGGTGCGGTGCGGTGTGGGCGGTTTATACCTATCGCCAAATAATTTAACAATTAAATATTATAATTAAGAAAGATTCATAATAAATCTCATAACCATAGAGTGTTTAACAAAATAATTAAATGTAAAAACAAGCTAATAAATTTTAAGCAAAACAATAAAAATATAACAAACTAATAACAAAGAAAAAATGTAATATAAAAGTAAATATTATTTTAATTAAAGAGGAATATCTTTAGATTGAAGTAGAATATGTGTTAGCATCCTATGAAACATTATATTTTTTTCTAGATATTGTGTATATTATATTATACTATATAAATATTAATGTATTAACCTTAAATGTAGTAAAATAATAATAAAAAAAATATATATATATATATATATATAATGATGCGGTGCGGTGTGGTGTGGTTTGAACCGCATTTATAAAATTTAAAACCGCAAACTGCACCACACCGCGTGGTTTGGCAAAAATAAAAACCGCAACCGCACCGCGAAGGGTTCTAAACCGCAAATTGCGGTGCGGTGTGGTGCGGTGTGGGCGGTTTTATGAACACCCCTAGCTGGAAGCTCGTGGGTTGGGCCTTCGAGGATGGTGAGGAAGGTTGAGCTCGGCTGGGCCTTCACGGGTCACTGGGTGGAGCCTGGACACATGACAAGCTGCGGATGCACCACCTGGTGCTGGGAGAAAAGACAGAGGAGGCTGGGCCTGGGCTTGGGGGCTTCGGATTGGGCCAAATTTCTTCAAAAATGTCATTTCCTTCATTTTCTTTTTCAGTTTTAATTATTTCTTTGTTCTCTCTTTTTGTCCAAATGCAATTTATTTCTCGAAAATTAAACAAATTAAATTTAAAATTAATAATTTCAATTATAAAATATATCACAATAAATTCATGAAAATATTAATTAAAACTTAATTTATTTTACACTTTAAAACCAATGAATTTGCATTTTTGAGCACTAATCACAACCCCCAACTAACTTATTAGTAGTCCTTAGCAATTCAAGCAAAAAATAAAATTATCAAGTTGAATAATCAAGTCAAACCAAGCAAAATCATCCAAGCATTTACAAAGTATCAGCAAGAAGTCAGAAATTACTATCTAAGCCACTTCAGTTGCGATTCTAGAGTTGTGTGTGTGCACCAAACCATATTCTTTTTATCGCAAGTCATAACACACATAGTATCGAAAAATCTCAAAAGTATAAATGTCTCAACTCCAAACTCCTCACGGGCATTTGAAAGTATTTGTATGGGAAGAATTACACTCTTGGAGTTGGAAATGTAACCGCTTACGCTCAAATGAGAAAATATAAACTTTTTAGGACAAGCAATTTGAACAAATATTGATCACAAGATAGGCATATCAACTTATTGAAATTCAAATGACAAACAACCTTTGGGATCTACATGAGAAAGCTCAAAAGAAACAAAATGAGAACTAACTAGAAATGATAAATAGGAAAATGAACTATAATGATAATAATATTGTTTTTTTTAATACAATTATACAAAATACTAGTAATAGAATTTTTTTTTCAACAACTACACAATAATAGAGGAAAATGTTGCTCTTGTTCTCTTATTTATTTATTTTTGTTTTCTTTTTTTTTCATCATTATTTTCCCTTTTTTTTATTTACTTTTTTTTTCTCATTCATTTTTTTTACAAGAGACAACACAAAAATAAAAAAATACACTAAATGGAACACACTTTTAAAATTTATTACAAATATTCATTCTTATATGAAAAAACATCCCTCTAGTAAATGTCATGTTTTAAATTCCAAATATGTGACTTTACCAACTTAAATGATCAATATAAGTTCAAAACGTTGTTTTCTCAACTCTCACAACTCACCAAGAAATGAAAAACTTTAAACTTAAAATTTCTCTCAACTATTTGTGTTAACAACCAATTTATCACATGTTTGGAAAGTGCACAAAAGAACTCTGAAAATCACTTCTTAATAGCTAAACATAGTAAGAACTGACTCAAACTAACAAGTTATACTCATGCTTGGATAATTTTGAGAAAATTTGACTTACAAATTCAACTAGACAATAATGTTTTCCAAATGAATGCTAAAGACACAACAATAAGATTTTCCAAATGAAATTTAATGCATGCTCACCACCCCCAACCAAACATTAGACAGTATCCTCAATGTCAAAATGAATAATCAATGAAAAAGGTAAGGAAAGAGAACACCTGGATGATGACCATGTCCATGAGGCGAGAGCGAAAATAGCCTAGTAACAATACCCCAAAACAAAATACAAAAATGAAAAACATACCAAAAATAAAAGAAAGACAGAAAAATAAAGATAATGAAAAATAAAAAGAACAACAACAAATCATTCAGAACTTCAAAGTGTATAAATTGGGTCCTTAAGAAGGACCTCTGCAACGTGACTCACACTCTCAATGTAATGCTTAAGTCTTTGGCCATTGACTCAAAAAATTCTCCCATCGGTTGGGTCCTCGACCTCGATGGAACCATTGGGAAATACTTGCTTCACTACAAATGGACCAGTCCATCGCGATCGCAGTTTACCGGGGTGCAAGTGCAAGCGAGAATCATACAGATGCACTTTCTGATTTAGCTCAAAGTATTTTCATAGGATTTGTTTATCGTGAGTGATTTTCAATTTCGCTTTATAAATCCTGGAATTGTCATATGCATCTTTTCTCAACTCCTCAATTTCAGACAATTGAAGTTTGCGATTGATACCTGCGGCATTCAAATCAAAGTTTAGGGCTTTGATAGCCCAATACACTTTATGCTCGAGCTCAATAGGTAAATGATAGGCTTTTCCAAAGACAAGCCGATAGGGAGACATCCCAAGAGGGGATTTGAAAGCAGTGCGGTATGCCCAAAGAGCGCCTAGAAGACATGTAGACCAATCTTTGCGGTCGAGATTTACCGTCTTTTCCAGAATGTGTTTTATCTCCCTATTGGCTAACTCAGCTTGACCATTAGTCTATGGATGATAGGAATTTGCAACTTTATGAAGTACATCGTACTTGCGCATAAGAGCCTCAAAGGATCTGTTGCAAAAATGAGTGCCTTGATCACTGATGATAGCGCGAGGAGTACCAAACCTTGATAACACATTTTCTTTCAAGAATTTGACAACTGTAGCGTTATCATTGGTTCGACATGGTACAACCTAGACCCATTTGGAAACATAATCCACAACAACAAGAATGTAAAGGTAGCCAAAAGAAGGTGGAAATGGTCCCATAAAGTCTATCCCCCAACAATCAAATATTTCGATAACAAGAATTGGGTTCGAGGGCATCATGTGCCGACGGGATAAGGAACCTAACTTTTGGCACCTTACGCAAGAACGACAGAAATCATTGGTGTCTTTGAACAGAGTGGGCCAGTAAAGACCGCATTGTAAGATTTTTGCAGCGGTTTTCTTCACAAAAAAGTGACCACCACAAGCATCATTGTGGCAAAAATTCAGCACACTAGACACCTCATCGTCGTGGATGCATCTTCGCATGATTTGGTCGGGGCAATACTTGAATAAGTATGGGTCATCCTAAAAGAAATTGCGCACCTCGACCAGAAATTTGTGTTTGTCTTGTGAACTCTATTCAGATGGGAGTTCACCTGTTACTAAGTAGTTCACAATGTGAGCATACCACGATAACTTAGCAATAGAAAGCAATTGTTCATCGAGGAAATCATCATGAATAGGTGGACCATCAGCGGGATCGCTGAATTCAAGTCGGGATAAGTGGTTCGCGACGACATTCTCAACACCTTTCTTGTCTTTGATCGTTATATAAAATTCTTGCAAGAGAAGGATCCACTGTATTAATCGCACCTTAGCATCCTTTTTGGAAAGGAGATACTTAAGGGTGGAGTGATCTGTGAAGATCGTAATAGGTGATCCAATCAAATAAGATCGGAATTCGTCAAGGGCAGAGACAACAACAAGCAACTATTTTTCAGTAGTGGAATAGTTCATTTGAGCACTATTGAGAGTTCGACTTTCATAATATACAACAAAGGGTTTCCCCTCTTTTTGTTGTCCTAGCACAGCTCCCACAGCAAAGTTGCTGGCGTCACACATGATCTCGAAAGGAAGACTCCAATTAGGTGACTGAATGATGGGAGTGGAAGTGAGTGAATTGACAAGCGTTTGGAATGATTCCTCACACTTAGGTGTCCATTCAAAACTGGCATCTTTGGCTAGGAGGTTGCTTAGTGGACGAGCAATCAATTGAAAATTTTTGTACGAATCTCCTGTAGAAACCAGCACGACCAAGGAATGACCTAACGTCTTTGACAGTCTTAAGAGTAGGCAGGTTGGAGATAAGGTCGACTTTGGATTGATCAACCTCAATTCCTCTTTCAGAAATAATGTGGCCTAAGACTATGCCAGAAGATACCATGAAGTGGCATTTCTCCCAATTGAGCACAAGTCCTTTCTCAATGCATTAGTTCGATGGGAACAAATTAAAGGGCTAATACCTTTGATATCAGCAAGCGTCCAACCTATCGCAGATTTATGCGTTCGCAGTAGCTCGAGTAACTGCAATTCTTGAGAATTTTGAAGGTTGGACGAGATGATAACTGGAAATGTTTCACCGTCTCCCAAGAAGACATGTTTCAAACCCTCGGGAAGTTGGGTTAGTTGAACAATTGGAACCTCTTCGACTGAAGTTTTTGGCTGTGACCTCTCACGAGGTAGCTCTTCAAAGCGAGGTTGCCAAAACTAAGTCCTTCTATTGCGTGAGTCTATGCGATCTGATATTGCAAGAGTAGACTCAATAGAACTGGGACTTTCGTTATCAAACAGAAGGAGGAGTTCATCAAGATTATCAAAGTTGCTTTGCAATTGAACCTCCTCGGGAATTAAAGAGTCAATCATGAATGTTTGATAGCATTCATCATCTTCTCAGGGTTGTTTCCCGATGTGGAAGATATTGACTTCAAGAGTCATGTTTCCAAACGATATCTTCATTAGACCATTCCGACAATTGATCAAAGCATTTGCAGTGGCAAGGAATGGTCTTTCTAGGATAATAAGAATTTTAGACTCCATGTTTACCACAGATTGGGTGTCAAGAATAAGAAAATTCACGGGGTAATAGAATTTTTTCAATTTGAACTAACACATCCTCAACAATACCCCTAGGCTTTTTGGTGGAATGGTCAGCAAGCTGTTGCACAATAGATGTTGGATTCATTTCTCCAAGAACGAGTTGCGAGTATACAGAGTAAGGCATGAGATTTACACTCGCGCTAAGATCAAGTAAGGCTTGGCTGACTTCATGGGTCCCAATTTGGCAAGAAATGGTGGGACAACCGAGATCTTTGTATTTCGACAGCACCTTTTGTTCAATCACCGCACTCAATTGCTCAATCAAGAAAGTAGTCTTATTGACATGGTGCTTCCTTTTTGCAGTGCATAGATCCTTGATGATTTTGACATAACCCGACACTTGTTTTATGATGTGAAGCAAAGGAAGATTAATCTTCACTTATGTCAAGTGCTCAAGGATTTCAGCTCAATTATCAGGAAGTTTCCCAAAGGGTTTCAAAGCTTGGGGAAATAGTACTTTTGGAGTGGCATTGAGTGGGGAGGTGTTGGGTGGTGGATTTTTGGGAGTAACTTTTGGAGTACTGGGAGAGTTGGATTTTATGGGTGGGTCTTGCAAAGTCTTACCGCTTCTAGTCACGATGGCATTTACTTCCTTGACATTTTGATCATTAGAATTTGAAGATTGGGCCATGTGTTGGCCTTGCACATTAAATTTCGGTTGGGAAGGAAGTTTGCCTTTTTTCGGAATGGCCAAGGATTCAGTCAATTTTGAGAATTGACATTTCATTTCCTTGATTTCTTCCATCATTTGGCGATTTAGTTTGGATTGTTCCTCTATGAATGCACAAAGAGTATTCTTGAGAGAATTTCGTTGTGGATGAGCATTGTATTGAGGTGCAGAATACACCTTTGATGGTTGAAATTGTTGCTCATTTTTCCATTGGCCTCCAAACGATTGAGCTTGGTTGGAATCTCTCCAACTGAAATTTGGGTGGTCTCCAACCAGGGTTGTACGTATGAGAGAATGGCTTGTTATATGCCCCTAAGGCATTTCATTGCTCCTCATAAACCCCCATCATTTCATTCAAAGCTAAGCAATCCTCAGCTAAATGCTCCGTCCCTCCACAAACAAAGCAAGGTATTTGCGGTTCCGCTTGAGTGATCATGTGTGGTTTTTGGCCATTTTTCGTCATTAAGACCTCAAACTGCTTTTTCAAAGCTTCGAGTTGGGCTTTAACACAATCATATTCTTGAAGTTGATAGATCCCAAATGGTTTATGTCGGTTGGTGCTATCAGTAGCACTTGGACCAGTCCAGGTGTGAGACTTTTTCGCAGTTTCTTCGAGATATTCAAGAGCATTGTCTGGCTCTTTTTTCGAGGAATTCACTATTGCATAGCATTTCTACAAACTAGCGCTCACGACTCGTGATGCCTTCATAGAAGTAACTGGCCAAACACCAGTTCTCATAGCCATGGTGCGGGCACTGATTCAACAGATCTTTGAATCTTTCCCAGACTTAATAGAACGTTTCATTGTCCTTTTGGGAAAATGTGGAAATCTGTCGTTTTAGACTGTTGGTCTTATGGCTAGGGAAGTGTTTCAGAAAGAAGGATTTGGTCATCTCCTTTCATGTTCCAATAGACGTAGGTCTCAAAGAGTATAACCAGCTTTTGACTTTGTCCTTCAAGGAGAAAGGGAAGAACTTCAGTCGCACATAATCGACATTTTTGGCTCGGTTAGAGAGCGTAGCTACTACCTCATCGAATTCTCTAATATGCACGTATGGGCTTTCGTTTTCCATTCCATGAAATGTGGGCAAGAGTTGAATCATGCCAGGTTTAAAGTCTAATGCGGGCATATTAGGAGGGAAGATAATGCATGAAGGCGTGGAAGTGCGAGTAGGATGGAGGTAGTCATTGAGAGTTCTTGGTTGTATTTCATCATTGTGAGCCATTGCGAATGAATTATTATCAGCTAAAGTTTGTGGAGAAACATGATTGGTGGAAGGACATCTGGAAGGAGTGGTAGATGAATTGGAAGAAGTGTCACTCGAAGTTTCGTGATGATTCATCCACTCTCGAAAATTAGAATTAGATTTATTTCATGTTTTTATTTTTTGATTTTTTTTGAGTTTTTTTTTTAAATTGATTTTTTTTTCTTTTGAGTTTAACTTGTTCCTAGGTAGATTTGGAGGTTTTTGGGTGATCTCCAACGCCTTACTAGAACTCCCCGATGTTGCTGAGTAAGTATGGTGGATCACAAGTTAAACCTTTTCGACCAAACAACCTTTAAGCAGAGTGAAATTGCTTATTTTGACAGAGCAAGCTTGGTTTTCTTATAGTAATAAGTTCAACAATGTAATAGTGCAAATGTATATGCTTGAAATGTTCCCAGGCTGATTGGGAAGGTTGCCAAGGTACCGTTTTAGACACACACTTGCCTAGACAGAACTCCCTGAGGTTCCCAAGTAAGTGTGGAAGGTAATGTTATCACAAACCTTATTTGACAACCAATCTTTCTAGACAGAACAATATTGGTTTCTACCATTTGTAATATTACACAATTGTTCCTAATACTAGCGTTTTATGATTGAAATTTTATGAATAATTTTATGCTGTTTTTTTTTTTGAAAACCTAAATTCTTAGAAAAACTAAGGCAAAGGAAAAAAAAAAAAAAACCCTAAACTAAGCAATAAAATAAAAAAAAAACACAAAAATAAAATAAAGAAAAGAGAATTAAAGTGAAGATAAAATAACAAACTTAATCATTTTTTTTCAAATATGTATTAAACTAAAAAAATAAAAATAAATTAAGAAAGAGAAATGGAATAAAAATTATATATATATATATTTATATGATTTTTTTTGTAACCAAAAGAAAAGAAAATAAAAAAATATATATATATATATTTTTACGTTTTTTTATTACTTTGCTTTACTGAGAAAAAAAGAAAAGAAAGAAAGAATATATATATATAAATCACTAATTTTTTTTATGACTTTTAGTTTTTCTTTCTTTTTATTTTTGTTATAATAATAATCCAATTAACTAAAAATTAGTAAATAAAAAAAAACTATACTAACACAATATTTATACTAACAACAATACAAATAAAGTTACTAACATTTTTGTAAAAATTTCACTAAACCTTTGAAAACTACTTCCCCGGCAACGGCGCCAAAATTTATTTAACGCCCAAATCGTGACAACCACTAAGCGGTGGTTGTAGTATAGATTGGGCGGTCGATCCACAAGGAGGTAACCTAAAACCAAAGGATTAGCAAAAAATAACACAAAAAGTTAGTAATATGAAATAAATCAAAAATGGAAATGAAAAGAGATTTGAGATTTTGATATTGTCTTTTTGATGAAATGATAAAATGAGATAAGTGAAATAAAAGTAAGGGTAATCAAGAGTTTGAGAAATAGAAAGGTTTCAAGAATCATCCATATGCTTGTTTAGTTACTTAGTTACTTGATTTACAAAAATGCACAAGTAAATAGTTCACATCCCAACATTTACTTGGAAAATCTAACATTAAAGTCCATATTATTTTCAAACAAAAGTCCATTTGAGTTATAAAGTTCTTTACTTTAAAAGCACAATGTTAATCTTATGAAAAATCTAAAAATGACAAAATACCCAAGGGCAATAATGCAATAGAAGATTGGATATAAAGTTATGTATCAATATTACTTTTACTAATTAGAAGCATATAGAAAGAGCATGACTAATCCAATATACTATTAGTGCAAGTAAATAGAGATGAGGATGAAAGGACATAAATAACTCAAATACATTACATTAAGAACATAGTAAATCAAAGTAGAAAAATAACATCACTAGCATATGGAATCATCCCTAACCTTCCTAGGAAGATTAGGCCATTATGTTCATGATTCTCATAAAATTCTAAGAAGAAAATATGAGAAGAAAGTGAGTAGAATTTTGCTATAGTTTCTTTACTCTAAAAATTGCCTACCCATGTGAAAGAAAGAGTCCCTCTCTATTTATAGAGGGAGAAAATGGCTAAAAGGAAATTAAACAACAAATGGGGGTTACACAATAAATCTGAAATATTAATAATAAAATATGATTTAAAAAAAAATCAAATCTTATTATTAATATTAACCTAGCTATTTTTGTGAATGGTCATTTTTTCTTTTTCTAAAATACCACAAAAACATGAGCTTTAAAGGTAAAAAAGGAAATGTGCAAGGCCCAAAATGCATAGGGGAGTGGGCTTGGTGGCACTAAGGCAGCTGGTGGGTTTGACCCATTCCCAGCTAATGGGAGCGCGCCACGTAGGCGCTGGCTGGGGAAGAGGGGGACGAACCGGGTCGGGTCGCCAGGTGGGGCGCTGATGAGCTCGCGGGTCAAGGGGCTGGGCACTGGGTGGAACGCTGATGGGCTCGCGGGCTGGGCCTTCGGGGATGCCGAGGAAGGCTGAGGGGAGTACCAGGCGTGGCAGGCTTGGGCTGGAAGCTCGTGGGCTAGGCCTTCGGGGATGCTGAGGAAGGCTGAGCTCGGCTGGGCCTTCACGGGTCACTAGGTGGAGCCTGGACGCGTGGCAAGCTGCGGATGCGCCACTTGGTGTTGGGAGAAAATAAGGAGGAGGTTGGGCCTGGGCTTGAGGGCTTCGGATTGGGCCAAATTTCTTCAAAAATGTCATTTCCTTCATTTTCTTTTTCAGTTTTAACTATTTCTTTGTTCCCTCTTTTTATTAATGTCCAAGTGAAATTTATTTCCTGAAAATTAAACACAAATTAAATTTAAAATTAATAATTTCAATTATAAAATATATTACAATAAATTCATGAAAATATTAATTAAAACTTAATTTATTGTACACTTTAAAACCAATGAATATGCATTTTTGAGCACTAATCAATCAGTCATTACTTAACACAAGTATGCACAACGCAATCAACATGTTTAATAAAATATTCTAAGCATGGCTATAACCATGTTCGATGACTTAGGCTCGAGCCCTAACCACAATCCATGTTCAGTTTTCTTATCTCAGGTCCCGAGTGAATAGGTATGATGACCCCGAGTACAATCCATTCTTCCCGAGCCTAACGGTTCACCCTAGTCACAACCATATCAAGGAATAACTATTAAGAAACGAACCAATAAAGGATTCAAGACCAAGTCCTAGCCTTCGAGACCTTGAATTCTACTAAACCATGTAGTTGAACCATTCCCGAGCCTTTAGGTTTGGGTTCCCACAACCCAAAACTCATTTTCCTCAATTTTCCCTATTTGAGCCGCAACGCACCCCTAAAAGAGTCGTGACGCTCCACTAGGTAGAGGGCCCACAAATCCATGCATCTGCTTTAGGGTGGCTTTAAGTGTCTTGTTGACAACTTCCACCTCTCTTTCTCAGGAGCCCGTAGAGGCAAACGATGTTCTTAATGACGAAGTCTAGCGCCTTCTTGGAAATGATTGTAGTGAGAGGTTCGGCTTCGTCCCACTTCTTGAAGTAGTCGACCACCACAATAATGTACTTCACTCCCCCCTTTCTGGTGGACAAGGGCCCGATAAGGTCAATCCCCCCGACTGCAAAGGGTCAAGGACTTGTCATCTGGATGAGCTCATTAGGAGGAGATCGGGGTATGTTGGCGTAGCGTTGGCACTTATCGCACTTCTTGACATAGTCCACCGCGTCACTATTCATAGTGGGCTAGAAGTACTCTTGTCTTAAGATTTTCTTGGCAAGGCTCTGCCCCCTAGCGTGGTCCACGTAAATGGCCTCATGTACTTCTCGGAGTATAAGGCTGGCAATGAGGAAACCACGTCATTTGCACTCACAAATCATAAATTCCAAGTTGGTCTCTCACAATTTGAGAATTAATTGGTATCCATTCACTAATTAGGTTACTAGCGTCACTAATTGCACTAACATCTCCTAACATCCCATTTATTTACTTGGGAGCCCTACCTTTGAGGAAACAACATCATTTATAATTATTATTTTTTATAAAATTATTTGTTTAGAATATTATAAATATATATTTTTAAAATGCATAAATTTTAAGAATTGTTGAAAAAATGTAATAAATTTGTTTCCACAAATAGAATAAGTATTTATAATTTATTATATTGTTTCGGTAATAAACAAAAAATTTCTAATAAATTACAGTATTGTATATAAAT
Organism: Humulus lupulus; assembly: GCF_963169125.1. Lineage (NCBI taxonomy): Eukaryota > Viridiplantae > Streptophyta > Magnoliopsida > Rosales > Cannabaceae > Humulus > Humulus lupulus. Next base: position 30,667,153 of record NC_084797.1, read on the forward strand.
AGTTTGTAAAATTTATTTGTTTGAAAAAAAATTATGTCACAAACTAAAAATTATATTTTAATTTTTCCATACAATTACTTAAAAAAAAATCATATAGTTAATAGGCAGGAAGATATTTCAGATGCCCACCTATTTTTCACTTCCCTTGCCCAAATAAAATAATTAGAGAAAAAGAGAAATAATACTCCTTCAAACGATCTAAAACAATATGTAACATCCCAAATTTCCTAATATGACTTAGTGTCTGGATTAGGGGGCGGGAGGCAATAATTGAGTTATTATGTGAATTATATTATAATATAATCATGCTTGTATGTTAGGGATATTAAATATGTGTATGTGGGCCCGTTTTTTATAAGAATGGTATATTAGTAATTTGACCCGTTTGGGGTATAAATGCGAATATGTGCTTGTGTGATTGAGACCACATTATTATGTGGATATATTTGGGTTACTCGACGAGAGGCGGTCCCAATGAGCAAGTTAGCGGAAAAGTCACAACAGGGTCTTAATACCTGGTTCGAGGTGAGCTTAGGGGTATTCTAGTAATTTAGTACATTACCGGGAATTAGTGGTAATGGGAATTTATTGGTAACCACGTGAGAATATCGGAAGTAGCGGGAATTATAGGATGCAAAATTGTGGATAGCGGGATTTAAAGCAAAGGACAAAATTGCCCTTGTAAACACTTGATGAATAGGATAAGGGCAAGGGGCAAAATGGACATCTTTGGGCTAAGTGTAGTGTTTGGGTGAGCTGGAATTGCTGAGAATACTAAGGAAACTAAAGGAAAAAGAAATTCAGCAGCTCTCTTTCTCTCTCCCTCGTTTTCTCTAGGTGCTCCATGGAAGCTTGAGTAGTTCTTGGATAATTGAAGAGGAAAGCTTGGGAAATCAAGGTGTTAGGCTTGGGGAAAATCAGAGAATTTCATCACAGTTAAGGTAAGAGTTCTGAACTGAAATTGTTTGTTTAGCTTTGCTGAATAATTAGAGAAAAGATGTTTATGCATGCTTGATAATTGAGAGGATGGGTTTGGTAAGTTTGATGAGTTTTACTAAGATAATTAGCAGAGTTTTATTGGTGAGAATGAGTATATATGTTGTGGGAATTGAATTGGAGGTGTGGGTCGGATTTGGTTAAGTTTTGGCTGAGTTCGGTTGAAGAAAAACCCAGAAATTTCTGGGTTCGTGGTGGTGAGCCGCGGCCTGCGAGAGGAATTTCGAGCCAGCAGGGCTCAGAGGCAGGGGCGGGCCGCGGCGCCTAAGGGGCGCGCCACAGCGCGCGTTAGTTTCCAGGGAGGCTGAGCCTCTGGAATTAGAGGCGGGTCGCAGCTCTTAAGGGGAATTTTGGCTTAAATGAGATTTTTAGATTGGGAACCTAACCATTTGGGCTCGAGATTGATTCTACTTCCTTGTTAAGTGGAATTTGATGTCCCGGAGGCTAAGAGTTGGTCTGGAAGTTGTTATTTACTTGTTATTGATGGGAACTTCCTTATCGCGGTTGTGACTAGGTTTTCGTTAAGGGCTTGAATCGGGGATCGTACTCAGAGGGTCGTCGCTAGTAACCCGCATTCGGACCAAAGGTAAGAAAAATGCACCTGTTATAAAAATGCATGATTGGAGCTTAGTTAAAGTGATGAACATGATTATAATTATGTTGCGAATGTCTGATTAGGTACGTTGTAACGTGCATAATTATGATTATGCTTATGACTGTTGAGTGAATGTATTATAATGCATTGTGTGACTATTTGATAAGTATGCTATATGAAACATGTGACTGTCTGTTATGACTGTAAAGCTTAGTTTATAAACTGGGGTATTATTAGGATGATAAGTGGGGATCAACTTATTAATTGAGAATATGATGGGCTCTAGGAGATGTTCAGAGGAACTAGGGTTAAACCTAGCTTTTGCCGCTTAGGACGGCTTATTGTGTAATCTGAGTTTTGTAATAAGCTTTTAAACTAACGTTTTTGGGATCCCATGTAAAGAACTTATTTTTAACTTATTGGAAATGTTTATGAGATGATCAAAAGTTTTTAATACCCAAACCTTAATGGCTTAATCACATGTTTAGTCCTAATGACTTGTTAGCAAGTCCAGCACTGATTTCAAAACACACCTGGTAATGAACCCTAATTAGCAGGGCGTTACACAATACTCCTCCCATTTCTTCTCCTCAACTCTCCCATCTCCATCTGAACAGTTGAGTTCCTCCATCTCCGGCATATTTCACGTGTGGGTCTTTCTTGGAGCAGCTGAGGTGAGGCATTTAGATTTCTTTTGAACTAATTTTGAGATTATAAGCAGAAAAGACTAGGTATTTTTTTTTTTTGGAAAAATTTGATTGTTTGTTTTGGTGCTTTTGGATGGATCCTATAAATGAATATCCAATGAGAGGCCTGAGGAATAACACATTCATACTTCTAACGAAATTACAACTCTATCGGTCTTAATCTCTCTTAATTTGAATGGGAATTTCAATTTTCTCAATTGAATTTATCATATCTTAGGTTTTCTTTTACTAATTGCTTTGTTTTTATTTATTTATATTCTCACTTCTAGGCCATATTTATATTCTGTCAATTCTCTTTCTTTATCTCCATTCTTCTATTGCAACCCCTAGTACCCATTCTTGCGTTTTCTCCTGTATCCCAAAATTCTAAAGATAAATGCCCCTCTCTCTCTCTCTCACTTCCTAGTTCTCCATCTTCAAAAGCACAGCGATGGTATCACTCTTCTTATCTTTTTTCTTGTACTTATTACTATTTTTTGGGGTAGGTTTCTCTGGTCTGACTTTTGATTGGAGTTGGCTGCTTGAATGGGTTTGGGAAACTCAGATACTTCATATGAACCTCCATAATTTGGTGTTATTGTTGATGGTGTTGTAGACCGTAACATGGTCCTTGGTAAAAGGTAACATTACCTTTACAAATGAGATTATTATCTTGTTGACAACTTTCATTTATAACATATATTTCCTTCCTTAGGTTTTTTGTTACTTCTTCGAACTCTATTGTCTTAATTGCTGCAAAGGCAGTTGATGTTATCCCATACTTGAAAAGAGTTGCTAGGTTCTCTATTTCTTCTATCTTTCTGTGCATGTCTTTGTATTTTATCTTTTTGGTCAACATGTCCAAGTGGTATATATACTTATACTTACTGTCTTTAAAGCTAAGTAAGACATTCTTTAAATTTGACAGCTTAATTGTATGAAATATTGATCAATATTAGTGGCAACTTACGAAAAGAAATGCCAAAGGTTAAGTTTGAGTGCTAAATTGAACTTCATGTCGTTTAATATAAATCTAAACAAATTTAATGTTCAACAATGCGTATTTCAATTATAGTTTATTTGTTACATCTTGTTACTTATGACACTTATTTAAAATATTTGCAGGTTCTTAGTATTTTAAAGAGCCTTTTGTCTTTGTTAAGTTCATGATAACTAGTTACTTGGTAATGATGTTAAGGCACAATGAGAAAGACATCAAATAAATAGGCCCCAACTCATTCACATATTTTCATTCTTGTGTTAGTTTTGGATAATCATAACACACTAAAGAATCCTTGATTTTCTTAGCACAACTCAAACATTTTACACTTTGTATCATTGAACATGGAAACAAAATTTTATTTTAAAAGCCACTACAGTAGCAAAAACCGTGAGTACAAAAGAGATTTACAAAACGTAAAATCCAATCAACTAAATGCTAATGCAGGATCGACATCCTCTAATGCAATAGAGCCTTGAGTACAATTTCACATAACATTGATATCATTGGCTCTTGAAACCTATTTGAACACAACATAAGAAAATTGATTGGTATCCATAGAGAAAGGCCACTAGCCGAATACTTAACCTCATGAGTAGAGGTAAGGATGAAACTCAATCTGATGCTGTGTAAGAAGCAACCCCAAAGTGTTAAGCTTCCAAACACATCGAGCTAGACCTCTCAACGTGTTTAGTCTCATTTGTTCAATCCTGCATATTCCAAAAGAAAAAAAAAGTTGAGAACCTAAAATGCAAAACAGAAAAGATAAAAGTCATATAAAGATAGCTTGAAACCTATGAGACCTATATGAAAACTTGTACATATCCATACATGAGAATACACATGTATATATACAAACATTTTCAAGTTAATGCCATTAACAAACCTCAGCTATGACAATAACTAGTAAATTGGAGAACTAGGTAGAAATGAAATTAAGAAATTGAAAAAGTTATCTTAGTGGCAGTTGATGCTAGTAAAGAGATCACAAATTATGCACTTGAATGAAAGATATCAATCAACCTTGCAACCCCCAAACTACACTTGAGAGAAATCCATATCAATCTTATCAGGAAGCTCTCCATTTGTATAAGCTTTCCAGGAGCTTCTTGATGAGATATCTTATGAAGATGTTGATATAGAAGCCTTAGTTTCCCCTCTTGCTGACAATGTTGAAGTGCTGGATAACAAAAATAATAGTTAATCAACTATACATCAGACAGGTTGAACTTTGGAAATGGGTAAATAGTTTTTGAAAGACTCATTTCTCATCAAATATGTTGCTTGACCCATGTTAAGCCAAAAGAAGATGAGGAGAAACACCACCAGGAAAAAAACTTATGCATCAAAGGCAAATATAATGTAATTGTTCAAAGCAAACATGCATGGATTGTACAAATAAAAATGGCCTAAATCTGCAAACGTTGCTTAAGCTCCTATGACAGCTTTTTCAGGCAAGATATATGATTAAGCATGTTTGTAATTTTACCCACAAACAAATTTTGGCAAACAGATTTCCTCATTTTGAGAGTCAAGTTATTATACTTATATTTAACAAAAATGCAGACATTTTATACTTCAACAGAGAATAAAAAAGCTTAATTGTTTGTTTCAAAGGAAAAAGGAAAATCTATTCAACACTGTACCAAATCCAAGACTGCAACTACTAGCAACCCCTTTTGTATAGACCGAGAACTTTCAATAGACTCACATATAATTAGGCATACACATAATACAACAAATGTAGTACATTAGTTTTCAAAGTAAAATATATGCAAATGGCTTGACTATGGTAACATTGAGATTAGGTAATAGATTGAACATGTCCTGAAATTTGCACATATTTATTTCTACCTAATAAACCTCTTATGCTAAAAAATATGGTAAATGCAGAAGAAGCAATGCTTCAAGAAAAAGAATATGTAAAACAGGACATGTCATGAGGGAGTTACAAAAATAGTAGAAAAAAGTACCTGCAAATGGTAAAGTATCTCATGACTTAAAGAAAGCTTCTGATCAATAACAAGATCAAAATCCCTTAGTAAATGTTCGAATCCTATTATCGGATATCATGTACACAAAATCAATTTATTTATGCAATACCAGGGAAATAATTAATAAAAAAATTCAACTTGCAACGATAATAATTTGTGTGAGATAACAATAGTTATAACTACTCATATAATTGTAGCCATACACATTTCCTCAACCTCATGGGCAGCAATTTCTGAAAGCACATGAACAAAAATCTTTTGGCTTTTCTGTGGCATTCTGTCATAATAGTCAAAGAGGTTAAGCTCCACGAAGATTTATTTGGAGAAAATGGTGATCAAAGAATAAATTGTGAACTTCATATGCCAATTTGGATATCAATTATCATGTTTCTCAATAGTAAACCCAACAATGCAACTCATCAGAAAAGAAACAATACAGAAATCAACAAAGACGGGATCAGAATAATCAGGTTATAAGGATAACATATAACTACATCATGATTTCTAAATAATTATAACCCCAACTAAAATAGTAAAAGTTATGTATTGATAAATGTTGCAATTACAATCCTTGCTTGCCAATGAAAGTAGCTCTGAAAGAAAATTGACTGTTAAAGAAAACTAAACTATAGCAACATATGAATTCTCAATGACTTCTTTAACTAATCTCAAACAAAAATTAACCCCAAAAAGTACAAGATCCCCAACCCCAAATATTAAAAACGAAAGAAAAGAATATGCACCGAGCTCGGCGAGAAATACCAAGAGCATGACAATGGAGGAGGCGATTGTGATTACGCCACTGGAGAGGGTACGACGGTAGAAATCTTCATTGATTTTGGCATAAGCATCCAAATTCTGAAGCTTGGTCATTGTACCATCTATTTTGGAAAGGGAAATAATCAAAAGGAGAGAGATATAGATGGATAAAGAGAGAGAGAGAGAGAGAGATAGAGAGATTTTACCATTTACAAGGAGCATATGGACAGAGAAAGAGAGATTGAGTTTAGAAGAGAGAAAACCTTCTGCAACAATGGAAGTGCTGCCTATATATAAACCTAAATGAAAGAGAACCAAAGTACCTCGAGGAGAAGAAGAAGTGAATTGAACGTTATTTATTATCACTGTTGGGCAAAAAGTTGCGAAACCATCATTTCAAATCAATACTACAGTATGTGGTTACACTTAACTGGTTTACTTGCATTTTACCCCTACATATTTATATATTATAAAAATAAATAATATTAACTTACTCAAGCTCTAGTTAGATTAAAAAGTAATCTAAAAGTAATCTAAAAGGACTACATCAATGTCCTATATCTATCTTTCTATCTATCTATAATTAATATTTAATATTTTGATAAACTAACCGTTAGTCTTAAAGGAATATAAATAAATAAATACATTGGTGTAAAAAACAAAGATTCGTCCATCAATATTCCCTTTTAGGTAGTGTTTACCGAGTTTTTTGGAAACTAGAATTATGAGAAATAAAAGAGCTAAAAAGAAATGATTGAAGATAAACAAATAGAATTTTTACGTAGTTGGAGCGTTAATGAGCCTTAGTCCATGAGTAGTCCATGAGTCTATTGTATTAGAGCTTAGAAAGCTTTTACAATGGAGTTTTTTACAAGTCTGAGCAGAGTAATTACTTACAAGAGAAAATTTAGGGATCCCTTCTACAGTGCACAACTAGTCCTATTTATAGGCATTTTGATGCAATGAGATTGGGTCGGACTAATCCGGGCCTAATAGGGATATAATCATGGTTTACTCGCTAATGGAGGCTTAATACAAAGGACTTTGCTAAATAATACACATTAACCAGGGTCCATTGGGCCGACTTGGACATAACAAGCTTTACAACTGACAACGGTACGTAGCCTCAGACTTTACAACTGACAGCGGTACGTAGCCTCAGACTGGTCTGCGTGGGCTTCTAAGGAGATCCTGGGGATAGGATCCTGAGGAGACCAAACTTCGTGTTTCTAGGGAATGTGTCAGTGTCAGGGAAGTTCAATCCTGCCCACCCGGATCCCAGGTCCGGGTTTCTAACGCCCTACTTCCTTAGAGCCGTTACCAAGTGAGTTTTAAGACAAAACAGTGTGCAATGAACTCGCTAACCGAGGTTTTTAAAACGAAAGTGTGACTAATCAAAAGTTAAGGCTGTAATCTTTGAAAATGCGTTGTTTCATTAAAAACTTCTAGTATTAAACATTTGGGATTCCAAAATAAGGTTTGAAAACTATTTACATCTTGAAATAAGTTTACAGTTGATTAGTTATAAAAATCATAGATTATTACAGCCATTTCTCGAATAAACCCCCAACCAAAGCAGTCGGGCAGGCCAAACATGTACGCGTCGCTTCACGCTCTCCGTACTCATGGCTGGTTGACTCAGTCTTTGCCCTTACCTGCAACACAGAGCACCCGCGAGCCGAAGCCCAGCAAGAAAACCCATGCAGTTCATAACATATGCAAATTATACAGGTAATCATATCAGATAGTCCACAGATAAATAGGTCAACCATTAGACTTAAGCAACCCGGCCATGCCGCCCCAGAAGCCTTACCAAAGCCTGGGGTCTCGGTCCTCACCGTAAGGATATCACATGTATCCATGGGGTCCCACCCTGACTACAAGCACTCCACGTGCTATGTGGTACTTCCGACCCCATTGCCGTTCTCGGCCTTTCGCCGTTCTCGGCTCCTCGCCGTATCATTCAACTATAATCACAGATAGTCTAACTCAAATAACATTTGAACATATATCAATTCAATCAAGTCTGCACCCTAACATGTAATGCAATATAGGGTCGTGCCCCGCAATCACACTATGGGCCCATGCCCTATCCTACGGGTGCTATAGTTTTCTTACCTGTCGATTGATAGCTTTCAACACTTGACTCCTTGAGCACGATCCCACTCGAGCCTTAGCGCACACCTAAACACAGCCATAGGTCAAAGTCAACACTGAACCCCAAGTCCGAAAACCTAGCCTCGGGACCAATCTCGAGCCCCCCGGGAAGTCCTAGATCCACAAAACAAGGTGGTGGAATCAAACCCCGAACCCTAGGTCAAAATCCCTCACAAATAGCCCAAAAACCCCATTCTGGGCGCAGGGTAGCGCTACAGCGCTCAAAAGAGAGCGCTATAGCGCTACAAGAAGAATCAGCACCACCCCAGAATTAAGGCCTAGCGCTACAGCGCCCAAAGACTAGCGCTGTAGCGCTAGTTGCAGGCAGGCAAAACCCAAATTCCATTTCTGCGATTTCTTTGAGCCAATCTCAACCCAAACTTCCCCAAATCTTTACCAAACTCAAAATCAAGCTTATAAACACTCTCCACTCATCCCAAGTATCCCAAATCCTCAAAACCCAAGCACATTCAACCAAAATCTCAAAATTCACCATGATCAACCCTAAACTCAGAAATTCAGTCAAACAACAAAGTTAAAGGCTTAGAAATCATACCGTTGATGCAATTTCGACCTTGATTCATTTCCTAGACCTCCTTAGCTTGCTCTTCCTCAAAGCTTGCCCAGAAATTCCCTAAAGTTCCCATCAACTCAGCTCAAAACATAGCTCAAACCAGCCAAACCCTTAAAACTGAAATCTCTAAAAACTTACCTCAAAAGTTGATGTGTTCTTGCTAATCCTTACCACATCTTCAAGTATAACCTTAAGATCCTTGATGCTCAACCTATCCTAGCTCTCCACTGAGCTTTGCCCCAAGAAATTTGATGAGAGACGGTGCTAGAATCCTCAAACTGCCCCTTTGGAAAAACCCTATGTTTTTCTCTCTTTTCTTTTCTTCCTTTTTCTTTCCTTTCCTTCAGATTTCTCACACTCTCTAACAATCCCACTTACTATATAAAGCCTCAAATAATCTATCTTTAAAAGCCAATTGACCAAAATGCCCTCCCTATTAGTTCTAATCCCTTTTTGTCCAAGTAGGGCCATTTTAGTCATTTTACCCAATTCCCGCTAATCCTCAAGTGTCTCTAATATTTCCCGCTTGCTTCCCAATACGTGAAAAGTCACCAAATAATATTCCTTGATATCAAAATAAACCCCAATATACTCATTATGTAACGCCCTACTTCCTTAGAGCCGTTACTAAGTGAGTTTTAAGACAAAACAGTGTGCAATGATCTCGCTAACCGAGGTTTTGAAACGAAAGTGTGACTAATTAAAAGTTAAGGTTGTAACCTTTGAAAATGCGTTGTTTCAATAAAAATTTCTAGTAATAGACATTTGGGATCCCAAAATAAGGTTTGAAAACTATTTACATCTTGAAATAAGTTTATAGTTGATCAGTACTAAAATCATAGATTATTACAGCCATTTTCGAATAAACCCCCAACCAAAGCAGTCGGGCAGGCCAAACATGTACGCGTCGCTTCACGCTCTCCGTACTCATGGTTGGTTGACTCAGTCTTTGCCCTTACCTGCACCACGAAGCACCCGTGAGCCGAAGCCCAGCAAGAAAACTCATGCAGAACATAACATATGCAAATATACAGTTAATCATATCAGATAGTCCACAGATAAACAAGTCTACCATTAGACTAAGCAAACACGGCCATGCCGCCCCAGAAGCCTTACCGAAGCCTGGGGTATCGGTTCTCACCGTAAGGATAACACATGTATTCACCGGGCCCTGCCCTGACTATAGCATCCCATGTGCTAAGTGTTACTTCCGGCCCCGCTGCCGCACCCGGCCTACGCCGCTCTCGGCCCTTGCCGTTCATAATATTATAATCACACATATAGTATAACACAACAACATTCAAACGAATATTAATTCATTTAAGTCTGCATCCTAACATGTGATGCAATATAGGGTCGTGCCCTGCAATCATCTCATCATGCAACATGCAAAATAGGGCCGCGCCCCGCAATCATACTATGGGCCCATGCCCTATCCTACGGGTGTTATAGTTTTCTTACCTTTAGCTTTAAAATGAGATAGTTACGGGCGATACACCTTGAGTGCGATCCGATCCTCGAGCCCTAGCTTAACACCTAGTCACAACCATGAAGAAAGACACCGTTAACAACCTTAAATGAGCTTCCAAGCCAAGTTCTAGTACTTGGAACGTTGAACTTCACCAAATATGGTAAAAGACTCAACCCCGAGCACCCTAGGTTAAATTCCCAAGCCTAAAATCTCAAAATCCCAAAATCCCTTAAGCGTCGCAGCATAGGCCACCCATGCCACGGCATGGCCCCCAAACAGAACCCCCAAAGGCTCAAAAATAGGTAAGGGCCGCGGCATTGCTTGGGCCATGCCGCGGCCCGCCCTTCTTCTTCAGCATGTAACTTCTTCGAAGGGCCCGCCCTTCTTCTTCAGCATGTAACTTCTTCGAAGGGCCGCGGCTCACCAAGAACCATGCCGCGGCCTGACCCTTCGAACCTAGAAAAAAAACACCATTTTACTCTCTGAACCTCACCTTAAACCATCCCAAACACATATCTCAACCCCAAAACATCATAACCCAACTCAATAACACAATCATACTCAAAATCCACCCATTTGATCTCAACTTAAGAAATCTAAACCCATAAACCAAAGCTTGAAAAGCTTAAACCATGCTTCAAATTTCACAAATCAAAACATAAATCAAACTTAATTATGCATAAATTCCTTACCTTAAGTAGAGAATCCAACCCTAAGCATCCTTCATCCCCTAAGTCTCCAATTTCAGCTCCTCCACTCATCTTCTTCTTCTTCATGCCCTAGCTTTTCCTTCTCCTTTTTCTTCTCTTCAATTTATCAAAGCATCAAATGACCAAGCCCCAAACCGTGTACCCCTTAATACCCAGCTGCCATATATCAAATTCCCAGCCAAATGACCATTTTACCCCTCCTTGCCTATCCTTTCCTAACTAAACCTCAAGGGCACTTAAGTCTTTACACTTCTATTTCAATTCTATCACTTTCTATCTTAAAACTTGTTACCCTCAGCAGTTACAAACGGTTACCCAGGTTACTCAATTACCAATAACTAACCACTCATTTTCAACTCAACTTATAAGATTCCCGAAGTACCCTTAGGCTCCTCCCGAGCCGGGTACAACTTCCCGTTGTGACTCTTAAGTTAATTTGCTCTCTCTCTCTCGGACCGTCTCGGCACGTGTATCACAATAATAACACCACACTCACGTGGTACAATTCACAGAATACATTTATCACATATCAATACAGTTGTGCCCAATCATGGCCAAAATTACAATTATGCCCTTCAAACACAATCAGGGCCTACATGCATACTAATACACATAGTCATGCATCTTAGATAAATAAATAGTCAAATAACATGCTTTAAATCATAACCATGCATTTAACTAATAAAATCACACATAAATCCCGACATGCCCTCCTGGCACACCAATCAAGGCCCTTAAACCTTATTAGTGATTTTGGGTCGTTACACATTAACTTCCTATTTATACCCCCCCCAGGCTCGCCCCGAGCCGGGTATAAATCTCCGCCTCGACTTTCCGCTAGTCTGCTCACTGGGATCGTCTCGAGTCACAAATCACAGATACATCCACATCACAATGTGGTCTCAACAATCATCACATATCAATACAGTTATGCCCAACATGGCCAAAATTACAATTATGCCCTTCTAACACAATCAGGGCCTACATGCATACTAATACGCATAGTCATGCATCTCAATTAGTCAATTAGTCATATAACATGCTTTAAATCATAATCATGCATTTAACTCATCAAAGTCACACATAAATCCCATCATGCCCTCCTGGCACGCTAATCAAGGTCCTTAAGCCTTATTAGCGATTTTGGGTCGTTACAGGGTTCATTTACTAAGGTCCCGGTCTGTTTACCAGGGCCATGGTTCGTTTACCAGAGCTTGGGTTTATTTACTAACGTCCCAGTCCATTCTCAGACTGTTGAGCCTGCCACCCTTACTCGCATCCCGGATGATGCCATTAGGTTGGAACTGGGAAGCTGAGTTGGGTCTACATCTTGGTCTTGATTCCCTCGTTATGGTGGTGCCCATCATACAATGTTGGTGTTAGTGACAATTGGACCACTAGAACTTTCTTCTTCCCTATCCATTGGGCTTAGGCTGGGTCTTTGATCTCTTCGAGAGAGTCCACAAACCCATTATGTCGTGCCACGCGTTCGGGGGCAAAACAGGGATAACATTTACCCCCTAAGTCTTCGTCTGTGCTTGCACAGTGGAGACTTGCTTCATTCTCCTGGATCACATCCTGACATCCCAGTTTGTTTCCCAGAAGACGGGTTCATTTTCATGGGGACCACTCGGTTAACCTTTCATGGAAGAGGCTTGCATCAATGTCCTTAATCAAATCCCAATAGCCCAGTTTGTTTCCTAGAAGGCGGGTTCATTTACTTAGGGGCCACTTGGGTGATCCCCGTCCTTTCAAATTACCCACATTTTACATACGTGTCCCTCAGTAATTGGTGCGTCTGTGTCACTCACACCTCACAGACCTGGAGAGAATCTGTTGATTGTCGTGTTGTCAGACGGGTGTCAGCGTGATTTCTGAGGCATCTCGTCTGTACGAGAGATGCTGATAGGGTGCTTGAGTGGGCTATTTAATATCTCTGCACCATCTGGGATAATTGGATGAGGATTTTTTGAAAATTTTCTAATGTGGATCGTTGGATCGAGTGGATGTGGATCACGAAGTGGCAAATCCACGATCTGATACTTGATGGGGCTAATTAAAGCCTCTGCGTAATCCGGGACCGTTAGATGAGGACAATCATTTTGAACCGTCGGATCAAGAAGTGTGTTTTTGGCCCTATAAATACCCCCATAATTTCATTCATAACTTTACACATTCTAATAATTAGAGCTAAATGAGAGCCTTTTATGTTCGAGTTTGGCGACAAACTTCTCTGACGACTGCTTCATCTTCGTTCTTGCTTATTTCCGACCCAGCCTTTTTCTGCACAACCATCATGTAACGACCCGAATTTGCTAATCAGGCTTAGGGCCTTGATTAGTGTGCCTGGAGGGCAATAAGTGGTTTAATATGCTTATATGTGAATTTATGTGTATATATGATTATGATGCATGTTTAATTGAGTTAAATGTGCATGTGGGCCCCGTCTGGATATTGGGGGCATAAATGTGATAAATGAAATATATGTTGTATATGTGTGATATGTCTGTACAGCACGATCCGAGACAGTCCTGGGGAGCGGTTAGCCAGAGAGTCACAACGGGTTTGAGATTTGGACTTGGGGCGAGTCGAGGGGTAATTCGGGTATTAGTTGAGTTATGAGATTATCGGGACATAGAAATAAATATTTGGAGATATATTTGAGGATAGAATACCTAGGCGGGAATACTTGGGGAATTTACCATTTTTGCCCTCGGGGACGTTTTGGCACCCCGAGCCTTGAGGTAACCTTTAGACTTAAGTTATATAAAAAAAAAAAAAAAGGAACTGTTTAGAAACCTTGAGAAACCGACCCATACTTTCCTAGAACTGAAGTTAGCTTTTTCTTTCCTTTCTCTTACACTCTCTAAGGTAAAACTCAGGAGGAAACTCATAGGAAATTCTTGGTGCAAGCTAGCATAAGCAAGGGGATTCAGTTGTGTTAACTCAGAAGCTTAAAGCTTGTGGATTAAGGTTCAACATCAGGGGTTTGAATTCAGCAAGAGGTAAGTTTTCCATGGAAGTTATGTTCAAGTTTCAGCCAAGTTTTAAGCTTTGCATGTGGATAGAATTTAGGCTGTTTTTGGGTGTTCTAGTTGTATTTTGGAGTAGAATTCTGTTGGATTTTGGTGTTAATATTGAGCTAAAATGAAGGTATTATTATATGGGATTATTGGCTTAGCTTTGGTGGGAATTGGCTTGAAGAAAGGATGAAAAACTGATGGGAAAATCTGGGTTCGCTGTATTGCGCGCGGCCCGCATGCGCGCGCAGCCATGGGAGGCTGAGGGAATTTAAGCACGCCGCGGCGCTTGCAGGGCGCGCTGCGGCCCGCATGGTGGTCAGTAGAGAGCTAGCCTCTGTTTTGAGGCTAGCCGCGGCTCTAGTGGGAGGGGCCGCGACCCTTAGTGTCAGTGAGGATTTTAATGATATTTTAGACTTGGGAACTCAAAGGGTAAGGCTCGGGATGAATTTTATCATCCGGATTGATGGAATTCAAGGTCTCGGAGGTTAGGGTTATGGTTTGAGGTTATTTATTGGGTTAGAATTTGATGGACGATATTGTTAATGTATTGTGTCTAGGTTTCCGGCGAGGCTCACATTAACGGACTGTGCTCGGGGCATCGGTGCTCAGGAAGCTCGGAACTCAGGTAAGGAAACCCCTGTTTTCATAGAGCTTGTGTGCAGGGCCGAGCCCTATATACTAGAATTGCAGAGCATGGCTCTTTATCTGTTTATGCTTGAATTCTGTGCTTGTTGCTATATCGTGTTTGATATTATGTGTGTGATCGGCAAGAGCCGGGAACGGTGAAGACCGGGAACGGCGTGAGGCCGGGAACGGTGAAGACCGGGAACGGCGTGAGGCCGGGAACGACAAGAGGCCGGGAGCGGCGTTGAGCACGTGGGGTGCGAGTTGCCAGGGCGAGTCCCTAACAGGATACTTGGGATATCCTTACGGCGTGGTCCGCGAACCCAGGGCTTGGTAAACGCCTGGGACGGCTAGGCCGGATGTGTTTAGCTATTGGTGGCCTGTTTATATGTTTGATTCGTGTATTGCATATGTTATCTGTTATGGGTTTTCTTGCTGGGCTTCGGCTCACAGATGCTCTGTGGTGCAGGTAAGGGTAAAGAGAAGATCAACCAACCATGAGCGCAGTTGGCGTGAGGCGGCGTGTACATGTCCGGCCAGCCTGGCTACCACAGCTAGGGGATTTTGGGAGATGCTTGTAAATGAACTTAGATTTTGTTGTTTAGTCAACTCTGTTCAGTTTTGTGTTGTAAATATTTTCTAAACTATGTTTTGGGATCCCAGGTGAAAACTTTTATGATTAGCTATGAAAAACTACTTTCTTCAATGTTTTCTTTTTAATTGTGGCTTAGTTACACGGTTTGACCTAAAACCTCGATTAACGAGTTGAAAGCACAATTTTAAACTCACTTAGTAACGGCTCTAAGGATGTAGGGCGTTACACATCAGATGATCTGGTCCCGGTCCAACCAGTACACGACCTCCTGCATCACCTCCGTCGATTCAAGGCTGAGATCTTGCCGGTCCTGTTGTCGGAGACTCTACGACTTTCAAACCCAGTACCTCACAGTAAGTTCTCTAGTCTTTTGCCTCTATTTATTTCTTTTTTTTTTTAAGTATTGCTTCTACGACCATAGGATTGTCAGAGTCTGAATAACCGTGTAGGGTGGTTCTAAATAGAATGGTGTAGGTCTGTAGTATAGACTGTCTAGGTAATATCTCCGGTAGAGTCATCCCGATCACTTCGGACTTCCTGAGATTGATTTGGGAACATTAGAGAAAAACCTTTCACTCCTAGTTCCCAACCAAGGCTCTTGGAATCTCCATTGATCCCGGATTTGGGTCCAGAGGGGACTTTTCCAAGCAGTTTTAGGAGAAAACCCCCGTGCCTTAACCAATTTTCTTGGGTTTTGGTGCTGACTGCTTGGTTTTTTGTTTCTTTTGTTGTCTTCAGATCCCTGATCATGAGCCACGACGTCACTCTTCACCCGGAAGACTTCGTGAAATCGGGCCCCATCGTCTTGGAAGGGCGCCAGCCTCCCACGGGCAATACATGGGAGATGGAAGGGGAGACAAATGAGTTCCGGAACTACCATATGCTGGATGCCTTGGAGAAGCATTTGGGTGTAGAATCAACTTCTACAACCGGCTGGCCAGGAAGGAAGAGAAGGCCCACACCAGCGTGGGCGAGTTTGGGGCCTGGAGTGTAGGCCATATAAGTGCGGGATCCCGCTTCATAACTACTTCGCGCGATTCCTAAAATTCGTGGGAATGGCGCCGTTCCAACTCCTGCCCCAGGCCTACAAGCTGCTTGCGGGGTGGCGCATCTTTTGTGCGTCTAAGGAGATCTCGGTGCCCACCCCCGCGGAGGTGTTGTATTTTTATAAGTTGGAGCCGCAGCTTAATGTCAAAGACAAGACCTGGGATGACTTCTATAGATTGAAGCCACGCGGTAACTATCCGGCTCCCTACAACACCTGGAAGCATCCCCCGGATGTCAGACACTACTGGTTCATGACATCCGGGTTCCTCCTGGAGAAGAACCCAACGTTGGTGCCAGACTTTTAGCGCGTGGGTAAGTTTTCTTCCCCCTTGATTCTTTTGGTTTTCCTTTTGTTTTGTCTGTCTCCTACTCACATTCTTGGGAAATAGGACCGTACGCCCAGACTCTCCTCACCAAATTGATCCTAGACCAGAAGAAGTTCTACGCAACCCTTACCACCGAGGAGCTAGATGTGGGGGGCTATGTGACCACAGACAATCTCCGGCTGGTTGGGATGCTTGCCGCCAACCAGACAATAGAGGGGCTGTAATGTGAGAGGGATCCCACCTTGAGGGAGGAGTTGGCCCTTGTGCATATCGAGGCTATGGAGGCCGCGACCAGGGTAGACGTAGATAAAAGGAAGGAAGAGCAGGCCCACCAAGCGGAGAGGGCTGCGTCTGAAGAGCTGGACGCCCTTATCGAGGGGGCTCATCCTAATGCTGGGGATCCTGGAGCCAACATCTCGGGGCAAGGTAATTCACCTTTGCTTTTAACTTATGCTCCTCACTTTGAGGACTTAGTTAGGGATAGGCAAATGAACCGAGACAACTTGATTGGGGCCGTCAGAGAAGTGGGACTTCCATGCCCCATTGTCCTGGATACGCTAACCCTCATGTACTCATCCGGGTACGGTAATTTTCTGGACCTGGATGACATGAGAGATCACATTCATTCCTTCGCCCTAGGGGAGTTGAGCCATGCTCATTCTTTAGATAAGGGTTCATCCTGGAGGACTTTAGACATTGCTATTTGCTTTAATTTTTGACTCCCGCCCCCCTTCATATGGAAATGTCTGATTAATTTCTCCATTTATTTCAGGTGATTCGGAAATGTCTAACCCCATGGCCAAGATGAAAGAGATGATCGAGGCCAGGGCGGCTGCGGCCAAGGCATCGATGAAGAAAACCGCCAAGGGCCCGGCCGCGAAAAAGGTCATGAAGCTGGTGCTCGGGGGTTCTAGGCAAGTCTCGGATGTTTTTGAGAGGGCTCCTATTGTGAGTTCATCCCCGATAATGCTCGCCGAAATGATCCCGCCCCAAGTTGCTCATCTTCAAGTTATTAACTTGGATCAGGAGCCATCTGAGGGTGGAAGGGCAGAGAAAATGGCAGTAGGCTCCACCGTCGAAGGATCCCCGAAGCGGGCCAAGAGGGCCAGGACCAAGGATCTTGCCTTGGCTGAGGAGCACTCCTCAGGGGAGAGCCTGATCATCACGCAACAACTCCCAGATGTTCCCAGGCTCCTTGTCAATCCAACTCTCCCTGAGGAAGGGGATCTGGTCCTCTAGGAGAGAGAACGAAGATGCTGTCCTGAGCTTGGGATGAAGGCTAAGACTAACGAGATGAGGCATACTGGGCCCTAACCATCCGGCAGAAGGTAGAATTTTCCAACCTCCCAGAGGTTTTCAATGCTCCTCAACCTATTGTGGACAGACTGGTAGCCGAGACCGGGTTTCGGCCTAAGTTGGGCCAGGACACGGCTCCGTTGGCTGCAGATTTGCTGGCCTAGGTGGGAAATAACATGTCTACCCTCTAGTTGAAGCGGTACGCTTCCTTGGCCAGCCAAGATGTCCTGTTCATCTCCTAGGCCATTCGTCACCAGGCCACCGTGGTAATTCACAGGTCCGTGTGAGATTTTACTTTACCATACTTATTACTTATATATTTTCTAACTTTGGTTTGTTCTAGGATGCCCTGTTGGCTCATTGGAACATGGATCTGGTGGCCAAGATGGCGATGAAGCTGGAGACGACCCAGATGGAGCTAGAGGGGGCCATGAACCAGTGGGAAGTCGCTAAGGAGGTCCTGGCCAAGGAAGTTGCTTGGATCAGGGCTGACCACGAGGAGGCTGTTCGGATTCAAGTTCAGCACGAGGAAGCTTTGTCCAAGAAGGACGTTGACCATAAGAAGTTGGTGGATAGCCTGGAGGCGGAACTTGTTTGTGTTCAAGGCTCAGAGGCATCAGCCAAGGCCCTCTTGGAAGCAGCTGAGGCCCAATCTCGCCAGGACCAGGAGAAGGTTGCAACACTCGAGTCCCGGGTTCAGGCCCTGGACAACCTTCTTCAACTGGAGGTAAAGCGAAACGAGGAGGTTCGCCAAGAGAAGGAGCATGCCGATGTTTTGCTGGAGGCCACTTTCGACGAGGCCATTTACATGGCCTGGCTCCAGGACAAGGACTTGAACCTCCGTGTTTATCCTGATCCGACCGCGAAGAGAGCTCAATTTGAGGCTAAGGGGAAAGTTGATGCAGAGCTTTTGGCTGGGAACGAGCAAGACGAGGTGGTCCTGGATGTTCCGGATCAAGGCGAAGCCTAGGCTTAGGCCTTTAAGTTGTAATTAGGGCTTATTTTTGTTTATATTTGTATCACTTTTGTGGATGCGGATGCGTCCAAGAAAATTTTTCTTGTTTTTTTTTTTATATATTGATTTTATTTCTTGCACAACATTTTCCCTTATCAATATGACTTTAGCTTTTTTATTCCGATCTTATAGTTCGGGCACCAACGACCTAGACAGTTAGAGATTTCTTTTGGATACAACTTAATTAGTTAACTCACTTTAATCCTGACGTTTAGGTTCCAACGGCCTGGACCGCTAGGGAGTTATTAACTATTGTCAGATTTATTTGTCCTGATTCTGATGTTCAGGTTCCAACGGTCTGGACCATCAAATATTAGTCGATTAGCTTATTTCGAACCTAGGGGTCAGGTTCCAATGACCTGGGCCATTTATAAGTCTAATTTTAAACAACTTAGACCTAAGACTCACGTTCCAATGGTTCTGGGCCATAATAGAGGAGACATGAACAGGGATTCAGTTACTTGAGACCATGTTGGGTCAACTGTTTTTAGGTATTTTTGTACTCCTGGACCGTGTATGTCTGAGTTAGGACTGGACCTGAGTCGTACATCCTATTGGGTTTTATACCCCTGGACCATGTATGTCCGGGTTAGGACTGGGGTTGAGCTTTGCATCCTGTTGGGTTTTGCACCCCCCGGACCATGTATGTCCAGATTAGGACTGGGCATGGGCCTTGCATCCTATTGGGTTTTGTACCCCCCGGACCATGTGTGCCCGGGTTAGGACTGGGCTTGAGCCTTGCGTCCTATTAGGTTTTGTAGGGTTTTTCTACCCACAGTCTATACGGTCCAGGTCAGGACTAAACTTTGTGTTTTGCATCCTGTTTTGTTTTTATTCCTGGACTTTTTCGTATACATGGTCATACCCCCCAAGTGATTGAAGACTGTAGTCTTGGGTCACTTGTCAGAAAAAGAACGAAGACAGGCGCAAACTTTGATTTCTTTACAATATTTATTTATGATGTTTTATACACACCATTTTTATTAAATAAGAAATCACCCTGGGGCGTACATTGTTTACAAGAAAAATTAATAACAGAATCAGGCCCTCCCGACTACTGATAGTACCGGTGGAGGTGTTCTGCATTCTAGGCCCTTGGGAACTCTATTCCGTCTAGTCGCCTTAAGCGATACATTCCAAGACATACTTCATTATGGATTTCGTAGGGTCCTTCCCAGTTTGGTCCTAGAACCCCTATTCCCGGATCTTGGGTTGCAGGGAAGACTCTTCTAAGGACTAGATCACCGGTTTCAAATTTTTGACTTTTAACTTTAGAGTTAAAGTGCCTGGCAATCTTTCCCTGATACATCTTCAGCAATACCTGAGATTCTTCACGGATCTCTTTAATGAGATCTAAGAATTCTTGGAGTAAGGCGTGGTTCTGGACGGGATCATACGTGTCTCATCTGTGAGACGGGATTGCCGTTTCCACTAGGATGACCGCTTCACATCCGTATACCATTGAGTAGGGAGTGTGTCCGATAGACGTTCTTTCTGTGGTCCAGTACACCCATAGGACGCGGGGCAGTTCTTCCAGCCACTTGCTCTTCCAGGCTTGAAGCTTTTTCTTTAATGTCCCCTTCAAAATCTTGTTCACGGCCTCTGTTTGCCCGTTTTCTTGAGGGCTGGCGACCGCGGAGAAGCTTTTGATGATGCCATGTCTTTCACAAAACTCAGTGAAGTGGACACTGTCAAATTGCTTCCCGTTGTCGAACACAATTTTGTGAGGGAGGCCTTATCGGCACACAATGTTATTGATGACGAAGTCCAGGGCCTTTTTGGAGGTGATGGTGTTCATTGGTTCAGCCTCGACCCACTTGGTGTAATAGTCAACAGCCACGATGGCATACTTTACACCACCTTTCCTGGTCGAGAGTGATCCTACCAAATCGATTCCCCATACTACAAAGGGCTAGGGATTGGTCATCAGGGTTATTTCCGTTGGAGGGGCTCTTGGGATCTTCGCATACCTTTGGTATTGTTCACACTTGCGGACGTAATCAACACAATCCTTCTTCATCGTTAGCCAGAAATATCCTTGTCTTAGGATTTTCTTGGACAAACTGAGTCTGGCTGTGTGATCTCCGCAAAAACCTTCGTGCACGATTGCACTCATTTCTATCCTGGACACGCATCAGAGATATGGCATGGATAACCCCCTGCGATAGAGTTTGCCATCGATTATGACATATCTGGGAGCCTGGTACTGAAGTTTCCTGGCAGCCACCTTGTACGCGGGCAACCCCCCCCCCCCCCCCCCCCCCCCCCCCCATGGTTAAGTAATGGATGAGAGGGCCTATCCTGGACGTGGAGTAATCTATGGTATTGATTGTGGGGGCCTGATTACTAGGTGTAGGAAGATGGTTGATCGGGACAAGCCCTGAGAGTTCTGCTTCAACATCCGTGGCCAACTTTGCCAATGTGTCTGTAAACACATTTTTTTCCCTAGGGATTTGGCGGATGAGATATTTCTTGAAGGATTGGAGTAATTCTCGGGCTCGTGTCATGTAGGCGGCCATCCTTTCCCCCTTTGTTTGGTATTCCCCCAAAATCTGCCTGACCACCAATTGGGAGTCACTGTAGATTTCTATACTTACTGCCCCTACCTCCTGGGCTAGACGTAATCCGGCTAACATGGCTTCGTGCTCGGCCTTGTTGTTCGACGCTTTAAACTGGAAGCGTAGGGTGCTCTACAACTGATGTCCTTGGGGGGATATTAAGATGGTCCCATTTTCATTTGAGGCTCCGTCCATGAAGACCTTCCACAGAGACGTGACAGGGTCAATGGGTTCTTCATCTTCAGTGATCCTGGTACACTCCACGATGAAGTCGGCCAGGGCTTGCCCCTTGATGGAAATCTTGGGGACATATGCAATGTTGAACTGACTAAGCTCCATGGCCCATTTCAGGAGTCTTCCCGATGATTCAGGTTTCTGTAATACTTGCTGCAGGGGATGGTTCGTCAATACCTTTATGACATGGGCCTGAAAGTAAGGTCTCAGCTTCTGGGGTGCAATCAGTAAGCATAATGTTAATTTCTCGATTAACGAGTATCTTCACTCCGCGCCCAACAACCTTTTGCTCACGTAATAGACTGGGACGTGGACCTTTCTCTCTTCCTGCACTAGTGCGGCGCTGATGGCGTGCTTGTCACGACCAGATATAGGTATAACGACTCCCCATCCACTGGCTTTGACAAGATTGGCGCTTGGGCCAGATGTTCCTTCAACTTCTGGAAGGCCTCTTCACATTCCGCCGTCCATTCAAACCTTTGGCTTCTACGAAGGATATTGAAGAACGGGATGCACTTGCCTGTGGACTTCAAGACAAAATGACTTAGGGCTGCTATTCTTCCCGTCAAGCTTTGAACGTATTTGTGCTTCCGTGGTGAGGGCATTTCGATCAGTGCTTTGATCTTGTCCGGGTTGGCTTTTATTCCTCATAAGATTACTATGAAGCCCGGGAACTTACCGGATGCCACGCCAAAGGTGCACTTCTTGGGGTTCAGCTTAATCCCATACTTCCGAATGATGGCGAACGACTCTGCTAGATCATCAGCATGTCCCTCAGAACTCTTGGACTTGACCAACATGCCATCTATGTAAACCTCCATGTTCCTTCCAAATTGGGTTCGAAACATCCTGTTGACCAGCCTCTGATAAGTGGCTCCGACGTTTTTGAGCCCAAAGGGCATGACGATATAGTAGTACACACCCTTGTCTATTTGGAAGCTAGTGTGTTCCTGGTCTGCTATATGCATTGAGATTTGGTTATAGCTGGAGTAGGCTTCCATGAAACTCAACACTTCATACCCGGACATTGCATCTACCATTTGATCAATCCAAGGCAGAGGGAAACAATCTTTGGGACAGGCCTTGTTAAGGTCAGTGAAGTCGATGCAAGTTCTCCACGTTTTGTTTGGCTTTGGTACCAACATCGGATTGGCCAGCCAAACGGGATACAAGGCCTCCCGAATGAAGTTGATTGAGGACAACTTCTCAACTTCCAATTTGAGGGCCTTAAACCTCTCTACCCCTAGAGGTCCGCGCTTCTGCTGGATTGGAGTTGCATTTACGTCAATGTTTAAGGCGTGACATATGACGTTTCTCTTTGACTCGGGCGACAATAACGGTCCTGACTTTTGAGTTCAGGTTTCTCTTAACTTGGATTACTTTGATCGGGTCGCTGTCACTGATACACACCTATTCTACCTCCTCCATGGGTTTGAGTGCTCTGTCCGCTCCTATTCGTGGATCCAATTCATCTTCCTCCCAGACCATCCTCCGCCCTGGTTGCGGGGGTGGGGTTAGATCATCATTCTCTTCCTCAAGAGGCTCTTCACGGACCATGTAAAAAGGTCAAGCAGAGATGTGATAACATTTCCGGGCGCTTTTCTGATCTCCCCGGAGTGTTCCCACCCCTCCATTTTTGCAAGGGAATTTCATACAGAGGTGGCGGATGGAGGAGATGGCACCAAAATCGACCAGTGTGGGACGATCGAAAATAACGTTGTAAGCAATGGGGCACTCCACCACCATGAACGCACAAAATTTGAACGAGCCCTGAATCTCATTCCCCAACGTTACGGGAAGTTGGATCTTCCCCATTTGGAGTAGTGAATCCCAATTGAAGCCATAGATCTACGTTGGACATGAGGCCAGATCTGCCTCGGTCAAGCCAATTGCAATGAAGGCCGGCTTGAACAACACATTGACGGAGCTTCCGTCATCTACCAACACTCTGGACACCATTTTGTTGGCGATTTGGGCAAAGATGACCAAATGATCATGATGTGGGAAGTGGACGTTCCAGGCGCCCTCTTCCATGAACGTGATGGGTAAGTTTATCAACTTAGGGCGTTGCGCCAGAGTTTGAATCAAGGCGCATACCTCGTGGTCATGCTCAAGTTCACTGAGGTAGCGTTTCTGATCATTACGGGTCGGTCCTCCCAGATGCAGCCCTCCCGATATGGTGGCCATGTGACCATCTATCCATGGAGGCGTGGTTTCGGAAGGATAGGGCATTCCGGGACCCAATCCAGGTACACCCAGGGCCGTAGGTTGTCCGGGAGCAGCTAGCAGTCCTGGAACTCCTACTGGCAGTCTGACCCATTGGTGGAGATGCCCTAACTTATTTAGATTTTCAGTTTCGTCCTTCAGTTGATGACATTCCTCGGTCGTATGATCCACGTCCTTGTGATAGGCACACCTATTGTTGGTGTCCCTTGAGTTCTTTCCAACTTTGAACATGGGGGTAGGTTTTTGGTAATGGACCGTACTCCTCGTCGCCAGGTATATGTTCTCCCTGGTGTCATCCAGGTTGGTATATTCTGTATATTGGGGTTCGTAACCCCTTTTGCCCTTTTTGGAGGGCTCAGATCGATTCTGTTCTTTGCCCGATCTTTTCCCTTGGAAGGGGTTCACGCTCGCCTCCGTTCCCCCAACTTGAGACGGTTGGGCTCCGCCGGGGGCGGTGCTGTATATGATCGGTGCCATGTCGTACCCAGAGAATGGGGCAGATTGTGTTGGTGCATACCCCGATGAAGTGGGACCATAGATCGCCGGGGTCATGAAGGTCATTCCATGAGTGCCAGTTGATCCTAGCGCCACTGGGGGTGTCGGATAATGGTCTGTGGGATACTTCATCCCATAACCGGGAAAGGTCTGAGCACTTGATTGGGAGGCTGATTGCCACTCGAAAGCTTGGATTCGGGCCTCCTCCCAGTTGATAAAACCTTGTGCCCTCCTAATGAATTCCTTGAGGGTGGCTACCTTGCTGCATTGCATATTGTCCTTGGGTGGGCATCCGACTCTGATCCCGACATGGAGAGCTACCATGCGCTGTCCATCGTCCACTTTGGTTTTTGACACTTCTTCCGTGAAGCGCTAGATATGGGCCCTGAGGGTCTCTGTGGGATGTTGCTTGACATTCGCAAGGGTGCTGATCTGCATATTCGTCCTCATGGCGGCCACAAATTGTTTACAGAAAGCCGATTGCAATCCGAACCAGGACTGGATTAATCCTAGTTTAACTCTTTTCCACCACTCCTCTACGGGTTCAGGTAGAGTGATCGAAAAGCACAAGCATTTGCCTTTGTCGCAGATGTGGGCTACAATCATCAGGCAGTTGTAGCGGGACAAGTGATCCCTGGGGTCTGCGTTCTCGATGTAGGCAAGTAGGTTTGGCATTTTGAACCCTTTTGGTAGCACCACATCCAGGATGTGTTTGGCGCATGACTCTTTTTCCTTTTCTTCGGAATTGAAGCCTCCTCCCTCTTGTTTTCGGACCAAGCGATCCGTGACCTTCTTTAATGTGGCCAACAGTTCCATGAACTGTTTGGCCATTCCATCATCTAGGGGGACTCTTTTATTCCTCATGTCGTTGAGGTTATTCCTCAGATCGCCCCCTAAGGGGCAAATCTTCTCCTTGCGGGCCTGTTCCTTTCGGACATTTAGGCCATCGTGCAAGTCTACCCGGGAAGTATCATCTCTCAAATTGATGGTTTTTGGATCTTCTGCGCATTGGTGTCCTCTGTGATCCTTGTTCACGAAGGCAGTGGGATGAAAACCTTGTTCCCGTCTCATCTGTATAGGGAAAATTCAGGGTTTGGCACCCTGGGGGTGCTTCCCTTACGGATTGATTGGATGATCGCGTCCTGAGATAGGACACATCCGTTCTTTCCTAGGGAGGTGCCCTGGGTTCGTCCCGTTTTTGGAACGGGATGAGTTTTCCTCCGTGGGTTTGCTTTTCCCACAGGATCAACCATCTTGGCTTTTCCTCTTTCTTGAGCCGGATTCGACGGGCTGTCTCTGGGATGTGGTCCCGGAGGAGGGATTGGGCTCTTGTTCTTAGGCACGCTGGTCCTAACCGGTGGGGCCGGCAGTTGCATTCTTGGAATCGGAATGGTCTGAGGATTAGCTACCAATCCTTGGGCAACAATGAGGTCTTGAAGAACCAGAAGGGACTCTTGCATCTGGCGGGTGGCCTCTTTCTGTTAAGCTATCTAGGCCTCTTGTTCCAAGATTTGTTGTCTCAGACGAACCACTTTCCGGTCCTTCTGTTCAGGATTCATCTCTTCTTCAGAGTTAGCAGGATCTTCAGCCTCGTGATCCTGGTATTCCCCTTCATTTTCCTCGTCTCCCTCATAGTAACCCTCCTCGTAGTCAGCCCCGTCCTCAAAATTCTAGGAATCGTCAGGTAGGGGCTCTTGATAGGGTGTTCCCTCAGGTTAGTCCTGAGGGAATGGTTGGTTAGGCAATGGTTCTCCATTGCCTTGTTGTTGGTGGTGAGCAGGATCGAATATGGTGTGCTTGGTGTTCACCATTGTTGCAGACGTTCAAGATCTTTTCAAGCTTTCTTCGGCTCTCAATGAAAGCACCAAAATGTTTACTGAGTTTTTTGGAAACTAGAATTATGAGAAATAAGAGAGATAAAAAGAAATGATTGAAGATAAACAAATAGAGTTTTTACGTGGTTAGGGCGTTAATGAGCCTTAGTCCACGAGTCTATTGTATTAGAGCTTAGAAAGCTTTTACAATGGAGTTTTATGCAAGTCTGAGCAGAGTAATTGCTTACAAGAGAATATTCAGGGATCCCTTCTACAATGCACATTTGGTCCTATTTATAGGCAGTTGGATGTAATGGGTTTGGGCTGGACTAATCCGAGCCCAATAGGGATATAATCATGGTTTGCTGACTAATGGAGGCTTAATACAAAGGACTTTGCTAAATGATACACATTAATCAGGGCCCATTGGGCCGGCTTGGGCTTAACAAGCTTTACAACTGACAGCGGTACGTAGCCTCAAACTGGTCTGTGTGGGCTTCTAAGGAGATCCTGAGGATAGGTGATAAACGAGTTTTAGGCTCGTTTATGGTTCTAGTTCTTAGGCTATTTTTCTTTAGTTAGGATTGTTTTACTTCGGATTTATGCTCGTTTGTTCTTGTTTCAGGGTTATTGATGTTAAGTGATGCAAATATTGAAAAGGAGCGAAAATGGAATGAAATTGAGACGGATTGGTGATTTTTGGGTGGTTCTGTAAGTAGCGCTACAGCGCTACTTTGGGAGCGCCGTAGCGCTAGGAAGAAATCTGGAAGAGGTTTGGCACTGACTTTAGCGCTACAGCGCTACAACAAGAGCGCTACAGCGCTTGGACGCAGTTTTCAGGAATATAGTTCCTGACTTTAGCGCTATAGCGCTACCAAAAGAGCGCTACAGCGCTGGTGCCCAGTTTTTCCCCGTTTTGTTTCTGAGTTTAGCGCTACAGCGCTACAATGGTAGCGCTATAGCGCTGGGGTCGCGATTTCTGGCATAATTGGTTATTTTTGATGGGCAATTCAGTCTTTTCCAGAGGGAATTTTCAGTAGGGTTTTTGGGAGTCATATAGGCGACTGAGAGAGGCTAACAAAGAGACGACGACGGCTGGAGTAAGAACACCATATTGGAGGATTCGTCTCTGAATTTTCTTCATCTTTTTCTGTCAATTTTCATGTTTGTAATTGAACAAGTTTTTGGCTAGAATGAATATCATAGGCTAAATTTTCTTTTAGGGCTTTTATGTGAATCTTTTGGAAACCCTTGTTATGGTTTAATGCAAAATTGATATTCTTCTTCATCTCTTTCAATTCCTTGCAATCTATGTTAATTGTGCGATTATTGATTGATCACCTCTAATTGCTAATTTTATGATTCAAATTGAAATCTGAAAAGTGAAATTTGATATGCTTTGATTGTTTGGATGCAAATTTAATTTAGAACGAAAGTATCTAGGTTATTTGCTTATTTTCTGAGTTGCGTGGCTAATGCCCTCTACATGATTCAACTTACCATAGAAATATAGGAAGTTGTCATTTAGATTGAATTTCATAAGTCTTGACCAGATTATGAATTATTGTTGCAACTTATTCTTGAATAGGGAGAAGGGGATATAGATGCTTGCATTAGGAAATAACAGGGTGGAAAAATAGATGATCATAATTGTCCTAATTGTATTTTCTTTGTTAATTTGTTTAATTCTTCTTTGCGCTTTGTTAGTATTTTTCTTAGTTTAAAATCTCTGATAATTGTTTTATCAAATAGAATTAAAGGATTAATTGATTGGTAATTGATAAATCAGTCCTTGAGGACGATACTCGGTTTTTACCATTTTTGTTACAAATTGCGACTGTGTGCACTTGCATAGCAAAATTATCGCAACAATAGGATCCGCCAGAGTAGTGGCAGTACTGTTCCCCAATAACGGCGTACATTCCGTATGTAACCTCTTATGCAAGTTAGTTGAGGAGACCAAACTCCATGTTTCTAGGGAATGTGTCAGCGTCAGGGAAGTTCAATCCTGCCCACCCGAATCCCAGGTCCGGGTTCATTTACTAAGGTCCCGGTCTGTTTACCAGGACCCTGGTTCGTTTACCAGAGCTTGGGTTTATTTACTAATATCCCAGTCCATTTTCAGACTGTTGAGCCGGCCACCCTTACTCGCATCCCTGTTGAAGCCATTAGGTTGGAACCGAGAAGCTGAGTTGCGTCCGCATCTTGGTCTCGATTCCCTCGTTATGGTGGCGCCCATCGTACAATGTTGGGCTTATTGACAATTGGACCACTAGGACTTCCTTCTTCCCTATCCATTGGGCTTAGGCTAGGCCTTTGATCTCTTCGAGAGAGCCCACAGACCCATTATGTCATGCCATGCGTTCGGGGGCAAAACGGGGATAATAGGTAGTTTCTAAAAGTTTCGCATTTTATAAAACTATCATTTATATTTCTGGCGCTAATAAGTAAATATTAGATTTTGTTTTTTTTTTTGAGAAATTGTTTTTTTTTTTAAATTTTGATGGAGATATTTTATTTTTTACTTTTGTTTTATTATATTTTTTATTTTTGAAACTAAAAGTAAAATAATTATTAAGGGATTTTAGTTGTTAAAATACTTAAGTTGTTATCACTCAAGCACTTAAATACCTAAAAAACAATTTTACGGAAAAAACATCTAACTTGAACAATTTCATAGTGACCTTACGTTAAATTTTCCAATAATTGTTGATGTTATAGTAATTAAATGGAATATTAGCGATTAAAATACCTAAGTTGTTGTCATTCAAGCACTTAAATACTTAAAAAAAAATCCTTACTTACAAAGTACAAAATTGTTGAAGTTATGTGTGATTATACTCTTGCATTGTAAAGCATGTGAGTCTTTACTCTAGTTTTGTAAAATTTCACAAGCTTATTTGTACAATTGGTTCCATCTTCAGTGTGTTGGCTTGGCTAGTTAATGTAAATAATGGTTTTTCTTGTATTTCATTATGAGAAAAAGTTACAATATATAGAGTATTAGAAGCTAAAAATACAATCCTAATTGATTACAAATCAATTCTAAATGATTTGTGTAAATCACTAATTGATTTATATAAAACTACTAAATTGATTTACATAAATCTTTAATTAATTTAGAAGATATTTCAACACTCTCCCTCATATTGGTGCATAGGTGTCCATCATGCCCAACTTGTCTACAATTTATTTAAAAAATACGAATTGAGAATGCTTTGGTGAAAATATCTGCTAGTTGTTCTTCTGATCGGATTTCTAGTAGCTTTAAACTTTTCTCCTATAATTTCTATTTGATGAAAAAATGATCAATCTCAACATGTTTTGTTTAATCATGATGAATTGGGTTATGTGCCATATCACGAGCTGACTAATTATCACAATTCAATTGGATATGTGTATTTGATGAATAGCCTAAATTCTGAAGGAGTAATTTTAGCCACAGTCCTTCACAAACTCCAAAAGTGATTCCTCATAGCTCTGCCTCACCACTCGAATGGGTGACCACACTTTGTTTCTTGCTCCTCCAAGAGACAAGATTCCCACCTATGAAGGTAAAATACACTGAAGTAGATCACATGACATTTTTATCTCCAGCCCAGTCAGCATCAATGTATACATCGAAGGTTTGTTTCTCTACTTTTCTAGAAAACAAAATTCCCTTCCCTGGAGCTGATTTTAAGTATCTCAAAATTCGTATGACTGCATTCATATGTTGTTCACTTGGATTATGCATAAATTGACTGGCGATGCTCAAAGCATATGCAAGATCTAGTCTTGTGTGGGCTAAGTACATCAATCTGCCAACAAGTCTCTGATATCTTTCTTTGTCAACTGGAACTTGATCACATTCCATTCGTAATTTCAATCCTTCCTCGATCAGTGTATATACTGGTTGACATGCAGACATCCCAGTTTTCTTCAAAAGATCTAAAGCATATTTTCTTTGAGACAAGAAAATACCTTTTTGAGATTGAGATACTTCAATTCCTAGAAAATACTTCAAGGGGCCTAAATCTTTCATTTCAAATTCTTTGGACAAGTATTCTTGTAGAGCCTTCCTTTCAACTGGATCATTACATGTTACCACCATATCATCAACATAAACAATAAGTGCAATAACTTTACCATTTTGCTTGTTCAAGAACAAAGTGTGATATAAATAGCATTGATGATAACCAAAGGCTACCATAGACTTTGTAAATCTTCCAAACCAGGCCTTGGGAGACTATTTCAAACCATATAATGATTTCTTCAGTCTACACACTTTCTGTCTTTGTTTTTCTGTCACTGTGCATCCTAGAGGAAGATCCATGTAGACTTCTTTAGATAGTTATCCATGTAAAAACACATTCTTCACATCAAATTGTTCTAGAGGCCATCCAAAATTTGCAGCCAAGGATAACAAGACCCTGACTGTGTTCATTTTTTTCTATTGGTGCAAAGGTTTCAGTGTAATCAATTCCATAAGTCTGAGTATACCCATTCATTAAGCATTCAATTGTACCATCAACTTTGTGCTTTACAGAGAAGATCCATCGACACCCAACTATTTTCTTTTCTTTTGGTAGAACCACAAGCTCCCATGTTTGATTCTTCTATAAGGAGGCCATCTCTTCATTAATTGCAACTTTCCACCTTGGATCGATTAAGGTTTCCTCCACATTGTTAGGAATAGATATGGTAGATAATTGATTTACAAATGATTGATTTGTTTTTGACAATTGATGTGTAGACACATAATGGTTCATGGGATATCTTACTTTGCCAGACAAATCAAGTTCATATGTTGGTTTTGGAATACCTCTTGTGAAACGTTGTGGTAATTGTTTCTTAGATGACTCAAGAATATCTTTAACTAACGATTGGTTTGATATGTTAGTCG
Source organism: Humulus lupulus (assembly GCF_963169125.1). Classification (NCBI taxonomy): domain Eukaryota; kingdom Viridiplantae; phylum Streptophyta; class Magnoliopsida; order Rosales; family Cannabaceae; genus Humulus; species Humulus lupulus. Next base: position 30,698,233 of record NC_084797.1, read on the forward strand.
GGAGAGACTACAACTCGACCTCTGAAGTTCCATGGTTAATAGGATGTTCATTACCACTTATATCCAAACATTGACCACTAGGATACAATACATCCAATTTTGTGTTCTTATGTAGGGTATGACCACTCATATCCAAGTTTTGACCACTCATATCCAATTATCCTACATTGTCATCAGATTTTTCTGCCGCATCAAGTTTTACCTTTTTGCATCTGTCACAAGGTTGTATTCAAGAATTTGAATTTCCTCAAGATACTTCCATTGAAAGTCATACTGAGAGTAATACATTACATCTTCATGGAAAACAACATCCATAGTGATAAACATGCGCCGAGTAGGTGGGCGATAAGACTGATACCCTTTTTGATGAAATGCATATCCAACAAAATACATTTCAAGGCGTGAGGCATTAACTTACTCCATTGAGCTTTAGGAAGATGAACGTAGAAAGCACAACCAAATACACGAGGTGGCAAGTTGGGGACTGATGGAGCTACAACAACATTAGAGAGTACTTGAAATGGTGTTTGGAAGTTGAGTGACCTGGAAGGAACTTGATTGATGAGGCAGGGAGCTGAGATGAGAGCTTCACCCCAGTAGGGGGGGCAAGTGTGCTTCAATGAGGGAAGTGCGAACAACGTCCAATAAGTATCTATTTTTTCTTTCAGCAACACCATTTTGTTGTGGTGTATATGGTCAACTGGTTTAATGAATAGACCCACGAGAGTCTAAGAATTGTTGAAGCTCATTACTGCTATACTCTCCCCCGTTATCACTCTAAGAACTTGTATCTGGGCATTGTATTGTGTTGTTACAGTATTGTAATTTTTTTGAAATAATACCGTAACTTCTGATTTGGATTTCATAAGGCATAACCAAGTTATTCGAGTACAATCATCAATAAATGTAACAAACCAATAAAAGCCTCCCATTGTAGGAATTTTGGAAGGGCCCCAAACATCAGAGTGAATAACCATAAATGGATTTGGACTTTTATTTAAAACCAACGGAAATGAAGCATGATGGATTTTAGCAAGTTCACAAACATCACATTTGAAATTAGAAATATCCAAACTAGAAACAAAGTAGGAAACAAATGTTTTAAATATCCAAATCTCAGGTATTTTCTTGGTATTGTTGACGACCAGAGCATGTTGTAGTTTGCTGGAAGTTGTTGACTTGAGGTCCAAGTAGTACAACATCCCTTTCTTAATACCATAACCAATCGTTTGTTAAGTCTGAAATCCTTAAACACACAAGAGCCAGGACCAAAAACAACCACACAAGACAAGGCATTAGTGATTTGAGAAACAGAGAGAAGATTATAGTTCAAGGAAGGTACCACTAATACAAAATAAGGATGTAAAGTTTTAGCAAGATGAGATGACCCTTCCCTAAGAACTGGGTTAGTTTTACCATTTGCAGTAGAGGCACAATTTCGAGAGGAGGGTTTCAGTTTAAATACTTGGTTCACATCAAATGTCATATGATCAGTGGCACCAGAATTAATTATCCATGCATTATTCAAAACAGGTTCAGAAATATTATAAACTTTACCTTCTTCAGTAGTGGTTGCAGTGCTGATGAAGTAAACAGACCAACATCTTCTTTTGTTAGAGCAAGTGCGGTCATAGGAGGTCTCCTAGCATTTCGATGGTGAGTTAGGTCCCACCAGTCTGGATATCCATCTAACTCAAAACAACAATTTTTGGTATGGCCTGTTTGATTGCACTGAGTGCATTTCAATGAGGTTTTATCGATGGTGGAATTCTTTGAGTTAGTAAATTTGGGATGATCTTGTGATGTGTGACTGGGTTGATGTTTTGAAAGCATTGCAAAAGCTTTAGTTTTGATAATCTCCTCATTGAAGGCAGTGGATCCTATGTCCTCACGATGAACCTTGGAATAACACTCTTCTAAACTTAGTCGAGGTGTTTGGCTTAAAATTTCACGTCGAAAATGGTCAAAGCTTTTATTTAGCCCTGAAAGAAATATGTGGACTCGGATTCACTCAATGGATTGCCAGTATGATGTAACACCATCAGGATCCTTCATGACCACTGTATCTCGATGATCTAACTCTTGAAAAATTTCGGTTAACTCCCCATAACAAACTGAGAGTGTTTTCATACCTTATTGGGCTGAGAATGCTTTCAAATTCATAGAATAGATGTGTGTCTCCTCGCTACCATCGGAGAAATCTTTGGAAAGGCTACTCCAAATTTCATGAGCGGTCGACAGACGTATAAATCACTTCATGATATCAGAAGACATGAACTTCAGAAGCCAGCGTTTCACCTTTTGGTTTTCAACATGCCATTTGTTGTAGCCTTTGTCTGATTTAGCTGGAGGATTAGTTTTGCCCGTAATGTATGTGCTTTTATTACATTCAACAATGTGCATCTCCGTCAATTGAGACCATACATAATTTGTTTCAGTAAGGAGAATGCAAGCATTAAAGGCACCCTCGAGTTGAACAAGGACATGGATGGGAGTTGATTTGTTGTCACTTTGTTGGCTCATTTTGTATTGTGTTCCTGATGGGTTTTGGTTGGATGACTATTTTAGCGAATATCAAGCTGTGATTTTGAGGGATTGGATTGAATTTATGGGATTTTTTTTTATTCTTGTTTGCGTTGTGATTCTCTTTTTCTCATATGTGTTGAGTCAGGATTTTTTTCTCCCACTCTGGTACCATGTAAATAATGGTTTTTCTTGTATTTTATTATGAGAAAAAGTTACAATATATATAATATTAGAAGCTAAAAATAGAATCCTAATTAATTACAAATCAATTCTAAATGATTTGTGTAAATCACTAATTAATTTACATAAATCTTTAATTGATTTAGAAGATATTTCAACAGTTAATTCCTATTAAAAAATAGTCCAGTGTAGGACTAATACCATTAAATTTTTTGTACAAACAACCACAACAAAGAAGATTAAATATAGTTTGGTCCACATTTTTTGTGTATGTTGGCAAATTGGTCCCCAAACTTCTTACTTTAAATATATTTTGAACTTTTAATGTTAAAAATAGAACTAAAAATTATCACGATAACTACAATCTATAATGGCAATTTTGAATAAGAAATAAAAAATAGAAGATTTTAAATTAATAAAAAAAAATATTTATTTTAGACTTAAAATAATTAAAAAGTATCAAAAAATTTAAAATATATATAATTATAAAATAAAGAAAAAAATTGAATAAACATTAAATAATTAAACCAAAAAAAAAATATATTAAATTATATATTTTTCTATAATTAAAATTTTATAATTTTATGAGATTATATTTAAAAGAAATATGAGATTAATAATATTATCATAATACAAAAAGTATAAATTATAATATTAATTTTTTTAATTAAAATTTTATCTTTATTTTAATTCTTCTTCAATGTTCTCTTTATTTTTATAGTTTTTTTATTCATTTTATTAGTACATTTTATTATTTTAAATATATAAAAAAATGAGAAAGTTGGGGAAGAATTTGCAATACACAATAAAAAATGGAGACAACTAGACCAACATTATAAATAAACTAAATTTGTATTAATAGGGAGACTCGTTTCTTTGGCCCCTCTTTTTTCTTTTAACTGATATTTAATAAATGGTGGAACAAGCATTCGTGAATGGCAAATGATGTATCTTTTCATGGTGATTGATTAGGGTTGTTCATAAATTTTGGTAACCCACCCGATTTGAATAACCCACCGAAACTAAACCTAATTGTTGATTGTTTTTTTTCACTATTAACCTAATCAAAGAACTTGACAGAAACTAGAAGAAAATAACATAGATATTTTATGTGGTTCAGGCTATAAAAGAGCCCTAGTCCACGAGTCTTTGGTATTAGTGAGTTTGAAGTTTGTTTGATCAAGCTTCAATATGGAGTTTCAGGCAACGTATATATTGCTCTGAGTTTACAATGCTTAACTAGCCAAAGTTTTGAATCTTTTACAAGGAGATACCCCAACCCTATTTATGGAGGCATGAATCATTAATGACCTTAATGAGAAATTAATACAACATTCCTCATTATTTGGGGAGTAAACTGCTAATTAATTACATAGGGATGCACTAACGAAGACCGTGGGCCCAGACAGATCGCATGGCGCCCATTTGTAGAAAGTTGCCTACCAACTTTATGGGGAACAGGTATTTGATCGTGTCAGGATATGGCGCATGTTTGCCAATGTCATACGACATTGTAGGAAATGCCGATTGTCGAGGGTACGAACTCGACACCACTAATCGAGGCTAACCAAAAGTTGTCAGATGATCTGGTGGGCCACAGCCGCGGCGATTGACACCTGACAGCTAGGGGTGTTCATTGGTTGGTTTGGGCAAGTTTGGTGGATTTTGACAAACCCAAACTTATCGGGTCGGTACTTTTCAACTCGTAACCCACCCAATTAAAAAAATTGAAGTTCAACCCGACCATCAGTTTGGGCGGGTTAACCGCCCAAACTGCCGAGACTTTTTTCTAAAAAAATCATTTTCACTATTTTTTTTTTATTTTCTCTATTTTTAGTTTGTATTTGTAACTAAAATAATTGTTACTTTAAAATATAGGTTTTTTTTTATAAAAAAAATTGATTTTGATTTTGAATTTAATTTTATATATGTATAATTAATAATTAAATAAATATAAAATTAAAAAAAGTAGACAAATCTTTAATTGGGCAGGTTGCCAAAAATTTCAACCCTCCCAATATAATAATTTAGCAGTTTGAAATGAAGGTCGGGTTTTTCAGGTTGCATTTTTTTCGATTTTTTTCGTGTTGGTTTGGGCAGGTTCTTCGGGTTGGGTGGGTTGCAATATTTTTTGCACAACCCTACTGGCAGCTACTCCAGGTCCGAGGATAAGAATCCTAGACTTGGGAGATTGGCAAATCAAGAGAGCGAGGTCCATCTTAATGGTCCTCGGGGCGTGACCTCACTGGGAGACATCCACACCTTGGAGATGGGTCATGGGATGTGGCCTCACCTTGAGACATCCGCGCCTCGAGGACAGACCTCGGGACGTGACCTCACTGGGAGACATCCACGTCTGTCCATATCATAGTATGAAACCTCACTAGTGCTCGAGGAGCTTAACTACTCCTCTAATGAATGCCACGTGTCCTCTAGTGAAAACACAAACAACATTTGCCCCCTAAGTCTTCACTTGTCTTCAAACAGTGGAGACTTAGACTGAGAGGAGTGATTCGAAAGGTCTTCGGGAGGAGATGCTTGGGCTCTTCATGGCGTCACTCTTGGAAAAGGTAGTGCCATGTATTGACTCCCTATTGTTGGGCCCATCAATCTGTGCCATTAATGAGGAGTCCACTTGTAACGTCCCAAAATTCCTAATAAGACTTAGGGCCTTGATTAGGGTGTCGGGAGGGCAGAAGTCGAATTATATGTGACATTATTGAATATTATGTGAATTACATGAGTTATATTATAATATGACTGATTATGCATGCTTAAGTGTGTTAAATGTGCTTATAGGCCCGTTTATGTTAAGAATGACATTTTTGTAATTTTAACCCACTGTGGGTATATCAAAAGTTATATGTGTTATATGTTTGAGCCCACATGGTTATGTGGGTATATTTGAGATATTCGGTAGGAGTTGTTCCTTTTGAGCAAGATAGCGGTTTAGACACAACGAGGATTTATACTCGACTCGGGGTGAGCCAAAGGGTATTTCGGTAATTAGGAGAGTTACCGGAACTCATTAAAGTATGAGTCGTATTTTGGGAAAATAGTGATATTCTGGGGTTAGAGGAATTAATTGGGAATTATAAGGATTAAGTGGGATTAGAGAGTGTCAAATGTCTTTTTTGCCCTTGGGGGTTTCAAGGGAAAGACTAAATGGCTAGGGGCCATTTTGGTCTTTTTGAGACCATGTATGCTCAGTCAAGAGGTTGTGTTGATAAACTTCAGAAGAAAAAAAAAACACACTCTCTCTCTCGTTCGCTCTCTTTCTCTCCCTTATGTGAGAGTGCTTTTGAACTTTGAAGGAAAAAGCTTTGAATTCTAAGCTTGAATGGTGGTTTGAATTGGGGATTGGTCTTGTGAAGGAGTGGGGACTATACATAGCATGGATTCTAGTGGGGAAAGCTTGATTCTCCAAGGTATTCAGGTTGTGTCCTTTAAAAGGTTTGAGTTAGTTTTGTTGAGTTTGATTTTAAGTTTTAATTGAGTTTTTGTAAGTTTTTAAAGTTTATTATGGTATTTCAGTACTCCTGAGACCATTTCTATAGTCGATTCTGGTTAAAACAGTTTCTTGGGATGGTTTCGGGAGGAATTGCGATCTCTGAAATCATAGGAAATCTGGGTTCGCAGGGTCGCGTTGCAACCCTCATGAACTCAGAGAGGCAAGATTGTGCCTCGAACTGCCTTGGCGCTAGGCGGGTTGCACCGCAACGCGTGTCCAGTGATTTTGGGCTCGGGGCTCTCTGACTTGCCGAGTGTCGCGACCCTTAGTGGGGGGTGTCGAGGCTCTAATTGGGGAAAAATTAGAAATTAGGTTTTTGGGTTATGGGAACCCACTAAGGACTTGGGAATGGTTCTACTACCCGGGTTAGTAGAATTCAGGGTCCCGGAGGCTAGGACTCGGACTGAAAGCCTTTATTAGTTTGTTTCTTGATAGTTATTCCTTGTTATGGTTGTGACTAGGGGGAATCGTTAGGCTCGGGAGGAAATGACTGTACTCGGTGTCGTCATACACTATTCACTCAGGACCTGAGGTAAGAAAACTACACCTAGACTGCGGTTAAGGCTTGGACCCTATTTATCGAACCTAATTATAATCATGCTTAGAGTATTTTATTAAACTCATTGATTGCACTATACAAACCTGTGTTAAAGGATGACTGTTCATCTTATCTACCTGATTAAAAAGCTCGGCTTATAAGTCAAGGGCGACAATAGCGTGCTGAACATATGCCAATGTCGTTATCTGTCATTTCTGGTTGAAAGGTTCAGCTTATAAGTCGAGGGCAATAACAGCGTGCTGAACGCAAGCCGATGTGGCTAGGCCAACCCAGATCTGATTTGAAAGCTCGACTTATAAGTCGGGGGTGACAATAGCATGCTAAACGCATGTCGACATGGATAGGCCAACGCAGAAGCTTGATATGCGCTTGTACGACCCCATGGTCGCCTAAAATATAAAGCGCGAAGTACGCCTGCCTAGCTCTAAGGCTGGTTAAAAAAGGAATAGGGAAAGGGGACCCGATATTGCTCTATGGCTGCTTATTTAGATTGAATTTGGTATGCTTATTAGCCTTGAACTATCGGTGAATAAATGATATAACTGATATTCGGCCAACGTGTTGAGCGTGGGGTCGAATGATCTTCACATTGAGCGTGGGGATGATTAGAAAGTGTGTGGAATGCAGGACGTGAAGGCGAGTTTAGTTTGGAGGGTGTAGTCCCTACTCGCCCGGCAAGAACTGCGAGCTGAGTGCCTGAGTACGCATCTCGCTTGGTTGGGCCGCTCGGCAGGATTGTTTCCTGGACCGTGTAATTGAAGGCAAGTACAGTTAAGGGTGCGGTCCTCATTTGCCCGGCAAGAACAACGAGGTGAATGCGTGTGTACACATCTAGCTCGGTTGGGTCGTTCACCAAGTCTATATTCCCTGGGCCGTGTAGTTGATTATATGATTAAAACGAACATCATTGTAAACTGTGGAATATGTTTACAAATTTATATGGTTGGAATAAATGTATTGGGTAATTGTGAAGCATGTGTTTATTGCTTTTGAATATTTGGATATTGTTATGCCTTGGGAGGTTTTCTTGCTGGGCCTCGGCTCACGGGTGCTCTATGGTGCAAGTGAGGGAAAAAATAGCTAGACCAGCTCTACGTTGGAGAGCTTCAAGGGCGGAGTGTACATATGCGGCTTGCTCGCTGCCACGTTCAAGATTACTTGCTGGAACTAGGGTTGAACCCTAATTTTGCCGCCTAGGCCAGCTTTTGTGGTTATGTTGTTTATGTGTCAGTTTATAAACTTTTTTGGGATCTTGTGTACAAACCTAAACCTTTTAATGAAATGGTTGCTGTTGACCGAAATATTTAATACCTAATCCTTGGGTTAGTTTTAATTACACAGTTTCAGTCCAAATTACTCGTTTAGCGAGTTAAGCACTATTTAAATTACATAGTGTAAATTAGTAGGGCATTACACCGCTCCACTACCCAAAACATCTAATCCGTACCCGAGGTGTCCTTTTGCTCCATACCCGAGGCATCATTTTCCCATGTTAATGATCACGATGTATGCCTCTTGGGTTCTGATTGTTGGATTGCTCTCAAGTGCCTATGTCATAGGAAATCAACGGTTGGGGCGGAGGTTCTTCCACCCCAAGCTGTTCGACTATAAAACTTCGAGATCGCCTCTCAGAAATCACTATCAGCATTCAAAATTCAAAACCTCAGAACCTTCAAACCCTCTTTTCCCCTTCACTTTCTTATTTCCCTAATTTTCCCATTTTCTAAGTTCCTGACGCCCTGGACGGCTAGTGAGAATCATCATACTTCTGGTCAGACGGCAAACAATTTTTCGAAGTCCGGACTCACTTCAATACTTACAAGCATTTCATTTCAAGTAAGCTTTATTTCTCTGTCTCCTGTTTGGCTTTGAAAATATTGTTGAATTATGTTGAGGGTTTTAGATGCATGCCTAGGATTTTGAATTACTGGCACTTCAGAGGTCATTTTGACCTCTTTTAGATCTTTTTGGGTTTTTGACGTTAAAACGGTCAGAATGGCCCCCAGCGCGTGACTTTTCGCATTTTTGGACATCCGACCAGAATTTGGAAAATTCCCAGATTCCGGCGATGTTCACAGTTTCTGGTGGTGCTCTCCAGCAACCATCTTTTGGCCTCGAAGACACCCCAGTCCCTTTAGAAATTTTCCTTCTCATCTTCCCGAGTAGTAGTCTTAGGGGTTCTCATTTTTTGCCTATCTTTCTTTGGGTCATGATGCTAACTGCTTGGTTTCTTGTTTCAAATGTTCGAGGAGCTTCAACAACTACACCAGCAGGCGTTCTACGCGTTCGACTCTGAGATACTGGAGATGGATAGAGAGGCAGGAAGACTTCTTGAGAAGAAAAAATAGGCAGAGAGTAGTCAAGCTCTCGAGGTAAGGGAAGTTAACCCCCCGATGGCAGAGAGGCCCATTCAACACATCCTCTCAGAGGAAGAGGCGAACACGGGCCCCCTTCCATCGGATAAAACCTATACCTCCGTGGGTTTTGAGGTGGAGGTGACCCCCAACAAGCTTAGACATAGAGGAGCTTTGGAGAGGATTACAATCCACCATGGGGTGGACAACACTGCCATGTAGGTGTGCCTGTCTCAGGAGGGTGGGCGAGTGCATGGGAGCTTCCACGACCTCGAGGCCTAGAGCGCGTCTCATCTCCAAGTTGGTACAGCTTTGCATTGCACTAGTTCTATGTCGAATTTTTGAAGTTTGTCGGCCGGGCTGGTCGAACTGTATGTTCTGTACAAGAGGCAAAACTGGCCTGCTTCTTCTCCAGCCAAGATATTGTACATCTACAGCTTCTGACCATGCCCGAAGAAGAATGAGTGGGTAGGTACTATACTTTAATGAAGCATATGCACCCGAGGATGAAGTACAAGGCCCCGAGCGACAATGAGAACCATGCAAGGGACTACAAGGACCACTTCTTTAGGGCAGGTGGCTTCCCCACGCGGACCAACCCGACTCTTCTCCTAGACTTTGCCAGGGTTGGTAAGTGTTACTCCTCGAGTCATTTAATCCATTAGTCTTTCATACGCGGTCGTTCCTTATCCTTAATCGCCTATTTTCAGGTCCCTTCTGATGCACACCTTTTGTTGACGCCTACAATGAAAGGTTCAGGAAAATGAATACCCTCCCTGAGAAAGAGATGAATATCAGTTTCATTGTCACTAAAGCACATCTTTGGCAATAAGTCCTGCTTCGGGAGGGGCAAAAAATAAGCCCCGTGGTCCTCACCAACTTTTGTGACTCGAATAAGTCATTTTATGAGGCGAGGCTCCAGACAGAGTATATTGCAGCAAAGGCTAAATATGAGTACGAACAACGTCTTCGCAAGGAGCACACAGAGAATGTACTTATGATCCAAGCCATCACGGATGCGAAAGAGGACAAGGAGCATGAAGCCAAACTCGAAGCTGGGGTCGAATCATCCTCCGTGCCTCAAGGTAAATCTTCAATAGTTGTTTACTACGCCCATCATGTAGGGGAGGGAACTAGTCCCGCTTGCTCCTTATTCTCGCCATTACTCCTCGAGTGTGAGAAAATCTTGCGGCATCCTTGGACCGATGAGGTGTACCAGGACTATCAAGACCTTATCGACATTTTTTGCTACCATCCGAAGACGAGGAACACCCCCAAGGGTTCGTGCCTCTAGAAGAGGTGACGTCCATGCACGTATGGTTTTGTCAATATGACACCAACATGACACAGGAGATGGGCTGACTCATCCGTGGGTTTCCCATTCCTTTCTTCACCCGGATGAGCCTTATCGTGGTGGGGCTCCTGAGGAGATTTCTTTTGCGCCTTGCATGCGTATTTGTCTTTATAGGTAACTTCCTATCTTTTCCTCTGAAGACTAACCCTATTTGTTTCTTTGTGCAGAAAGCATGGGCCTGTCTGACTTGGTCAGGCAGAGGCGCCAGAGGGTGATGGAGCCCTCTTAATTAGACATCCTAGAGGCATGGACCGTAGTGCTCTTGCACTCGGCGTCTATGCCTTTGGTTCCGATGGTCACTCCTCCACCTCCAACGGCTTTTGAAGTCTAGGAAGCTGCTCTGTTTGCCACTATTTCAAGGCCAACGGTTATTGAAGAGGTCATTGGCCTCGAGGTCTCCCCTCCTCGAGATGAGGGGCCCTCTCGAAAGGGAAAGGAAATCTCTTCTAGGGTGTCTGACTATCCTTCGGTCAGAACACCTCGCCTAATGGTCTTTCCCAAGCACTACGAGGGAGAAGACTTAGAAAAGCACAAATGAGTGGTTGGGTACTTCAACGCCCGTCTTGACAAAGGTAACGAGGATTAAAAGTCCTTGCAGAGTACCTGTGGGAAGACAGAACGTAGGGTCTAGTTGTTCCTCCTAGCCGCGAGGAGCTGGAGCCTCTACTCCCAGGGAAAGTCAGAGAAAGGACGACCCTACTCACCGTGGAGCTGCTCCAGGGATTGGCGGGGTCCCTATGCAACATGCCCTTTCGCAGCTTCGCTCGTTGTGGCAGTGACAACGAGATCTCACTGATAGCTGCCAGTCACCACATCTTCCTAAGGGTACGTCTAAAATATCTTTAACTTCTCTTTTTTTTATTTTTATCCAAGTTCTTCCTCGAGCTAACAAGTATTGTTTTAGTGCAGAGTGTGGCCTTCAACCAACGACTCGGGGACATCGTGACAATGAGATCCTTCAAGCTAAAGGAGCTTTCAAAGGAGATGGCACAACTCAAGGAGACTGCGGTCCCGGTGGCAGAGCACTCACTGCTCTAGAAGGACTTGGAGGACCTCAAGGCCTACGCCTTAGAGTTGAAGACACAACTTGCCACAAAGTAGTCAAAGTTGTCATCTCTCGAAGACACTTGTATGAAGCTGCTGGAAGATGTCGCGGGTCAGACCCGATCCATGGAGGAGGCCAAAGACAAGTTCCCGGTGGAGCTCACAACTCTTTGGGAAGAACTCCGCATGAGTTGCGAGCAGTCTTCAGCTTGTGCCACTGAGATGGCTAGAGTCTAGGAGGAGGCCGCTAAGACCAAAGAATAAGTCACATAAGCCATCTCCCCCGTAGAGAGCCTTGCCCGGGAAAATGAAAACCTCCGGCTCCGAGCAAAGGAGATTGAAAGGGATCTCGATGTGATGGCAGATGACACCCTGTTTGTGGTGTGGCAGAGCAACAAGGACATGGATCTGTCATTCATTGAGGAGCCGAACATGCGGATGATGCTTGAGGAGCACCTTTGGGCCGAGAAGGCCAAGGCAGCCTTGGAAAAGGAAGTTATGGTGGCTGGTTATGCTCCCAATGTGGATCCTGTCATCGAGGTGGTGGCGGAAGTTCTTTCAGGTGAGAGCCCGAAGTGATTTTACTTTTCTTTTCTTTGTTTGATTTAAGTAGGCTTGCGTGCCTTTTTGTTTATTGGGGTGTAAACCATTAAATGCTTGAGCCCCCGAGCTCAATTGTAAATACCTTATAACCTCTATGAAGCTCGCACTACTTTTCTTACCATTATTGGCTTTTTTATTAACATGTTAACTCTTAATAATTATGCAATTTGGTCTTATTAATTTGGTTGGGTTTTCACGTAACTCAACGTAACGTAACACCACGAGTGTTCAAAACCTCAACCCGTCCACATTTTGTGGCCTCAAGTCTTAGATACTTAGGTCTTGCACTCAAATCTTGGTGACTCGAGTCTATCGACTTCTCTTAGTATTTGGATAGTCTTAGGCACTTAGTGTTGTTCCCGATGCCCGTAGTTCCGGGATTAACTTTTAATGCGATGTAAAGTAGGAACACTTAACGCAGTCTTATGTCCCCGAGTCCTAATAACTCAGGGCCTAGGCTATCCACTGTACTTAGAGCTTGAAGATCTTCATTTTAGTGTTTAGATGCTTCAGGCGTTTCGTATTGTCTCCCAGGCATGCAGTCCTTAGGATTAACTTTAACGCCTTGTCAAGTGGGACACATGCTGGTCCTATGCTCTTGAGTCTCAACAACTCGGGCCTTAAGAGGTCTTATTACACTACAAGGTTCTAAGGTTCTTATCTTAGTACTAACACTTTGGGCATTTAGGGTTTCTTCCTAGGCTCGTTGTCCTCGGGAGTAACTTTAACGCCATCTGGTATCCTCTAGTGCCAATCACTCAGGCTCTGACAGGTGAAATGTATTGAGATAATCACGCCCCGGGGCGCACTGTCCCCAGGATGCTATCCTGGGCTTCTTGCCCTGCCCCTGAGTATAGTTACTCAGACCTTTTCCATGTGGAAATCATGAACTCGTTGTCTATGGGCTCTAAGTCCCCGAAGCATGCAACCGAGTTTCACGTCCTTAGGCCAGGCATCGCGATGTTAGATTTGTGTTCACACCTCTAGTCAGCACTCGCGTTACTTGGATTTCTCATCTTCGGGGTGATTGTTTTGGGGTTGTGCCCAAGTACAAATGACTCGGGACTCTGTTCACATCCCAAGGATTGGGACCTGGTCTTTGTTCCTCGGTTGTGAGTGGTCCTCGGGAGAATACCTTAGGTCCAACCTCACGTTACTTGGGTTTTTCCGACACTGGGAATTTTCCTAGGTCTTAGCTTAAGGGTCCCATGACTCCTATGTTGCTTTGCTTGTCAACTAGATTAGCTTCCCATGACATTGACTCCCAATTCTAGGATTAACCTTACGGTGCTCGAGTTTTGGAAACTCGAGGCTTCAAGCCTGAGTGCATATGACTCAGGCTTTCGTTTGCTTCTCAAGATTTAAGAACTTGGTCACAGCTCCTTGGGAGGTAACCCAAGTTCGCTCTCGTGCAATTAGGATTTTATAATCTTTGAAGTCCCGTGACACTAGGCCTACTCCGCTTATGACAAGCTTAGTTTCCTAGGTCTTTAGGCCCGAGTACAGATGACTCAGGTTCCATTTGCATCTTGAGATCTAAGGACTTTGGTTATGGCACCTTGGGCTCAATGTCCACGGGAGATAACCTAATGTTCCTTCTCGCACTACTAGGATCTTTAAGTCATGGACTTCCCTATACTTTGCATGGTTCCTCTATTCTCTAGGTATTGACACTAGGCTTACTCTGCTCATGAAAAGCTTAGTTTCCTAGGTCACCCTCCACAAGACACTATACTCTGCGAGGCTACCCTAACCCCGTGCCCCCCAAGTGATCAGAGACTAGTATGCGTTCACTTTTCTAGGCCAGTGAGGGAGTGCTCTACGAGTAGTACAAATAGAATAAAAAAGGAAACTAAAATATAAGCAAATTCTTTTAAATTTTCTATCGAGTTTTGTCTACACGGTTTCCATTATTTGTGCCCGGAGGCTACAAAATGATTACAAAATTTATCAAAAATAAAATGCTCACATCACTGGTAATACTGGCGAAGATGCCAGCATTCTAGACGTGGGGCACTAACTCCCCACCCAGTCAGGAAAACTTGTAAGTCCCTGGACATACAATGCTCTTGACTTGGTATGGACCTTCCCAGTTAGGGCCCATCACTCCAGCACCAAGATCTTAGGGGGCTAAAAAAACTCTTTGCAACACCAAATCTCCGACCCCAAATTATCTATCATTCACTTTGGAGTTAAAATATCTAGATACTTTTGGCTGGTAAGAAGCTACTCGAAGCTGAGAAATTTCACGAAGCTCCTCCATGAGGTTCAGAGACTCCCAGAGTAAAGTGTAATTTGTGGACAGATCATATGTATCTCTTCGATGCGTGGAGATTGCTGCCTCAACTAGGAGCATGGCTTCATACTCGTAGGCCATGGAGAATGGTGAGTGGCTGGTGGAGGTCCTAGCAGTGGTGCGGTAACTCCACAATGCCTTAGGTAACTCCTCGGGCCAAGCGCCTTTCGCCTATTCTAGTCATTTTTTCAAGGTGGCTTTAAGCGTCTTGTTGACTGCTTCCACCTGTCCATTTTCCTACGGGTGAGCTACGGAGGAGAAGCTCTTCACCACCCTATGCCTTCGACAGAAATCTGTGAACAAGTCACTGTCTAGCTGTCGGCCACTGTCGGAGACTATCTTCCTTGGGAGCCCATATCGGCATACGATATTCTTGATGACGAACTCCAGTGCCTTCTTGGAGGAAATGGTAGCAAGGGGTTCGACCTCGACCCACTTCGTGAAGTAGTCGACCGCCACAATTGTATATTTTGCTCCTCTTTTCCCTATGGGAAAGGACCCTATAAAATCAATGCCCCAGACTACGAAGGGCCATGGACCCATCATCTGAGTGAGCTCATTTGGAGGAGCTCGAGGTATGTTGGCGAAGCGTTGGCACTTGTCACACTTGTTGACGTAGTCCATCGCATTACCATTCATAGTGGGTCAGAAGTATCCTTGTCTCAAGATTTTCTTGGTGAGGCTCTGTCCCCCAACATGGTCCTCGCAAAAGCCTTCATGTACTTCCTAGAGTATA
Source organism: Humulus lupulus (assembly GCF_963169125.1). Lineage (NCBI taxonomy): Eukaryota > Viridiplantae > Streptophyta > Magnoliopsida > Rosales > Cannabaceae > Humulus > Humulus lupulus. Next base: position 30,713,396 of record NC_084797.1, read on the forward strand.
AGATAAGCTTCTTGCTTGGATACACATCAGAGTAAGGGCAACGAATATCCTCGCCTATACAACTTACTATCCATAATGACGTACCAAGGCGCCTGGTAAAGTAGCTTTCTAGCTGCTCCCTTATCCTGCAATAACTCCCCGGATACACAATACTTCACAATGGGCTCTAGACTGCTTCTACCTCCTCGGGGGGTGAGGTGATCGGAGCGGCCAAGTAGTCTATAGGGACTATGTTGATTAACTTAGCATTCTTGGTGGTAGAAAGCTTAGCTAGGGCATCACCATTAGAATTCAATTCCCATGGAACTTGTGGCATGGTAAATGTCCTGAAGTTGTGCAACATTTCTTGGGCTTTCGCCAGATAAGCAACCATCTTTGTCCCCCGGGCCTGGTATTCTCTAAGCACCTGATTGACTACCATCTACGAGTCGTTGAAGATCTCGAGGCCCTTAGTCTTAAGCTCCAGGGCTACTCGGAGTCCATCGATGAGTGCTTCGTACTTAGCCTCGTTGTTGGAAGCATCAAACCCAAACCTCAGAGCACTGTTGACCTTGTGTCCTTTGGGGGATACCAAGATCAGACCCGCTCCGTTCTCATTGGAAGACCCATCTACATATAGCTTCCATATAGGCCTAGCCATTGGGGCGTCCCTAGGTCTCTTGTGATTTCTCGTGCACTTGGTGATGAAATCTACCAGTGCTTGTCCCTTGATGGCAGTCCTCGGGTGATAGGTGATGTTGAACTGACTCAGTTAAACCACCCATTTAAGGAGTCTCCCAGATGACTCCGGCTTATGAAGGATCTGCCACAAGGGATGGTTAGTGAGGACCTCGATGGGATGTGCTTGGAAATAGGGCCATAATTTTTTAGAGGCCACCATTAGACAAAAGGTTAACTTCTCTATAAGCAGGTATCTAGACTCCGCCCCAAGGAGTCTCTTACTTGTATATTACACGAGGTGCTGAACATGACCTTCCTCGCGCACCAAGGTGGCACTGATGGCACCCTCCGACATAGCCATGTAGAGGAGGAGGGGTTCTCCATCTATGGGCTTCGAGAGGGTCGCTGGGTTGGCCATGTGCGCCTTTAACTACTGGAACGCCTGTTCCCACTCCTCTATCCATTTGAACCTTTTACCTCTTTGGAGTATGTTGAAGAATGGTATGCACTTATCAGTTTCCTTGGAGATAAAGTGGCTTAGGGCTACGATTCTCTCAGTGAGGATTTGAACATCTTTATGCTTGCGTAGGGATGGCATTTCAACCAGAGATTTGATCATCTTGGGGTTTGCCTCTATTCCTAGGGCGCTGACAATGAAACCCAAGAACTTCCCGAAGGCAACTCCAAAAGTGCACTTTTGGGGATTCAACTTCATTATGAACCTGCGAAGTACCGAGAACACTTCTGCCAGGTCTTTTACGTGGTCATGGGCCATTCTGGATTAACTAGCATGTCATCCACGTAAACCTTCATGTTATGACCCAAATGGTTTTTGAACATATGGTTTTCCAGTCTCTGATAGGTGGCACCAACATTCTTGAGCCCAAAGGGCTTCACTTTGTAACAATACACTCATTTGTTAGTTCGAAAGCTAGTGTGCTCTTGGTCTGCGACATGCATGGAAATTTGGTTGTACCCTGAGTACGCGTCCATGAAGGACAAAAGTTCATATCCAGAGGTGGAGTCGATCATCTGATCTATCTTCGGCAAAAGAAAACAATCCTTTGGGCAGGCCTTGTCAAGGTCAGAGAAATCTATACAGGTCCTCTAAGTGCCATTTGGCTTGCGCACTAGGACCAAATTAGATAACCATTTTGGGTACTGAGCCTCATGAATGAATCCGTTTGTGAGAAGCTTGTCCACCTCGGCCTTCAAAGCCAGTGATCGGGTTGGGTCGATGGTCCTACGCTTCTACTGAATTGGAGCACCATTGGGATCGATTTTCAAGGTGTGGCATATGATATTCAAGTCAATGACTGTCATGTCAGAGTGAGACCAAGGAAAGACATCTTGATTGTCTCGAAGGAAGTTCACCAGCACTTCTCGGACCTCCACCTTGAGGTTCTTCCCGACCTCGGTCTTCCTGTCAGAAAGGGAGGCATCAAGAGCTACCTCATTGGCCTCCTCCATGGACTTGACAACCCTATCTTATTGAACTGGAGGGTCCAGCTCATTGGAATCCTCTGTTTGAACAGCTTGTACCTCCATATCCTTGGGGGGAGGCTGCTTGGGGGCTGCAACTTCAATCACCATTATTGGTTGCTTGAGGGACATGTTATAACATTGCCTGGCCTTCTTCTGGTCTCCACGGACTGTGTCGATTCCTGCCTCCATGGGGAACTTCATGCACAGGTGGCAAATTGAAGTGACCGCTCCAAATTCTACCAAGGTCGGAAGCCCCAAGATGGTGTTGTACACCGAGGAGCAGTCCACTACAATGAATGTGTAGTGCTTGAAAGCCTGACGGGGCACTTCTCTGAGTGTCACGAAAAGATTGATTTTTCCCATCAGAATGAGCCTTTCCCCCGAGAACCCGTATAATGTTGAAGCGCACGGGGATATGTCGCTCATGGTCACCCAATCTTCTCATATGCTAACTTAAACAAGATGTTCACCGAACTCCCATTGCCCACCAGGATTCGAGCAACCATCATATTGGAAATCTATTTCTCGACCACCAAAGGATCATGGTAGGGAAAATGGACCCTTTGAGCATCGCCCTCAGAGAATATGATGACTTGGTCAGTCATCCTAGGCATCTATGCTTGCAATTGAGCTAATGCTAACACTTCATCATCGTGATTCAAGGTTCGCACATATCTATTCTGCGAACCTCGGGAGGTTCCCCCCAAGTGAGGTCCTCCAGAGATAGTTCCCACTCTCCTAATCACTGAGGGAGGCTCGTGGACTATTTGTTGTAGTAGGGTTGTAGGCACTATTCCCGTAGCTTGGGGAGTTGCCTGTTGCAGAGGCGCTTCAACAGCCGGGGCCTGAACCGGACATGCTCCGCCCCGAGCATACTGATGCAAATGCCCTAGCTTGGTGAGGTTCTCATTCTCATCCTTGAGTTGTTGTCACTCATTGGTGTGGTGCCCCATGTCATTATGCAACTGACAAAATTTGTTGTGATCTCTCCTCTCCCTGTCCCTCCAGATGGGTTGTGGTTTCCTGTAGTGGACGTGCTGCTCCGTGACTAAGAAGATGTTCTCCTGAGAATCCACCAGGTCCGTACACTCATAGTACTGTGATACATATTTATCCTCAGGAGCCGCTCCTTGTCCTGTCGATGCCGCCCCAGTTCCCTTGGGCTTTCTACCCTTGCCTTTGCCCTTGCGCTTACTTCCGCTGGGGGTCCTACTTGGTGCAGTTGACTGGGTTGGAGCCACAGTTCCAACACTGAACACAGGCTGAAAAGCACTGTATCCAATAGGCGTGACTCCATATCCTGTCGGAGCAACACTGAAGCCAGCAGGAGGCATGGCACTAAAGCAACCTAACTGGACAACCGAGCTGAATAGCGGGGTACCCACCACTCTCTGTTGGATGGGAGGGTAAGGGGGGTATTGGGTCCCCAGAGCCAACAGAGCAGGGAAAGCAACGGGCCCGCCAAACACCCCAATATGGGCATCCTCCCAATTTATGCACTCGTGTGCTCGACGAATGAAGTCGTCAAGCCTGCAACATCCCCTCCGGTGGAGTCATCCCACAAAGGAGATCCTACTCGGATGCCTACCTACAAGACCATCAACTGTTGATCATCGTCGACCCTCTTGGTCCTAGTGGCTTCCTCCTTAAAGCGCTTGATGTAGGCCTTGAGGGTCTCAAGGAGTTCTTTCTTTATGTTGACCAAGGCATTAACCTCAAAGCTCACCTTTCTAGCCTCTATAAACTGTCTTCGAAATGAGGAGGAGAGTTGGTGCCATGATTGAATGGACCCTGGTTTGTGCTTCTTGAACCACTCATCTGCCGGACCCATCAAGGTCAATGGGAACACATGGCACTTTGCATCCTTTGAGCATGATGCACTGACATCAATCGATTGAACTTTGACAGATGGTCGATGGGATCTGTGCTACCATCATAAGACGTGATGGCAAGCATCTTGAAGCCTCATGGCAACGGGGCTCCCACTATGTGGGGAGCACACGACTCCCCATCCTCATCCTCCAATTCATAGTCTTGGCCTTGTCTTTGGGCCATCCTGAGCATAATATTTTTTAAGCTCTCCAATTCCATGCGGAGAAGGTCGTGGTCTTGATTGGCACTCTGTGCCGGGTGTTCTCTCTTCCGATCATTAAGATCTTCGCAGAGGTCTAGCTGACCTTTCTTCTCAGGGTTTCTCCCGGAGGCTGTATACCCCTACGAGCATTTAAACCATCTCGTAGATCTGGTTCACCTTGGCGGCAACCACTGTCCTTGGGATATCCTACTTCGGTCTCCCCATCAGACTTGATGTTTTCGTTATTAATCGATATGTTGAAGCCTTGCTCTCGATTAATGGAGACTTTCCTCCAATTGGCCCCTTGGCCAGGGGTTTTGCAAGGTTGGCGAGGTGCAAGGGGGACACCTCCTCTGAGCCTAGCGCGGTCTATCTCAGCACGCCTAGGAGGAACGCCTGCGGCACCACGGGCACTGGCAGCCTGACAATGTCCTCGAGCACCTTGACCTTTCTTCTTGCTTGCTGGCCTCAGGGCCTTGTTCTGTTCGGGAGCTCGCCGAACCTTCTTCTGCCCCAGAGCAGGGTTGTCATCGACTTTGCCCTTGCCACGCTCATGTGGCATAGTGGGGCTTCAGCTCTAGCTAGGTGCATAGGCGGCACACCAGCTGGCAGATCTTGCGCCACGTCAGTGGGCTGCTCGGGAGGCAAACTTGCTGCGTTAACAAGCAGCACTCCAGCTGGGTGTACAGGTGGCACACCAATTAGCTACCTAGATGGTACTTTGCCATGCAGGTCCACTCGTAGCCCTTGAGTGGCCAAAGTGACCCTCATGGCGTTAACCATCTCCTATAGGGCTGCAATATTCCCCTCTTGGGCATCGAGTTTTTGATGCTGGGTAGTCACCTGGTCGCAGAGCGCCACCACATTTGGTGGATCCTCCACGTCCATATGTTGAGGATAATCCTCCTCATAATACTCGTCATTGCCTCTGTCGTCTACACCATCATAATCAACATTTTCGTCATATTTCTCCTGGACCATCTCCGGGAGGTCTTGTGGAGGTGGACAGCTGGTTTCTCCTCCCTCAGCTCCAGTGAGAGGAGCAACGTTGTCTAGTGTGTTCCGTCTAGTGGTCACCATGGTCATTTTTCTTTAAGCTTTCTTCAGGCTCTCAACAAAAGCACCAAAATGTTGACTGCCATTTTCACTATCAACCTAATCTAAGAACTTGACAGAAACTAGAAGAAAATAAGATAGAGATTTTACGTGGTCCAGGCTATAAAAGATGCCTAGTCCACGAGTCTTTGGTATTAGTGAGTTTGAAGCATGTTTGATCAAGCTCAATATGGATTCTCAAGCACCGTATATATTGCTCTGAGTTTACAATGCTTATAGAGGCTTGGGTCATTAATGAACTTAATGAGAAATTAATAAAACATTCCTCATTATTTGGGGATTAAACTACTAATTAATTACATAGGGATGCACTAACAAAGACCATGGGCCCAGGCGGATTGCACGAGTCCCATTTGAAGAAAGCTGCCTACCAACTTTATGGGGAACATGTATTTGTTGGGAAAACTTATACATGATCTTTATTTATTTTCATGTAGATCTAATTAAACAAGTTAATATGAGACAACCTAGAACATGTTTCTAAAATTGAATTCAAAGAGAAATAATGCTAAGAACACTTACATTATACGTAGCGGAATGGATGAGTCCTTCCTTTAGTTTCTTTAACCCTTGTATCCTTTCTGTCGCAGAGTATTACCAAGAAACATAACCGTTCTTCAATTTTCTTCACAGTCTTTCAAAGTATCCTTAGAATCACCTAGACTAGGGTGGGCGATTCTCAACACATGAGACAGATACAGAGAGAGGAAGAGAAAAGAACAATGAGGCTTAGAAAAGAACTTATGCAATAGAGAAAATCTAAAGCCTATCAGAAACTTGTGATTCAACTTACGATTTCAACTCTCACTTAGCATTCCTTTTATAGATTCAATTAGGTCACCTATTTAATTAAAAAATAATAAAATAATAGCCAATAATTAGCCCTAGGTTGAAATTATCATGGGCTTTAAGCCCATGAAATTTCTCATTTAATTATAAGCCCATTGGACTTAACATCAAGGTTTGTGTTATTTTCTATTGATTTAATTAATTAAATAATAATTCAAATCCTTTATCAAATTAATTTTTTATAATTTGAACTTTGATTTAAACGTATTTATTAATTTAGATACAAATTTATCTTAATTAACAAATCTGCCCTAATTTCTCTTTTATTCTCTAAATTACATAACTCTGTGAAACTATCCAAAATTAACTCAGTCAACTTTGATAATTCTAATTGATAATTAAATCAATTAATTGAGACTATCTAGATGATTTTATCCAATGTACAGTGGGGACCATGGGCCTATGAAATCAAGCTCCAATAAGTATCATAAATCTAACAAATAAATTTACCAACTTATTAATTCCTCGTGACTCAACTAAAGACTCAGAATTGCACTCTTGAATTCATAGAACACTCTATAAGCAATATAGACATGTCATTAATTATCCATTGTTACAACCATAATTGTCACTTAATCCTCTATAGATAGTCTACAATGAGATGGGACTAAAATACTGTTTTACCCCTCATTGTATTTTTTCCTTAAAACACTTAGTTCCTTGTAAATGATATTTCAGTAAGCTAATATTAATTACTAAAATGAGATCTATATCTTTTAGCACCTTGAACCAAACTAAAAGGAAATCATCGTTTCACTTCTTCATCAGAAGCTATAGATGTTCATATCTATGATTAACACTCCTAGTCAATTATACTAACGATTTCCCAAGATGTAAGTATGGGGTAGTCCGTAGGGTAAGCTGGTAACGAACAAGTCAAAGAACTCAAATAATACAATCAGTTAGAATACTAAACACTCAGAATTGAGATGGAATTGAACTATGGCCAACTATATGGTATGACTAGAATAGATAATAATGGTATGTTTACTTATCTTATCTACTGTCAATATCGGTCCAGCCCGATGTAACAAATACATCTAATCTTATCTACTTTGCTAATGTTCTAGAAAGAACATAATAATGCGATGTGTAAGTAGATCATATCGTAATTTGGCAAGTCAGTGTAAATCCTATGCACTTACTAATCTTAGGACTAACTTATTTTGAACATATAATCAAATTTGTATTCCACTGTGATTACGTCACTATAAATATGATTAGCTATATGCTCAGGATTTAATAGAATTTTATATTAAACAAATAATCATGAAAATAAAACATTTGAGCAAAGTGATTGACCAAGTCAAAAAAATGATTCCTATTCTTTTATTGATAATAAATGAGATTACAAAGAAATTGGGTTTTAAGTAGGGCATAAAACCCTAACAAACCCCCACTTGCACTAATTGAAACTAATGCCTTAATTTTGCTAATCTCATTTCCTTGATATTCTTATCAAATGTAGATTCTAGTAGTGTCTTTGTAAATTGATCCGCAAGATTGTCTTCATATGCAATCTTCATAACCTTCATATCTCCCCTGGCCACATATTCTCGAATAATGTGATACTTCATTTCTATATGCTTACTCCTCTTGTGACTACGAGGTTCTTTCGAGTTGGCTATCGCTTTTGTATCGTCACAAAACAACACAAGCAGTTTATCCATATCCGGAATAACACCAAGATCCAAATAGAACTTCTTTTGCCAGACTATTTCCTTAGCTGCTTTTGACACAACTATGTACTTAGCCTCCATGGTGGAATATGAGATTGCAGACTGCTTTACGCTTCTCCATATCACAGCTCCACCCCTAAGAGTAAACACCATTCCAGAAGTAGACTTCCTATCATCGACATCAGTCTAAAAATCTAAATCCCTGTAGCGTACAGGGTTCAAAACACCACCTGTAACATCCTAATTTCCTAATAAGGCTTAGGGCCTTGATAAGGGGGCAGGATAGCAAATTATGGAATTATGTGATATTATGTGCAATTATGTAATTACATGCATGATTATGTGAGTTATATTATTATATGATGATAATTGCATGCATGTGGGCCCACTTCTTATTAGAAGGACATTTTCGTAATTTTAGCCATTGAGAGCGTAATTGTATATTTATGTGCATGTATGTGATATATGGATGAGACCACATTATTATGTGGCTATGTTTGAGCTATTCGGCATGAGACGACCCTAAGATGCAAGTTAGCGGTTTGGTCATAACAGGATTAATTACCGGGCTCGGGGTGAGCCTAGAAGCAAATTGTTGTTTAGTAATTACCGATAATAATGTAGTATCCGAGGTTACCTTTCTCTTAGACCTCTTTATTTTTGTGACTGTAGGTTGTCTTACTTTTATAGAATAGATTTAGCTTGAGTTGTGGTGATAGAATAATGTTTACTTTTTTTAATAGTTATGATTATTTTAGTATAGTATAGGTTTATGATATTAGTAGCCTTGTTTGTGGAAAAAGGGGTGATTGCATAAGAATAAATTAATTATGATATTATTAAAAAGTGTTATGGATCGAGCCTACATAAAGCCCAATAAGATTTTGGGCTTAGTAAATTCGAAATCAGCCTAGGGAATTAGAGTTTGTTATTTTATGGTTAGTTAAGATATTTGTGGATTAGGTTGTTATTTAGATAATTAAATAGATTTTTCGTAACTTTAGGGTACTGTAACTTCCGACCTATTTTTGGCCCAGTTATATTATGAATTTTGAAAAATAGTATTTCTAGAAATTTGTAGATAATTGAATTATCTTTCTAACGGTATAAAGATGGTCTAACTCGGAATCCTACAGATCCAGTTATGTTGATTTTACTATAAGTGAGTTTAGAGTTAAGAGATTTAGGAAGTTAGAGGTTGGGATATTTTTTTATGTTAGATTATTCCTCAATTATTTAATAAAAATATTAATAAGATAATTTAGAGATATTTTATACAGAAGTTAGGATTCTATTTTATTTAAATTTAAATTTGGATTATAATTAGAATGAAATTAAATATTTTTAAATAAAAGAAAGATCTAGAAACTCTAGAACCTTCCAGAACCACTAAGAGTATGACACTTGTCATAATCATGTTTATTTAAGGATTTAAGTTTAAATAAAAGAAAGATCTAGAAACTCTAGAACCTTCCAGAACCATTAAGAGCATGACACTTGTCATAATCATGTTTATTTAAGGATTTAAGTATTTTTTTTAATAGGATAGTTTCACTTCTCAAACTCTATAAATAGTACCTAGTGCTCAGCCATTTTCTTCATTCTTCAAGTACTTGATCAGAGCCTCCAAGGTACTAGTGTTAGTATAGAGAGATACACTTGGGTTTGGGATAATAGCTTTATCATTCTAAGCTTTCTAAACACTTGGGAAGTGAGATATAGTGTGATTTCGGTGTTGAGGTTTAGATCAATCTATAAGATCAACCAAGGTATTCCTATTCCTTAAATTCATTTCTTTATAATCCTTTAGTTTTCTTTAGTTTCTTTTATTCAGATCCTAACTCTTGTTTATGATTCTTAATTAGGTATTTAAGTTCTTGAAACTTGTAATGACCCAACTATTCTAAGACCTTGGACCATTAAAACTACTTATACATAGACACTATTCTTAAGAAAACATACATACGAAACATTCATAACTTTATTAAAAACTATAAAGTAAATGTTGAAATACATAAATTAACGGTATGGGATCCCATTTTTTTAAAATAAAACATAACTTTAAACTTAAATGAAATTGTTTACAAACTAAGTGCGAAAAATACATAAAAACATAATTAAAAAGACTGAAAATAACGTCGTCCTCGAATCGTTCACACAGTCCACTGAATCCATTCTTCCTCAATACACAACCCCAAGCTGCCAAGAATCCTTCCGCCGCTGTATCTAGTTTCCTGCATCACACTAAAAGAAAAAGGAATGAGCCTAATTCCCACCAAGGAAAATCTACTAATATCATAAAACATATACAATAACTATATCACAAACATATACTATAACATATGTCATATACTACTACAATGGGCATTATACTACTTGGGGTTTGTTTAACTAAGCAAGTCAATGCCCATTAGATTTGTGGGGCTTGCTAGCCAAACAAGTCATATGCCCATAAATTATTGGGGCTTGCTAGCTTGACAAGTCTTATGCCCAAGGTCTATAAACATACTATACTTAATGTTAACATACAACATAAGATAACATAACATATCATACAAACATACAAGATCTATCCTATTTTCCTTACCAACACTGGGATATGAGAACAAATGCGAGACTTGGAACACTCCTAAAACCAACAATAAGACTGGTGAGTATTTCTAAAGAGTAAAGAATAAATGTGGAAACTAAACCTTCAAAAAAAAACTTACCAAGAAAGGCCTTAAGTTTTAAGAACCTAATGAAGAACCAATAACAAAAGTTAGGATCTGAATAAAAGAAACTAAGGAAAACTTAAAGAGTTTTAAAGAACTAGACTTAAAGAATAAGAGTACCTTAGTTAACCTTATGGATTGTTCTAACTCCAATACTGAAATACACTAATCCTCACTTCCCAAGTATTTTATAAAGCTTAAGAATGGCAAAGCTTTTTCCCAACCCAAGTGTTTATCACTCTATGGTCTCACTAGCACCTTGGAGTCTCTGATCACAGCTTGACGAATGAGAGGACGGGCTGGGTACTAGGTCCTATTTATAGAGGTAAGGAGTGAAATTAACCCCATTTTGATTTGAATAAAATAATGATTTTAAAATGAAAAAGAATTGAATTTTCGTCAATCAGAGGCTGAAGACTCGGTCAAAACGTTCAGAGGTAGGTCTAAGTAGTTAAGGCTTGTTTTTAAAATTAAAAACAATTTTTTTTTTAAAAAAAAATGTTGCTAAGGGCAATATATCGCCCCTATGTGGCGATATATCGGCTCTGCCCTAGTCCCGAGTCTTCGTTCGTCCGTTCGTGCAACGTCAACGTATTTTCCGTATCCTTCGTCAGGCGATATATCGGCTCCCAGCTGCGATATATCGGCATACGTGAATATTTTAAACACGTAATTGCACTTTTTCAGCATAATTAAGGTTGGATAACTGCTTTGACTGAGTCAAAATACGACCCTAACAGTTTCTGGTAGGTGCTAAGGCTGCTATTTCTTTATTTTATCATTAAAATACTTAATTCCTTAATAATCATGCTTATGACAAGTGTCATATTCTTATTGGCTCTATCTAAACCTTAGGTTATAATAAATAATACATCTAGGACTAGCAATATTAATAAAACTTTATGTTATAATTAATATTCTTAAACTATAGGTTAAACGTATAAAATCCATAATTGTTGCTATGAGTTTCCAACTAAGTCCCGGTTTGAACCAAAATCCACGAAATCTAAAATACTACAACTATTACTAACTAACTAACTAAGTAAACATTCTGGGACTCTACAAAACTTAAGGTCCTTCTTGGTAAGTTTCTTCTTGATGGTTTAGTTTTCATATTCATCTCTATTCTTAGAGATTCTCACCTTTTTCTACTGTTGGTTTTTAGGAGTTTTCTAATCCTGTTCTTGTTCTCAAATATCCTGGATTTTGGTAAGGAAAATAGGATCGATTTTATGTGCTTATATGTTATGTTTATGTTATAATATGTTTATGTTATGCTATGATATGTATATGTACGATATGTTTAGTTCTTGGGTATATGATTTGTTTAGATAACAAGCATATAACTTGTTCATATAACAAGTCCCAAGAATATATTCCTTGGGCATATGATTTGTTCAGATAACAAGTCCCATAAATTTATATGATTTGTTTAGATAAAAAGCCCCGTAAATTTATGGGCATATGATTTGCCTAGCTAGCAAGCCCCAAGAAGAATGATGGCCATTGCAGTCCTATATGATATATGTTTTTATAGTCATATGTTTTATAGTGTATGTTCATATTATAGTCTTATGATTTATGATGTATGTTTTTAGTAGATTTTCCTTGCTGGGCATTAGGCTCACTCCTTTATTTTTAGTGTGATGCAGGAAAATGATATGGAAGGCAGAAGGATTCTTGGTAGCTTGGCTTGTGTGTTGAGGATGAATGGAATGAATGGGCTGCATGTCGATCGAGGATGACATTTCTTTTAGTCTTTTGAATTATGTTTTTGTTGTAATTCCGCATTTAGTTTTTGAACAATTGATTTAAAGCTATGTTTTTTTTTCTTGTTTTATTAAACAATGGGTACCCATACCACATTTTATATTTTATATTGTAATTTGCACAAAATTTATTTTGGAGTTTTAATAAAGTTATGATTATTTCTTATGTATGTTTTCTCCAAAGTAGTAGCTATGTCTAGCAGATTTAATGGTCCAAGGTCTTAGAAATATTTGGGTCATTACAAATAAGTGGGTAATGAGATATGATTTATTAATTATTGAGGATATTGAGAATAATGGGAATTGGAGGACGTTAATTATGATTAACGGGATAGGTGAGAAATGACTGTTTTGCCCTTGGTGGCATTAAGGAATTAAAATGGCCCTAGGGGTATTTTTGTCATTTTGACCATTGGATATGCTTAAGGTTAGAAGGTTGTAGAGGGTTTAAGGCTGAAAAACAGAGGAATCTCTTTCTCTCTCTTCCTCTCGATTATTTCCTTGTAAATGGGATTTTGAAGCAAGCAAGAGATTTGAGGCTTAAGTATTAAAGCTTGAGAGTTTAGGATTGTGTTCAGCAGCTGAAGGGGTTCAATTCATAACTGAGGTAAGGTTTTCAACTTGGAATTCCAAGGTTTTACTCTGTTTTTGAAGATAGCTTATAAGCTTGAGATTTTGATCATAGGCTTGGGTGTTTAATGATGTTTTGAGTGTTTTAAAGCTTGGGTTTTGATGTTTGAATAGTGGTAATGATGTGGCGATGATTAATTGTGATATTGGGATGGGTCAGGGGAGCTAGGTTCGCGGGGTCAAGTTGCGACCGAGTTCATGTCAGTCTCGACTTGAAGGTGTTCCAAAGTCTCCCCCGGGCTCTATCAAGCAGGCGCGTTGCGACCCACAGGGTTAAGTTGCGGCCCACCCCAAGGGACCTCTCTGACTTGGGGGCGCGTGGCAGCCCTTGGGGGCAGGTCGCCACCCGCCTGTCTTCCTTGTGCCAGGTTGGGTTTTAATGGGTTTTAAGCGTGGTTTCCAATTCTCAAGGCTCAGGATCGAATCTACTAACCGTTTTAGTAGGATTCGAGCTCTCGGGAGCTGGGTTTTAAGCCATGAACCTTTTATTACTCATTTTATTGATGTGATTTCATATTTTGTTATGATTAGGTGACCGCTAAAGGACCTAAGGACAAGATCATTCTCAAGGGTCGTTCTTCATTTATTTTACGCTCAAGTCTAAGGTAAGAAAACTGCACCCAATATGTGATGCATATGATACATGTGGTTATGGCGTGGCATAAATGTTGAATATAGAATTGATCAGAGCTTGAGTCTCTGTAATTGTGCAAGATTATGATTATGATTATGCTTGTGATTATTGGTTAAGCATGTTGAATGCCTTATATCTGGATGTTTGAATGTGGATGATTATAATTATGCTGGTGAATGTTGTTGAGGCATGTTGAGTGCTCTATTTGTGGACATTGGTTGCATTGTAAATGCATAGAAGCTTTGCTTACTTGTGAACGACACTAACTTATTAGTCAGGGAACGACATTGGTGTTTAGTATTAGTCGTGAAGCTGTGACTTATCAGTCAAGATCAGCGGAAGTACTAAGGACTGGTCGTATGGTATTGGCTTATGAGTCAAGAGTGGTACTAGCATGTTTAACGCAGGCCGAAATGATTAGATCTAATCAACATTAGCATTAAATACTTGATCGACCTATTGGTCGAAGAAAACTAAAGCTTTGGTCTAGTCTAATGGCTAGTTACTTAGAGCCAGGGCCAAAAAGGCTCAGGTGACTGAAATGTCACATGGCTTGGGGCGCGAGACCCCAGAGAGTGACTTATTAGTCATCTACTCAGAGAAGGACTTATTAGTCATCTATCCAGAGATTGACTTATTAGTCATATACTCAGAGAGTGACTTATTAGTCATCTATCCAGAGAATAACTTATTAGTCATTTATCCAGAGAGTCACTTATTAGTCATTGTAACGCCCCAAACTCCAGGGACCGTTACGGTGTGCCTTATAAACAGTGCTAACTCGCTAATCGAGTCATTTAGCAAAAATCGTGTAACTAAGTATGATTAGCTGTTTAGGGATTTAAATGTTTTGATTGGGATATAACGTTTCATTAGAACGTTTACTGTATACATTGGGATCCCAAAAATATAATTTAAAGGTCTATTACAAGAAAATATTTACAACAGGCCGATCTAAGCGGAAAAATAGGGTTTAACCCTAGTTCCTCTTTCAACCCTCGGCCGTGGCGATCGAGCAGCCGCATATGTACACGTCGTCACCTAAGCTCTCTAACTCAAGGATGGTCCAGCTTTCTTTTGCCTTTACTTGCACCACATAGCACCCGTGAGCCGAAGCCCAGCAAGAAAACTCAATATGCTCATGAACAGTAATAACATATCATCAAATCATAAGGCACACGCCTAGCAGATATAGCCCTAATTAGGCAGGCAAACAAATCCACGTAATGTTTAGTATAACATATCAACCAATGATCATAATAATCATTCAGGGATTTTAGCCCCAAAGAGAAGAGTGACAGTTGTAATAGTCACTGAGGTGGTTCCATTCCCAATAGTCATGTGACGATAGGGTCACTGAGGCTTTATAGATAAGTGAACCTTTCACTTGCTTAAATAGGATAGGGGCATGATGACTAGTCACCAACATAACCTTCCTCATGACCATAGAGTCATAACCATGGGATAATGCTCCCTAGCCATGTGACAAGTAGTCACCTAAGCCTTTGGCCCTGGCTCTGAGTAACTATCTTAGACTAGTCAAGCGCTTTTAGGTTTCATCGACCTTAGGGTCGGACCAGCATTAATGCCTTAGAGTCATTCAACGCTGATATCGATTAGACCTAATCTTTAGTCGGCCCTGCGTTCATGATGCTATGCCGTTCTCGGCTGTTAGGTCTGTGATACTCGACCAGCGCCGACCCTGACTAGTCAGTTCCGTAGATAAGTAAGCAATGCTACCAAACATATATCATACGTCAAATATCCAGACACAAGGCACTCAGCATGCTTACTCAATAATTACTAGCACACTTAGGATCATGCATTAACACAGAGGCTCAAGATCTGAAAAATCTCATATTCAACATTCACGGCATGCCCTAATCACATGTTTCTCGTGCATCATATGCATTGCACTTAAACATCCAACATGCATCATGAATAACCATGCATGTCACATATACACAGGGTGCAGTTTTCTTACCTCTGGTTCGAGCGAGAATTAGAACAAGAACGACCCTTGAGAACGATTGATCCTTAATCCTTTAGCGGTCACCTAGTCATAACCAAATACAATCTCCGATTAATGAAAATCAACAAAGATAGGGTCTTGATCTAAACCCCACTCTCGGGACTCCGAAATGTACCCACACGGTGAGTAGATTCGATCCCGGGCCTTAAGGATTGAAACCTCGAGCCAAAAACCCTTAAAAACACTCAAAACAGGGTTCTGGAGAAACAGAGTAACGCTACAGCGTAACGCCCTGTGTAACGCCCCAGCGCTATACTTAGAACCAAACCGCCCTAACTGAAGCCCTGTGTAGCGCTATAGCGCCCTCTGATGGGCGCTGTAGTGCACCCTAGACTGGTTCTCCCCTGAAACCTCTCTCTTCGACTCCTTCAGTTCTAACTCGATTCCAATGCTTCCAAATCCCATTTTTGATGCCAAATGAACCCAAAAACCATCCTCACATGCCCCAAGCATCATAACCAGAAGAACCCTAGCCAAAACTCCAACCAATTCCCAACTTTCTAACTCAAAAACCAACTGAAACTTCACTAAGAAAACAGAGCAAAAGCCAGAGTTCTAATGGCTAAAAACTCACCTCAATCTCAACAACACACCCTCTTCAATGGTGGAGCATAACCCTAGCTTATCACAGCTTGGTTCCTTGGCTCGATTCTTCAAAAAGAGCTTGAAATTTTAGAGAGAAATGAGGGAGAAAACCATCGGAAGAGAAGGAGGAAATGGGACTCTATTTTTTTAACAAGCTTCTACAAACTTAATGGCTGATATAAATCCTTAAGGGTGAAAAGACCTAAATGCCCTCAAGTCTAAAATAAAGCCTTAATAGCCACCAAGGGAAAAATTGTCCTTTCAAACCTATTTCGTTAATTATAATTAACACCCTCCAATTCCTGCTATTCTCAATATTCTCACATACCAATAAATCATATCATGTTACCCTTTAATCCCCAGCAATGCTCTAATCATTAAAATCACCCCGAGACTCACCCCAAGCCTCGAACTTAAGCCTATTATGACCAGATCGAACACTTGCATTTCATGATCGTCTCATGCCGAAAAGCTCGAACAAATTCACATATAATGTGGTAGCATCCAAAACTCACCCACATGCACGAAATTACACAATTACATCCTCAACGGGCCAAATTACCAAAATGCCCTTATAATTATAAATACACCCATATGCATGCATTTATCATCATATTATAATATAATTCACATAAACATGCACATGATCATTTAATAACATAATAAATCAATTATGGCCCTCCCGGCCTCCTAATCAAGGTCCTAAACCTTATTAGGAAATTTGGGGCATTACAGTCATCTACTTAGAGAGTGACTTATTAGTCATCTATCTGGAGAGTGACTTATTAGTCATCTATCTTGAGAGTGACTTATTAGTCATCTATTCAAAGAGTGACTTATTAGTCATCTATCCAAATCATCTACCCAGACAAACTTATTAGTCTTCTACCTCAGAGAGAATTATTAGTCATCTACCTCAGAGAGAGAGACTTATTAGTCATCTACTTAGAGCGCAAGACTCCACAATCATTTATTTGTACTTGCTTGCATGTGTGAATAGGGTTATTACTGCTAGGCATGCTTATTATGATTTGTGACATATTATTATCTGCTTATTAGCATGGTTGAGTTCTCTTGCTGAGCCTCGGCTCACGGGTGCTATGTGGTGCAGGTAAAAGTAAAAGAACGCTGGACCATCCTTGAGTTGGAGAGCTTAGGTGACGATGAGTACATATGTGGCTGCTCGACCACCACGATTGAGGGTTTAAAGAGGAACGAGGGTTAAACCCTGTTTTTCCGCTTAGGTCGGCTGGTTGTAAATATTTTATTGTAATGATGAGAAGCTCATCATTGATCTAAACATATCTAGTAACGTTCTGTTTCGTCTTTCTGAAACACCATTTTGCTATGGCGTTCCAGGTGCTGTGAGTTGGGATTGAATACCATGCTCCCACAGATGGTCCTTTAATTCAAAATCCAAGTACTCTCCTCCTCGATCGGATCGAAGAACTTTTAGTGATTTACCTAATTGATTTTCAGCCTCTGCTTGAAATTCTTTGAACTTTCCAAAAGTTTCAAATTTTCTTTGCATTAAGTATAGGTAACCATATCTTGAATAATCGTCAATGAAAGTGACGAAGTATTCATAGCCTCCTCTTTCTTGTACATTAAGTGGACTGCAAACATCCATATGTACCAGCTGAAGTGGTTTTTTAGCTCTCGAACCTTTAGCAGAGAAAGGTCTCTTGGTCATCTTGCCTTCTAAACAGGATTCACAAATAGGGAGAGATCCAATAGATAGTTCTCTTAAAGGACCATCCTTTACAAGCCTATTTATTCTGTCTAGACCAATATGGCCCAATCTCAAGTACCTCATATATGTTTCACTATCAGAATCAGTCTTTTGTCGTTTAATAGATCTAGGATTAGCTATTTTGAATAATTCAGAATTATAAGCAGATTTCTCTTTAGCTTGCAGTTTATAAAGCCCATCAATAGATTTTGTAGAACATATCTTAAAGCCATATCTTCAAAAAACAATCGAATTATTATTAAATGAAATTTTAAAACCTTGTTCATGCAACATAGAAATATAAATTAAGTTTCTAGAAAACCCAGGATTATAATAAATGTTCTCTAAAACAAGAAATTTATTCTTCTTAAATTCCAGACGGGCTGTTCCAACTGCTGCTACAGAGACAATCTGACCACTGCCTAACCTCATAGTCACCTCTCCATCAACAAGCTTCCTTGTTGAACTAAGAATTTGTAGAGAAAAACAAACATGATTAGTGGCTCCTGAATCTACTATCCAAGATGAGGAATCGTCTTCCACTAAACAAGTTTCTAACACAAGTAAATCAAATTTACCTTTCTTTTTCTCTTTCAGGTCAGCGAGATACTTTGGACAGTTTCTCTTCCAGTGACCATCTACTCCACAATGAAAACAAGTCCCTTTAGGGTTTTCTTTTTGGAGCTTTTGGTGTTCTTGTTATCTTTGCCTTTGGATGACTTTTTAGGCTTCTTTGAATTCTTGTCTTTTTCTTTCTCCTTGTCCTTTCCATTTCCATTTTTCC
The DNA here is from genome assembly GCF_963169125.1 of Humulus lupulus. Classification (NCBI taxonomy): domain Eukaryota; kingdom Viridiplantae; phylum Streptophyta; class Magnoliopsida; order Rosales; family Cannabaceae; genus Humulus; species Humulus lupulus. The sequence continues at coordinate 30,732,139 of NC_084797.1, forward strand.
TCCTTTTGGTTTTAGCCTTTGAAGAGGATGGGTTAGAATAAAAAACATTTGCTTCTCCTTCTTTCTCAGAACCTTTGTTAAGAGATTCATAAGTCTGCAACTCATTCAACAGCTGTGTCATGTTATATGATAATTTGTTCATGACATAGTTGGTTGTGAAACCTTTAAAAGCTGGAGAAAGCGATTCAAGTATAATGCTTACTTGAGTCCTTTCATCAATGACTGCCCCATGGATAATGGCATCGTGCATTATATTGATCATGTCTAATACATGTTCTCTGGCAGAAACTCATTTCTTCATTTTCTTAGTCATGTAGGATCTGGTGGCCTTATGCCTGCACTGATCTGACTGCTACCCAAACATATCTTGAAGGGAATCCCAGATATCATAAGCATTCTCAGTGTTCTCAAACTTCTTTCTGAGCACATCGCTCATACTCGCAAGCATATAACACTTCACTTTGTTGTTTGATAAGATCCAATTATCAAACTTTTCTCTTGCAGTTTTGGCAGTAGTAGCGGGAAAGACTTCAGGACATTCCTAAGTCAAGAAAAATTTGTGGTTCTCACATATTAATACAATGTTCAAGTTTAATTTCCATTTCATGTAGTTTTCACCAGTCAACTTTTCATTTGCAAGTAAAGAAGATACATGATTTGAACTAGAAATGATTGCTGAAAATAAATAAATAAACAAAAATGAATTTATGCATATAATAAATATCAGTAATTTTCGGAATAGTATATGTGATGCATGAATGAAACATTTAAAGAACACATAAAAAATAATTACTAATTCCACGGTTAATTAATTTGAACATTAATGGACCAGCCTTAGGGTAGGTTAGACTAATTCCAAATTAATTTTGAGATAAGTTCTCAAATTTATAAGTGAAAACTTAAATCAACATTTCTCTTTTGACTTATAAACAACTGCTTGTTTGGTTAAGAATACACTAGTTCGCTTGAAAGCCTAATGTACCTTGTGAGTGTAACCCATTATTTTAGATCAATGACTTAACTCAGGAGTGTGCCTTAGGGTCAGTCAAACTTGAAATACATCATTAAATGATATTCTTGAAAAATAATTTTGCCTTGAGAATAACACAGTCAGAAGCCTTCTGTAGGGGGACACAAGCAATGGTGCCACGAGGCATGTTTCTACTCATATGAGATGCATGCATAATTTTAAATATTGTGTGGGTTATATGTATGGCATGTCAAAAATGCATGATAAACTATTAAACAATTTAATCACATTCAAACATTTAAATAAATATATAAATGCGGGCTTGGTGTCTTGGGTATTTCTAGAAAAATTACAACACTTGCAAAAATATACACAAAAATGTAAGAGACTAAATAAAACCTAAAGAGATCTCTATCTTCAACTTTGGGCCTTCACAAGTAGTCTTGATCCATTAAGCTATTTATCCATTTAATTTTGAATTAAAATAACTTTTAATTATCTTAAACAAATTTTAAGAATAATTAACTTGGGCTTCAATGCCCAATAAGTTATTAGGCCCATTTTTGAATTTGGGCTCAAACAATTAATTCAAAATAAAGCATTTTTTAATTATGGGCTAAAATTAATTAGGCCCATAATTTAAATGGATAAACTTAGATGCAAGCTCTAGGGTTTAGAAACCCTAGGGGCGGCTGCATGTGGTGGCTCGGCGGGGCACGACAGTTGCTAGAGGTGCGGCAGCAGCTAGCTGGTGGCTGGCTCAAGGGCGCGAGGTAGTAGGCGCAGGGGGCGCGGGTGTGCGCGACTCAGGTGACACTGGGGCTCGAGGCTGGGCGAGGTGCGCAGGGGCGCAAAGCTGGGCGAAGGCTTGGGCTTCGGGGCACGGAACTCGGGTGTAGTGTCTCGGAATTTTACTTAGCTAGATATTAGTAGTAGTAGCTTGTAGTATGTTAGTATCCGTGGATATTGGTTCAAGCCGGGACATAGTTGGAAACTCATAGCAACGGTTATGGATTTTATAAGTTCAACCTATAGTTTAGAAATATTAATTATAACATAAGGTTTGATTAATATTGCTGGTCCTAGAAATATTGTTTATTATAACCTAAGGTTTAGATAGAATTAATAAGAGCGTGACACTTGTCACAATCATGTTTATTCAGGAATTAAGTATTTTTGATGAATAGTTTTTTTAAGAGAAATATCTAGAAGCTCTAGAACCTTCCAGCAGCGGTTAGGATCACATTTTTACTCAGTCAAAGTTGTTTAATCAATTCAAAATATGCTGAAAGAGTGCAAATACGTGTTTAATATATCAACGTATGTTGATATATCGTAGCTATAGGGGTTGATATATCGCCTATGGGAGATACGAAAAACACGTCGACTTCGCACGAATGAAAGCACGAAGGCTCGAGGTGATGGTCCAGGCGATATATCCCCCATGGTAGGCGTTATAGCGTCTCTGGGAGTCAATTTTTTGAAACTTGATGATTTAAATTTTAAAAACAGCCTTAACCACTTGGACTTGCTCTTGAACGATTTTGACCAAGTTTTGGGCATATATTTAAAGAAAATTCAAATCTTTTTCATTTTATATTCATTCTAAAATGGGTTAGTTTCACTCCTTGATCTCTATAAATAGGACCTTGTACTCAGCCATTTCATTCATTATTCAAGCATTCATCAGAGCATCTAAGCTGCTAAGTTTACTATAGAGAGAAACACTTGGGTTTTGGGTTAAAAGCTTTTCTAAACACTTGGGAAGTAAGATAAAGTGTTATTTCGGTATCTAGGTGTAGATCAAAGTCATAGTTCATCCAAGGTATTCTTATCCTTAAGTTTAGTTCTTCATGGTTCTTTAGTTTTCTTTTGTTTTGATTCAGATCTTAACTCCTTGTTATGATTCTTGGTAAGGTGTTTAAGTTCTTTGAAACTTAAGGTTTTTCGGTAAGTTTCTATCTTTATGGTTTAGTTCTCTTTTCATCTCCATTTCTTTAGATAACTCATGGTTTTTACTGTTGGTTTTAGGAGTGTTCCAATCCCGTTCTTGTCTCCATATCCCGGTTTTGGGTAAGGAAAATAGGTTAGATTATATGTGTTTATATGTTTATACTATATGTTTTATGCTTTGATATGATATGTGACATGATATATGTTTTTTAGTCACTTGGGCATATGAATTGCTTAGATAGCAAGCCCCAAGAATTTGATCATTTTTGTGGTTTAGAGTTATGATTTACCCTACCTCGATTAGTAGGCAGAGGACCTAGATGGGTTATCATATACTATAGTTGTGATCTAACCTACCTTGATTAGTAGACTGAGGACCTAAATAGTTTTATCACATACCACGTTAATGAGTTAATGGCCATTAATATTGTAGTCCTATATGATATACGTTTTTATAGTCATATGTTTTATAGTATATGCTTTATTATATAGTCTTATGTTTATGATTTATGACATATATGTTTTTAGTAGATTTTTCCTTGTTGGGCATTAGGCTCATTCCTTTCTTTTTAGATGGTGCAGGAAAATGATCATGGAAGGCGGGAAGGATTCGTGGCAGCTTGGCATGTGTGTTGAGGATGAATGGATTGGATGGATTGCTGGAAGATCGAGGATGACGTTGTTTTTAAGTCTTTTGATTTATGTTTTATGTATTTCCGCACTTAGTATTTAAACAATTGATTAAAGTTATGTTTTTATGTTTTATGTAAACAATAATGGGTACCCATACTTTATTTTGTATTTCGTACAATATTTTGGATTTTAAATAAAGTTATGTTATTTCTTATGTATGTATCCCAAACTAGTAGTTATGTATAGTAGTTTTTAATGGTCCGAGGTCTAGAATTAGTCAGGGCATTACACCGGGGCTCGAACCTTGCAGAATTTTTTCAAATAATTTAATGCAGATGTGCAGTACACGCCACACACACTCCATGGACTGTGTGTGGTCGTGTACCACCCTATATTTTAGGGATATTTGATTTTTCCATTTTTATTTAATTATTTATTCAAACTATCTTGGCAGAATCTAACAACCTGATAATTAATACAAATTTGAATTAAATATATTTTTTATTAATTATCAAATATAATTAATTATTTTAATAAATATCAATCTTTTAAATTCAAATCCAATTTGAATTTATCAGATTATTATCCCCCACTCAAATAAAAATATTTAATTAATTCTACCAATTAATTAAAACCAATATGAAATTCAAAATTAAATATTTAATTTATTATAATTTCAAAAATTATAATTAATTAATTATTTAATATAATTTCGAAAATTAATTTAATTATCTAATATAATTTTGAAAATTACAAAATAATTAAAGATTAATTAATTTCGTTAATTACAACTAATTGTTAATTAATTAATTAATCACTATTATCACATAATTGCATATTTGGCCCGAAGAAAAAATTTCTTCTTAAATATGTCTTTCAAACCTTTTTCCCTTTATATCTATGCTTGCCTTGAATAGTGTTGATAGAGCTGTTGTGGGGACCTATAATTCCAAGCTCCAATAAATTTGAGATTATTAATTAAACTCTTTAATTAAATAATCTTAATTTATTAATCTCATGATTATTCCACTATAAATATGAGACTGCACTCTTGTAATTATAGACATTTCATTTACTAAGTACTTTATAAAATAAAGTGTTCATTGATATAATCATTACATACAAATTAACCATCTAATATTGGTTCATAATTAATCGGGAATAAAATTACCGTTTTACCCTTTTAATTATATCTTGTTTCCTTAAGTACCATTGACTTTACTAGTGATGGTTAATTCATAACTAAATTATGAATTTGAGCTCAATAACCTTTTCAGTCCCAAAAGTCAACCCTTAAGAGAACTATTAGTCAATCTCTTACGAGAAGGTATAGATTCCATATTTGTATACTATGTCCCCAGCCATTTACATTAATGAGTTCCCAAAACAAAAGTTTCTAGCCTGATCATTCTGACAGACCCTAACGAGTGAATCAAAGAATTCATATAACATAAACAAGAGTTCATAGTAACTTCAGGATTAAGATGTATTTGTATATGATCATCAGATGATATATTTAATTAATACTTCGAAATAGTATTTAACTAAGTATTAATAAGCATATCTGGTCCATTTCTATATAGTCTCTAATATATAAAGTACCTCCACTAAAGTGTCCTACTACACTAGTGATCTAGATCTAGATCACATGTATTCATAATACTAGTGGACTGTACTTGTAGTAATTAATCTAAAGATTCTATAACTTTATTTTACTGCGAACTATTCAAGTTCATTTATCTCAAACACAATCCTCCTGTACCAATACGTGTTTGAGATCACATATATGAACTTAGGAATTTTTTCTGATATTTACATAATATTATCACAAAATAATATAGTCCATAAAATATATGCATAAAAAATTCAATTTATTTATTTATTTCTTAAAACAATGTCTACTACATATGCTTTCAGGGCACAATTCACAACAATTATGTGCTTAACTGCTTAAATAAAATGTAAATGCTTTGCTTGCATGCCTTATTAGGGAGCATGAGAATTTTTTAGGGCTTAGACCTTGAATATTGAATATGATTATATGATTACCTACTCAGTGAATATATGAATGTGTTATTTGTATGCTGAAGTTGGAGGCATGGTATGTATGTTAGAAGAGCAGGGATTATGATTGATGTATGAATGCCATGGGCATGTTTTTAGCACTGCAGTGGTTTGTGAATGTAGTGTGGTAAGATTGTTCCCGTGGGGAAGGCTTTTGAATATGTTCATCATGTTTAATGGGTCAAGTTATTGACTGCAGATTCAATTAGAGGGTATGTATCCAAGGCAGTCAATTAGACATGGTGGTGGTTATGCTGAGGCTGGGAATTATAGCCAAGGCCTTAGTTCTTCACCTGCCTTCAGAATTGGCAGCAGGTGTTTACAGATATGCAATTAAGATTGCAGAGACAAGAGGAAGAGATTAGGTGTTTGAAACAGCAGCAGGTTCTGTCAGGGAACACCTCTTCCTTTGCTAGGCCAGGAGTGACACCAGTTTTGGCTCAGCCTAGGGTTGAGAACAGGTGGGAATTTCTTTGTGGAAGATTCCAGGAATGTTACCCTCCAGTTTTTTAGGGAGGCCTAGATCCATTCAGAGCTGAGCAATGGATGGGCATGATTAATTCCATCCTCGACAGTATGGGGTGGTAGGTCACGATAGGGTGATCTGTGCTGCACATGTATTGCAGGATGATGCCCGGACATGATGGGAAGTAGTATCCCAGACACGAGATACAGTTGTGATGGACTGGAAAGAATTTAAGCAGATGTTTAATGAAAGGTATTATTGTGATGCATCCAAGACTGCTAAGATGAATGAGTTTCTAAACCTCATTCAGGTAAATGCAATAGTAACCAAGTATGTTAACAGATTCGATGGGTTGGCCAAGTTTGCTTTTGATATGATACCCACGGATGTAGCTCAGAAGGAGAGGTTTATCCAGGGATTGAATCCCAGAGTAGCTCAGGACGTTAGAGTTGCCCTAGTACATGAAATTTCTACCTATGCTCAGGTGGTAGGGAAGGCTCTTGCTGTTGAGAACACAGAAAATCAGATTATGGAGGAGAGTGCTAGAGAGCGTAGTACTCTAATAGTGATTCCTCCATTGGTTTGATCAGAAAATGGTGGAGATCCCAGTGATCAGGAAAGAAGAGTTATCAATGTATCGGGTACCTCTTGTTTAGGAAAGGGGTTCTGAAGTGCTGCAGTACGCCATCGAGGCAAGAAAGAAAATTGAAGCCTTACCCAAAATTCACTCGGTGCAAGAGGCATCATCTAAAGGAATGTCGAGCGAAGGCATGTTTCTTTTGTAAGATGGTTGGGCACCTCATTAAGGATTGCCCAGGACAGAGGATAGATGAGCAAAATGGGGCGGGCAGCTTGAATCCAGCTCGAGTATTCGCTTTGTTGCAGTCAAAGTCAGAGACTGAGACTGAGGCTAATTCATTAGTAATGACAGGTCAACTTTTAATTTTTATTTTTGTATCATGCTGACTAGTTTTGGTGCAAGATTGTTCTTTGTTTGTTGCATTTAGAAAGGTATAGATTTGTTATGCAGATTACATGGTTATGCTGTGATGAGAATTTGATACTTCATTGGTAATTTTAAGAGATGGGTTAGGTTATGATGAGAAGGGACTCATCAGTTGACTTGATAGGGTCGGTTATGACTGACTTCGATATGATCCTGGATATGATTGGTTAGCTAAGTATGGGGCAATGATAGATTTTAAGGAAAGGATGGTAATCCTTGGGTTTAAGGGTGAGAAACCCTTGTATTTGTTGGCAATGTGCATGGATCTTATATGTTTATGACATATGTATTTAGAGCTAGAGACCTATTGCAGGATGATGCATAGGACTCTTAGCTAGTGTGGTGGATACCACTTAGGTCGTGCCAGTGGGACCAGGAAAGACTGGATTAGTCTGTGAGTTTCTAGATGTATTTCCAGGGGATTTGTCAGGATTACCTTCATATAAAGAGATAAATGGTGATTAGGTTGGTGCCGAGGATGGAACCAGGTCTAGGGCACTGTATTGTACGGCTTCAGCAGAGTTGTAAGAACTTGAGGTTCAATGTTTGACTAAGATGATATTCTTTAAGGTGGATCTTTGATCTAGTTATTACCAGCTGAAGATCAGGGAGAATGATATACAGAAGACTGCCTTTTATATCAGATAAGGGCCCTAGGAGTGATAAATTATGCTTTTCGTATTTGACTAATGCTCCAGATGTTTTAATGGATCAACTGAGCAAAGTATTCAAAGATTATCATAATTGGATTTGTGATCATCTTGGTCGATGGTATTGTAGTATACTCTCAGTTGGAGATTTGCCAAGGTCAAGGAACGCCTCAGAGGGCAGGATATTATATGTACTTTGTGGAAGAGTTCTGAGTATTCATACAGATCAGAACCAGTTTGTAGGTTATTATGACACTTCATTGACAGGAAAAGGAGATTGCCTATGCATCATATTATTTGAAGGACATGACCAGAACTAGAGCAGAGTTACTGGTGGGCGAGGTGGCCAACATTATGTTTGAGTTACTCTTTTAGAGAAGATCAAAGGAAAACAGTTAAGTGAACCACAAATGGAAAATAATTGAGGCGAATGTCCTAGTTGGATTAGCTAAGGACTATGTAGTGTCAAGTATGAGTTTATTGAGGTATAGGAGTCGGAGTTGGAACCCGATGGACACTGGGATTAAACAGGGGATTCTGGATGAATCTCATACTACCTCTTATTCTTTTCATCCAAGCATCACGAAAATGTATTAAGAGTTGAAAGCTTTATATTGGTGACCTGGGATGGAGAGGGATGTGACTAAATACGTGGCAAAGTCCCTAACCTGTTAGTAGGTTAAGACAGAGTATCAGAAACCAGTAAGGCCATTACAACCTTTGAGTATTCTATAGTGGAAGTAAAAGAACATCGCGATGGATTTCACGGTGGGGCTGCCCAGGATAGTGGGTAAGCATGATTTGGTTCGGGTCATTATGGACCAGTATATATAATCAGCTCGCTTTTTTCTCAGTGAGGACGAGTAATACAGTTGATCAGTATACAGACACTCTATGTGAGAAAGGTAGTATGCCTTCATCGAATTTGAGGTCTATCTTATTATATGGGGACCCTGCTACTACTTCCAAGTCTTGGGGAAGGTTATGGAAGGCAATGAGTATATAGTTGGAGTTTAGTACAGTTTATTATCCTCGAACTAATGGTAAATCAGATAGAGTTATCCAGTTATTGGAGGGGCACCTTATGAGATGCTGTGAGATGTTATATTTGGATCATATGATAGTTTAGAGGACCATTGAGGCTATTGAAAAGATTAGAGCTTGGATGCTTGCTTCCCAGAGTAAATGGGGATGTTATGTTGATCTAAAATGCAGGATCGTGGAGTTCCAAGTGGAAGATTGTATCTTCCTTAGAGTCTCACCATGGGAAAAGGGTGAGGAGGTAAGGGCAGGTTGAGCCCTAGATTAGTAAGATTGTTGGAAATCCTGGGAAGGATCAGCCAGGTTGCCTTTGGGTTGGCCTTAGTTTTGGCACTGTTGGTCGTATACAGTGTATTTCATATTTCCATGTTGAGGAAACATGTGTTAGATGAGACTCATGTGTTGAGTCATGAGGATCTGGAATTGGAGGCTAAGTTATCCTGTGAGGAGCTAGTCAGTTTATATATGAGACAGAAAGAACAAGTTTCTGAGAGACAAAGTTATACCTTTGGTTAAGGTATGAAACATAAACAATGAGGTCGAAGGAGTGACCTGGAAACTGGAATCAATTATGCGGGATTGATATTCCGGGTTAGTCAGATAAAATTTCGAGGACAAAATTTCTGTAAGGAGGGGATAGTTGTAACATCCCAAATTTCCTAATAAGGCTTAGGGCCTTGATTAGGGGGCCAGGATGGAAAATTATGTAGTTATGTGATATGATGTGTAATTATGCAATTACATGCATGATTATGTGAGTTATATTATTATATGGTGATAATTGCATGCATGTGGGCCCACTTCTTATTAGAAGGCATTTTCGTAATTTTGGCCATTGAGAGAGTAATTGTATATTTATGTGAATGTATGTGATATATGGATGACACCACATTATTATGTGGATATGTTTGAGCTATTCGGCATGAGACGACCCTAGGATGCAAGTTAGCGGTTTAGTCATAACGGGGTTAATTACCGGGCTCGGGGTGAGCCTAGAGGTAAATTGGTGTTTAGTACATTACCAGGAATGAGCAGGTAATGGGATATGATTTATTAATTATTAAGGATATTGGAAATAATGGGAATTGGAGGACGTTAATTATGATTAACGAGAAAGGTGGGAAATGACTGTTTTGCCCTTGGTGACTTTGAGGAATTAAAATGGCCCTAGGGGCATTTTGGTCATTTTGACCATTGGATATGCTTAAGGTTATAAGGCTGTAGAGGGTTTAAGGCTGAAAAACAGAGGGTTTTCTTTCTCTCTATTTCTCTCTCTCTCTCTCTTGATTATTTCCTCTTCTTTCTCAGTTGGGATTTTGAAGCAAGCAAGAGATTTGAGGCTTAAGGATTAAAGCTTGAGAGTTTAGGATTGTGTTCAGCAGCTGAAGAGGTTCGATTCGTAACTAAGGTAAGGTTTTCAGTTTGGAATTCCAAGGTTTTACTCTATTTTTGAAGATAGCTTATAAGCTTGAGATTTTGATCTTAGGTTTAGGTGTTTGACGATGTTTTGAGTGTTTTAAAAGTCAGGTTTTGTTGTTTGAATGGTGGTAATGATGTGGTGATGATTAATTGTGATATTGGGATTGGTTTGATGAGTTTTGGTTGAGATTTATATTGAGAAAAATCCAGGGGAGCTGGGTTTGCGGGGTCAAGTCACAACTGAGTTCATGCAAGTCGCGACTTGAAGGTGTTCCAGAGTCTCCCCTGGGATCTATCAAGCAGGCGTGCCGCGACCCATAGGGTCAATTCGCGGCCCACCCCTGGCACCTAGGCAGGGGACCTCTTTGACTTGGGGGCAGGTCACGACTCGCCAGTCTTCCTTGTGCCAGGTTGGGTTTTAATGGGTTTTAAGCGCGATTTCCAATTCTCAAGGATCAGGATCAAAACTACTAACCGTTTTAGTAGGATTCGAGGTCCCGAGAGCTGGGTTTTAAGCCATGAACCTTTTATCACTCATTTTATTGATGGGATTTCATATTTGGTTATGATTAGGTGACCGCTAAAGGACCTAAGGACACGATCATTCTCAAGAATCGTTCTTCATTTATTTTACGCTAAGTCTAAGGTAAGAAAATTGCACCCAGTATGTGATGCATGTGATGCATATGATACATGTGGTTATGGCATGGCATAAATGTTGAATATGGAATTGATCAGAGCTTGAGTCTCTGAAATTGTGCATGATTAATGTAATGCCCTACTTCCTTAGAGCCGTTACTAAGTGAGTTTAAAATGTGTAATTAACTCGCTAATCGAGGTTTTAAGTTAAAAGTGTGGCTAAACTGTAATAAAAGTCATTTAATTTGAAATGTAGTCATTCATTGAAATTATAATGCGTTATACATTTGAGATCCCAAAAAATACTATTTAGAAGATATTTTACATCTCAAAATACATTTAAGGTCGACTAGGAGACAAATTCAGGTAGGTCGAACATGTACACATCGCTTCACGCTCTCCGTACGCTCTCCGTACTCATGGTTGGTCGACCTTTCCTTTACCCTTACCTGCACCATAGAGTACCCATGATTCGAAGCCCAGCAAGAAAACTCAACACAAACAGTCAACAAATGCATATCTATCAATAAACATATAATAAAGCCGCCAATAGGGTAAACATATAGCGGCCATGTCGTCCCAAACGCTTTACCAGGCCCTGGGTTCGTGGTCTACACCATGAGGATGACTCATGCATCTGTAAAGGGTCTCACCCTAGCAGCTTGCACTCTGCATGCGCAACACCACTCCCAGCCATTGCCATACTCGGCCTTGCACTCCACGTGCTTAACGTCGTTCCCGGCCCCTTGCAGTACCCGGCTTCCTGCCTTTCTCGGCCTTCGCCGTTCCCGACCTTTTCCGTTCATTCACAAGTATGCACACACATAGCATATAATCAAGAAATACTTAAACAAATACAAAACATAAATAATAGGGCTACGCCCTGCAATTCAATCACATAGGGTCGTGCCCCGCAATACAAACTATAGGGCCACGCCCTGCTCTACGGGTACAACAACTTTCTTACCTGTGTCCCGAGCTTCTTGAGCACCGAAATCCCGAGCACAGTCCTCTAGCCTGAACCTCGCTGAAAACCTAGTCACAACACACAAGTAACGCCCTCATTACTAACCAATTCATAATTGTACCCCAGAACCAATCCCGTGCTCTCGGGACCTCCCGTTTCCCCACACAAGGTGGCAAAAGTGTGCCTCGAGCTCCCTGGGCCAAGGCCATAAAACACAAAATCCAACAACCTGAAAATGGCCTAGCGCCACGGCACAGCCCTACAGGGGTCACGGCGCCCAACAAGGGTTCCTTATCCAAACTCATCCCAGAGCCACGACACAGAAGAACAGGGCCGCGACGCTCATACGCGAACCCAGAAAACTGAGTTTTTCCCACTATTTTCCCAAGCCAAAACTTACCTAAATCATTACCCAAGTACACCCAAGTTCCAATTCGACCCAAAACTCCAAATGAACAACATCACAACACATAAACACCAGAAAACTAACTTATACACTCATCCAAGCTCAAAATCACCTAGTGGTTTAAAGTTTCATAAAAACTTAAACCACACCAGAAACTCATTTCAAAATCTAAAAGAGTCCTTACCTTAAGGAGGAATTCGACCCTGAGCTGCCTCCAACCCCACTCCAAGCTCAAATCCTCTGATTCCCAAGCTAAATCTTCACAATTATTAAGCCACAAATCCAATTTTTCAACATTCAATCCCAAACTCTCAAGAACAAGTAAGGAGACTCAAAATCAAGGATGAAAGCTTACCTCTGTGTTAAACACACCCTTGAGCTGATTTCCCCAGGCACAGCAAGTAAAATTCTTCAGTTCTTAATCTAGAATCCTCAAAGTTCTTCAAGCTCTCAGTCACCAAGGAGAGGGAAAGAGAGTGCCAAGTATGAGAGAAAGAGAGAGATGAGAATTTTCTTATTTTTTTGTTTCCTTTAAGTCTCTAGAAACTCAGCATCTAAAAATCCATGTATATCCCTTAGCCAAAAGTCCAATTTACCCCTTAAGTATATCTAAATCCTCAAGTGCCAAAAAGGGCAATTTCGTCATAAGCCATTTCCCGCTAAGTCCTCGAGTACTCCTACAAATCCCCGTTATCATTACTAAATTACTACCTGATACTCAATAAATCCCAAACTCCTATTATATACCCAAAATACCCCTAGGCTCCTCTCGAGCCATGTATTCGACCCCGTTGTGACTTTCTAGCTAAACTACTCCCTAGGACCGTCTTGGATCGTGCATCACAAATATATCACCACTCACTCGTGATATCAATCACAATATTCATAAATATAACATTTATGCCCTCAATGGGATGAAATTACAAACATGCCCCTAATAGCCAAATAGGGCCCACATGCATATTTAATCCACCTAAACATGCATTTCTAATCACATACTCATCAAATTCACATATTAACATAACAAATCAATTATTGCCCTCTAGGCATGGTAATCAAGGCCCTAAGCCTTATTAGCAAATTTGGGACGCTACAATTATGATTATGCTTGTGATTATTGGTTAAGCATGTTGAATGCCTTATATCTGGATGTTTGAATGTGCATGATTATAATTATGCTGGTGAATGTTGATGAGGCATGTTGAGTTCTCTATTTATGGACATTGGTTGCATTGTAAATGCATAGCATCTTTGCTTACTTGTGAACGACATTGACTTATTAGTCAGGGAACGACATTGGTGTTTAGTATTGGTCGTGAAGCTGTGACTTATCAGTCAAGATCAACAGTAGTACTGAGGACTGGTCGTATGGTATTGGATTATGAGTCAAGAGCGGTACTAGCGTGTTTAACGCATGCCAAAGTGATTAGATCTAATCAACATGAGCATTAAATGCTTGACTGGCCTGTTGGTCGAAGAAAACTAAAGCACTGGTCTAGTATAATGGCTAGTTACTTAGAACCATGGCCAAAAAGGCTCAGATGACTAAAATGTCACAAGGCTTGGGGCGCGAGACCCCAGAGAGTGACTTATTAGTCATCTATCATATTTGTTGAGATGCCTCAACAATCATCTAGACTCCGCGACAGTAGGGCCGAAGATGACAACCAGGTTCAGGACCCTCCACCTGGCCCACAGAATTGGCAACAGATGTTTGCCAAAATGGAAGCAAGATTGCAGCGAACAGAGGAAGAACTTTGACAGTTGAGGCAGCCGGCCCCTCCATAGGTCACTGGGTTGCCAGTTCAGCAAGTTGTGGCGGCAGTGCCAGTTCAATCTGTTGTGGAGAATAGGTGGGAATCTTTATATGAGAGATTCAGAAAACATCATCCTCCCACCTTTGATGGTGGACCAGACCCACTGCGGGCAGAGCAGTGGATGAATTGGTTTCCTCCATCCTGCATTTTATGAGGGTGGAAGGGAGTGAGAGGGTAGCTTGTGCCAGCTACATGGTCAGAGAGCATGCCCGCATCTGGTGGGATGTGGTAGTTTAGAGGAGGAATGTGGCAGTTATGACCTGGGACGAATTCAAGAACATCTTCAACGAGAAATATTATAGTGTTGCAGTCTGAGCTGCAAAGGTTGACGAGTTCATCAACCTGACTCAGAACCGGTTGACAGTTATTGAGTATGCTTTGAAATTTGACCGGTTGGCGAAATTCGCGCCAGATTTGGTGCCGACTGATGCGGTAAGAAGAGACAGATTTGTACTGGGGTTGAATGTTATGATCGCTTGCGATGTAAAGATCACTTTAGATTCAGAGACTACTACCTATGCTCAGGTTGTGGACAAGGCCCTTACAGCTGAGGGGGCCGAGGATCAGATTTGGAGAGAGAGCGTTGTTAGGCGTAATGCCAGGAGGATGGTGCCTCCTTTTATTGGATCCAGTCGGGGTAGTGGCTCCAGTGAGCAGAAGAGGAAGGCCCCAGATTCCTTTGTTCCTCCCAGTTTGGATAGGAGGGCACGGGGTGCTTCTAGTGGCCATCAGGGCAGAAGTGACAACTAGAGGAGTTTTCTAGTGTGTCCCCGGTGTAGACGACGACATCAGGGTGAGTGCAGGATTAGGGCCTGCTTTGTCTATGGGAGTGCCAATCATCTAAAGAAGGACTGCCCACAAGCCAGGAAAGAGGAGCCAAAGCAGGATGACAGTCTCGCTCCTGCCAGAGTGTTTACCTTAACTCAGACTGAGGCGGAGGCTAGCCCCTCGGTTGTGACAAGTCAGATTTCTAGTGTTGGGTTTTCTTATACTGAATTGATTGATTCAGGAGCTACTCATTCATTTGTATCTACTAGAGTGATAGTTGTAATGATCCAAATTCGCTAATAAGGCTTAGGGCCTTTATAAGCGTGCCTGGAGGGCAATAAGTGGTTTATTGTTATAATATGTGAATTTGTGTGAATATGTGATTAGAAATGCATGTTTAGGTGAATTAAATATGCATGTGGGCCCCGCTTGGTTATTGGGGGCATGTTTGTAATTTTAGCCCGTTGAGGGCATAAATGTGATAATTGTAATAATTGTTATATACTTGCAATATATCTGTGTTGCACGATCTGAGACAGTCTTAAGGAGCGGTTAGCTAGAAAGTCACAACGGGGTCGAAAACCCAACTCGGGGCGTGTTATACCCAAAAAATAGGATGTGATCCTAGGAGAGCTAAGGGGAGTGGTCCTAGGAGACCCCAAGAGAGTGATCCTAGGAGAACCCAAGGATGAGGTCCGAGGAGAACTCAAGAAAGTGGTCTTAGGAGACCCCAAGGAGAAAAGTGGTCCTAGGAGACCCCAAGGAGGATGTGGTCCTAGGAGACCCCAAGAGAGTGATCCTAGGAGAACCCAAGGATGAGGTCCGAGGAGAACTCAAGAAAGTGGTCTTAGGAGACCCCAAGGAGAAAAGTGGTCCTAGGAGACCCCAAGGAGGATGTGGTCCTAGGAGACCCCAAGGGTGTGTTTGAGGTAAGCCTCCCAAGGTTTCCTAAGTGTTGGCTCGAAAGTGTCCAAGGTAAGTAGTTAAGGAGGAGGAGTCCCATGCAAGTCAAGAATGGAGACTTAGATTTTGACAAGGAGAGCCTACACAATGTCCGATCGGACATAATTGGGAGATGCTAAAGGAGAGTGCCTCAGACTTGTCCAAGGTGAGATGCCAAGGAGAGTGCCTCAGACTTGTCCAAGGTGAGATGCCAAGGAGGATGCCTCGGACCACCTTGGTTTGAGGAGAAGGTCACAAGGTACGAAGGGACCTTGAATGGAAGAGGTATGCTCGAACTTATCCGAGGTGAGAAGCCAAGGAGATTGCCTCGGACCACCTTGGTCCGAGGAGAAGCCAAGGAGATTGGTTCGAGGAGAAACATGGCATACTAGAGGAGAGTGCCATGTTAGAGGAGAGAAGTGCATGTCCACCATGCCCAAGTCCTACCACCATGCACGTTCGACCAGCACTTGCATGGGTGGTCAGTAGGAGGTGGATCAACTAGCTAGAGGAGACTAAGTCAAGATTCCCAGAGACAGTTTCAACAACATACGCGGGAATCTCTCATTCTTCCCACAAATGGGGGGTTTGTTACATTTCGAATTTTGAATGTTTCTTTGTAATATAAATATAAGATGAATAATAAAATATCCCGATCGTAAAGGGATATCAGTTGAGGATCCCAGGCCTATAAATAGAGAGCTTATGGGATGAGAGAGGGGTCCTTGAGCTGCTTCTTTCTAGAGAGAGAAAATTGGGTCTGTGTATTCTAGAGAGAGAAAGTGCTGATATTTGAGAGAACTCTTGTATTTTCACAATCTGTACTGAAGAAACTCAGTTGGCTCAGTCCATCTGATCTTGAGTATAGATCTATAAATCACAACTCTAAGTGGATCAGGCTATTACCGACAATCGGGGCTGAACCACTATAAAAATCTCCTGTGTTCTTTATTTTCTTTATTAAACCGTCTGTGTCGTTTTTATTTCTCTTGAAGGCTTGTCGTTATTGACGTTCTCACGTCGTTGGCTAAAAACGCAGTCAACAGGGCGAATGGAGGGGTATTTCGGGTATTAGACGTTTTATGGGGTTATCGGGTTATGGAAATAAATATTTGGACACATATTTGAAGATAGAATGTTCAGGAGGGAATATTGGGGAAATTTAACATTTTGCCCTCGGGGACGTTTTTGGTACCCCGAGCCTTGAGGTAACCTTAGAAACTTAAGTTAAATAAAACAAAATCAAAGAAGCTTTTAGAAAATCATGAACGGACCCTCTTTCTTCCTTTCTCTATCTTGGAGTTTCTCCCTTGGAAGCTTGGAGAATTTTTGGCGAAAACTAATCAAAGACTAAGAGGTTTGAGCTGGGATTTTGGGAGCTAGAGGATTGGAGCTTAGGGAACTAATCCAGGGACTTAACTCAACTCAACTCAACTCAAGGTAAGCTCTAAACCTAGTGAATTATATCGATTTTCTGTTGAAATTTTAGAGTGTTGCATGTGTGTTGGGTGAAGAATCATATTTGAGTTTGATGAGGTTTTGAGCTGGAAATTTTGTTAGGTTTTGTTGCTGAGTCCATGGTATAACTTCTGTGATGGTTAGCTTGGGTTGTTGGGTTGATTTTGGGGTTAATTGGATTGGTTTTCGTGGTTAAAATGGTGAGTTTTTCTGGGTTTGAGGGGTCGGGCCGCGACATTGTTCTTGCTAAGCCGCGACCCCTTAGAACACCTGGGCGCCTG
The DNA here is from genome assembly GCF_963169125.1 of Humulus lupulus. Classification (NCBI taxonomy): domain Eukaryota; kingdom Viridiplantae; phylum Streptophyta; class Magnoliopsida; order Rosales; family Cannabaceae; genus Humulus; species Humulus lupulus. The sequence goes on from NC_084797.1 coordinate 30,749,619, forward strand.
AAAGTGGAGACGCGCCGCGGTGCCCTACAGGCAGGGCCGCGGCGCGTGTGGCCAAAATGAGGCAGGGCCTCTAGTTGAGCTGGGGGCCACAACATGGGTTCTTAGGACCGCGACACTTAGTGCATTTTTGGGCTTTAAGGAGGTTTTAGGCTCGGGAGCCCAATAGTGAAGGCTCGGGATGGATTTTATCACCCGAATTGGTAGAATTGAATACTCTGGAGACTAGAATTATGACCCAAAGCTATTTAATGGATTAGAACTTGTTGGATGAATATCGTTGGTGCATTGTGATTAGGGTTTCAGCAAGGCTCGGACTAGGGGACTGTGCTCGGGACATCGGTGCTTGGAAGCTCGGGACACAGGTAAGAAATCTGATGTACCCGTAGAGCTTGTGTTGCAGGGCACGACCCTATATGATTGTGTTGCAGGGCGTAGCCCCTTTGATTGAGTTTATTCATGTTTAAGTATATGTTTACTTATGCTATGTGTGCATATATTTGAATAAACGGCAAGGGCCGGGAACGACGAGGGCCGAGAACAGCCAGGGGCCGGAAGCAGCGTTTAGCACGTGGAGTGCGAGTTGCCAGGGCGAGACCCTAAAGGATACTTGGGATATCCTCACGGTGTGGACCGCGAACCCAGGGCCTGGTGAGCGCCTGGGACGGCATGGCTGTATGTGGTTAGCCTGGTGATGGCTTGTTTATATGTTAAGTGTGTAGTATGCATATGTTATCTGCTTGTGAGGGTTTCCTTGCTGGTCTTCGGCTCACAGGTGCTCTTGGTGTAGGTAAGGGCAAGGGGAAAGTCGACCAACCTTGAGTATGGAGAGCGTGATGAGTGGCGCGTACATGTTTGGCCTGCCTGGCTGCCACGGTCAGGGGTATTTTAGGAGATGACTGTACTAATCCTGAATTTTGTCGTTTAGCCGACTTTAGTTATATTTTTTAGTTGTAAATATTTCTAAACAGTATTTTGGGATCCCAAATGTTAAACGCTTTATGTTTTTCAGTAAGTGGAATTATTTTCGAAGTTTGTGAATCTGTTTATGGTTTTATTACACTTTTGTCTTAAAACCTCGATTAAGGAGTTATATGCACGTTTTAAAGTCACTTAGTAACGGCTCTATGGAAGTAGGGCGTTACAACTTGGTATCAGAGCGAGCCAAGGATTATGCTTTCTTGAGAATGACCGAACATGTACGCTCGCTGCTAGTGACAAACTCGACTCAGAGATGGTTGGTAATAATTGACTTATATGTTTGAATATGTGCTTAAATGCCCTGTTTGCCTGCTTATTTCATATAGATCATGGTGAATGAGTTAACATATGCATGATGCTAGGGCATGGCCTGTTGTGTGTTATATGATGTTTGTATGTTATGTGGACTGTTGTTTATGGTTAACTGGTATGATTTGGGAGGTGGTTTTGGATGTTGTTATCATGCCTGATGAGCGGTGTCGTTGATTGCAGGCATATTTGATGAGATGCCTGGACAATCATCTAGACTCCGTGGCAGTAGGATCGAAGATGTCTACCAGGGTCAGGACCCTCCACCTTCCCCATAGAATTGGCAACAGATGTTTATCGAAATGGAAGCAAGATTGCAGCGAACAGAGAAAGAACTTTGACAGTTGAGGCAGCCGGCCCCTCCATAGGTCACTGGGTTGCCAGTTCAGCAGGTTGTGGTGCCAGTATCGGTTTAATCTATTGTGGAGAACAGGTGGGAACCTTTATATGAGAGATTCAGAAAACAACATCCTCCCACCTTTGAGGGTGGTCCAGACCCACTGCGGGCAGAGCAGTGGATGAATACGGTTTCCTTCATCCTGGATTTTATGAGGGTGGAAGGGAGTGAGAGGGTAGCTTGTGCCAGCTACATGTTCAGAGAGCATGCCCTCATTTGGTGGGATGTGGTAGTTCAGAGGAGGAATGTGGCAGTTATGACCTGGGACGAATTCAAGAACATCTTCAACGAGAAATATTACAATGTTGCAGTCCGAGCTGCAAAGGTTGACGAGTTCATCAACCTGACTCAGAACCGATTGATAGTTACTGAGTATGCTTTGAAATTTGACCGGTTGGCAAAATTCGCGCCAGATTTGGTGCCGACTGATGCGGCAAGAAGAGACAGATTTGTACGGGGATTGAATGTTATGATCGCCAGCGATGTAAAGATCACTTTAAATCCAGAGACTACTACCTATGCTCAGGTTGTGGACAAGGACCTTATAGCTGAGGGGGCCGAGGATCAGATTTGGAGAGAGAGCGTTGTTAGGCGTAATGCCAGGAGGACGATGCCTCCTTTTATTGGATCCAGTCGGGGTAGTGGCTTCAGTGAGCAGAATAGGAAGGCCCCAAATTCCTTTGTTCCTCCCAGTTTAGATAGGAGGGCATGGGGTGCTTCTAGTGGCCATCAGGGTGGAAGTGACAACTGGAGGAGCTTTCTAGTGTGTCCTCGGTGTAGACGATGACATCAGGGTGAGTGCAGGATTAGGGCCTGCTTTTTCTGTGGGAGTGTCAATCATCTGAAGAAGGACTGCCCACAAGTCAGGAAAGAGGAGCCGAAGCTGGGTGACAGTCTCGCTCATGCCAGAGTGTTTACCTTGACTCAGACTGAGGCGGAGGCTAGCCCCTCGGTTGCGATAGGTCACATTTCTAGTGCTGGGCTTTCTTATACTGAATTGATTGATTCAGGAGCTACTCATTCGTTTGTATCTGCTAGAGTGATAGATCAGCTGTGTAGACCTAGTGTTTTGTATTCTGGGGGTTTTCAGACTTTGTTGCCAACTGGGGAACTAGTAGTCTCTAGGAGATAGATTAGAGCTTTGCCAGTAGAGGTAGATGGTAGGGAGTTGTCTGTTGATCTGATTGAGCTTGCGATGGATGACTTCGATATGATCCTAGGGATGGATTGGTTATCGAAGTATGGGGCAACGATTGACTGCAAGTGCAGGATGGTGACATTTGAACCAGAAGGGGAGGTACCCTTTGTATTTGTGGGGACGGTTAGAGGACCGCGAGTACCTATGATTTTAGCACTGAAGGCTAGAGACCTGATGCACGAAGGTTGGATAGGATTCCTAGCGAATGTTGTGGATACCTCTAGGGTTGTGTCGGTTGGACCGAGGGAGACCAGGTTGGTGTGTGAGTTTCTAGATTTATTTCCAGCAGATCTGCCAGGGCTACCACCGCAGCGGGAGATTGATTTTGTTATAGAGTTGGTACCAGGGGCGGAGCCAGTATCTAGGACACCTTACAGAATGGCTCCGACAGAGTTGAAGGAGTTGAAGATTCAGTTACAGGAGTTACTGGATTTGGGGTTTATAAGACCGAGTTTCTCGCCATGGGGTGCTCCAGTGTTGTTTGTCAAGAAGAAGGATGGATCTCTTAGGATGTGCATTGACTACAGAGAGTTGAACAAGTTGAATATTAAGAACAAGTATCCACTTCCTAGGATCGACGATTTTTTTTATTTGCTACAGGGAACGACAATGTTTTCCAAGATTGATCTCCGATCAGGTTACCACCAGCTAAGGATTAAAGAAGAGTAGATACCAAAGACCGCTTTCCGAACAAGTTATGGACGCTATGAATTCCTGGTCATGTCCTTTGGATTAACCAATGCCCCACCATCTTTTATGGATATGATGAATAGGGTTTTCAAGGATTATCTGGATAAGTTTGTGATTGTGTTCATCGATGACATTTTGGTGTACTCTCAGTCAGAGACAGAGCATGAGCAGTTAAGGGAGCATAGGTTATATGCTAATTTCAGCAAGTGCAAGTTCTGGTTACCGCAAGTTACATTTTTGGGCAATATCATTAGTAAGGAGGGGAATCTGGTTGACCCAAGTAAGATTGAGGAAGTGAGAGACTGGCCTAGACCGAGCAGTGTTCCTGAAGTAAGGAGTTTTCTGGGGTTGGAAGGGTATTATAGACGATTTGTTGAGGGGTTCTCCAGGATAGCTACGCCATTGACAGAATTGACAAAGAAGAAGACAAAGTATGTTTGGACAGACATATGTGAGAACAGTTTCAAAGAGTTGAAGCGGCAACTGATCACCGCGCCAGTGTTGAGTTTGCCAACAGACAATGAGAAGTTCGTGGTTTATTGTGATGCTTCCAGACAAGGTTTAGGGTGTGTGCTAATGCAAGCTGGGAAGGTGATAGTCTATGCATCGAGACAGTTAAAGGAGTATGAGCAAAGATACCTCACGCATGATCTAGAGTTGGCAGCGGTGGTATTCGCACTTAAGATTTGGAGACATTATGTGTATGGTGAGAAGTGTGAGGTATACACCGACCATAAGATTTTTAAGTACTTCTTTACCTAGAAGGATCTGAATATGTGTCAGAGACGGTGGCTGGAGTTGGTTAAGGATTATGATTGTGATATCCTATACCATCCTGGAAAGGCTAATGTGGTTGCTGATGCATTGAGTCGGAAAGGCCCAGGACAGTTGTTCAGTTCGAGATAGATATCCAATAAGCTAGCGGAGGAGATGACTAGATCGGCTATAGAGTTGGTGGTTGGTCGATTACCCAACATCACTCTTCAGTCTACGCTCCTTGAGAGGATCAAGGAGGCACAGGGGAATGATTTCCAGTTGAAGGGTCACAGGGAGAACGTCTGAGTCGGAGCGGCTAGGGAATTCTCTATCTCGGAGATGGGGTTACTAAAGTACAAGGGTCGAATCTGTGTTCCGATGGATTCTGATATCCGATGGGAGATCTTAGATGAAATGCATACCACTCCCTATTCCTTACATCCAGGTACGACGAAGATGTATCAGGATCTGAGAGCTTTGTATTGGTGGCGGGCATGAAGAGGGATGTGGTGGATTACGTGGCCAAGTGCTTAACTTGTCAGCAGATCAAGGCTGAACATCAAAGGCCAGCAAGGTTGCTGCAGGCTCTAGGGATTCGAGAGTGGGAAGATATCGCCATGGACTTCGTGGTTGGTTTGCTGAAGACCGTGGGATAGCTTGACTCGGTGTGGGTGATTGTGGATAGGTACACCAAGTCCGCCCACTTTTTACCAGTCAGGATGACTTATAATGTGGAGCAGTATGCTGAGTTATATGTGAAGGAAATTGTTCGACTTCATGGGTCTCCAAGGTCGATAGTATCCGACAGGGACCCAACCTTCACCTCCAAGTTTTGGGAGAGTCTGCAGAAGGCTATGGGCACACAGTTACAGTTTAGTACCGCTTATCATCCTCAGACTGATGGTCAGAATGAGAGGACGATTCATATACTGGAGAACATGTTACGAGCCTGTGTGCTAGATTTTGGGGGATCTTGGCGTAAGTATCTCCCTTTGATTGAGTTCTCGTACAACAATAATTATCAAGACACTATCGGAGTGGCTCCGTATGAGATGTTATTTAATGGATTAGAACTTGATGTATGAATATCGTTGGTGCGTTGTTATTAGGGTTTTAGCGAGGCTCGGACTAGGGGACTGTGCTCGGGACATCGGTGCTTGGAAGCTCGGGACACAGTTAAGAAAACTGTTGTACCCGTAGAGCTTGTGTTGCAGGGCACGACCCTATATGATTGTGTTGCAGGGTGTAGCCCCTTTGATTGAGTTTATTCATGTTTAAGTATATGTTTAATTATGCTATGTGTGCATATATGTGAATAAATGGCAAGGACCGGGAACGGCGAGGACCGAGAACGGCCAGGGGCCGGAAGCAGCGTTTAGCATGCAGAGTGCGAGTTGCCAGGGCGAGACCCTAAAGGATACCTGAGATATCCCCACGGTGCGGACTGCGAACCCAGGGCCTGGTGAGCACCTAGGACGGCATGGTCGTATGTGGTTAGCCTGATGATGGCTTGTTTATATGTTAAGTGTGTAGTATGCATATGTTATCTACTTGTGAGGGTTTTCTTGCTGGTCTTCGGCTCATAGGTGCTCTATGGTGTAGGTAAGGGCAAGGGGAAAGTCGACCAACCTTGAGTATGGAGAGCGTGATGAGCGACGCATACATGTTTGGCCTGCCTGGCTGCCACGGTCAGGGGTATTTTGGGAGATGATTGTACTAAACCTGAATTTTGTCGTTTAGCCGACTTTAGTTATATTTTTTATTTGTAAATATTTCTAAACAGTATTTTGGGTTCCCAAATGTTAAACGCTTTATGTTTTCCTGTAAATGGAATTATTTTCGAAGTTTGTGACTCTGTTTATGGTTTAATTACACTTTTGTCTTAAAACCTCGATTAGCGAGTTATATGCATGTTTTAAACTCACTTAGTAACGACCCTAAGGAAGTAGGGTGTTACATATCCTATCTACTGTCAATATCGGTCCAATCCGATGTAACAAATACATCTGATCTTATCTACTTTGCAAATGTTCTGGAAAGAACATAACACTACGATGTATAAGTAGATCATATTGTAGATTGGCAAGTTAGTGTAAATCCTGTGCGCTGACTAATCTTAGGACTACCTTATATTTGAACATATAATCATATTTATATTCCACTGTGATTACATCACTATAAATGCGATTAGCTATATACTCGGGATTTAATAGAAGTTATATTAAACAAATAATCATGAAAATAAAACATGTGAGCAAAGTGATTGACCAAGTCAAAAAATGATTTCTATTATTTTATTGATAATAAATGAGATTACAAAGAAATTGGGTTTTAATTAGGGCATAAAACTACAACAAACTCCCACTTGCACTAATTGAAACTAATGCCTTAATTCTATTAATCCCGTTTCTTTGATATGCTTATCAAATGTAGCTTCTGGTATTGTCTTTGTAAACAGATCCGCAAGATTGTCTTCAGATGCAATCTTCATAACCTTCACATCTCCTCTGGCCACATATTCTCGAATAATGTGATACTTCCTTTCTATATGCTTACTCTTCTTTTGACTACGAGGTTCTTTCGAGTTGGAAATCGCTCTTGTGTTGTCACAAAACAACACAAGTGGTTTATCCATTTCTAGAATAACACCAAGATCTGGATAGAACTTTCTTAGCCTGAATATTTCCTTAGCTGCTTCTGACGCAACTATGTATTCAGCCTCCATGGTGGAATCTGAGATTGCAGACTGCTTTATGCTTCTTCTCCATATCACAGCTCCACCCTTAAGAGTAAACACCATTCTAGAAGTAGACTTCCTGTCATCGACATTAATCTGAAAATCTGAATTGGTGTAGCCACAGGGTTCAGAACACCACCCTTGTAGACAAACATATAATCCCTAGTCCACCTTAAATACTTCAGGATATGCTTAATTGTTATCCAATGTTCCAGTCCAAGGTTTGACTGATACTTGCTCACTACTCCCACTGCATAGAAGATATCTGGTCTAGTACACAACATATCATACATTAGACTTCCAACTGCAGATGCATAAGAAACTTTTCTCATTGCATCTTCCACTTCAGAAGTCTAGGGAGAATACTTCTTTGAAAGATGAATTCCATGGCAAGACGGTAAACATCATTTCTTCGAATTTATCATTGAGAAACGTTCAAGCACTTTATCTATGTAAGCTACTTGAGATAGAGCTACGAGTTAGTTCTTTCTATCCCTTATGATCTGGATACCTAGAACATAACTTGCTTCACCCAAATCCTTCATCTGGAATTGAGTGTTCAGCTAATTCTTCACATCTGAAAATTTCTTAACATTGTTTCCAATGAGTAAGATATCATCTACATAAAGAACTAGGAATACCACTATTTGATTTTCCTTCAGTTGATAAACACAAGGATCATTAATATTTTGTTCAAAGCCATAAGTTTTGATTATTTAATCAAACCTAAGGTTTCAGGAACGAGATGCTTGCTTAAGTCCACAAATAGACCTATTCAACTTGCAAACTTTTCTTTCTTGTCCAGCTACTTTAAATCCTTTTGGTAGATCCATATAAATGACTTCCTCAAGCTTTCCATTATGAAAAGTTGTCTTGACGTCCATTTGCCAGATCTCATAGTCGAGAGCGGCTGCTATAGACAGGAGGATGCGAATGGATTTGAGCATGGCTACTGGACTAAAAGTTTCCTCATAGTCCACGCCTTCTCTTTGGGTATAATCCTTTGCCACTAATCGAGCTTTATAAGTCTCGATATTTCCATCAACACCTCATTTCTTCTTGTAGATCCACTTGCACCCAACGGCCCTAAAGTCACTAGGTGCTTCCACAAGATCCTAGACGAAATTTAATTACATGGACTCCATTTCTTATTTCATGGCTTCAAGCCATAGTTCCTTTTCAGGGCTAGCCATAGCCTGTTTGAAAGACAACGGATCATCATCACTAGTGTCACCAATAACCATACTGGTTTCACCATCCAAACTATAACGAACTGGGTTCCTAGAAACCCTCCCACTACGACGAGGCTCCATGATTGTTTGCTCAGGAACAGTGGTGATTTCTTCATTTAAATCGACTTGCATCAGTTGGACATGAAGAGTGGAAATTTCATCATCAACTCGCGTTGAAGATGATGGAACATTGGTTGGAGTCAATTCTTCAACCATCTCCTCTAAAACAACTTTGTTGCATGGTTTGAAGTTTTGGACATTGTCATTTTCCATAAAAGTAGCATTCGTAGAAGTAAACACTTTCTTTTCTAAATGACTATAGAAAATTCCACCCTGAGTACTTTTAGGATAGTCAAAAAACATGCTGATAACTCTACAAAATAGAGTTATTTTACCACTTTTTATGTGCTAATTGTTGCTTAATTCTTGAGCTTTTAAGTAATTTATTAAGTTTTTAATTAATTTTGAATTTATTAGTCTTATTTTGATTTTATATATTTTGATGTGTTTTTATAGTTATTTTGTTGTAAAATGTTGTAGTTAATTAATTGAATTATTGTTGTTTAATTTGAGGTAAAAAAATGTTGTATTATTGAAATTAAATGTTAAATATAAGTTAAGTTATAATTAATATTTTCAAATAATTAAATTGATTTATTTTATAGTTGAAAATATTTTATTATGATTTATTTTATGTTTGTTTTGTAGGGATTTCATTGTATTTTTGTGTGGAAAAAATGATAAAAAGCTGAAAAAGAAGTAGAAAGTGGCATTTTTGAAGCACATCAGCAAGGCCCATCTCCTAGGCCCACCTTCCCCTTGCTTCAAGCATCAATGCTCCTCCACCATTCCACGTTACTCCCCCCTGACTCAACCATCCTTCACCATTTGTCTCATCAACAAAGCCTTCATTGCATCTCCATCCAATCTGCCTGGCACCCCGCGGTTTCCTTCAGCATCTCAATTTGGGCCAACTCAGTTGCCACTCCTCCCAGCAACAAATCCATTTGGGCCACCACCACATAGCACGGCCCAAGCCATCTTTTAGGCCCATCTTCTTTCCCTTGTCGTACGCTTCCTGCTCCAGCCGTATCCTCCAAAGTCACGCCTGCTTTCAGCCTCCCACACAAGACCCAACAGCCACAAAGCAACTTCTTGAACCCATAAATTACTCAAAAATATCACTTTGTCCCTATGTCCAAAAATACCACTTTTTACCTCACTTTCTACACTTTTTACCCCAAAACATAATTATTACACCCTATAATTTATCCCTATTTGCCATATTATAATTAATTTAATCAATTTAATTAATTTGAATTGATTATTTTAATCATCATTTTTGGCTATAAATAAGGGATTTTTGGTGGCCATTTTAGAGGGAGGTTACTCTACACAAAGTTTCTACACTTTCAAACCTCTCAATTCTCTTCATCTTTTTCTTCTTTTTGGTTACTTTCTATGTATTTTTAGAGGAAAAATTTGGGGGTTTCTCCTCCAAATTTTCCTATTTATGTTTGTAATTTTTAGTTTGTATTTGTTATTCTAGTTATGAGTTTCTAATATTTTTAAGATTATTAAGGTGATGATGAAACATTATGTAACTAGATAGTATCTATTTTGTATATTGATTTCCCATTTTGTGCAACAAAGTTTATGGAATTTTCTTATTCAAATATCTTCTTTCATCTTAAATATCATGTATTTTGGATTGTTAGTACATATTTACACTTTGTTCTTCATTAGTGCAAAACCATAATATTCTTTGTGTAAGATGTGTCATTAAATTGTACACATCCATGCTTAGAACAAAAATATTATGTTTTGCCTTATAAATAATGTTCATTGATTTATTTGTTATTTCATTAGATTGATTTACACTAAATGCTTTGAAATTATAATTTTGAAAAGTGAAGAAAAATCCTATCTTTTTAGAAGTAATTTGTACTTAAAATTATAAATCTATTTGGAAAATGATAGTTTGAATTATTTTAACTATCACTAAAATTTGGGAATTAATATACTTATAAATATTATTAAACTTATATTTTGTGGATTCTAATCCTTAATAATTTTATTTTACCATCTTGTTTTCAATTATTAATTTATGTTATATATATTGTCTTTAATATATTTATTATTGTCTTTTATATTATTTTTATTGTTACAAATTTGCATCAATCTTTGGAACTAGGTTAGAATTTATTAATTTTGGTTTAAAATAGTTTCCTTTTCGATTTTAGACAACTCCTTTGGGTTCGACCTCGTGCTTACACGAACACTATTCTATAAATACGATTCGTGCGCTTACGAGTATAAATATTTAAAACATACCCGTTTTGGGTTCATCACATGAAAACTTCAGTTTGCGGTTCTAGCTTTCCCTCCTTTTTCCTCAGGACGTGGGCAGGACACCCCCAGATTCTATAATAGCGTAAACTAGGTTCACGACCATTCCAGCATTCTAAAGGTGTTTTGGGGATTGATTTAGACGGCACGACATTGAGAATGTCATTCACGGTTTCAATTGCATGTCCCCAGAACAAAGTTGGTAGAGTTGAGTAACTAAGCATGCATCTAACCATTTCCAATAAAGTTCTATTTATGCGTTCCACTACACCATTTTGTTGCGGAGTACCTGGGGTAGTAAGTTGTGATAAAATCCCAAGTTCAGTTAAATGATCTTGGAACTACATATCCAAATATTCTCCACCCCTATCAGTTTGCAAGATCTTTAACATTTTACCTAATTGGTTCTGAGCCATAGCTAAGAATTCCTGAAACTTTGAAAATATTTTTGATTTCCTATGCATTAGGTAAAGACATGAGTATCTAGAGTAATCGTCAATGAAAGTGACGAAATACTCAAAACCACCCATGGCTTGTACATTCAAAGGTCCACAGACATCTGAATGCACAAGTCCAAGTGGTTCTTCGGCCCTATCACCCTTTCCAAAGAATGGACGCTTGGTCAATTTGCCTTCTAGACAAGATTCACAGATAGGTAATTCACCTAAGGTGAGTTCCCTCAAAGGCCCTTCCTTTGTAAGTCTTTGAATTCTATCATAGCCAATGTGACCTAGTCTCAAATGCCATAAATATGTCATGTTGTCGTTTTTGGTTTTTTGACGTTTATTGGTCCTAGGTTTAGCTACTTTGAATAAATCATTGTTAAGAGAGAATGGGTTCGTTAGGTCGCAGAATATAAAGCCCGTTTTCCAAACATGCAATACACAATTGCAATCCATTGAAAGAAATAGATATATTAAAACTTGTGAAAGTCATAACAAATTGTTCTAATTGCAACATGGAAACTGAAATTAAATTTCTACTAAAATCCGGAATAGAAAATACATCATTTAAAATTAAAAATTCATTTCCAAACTTTAGACGAGCTCTTCCTCTAGCTTGGACCGCAATGAACGCTCCGTTCCCAACTCTAAGCTTTAAGCCACCTTCGTCCACTTCCTCCCACGATTCAAGAAGCTTTAAAGAGTTACAAACATGGTTAGCAGATCCAGAATCAACAATCCAAACGAATTTATCATTCTCTAAAACATATGTTTCTAAGATATATGAACTATAATTATTACCTTTGTTCTTAGCTGCTAGAAACTTGGGGCAATCCTGTTTCCAATGCCCCTTCTCTTTGCAGTGAAAACACTTACCTTTACCTTTCTTATTTTTCTTATTCTTCCCCTTAGGTGTTTGTGCATTTGGTTGTGCACTCATCTTTGCATCCTTTGCAGGCTTGGGGTTGTTGTTATGTCCATCTTTCCTCTTGTTTCCAGCTTTCGAAGACGAAGCTTGGTTAGCTTCAGCCTTAGTTGGATCAGCAATAGTAGTAGTTGTCTTCTTTTCTCCTCCCTTACTCGGTCCACCCATGACAGACTCAAAAGTTTAAAGCTCGTTCATGAGCTGCGTCAGACCATAGTTGAGTTTATTCAACACATAGTTGGTGGTGAACAGCAGGAAAGCTGGAGAGAGATTGTTGAGGATTAAGCCGACTAGAGTTTCCTCATCTATTGTTGCTCCATGCAGTTCAGCTTCCTAAAACTAGTTTGTCATTTTGATCAGATGATCGCAAACATGTTGATAAGGTGTCATCTGAGCATTGGCATATTTCTTGGTGGCCTCAAAACGAGTATGCGTTGACTTGGCACCAAACATGTCTTGGAGTCGATCCATGATTTCGTAGGCCGTCTTGACAGTCTCCATCTTTGTCTTGAGAGTGTCGACCATACTAGTCAACATGTAGTACCACGCCTTGTTGTTAGCCGCCTTCCAACTCTCATACTTATCCCTCACAGACTTGGTAGCTCCTTCAGCTGGAACATCTGGGGATTTGTCACCAATCAACACAATGTTGATGTTTTGCTTCCATTTAAGGAAGTATTCTCCAGTGAGTTTCTCCATCGAAAGTTGAGAAAGGATGGGAGTAGACACAACCATACTTAAAACTACCAATTATCAATAAAATAGAAATCAATCACATTTGCTCAATAAAACTACTATTCACACAAATTTCAAGAAATAGTATAACATATATCATAAATATGTAAGATATGAGAAAAAAAATACCAAAATAATCATATCTATATTTCTTTAGGATTTTAACCAATCTATGATATCTTTGTCCCGATTGACGTGAGTCAAAAATACTACTAGTTAAATAAAGTTGTGAACTTATTTAATAATAGACACCATTATTAACAACCTACTATTCGATCAAAATAAGAAAACAAAATCTCTTATTTTATGAGCTAGACCCACGGTTTCGATAATCAATAGATTTAGTCCTAGTAGTCACCGTAGGGGTGAGTCTAGTAGAATTTGACCCATAATTATCTATCTTTCGAAATCTAACCTTGTCAAAATAACTAATGAACACCTTTCGTAGGGGGACGAATCAAAGTGTCTTGAGGCCCCATTAAGCTATTGACCTTGTTAAACCAACGGTGGAGATCGAATATTATTCTTATAAAATAAGCTCATTATAAAATAGTATTTTTATTATTAATTTTCAAAAATTAATGACTATGGTTCTCCAAAAAATTGAAAATATTAAATTTTTAAAACCAAAGTCCTATAATTTCCTATTAATTCTAAAGTGTCATATTGAAACAAATTCAATTAATTTATTGCTAATCAATATTTAAGTTTAACTAATATAATGAACCAATACAATTAAATTCAACTCAGGTAAATGGCCCTTAACAATTGGGCTTGTATGGAGGAGGGCTGGGTCCAGTATGTCGTTCCCACTACTAAGGCCTCCTTACTTCCATACAAGGTCCAAAAGACAGAAATTTCAACCTTCTTTTTATTAATTGTTATTAATTGATTAGGCCCACTATAGTCATGTAAAGCAAATGAGTCTTCACAAGTGGAATCACTCACAAGAGAGGAGTTTAAACTTTGCATTTTCTAATGGGCCCAAATAAAACCTATCATTTTATGAATATTTCATTTGGCAAAAATCCATATACCTAGTAAACATATGGGCCACTATATGCATCTAAGCCCAATTGTAAAAATACCACATATAGTGCAAACAAACATGTTATAATTGGATAGGCCTAATCATGTTACTATATGAGAAAGTCTATGAATTTATGCAAAAATACCACAATTTATTTCATTTGCAAAAATACATCAATTAATTATCTAGAATTTAACAAAAAATTCGAATTAATTAAAGTTTTACAAAAAATAAGTCAATTTAAATGAAATCTATCAATAATTAACAAAAGTTAATTTAAATTTCATTTATCAACAATCAACTTGGTTTAGGTTAATTTGAAAAATATTAATTTAATTTAAATAGGATTTATCAACAATTAACCAAAGTTAATTTAAATCTCATTTACTAAAAAAATATTTTATTAATTGGTTTGAAAAATGTGATATTTTTAAAATCTAACAAGTTATAAATTTTTAAAACAAATATCATCTGCTGTTTTTGAAAAAAAATATCTTAAACAGTTAACAAATTCAAATATCTATAAAAATATCTAGTTAACAAATTTTCAAATTTCAAATAATTTAAATATTAAAATTTATAGAATAATGAGATATTATTATTTTCAAATATCATATTTTAAAAAAAATCAAGTACTAAAAATATCTTAAATATCTGATAACTTAATTCTAATATTTTAATATATTAAAATATTTAAAATCAATTAGTTAACCTATGTTTAAATATGAATTTGAATCTTTGTAGAAAATATCTATTTTTAAAAGATCAAACAACAAAAATATCATATTTCAAAAATGATATTTTTAAATAATAGAACATATCTGATATTTTTGTATTAACCTATTAAAAATACATTCAAAAATTAAATTTTAAGAAAAAAAATTAACGCAAGCTGCGGCCATGAGACGTTTCTGGGCATTTTTCGTGCACTGGTCGCGGCTAGAGGTTTATGGTGGCTCGGCCACTAGTTGTTGTTACCCAGGCTACGGCCAGTGCGAGAAAAAAAAATTCGATAAAATTTGTGCAATTTTTCAAGCTAAAAACGTTTTCTAAATAATTTTATACCATGATTTACATCAAATAAAGCATTTATATAAAAATTATTTGCAAAGAAAACACAACAAAATAACTCAAATATGCTAATAATCACATAAAATTCAATATGCATCATAAAAAATATGAAATCCACTCATTTACTCAACACATCAAATAATTCAATTTTTAACATGTTCATGCATGAAAATAAAGATTACCAAAGGCTCTGAGGCCAGTTGTTGGGAAAACTTATACATGATCTTTATTTATTTTCAGGTAGATCTAATATTAAACAAGTTAATATGAGACAACCTAGAACATGTTCCTAAAATTGAATTTAAAGATAAATAATGATAAGAATACTTACATTATACGCAACAGAATGATTGAGTCTCTCTTTCAGTTTCTCTAACCCATATATCCTTTCTGTCGCTGAGTATTATCAAGAAACTGAACCGTTCTTCAATTTTCTTCACAGCTTTCCAAAGTATCCTTGGAATCACCTAGACTAGGGTGGGCAATTCTCAACACATGAGATAGATACAGAGATAAGAAGAATAGAAGAAAAAAAATTGAGGCTTAGAAAATGACTTCTGTAGTAGAGAAAATCTAAAAACTAATAGATCTTCTGTTCTTCTCAGAAACTTGTGATTCAACTTATATTTTCAACTCTCCCTTAGCATTCCTTTTCTATACTCAATTAAGTCATTTATTTAATTAAAAATCAATAAAATAATAGCCAATTAACAGCCCTAGGTCGAAATTATCATGGGCTTTAGGCCCGTGAAATTTCTCATTTGATTACAAGTCTGTTGGACTTAAAATTAAGGCCTATATTATTTTCTATTGATTTAATTAATTAAATAATTATTCAGTGGGGACCATGTGCCTATTCAAATCCTTTATCAAATTAATTATTTATAATTTGAACCTTGATTTAAACTTATTTATTAATTTAGATACCAAATTATCTTAATTAATAAATCTGCCCTAATTTCTCTTTTCTTCTCAAAATTGTATAACTCTGTGAAACTATCCAAAATTGACCTGGTCAACTTTGATAATTCTAATTGATAATTAAATCAATTAATTGAAACTATCTAGATGATTTTATCCAAGGTACAGTGGGGACCATGGGCCTATGAAATCAAGCTCCAATAAGTTATCATAAATTTAACAAATAAATTTACTAACTTATTAATTCCTCGTGACTCAACTAAAGACTCACAATTGCACTCTTGAATTCATAGAACGCTCTATAAAAAATATAGATGCGTTATTAATTATCCATTGTTACAACCATAATTATCACTCAGTCCTCTATAGACAGTCTACAATGAGATGGGACTAAAATACCATTTTACCCCTCATTGTATTTTATCCTTAAAACACTTAGTTCCTTGTAAATGATATTTCAGTAAACTAATATTAATTACTAAAATGAGATCTCTATCATTTAGCACCTTGAACCAAACTAAAAAGAAACCATCGTTTCACTTCTATATCAGAAGCAATAGATGTTCATATCTATGATTAACACTCCCACTCAATTATACTACCGAGTTCCCAAGATGTAAGTATGGGCTAGTCCGTAGGGTAAGCTGGTAACGAACAAGTCAAAGAACTCAAATAATACAATCAGTTAGAATACTAACCACTCAGAATTGTGATTGAATCAACCTATGGTCAACTATATGATATGACTATGATAGATAATAATAGTATGTTTACTTATCCTATCTACTGTTCGGTCTAGTCCGATGTAACAAATACATCCGATCTTATCTACTTTGCTAATGTTCTAGAAAGAACATAGCACTACGATGTGTAAGTAAATCATATCGTAGATTGGCAAGTTAGTGTAAATCCTGTGCACTGACTAATCTTAGGACTAACTTATATTTGAGCTGTTGACCGCGTTTTTGGCCAACAATGTGAGAACGTAAAAAACGATAAAGCCTTCAAGAGAAATAAAACGACACAGACGGTTTTTGAACAGAAAGTAAATAACACATCAATTTTTATAGTGGTTCAGCCCCAATATGTTGGTAATAGCCTAATCCACTTAGAGTTGTGATTTATAGATCTGTACTCAAGATCAGATGAACTGAGCCAACTGAGTTTCTTCAGTACAGATTGTAAAGATACAAGACTTCTTTATGATACCAGCACTTTCTCTCTCTAGAAAACTCAAACCCAAAATTTCCCAAAAGTCTAAAAAAAATAAGAAGCCCCTTTCTCATCCCACAAGCCATATATTTATAGGCTTAGGATCGTACATCTGATATCCCCTAGAATCGGGATATTTCATTATATTTATTATATTTAAATTACAAAAAACATTCAAAATGTAACAAAACCCCCCAATTTGTGGGAAGAATGAGAGATTCCCTTGTGTGCCAAGATCGATTCTTGTTGAAGCCGTTTCTGGGAATTTGACGTAGTCTGATCCATTTGTCTGATGAATATCTTCTTCTGGTCGAACACATGCATGCTGGACACACACAAGTGCTGGTCGGACATATGCATGCTGGACACATGCATATGGACCATACCCCTTAGACTCTCCTCGGATCAAGGTCCGAGCCACACTTTCCTTGGCTCTCCTCGGACTAAGGTCCGAGCCACACTTTCCTTGGCTCTCCTCGGACTAAGGTCCGAGCCACACCTTCCTTGGCTCTCCTCGGATCAAGGTCCGAGCCACACCTTCCTTGGCTCTCCTCGGATCAAGGTCCGAACACACCCTTGGCTCTCCTCGGACTAAGGTCCAAACACACCTCTTAGGGCTTTCCTCGGACTAAGGTCCGACCGGACCTCTTGTGGCTTCTCCTCGGACTAGGGTCCGACCCCATCTCTTAGGGCTTTCCTCGGACTAAGGTCCGAGCACACCACTTGGACTCCTCGGACTAAGGTCCGACCAGACCTGTTGGGGCTTCTCTTCGGACCAAGGTCCGATCACATCCTTTGGAGTGTTTTCCTTGGACCAAGGTCCGACTGGGCACACCCTAGCCCAAGTACTCTCCTCGGGTGCACTTGGCTTGGTCATGACATCTCTCAAGCAGTCCAAACTCTTTATCAGTCTCCCGGGTCACTTTTTCACAACTCTGAGGAGTCAATGTATTTATTGACTATTTAATGTGTCTTTTACGGACCATGTACTTCCACTTGTCACCTCTATTGCAACGTCATCGATCTCCAATTTTTGGGGATAACATGAGCATGTAATCATATTTATCTACCACTGTGAATATGTCACTATAAATACGTTAGCTATATGCTCCAGATTTAATAGAATTTTATATTAAACAAATAATCATGAAAATAAAACATGTGAGCAAAGTGATTGACGAAGTCAAAAAAATGATTTCTACTCTTTTATTTATAATAAATGAGATTACAAAGAAATCGAGTTTTAATAAGGGCATAAAATCCAAACAAACATAGCATATATCAGACTTCCAACTGCAGATGCGTAATGAACTTTTCTCATTGCATCTTCCTCTTCAGGAGTCTGGAGAGGCTACTTCTTTAAAAGATGAATTCCATGGCAGGAAGGTAAACGTCATTTCTTGGAATTTTTCATTGAGAAAAGTTCAAGCATTTTATCTATGTAATTTGCTTGAGATAGAGCTAAGAGTCTGTTCTTTCTATCCCTAATGATCTGGATACCTAGAACATAACTTGCTCCACCCAAATCCTTCATCTGGAATTGAGTGCTCAACCAATTCTTCACATCTGATAATTTCTTAACATTGTTTCCAATGAGTAAGATATCATCTACATAAAGAACCAGGAATACCACTATTTGATTAGCCTTCAGTTGATAAACACAAGGCTCATCAATATTTTGTTCAAAGCCATATGTTTTGATTATTTCATCAAACCTAAGATTCCAAGAACGAGAAGCTTGCTTAAGTCCATAGATGGACCTATTCAACTTGCAAACTTTTCTTTCTTGTCCAGCTACTTTAAATCCTTCTTGCTTATCCATATAAATGACTTCGTCAAGCTTTCCATTAAGAAAAATTGTCTTGACGTCCATTTTCCAGATCTCATAGTCAAGAGTGGCTGCTATGGATAAGAGGATGCGAATGGACTTGAGCATGGCTAATGGACTAAAAGTTTCCTCATAGTCCACGCCTTCTCTTTAGGTATAACCCCTTGCCACTAATCGAGTTTTATAAGTCTCGATATTTCCATCAACACCTCGTTTCTTCTTGTAGATCCACTTGCACCCAATGACCCTAAAGTCACTAGGTGCTTCCACAAGATCTCAGACAAAATTTGAGTACATGGACTCCATTTCCTGTTTCATGGCTTCGAGCCATAGTTTCTTTTCAGGGCAAGCCATTGCCTGTTTGAAAGACAACGGATCATCATCACTAGTGTCACCAACAACCATATTGGTTTCACCATCCAAACCATAGCGAACTGGGTTCCTAGAAACCCTCCCACTATGACGAGGCTCTGTGACTATTTGCTCGGGAACAGTGGCACTTTCTTCATTTAAATTGACTTGCGTCAGTTGGACATGAAGAACATAAATTTTATCATTAACTCGCGTTGATGATGATGGAACATTGTTTGGAGTCAATTCTCCAACCATCTCCTCTAAAACTACTTTGCTGCGTGGTTTGAAGTTTTGGACATTGTCATTTTCCAGAAAAGTAGAATTCGTAGAAGTAAAGACTTTCTTTTCTGAATGACTATAGAAAATTCCACCCCGAGTACTTTTAGGATAGTCAAAAAACATGCAAACTTCAGTTCGCAGTTCTAGCTTTCCCTCATTTTTCCTCAGGACGTGGGCGAGACACCCCCAGATTCTATAATGGTGTAAACTAGGTTCACGACTATTCTAGGATTCTAAAGGAGTTTTGGGGATTGATTTGGACGGCACGACATTGAGAATGTCATTCATGGTTTCAATTGCATGTCCCCAGAATGAAGTTGGTAGAGTTGAGTAACTAAGCATGCATCTAACGATTTCCAATAAAGTTCTTTTCCGGTGTTTTGCTACACCATTTTGTTGCGGAGTACCCGGGGCAGTAAGTTGTGATAAAATCCCAAGTTCAGTTAAATGATCTTGGAACTGCATATCCAAATATTCTCCACCCCTATCAGATCGCAAGATCTTTAACGTTTTACCTAATTTGTTCTAAGCCATAGCTAAGAATTCATGAAACTTTGAAAATGTTTATGATTTCCTATGCATTAGGTAAAGACATGAGTATCTAGAGTAATCATCAATAAAAGTGATGAAATACTCAAAACCACTCCTGGCTTGTATATTCAAAGGTCCATAGACATCTGAATGCACAAGTCCAAGTGGTTCTTTGGCCCTACAACCCTTTGCAGAGAACAGACGCTTGGTCAGTTTGCCTTCTAAACAAGATTCACAGACAGGTAATTCAGCTAAGGTGAGTTCCCTCAAAGGCCCATCCTTTGTAAGTTTTTGAATTTTATCATAGCCAATGTGACCTAGTCTCAAATGCTATAAATACGTCATGTTGTCTTTATCGGTCTTTTGACATTTATTGGTCCTAGGTTTAGCTACTTTGAATAAATCATTGCTAAGAGCGAGGGGTTCGTTAGGTCGCAGAATATAATGCCCATTTTCCAAACATGTATTACACAATTGTGATCCATTGAAAGAAATAGATATATTAGAACTTGTGAAAGTCGTAACAAATTGTTCTAATTGCAACATGGAAACTGAAATTAAATTTCTAGTGAAATCTGGAATAAAAAATACATCATTTAAATTAAAAATTTATTTCCGCACTTCAGACGAGCTCTTCCTCTAGCTTGAACCGCAATGAACACCTTGTTCCCAACTCTAAGCTTTAAGCCACCTTCATCCACTTCCTCCCACGATTCAAGAAGTTGTAAAGAGTTACAAACATGGTTAGCAGATCCATAATCAATAATCCAAATGGATTTATCATTCTCTAAAACACATGTTTCCAAGATAAATGAACTATAATCATTACCTTTGTTTTTAGCTACTAGAAACTGGGGCAATCCTATTTCCAATGCCCCTTCTCTTTGCAGTGAAAACACTTACCTTTACCTTTCTTATTTTTCTTGTTCTTCCCCTTAGGCGTTTGTGAATTTGGTTGTGCACTCGTCTTTGCAGCCTTTGCAGGCTTGGGGTTGTTGTTTTGTCCACCTTTCCACTTGTTTCCACCTTTCGAAGATGAAGCTTGGTTAGCTTCAGCCTTAGCTGGATCAGCAGCAGTAGTAGTTGTCTTCTTTTCTCCTCCCTTACTTGGTCCACCCATGATAGACTCAAAAATCTAAAGCTCGTTCATGAGCTGCGTCAGACCATAGTTGAGTTGATCACTCTTCAAAATAGAGCTATTTTACCACTTTTTATATGCTAAATGTTGCTTAATTCTTGAGTTTTTAATGAATTTATTAAGTTTTTAAGTAATTTTGAATTTATTAGTCTTATTTTGATTTTATATATTTTTGTGTGTTTTTATAGTTATTTTTTTTGTAAAATGTTGTAGTTAATTATTTGAATTATTATTATTTAGTTTGAGGTAAAAAATGTTGTATTATTGAACTTAAATGTTAAATATAAATTAAGTTATAATTAATATTTGTGTAAAAAAAAAAAGTTATAATTAATATTTTCAAATAATTAACTTGATTTATTTTATTATTATTGAAAATATTTAGTTTTAATTTAATTTATGTTTATTTTTGTAGAGAAATTGTTGCATTTTTGCTCTTGAAAAAGCAAGGAAAATGAAGGAACAATGGCATTTTTTAGAGAAAAGAAAGGAAGAAATGGCATTTACCTTCATAAGTCCAGGGCCCACGCCAAGCTCCCTCCCTCACCATTTCTCCCAGGCCCATGCCTCCCTTTGGCCCACGCTAGTGCACACCAGTAGCTAGCCATCTGGGCTGCCAGG
This sequence comes from Humulus lupulus, assembly GCF_963169125.1. Lineage (NCBI taxonomy): Eukaryota > Viridiplantae > Streptophyta > Magnoliopsida > Rosales > Cannabaceae > Humulus > Humulus lupulus. The sequence continues at coordinate 30,771,353 of NC_084797.1, forward strand.
CCCGCCAGAGCCTCTGCCTTCAGCCTTCTCTCCTTCCTCAGCTTCTAGCAACGCCCCCAAGCTCCAGCTTCCTTCACCCAACCCCCACGGGCCTATGCCACATTCAGCCCAGCCCAACCTCCAATCCAAGCCATGACCCAGCATCACCAACACACCCAGCTGCCAACGCCCCCAAGCTCCAGCTAGCTACTCCTGCCCACCGAAGACCAAGCCTACCACTAGCCCCTTTGTGCATTTTGAGCCCAACAAAAGCACCAATTGTCCCCTTGTCCCTTTACCCAAAAATGCCACTTTTTTACCCAAACTTTTCTACACATTTTACCCCAAAACATCATCATTTCACCCTATAATTTACTTCTATTTTTCCATATTATTATTAATTTAATCAATTTAATTAATTTAAATTGATTATTTTAATACTCTCATTTTGGCTATAAATAGGGAATTTTCAAGACCATTAAGGGTGCATATTTTTTGGAGAGGTTACCATACCACAAGTTCTATACTTTCAAGACCTCTCAATTCTCTTCATCTTTTTCTTCTTTTTGGTCATTTTTCCTATGAGTTTTTAGAGGAAAATTTTGGGGGCTTCTCCTCCAAATTTTCCTATTTATGTTTGTAATTTTTAGTTTGTATTTGCTATTTTAGTTATTAGTTTCTAATCTTTTTAAGATTATTAAGGTGATGATGAAACAATATGTAACTAGATAGTGTTTATTTTGTATGATGATTTCCATTTTGTGCAATAAAGTTTATGGATTTTCTTCTTCAAATATTTTCTTTCATCTTAAATATCATGTATTTTTTATTGTTAGCTCATATTTACACTTTGTTCTTCATTAGTGCAAAAACATAATATTCTTTGTGTAAGATGTGTCATTAAATTGTACACATCCAATGCTTAGAACAAAAATATTATGTTTTGTCTTATAAATAATGTTCATTGATTTATTTGTTATTTCATTAGATTGATTTAACTAAATGCTTTGAAATTATACTTTTTGAAAAGTAAAGATAGATCCTATATTTTTATAAAAACTTGTGCTTAAATTGAATATCTAATTTGAATAAGTGATGGTTTGATTAATTTCTACTATTACTAAAACTTAGGAGTCAATGTACTTTTAAATATTATTGAACTTATATTTTGTGAATTCTATTATCTTAATCATTTTTCTTTTACCATCTTGATTTCTAATATTAATTTGTTTTTATTTATTGTCTTAAATTTCTTTATTAATGTCTCTTATTTGATTTTCTTGTTACAAATTCTCATCAATCTTTGGAACTAGGTTAGAATTTATTAATTTTGATTTAAAATAGTTTTCTTTTTTTATTTTAGACAACTCATTTGGGTTCGATCTCATGCTTACACGAACACTATTGATAGACCCAAAACGGGTATGTTTTAAATATTTATACTCGCAAGCGCACGAATCGTATTTATAGAATAGTGATCGTGTAAGCAAGGATGTCGAACCCAAAGGAGTTGTCTAAAATTGAAAAGAGAAAACTATTTTAAATCAAAAGTAATAAATTCTAACCTAGCTCCAAATATTGATGGGATTTTTGTATAATAAAAATAAAATATAAGATACTAATAAAGAAATTAAAGACAATATATATAACATAAATTAATAATAGAAATGAAGATGGTAAAATAAGATTATTAAGGATTAGAATCCACAAAATATAAGTTCAATAATATTTATAAGTACATTGATTCCCAAGTTTTAGTGATAGTTAAAATAAATCAAACTATCATTTTCTAAATAAATTTATAATTTTAAGCACAAATTATTTCTAAAAAGATAGGATTTTTCTTCACTTTTCAAAGTTATAATTTCAAAGCATTTAGTGTAAATCAATCTAATGAAATAACAAATAAATCAATGAACATTATTTATAAGGCAAAACATAATATTTTTGTTCTAAGCATGGATGTGTACAATTTAATGACACATCTTACACAAAGAATATTATGTATTTGCACTAATGAAGAACAAAGTTTAAATATGTGCTAACAATCCAAAATACATGATATTTAAGATGAAAGAAGATATTTGAAGAAGAAAATTCCATAAACTTTATTGCACAAAATGGGAAATCAACATACAAAATAAATACTATCTAGTTACATAATGTTTCATCATCACCTTAATAATCTTAAAAAGATTAGAAACACATAACTAGAATAGCAAATACAAACTAAAAATTACAAACATAAATAGGAAAATTTGGAGGAAAAACCCCTAAATTTTTCCTCTAAAAATACATAGAAAAAAATAAAAAGAAGAAGAAGATGAAGAGAGTTGAGAGTTTGAATGTGTAGAAACTTTGTGTAGTGTAACCTCCCTCTAAAATGGACCAAACTCCCTTATTTATAGCCAAAAATGGGAATTAAAATAATCAATTTAAATTAATTAAATTGATTAAATTAATTTAATTAATTATAATATGGCAAATAGAGGTAAATTATAGAGTGTAATAATTATGTTTTGGGGTAAAATGTGTAGAAAGTAGGGTAAAAAGTGGCATTTTTGACAAAGAAGACAATGGTACAAAAGTAGGCCTTTGTTGGGCTCAAGGAAAAAATGGCATGCATAGGTGGCTGCTGACTTGGGACTTTGTTGCTGGCATTTGGGCTGCTGGGCTGCCTTGGACCGAATGGTGGAGATAGGCACGGGAAAGTGGCAGGTGCAATTGGCGTGAGGAAAGAAGTTTCAGCATCAGGCAGTTGGGGTGCTCCTTGATTGATGCAGCTGGAGTGGCATTGATGAAATGGCTGGAGCATGCTGATTGTGATGTGCCAGGCGTGGAAGACTTGAGGCAATGTAATGGAGAGGAATGGAGGAGCTTGGTGCTGGCTGGAAGATGCTTGGAGAAGCTTGTCATTGGGCCTTGTGCTGATGGGCCCTAAGCTTTTCAAAAATGCCATAATTTTACTTTATTTTCCTTGAAATGCCACTTTTTTTCATCAATTTCATTGCTTTTCAAGAGCATAAATTCCCTACAAAATAAATATAAAATAAATCATAATACAATATTTTCAATTATAAAATAAATCAATTTAATTCTTTGAAAATATTAATTATAACTTAATTATATTTTACATTTAAGTTCAATAATACAACATTTTTTTTTTTACCACTAACTTAACAATAACAATTTAAATAATTAACTACAATATTTTACAACAAAATACTATAAAAACACACAAAAGTATATAAAATCATGATAAGACTAATAAATTCAAAATTACTTAAAAACTTGATAAATTACTTAAAAACTCAAGAATTAAACAACAATTAGCACATAAAAAGTGGTAAAATAACTCTATTTTGTAGAGTTATCAACTATATTCCATATACGATTCGTGCGCTTGCGAGTATAAATATTTAAAACATACATGTTTTGGGTCCATCAATCATCCGAGCATTGGCATATTTCTTGGTGGCCTCAAAACGAGTCAGCGCTGACTTGGCACCAAATATGTCTTGGAGCCAATCCATGATTTCATAGGCCGTCTTGACAGTCTCCATCTTTGTCTTGAGAGTATCGACCATACTAGTCAACAGTAGTACCGCGCCTTGTTGTTAGCCCCCTGCCAACGCTCATACTTATCCCTCACAAACTTGGTAGCTCCTTCAGCTGGAACGTCTGGGGATTCCTCAGTCATGACGAACTTGGAGTTGTCACCAATCAACACAATGTTTATGTTTTGCTTCCATTTAAGGAAGTATTCTCCAGTGAGCTTCTCCATCGAAAGTTGAGAAAGGATGGGAGTAGACACAATCATACTTAAAACTACCAATTATCAATAAAATAGAAATCAATCACATTTGCTCAATAAAACTACTATTCACACAAATTTCAAGAAATAGCACAACATATATCATAAATATGTAAGATATGAAAAAAAAAATACACAAATTATAATATCTATATTTCTTTAGGTTTTTAACTAATCTATGATATCCTTGTCCCGATTGGCGATAGTCAAAAATACCACTAGTTAAATAAAGTTGTAAACTTATTTAATAATGGACACCATTATTAACAACCTACTATTCGATCAAAATAAGAAAACAAAATCTCTTATTTTATGAGTTAGATCTACAGTTTCAATAATCATAGATTTAGTCCTAGTAGTCACCGTAGGGGTGAGTCTAGTAGAATTTGACCCATAATTATCTATCTTTTGAAATCTAACATTGTCAAAATAACTAATGAACATCTTCCATAAGGGGACGAATCAAAGTGTTTCGAGGCCCCATTAAGCTATTGACCTTGTTAAACCAACGGTGGAGAACGAATATAATTCTTAAAAAAAAGCTCATTATAAAATTAAAAATAGTATTTTTATTATTAATTTTCGAAAATTAATGACTATGGTTCTTCAAAAAATTGAAAAGATTAAATTTTTAAAACCAAAGTCCTATAATTTCCTATTACTTCTAAAGTATCACATTGAAACAAATTCAATTAATTTAGAATTAATTTGATACTAATCAATATTTAGGTTTAACTAATATAATGAACATATACAATTAAGTCCAACTAAGGTAAATGAGCCTTAACAATTTGGCTTGTATGGACGAGGTCTGGGTCCAGTATGTTGTTTCTACTAGGGGTGCACACGGGTCGGATTTTCGGGTTTTGGGCTCATCGGGTTCGGGTTTTGCGGGTTTCGGGTTAAGAAAAATGGTACCGAAACCGATCCGAAATTTTCGGGTTTTTTCGGGTTCGGGTTCACTCGGGTTCGGGTTCGGGTGTGATTTCGGGTTTTCTGGGCCATTTGTGATTTTGGGCCGAAAATCCCAGATTTGCAAAAATGCCATTTTTTTACACTTTTTTTTCAAAAATACCATTTTTTCAAATATACCATTTTTTTTTCAAATTTCAGGTTTGATTTTGGGTTGGGCTGAGCCTATTGGGTTTTGGGCCGAAAAGCTAAAATTTGCAAAAATACCATTTTTTTACACTTTTTTCAAAAATACCATTTTTTTTTCGAATTTCGGGTTTGAACCCGAACCCGAGGCTAACAAATTTTCAAACCTGAACCCGACCCGACTTATGTCGGGTTCGGGTCGGATTTCACCCGATTTTGACGGGTTTTCCCAAAAAACGGGTTTTCGGGCTGCGGGTCGGGCGGGTTTGCGGGTTTTTCGGGTCAAATGTTCACCCCTAGTTTCTACTACAAAGGTCCTCATACTTAGGAATTTAAACATTCGTTTTATTAATTGTTATTAATTGATTAGACACACTATACTCATGCAAAGAAAATGGGCCTTCACAAGTGAAAACCACCCACAAGAGAAGAATTTAAACTTTACATTTTCTAATGGGCCCAAATAAAACCTATAATTTTATAAATATTTTATTTGGCAAAAATTCATCTATCTAGCAAACATATGGACCACTATGTGCATCTAAGCCCAATTGCAAAAATACCACATATAGTGCAAACAAGCATGTTATAATTGGATGGGCCTAATCATGTTACTGTATGAGCAAGTTTATTAATTTATGCAAAAATACCACAATTAATTATCTAGAATTTATCAAAAAATTTGAATTAATTAAATTTTTACAAAAAAAAAAGTCAATTTAAATGAAATTTATCAACAATTAACAACAGTTAATTTAAATTTCATTTATGAACAATCAACTTGGTTTAGGTTAATTTGAAAAAAAAAATTATTAATTTAATTTAAATAGGATTTATCAACAATTAGCCAAAGTTAATTTGAATCCCATTTATTAAAAAATATTTTATTAATTGGTTGAAAAAAATGATATTTTTCAAAATTTAACTAATTTTAAAATCAATATCTTAACTATTTTTCAAAAAATATTTTGTGTTGTTACAACTATAAGCAAATATTTTAACCATTTAAAAAAATAAAATACTAATAGTTATAACAACCCTAAAATATCTCAAAACAGTTAAACAAATTCAAATATCCATAAAAATATCGAACTAACAAATTTCAAATTTAAATATTAAAAATTATAGAATAAACAAATATTAATATTTTCAAAATAAAGATTTAATAAAAAAATCAAGTTTTTAAAAGAAAATATCTTTAATATCTAATATTTTAATATATTAAAAGATTTAAAATTAAGTTGTTAATCTATTTTTAAATTTGAATTTGAATCTTTGTAGAAAATATCTAATTATTTAAATCTCAACCACCAAAAATATCTTATTTAAAAAAATATATTTAAATGATAAAATAAATCTGATCTTTTTGGCTTTGATTATAAATAATCAATTTCATATATATATATATATATATTTTTTAAAATTTATAAAATTGGGATGAACAGTACCCGTGACGGGTACTGTTCACTGTGGCTGGTGACGAGCGTGTGCACAGGAAGGGGTGACACCAAGGGATGCGTGCAAGCGGGTGGGGCAGCGCGTGTGGATGCACGCACAGGAGGCAGGGCGATGCGCGCTGGTGTGCGCGTGCAGGGGGTATGCGCGCGCGCGTGTAGGCAGCCAGACAAAAAATTTCCGGAAAATTTTTATGTGTAATTTTTCAAACAAAAACCATTTTCTAATTAATTTTTACCATGTTTACACAAAATAAAGCATATATAAAAATTAATGGCATAGAAAACACAACAAAATAACCTAAAAAAATTGTTAATAATCACATAGAAATCAAATGCTTCATAAAAACATGAAATCCATCCAATTACTCAAACACATAAAATAATTCAATTTGTAACATGTTCATGCATGAAAATAAAAATTACCAAATGTTCTGAAACGAGTTGTTGGGAAAACTTATACATGATCTTTATTTATTTTCATGTAGATCTAATATTAAACAAGTTAATATGAGACAACCTAGAACATGTTTCTAAAATTGAATTCAAAGAGAAATAATGATAAGAACACGTACATTATACGCAACGGAATGAATGAGTCATTCCTTCAGTTTTTCTAACCCTTGTATCCTTTCTGTCGCAGAGTATTACCAAGAAACAGAATCGTTCTTCAATTTTCTTCACAGCCTTCCAAAATATCCTTAGAATCACCTAGACTATGGTAGGAAATTCTCAACATATGAGACAAATACAGAGAGAATAAGAGAAAAGAAAAATGAGGCTTAGAAAAGGACTTATGCAGTAGAGAGAATTTAAAACCTATCAAAAACTTGTGATTCAACTTATGATTTCAACTCTCACTTAGCATTCCTTTTTATAGACTCAATTAGGTCACTTATTTAATTAAAAAAATAATGAAATAATAGTCAATAATCAGCCTTGGGTCGAAATTATCATGGGCTTTAGGCCCGTGAAATTTCCCATTTAATTATAAGCACATTGGACTTAAAATCAAGGCATGTATTATTTTCTATTGATTTAATTAATTAAATAATTATTCAAATCCTTTATCAAATTAATTATTTATAATTTGAACCTTGATTTAAACTTATTTAGTAATTTAGATACCAATTTATCTTAATTAATAAATATGCCCTAATTTTTCTTTTTGTTTACCCAAAAATGGCTCTTGATGACGTGGCAAGAATTTTTTATACGTGGCTAGCATGTGGCAGTTATGAGAAAAGGGATCCTGTTCGATCATCGACCAAATAATTATTGATTCGTCAAGTCTCGCGTTTAGGTACGACCAATCTGGTCGCATGCTTCCATTTACTTACCTTGATACGTTGATCTTAATTGTAATTAAGGCCCATCGGCCCATGTAACTGTTGGGGTTTTATGCCCTAATTAAAACCCAAATTCTTTGTAATCTCATTTTATTATCAATAAAAGAATAGAAATCATTTTTTGACTTGGTCAATCACTTTGCTCACATGTTTTATTTTCATGATTATTTGTTTAATATAAACTTCTATTAAATCCCGAGCATATAGCTAATCTTATTTATAGTGACATAATCACAGCGGAATATAAATATGATTATATGTTCAAAATAAGTTAGTCCTAAGATTAGTCAGTGCACCGGATTTACACTGACTTGCTAATCTACGATATGATCTACTTACACATTACAATGTTATGTTCTTTCCAGAACATTAGCAAAGTAGATAAGATCGAATGTATTTGTTACATCGGACAGGACCGATATTGACAGTTGATAAGATAAGTAAACATACCGTTATTATCTATTCTAGTCATATCATATAGTTGACCATAGGTCAATTCAATCTCAATTCTGAGTGGTTAGTATTCTAACTGATTGTATTATTTGAGTTCTTTGACTTGTTCGTTACCAGCCTACCCTATGGACTAGCCCATACTTACATCTTGGGAACTCGGTAGTATAATTGAGTGGGAGTGTTAATCATAGATATGAACATCTATAGCTTCTGATGAAGAAGTGAAATGATGGTTTCCTTTTAGTTTGGTTCAAGGTGATAAATGATAGAGATCTCATTTCAATAATTAAATTAGTTTACTAAAATATCATTTACAAGGAACTAAGTGTTTTAAGGATAAAATACAATGAGGGGTAAAACGGTATTTTAGTCCTATCTCATTGTAGACCGTCTATAGTGGATCGAGTGACAATTATGGTTGTAACAATGGATAATTAATAGCGTATCTATATTTTTTATAGAGCGTTCTATGAATTCAAGAGTGCAATTCCGAGTCTATAGTGGAGTCACGAGGAATTAATAAGTTAGTAAATTTATTTGTTAGATTTATGATAACTTATTGGAGCTTGATTTCATAGGCCCATGGTCCCCATTGTACCTTGGATAAAATCATCTAGATAGTCTCAATTAATTGATTTAATCATCAATTACAATTATCAAAGTTGACTAGGTCAATTTTGGATAGTTTCACAGAGTTGTGTAATTTTGAGAAGAAAAGAGAAATTATGGCAGATTTATTAATTAAGATAAATTGGTATCTAAATTAATAAATAAATTTAAATCAAGGTTCAAATTATAAATAATTAATTTGATAACGTATTTAAATAATTATTTAATCAATTAAATCAATAGAAAATAATACAGGCCTTGATTTTAAGTCCAATGGGCTTATAATCAAATGGGAAATTTCACGGGCCTATAGCCCATGATAATTTCGACCTAGGGCTTCAAAATGGCTGTTATTTTATTGATTTTTAATTAAATTAAATGGCCTAATTGAGTCTATAAAAGGAGTGTTTAGAGAGAAGATTTCAGAGACGACAGATAAGTCACAAGTTAGATTTTCTGATAGTTTTATATTCTCTCTAAACACAAGTCATTTTCTAAGCCACTTTGTTATTTTCTCTTCTTCTCTCTATATCTATCTCATGTGTTGAGAATTTCCCACACTAGTCTAGGTGGTTCTAAGGATACATTGGAAGATCGTGAAGAAAATAGAAGATCGGTTCAGTTTCTTGGTAATACTCTGCGACAGAGAGGATACAAGAGTTAGAAAAACTGAAGGAATGACTCTTTCATTCCGCTGCGTATACTGTAAGTATTATATTTTTTGTTTCTCTTTGAATTCAATTTTAGAAACATGTTTTAGGCTATCTCGTATTAATTTGTTTAATATTAGATATACATGAAAATAAATAAAGATCCTGTATAAGCTTTTTCCAACAACTGGCCTCAGAGCCTTTGATAATCTTTATTTTCATGCATGAACATGTTTAAAATTGGATTATTTGATATGTTTGAATAATTGGATGGTTTTCATGTTTTTATGAGCATATTGATTTTATGTGAATTTTAGCAATTTTTAGGTTATTTTGTTGTGTTTTCTATGCTATTAATTTTTATATATGCTTTATTTTGTGTAAAACATGTTAAAAATTAATTAGAAAATGGTTTTGGTTTGAAAAATTGCTCAAAAAATTTTTTTTTTTAAAAATTTGCATTGGCTCCCATGTGCGCGCGCCACCAGCAGCCAGAGCAACCGGGCGAACAGTACCCGATACGGGTACTGTTCATCAAGATTTTTTTTTTTTGATAAATAAATAAAATTAAAATTATATAAATTTATTATGTATAATCAAAACCTAAAATATCTTTTTTGTTTTATCATTTAAATTTTTTAAAATAAGATATTTTGGTTAGTTGAGATTTAAATAATTATATATTTTCTACAAAGATTCAAATTCAAATTCAAATTTAAAATTAGACTAACAACTTAATTTTAAATCTTTTAATATATTAAAATATTAGAATTATGATATCAGATATTTAAGATATTTTCATTTAAATTCTTGATATTTTTATTAAATCTTTATTTGAAAATATAAATATCTTTTTATTCTATAGTTTTTTAATATTTAAATTATTTGAAATTTAATATTATTAGTTAGATATTTTTATGGATATTTGAATTTGTTTAACTATTTGAGATATTTTAGGCTTGTTATAACTATTTGTATTTTATTATTTTTAAATGGTTAAAATATTAGATAATAGTTGTAACAACACAAGATATTTTTTGAAAATAGTTTAGATATTGATTTTAAAATTTAAAATTGGTTAAATTTTGAAAAATATCATTTTTTTCAGCCAATTAATAAAATATTTTTTTTAATAAATGGGATTTAAATTAACTTTGGTTAATTGTTGATAAATCCTATTTAAATTAAATTAATATTTTTTTTCAAATTAACATAAAACCAAGTTGATTGTTGATAAATGAAATTTAAATTAACTATTGTTAATTGTTGATAAATTTCATTTAAATTGACTTATTTTTGTAAAAATTTAATTAATTTGAATTTTTTTTTATAAATTCTAGATAATTAATTGTGGTATTTTTGCAAATGAAATAAATTGTGGTATTTTTGCATAAATTCATAGAATTGCTCATATAGTAACATGATTATGCCCATCCAATTATAACATGTCTGTTTGCACTATATGTGGTATTTTTGCAATTGGGCTTAGATGCATATAGTGGCCCATATGTTTGTTAGATATATGGTATTTTGTCAAATAAAATATTCATAAAATGATAGGTTTTATTTAGGCCCATTAGAAAATGTAAAGTTTAAATTCCTCTCTTGTGGGTGATTCCACTTGTGAAGGCCCATTTGCTTTGCATGACTATAGTGGGCCTAATCAATTAATAACAATTAATAAAACGAAGGTTTAAATTCCTGTCTTTTGGACCTTGTATGGAAGATAGGGGGCCTTTGTAGTGCGAACGACATACTGGACCCAGCTCTCCTCCATACAAGCCCAATTGTTAAGGCCTATTTACCTGAGTTGGACTTAATTGTATAGGTTCATTATATTAGTTAAACCTAAATATTGATTAGCAACAAATTAATTCTAAATTAATTGAATTTGTTTCAATGTGACACTTTAGAATTAATAAGAAATTATAGGACTTTGGTTTTAAAAATTTTAATCAGTTTAATTTTTTTTGGAAAACCATAGTTATTAATTTTCTAAAAATAAATAATAAAAATACTAATTTTAATTTTATAATGAGCTTATTTTAAGAATTTTATTCGATCTCCACCGTTGGTTTAACATAGTCAATAGCTTAATGGGGCCTCGAGACGCTTTGATTCGTCCCCCTACGGAAGGTGTTCATTAGTTATTTTGACAAGGTTAGATTTCGAAAGATAGATAATTACAGGTCAAATTCTACTAGACTCACCCCTACGGTGACTACTAGGACTAAATCTATGATTATTGAAACCGTGGGTCTAGCTCATAAAATAAGAGATTTTGTTTTCTTATTTTGATCGAATAGTAGGTTGTTAATAGTGGTGTCCATTATTAAATGAGTTTACAACTCTATTTAACTAGTGGTATTTTTGACTCTCGCCAACCGAGACAAGGATATCATAGATTAGTTAAAAACCTAAAGAAATAGAGATATGATTGATTTTGGTATTTTTTCTCATATCTTACATATTTTTGGTATATGTTGTGCTATTTCTTGAAATTTGTGTGAATAGAAGTTTTATTGAGCAAATGTGATTGATTTCTATTTTATTGGTAATTTGTAGTTTTTGAGTTATGGCTGTGTCTACTCCCATCCTTTCTCAACTTTCGATGGAGAAACTCACTGGAGAAAACTTCCTTAAATGGAAGCAAAACATCAACATTGTGTTGATAGGTGACAACTCCAAGTTCGTCATGACTGAGGAATCCCCGGAAGTTCCAGCTAAAGGAGCTACCAAGTCTGTGAGGGACAAGTATGAGCGTTGGCAGGCGGCTAACAACAAGGCGCGGTACTACATGTTGACTAGTATGGTCGACACTCTCAAGACAAAGATGGAGAATGTCGAGACAGCCTACGAAATCATGGATCAGCTCCAAGACATGTTTGGTGCCAAGTCAGCGCAGACTCGTTTTGAGGCCACCAAAAAATATGCCAATACTCGAATGGCACCTTCTCAACATGTTCGTGGTCACCTGATCAAGATGACAAACTACTTTCAGGAAGCTGAACTGCACGGAGCCATAATAGAAGAGGAAACTCAAGTTGGCTTAATCCTCAACAGTCTTTCTCCAGCTTTCCTTCCATTCACCACCAACTATGTGTTGAATAAACTCAACTATGGTCTGACGCAGCTCATGAATGAGCTTCAGACTTTTGAGTCTATTATGGGTGGACCTAGTAAGGGAGGAGAAAAGAAGACAACTACTACTACTGCTGCTGATCCAGCTAAGGCTGAAGCTAACCAAGCTTCATCTTCAAAAGCTGGAAACAAGAGGAAAGGTGGGCAAAACAATAACCCCAAGCCTGCAAAAGCTGCAAAGGCGAGTGCACAACCAAGTGCACAAACGCCTAAGGGGAAAAACAAGAAAAACAAGAAAGTTAAAGGTAAATGTTTTCACTGCAAAGAAAAGGGGCATTGGAAACAAGATTGCCCCAAGTTTCTAGCAGATAAAAACAAAGGTAATGATTATAGTTCATTTATCTTAGAAACATGTGTTTTAGAGAATGATAACTCTGTTTGGATTATTGATTCTGGATCTACTAACCATGTTTGTAACTCTTTACAGCTTCTTGAATCGTGGGAGGAAGTGAACGAAGGCGGCTTAAAGCTTAAAGTTGGGAACGGAGCGTTCGTTGTGGTCCAAGTTAGAGGAAGAGCTCGTCTAAAGTTCGGAAATAAATTTTTAATTTTAAAAGATGTATTTTTTATTCCGGATTTTAGTAGAAATTTAATTTCAGTTTCCATGTTGCAATTAGAACGATTTGTTATGACTTTCACAAGTTTTAATATATCTATTTCTTTCAATGGATCACAATTGTGTATTGCATGTTTGGAAAACGGGCTTTATATTCTACGACCTAATGAACCCCTCGCTCTTAACAATGATTTATTCAAAGTAGCTAAACCTAGGACCAATAAACGTCAAAAGACCGATAACAATAATATGACGTATTTATGGCACTTGAGACTAGGTCACATTGGCTATGATAGGATTCAAAGACTTACAAAGGACGGACCTTTGAGGGAACTCACCTTAGGTGAATTACCTGTCTGTGATTCTTGTCTAGAAGGCAAACTGACCAAGCGTCCATTCTCTGCAAAGGGAGATAGGGCCAAAGAACCACTTGGTCTTGTGCATTCAGATGTTTGTGGACCTTTGAATATACAAGCCAGGGGTGTTTTTGAGTATTTCATCACTTTCATTGATGATTACTCTAGATACTCATGTCTTTACCTAATGCATAGGAAATCAGAAACATTTTCAAAGTTTTAGGAATTCCTAGCAATGGCTCAGAACCAATTAGGTAAAAGGTTAAAGATCTTGCGATTTGATAGGGGTGGAGAATATTTGGATATGCAGTTCCAAGATCATTTAACTGAACTTGGGATTTTATCACAACTTACTGCCCCAGGTACTCCGCAACAAAATGGTGTAGCGGAACGCCGAAACAGAACTTTATTGGAAATGGTTAGATGCATGCTTAGTTACTCAACTCTACCAACTTCGTTCTGGGGACATGCAATTGAAACCGCAAATGACATTCTCAATGTCGTGCCGTCAAAATCAATCCCCAAAACACCTTTAGAATGCTGGAATGGTCGTGAACCTAGTTTACGCCATTATAGAATCTGGGGGTGTCCCGCTCACGTCCTGAGGAAAAAGGAGGGAAAGCTAGAACCGCGAACTGAAGTTTGCATGTTTGTTGGCAATCCTAAAGGTACTCGGGGTGGACTTTTCTACAATCATTCAGAAAAGAAAGTGTTTACTTCTACAAATGCTACTTTTCTGGAAAATGACTATGTCCAGAACTTTAAACCTCGCAGCAAAGTAGTTTTAGAGGAGATGGTTAAAGAATTGACTCCAACCAATGTTCCATCGTCATCAACACGTGTTGATGATGAAATTCCCACTCTTCATGTACAACCGACGCAAGTCGATTTAAATGAAGAAAGTGCCACTGTTCTTGAGCAAACAGTCACAGAGCCTCGTCGTAGTGGGAGGGTTTCTAGAAACCCAGTTCGCTATGGTTTGGATGGTGAAACCAATATGGTTGTTGGTGACACTAGTGATGATGATCCATTGTCTTTCAAACAGGCAATGGCTAGCCCTGAAAAGGAACTATGGCTCGAAGCCATGAAACAGGAAATGGAGTCTATGTACTCAAATTCCGTCTGGGATCTTGTGGAAGCACCTAGTGACTTTAGGGCCATTGGGTGCAAGTGGATCTACAAGAAGAAACGAGGTGTTGATGGAAATATCGAGACTTATAAGCTCAATTAGTGGCAAAGGGTTATACCCAAAGAGAAGGCGTGGACTATGAGGAAACTTGTAGTCCGGTAGCCATGCTCAAATCCATTCGCATCCTCTTATCCATAGCAGCCGCTCTCGACTATGAGATTTGGAAAATGGACATCAAGACAGCTTTTCTTAATGGAAAGCTTGACGAGGTCATTTATATGGATCAGCCAGAAGGATTTAAAGTATCTGGACAAGAAGGAAAAGTTTGTAAGTTAAATAGGTCCATCTATGGACTTAAGCAAGCTTCTCGTTCCTGGAATCTTAGGTTTGATGAAATAATCAAAACCTATGGCTTTGAACAAAATATTGATGAGCCTTGTGTTTACCAACTAAAGGCAAATCAAATAGTGGTATTCCTGGTTCTTTATGTAGATGATATCTTACTCATTGGAAACAATGTTAAGAAATTATCAGATGTGAAGAATTGGCTGAGCACTCAATTCCAGATGAAGGATTTGGGTGAAGCAAGTTATGTTCTAGGTATCCAGATCATCAGGGATAGAAAGAACAAACTTTTAGCTCTATCTCCAGCAGCTTACATTGATAAAGTGCTTGAACGTTTCTCAATGACAAATTCCAAGAAAGGGCGTCTACCGTCCCGCCATAGAATTCATCTTTCAAAGAAGCAGTCTCCCCAGACTCCTGAAGAGGAAGATGCAATGAGAAAAGTTCCTTACGCATCTGCAGTTGGAAGTCTGATGTATGCCATGTTGTGTACTAGACCAGATATCTACTATGCAGTGGGAGTAGTGAGCAGGTATCAGTCAAACCCAGGACCGGAACATTGGATAGCAGTTAAGCATATCCTGAAGTATTTGAGACGGACTAGGGATTATATGTTAGTCTACAAGGGTGGTGTTCTAAACCCTGTAGGCTACACCGATTCAGATTTTCAGACTGATGTCGATGACAGAAAGTCTACTTCTGGAATGGTGTTTACTCTTGGGGGTGGAGCTGTGATTTGGAGAATCGTAAAGCAGTCTGCAATCTCAGATTCCACCATGGAGGCTGAGTACATAGCTGCGTCAGAAGCAGCTAAGGAAATAGTCTGGCTAAAGAAGTTCTATTCGGATCTTGGTGTTATTCCAGAAATGGATAAACCGCTTGTGTTGTTTTGTGACAATACAGGAGCGATAGCCAACTCGAAAGAACCTCGAAGTCACAAAAGGAGTAAGCATATAGAAAGGAAGTATCACATTATTCGAGAATATGTGGCCAGGGGAGATGTGAAGGTTATGAAGATTGCAACTGAAGACAATCTTGAAAATCCGTTTACAAAGACACTGCCAGAAGCTACATTTAATAAGCATATCAAGGAGATGGGATTAGTAGAATTAAGGCATTAGTTTCAATTAGTGCAAGTGGGAGTTTGTTGGGGTTTTATGCCCTAATTAAAACCCAAATTCTTTGTAATCTCATTTTATTATCAATAAAAGAATAGAAATCATTTTTTGACTTGGTCAATCACTTTGCTCACATGTTTTATTTTCATGATTATTTGTTTAATATAAACTTCTATTAAATCCCGAGCATATAGCTAATCTTATTTATAGTGACATAATCACAGCGGAATATAAATATGATTATATGTTCAAAATAAGTTAGTCCTAAGATTAGTCAGTGCACCGGATTTACACTGACTTGCTAATCTACGATATGATCTACTTACACATTACAATGTTATGTTCTTTCCAGAACATTAGCAAAGTAGATAAGATCGAATGTATTTGTTACATCGGACAGGACCGATATTGACAGTTGATAAGATAAGTAAACATACCGTTATTATCTATTCTAGTCATATCATATAGTTGACCATAGGTCAATTCAATCTCAATTCTGAGTGGTTAGTATTCTAACTGATTGTATTATTTGAGTTCTTTGACTTGTTCGTTACCAGCCTACCCTATGGACTAGCCCATACTTACATCTTGGGAACTCGGTAGTATAATTGAGTGGGAGTGTTAATCATAGATATGAACATCTATAGCTTCTGATGAAGAAGTGAAATGATGGTTTCCTTTTAGTTTGGTTCAAGGTGATAAATGATAGAGATCTCATTTCAATAATTAAATTAGTTTACTAAAATATCATTTACAAGGAACTAAGTGTTTTAAGGATAAAATACAATGAGGGGTAAAACGGTATTTTAGTCCTATCTCATTGTAGACCGTCTATAGTGGATTGAGTGACAATTATGGTTGTAACAATGGATAATTAATAGCGTATCTATATTTGTTATAGAGCGTTCTATGAATTCAAGAGTGCAATTCCGAGTCTATAGTGGAGTCACGAGGAATTAATAAGTTAGTAAATTTATTTGTTAGATTTATGATAACTTATTGGAGCTTGATTTCATAGGCCCATGGTCCCCATTGTACCTTGGATAAAATCATCTAGATAGTCTCAATTAATTGATTTAATCATCAATTACAATTATCAAAGTTGACCAGGTCAATTTTGGATAGTTTCACAGAGTTGTGTAATTTTGAGAAGAAAAGAGAAATTATGGCAGATTTATTAATTAAGATAAATTGGTATCTAAATTAATAAATAAATTTAAATCAAGGTTCAAATTATAAATAATTAATTTGATAACGTATTTAAATAATTATTTAATCAATTAAATCAATAAAAAATAATACAGGCCTTGATTTTAAGTCCAATGGGCTTATAATCAAATGGGAAATTTCACGGGCCTATAGCCCATGATAATTTCGACCTAGGGCTTCAAAATGGCTGTTATTTTATTGATTTTTTAATTAAATTAAATGGCCTAATTGAGTCTATAAAAGGAGTGCTTAGAGAGAAGATTTCAGAGACGACAGATAAGTCACAAGTCAGATTTTCTGATAGTTTTATATTCTCTCTAAACACAAGTCCTTTTCTAAGCCACTTTGTTATTTTCTCTTCTTCTCTCTATATCTATCTCATGTGTTGAGAATTTCCCACACTAGTCTAGGTGGTTCTAAGGATACATTGGAAGATCGTGAAGAAAATAGAAGATCGATTCAGTTTCTTGGTAATACTCTGCGACAGAGAGGATACAAGAGTTAGAGAAACTGAAGGAAGGACTCTTCAATTCCGCTGCGTATACTGTAAGTATTATATTTTTTGTTTCTCTTTGAATTCAATTTTAGAAACATTTTTTAGGCTATCTCGTATTAATTTGTTTAATATTAGATATACATGAAAATAAATAAAGATCCTGTGTAAGCTTTTTCCAACAGTAACCCGCTTGAGCCTATAAATAAGAAGAGGAGGGCTCAAGGAAGGGACTTTTTTTGGAACTTTTAATCTTGGTATTCAGAGAGAAAAGCTGTAACGCCCTAAACTCCAGGGATCGTTACGGTGTGCCTTACAAACAGTGCTAAACTCGCTAATCGAGTCATTTGGCCAAAATCGTGTAATTAAGTATGATTAGTGGTTTAGGGATTTAAAAATTTTGGTTAAGATGTAACATTTCACTAGAACGTTTACTGTATACATTAGGATCCCAAAAATATAATTTAAAGGTCTATTACAAGAAAGTATTTATAACCAGCCGATCTAAGCGGCAAAACAGGGTTTAACCCTAGTTCCTCTCCTTCAAACCTCAGCCATGGCGGTCGAGCAGCTGCATATGTACACATCGTCACCTAAGCTCTCCAACTCAAGGATGGTCCAGCTTTCTTTTGCCTTTACCTGCACCACAAAGCACCCGTGAGCCGAAGCCCGGCAAGAAAACTCGATATGCTTATGAACAGTCATATCATGATATCAAATCATATCTGGCATGCCTAGCAAACATAGCTCTATTCAAGCATGCAAATAAACTCAGATAATACTGGGGAATCAAGGATAAGAAATCCTGCCCTCCTGATTGGGTGACTATCAAGTCAATCCTAATCAGATGAGTGATTTAACACTTGAGGTTCTGCTAAACCATACTGAGTGACCGACAAGCAAGTCACTATGGGGCTCAGTACCCAAAGCCATGTAAATGATGATCAGAATGACCATACAGAGCTTATAGCCCTGAACAGATGAGTGAATATCACTTTGAGGTTCTGCTAACCATACTGAGTGACTGACAAGCAAGTCACTATGGGGCTCGGTGCCCATAGCCGTATAACGAAACCGTTACCTGGGCTTTCCTGCAATGGATCTAATCAGATGAGTGACTGATGGGTAAGTCACTAGCTTAAATAGATGAGTGACTAATGGGTAAGTCACTAGCTTAAATAGATGAGTGACTGATGGGTAGTCACTAGCCTAAACAGATGAGTGACTGCTGGGTAAGTCACTAGCTTAAACAGATGAGTGACTGCTGGGTAAGTCACTAGCTTAAACAGACGAGTGACTGCTGTGAGTCACTAGCTTAAACAGACGAGTGACTGCTGGGTAGTCACTAGCTTAAACAGATGAGTGACTGCTGGGTAAGTCACTAGCTTAAACAAATGAGTGACTGATGGGTAAGTCACACAAGTGCTTTTAGTTTTCATCGAACTTGAGGTCGATCCGGCATTAACGCTCTTATGAGTCATTTAATGCAGATGTCGACTAGATCTAATCTTTGTTGGCTTGCGTTGAATACACTAAGGCTGTTCCTGACTTATGAGTCAGCACTGTGTGACCAGTGCCTAGTACCACTGCCGAACTTGACTAATGAGTCACAGCTTCACAGTTGATACTGACACCTTTGCCAATTCTAACTAATTAGTTAGTTCCATGCACAAGTAAGCAATGCTACCAAGCATATGTCATATGTCGAATATTCAAACGTAGGGCATTCAACATGCTTACTTAATAGTTGCTAGCACAATTATGATCATGCACAAACACAGAGACTCAAGCTCTGATCGGTCTCATAGTCAATATTCATGGCATGCCCTAATCACATGTTTCTCGTGCATCATATGCATCACACTTAATCATCCAGCATACCTCAATAATAACCATATCCACATGAGCAAGATTGCTAAGCATTCAATATGCTATCAATATTCACATTTAAACATCCAACATGCATCAAGAATAATCATGCATGTCACATATGGGGTGCAGTTTTCTTACCCTTGGTCCAAGCACAGGTTACCAATAAACGAGCCACAAGCACGATCCTTACTTCAAGCCTCTAGTGATAACCTAGTCACAACCATAAATGGTGATCCCATGAGTTCATGTTCTAAAACCAATCCCGGAACCAAGACCTAGCCTCCGAGACATCAAATCCCACTAAATCGGGTATTAGGAATGATCCCGAGGCCTAAGGTTTGAGTTCCCATGACTAAAAACCCACTTTGGTCACTTTTCCTTTTTAGAGTCGCGGCCCCAAACATTAGAGCCGCAGCCCCACTCAAGCCAAGCCCAAAAATCTTCTCTAACATCAATTAGAGCCGCATCTCAAATATCCCATCAGCCCCAAACCACCAGCTTCTTCAAGCTTGAGCCGCGACGCCCAAGAACAGAACCGCGGCTCAACCTCGAACCCAGCCAGAAAAACCTCCATTTCTTCATCTAAAAACCTTCCAAAAACCTACCCAAACATATCCAAATCCCAAAATCAAAGTTCCCAAACATCCCCATGATCCAAAACCAACAAAACCCAAGTCTCAAATCAACCAAAAACACATCAAAACACAAATCCAATTCAAGATTAAAAACTTTAAAAACTTAGAACTTAAAACTTGAATTACCTCTTATTGAGTTGTTTCCAACTAAATCCTTCGTCTAATAAGCTTCTAATCTTCCCTAGGATAACTATGCCTCGATCCTCGCTTGAATCCGAGTCCTAGAACTCAAGTTACCTTCGAAAATGCGATCGAGAGACGAAAATGGAACTTTGAGGGAGAGAGAACGTACAGAACGTTCTTTTATTCTTTTAAAAGGTTACTTCAAGCTTAAGTAGCCTCAACCAAATCCTAACGCTCGATGATAAGGTCATTTTTGTATTAATATTTGTTAAGTTTTTCTATGCTTGTGTTATGATAGCATTTTTAATAGTTTTAACTAAGTTTCGTGATTCTACAACATATTTTCTACGTTGCGTTTTATGATGATAAATCTGACATTTTGATGGCAAGTGTAGTTAAAATAAAGTTTTAGGAGTATTCAAAGCTTTCGGGATTGAAATGTGGAAGTGGTGGCAATGTGCAAGCTATCTAAGATCAAGAATTGAAGAAATTGGAGGTAGGCCGCGGCACTTTAAATGGAATTGCAGTTTCAGAATTTTTTCTTCCAGACAGACCGCTGCCTAGGGTGCCAGGCCGCTGCTCATAATTTTCAGGCCGCTGCATCAGTGACAAATTTGTGCACAGATTTTGTTCTAGGTCGCAGCTCGCATTTCTCAGGCTGCGGCTTGCGACGTCGTTTTCAGATTTTTTAATTACAATTTAATTGAGACTATAAAGGATGATTAGGGTTAATTTGAGGGGGAATTTTTATTACGGTTTAAGAGAGAAAAAGACTGAGAAAGGGCTGAAGAGAAGACTACAAGACTACATTACTCTTGTTCATCAATCTAGTTTCTTTTCTTTCCTTAATCTCTTTAATTTTAATTATAATTATGTTTGTGATTATGATTACTATTATGGAGTAGGTTCTTTTTAGGTTAAGGGTTAATTCAAAACCCAAGACATGAATTCTTGATTGTTGATAATGAATATCATTCTTTAATTTCTCTCAATATTAAATTGTTTCTATTTTTCCAATTGAATGTTATGAATTTTGTGAATTCTTGTTAGGTGGCCAACTAATTAAGGTTTTACATTGTTCAATTGTCATCTTAGAATTACTACTCACCTAATAGTTTAGGATTCTAAGTGTATGTGATAAATTGCAATTGATAGTGATGTCAAAAAAATTGTTGATTGTGATGAAAAATAGAACCTAGATTAAATGAATTATTGCTTCATTAATTTATTGCATAGATTAACGTGTTTCCATAGGACTTAATACTTTATCTAAGTTAAATAGATTGTATGCTTCATAGATTTATTGCTTAGATAAAAGAGTTAATTATTGAGTGCTTCGCCTTGATTACTTATAATAGGGAAACTGGGATAATTGACTGCTTCAGCGTTATCCGCGGGGTTAATAGTTTAATTGAGAAATTGGAATAATATTTATTATTAGTGATTAGGAATGATTGTTGAGGGTGGAGATTAACCTTTAACTGTTTCTTAATATCGTAATATCAATCTTTAATTGCTTTCTAGTTTATGCTATTTAATTTTGAGTTAAAAATCAAAATCCCCTTTTAAGTTTTAGTGTTAATTCTTGAATAATAAAGTGAACGATAGTCCTCGTGGGTTCGACCTGTGCTTGCTATTATACTAAAATAATTGGAAGTATTGAAAGAAAAATCATTGTTAAATTTGTGTGGTATACGACAACCATCAAATTTTTGGCGCCGTTGTCGGGGATTATTGTTATTCTCTTTGTTATTCAAATTTATGTATTTGTGACTAATTAGTTTTTACTGTGGAATTATCAGGTGTATATGTCTGGTGAAGACGATACTCAAGAAAGGTTATCTCAGCTTAAACAATATCTTGAGTCATCGTCAGCTTCTCGTTCTTCAAGGACTATCACCGATAATCCTCTCTTTCAACGTCTTGCTCCACAAGTCAATCCTGTTAAAGTGCCATTACCGTTTGACAACAAATCTGATTCTGACAATTCAGTTCGATCCTATAGAACAATGGCCCAGCAAAGGACATTGAAAGAGTTGGCAGCGCCAAATCTTGACCAACAACCACTTTGCATCCAGTATCCACCGTTGGATGTAAACTTTGAGCTAAAATCGGGCCTCATCCACTTATTGCCTTCTTTCCATGGGCTGCCTGGTGAGGATCCGAATAAACATTTGAAGGAGTTTCATATTGTCTGTTCTAGTATGAAACCCACTGCAGTGACTGAGGAACAAATTAAGCTGCGAGCTTTTCCTTTCTCCCTAAAAGATGCAGCTAAAGAGTGGTTGTACTATCTTCCACCTGGTACTGTTGAAACTTGGAATGGTATGAAGACTATGTTCCTAGAACGATACTTTCCAGCATCTAAAGTTGGAAGCATCAGGAAAGAGATCTATGGTATAAGGCAGTATACAGGAGAGTCTTTGTATGAATATTGGGAGAGATTTAAGAGGCTGTGTGCTAGTTTCCCTCATCATCAGATAAGTGAACAACTCCTCATTCAGTACTTTTATGAAGGATTACAATCACTGGATAGGAGTATGATTGATGCAGCCAATGGGGGTGCACTAGTTGATAAGACTCCTGCTGCAGCCAGGAGCTTAATTTCTAATATGGCTACTAACTCACAATAGTTTTGATGAGGACACCAAGACTAAAGATCCAAGTCTAGTTCCAGTTGGTCTGGTGACGAGGGCGCGAGCCAAAAGACTCAGTTTAGGAGCTTGATGAGTCTTATTGTATTTGGTCATCTTGTATTTTTTTTATTTAGTCTTTGTTTATTTTGTGAAAAGTCAAACACTTGACTTGTGTGAGTCCAAGAGTCCTTTTGTCCTTAATATTCAGTTTTTTCATTAGGAAGACAAAGGGTTGTCTTTAAATTTCAGTTTTCATTAGGAAGACAAAGGGTTGTCTTTATTTGTCGGTTTTCATTAGGAAGACAAAAGGTTGTCTTTATTTTTCGGTTTTTAGGAAGACAAGGGGCTTGTCTTGATGTATTTTTCGGCTATATAAGGCCTTGAAAACTTTTGGAAAAAATCAGATTTTGATGAAATGAAAATTTGTGAGTTTTCTTCTTGAGTTCTTGAAGAGACTATCCGAACTTATCAAGGGTATCCCTTGTGGCGTTCAATCCGACTTATCAAACGGATTCCCATCCCCGTTTGTGGCGTCTTCCTCATACCAAGGTTCGTGCTTTGCTAAGCATAGGGTCGCGGTTTACCATTCCAAATTTCGTATGTTCTTGGTGGCTGCCATATTTGGTGTCGGGTTTCATCACAGTGTTGGTGTGGTTCGTATCAGTTGGTATCAGAGCTTAGGATCATCCGGTTTGGCCTATCCTTTTTCATTTTTTTTCTATTCAGTTCGTGTTATTATATTAGGAATTCTTGAAAGAAAAAAAAATCTATCTATTCGTGTTCTTGATTTTCTTAGTCTTTGTTCCTGTTTTCCTTCTAAAAATCTGAAACCATTATAGTTAATCTCTTTATTCCAGATTGTTTCTTTGTTCAAATCGTGTTCTTATTTCCTAGTTCCCATTATTTCTTTGTGAAATCCCTTGAAATCCGAAACTAGTCTACACAAAGTATCAATTCCTTTGTAATCCCCTATTTTGTTTTCTTTTCATTTCTGAAATCATGAATTAGGGTTCTTAACATGAATTAGGGCTTTGAGTTTTATCTTGTTCTACTTGTGGAATATGACTTTGCATTGGTTTTCTCTAGTTCTTATTGTGAAATCCGAATTTTCATTGAGATTCTCTTGCTTTGCTTTTGAAATCCGAATTTTACCTTGGGTTTCTCTTGTTCTTATTGTGAAATCTGAATTGGGGTTGAGTTTCTCTTGTTCTTATTGTGCAATCCGAATTGGCATTGAGTTTTTTCTCTTGTTCTTATTGTACAATCCGAATTTGTTTTATTGTGAAATCTGATTTGGCATCGAGTTTCTCTAGTTTTATTGTGAAATCTGAATTGACAGTGAGTTTCTCTAGTTTTTCATTGTGAAAATCTGAATTTGCATTGAGAATCTCTTGCTCTTTTGTGAAATCCGAGTTGTTTTGTTTTCGAATCCAAGTCTAATTTTTTTTCTTGTGTCTTGTACCTGCATTTGAGAAATCAAAGAAAAAGAAAAGAAAAGAAGAAAGAAAGAAAAGAAAGAAGAAGAAAGCCAAGAGGATCCGAATTCTAAAAAGAAGAGTCTGGAAACCCGTCTTAAAAAATTTTGTTCTATTCTTGTTCCCTATGGTCTAGAGGCCTTTTTGCCAAAACCCCATACAAGTGTTCCAAAAATCATCGTTTTTCGTCATTTTTCACCAGTTTTCTCGATGTTCGTTTGGTTTGTTTGGTTGAATTTGCTGCTTGAATACTCCATATTACCATTGGATTAGTTTTGAAAGAACTTAAAGAAGAATACGAGTGGAAAAGGCAGAGGTGTGAGCTTATTTGAGGGTAAAAGCCATCAACGTTGAGTGAAACACGAGTGGACTTGAGTGACAATTTTTGGAGTGAAAACACGTGAGGGAGTGTGGTGAGGTTTTGTTTTTGTCTCCATATTATTCTAACCTTATTTTGCAGATTTACATCATGGCACAAAATCCAGAGAAAAATGCAAGCAATGATATTCCGCCACTTGAGGTTCCGAATCTACAAATGCAAGCATTAATTGGGGAGATGCGAAGGATGATGAGGGCGGAGTGTGAGCAGATACATGAGAGGTTGGATAAGGTAGAAGAGGGAACGTAATGGAGGGCACGGAGGAATAGGGTGCAACAACGGGATGTTGAGGGTGAAAGAGAGTTTGATGGGGGCGATTTAGAGGAAGAATATGATAGGATGTCGGCGGGTAACCATAGGAGGTATGGCGGGGATAGAGAAGCTAGAAACCAGGTAGATAATTATTTGGGAAATATCAAAATGAGAATTCCAGCATTTCAAGGCAAGAGTGATCCTGAGGCATACCTTGAGTGGGAAAAGAAGATGGAGTTGGTTTTCGATTGTCACAACTACTCTGACATGAAGAAGGTAAAACTTGCTGCAATTGAGTTTACTGATTATGTATTGTTTGGTGGGACCAGTTGTGCATCAACAGGAGGCGGAGTGGAGATCGTCTTATTGACACATGGGAGGCTATGAAGAGGGTGATGAGGCGACGGTTTGTACCATCTCATTATTATCGAGATCTCTACCTTAAGTTGCAAGGTCTTCATCAAGGTTCCAAGAGTGTTGATGAGTATTACAAGGAGATGGAGATGGCTATGATTAGAGCCAATGTGGAAGAGGATCGGGAGGCAACAATGGCAAGGTTTTTAAATGGGTTGAATCGAGAGATTGCTAATCCAATTGAGCTACACCATTATGTGGAATTGGAGGATTTGGTGCATATGGCAATCAAAGTTGAGAGGCAGCTCAAGAGGGGTAGTACAAGTTCAAAGCCAAGACCGAGCCCACACAATTCAAGTGCAACACCTTGGCGGTCGAACTATCCAAAGAAGGAAGAAGACCAACCTACTTCATCCTTTACACCAAAATCAGCCACCACAGCCACGGTCCCTCAAGGTAAAACAGCCCCTACTTCGTCCCGTTTTAGTGAGATAAAGTGTTTCAAATGTCAGGGGCGAGGACACATAGCTAGCCAATGTCCAAACAAGAGAGTTATGGTGATTCGAGAAAGTGGCGAGCTCGTTTCTGAAGATGAAGATGTTCTTGCTGACGTGCCACCATTGGAAGATGCTTCTATCGATGATGAAGAGTATGGGCCAGAATCTGGTGAGATGCTTGCACTAGTCACAAGACGAGCCTTAACCTTGCAAGCAAAAGAAGAGGTGCAGCGGGAGAACATCTTTCACACTCGTTGTCATGTGAAAGACAAGGTATGCAGTGTTATTATTGATGGTGGTAGTTGCACTAACGTTGCTAGTTCTTCCATGGTTGAAAAGCTGGGGCTCCCAACGCTTAAACATCCTTGTCCATACAAGTTGCAGTGGTTGAATGATAGTGGTGAAGTGAGGGTTACAAAACAGGTGCTGGTCTCATTTCGAATTGGCAAGTATGAGGATGAGGTATTGTGTGATGTGGTTCCCATGCAAGCTGGACACCTCCTTCTAGGAAGGCCTTGGCTATTTGATCGGCGAGTCCGGCATGATGGCTTCACCAACAAGTACTCATTCACGTTCCATCAACGAACAATCACTCTAGCTCCATTGATGCCAAAGCAAGTATATGAAGACCAAGTGAGGTTGCAAAAATTGAGTGATAAAAAAATATTGAGTGAGCAAAAGAAGGAGAGTGAAAAGATGAATGAGAGTGAGAAAAAAGAGAGACAAAGAGAGAAAAGTGTTGAATCAAGTGAGCGAGAAAAGAAAGAGAAGAGTTCGATCAATGAGGGAAAATTAGAGAGAAAACAGAATAATTTTTATGCAAACAAAAGTGAGGTTAAGGAGGCTCTTTTAAAAACTAACCAACTTGATGCTCACAAAGGTCGTCACAAGCAGGTTTTTGACCCCGGTGATTGGGTATGTGTACACATGAGGAAAGAGCGAGTCCCAGCACAAAGACGTTCCAAATTGCTACCTCGAGGAGATGGTCCGTTTCAAGTGCTAGAAAGGATCAATGACAATGCCTACAGACTCGATTTACCAGGTGAGTATACTGTTAGTGCTACTTTTAATGTTTCTGATTTGAGTCCTTTTGATGCAGGTGAAGATTTGAGGACAAATCCTTCTCAAGAGGGGGGGAATGATGAGGACACCAAGACTAAAGATCCAAGTCTAGTTCCAGTTGGTCTGGTGACGAGGGCGCGAGCCAAAAGACTCAGTTTAGGAGCTTGATGAGTCTTATTGTATTTGGTCATCTTGTATTTTTTTTATTTAGTCTTTGTTTATTTTGTGAAAAGTCAAACACTTGACTTGTGTGAGTCCAAGAGTCCTTTTGTCCTTAATATTCAGTTTTTTCATTAGGAAGACAAAGGGTTGTCTTTAAATTTCAGTTTTCATTAGGAAGACAAAGGGTTGTCTTTATTTGTCGGTTTTCATTAGGAAGACAAAAGGTTGTCTTTATTTTTCGGTTTTTAGGAAGACAAGGGGCTTGTCTTGATGTATTTTTCGGCTATATAAGGCCTTGAAAACTTTTGGAAAAAATCAGATTTTGATGAAATGAAAATTTGTGAGTTTTCTTCTTGAGTTCTTGAAGAGACTATCCGAACTTATCAAGGGTATCCCTTGTGGCGTTCAATCCGACTTATCAAACGGATTCCCATCCCCGTTTGTGGCGTCTTCCTCATACCAAGGTTCGTGCTTTGCTAAGCATAGGGTCGCGGTTTACCATTCCAAATTTCGTATGTTCTTGGTGGCTGCCATATTTGGTGTCGGGTTTCATCACAGTGTTGGTGTGGTTCGTATCAAGTTTGGCATTCGCCAAGATCCTGTTCCACCACCCAAATCAGCTAATGAAGTGAGCACATCTAATGCTAATCAGCTGGGTCAACAATTGACTCAATTAACTGCAATGGTCCAACAACTAGCTTTAGGCCAACATGTGCGGCCATGTGGAATCTGTCAAGTTGTGGGGCACGCTACTGATACTTGCCCTACTCTAGTGGAGGGAGAAACTGAGGGTGTTAACGCTGTAGGAAATTTCCCTGGTCAATTACGTCAGATGTATTATGAACCATTTTCACAAACTTATAATCCTGGCTGGCGTGATCATCCAAATCTTCGTTATGGGAATCAACAACAAATTGCTCCACAACCAACATCAGCGAGACCACCTGGTTTCACTATGCAACAGCGGTCTCAAACTAATTTTGTACCTAGACCATCACAAGCACTGCAAGCTGTTCCACCACCAAGTGCCAAACCTTCTACTGAGGATTTAATCAATGCACTTGCTACAAATACTCTTCAATTTTAGCAAACCATCCAAGCTTCCATCAAAAGTTTGGAGAATCAGGTGGGACAATTAGCAGCATCATATAACAGGTTGGAAGCTCATCTGTCAAATAAATTGCCTTCACAACCTGAGATGAATCCCAAGGAGAATGCTAGTGCAGTAACTTTATGAAGTGGACGCAATATGATCCACCTAGTCCTCCAATGCCTAGTAAATTGTCATCCAAGCCACAAGCTGATTGCTCAGTTAATGAAGATGTTCCTCCAAAGCCAATCGCCCCTACACAACTAAGCCCTAAGCCTAATTTTGTCATTCCACCTCCATTCCCAAGCAGACTAAAGAAGACTAAAAAGGAAGAGGTTGACAAGGAAATTCTTGATACATTTCGAAAGGTAGAAGTGAATATTCCTCTTCTTGATGCTATTAAACAAGTGTCGCGCTATGCCAAGTTTTTGAAAGAGTTGTGCACTAATAAGCGTAAGTTGAGGGGTAATGAAAAAGTTAGTGTGGGGGAGAATGTTTCCGCAGTTCTTCAAAAGAAGCTTCCACCAAAGTGTAAGGATCCTGGTACTTTTACTATCCCTTGCACTATTGGTAATAAAAGAATTGAGCATTGTATGTTGGATTTGGGAGCCTCTATCAATGTCATGCCATTCTCCATTTATGCTTCATTGAATCTCGGTCCACTTGAAGAAACAGGGGTGATTATTCAACTTGTTGATAGGTCGAATGCTTATCCCAGGGGTGTAATAGAAGATGTTTTAGTTCAAGTGAATGAATTGGTGTTTCCGGTTGATTTTTATGTTCTTGATATGGAAGATGAATCTATTCCATGCTCCACTCCAATTTTGTTGGGGAAACCATTCATGAAAACTGCGAGAATTAAGATTGATGTGCATGACGGTACGTTGACTATGGAATTTGATGGGGAGACTATTCGATTTAATATTTTTGAGGCTATGAGATATCCAAGTGATGTACATGCTGTTTACTCTCTTGATGTGTTGGATATCCTTTCTCAACGAGTTTTAGATTTGCATAGTGAAGATTGTTTGGAGGTTGCGTTGAGAGAGCATCTTGTGTTGACCGATGAAGACTTGTCTCATGAGATCATGGATGTCATAACCACACTCAATAGTGGTTTTGACAAGACTTTTAAGAAGGTTGCATTTCTTAATTTGCCGATTTCTAATGAGAAATTGCAGCCATCAATTGTTCAAGCTCCTACACTTGAATTGAAGCCACTTCCGGAGCATCTCAAATATGTTTACTTGGGGAAGAACGAGACACTTCCAGTTATAATTGCAAGAAATCTCAACCAAGTCCAAGAAGAAAAATTAATGAGAGTACTCAATGAATATAAAACAGCCATTGGTTGGTCTATTGCTGATATTAAGGGGATTAGCCCTTCTATGTGCATGCACCGAATTTTACTTGAAGAAGGGTCTAAACCAACACGTGAGGCGCAACGGAGATTAAATCCACCTATGATGGAGGTTGTGAAAAAGGAGATACTGAAGCTCCTTAGTGTGGGTATTATTTACCCAATTTCAGACAGTCAATGGGTGAGTCCTGTTCAAGTAGTGCCAAAGAAGTCTGGAATCACAGTGGTAAAGAACAATGAAAACGAGCTGGTACCAAAAAGAATGCAAACCGGGTGGCGAGTTTGTATAGACTACCGAAAGTTGAATGCGGCAACCCATAAAGATCACTTTCCATTACCTTTCATTGATCATATGCTTGAGAGGTTAGCGGGTCATCCTTATTATTGTTTTCTTGACGGTTATTCGGGATATAATCAGATAGTTATAGCTCCTGAAGATCAAGAGAAGACAACCTTCACATGCCCTTTTGGTACATTCGCTTTCCGACGTATGCCGTTTGGGTTATGTAATACTCCTGCCACATTTCAGCGAAGTATGATGAGCATTTTTTCAGAATATATTGAAAACATCATTGAGGTTTTTATGGATGATTTTAGTGTTTATGGTGACTCATTTGATCGCTGCCTTCATAATCTCACTTTGGTACTCCAACGGTGTATTGAAACTAACCTTGTGCTTAATTGGGAAAAATGCCATTTTATGGTAAACCAAGGTATAGTTTTGGGTCATGTGATTTCAGTCAAGGGAATAGAGGTCGATAAGGCAAAGATTGATTTAATTCTTTCTCTACCATCTCCGACTAGTGTGAAAGAAGTGAGATCATTCCTTGGGCATGCTGGGTTCTATCGGAGATTTATAAAGGATTTCTCTAAAATTTCCACACCATTATGCAACCTTCTTCAAAAAGATGTAAAGTTTGAGTTTAATGAAAAGTGTTTAGTGGCTTTCAACTTATTAAAAGAGTTATTGACTACAGCTCCCATAATTCAGCCACCAAATTGGGAGCTACCTTTTGAACTCATGTGTGATGCAAGTGACTATGCCGTGGGTGCTGTTCTTGGGCAGCGAGTTGACAAGCTTCCTCATGTTATATATTATGCTTCTCGCACTCTTAATGATGCTCAACTTAATTATTCCACCACTAAAAAAGAGCTCTTGGCGGTCATTTTTTCCTTGGAAAAGTTTCGGTCATACTTGATTGGAACTAAAGTGATTGTTTATACCGACCATCCTGCTTTTCGCTATTTATTGGCAAAGAAAGAAGCCAAGCCTCGGCTGATCCGGTGGATTCTACTTCTTCAAGAGTTTGATTTGGAGATAAAAGATAAAACGGGTTCTGAGAATAGTGTGGCGGATCACTTGAGTCGTCTTATTCGGGATGAAGATAATTTTCCCATAGAAGAAAAATTTCCGGATGAGCAACTCCTCGCCATGCAAGAAGTTATTCCTTGGTATGCCGACATTGTAAACTACCTTGCTTCAAAGGAGTTACCAAGTGATCTCACACAAGCACAACGGAATAAGATCAAGCATGATGCTCGCCACTACATATGGGATGAACCTTATCTTTGGAAGCATTGTACTGATCAAATCATTCGAAGGTGTGTACCTGAATCTGAATTTCATTCCATCCTTGCTTTTTGTCATGCTTATGCTTGTGGTGGACACTTTAGACCTAAGAGGACAACTCGTAAGATATTTGACAGTGGTTTCTATTGGCCCACAATTTTCAAAGATTCTTATACTTATTGTAAGGCATGTGATCTTTGTCAACGAGTTGGTAACATAACGGCCAAGGATCAAATGCCTCAAACTCCTATTTTAATTCTTGAGATCTTTGATGTTTGGGGTATGGATTTCATGGGACCGTTCCCATCCTCTTTCAGCTATGAATATATTCTTTTGGCAGTAGACTACGTGTCTAAATGGGTGGAAGCAATTGCAACTAGAACGGATAATTAAAAAACAATATTGGATTTCATTCGCTCCAACATTTTTGTGCGTTTTGGTACACCTAAGGCTATACTTAGTGATCGAGGCACTCATTTTTGTAACAAGAGTATAGAAGCATTGTTTCGACGTTATAGTGTAACTCACAAGGTGACAGTTGCTTATCATCCACAAGCCAACGGGCAAGTGGAGGTTTCTAATCATGAAATCAAATTGATTCTTGAGAAAACTGTAAATCCAAACTAGAAAGATTGGAGTACAAGGCTTGATGATGCCTTGTGGGCGTATCGTACAACATATAAAACACCTATTGGTATGTCACCTTATCGGTTGGTGTATGGGAAGCCTTGCCATCTACCGGTGGAGCTAGAGCATAAGGCTTGATGGGCTGTAAAGAAGTGTAACATGGACATGGTTGCTGTAGGACAACAAAGAATGCTTCAATTGCATGAGCTAGAAGAAATACGCAATGAAGCATATGAGAGTTCGAGAATCTACAAGGAGAAAACCAAAGCTTTTCATGACAATCATATTCTTCGGAAGATTTTTGTGGAAGGTCAGAAAGTTCTCATGTATCACTCTCGCCTTAAACTTTTTCCTGGGAAGTTGAAGCCTCGTTGGTTAGGTCCGTTCATTGTTACCAAGGTTTTTCCTCATGGAGCGGTTGAAGTTGTAAGTCCAAGTACCGGAAAGTCATTCAAGGTGAATGGTCAAAGATTAAAGCCATATTATGAATCAATGGAGAAAGAACAAGTTGTTGTGATTCACCTTATTGACCCGGTATATGTTGATGAATGAAGCATTAAGTCGAGCTAGCGACGATAAACTTAGCTACTTTGTAAATTAGTTTATTTTCATTATTATTTTCTGTATTTAAATTGAACATTATGTTTTTTTTTTTTGTTGAGGTAATTTTAGTTTAATTTCTGTAATTAGAACCGTGAAAATCGTTAAAAAAAATTGAAAAAAATGAAAAAGTTTGAAAAAAAAGGACTCAGGCCGCGACCCTTTTACAAGAAAAAAGGAAAAAAAAATGCATCAGGGACCTCTTAGGCCGCGGCACATCTCTCGCAGGCCGCGGCACTTTTCTGAAAAAAATTACTTCAGGAGTTCGTAGGCCGCGACACACACTTTGCAAGCCGCGGCCTACACGCGGAATTTCAACAATCAGGATTCACAGACCGCGGCACGTCTTCTGTAGGCCGCGGCTCTTTTACCAGAAAAAAGCTTTAGGGCAATGCAGGCCACGGCACGTATATGCTAGGCCGCGGCACACGAGAGGAATTTTAGAAAACTCACGTCAGCCATGACTCCAAAGACAAATAGGAATCAAGCTTCTTCATCGACACCAATTCCCTATGATCCCCAAAAATTTGGGTCTATTGAGGCCTGTGAGAGTTACTTGAATGCCATTGCTCATGATAAGGCATGGGTCCCTGAGCGAGGATTTGATCTTCATATGCATCATGATCAACCTTTCCTCATGCATCAAATTGCTCGGGGTTGGGAAAAATTGTGTGCTCATCCTGAACCGGGCATTGGTCCTATTGTTCGTGAGTTTTATGCCAACTCTGTGGCTCATGAGAATTACAAGGTGAAAGTGAAAGGTGTGAAAGTTTCCTTCAAAGCAGCTGATATTAATAGATATTATGAGCTACCTCACTTTCAGCGTGATGAATATGGTGCCGTTAAAGATAATTTTGATCATCAAGTTATTATTGATGAAATTGCAATGTCGGGTGCTGTATGGAATTTATATAATAATGGGGCTCCTCGCTACATCAAAGCCGCTTATCTGGATAGCAATACAAAAGCTTGGCAGCGGTTCATGGGGGCAAAATTAATGCCTACAGCCCAACTTGGTCATGTTGATATTCATGAAGCAATTCTTCTTTATGTAATTCTCTCTGACAAAACCATTAATGTGGGGCAAATTATTCATGCTTCCATCATCCGAAGTATGAGCCAAGTGACGAATGGATTTTATGTTCCCTCATTGATCACTGCGTTATGTAAGAAGGCAGGTGTTCCTTGGGATGAGTCTGAAGACAAGGTGCATCCATTGTGCATCATTGATCACAATACCCTTGATCGATTGAAGGGGAAAACCGCTGCTCAAGTTAATGATCAAGGCCAATCTTCTATTCCGGCCCCTGTTCCTCCTTTGAACGATAGTAGAAGAACCACTCAACAACGCTTGCAAGCTTTGGAGCAAGAGGTTTATTATGGCCGACTTGATATTCGGGCGAATACTCAGCATATCCTGGATCACAACCAGAGGTTTGTGGAATATACGAGCTATCAGGATATTTGTTATAGGATGGATCAGGCTCGTTTGAATGTGGATATGTCTACATATCCACCTGCTCCTACTTGGTTGCAGCCATACCCACCACCGGCTCCCATGCCCATGGTGCCATATCAGGCCCCTAATGATGAGGATGTTGCTAGCGCGGCAGATATGGATATTCCTGAGGAGTGATGTGTTATGAGGGAGTTTTTTTCTTTCTTCTCTTTTCACTTTATTTTCTATTTTCCTAAGTCCATTGAGGACAATGTACTGTTTAAGTGTGGGGGGGGGGGGGGGGGGAAGAAATTTTATGTTTTGTTCTGTTATGTCTTTGTTAATTTTCTGTTTTTTTTTCGTTTTATTTAGTGTCTATTAGTGTTCAGTTGTGTTGGTCTTGTTGAAAGCATTGGTCGATGATGAAACTTTGAATTATGCTTAAAGTGATGTTAGACAATGAGGAATTTTGTATGATTTGTGTGCTTGACTCCTATGCGAATTGCTATTTTGATTTATGTTGTTTTTCACTCTATGCACGATTGAATTCACCACTTAAATGTGTTGGAAAAGATTTATGCTTGTTGAAAGAAAAAAAAAATTTAAGTCCCAACCACTCTAGAAATTATTAATCAATTGTTTGAGGCGAAATCATAAGTTCACACGATTAGGAAGATGATTAAGGCAGTTCTTTGGATCGTTTGAGCCGTTCAAGCCAACCTATTATATGATAATCCTTAGTTTCCCATGTTTGAGTCATGATGACTATTTCTTTTCTTCTATGAACCGAAATTTTTGACCTTATACTTCCTTGAAAAATATTTCTTTTTGTAACCCATTACACCATGGTTATTTATATATGATTTGATCTTGTGGGATGGTTTGTTAAAAAAAAAAGAGGAAATACTTATGGGTTATTTGTTTGGTTGTAATTTGTGTATGATCTCTATTTCTCTCCTTGGAATATTGTGAAAAAAAAACAAAAGAAAAAATGATTTGCAATGAAAGAAAATGCATATATGCAAATTTTGCAAAAGTATAAGTGTGGGGGAAATAGTGAGATCATTATGGAAAGAAGAGTAAGAAAAAAAAATAGGTACTTCTTGATTTGTATGGGAAAATTTGGGGCAAGTTCAAAGAATGAAATTAATGTATGCTATGGTGTGATTTGAGCTTAAATGTATCTTTCTCAACTACCCTTAACCTTAGCCTTACATTACAAGCCTATAAAGACCTTTTGATTTTTGATCATTGTGTGTTTATATTAGTGGAGAATGATTGGTTAATGTCTATGGAATGGAGTGGATGATTTTCATTGAAATTTTTTTTGGTATATAGGGACTGATTTAAAAGAAAATGATTTCGCAAGTATGGATTAAATTTGATGCATTTGAGTTGGTGTTGTGATTAAGTGCTTAGTAAATTATTTTTGAAAATCAAATGGTAAATTACATATGGAGTTGAAATTCTAATGAGTATGAAAATCTGAATTGTTTTGGCATTATTTATTTGTGTGATTCTTAGAGACATTCAAGCTTTTGACAAGACCTTTGTTTAGTGAGTCTAGATTAGTTTGTTTTATTTTTAGTTTTGTTATTTTAGTGTTTTGCTAAGGGACTAGCAATATTCAAGTGTGGGGGAATTTGATAAGGTCATTTTTGTATTAATATTTGTTAAGTTTTTCTATGCTTGGACGGTGTTATGATAGCATTTTTAATAGTTTTAACTAAGTTTTGTGATTCTACAACATATTTTCTACGTTGCATTTTATGATGATAAATCTGACATTTTGATGGCAAGTGTAGTTAAAATAAAGTTTTAGGAGTATTCAAAGCTTTCGGGATTGAAATGTGGAAGTGGTGGCAATGTGCAAGCTATCTAAGATCAAGAATTGAAGAAATTGGAGGAAGGCCGCGGCTCATAAAACTCAGGCCGCGATACTTTAAATGGAATTGCAGTTTCAGAATTTTTTCTTCCAGACAGGCCGCTGCCTAGGGTGCCAGGCTGCTGCCTAAGTGACAAATTTGTGCACAGATTTTGTTCTAGGTCGCAGCTCGCATTTCTCAAGCCGCGGCTTGCGACATCGTTTTCAGATTTTTTATTACTTTTTAATTACAATTTAATTAAGACTATAAAGGATGATTAGGGTTAATTTGAGGGGGAATTTTTATTACGGTTTAAGAGAGAAAAAGACTGAGAAAGGGCTGAAGAGAAGACTACAAGACTACATTACTCTTGTTCATTAATCTAGTTTCTTTTCTTTCCTTAATCTCTTTAATTTTAATTATAATTATGTTTGTGATTATGATTACTATTATGGAGTAGGTTCTTTTTAGGTTAAGGGTTAATTCAAAACCCAAGACATGAATTCTTGATTGTTGATAATGAATATCATTCTTTAATTTCTCTCAATATTAAATTGTTTCTATTTTTCCAATTGAATGTTATGAATTTTGTGAATTCTTGTTAGGTGGCCAACTAATTAAGGTTTTACATTGTTCAATTGTCATCTTAGAATTCTTACTCACCTAATAGTTTAGGATTCTAAGTGTATGTGATAAATTGCAATTGATAGTGATGTCAAAAGAATTGTTGATTGTGATGAAAAATAGAACCTAGGTTAAATGAATTATTGCTTCATTAATTTATTGCCTAGATTAACTTGTTTCCATAGGACTTAATGATTTATCTAAGTTAAATAGATTGTATGCTTCATAGATTTATTGCTTAGATAAAAGAGTTAATTATTGAGCGATTTGCCTTGATTACTTATAATAGGGAGACTGGGATAATTGACTGCTTCAGCGTTATCTACGGGGTTAATAGTTTAATTGAGAAATTGGAATAATATTTATTATTAGTGATTAGGAATGATTGTTGAGGGTGGAGATTAACCTTTAACTGTTTCTTAATATCGTAATATCAATCTTTAATTGCTTTCTAGTTTATGCTATTTAATTTTGAGTTAAAAATCAAAATCCCCTTTTAAGTTTTAGTGTTAATTCTTGAATAATAAAGTGAACGATAGTCCTCGTGGGTTCGACCTGTGCTTGCTATTATACTGAAATAATTGGAAGTATTGAAAGAAAAATCATTGTTAAATTTGTGTGGTATACGACAGCCATCACTCGGGGTCCCAAAAACACTCCCTGGGGCAAAATAGTCAAAACCTCTAGAATTTCCCCTAATCTTACTAACTCCCAATTTATCACCAAATATTGATTCTCATTACCCAATAACCCGGTAATGCTCTAAATACCCCTTGACTTACTCCGAGTCAAGAATAAATCTCGTTGTGACTTTCCCATTAGCTTACCTCTTAGGATCGTCTCGTGCTGGGTAACCCTGGCATAACCAAATAATAATAAAGCACCACACACATATCACATATATGCCAAATATGCCCGAAATGGCCGAAATATGAAAATCACCCAATTACTCAGAAATGGGTGCACATGCATATTTAATACACCTAAACATGCATATTATCATTTAATAGCATATTAAATCAATTATGGCCTTCCCGACCTCCTAATTAAGGTCCTAAACCTCATTAGGAAATTTGGGGCATTACAAAAGCATAGTGTGATTATCCACCGAAATTGTAATACTCCCAAGGCTTGTGAAACTCAAGAACCCTAGTCCTTTGATCACAATTTTGGGATTCGGTATCAATAAGAACACCAAGTGGACGTAGGTCATTACCATCTAGTTGGGGCCGAACCACTATAAATTGATTGTGTCATTTTCTTTCCATTTGGTTCTCTTCTTGATTTTATTTTGTTCTTTGTCGTTATTTTGACTCCGTGCCATTGGCCAAATCAAGGGTCAACACTTTTCTTCTCTAAATTACATAACTCTATGAAACTATCAAAAACTGACCTGGTCAATTTTGATAATTCTAATTGATAATTAAATCAATTAATTGAGACTATCTAGATGATTTTGTCCAAGGTACAGTGGGGACCATGGACCAATGAAATCAAGCTCCAATAAGTTATCATAAATCTAACAAATAAATTTACTAATCTATTAATTCCTCGTGACTCCACTAAAGACTCACAATTGCACTCTTGAATTCATAGAACGTTTTATAAAAAATATAGATACGTGAGATTGGCGAATGAAGAGAGCGAGGACCATCTGAATGGTCATTGGGGCGTGAGCTCACTGAGAGACATCCACACCTTGGAGATAGGTCATGGGACGTGGCCTCGCCTTGAGACATCTTCGCCTCGATGCGTGACCTCACTGGGAGACATTCGCGTCTGGCCAGATCATAGTACGAAACCCCACTAGTGCTCGAGGAGCTTAATTACTCCTCTAATGAATTTCATGTGTCATCTGGTGAAAACACGAACAACACTAATAAATCGATACAAAATGCAAACAAAATAACACGATGAAAATTTAACCCACCAAATTTGTACATTGGGTGAGTTGAAAATAAGTCACAACCCGCCCAATAAACCCAAACAAATCAAATAACCTAATTAAGGTTCTTTTTTAAAAAATATTTATATATTATGATTAGATGCATAATATAATAAGAAGTAAAACTTAGAAAAAGAAAAAGAAATCTTACCATTTAGCCTCCCTCTATCTTCTCCCACTCAGTGCACTCACGCAACCAATCATGTATTACAACCATAGGAACTGAGACTACTATTGTTGCTGCTATTGTTTATGATCATTTTCATGGAATCGTGAGATGGTTGTGTGATATTTAAAGGTTAGACTTTTTAGAATTTGAACTTTGGACTGGTTGTGTTATGTTTAAATGGTTGGACTATTTTATATTTGAACTTTGGACTTTATGGTGGTTGACTTTGATTGTATTTGAACTTTGGAGTTGAACTTTAGAATTTATATTATATTAATATTTTATTTTTATTTTAAGGATGGATGTTTATTTAATACTTTAGTCTTTAGTGTTTAAACAACTAATGTTTGTCCATTTTTTTTATAGTTTTTAACAATAAATTTAGAATAATATTTTCAAGCTTGAAAGATTTATACTATATTTTTAGTTTATTCAATCTGATTATTTGAACACTTGAAAAAAAATTGTCGCTGAAAGTCAGTTTGGGCGAGTTAACCCAACCAAACTAATCAAATTGTTGGTCGGGTTAAACTTTTTTTTTCCTTATTTAGGCATATGATATTTGGATGTTTGCAACCCAATATTTATACTGGGTTAGTAAAAATATGTTATAACCCGACCAAACCAACCAATGTACTGCCCTAATTGATAAGTTATTTTAAAGTGAAATTGAATTGTGGAAGTATTAAATTTTTATTTTGTATCTAATAATGTTATAATGCTTTTTTGTAAAAAAAAAAAACTAATTACGTAAATTGAGATTTTAAAAAAAAAATTTCATGGTGAAGATTTTATATGGTGTTGTGTCCATAATAATATTGATTTTTCTGACATAATGATTTGAAAAATGTTGTTCATCTCGCTTGAAGCAGCCCCACCTGGATTATAAAGTTGCTCGGCCTTGTGATGAGCATTGACTTTTTTTTTCCTTTTATGTTGGGGTGTTTTTAAAGAGTTCTACACATCCTCATTCTAATGATAAGGAAACTCGTGATGGGGTTTTGGCCATTTTTCTTGAGAGTGTTAGAATTATTATTATGGACTAATATAATCATAAACATTATTCCATAATCACAACCATTAACCAAAGTGCCTATTAATTACTAATAACCATAATGGGATGGTTCACACTTACTAATTGCATTAGAGGCACATGGTGGCACCCTAATGACTATATGTTGGCCCATTAAACTATAGTCCGCCACCACTATCATAATAAACCCAATTAACTCACTAATTCCCCTTAGGGTAAGTGGGCATAAAAGGGAAGAAGGCATATACTTGTATAAGGGGTGTGTGTGGTGGTATTTTGTAAGGGTTGCTCTCCATAGGCATTCTTCATTGCATTTTGTTATCTTTGTGGTTGTTCTTGTGTATTGAAAGGTTGGAAGAGGTCATCATGGCTCAAGGAGATGGAATGCACAACTTGGGAGGTATGTTCTTCATTGTGTAATAAATGCCCTAAATAAAATGTGTTCTTTGATTGATTGTGAGCATTAATTGATTGCGTTGAATTGTTTTGAGCATTGATGATGCTCACATTGTGTTTACAAATTAACAATTGGTATCAAGAGCTAAAGGCTATAGCCAGAGAGAAGGAACTGATTTCAAAGAAACCTTTTCACCTGTTTCTACCAAAGATTCGTTGTGAATCATTATGGCTATAATGGCTCATTTTGATCTAGAACTCAATCAAATGGATGTGAGGTCTGCCTTCTTGAATGGAAATTTGTCTGAAGATGTTTACATGACTCAACCTATTGGTTTTGAGATGTCTGGCAAAGAACATATGGTTTGCAAGCTCAAGAAGTCTATCTATGGGCTTAAACAAGCATCAAGGCAGTGGTATCTCAAGTTTGATATGATTGTCACTGCAATGGCTTCAAGGAGAATGTAGTAGATCAATGTATATACATGAAGGTCTGTGGGAGCAATTTTATTTTTCTAGTATTGTATGTTGACGACATCCTGCTTTCATCTAATAATTCTGACCTGTTGTCTGAGACAAAGCAACTTTTGTTTAGCCATTTTGATATGAAGGATCTTGGTGAGGCTTCCTATGTGCTTGGGATTCATATTCTTCGGGGATAGGGATAATGGTATTCTTCGTTTGTCTCAGAAGACTTACATTGATCAGATCTTGAAAAGATTCAATATGCATGCATGTTCTCCTGGAAAGGCACCAATAGTGAAGGGTGAAAAGTTCTCAAAGGCTCAATGTCCACAAAATGATAAAGAGAGAGATGAAATGAAAGTCGCTCCTTATGCGTCACTGGTTGGTAGTTCGATGTATGCTCAAGTATGCACACGCCCTGATATTGCTTTTGTTGTCGGCGTGTTGGGTAGATACTTGAGTGATCCTGGACTTAGCCATTGGAAAGCGACTAAGAAAGTCATGAGGTATCAAGGTACAAAGGATCATATGTTGACTTACCGGCTAGCTAACACTCTTGATATAGTTGGATTCAGTGACGCCGATTATGCAGGATGCGTGGATGATAAAAAGTCCACTTCAGGCTACATTTATATGATGGTTGGAGGAGCTGTTTCATGGAAAAGTGTCAAGCAGACACTCACAACTTCTTCTACGATGGAGGCAGAGTATATGGCGTGTTATGAGTCTACTTGTCAAGCAATATGGCTACGGAATTTCATTTCAGCATTGAGTGTTGTAGACTCTATTTCAAGGCCGCTGAAATTATATTGTGACAACTCCGCAGTAGTAGCTTTCTCTAAGAACACTAGGAGTACTTCTCGCTCAAAGCATATTGATATAAAGTACTACTTTGTTAAAGAGAAAGTCGATGAGTCCCTCATTTCTATTGAGTACACGCCTACCACTAGCATGTTATCTGTAGCGTCCCAAATTTGCTAATAAGGCTTAGGGCCTTGATTAGCATGCCTGGAGGGCAATAAGTGATTTAATATTATTATTATATGTGAATTTGATGAGTATGTGATTAGAAATGCATGTTTAGGTGAATTAAATATGCATGAAGGCCCCGTCTGGTTATTAGGGGCATGTTTGTAATTTTAGCCCATTGAGGGCATAAATGCAATATATGCGAGATTTGTGATATATTGGTTATATATTTGTGATGCACGAACCGAGACAGTCCTAGGGAGCAATTTAACTAGAAAGTCACAACGGGGTCAAATACCCGACTCGGGAGGAGCTTAGGGGTATTTCAGGGATATTATAATGTGTTCGAGAATTATTTAATAGCGGTAGCAATTAAGTAATGATTAGGATATGTCGAGATTAATATTGATTTATTAGACTATTCGGGGACTTAGCGGGGTATGGTAAATGACTGAAATGCCCTTGGGGTTGCTTAAGGATCAAAGATAAGTAAAAGGTTATTTTGGTCATTGTGGTTAAAGGTTAGACTTATGTTAGGCAGGTGGGGTTATCCTTAGTCTCTAGGCACAATCTAGAAGAAAAGAAAGAAGCAAAAGTCAGATAAATCTCTTAGTTTTCTCTCAATTCGGTTCTCTCACTCTCTTGAGGCTTGGAAGGCTTTTGGGATTTTTGGAGGAGAAAGCTCTGAATTTAAGCTGGGAGTTGGGGAAATCAAGGCTTGGAGCAGATTATAAACAGCTGGGGGTCGGAACCATTCTTGAGGTAAGGATCTAAGCTTGAACTTTGTCTAATTTTCTTCTGTTTTTGTTGAAGTTTGAGGGGTCAAAGTTTAGATAATTGAACTTGAGTTATGGTAGGATTTTGGTTGGTTTTTCTGGGCTTATGTGCTGCTTAAAGTGTATTGGGGTGATTATGGGATTCAATTCTGCTGTTGGGGTGTGTTTGGAATGATTTTTAGGGGAGTTAGCTCGAAACGTTTGCATGGGAATTCTAGGTTTCGGGCTTGCGCCGCGGCCTACTTGCATTTTTAGGCTAGTGGCCTTCGAGGGAATTTCCCAGGCGCCACGGCCCTAGGCTAGCAGGTGTGAGGCAATTTTGCCTCTGTCTAGTGGCGCGCCGCGGCGCTTAGGGGAGGCTGAGCCGCGGCCCAAATGTGGATATTTTGGAAAAAATGAGGGTTTTTAGCTCGAGAACTTGAACGTTAAGGCTCGGGAAGGTTCCCACTACCCAGTTTGGTAGAAACCAAGGTCTCGGAGGTTAGAATTATGACTCGAAACTATTTAATGGATTAGAACGTGATGGTTGGTTATGGTTCATGTGTTGTGACTAGGATTTCTTCAACGCTCGGGTTAGAGGACAGTGCTCGTGATTGTGGTGCTTGGGAAGCTTGGGACACAGGTAAGAAAACGGTTGTTCCCACAGAGCTTGTATGCAGGGCAAGGCCCTATATGATTGTGTTGCAGGGCGTAGCCCTTTGATTGAGTTTATTCATGTTTGGTATTTGCTTTATTATGCTATGTATGCATATGTGTGAATGTTCGGCAAGAGTTGGGAACGGCGCAGGCCGAGGTCGGCAAGGCCGGGAACGGTAAGGGGCCGAGAATGGCGTTAGGCACGTGGAGTGCAAGGCCGAGTTTGGCAAGGGGCCGGGAGCAGCATTTAGCACGCGGAGTGCGAGTTGCCAAGGCGAGACCCTAGAGGATACCTGGGATATCCTTACAGTGTGGACCGCGAACCCAGGGTCTGGTAAAGCGCTTGGGACGGCATGGCCGTATGTGTATAGCTATTGATGGCCGGTTTATATGCTAAGTGTTTGATATGCATATGTTATCTGCTTGTGTGGGTTTTCTTGCTGGGCTTCGGCTCATGGGTGCTCTATGGTGCAGGTAAGGGCAAGGGGAAACTCGACCAACCATGAGTACGGAGAGCGTGAAGCGGCGCGTACATGTTTGGCCTGCCTGGCCACCACGGTCAGGGGTATTTTGGGAGATGATTGTACTGAACCTGGATTTT
The DNA here is from genome assembly GCF_963169125.1 of Humulus lupulus. NCBI lineage: Eukaryota > Viridiplantae > Streptophyta > Magnoliopsida > Rosales > Cannabaceae > Humulus > Humulus lupulus. The sequence goes on from NC_084797.1 coordinate 30,814,717, forward strand.
TTCGTTTAGCCGACTATGTTTATGTTTTTGAGTTGTAAATATTTCTAAACAGTATTTTGGGATCCCAAATGTTAAACGCTTTATGATTTTCAGTAAATGGAATTATTTTCAAAGTTTATGACTCTGTTTATGGTTTGATTACACTTTTGACTTAAAACCTCGATTAGCGAGTTAAAAGCACATTTTAAACTCACTTAGTAACAGCACTAAGGAAGTAGGGCATTACAACTTGGTATTAGAGCGAGCCAAGATTTATGGTTTCTTGAGATTGACCGAACATGTATGCTCACTGTCAGTGACAAGCTCGACTCAAGGTTGGTTGGTATGATTGACCTAAATTCTTGAATATGTGTTTAAATGCCCGGTTTGCCTGCTTATTTCTTATAGAGCATGATGAATGACGAGTTCGAGCTGCGAAGGTTGACGAGTTCATCAACCTGACTCAGAATCGGTTGACCGTGACTGAGTATGCTTTAAGGTTTGACCGATTGGCAAAGTTTGCGCCAGATTTAGCGCCGACTGATGCTGCAAGAAGAGACATATTTGTACGGGATTGAATGTTATGATCTCCCGTGATGTAAAGATCACTTTGGATCTAGAGACTACTACCTCTACCTATGCTCAGGTTGTAGACAAGGCCCTTACGGCTAAGGGGGCCAGGGATCAGATTTGGAGAGAGAGAGATGTTAGGCGCGATTCCAGGAGAACAGTGCCTCCTTTTATTGGATCTAGTCGAGGGAGTGGCTTCGGTGAGCAGAAGAGGAAGGCCCCAGATTCCATTGTTCCTCCCAGTTTTGATAGGAGGGCACGGGGTGCTTCTAGTGGCTGTCAGGGCGGAAATGACAACTGGAGGAGTTTTCTAGTGTGTCCACGGTGCAGACGACATCATCAGGGTGAGTGTAGGATTAGGGCTTGCTTTTTCTGTGGGAGTGCCAATCATTTGAAGAAGGATTGTCCACAAGCCAGGAAAGAAGAGCCGAAGCAGAGTGACAGTCTCGCTCCTGCCAGGGTGTTCACTTTGACTCAGACTGAGGCGGAGGCTAGCCCCTCGATTGTGACAGGTCAGATTTCTAGTGCTGGATCTTCTTATACTGCATTGTTTGATTCGAGAGCTACTCATTCCTTTGTGTCTGCTAGAGTGATAGATCAGCTATGTAGACCTAGTGTTTTGTATGCTAGGGGTTTTCAGACTTTGTTGCCAACTGGGGAACTGGTAGTCTCTAGGAGATGGGTTAGAACTTTACCAGTAGAGGTAGATGGTAGGGAGTTTTCTGTTGATCTGATTGAGCTGGTGATGGATGACTTCGATATGATCCTAGGGATGGATTGGTTATCAAAGTATGGGACGACGATTGACTGCAAGCGCAGGATGGTGACTTTTGAACCAAAAGGGGAGGTACCCTTTGTATTTGTGGGGTACCTATGATTTCAGCATTGAGGGCTAGGGACCTGATGCAGGAGGGTTGCATAGGATTCCTAGCGAATGTTGTGGATGCTTCTAGGGTTGTGTCGGTTGGACCGGGTGAGACCAGATTGGTATGTGAATTTCCATATTTATTTCCAGCAGATCTACTAGGTTTGCCGCCGCAGCGGGAGATTGACTTTGTGATAGAGTTGGCGCCAGGGGTGGAGCCGGTATCTAGGACACCTTACAGATTGGCTCTGGAAGAGTTAAAGGAGTTGAAGATTCAGTTACAGGAGTTATTGGATTTGGGGTTCATCAGACCGAGTTTCTCGCCATGGGATGCTCCAGTGTTGTTCGTCAAGAAGAAGGATGGGTCTCTTAGGATGTGTATTGACTACAGGGAGTTGAACAAGTTGACCATTAAGAATAAGTATCCACTGCCCAGGATCGATGATTTATTTGACCAGCTATAGGGAAGGACAATGTTTTCCAAGATTGACCTCCGGTCAGGTTACCACCAGTTAAGAATCAAAGAAGAGGACATACCAAAGACCGCTTTCCGCACAAGGTATGGACATTATGAATTCCTTGTTATATCCTTTGGATTAACCAATGCCCCAGCAGCTTTTATGGATATGATGAACAGGATTTTCAAGGACTATCTGGATAAGTTTGTGATTGTGTTCATCGACGATATTTTGGTGTATTCTCAGTCAAAGTTAGAGCATGAGCAGCATCTGCGTCTGATATTGCAGCAGTTAAGGGAGCATAGATTATATGCTAAGTTCAGCAAGTGCGAGTTCTGGCTACCGCAAGTTTCATTTCTAGGCCATATTGTCAGTATGGAGGGGATTCTTGTTGACCCAAGTAAGATAGAGGCAGTGAGAGATTGGCCTAGACCGAGCAATGTTCTTGAAGTGAGGAGTTTTTTGGGTTTGGCAGGATATTATCGGCGGTTTGTTGAAGGATTCTCCAGGATAGCTACGTCGTTGACAGAATTGACAAAGAAGAAGAAAAAGTATGTTTGGACAGACAGATGTGAGAACAGTTTTAAAGAGTTAAAGCGGCGATTGATCACAGCGCCAGTGTTGAGTCTACCGACGGATAATGAGAAGTTCGTGGTTTATTGTGATGCTTCCAGACAGGGTTTGGGGTGTGTGCTGATGCAAGCTGGTAAGGTGATAGCCTATGCATCGAGACAGTTGAAAGAATATGAGCAGAGATATCCCACGCATGATCTGGAGTTGGCAGCGGTGATATTCGTACTTAAGATTTGGAGACATTGTCTATATGGTGAGAAGTGTGAGATATACACCAGCCACAAGAGTTTGAAGTACTTCTTTACTCAGAAGGGTCTGAATATGCGCCAGAGACGGTGGTTGGAGTTGGTTAAGGATTATGATTGTGATATCATATACCATCCTGGGAAGGCTAATGTAGTGGCTGATGCATTGAGTCGGAAAGGCCCAGGACAATTGTTTAGTTCGAGACAGATATCTGAGAAGTTAGCTGAAGAAATGACTAGAGCGGGTATAGAGTTGGTGGTTGGTCGGTTAGCCAAAATCACTCTTCAGTCTACACTCCTTGAGAGGATCAAGGAGGCGCAGGGGAAAGATTCCCAGTTGAGAGGTCACAGAGAGAATGTCTTAGTCAGAGCGGCTAAGGACTTTTCTATTTCAGAGATGGGGTTACTGAAGTACAAGGGTCGGATTTGTGTTCTGATAGATTCTGATATCCGACGGGAGATTTTAGATGAAGCATACCACTCCCTATTCCTTGCATCCATGTACGATGAAGATGTACCAAGATCTGAGAGCTTTGTATTGGTGGTCGAGCATGAAGAGGGATGTGGTGGATTATGTGGCCAAGTACCTAACTTGTCAGCAGGTCAAGGCTGAACATCAGAGGCCAGCAGGGTTGCTGCAGCCTCTAGGGATTCCGGAATGGAAATGAGAAGATATCACCATGGACTTCGTGGTTGGTTTGCCGAAGACCGTGGGTCAGCATGACTCAGTGTGGGTGATTGTGGATAGGTACACCAAGTCCACCCACTTTTTACCTGTCAAGATGACTTATACCGTGGAGCAGTATGCCGAGTTATATGTGAAGGAAATTGTTCGACTTCATGGGGTTCCGAGGTCGATAGTATCCGACAGGGACCCCACCTTCACCTCCAAGTTTTGGGAGAGTCTGTAGAAGGCTATGGGCACGCAGTTATGGTTTAGTACCGCTTATCATCCTCAGACAGATGGACAGTCTGAGAGGATGATTCAGATATTGGAGGATATGGTGCGAGTCTGCGTGCTAGATTTTGGGGGATCCTGGAGTAAGTATCTCCCTTTGATCGAGTTCTTGTACAACAACAGTTATCAGGCGACTATCGGAGTGGCTCCGTATGAGATGCTTTATGGAAGGAAGTGTAGATCACCTATTCATTGGGACGAGACGGGTGAGAGAAGTTATTTGGGTCCTGAGATGGTTCAGAGGACCAATGAGGTGATTGAGAAGATTAGAGCACGAATGCTTGCCTCCCAGAGTAGCCAGAAGAGTTACTCAGACTTGAAACGCAGGAGCATGGAATTTCAGGTTGGTGACCATGTGTTTCTTAGGGTTTCACCTTTGAGAGAAGTGAAGCGGTTTGGTGTTCGGGGCAAGCTAAGCCCTAGATTTGTTGGCCCCTTTGAGATTCTGGAACGGGTTGGAGGGGTAGCCTACAGATTGGCGATGCCTCCATCCTTATCAAGGGTTCATGATGTGTTTCACGTATCCATGCTCCAGAAATATGTATCAAATTCGACTCATGTTCTCAGTTTTGAGAATTTGGAGCTGGATCAAGATTTGTCTTATGAGGAAAAGCCAGTTCAGATTCTTGACCGGAAGGATAAAGTCTTGCAGAGCAAGACCATCGCCTTGGTGAAAGTGTTGTGGAGGAACAGCAAGGTTGAGGAGGCGACATGGGAACTTGAATCATAGATGCGAGAGCGGTATCCCGAGTTGTTCAGTTAATTTCAAGGATGAAATTTCTGTAAGGAATGGATAGTTGTAGCGTCCCAAATTTGCTAATAAGGCTTAGGGCCTTGATTAGTGTGCCTGGAGGGCAATAAGTGATTTAATATTATTATATGTGAATTTTATGAGTATGTGATTAGAAATGCATGTTTAGGTGAATTAAATATGCATGAGGGCCCCGTCTGGTTATTAGGGGCATGTTTGTAATTTTAGCCCGTTGAGGGCATAAATGCAATATATGCGATATTTGTGATATATTGGTTATATATTTTTTATGCACGAACCGAGACAGTCCTAGGGAGCAATTTAGCTAGAAAGTCACAACGGGGTCAAATACCCGGCTCGGGAGGAGCTTAGGGGTATTTCAGGGATATTATAATGTGTTCGAGAATTATTTAATAGCGGTAGCAATTAAGTAATGGTTAGGATATGTCGAGATTAATATTGATTTATTAGACTATTCGGGGACTTAGCGGGGTATGGTAAATGACTGAAATGCCCTTGGGGTTGCTTAAGGATCAAAGATAAGTAAAAGGTTATTTTGGTCATTGTGGTTAAAGGTTAGACTTATGTTAGGCAGGTGGGGTTATCCTTAGTCTCTAGGCACAATCTGGAAGAAAAGAAAGAAGCAAAAGTCAGATAAATCTCTTAGTTTTCTCTCAATTCGGTTCTCTCACTCTCTTGAGGCTTGGAAGGCTTTTGGGATTTTTGGAGGAGAAAGCTATGAATTTAAGCTGGGAGTTGGGGAAATCAAGGCTTGGAGCAGATTATAAACAGCTGGGGGTCGGAACCATTCTTGAGGTAAGGATCTAAGCTTGTACTTTGTCTAATTTTCTTCTGTTTTTGTTGAAGTTTGAGGGGTCAAAGTTTAGATAATTGAACTTGAGTTATGGTAGGATTTTTGTTGGTTTTTCTGGGCTGATGTGCTGCTTAAAGTGTATTGGGGTGATTATGGGATTCAATTCTGTTGTTGGGGTGTGTTTGGAATGATTTTTACGGGAGTTAGCTCGAAAAGTTTGCATGGGAATTCTGGGTTTCGGGCTCGCGCCGTAGCCTTGTTCTTCAGCACTGCAGCCTGCTTGCGTTTTTAAGCTAGTGGCCTTCAAGGGAATTTTCCAGGCGTCGCAGCGCAAGGTTTGGGCGTCGTGGCCCTAGGCTAGCAGATGTGAGGCAATTTTTTCTCTGTCTAGGGGCGCGCCACGACGCTTAGGGAGGCTGAGCCGCGGCCCAAATGTGGATTTTTTGGCAAAATGAGGGTTTTTAGCTCGGGAACTTGAACATTAAGGCTCGGGAAGGTTCCTACTACCCAGTTTGGTAGAAACCAAGGTCCCGGAGGTTAGAATTATGACTCGAAACTATTTAATGGACTAGAACGTGATGGTTGATTATGGTTCATGTGTTGTGACTAGGATTTCTTCAAGGCTCGGGTTAAAGGACTGTGCTCGTGATTGTGGTGCTTGGGAAGCTCGGGACACAGGTAAGAAAACTGTTGTTCCCACAGAGCTTGTATGCAAGGCAAGGCCCTATATGATTGTGTTGCAGGGCGTAGGCCTTTGATTGAGTTTATTCATGTTTGGTATTTTCTTTATTATGCTATGTGTGATTGTTCGGCAAGAGTCGGGAACGGCGCAGGCCGAGGTCGGCAAGGCCGAGAACAACAAGGGGCCGAGAATGGCATTAGGCACGTGGAGGGCAAGGCCGAGTGCGGCAAGGGGTCGGGAGCAGCGTTTAGCACGCGGAGTACGAGTTGCCAGGGCCAGACCCTAGAGGACACCTGGGATATTCTTACGGTGTGGACCGCGAACCCAGGGTCTGGTCAAGTGCCTGGGATGGCATGGTCGTATGTGTATAGCCTATTGATAGCCGGTTTATATGCTAAGTGTTTAATATGCATATGTTATTTGCTTGTGTGGGTTTTCTTGCTGGGCTTAAGCTCACGGGTGCTCTGTGGTGCAGGTAAGGGCAAAGGGAAAGTCGACCAACCATGAGTACGGAGAGCGTGAAGCGGCGCGTACATGTTTGGCCTGCCTGGCCACCACGGCCAAGGATATTTTGGGAGATGATTGTACTGAACCTGGATTTTTTCGTTTAGCCGACTATGATTATGTTTTTGAGTTGTAAATATTTCTAAACAGTATTTTGGGATCTCAAATGTTAAACGCTTTATGATTTTCAGTAAATGGAATTATTTTCAAAGTTTATGACTCTGTTTATGGTTTGATTACACTTTTGACTTAAAATCTTGATTAGCGAGTTAAAAGCACATTTTAAACTCACTTAGTAACGGCTCTAAGGAAGTAGGGCGTTACATTAGCAGACCCACTAACGAAAGGCTTACCTATATGTGTGTTTTTAGAGCATGTTGCCCGAATGGGATTGTCAGGAGCCTAGCTTGTTGAGCTCAGTGGGAGTTTTGTTATTTATGTATTGAACATGCTAGTATTTTGTATGGATTGTTTATAGCTTGTATTTTGTTCTGAACATGCATGATGATAATTGAAGTCACTTCTTATTGTTGTTATTACATATATATGTTTATATATATATATTATTGTTTATCGAAGTGACAGATACAAAAGGAGATGAATGCGCATAGTCTCAATCTGTCGTACCTCATGCATGTTTGGTTTGTTGGTTAATGGTTGTTATGATATTTAAATGTCTACAAGGCCAAGTCATATGTAATATTTGTATCCTATCAGTATGATATTATGTATGATTTATTTGACTGCCATGTGTGTGTTAGACAATATTGTGGTGGTTTGTTTTTATTGTCCAAGTGGGAGAATGTTAAAATTATTATTATGAACTAATATAATCATAAACATTATTCCATGATCACAACCATTAACCAAAGTGCCTATTAATTACTAATAACCATAATGGGATGGTTCACACTTACTAATTGCATTAGAGGCACATGGTGGCACCCTAATAACTATATGTTGGCCCATTAAACTATAGTCTACCACCACTATCATAATAAACCCAATTTACTCACTAATACCCCTTAGGGTAAGTGGGCATAAAAGGGAAGAAGGCATATACTTGTATAAGGGGTGTGTGTGGTGGTATTTTGTAAGGGTTGCTCTCCATAGGCATTCTCCATTGCATTTTGTTATCTTTGTGGCTGTTCTTGTGTATTGAAAGGTTGGAAGAGGTCATCAGGGCTCAAGGAGATGGAATGCACAACTTGGGAGGTATGTTCTTCATTGTGTAATAAATGCCCAAAATAAAATATGTTCTTGGATTGATTGTCAGCGTTAATTGATTGTGTTGAATTGTTTTGAGCATTGATGATGCTCACATTGTGTTTATAAATTAATAGAGTTGGTGAGTTGTTAAGAGAGAGTAAGTGATTATGCTTCGTGATTGTTGATATATATATATATATATATATACTAGATATAAGTAAAGTGATTTATATTAATGTGGTATAATTTTAAATAAATATTCAGTTTTAGTTATATAATTTATTTATTTTTGTTTAAGTTTATGTTTGTTCTAGTTGTTTAATTTGGAAGTGACAACATGAGATTATATATTATATGTTTAATGTAATATTAAATATTATACGTGGATTTTAAATTTAAATTTCTTGCTATTTTTAAAAAAAAAAATCAATTTGTTGCTAATTGAGAGTAGATTATATTATATGTTTAATATGATATTATTCTAATAAGTGAGTTTAAGTTTAATTAAATTTTATTTAAGTTATAAAACGTATGATTTTATTATTTTTAAATAATTATCATTGTAAAATATCTAAAAAAATATCATATTTTAATTTGTTTAATTATTTATTATTTTTAAATTATTATCATTGTAAAAAATCTCAAAAATATCATATTTTAATTTGTTTAATTATTTATTATTTTTAAATAATTATCATGGTAAAATATTTCAAAAATATCATTTTTTTAATTACTTATTTTATTTTATTTAAGTTTAAGTGGTGTTTACAAACTACCGTTAAATATAAGAATATTTTGTTAAAGTTAACATTAAAAAAATAAAAAACCGTTAAAACCAAGATTTTTTGTTATCTACACACTTATTATATAGAAGATATGTATATATATATATATTAGGTAAAAATAGCTTGCAATACACGTTTGTTTAGTTTTAAAGTTATAAAATAAATTTTAAATCAATAAAAAACATCATAAAAATAAATAAAATATGTTTAATATAATGTATGACATAAGTGTATTAAAAAAATTAAGGCAAAATATTGTCTATAATTTTAATAAAAACCGGCTCACTTTCTTTCAATATATAATAGAATGAATTACAGTTCTATAGTATATATAAATATATATATATATATCAATAATCTTTACATATATGACATCTAACACAACATTAATATAGATATATATTTACATGACTACATGACATATATATAAATTACAATAATATTTAAAAATAAATTAAAATAATAATAGAAAAAGTCATAGTGTAGAGTAGTATACATGCATCAATTATTTTTAGTTTCTAATATATCTCGCAATGTTCTTTGGTGAATTTGATGAAGAAAAATAGCTCCAATCACTTTATAAAAAATAAACTATCACACAAATTTATAAGAAAAAAAATTATGTGTATGACTTTATTATTTTTAAATAAATATGCTTTAATTATTTAAATTATCATAAAATATGCTAAAAATATTCTATTTTAATTAGTTTATTTATTTATTTTTATTTAAGTTTATGTTTGTTCTAGTTTTTTAATTTGGTAGTGATCACAACAAGAGATTATACATTATATGTTTAATATAATATTAATATTATACATGGATTTTAAATTTAAGTTTGTTGCTAGTTTTTTTTTTAAAAAAAAAATAAATTTGTTTCTAGTTGATAGTAGATTATATTATGTTATATGTTTAATATGATATTATTCTAATACGTGAAGTTTAAGTTTAATTAAATTTTATTTAAATTATAAAAAATATGGTTTTATTATTTTTAAATAATTGTTATAGTAAAATATCTCAAAAATATCATATTTTAATTTGTTTATTTAATTTGGTTTAAGTTTAAATCATGTTTACAATTTATCATTAACTATAAGAATATTGTGTTATATATAAGAATATTCTGTTAAAGTTAACGAACAAAATTAAAAAATCGTTAAAACCAAAAAAATTATGTTATCTACACACTTATTATATAGAAGAGATATAATAAGCACTCACAAGTAAGTGATTTACTCTATCCTTTAAAATATTTCACCAAAGCATACTTTTATCTATTTTACCTTAAACTTTTACATTGCACTATACATATTTTTTCTATACATCATTTAAATATTCTATTTTTTAATATATTTTATTCATTTAATATATATATAATAGTATCACATATATATATGGAAGACTTCTCGATAGTTACTACTCATAGATAGGTATTAACAATTATGATGATGTGACAACATAGTGACTTGGTATAGCAAGTCACTAACAGGTAAATTTTTTTTTCTACAATAATTTCGAATTTAGTTTTTTCTTTTTTGTCATAATTAATGTTGTTTCCAACCAATAAGAGACACTAGCTATATTTAGAAATTGACATCCATTTAAAAAATGAAATGTTTACAATATTATATTTTCATAATAAATACACGTTTTTCATCAAGTAACCCTTCCAAAAATTTAAAAAAATCAAAATTTATTTTTAGAAATATTAATTAACAACTCTAAATATGAACCATTAATCTTAATTCAATGGTTAATATTAAAGTAATCATTCATGAGTAGTAACTATTAAAAGTGTACCCATATATATATATATAAACTTTTTAAAAATTAGTAAAAAATTTATAGCTCTTTGAATAGTATTTCTCTACATGACACTATTCATTTAGGTAAAAAAAAATTGTAAGAGCAGTCCCAACCGGTGATATATAATACACTATCCCTTAAAATTTTGAAAAATCATCACCAAATACATGCTTCATTGGATGTTGTAGAATAGCTCTATAATTTAACTATGCTATAGGATATTTCTACATTTAGAGACAAGTTTTACCATTTTTAAAACATTTTTAACTTTTTTTTTGTACTTTGCTTTTTGGTCTATCTCTTTCTCACTCATATTTTTTATATTTAAATAAATAAACAATATTTTAAAATATAATATTTAAATGATGTTAAGAAAAAATATAGATGATGTAATGTAAAAATTTGAGGTAAAATAAAAAAAAGTAAGTTTTTTGTAATGTATTTTGAAGAATAGAGTAGGGTACCTATGCTAAGATAGTTTAAATTTATTTCACCATCTCTCACTATATTTTTTTCTCTTTAAAAGTAAGAGGTATTTTTCCTCACCAATTAAGAGTGCTCAGTAAGGTGGAGGTAGGCTGATTGTATCAGTCAATTTTCTCTATGAAGAATTTCGTCTTTCGAATTCACTTGGAAACCTTTTGCATTGGTGCTATTAGCAAATGATACAAGCAGACCTGCCTGCCATATTTGCCTGAATTGTGTTACAATTTCATTGAATTTTCTAAGTGTTAACTGACCATTGATTTGCCAAGCTACAGCTTATCAGTCACATTACCAATCTACATGCCATTGTGGGAAATAAACACTTCTCACTGAAAGCCCTTTCGGCTTCGCAAGTCTCAAGCAAAATGGGGTATAAGAATAGAAGTTGTGTCTTCGATTTTAAAGCAAATAAAACTGTGAATACAGATAATCTCGAATCTTATAATAATCCTCACATAAAGGCCCTTCAATAACAATTTGCTGCGTACCAGGACCACCACCCTAAATTTCAAATATGATTATCAAGTCAGGCGCCTTGTATTACAATCTAGAAAAATAAACCATTCGTTTTTTTAAGGGTAAACTTTTCATAGTTAGCAAAATAAAAGACAATTGGGTTATAAGACTATAACTAACCTTATGGCTGGCATCTCCAACCTTGCGCAGTGTCACATATTCACCACATCGTAGTGCCCCCCCGCCGGCAAATTCAGCCTGTGAAGTATATAAATAGTAGTAATGCATTAATCTATAAAGCATAAATGCTATTAGTACTATATACATTCTGCGGGTCTGTGAGCATGAAGCTGAGATCAAAGTGCATCTTTTTTTTCAGTTTGGCAGCACATTATTAGGTATGTGGGAGGTAAAATACAGAAATATCACTATTTATTTAAGGAAATAATGGAAATTGGCACCTGGACACCATTGTCGGCAAGAAACTGCTTGAAGTTTGCCATTTTCAAATCACCTACAAGGACTGATTTATGGGGTGGTGGTGGTGCGGTTGAGAGGGGAAGTAAAGACAATGTATCATTTTCTGTCTTCCCAACATCAGAATCAACCCAAGCTATTTCATATTCTCCGAGCTGTGTTAGCATATCATCAATGTCAAGGATCATTACAAATGGATAATGTGAGATAAACAAAATTCTGAAGCACAGGTGCTTACCTTCTTAAACAGCACGTTACTCATCAGCTTTTCAGACAGTTGTACCTGTTTTTAACATAATGTAAACCAAATTACTTGTAAGTTCTGAAATCGCAGATTAAGAAGGGAAAATATATATATATATATATATATATAAACATAGAACAATACCTTATAAGCACATAAATCAGAGGTGACATCAATTGTTTCTTCAAGTTGAGGAGCATAAACATAAGGACAAACTTGTTTCATACAGTGTTGCTTCAAATGTTCTGTGGCTTCTGCAGTTCCATGAACCAGAACCTCCAAGAAGTAACACAACATAAGATTATGTTCAATAAATCAATCATCCACATGAAATTGCTGAGAAAGATTAAAAAATAGCTTATGCTCCAAATTGGAAGAACGGTCATAATACATACATATATAAATATAAATTAGAGGTTTCTACGGTAGGAACCTTGTTTTGGACCTACTGGTAGGAACTATCTATTTTCGGTACATGTATAAATTGTAACCCTAATTCTTTTTTATATGAAGTTGTACATTATAGTTTTAGGAGACCTCCCACAAGATTTTGAAAAATTATGTATAATTTAGGGTGCCGAATCAAGAATCAAATAGTGTATTTTACGCGCATATAAAAGGCGAAAGAGGCAAGCGTGCAACAAGCTATTTGAATCCTGATTTTAGCATCCTAAATTATTCATAATTTTCCAAAAATTTGTGAGAAATCTCTTATAACTACAATGTATATTGTTATATGAAAAAAAAAATTGGGTTTACAATGTACCAGTTGTGCAAAAAACAATTCCTCTCGTAGAAGCCCCCAATAAATTAATATATATGTTGACTTACCAAACTTATTCCCTTAAAAAATAATCCATAAGAAATGCTGAGACCTTTGCCATGAGAGCATTCAAAATTTAAATGGAGAGAGAAAACATCATATGTACACATAAAATAAGCACTAAAATATTACACATAGTGATGTGACAAAAAATTTCAACCAATCAAATTTATTTAAGATAAGACCCACTATATTAAAAATACATATCACGTTACTATGTGTAATATTTTTGTGCATATTTTGTACGCACATACCATTACTCAATGAGAAATGGTCAAGTGGAGAATTAGTATTACAAATAAACATCATGAAAAATTTATGTGTCAGCGTTACAGGTACATGCATGGCTTCACCTGCTAAGATGGTCCAATGCTGTATGAGACTACATGAATGACACAAAAAACACCAACTTCATTCTAAAAGAAAATTCCAATTCTTCTCAACCAAAGATGTAGCAATGCAAGTTCAGTGGTAAATATTAATTGATATTCACCAGACATTTGACACTTAGGAAGACAAGAATAATGTAATAAAAATAGGGGAAATAAAGAACAGAAAATACTCATACAAGCTTTAGAGGAGCCATATGGGACAGAATTGACTTGATGGATCTTGCATCAGAACGGCCCTCAAAATCCATATAAAGCAATGAACATTTGACAGACACCTGAATTAGTAGCACAACTTCACTATTTATAATGATCACAAAAGCCAAATACCTATTCAATGATTAACCAAAAGTTCAACTTACAGTCAATTCATTAGATACAACTTTTGATGGCTTCGTGTCAAGTATCAAACTAGCAGAGGCATCGTCAAGCTTGCCCTCCATATCGCCACCCATCTGCAGTGACAAACCCTAAAGCTAAGTATAAAAACTAAACATGGCAGCAAGAAGCAAAGCAAATATTCCATATGGTGGTTACTCACAAGCATTCCTGCTTGGTCCATGTCTTCATCCTTGATTACATAATCATCAGGATTAATTACTTCACCAAAATCATCCCACTCAGAAGTATTTTCAATAAAGGGAAACATTGGAGCAACACTTGTGGAAGGTGGAACAAATCCATCAATTAATATATCCCGGTATCCACTCCCATGTGGACCTGCCACTGTGATGAAACATTACACAATCAGAAAAAAAATATATTATGAGCACAAAATAAACTGAAAGTATTATAATCTAAGTGGTCTTTAAGAAGAAATGACTTCATAATCAGAAAAGCTTAATACAAACATGCTTACTGCACAAAGAATAATGGCATACACATTTAAATAAATCATGAAAAGAAAATTACTTGCAAACACATTAAAGTTTCTCTTTTAAGTACAATGCGGATTCCAAGAAACAGGGTTGATGCCTAACATATACAAAATTTGTGCACCCAAACCCAACCCATGAACTTTCATGCCATAAAAACTAACCTGACTTGTACAATAAATGAGAAGAAATGTCATTCTTTGAGTGTATATTTTTTAAAGCTTATAGCATATTGTTTAAGACATATATTGTGCACAACATGTAAATTTACCTTGAACTTGAAGTTACAATATGAAACACTTAATTGTACCTTGCTAATAAAACTTATAGCATAGTACAATAATCAACCCTCATAAGAAAATAAATCATTTCTAATAACTAAGAAAGTCACATGATTAAACGAAGCTTTCAAATAAACAGGTTTTACAAGTTAAGGTTTATCATTTGTATCAAAATCATTTTGTTAACTCATTTGTAATATACACTCAAAGAATGATATTTCTCATCATATGTTTTATATTTAAAATTTTAATTATTAAAATTATTTTTCATGTAAAATGAGTTAGTTTCTAACCAAGCGGGTTGAGATTTGTTAAGCTCATTTTTTCTTCCATTTCAACTCAATTTCGCCCTGCGCCTTATTTTCCCACGAGTCAAATTGTTGTGTCATAACCTGAATTGCTACCTCTACCAAGAGTCCCCCGTCAAACAAATTGGCTAAAGAAAAAGACACATATTCACAACTATACATACCATCTGGCAAAGGATGAGCATTGCTAGCATCAACGATCATTGGATCACTCACGATAGCATCAGGTCCATTAGAAGCTTTTGATTCCTCCTCTTTAATAAGGCTAGCCTTTAAAGCCTCCTCTCTTTTTATTCGGTTTTGTTCTTCTTCATAGGCAATTAGTTCCTCCCCAACTAAAGGGACCCTCTTGGATAAAGTGACTTTAACTGCTTTTGGAGGTGGATCTGCTTGAAGCATACGAGCCAATGTGCCAAACTACATAAATGGTAAAGGTACAAAAATTTTAGGCATATGCAAAGAAGGTTACAAGTAGACCTAGTAACTTAGATGGGACACATAATATACAGTACATTAAAATAAATGGCAAATTATGCATTAATCTAATGCCACGACATTCTGATTTTCTCAACAAACAAACAAAAAACATCAAGTTTATTTTATTAAAAAGAAAACTAAGCTATTGTGAAGTTGATTATTCATCAAAACAGTACCACATTAGTTAATTTGGAAATTACTTCAGAATTTCTAAGATTGCTCCACAAATTTGAATTGACCACCAAATGAAGTGAAGAATGCTTGATGTGGAGAGTTCTAATCCTACAAAAAGTACCTGGCCTCTTTCTGTAAAAAGCATGAGATTTCGTGCATCATTTGCCCAGTCAACAAATATGTCATGAGAGAAACCTGCTTCCAAACTGGCCATTGATGCTAGAACCACCTATATTGCATGTATAAGTCAAAGTAAATAAAAATAAAAGCTGTTCGTGAAGAATTTGGCGAGTCTAACCTTTGGACCATCTGGAGCATTATCAAGCTCATTCTTGTTAACTAAAAGTGTGACATGCCTGCAAGCATTTCCATGCGTGTCAAGTGAGTAATTATCAACTAAGGTGGATAAACTTCAATACTATATGATCTTAACTAATCAAAATCACTTACTTCAAAAGAAAGGCATTATCACGTGTCGTTTCAAAAGACTTTGCAATAGAATCACTCATCCATTCAAGGAAACTTTTGACATAGTCAATGGTGCTTGATGAAACATATGTTAAAAAGTATATGGGATAGTTCAAATTTTCCTCTGCCCAGCACTGAAAATAGTTAGGTAGATATTATGTCATCACTAGAATGAAGCAAAGAGAACAAATCTATGTCATGGATAAAGAAAAGAACAAACTAAATAAGAAAAGTGCTAGCAATGTTGCCTCAACTGACTGACCGATTCCAAAATTTGAATAATTTCCAAAACTCGCCCAGCGGTATCAACGGGTAGTAACACTTTTCCATCTGTTCTTAGAGTCTTCTTTATGGTATCTAGTACAAGAATGAAAAAACTAAGCTCATAGCTAGAATCTAAGTACGTTTGCAGTAAATTTGCAACAATGTAATCAGCATTAATTCACAGCAAGTCTTCCAAATAGGGGAATGAAATAAAAATTAAACTATGTGTACCTGTAAATTCTTTGTCCATTTGGCGTCTATAAGGCTGGTTGTTCAAAGCATTATAGGCATCTGTTATTAAAACGGCAGGGCGCACGAAAGAGGATGGATTTATTCCATTCAAATGCCTGATGAAATCTATACCAATAAGCAACTTTTCTCTAACTCAATTATTAATCGTCTTATGCAATAAAATTCATATAGGGAAGAAAAAGAGTACTTTTCTTTGCGATGGTTGAAGTCAACAGCATATATAACGTCCTCACCATCCTTAGTTATCTTCCACACAGTACCACCCAACAAATGCCCAGCCACATGAGGTGATATAACAATCCCTTCTCCTTTACCTGATGCAAGTGTACATAACTGATAACCCAATACAACATTTTTTCAATTTCATCATCTTATTCTCTCTCTTTTTTATTTTCCACCAATAAATAAACACACACATATAAATAAATAAAGAAAGAAAAAAGCTAACCAGAAAGGTGATGATTTTGGGCATAGGTAAGTCGAGTAACATTCTGGAAAGCAGAATCAATATCATCCAAAGTAAACAAATCGAACTCAGATACTTGCTGCAAGAGAAATAGCTTAACTTTAAGGAACAGATAGTCGAAAGCAATGTCACCATAAAATAAATAGTTTATTTATTAAGCTAAAAGAAAGGCATAAAATTAAGTAAAAGCAAGACAAAAATTGTCACCTTTCGCGAGAGAAATTGATCATACATAGTGAGAAGACCTAATCTATAAACGGGCTCAGTGGAAAAAACTTCAGCTGAGAGCCCAAATTGTTTCATTGCATATGGGAGTGCACCCAGATGAAGTGTATCTGGGTGAGATAACAGAACTGCATCAATGGTTGAGGCTACCCTGAATGAACATAAAATGAGGCGAAATCAGCACAGGCATGTGAAGTTGCAAGAAAAACGAAAGTGGAGAGAGAGAGAGAGAGAGAGACTTGGAGAGAGGTTGAAGAATAGAAGGTTCGAAGTGGTCGTTCCAGCCACAGTCGATGAGGAAGTTGAAACCGTCGATTGAAACCAAGTACGACAATGGGCTCTCGCTGTAGACACCGCAAAGCGGCGTTACCTGCACTGAAGTCCCCATTGTTTCTCTTCGGTTCGAGTTAGAGGTCTCTCTGCCTCTGCAAATAAACGAGTCTTTTGGAGAGGGAAAGGGAATTAGACTTAAACGATGTCGTATCAAGATTACTCTACATTTTTATTTGAGGAAATTACATCTTTTGTGGATTTTTTTAACAAGTTTACAAAAATATGGTTTTTTTCAAAGTAATTTATTTTATGTCTTTTTTAAAAAAATGAGATTTTTAAAAAAATATGGCTTTTATGCTTGTTATCCAAAAAACAGGTATGAATGACATGGTAAACATTTAATACACATGGCTGACATCTGGCAGAATTCGTGCTCGACTATCGACCAGGAAGACATCTATTGTCGCAACGTTCGATCTCTTCATACGACCAGCCTGGTCGTACGCATGCTATACGCGGAGAAGATCTTATGCAGTTATGATAGTATCCGAAATTATCTCCTATGATTTCCTAAGTATCCGATTATTTAGGAAACAATATCTGTAACAAATTAATGTAAATCCTCCTTGAGCCTATAAATAGAGAAAGAGAGCTCAAGGGAAAGGGTTCTTCTTCTTCTTTTTTGCTTTCTGATCACTAGAGATTAGAGTTATCCTATTTGATATATTGTCTTATTCTTCAGAGGTTAGTGAAACTCATTGAACCCTAGTTCTTTGATCACTCCTTTGAATCCTATATCAATAACAATTCAAGTGGACGTAGGTTATTACTAGATTCTGGGGCCGAACCACTATAAACTCTTGTGTTCTTTATTGTTTCGTCATCATATTTTTTCCAACGTGTTTGTCCAAATCAAGCATATTTGACTCTGTGTCAGTTGCCCAAAATCAGGGCCAACATTCTGGTGCTTTCATTGAGAGCTTGATACATTATCGTTGAAAGATCAATGGCGAAAACTATCAAGAAAACTAGACATGCGGCCGGCGCTACACCATCTCACCCGCCTCCTCCTCCTCCAAACGTGGCTGAGGATAAGCCACATTTGGAATTTGATGATGAAGAAATGGACTCCGAGACGGTGAAGAATACCCTAGGGGTATTGCAGGATGAACTGGCCAATCTGAGGGCCAGCCAGGAAAGTGCTGCCGAAATCATGGCGCGGCAGCAACAAGAAATTGAACGGCAGCGCCTGGAGCTGAGTGAAAGATAGGCGGAGATGGACCGTCGCCAGAGGGAGGCCATGGCAGCCCTCGAGGCAGCCCTACAACTGGCTAGGAATCAGGTTGCACGTGCCTCGCAGCCTGATCAACCTGCGAATGGGCCACCCCACAGGGGTCCCAATCCTAGCCCGCCTATCCAACCCTCGAGCTCGCAAAGGCCCGAGCAGCCACCGGCACCTGAGGACGATGTCCCGCTGATGGACCCTGAGGCACAACCTCTATCCCAAGCTGGTCGCGGCAATCCCCCGCAGCAGAGGCAGAATAGGGCCGGGCAGCCGCCTTACAGTCCTAGACGCCACAGGGGCGACGAGCCAAACCCTCCGAGCAGAGGGCAGCGTCCACCTGGTAACAGGAGGAACTCAGAGTTAGGCTCTGCGGTCCGAGGCCCCCACAGCATGATAATGCACGGGGACCTACCGACCAACGTAGGCCACCCTCTAACGCTCAAGAGGTTCCAGCCCGGGAAGGCAACCGAGGGAATAGTCGATCCCACCATAGCCAATCAAGATTCAGGGATGGCCATGGTTATAACGAGGTCGACTCAGGCAGAGGAAATGTCGGTCGGAGGAATGAAGAAAGAGGTGGAGGCAGAAGCCTTCCACCTCGGGATGACCAACCCGAAAGACGGGACGCTGGGGGGCAGCCCAGGCAAAATAACGTCTTCAACGGCTCGGAGCTAGCTAGCAGCGAAGGAGAGACGAGGATTTGAGAGATGTACTCAACGATCGCCATGAGCGGCACGACGAGTACGTCCCCCCAGCACCAGAGGCCACGGCGATTCCTGGCACCGTGCAGGCCCAGATAGATGCCCTCAATCAGGCAGTGCAACAGCTGGTCGGGGGAAGAACATCTTATATCGACCACGATAGGAGAAAAGGAACTCCTTTCGTCCAGAGGATAGCTATGGCAGAAACTCCTAGCAAGTTTAAGATGCCTACGCTTCCGAACTATGATGGGTATGGTGACCCGGTATCTCACGTCAACAAGTTTGAGATACAAATGGACATTCAGAAAGTGTCCGAAGACGCTCGGTGCAGGATCTTCCCTGCAACACTTTCTGATGCCGCACAGGAGTGGTTTTTCAAATTCCCTCCTGCAAGTATAGTTTCCTGGGAAATGTTCGTAAAGGATTTTTACGGACAGTTCTACGCGGGTCGTGTGCACCCGACTGAGGCAAACCAGCAGGTTGAAATACGCCAGCAAGACGGAGAGCCACTAAAAGACTACGTCCAGCGCTTTATGCGAGCAGCGACTGGGGCGAAACAGTGGGAGATGAGGGCAAGATGATGGCCATAACCGCAGGAGTTAAGCGTCGCACGCCTCTCTGGGACAGCCTCAGAAAACATGGGGTCAGAACTACCCAGGAATTTTTTGATCGAGCTGATCGATATATCAAGCTCGAAGATGCCATCGCCAATGAAGGAAAACCCCTAGGCAAGGACAAGGGGACTGTCGAGCCCGCCAAAGCCGCCAATGGGTCCAAGCCCAACAGCAACGGCAAAGGCAACGGCAATGGCAAGAATGGGGGGAAACGGCCACACAATGAGCCTTCCACCTCTGACAATAAACGATCCAAGGGCAATCGTTATGAACCTCGGTTCACTAACTATACTGCCCTTATTGAGTCTCGGGGAGAGGTTTATCAGGCCACGAGTTCCAGTGTGCCTTATAAGAAACCTGCTCCCATTTGAAAGGATATTTCGAGAAGAGACACTACCAAGTTCTATCGTTATCATAACGACTACAGACATGATACCAATGAATGCAACCAGCTGAAGTATGAGATCGAGTTCCTTATTAGACAAGGACACTTAAGAAGATATATACGGGCCTCGGGAAATTCCCAACGAGAAGCTCCAGGTGTCAATGAGCAAGCGCCCACACGCCAACGCTCACCACCTTTGCAGCCTGATCCCGTGACTGGCACATTGTTAACCATCTGCGGAGGCCTGCACCTCGCGGGAAACAGCGGAAAGGCTAGGGAACGATATGCTCAGACTCTATGCCACGACCAGGACATCGAGATGATGACTGTGGATGACCGCACGCCGAAAAAGGCTCGGTCAGAAGAGGGCGAAATAACCTTCTCTGATAGCGACGCCCAACATGTCCGGTTCCCACATTCCGATCCGCTGGTCGTGGATATCCAAATGGCCAATATGATGGTGAAGAGAGTGTTAATTGATACAGGAAGTTCGGTGAACATCCTGTATAAGTCTTCGCTGGAACGCATGAAGTTGTCCGTTAAGGACCTAGAGCCCTGCAACCAACCAATATACGGCTTCTCTGGTGAGGGACTCACCCTAGTAGGGTCAATCAGACTACCAGTGACAGCAGGTACAGCGCCTACTACCAGGACATTACTCACTACTTTCATAGTAGTCGATTGTCCTTCAGCGTACAATGCCATCATTGGGAGGCCTACACTGGTTGATCTACAGGTCGTCACCTCTATATGGCACTTAGCCATGAAATTCCCGACAGACGCAGGGGTAGGACGCGTGTTGGGAAACCAGAGGGAGGCCAGGGAGTGCTACAATGCCTCAGTCACGAAGGCGAAGAAGGGAACATCGAAGAGCACTCCCCCAGATAGGTTGTAGATGGCAATTGATATACAAGCCCAATCCGGTGATGAAGTCACCAAATAGGGTGTAGCCCAAAGTGAGGATAGAGATTTAGATCCTCGCTTTGGGGATTTTGAGGAAAATGTTGGACCCGTCGAGGACCTAGAAGAGGTCCAACTTGACGTGAAAGACACGACCAAAGTCGTGAAGGTCGGGAAAAACTTAGAACCAACCACGAAACATGCACTGGTGGAGTTTTTGCGGAAAAACCAGGAAGTCTTTGCCTGGTCGCACAAAGACATGGCTGGGATAGATCCTGCAGTTATCAGCCATGTCCTGAACATAGACAAGAGTTTTCCACCCGTGCAATAGAAGAGAAGGCTGCTCGATAAGGATCGGTCGAGAGCCTTAAAAGAAGAAGTTGAAAGATTAAAGGAGAATGGGTTCATCAGGGTGGCGTTTTATCCATCGTGGGTCTCTAATACAGTACTAGTTCCCAAGCCTAACGGCAAATGGCGAACCCGTGTGGATTTTACAGACCTCAATAAAGCCTGCCCGAAGGATTGCTTCCCACTCCCAAGGATCGACCAGTTGGTCGATGCTACTGCAGGACACGAGATCCTCTCCTTCATGGATGCATACTCAGGCTACAATCAGATTAGCATGCATCCCCCTGATGAGGATCACACTAGCTTTCGGACCGATACGGGATTATACTGTTATAAAGTAATGCCCTTCGGACTGAAAAATGCAGGTGCGACTTACCAGCGATTGGTTAACCACATGTTTAAAGAATTAATCGGGGTAAACATGGAGGTGTACGTGGATGACATACTGGTAAAGTTGAAAAAAGCAGAAGGACATGTGAAGGATTTACGAGAGTGTTTCGACGTATTGAACAAATACCAAATGAAATTAAATCCTCTCATATGTTCCTTCGGAGTTGGATCAGGGAAGTTCTTGGGGTTTATTGTCAATTCAAGAGGAATCGAGGCCAACCCCGACAAGATAAAAGCCCTGATCGACATGAAATCGCCAGAGAAGATCAAGGATGTACAAAGTTTAACTGGAAGAATTGCAACCCTAAGTAGATTTATTTCCAAATCAACGAATAAATGCGTCCCTTTCTTCAATCTACTTAGGGGCAACAAAAAGTTTGAATGGACAGGAGACTGCGAGCAAGCTTTTCAGGCCTTAAAAGCCCATATGGCACAACCACCCATTTTATCAAAGCCTGTCGAAGGAGAAACTTTGTTCATTTACCTGGCGATCACTGAAGTTGTTGCTAGTGCGGTACTAGTACGAGAGGAAGAAGGCGTACAAAAAGCGGTTTACTATGTAAGCAAGAGGCTAATCGGAGCAGAACTGAAGTATCCTCCCATCGAGAGGTTAGCGTATTGTTTAATCTTGGCCTCAAGGAAGCTACGTCCTTACTTCCAAGCCCATCCCATTACAGTCTTAACTGACCAGCCCCTTCGGTAAGTCCTCCAAAAACCAGAGGCGGCTGGGCGTTTATTGAAATGGGCTGTCAAACTGGGGCAGTTCGATATTACATATTCACCGTGAGCAGCAGTAAAGGGACAAGTCTTGGCCGATCTTATTGCAGAGTTCACCGAACTCCCAGACAACGAGCAGTGCGAAAAGCCTAGTGCGCCTGAGCCTCAAGATGAAGCTCCTTCGTGGAAGTTATTCACAGATGGGTCGTCAAACGAATCTTACGCGGGAGCAGGAGTGATCTTGATAACGCCAGAAGGGCATCGATTTCACTGCGCCATTAGGTTCGACTTCACCGCGTCAAATAATGAAGCCGAATACGAAGCACTCCTCGCTGGATTAAGAATGGCAAAAGACATGAGTATAAAGGTGTTGGATATTTACAGTGATTCACAACTAGTAGTGAATCAAGTTCTAGGGGAATATCAAGCACGAGGCCTGAAAATGGTGGCCTACTTGAACAAAACTAAAGACCTGTTAGCCCAGTTCACGAAGTATACCCTTCAGCAAATACCCCGAGATCAGAATTCGAACGCAGATGCCTTAGCCAAACTCGCGAACGCGAAAGATGCTGAGGCTTTGAATATTGTGCCAGTGGAAAGATTGAGCGAGCCAAGCATACGAGCAAATGAAACCAGTATGGAAATCCGAATGGAAGATACATGGATGGCGCCTTATTTGGAGTATCTTACAAATGGTGTACTACCAGCAGATAGAAACAAGGCCAGAACTCTTTAAAGGCAGGCCGCTAGGTATATACTGGTCGATGGTGTTCTATACCGAAGGGGATATTCCATGCCACTGCTCAGATGTATTACACCAAAGAAAGCTAAGGAGCTAATGAAGGAAGTACATGAAGGCTTCTGCGGGGATCACGCTGGGGGGCAAAGTTTGGCGAAAAATATTCTAAGGCAAGGTTATTTATGCCCGACTATGAACGAAGATTCAATGGAGTTTGTGCGAAAGTGCAATAAGTGTCAGAGATTTTCCAAAATCCCACGCGCAGCTCCAAACGAGTTAAAACAGATGCAGAGTCCTTGGCCTTTTGCAGTATGGGGTATAGACTTTATTGGATCCCTGCCAACGGGAAAAGGCGGAGTGAAGTACGCAGTTGTGGCAGTCGACTACTTCACCAAATGGGCCGAAGCTGAACCACTCGCTACCATAACGACCAAGAAAGTTCTTGACTTTGTCATCAAGAACATTGTTTGCCGATATGGTTTGCCTTGAAAGATTGTCTCAGACAACGGAACCCAATTTGACAGTGACTTATTCACCGACTTCTGCGAAAGGCACGGGATTATCAAAAGCTTTTCTTCAGTCACGCATCCACAAGCAAATGGGTAGGTCGAAGCAGTGAATAAAACGCTTAAGGACACCCTGAAGAAAAGACTTAAAGACGCTAAAGGAGCATGGCCAGAACAGCTGCCTGAAGTCCTCTGGTCGTATAGAACTTCTCATCGAACAGTGACGGGTCACACCCCGTTTTCCTTGGCATACGGGTATGAAGCTATGTTACCTGTCGAACTAGATCCCCCCTCACATCGACACATTACATACGACCAGAGCCAGAATAGCCAATTGATGATGGAGTCCCTAGACTCAATTGAAGAAATACGAGAAAGAGCCCAACTCCGAGTTGCTGCGTACCAACAAAAGGTCGCCCGGTATTTTAACTCAAAGGTGAAAGAAAGGAAATTCAACGTCGGTGACCTAGTGCTACGACAAGTTTTCTTGAATACCCGCGACCCCACTGCTGGAGTGCTCGGACCAAACTGGGAAGGACCTTACCAGATTGAAGAAGTCCTTCATCCGGGCACCTACAAACTTGCATGATGGAAATCTCGTTCCACGCTATTGGAACGGTGAACACCTGCGCAAGTACTACCAATAAACAGTCCTTTTTAAAGGACTGGCTTGTATAAATTTTTACTTTTTACAAGTTTCGAAAAAGGGTTAGCCACGTTGTATGGCTAATCGCTTATAAGTGTAAGATCTTTTTTAAAGATCACTTGTAAAGACACGATTAGTCCATTTTTAATACGAGATTATAAGGGACTGTGCGCAGCCAGTCATTCTTGCCAACCATTGTAAATTTATTTTTACAAGTATTTGTTCATTACGTGTGTTGTTTTGCTGTATTATAAGTGTTACGTTTCCCACCGAGCAGCAATGTTCGCACAGGTCGTGGTCAAGGAAAGTGACCAAGGACCTAAAGCTCCTCGATCACTTGGGGGGCACATAAGGTACATCGATAGCAAAGCATACCAAAGGGTATGTAAACACATGAACAAAATGAGTGAAAGCATGCTACGGTACTTAGAGTATTTTTCAAAATTTATGTTTTGTTAAATCAAACCAAAGTACTATGCTAAGTTCGGTCATGCGAACAGATATTATGAAGAAACATTATAATATCAATAAGGCAATCTTTTACACCGCGAGCAATATTTCTCGGATGTAATTGTTTAATTAAAAGTAAAAAGCTTTTGCACCGTGAGCAGTATTGCTCGGATGTAATTGTTCAGTTATAAGTAAAAAGCTGCCCTTGCAGCAATAAAAATAAATTGTCTTTACAAGCAGACCCGTGGGCCATAAAAACAAAACAAAAGAAAAAATTTTACTGAGCAGGAGGGTCTTGAGGATTAGGGGGAGTGCCCTGGTCGGCAGGAGGACCAGCTGCAGCATCAGCAGTGGGAGCCTTAGCCTTAGCCTTCTCCTCTGCCTCCAACCGAATGGCGCATTGCGCCATCAGAGTCCTCTTCAACCGCTCGGACAAGTAGTTGAAGTTGGCCTCCCAGTTGTGCTTCCAGAAATCGTAGAAGCAGAGGTGAGTGGCTTCCTTGTACTTGTTCAAATTCTTGACCCCTTCCTCCTCGAGCTTCTGCACTCGCCCCTCGAGCTCCTGCACCCGCTCTTCGAGCTTCTTCGTCTCATCCCTGCTGGCGGTCAGATCAAGTCCAAGTTGCTTACACTCTTGGGTGACAAGTACAAAACTTTCCCTCCATTTCCCCCGTTCCTCGTTGGCTTTCTTCAAGGCATCTTGGGCATCCTGGAGCTCCTTGGTGAGAGTAGCTTGGTCCTCACACAGTTGTTCATTCAGCTTGGACAGCTCCTTGTTCTCCTCGAGCAGCTTGTTGTTCTCAGCCTCAAGTGCTTGCTTAGCCTGGGCAAGCCTGGAGTCGAAGTTCTTTCCCCAAGAAACCAACGCCCCAGCACGGCGCCAGCCAGCAGTTAAAGATAGCAGCCCCTGAAGACAAAGAATGAGATAAAGTAAGGAAAAGAAGTCAGACATAAATGATGAAGTAGCAGGAGATGACTTACGCTGACTATCTCATTCAACCCTCTGTTGATGATTTGGTCGACCTCCATTGAGGTAGTTTCAGTGATGGCGGCCTGGCTGCGTCTGTGCTTCGAGAGCTTATATATCCTCTCCCTGGCCGACCCAACCACGACGCTGGACAGGGAGCCTTCGGGCAAGTTTTCCAATGCCTCCTTGTCAGCGGCCCTAGAGGAGGGCTGTTGATTAACAGTTGTGGGAGTCGACTGCTCGGTGGAGGGCAGAGGTGTCGTGTTCTCCTTGGAAGGTGCGGCGGTTGGAGCATCGTCTGTTTGAGCCTTCTTCGAGGGGGTCTTGCTACTTTCCCCTCGAGTTCTCTTGCTATCCTTCATTGGGACAGAAGAGGCAACGACCGCCTCTAGGACAGAAGAGGCAGCGGCCGCCTCTAGGACAGAAAAGGCAGCGGCAGCCTCGTAATGATCGAAGACATCCTCATAGTCCATACCTGCACAAATGGAAACAACTCAAGCAGTGAGATTAAATGGTCATAGGGAGAACAGGGATAAAAGTAAAAGGATTACAAGTAAAGTACCCGGGCTACAACTACTGGTCGTAGCATTATTTACTGAACTACCTAGTTCCTGGAAGAAATCTGAGTTTAAAGATGGGGAATTCCTAAACTTGCCGTCCCCATCAAATAGATGAGAGAGAATAGGCAAATTATTTAAAAGTGAGATTATTGTACCGTTTACATCCGACGAATCGTCAGAAAGTTCGGTAGGCTCGACAGCCTGTTGTTTCCCCTTGCCCTCGGGGACCGAGGTTTTCTCCGCTCGATGGGGGACGACAGGTTTCCTGATCGTAACCCCAGTTGGCCTCCTCCGTAGAGGAGGTGCCTGGGGTTGCTGCTCGGGTTCCTGCTCAGGTTCCACGTCGGCTTGGACACCGCCCACCGAGGGTTCATTCGTTGCAGATTGGGAGCCCCAAAGGCCGACCAGCCTAAGGTTAGCCTCGTTGACTAAGTTTTTTACACTCTTATCAACATTTGGCATGCTGTCTAAGAGTGTTGCCCTTGACTCCATCCCTGGAGTAGGTACTGGACGTAACCATGGGCCTGGAACACAGTGGAATGTCAAGACACTGCGACATAAAAACACTAAGTGTAGAAGCTACTCGCGTAAGAATTTTTTACCTCCTCGGGTGAAGGCCAGGTTGTCCGCAGCAAGGTCAGGAGTGAGGAAGTATTCATGGTGATACTTCCCCACATTAGAGATATGGGTGGTGTTGGACAAAAAAGTGCGTCCGGATTCCTGATGGCAGAAGTGAAAAAACCCCGTACCATCTTGGTTGGGGTTGGACTTAAGGTCAAAAAGAAAATTGACCTCGTGGGGGGAAGGTACTGGCCATTTTTTGAGCTTATAAAGGATATAGAGTGCGGCCAGCATTCTATATTCGTTCGGGGTGATCTGAAAGGGGGCTACTCCGAAGTAATTAGCCACCCCCTGAAAAAACGAGTGGAAAGGCAGGGTGGCACCTGCCTCAATATGGAACCTCGACCAGGCGCTGTAAGCCTTGCCTAGCAGGTTGGCTCGCTGGTCAATAGATGGTTTAACTAAGGTCACACCCGTCAGATTGTATCTGTTTAAATAATTGGCAATCATCCGCAGTGTCACCGTACTTTGAGGGACGACGTGCCACACAACGACTGGCTGGTCAACATGGCGAGGGCGGGTATGCCCTTGGACATTGGTCTCTGGAACGAATTTGCCTCGACCACTGGTCAAGGGGGCATCAGCAGAGGGTTGGCCTGCGGAGTTAGGATTTTTCCTGTTTCGAGCTTTTGTTTTTGTTCGGGCCATTCTTTGACTGGGGACTGGAGGACGGTTCGAGCTAGGGCGAGAAAAAGGGATTTCCGGTATCAAAGTAGATGGGTTCTCTTCACCTTCAAGTAGTTGGGCCAAGAGGTCGTCTTCAATAGGTCTTTCTCCCCTCCAAGGGTCTTGCATATGAACTGCAAACAGACAATGGAGGAGATAAGACACAGTCTGCGAAGTAGTGTGGAAGATTGGGATAACGTTGCTTGTGTCTAAAAAACCAGCAGCATCCTACTCCTACACTACGCTTCAGCACTAATGGTTTGAAAAACGGATCAAAGAGGAAAAAAACCGTTTTCTGAAAGAGAACTGTTTCGACTCTTAAAGGGCGGGAAAATACCCAGTTTTTTCACCTAGCTTAAAGATTGAATTTTTACGTCGATCTTGCGCCCTAAGCCTATGATCCTAACTATCAAACTAAGTCCTAACCTATACAAAGCATAAAGACGCCCTCTTACCAAGCAATGGAAGGTTTATACAAAAAGATTCTCATAAAACCCTACTCAAGAACACAGAAATCACAGAGCCTAGAAACGGCGTGCATGGCATAATGAAAAGTTTAAAAAGACAGAGTGATTACCTGGGCGAAGATGGAGATTCGGAAGAGAATGAAAAAATTTGAGTCAGAAAGATATTCGGCTAGGCGACTGACTGGTTTCAAAGCTCTGTATTCTGAAGGCAAGGTTCTTGAAGTTCTTGACAAAGACGGTAAGAAAAAAAAAATTAAAGAAGAAAAAGAAGGTATTTATGGGGACCGAGGTATGGCCAAAAAGTAGCAATCATTACTTTTAATTCTCGAAACGTGGGGAAGTGTATAAGCCGTCGAATTTCCTTTTTGAGAACTGGAAAAGCTTGATTAGACATAATTATGTCACAGCTTTCAAAAATGCACGGGGATCCTGACAGACATCGTGGGGATATGAACGGTTGTTTCCTTAAAGTTTCTTTATTGCTGGTCACACTAAACAAACTTGGGGGGCAAATGTTATCCAAAAAACAGGTATGAATGACATGGCAAACATTTAATACACGTGGCTAACATCTGGCAGAATTCGTGCTCGACTATCGACCAGGAAGACATCTATTGTCGCAACGTTCGATCTCTTCATACGACCAGCCTGGTCGTACGCATGCTATACGCGGAGAAGATCTTATGCAGTTATGATAGTATTCGAAATTATCTCCTATGATTTCCTGAGTATCCGATTATTTAGAAAACAATATCTGTAACAAATTAATGTAAATCCTCCTTGAGCCTATAAATAGAGAAAGAGAGCTCAAGGGAAAGTGATCTTCTTCTTCTTTTTTGCTTTTTGATCACTAGAGATTAGAGTTATCCTATTTGATATATTGTCTTGTTCTTCAGAGGTTAGTGAAACTCATTGAACCCTAGTTCTTTTATCACTCCTTTGAATCTTATATCAATAATAATTCAAGTGGACGTAGGTTATTACCAGATTCTGGGGCCGAACCACTATAAACTCTTATGTTCTTTATTGTTTCGTCATCATATTCTTTCCAACGTGTTTATCCAAATCAAGCATATTTGACTCCGTGACAGTTGCCCAAAATCAGGGCCAACAGTGCTATTACTATGTAAAAATATGGAGACTATACTTTTCCTAATTTGTATGAGAAAATTTATGGGAAATCTACAAAAATGCACTAAAAGTTAAAAAAAGTAAGAAAAATACGGTGCATTACAAAAATACTAGGGCTGATCATTGGACGTGTTGGTCGGGTTACAAGACATTTTTACCCGTCTAATGTCAAAATCGGGTTAGGAAAAGTCAACTTGTAACTTGCCCAAATAAGAAAAAAAAATCAATTTAACCCGTCCAATAGTTTGGGCAGGTTGGTCGAGTCAACCCACCCAAACCGAAGTGGTAGTGTGATTTTTTTTTTAGATTACATTTTTGTAGTTTTTTTTCCTTTAAATACTAGTATTAATAGTGTGAAATTTATCTTTTAAAGATTAAAACAATATTTTAAACTTATAATAAAAAAATAAAACAAAACTATATAATATATTAATATATTTAAATGTATTAAAAATAGTAAGTTCCTAATTGGGCGGGTTGGGTTATATTGGGTGGGTTGATAATTATTTTTAACCCGCCCAATATAACAATTGGACGGTTTAAATTTTTGTCGGTTTATTCGGGTTGCGTTTTTTGGCAGTTTTTTCGGGTTGGTTTAAGCTGATTATTCGGGTTGGGCGGGTTGTAAAAATTTATGCACAACCCTAAAAAGTATGGAATTTTTGGATAAAAACACAGAGTGACAAAAGTGTAAATACAAAGTGGCTTTTAAATCGTAAATAAAAGAGGTAAAATACAATTTTTTGTAATCAACGTTTACAAACTTGTAAATATCTGTTACAAAATTATAAATACCTATTACATGTTTGTAAATAATATTTACAGAAATCAGTTTTAGAATTGTATTTTTTTGTACATAAAACTTACGAATAAATTCGTAACTGTTGACGCGGTTCTTCGCCAACAGGTAATTAAGAGAAAGAGAGAAGATGATTAGTGCCAAATATAGAACCGTACCGGATATAAGATCTTAGTGAATGAAAATAGGTGACTCGAGACACGTCTTTAAGTGGTTCAAAGGTTAAAATCCTTCTACTCCACTAGTCAATATTATTGATATATTCTGGGTATTTGGTTACAAAGTATATCTCTCCAGAGACTATTTGTTCCAACCCTTATCAACTCCCAGGGTCTCCATATTTATAGGAGAAGGCACCTGGAAGTTGGTAAGGAGGTCATCTCGTGACCTTCTTATTTGTCATATCAACTCTGTGACATTCATGATTAATTCTTAAACCTGACACATAAGTATGGTCAAATCGATAGATAAGGAGATAATGGGCCGCACGGCCCAACCCAGCCATGGGTGTTTGAACACGCACGTTCCTGCAGCGTGTCCGAGAAGTCAGGGAGATATCGGACACGTGATGTCAGATATATGCACGTTTATCTTGCGTGTGTTGACTTTACAAGGGGTCATGGCCTCCATATCTAGCTCGTACCACGAGCTGTGCATCTAACCCGACCTTCGGCCTTTCGATTCCTTGCTCCAGTCTTGGGAGTCTTGGCGAGTCCTTGAGGATTCCTCGAGCTAAAGGGGGTACGACCTCAAGACAGGATCTCCGACCTGGAGGATGTTTATGGACTAACCATGATTAGTCCGAAGCTCGGCCTGCTAATCAGCCCGTGGGAAAATCAGGGCGTACAGTAACTAATTTTTTATTTTTGTAACAATAGTTTACAAATCTAGTTTCATAACTAGGAAATATATTTTTGTAACTAACATTTACAAAAATAATTTATAATTAAGAAATCGTAACCAAAATTTACATAAAAATATTATACTTTTCCATATGTTACAATATTGTACAAAAAATTACAAGAACCATCAAATTTATATTATACAACTTAAAACTATAAATTTAAGATATTTATTATTTATAAAACATTTTATTATATATATTTATATAAAAATGCAGTTACAGAGTAGTGAATTACAATAATTTTGTAACAAAAGTTTGCAAAACTAATTTCACAATCAAAAAGTTTATTTTTGTAACTAACATTTACATAAATATTTATAAATTCATTTAACGTGATTGTTACCAAAATTTACAAAACTAATTTCTTTAACTTTAAAATAAGTTTTTGCAACAAAGCTTAAACTTTGACTAGATTAAGATTTGACTAGCTATGATTTTCAAAACAACATAATATTTTTTATCACTATCTCTCCTACTACTATTAATGTATGTTACAAAAATTTATGAATATATATATATATATATAATAAAATTGAAAGATCATTTATATCAATTTAAATAAAAATAGGACTCTAAATAAATTAATTATAAAAAGTAATATTAATGGAGAACAAAAAATAGTGAAAAAGCCCATATTTAATTAGAATTTTTGTGTATGATACTGAGACAATAAAATAAGAAAAGTAGAAGAGCAAATTTATAGTTGATAGTAGAGGAAATATATTAAGGTGGTGTAAAATCACTGTATTTTGGTAATTAATTTATATTAGTGTATAAATCAAACTTTTTTTTTAATTACCATGAAGGATGTAATTTTCCCAAAATTTATTATAGAAAAAAACAAAGAATGAGAAACACAATTACTAGCTAACTAAATATGGAAGCTAAATTTAAAATCAAAACACCTTAGTCAACATAAGGGTATTATTGTAAATTAGTATTTCACTATTCTCTCTCAAACCCTAGCCACACAAACTCTGTCTCTCTCCAAACCCAGCCGCACAAACCCTTTTCTCTCTCTCTCCCATCTCTTTCTCTTTCCCTTTGCCCTAGCTACCATCGCCCTTGTCTTCCACTCGCCCGCCTCACCATCATCTCTGGCCACTTACCCTTACCACCTGCGATTCACCTTAGGCACACACCTACGTGAAACCCAGCCCAGAACACCCACGCACGCTATCGACTCAGTACCCGAGTGCCTAGCTCCGCACAACCCAAGCGCGCAGCCAGCTCCCCAGTCGTGAGCCACCTCTTAGCCGTAAGCTCCCAAGAACCCAGCCCCAATCTGCACATCTCTACACGATTCCAATCATGTGCCCCCAAATCCCAGGTGACCTGAATCCCACAGCCGTACCTAGGTGCACAATTTCAAGCTCAGGTATGTGAGCCCATAATCCAAGTGAACCCAACTCCGAGAGTTTGAGCCCATCCCCACGGCAACCCACACCCAGCTGCGAACCACCCCTCACCTCCATCTCCATCGTTGGGCCTATCTGAGAGTCTCGCCGATCCCGAGATCCATCGCCACCCCTATGCCATTTTCAGGTCTAAATATATTTTTTCTATTTTTCGAGGTGATGCAGGGAGGAGGTCGGAGTGGAGGGTCGGCAATGAGAGGCAGGCAGCAGCTAGGGTTCTTGGTGAGGGAAGAGAAAAAGATGGGAGAGAGAGAAAGGGGTGGATCTGTTTTTTTTTCTTTCTATCTTCATATCTGTGGTAACTGGTTACCTTCACGTTCTTTATGTGTATATTTCTGGGAGTAATTGGTTACCTTCACGTTTTAATATGTGTGTATATTTTTGGGTTCTTTATGGTAATTGGTTACCACTGTTACTAAAATTTGAGTTACTTCTTTTTCCTTTTTTAATGTAGTGTTCTTCCTCTTTTTCCTTCAAATTTGATATTTATTTTCATATTTAATATGAGTAACCCGTCACCCCTCTTATGGTAACTTGTTACATCTCTTATGGCAGAAGGTTATTCCTCTCAAGGTTACTGGTCACCCCTCCTGTGATATATGTTATTTAACCTAGCTCTAGAATAATTTTTTTACATTACTGTGAAAGATCAATCAAATAAATAGTTAACTTACCCAGGTTGAAAAAAAAAACGTGCAATCTAAAAAAAAAGAAAAAAATGTTTATAATAAAAAAAAAAAAATTGCAAAACAACCAAAAAAATTTAATATAAAAAATCAAATAAGCTAAAAATATAATAATCAAATTACAAAAATACCCTTCCAAATTAATAAAACTTGATTAAGAGTAAATCCATGACATAAACCAATTTTTATATAAAAATATAGGAAGCTAAACTCGTAAAAGTGAAAAGTCTTAAAAAAAGCCATAGAATAACTTTTTTTTTTAAAAAAAGGTATATTTTTGCAAACTTTATTAAAAATCTCATACAAAATGTAATTTCCTCTTAAAAAATTTCAATTTTATGGATTTAGTTTCCCATATTTTTGTATAAAAATTTGTTTATGTCATAGTTTTACTCCTAATTACGCTTATTTAAATTAGAAGATCATTTTAGTCAATTAAGTGTTTTTCATTTGATTATTTTTATATTAGTTTCATTATACAATATTGACTTAATATTTTAAAAATGGAACTTAATCTATTTTATTGCTTTTATATTGCATAATGTTTATTTTTCATAATTTAATGTTACAATTTAAAATCACAAATACATTTTCACTTTACTATTTTTAGTTTTTATTTCTTCAACTTCTCTTCTCGTTGACGTCTTATTTATCTTTCCTCTTTGTCAAACTTTTTTGGAAAAAGCTTCTTATTAAGTTGTATTCCCTTCAACTCAAAATATTTTATTATTTATTATCATTTTTTATTATTGTACTTTTTTTACTATACATAACAAAAAAAATCAAGTCAATTTTTTTGTTCTAACTTTTTTTTGTTACATTTTTTTTTAAAGACCATGACTATTTTTTTTCCTTGTTTGGGTTAAGTAACAAATAACAATCACGTTTTCATATATGATTTTTTTTTCCAAATTTGGATGTTCCCATCAGGATAACCAGGTACCCATTTACGTTTGCATATATCAGATTTTTTTTCTTTCAAATTTGAATGTTTACATCACGATAATTGGTTCCCCCTTCATGTTTTTTAAATCTATTTAAATTCTTTTCAAATTTGGATATTCCTATCAGGGTTACTGGTTACTAATTTAAGTTTTCATATCTAATTTTTTTTCTTCCAAATTTGGATGTTTGCACTAGGGTAATTAGTTACCCATTCACATTTTCATAAGATTTTTTTCTTTAGATTTGAATATTTCCATCAGGGTAACTGGTTACCCATTCACGTTTTTATCTATTTTTTTTTCTTTCCGAATTTGAATGTTCCTATCAAGATTACTAGTTACCCATTCAAGTTTTCACGTATATTTTTTTTCCAGATTTGGATGTTCCCACTATGATAATTGGTTACCCATTCACATTTTCATATAATTTTTTTTTCTAGATTTGAATATTCACATCAAGGTAACTGGTTACCCA
Source organism: Humulus lupulus (assembly GCF_963169125.1). Taxonomy (NCBI): domain Eukaryota; kingdom Viridiplantae; phylum Streptophyta; class Magnoliopsida; order Rosales; family Cannabaceae; genus Humulus; species Humulus lupulus. The sequence goes on from NC_084797.1 coordinate 30,849,176, forward strand.
TTCACGTTTTCATATTTTTATTGTTTTTATTTCCAAATTTGGATATTCCTATAAGGATTACAATAAAAAGAAAATGTTGAAAAACTTGATTTGATTTTTTTTTTACATATAATGGAAAAAAAACTATAAAAAAACAACTACAATAATAAAAGATAATAAATAATAAAATAGTAAAATAATTATGTAATGTTAAAATATATATGTGAAAAAAAAATGGAAGGAGAAAAGAATAAGTACAAAAAAAGAATAAAAAATGGAAGGGAAGAAATGAATAAAAAAAGGAAAAAAACAGAGGAAAGAAAACTAAAAGAATATGAAAAAACAAAAACAAAATAAAAGAAATGATGAAGGAAAAAAAACAGATGAATGAATAAAAATAATAAGAAAAATAATAGAAAATGGAAAGAAAAAAAAGATGAAGGAAAAAAGAAAAATAGAAGAAGAAAAAAAATCTCATAAGTGTGAAAAAAGAAAAAAAAGGAAGAAGAAAAGAATAAATACAAAAATGAATAAAAAATAAAGGAAAGAAAATTGAAAAAATCTAAACAAAAAATAAAATAATACTGTTATCCCCAAATTTTCAGTTTGATGACGTGACAATCAGAAGTGACAAGTAGCAATGTATGGTCAGTAAATTGCACATTAATAGTCAATAAATGTATTGACTCTTCGGAGTTTTGATAAAGTGATATGACCGACCTGATAGAATATATGTCCGACTAGTAAAGATTTTTTACTGACCAGTTAGAAGTTTGGCCGACCAGTCAGTCGTTTTGACCGACCAGTCATCTGTTTTGGCTGACCAGTCATCTATTTTAGCCGACCAGTCATCTGCTTTGTGTAACGCCCCAAACTCCAGAGACCGTTACGGTATGCCTTGTAAACAGTGCTAAACTCGCTAATCGAGTCATTTGGCCAAAACGTGTAACTAAGTATGATTAGCGGTTTAGGGTTTAAACATTTTGGTTAAGATGTAACTTTTCACTAGAACGTTTAATAAATACATTGGGATCCCGAAAATAAAGTTTTAGAGTTTATTACAGAAAATATTTACAACAGGCCGTTCTAAGCGGCAAAACAGGGTTCAACCCTAGTTCCACTTTAAACCTCGGCCGTGGCGGACGAGCAGCTGCATATGTACACATCATCATCTAAGCTCTCCAACTCAAGGATGGTCCAGCTTCCTCTTGCCTTTACCTGCACCACGTAGCACCCGTGAGCCGAAGCCCAGCAAGAAAACACAATATAACATGATATAATATCAACAATAACCATAGTAACCATTCGGAACCATCGGTCCATACAGATAGGTGACAATAGACAAAAGTCACAATAATGAGCATCGCTCCCTCTAGCCATGTGACGATAGGGTCACCAGGGCTTATCTGATAAATGATCCTTTCATAAGTTTGATTAGGACAGGTGCAAGGTGATTAGTCACCAACATAACCTTCCTCACGACTCTAGAGTCGAAACTATGGACAACGTCCCCTAGCCATGTGACAAACGGTCACCGGGGTCATATACCTTGGCTATAGTCATCTGGTCGTAGACCAGGCAAGCGCTTATAAGTTCTCATTGACCTTCCGGTCGATCCAGCATTAATACCCCATATGAGTCATTCAATGCCGACCTTGATTAGATCTAATCTTCATTTGGCCCGGCGTTCACAACGCACTGCCACTTCTGACCCTTGGGTCGGTAAAACACGACCAGTGCTCAGCCCGTGGTGAACTTAACTAATAAGTCACAGCTTCACAGACGGATCTGGCACCATTGTCGATTCTGACTAATAAGTCAGCGCCATACACAGGTAAGCCATGCCACCAGTCCTATATCACATGTTCCATATCCGTAAACGAGGCATTTAGCATGCTTACTAAACAGGTATTAGTGCTATTAGGGCCATGCATAAACACAGAGGCTCAAGCTCTGAACAATATCATACTCAGTATATAAAGCATGTCCCAATCACATGTTTCTCATGCATCATATGCAATATATCCAGCAATCCAACATGCACCAATAACAACCATGCATGTCACGCTTAATAACCAACCAACATGCATCAATGATAGTCATGCATGTCATACTCAATAATCAACCAACATGCATCATAATAGCCATGCATGTAATACTCATTAATCAACCAGCATGCATCAATAATAGCCATGCATGTCACACATACACAGGGTGCAGTTTTCTTACCTCAAAGTTGAGCTAGAACGATTAAAAGAACGACCCTTGAGAACGATCAATCCTTTGGTCCTTTAGCGATCACCTAGTCATAACCAAATATGGAATCCCATCAATAAAATAAATCATAGAAAGGTTTATAATCCAAAACCTCACTCCCGGGACTCATCCCACACTCTCGGGACTCTCAATCTACCCAAACGGGGTAGAGGAACCAACCCCCGAGCCTTAAGAGTCCTCCCGAGCCTTAAAATATGCTTGCTGGAAAGTGCACTAGCGCCTAGGTGCTGCCTAATGGCGCTGGGGCGCTGCCCCAAAGTCAGAGAGCACCAGAATCAGCTCTGCCTAGCGCTGGGGCGCTAGGAATGGCGCTGGGGCGCCACCAGCAGACCGGAAACTTTTCTGGTCTTCTCCCCTGCGATTTCCCTTGAAAAAAAAACCTCCAAATCAATCCCAAACATCATCAAAACATCAAACTCAACCCCCAAACCTCATCTACACCACACCCTCATCAAAACCCAAGCAATCTTACACAAGAACTTCCATGAATTCTCATAACTAACATCTCAAATTCCCAACTGAAAACTAACTTGAAAAACAGAGTAAAGCTTAAGTTCTTGAATGAAACCTTACCTTAAGTTGGATTTGAGTCCTCTTCAATGATTGAACTAAGTTCCTAAGCTCCCACCTTTGATCTCCTAGCTTGGTTCTTCAAGTTGGCTTCAAAAATTCCAAAGGATGGAAGAGGAGAAATGGTGTACGGGAAGGAGAGAAGGACTGAAGATGAGGATGCTCTGTTTTTGGTCTAAAGGTTTCTACAGCCTTGAATTGATATATATCTTAGGGGTGAAAAGACCATTTTGCCCCTAGGTCAAATAAAGGCTTCCAAAGACTCCCAAGGGTAAAATCGTCCTTTCCCGCCTACCTCATTAATTATAATTAACACCCTCCAATTCCCACTATTCTCAATATTCTCAAATACCAATAAATCATATCCCATTACCCTTTTATTCCCGGTAATGTTCTAGTCATCAAAATGACCTCGAGACTCACCCCGAGCCCCGAACTTAAACCCGTTATGACTAGACCGAACACTTACATCTCATGATCGTCTCATGCCGATTAGCTCGAACCAATCCACCTTATAATGTGGCTATATGAATTAATCACAGCCATGCACCCAAAATATACAATTACGCCCACAGTGGCCAAATTACCAAAATACCCTTATAATAATAAATACTACCATATGCATGCATTCACCATCATATAATAATATAATTCACGTAAACATGCATATAATCATAAAATAACATAATTAATCAATTATGGCCCTCCCGGCCTCCTAATCAAGGTCCTAAACCTCATTAGGAAATTTGGGGCATTACACTTTGGCCAACCAGTAAAGTGTTTTGCTAGACCAGAGATGTGTCATGCTAGACCAGAGGAGTGCCAGTGAAGTGCTTGGTCAACCAATCATCTGCTTTGGCCGACTAGTGAAGTGTGTGCCCGACCAGTCATATGTTTTGGCCGAACAGTCGAGTGTTTTGGCCGACCAGTCAAGTGCTTTGGCCAACTAGTCTTTCTTCAAGGAGTGAAGCTGGCCGACTAGACAGATCATCATTATGCAGCGAAATTCCAATAACGGCTTCGGCTAGAATTAGTTGTACCTACGTGGGAATCTATCAGATTATCCCAAAGAAATCGCATATTGTTGTATTTTAAATTTTATTATTAATTAAATATTGTGAGAGTAGCATAAATATCCTGATTATGAGGGATTTCGGTTTGTACGATCCTAGGCCTATAAATACAGAGCTCATGGCATCATTGAGGGGATTCGAATTTTGATTTTCCTAAGAGAGTATTTGTATTCTGAGAGAAATATTGTATTCTTTTCATTTACACTTAAGTAACTCAGTTGACACAGGTTCATCTGATCTTGAGTGTAGATCCATAAATCATAACTCTAAGTGGATTAAGCTATTACCAACATATTGGGGGTGAACCACTATAAAAATTATCAGTGTCATTTTTTCTCTTGAAGGTTTATTGTAGTTTTGACGTCTACTCGTCGTTGGCCAAAATCATGGTCAACATTTTGGTGTTCTCGTTGAGAGCCTGAAGAGAAGAAACAGACAAATATCATATCAAGATGGCACCGAAGAATACCAGTGTGGCATCCAAAAAGTCAGGCACGTCAAAAGAGCCTGCTAGATCAGAAGGTCCTGGATCGCATAACTCAGAGACTGAGCCCAGGGTCTTTCTCGAGGAGACCACCCCAGAAATTGAACAACTCCAGGAAGCAATGGGCACTTTCCAAGAGGAGATGGTGCAATTCAATGCTCGGTAGGAGTCTTTCGCTGAAGAGATGGCCAGGTAGAGAGCTGCGTTAGAGCAGCAAAGGCGCGATATGGAGGCCAGAAGCGAAGAGCTTAGACAGCGACAGGAGGAAGTCGACCGGAGCATCGTGAAGCAGCACTTGCTCTAGAAGCGGCTACCCAATTGGCCCAAGACAATGCTCAAGCCGCAACACAAGCAGCCACCTAGGGAGCAAGAAATAATAATGCTGGTCAGAGGACCACTGACAGAGCCAATTCTCGGGGACCGGACAGAAGCAGGAGTAACCCCCTTGGTCGGGAAGATGAAAGGGAGCACTCTAGAACCCCCTCCAGGAGCCACTGATCAAAAACTTCTAGAACAGGGAGTCACCGATCGGGCAGTAAAAAGACTCCACCCAGGCAGGATCAGACCAGGACTCCTCGAGATAAGAGGACCTCACAATTAAAAGATGGGCATGGTCGTGATGAGGCTGATAGTCATCACACCGACCAGCCAAAGGAAAAGGAGGGCAACGACCAACAAGGAGGAAAATACTGCCCGGGACGTATCGAAAAGCCTCCACTGCACCCCGGCTAGCAGCGTAGTGGGAGAGAGCAAGTCCCGCATAGTAAGCCCTCTGAAAAATAAAAAAGTACGGTGTTCGATTGGACAGGAGAGCATGCTTCCCGGAAGGATCTAAGGGACATTATCACCAACAAGAGGAGGACCGTCCCGATCGAAGGGCAAAATCTAAATCGCCCTGCCAGTCAAGTAGAAATACTTGACGATAGTGCACCAGATGGTAATGCTCGACTAGGTGGTCAAGACCTTGGAACTTCGTCAGTTGCACTAGCCATCCAAGCCCAGCTTGACGTGCTAATAGCTGCAGTGCAAGGTTTGTCAAAACGACCTTCCGGGATGGATGCGATAGACCACCGGAGTGGCAGCCCATTTTGTGCCCGGATTAGAGCAGCCCAGCCGCCGACAAAATATAAAGCACTGGTGCTGTCAGTATATACAGAAAAGGCAGATCCCATTAGACATGTTGGGAAATTCGAGGACCAGATGGAACTGCTCGGGGTAAGTGATGATTATCGGTGTAGATTTTTCCCAACTACTTTGTCAGATACTGCCTAGGAATGGTATTGGAAGTTTAAGCCGAACTCCATTACCTCTTGGGAATCTTTCAGGAAGGAATTTTGTAGACAATTCAGCGCTGCCCGGACTCCACCAGTTTATGCCAACCACTTGGCAGATATCAAACAAGGAAAAGATGAGTCTTTAAAGAATTATATACAGAGATTCATGAGAGAAGCCAATAGAGCAACTGCTGTAGGAGACGAGGGGAAGATGGTTGCCATATCTGCTGGGATAACTTATCAGAGCCCTTTGTGGGATAGTATACATAGAAATCCAATTTCAACACTTCAAAAATTTCTTGACCGAGCAGACAAGTACATGAAATTGGATGATGCAATCAAGAAAGAGGAGAATGGCATAAACAATCTGGGCAAATCAGCTGACCCTCCTAAGAATGGTGGAAACAGTCAGAATGGTGGAAAGAAACGTGGGAATAACGGGTCTGACCACCATGAAGAAAAGAAGGCTAAGTTGAGTTCAAATGAAAAGCCAACCAAGTATGAGCCTCACTTCACTAATTACACCACTCTCTCAACTAGCCGAGCAGAAATATATCTTGCTAGTCATGAAGAGGTTCCTTACAAGAAACCCCCACCCATGAGGAAAGAGATATCTAAGAGGGACATGAACAAATTTTGTCGGTTCCATGGAGATTATGGCCACGACACAAATGAATGCAATCACCTCAAGGATGAGATAGAGTTTCTTCTCTGGTCAGGCAAGTTGAGAAAGTACCGGGCAGAGACACCCCAAGGAGAAGGAGGCAGCAGCAATCCTGGGTTCAAACGACAGAGATCTCCACCCTTGCAACCCGGGCCTGTGGACTTTACCTTAGACACTATATGTGGAGGTCCACACTTGGATGAGGATAGAAACAAAGCAAGGGAGAGGTATGTCGAGACACTTCGACATGAGCGGGAGTGCTAGGATCAAATTTGGTGAACGGGGCTTGATCAGGAACCACTGGAACGACGAGCGTCTGTGGATATATTATTTCTAAATACCGCTTCAGAGTGGTAGTTTAATTTCAAGTTGTTTAACTTGTTATTTAAATTTGGTTTATGAGCTGGTTATTTGCTGACCAATCATCTATTTTTGAACAATTTTTGTTGTTTAAGACTCATTATTAGACACGTTTTGTCCTTTTTAATTTACGAGTAATAAAAGAGACTACGCGCAACGTGGTCGATTCTTGCTACAAATGTGCATGTGTGTTAATTATCCAAACAGTGTTCCACTGGTCGGTAAAATCGGACAGTGTTCAACTGGCTGATACGTTCAAGCAGTGTTCAACTGCTCGAATATTATCCATATATTTTATGTGTTTCACGAGTAATTAAATACTCGAACAGATTCGGTCAAGTAGCAAGTGACTAAGGATCTTTCAACCCTCGATCACTTGGGGGGCACATGGGGTATACTGGTATATAATTTAACACAGGCAATAAGAGCACGAGTTAAGATATCTCTTTTTAGGCTGACTTGTAAATTTTCGAAGTCCAAAAAGGCCATTAAGCTAACTTGTTTGACAAAGCTTAAGTAACTTGGAATTTTTTTAAAATTCAAGTTAGAAGCAGATATTCGAGTAACAATAAACATTATTCTCATAAAATGTTGGAGCAATAAGAGTGTGAGAAAGTATACTTAGTAGGGACTTATGAAATGTCTAGAATTTCTAAGTTAGAAAACTAAGTACTCATGCGAAAATATAAGGCATACATCATAGTGACTTTACTATTCGAAAAAAACTTATAATGTTTTAAGTCTAACAAGACTTAGAATGTTTCAAGTTAGCAAAGAAAAGTAAAGTATACATGCCAACAGCTCGGGTGTACGAGAAAAATATCAAAGCTGCTAAGCAACAATTGTCTTCACAAAAGTATAAGAAAAAATGAGTAAACTACTGGCCAGGTGCAAAGTTTAGCTGATCAGGTGCAAAGTTTTCCAGGTCAGGAGAGCAGATACAAATTCCCTGGTCGGCAGAGCATATACCACCGGTCAAGTAGGAAACTCTATTTTTGGGTAGGCTAAGAGTGTCTACTGGTCGGGTAAACTAGTCCTTGACTGGTCAACACCATCGTCAACGACCTCCTCTGGTCGGAGTGATTTACTGCCCAGATAAACATGTATGAGATCGACAATGATAAGCATAAATTTTGGTGCCCAAAATGCATGAAACATTTTTACTACTCAAAGGCTTGGGAGCATTCAGGGCCGAGCGGATGGGGCTACGTCCGAGCTGTTGGCGCAAGATGCCCAAGTGGAAGGGGGAGCATTCGATCAGATTGGGCGCGGTGTCCGAGCGGATGGCATGGCGTGTCTGAGAAGATACGCGTGGTGTTCGAGCGGGTGACGTAGTGTCCGAGCGGATGCGTGTCCGAGTGTCTGAGTGTTTGTGCCCTTGCATCTGAGAAGATGGTGGCATATCCGAGCGGCTTGGGGCGTGTTTATGGTACCCATGCTGGGTTAAGTTTTCGGGTTATCTTGATGGCCCTCAAAGAAGATGACCGATCAACCACATTCATGCATCCCTAATAATCTATTCCCGAAGGATCAATGGAAATGGGAAACTGATAACTACCGTTTTGATGAAAATGAAAGTTCAATCGTGGGTTTACTACAAAAGTGAAAGTTGCTGACCGGATGGAAGCTTTTGGATGACCTCAAAAACATTTTTCTAGAGAAAAAGTTTATCATACGAGTGAATCATATAATAAACTTGGGGGGCAAATGTTATCCCCAAATTTTCAGTTCGATGACGTGACAATCAGAAGTGACAAGTGGCAATGCATGGTCAGTAAATGACACATTAATAGTCAATAAATGTATTGGCTCTTCGGAGTTGTGATAAAGTGATCTGACCGACCTGATAGAATATCTGTCCGACCGGTAAAGATTTTTGACTGACCAGTTAGGAGTTTGACCGACCAGTCAGTCGTTTTGACCGACCAGTCATCTGTTTTGGCTGACCAGTCAGTCGTTTTGGTTGACCAGTCATCTATTTTGGCCAACTAGTTATCTGCTTTGCCCGACCAGTAAAGTGTTTTGCTAGACCAGAGATGTGTCATGCTAGACCAGAGGAGTGCCAGTGAAGTGCTTGGCCGACCAGTCATCTGCTTTGGTTGACCAGTGAAGTGTGTGGCCGACCGGTCATATGGTTTGGCCGACCAGTCAAATGCTTTGGCCGACTAGTCTTTCTTCAAGGAGTGAAGCTGGCCGACTAGACATATCATCATTATGCAGCGAAATTCCAGTAACGGCTTTGGCTAGAATTATTCGTACCTACGCAGGAATCTCTCAGATTATCCCAAATAAATCGCATATTGTTGTATTTTAAATTTTATTATTAATTAAATATTGTGAGAGTAACAAAAATATCCTGATTATGAGGAATTTTTGTTTGTACGATCCTGGGCCTATAAATACAGAACTCATGGCATCATTGAGGGGATTAAAATTTTAATTTTCCTAAGAGAGTATTTGTATTCTGAGAGAAATGTTGTATTCTTTTCATTTACACTTAAGTAACTCAGTTGACACAGGTTCATCTGATCTTGGGTGTAGATCCATAAATCACAACTCTAAGTGGATTAGGCTATTACCAACATATTGGGGCTGAACCACTATAAAAATTATCAGTGTCATTTTTTCTCTTGAAGATTTATTATAGTTTTGACGTCTACTCGTCGTTGGCCAAAATCGTGGTCAACAAATACAAATGAAATAAAAAAATAGATAAAAAAAGAAAAAAAGAAGAAGAAGAAAAATAAATGAAAAATGGAAAGAAAAAAAGAAGGATGAAGGAAAAAATTGGTAGAAAAAAAGGAAAAAAAAAAAGGAAAAAATAGAAGAAAAAATAAGTTTGGAAAAAAAGATTGAAAAAAAACTGAAAAAATAATAAAAAAATACAAGAAAAAATAAAATAAAATTACCTTCAAAATCAAAGAAAATATAACTATGATAAAAAAATGTGGCATAATTATATATTTTTTCAAATTTATGGGAAAGAAAATCCATAAATATGAATTTCCAAATCAAAAAGCCATAAAAAATAGAAAAATTAAATGTCTATATTTTTGTAAAACAACCTTACAAATCTCATAAATATGAAAAAATCTCTTCTTTTTTTTGAAAATATGAATTCATTAAGAAGAACGTTCCTCCAATACAATAGAAAGAACATCAAAAGGAGCATTATATACTCCCAAACTACGACCTGAACAAGAAATAAAGGTTCTTGCGAGGCAATGAGCTTCTCTATTAGCAGACCGCTTAACAAAAGTTACAAAAACATTAACCAAACTAGCAAGAATAATACGATTGTCTTGCACCAATAAACCAAACTCAGAAATCATGTTTATGGAACTGTGAATTGCTTGAATGGCCACACTACAATCCGATTCCAACACAATTTACACCAATCTCTTCTATCCAACTCAATGCCGCCTTGATTCCCACAACTTCAGCTATCTCTGGAGAAACCTTCCCCAATTTAAGCTAGCCAAAACATCCACTAGACTACCCTCATGATTGCGGGTAACACACCCAAACCCAAATTTATTCTCTGCCTCAAAAAATGGCTGCATCCACGTTTATCTTGACCTTATCCATAGGTGGTTTAGTCCAATGCTCATCACCTTCATTAACACATAAAGGCTCTAGTTTGCAAGATTGAGCACGCTTCCAACGATCAAGAACTAACATCGTTGATTGCACCACTTTTGTTGCTGTCACCGATTTATGTTGCCACAACATATCATTTCTAGCTTTCCATAAGGCCCATCATATCATAGCTGCATCCTCTTTTCTTCCTGGCGGTTCATTTGTGAATATCCCTTTCAACCAAAGACCAAACTCTGTCTCACCATTACTCAAAGCATCCACAGCCGACCTGTTCCAACAAGAACGAGCAAAGGTACAAGAAACTAAAACATGATTAATAGATTCAGCACTAGTCAAACACATTGAACACAAAGAATCTATATTAACATGTTTAGTCCGAAGTTGCAGCCTAGTAGGGAGACACCCAGTAACTATTCTCCAAACAAAATTCTTGACTTTGGGAGGAATATTCAGGTTCCAAAGAGAACGCAAAAAGCCCATTGAGTTATCCTCCGACCACTCACCCTTTAACTATTGTAGAAGACAATAGGCACTTTTAACCGAATAAATGCCAGAGTTTTCTTTGCTCGAAAAATAATAATCGTGCTGAGAAAAGGAACTTAATTGAATTCTAAGAATCAAACTTCTATCCCTCTCCTCAAATAAATCAACAACCACATCCTCATCCCATTCTCGCACTGGCACTTTCATTAAATTATCCACTTGCATGTTGTTGAGCGCTGGATGCACAGACACCACACATGGGTTGGAGTCATCTAACAACCAAGGCTCCCCAAGTATATTAATCGAAATTCCTGTGCCAATACTACAACAAACCCCTGCTTTCACTAAACTTTGGGCCTCCCAAATACTACGTCAAATGAAACTATGATTGTGACCCAGATGAGCCCCCAAATAGTTCGTCTTAGGGTAGTACCTTTCTTTATATATCCGTCCCACTAGTGAGTTTTCATTAGCCAGCAGTCTCCACCCTTGCTTTCCCAAAAGATCTAGATTAAACTCTCTCAAATTACGGAAACCCATGCCCCCAACTGCCTTGTGCTTGCACATTCCTTGCCAACCCATCCAACGAATGCCCTTCCCATGACTAGAAGAAGAATTCCACCATAACTTGTTCATCAACCTCTCCATATCTTTGCAAGTCTCCAGAGGAAGGAGAAACACACTCATTTCATAATTGGGCAGCGAATGAGCATTAGTCTTCAACAAGATTTATTTTCCTGCCTTAGACAAAAACTTCCCATTCCACCATTCAACTCACTTCTGAATTCGATCTTTTAGAAAACCAAGTATTGTTGATTTGTTCCTTCCCATCATATTAGGCAACCCTAGATAAGTACTACCAACTTCCACCTCCGCTATGCCCAATACTGAACAAATCTGATTCTTAGAGTTCTGATATGAATTTGTACTGAAAAACACAGAAGACTTGTCCAAATTTATCTTCTGACCCGAAGCCTTTTCACAACTATCAAGCAACTCCAACACATTTCTCACTTCTCCCTCGGTAGCTTGACAATAAAGATAACTATCATCAGCAAATAACATCTGAGAAACCACAGGGGCCCCTCTAGCCACCTTACACCATTTTAAACGACCCCGTCTCTCATATTTGTTAATGAGAGTAGAGAATCCCTTAGCACAGAGAATAAACAAGTACAGTGATAATGGATCTCCTCGTCGGGATAATCAACCCTATCTCCTGGCCGCCATGCACTATGCAGTATCTGACTGTAGCCACACATGATAAGACCATATCCACCCATCTTCTTGTGAATCCCATCTTCCCCAAAATTGCACGAAGATAAGCCCACTCAATACGATCACAGGCCTTACTCATATCTAATTTAAGGTCCATGTATCCCTTCTTACCCTTTCTTTTCTGCTTGAGATAATGCATGACTTCAAAAGAGACCATGAAGTTATCAGAAATCAACCTCCTAGGTATAAAAGCACTTTGAGTGTCTGAAATCACATGGCCCAGCACTAGCTTCAACCTGTTTGCAATCACCTTCGATATTATTTTATACAACACATTACAAAGTGATATCAGCCTCAAATCTCCCATATTCATAGGTTGTTTCTTCTTTGGAATAAGAACAACATTGGTGTCATTTAGGCCCTCTGCTAATAAACCACTAGTAAAAAAAATCATGAACCTGCTGCATAGCATCACTACCCACAATACTCCAAAAATTTTGATAAAACTCAGGAGTCATACCATCAGGACCTGGAGACTTATCTGGATTCATTTGGAATAGTGCATCTTTTACTTCCTTCTTTGAAATAGGCATTAGCAATTCCATATTTTTCTCATCGGTAATTGAAGGGGTAATGCAATCTAGCACATCCTCCCAATCCGTATTAGATGCTGTAAAAAGATGCTCAAAATAACTCCTTATAACATCAGACAAGCCATTCTCCCAGTCAACCCAAGCCCCATAACTCCCTTGCAATCTATGAATCTAATTTTTACGTCTACGAGCAGTAGCAGTTAAATGGAAATACTTACTGTTCTGGTCACTTGCTTGTAGCCACACCTCCAAAATACTTCCCTTTGTTCTAAAATCTCAAACAACTTCTTTTGCTCTTCTTCATAGCTCTTAATAGAATCCAGATCCTTACCTTATTTCAAACTTCTTATATGCCTCTTATAGTCCCAAATCCAGAGCCTAAAATTACAAGTATACTCAGAGCCCCACTGCAACAAAATCTCTCCATAGTGCTGAATCTTACTTTGAATGTCTATGTTACCACAAATCTCCCAACTATCTTTTACCACCTATTTACACAATGGTTCTCTCAACCAGGCATTTTCAAATTTAAACTTCCTCATCCTTGGGCCATAAACCTTATGAATTAATTCAAGCATCAACAGACAATGATCAGAATAAGAAAGTACAAGATTACTTAGCTTTGCATTTGTAAAATAATATGCCCATTGCTGCGTGATAACTCTAGGAATTAGAGTTATTTTTATGCTTTCAAACTTATAATTTTATCAAGAAAAAGTGGTTTAAGGTGTTTTGTAGTGTCTTTATTTTCGTTTTGTCATATATTAAATATAATAAGATAATATTAGATATTAGTATATTGCTAGAAAAATATACCCTAAACTGTGAAATTTTGCCTTGGCAGGTGGTTGGTAGAATTTTCGTCATTTGGAAAGAAATTGAAGCTTTAAATGGTTTCAGCAGGAGGGAATGCTGCAGCATTGCGTTCTGCCAGCCAATCTACTTGGATGACCCACATGGAAGCTACCATTTAATTCTCTAGCTCACTTTGGGGATTAATTAAATTGGGTTGCATGATAAATAGATAAATGCTTATTGGGCTTCATTTTGCCTTGGACCAATTTATGGAAAAGAGGACAAAAAAGGGAACAAAAGAAGAAAGAAAAGAGAGGCCCACGTGACCCATAGAGGAGCAAGTGACCTAGAGAAAAGAGTGTCTTCTTTTCCAATTGGGGATACACGGCTGATAGACAGAAAGAAGAAGGCAGCCGCCTGAGCAAGAGATATACCCATTTTGGCAGCCATTAAAAGAGGAAAGAAGGAAAGAGAGAGGATTTGAAGGAAGAAGACAAAAAGAGAAGGGTTATTTGGGGGACACTCCTTAATATTCTTGGCTTGTTTTTCTTTCCCTTCTATCTTATAACTTAATTATTTCTTGCATTTATTTTGATTATGATGATTATAAGTTGGGGTTATTTTGTGTTTACAGTTATGAACTAATTCTCTTAAAGTTAGGATAATTAAGAAACCTTGTTATGCAATTGTGGAACTTTGCTATTGATGCTTAATGCTAATTGAGGTTTATTCATTCAAGTAATTTTCATGCTTAATATTTGCTATTGCTTGATCACTTTTAGTAAATGATTGAAACAATTAAGATTACTGAGAAGGATTATAATTATTGGACAAAAGACTTGAATGGTGCAAGATTAATTTCTTTGATTTTAATTTTGTGAGGGTATAGACATATATCTTTGCCTTGCATAATCTAATAGAATTGGTGCTTGATATGAAATTCTTGAAATTAAATTAACTTAGACATAAGTAATTTAATTAGAGAGTTAAACCCATTTGATTTCGACAGAAACTTATGGACTTGATTAGAATTCTTGATTAGTAAACTATCAGTGTGCCACAGCATTTTCATAGCATTGCGTCCAGTAATTGCAAAACAGGGGGGAATTAATTATCCTAGCTTACCATTTCATTATCAACTGATTTTCATATTGCATCCCATTAATTTAGATTTTAAATTCAGTTGTTAGTTATTTTTAATCGCATATAAAAAAGTCAACTTCCAATTTAATTTGAGTTTGGTTCTTTTATTTTTAATCATTTTGCTAAACTTTAATTTCACAATTTTAAGCTTAAAAACAATCCTTGTGGATACGATATTGGGTTCTTATCACCTTATTACTTGTTGACAGTGTACACTTGCACTCACATTAAATTTTGCACAACAAGTTTTTGGCGCCGTTGCTGGGGATTGTTTAAAGTCATTTATTGGGAAATTAAGTATATTGCAATTTGGTTTAAATTTTTTTGGTACTAACTTGGGTGATTCTCGTGCAATTTTAGGTTTATACAGTGTATGAGCGAGAATCAAGACCCTGAACTACTTCCCATTGATCTAGAAATCGAGCGTACCTTTAGAAGAAGGCGAAGAATACAAAAGTCAAAAAGGGAAGTAGTAGTGATGGATGCTGAGCAAGGGGCTCAACAGGGAGCTGCCCAAAGGGTAGCAAATCTATCAAGAGTCGCTCATGATCCACCAGTAAATATAGCAGGAGTTGCTCAAGATCGAGTAGCTCAAGGGGGAGTAACTGCCAACAATGGGCAAAATGCAGTTATTGTAGCTGATGACAGAGATCGTGCTATCAGGAAATATGCTCTCCTCCTCTTCAATGAGCTCAATCCAGGCATCGTCAGACCAGAAATTCAGGCAGCCCAGTTTGAATTGAAGCCAGTCATGTTCCAGATGCTTCAAACTGTGGGTCAATTTAGTGGGATGCCAACAGAGGATCCTCACATTCACCTTCGCTTGTTCATTGAAGTAAGTGACTCTTTCAAGCTACCCGGAGTGACAGAGGATGCATTGAGACTAAAGTTGTTCCCATACTCCTTGAGAGATAGAGTCAGAGCTTGGTTGAACTCTTTGCCATCTGATTCTGTGAGTACTTGGCAAGAGTTGGCTGAGCGGTTTTTGATGAAGTATTTTCCTCCCACTAAGAATGCCAAGCTCCGCAACGAGATTACTTCATTTCAGCAACTTGATGAAGAATCTTTATATGAGGCATGGGAGCGGTTTAAGGAGTTGTTGCGCAATGCCCTCATCATGGCATTCCTCATTGCATCCAGGTGAAGACATTTTATAATGGTCTAAATGCCCATACTAGAATGGTGGTTGATGCTTCAATGAACGGGGCTCTTCTTGCTAAGTCCTATAATGAGGCATATGAAATACTTGAGAGGATATCCAACAACAACTATCAGTGGCCCACTTCTAGATTGTCTACAGGTAGAAAGGTGGCTGGTATTCATGATGTAGATGCCATCACTTCTTTGGCAGCCCAAGTCTCCTTTATTTCTAATATGCTCAAAACAATGAATATGGGAATGAATCAGTCAATGGGGCAGCCCATGGGGACACAAATGAGGCCTATGGAGAACATTTCTTATGTGTATTGTAGTGAGGGCCATACTTTTGACAACTGTCTTTCCAATCTAGCAGCTGTGTGTTACATGGGGAACCAAAATAGGAATAGCCCTTATTCTAATTCCTACAACCCATCATGGAGGCAACATCCCAACTTCTCGTGGAGTAATCAAGGGGCTGGCCCTAGCAATTCTTCTATGCCTCCAAGACCAAATTTCCCATCGGGTTATCCCCCACAAGCACCACAACAAAGGCCACAACAACAAGCAATGCAATCTAGCTCTCTTGAGAACATGTTGAAGGAGTATATAGTGAAGAACGAAGCCATGATCCAAAGCCAACCTGCATCATT
Source organism: Humulus lupulus (assembly GCF_963169125.1). Lineage (NCBI taxonomy): Eukaryota > Viridiplantae > Streptophyta > Magnoliopsida > Rosales > Cannabaceae > Humulus > Humulus lupulus. The sequence continues at coordinate 30,865,479 of NC_084797.1, forward strand.
GAGAAACTTAGAAAACCAAGTTGGGCAGCTAGCTAATGAGCTTAGAAATAGACCCCATGGTGCATTACCAAGTGAAACCGAGAATCCAAGAAATGGGAGCAAAGAACATTGTAAAGTCATCACTTTGAGAAGTGGGAAGGAGTTGGAGAATTCCAAGGCCAACTCTGAGCATGAGGGTGAGCCCTCTTCAATCCAAATAAATGAGGAAATTAAAAAAGACGCTGAAATTCCTAATGTAGAAAAATCTGCCTCTGCCCAGAATGCTACAGGAATGCCACAGCATTAGCTCTCAGACAACTCGAGTACAAGGCAGCCACCTCCATTTCCCCAACGTTTTTAGAAACAAAAGTTGGACTCTCAATTCAAAAAGTTCCTAGACATCTTGAGGCAGCTACATATTAACATTCCCCTTGTCGAAGCCCTAGAGTAAATGCCCAACTATGTGAAGCTCATGAAAGACATCCTTACAAAGAAGAGAAGATTGGGGGAATTTGAGACAGTGGCCCTTACCAAGGAGTGTAGCTCATTCTTGCAAAACAAGCTGCCACCGAAGATGAAAGATCCTGGGAGTTTCACCATTCCCTGCACCATTGGTAATTCTTATTGTGGCATGGATTTATGCGATTTGGGTGCAAGCATTAACTTGATGCCAATGTCTATTTTCAAGCAATTGGGGATTGGAGAAGTTAGGCCTACTACAGTTACTCTTCAATTAGCAGATAGATCTCTTGCTCATCCGGATCGGAAGATTGAAGATGTATTGGTAAGGGTAGACAAATTCATATTCCCTGCTGATTTTATTGTGTTAGACTATGAGGCAGACAGAGAGGTGCCCATTATCTTGGGGAGGCCGTTTCTTGTGACAGGAAGAACTTTAATAGATGTGCAGAAGGGGGAGTTGACTATGAGGGTCCAAGATGAAAATGTGACTTTTAATATTTTTAAAGCTATGAGATTTCCTGATGAGGTTGAGAAATGCTCAGTGGTTTCAGTGGTAGATTCTTTGCATCAAGGGAGTTTGAGACGAGTAATGTTGGTGATCCATTAGAGAGGTTATTGTTGTTCGATTCACACAATGAGGAAGACGAGGAGGAGTACTTAGCTTGGTTGGAGGCTAATTCTCAAGGGTTAAGAATAAGAAACCGATTTGATTCATTGGAGTTGTCGTCTAGGGAGTTCAAAGCTCCTAAACCATCCATTGAAGAGCCACCTGAGTTGAAGCTGAAAGTTTTGCCATCGTATTTGCGATATGCCTACTTGGGTCCATCATCCACTTTACTTGTTATTATTTTAGCGAAGTTGAGCCATGATCAAGAAGAAAAGTTGCTCGAAGTATTGAGAAAGTTCAAAAAGGCCATTGGGTGGACTATTGCAGATATTCGAGGTATTAGTCCTTCTTTGTGTATGCATAAGATCTTGCTTGAAGACAGTGAAAAAAGTTATGTTGAGGGGCAAAGAAGACTAAATCCTATCATGAAGGAAGTAGTGAAGAAAGAAATCATCAAGTGGTTGGATGCTGGCATTATTTATCCTATCTCTGACAGTTCATGGGTGAGTCTTGTACAGTGTGTACCTAAGAAGGGTGGGATCACAGTGGTGAAGAATGAAGACAATGAGTTGTTTCCTACTAGAACTGTGACTGGATGGAGGATTTGCATGGACTATAGGAAGTTAAACAAGGCCACTAGGAAGGATCGTTTCTCTCTTCCTTTCATTGATCAAATGCTAGATAGACTTGTTGGGAGAGAGTACTATTGCTTCCTTGATGGGTACTCTGGTTACAATCAGATAGCAGTGGCCCCAGAAGATCAGCACAAGACTACATTCACTTGCCCCTATGGTACCTTCGCATTTAGAAGAATGCCCTTCGGTTTATGCAATGCTCCTGCTACGTTTCAGCGATGTATGGTGGCTATCTTTACTGATATGGTTGAGCAATTTCTAGAGGTGTTCATGGATGATTTTTCAGTTTTCGGGGATTCTTATGATGATTGCCTGAATAACTTGTCTAAGGTGTTGAAGTGATGTGAAGAGACAAACCTAGTCCTTAACTGGGAAAAGTGTCACTTTATGGTTAAGGAAGGTATTGTTTTGGGGCATAAGGTATCTAAGCAAGGGATTGAAGTTGATAAGGCAAAAATTGAAGTTATTGAGAAGCTACCACCTCCTAATTCAGTGAAGAATATTAAGAGCTTTCTTGGGCATGCCGGTTTCTACAGAAGGTTCATCAAAGATTTCTCTAAGATCTCCAAACCACTTTGCAATCTTTTAGAGAAGGATACACCTTTCCACTTCGATGGAGCATGTTTGAAGGCTTTTCAAGAGTTGAAAGAGAGATTAATTTCATCCCCTATCATTATTGCACTGGATTGGAGTTTGCCCTTTGAATTGATGTGTGACGCTAGCGATTATGCCGTTGGGGCTGTGATGGGGCAGCGAAGGAACAAGGTGTTTCACTCTATTTATTATGCTAGCCACACCTTGATAGGAGCTCAATTGAATTACATTGTAACTGAGAAGGAGCTACTAGCCATTGTCTTTGCTTTCAACAAGTTTTGCTCCTATCTTGTGGGAACTAAAGTGATTTTCTACACCGATCACTCAGCCATAAAGTATTTGATTTCCAAGAATGATGCAAAGCCAAGATTGATTCGGTGGGTGCTTTTGCTTCAAGAGTTTGATGTTGAGATTCAAGATAGAAAAGGGGTAGAAAACCAAGTGGCTGACCATTTATCAAGAATAGAGCGTGAAGAAGATTCTAACTCTCTTGCCCCCATCAAAGAAACATTCCCCGATGAACAAGTGTTTGGGGTTAACCATTCTCATGAGCTCCCTTGGTTTACTGATTTTGCTAACTATTTGGTTAGTGGGTTGATGCCACCAGAAATGACTAGCCAACAAAGGAAGAAATTTCTGCATGATGTGAAGTCTTATTTTTGGGAGGAGCCTTTTCTATATAAGCAATGTGCGGATCAGATGATTAGAAGATGTGTAGCAGAACATGAATTTAAGGGTATTTTGTTCCATTGTCATGCATCTCCATGTGGTGGTCATTTTGGGGGAGCGCGCACTACTGCCAAGGTTCTCCAATCAGGTTTCTTTTGGCCTTCTTTGTTTAAAGACTCTTATGCTTATGTGGTAAAATGTGATCATTGTCAAAGGGTAGGAAACATCTCAAGGAGAAACGTGATGCCTCTTACTAGTATCCTTGAGGTTGAGTTGTTTGACGTGTGGGGCATTGATTTCATGGGCCCCTTCCCACCTTCATATGGCAACTTGTATATCTTGGTGGCTGTTGATTATGTTTCTAAGTGGGTTGAAGCCGCTGCCTACCCGACTAATGATTCCAAGGTGGTCATGGGGTTTTTACACAAGCATATTTTCACTAGATTTGGCACCCCAAGGACTGTCATAAGTGATGAGGGAACCCATTTTGTGAACAAGGTGTTGGCTAGTTTATTGGCTAAGTATAGTGTGAAGCATAAGGTGGCTACGACATACCATCCTCAAACCAATGACCAAGCGGAATTGTCTAATAGAGAAATAAAGGGTGTGCTTGAAAAGGTGGTGAATCTGAATCGCAAGGATTGGTCTAAGAGGTTGTACGATGCTTTGTGGGCCTATCGAATGGCATTTAAAACTCCATTGGGGATGCCTCCTTATCGCCTAGTGTTTGGAAAAGCATGTCTCTTGCCAGTAGAACTTGAACATAGAGCTTATTGGGCACTCCAACAACTCAATCTAGATTTGCAACTTGCGGAGGAGAAAAGAATGTTACAACTTGATGAGTTGGAAGAAATGCAGCTGTTTTCATATGAGAATGCAAAGCTTTATAAGGAAAAGACCAAGAGGTGGCATGACAAGCATATCCAACACCGTTCATTTGAGGAAGGGCAGCAAGTTTTATTGTTCAATTCTAGACTCAAGTTGTTTCCTGGGAAGCTCAAGTCTAGGTGGTCTGGGCCGTTCACTATTACTAAGGTGTATCCTCATGGGGCTGTGGAGTTGAGAGGAAATGAAGGAGGTGAATTCAAGGTCAATGGCCAGAGGTTGAAACACTATTGGGGTGGTGAGGTTGAGCGCAACAATACCTCACTCACCTTAGTTGACCCTTGAAAAATCATGTTCTTGAGCTACTGTGCTTAAAGCTATATTTGGAGAGCAGCAAACAAATTATATATATATAGTATTCCATTTTTGTTCTTGTTTTTTTTTTCACCTTTCCCCTTCATGGTATATGTTGTGGATTTGAATAAATTCATGTTCTGGGGTGGCTGTGAGAATTCAGGTAGTTTTAATGGACAATTGCAGCGTATTTGGACTTGTTTCTGGTCAGGACTTGGTGATGTTTATGGTTGGTTTGCGAATCATTTGATTTTGGAAGGTCTGGAAGTAATGCTGCAGCATTGGAGATAGGTGAAATTCTGGGAAATTTTAAGCTCTGAGACTTTTTAAGAAAATTTGGGAAACTTTAGAAATTACCCCCATAATAAAAAATTAATTCTTTTACATATCCCTAGTTTTACCATCACTTCCAGCCACAACCCGAAACCCTCCTCAGCCGCACCTCACGGCCGTACCCATCACCCAAGCCGTGACCCAGCCATTTCCTGCCTCCGTGACCCCAAGCAACCAAGGCAGAGCTCCCAGCCACCACGAACTCGCGGCCGCGCCTTCCACCCACCACGACCCCAACGCCCAAACCAGCCACCACGACCCAGAGAACCCACTCCGCCTTCTCCATCTCACGAAGCCCCATCACCCCTGTAACCCCCAAAACCCACGGACTCATCCATCACCACCCATCGCCAAACCATAACCCCACCACGACCCACACCCGATTTCCCCCACCACGAACCCATAGCCATGCCACCCCACAACCCACCTGATCTCACGACCCGAACCCCATCTTCATCTCCCTAGCCCACGAACCCAAAGCAACCAAACCAGAAATCATACCAGCCACCATGAACTCAAACCCTTGACCTCGACCTCCAAGTAGTGATCCAGCGACCCACGGAACCCACGAACCACCTAGCCCCGATGGCCAGCGCCCCACTCGAGAATCCATGCATACAGTCCAGCCATCTATATTTTAGGTGTCCTCCCTTCAGTTTTTGGCTTACAATCACTTCTTGGCTGAAATTATTGTGTACTTTTCATGGATTTTGGTATTTTGCGCTGCTGATTTTCTGTTATAATATGCTGTGATCTACTATGAAGAATTTTTTTTGGGAGGAGATTATTTGGGTTGAGTCTCCTTGAGATTATAGGCTAGTTTATTACTGATTGGAACGTGGGGTTGAAATTTTGTGGCATTATTGGTCAAGTTCCAAAGTTGTGATTATATCTTCTTGGGTTTTTGTTGTGTTTCATTGTCATTATCATGCCGTAAGCTAAAGGTTCCAAGGCTGCCAAGGCTTGACAACCCAAGAAATTCCACTGTGATGAAGCTGAGAAACGCTTCCATGATTTGTTTTCCACTAAACAGTTGCTGTGTGAAAGAGGTTTTCGGGTTTCTAGCTCTAATTCAGAAGCCTTGCCGGATTATGTCGCCAATGTGATAGCTCAAAAAAATTGGACAGCTTTTTGTCAATAACAAGCTAATCCTGATGAAGAAGTGGTTCGCGAGTTCTATGCTAGTCTGATTTCATCAGACCAAGTGACTATTATGGTGTGCGAACAGCTTGTCCCGTTCTCTGCTGCCGCCATTAACCAACTGTTCGTATTAGAAGATACAAAAGAGGACTATTCAGCATTCTTAGATAATGAGGACTAGGGATTGAGATCCCAAGTACTGAACATCATCGCTGCTCCTGGCAGCAAGTGGAAAATTCTTCAAGAAGGAGCTCATAAGTGAAAGCATGGCGATTTGACTCCCGCTGCTTCGGTCTGGTTTTATTTCATTCGATACAGCTTCATGCCTACAACCCATACCACCTACTTGTCGTTCTCGCGCTCTCTGCTCCTTTACTGTTTGTTGGCTGGAAAAACAATCAACGTGGGGTGCATGCTTGAGCAACAAATCAGGGAGCGCTCGTAGAAACGTGCTGGAGACTTATTCTTGCCATGCTTGATCTCTAACTTATGTTTGGCAGTAGGGGTGCCCTTGTCTACTTCTATTGGTCCCAGTCGCCGTAAAGACATTAGTCCTGCTTGCATTCAGAAACTCCTTCATCTGAGTAGTCACTCTACTTCAGCGCCAGCCTCCTCCAATTCGGCCCCTAGTGTTGGTCCATCGAACACTCAAGTGATGGACCTGATGCATACCATCTATGCCAATCAGCAGGCCTATTGGAAGTATGCTAAGGTACGAGATGAATCCTTTCAGGATGCACTAGAGAGACAATTTCCTGACGCCTTATGCACTTGGTTTTCGTTCCCCGAGTATATTCTGGACCCTCATGACGTGTTTGGCAGTCAAGAGAGCGATGATTCTGATGAGGACGCTGCTGCGAGCAGCAACTAGTGTGGGAGGGAGTTTCTCTTGACCCTTTTTGTTGATGCACTTTATGTTGTTTTGCTTTGTTTATTTTGCTATTTGCTTTCTGTTTCTGTCTTGTTTATTGTTATTTTTGTTGATCGTGTTGGCAGCAATGAGGACATTGCTTTCCTATAAGTTTGGGGGGGAGTGTGTTTGATTTGCTGTTATTTGTTTTACTCTCTGTTATTTTCTTAATTTCTATGTGTGGTTTGAGTGTAGTTTGTCTAGAATCTAGAGTCTAGGGTTAAATGGAATCAATGAATGTAGTGTTGTGCCAAATTTTGGGGGTTGCTCGATGATAAAAAAAAAAATTCATTTTTTAAAAAAAAATGATAGCTTTTGTGTGTGAATAAGCCTTTAGTACTTAAAGTTTTTTATGCTAACTGAACTTTAGTGAAAGTGTGAATCCAAATCAATGCACATAGTTCAACCTTGAAAATTCCGAAGTCCTAAGAAAAGTTGAGGTTGCATGAAGGTTCAAGTTTTTAGAATTGGTTCGATAATTCCCTTGAGGCGAAATCCTAGGAGGCTTAGCAATTTAGAGAGGATTTAGGCAATTTTGTTGGACCATTTGTGCCTTTCAAGCCTACCTTGTTGAATATTATCCCTAGTTAACCCATCTTGAGCTTAATGGCCTATTTTTTTTATCACCCATGAAATTAAATAGCCCACTCCTTTGTGAATATCTCTTTTTTTTCTTCTCTACCAAACCTTAGGCTTAGTTTGTCTTGGAAACAATTCTGTGTGAGTTTGGGGAGTAAAAATTGGGATATCATCTTCTTGTTTATCAATGTTATTCATATACATCCATATGCTCATTTTTTATTTAGTTAAGAATCCTTTTGTTATTTTATTTTCATTATTACAAAAAAAATCAGGAAAAAAAAAGAAAAAATAATAATAATAATAAAAAGAGAGAAAAAGAGAGAAAAAAAAAAGAAATGTGTGTTGTAAATAAATAAGTTGTTTTTATATAGTTTGTATTTGTAATAATTGAGCATATGTTTTGTATTCAAAGAAGTGGGAAAATTAGAATTATGGGGTGAGTTTGAGGGTTCATTTTATTGAAGAAAAAAAAATAGGGGCAATATGTTTGTGAGGTCCAAGGAAAACTAGGTTGAGGTTTTAGCTTACAAATGTTCACTTCATCCATACCTTTAGCCTAGCCTACATTACAACCAAAAATAAAGACCTATTGATCTAGATTGCTAAGCTAACTACATTAGTGGAGAGGGGTTACCGAGTTCAACATATGAAAGCATGAATTGAACCTTAGGATTGTTGCTTAACTTGATCTAGGGATTTGGGATGGATTGGAAAGGACTATTCACACACTCACCGGAATAACATTCAAATCTTGGTTTTGTTAGCATTTTAACACTTGAGGAATTTGGTTTGTGAGCACATTTGAGTTATCATTTGCATAATTGATTTGAGAGCTTTGTCCCCCTACTTTGGCATGACCTTTGAGAGAATTGGTTCCATTTGTTTGTTGTGTTTGTGTCCATGTGAATTTTGTTTGTTTGTTATGTTGTTTGGGTTGTGTTCTTAGGTACATTAGTGTCATCACTCGGGACGAGCAATGAATTAAGTTTGGGGGTGTGATAACTCTAGGAATTAGAGTTATTTTTATGCTTTCAAACTTAAATTTTATCAAGAAAGAGTGGTTTAGGGTGTTTTGTAGTGTCTTTATTTTCGTTTTGTCATATATCAAATATAATAAGATAATATTAAATATTAGTATATTGCTAGAAAAATATACCCTAAACTGTGAAATTTTGCCTTGGCAGGTGGTTGGTAGAATTTTGGTCATTTGGAAAGAAATTGAAGCTTTAAATGGTTTCAGCAGGGGGGAATGCTGCAGCATTGCGTTCTGCCAGCCAATCTACTTGGATGACCCACATGGAAGCTACCATTTAATTCTCCAGCTCACTTTGGGGATTAATTAAATTGGGCTGCATGATAAATAGATAAATGCTTATTGGGCTTCATTTTTCCTTGGACCCATTTATGGAAAAGAGGACAAAAAAGGGAGCAAAAGAAGAAAGAAAAGAGAGGCCCACGTGACCTATAGAGGAGCAAGTGACCTAGAGAAAAGAGTGTCTTCTTTTCCAATTGGGGATACACGGCTGATAGACAAAAAGAAGAAGGCAGCCGCCTGAGCAAGAGATATACCCATTTTGGCAGCCATTAAAAGAGGAAAGAAAGAAAGAGAGAGGATTTGAAGGTAGAAGACAAAAAGAGAAGGGTTATTTGGGGGACACTCCTTAATATTCTTGGCTTGTTTTTCTTTCCCTTCTATCTTGGAACTTAATTATTTCTTGCATTTATTTTGATTATGGATGATTATAAGTTGGGTTATTTTGTGTTTACAGTTATGAACTAATTATCTTAAAGTTAGGATAATTAAGAAACATTGTTATGCAATTGTGGAACTTTGCTATTGATGCTTAATGCTAATTGAGGTTTATTCATTCAAGTAATTTTCATGCTTAATATTTGCTATTGCTTGATCACCTTTAGTAAATGATTGAAACAATTAAGATTACTGAGAAGGATTATAATTATTGGACAAAAGACTTGAATGGTGCAAGATTAATTTCTTTGATTTTAATTTTGTGAGGGTATAGACATATATCTTTGCCTTGCATAATCTAATAGAATTGGTGCTTGATATGAAATTCTTGAAATTAAATTAACTTAGACATAAGTAATTTAATAAGAGAGTTAAACCCATTTGATTTCGACAGAAACTTATGGACTTGATTAGAATTCTTGATTAGTAAACTGTCAGTGTGCCACAGCATTTTCATAGCATTGCGTCCAGTAATTGCAAAACAGGGGGAATTAATTATCCTAGCTTACCATTTCATTATCAATTGATTTTTATATTGCATCCCATTAATTTAGATTTTAAATTCAGTTGTTAGTTATTTTTAATCGCATATAAAAAAAAATCAACTTCCAATTTAATTTGAGTTTGGTTCTTTTATTTTTAATCATTTTGCTAAACTTTAATTTCACAATTTTAAGCTTAAAAACAATCCTTGTGGATACGATATTGGGTTCTTATCACCTTATTACTTGTTGACAGTGTACACTTGCACTCACATTAAATTTTGCACAACACTGCGATACCAAGGCTCTATCGATTCTCACCTCCACCCACCTCTCAGAACCTCTTCCTGATTCCCAAGTGAATTGATATCCTACCAAGTCCATATCCATTAGATTACAATCTTCTAGGACTTGCTGAAATCCATAGATGAGCCAATTAGGATATGGGTTTCCACCTCTTTTATCCTCCTGACTTAAAACATTATTTAAGTCCCCCATAAGACAACAAGGAAGACATGATTTCCCAACCAAAGTTCTTATTAAATCCCACGTCAATCCCCTATTTTCCCTTCTCGGCTCTCCATACAAACCAGTCAAACGCCATTCTATGAACCCAACAACTTTGATAATTACATCAATATAATTAAAAGAGTAATTGAGTAGCTGAACCTCTTCTTGGTGTCGCCACAATAACGCTACACCTCCACTTCTCCCTTGAGCATCCATGACCACCATTCCTTCAAATCCCAGAGTTCTTCAGACCCTCTTTAACTGGTCCTTTCTGCTAAAAGTCTCACAGAGAAACAAGAAATTGGGCTGCTTTTGGAACACTAACTCCTTAAGGAACTGAACAGTCTGTGGATTCCCAAGCCCACGACAGTTCCAAGAAATAACACTCATAATTGTAGGTGGGCCTGCTCCACAGGCCCTACCTCTTGGACATTTTTTGAGGGCCCAATAAGCTCATGGCCCAGCATCTCATCAGCTTGAGATAAAGGCCCAAGATGAATATCCTCACCCATTCTTCTTCGTTTAGGATTTGTTAAAGTCAAAGTCCCATTTTGAAATAAATCACTCCTTCCTGTCTCTTCCACTCCAGTTGACTTTCCTCTCCTGCCAACTTTCACTCCCATAATTCCACTATCATTATCCTCCCTAATAACTCCTCAATCCAATCCGGCCTCACTTCCCTCAGATTGCCTCATTTCCATATCAACATCCCTAAAAATTGGGCCATGATTATGGTTCACGTTATAAGAAGGACCTTCCCCACTGCAACTGTCGAAAAACGGTAACGCTGATGGCTGTCTCGGCTTAAGCCACTTTGCCCCTATTTTATGATGTTGTTGTTGGGAAAACTTATATAGGATCTTTATTTATTTTCATGTAGATCTAATATTAAACAAGTTAATATGAGACAACCTAGAACATGTTTCTAAATTTGAATTCAAAGAGAAATAATGATAAGAATACTTACATTATACGTAATAAAATGAATGAGTCATTCCTTCAATTTCTTTAACCCTTGTATCCTTTCTATCGCAGGATATTACCAAGAAACTGAACCGTTCTTCAATTATCTTCACAGTCTTCCAAAGTATCCTTAGAACCACCTAGACTAGGGTGGACAATTCTCAACACATGTGATAGATACAGAGAGAAGAAGAATAAAGAACAATGAGGTTTAGAAAAATACTTATATTTATAGAGAGAATCTAAAAACTATCAGAAAACCAGTGATTAAACTTATGTTTTCAACTCACTCTTAGCATTCCTTTTATAGACTCAATTAGGTCACTTATTTAATTAAAAAAAATCAATAAAACAGTAGATAATATCAGCCCTAGGTCGAAATTATCATGGGCTTTAGGCCCATGAAATTTCTCATTTAATTATAAGCCCGTTGGACTTAAAATCAAAGTCTGTATTATTTTCTATTGATTTAATTAATTAAATAATTATTTATATCCTTTATCAAATTAATTATTTATAATTTGAACCTTGATTTAAACTTATTTATTAATTTAGACACCAATTTATCTTAATTAATAAATCTGCCCTAAATTCTCTTTTCTTCTCTAAATTACATAACTCTATGAAACTATCCAAAATTGAATTCCTCGTGACTCCACTAAAGACTCAGAATTGCACTCTTGAATTCATAGAACGCTCGATAAGCAATATAAATACGTTATTGATTATCCATTGTTACAACCATAATTGTCACTCAATCCTCTTTATACAGTCTACAATGAGATGAGACTAAAATATCGTTTTACCCCTCATTGTATTTTATCCATAAAACACTTAGTTCCTTGTGAATGATATTTCAGTAAACTAATATTAATTACTGAAATGAGATCTCTATCATTTAGCACCTTGAACCAAACTAAAATGAAACCTTCGTTTCACTTCTTCATCAGAAGCTATAGATGTTCATATCTATGATTAACACTCCCACTCAATTATACTACCGAGTTCCCAAGATGTAAGTATGAGCTAGTCTGTAGGGTAAGCTGGTAACAAATAAGTCAAAGAACTCAAATAATACAATCAGTTAGAATACTAACCACTCAGAATTGAGATTGAATTGACCTATGGTCAACTACATGATATGACTAGAATAGATAATAACGGTATGTTTACTTATCATATCTAATGTCAATATCGGTCCAGTTCGATGCAACAAATACATCTGATCTTATCTACTTTGCTAATGTTATGGAAATAACACAACACTGTGATGTGTAAGTAGAACATATCATAGATTGGCAAGTCATTGTAAATCCTGTGCACTGACTAATCTTAGGACTAACTTATTTTGAGCATATAATAATATTTATATTCCACTGTGATTACGTCACTATAAATACGATTAGCTATATGTTTGGGATTTAATAGAAGTTTATATTAGACAAATGATCATGAAAATAAAATATGCGAGCAAAGTGATTGACCAAGTCAAAAAATGATTTCTATTCTTTTATTGATAATAAATAAGATTAGAAAGAAATTGGGTTTTAATTAGGGCATAAAACCCCAACAAACTCCCACTTGCACTAATTGAAACTAATATCTTAATTCTACTAATCTCATTTCTTTGATATGTTTATAAACTGTAGCTTATGGTAGTTTCTTTGTAAACAGATTTGTAAGATTGTCTTCAGATGCAATCTTCATAACCTTCACATCTCCCCTGACCACATATTCTCGAATAATGTGACACTTCCTTTCTATATGATTACTCCTCTTGTGACTTCGAGGTTCTTTCGAGTTGACAATCGCTCCTGTGTTATCACAAAACAACACAAGTGGTTTATCCATTTCTAGAATAACACCAAGATTCAAATAGAACTTCTTTAGCCAGACTATTTCCTTAGCTGCTTCTGACACGACTATGTACTCAGCCTCCATGGTGGAATATGAGATTGCAGACTATTTTATGCTTCTCCATATCACAGCTCCACCCCCAAGAGTAAACACCATTCCAGAAGTAGACTTCCTGTCATCGACATTAGTCTGAAAATCTGAATCAGTGTAGCCTACAAGATTCATAATACCACCCTTGTAGACTTACATATAATCCTTAGTCTGCCTTAAATACTTCATGATATGCTTAAATGCTATCCAATGTTCCGGTCCTAGGTTTGACTACTCACTACTCCCACTACATAGTAGATATCTGGTCTAGTACACAACATATATCAGACTTCCAACTGCAGATGCGTAAGGAACTTTTCTCATTGCATCTTCCTCTTCAGGAGTCTGGGGAGACTGCTTCTTTGAAAGATGAATTCCATGGCGTGACGGTAAATGTCCTTTCTTGGAATTTGTCATTGAGAAACGTTCAAGCACTTTATATATGTAAGCTACTTGAGATAGAGCTAAGAGTCTGTTATTTCTATCCCTGATGATCTGGATACCTAGAACATAACCTTCTTCACCCAAATCCTTCATCTGGAATTGAGTGCTCGGCCAATTCTTCACATCTGACAATTTCTTAACATTGTTTCCAATGAGTAAGATATCATCTACATAAAGAACTAGGAATACCACTATTTGATTTGCCTTCAGTTGGTAAACACAAGGCTCATCAATATTTTGTTCAAAGCCATAGGTTTTGATTATTTCATCAAACCTAAGGTTCCAGGAACGAGAAGCTTGCTTAAGTCCATAAATTGACCTTTTCAACTTGCAAACTTTTCCTTCTTGTCCAGCTACTTTAAATCCTTCTGGATGATCCATATAAATGACTTCGTCAAGTTTTCCATTAAGAAAAGTTTTCTTGATGTCTATTTGTCAGATCTCATAGTCGAGAGCGGCTGCTATGGATAGGAGGATGCGAATGGACTTAAGCATGGCTATCGGACTAAAAGTTTCCTCATAGTCCACACCTTCTCTTTGGGTATAACCCTTTGCCACTAATCGAGCTTTATAAGTCTCAATATTTCCATCAACACCTCGTTTCTTCTTGTAGATCCACTTGCACCCAATGGCCCTAAAGTCACTAGGTGCTTCCACAAGATCCCAAACAGAATTTGAGTACATGGACTCCATTTCTTGTTTCATGGCTTCGAGCCATAGTTCCTTTTCAAGGCTAGCCATTTCCTGTTTGAAAGACAACAGATCATCATCACTAGTGTCACCAACAACCATATTGGTTTCACCATCCAAACCATGGCGAACTGGGTTCCTAGAAACCCTCCTACTACGACAAGGCTCCGTGACTGTTTGCTCAGAAACAGTGGTACTTTCTTCATTTAAATAGACTTGCATTGGTTGGACATGAAGAGTGAGAATTTCATCATCAACTCACGTTGATGATGATGGAACATTGGTTGGAGTCAATTCTTTAACCATCTCCTCTAAAACTACGTTGCTGCGTGGTTTGAAGTTGGTAGAGTTGAGTAACTAAGCATGCATCTAACCATTTCCAATAAAGTTCTCTTCCGGTGTTCCGCTACATCATTTTGTTGTGGAGTACCCGGGGCAATAAGTTGTGATAAAATCCCAAGTTCAGTTAAATGATCTTGGAACTGCATATCCAAATATTCTCCACCTTTATCAGATCGTAAGATCTTTAACGTTTTACGTAATTGGTTCTGAGTCATAGCTAAGAATTCCTGAAACTTTGAAAACGTTTTTGATTTCCTATGCATTAGGTAAAGACATGAGTATCTAGAGTAATTGTCTATGAATGTGACGAAATACTCAAAACCACCCCTGGCTTGTACATTCAAAGGTCCACAAACATCTGAATGCACACGTCCAAGTGGTTCTTTGGCCCTATCACCCTTTGCAAAGTATGGATGCTTGGTCAGTCTGCCTTCTAGAAAAAATTCACAAACACGTAATTCACCTAAGGTGAGTTCCCTCAAAGGCCTGTCCTTTGTAAGTCTTTGAATTCTATCATAGCCAATGTTACCTAGTCTCAAATGCCATAAATACGTCATGTTGTCGTTATCGGTATTTTGACGTTTATTGGTTCTAGGTTTAGCTACTTTGAATAAATCATTGTTAAGACTGAGGGGTTCACTAGGTCGCAGAATATAAAGGCCTTTTTCCAAACATGCAATCAACAATTGTGATCCATTGAAGGAAATAGATATATTAGAACTTGTGAAAGTAATAACAAATTGTTCTAATTGCAACATGGAAACTGAAATTAAATTTCTATTAAAACCTGGATTAAAAAATACATCATTTAAGATTAAAAATTTATTTCCGAACTTCAGATGAGTTATTCCTCTAGCTTGGACAGCAACGAACGCTCTGCTCCCAACTCTAAGCTTTAAGCCGCCTTCGTCCACTTCCTCCCACGATTCAAGAAACTGTAAAGAGTTACATACATGGTTGGTAGATCTAGAATCAATAATCCAAACAGATTTATCATTCTCTAAACACACATGTTTCTAAGATAAATGAAATATAATCATACCTTTGTTTTTCGCTGCTAGAAACTTGGGGCAATTTCGTTTCCAATGCTCTTCTCTTTGCAGTGAAAGCACTTATCTTTATTTCTTGTTTTTCTTATTCTTCCCCTTAGGCGTCTATGCACTTGGTTGTGCACTCGTCTTTGTAGCCTTTGCAGGCTTGGGGTTGTTGTTTTGTCCACCTTTCCTGTAATGCCCTACTTCCTTAGAGCCGTTACTAAGTGAGTTTAAAAACGTGCATTCAACTCGCTAATCGAGGTTTTAAGTCAAATAGTGTAATTAAGTCATAAACAGAGGAAAAACTTTAGAAATAACCCAATTTCATTGAAGTTCATAAAAGTTTAACACTTGGGATCCCAAAATACAGTTTAGAAATATTTACAACATATAAACTGAACCAAGTCGACTAAATGACAAAATCTCGGTTTATTTACAATCATCTCCCAAAATCCACTGGTTGTGGCAGCCAGGCAGGCCAAACATGTACACGCCGCTTCATGCCTGCTACACTCATGGTTGGTTGGCTTTCTCCTTGCCCTTACCTGCACCACAGAGCATCTGTGAGCCGAAGCCCAGCAAGAAAACCCACAAAAAGATAACATATGCAAAACATACACCAAGTATATAAACTGGCCATCAATAGGCCAAACACATATGGCTTAGCTGACCCAGGCGCTTTACCAGGCCCTGGGTTCGCGGTCTACACCGTGAGGATATCCCAGGTATCCTTTAGGGACTCGCACTCCACGTGCTCAACGCTGCTCTCGGCCCCTTGCCGTACTCAGCCTTGCACTCAACGTGCCTAACGCCGTTTCCGGCCCTTTGCCGTTCTCGGCCCCTGCCGACCTCGGCCTACACCGTTCCCGGCTCTTGCCGATCATTTACATAATTGCATTCATAACATAATAAACAAGTACAGAATACTATCAAATTCAATCAAAGGGCTACGCCCTGCAATTCAAACACATTAGGCTCAGCCCTGCATACAAGCTCTATGGGAACCAGGGTTTTCTTACCTGAGTCCCGAGCTCTCCGAGCACCGATATCCCGAGCACAGTCCTCTAACTTGAGCCTCGCCGAAACCCTAGTCACAACACATTAATAATATCCATCCATCAAGTTCTAATCCATTAAATAACTTTGAGCCATATCTCCAACCTCCGGGACCTTGAATTCTATCAATCCGGGTGATAAAATCCATCCCGAGCCTTAACCATTGAGTTCCCAAGCCTAAACACACTTAAAAACTCAGACTAGCACTAAGAGCCGCGGCCCTACCCACAAGCGCCGCGGCTAGCCTCGAAACAGAGGGTAGCATCTCCCTTAAGCACACATGGGCCGCGGTGCGCTTGGCCAAGCGCCGCGGCGCGCATCAAACATCTCGGCCTCCCATGGTCGCGCGCGCACACGGCCCGCGACCTTAGCCTCCAACCCAGAAATCTTCATCATTTTTATGCATTTTTCCTCAAACCAATTCACCCAAAACTTAACTAACAGTCTCAGATAATCAACACAAATATTCTAGCTCAGTATCAACATCAAAACTCATCAAAACCTGCTCAAAAACACAACTAAAACACTCAAGAACAGATCAAATTCCATTCACATGCATATCCTAAAAACATAGCAGAAATTCAAGCATAATTCCCATGGTTAGAGCTTACCCTTGCTGAGTTTCTCTGAATTTGATCCTTAATCCTCAAGCTTCCAGCTCCCAAGATTTCCCAGCCCAATTCCTTGTTTTAACTAGCTTCCACCAGAATTTTCCTTTGATATGCCTTAGAGAAAATAGAGAGAGAGAGAAGAGGAAAACTTGGGTCGGTTCCTACAAGTTTCTGAATGATTCTTTCCTTTGTTTTATTTAACTTAGTCTATGTGGTTACCTCAAGGCTCGGGGTACCAAAACGTCCCCGATGGCAAAATGGTAAATTTCCCCAATATTCCCTCCTAGACATTCTATCCTCAAATATATCTCCAAATATTTATTTTCATAACCTGATAACCCCATATAATAACTAATGCCCAAATTACCCATCGACTCGCCCCGAGTCGGATTCTCAACCCTGCTGTGACTTTCTGGCTAACCGCTCCCCAGGACTGTCTCGGATCGTGCTGCACAGATTTATCACATATATACAACATTTATCACATTTATACCCCTAATATCCAGACGGGACCCACATGCACATTTAACTCAACTAAACATGCATCATTATCATATATTCACATAAATTCACATATCAACGTAGTAATTCATTTATTGCCCTCCAGGCACACTAATCAAGGCCCTAAGCCCTATTAGCAAATTCGGGTCGTTACATTTCCTCTTATTTCCAGCTTTCGAAGATGAAGCTTGGTTAGCTTCAGCCTTAGCTGGATCAGCAGCAACATCAGTAGTCTTATTTTCTCCTCCCTTACTTGGTCCACCCATGATAGACTCGAAAGTCTGAAGCTCGTTCATGAGCTGAGTCAGACCATAGTTGAGTTGATCATGAACATGCGGACACGGTGCCATCCGAGCATTGATGGTGCCATCACGAACGTGCGGAGACGGTGCTTGTTTTGGGGATTCCTCAGTCATGACGAACTCGAAGTTGTCACCAATCAACACTATGTTGATATTCTGCTTCCACTTAAGGAAGTTTTCTCCAGTGAGTTTCTCCATCAAAAATTGAGAAAGGATGGGAGTAGACACAGCCATACTTAAAACTACCAATTATCAATAAAATAGAAATGAATCACTTTTGCTCAATAAAACTCCTATTCACACAAATTTCAAGAAATAACACAACATATACAAAAAATATGTAAGATATGAGAAAAAATACCAAAATAATCATATCTTTATTTCTTTAGGTTTTTAACTAATCTATGATATCCTTGTCCTGGTTGGAGAGAGTAAAAAATACCACTAGTTAAATAAAGTTGTAAACTTATTTAATAATGGACACCATTATTAACAACTTATTATTCGATCAAAATAAGAAAACAAAATCTCTTATTTTATGAGCTGGACCCACGGTTTCAATAATCATAGATTTAGTCCTAGTAGTCACCATAATGGTGAGTTTAGTAGAATTTGACCTATAATTATCTATCTTTCAAAATCTAACATTGTCAAAATAACTAATGAACACCTTCCGTAGGGGGACGAATCAAAGCGTCTCGAGGCCCCATTAAGTTATTGACTTTGTTAAACCAACGGTGGAGAACGAATATAGTTATTAAAATAAGCTCATTATAAAATTAAAAATAGTATTTTTATTTTTTATTTTTAGGAAATTAATGACTATGGTTCTCCAAAAAATTAAAAATATTAAATTTTTAAAACCAAAGTCCTATAATTTCCTATTAATTCTAAAGTGTCACATTGAAACAAAATAAATTAATTTGTTGCTAATCAATATTTAGGTTTAACTATTATAATGAGCCTATACAATTAAGTCCAACTAGGGGTGCACACGGGTTGGATTTTCAGGTTTTGGGTGCATCGGATTCGGGTGGAGAAAAACGGTACCGAATCCGATCCGAATATTTTGGGTTTGTTCGGGTGGGATTTTGGGTTGGGCTAGGCCTATTGGGTTTTGGGCTGAAAAGCCCAATTTTGCAAATATACATTTTTTTTTTCTAAAATACCCGTTCATAACTGATTAAATTTAATTATAATATATAGTATAATATATAAACTTATATATATTATATAGTAACTGATTAAATTTAACTATAGTATAATATATAATTATAATATATAGTATATTTTATATATAAATTTATATATAATATAATATATAATTATATATTAATAAACTTAAACAGAGAAGGAAAACTCACTCACTCACTAACCGAGGGGGTCATCGGAGTTGGGAACGGGGGCTCATGGCTGAGAGTCGAGAGGGGTCAGGACTCGGTGGGACTCGTGGCTATCGGCAAGGTTGGGGTGGAGCCGACTGGCTGGCTCGCTGACGAGCGGAGGTTGGGGCGGAGCCGACTGGGTCGCTGAAGGGCCGTGGAGTCTGAGGGGAGGGAGGGCTTGTGGTGGTCGGTCGGTGACTCGGTGGGCTTCAGCTGTGTGGCAGCAGTTTCGGGGGGCAGGTAGGCCGAGAGAGAGAAAGGGGAGGGTCGGGGGTTACACTTAGTGACTTAGGTTTAAAATCAATATACATAACAATAGTGTAAAAAAATTTAAAAAAAAAAATCAGTTTTTTTAACTTTTTTCGGGTTTGAACTCGAACCCGTGTTCAGCACATTTCAAAACCCGAACCTGACCTGACTCCTGTCGGATTCGGGTCGGATTTAATCTGAATCCAACGGTTTTCCCAAAAAATGGGTTTTCGGGTTGCGGGTCTGGCGGGTTTGCGAGTTTTGTGGGTTTTTCAGGTCAAATATTCACCCCTAAGTCCAACTTAGGCAAATGGGTCTCAACAATTGTGCTTGTATGGATGAGAGCTAGGTCCAGTATGTCGTTCCCACTACAAATACCCTCATACTTCCATACAAGGTCCAAAAGATAGGAATTTAAACATTCATTTTATTAATTGTTATTAATTGATTAGACCTACTATAGTCATGCAAAGCAAATGAGCCTTCACAAGTGGAACCATCCACAAGAGAGGAATTTAAACTTGACATTTTCTAATGGGCCCAAATAAAACCTATCATTTTATGAATATTTTATTTGGTAAAAATCCATATATCAAGCAAACATGTGGGTCACTATATGCATCAAAGCCCAATTGCAAAAATACCACATATAGTGCAAATAGACATGTTATAATTGGATGAGCCTAATCATGTTACTATATGAGCAAGTCTATAAATTTATGCAAAAATACCATAATTTATTTTATTTGCAAAAATATCACAATTAATTATCTAGAATTTATCAAAAATTTGAATTAATTAATTTTTTACAAAAAAATTAAGTTAATTTAAATGAAATTTATCAACAATTAACAATAATTAATTTAAATTTCATTTATCAACAATCAACTTGGTTTATGTTAATTTGAAAAAATAATAATTTAATTTAAATAGGATTTATCAACAATTAACCAAAGTTAATTTAAATCCCATTACAAAAATATTTTGATAATTGGTTGAAAAAAATGATATTTTTCAAAATTTAATCAATTTTAAATTTAAAAATCAATATCTTAATTGTTTTAAAAAAAATATATTGTGTTGTTACAACAATAAGCTGATATTTTAACTATTTAAAAAAAATATTAATAGTTATAACAACCATAAAATATCTTAAAACAGTTAAACAAATTCAAATATCCATGAAAATATCTAACTAACAAATTTCAAATAATTTAAATATTAAAAACTATAGAATAAACAGATATTTATATTTTCAAATAAAGATTTAATAAAAAGAACAAGTATTTAAAAAAAAATCTCTTAAATATCTGATATCTTAAATCTAATATTTTAATATATTAAAATATTTAAAATTAAGTTGTTAGTCTATTTTTAAATTTGAATTTGAATCTTTGTAAAAATATCTATTTATTTAAATCTCAAACAACAAAAATATCTTATTTTAAAAAATATTTTTAAATGATAAAATAAATATGATATTTTTGGTTTTGTTATAAATAATTAAGGCTATTTAGGATTTTTACCCCCCGAACTATTACCACTACCGTATCGTGCCCCCTAATTTTTTCAGGCCGATAAAAATTCCCCCCAAAATATTCACAGTAATGTAAAGAAGGACTTCCGTTAACTTTCAATACATGTGGCTAACAGAAGACTGATATGACTCTTTATATGTTGATGTGTCTTGGCCATGTGTGTAATTTTAAAATTAAAAATCTATAATCATATTAAAAATTAATGAATTAAACACTAAAAAATAGAATTAATAAATTAAACCATTTTTTATACATTAAAAAAAATAAAAACTATATTTAAAAATAATAAAATTATACACATGGCGCTGACATGGCCAAGACACATCAACATATAAAGAGCCATGTCAGCATTCTGTGTTGAAAGTTAACGGAAGTCCTTCTTTACATTACTGTGAATATTTCGGGGGGAATTTTTAACGGCCTGAAAAAATTAGGGGGCACGATACGGTAGTGGTAATAGTTCAAGGGGTAAAAATCCTAAATAGCCAATAATTAATTTCACAATTTTAATTTTCTTTAATTTAAAAAAATAAAAAAAATATATTGTGATGAACAGTACTCGTGTCGGGTACTGTTCACCGTGGTGTGTGGTGTGCGCGCGCGACTAGGGGACGTGCGCAGGCACGCGCGCGGTGTCTTGGCGGTGCGCGCGCGTAAGGGGGATGCGCACATGCGTGCGCGCGCGCGATTGGCAGCCAGGCAAAATAACTTTGGGAAATTTTTTTATGCAATTTTTCAAACCAAAACCATTTTCTAATTAATTTTTACTATGTTTTACACAAAATAAAGCATATATAAAAATTAGTAGCTTAGAAAACACAACAAAATAACCTAAAATTGCTAATAATCACATAAAATTCAATATGTTTCATAAAAATATGAAATCCATCCAATTACTCAAACACATCAAATAATTCAATTTTTAACATGTTCGTGCATGAAAATAAATATTACCAAAGGCTCTTAGGCCAAGTTAATATGAGACAACCTAGAACATGTTTCTAAAATTGAATTCAAAGAGAAATAATGATAATAATACTTATATTATACGCAGCGGAATGAATGAGTCATTCATTCAGTTTCTCTAACCCTTGTACCCTTTCTGTCGCAGGGTATTACTAAGAAACTGAACTGTTCTTCAATTATCTTAACAATCTTCCAAAGTATCCTTAGAATCACCTAGACTAGGGTGGGCAATTATCAATACATGAGATAGATACAGAGAGAATAAGAATAAATGACAATGAGGCTTAGAAAATGACTTATGTTTATAGAGAGAATCTGAAAACTATCAGAAAACCAGTGATTAAACTTATGTTTTCAACTCTCTCTTAGTATTCCTTTTATAGACTCAATTAAGTTACTTATTTAATTAAAAAATAAATAAAATAGTAGATAATATCAGTCCTAGGTCGAAATTATCATGGGCTTTAGGCCCGTGAAATTTTCATTTTAATTAGAAGCCCGTTGGACTTAAAATCAATGCATGTATTATTTTCTATTGATTTAATTAATTAAATAATTATTTAAATCATTTATCAAATTAATTATTTATAATTTGAACCTTTATTTAAACTTATTTATTAATTTAGACACTAATTTATCTTAATTAATAAATCTTCCCTAAATTCTCTTTTCTTTTCTAAATTACATAACTTTGTGAAACTATCCAAAATTGACCTGGTCAACTTTGATAATTCTAATTGATAATTAAATCAATTAATTGAGACTATCTAGATGATTTTATCCAAGGTACAGTGGGGACCATGAGCCTATGAAATCAGCTCCAATAAGTTATCATAAATCTAACAATTAAATTTACTAACTTATTAATTCCTCGTGACTCCACTAAAGACTCGGAATTGCACTCTTGAATTCATAGAATGCTTTATAAGCAATATAGATACATTATTGATTATCCATGGTTACAACCATAATTGTCACTCAATCCTCTATAGACAGTCTACAATGAGATGAGACTAAAATAAAGTTTTACCCCTCATTGTATTTTATCCTTAAAACACTTAGTTCCTTGTAAATGATATTTCAGTAAACTAATATTAATTACTGAAATGAGTTCTCTATCATTTAGGACCTTGAACCAAACTAAAAGGAAACCATCGTTTCACTTCTTCATCAGAAGCTATAGATGTTCATATCTATGATTAACACTCCCACTCAATTATACTACCGAGTTCCCAAGATGTAAGTATGGGCTAGTCCGTAGGGTAAGCTGGTAACAAACAAGTCAAAGAACTCAAATAATACAATCAGTTAGAATACTAACCACTCATAATTGAGATTGAATTGACCTATGGTCAACTATATAATATGACTAGAATAGATAATAACGGTATGTTTACTTATCATATCTACTGTCAATATCGGTCCAGTCCGATGCAACAAATACATCTGATCTTATCTACTTTGCTAATGTTCTGGAAAGAACATAACTCTGTGATGTGTAAGTAGAATACATTGTAGATTGGCAAGTCAGTGTAAATCTTGTGCACTGACTAATCTTCAACATTGATGCGAACTCTGACCCTCAAGTAGTCTCTCAATACACCAATAAAGTTTTTCGGGTCTGACTCTATGAATGAACCAATGTAATTCCCCACATCTTTCACCACACGTTCTGATATAAACCCAGGTCTCAAATCATGCAACTGAACCCACATATCCAACTTATTGAGACACAATGACCTTGGATTATCACCCTGTCGCAGCCGCTCTATAATCAATTGGAATTTGTTGAATGTCCATGGACTCCCCTCCATAACTCTTTGAATATCTACCTCATGATAGAATTGAAACAAGAACATGTTATTTTCCAATTGTTTAGCATACAATCCTCTGCCAGGTCTCCATAATGAAGCCATCATATGTTGCATAACATCAAAATCAATTACTCTTTCAATCAGAAACTTCCCCACTAGACACCACCTATCATCAATAATACTGCCTTCATCTTCCACAGTATCATAAGACAAACCTCCCTCCTCCTCTTCATCCAACTGAATGTTGGCATACCTTTCCTCTAGATCACGTATTGCAGTACTGTTAT
The DNA here is from genome assembly GCF_963169125.1 of Humulus lupulus. Classification (NCBI taxonomy): domain Eukaryota; kingdom Viridiplantae; phylum Streptophyta; class Magnoliopsida; order Rosales; family Cannabaceae; genus Humulus; species Humulus lupulus. Next base: position 30,889,440 of record NC_084797.1, read on the forward strand.
CTGCCATCACTCAAAACTTCAAAATGAAGATACTTTCGTAGAACAATGACCGCACACTCATGTCAAAAGACAAGACTTTAGCGTCACTTTCTTGTTTATTTCAGTCATTTTACCTTTGGAGAGCGTTTGTTTTGAGAATTGAATTGAAAAAATCTCTTTTTATTTTCTTCCCAAATACACAATTCTCTTTTATGAAAATAACAAAATGTCTCATTAATGAACTAATTTTATAATTCAACAGTTTTTTTAATAGAAAAACACGAGCAACAACACGAGCAAAATAATAGTAATAATTATTTATTAACTTTTTCATTCCACTTACCTATAAAAAAAATGTTAAATCAAACTCACTTTAACTTTTATTTTCATTTTTGACATAAATTATATAGAGTGATGAAATGAACTAGGAAGAGAACAATTCACTAAATAATCAAATTTAAAATAAAATTTAGAGCCTATTTTATAATTTTCCAAATTAATTAAAAAATAATAATTGTAGGATGCCACATTAGTTTTTTTTTTTAATATTTTTTAGGTTTATACCATTTTATACCTTTAAATTTTTCCTAAATACCATATATAACTAAATTTTTCAAAATTCCACAACAAAGCCTGTGATTACTAAAATGTGCCAGGAATAACCTTTTAAATAAATAAAAAATTAAATTATTTTTTTAAATATAAGTACATAATATCATTTAGTTAAAATTCAAGAATAATTTGATATTTTTATTGAAAAAAACTTATCATAAATACTTGATTGAAATTAGGTTACAGGTTATCTCTAGTTAGTTTTAACAATCATAAAGTGTGTTGTAAAATTATTAAAAAATATAAGGCTATATATCTAGCATTTAACTAAATATTAAACACAACCCTAGGGGTCTCTCGTTTTTCTCTCTAGCAATGTCAACCTAGGGGACCCCAATCTTGATTTTTCTCTCGACCATAGCTTCATTGGATCTGGTGGGGCTCTGGCCGAGACTGTTGCTATGCTCGTCGGAAGCTTGCCTCTCTGTCCTTCTGTCGAATCCATGGTTTGTTGGACAACTTTGCCTCTTTCGGTTTTCTTCTTCTTGGTGGTGGTTGCAAGGTGTTGCCGACCTTCTGTTGGTGGTTCCTGCCCCGATGGCGTCAGGTGCAAGGGGTGTCGCATCTACATGGTTGGCATTGGGTGGCAGGGGTGTCCATGGTTTCATGAGGATGGTGGAACGGGGCTTCTTTTAATTGATAATTGCAGGGAATTTAGGATTGGAAGGCCTGAGTTTTCAATATTGTTGTTTTATTTTAATGTTGTCTAATTTTTTATTTCAAATAATGGTGTTATTCACCCTCCGTTATTCCATTTTTTTACTGTTGGGATTAGTGGGTTTATTGGCGGAGATTATCCAAGTTGGCGTAATCATCTTGGGTTGTTCTAGGCCGGATTTATTTGAGATTCAGTTGTGGATGATATCTTGGTGGCTCCAATCACTATTGACCCTTCGTTTCATGGTATCCCGATCCCTGCGGTCGAATTTCTTGAACTTAGTTGGTGTAACGCCCTGGTTACCCCAGAACAGTTACGGTGAACAATGAACCGAAAATTTGACCCGATACCCGAGTCATTTGGTTAAAAACGTGATCTAAGTGTTATTATTAGGTTAAGGTGAAAAAAATTAATAAAAAAGAAAGGATATGTTTTATTTAACGAATAAAAACTGTTCATGGTCCCATAAAAGATTTACAGGTTATTTACAACTCAAAATGGTCATTACAGTTTCAAAATTACAACTCCGCCGACCTAAGCGACAAAAATAGGGTAACCCCTAGTCCCTCCGAGAACTCCTTGGCCGTGGTGGTCAAGCGGCCGCACATGTACACATCACCACCTAAGCTCTTCACTCAAGGTTGGGCGAGCTTTTCTTTCCCTTTTCCTGCACCTCATAGCACCCATGAGCCAAGGCCCAGCAAGAAAACACAATAAGGCATGATATAATATCAATAATGATCATAATAATCACTCAGGACTATCAGTCCAAAACAGATAGGTGACAGTCACAAAAGTCACTAATATGGGGACAACTCCCTTTAGCCATGTGACGATAGGATCACCAGGGCTTAACAGATAAGTGAGTATTTCACTAGCTTTAACAGGATAGGGGCATGGTGATTAGTCACCAACATAACCTTCCTCATGACTCTAGAGTCATAACTATGGAACATCGTTCCCTAGCCATGTGACAAGCAGTCACCTGGGCCTTATGCCCTGGCTCTCAGTAACTAGTCTTAGACTAGCCAAGCGCTAATAAGCTCAACGACCTTAGGGTCGGTCCAACATTAATGCCATAGAGCCATTCAATGCTAATATCGATTAGATCTAATCTTCATTTGGCTTGACGTTCATGACGCTATGACATTTCTAACTCTTAGGTTAGTGTCCCTGACTAGTCAATGTTGTAAACAAGTAAGCAACATTCTCTAGCATTTAATATGCAATCCATGTCCACATTTACCAACCAACGTGCCTAAAAAACAATCACGCATGTCATATACATATACAGAGTGCAATTGTATTCATACACTGTCTTCTTACCTCTGGTTCGAGTGAAAATTAATATAAGAACGACCCCTGAGAACGATCAATCTTTTAATTCCCTGACGGTTACCTCAAATTTGAAATTAAACCCCCTTCAATGGCTGAACCAACCCTATGAACTCAACTCCTTGATTTCCTAGCTTGATTCCTCACTTTGAGCTCAAAAACTCCAAAGGTGAAATGAGAGAAAATGATGTACGGGAAGGAGAAGAACCTTGCTCTGTTTTGTTATGTTTTCTACAGCCAACCAAAGCCTCATATAAATCCAAACCAAATGACCTAAATCCCCCTAGGTCATTTAAGGTTTCTAAAGTCACCCCAAGGGTAAAATCGATATTTTCCACCTATCTCGTTAATCATAATTAACGCTCTCCAATTCCTGCTAATCTCGACAATCTCAAACACCAATAATTCATATCTCGTTACCCTATAATTCCCAGTAACGCTCTAATCATTAAAAACACCCCGAGACTCACCCCGAGCCCCGAGCTTAAGCCTGTTATGACCAAACCGATAAATTGTATATAAAGATCGTCTCATGCCGAATAACTCGAACCAATCCACATTATAATGTGGCCTCACAATATATCATTGGCATGCAAACAAATATACAATTATGCCTTCAACGAGCCAAATTACCAAAACACCCCTGTAAACAAATGTTGACCCACATGCATGCATTTAACATCATATTATAATATAATTATCATAAACATGCATAAATTCATTTAATGGCATAATTAAACAGTTATGGCCCTCCCGGCCTACTAATCCAGCCATTAAACCATATTAGGGATTCCTGGGTATTACAGTTGGTCGTTGTTTTATTTCCCTTATTTATGATTTGAATAATGGGTTTGTTATTTCCCAATTCTTATTGGAAGATCATTGACTGGTAGTCATTGATGTGGTTGATCTGTCATATGCTCATTTGGAGAGAAAACCTAGTTCACTTCGTACTCGTTGGATACTTTGATGCTTGTGCCTTATTGGACCTTTAGTTGAAGTGAATGTTAGGGTTTTCTTTCTTTTGTTTATTGTAAGCGGTTTGGTCAGCCTATTTTGTTGGATACTTTGATGCTCGTGCATCTTAGGGTTTTCTTTCTTTTGTTTATTGTAAACGGTTTGGTCAACCTATTTTTCTAGTGTATTTCGAAGTTTTTGAGTTATAAATTCAAAATTAGACTGCTTTTTTTTTTCGAGTCAGAACAATAAAAATTATTATAATTTTAGATTATTTATTTGGCGTATAAAAATATGTTGGTTGATTTTTTTCTATGACCAATTAATGAATATTACCTTTACCTTTTAAAAAAAACTAAAAATTAAACATTATTTTAAAAAAAATATATAAAAATATGTATAAAAAACGTCACGATAAAAAATAATAAATAAAGATATGTATTTCTACTTACTATGGTGCTGTTTGGTAACCATTAAAAAAACAATTTTTTATTTAATTAATTAAAAATTTGACAATTAAACATAAAATAGTGTTTGGTAACTTTATTTTTATTTTTTATTTTTTTAAATTTTAAACAAAATTTATTAAATTTTGAAAATAGAAAATTTTCACTTTCAAAAGTTTTTTAAATTATTTTCAACTTTTAAATTTTTTTACAAAAATTTTACCAAACTCAACCTATATGTTTGATAAACTTTTAAAAGTTTACACATTCATACATTTTTCTTATTTATTTTTTCTCCATTTTTGCCTCGTCTTGTTTGCTTAACATGAAATTTTTCATTGTGCTGGAATCATTAACCGAATCTGCACAAAATATATTTAAATATTCGTGAGCCAACATTTCTTATAGCAAGAACATATTCATAAATTATTACAACTAAAATTTATATCAGGGAGGAGAGGATAGGATTCAATTCACATATATAAATATATATATATATGCTCTGCATTTTTCATTAGTGAAACTTGAGTATTCGAAAGGCATTGTGTAAAGCCCAAAATCAGACACAGCAAAATGGCCATTGATTGCTAATTTTCTATTAGGATTTCCAAAGTGAATTTACAACTTTAAAATGGCTCTTCCAGAAGCACCATGTGACTTTTGGATACAAAGATAAAAGAAGCTCAAACTTCAACCTGGTGAGCTTTATCAGTGAGATTCGGCATGGGGCCATCCCATAACTCTACTAGCTCCTTCCTTATCCAAGATATGACAACAACTGGTCCCAGAGTAGAAGGCACCTATATTCATAAAAAAAAAAATTAGAGTTATAAAAGAAAAAATCAACAAGTACAAACCCAGCCAGACAGCTCTTAAATATTGTAAAAATGGACATATTGTAGCACTGGAAAAATTACCAAATAAAGAAGGGCAGGTTGAGGGGAATGAGTCAAAACACCAGCTGCCAAAGCTGAAATGAGCCCAATGGCATATCCAGGAAGGGCATACCAAATGTACTTGTGCCCTTTTGAAGAATGTAGATCTAAGAGAGTTACTGTATCCCTGCTCCTTCGATGATCAAACCAGAGGACCAATGCAAGAAGCATAGCAGGAATTGCCTGGAACGAAACAAGATTGGAAATAAATTATGAACCATTTGAAGATTCGTGACATAAGCCAAAATGATATTTTCATAATAAAAAACCAGAACTTTTATAAGTATTCAGCTAGACGTTTATTTTAGATTACAGCCAAACTCAAAAATGGAGAAAAAAAAGAGGCAGACAGAGAGTGCATTTTTTTCTTCTTCTCTTGAAGATAACTCGAACTCAAGCATTTCAGCTCAAGATATCATTGCCCAGATTGTATCTGGATCAATGGATTGATACATGTAATAACTATGACTGATGAATAAGTTCACAAAGCATATTGTAAATTGGTAAAGAGGGCAGTCAACATTTGGCAATTCTTAGAAATATGGATTTACAGAAACTACAAAAGTTCTGGTCCCAGATTACAACGAAAGCAAACTAAAAGGTAAAGTCATATTTGAAAGCGAAGAGACATCAGGGTTAATTTTATAAATTATATTTGATTGTAACAAAAATCAATATAATGTACATAATAGTTCGTGAGTAGCAATTAATTCACTATCAACATAGTTCATGTTCATCATATAGTACCAATGAGAAATGAATTGTCATACCATGTCACCAAGACCCAGCATCATGAAGTCCGTGGCATTTTCTCCAGGAATCACTCCACCCAACAGGTTTCTTGGAAAGACAATCTTCACAGGCAGCTCCAGCTTCTTTGTAATCATTTGTAACCCAGGGAGACTTAGGCTATTGGCAACAGTGTGAACAGGGTTTGATGCTTGTTGTGTTGCAACTGATACCATAACATTCGCTCCAAAAAATCTCTCAGAGAAGAATACCCAGAATATGTCGTATACAAACAAACAAACAAGGAGCATTGCACAGATTTTGATGTTTGGGAGACGAACGTGGCTCACAAAGGCAATGCATATAGATATACCCAACAAATTGTTAAGTATCCAATTTCCGGAGACAAGCCAAGATGCAACTGTACCACAACATAACAACAATAACAGCCCTTGGGTCCTTGTAAATGACTTCGAACAGCACCGTGACACATAAGGGTCGGCCAAACAAAACTTTGACTTTAAAAAGGCTACATAGGGAGAGAGCCAAAAAAACAGGGATGAAATAGAGGCAATGGCTGTGAATGCTGTGAGGATTTGTGAGACTGAAGAGAACAGGTAAAACATCAATAACAAACTAAAAGAGCTCATTACTGGGATCATAAGTGCTTGAGACCGATCCAATGTAATTGATGCTTCTGAAAAATCACGATTACGCTCCATTTCTTTTCCGTAATTGAGAGCACGAAATGCAGATCCAAAAGTCACAGCTACTGCAGTCACAATTAGTGTAATTGGAGCGGGCTCCAGCAAATACAAAAGCCTCCATAAAGGCTCCATGATCAAATTTAAAAAAAAATTTCCCTGCAGGACTTTAATTTTTTTCTTTTTTGTTTTTTAAAAAAATCCTTTCTATCAGAAAGTCGTCTTCATAGGTATAATTTAGCACATCATGATCAACTACCACAAAGTTTGCACCAAAGTTGCACAGTTTCTTCAACGAGCAGTTGACTAGAGAAACTGCAACCTGCCAAGGTCAGAGAAACTTGTGAGCTGATTAGAATTATACATTTATGTATTAGCGCCAAGTCAGCTGAAAAGATAAATAAACTACATGATTACCTTTGAACTCAGATAGGAAACTATATGCTATACATACACATACATTAATATAACTGAAACAGAAATGTAAGGTAAGAGCGTTAAAAGCCAACACAGTGATTAGAATAACCTGCGTTACAACTATATGAAAAATACATATGGAAAATAAAACCTTTCGAAACAGTAATTAGCTAATTTGAGATTACGTTTGATAGCTTGAGAGCAGCTGAAAAACAGAAAAAATCCGTTTTCCACGATACCCCTTTGAAAAAAAAAACACTAACACTCACTCTTGGATACTCCAAAAAAGAATTGCTTCTTAAAAATTTCAAAGAAAACTTCCAAAAACCGAAAAAGTTACATCTCAAAAATAAAAAGACAACAAATAAAATAATTTCAATTTTTCAAGGGGATTAATAAAATAACGTGCCAATTCACAACACCAAAATGTAAGATATTAATTTTTGTTTATTAAAGTGAAACGTAATAGATAAATACGAGAGACCAATTATGAAACACCCATTAAATTGTAGAAGGAAAAGATAATGGAAAACAATTGAATTTCTAGTTTTCTATGCTTTTTTTTTTCTTTCCTTCTCCAAAAAATTACAGAATTCAACCGATCTCACCACCGACGCATGACCCAACTGAGTTTGCTAAATTCAATATTCCAAATTGAACTATATAAAAAGTCTCGAACTTTATACTTTTCCTCTACTTTCTCTCAGTTTCTTAGTGACCAAACACAAATCAACACCAAAAAATATCAAATTTCCATTTCCATCTCAACATACTCCCCCAATCAAAAAACACTACTTCAATGAAAAATCGATACAAACAGATAAATAAATATCTAGTCCTACAGATAATCATTACACAGACAACAGGCAGAGAACTGAAAATCATAGCAGAAGATCTGTAAGAATAAAGGCTACGAAGAAGAAATTAGGGCTTAAAAAGGTGAAAAGGAAAAAGGCATAGGAAGCGTTAGAGAGGACTAACCTTGGACTTGAACGAGTTTGGAAAACCTTTTTTCTAACTCTCTGATCATCAGTGAAGTTCCCTTTATCGGAGCGGTATTGCACAATTTACAATGGAAGACACTACTTTCCTAATTTACACTTAAAATCCTACTTTTCTACTTTATATTATTTTATTCATTCTTTTCCTAGTTTTTATTCATTTAGGCCAGATAAAAACGACATAGAAACTTCAAAACGACAACAATTATCATTGTATTGCCTTTCAAATTTGAAACGACAAGTGTTGAAAACACTAAAGGTGAGAAGAAAATACACTAATGGAGTGTTTATTTGCTAGTAATTAGAATAACTAATAATCATATTGACCTTCTATTAGACTACTGAATCAAAGTCAAAATAAATTATTTATGTTACATCTAAATTTCGAAATTGTCATAAATGAGCCTCGAAATGTAAGCTCGAAAATTTTAAGTAAGAGCTCAATACTTGTGTAAATTAACATGTTTTCTGACTTATTCTTATTGGCGACCGAGCACCAGTTAAGAAGGTTCAAGCTTAAGCATCAAGCTCGAAAGGATGAATCTTCTCCGAAGTATATGAGAACAATTCGAACCTTCATTGCAAGCTCGAAGAGGTTGATCTCCGAAGATTAAGCTCGATGAAATCATTGGCTAAGGATGAGGCTAGCTAGAATGACGAGCTCGTGATGTTGGTCGATCTCGAAAGTGTGTAAACTATATGTTCGAGGTCGGTAACCCAGTTTGAACGCGGTGGCTATTAGGAAATCCCTATTCCTTGGGGATTTGTTATTATCTTATATTAAATCTCAATTATCATGAGATATTATATGATTAATATATTTAATTATATGTATTTCATGTTTGAATTGTAACTTCCTGAAATAAAGGGAAGATATTTTGTTAACCAGTCTATAAATAGACTGGAGAATTTCATTTGTAGATACGCACAATTTGGTACTGAGAATACTCTGCTAAATTACTTTGTAAAAGCTTTAAGAGAATACCACCACTCAATAATATTGACTCGTGGACTAGGCAGATTTTAACCGCTGAGCCACGTAAAATCCTGATTGTTTTTATTTATTTTCTTAATTATGTGTTTAGTGCTCTTCAAATTTAAGTTGACGAAAAACGACGTCAATATGTTAGTGCTTTCATTGAGAGCATTAAGCAAGTTGTTAGATTGTTTAATCAGAAACCTCCTGAATTACCAATGGCCGCCAATAACAACCCCAGTACTGGTGGGCGACCATTGCCCAAAATATCGGAGGAGCAAACTCCTAGCACTGAAGATTACCCACGTCGACTTGGGAATTAGCCTATGATTGACAACGACCCAGAGGAAGGGAGTGCATCCTCTAATTCCCAAGGACTGCCTGCTCCCAGGCCTGACAAGGACCTTTACTATAATCCAGAGAGGTATATCCCTATTGTCGAACTGGAGAATCACCAGCTGCGCTAATAATTGGCTGAGGCTACAAGGCGCAACGAAGAATTGGCCATACAGGCCGCTGAGGTCTAGGCACCACCCCGGAGGCCAAGAGGACGTCCCCGAGGTAGCACGACCGCCTGGAGAGTTGAGCAAGGGGCCCAGCAGGCTCAGCCAAGACCCAGGGCAAACCTTGGCAATGAACGTCCCAGGAGAAATACTCAAACTGATGCTACTGATAATCCGATTGTGGAAGTGTGTACAGGAACAAGGAATAACCGAGCTCCTCCAGTAGCTCGGAGTTTTAACCCCGAAGCAGTAAAAAACAACCCAGAACCTGTCTGGGCCAATTCTGGACCATCCAGGCCCATCAATGGGAGGCCACCACCATCACCTATAATACATCCACTCTCTTCAATAAGATACCCCTCATCAATATGAGAGGCACCACAACCAGCTCCTCAAAGGAACCAGGCAGGAGAGCCTACATCACAAAGGCCCTCTCGCGATGGCAGTCAAGATGGGAACCATCGGGCCAAACCTAGACATGGGGGCGAGAGGGAGGCGACTTAAGAACACAGGGCTTCCCAACTGCCAGGAAGCCATGTGTCGAGATCACAAACGACTGGGGCGAGGAGGCCAGTGGAAGATCCACCTTGTAATCACTGAGCCCCTCAACCAGAGAGAAATGTTAGCTTCATAAGTGGGAGCTCAGACCACACTCGGTTTGTAAGCATATATAATACCGAGCCCAGGTAACGCCCTGGCTACCCCAGAACAGTTACGGAGAACGGTGAACCGGAAATTTGACCCGCTACCCGAGTCCTTTGGTTAAAAACGTGATCTAAGTGTTATTATCAGGTTAAGGTGAAAATCAGTTAAAAGGAAAAGGGTACATTTCATTAAGTAAATAAACTGCTCATGAGCCTTTTAAAATGTTTACAAGTGGTTCGTATTACAAAAGAGTCACTACAGTTCCAAATTTACAAACTCCGCCGGCCTAAGCGGCAAAAATAGGGTAAACCCCTAGTCCCTCTGAGAACTCCTTGACCGTGGCGGTCAAGCGGCCCTGTATGTACACAACACCGCCCAAGCTCTCCACTCAGGGCTGGCCAAGCTTTTCCTTTCCTTTACCTGCACCACATAGCACCCATGAGCCAAGGCCCAGCAAGAAAACATAATAAAACATGATATAATATCAACAATGATCATAGTAACCATTCAGGACTATCAGTCCAACGAATATGTGACAATAGCCAAAAGTCACAGTAATGAGCATCGCTCTCTTTAGCCATGTGACGATAGGGTCACCAAGGTTTAATCGATAAGTGTTTCATTCATAAGTTTGTTCAGGACAGGTGCATGGTGATTGGTCACCAACATAACCTTCCTCACGACTTTAGAGTCGAAACTATGGACAACGTCCCTTAGCCACGTGACAAACGGTCACCGGGGTCATACACCTTGGCTATAGACATCTGGTCCTAGACCAGGAAAGCGCTTATAAGTTCTTCGACCTTAGGGTCGGTCCCGCATTAATGCCATAGAGCCATTCAATGCGTGATCATCGACTTTAGAGTCGGTCCCCGACTAGTCAGTGTCTTAAACAGGTAATCAGCATTCTTTAGCATTTAATAAGCAATCCACGTTCACATATATCAACCATCAAGCCTCAATATCAAACCATGCATGTCATATACCTGTACAGGGTGCAACTGTATCCATACACTATTTTCTTACCTCAAGTTCGAGCGAGAAGTATGATAAAGACGACCCCTGAGAACGATCGATATTTTAGTTCCTTAGCGGTTACCTAATCACAACCAATTATAACCTCCATTAATGAGAATCCACAATAATAGGGTCTTAACCCAAGCACCATCCTCGGGACCTCGAAACATGCCCACACGGTGAGTAGAATCGATCCCGGGCCTTAAGGATTGAAACCCCAAGTCAAAAACCCTTAAAAACACTCAAAACGGGGTTTGGAAGGAACAGGGTAGCGCTACAGCGCTCAACCCCTAGCGCCACAGCGCTCTACTCAAAACCTCCCAAAAGCCAAAAAGCCTCCTGAGGAGCGCTATAGCGCCCTAGGGTGGGCGCTGTAGCGCTACCTCCAGCCCAAAACATCCCTGAACCGACCTTCTTCATCTCCTTCGTTTCTAACTCGATCTCCAAGCTTCCAAAGCCTATTCTTGATGCCAAATAAACCCAAAAACCATCCCAACACACCCCAAACATCACATGCATGGGAACCCTAGCCAAAACTCCCAACAAAAACCATGAATTCATCCTAGAAATCTCAGCTGTAAAGTAAAACCAAAACTGAGCAAACCAGAGAAACTATGGTTAGAAACTTACCCAAAGCTTGGCTTATGAAGCTCTTCAATGGTGGAACACACTCCCAATCTCCCAAGGCTTGCTTCCTAAGCTTGAATCCTCAAAATTGGTTCAAAAACCACAAAGAACAGTGAGGAGAAGAAGGTACGGGAGAACTCTAAAATATACTCTGTTTTCCCATCATTTTCTTCAGCCAACAAAGGTTATATCTATCCTAGGGGTGAAATGACCATTTTACCCCTAGGTCAATTAATACTTTCTAAAGACTCCCAAGGGCATTTTTGGTACTTTCCTCCAAACTCGTTAATCATAATTAACGCTCTCCAATTCCCGCTATTCTCAAAAATCATAAACACCAATAATTCACATCCCGTTACCCTTTATCTCCCGGTAACGCTCTAACCATCAAAATCACCCCGAGACTCAACCCAAGTCCCGACACTTAAACCTGTTGTGACTAAACCGCTAATCAATAATCTACGATCGTCTCATGTCGAACAGCTCGAACAAACCCACATCATAATGTGGTCTCAACATATATCATCGACATGCATACAATTAACATTATATTATAATATAATTCTCATAAACACGCATAAACACATTAAATGGCATAATTAAACAATTATGGCCCTCCCGGCCTACAAATCCAGCCGTTAACCATAATAGAGAATCCGGGGCATTACACAGGAATACTGGGAATCAGGGCAATCATCCTGACCTTCGAGATCACCTGAACCATAACCGGGGGCAAGCCAATCCTACAAACCCTGATTTGCGCGACCATTTGAACAGTAAAAAATAGCCGGCATATGGGAATCAGTATAACCCTATAGCGGGACAAGAAACTGGGATTTTTATAAATAATAACCAGCTCCCCCAAGCACAAGCTCAGCCTCTAGTGGACTTGGTCCAGGAGAGAATTAACCAACTCGAAAAGGGCATTCAGGCTCCTTCAGGATGAAAGGAACATGAATAAGGTTGAAGACTCTGATGAGGAGCTCGAGCATTTTGCCCCACATATCTCCAACATGCCATTTCCTCAGGGGTTTAGGATACCCCACGTAGCACCATTTGATGGGAACTCAGACCCATACAGTCATTTGAGCACAGTCAATACCATCATGCGAACCAGCAATATTGGTTATGAGCTCTGATGTATGTTGTTCCCAACTACTCTGACAGGACCAGCAAAAAATTGGTTCAAAAAGTTTAGAAGACATTCGATCTCATCTTGAGATCAGTTAGCACAGGAGTTTAAGTAGCATTTCAAAGCCATGGTAGGCGTCAGGCCCGAAGCCTCGGCTTTGACTAATGTCAGACAACAACAGGGATAGTCATTGAAGAGTTA